>NC_138575.1:20416061-25216061 GCF_964289735.1 Phaethon aethereus | reverse complement strand
CAGCAAGTGCACATTAAAGGCTTGGTGAAGTTTTTAGGTAGCACTTGAATACAGTGCTAAGGACTCTTTCCCCCTAAAATGAATGCAATTAAAGATCTCTGAGTAGTGATTTTCTCTTCACCAACTGAAAAAAAAAAGAAAATTAATTTGGTTCAAACAAATTTCATATTTTGTTTTGTTTTGTTTTTTTCAAACCAGAAAAAAAGTGAAAAATAGTCATGTGCTTATTGAAGCATTACATAGAACATGAAGAGATTTTCAGACACTTTAAGTCAAGCAATGAAACAAAGAGCTATAATTAATGATTGTTTAGTCATTGATCTTCTTTTATCCAATTTCTGGGGGTTAGCAAAATCCTCAGGAAGGCCAAAGGCTCATGTTCATTTCTGCACTTTACTTGAGAAGATTTGAACCAATATATCTCTGGAAGATGTCCTAAATACGTACCATACCGGTATAAATACCATCATGCATAGTGAGATGTCCTTCCCCTGTCTTGTTGGTCATATGCTGTTTCATATTAATATTAAAAGACTCACTGGAGCAGAGATTGGAATGAAAATGTCCTACATTCTGAGAGTGCCCAGCAGATCAAGCCAGGTAGTGAAATAATTCGCTCCTTCACATGATGGCTCAATGAATTTTAAATAGTTTGCGCTGAGCGCAGCAACTCTAACAGACTGATAGTACTTTATTGGTGTGTGGCAGATGCAAGTTCAGATCCCTTCAGGCAGAAAGGCTTGATCCCTGGTCTCTCATGCAGTGAATAAGTGCCTAAGCTAGTGGATAAAAAGGAATGATAATAACACTGTTCCCTCAAATACATTTGTTTGGCTACAAATATTTGGAGAAATCGGACGAAGTTCATGAAGAATTTCTAGCTGAAAGTAGCAATTTTTTCAATGCAAATGTTAGTCACCTAAAAATTAAAAGCAAACATGTAACACTAAGTTGCACACAGGACCTCTAATATTTTGTGTGTTAAAAAGTGTTTAGCTTCAGGCGCATATCTTGCTAAAAGATTCACATCCTTCCGTACGAGTCTTCCTTTCTTCCCCATTGAAGATCATTCCCCCAGTGGTGTGCAGCATCAGTAGCACTGTATAAGCAATTATTTTCTGTATGAGTCCAGACCAGCAATGAAAATATTGAATGGTGCAGGACCAATTACTGTCCTGTGCAGAACCCCTGAGACATATACTTCTCTGATGAAAAGCCCCCTGTGAGCTTCTCACCTCAGCATCCTTTAGATTCCCGTGCCTGGATGCTATTTAAAATATTGTTGGTGGCCTGAAAACTGTCTTCCAAATGGGTATGTTTGCATAAGACAAGCCTTTCTCACCAGGAACTGATTGGCAGGGTTTGCTAGTCACCTAAACACGGAGGAAAAAGACAGAATGTACTCAACTATGCTAGAAAAGCGGCTCCTGAATTTCATCTCTGAACCGTATGGATGAAGCAGTAGGAGAGAAGCTGTGCTGCTGTTAGCCATGCCTTAACAGCTTTTCCCTTCTGTCTCTATTAGTGTCACTTTGGTCTCACTCATCATAAATTTTTGTGGGGAAGGGGGGAAACGAAGATCTGAAACTCCACACGCTTGTTATTCTAATGAGTTAGCTCTGCTGTTGTTAACCTGCCAAAGTGCAGAAGGGAGAGAGTAGAGACCATTCTTATTCTTTGTTCTGGTACACCTGCAACTCCTCCAACGTTACTCGCTTTCCTGCAAAGGCACTTTTCCGGTGTTGGGCAGAGGAAGCCTCGTCCAAAGTCTGAGTTGCCTACATCATGTCACTGAAAATCAAAAATCCTATATAAGAAACAAGGTTGATCTTAAGGGTCACAGACACAATCAAATTTCACTGTTTCCTTTTCTTTTTTTCTTCTTTTATTTTTTTATTTGCCTTGGGCTATGCTGCAGAACCGTAAAATCCCAGAGACTCACAAGATCTGTGAGAATGTATCCAAGCTGACAGGAGAGATGGCATTGCCTTCTGGGACTTTCTAGCTTTGTCACACACGTTGTAATGTAAATTATGGGTAAACAAGAGAGAGCTTTTTGATTTTAAATTAGAGGTTGGGTAGGCCCAGTGGGAACTCTCACTGTGTTCTGATGTGTGATAAGCAGCAAGTTATCTGGTTACTTCAGGAATTTTTACTGTGTGATGAAGAAGCAGAGAACCCAGCTACCAAGACAGAAATTACTCCGGAAGAGGGAAAAGCTCATTTCCACTGACTTTCCCTATCACATTCACTGAATGACAATGATGGAATGAGCAAGGTGTGTATTGGGTGTCTGTACAAAGTATAGTGGTATATGTTCTGTATGCTTGTGCTGAGGTTATCATAAGAAGTTTTTATTTTTGATATTTTTAATGAGCTGTAGTTCCTAGCAGTCCAAGAAAAAAAAACCATTAATGGCAGAGAGTTTCTCCCACAGGCAGGTTAATTTTTGTAATGCACTTCCTCAAATTGTAGAAAATGACAGTTTCCATTGTTTAAGGAACAAGCGTCAATGCAAGAAATTGAAAATAACAATATGTTTATGCTGATTTTAACCACTTCTTGACATGTATGCCCTTACTGATTAGATCCACAGGGAGATACATCCCTCCTTCACACTTTTCAGTCTCAGAACTGGCAGGTAAGAGACCCTGGATGTTACTGTCTCCTTTTTATTTCTGGATTACATCCCGTTTCTGTTACCCTGTGCAGCTCCTTGATCTGCAGGGCAGCAGAAAGGAATGCTACCACCCTCCCCTCGCCACTCCGTGCTGACTGCCTGCAGATGTCGGCCGTCTGTCTGTCCCACTGGCACAGCAGTCGGAGAGGCTGCAGCCCAAAGTGCCCTGAGGTGGGCAGGGCTGCTGCCCTCAGCGGGGAGCTGCAGCAGAAAGAAAACCTAGGGAAGGCTTCGGTCCCTAGAGTTGGTCCCAAAAGGAATTTACTGTAGGCAAATTATTTGGTGCAGATATACTGAATGGTTCGGGTTACTGTCTCATATGAAAACTAGTGGAGATAAGGGACTGTATGTGAATCGTACACCAGCGCAGACCAGCACAGTAGAAGCTCTAAGTTTGCATCCAACAAAAACAAGGAAGAGAGCTGTTCTGGAGCCAAGGATGTGATCCTCAGTGATAATAATCAAAGGGGCAAGGAGCCCGCTTGTGGGTTGCTGTGGGAAGTGATGTGCTGGTCCTGCCTCTGGGGCTGCAGGAGCAAGGAGTGGGTCCTCTCCACATCTCAGGTCTCCACAAAGGTCAGAGAACACAAGAGGGAAAATGCTGCTGACTTTAGCCAAACAGACTTTCCTGAAAATCAGCCGCATGATAGATTTGATATTTAACCTCTGTGTGCATTTGCCCTGCTGGATTGTCCAAGATGGGGAGGGGAAAGTGTCCAGCTATGGCTTGGCCCCAGGTCCATCAACACTTGGCCCTGCCTCACCTATGCTCCATGCACACGCGGTCTGGCCAAGTGAAGAACACGCAGCCATAACCAGCCCCGTCTGGCTGCCGTCCGCTGCCCTCCTGGCTGGCTGTGCTGTGCCACTGCTGTGCCACTGCTGTGCCACTGCTGGCCGCTCCCATTGACACCTTCCCTGCGCAGGGGGCTGCCCCTCACACTGCCCACACCTCACAGCAGAACAGATCTCCTTTCTTTGGTGAGTTTTAAATGAACAAATACTTAGGGCTCGGACCGCCATGTATGTTTATACACTTTTTGTAATATACTGATTTAGCCTTGAGGATTTTTCTTAGTAGAACAAAACTGGACAACAGTGTCTGTCATGGGTAAGACCTATTGACTGCAGTATGACTAACCACTGAAGTTTTCATATGGTAGCTTGGCCAGGTTTCAAGGTCTGGTTATACAGCACTCTCTGCATGAGACATGCTGTCATATATTACAAAAACCAACCAGTCCATGGTGCCAATAGTCAGTGCTAGTTTTTAAAGACACGAAAAGATAAATTAACATCATGTTTTGAAGCACAGACATGACAATTTCTAATGTATCACCTAAGAAGTATGTTGCCCAGCACACAACTTCCTAACTCTGTCCCTAACAATAGCAATGTTACTCTTTGGATCGTCCAAAAAAAAAAGGAAAAGAAAATCACAGAAAAACAGACACTTGCAGTATTTTAAAAATTATTGTTTTTCATATGAGGTAAATTCTGGCTGTTCTGAGCAACAAAGTCCCAATTTTAGTTGAATTACAGTATTTTACAAATGCCATACATGTGAATATGCTGAAAGCAGAGAAGTTTAAAGTACCATTGTGTACTTAAGTGATAAAGGATTGTGGCAAACCTGCCAAGGACCAGCACTTCAGATCAGCTAGATAAGATTGAGCAAAGCCAAAGCAATAAAGCCAAATGCTCTGTACTGGTACTTCAAACTTTATATGCGTTTATGTCAACACACAGAGAACAGCACCTCATCCGTAGTAATGAATTTAGATAAAACAAGTATTTGGGAAACCCACACTGAATACAAGTAATGCTTTAAAAACAATAATAAAAATGAGAACTTTAAACCAAATCCTATCTGTCCATAGAGACAGAAAAGATGACAACTTTTATAGTATTACTAAATTAATAGGCAATTCCAATGTTTTCGTTGTTCTTGTTTTATTCTCCCTTGCTATCCCTCTCTCCCTTACTATCAGCAGGGCAGCCAGGCCAAGAAGGCAGTTTTCTTCACAAAGAATTAAGCTCGGCTGTCAAAGCATCGTGTAAATCTACACACTTGCTTCTTTCCTACATTGATGAGCTTGAGAGAGCTGGTAAATTTCCCTGGTTTCACAAAAAGTGGGATTTTTTCCCTCTGATTACCTTTACAGAGGAGAAACTGTCTTTTTTTCTAAATGAATTTACCCTCCATACAGTTCAGTGAGGGGGAAATCTGTAAAGCCATGCCTTGGTAGTGATAACAGGGCATAGCACAGTGTTGTCGTCTTCCACACAAAGCTGTACAGGTCTCAACTCAGTAGCGAAAGGAGAGTGAAACCAATCTTCATTGAGCCAAATAGCTGAAAACATGAGGCTGAGTTCAGCTGCAGGCTATGCTCTTCGGCAGCCCGCTAATCCAGTTGTCTCAGCTTCAGTAACATACCATGATTTGAGTGGACAGGTCAAAGTTGTATGGCACGCTTGCTTAGGATTGATCAACCCTACTGGTAAAGCACATGTTTATTTTGCATGAGAAAATAGCAGGCTTGATGGATTAGCTGAAGGCAGGCTTCAGGCAGTGTGTCCTCTAAAGAATTTCAGATCAGCTTACAGGCGTTCCCAAACACTTTGCTAGGCAAGGTCCGTTTTGAAAGGCCCCACAGGGGATGCTATGGAAGCTGAGTAATATAAGAAAGTCCAGTTACAACACAGGCAGAACCCCTCACTGTCAGTGCCATTACAGCCTCTTTGTTAATTACCTATTTTATGGGCTTGCTATGGGGAACAATAGAGCACATAGATCTTCTGGTCCTTAATCTATACTTACTCTATCTGTTGCTCATTGCAGAGTCTTCACAAGCAGGGACTTGATTTTTCTCATGTTATCTGTCAAATGGTGATAACTGTATTTGCCCTCTTGCCGGCTAGGTGTTATGAAGATTACTGGATGTCTGTGCAGTGCTTTCAACATACAAGCCTGCTAGAAGTTGCCTACAATAACTACTGTTGACCATTTTGAATGCCTTACATTTAGTACACCGGTTCCAGGTACCAGGCACATTTTTGTTTCTAGTTATCATGTTATTATCTCCCTTACAGATGTTCTGAAATTTGGATCATGTAGCAGTATAGAAAATCTTATGTGTTACTGGCTGTTCAATAAACCTGAAGGCATTTCTTTGGCCAGCAAAGATATGCAAGGGCTTTTCATACTGTAGCTAGAACTGCCTTTATTTGAAGCCCCAAACTTCCCAACGGGTTCAGGGACTTTTATTAAAACTTTAGATGAAGAAGCAAATGTTTGAATGTCTTTTCTCCATTGTGATTTTAAGTGAAGGATATTTTAAAGTATAAAATGAAACTGATGATTTCTGCGGAGAAATACTGGAAAATGACTGCTCTTGAGGAGTGTTAGTTACTTGTGGTCTTCTTCTCTAAGAAAAAAAAAGAAAAAAAAGAGGACATTAACCATGAAACTCACATCACACAGAGAAGTGTCTTTCAGTGAGAGATGACCAGCCGAACTAAGGACAGCTTTCAGGGAGGCTAATTTAGAAAAGCACAATGGAAAAAAAAGCAAGAACATTAGCTGAGAAAGGTTTCACTTGATTTGATTACTCTTTCAGCTATTGAATCTTCATAGTAATGGAGGTGATTAGAAAAAGGAAATAGAGGCTTTACCATTTTTTCTCTTATGTGAATAATGATCTTTAGCATGGTGCTTAGCTGCTTACTAAATTTGAGTGCCCAGAGCAGAAGGGACATTAAAACACCTCTTGGAATTGCATAGGTGGTTGTGATAAGTTAAGTTCTCTGTTTGACAAGGAACACCCTTGGAAGAGTCCTTGCTATTGAATCTTCCTTTTTTCACTAGTAGCAACCTCTGATGCATCATTTGGCTTTTCATACCAGAATATATCAGAAGAGTGGCTGTCCATCTTGCCTAGTGTCCTGTCTCCGAAAATAGCTAACATGAGATGACCAGGGAGGAATGACAGAACAGGAGAGGCATATAGTAATGCTTTTCAGGAGAGTCTCCAAGACCCAGGGACCTGTGCTTAGAGTATTTCTAAGTTAAGAGTCTTAGAATTTTCTTTAGTAGGTGTTAGCTGAATCCACATGTCCATGTCTGCAACCCCCAACTGTACTAACCTTGTCTTAACTTAGTCCTGCTAAGTCCTGACACCTCTGAGTAAATGTTTATTCACCAGTCATCTACTTACAGTATGACATAATGTAAGGGACTATTTTAATCTGCTGATTCTGTAATGACAATTCAGTGTTAAACATCCATAACTGTTCTAGACAGATCACAGAAGGGACAGATTAATGAAAAGACACGCTGATGTATGCTTGGCATCTCAAAGATGAAGAATCTTCAATAATGTGCCGAAAAGACTTGTGCAGAAGAAAAATAGGTTAAACAGAATTGTTTAAATCTTATTTATTTATTTGTTTATTAGCAAACCCAAAAGGAACATATTTTGATCAATTCTTTATCCATTTGACCTATGTAGTATGTCATTTACTCAATGACTTTGTAAAAGAGCTGTCTTGAAAACTTAGATCAAACTCAATAACACTAATAAAAACATTCAGAAATGTTGGCCTTTTTTTCTGAGTCCCTATAACCCTTTTGTATCCTCAGTCTCCACAATGTAGTAAAAATATACATTCAGAAGGATACATTAACAATAGAAAGTCGTTGTTCTCTTCTACTTTGCATATTAATCTCCCCAGGAAGGATTCGGTGCTGTTTCTGCTGCAGCAAACAGCAGAATTTGTCCCAAAATATTTCATGTACGTTTTCTCTTCTTGTTATTTAGTTTTGTGATCCAAGTGCAGCTCTGGAGATGGAACTACTGAAGAAAACAAATATTAGATTTTCAATAAATTTAGTCTCTATCCAGCTCATGTATATCTAAACTGTCAAGATTAAGTAAATTGTAAACAATCTATGTTCTTAGTAATGGCCATAAAATGCTATTTATCAGTCCCTGTGGTGCCAAAATGAGGTGCAATGCCAAGAAGGGTGTAAATATTGCCATTTGTAGTGCCATTAAAATGGAAATTAAGGAATTAATTAATCATAGTTTGTTGTGCAATTCATAATTTAGGTGAAGCTTGTGGTACTGTTTGATGCTGCAGATGCAGGTTTGACAGTCCAAAGATGATAACACACAATCTTTTATCAAATATTGTTAGGCCATAATGCTGTAAGTGGAATTTACTAGGCATATTTTAAAGTGTGGTGAAATGCAGACGTGCCCTAGATAGTCACTAATCTCTTATTTAGACATTAAATAACAATCTTGGCCATTTAGGATAGTTTCTTTTATAATTCCTTCTTGATGTTATCTCAGGACTTTCTAATAATTGATTATGCAACATGACAAGCATCTGTTTCATGTGGGTTATTCTCTTCCTCATCCTCTCATGCATGCAGTATCATCACTGATTTTGGTAGCAGTTTATTTTTTAAGCATACATCCAACTGTCTATGCCAGTGAAAACCCAGCTGAAGAATGTGCCTTGCCTTTGGAGGACATGAATATGGGAATGTTAGTTCTGCTAGTCAAGAACATGAGAATGAATTTTATAACTGCACTTGCTATTAGACCTGTTACCTAACAAGCTTGCTCAGACATGGATAAAAATGTTAGGCTTCTCATTAAAGCAAAACCACCTGGGAAAACACCTGAGAAAAGAAGAGGTATGAGAATTTCATTACATTTCTTTTCTAAATCATCATTTTCATTGTTACTATGGAGTCTTCATGTAGCTTTTTTCTTCAGTAGTGCTGATATTTTGAAAAAAAGCACACCAGCAACCCAAACCACTTTTGTTTCCCTCAGACTTTCAGGTAGATATAATTTAGCACCTGCCACATAATTCCATGTTTAATAAACAGCTCAATAGAAGACAAGTTCCATTTTTTGCTCTGACTGTCAGAAACCTTCTGATTTCCATAGAATGTGTTAGTGGGAACACTAGACATAACTCTCACTTCTGACTTGTGCTTATCCCTTAACTTAATTTTTTTTTTTTTTTAATGCTTATCATTTACTGAAATCCAGATAAATGAGATAGATATACTTTATTTAGTTTGGCCAAAGACTATCAAAGTACGCTTCCAGTTCTATCTGTCAAGAAGGCTCCTTAACAAATAATGTTACATTCAATATCAGCTACCTCTAAGTTTTCACTTCTTCCTTCCTTCCAAGTCTGTTCTCCAGCTTGCTTTGTTGAAGTTTAGCCTGAGAAGCCTGAAATTGCTCACATCACTTTCCTAAATATAGGTAACTCAATTGCTATCTTCAGTTATGCAGAAGGACTTACTAAAATACTTGCTGTGGGATTTACAAATTCAGTACCAGTTCTGGGGAAATATCTCACTACCTGACCTATGTTCTGTAAGCTTTTCTTCTACTGCAGTTGTGACGATTTCTAGTTTTAAATATGCATTCTCATTATCTGGTTTCATTTTGCATTAGTTTTCTACATCATCAGTCTTGGAAGCTAACCAGACTATATTCAGCTCTGGACCACGCTAACATCATCTTACTCTTTACCTCTTTAGTATTCTTGTGTCCCTGTTCTATAATTATTTATATGGCTGGACAAATTTTCTCTCTACTCTCTTTCAGAAAGCTGAATTCAGCTTGATTTTTTTGGTCATTACCACAGCAAACTTTTCGTGACTTGCCATGCAACATACAGATGTCTGCGCTTTTTTCTATTCTTTTCTTATTTTTAGTATCCTTCTTATTCTCAGACTTCTTTTCCTTTAAATATTCCAGTGGATCAGATAGCTCTTCATCCAAGGCTTTCATTCATTGGGGAATACAGACTCCTGATCATGTTAGCTCCTTTGATATGAAGAAAGTCCATTTTCAAAGTTTCCTGTATGCCTTCATCTATCCAATTTTACTATGAAGTTTCTTTAACTTTTCAACACTTGGTTATTAGCTGTAGACCAAAGTTTTTATTGTTTTATTTTGCTTGAACAGAAATAACCCATCACTTCTCAATCCAAGATTATTTTCTACAAGCTTCTGAATTGTCTTATTTCTTGATAAGTCTAAACAACATCTTTTTTCTTGTTTCAGTGACTATGTAATGAAGATATCTGACAACTAGCACACCCAGGAAAATGTTTTCCAAGCTGTTGCAACTAACATCCTCTATGGAACAATTCTGGGTAATAATTCTCTCTCTAATAACGTTACAGATTTCCTACCCGTATCCAAAACACACTGAGAGATTCACTGCCAGACTGCTGGCATCAGTCCAGGAGAAGCTGTTTTACCATCTTCGTTTTACGTCCTTGTAAAAAATATACCTTAGGAGATAAAACGTGAAATAATTTTATTCCCACTTAAGGAACTTTTGCCTGAGTGGAATTCATTATTTGGTTTTGGGATGCTGTATGGAGCTTTGACTAACTCTGGACTCTGCATCCCAGGACAAAATGATTAATTTTAGGTCCATCTTAGGTATTTCATGTCTGAAATAAACTGCTACAGTGAGACCAGAGGATGCATCCTGCATTTGGGGGATAATGATGGGCAGATACCTGTTTCTTTCATGATACTGGAATAATAATGACAACCAAGGCTCAATGCAGTGATGATGAATAACAATACTGAGAGATACCCTGTAATTCTGAGTTGGGCAAATCCTAAGATTTTAGTAAGTGTTTGTGTAAAGAATAGATGCAGAAATTTCTTTTCCATTTTAATAAACTGAGAACAATCTGTATGTGACTATTTAATGAGTGGGAAGACCAGAATGCATTTAGAAGTGAGAGGGAGAGAAAACAAATGTAAATAACACTGAACTTTATATTGCTGATTGCCTGGTATTGAGCCCTAGCAACATGTGACGCAATATTTGTCTCTCATCTAATTAAAGATGAACAAAACCAAAAAAACATTTTCTGAGTCATCCAAAAACATTCATTTTACACCCAATTACTTTCCTTTAGAGTGGAGTTTTGCCATTAATTTTCCTTATGGTGAAGTTATACCAGAATTTTAAGTTGATCTAAGTTCACCCTACTACTAAAGGGCTGCACCTTGCCCATACCTGCTAAAAACCAGCCACACACTGTCAGCCCTTGCCTTATGGCCTCGTTAGTGCCCACGCATTCTGGGTGGACCTTATCCAGCTGAAATATTGTTCACTCAGTAAAGTATGATTAATTTTCAAGTCCTTTACTGGGTTCATCTTGTACCCACTTGCATACTAGAGCCAGTAACTCCCATGTGGCACCTGGGAGAAGGTGTGGATTTGCTGAATTGCATGAAAGTGGGATAACTCTATCGTCCTATGCTTAGCTATTAGATCCAATCTAATATGTATCCTCTCACTACAAGAAGGATACTGAGGTGCTTGAGTGTGTCCAAAGACGGGTAACGAAGCTGGTGAGGGGTCTGGAGCACAAGTCTTATGAGGAGCGGCTGAGGGAACTGGGGAGAAGAGGAGGCTGAGGGGAGACCTTATCGCTCTCTACAACTACCTGAAAGGGGGTTGTGGCGACGAGGGTGTTGGTCTCTACTCCCAACTAACTAGTGATAGGGCGAGAGGAAATGGCCTCAAGTTGCACCAGGGGAGGTTTAGATTGGATATTAGGAAAAATTTCTTCACCGAGAGGGTGGTCAGGCATTGGAACAGGCTGCCCAGGGAGGTGGTGGAGTCGCCATCTCTGGAAGTGTTCAAAAAGCGTGTGGATGTGGCACTTCAAACATGGTTTAGGGGACATGGTGGTGCTGGATTAATGGTTGGACTTGGTGATCTTGAAGGTCCCTTCCAACCTTAGTGATTCTGTGATTCTGTGAAATACAGTGCACGGTAAAGTTTATATCTGCCTAACTGTGACTGTGCTGCTCTACCACCCAAATTTGTGAACACACAGATAGTTTACATAGTATAATATCTGTGATCCATGAAGATACTGCTAAGCATCAGTTTCACAAAAAACCCACAACTGCACATTGTAGAAAGGACAGTCTGGGTTGCTTGTATCTTCATGCCATCTTATGCCACCTTAATGCAGGTTCATAAACCAAAAAAATCTGAGGTGTATAAACATCACTTCCTGCTATAATATATTGGTTTGCAAGATGTATACTCTCTGTACCAGGAAAGAAATCAAGTAAAAATATGTGGAGAGCACTAGATAAAACTTTCTTTTGACCTTTGTTGCCAAAAAAGGAGACTTTAGGCAGAAGTTTGTTTTCTGGGCTTTGTAGAGAACATTGCAAATTTAGGATGTGTTTCTGGAATTACTATTGGGTACTACAAGAGGTTGCTCTTCTCCTTGAACTCTTCAGGTTTTTTCATATCAGTTGTTTTCGCTGTAAGATGCTAGGAAAGAAGAATGTCGCCAGAGACATGAACAGTTTTCTTTATTGACTGGTTCTGTTTAGAAAAGTTTTTCTGTGGCAAAGAGGAAGAGATTTAAGAACTAGGCATTGCAATATAAAGGACAGGATAATTCTAGTTCTTATATGATCTATTTTTATTTACACTGAAATATTTCACACCTAGGATAGTTTGTTGTTTGCCATAGCTCTGCTACCTTGAAGCACAGCTATATTCTACTGGGCATGCTTGCTTTCTGTTTAAGTACATGTTGAAGAGAATGGTCTTGCAACCTCTAAAGGAGGTCATACCCACTGCTGGGAACAAATGAGGGCACCTATATACAAGGACTTTCCTCCTGCTGTCAGGAATTAGATTTAGCAATGCATACATATACAAAGGTCTTATATGACCAGCACTCAGGCTTGAGTGACTTCCTGACTATCCTTTCCATTTAGTGACCTAGTTAAGCATTTTTATCTCCTAAGAAACTTTACAAACTCTCTGTCAAGTAGCACAGTTGTTTTGCATTGACACAGTATGGAGAGCTGTGATACAAATATGCTTGCAGGTGTTATCAGGCATTTGTGCAGTAAAGGTATGTGGCCATGACAACATGGTGCCAGTGGGTCCTCAGCAACTTGTTTTGTAGATAGACATCACAACTAGAAAGTTATCTTTCTCTTATTGCTCTCTGCATTTCTTTAGGTGGGTGTAGCTGGCAGAGATTGTTTCTTTTTGACTGGGATATTGAACGGAAGTATCATAGAAATTTGATTTAGAGAGGTATACCTGTGAGTAAATTTTGGTTTTATGAATGCCTCAGGACAGTGTAGCACACAAGTGAAACTGAGCTTATGCTCTGGTTTGGGTGGGATGGCCTCAGTGCTTTGAGAACTGGGGCAGATCTGAGCAAACCATTATAGTTTTGAGCCATTTTCAGTACACTTTGGATCTAAGCAGGTTACCGTTTGAAATGTCATTCCCAATAACACATTGAGATTTTCTTTATACATGCATAAAACCCTCCTTGTTGTTCTGGAATTGCTGGTGCTTGAAATGCAGGGAGGGATGTGCCTTCCTGTTATTGCAGAAGAATTAACAGATTTTATTATAGGAATCTGAGGCATTTCACAGTTAATTCCTTTCAAGGAATGTACACAGATCAATAAAGCAGGCTTTTTGTTACAACCATCTATTTTTTCACCTGGATGAGCGAGCCAGAATTCTGCACTGTCTTACTGGTATCCTGGCTGATCCAGTCACCACTACAATATAACACCTGAGAGTCTGTGAGAATGCTCATGCCTTGAGCATTTGTCATCTTGAGAGTAGTTTCTGGTTAGTGGGGCCAGAGGTTCCCCCTGTCTGACCCTGCAAGCAATGAGGGGATGTGGAAAGAAATGAACTAAAGATTTACTGTTTCTCTAGGAAGCCAAAGCTACAGTGAAAAATAATGCAGAAGGGGTAGCTGGAGCTGCCTGATAACTCATACAGATTCATGGGGAGACTGAAGCCAATGAATTTAATCTTTTGGTTCGTGGGTGGTGAGGAGCAGAGCCAGGACAGCACGCAATGTCATGCAATGTGGCAAGAGAAGGAAGAAGAGAAAGAATATTAATCTGGAAGCTGTTTTTATTTCTGAGAATAGGCTGCTGTGCTTTTTTGTTTTGGTTTGGTTTTGTTTGTTTGTTTGTTTGTTTGTTTGTTTTTTTAACAGGGCTTACATGTTGTGAGTGTCCAGACAGGCTGAGAGGATAGGTAATATTATTATGCCCCATCTGCCAGATCCAAATGCACAAATTCAGTTTGGATGGGTTAAGATAATTTTATAAGCCGTGTTGCCATGTTGCTCTCTTCCCTTGTGCAGCTCTGTATTTTGCTTGTGTTTTGGAAGCACAGTCTTCAATCACACACATACACTGCAGAGATAAAAGCTGATTCATCTGACAAAGGGGAGAAAACAAGCTGCTACCAGTCTTAAATTTGCTAGTCACTGCATTCCCCTCTCTCTTTCCTGGATGAAGGTCAGGTAAAAGATACCCTCCAGGCACCAGGGAAGAGGGAAAACTCCAGGCTGCCAAGATTCAAATGGGTGGTGTCATCCTGAGTATGTACAGGGGCTCAGAGGAGACATGTCCCCCAGGTCTCCTCTGTTAAATTTCAAGAATTCAACTCAATTCCATCTCTTTTGTTGCACTCAGAAGCACAAAGTAGCCAACCCCAAGAGCAAGGGTTATGTTAAAGACTCTCTGGAGGACCTGAAGTGCATTAATGATTTAAAGAGAGAAAGCTGCAAAGGTGAGTTGTGTGAACAAAGCCTGACTGACTTATTGACCCTTGCTGCAGTGCTGGGCTGACAAGGAGCAATCCCATAATTTTTATACCTAGGAAAGAGGAATGCTGGAAAGCACTTAAGCAGGGATTCCAAAAAAGGCCATAGGTATTGTGGTCCTGAACTTATAGTTGAAGGAGAGAGCTTGATGTTTCAGAGGAGCAAGAACCTTCCTGAGTAAGCAACAAATAAATGGGTATGTTCATGAAGGAGCTGGCTACCAACCAGGACATGAAATTCTTAACACCTCCCCTTGCCAAGGACTGCTGGGAATAACTACTGCTTAATGCCCAGGTCACTCCACCTGCTCCAGGGATGACACTGGAATGAAGAAGACACTGGGATTTGCTTTCCCTATTCCCTTCTTGTACCATGAAGTCATTACATCGAATGATGTGTTTCCACCTCTAGCTTGACTGTGAAGAAGTTGGTAACCACCACTCCACTTTGTGCTGAACACAAGACTGCCAGCAGACCCTTTGAAAATTGAAGTGGAATAAGCCATGGAGGGGAGTCAGGTGAAAAGACATTTGGATTTTGCCTTCTCAGCCTGAAGCAGGTGCTAGGATGCCCAGCTGTGCCCATACTGAGATACTCCTAATTCTGCAGTGGTAAACACTGCTAAAAAACAAAGTATATCTGTCACTGTGGGCTTCCTTCAGAAGTGCAGGAGAGAGTCATTTCCATACAGCAGCTCATTCAAGCTATTTTGGACATCTTCTTTAGACACCTGTGTCTGAGATACAAACTTCCTATGTGAGGCATTTCATTTGTTTCTGAATATGATTCCTTGAATATCATTCCTGATGGTGTTCTTGAGAACTGAGACTAGAGAGGCTTGGAAAAAAGCAAGACCAATTTTGATATGCTGCATTTTGATGACAAGTGACTCTAGGGGTGAAATGGAACATTTTGTGACAAAACATCCTTGTAACCTAAGTACTTGGGACTTTAAAAAAAATTAAACATTTCAAATAAAAGGTATTTTAATTCTAATCTAAACTATTCATAATTAAAATTCAAGAATGCATTGATGAAAACATAAAGGTAATTTTCTATATGCTTTTTCTACAGGAAATGAATCTACTTTCCAAACTTCCCATCATGGGATAGATTCTATTCTTATCTATATCCACCCAGATCTGCCGGTTCTTTACCAGAGATAGCTGCAGACATAGTTTAGCCCTCAGATTTAGAGTTAAGTCAGAGTCAGTATCAAAGATGTGGTCAAAATCTCCCTTCAATTATCTTCACAAAAACCTCCCCCTTCGCAGAATAAATGATTTTTGTTGCTTTGTGGGTTTTGCCAAGCCCTGAGCATTATTGTGCTGTGGGTTTTATACTTTGAAATAGGTTACAGGATAAGAAATCATAAATATTCATTCTTCAGCAACATCTTCTGAACAGCTTCCTCACTGCCGCTGTCTGGGGTCTGCCCATAATCGCGTGCTGTCAGGCTCCCTGCCCTTTGCCCTTCTCGCTCAATCAGGACAGGATATAAGGCGAAATAATGAAGCACGGGCTTTTAAATGTTGATTTCTGTGCATGGGGCACACCATGTGGTATTGCTCTCAGGAAAAAAAGCTCTGATAGAGACGTTTTCAACTGATGAAATGTCATAGGTAAACTATGGAAAAGCAGTTGTTTGCTGTGGATTTCTATACCAAAGAATATGCTGAAACACACCATGGCACACTGATGGGAAAACCACAGAACATACAGTCGCTCTATACAAAAAGACCTTTCTCAGGAAGAATTTAAAGATGACTTGCTGATAAGATGCAGCAATTAACCTCTAGCCATGCTTTGTATTCAAATATGGATGGGGTGGTCCGAAGACAAGGATATGGTATTTGAATATACAGAGAACCCTCTCATTGACCTTCTAACATTTTGGCGATATACAGCACATGCAAGCCCAGAGAAAGTTGCTTTTGAAAGGGAATTGAAAGCTCTTGGCTATAGTGAAAGGTTTTTTAAACTGCTCTGCCAAAGTCATCCCTTCTCCTGTTTAGTTGAGGGTTAACTGTCCATCAGTTGTGCTCAAAAGGAGGTCTGCAAAGCACATACCACATATACAACACACAGCTCTGAAACATCTCTGTGAAGTACTGCATGCTAAATGCAAGCCCCATGAAAGCCGACCTTTCTGGTATTCGCAACATTTTTGGTTTCTGTGGGCTTGACGGTTTAAGGCATTTTTCCTAGCTGTGCCCTGCGTTAGTCTCTGTCTAACGTGCAAGATAAGAGATGATGATTATTGAGCTGCTGTGGAGCTACAGAAAGAGAAGGGGGAAAGCATGAACTAATGCAAAACCCAGAAATGTCTAAAGTTTCTTTGAAATCAGAAAACTTGAGGGCATTTTTTCCTGCACTTTGAAATGTGTCTTTTGCCATGTCACAGGCAGAAAGAGAGACCCAGAGGCTTCTGTGCAGAACTTCTAGATGGAATTGCCTTCAAAAGAGAGGAATGCATAAAGCTACTTCTTCCTCGTCTTGATGTGCTGTGAGCTACCAGCAGATTTTCTTCAGTTTTTTTTCAACTTTTGTAAATTTAGGCTGACCTTCAAGTCTTTTCTTTTTCTCTTTTGAGCTGTGAAAATATCTCCTAACAGCGTCTTCTCCAATGCAGTGCATATATGATTATAACCCTGACAATCCTCTCTCTGCCTGTCTTTCTGCACTCATCATTTCTTTCCCAGGACTTTTCTCATTTAAAACTGTAGTTTAAAAAAATACCAAACCAGTTCAAAAATATGACAGCATTCTTGAATTGACTGCTGCGATTTCAGACCTGATACCAAAATAAATATCCTCTGAGTTCACGTTTTTATTTTTTAAAGTTTCACACATTTCTTTGAAGTCTCCAAAGACAACTCTCACACAAGCATACTCCATGGCTATGTGTCTCATGTTGACGAAATGTTTGAAGTGTCCATTTCAGAGGAGTTATCAGTTTCTAAAACCCGTACTGAGTCACGATGACTACTGTTCTTCTGAATAAATCAACACTTCAATAAATGGTAAAGCAGAAACAGAGGATCCACCTGTCTGTTAAAGAAAACACTGAGTAATGTGTTTGCTGTGTAGATTATAACACTGTTACAACAAATTGTGAAACTATGGAATTGTAAGAATAGTCCTTCTGAAAGCAGTCTCCTTGGATTCAGTGTGATGATTCACATGAGGAGGAGTTTGCAGAAGGCAGCAGTTGCTAGAATTATTACTAGATTTATAATTCCGGACTATTTTTTCTGTTAGCTCTGCATGCAAAATGACATTGCAGATGCACTGTAAACTGGCTATAGACACTAGGAAATAGAAATACATATTTAATTAAGAGGGCGACAGTATCTTACCCCTTTACGTTGTCTTTTATTTGGTATGCTAACAGAATGCATGAGCTTTCTGAAGCTGTTAGCAGTGCTTGGTATACAATCCTCACTGCTCAGCTATAATTGTGTGAACCCTAAATGAGTAATTGAATTTGCTGTGTTAGCAGGTATATGGCCTCACAGTAAAAGTCAAGAATGTTGCACACCTAGTTGTTTATCTTGGCAATTGTACAATACCATTTTTGTCTTAGGAAGTACTGGTAGATTGAGTAGGATCGATCTGCAGTGCTTCACTGTTAAATCCTTGCTCTGAAGATGAGAGACGTTCCCTCTATTTCTCATCTTTACTTTTTTAATTACAATGTGCACATGTTAATGAGGCCCTGCTGTTTGTGCTTTCCAGCCTGTCATCAAAAGCAAATGCCAGCAATAACACTATGCTCTGGAAAATTTTCAAAAGTTAATGCTTTCATTTGGCCACAGCTTCCTACAGGCTTAGTCTCACTAGCCTTCCCCACCTGTGGGCTGAACTCACTGTATTTTAACACGTAAAATACAAGGCAGTTTCTGCCTCTAACTTTTAACCAGTTGGCATGGACGTGTATTATCCCAAATTCCTTTAAGGTCTTATTTATGCTACTACAGGCATTGACACTTTCTCTACAGGACACCTTATTTGCCCTGCATTGCCTTGGGACTACATATTCTCTAATTAGTATCCTGTCTTGTGCCTTTATCTCTATAGCTTCAGGGACTTGCATGGTTTCAGAGTAACACACTGCAGAATTCCTCATTTCACTACACCTAGGATCCCCTTTCTCCTCTAAAAGAAATAATAATATCAATAGCAAAGCAATGATGATATTATTTATAAATAACAGACTACTTATGACTAATTACTTCATGAAGTGGGTAACTATCAGCCCAAAAATCCTTCAGAGTCATTTTGGAGAAGGAAACAAACTGGTAATGTGTCTTCAGAAATACATATTTCAGTTTCTAGAAAAATGAAATGTGAAAATAATTGCTCCCAGTGCTGAGATGAATTAAAAAAAAAGGTTGCACATCAGAATCAACAATCAATAACCTGCTCTAATCTTTAAGAAACATGTATTTTATATATATGTAAGGATGTGCCAGAGGACTGTAGAAGTGCAGTAAAAATAAGTAAATGTTATTGTGCTTTTGCAAAAAGCCTACTTTGGAGGATTTGGGTTTTGAAAGTCTTTATCTAAACTGATTAAAGGTGGGCATTGAAGTTCAAAGCCTACATGAACATTTGGGTATAAAATATGTGTAATTTATAGTTTTCAGATTTAAGTTTCACATTGATCATCCTTAAATTTAAATAACAACATCCCTTTCTTCTTTAAATAATTGTTGCCCTACATTTCCTACTACTAGGAATATGGTGGGGAAAATAAAAGCAATCATTAGAAAAAGACCATGTAGATCCAGTCTCAGCATTACTGTTATCATTAAAGATGAGACAGTGCTATAAAGAATCTCCGGCACTGCTAAAGTACACACATGGTGATACAACAAATGAGTCCCTATGTAGCAAAAATGAGCATAACAAGTCATAGTAAACTGGCTTCAGTGTGGAAGGTTATCCTGGGAGTCCTTATTCTCTGCTCTTGTGCACAGGTTTGGTGCATCAGGTCCCCTTTACTGCATTCTTTTTTCTGTTTTTCCTGTGCGAATTTGTAAGAAATCAATACTGATTTAAGGAAACCATGAATTTTTTGTCAGTGAAACCTCTGGTGTACATCAAATGGGTGTAGATGGTGTCAAAACCTTTGACTCTGGGAAATCTTAGAGACAGGCAAGAAAGCATTACCTGGTACTTTTAAAATAAATCCTTGTGTTACTTATTTTTATACTGGTGATCCCTATATTGAAGGGAAATTGAGGTTGCTCAGCATGAAAAATGGATGTGGATGGGGGGCAGAAGTATAATAGCTCTTACTGGTTTTATTTTAATTTTTATGCACCCTGGACAAAAAAGTTGGGGTTCATCTCAACAAGATGTAGACAATGTATCTGTCCATAGCTAAGCTAGTTATAAAAAAGTCCCGTATAGACCTTTTCCCCACTGAGAAAGAAAAAATAATTTTATGGTGAAATTAATCTCCTCAAAAGTAGTTGCCCTACTTAGGTCAGATGATTCACTTCAGAAATGCCTCTTTCTCCACGTGGGATATAAAAAGAAGGCAACCAACTCATTGACGGTTCCTGATGTGTGAAAGGTATGCCATCTAAGGGACCAGAAATTCAATGGAGCCATCTGGGCTACTGGATACAGAACACTTACAGCGTCAGTTCACACACTTGGAGTGAATATTGTGTCAATATAAACCACACAGAAAGCTCTTACAATTTCAGCAGCAGCTTCTTTGCCTTTAATTGTGTTTTTATTGACAGAATACGAAGTATTGGCTTAATCAGTCATTCTCTTCTCTCGGAGAAAAGTCCAGCAAAGGTAGCTTATTGTTGTGGTTTAACCCCAGCCTGCAACTAAGCACCACGCAGCCGCTCCCTCACTCCTTCCCCTCCTCCCCTGAGTGGGATGGGGAGAAGAATTGAAAAAAAAGGTAAAACTCATGGGTTGAGATAAAGACAGCAAAGGAAGAGATAATAATATCAACAACAACAACAACAATAAAACAACAACAATACTACTACTACTACTACTACTATACAGAATAAGTGATGGACAATACAATTGTTAATCACCCGCTGACTGATGCCCAGTCAGCTCCTGAGCAGCAGGGCCCCCCGCCAACTCCTTCCCAGTTTATATACTGAGCATGACATCATATGGTATGGAATATCCCTTTGGCCACTTTGGATCAGCTGTCCTGGCTGTGCCCCCTCCCAGCTTCGCTCTGGCAGGGCATGAGAAGCCAAAAAGTCCTTGACTGGTGTAGGCACTACTCAGCAACACCTAATACATCAGTGTGTTATCAACATTATTCTCACACTAAATCCAAAACACAGCACTATAGCTGCTACTAGGAAGAAAATTAACTCTATCCCAGCTGAAACCAGGACACTTATAAACAGGTAAAGTAGCATAAATGTCTTAATAAACTCAACAGAATATGCAAGACCATGGTGTTTTTCATCAGTGCAACCTTTTCACCAATGCTACTGTAGCAGAGTGATGATGGCTTCCAAAAACTGGAAGAAAAACCAGAGCAGTAGAGGGCTTCAAAATTGTTTAAGAGGCATTTCTCAATTCCTGTGGTTTTATACCATCTTGTGTTGTAAAAGGACATGAAAAGCTACAGATTCATTATCAGCATTACAAACACAGGTTTCAAAGTTTTTGCAAATTGGATATCAAAGCAACAGACAGAACTCTGTTCTCAAAATGATTATTCTGGCATGGCTGGCTTCTTTGCTGGCTGCTCCGTCCCATCTTAACACTGGTTGCCTGTGCCTTATCCAGCCCCATGTTGTGTGGTTGCACCTTGTCTGTGGCAAGTTAACTGAAAATAGGGAGTTGCACTTATGGACAGTGGAGCATTCAACGTTTTTGATCATACAAAAAATTAATTCACTTTGTCAATACATGTAATTTTTAGTCAGTATGAGTTTTAGCAAGGCATGTGTCCCCAGTAACAAACTTCAGCAAAGTATGCATTCTCCAAAGAAATTTTAGCAAGTTTTTTTTTCCCTTCAGTGGCAGATCTCAGCAAGCCATGTTTTTACATCAGTGAAAGCTTTAACAAGTCACTTTTGTCAGTACAAACCTAGTAATAAAAATACCTTGCAGTGAAGAGCCATCCCTGTATAATGAATACGCTTAACTACCACTAGCACTGTTTTAACTTCAAATATGCCTGAAATTCATTAACGGTAAAGCAAATGTACAATACGTATAAAACACAATTTAAGGTGCATATTATGCTTCAGGAAAGTGCCTCACATTGCAAGACAGGACTCCTTTGTCCAAGTTTCTGAATAAGTGGCAATGTTTTTCAAGCCCAATAACCATCAGAAGATATTGCTCTAATGATAATAGGGCTTGGAGGCCATTTGAAGCAGGATGTGTGCCCTGTTTTACAGTGGAACACTTCTGTAATGCATAAGGCCCAGAGGAATGGAGACATCTGCCCCAAAACCTAACTCTGATGAATTCTTCTAATGAAGAAGCTATGAACTGCAGTGAAGTAAAAGCCAGTTCTTCATTTGGATGAAGCTACTGTGTGCTATTCAGTGTGAAGAGACTAGATGAGGCATCTCAGTTAATATTATTTCCTGGTGCTTTCTTCTCTCCACATTTTTATCTTGTAGACAAGACTTAATTCCATAGCTAACTCACAAACTGCAAATGAGAATATTATCATTAACACTGGCTTGTTATATTTAAATAAGCCCTTACGTCAGTGTGTTTTTGGTAAAATGTAAAAATGGTAAACATTTTGTTTACCACCAGATAATGAGGGAAATACATCCTCTGTTCTTGGTAGAGGTCACTGATTTGCATGCAATGCTGGGTTACTGTTTACTTTGAAACCACAGACACAAAAACCCCCAATATTTCTTAATGGTAACTACAGCGGTTACCATTCACTCCAGTTTACCATAGACATGATTTGAGGTCTAGAAGTTGTTTCAGTTCTGCTTCTCCCTTTGACCAAACCACAGAAAGTAGTAGTAGTGGAGGTTTTCAAGACGTGCATATCACTTTCTTTCTAAGCACAGTTTTTGCTTTCCCAAGTTTCAGCACTGAAACTCTGTTATGAAGACCAGGCACTTTAATTACTCAGTTCCAATCTACCAAACTTTAATCTCAAACTCCGCCATGCTGATGCCATCCTGGAAGAACATTAGTTCCTCTCTCTCAAAATTCAGATCATTTTGGAAGGGTGCAAAAATTCATCCATGTATTTCTGTCGTGGTTAGGCAATGAGCACTAGGTTTGTCCCGAAGGCAATCTGATGTCCCATGGAATCCAGCTAGTCCCACTTCTGCTGGATGTGAAAAGTGTACACTACTTCTGTGATAGGGTGTACATGAGGAGGGAAAGACTTCTTGCCCTATTTGTATCGAATTTGTTCCCGAGACTGCTGGCTGCAAATAGTGGCATGTAAGAGCACATCAACTTAGTAGAAAACTCTGACAGTCCTTGATGGTAGGAGAGACAGAATGAACTACATTTGGCAAATGACCATCCCCTAGTAAATGCATTACAGAAAGGCACTTAGATGGTGTACGGTAATGAGTGCAGGACAAAGAAAGAGCTAGAGTGACATGGGTATTTATCACTGGCTTTTGGGATAAATGTTTCTGTGAAATTCCACAGTCCTGACATTTACATCATGGTTTCAAAGAGGTTGTTAAGCTAAAAAAAATTATAGGTTTTAGAAGATATCCCCAATAAAAGTACCTTATTTTTCTCCCTTTTATGCTATCAGATCTTGTTCTGTTTCTTTGTTATAGATGAGCTTGTGCTCTGCCAGGCTGTTGAATGAATTGTCTCAGTCCTCCAGTCTCTAAGCCCAGACGTTCATGTTTAACGTCTTTATATCAGGCGACTATTCAAACCTAATAGCAGTATGCCTAATTTTCTTTTATTTTCAAGACATCTCAGATCCCTTTCAGACTTCATAGTATTTCAGAATTATCTCTCTTGTTGCTTTTCTATATTATGAAAGAAACAGAATTAAAAGTGGATTCAGAATAATTCTATTACTTAAGTAAATGCAAATTGTAAGACCTGCATTTATACACTGTTTCTCTGACAGCTTTTCTAGCTTCTAAAATACAGAAGACAATGGGGTCAGTAAAGTGCTCAAAAATACCTAAATGCTTACTACTTACAATGATTTGCAAATCTTCAGCTAGCAAATTCTCTAAGATGTCATTTCAGACTCTTCCCATATCACTGTTAAACTACAAGCTTCATTCTGAATGGAGGCCTACCTACCTACTATGTTGATTTTTCTTATTAATAACAGGTTAAATTTCAGAGTGGAAAGAGCAGTGATTGTCTTTGGGCACCCAAAGTTGGAATGAGGTTGAAGTAACCTGGGAATTAAAGCAATTATGCAATTACCGTGTGATGACATTGAGCAACAGGGAGCTATAACAGAGGATTATAAAAGAAGGAAGGAGTTACTCACTGGCCTAGAGCAAGAGACCAAAAGCAGAAAGATGGCTGAAACTGGGGAGGGACCCTCCACACTCTTCAAAAAGAGTGTGTTGTGGAGATAAGGAAATCTTGCAAACACAAAGCTGTAAAATATTCTGCCTCAATTTCAACCCCTTCTAGTAGTGGTTTGACCCAGTGTTTGAACCCTGTGACTCAGTTCAAAACAGTCCATATAGACATTTTCTTGCTGTATCTAGTTCTTATATATTGTGTCATTCCTGTATTATTCATTCCATATATTCCTTAAAATGAATGTGTATTTGTGTCAGAACTTAGGAAGTGCTTATATGTCCTTTTACTTCAGCTGCTTCACTTCCTAGACCGTGGCAAGACAGTATGCCTGGGAGATGGCATTTTTGGAAGGGGGATTGTTTGAGCAATGAGAGAGCTGCATGCGGTCAGTATAGCCTTGTGGTTTCCTGCTCCCACAGGAGAATGAGAAAATGTTGTCTTGACTCTTATTTACTGTGCAAAAGTCATAGATGCCCTGTCCCAGACAAACAAAAGACAATACAGCTTCATGCTGGGTAACTGTGGAACAACTTTCCACATGATGTTGTGGATAAAGCAATCAGACAAATTCATGCAGGGAGAACTCACAGCAGGAAAAATTACAAAGTTAACATTTTGGCTCAGGAATTCCCTAAGTCATAAATCACTGGCAATGGGAAAATACTCTGAAGAGGAGTTACGTTATTTTTATTGTGTTCCTGTATTCCTCTCTTGGCATCCACTATTGCCACCAGGGAGCTGAGGTAGCATGTTGAGCTCTATGGTACAGCTATTTTCTTGTACTGGTGAGCATAAGAGTACTGTCTTGCCTTTGAATGAAGTCATAGCTGCTGTTGAACTGGGAACTCTGTGGGAAATGTCAGTAATCCTGACATTTTGAGAGAAGCATCAGCTCCCGTGTCCCATGTTCCAGTGGGAATTATAAGCCTTAGATTTCCTACAAATATTTTTTTTCTGATTTTGGAAGGAAAAATGCCTTTCAGCAATACCCCTTGAAATATTTCCATCCTTTCCCTGCAAAATAATTTTTTCTGTTCTTCATTTTAATTCCCTCTGTGTTGCTTCAGATAAACTCCATAGCAAAGTAGGTATTTTTATTGTGCTAAGACAGTTGGTGGCCCAGCTAGCCTTGTGTACTGGCTCTCACTGCTCTGTGCCACAGAGGAATTTGAAAGAATCTCATCAACAGTCAGTGACAGAAGGACATAGTCTGGAAAAGCATCTACCTAGCTTCTCCTCTTTGTTATAAATAAGGCCATCCCTGAAATAGGAGGATTTGAGCCCCCTTCAAAATGTTTAGGCATATTTTATAACTTTGTTATTGTAAGCTGTGCATCTTTGTTAACTACGTATTCAGACCAGCTTTCAGATTTTACTAAGAGCTTAACTTTCTATTGTTTTCTCTTCTCCTCTTGTCTCATTTAATCTTTTCTGGAATGCGTACTTCTTTTGAACAGCAGTATCTACCCCTTTTTTTTCATTCTTATTTGCCTCATCCTTCCTAAGAAAGTACTTGCATAAACAAAATAGAGACAGCTGATATTAGAAATTATGCTTAAGGGAAGAATCTTCCAAATGAAGAAGTATACCTCCAATTTAACCCCAAATTGTCCCAAAGTAAAGAACCATGAGAACGGTCTGAAGCAGGCAATATTATTCAAGGAAAAGACAGTTTTACAGCTTCTGTGGAATTATTATTTAAAACATAAACAAATTACTTAATGTTTATGTCGTCGTTTAACCACCCAGCTGCTCGCCCACTGCCCTCCCTGGTGGGTTGGGGGAGAGGATCAGAAGAGTAAAGGTGAGAAAACTCATGGGTTGAGATAAAGACAATTCAACAGGCAAAGTAAAAGCCGCACACACAAGCAAAGCAAAACAAGGAATCCATTCACCACTTCCCATGGGCAGGCAGGTGTTCAGCCACCTCCAGGAAAGCAGGGCTGCATCACGCGTAATAGTTACTTGGGAAGACAGATGCCATCACTCCAAACAGCCTGCGCTTCCTTCTTCTTCCCTCAGCTTTACATGCTGAGCAAGACGTCATATGGTCTGGAATATCCCTTTGGTCAGTTGGGGTCAGTTGTCTGGGCTGTGCCCCCTCCCAACTGTTTGTGCACCCCAGCCTCCTCGCTGGTGGGGTGGTGTGAGAATCAGAAAAGGCCTTGACTCTGTGTAAGCACTGCTCAGCAATAACGAAAACATCCCTGAATTATCAACACCGTTTACAGCACAAATCCAAAACACAGTCCCATACTGGCTACTGTGAAGGAAATTAACTCTATCTCAGCCAAAGGCAGCACAGCTTATGCTAAAGGTTCTCAATTATTTAGATATTTTATGTGTTGAAGTGAAAACAAGAATTTATTTAATTTTGTTACAAGATATTGCTAAAACTAAAGAGGCTTTTAGGCTGCATTTTTCTTTTTATTTATTAAACAGAGATCAGTCTTCTGAACAGGCTCTCTGTCAGGTGCATTTTTGAATAGTGACAGCATTCTGCACAACGTGTAACTCACATTAGAATTCGTAAGTATTATCCATGCAAATGCTCATTACAGGGGAAAGAGACTATATCATATTTCTCTTGTTTTTCTTTCCTGAAAAAAGGCCTAGATGGAAAGGAACTAGAAAAGCTTATTCGTTGGTCAATGCTGGTACATTTCATAGTATAAATGCTAGAGGGGCATATCGGAGAGGTAATAAATTTATTCATAGTGCTGAAGGTTTTGAGAAAGCATAAAATGGGATGAAATTGAGCACAGAGCTTGATTTGTTCAGAAAAAGGATCAAAGTTAAACCTTATTAACTTAATAATACACTTGCTAAGAATGCGCTCAACGAATAGAAAGAGCCAGGACTATATGGACATGGGATTCACTCTTTAAGATGATAAAGAGAAAGGAAAATGAAAACATGTTCAGAGTGAACCCAAAAGAAAAAACATTGTTGATGAGTTTGTATGTGATCAAAGTCTGTGTTCAGAAGCACAGAAAAAAGCCTTATCTCCAAGGGAGAACTCACTCATCCCATGTTTCAATGCCATCAACTATCCTAAATGTAGAAGACTTTTTATTATGTATATGAATAATATAATCTTCCAGTTGGGTGATTATGTCTTAAAATCAAACTCTGAGTTAGCGTATATGTTGACTGTGACTTAGAAATCATTTTACTCCATGCATCATAATCATTGACTCTTCTAAATATAGCAAATATAGATATTATTATGTAATGGAATAACATTTTCTATCTGGGTGCTTATGTCTTAAAACTGAAATCTGCATTTTCACGTTTGAAGGATGACAGCTGCAGAGACTCCAGGAACTCAGACTCATACCCTTGATACTGAGGCTTTGCACTAAATACCAGTACTGACGAGCTTTCGTGTCCGTGCTCTGTCGATACTGCTGTCAGTGCCGTCAGCTGCCGTAGCAAAGCGGCAGTAGCAGGCTGCTGCAAAGCTTCTTTAAAGCCACTAGAGATTCCTGGGGTGCAGGTGATGGGGTGGCAGGAATATGTTGTTATGTGCGTGTGTGTATATATATATACATATGGCTACGAAGTATATAGTGGAGAATTTTGAAAAGACCCTGCTGAACAGCTGGCATAAACTGTATGTGAGCTTCTTCCATACAACTGATGCAGCTCAAATTCTGCTTAGGAAAAGATCTTAATGAATCGACATATAATTCTGTCCTAAATTTGCAGCTGAAATAAGGATGGTTCCGAGCATGTGGAGCACCATCTTTAACTAAATGCCTGTCTCTGCAGTTCTGGTGGCTCAGAATTTGAAAACGCAAGTGGAAATTATTTCTTGTTTGCTTCAAAAACAGGAGGCCCTGTAAGAGGATGGGAGTCAAATGCAATACTCCCTGGAACGTTCTGGTTTCAACCTGTTGTTGTTTGTCAGTTTGGCTGGCAGCCTGCTGGGAGAGAAGCAAAGAGGCTTCCCTGCCTCTTGCATTAGCCTTCTCCTCCCATGTTCATTAATTTACCTGGGTCATAAAGACTCATCCCCAGCTTTAGCGCTGTGTGGTGCTTTATCACCATCGAAGAGCACTAAAAGGTCTGTTGGCTTTCCTGGTATTTTACCTTTTCCTTCTCTCCTCTCTCATTTCATTCTATTCAACCAGAGACTGTCAAATTAGAGGATCTGAGAAGTGAAACAAATGCCTCCATATTCTTTCCTTCATAAAACAATGTGGCATATCAGCAGCCCTACTGAAAAACTCCTGATGGACTCCGTGTTGCCTGGATTAGCTGTAGACACTCCTTTCCTCCAGTGGATAGGACCCAACCCAAGGAGGACAGTTCTGCAGAAATCATAACTAGGCGGTACTAGGGGGTCACCTGGCCAGAGCAGAAGTAGAGTCTATTTCTTTATGTCCAGTGGAATTCAAATCCATTAAGAAGACACTGGCTTCGAAGCTGTGAATCCTAGCTCACCAATCTGGAGAGCAGCATTCAGATTTTCTTCCAGGGAGTCTGCAGAATGCAAAGAGGGAACTTCTACCTTCACCTCCTGTTTGTCTCTTGTCCTTTGGCATGGACAGGAAAAGTGGAAACATCTCAAAACCACAGGAAGTGATGTGCAGGCTACTGAGCTAAGCCTTCTGTAATCCTTGCTGTCATATCTTTCTCACATTCCCAATGCTAGGTTTTGACCCACATTCAGATTTTGGCAGATTGGAAGACATATAACTAATGGACCATGAAATTTTTGCAGGTCTAATTAAAACTATATTAGATCGGTAAAAATAGATTAATGCAATGACATTTGATACTGATGCCTGTCAGCCTGCAAAACAGGAAACCATCCTTCTTGCTTAACATCTTGTCTCTCTCCTTCCAGCCTGGAATAAAGAAGTCCAGACTTACAGATGTCATCTTCATCATTTCTACAGCTGGATAGGAAAAGTTTGTTTAGCAAATATACCCTGCTCCTTCATGTATATGTGTGAATTAGTAACTCTACTATTTCTATAAATGTGCTTCCTATTTGCAGTAAGAAGGTAAATCCCATGTGCAAACCAGTTCAAGCTTTATCAGTTAATCACAAGTTATTCCTTGTGGCTTTCCTCTGTGCATCCTGGAGTTTGCTGCTGGGGTTATGTGAATAGTAATGTGGCATCATTTATCCTGCTAGTTTGAATGGATGATGGTTATATAAAGAACATTGTTCAGACTATCAGTTTTGTTTAATACACCTTTCTGTGTTAACAATGAATTCAAGAGGGCTAGAAAAGGGTTTGCTCTGTTACTCGTACCTGCAGCAAGGACCTTAAGTCCAGGTATAAAGGAACTAGAAGGAACTTTCCAACAGAGAAAGCAGTTTTTCTTCTGTTTCCTATGAATCTTTTCACTAACATTTTTATGCTTTTATTTTTTGTTAACATTCATATTCTTTATCATACCTTCTAACTTCCTCATTCCACCACCCTCCTGACAACACATTTCTCCAATTTACTGTCAGACTCTGTGTAATGTCTCACCCAAATTCCTTTTACAAGACATTTTGCCACTAAGATCCAGCAGTTCTTCACTAGTTTTTTTGTTTTTTCATTCAGTTCTTGTGTTTATTCTGACCAAAGCCAGTCAAATGTAATTTCTAAATGATGTTTTTAAAGTAAGTCAGCTATGGCCTTCCAAACAGAGTGTTTGTACCACCATGTATTTGGTAACATATTTGCAAGTAATGAGCTGCTACTTTGCTAAAATTTTCCTATGAAATGATTCTTAAATGAACAGAGAAATATTACTTGAAACACTGTATAAACATGTCCTACAAATGGATTATCTAAATTTGGGGCTATTTCATTAACTGGAGTAAGAGGTTGAGTAGGAATATTTGGATTCTGTGATATGAGGTCCATTATATACTTTAGCATTGAAAAAAATAAGGTATTTTGTGATTTATTGTGCACAGACAAGCCTTGAGCAGCAGAAGTGTTTGTCACATGCACTCTTACCACCTGGCATAAATATCTGTGACAACTAAGTACATGTTTTTATTATGTTTTTCAAAATGAAAGTGACTGTAGAGGCTATTGGTTTGTTCTGCATTCTTGAACTTCTTGGCATCATAGGGTAGTTATTTTGTAGCTCACTGCTCTCCCTGACTGGAGATTTTCAGAGCTGTCCCTTCCATCTTCCACCAGGACTCATTTATATTGCGACATCCCTCTGAGACTTGATCCTCACTCTTGTTTTACATTTGTTGTGCTTGTGCTCACCTCATGAGGACCTCCGTTCATTCTGCATGCGGTTCCATGGGCTGGTGGTGTTGTTCATGAGAGAGACTCCTGTGTTGTGAAGTAGCTGTTCTCGAGTAGGAGACATCACATTGTCATACCCATGTGGCTGACAATTCATTTTTCTCTTTTTTGAGGACTTCAGTAGGTTTGGGTGTGTGTCTTCCTCAGCATTTGTACACCATTAGAAAAATCAGAGTCTTTAGAAAATAGTTCTGAAAGAGTTTTCAAACACTAACCAAACCATCCAACCTGTGAGGAGGAAGGCTAAATTTACGTAATTTCTGGAAGAGGTATGTCTAACTTGTCCTTAAGATCTTCCTTTGGAATGTAAATGCAACTGATGTGATAAGCACAAACAAGGAAATGAAGATTCATCTAGCTTTCTGATAGCCTTCAGCGGCGATATTTGTTGTTGTAATCTGTTGTCTGGAACTTTGTCCTTATACACAGGAGGTGAGCAGCAGTGCTTACTCTACCTGAGTGTTTTTTCCTTTGTGATTTCAATCAGCAGTATTCTAGTCATAGCTCCTTCCTTTTCTTTTGGTATAGACAATGATCAGATACATATCATTTAAAGCCCAATTTTTCAAAATATTATTAAGCCCAAAACCTGTCCATACCAAACATCAATACTCCTATATCAGTCATGGATGTTTTAATTTGAGTAAGCACTCCATGTGCACTGGTGGCATAGCGGGAATAAAAATATGTGTCGACTAAGACCAGTCAGGAAGTCAAGGACAGAGATAGTAACTGGACTGTGTGCCATAGTAGACTCTTACATGGTCACATGAATAACCCACTGAAATATTCACTATTACTCATTTATTTCCTCGTCTCATTCACTGTAATGAACCCTTAGTTTTAACTGACTTTAGATGCTGATATTGGACATTTCACCCTTTACCAGCAGTTGCCCTCCTCAGAGAAAATTCTGTTTGTTTTTCCAAATTCAAAGCTTGGATTTCTTGTGAGACCACAGAGAGTAATAGTTCCTTCTCTCCTTCCAAAGCAGTAGTTATGTGGCTCTTCAGCTCTACTCTTCAGTTTGTGGCTGCATCCATTCCTGCTTTTGCCAACTTCTTCTGCCCTACTCTGATCTCAAGTCATTAGACACATTCAGTGTTACTAGGTGAGCACTCCTAATTGGAAAATCTTTGCAAATCATTATTTATATGCATCTCCTGGACCTTGTCCCATTGTACAAACAATCATGGAAACTGACAGTGTATGCATGAAGATTTGGAAAGCAAATCTGAAGACTTCATTTCAAAGAATCTTTCTGTCTTCCTCTTTGTGGCATTCAACCAGCAAATATCAGCAGATATTTCCTCCACTACTGTGCTATAAAACCTGCTTTGTACTTCTTACCCCGTAGGTCAAAAAGGACTGGAAAAGATCCAGAAAACTGGGCAATTTCTAGGGAAAAGGTAACGACATATCTGAAGAAAAGTTGTTAACTGATGTTCAGAAATACCTGCTCTCGGTTTCAGTGTTTCCACCAAAAAGTGCTTTTGTCAGGGTTTTGTACTTGTTATTTTTGAAGGATTAAAAGGTTTTTATTAGGACGTTTCATTCTGAGACTTTTCCTCACTAAGAAGAGACCTTTGAGGTATTGCACTGAGATATTGATCAGACTCTCATTACCATTCCATGTTATTTTCATCATCTAGGGGAGAATTTGTGCTGAAAGGAAAGATAAAATGAAAAATGAACTTGGTCCAGTGATGAACTGTGTGTGTTCTGCATTGAAATGCAAGCAGTCCTAGACTGGCTTCCAAAATGGTTCTGGTACCAGCATCAGACTGGTAGCAGATTAGGTACCAGTCATTTCATTTGGCAGCACATTTTATTGAGCAGCAGAACCTAACTACATTATAAAAGAAAATAAATATAAAATTAAATAATAATAACAAAATATGGCAATCTCAAGAAGTGCTCCTGTGTGAACTTCATGAGGTTCAACAAGGCCAAGGACAGGGTCCTGCACCTGAGTCGGGGCAACCCTCAGTATCAGTACAGGCTGGGGGATGAAGGGATTGAGAGCAGCCCTGCTGAGAAGGTCTTGGGTGTGCTGGTGGATGGAAAGCTGGACATGAATGGGCAATGTATGCTCACAACCCAGAAGGCCAACCACATCCTGGGCTGCATCAAAAGAAGAATGGCCAGCAGGTCAAGGGAGGTGATTCTGCCCCCCTACTCCACTCCGGTGAGACACCACATGGAGTCCTGCATCCAGCTCTGGAGCCCTCAGCACAGCAAAGACACGGACCTGTTGGAGAGGGTCCAGAGGAGACCACAAAAATGATCAGAGGGATGGAACACCTTTCCTCTGAGGACAGGCTGAGAGAGTTGTGGTTGTTCAGCCTGGAGAAGAGAAGGCTCCTGGGAGACCTTACTGCACTCTTCCAGTATGTAAAGGGGGCCTATAAGAAGGAGACAGACTTTTGAGCAGGGTCTGTAACGATAGGACAGGGGTAATGGTTTTAAACTACAAGAGGGCAGATTTAGACTAGATCTAAGGAAGAAGTGTTTCCTAATGAGGGTGGTGAAACAGTGGAAGAGATTGCCCAGAGAAGTAGTAGATGCCCCATCCCTGGAAACATTCCAGATCAGGTTGGACGGGGCTCTGAGCAATCTGATCTAGTTGCAGATGTCCCTGCTAACTGCAGGAGGTTGGACTAGATCACCTGTAAAGGTCCCTTCTGACCCAAGCAATTCTGATTCTATGATTCTATGATATAAAAAGCATTATTAGGGGCTCAAGATTGGACAAACTCAAGGAGACTCAAACTGTTGTTTTCATGATTGTGTTATACTGTTTGAAACTTTGAAATTTCACTATCTGTTGTTTCATTTTTTTTGTACAAGAGCTACTCAGTAGCTCCAACTAGATATTTAGTTTGAACAATTCCCAATGAATTTAAAATCTTTAAGCACTAAGTACATCAGAGGATTACTCCTTGAAATTCTATACCAGCTGCTGTATACTTTCTCTTTGATATTCTGAAAACAACATGATTTATCATTTTTAGTGGTTTATTATTTTAGATGATCTACATTTTTCATTAATCAGTGTTAGAGCAAGACACTAATCATAAAAGCATCTGAGACTAATATAATAAAATTAAACATCTCTTTGATACAGACCTCAAAATGTCTTGGAATGCAAATAAAACAAACATAAGAAGAATCTGCATAATCTCCTACAAGCATTATCCAGGCAGAGAAATCCAACTGTTCTCACATACCCTGACACAATGAGTTTTAAAATAGTTCAAGAGACTACAGGATAGCTGGACATTTAAAAAGCATGGTTCCAAAGTCTACAAATAATCATGTTTATTTTATATCAGTGCTTGCCAAGCAATTGAATAAAAAGATCGTTACCTTCATTAGAAGGTAGAAGAAATGTGAAATTTTAATTAATGGGAAAAATTGCTATGTATATTAGAGGAAAACCTGTTGACAGAACCACAGCCAGCTGGACTCTAAAAATTGAACCAGGGCTATGCTCTGGACACAGGCAGTAGGAATCTTCTCAAGCAGCCACCAGACAGTGTTAGCCAATATCACAGATGACACCTCATTAAACCTATCGTCATTTGTCACTACTCTCATGAGCAATCTGAAGCTCAGATTCATTTAATCTACATTTATACACGCAGTATATAAATTAGTATTGCAACCACAGGGACAGATACTTCCCGACGATACTTAGATATAGGAGATCTGATGTGGAGGTGTCTGTCACTCTCCATGGGCTGTAGATGACATTTAACTCCTGGTCTCAGTGGTATAATGGCTCTTTCAGCTGTTTATTGCTGAGTCTGATGCTGAAAAATTCTGCATACTAAACTGGGTGTAAGCATATTAAATAAGATATTGAGTAATGAGGTTTTCGTTTATGTTGCTTGGGTGCTGGAATGCTACAGCTCATGCCTAATTATATCTTTATCAGATTTAGCTAAATCAGTAGGTCAACCGTTACCCCCAGGTGATCAGTTCATAGAACCAGCCACATCGTGTGTAAATAAAGGTACACAAAGCAATCGTTTGGTTCCACACAAATGCTTCAAATATTGAATGGCCTCTGATGACACAAGGGTAAAAGGCTGTCTGCCTGGATAGCCTTCCAGAGTCTAGTTTCTGAGTTTTGGCAATTTATTCTGAGAATTTTTACTGTCCACACAAGCCTAATTTTTCATTCCTAATGCTAGTGTTCTTCCAGGACACTCTTCTTCCCTGAATCTCAAAACCTCCCTAAGTTCCTTAATTTTGATGTGACTTTGGAGCATGCTCCTACATTGTTCTTCAGTGTGATTCATCTTCCTGCTTCTTTGCTTAGCTAATAAATTCACCTACAATACAGACCTCACACTGGAAGGTTCTTTGGCTACTCCAGTTCTTCAGCATATCACATCACAGCTTTGGCTCTACCCCAGCTCCAGCCTAGCCAGGACCATGCCTGGGCACTGCTGCTTGTGCTCCAATTAAAATTCTGTGGCATGCTAAAGATATTTAATGACCATATAACTGACATTGTACTGGAAGGTATTGGGAGTTGTCACATTGAATCTAACAGTTGCAGGAGCTGTTGTGCCTGAGAGATTCCTAAATTCTGTCTTTCAGTTGAAATCATTACCTGATTGTAACAGCTGGTATTGAAGTCTAATATGTCAGTGTGAATGAAACTTTGGTGTGCATTTGGATATGCATAGACATGACAAGCAAGCAATGAAATAGTAACCAGATGTAAGTTAAGTAACTGTTGAAATTCAATAAAAAAGTAACTTTCAATCATATTTTGAACACAAATTGCCTTTATGATTAAAAAGAAAAAAACTCCTATCTTTAGCTAAAACCATTTAAAAAAAATAATTTTAGGCTCTGCTGTAAATAGCTCAATTATATTAAAAAAAAAGTAGGCCCCTCCACCCCAAGCAGCAATATGTTCTTGTTCAGAAAAGCTTGGTTCACAGCCTTGAATTTGTGAAGCGGTGGATAGAAAAGCATCATTTACATTAATGGAAAAGTAAAATGATTACTCCTTGGCTAAAGGAGTTATTGTTGTAGCTTCAGCCATCTAGGCATGTAGACAGAGATAGCGAGGATATGAATAGCAATCTCCTCAGGATTTTCTGAAAATGCATGTTATGCAGGGGATTCTACCATTAGCTTTATCCAGACATTCATCTGGATCTTTATCCAGGCTCACAAAACTTCAAGTTGATAAAATTGCTTGTACACTAATCATTCAGCCCTAAGCCGCAATCTCAGCACGCAGTGTAATTGAAGAATAGCTGGGTTTCTGGTGTGACTGGAAGAAGTCCAAAGAAAACTGCTGTTCCTCAGGAGCCAGTGGCTGGCATTCAGCATACTCTGGGTCTCTGTTGAACAAATAATACCCCAGCGAGGCGATAGGTAAATCTCCACTGCTGGAGACAGCCCTTTCTGAATACATACCAAACTCTGGGACCCAGGGTGCATACTAATTAAAAATCCCGTAACAGTCTTGGTAGCAGCAAAATGTTCATTTCCACATTCTGGCTATCCAACACTCACTCTTTCATATCTTGTTTTTCGCAGAAGGTTGGATCAGCTGCTCATATGACTTGCTCATTAGTTTGACGATAAAACTTATTGCTGTTTATAGATCAGCTATATTTTTATGTGATAATTTATGAGAAGGCTTTAAAGTAAGAACAGGTAAATTAGTGCCAGAGAAAACCTTCCAAAGAAGGAGCTGGATCTCTGCTTGCATTTCAGTCAGGTCATTAACTCACTAACTAGCACTGGTTTTGACCATCGCACAGAAGTCAGTAACCTGCCTGGGCAAGCAGCTGGGAACTGGGGGGACCGGTATCAAGGGGAAAGGAGCCACAAGAGTGTGGGTGTGCGCAAAGCGGGGGGTAGCGTTGTAGGGAGGAGCAGCTGAGCTGAGCTGAACTGCTCAGGGGGTGCAGACTGAGACTGCATGGGGGAAGAGACCATAACTGGAATGGTGGGTGGGAGGGAAAAGAGGGAAGACGGCTGTACAGGAACAGGTTGAAAGGATGGCAGAAGAGGTCTCTGCTGGGAACAGGCCAGGAGGAGCCTGTGGTCACTAAAGAACATGGTCTCCCAGAGCCTGGAAAGGGACCTGTAGCTCCACAAATTCTCCTGTGGCCTTCCTATGGTGTGGGTTTTTTCTGTTTTTTCTTTGTTTTTGTGTTTGTTTTGGTTTACTTTGCTTTGCTCTGTTTTGTTTTTTTCAAAGGAAACTAGAAGCACATGCATACATGTAAATACACCAAAAAAATCTAAAGTCACTGTAAAAGATCATCAAGATCAAGTGCTCAGAATTAAGGAAATGCCTTTAGGGGTGTCTGTACAATGAGCCTTAGGTGCACATGCAACGATTACAGAGGGTTGGTAATTTTCCAGGATATAATTAACGAGATAGTGTAAGAAACGGGAATGGTTTGTAGACCCCTATCAGACTGAATGAAATTGAGTCAAAATGCAGTCAGAAAGGTTTCCTGCCCTCTTCATGGGCAGGCTCATCAGAGCCTGGGATGAAACATCTGGAAAATCTGCGACTGGCCAGCTGTGCAGCTTGTCTCAATGCCTACATGCCCAAGTCTTCTCATGTCTGTCCTTTCCTCATTTCTTGATGCTGGACACAGGGGTCCCATGTCTGTCCCCACCCGCAAAACTTTGGTTTAAATGTGAGGGTGTAGGAGTATCTCTGCTATGTAAACAGGAGTCTAACAGCTCTGGCTCCTAGTGCTGAGGCTTCCAGGGGTCAGCTTGGAATCTCTCTTGGGATCAGTGTATTTCCAAACACCTTTAAAGCTTTAACATTAAATGCTTTTCTTACCTCTTAGATTTTCTCATTCATTGGAATTTTGAAAATTCAAATATTTTAAAAAGGAGGGGTTAGTTTGTTATTTTAAAGCTGGACTCTTGACCAGCTCCAACTATGACAAATCTTAAATTATATTATGCTTCACTATTTTTTTCAGCCTAATTCAGTGCACAGGATAGATGGTAGCCACTTAATGAAATAGTACTTGGTATTTGTTTCATGTTTAGTCATTTAGTTTAATGACCCCTTGGGTATTTACTGCATACTACTGCAAAGAAAGAATTAGTATGCTCAGGGGCTTTTCATCACTGAATCTAAATGTTTCACAGACACTAAAGAGTGACTTTTGTACTATGTAAACATTGAATAGTCGATACAAGCATGGACATTTCCCATCTTTTGCGTGTTTGACTTTCTAATACTTTTTGTAATACATCCAGTGCATGTGCTTCAGAATCCAAGTGTAGTATAGATGAATTCTTCATGCTTTGCAAAACTTCATTAGAGAAGAAGGCTATTCAGCACAAAATACTAAAAAGGTGATCAAACTACCTAAAATTTATGGTAAGGTTTCTACTACGTAAATATAGATCAAATAGTGATAGAAATCTGAATATTTTCAAGCAAAGAGCAAACACAAGCGCTAACTGAGCCTATAACAAATATACATTGTACAAAAAGGTGTCCTAATAGACATTACAAAAAAGGTTTTGCAGTTTTCCTTTTTTCCTTTTTGTCCCCTTCACTGTACTGTAAGAAACAAACAGGTGTTAACGTACAAGTGGGCCAGCACGTAACTCAAAAGCTGATATGGCTCTGATGAGATTGATTTACATCTCTGTATATAAGTGCACTATTAGGTACTGTATCTTAGAAGGTAGTTGATGGCCCTTGAAGGAACTTTCTACAAAGCAATGCAATGGAAAGCAGATACATAAAAAGACCTTTCTAACTAAAAGTCCTGGAAACAATGATCACTCACAAAAAGACTTTTTAATTTTTTTTAAACTTTTTTTCCTCAGACTCTTAAAAGGGTTGTTAAAAGAATGTTTGTTTAAATTCCCATAGGGAAAAAATCACTCATATGAAAATAAGAAGATATAACATCACTGAAGTAAGACAAAATTAGGAATGAAAGTTCCTTTTGTTCTTCCATTAGGCTTAAATTCCAAACTTAGGCAAGGTAAGGGGGAGAGTGAAGGTATGAAATCACCAGAAAACAGTCTGGGATACTCGAGGTAGAATCAAGCCGGCTCTTCACTGGTGCTTTAATCAACCTTTGAGAAACCCAGGTTCCTCTTTTGGCCACACAAATGACCAAGTTCCAAACTTTTGTCTCTGGTAGGACGGTGTTTAGCCATGTGTCTATAACAGATGGGCAGACTGTGCCTGCAAATACCCAAGTTGTGGACCTAAACCTCGATGTTTCATTTTCAGATATGATGAAATCTGCTACTGTCATTGGTTCCTTGTTTCAGCGCTACTGAAATTCATCATCCCTCTGTCCAGTCATCAGTCTGCGTCTTCCAATTCATCTTTGTGTTACGTGGTGACGTTGATGAGGTCATGCTGCCCATAAGCATCCAGCCATTCTCCTCTTGAGACCACTAGTTAGTCCCTGTACCTGTTCTCCAATATGACTCTTTTCTTGCTTTTATTTTGTTGGTGCTTTCTAGATTATGGCTGCAACCTTTAGAGAAAATATGAAATACCTCAGCATGGTATTCCTGCTTGTTAGCAGTTTTTAGAACATTACAGTGAATTCTTAATACAGCCTTGCATATGTGTATGTATACTTACTGCAGCATACAAATGAGTTAACTGAAAACATCTTCCCTGAGTATTTGAAGTCAAAACCCGTCTCTATGTATGATTAATTCACATTTTTCTCCTCTGTACATTATTTGCATTTATCTCCACTGAGATTTGTTTGCTATTGTTTTCCATTTTCTTAGCTGTGCTAAATCCTTCTGATATTCTTCATTTTCCCTGTTAGATTTGCCTTTTTAGGCTCAGTTAGCCTAAACAATTTTGCATTCTCTGTATCTCTTCCACCTCTTTATTCACCTGCTCTTCCAGGTCAGACATAAATATTCACCATGATGCTTCCTCCAAAAGCCATGGGGCATCTGCATTTTAACCTACTTCTCTTGCTTTCTCATCACCTGTCATTGAAATCTTTGTGACACCTAGCATCTGCAGCATCTTTCCTGCTACCTCCCAAGCAGCATGCTCATTAAACTATGTAGCCTACTGAACTTGCAATGTGCTTTGCAGTGTATAACTCCAGAGACCCTGACATACAGATCTCGTAGCGGCAGATCTCCAAGGCCCATATGTTTCTGAATTTAAGAGAGGATAAGGTGGGGACAAACACAGTGCAAGAAGAGGCATTACACAGCCCTCTACAAAAGCAAATAAACAAACACACCCCACATCCCAACAGCCCCTCAGTCCCTGAGTGACATGTAAAAAGATTTAGTGGTTCTCCTTAAGCCAAGCAGCTTCCAAGGCTGTCAGGAGCTCATTAAAATCAGGGAATTGTGGCAATGAGAAGTGATAAAGGTGAGCACAGCAAGGACTCAGAGCCTGGAGAAATGAGCTCACAGGTAGGTGAAGTATGGACTGTTAATAGACGTCTGAGAGAGGGAGATGTGACCTTTGAAATAAACTCTTGTAGAAAAAAAGGAGAGGCAGGGTTGCTATAAATACATATATAATATTTGACTTAAAAGAATATGTCAGCAACAGATTTCAATCTCTGCTTCAGGTGCTTAGTGTTTCTTTAGAAACATTTTCTTGTCACTAGAAAGTTTGTTTTAAAATTCTGATTTTTTAAATTTCAAAACTTTTGCACTTTCAATTAAGGAGAGAATTTAAGTTGCTGACAATTAGCTTAATTGAAGTGAAAGCCTGAGAAGATCCTATGAGGAGAGAATTTCCCTGGTGAGCATTGTGAAACACAGCTGGGTTTAAAAGACAGGATTAGAAACAAGTATTCAAAACATCCAGCAAATGTGACTGTCATGAGAACCTCTGTAGCCCAGCATGACAAAGTTCTGCGCAGGCTACAGCTCATGTTTTAAAATGCTGCAAATCTTTGAAACCCATTCAAAGTTGCTGCAGAGCAAACTAGGTTTGTCAAAACTAAAGGAAAGGTCTTTGTTAGAAGGAAACAGTGACTCTATCCTGGGAAGGCTGAAAGGAGACTAATACCTGTGATGGGAAGAACAGTGCTGAAAAATGCCAGATCTCTAAGTTTTACAGACCTAAATAACATGGTGTTATTATTTTTCCATTCATATTCTCCTTTAAAGGGAGGTGAAGTTACAAAAAGCAGACTGAGCAGCTGAATGGGCAAAGAAATTTTCAAAAGGATTTCAGCTCAGGTGGTGTCCTCATTTTGTCTGGGATGGAGTTAATTTTCTTCCTAGTAGCAGCTATAGTGCTGTGTTTTGGATTTAGTGTGAGAATAATGTTGATAACACACTGATGTATTAGGTGTTGCTGAGTAGTGCCTACACCAGTCAAGGACTTTTTGGCTTCTCATGCCCTGCCAGAGCGAAGCTGGGAGGGGGCACAGCCAGGACAGCTGATCCAAAGTGGCCAAAGGGATATTCCATACCATATGATGTCATGCTCAGTATATAACCTGGGGAGGAGTTGGCGGGGGGCCCTGCTGCTCAGGAGCTGGCTGGGCATCAGTCAGCGGGTGATGAGCAATTGTATTGTGCATCACTTGTTTTGTGGTGGTGGTGTTATTGTTGTCCTATTAAACTGTCTTTGTCTCAACCCACGAGTTTTACCTTTTTTTTCGATTCTTCTCCCCATCTCACTTGGGGGTGAAGGGGGGAGTGAACAAGCAGCTATGTGGTGCTTAGTTGCCAGCTGGGATTAAACCACAACAGGTGATTAATAAAGAAATGAATCAACAAATGGTTTGGGGTGAAAAGGAGTCAAAATGAGCTCAGGAGGCACAAGAAGTTGCTTGCCACATAGGCAATTACTGAACTGCAAAAGCTGTGGTCTTCGTCATTGCAAGTGTACAGCCAGCCATTGCAGAGGTGATTAACTCCCAAAAAATCATGTGTCAAAGAGCAGTCTATCAGCAAAAGAAACGTGGTGTCTGTGAGGAAGTAACACCCTCATGTTGCTGACGTGTGATGACCGCTGTACTGGGATGATAAAACAAACTGGATTCAAAAATCTACCCACAATGTATGGGTAGCAGAGACTGATCAGCCACAAGGAGGCAACAAATTTTTCTCAGCATATGAATTCTTTTTCCCACTATTTGGGCTACAGAATAAGGTTTTGGCTGAATTAAAATTCTCCTTTTCAACACTTACATTTTAGGGCTTTTCCTAGTGAGTTAGTAGAGCATACATCTTTCATTGTATTTTCTCAAGTTGTTTCAGTTTTTGACTCTAGAGGAGAAGTACTCTTCCCTTTTTCAGAGGAAAAACAAAGCAATTGTGAATTGTTGGCTTGATTCTTTACTCTAAAAGCAGTTGAGAAAGTTGTTCCAGCCAGACTCATCAAGAACTTGGATAGCAAGATGGAAGTAGGTTTTCTGTAGCTAACCTTTGGCAGAAAATGAAATGAACATTGGGGACCAACACTTAAAATGTGAACTGGACTGTCACTTGAGGATGCAATGATTTCTCCTCACCTTCATTGGTTCATCTACCAAGAGGTAAAATCTTACTGAAATGTAAGAGTCAGGACATTGCTTTGGCTGATGTGGTGTTGCAGATGGATTTGGCACACACAGCTACTACTACTGTAGTTTTACAATAAAAAAAAAAATCTCTTTGGAGATGGAGGTTTAGAAATAAATGTTTCAACTAATTAAGCTTAATTGTGTCAGCCTGAGGTGGCTGATTAGTATAATATGCACAATTGTAAGCAGAAGACTGTACAGCATCTCTAAGGGTTCAGAGTAATTGAGTATGAAGTATGAATGAGAGCACTTTCAGGCAGGGGAGAGAATGCAAGTTAGTGTAATAAGAAGTTGAGGCAAGGTGAACCAAATCCATTACTTCCATAAGAGCCAGAGGTGTGGTGGGTCTGCACAGTTCCTGTATGTCCTGATTCTAAGATACGAAGAATTCTTTCTGGAACTAGAGTTACCCAACGTTGGCAAGCATACACTTGAAAAGGAAGCAGTACCCAGCAGATGATGAGACTGACAAGGACCATAACTTCTTCTTATAGTGTATGTTAATCACCTTGCTTTTGGAGTAATTAGGAAACAGTGTTATACAACTGGATTAGATTTGCTGAGACTGATGTTTCTCTTTCTGCTCCTCGTGGTGCAGCTTGTGTCTCAACAGGGTATCAGATGCAGAGCACAAAAGTGGTTGTGGTACAGAATAAGGCCAATGTTTCACATAGTTGCTAATTTATTTTCTGGCTTTGAACAAACTTAAGAATATACTTTTTAAAGGCAGTTGTGTCAGATTTCAGTACTATTCCTGTAGCTGGCAAAATAATCTATGTTTGAAGAGAGGGAGGTCATTTCTTCGGAACAGAGAAGGAATGAAAAAAAACCCCAACCCATGATCATCTCCAGCTCCCCAGTATGATGTTATTCAAGCTGATTAATATGAGCATTGCAGTTCACTGCATAGAGATTTGACATCCAGGCAAGCTGCTTTCTTGCTTTGTTGTTGATTATACTATTCTGTTGTGTTTATTCTAACTTGATACCGAGACTAATAGACAGGTCATCAAATGACAATGCTAACAAGCCCTTGCTCTGAAAAGTCAGTGAGAATTAAATACAGAAGTTTTCATTGGTTGCAATATACAATACAGACTATGCTGCTTGATGTGACTGGTGCAAACGTCTTGTGTCTGCATGTATGATTACATTTTTGAATGATCTCTAAATACAAACCTACAGGTGAATTCTTTACAAAACCTTTTCGTTTTCTACAGAGATATAGTACAAAAAACTCTGAGAACTGCCACTCTGGAAAAATCCTGATATACAAAGACACTTGTTTTGATCTTTGCATGAGTCTATATAAATTGTTCAGACTTTTCTAAAGGCGCTTGTGTCTAACCATTATGTCATATTTTGTCCTCTACCATAAACTCTGCATTCACTCTATTTCTCTTTCTCTGTCTTGTGGGCTCAGAAGACATGATAGCTTTCAGAAAAGAAGCAATACTAATGGAAGGCAATTTGGGGGACTATAATCTCCATCTATATCTATTCCAATAACCTCCATGTGTGCCAAAGAGTGCCCTAAAATTAATGTCACCTGTAATATAGATGTTATGTTAGACTGGGAGACTAACTAAATGTTAAACTGGGAGAATTTTTGTGTGTAGGGCACAGTGTGATCAATCTGGGCGACCTCCAAAAGAACTGGTATTTCTTGGTGTGAGGAATTCTTGATCTCAGAGACAAGATGGACTAGCTAAACTTGCACAGGTTTGGCTCATTCCATGGAAAATGTGAATGGACAATAGATAGCAGCTATGCTATATTTCCTGAAAAGGATTCATGTACCATCTTCTACCTATGAAAAATTTTGTAACTTTACTTTTCAGCTTAATTGTAGGAATGAAAGACCGTCAAGAAAACCCATGAAAAATGATAAATTGCAAAAAAAAAAATCATCACAGGGATACTTGTTGCCAATTTATATGAAATATTGTCTCAATTCAGCAATTACTAACCTTCCTTAACATCAGAGAAATAAGAAAGTATGTCATGAAAACTGCATCAGATCTTAGCAAGCAAAATTTCATACCTTACCACACCTTGCCATACCTCTGAGATTTAAAGACTGTGAAGGGAATGGACGTAAGACAGACTTATTTAAACTTTCATCCTTTTAATTTTCCATTTATTATTTTTTAATAAAAAGATCTGAGGAAAAAAGTATGAAAGAGGATGAAGTGCTTCTTTTGACCATTTTTAAGGGAATCTACTTATAAATGATTATACCAACATCTTGAAACATCACCTATTGCTATGGAACTGGCAGAGACTTCAACACTGACAGCCAGCTGTCAACCAGCACCCCCAGGTCCTTTTCTGCCAGGCAGCTCTCCAGCCACTCCTCCCCAAGCCTGTAACATTGCATGGGGCTGTTGGGACCGAAGTGCAGGACCCAGCACTTGGCCTTATTAAACCTCATATAATTGGCCTTGGCCCATCGATCCAGGCTGTCCAGATCGCTCTGCAGAACCTTCCTGCCCTCCAGCAGATCAACACTCCCATCCAATTTGGTGTCATCTGCAAACTTACTGAGGGAACACTCGATCCCCTCGTCCAGATCATTGATAAAGACATTAAACAAGACTGGCCACAGAACTGAGCCCTGGGGAACACCTCTTGTGACCAGCCGCCAACTGGATTTAACTCTATTCACCACAACTCTTTGGGCCCAGCCATCTTGCTAGCTTTTACCCAACGAAGAATACGCCCATCCAAGCCATGAGCAACCAGTTAAGGTCAGAGAAGGTCATGAAGGATTATATCCAATGGGAGGGACTACATGCTAGAGCAGGGGATGAGTGTGAGGAGGAAGAAAGCATCAGAGAAAAGCATTATGAACTGAATACAACACCCATTCCCCACTCCCCTGCATTGCTCAGGGCAGGGAGGAGGTAGAAGAGTTGGGAGTGAAGCTGAGCCTGGGAAGAAGGGACACATGGGGGGAAGGTGTTTTTAGATTTGTTCTTGTTTCTTATTACCCTACTCTGATCAATTTCCAATAAATTGTATTAATATCCCTAAGCTGAGTCTGTTTTGTCTGTGATGGGTATTGGTGAATGATCTCCCTGTGCTTATCTCAACTCATAAGATTTTTGTGGTGTTTCTCTCTCCCTGTCCAGTTGAGAAGCGGAAGTGATAGAGTGGCTTGGTGTGTACCTGGTGTCCAGCCAAGGTCAACCCACCACAGCAGTTTAGGTGTTTTATAACCCAGAACACTGTCTCTGGTGTACTTAATGGTAGCAGTAGCTCTACCCTCTGAGCAAAACTTAGCACTATGGCAGCTGGATATGTCTGGATCAGTACGGAATGCACTGTACTGTCTCACTCTCTGATGAAGAGTTTGCTAGACATATTTTTACTGTTGTAAAATAAGTGGAATTTAGTACATATTAGCCAGTTATATTTCAGTGAAACTACCTGCTTCATTGCCTCCTGGATGAATATATTTTCCCTGTGGTAGTTTCCAGAGACCTGATTCTGACTAAGAGGCTGTTGTATTACATTGTGTTATGTAGGGTGACATTTCCTGCTGAGAGGAGGTGACATTTAAAGATCCCAGTCCTGCAGAAACTTGCACTTGTGCTTGTTTTTTAGACCACTTAAGTGAAACTAACTTCATAGAGTTAAAAAGGTGAAGTCCCTGAGGACCAGAATGTACTTCAGTAATTATTGAATAGAAGTTCAAAAGAGTAACATAGAGCAACAGATTGCCAAGAGTGATACAGTAATTGCGGTGTGCCTGACTAATCTGAAAATTCTAGAAAGCCATGCTTCCAGCAACTGCTATTATTAACTGCAACATCCCTGAGCTGTGGGATGCTAAGCAGTGTTGCAACTGTAGCATGCCAGTGCTTGAGAATCAGTGATTGCTGCAAGTTCTAATGTTGCAAAAGTCTGAAATTACCAAAATTGCCTGATGGTGCTGAGACCTTGGGAATGATATGGTTTTTTACCCCATGCAACGCTACAGGCTTGGGGAGGAGTGGCTCGAGCTGCCCAGCAGAAAAGGACCTGAGGGTGCTGGTTGACAGCCGGCTGAACATGAGCTGGCAGTGTGCCCAGGTGGCCAAGAAGGCCAACAGCATCCTGGCCTGTATCAGAAATAGTGTGGCCAGCAGGAGTAGGGCACTGATCGTGCCCCTGTACTCGGCACTGGTGAGGCCACAGCTTGAATACTGTGTTCAGTGTTGGGCCCCTCACTACAAGAAGGGTGCTGAGGTGCTGGAGCGTGTCCAGAGAAGGGCAACGAAGCTGGTGAGGAGTCTGGAGAAGAAGTCTTATGAGGAGCAGCTGAGGGAACTGGGATTGTTCAGTCTGGAGAAGAGGAGGCTGAGGGGAGACCTTATTGCTCTCTACAACTACGTGAAAGGAGGTTGTAGCAAGGTGGGTGTTGGTCTCTTCTCCCAAGCAACTAGTGATAGGACGAGAGGAAATGGCCTCAAGTTGTGCCAGGGGACGTTTAGACTGGGTATTAGGAAAATTTTCTTTATTGAGAGAGTGGTCAAGCATTGGAACAGGCTGCCCAGGGAGGTGGTGGAGTCACCGTCACTGGAAGTGTTCAAAAAATGTGTAGACGTGGCACTTCAGGACATGGTTTAGTGGGCATGATGGTGTTGGGTTAATGGTTGGACTTGATGATTTTAAATGTCTTTTCCAACCTTAGTGATTCTGTGATTCTGTGATTTTACAGGAAGATGCCAACAAACTCTTTTATGTACCATCATTTTTTAATGGACTTCTCATAATTTATAAAAGCTGCCACAGAAAAGTTCTTAAAGCTATTTCAAAATACTTGATGTATACTGCTTATCCTACACCTCTGTCAGGTTCCCTTGTCATTTTAGTTCATCACATCAGACATGAGGATGAGAGAAACTTTATCTATTAATACATTTTGACAATCTAAAATATGTCATTTTTCTTCATATATGTAAGTGACAACATCACGTCTGTTACCTTAGAATCTACTGGGCCCAGAAAGCAGAAGGATTTTCAGATTTGCAAAGGTTTGGTACATCTGTGACTAGTCTTGATAGTTCATGAGGTACTGGATATGAAGCCTGTCATCCGTCCAAGTGTTTTCTATTGCCTATGTCGCAATGTCTGTAATTAAAGGAGTTATAGAGAGGGCTTGGATAGTAGTTCCAAAAACAGAGAGTGGCTGGAAAAGTGCTTTCACAGTGTTTCTGTCCTCTCTGTCCTGGATTAAGAGGTTGAAGCAAATGATTGCGTCTTCATTTCTTTCCGAGGTGAGTGTCTTCCAAATTGTAAAATTGCTGCAGCTACCAGCTCAATAGGTTAAACAAGACAAGGCTCTGGTGTGATGTATGCCTGAGGCTAACCCAACTTCCAGACAATCTCAGAACTGTTATTGCCAAATGTGTGAACAGTAGGTATTTTGAAAAACACGTGGCAGCTGAATATAGTTCCAGAATCAATAACTATTCCTTAACAGGTATTTTTACAGCCAGTTCCAGGACTTCCACTGTTGAGCAGGTTAACATCAATCAGGTAGAAATGTAATTTTCTTTCATTTGGTAGACAGCCCTACACTATCGATACTTTAAAACAATACCCCTTTGGGCTGATCAGGATAAAAACATAAACACTGAAAGATAAGAGGGAACTTTGTAACCATGAATAGAGGAACATTTTGGTCTGTCTAATCATGCAGATGGAGGTTCAGATTTATCACAAAGTTAGTGTGGGGCAGTTGACAGATGGATGAGGTGTTCACATGCCATTCCCATGGATTTAGGGTGTACATGAAAGCTAACATACTTGATTCACGTGAAACAATAGCTGAGACTTCTGCAAGTAAAAACATTCAAGTGGTGCTCTATGAATAATACTGCTGTTAATCTACTGTAACTCTAGTGGCAAGTATGTGCATCAAAAATATTACTGGATATTTGTATATGTAAATGCAATTAATCCAAGATCAGTTTAAATAATTTGGGGGAAGACTGATAACATTCAGACTGCAGCTAAATATGTAACTGTTTGAGGGTTTGAAGAGCGTAGAGAATGGGATGCTGTCTATGTTGTTGAAATACAGGAAGTGAAAGCTTTAGTGGGTCGAACTGGATTTCACCTGTACTCCTACCAAGACTTGACAGCTGTGACAGGGATATCAAGAAGAATGTATGGAAGAAGACACAACAAAAAGCTCAAAACTGTATGGTAAAGGCAAATGCATTTACAGCCCTCTCCTTATCAGCGAGATATTTACTAGCTTTGAAATCAGTATTCCACTTAACTACAACATCATATTGTCCCTGTTTCCTGTTACTCAAATCCATCATTTGGTCTTTAGATTTGCATATTTTGCCTATATTGAGTAGAGAACTGGATTGGAACATCTGAGTCATTGAGTTCCCAGCAATTGCAGATAATTGCATGGGAACTGTAGTCCAGATTAGTTTCAGAAACTTTCATTCCAGCGCCACAGACTTGTATCCACATGCTGTAAGACGTACATGGAAAACTATGTTAAAATTAAGAAGTGTTTCTGGGATGTTAGGGTCATTACAATTACGATGAGTAAAAAAGTGAGCATGTGCTACTGCATTACAGAAACATGGGAACTGAGGGAGGTGAGAGAAGTCTGAAGGATTCTGAATGCAACCCAGCTGTGTTTGTGAGAGGAAAAATCCAATTTATCTTATATCAGTATTCATTACATTAAAAAAATCTTCGTGGAACTGTTCTACAGGAACTTCTCCTTAAAGAGTCAGCAAGTCTTCACTTTTGGAAATGCTTTCTAATGTTTGTTATGCAGTGCTTTATAGAAAGGATTATTGGGAAGAGAAATCTAAGGGAGTAACAGCCAAGCTTGTTCTCTGTCATGCTTCCTGAAGTTGACTATTGGCCCCTTAGTATGCAATATTTCTCTTAATTGGTGAGATTTCTGGAAGAAATAATTACTAATTAGCTATCTTTTTCATTCTAGGATGTGTATCAGGGTATAAAGAAAACACATTTCACTCACTGTACTCTGACTTTATCTTCAACAGTGCATGTTGACATTTTCATACCCCAAATCCCCTGAAAGCTCTTGATATACAAAAAAGGTGACCATAGAAGACACTTTTACATGGCAGTAAAAATTACTTGGTAATTTATTTTAGTCACATCTACTCTTTGTTACTGTGAACATACATATTGTCAGGAAAGAAGGCTTCCCTTATGCAGCAGATAATACAATACTAGCTGAAATCATGGGGCAAAGCTTGTGAAATTTGTGTTGGATTAACTTCTTATGAAGAGCAGGATAAGAAGGATTATCTTAGGTCGGGTAAACGTTCCTTCTGACCCAGTGATTATACACTCTTTATGACTCTTCTCTCAGCAAAGGACTAAAATGCATTTGAAAAAAAAAGTTAAATCTCAAATAGAAGTGGATCCAAACATTACAATTCTGAAATAATTAAACCATTGCAATATCAAAGAAAATACCATTGATGTATCACTTCCCAAGCTGGATGGATCAGAAAAGATCTAGATCTGAATCTGTACATACTAAATATTGGAAGCCATTGTTTAATTCAACACAATTTAAAGACAGGTATCTAAAAAGCACTAGTGTGGACACGGTTCCCAGTAAACATCCAGTGAATAAGTTTTGGTAAGGATGTCTGCATTGTGACTTACCAACGAGACGTAGCACTTTTATATATCTCTTTTTTCAGAACTTGCGAAGAACCAAAGCTTTAATTTATTCTGTGCTATAATGAACATCCTATAGGCATGGCACTTGCAATTCTTCCTGAAGCATTTGCTGAGCTCTTGTATGTGTTGCTTTTTACAACTCTGTTAGGCCTTTTCAAGACACTTAATATAGGATGAACTATAGTAGTAGCATGAGTCAGCTGTAGTGATGTATTTGAAGAAAAGATTTGTTGACAACCAGAACAAATGGCCACATCAGTCTTGGCATTTTCTATCAGCTCAACAGCATTTAGTTCCAAAGCCTTAGAAACTGGGCGAGGGCAAGTATATTGGTTGCCATGACCACCGTCTTGGGCAACGTTGGTTATTCCTTGCCAAATATTGGTAAAGCAGCAGGAGACTATCTTATTATCATTAATTTTAATAACTTTCCACATTTTAGCACACTTTATACAGTGTTGTAGAGACCGGGGATTGTGTATTGAGCTCAATCCTGCTCTTATCAAAACCTGTGTAGGAAATGAGGGTGGTTTTGAAGATTCACACACACTTAAAGATTAAATGGAATGTGCAGAAATATACCTAATGTATCACATCAGGGAAAGGAGGAAGGAAAGACAGGAAAAGAGGAAACAATGGTTTAGCTTCCCAACTAATTGTAGTGAGTGGGCACAACAGCAGGAGTTTGGATTTAGACATGAATGAGTGGCTTACTGACATCTGAACAGTTTATTTTTGCTGCTTCTAGACTTGTACAGAGAAAGAAGGGACAGAGCAGGGCAGGAAAAAAATGCCAAAGGAATTACTTGTTAATCAAATTCAGATTTCATAGGTAACCAAGGAGAGAGAGAGGGAGGGAGGGAGGGAAGGAGGAGTTTTTTTGGTATGTTAGCTCATCAGCTGTTTAAATGCAGGAAGAGAGGTTTGGAGACTGATGACTAGAGGCAAAGATATTGAATTAATTCTGTGCCCTTCCTACCCATAAATGTAAACACCTTCCTTTCAGAAAGTGACATTTGTAAACATTCTTCTACTTCACTCATTGTTAAATAAGCCACTGGTACATGCTGAGATACCGTGGTGATGGGACTTGCAATTACCGCAGGAGATCATCTCCTTCACTTTCTCTGAAGGGTATTTTGAATGTAGAATTCTATTATTATTATTTGTCTTATTATATTTGTAATGATGCTTGCATTTTGGAAATTTTCCCAGGATCTCTCTCCTATCCCATTTGCTGTGCCTCTTTTTGTTTGATGGACTGTTCATTTTACCTGTCTTTCCTACTTGATACTGTTAAAGAAGAGGTATTTAAAGTCAGGTGGATGCCTTAGGGCTAATTTTTTGGGAGAAGTTCCACTCTTGGTGGTGTTAATAAGAATGGTTAGAAGCTGGTTTTTTATCAGAATTATTCTTACTTGAAAAATGCTGTAAGTACAGTAGATTTTTCAGCCTTATTCTGGTGCTTAGGATGGTAACACAACTTTGCCATTTCTCCACATGAAATTCCTAACCTCTGAATTGCAGTCATTCTCCTGGCTTGTTTTTCGAGCTGCAGTGGTTTTACATTCCTGGCTGATGGCAGCCCAGTTTCAACAGAAAACAGGTCATGTCCTACATGGGTCTGAATCCCTTCTGGCAAGGGGTTCACCTACTCGTGAGGTGAGCGCTCCAGCCAGCCAGCTCTCCTGGGAAAGGTGAGCAGTACTAGTACTATTTACAGCTTCTGTCTTGTAAAAATAAAGGTACCAAATCATTAGGTGCCTTGACGTTCTGCACCGTACGCACACATACCTTAAGGATTCAGCAGGCAGCTGGGGACCTGAGCTCTAGGTACAGCAACGTTTTAACCCTCTGCTTGGTGTTACATGCTGGTTAACTGTTCAGAGGTGTCTGATTTTCTACACTGGCCAAAAGGGAGCTTATTTATCCAGCTGACAAGAGATCAGTTCAGAATTCCCAACATATTTTTAGGTGCTGCATTATTTAAGTCAGGCATAAGTTGGTCTCCTATATCTGGCTCTAAAAGCTGTTTGGAGAAGATGGATGTTTGCAAAAGAAGTTATGTGAGAACTTCAAGGTTTTTGAGGTTAAATGGAAGAATGTCCAGAGACAAAACAGTGTATAGATGCAGAAACTTGTAATATGAAAGAAAAAAAGGAAATTAAGTTATTCTCACTAAAGAGCTTGTTTGTAGGTAACCTAGCTAATCATAGACCATCAAAGGTTCCATTCTGCGCTCACTAACCAGGCTCAGGCCCCAATTCTCGTTCTGAAGGGACTGGGTGAGCACCTAATATTTTGCTTCCTACTGATCTGCTCTTTCACAGGAAATCTCATAAGAATGGGAATTTCTCTTAAAACTTGAGATGTCTCTTCTCTCTCATGCTTGTCAGTCATGCCCTTCTGTTGATGGATGCAGTTTGTATTTCTACCTTTATATTTTGTCACACATATAAAGTATTAAAAAGGAACTAATGGGGAAGAGAAAATCTTTAAATTTCATTTTAATGAAACCTACTGGTTTTCACACCTCTTCCCACTGCCAATGGCATCTATGCCCTCTTATAACTTTGTTTACCTCTTCTTCTGACAAGTGCTCTCTGCTTTGCCAATCATCTTCTTCTTTGTAACTGTCTGCTTTTTCAGTACCCACAGAAAGTTACCCTGTTATGTGGAGATCATTAAATTTGTTCTTTCTTATGTTTCTCCTTTTTTTTTCCCTATTTCTTTGATATGAAGAGAACTTTGTAGAAGGCTCTGGCAAAAGTGTCAAAACTTCAACAAATATATTTACTTATTTATAAAAATTCAAATAAAAAGAATGCATTATATACATTAGATTAAAATGATCTTAATGATAAAGAAATGTATGCAGAACACCTCTCTCTCCCAACTTTCTTTCAAGACTCTGTAGTCTGTGGACTTGATGGTTGCCAAGGTGAATGTTTGCCACCTTGGATGTCATTTTTTCCGCTCTTTAATTTTATACAGTTTTTGCAGCTGTTAAATTTCTGTGTCTTATCTTCTTTATCATAGGCATCTTGGGAATCAATATAGCACATTTCTGACTTTCTGCCTACTCTTATAAATTCTGATCTACAGGTTTTTATTTTTTTCTTCACTAATGGTAATTTCTTAAGTGACTGTGAATATGAAGTCCTGTAATAAGTCACATTTGAGAACAGCTACATTAATCCAAAACTATGTCTTTGTTTACTTCTTAAGTTATCTTTTTTTGCTTCCTTAACTAGAGTCTATTTCTAGAATTCTAAGCTCTTTAATAAAATTACATGTATGGGGGAAGGCAAACTTAATTATCTTAACATTGACTGCTGTGGGATCAACTTTGAGGGCTTTGACATCTCAGCTCATGTTTACTCGAACATAGGCTGATAGCACAAGCTGTCATTTAAGACTACAGTCTAACATCCCAGGCAGCTTAATAGTTCTACTAACGGTTCATGTTATTTGAGACACGTTTAAAACCTGATCTTGCATGCACCAGGGAGTTTATAGGAAACTTTAATGAAACTTGAGTACCCAGAGATGTAGAAGTAAACATATACAGAAGGATATGCAGGATTAGAGTGTTGCAAGTGTGCAAGGGAGATTTTTTGAGTGTATATTAAATTCTGATTTTCTTGCTCTTCTTGTTCGCTCTTTTCCCTATGATTTACTTAAAATATTGTCACTATAGTATACACACGTGCAGGCTGAAAGTTCTCTATGAAAGTGTAGTTTAGCTGAAATTGGAGTTCTTTAAAATACAAACCTCACATTTTGCTATTTCTATCAATAGTTTTTAATAGCATGGGAAACTTAATCAGCAGGTTGGGTTGATTGAAATGTGATGGTTTGTCATATTAAATCTATATGATTCCTTTTGGGACACGTGTCTGCCTCATGAATGTTTGGATCTGTTTCTTGCAATATATTTTCCTGATTTATGTGACTGAGACACAGATCTGAAATTCACTTTACCACACCTAGGTTTAAGTAGTCCTAACCCCACAGCTTGTGGCTGCTCCAGGCCATGGGAAGGATAGTGTCTCCCTTCTCTCCACGTTGACCTTCATTTCTGTCCTTATTGAAGATGGAACATGTGTTACCATAGAGAGTTTAATTTTGATGAACTGACATTTTCCATTTGTCAGGAGTTTTCTGGCAAGCACCACATGATATGCGTTTCTCACATACCTGAACCCTTCATGCAATTCACTGGTGGCTTTGGCTACTACAGAAGGAATGCAACATGGAGTTAAGTCTTAGATTTTTTCCAGAGAACATTAGCCTTCATTTTCAGCCTGACTATGCTAGCTTCTGCTTTTGAGTCATCAACACATATAAAAGCCTTCCGACTGAAAGAAAGTGTTTGTAGGCTCAGGCAATGTTTATTTTCTACAAACCTTTATTCCTTCTTTTTCTCTTCCAGTAATGATATGAATATCAATGCATGTGGTGCCTCCTGATGACTTTGCAATAAATCTCTATTTTATTTTTCTGTTTATGTTGTCCTAAAAAAACAGTTGTTTTTTATTTTTTTTCGGGAAACAAATACATACAATGGAGAAGTATTTTGTCTTATACTTTCTTTTTGACTATAAGAAACAGGTACTGGGACAGTGCAGGTCGAGTTTATCAAGATATCATAAGCAGTAATGAAGCTTTAACTTGATTCTTGTTCTTATTGTGCTTGTACATCTGCAGTGTGCCTGCTGAACACAGCAACTTCAAGCAAACTTATACCTTTACTCCTTTTAACCTATAATGAAAGTTTATCTGAGTGATTTGAGATGGTCTTACAATATATTGAACACCACATCCCTTATCCCAAAGTTTCCAAGAAAGAAAACAATGCTATGGAGAGCAGCAGAACTTTTATGTGTTACAAATCACCCCTCTATATCTTCGACATTCTGAGTACCCAGAAATTTTTCTTCCACAATCTTTTAGTCAACTAAAAAAGAAAGGTAAACAACAGAGGATTATTTCTCTCTTCTTTACCTAAAGGCGTGTTGCACTTCCTTTTTCATTACTCTCTGGAGCAGAAGGGAAAGTGTTATTTTTTTTTCTTTTTTTTTTCTCTTGAAATGTTTTTCCTGTTCTTCTGAACTTTAATTTCTGGGGATAAATGATAAATGAAGAAATCACTGCTAAGTTCTTAAAAAATAGATTAAGGTGTCTGTAAAGGTCTTTTAAAAGTCAGGTTCCTCTCTACATAAATAGTGCTACACCTCCTAAAAGCCTGCCCCTTTAAATTAGAGAAGGCTGAGCACAGTTGCTTAGGAGTTATTGTAAAATGTAAAGGTACAATTTATGTTGGGAAAAGTGACTGTGCTGATCTGGGATAAAGGGAGGTCGAGGTGGCTGAGCAGGCGAGTGACCTAATACCACGATAGACAAAGTTAAATTCTTTGTGCCTTACACTAAGCAAGACTCACTGCTAAAAGAAAAGGATTGTAGCAACCAGCCGAGAGATCATTTCAAACTATGCAAGAAGAGAGCAAGAGGAGGAGCTGGCATGGAAAGCTCATTGAACTGATTGACTATAGCCAATCTTTTGCAGTCATGCTTTTTCAAAGAATGTGTCTTCATGAATGCAAGAACCGTGATCCCTGTGGTGGGAGGGTCACAGAATTCAGTGCCAACGACTCCCACTCCTGAACAGGAATCTCAAAATGTCCCTGTGGTTACCAGGCATGGCTTGAGAAACAGCACAAGATAAACAGGCAAGTCTGTGTGTACTTCCATCAGTGCTTACAGGCATAAATTAACATAACTCGGTGTGAGTTACCGATAGGCTGTTTTCCTTTTTTAATTGGGAATGTGTTTGGCATTTCTCCAAGTCGATAAGATTTGTCCTGCTCCCTTTCATTATTTAATTAGCAACATGCTCATGCCTGTTGGTTTCTCAGACTCCTCCATAGTAGTGAAGTATTTGAGGTACAGCTCTGGAAGGAAATTGTGTGCTTGGTTTTTAAATGTTCCACTGCAAGACTTTAGTTCAATGAGAGTCTGACCTTCCAATGTAAAAGGTGAATTCATTGAGCTTAATTGGGGGTGACATTTGTTTAATCCTCTAAAAATCCTTATGATTTCAATGCCCAAAAGAGGCCAAAAAAAGGAGAAAGAATATTCCTAAAAGTGTCATTTGTACTTCCATCACTATCTTGGCCTGTAGTCGCTTTTCTGAGTTGGATATTTAGTCTAATTCATTAGATACTCTAAATGTCATTTGCTAAGAAACTGTCTCGGTGGAGCTGTTCTCCTCAAAACAAAAAATTAATTGTTTAGGAGCAGGAATGAACTGAACAAGGAGGGAGACAGCCTGAGAGAACTGAATTTTCTCCCTCATTTGCACAACCTGATGGGGAGCATGTTTTGTCTGATGAGAGGAGGGAAGAGAAGCTGCTCGTGAAGTGGTTGGTACCCTCTTCTTCCCTGTCAATCAGCATCATGATTGCAACCTGCTATTGGAAGGGTATGGACACTGTCACCTCCTGATACCCTGATATCCCCCTGACACCACTCTAGCTGAACTGGCAAGGATTATGCATCGTTCAACACAAAACATGATCTGTCAAGATATGCACACTCCAGCAGAGTGGTTCTTTCAACTGTTCTCGCCACAGGCTTAGGGAATATACCTCACCGTGAATCCTGCTGTAGTCCGAGCAGCTCTGTGGTTTGAGGTGAAAAGCCTCAAATATTCGTATTTCATACTCACAGTTATCCCCTGCAGCAATTTTGAAGGCAATAATAAAGTAGACAATTCAGAACCATTTAAAATCATAAGTCAAGCCCTAATAAACAACCCAATTAGGTTTTGAAAATAATATAGGGTTGGATTCTTTTTTATTATTTTGTGCTTTTGAGTCTTCAGAATCAATTCTTGTAATATATTTGAGCTCTTTTTCCCCTTCAAACTGTATATTAAAAATTCCTCTTTATTTTTAATTGAGCTTGAGATTTCAACTAAGAGCCTACCTCTTGAAGTAACGGAAGAAGCATTTTCAAATGCCATATGACTTAAAATGAACATGATAGTCGGGAAAAAAACCAAGACAAACTACTTGAAGGAGAGTCTAGTGGTCTGCTGAAATTCTAGCTCCATGTTGCAGTAGGAAAAATGAGAGTGGGAGAGCACCCTAATTACTTTAAAAAATTGAATTTGTTTAATTTATGTCAGGTTATTTCTTGTTCCATGCAGTGCTGGATTTGCACAGAATAGTGCAGGAATACTGTCTATTTTCTGCTGAAAACTTGAAAAAGGATTAAGACTCAGCTTAAAATAATTCCACATATTGAAACCAATAAATGTTGGTAAGTCCCTGTCCCAGAGTTGTGGTGTCCCAGCTTATGGGAGGGAACAACTAGGAAGGAAGTATTCTTGGTCATGCAGCAGGGGAAGAGATTGGTCTTTGAGAATAGTTTGAGGACCTGTGAATTTTTATGATTTATACACCACTGATACCAGGCATGTGTAAAAACATGTCTTAAGTACCTGTATCCTCAGCTGTGTGGTCTGGTTGAGAAGTACTTGACGGAAGGCTAGAAAATAATCGACCTACTCGTATGAATAAGTGCTACTCAGAGAGAGAGTTGTTGGAACTGAGCCCTTTGGGAGGCAGAAGTCACAGACTGAAAGTTAATGATGCTCTGAGCATTATTTGCTTTCTTGAGGTTGCAGGACAAATGCTCCATATGTTTCCCAGGAAACGTGCTACCCATGGTGACTGATTCCTGGCTTCAGCTGATCCAGCTGCCTAGCCACCGTCACCATGCTGAAATGCAAACATACTGAGCACAAAAAGGCTTCCATCATGTAAGAAGTGTAATTCAATAGGGAAAAATGGTTCATGCACGTTCTGGATCCCAGTTACAAGAAAAAAAGGAAGAAAAAAACAAAACCAAGAGCCCAGTGCCTGTAGTTTCCTATGTGTTCTGCTTGAATCAGAAATGAAACTGCAACCTGAGAATGACAAATCCTCTTTTGAAGCTTATATTCTATTTGGTAGCTAGAAGTTGGAGATAGCTACGTATTTGCAATATTTACATGTCTGCAGTATTTGAGTGTCTCAGCATCTTTCCAACACCAGTTTTGCAGTGGGAAAGCTTTGTCCCCAAGGTGAAGGTCGGGAGTTGAGGTAAGTGGTTGATGCTGGGTGCATGACTGGGAGCTGACCCAACCCAGTGCCAGATGAGTCAGATCACTCTACTCCGTCCCCTTGGCTGCTACCTCTGCATCTGGGTGTGGGGATAGATGTCAACAACCAGAAACCAAAAGAAAATGGTGAACCTCCAGGATGAGGTATCTTCCATACAGAGTGAACATTCACTTCTTTCACTCTGTCAGACTGTCTCTCTGGTCCTAGTTTCCCTAGTCCTGTTCTGTTCTGGAGATAAAAAGCTCCAAGATGCCTTATTTCAGCAGTAGTTTTCAACTTGATGTTAAAAGCAGCCCACAGGTTTCCTCCAGCATGTCGATGTGGATCAGCCAGCACTGGCCAACTCTTGCTGTCAGGTTCCCAATGCGTTCAGAAACCAGACTGAAAATTCAGCGGTGTATCTGGGTACTCAAAACTTTGGCTTAAAGTTAAGTGTAAACCAAAGTTATGTTATTTATGCACAAATAGCTAAAAGACTGTTTTATATATGGTTATACAGGGAGCCTATAGTGAACAAAAGCGAGGTCACCATATGTAAGCAACTCAAACCCTAGCTTACTGTACCTAAACAGAAGCTGCCTCTGCTTCATTACATTAAATTTCACAGCAGGGAAATGCAATGTCTTTTAGGATCCTTCCTTTAAGTAAGGAAAAAAGATAAGAAGTTAAAAATAATTTGGAAATACTTTCCCTTACAGGAGAGTTAAAAATAGATAATACATATGTAAAGGAAGAAAAAGGGCTAAACTAGAAAAGAAAAGATTTGGAACAAAGGATGATTTTCAAGATCTTGAATTTCTTGAATCTTGCATGCAACATGATGCACACCAGCCCTAGACTAACTCCATGTAGTGCTGACTTTTCACAGTAATATCTCAATATATTAAGTTTATCTAGATGACGTGGGGTCACAAATGGCTTATGTTATGTGCATGAGTATTGGACAGAAATTACTCACAGTTTTGTGTGACTGACCCTGAAAACATTCACAGGCTGTTGTCAAGCAATTCAGTATAATCTCGTATACTGAAAATGCACCTGTGTAAAAAGGCTTTCAAAGTGACAAGTACAGGACAGAAAAACTTAGCTGTCTAATTCAATATATTTGATGATGTTTTTAGTTAGTCAGATAATGAAAATCTAGATAATCAGGGTGCTTCTGGGTAGCACACAAGACATACAGGAAAACTGTGTCCTTCTGAAGAAGCAACGGGAGGCCAGGAGGGCTAACTGTCTCCAATGTCTTTTTTAGGAAACTAAATATCAACAGAAGTTTCAGTCAGAGCATTCTCCATGGCTTTTAGTTATATTTTTTTGTGATGATCCATTTTCTGAAGGTCTTTTAAAACAATTTTTTCTTTTCTTATAACACCATAGAGTAGCAAGATGTAGATCTAAAGAGAAAAGGATGGTTCCATATATTTTTAATTACATCATACTTACTGGGTTATGTTTAGCCAGAAAGCGAAGAAGTCTTTTCTGGTTTGACAAAGTAAAATACTTTCATGGTTGTGTGATTTGTTTTAATATTCTTTTCACATCTTGTTCTCTCCTTCTTAAGATGTTAAAATTAAGGTAGGAAGCATGAAGCCTCAGAGTTTAATTTTATTAGGTTTAGTTGGTCTTTTCTCCCTCCTTTTTAGTTACATCTAACTTCTTTGACAATTTATATCAATTGTCTGTAATGTTTAGACTTCAGCACTGGGGTGGTAACCAAATAATTAGGGGAAAGAAATGGAAGTAATACAAATGGAAACTAAAATGCAAATACTATATTCTTAGACTGCACTATTCCATTAAGCTGCTGGGAAAGATGTGTCTTGTGATTTGTGGATGGAGCCAATACCTTAATATTAATTGAATCAAGAATTTACATCTTATGAAAAGACACACACAAGGAAGCGATATTCCTCCATTCTGGAAAAAGAAAGCTGTGGCTTTGTCTAGAGTAGGCTCAAAAAGAGGACGTGAAAGCCATCATTGGGAATGTAAACTCCAGAGCTCAGTCCTGAGTAACAGGAAACGCCAGCAACCTCCTTATGACAGCCAGTTAGAGAATAAACGCCTCCTGAATAATGATACCAAAATCCAGTACTCGCATCTCAAAGTTTTACGAAGGATCTAAATGCTACAGCCCCCACTTTCAAGAAGAGGACGCACAGAACCAGCCAACACGAAAAGAAGAGGAGGAAGATCTCTGCTGAGTGCCCGCGTTGTCAGGTCACCAGGCAATGGAGGGTTAGTTAATCTGCTGCAAGAGAGATGCTGTTTTCAGCAGTTATCAGATCCAACGTGTGTAAGAAAAGACAGGTGAAAAGACAGCCTCTCCCCATGCTGTGTTCACAGGGTATGGAAGGAGGATTCTTCCTTGCTTTTTGTCTCCAATACTTTTCTGCTCCCTTTTCTGCAGCCCAGAATTTAAATCAAAAAAATTGGACTTATTCAGCATTATTCAGCTGCTTTAGATAGTAAAAGGTTACCCAGTGAAACATTAGTTTTTCCTTCTAATTTACCGAGTGAAAACAATTCTTATAGTGCTTGAGCTAAAGAAAAGCTCAGAAAAAGCTTATAAAATACAGCACAATCAGTATAAGATCCTAAAACATAGGAGTGTGTCAACAAAAGAAAAAAACTTTGGGCAAAAAGTGAGCATCTTACTTTTCAAATTTTTAACAGTCTAATGAGGGCTATATGATGCAAACACTAACTTAACTACCACATTTACTAACTGAATGCGTAATAAGTGGACCTGTTATAACAAATACTAATAAGTTCCTATTAATCGTGTCATAGTATGTTCCTTTAGTAAGACAGAATTTTGAAATCTCAAAGAAAAAAGGCCAAAATTATCCCTTTTTTTCCTGTTATGATTGCTCCATTCCCTTCCATATAACCGTCATCCTCCAAGTATTTGAATCCTTCCAGAGATTTGCATTTTCCACATAAGCCATGGCAGTGAGACAGGAGGATGCAATTAAAACACATTTCTCATGTTTTTTATGCTATATAGTGCCTCAGCAGTATATATAATTGTATTCTCTTTTTCTGTCTTACACATCACTGAATATTTTACCAACACTTAGAAGCAAAAGGGCAGAAAATTCAGGAACATAAGAACTAATTTATTAGCTAATCTAGTCCATGCATGCATCTTACATGGAGAACACCCTCACAAATACTTTCACCAAAACAGAAACAAACAAACAGAGTTTCCTGAAATTTAAGGAAAGCACTAATTTTCATCATTTGAATTAAAAAACAGTCCAGAATCAATCAGTGGAAGCTGAAATAAATTCTCTCTGGATATTAATTTCTGAGAATGGCTATGTTGCAATTTTATGAAAGTGGTTAAAGAAATTATATAAATAACTTTCCATAAAAATGTTTATGTTCACATTCTGTCACTGCAAAACTGCAGTTTTCACAACAGAAGACAATGCCAAGAACTTTTTTTGAATTTCAAAATGTAAAGTCACCGCCTGTTCAGAATAAATTATATTTTTCCTTTTTAAAATATATAAGTGCAAGGAGGGAACCTATTCTTGGCCAACTGCTTTGGAAAATATGTTTTTACTGTTCAGACAGCATTGTCTCTTGCTTTTAAATATTTATTGACATGCTGAACGCCTGAGTTGTTCAGTCTTTGCTGAAAATATTTTATTACTATCTAATATTATTTTAGATAGTACTTATTTTATTATTATTGAATCTTTCGGTGGTCTTGTGAAGGGTTTATTCACAAGATTTTCTTCAGGTTTTTAAAAAGCGTATAGATTGGCAGATAAAAAACCCTATGTAAATATATTTAATTATTTTTAGGAACCCCTTTGCTCCCCTGGGGGTGAGGATGCAATTACAGTTTAACCCAAAGTGTCATAGTTTAAAGAGGAATTATCTAGGCATTTACTTTGGACCTGTTCATTTCTGTATACAGACAACAGTAGTTAGATATAGAACTACGGTAGCCACTGGTATTATCTGATTTTTTGCTAACAAACTCTTGTTAAATTAATTTCGCATATAAATATGTCCAGTACACTCTTAAATGAATTAATTGTGGGACTTCATGTAGATTCATGTATGCAGATCATAAAGTTTGTTGGAGAGCCTAGCTGTACATTTGTAAAAGGGGGTCACTTTTGTAGGTTCACTTGCATGGGGGACCTTGCACTTCCATTTATAGATGGAAATACGGTTGATGTCTACCTGATTTCAGAAATGTACCAAAGCAGGATTTTTTGCTGCACTATTGGCATACATTTATAGATTGGTGCAGAAAAAAAAAAATGAATGGAATTTTTGATGGGACCTTACTTGTTCTTAAATTACTGGGTCTGTTGCTCCTTGGAAAGTAATTTATAGTCTGCTTGGGACTGCAAGCTGGAAAAATGCATTACCTCTTATTTGGTATATTCATTAGAGTTTTGCAAATGAGCATCAGGTTCACTATTGAACAGAAATTGAAGTTGTCAGAGCAATGCTCTTGGGAATTGGTTATGGAAAGTAAGACAATTTTATCTTTAATGAATATTATGCGATCATTGGCTTTGTTGTTCACATGGGACAAAGAAATCACCTTTAGTAGATTACACAGCTAAACCAATTTACATAATAACATCATATGCATTAAAAGTACATTGCCCTTGTGGAGGCAGGGTTCAAATGTTGGAGAGATAAAAATAACTACTACAAACCGGCATTTCCCAGCTACACAGATCAGGAGGGATCATAGAATTCTCTTGGACATCAGCTTTAGTAGATTTCAGCACTAAGCCAATTTCCTGAAGCACATTATGCACTTTCAAAGAGTTTGCTTTTTGAATCATACATAGCTCTCTCGGAAGGCAGGTAAAAATATATTTAATTCTATTAAAACTTTTCCTACTGACTCAGATCACAAGGGATCATGTAATCCTATGAAAATGGTCATTATGGAGGAAACTCGATCAGTAAACTAATATTCCTAAATAGGCTGGTACACTTGGGGCATACATATGCATTATATTAATATTTCTTCTCAGTCTGTTGTGACTTGTTTTGAGTGTTTAAGCAAATTCTCAGAAAGGACACTACCACAGCCTTGTATTAGACACTTTGAAGCCATATTTTTGTTGATGACCATCTTTCTCAAAGAAGGATTTTCTTTCATTTGTGGATCATTGCTTTGCCTCTACCAGGAGGTCCTGGAGTATATCAAGGACTGGATTAATGAAATTTTCTGTAATTCTTGATGTTTTTCTTTACAACACTTAGAAATGATATGATTTAGTTCTTCTAAGGACCCCCAAGAAGAGAATTCAAAGTGGTCTGCCCAGTTACCAGCAGAGGGGCTGGGGAGCAATCACATATAGAGACTTCTTAAGCCAATCGCTACAACACTGAGTAAAGGGTTGTGTAAATAATCGGTTTTACTCCTTTATTTAGTCAACAAATTCTTAAGAGGACCTACCCACAGGCATCCCACCCCAGTTTACCTCATGAGTAGACTTCAGTAGCCCATGGCAACATTTTTACAATGATCCTTATAATGAAAAATTGTGAGTTAGGCTGGAATAAGAAATAGGTGTCTTCAGGACTGAGGCTGTGTTAAATACTGCCCACAAAGTTGAGCAGGAAAGAACTTAGAAAGCTTGGTAAGAATTACTGACAAATACGGGCTAACAAAAATGTGCTGCTTGGAGCACATTTTTACCCATATGTTGTTACTGAGATAATACTGAGATTGTTGCCTAATGTAGGCAGACTGAGAATACAATCATCACGTCCAGGCTTTCTCACAGACACAGCAAGAGATGCTCTCACCCATGGGGGATATGCAAATGTTCCATAATTTCTCAGGCTCTTTTGAATTAAAACTTGTACATTCAGTAATAGATTTCAATAACTTTCTTCTGTACAGCCCTTGGTGTGCTTTTGCTAGTCCTTGATTCTTGGGGGCCTTCATTATTACAGGCCTGGCTTGTTCTGGCTGAGCCACACTCAGGGTGTTCCCATTTTCCCATTTTTGTTACTGTCCCCTCTGTGGCATCCCCATCCCTCCAGTATTTTTGTACACATTTACCTTAAACCAATTCACCAGGCTGTGAACGTGAGTAGCTGAGGCACAAACTTACATTCCCACCTGCCCTGGGAGTGGTGAGCTCTGGCACAGGGATGCTGTAGAAGTTAATGAGCAAGCTTCCCATTCAGTGCAGAATCACTCAGAAATAAGTCACATCAGAGGCACAACACTGGCAGGCAAGCTCTCTTGGACCTTGCTGAAGTGCTAAGGAAAATAATGGTTTTTAATGTAATTTATAGATCAAGACAACATCATTTATTAATGAAGTTCAGGTCAGTTTACTAATCTTTTTACCATGGATCAATGACAGTTAGAAAATAATCTCTAAGTCCATCTGTAGCAACATACATAGAAAAAATGGAAGAAAACCTGGAATGTATTGTTTCAAACATGATTTCCATTTAAAAAAATAGTTTAGTAAAAATTATGCTCAAAGAGGTTGCTAGTTTTTCAAGATGAGTCATTCTTTATGCAGTTTTTCAAAAATCATGCCATGTACAAAGTACTTGTTCCCAGTTCATTAGTTTAAAATTTAATAACCTAGAATTTCTTTCTACTTGCTTATCAACAATCACACTGCATACCTAGAATATTTTATACCTTGCAAAGGAAATGGAAAACAACACATAAAAGTTTACATTTATTAAAAAAAAAGCAGAATGGAAAGAAAATTGACTAGTTTAATTGCATATCATGGTCAGAAGTAATTTCTTAATTTTGAGTATTGCATCACTTAGCTACACAACAGTATGTATGTCCATATGTATGTATTTGCATTTAATTACCTTTTTTCCTAGCAGTGCAAGGGTTTCACAAATGCAAAACCCTTTATCCTGTGAAATCTAAGGGAAATATTACTCCAAGTTTTTTACAGAGTATTTGTTCTAGTCTGCCTGTCGAAGTATGTGGATTTCAGGATTCAGCATCATCAAATTCATCAGCAGTTTTATTTATTTTTTTTACCATGACGATTGAACAAGCTAGTCAGCTGTCATTCCTACACTGTCAATACAAGTGTAATCAAACCTTGAATGCTCTTAGCTCTTTTGTACAAGAGAAGGAAAGAATTTTGAATTAAATGTGCAGTCAGTAGTAAAATCATAATATCATTTTCTACTGCTTATGCCCAGCCTGTCTTGCAAAATGCTTTTAAAAAGAAATGTTATTTGAAGTGAAGCAAATGCATAACTTCCTTCAGATTTAGCCCAGTTGTGAAGTTTAAAACAGTTTGGGGTTACTCCTTTGAAATAGTATTCTATCTGTACTATTTATATATGTCCTAGATTCTTCTAGCAGTGTTCATGGTACAGAAATAAATAACTGGGATTTGTATGTTAAGCAAGAGAGGTAAATGCTCATTAATCAAGGAAATCTGACGAAACTCTTTGTCTTTCATATCAGAGAATGTACATGCGAACTCCAAAAAGTAAATTTTATAGAATGAAAGGCTATATACAAAGGGAACAGTAGTGAAAGTTTTTGTAGTAAATAAGTTTAATGTTGCATTTGAAAGCAGCCTGGTCATACAAAGTGTGATGGATTACTGGACTCAGCCTTTACTTTAATGTCTTCCTGTTTGATACTCGTGGTCTGTGACTCGTACTGAGAAACTAAGGAGCTTTTTGATTAGATAAAAACCTCACACACTGTGATCTATACCTACAATATTACACTTCGCAGGGAAGCATAAAAGGATTTTTTGCCCTCTTCTGAAATTAGGCTTCTGCAGAGTTTGTTTGTGTTTGGGTTCAGGCTCCAGAGAACTGTACAATTTTTTCTTGCTTCAGTCAGCTGCTGTGTGATTCTTTTCTTGCAACATGAAAACATGGCACAGCTTATACCAGGTTTCCCATCTTTGAAAATGTGGTGCTCCATGTTCAGCAGACAATTCTTGGTTAAATATTTTAAATACATTTAAATAAATAAATACTTCAAGGGTGATTTTTCATAAAGGCAGAGACAGGTATTCTCTCCCTAACAAGCCTGGCCTAGATATTCTACCTGCTATATTCTACCAACCCAAGTTGTGACTTCTTTTCTTTTCCCTGAACTCTCCAACTGAAGAGGGGTCTGTGTCAAGACCCCATCTTGCCCCAAAGCTGTATTAGAGGATTGAGAAGAATAATTGGCTCAAAGATATGGCCAAGAAGAATTAAGACATCAGCTGGCGAGCCCATTAAAATGTCAGTGACAGGAGAAGACTGAAATGCAGCCTTTAATCTGTTAATCATTAATTTCAGAAAATGGGTCCACAGTTCCCTCTCTAGCATTTCTGCGTGGAAACATACCTACCCGACCAGCCCTAGGCAAACTGTTTTGGTGGAGCACGTATCTCCTACATGATGTAATTCTCTGCCAACTCAACTGGTGCTCAGGCTGTCCTCCAACTCCTTCAATCAGCAGCACAAACCAGTGCTCACTTGGGGTTACTCATCACTCCCACCCAGGCACTGCAGCAGTTGTGCGTGTCTCTATCGCTTCCTAAATCAGGTTGCTACAGAAAGAATGGTTTCTGAGAGGCATGTCTGCCTGCTCTAGTGGAGGGTGTTCCTGCCCATGGCAGGGGGGTTGGAACTAGATGATCTTTAAGATTCCTTCCAATCCAAACCATTCCATGATTCTATGATTCAACAGCAGGAGTGGAAATTAATCATTGCATGTGACTATTGAAAGACCAGGAGAGGTATTTGTGGCAGCGGGAAGTTTAGCAGGATGACGAAAAGGAATGTGACAAGTAAAGCTAGAATTTATTAAGAAAAAGAAAATGGAAGAATCAGAAAATGGAAAAATCTCCCTGTTCCAGAGCCACCTGTGCTCCCAGCTCCTGCGTCTCCCTGCACTTGTCCGTGGTGTTTCAGCCTGAGCTGCTTTGCTCCCTATCGTTTCACGCGGCACCGTTCCTACTGGCTCCATGCTCTCATGGGAGGAAGATGGTGCTGCTAGACACTGTGGTTGATGCTATTGCGTGTCAGGAGCCGTGCAACCAGAGGCAGAGGTTCACTAGAGGGGCCAGGAGGAGCTTTCTGGGATGTGGGGGACTGGCAACGTGCCAGTCTGATGGAACCGAGTAGGGAGGTGCACGCAGGTTAGTGGTAGGAGAGACCGGTGCGAGGATCGAGGGAGCGCTGGGGCACGCCGCGGGTGGGGTGGGGTACCTTGGTCGGTGAGGGAGCGCTGTGCGGGTGGCAGTAAGGAGGTGACGAGTGTGTTGTGGGGGACCCTGCGTGGGGTACGAGGAGAGGCTACAGCACAGGGCCCTTGGGGAGCCTGGCACGGTGCTGAAGCTCTGCCGATGGCCAAGTAGGGAGATGATTTGGCTGCTGAACCTCTTATGCCAAACATAATTAAAAGCCTAATTTGGTAAGCAACACAGATTCCTTCCCCCAAAGAGTAGAGGAGCAGAAATACTGATACCTGGAAAGCATTTTTGGTAGGGAGAGAAGAATATAGTATGTGGAGCTCCAAGGTATGTCACACCTGTGTGACCCTTAACATTTTGCTCTCTGTATAATGGCCTTACATCCCTCAGCTACAGGGAAATGTTCAGACTAAAAACCCTTTTAATGACAGTGACCCACTCAGGCAGTGCAGTAATGAAAGCTGTACAGTTGCAATGGTAAACAAGTGAGAGTCCAGGTTCCAGCCTTGCTAAGGGAAAAACAGTGCTAAAATTTAATGCCTTTAGCTAATCTCTTTTTTATTTTTGCATGGAAGGCAGTGGAGAAATGGTTAGAGGCACTTATTGTGACATCTAGCCAAATATAGACTAAAGAGATTATTTATTTAGGGGAGGCGTTTTAAAGGGGGGAAAAAAGAAAAACAAAACAATTAAGTATTTGCCTCCTATCAAAATCTGATGCTTTGGATACCCAATTCCTATTTGTGCACCTGAAAATAATTTTCTTTATTCCTATACAGAGAGAAATATAAAAAAAACCCAAAGTATTTATTTACCAGTTTTCCTGGCTTTGTTTTCTGACAATGTTTAAAGATTGAATGCCCATATTTTCCCTATTAGTCAGGTGACACAATTAGACTAGCTATCAAGACCAGACTTGGAGTCAGATATACTGCATTTAATGTACCAGGGAATAATTCCTTTGACTGGGGTAATAGGAAGCACTTTCAAAGGCAGAGATGCTCTTTCTAGTACTGGAAGGTATGACAGTGAACACTTCTCAGTTACTCAGAGGCTTCCTCTCACTAGAATAAGTGACTAGAATGGATTCTTGAATTGTTCCCAAACAGATAGTTAAAGCAGCTGTTTATAACCCTGTAATACCACAGTGTGCACTTGTATTTTGGGCTCAGATTATATTTCTAAAATCCATTGCAATCTAAATTTTGAACCTGCATTCAAGCCTGGGAGGTTTACTCTCTCCTAAACCCCTTAGCAAAGGGAATCTGTCTATGGTGAGTGGCTGAGAGCAATAAAGATCAGTGTACTGCAGTGCTTGGTGACACAGTATTTAAACAGTATTCTCCAGTGCAGTGAAGCTTTAATAAACTCTGAGCATCATTAGCAGACTTGGGGAATTCAGGATCCTGAACGTTAAACAGAAAGGAGGACAAGAAGGCAAACAGATGTTAGTACATGTAGGAATGTCACACAAAACCTTCAAAATCTTGACGGCTATTATATTCATCATTATGTCAATACTGCAGAAATTATACCTATTGTGTGTGCTTTCTTCCACCGTCACTTAAAAAAATTACGTATAGTATCACTGGCAAGATTTTACACTAAACTCTATTCAAAGGTTGACATAGTATTCTAAGACAAATATACCTTATAATATTCTTCTGGTAACAGTTTAATTTCACACAAAATATTTGTTGTACTGTGTTATAATTCAGGCACATTATGACTGAAATGGGGCAAAAAGGTTGAAATTTTTGTCTACTATGATTACCAGACACTGTTGTGTTGTAAATGTTTTTTTTGGGCAGATTTCCAAAGCTGAAATGATAATTCTATCCACATTTTGGTTTTGTTGTACAAAAAGTGAAACATTTCTTTCTTTGGGGGGGGAAAAATCCATAAAAATGTACTCTATATACAAATTCCAGCAAGCAGTGATTTGTGAAAAGCTGTGTTCAAAGAAGATTTGCTGTATGCATATATTAAATTCAATTGATCATCTACCCTTCTTACAGCTCCTCTCCCAATGAAATGCATGAAATTATTTCCATTCTGTGGAAGATGGCAGCCTTTTAATATGGAATGTTATAAAAAATGCCAGTGTCTTGACCTCCACCCTGATACAACCACCTTTTTGGAAGAGAGAACTCATTTCTGCAGGTGAATAATTCTGCTGAGGTCACAGCCTCTTTAGAACTATTACTGATTATCGGTATGTTTGCAGTCCTTGTGAGCATTTGTCATGGGCAAGTAATTGAAACTGGGAACGTGAGCAAAGTCAGAATAAGAGAGACTAAACCTTCTCAAAAACTTTCTATTTGATCATTTTGTCTGGTGGTGGTGAAGTGTTTTATTCTATTTTCTCAACTACCTTTCTGAGCTGGAACCTACGTATGAAGGGACTAGACTGTTTGGGTCGTTTTATAACAAGGAGAGTCTGTAAAACCTCTGAGACAGAGAATTAAGCAATCTCTCCCTTCAGATGATAACGTAGCATAGTTCTTGTGGTTTTGAAGATAGTTCACTTTGACCTTACTTCTTGCATTGTTTTATGGATCAAACAAGTCTGGGCAAGCCTCGTACACTGGATCTCTAAAGATGAAGGACATGAGGCCTTCAAGACTACTCTCAATCTGTCATTCCCAAGTACGGTCCACTCTTGTCTTTCAGCAGTTCCTTTGCTGCTTGCACTTCTCTAGCTATGTGCCACAATCATTGGAATGTTTTCTTCCTTTGACTGTGTATTTCTAAGAGATTTGTGATGCAGGAATTAGGCCTATAGGTGAAGAAATGTGAACCGATAAAAGCAGACTGCAAATATTAATTATTTTCAATTATCATTTCATTATTCCATTTTGTAGGCTTTAGGACTGGGATAATCTGTCAGTGATAATCAATGTCTGCTAAGAAATTTCATTACAAGAAAGTGTAATAGTACACTACTAATCCATTCAGCAGGTTCTACAAAGCCTTACTGCTTTCTTTGCTGCCCTTTCTGTGTGACTCACGACTCTTGCACATAACTGGTTCAGAGCCTGGTCATACCACTTTTTCAGAGAAAAACTGAGGGCATGAGAACACACAAAAGTTCTTAGATGTAAATTCTAGGCTTACTTGATAGCTGTGACTTCTTATGAACTTTTGCTAATTTATAAAATTTGTAAAAACAGAAGAGTAAGGCAAATGGCCCACCCAGCCTTGTAGCCACAGTCTGTGGTATGCTTTACTTGTACATTCCCAGCTCCCAGAATCATTGGATCAGAGATTTTTGAGGGTATGTCCCTGTCTTTTCTCTTTACTATATGTTTATGGACTTGTTCAATGCATCCGTCAGAGGGAAAATCCCATTTCCCAGCTATTATCATTTTATGATCTGGATGTACAATGATTGTCACTAGCAGAGCCTCTAGAAATGTTAATATACTTAATAGTAATTTGTTACGTAACCCTTTAATAGGTTTTCTAATAAAGGTATAAAACTCAAATGTAGCACCTGTTTTCTATGTACAACTCTAAATGGAAATGTTTTTACAGCATGCTTCAAGATCATGTTGAAAGAATCGCTTAAGTAGCAACTCCGTGCGAAACCAGAAAGAGTCAGGGAATTCTGGAGAGGAACAAGGAAAGACCTTGAGATTTATATTGGGATATTTGTGTGGTGGTGTCCTGGTTTTGGCTGTGATAGAGTTAATTTTCTACATAGCAGCCAGTATGGGGCTATGTTTTGGATTTGTGCTAAAAAACTGTTGATAATACAGGGATATTTTTGTTATTGCTGAGCAGTGCTTACACAGAGTCAAGGCCTTTTCTGATTCTCACACCACCCCACCAGCGAGCAGGCTGTGGGTGCACAAACAGTTGGGAGGGGGCACAGCCCAGACAACTGACCCCAACTGACCAAAGGGATATTCCAGACCATATGATGTCATGGTCACCATATAAATCTGGGGGAAGAAGGAAGCACAGGAGGTTCGGGGTGATGGTGTTTGTCTTCCCAAGTAACCATTACGCGTGATGCAGCTCTGCTTTCCTGGAGGTGGCTGAACCCCTGCCTGCCCATGAGGAGTGGTGAATGGATTCCTTGTTTTGCTTTGCTTGCATGCACGGTTATTGCTTTGCCTGTTAAACTGTCTTTATCTCATCCCACAAGATTTTCTCTCTTTTACTGTTCCAATTCTCTCCCCCATCCCACTGGGGAGCAATGAGTGAGCTGTGTGGTAGTTGCTTGCCGGCTGGAGTTAATCCACAACAAGTGGATTATGAATGGTGGCATTCCTCTGCTCTGGAAGAGTCCTCAGACCTGACTTGAAGTCACTGAGCTAAGGGGCTCATGTGAAGGAGTATTCCTCCCCATCATGCTGATGTTCGTGACAACGTCCCTAGTATCACTCCTGAGAATAATGCATAACGTGCTGCTGGTTAGACTTTGAACTATTGACCTCTATAGAGAGAGTCAGTTGTTCACCACATCATGGTCTACTCATCTAATGTATTTCTCTCCAACTTATTTTACCGAAGTAGTGCCTAGCTTCAGAGTCCTCTATTGTGTGTACCTTTCTTCTGCAGATCTTGCTGCCAGGCATGGAGACATGGGAGGCCTGAGAACACACCTTTCCAGTAAATAATGAGGCAAGAACTGCATCAGGTACTTTATCTGTTCCCATGTTCCTAATCTCTAGGCTGCCCGTCCAGCTCACCAGCAAGCTCATGTTTTCCTTGGTTCTCCCTTCGCTGCTGATGTACCCACAGAAGCTCATCTTGTTGCTTTTTCACAACCTTTGCTGGTTTCAGCTCCAGCCAAGCTTTGACTTTCCCAATTTCACCCCGTATGAACAATGTAATGCCACCACTGTGCTTAAAAATCCTATCTCATTGCCCTCTTCCTTACACTGAAAGTATTTTTGAAGTATTAATTTTAAGACATATACTTTTACAGATTTCTCTCATATTTAGTCTCTCTTCTGAGCTTTTTTTGTGTGCACATAGCCAGGATTTTCTTAACAAATCAACTGTGATAATGTCTTGCTGTTTCTTTTTCTCTTCTTTTAATCAAAGCAAACATTCTCATGTGCACGTTTGACTGATATTAGGGCATTAAGGAGAAAAGTTTTTATGAATTTCAGTAAAATTTTGGCACTGAATTCTTCTACTGTATTGGAATCAGAATGTGAAACTGGCTAAAATTCTGTAACTGATTGACCCACCTAAATAGGACTGCTGGAAAAGCAGGGAACAGCTCTGAAAGGTATTATTGGAAAGCATTGTAAAAGCATTTCTCTGTCCAGAGAACTGGCATTGACTTTAATAGGAATCCCATGTAAGCTGGGTTAAAAGATCAGCACTCTAATAGCTATTTTCATAGTAAGACAGAGTAGAATTAAGAAACAAGGCACAGAGAGTGCTTTTGAAATTCTCATACTTCATGCTCTTCAGAGGGAAGAAGTGTGTCAGGGAAGAAAATATATGGAAAAGCAAACATATAAATTCAAACACAAATCTTATTTTTAATTGAACAAGATTTTTATTTTTTAGATTTTTTCCTTTTTTTTTTTTAATAGCTGCATACATACACTAAAGGCTCGCTTTCAGCATGGCCATAATGTGAATACAGAGTTACAGGGTTTATTATAAGTCTGGTCCTCCACTCCCTCAAGCAGTTCACAAAGACTAAGAAGAATTATGCTTTTGTACTGTATTTTTCCTTGTTGCCATGACCCTAATGGGGCAGAATTGCAGCTCTGTGTTTTCTGTGTGAACCAATAGACTGGGTCTAATCTGACAAGAGAGATACACTCACTAAACTGGGGTAGCAACAGCATCATCCTTGTTCTGTATATTTGGGCATCTTTTTAAGCTCTCACTTCTGCCTCTCTTACCTGCTATCACTGCTCGGCAAGGCAGCTCTGCAGAGTCCTATTCTGTACTGTACTTTGTGCAACAAAATTGTATTCTTATGAAGGTAAAACTTTCATTTATCTTAATTTTCAGAAAGTAGCTATGTTCTATTCCAGTAATACCAATTATGAAAATAAGCTGATTGGTACTGATCATCATAAGTGGATTTTTAGAAAACTTGGACTTCGTTTTGTCAAAACCTCTCCTTCATCTGAGATACTTTTGGTTCTGTATCTCAGTAGTCTTAAATTTCTGTATTAAAAAATCAGTCATCAGGAATAACATCATTACACCTTTTAGTGAATCTTGTACTGGCTTTAATGGCACATCTATTTTAAGATTTCTCCCTTATGCATAATGTACTGTAGAGATGTTAAGTCTAAATCAGATTGAATAACAAGTTGTCTGGCTATGGAAAAGAAGGAAGTCCATACCAGCATGTTACTTACACACTTATTTTCTTTTCTACAGGAGTAAAACACAGTGAAACAGTTAAGACGCATTCAAAATATAGAAAACATACAGTTTGGGAAAGGCAACTAGGGGATAAAGGAAAAAAGAGATATCTCTTTTTCAATATACCACTGTCCTGCTAAACAAGAACAATGCAACCATTGTTTCATCTTAATTGCTCCCCAAGTACATATTGCAGTGATGACCTGCATCCATACTCTCAAAAGAATACAACAGTATATTGCTGTCTCTTGGGAAGCCATAGTTGTGTTTTTTGTAGATGTGTTGCTATAGGTACCCATCACAATTAATGAACTTTTCTGAAGATGGGCAGTGTTACCCATTCAAGCTGTAAGTGAAAACAAAATCTTAATTCTACCTTTAGCCTCCCCATGCCACCAAGAAAACTATTCCACTTTGTTCTCTATTGCATTCTTTGTCATGAGAGAAGACATAGTTGCAGCTCATGGAACCCCTTTCCAATCAGAACAGTAGATAAGAAACCATGCACAATGAAGTCATTATTCTTCAAATATATGATAGTAATAATAAAACTCACAACAGTAAGCCTAAATGTGCTTTGATTGTCAATTGTTTTGCTCTCTCCCTCCACCTCTCCAGTTGTCTAAGGGCTCTAGGCTAATGGAAGGACACAGAGGTCTGCAGTTTCAGCGTTGGACTTTTTGCTAATATGACCTGTCTGGGCAGAGTGGGGGTAGCTTGTCTCACAGCAAGTGGGAGTGCAATAACTGTGCTTGGTAGCACTATCAACAACACATCTTCTTGGGCAGGACAACTGCAGGATTTAGGGGCAGGCACTTTTGTCCTGTAGCCTTCTGCAAGGTGAAAATTCACCCCCATAAGCCAAGGTGTCTCAACTGAAACTGCAAAATCCTTGTGCTTCATTCACTGGGAGGTGAGAAGAATTCCCACTGTTAAATAGTAAGTGTTTTGCTGCCAAACTTCTGCAGTTCCCTTGGACAATACAAGGCAAGAGAAAAAATCCAAGGCAGCATTTCACATGCCTTTTCACAACATTCAACAGCCTTCAGGCACGTGCACCGGCATGTTGTACATGGGCACTAACAATGCAGCAAGGTGGTTGCCAGGGTTACCACAACCTGTCAAAAAAACAGAAAACAAAGGTGAAGCAGCCACGCTGCTCAGCATAATTCCTGTCAAGCGTGTTGCCTCACATGCTGCCTTAAGCCGCAGCAGAAAGGCAAGTCTTTGACAGGCATGCAAAAAAGAGAGCTGCGACATAGCTTAGTGTGAGAGGCTACTGATCTGCAGATTGGAAAGACACCAAATACTCATCCCTACAAGTGAGATCACAGCTATTAGATACCTGAACGGAACCAGCCCAGCTAGAGAAATCATTCTCTAAAAAAAAAAAAAGGGCACTAAACCACAAATATAAAGTCCAGAAATCAATAACTGGAGAAGTTGGCACTGAAATCTTCTGTCTTCTTCTTCTTCTTCTTTTTTTTTTTTATTGAGAAATATTAAAATGCATTTCTTATTTTGTCAACCATAATTGCATTTGCTGTACCTTGGCTGCATTGCAAGGTTAATATAGAAATATTCTCTAGACAGGAGGTCAAAAAGGTAATAAGCCTTCATAAAAAGAAGATTCTTTCTTTATTCATCATTGCCACTACATCACATAAGAGTAGGGGAAAGACATCTTAATTCTTTCAAGGCAACAACTCCCTGATACTGATTTCAGAAATTCGGGAATACAGTGGCAAAAAAATGATCACCTACTAACAGTTAATAAAATCTCCAACCAAATCCAAACTCCTGAATCACCAGTTATCTCTGTAAAACACTGAATTAGACCAGTGAATCTAGTTCTCTCCACTGACTTTAAGGGGACCTCTATGACTAGCTTGAAAGCCTACAGAACAGACATCTAAACCCAAGTGAGATTAATCCTACACTGAGACTTTAAAAGATGACTAAAATCTAGTTTATAAGGTAATTTGATATCTGCCAGTCCATTATGTCATCCCTATTTTTTTTAGCTTACAGAAAAATATAAGGTTCTTGTTCTAAATATAAATTTTTGTCCCAGGCAAAAGTTCAAGTTATTTGTGGTTTTTTCTTACAGGACTCAAAGGGGACAAGGGTAAGGATGCGTTAATAGTTTGGTATTTCCTTGATATAGCTTGCTTTCTTTAGAAATCTGGGACCCCTTCTTCCTTCTCTGCTATCCTAACCTGATAATACAGATTTTTTTTTTTCCTGTTTCTGGAACAGATGTAAATATTGTGTAACCAAAAGGAAAAGTGCCATTCACTTGCTACAGATGTCTGCTTAACTGACAGAAAAAAAGACAGCAATATCTGATTTTTTACTTAAATTAATGAAATCCAAGATTGACACTGAAATCTCCTTGTATTTCTGAGGCTTCACAAAAGAACTTTCCCTCTCAGTACTAATCCTGCCTAGTATAATATTTTTCTTTATTTTTCTTCAAGCAGCAGTTAACATGATAGATTAACACAGGAGAAAGGAGACAAAATGATGCTCTCAGGAAATATGATGAACAATAAAATCACTCCATGCTGCAGGAAAAGAAAGTCTATGACGTTCCTTTTCTATTGTATGTGTATTTACTGGCAGCAGATTCAGTGGCTTTATTTTATCTTTCTTTTTCATTTTGAGCTTGGGAATATTTGAAGCTGGCAACAAGACTGAGAGATGACCCTGCACAAAACAGAGAGGCATGCAAAACTTCCTGCACCTGAAGCTCCCCAGAGATCTTTGTCAGAGGCTTCCATCTGGGAGGAAAGCAGAAGAGATCATGTCCATACCGTATTGAAGGTCAAACTGGTAGATTTTCAAAAGGGTTTGATACGCGTCTTCCCTGCATGATAATGTGTGAGAAAGCTTCCTGGGATGGTGAAGCTAATGGAAAGCTCAGCTAGTACTGCTGAATGTACCCGTGCAGCACTGTCATATGTATATATTTATTCTTTGGAGTTAAATCACATGTGCCCAACATAGTCCAGCAGTATGTCACACACCTTGAACCTAAAGACTTTCAGTAGGAAACAGCTGCTTAGGTGCCATAGTTTAAGCTTTCATGGGTAGCAAGCAAAGTTGTTGCTTGTCCTACAGCAGTATTTCCTGAATAATGGTCATAATTTATTGATATGTTGCTCCTTACAATGCTTTAAAAAAAGGCTGCCAGATTTCTTATTGAAGCTGTACAAGGGACTGAGCCCTCTGTTCTGTTCTGTATTTGTACTATGTGCTGATCTCAGAGCACCTAGGTGCTATCTCAAGGCAAATCTAATACACTGTTCTCACTAGGCTACCTTTCTTTTTACAGCAAATAGCTACAGGAACAAATCGGTTAAAAAGCTACTTCTACTTGATAAAGGTATCTTGATGTAGCACATTTGGGATGAAAATAATAATTAGAAATATAACAAAGAGAAAAAATTCACCGTGGTGTTGCTGGCAATATTAGACTCAAAGGCAGCGTCTATGCTTGTAAATTAATCATAGCCAAGGAACATTCCCACGCATTGGCCTGCCACTGTCTCTGTTTCTAAGTGGATGGATCTGTCCCTGATACGGTTTTGACTTACCAGCTTACACTTTGTCAGACATGTCTCAGGGAGTTGGAACAGGTCTGGAACCATTTCCCATAGACAGGTTGGATGAAGCCATCCAGTTTTGGAGTGTGAGTTCAGTAGCATGAAACTGAGCTAGTCCCTGCCTCATCTCGGTGCCAGAGATGTGCCTTAGGCACATCTATTTACCAACAGAGACATAGTCAATGTGTGTGCAGGAGAAAGTCCTTGGTAAACTTAAACTTAAACTTAAAATAAAGTAACTTTCTTTACTGTAGCTTGAACATGGCAATGCCTCTTCCAGATGGTAGATATGGTGGTGTTTGTTATTCTTGACCAACTGTACTTAGGAGAAGAGAAACTTCTGATATAAACCAGTTCTGACAAAGTTTGACAGGCAACTTGTCTTGGAGAAGAAACAGGAAGGTTTGAGACATTATTAGATTGTTTCTACTTCAGAAACATAATGACGCAAAGTTAAAAAATGTCATGTCACTACCTGCAGTTTAGGCTGGTTGAAAGAAGACTATATTTTCACCAAGATTTTTTTTTTTTTTCTTTCGGAAAACAAGTTTGACTCTTTCTCTGTGGCATTTTAAGAGAGGCACAAAACTTACCTGTAAATGGCATTTTTCCCCTCTTTCTTTGTCCATAGATACCAGGGAACATCTTCCACCTTTATCTTTAACATTTCATTTAACGTTAAAAAAAATAGATGGATTCTCCCAATCAAATAGTTGTTCCCAAACAAAGCACATTTTTCCATTTCAAAAGATTTCCATATGATTATTTTGCTGAACTGTATTCTGATTGTACTACTCATGTACACATTCAAACTGAACAAAAACTAACTTTTAGTTGATATAAACTGCACCTGAACTTGTCAACTGTTACAAAAAAATTGCTATATAAGCTAGGGGTTTGGCACAGAATTTGATGAAGCTTTCTGCAGAGAGCCTGGATGGAACTTTGGCTAATAGCAGGAGCTACTACACTGTCTTCACTCTCCTAATACCGTAATTCACACCCAATATATGTTATATTGCAAATAGAAAGAATCACATTTAAGATAGAGAACTCAAGAGGAGGATGAAGGTCACTAAAGAGACAGTAAAAAAGTTCTTCTCTAAATAAGTAATCATGCATTTAAAAAGTTTTGCTGGAAAATTAAGATATCCTCTGGAAAAGAAAGACAGATTCTGACTGTTGAAAGATACACATTAAGTATGAATTTTCTAATTCACCCTCTTGTGATATATTGGTATGTACAGGAAATTGTCTCCTATTGTATTTTTTTTAGCTTTTTTAGTTGCTACTACAGGCACTTGATTTTGCATTTTTTAGATTCTTTGTGGGAATGATAAATTAACAGATTATAAAACCAGAAAGAGCTATTCATGCAGTACAGTTCTAAAACTCTCAGGGGAAAATAAATAATAAAAACCCGTTTTAGTATTGAGGTTTTGAGAAATACAGTGACAAAATCTATTCAATTTTTCACACACTCTTTGAATATTAACAAAAACTCAAGAGTATGCTGGAGTTTGATAAATGCAAAGATAAAAAGATATGAGACATTGTCCGTGTTCTTAACTGACCACTGTTTCAGCCTTATTATTCTAACTAGATTTTTCATGGAGATTTTGAAGATCTATGTAAATTGACTCCTGGACTGAAGGGTTACTATATATACTGGCTGGTGAATGTCTACATCTTATTTAAGCAACCTTGAAAGGCTGATTCTGAAACAAACTATGAATTAGTCCTACTATTTTCCTGTTTATTACCTCACACAACCAACCTCTTGATTCAGTGAATATTCACCTGTTTTCATTTATTAAGCATACAAGAGAATCTAATGTTGCTAGTTCTGAAGGTTAGTCCCTCAGGATTATTTCAGACAAGACACCATCTGACGCTGTAGAAGGAGGTGTGAACAATCTTCCTTTTTATGGGGTTACCAATTTTCATTCCTTTGGACAAAATAAATGACTGAAGAGGGCAAAGAGCTGGAAAATTGAAAGAAGGATAATCAGAACTTGCTTAAGCAGTTCCTTGGAAATATTTGCACCTGTGATTGCTTCAGGGATGTGTGATCTACCCATGATCATTTAAAAAAAAAAAAAAGAAGCTATATTTGCTGGAATAATTACAGGAATATATGGTCCTTCTGAGGCTCAAGAGCTGTAGACCAATCATGTAATAAATCCCACACAGTGCGAAGAAGGCCACCAACTCCTGAAAAATGGAGGTGATCTTTTTACTGCATGAACATTTAAAGAATATTTTCAAGTGATAGACAACAAGGCTGAAGTGTTTTTTGAAAGTGCCTACAAATGTTTATTCATGGATGCTGTGCACTCTCCACAGCTATGAAGGGAAAACAGCTTATACATATGCAAATAGCACTGAACTCTGCATTTGTATGTGAAATTACCTGATTGGCATTTCAAATCACCGTGTCTCGTGCAGTTAGGAGAGTTGTTCTATTGCCTCTATTTGAAAATTCAGGCTTAAGGCACATTTTTGCTAAAAATAAGAGTATATCCTAGTGTTGTCTGTCAAACTTTGCTTTGCTCCTAGATTCTTTAGCAAGACTCTATATGCCACTTGATTGAGATTGTCCCTGTAGGGTCGTAATTGTGTTACAATTGTAAGACATATATTTCTTTTGATGTAGGAGCCCTTTACAATGAAAGACATTAAACATAAATGACAGTATAATCCAGGCTTGGTTGCAATAAATTATTCATTTTTTCTTGAGTACCTGGATTCTAACAACTGAAGAAGTTCCCCTCTTCCTTTCATGCAACTGGGTTGCAGTTTCCCAACCTTCTTGGACCAATTTTCTGATCTTAACCTTATAATAAGAAGAACAGTTCATGACTCGACAGAATGTAAAATTATGTTGCCAGTTCATGTTTTTGTCCTGTCAATTTATTGTTAGCTGGCGAAGGAGGAAGAGGGCCTTTGCTCACAAGTTAGCGGGGCTTATTGACAGGGCTTTAAACTAGACACAAAGGCAGAGGGGGATAATATCAGGCTTACTCACGACAAGCAGTGGGATAACATGCCAAGTTTAGAGTGCTAGTGAGGCCTCAGCCTGTTGCACTAGTGAAAGAGCTCAAAAGAACTAGAGGGTTCCTCTAAGAGGGTGACATGGCCAACAGCCCAGCTGAAGTGCCTCCACACCAATGCAAGCAGCATGGGCAGCAAACAGGAGGAGTTGGAAGCCACTGTGCTGCTAGAAAGCTATGACCTCGTTACGATTACTGAAACTTGGTGGGACAAATCCCATGACTGGAGTGTGGCTATTGATGCCTACAGGCTGTTCAGAAGAGACAGGTGAGGAAGGAAGGGCAGAGGCATCGCCCTCTCCTTCAAGAAATGGATAGAGTGTGAAGAGCTGTCTCTGAATAGCCATGAGCAGGTTGAAAGCTTATGGGAAAAATCAGAGATCATGACAACAAAGGGAACCTTGTGGTCAGTGTCTACTACAGGCCACCAGGTCAACGGGAGCCTATTGACGAAGTGTTCTAACTCCGGCTACAGGAGGCATCGTGCTTGCAGGTTCTTGTCCTGATGAGTGGCTTCAACCACCCTGACGTGATGGAAAAGTAGCACAGTGAGTTGTAAGCAATCCAGGACACACATAGAAGTCATTGAGAATAACTTTCTGTGCCAGGTAATAGACAGCCCTACGAGAGGGGATGCAATACTGGACCTGTTGGTCACCAATGTATGTGAGCTAAGTGGTGATATCAAGACTGGAGGCAGCCTGGGCTGCAGTGATCATGCACTGATGGAATTTGCAGTCCTGAGGGATATGGGGCAGATAAAGAGTAAAGTCGGGACCCTGAATTTTAGGAAAACAAAATTCCATCTCTTCAGGGAGTTAGTCAATAGGACCCCAGGGGAACTGCCCTCAGGGACAAGGGAGAAGAACAGCACTGGCAGATCTTTAAGGACGCTTTCCACAGTGCGCAAGAGCTCTTGATCCCCAGGTGTAAGAAGGCCTGCCTGGCCTTCTAGGATAGAGTGACCACATCAGTGGACAAAGGAAGAGCTACCCGACTATCTCTCTCGACTTCTGTAAGGCTGTTGACATGGTCCCCCACAACATCCTTCCCCCTAAATTGGAGAGATTTAGCAGGGGGTTGGACTAGATGACCTTAAAAGTTCCCTTCCAACCCAAAGCTTCTATGACTCTATGACATGTAGACATTAGAGAACATTGACATCTGGGGTGGGGTTCATCTCACAGTGTCACATATCTAAGCTTAGGTGCTTATACTCAGTGGAGAATGAGGGTTCTATGAAGGTGTCCACACTCAGGTCTCTAGAGCCATTTGAGACACCATGGGGTATATCAATGGTATGATACACTGCTCATAAATATGGCAAAGGACTAATGGGAGGTCTGTTTCATTCTGTAAAAACAGCTGAAGTCCAGGCAGGATGCCCTATCCTAAACACCTACCTGCAGGCAACTGAATCAAGTTTATTTGCAGTAATTTCAATAAAAACTGTGAAGAGACTTAGCTGACTGAAAACAGTGCCTAATTTCTCTGAGTGACCAGTCATTTTTCTACATACCATGGCTGTATTGACCAGATCTTCAGTGACTGTAATGGTAACTAAAGCATCCTCATGCACCTGTAGGTGAGGAAAAGCAGGTTTCTTCCTCTGAGAGCTGAAACCCACCCCCAATGCCTTTGCAAAAAATCTCCAAAATCAAGCTCTCAGGTAAAAAATGCACATAAAGAAATACATATTAATGACCACCCATAGAGGTACTTTCCTTTTCTTAGCTGTATTCCAACTATCTGTCTTTACTTGTAGTTCACCAGACTTCAGCAAACACAAAGGATGAAGTAAGCTTTCATTTCCTTGACACTGTATATGTATATATATACACAAGTTCTCAGTTTTTCATAGAAATAAAGACAGACTTCTATCTTAGTGCTGTTATATTATATTTGGCTACATCCCACTGAAACCTGATCCAAATAACATCATGGCCCAAGTTCTTAATATCCAGTTTTTCTTAAGAGTCATTGAAAGTCAATTAGAAAGAGTACTCGATCTACTCCTGGAGAGATTGCCCTGGAAATATGTCTTCTTCAGCCTAATAGCTCAGTGAATTATTACTGTTACTCTTGCTAATAATTTTATGCAAAATATTTTTATTCACAGATGTCAAGGTACAAGAAGGTGGCCAAGCTTTATCATGGAATGAGTCATTAAAAAATGTTTATTTAATGATTTTCACCTCTCTTTCATCAGTTTATGAGTAAAGAAGTCTGCAAAATCCTGTAGCTTCTAAGTTATTTTATATCATCTTCACAACCAAAGACTCACACACAGCTTTGTTTTTATTAATTATAACAGCTTCAATTATTAAGTCTGTGAGTCCAAGAAGACTATGCCTATTACGTTGAAAGTCTTGCTCCAACAATTTGATTCTCAAAGATTAAACCACAAGCCTTTGTGAGGATTTATGTACATGCAGAAAACTTGTGGCAGCAGTTGTACCTTCTGAACTTTTCATTCACGTTGTGTTGTATGAAAAATATTTATTGGAAGTTGTCAGGAGGCATTTTGCTTTTTAAGAGTAGCTCCTGTCCAAGATTTTTACTTAGAGAACTTGAGCATAAAGAACATTCAGAGACTCAAAGGCTGGCAAAGTATGCTAGGAAGTGTTTAATAAGCAACTTTCCTTTAGTAGAAAAGGATTAGGGAATAGAGGAGCTGAGGGTGGATAATCGTCTCTGAGTTGCCAAAATTCGTGTCAAAATAAAATTGAGTATAAACCTATGTGAACTAAAAATATTCTCAAGCTTTCCTCACTACCTGCTAAGTGTTTTTTTATTGTATAATATTCACTAGAGACCAACATTAAGATGCAGTCCACTCACACGTTAATTCAATCCACAGAAGTCCCTCTTAGGAGGTCACAGAATGCCATGATTACATCTATTATGCTTCCTACACCTCAATGTCAATCCAACTACCTTTAGCTGTTTTTGGACTGGGGATTATTGTTCTTTTTTGACATGCTTCATTTACTTAAGTAGGATGATGCAATTTAAAGAGTTATCTAATAATCAGTTTGAAGAATACAATTCAATTTGGCACAATTGTATCAGTCTGTGATGTTTACATATATGTTTTTTCACTAATATATTACTCGTGGTGTTGGTATAGTTCAGACTTGCTTGCCAATGTTACTAAAAAACATCTCTCAGGATTCATTATTGGAATGCGGCAAATTTTGTCTCTTCTGGGACATCTGTCTTCTGCCCAGTTTTCTACAGGCTTTTCACATGTTACAGACTACATACCATCTTTGTACATTTAAACATTCCAAAGGTCTTGTATTTTATGTTGGAATACATTGCAAGCTACCTTCTGTGAACTAACAATGGGATCATTTGCATGGACTTATTTATACTGTCTATATTTGGGGGAGATTTTACTGCTAGTGAAACCCAGGCTATAGTCAGTGCTGTTTTGCTGCAGCATGAGTGAAGATGGTAGCAAGAACTACAACAAAGCAATTGTTGTAGAAGACAATACAGAATCATAGAATTATAGAATAGTTTGGGTTGGAAGGGACCTTTAGAGCTCATCTAGTCCAACCGCCCTGCAATGAACAGGAACATCGTCAACTAGATCAGGTTGCTCAGAGCTTTATCCACCCTGACCTGGAATGTTTCCAGGGATGGGGCATCTACCACCTCTCTGGGCAACCTGTGACAGTGTTTCACCACCCTCGTTGGGAAAAATTTCTGCCTTAGATCTAGCCTAAATCTACCCTTTTTTAGTTTAAAACTATTACCCTTTGCCCTATTGCTAGAGGCCCTGCTCAAAAGTCTATCCCCATCTTTCTCAGAAGCCCCTTTTAAGTACTGGAAGGCTGCAATAAGGTCTCCCTGGAGCCTTCTCTTCTCCAGGCTCAACAACCCCAACTCTCTCAGCCTGTCCTCACATGAGAGGTGTTCCATCCTTCTGAACATTTTTGTGGTCCTCCTCTGGACCTGCTCCAACAGGTCCATGTCTTTGCTGTGCTGAGGGCTCCAGAGCTGGACACAGGACTCCAGGTGGGGTCTCATCAGAGTGGAGTAGAGGGACAGAATCACCTCCCTCGACCTGCTGGCCGCACTTCTTGTGATGCAGCCCAGAACACAGTTGGCCACCTGGGCTGCGAGCACAGCTTTTCATCCACCAGAACCCCCAAGTCCTTCTCGGCAGGGCTGCTCTCAAGCCCTTCACCCCCCCAACCTGTATTGATACTGGGAGTTGCCCCGACCCAGGTGTAGGACCCTGCATTTGGCCTTGTTGAACCTCATGAGGTTCACACGGGCCCACTTCTGGAGCTTTTCCCATCCCTTAGGCGTGTCAACCGCACCACTCAGCTTGGTGTTGTCTACAAACTTGCTGATCACACTTGATAGTCTACACTTTTCAGAGGAAAGAAAGATTTCCACATACTTTATAATATTCTATTACCCTGAAGTGTAAAAAAATTGAGTATTTAGCAGAAGGGGTAGGCCTTACTCTCATAATAGTCCATTATTAGTTAAAAAGGTGCTGTATTTGTTGAAGAAGTCTTCCTAGAAATACGTAAATATTGACTCAATCACTGCGTGTATTCATATAAGAGTTGCACAAAATGCCATTCTTATATAGTAAGGAAAACTGAGAATTTGGTTCTCTATCTCAGAGAGATCTGTTAGTACACTATTGTAACAAGGCAGATTAAATTTGTACCATCACAGTGTTTTGTCCAAGTCTTTATTAAAAGAATATTCATTCTTTTCGTATTCTTGTTCATCTTCCTGTTCTTTGTCACAAGAACAAAACATCTGAATTTCAGTGCCATCTGACATGGGCTTATGAGATATCACAGCATAACTGAGTTGTGCTTCACCTTTTCAAAATTCAGTAATTTGACTGGCTGAGGCTGTGTTTTTTTCTGGCAGCTGCCAACGCTCCAAGAGGAGAGGAAACTAGTCAATCAAAGTCTAGAATAAGTAAAAGGTCAGAGGACTCAATACATTGCTGTCCTTCACAGGATGTGTGAGGGTCTAAAAACCCATTCATGTGACATGAAAGGGAGAAAATAACTGTGTGATTCATTGACACATCACAGAACGTAACAGAAATAGGAAACAGCACCACGTAACCATTTACATTTTGCTTTTACCTCGGCAATATTATGACCCTCTAAGGCTCTGATAGACAAATGGACAGATAAACAGTGTTCCTGGTAATCATAAAAATGGGTTGGTTTCCAGTCATTAAAGCTTTTTTTCTGGTTTCCTATTGTTTCTATTAAGTTTGACTATTGCCTTTAGAGATACAGCTTCAGGCTGGAAGCTATGACGAAAAGGATTGGGTTAGTATCTACACTCATCATCAAGTTTCACCATGATGGGAAACACTTTAAAGTGCTTTTTACGGCATTACATATTTTTTCTGCCTAAGAACTTTCCCCTTAAAAAAACTAAAAAAAAAAATCTGTAATTTACTAACCCCAGTTGTGATTTTCTTGTATCCCCAGATATTCCCAAATCCTTAAGTCATTCATACAGAGAGCTTCTAAGACCTCATCCACCTCCCCAGCAAGCTTGATTTCCGTCAAGCCCCTGGGTGCAAAAATACACTGTCAGTTTTGATGGGGAAAAATAAAAGAAAGAGGCTTGAACAAGGAGACTTTTTGTGGTGCTAAGGCTAAACTTTGCAACATTTCTGCTACCTTCTCCAGTCCCTACTTGGTTGTAAACTCTAAGTATTTGAAATCATGCATAGGAAATAAAGAGCAGCTGCTAGTGCCAGGGAAAGGTGGCTTACCCCCTTTCCACACTGTGCTTCTGCATTCCCTTCTCTGTTTCCACACAAGGACAAGGAGTAAGCCGGTAGTCTGTTGTTGCTTGTGTATCTCCCCAGATATAGGTTATATCCATTGCCCACTTCAGTGTGAAAAGCATCATGAAACACTTGCTGAGGCAGCTGAGCTGTGGAGAAGAGTATAACAAATCAGAAAAGAAGCAGAGGAGAGGTGGAACAAACACCACAGTGTAATAGAAGAGGACACTAGAGAGGAAATAGAGTGCAGAAAGTCACATCAGATTATGCCATGTGCCTACCCAACCTCCTCCAAAAGCCATGCAATGCTCGTTGAGGCTTAGCTATAGCTGCCCAGCACCAGGTTCAAGGTAGATGTCTGTAGCCCTGTATCTAATATTGTGGAAACTTTAAGAGGGAAGTAAATATGTCAACAGAGAGAAAAAGGAAGGAAAACTGTGAAAGAGTGAAAACAGAGACTATCTTTTAGGGTTTAAAAATATTCATATTTTTATTGTACAGATTTTACCTAGTGACTGCAAACAAGACTGGTTTTCTTGAGCTAGGTCCCATGTAAATCCATTAAGAGTTTAATTGTACCCTAAAAGAATTATATTAAAAGATAAAGTACATGGAAACAGAGTGTTCTAAGGCAAGTAAATGATTTGTCAAAAGTTTCATAGGAATTCAGTTAGAAAGCCAAGAAATGAAATATCCATAATACTTTTATTCAAAAATATTGTACTGTCCTGGTTTCAGCTGGGATAGTGTTAATTTTCTCCCTAGTAGCTGGTATAGTGCTATGTTTTGGATTTAGTATGAGAATAATGTTGAAAACACACTGATGTTTCTAGTTGTTGCTAAGTATTTTTGGTGCTTATACTCAGTCAAGGACTTTTCAGCTTCCCATGCTCTGCCAGTGAGGAGGTGCACAGGGAGCTGGGAGAGGGCACGGCCAGGACAGCTGACCCAGACTGGCCAAAGGGATGTTCCATACCGTATAACGTCATGCCCAGTACATAAACTGAAGTTGGCCAGGGGGGCAGGAATCATTGCTCAGGGATGAGCTATTGCTCACAGGGTGGTGAGTAATTGCTGCATTGTGCATCACTTGTTTCTGTATATTCTATCATTACTATTACTATTACTATTACTATTACTATTACTATTACTATTACTATTACTATTACTATCTCCTCTTTCTTTGTTGTCCTATTAAGCTGTTTTTATCTCAGCTGGCAAGCTGGTTTTTTTATGATTCTCTCCTGCATCCCACCCAGGGAAAGGGAGGCAAGGGAGCGGCTGCGTGGTGCTTAGTTGTCAGCTGTGGCTAAACCACAACAAATACTTGATGGTAAATAAGGCTTGAATATTTGGACAACTATCATTCATACTACATGAGGAACTGCGACTATGCAAGTCTGTAGTGTATTGATGTTGGCTGTTGATGTTTCATTAGTGTCAAAATTAGTGCCTAGTGGCTGTTTAAGGTTGCATGCAGTAAGAAGGAAAAAATGTAAAAAGAAACAGACAGCATGATTCCGTAAAGATCCCTGAAAAAAAAAATCTATTAAACTTCACAGAGAAGTAGCGGAAACCTCCACTTCTGAGGGATTTGCAATGATGCTCAAGGACACAGTAATGAGAAAAGTTAAGAGAGGCTGCTGCAACTAGCATGGAGACCAAAGTCTGGTGTCACCCCATCAGCCAAATTATTTTGTATTGCTGTCTGCTGACTAATTAGATTTACAGATTCTTGTGTTTGCACAATGTTATGCTTTCTATTGATTCACAACCTTAAACTTTTATATTAAGTGTCCCTTGGACTTCATCAGTGTTGGGTTTTTGTGGAGATTATGGCAAAAGTGGATATTTGGATAGGATATGAAAAGGAAAAGAGTAATAAGGAACTCTGAAGTTCCAAACTTCTGACTGAACAGAAATCTCTAAGCATGGAAGCAGCCTGAAGAAGGATGTGGAGAATATTCTGGGAAGTGCTGTCACAGTGTGAAATAAGGATTTGTTAATGCCACGGACAAGATTGAGGACAATTCAGCAGAAGTGGCCAAAGCAGACAGTTTGGGAGTGTCAGAACTGTGAAGATCCCTCTTGATGTGATGACAGAAGAGGAGCTTGGAGAAAGAATCAGTGCCAATATTACGTCCTAATAGTCATTTAAGCAACATGTCTTTAGCAGCACAAGGACCGTAAGCATCTTCTCAGTAAATTCTGAGCTTTCACACCAATCTGGCTTCATTTCCAAGGGATAAGTCTCTCGGGGGAAGGTCATCAACTTTGCTTCTGGGAAAGAATACCTTTTTTACAGCTGTTGGTGGGAGAGATTTGCCTCTATGAAAAAGGGAGCCTGGCCCACACTAGAGGAAGCTAGCAGGCTGTGTGAAAAGGGCACCAAAGGAACTGCTATGAGAGTACAAGGACTAGGTAAGTCAAAATAAAAGGCAGTAAGTATTACCTACTACACATAGAGAAGGAAGAATTACTTCAGGGTGTTATACAAATTACAAATGATTGCCCTAAATCATTTTTCCACGCTGGAGCCACGGCAATATCACCTTCTCTGCTCTCAGTCTATTACACTTTTAATTCTGAGATCATGTTCAGGATCTCTTCAGATAGCAAAGTACCTGCTACCTGACTACATGATAACTGAAACACCATCATCTTAAAACAAGTTGAGCTCGTTTGATGAGATTTGCTGGGCAAATGCAATGAGTTCTTCATTGTAAAATCTCCTGAAGTTTACTTTTCATTAGTTACCTTTATTCAGCTACATGAATCTGAAATTGAAATTTGTAAGATGGCAGCTTTTGAGTAAGTGTCAATATGGTTGCTTCTCTTCACACTTGCACACAGAAGGACACATAAATGCTTTTGGAGAAAATCTGTTCATGTTGTATGAGACAGAGGCATCACATTGCTGAGCTTATCCTGGGCTTTGGGGGTACTTTTTTTCTGAATTTGAGAGTTTCAGAATCTGCATGGTAGATCTGTGAGATATACTGTTGAATCATCCAGGAGCTTATTGGATCTTGTCTTGTCTTTTGCCATAAACAGGTTATTTTAATGTAGGTAAACATGAGGCTTCCACTAAAATTTACATGTTTTTACATGGATAACCATAACATTCATTTATACGAGACTGAAGAAAAATGTCTTAGGAGTATAAATTCAAACCTGAAAAGCACAACCCTTAAATAGAGCTAGGAGGTCACTTTTCATGCAATCATGTTACTACAGACTTAGTAGCCACTGTCATAAATGGGACAGTGAAGGAAATGAATCATTGCTTTGTTCTCCAATGACAAATTTATATTATTTTTCCATTTTGAAACAGCCATGTGGGCCAATCTTTCCAAAAAGTAAAGCTAAGGTAATGACTTTAATGTTACACTTACTCTTGACAAAATTGTGTGGTTCCAGTTCTCACAATATTGCTGAGCAACAGCTTATTAGAGTGATAACCCCTATTTCTAGAATTATAGATAAAAATTAGGTTAGAAGGGACCTCTGGAGATCATTTAGTCCAATAACCTGCTCAAAGGATGCCTAATCTGAATTTAGCTGAGGTTGCTCAGAGACATAACAAGTTTGAAAAACTGCAGGTGTATGTTCCAGATTGATGGAATGTTCATGGTTTTTGCTTATATATTTTGTACCTCAGGTGACTTGCATTCCTTCAAGAGTATTTCTCCTTAGAGAGAAGTGCTTAGATAAGTCTTATGTTTGTTAATCAACACAAGATCAGAGGAACAAGCTAGGGACATCAGAGGTAGACAGAAGTCAAAAGAAGAAGGTGCAGATGAGGGTAGGGGCACAAATGGGGAAACTACCAGGGAACAGAAGAATGAGAAGGAAAATTGTCCTTTTATTGTCTGCCTGTACCTACAACTTGCCCTGCTGCTTAATCACTAGATTTTTTAAATGGACAGATTGCTGAATACATGTATTAAAATATGGTTTTCTGAATAACCAAGGCAGACCTTTGTCTGTTGAACAGTGAGGCTATATGAAAAATGACTGTGGTCAAGAACACGTCTCACCTCAGTTCCTGTCTCCATCTCCTTTCCCATTCCCTCTTTTTGAGTGAGTTTACACATCATAGTGACTCTGGGAGTTATTGAGGCTGGTTTGGAACCCCGCTGAAGAAGAAATAAAGAAGGCACGTGTATGCTGTGATTCAGAGAGAGGGTTGGAATCTGCCAGCACAGAGATCAGCTCCCACCCCTGGGACTCATGCAGAGAGAAGGAGTGTAGTGGCTGCAGTGAAGGGTGGGTGTAGTCCCCCACAAAACCTGCCTGTCCAGAGTATGGAGCTAGGAACTGTGAACATGAAGGATACCATCACTGGAATTAGAACAGTTACAAGCTTTGATAGAAAGCTTTAAAAGGTCCTCCTGAAGAAAAAAATGGTTTTGAAGCCAAGAGTGAAAGATCTGGTATGGTATTTCAGAAAGGAGTCACATGGGGGTGCACGTGGGAGGGAAGAATTGTTATCCATTTGGTTAAGCAAATCCTGGTAGTCGACCCTAACTGAACTTCTGAGTGCTTCCATGTTTGACCATCATTTCATCATTCTGTATAAATAATCTTATTTGAATTTATAAAAGGCAGCAAATTCAAAGTCTGACACTCCATTCTTAACATCCGTCTCCTGCTGAGCCTTTTTATTTCCTCCCACATGGTACTTTGGATCAAAACGCTTTGGAAAAGATGAGCAATAATATCTGGGCATGATGATAAAGAAAGAGACGCCTGTTCCCACAATCAGGACTGTGTGTTTTTGTTCAAACAAAAGACATATTGGCTACTGTGAGACTCAAGAAGAAGGCTCTTAATGGTCTGCAGGGGCTTTTGAAGAGTGTATAAACATGAAAAAAGGCAGTGACTTTGTTTAGTGAGCTAGAAATAATTCAACAGTACAGATGAATCATGTTACTTTGGCTGTAAGAGGAACGGAGGGGGCCTTACTGAGGAAGAATGCATTCAAAAGTCTTCTGCACTGTATTTTACTAAGCTGAAGCAATAACATTATTTCAAAACAGGTAGAAAACAAGTTTATATGCTACTTTTCCCATAATATTTTATGCTTTTATACCCAGAAAACACCACAGTAGTGTTTGTTTATATTTTTGGATAATTTAGAGTTCAGTTAGGCAGTATTTGGTAATTTTACCCTCAAGGCAAAGATTTTTACCCCAGAAAGTTGCCTAGTAAATATCAGATAACACTTATGGAAGTATCTCATTTTACATATTTTACTTAGTACAATAAACATTCTTTTCTGTTCTTGTAAAGGCAATGATTGTTTTGAGAGTCCTCCCCTTCTACAATATTTACATGAAGTGTATTGCTGTTTCTATGGGAAGTAGAAGATTACGTATGTGAGTTAATAATAAGGGTCTCTGAGATGTGCCATTGCACGTAATACTCAGATGACCTTCATAATGGAATAATCTCACGTAAATTTATCCCTTTAAAAGTTATCTGGCTAGTTGTGTATTCTCTGGAGTCACTGGATAAACATAGGCAATTCCAGGAGACAATTAATCTAAATTAATCTAATCAATTTTAGACATTTATCCTATGATGAAATCATTGTCTCCAGCAGTACCTCTGAGAATAGAAGGATTCGATATTTCAGCCTTTCAGACATCTAAATTTAGGTGAGGTGAATCCCTCCTTAGGGCCTAATATATCTTTTTATTTTCTTTTCCTACACGCTTTCCCATTTTATGCCTCAAATTTTCCACTTACAATAATTTCAAGTGCAAGAAACCATGGATCCATGATAACATGTTTTTTACATGCATAATCATGATAGTCCAATGTATCTATGCTCTTCTTTCAAGAATTATTTAGGTCATGCAATAATCTGCAAAGGAAAGTGGGAGCAATAGCACCAGAACTTGCCTTTAAAAATATTTACATGAATAAAGCATACATTTTGGTATGCACTAACTCTTCAACATTTGCCTTGCGGGAGCTCATTCTTTATTTTTCTTTACCTTTACACATATTTGTCAATGCTATTTCAGTCCTCACACTCAGGAGCTAAGGCAGAAGTGATGGAAGAGGTAACTACTGCTTTTCTTGCTGCTGACATGATATTTTTGAGCAGCTGTGAACACTTGCATACCACTTTCTCTGCCTGATAGCAGGGTCAGTGTTAGCTATTGCCAGCTCATCTATCTTGCTGCCTTGCTCTTGCACAACAATGGGGGTTTCATACTATTTTCCTCTTTCCTGACCCTGACTATTCATCATGAAGGTGGAAATAATGGCCCTAATGGCTACAAGTCCCTCCCCTGCTTCCCCCCTCAATGTTCAATGTGACTCTTTCATTCTCTTGACCACTCAGACACAAAAATGTCCCAACGGCAAGTAACTGTCCACTCCTAAGAAAAACATCACTTGATTTTGATTCTCTCCCTTTTCTTCTTCCATCCTTGCCTCAGAGGAGGAAAATTACAATGAAAAAAGCAGCAACCAAGTCCAGTGAGTTTCCATCGTCCAGGATGTTCTTGAACCAAGCAATTCCCTCCCCCATCCCTTATTATTCATTTCATTTGGATGATTAAATAAAGCAGAAAAGGTTATTATGTTGGAAAAGAGCCTGTATTAATTGTATAAAAGCTGTCACTGTTCCGTTTTGGCTTAGTCTCCTCTCTGGCTCACAGTAGCTAGCTGCAATTCCTCTTTCACTGATTTTCTAGCTTCAGGCACCTCTCTAGTCCCCAAGATCTGTATCATCTTCTTTGCTTTTCAAAAGTGAGCATGACATTGCTAAATCTGCAGCCATTCCCCTGGCCGTGAAACCTTCACAGTTGTTTTGATATTGGCAGGTTGACGAAGACTGCTTTCTCGTGTTTCCCTTCTTGTCTGCTGTGGCAGCGGGAGCTGCCCGGGCTGGGGGAGCTCAGAGATAACACCCCTCACACTGGTACTTCCTTCATGTGAGAGAAGGGTTTGTCCTTCTCCAGGGAAATGGATTTCCTTCTCTATGAGAAGTGAGAGACTACAAATTGTTTGGTTGACCGCCAGTGTCTCCTTGTTTCCTTGCACGGCTCCATCAGTTTGCAGCCATCCATTCCATCAGCTCTGTTGAGTAGGGATGGTCTTTGTGTGTACACAATTATTGACTAAATCCTGAGCTCTTTAAAACAAATGCATTAGTAAATGTAAAGACATTAAGTGAGAATCTATTTTATTTTGAAATACTGAACATTTTTAAGGTGCAAAATTTTAAAACAAAAGACTTTGGATAGTTACATAGCGCTTTCAATCTCTTAGAGCAGAATGGAACTCATAGGGCAAAAGAACCTGATGTTTCCTAGTTTGCCAAAGCTTTTGAAATTACATTTTGGAGAAGAAAAATTGATGTGGCTCTTTTGTTCCACTGAAATGGTAATGATGCCATCAGGAATTAAGAATAAAAATTAATGTTCAGAGGTATTATAATAAAAATAAAAATACTTCCTGTGTTGGATGTTGGCTGATATTTTCTATCTCACTAGATTATTTGCAATTTAAAGTCACTGACTATTTAAGAGGTAGGTAGCTTAGAAAAAATAAATACTCTTTCATCCCCCAAATTTTAATGCAATTAACACATACATAGATGGCATAGCAGTAGCAACAAGAACACAGCTAAATATATCATGTGATTGTTCCAGGATAATAATTTCCATTGCTTTTTTTGTTTGCTAGTTTCAGGGCAAAGAGAGCTACATCATCTTGATCACACTGAAAAACATCCTCCTTGATTAGAGCAGAATGATGAGTTGCTCTTACGAAATGCAAGCTGTATGAAAGAACACCGTTGCTGTTGGGGGTTTTTCGTTGCTTTGCAGCATAATCTTCATTTTGTTCAGTATATAATGGCCCTTTTACAAAACATGTTGATACGTGACATCCCTTTGACATATTGAATTTTGAAAACATTAATATTGACCTTTATGGGTTCACTGGTATATGTAGATATTGCCTTATTATATTAATGAAGGCAAAGACCTTTCCACAGCTTTCTCAAGTGTTTGACATATTGCCTCTGGCCACGGAGTTGTTTGCAGTGCCAACATGCAATCTATAGATGGATCAATCAAGCATGCTAATATGCCATGTTCCCATACAGAGGAGCTGCATTAAGCCCAAGAAGAATGGGTTTTGATGATGTACGTTTGACACATTATGAACTTGCTTACCATCCCCCTTGCCAGAGAGAAATGTCTGCTTGCCCACTGCATGGGCACCTCTCTGCTGGGACGGGATGGAGGGCATTTGCGGGTTTGGCATGACCTGTGAAGCCAGAGAGGTGGGACCAGCCCAGCCACACGTCTGTTCAATCATTTTCCTGCTACTGAGGCGTAGAGCAAAGGGGTACGGCAAGGGAGCAGAGTCTGGGGGACTCACAAACCTCTTTTTGTTTTGGAGGTAGCAGTGAACAGAAATATGGTCTTGAGTTTTTGGTCACTGTAACGACAGCAGGTCTATTCTGAGGATGAAACTGAACAAATTGAGTTAAATGATGTCACGCTGTGGATTTGTGGTTTAATTTTGATGTAATTGGAAAGTAAAAAAGAATTAAACCACTCCAAAAGTTTGACAGTGTAAAAAAACAAGTGATGGAAATGCCATTTTTATCTTGCACAGGACTTTCAATCCTGAATATTTAAATATTAATTTCTCAAATAAAGTTACATTGAAATAAATTTCCAAACAGTTCATTCAAAATATTTTAATCTAGTTTTATGACAGCAAGTTAGGGAGGATAAATACCACTTCAATTAACTCAAATATGTCATTTTGAAAACAGTTTTTCAATCAGCAATTTTTGGTTTTTTGTACTGGGGACTCAGTTAATCAGGCAAACTAAAATTGTGGCCTAATGACTCTTACACTGTATTTTTTCTGTTAACTAAATTTATATGATAAAGTTACTCAGATAAATTCAACATAACCAAAGATGAACTTGGTAAGATTTTGTATTTGCTTTTGATATTTTTAAATTTATTTTTATTGGATACTAATAGTCTGAATAAATAAAACTGGTTGCTCAGAGCAGTTTACTTTCAACCTTCCAATAGTTGGGTTTTGAAATTTTCTCTTGTTTTTTTTCACAGTTTTCATAGTTTTTACAGTCTATGAATTTGAGTTATGGTGCAATGCCAGCCTTCATTTATTAAGGACATGACAGAGATTAATAAAATGCTGGACAAGTTACAACTGATAAGAATTTCGAAAGCTTCACTGTAAAATTGAATGAAGTGGAGATAGAAATTGAAGACATGGAGATAACAATTGATGGACAGGATCTATTCCAACTGAGAATACCAAAGAAGACTGTAGAACGCTGTGAAATTGAATTGATCACCTGGAAAATAAGGTTAGAGTAAGAAATATCAGGTGTGAGGGCTGGAGAAGCTGAGCTAATCTTTTCTGAGAGGATTTTGAGGACCAGAAAGTGGATGTATTTCAGCTTTTTTAATGTATGCCATACATTGCCTCCCATAGCTCTAGTGTCATCAACTAGATAACACAGTGACATGGTATTTGTACAGCGTGTCTCTTTCAGCCTCCAGTAGAGAAACTAAACATTAACATACATATAGGAAGCTGAAATTAGAAATGGCATAGTTTTAAGCAATTCAAAATGGTGAAATTACAAATTAAGTGAGGCCTGTTGGCTGAACCAGAATTCAGGCAACAGAGCTCTGATGGAGCATTTAATACCGTTTTGTCAGGAGAAGCCCATACCCAACGCTGAGAAAGCCAGAATAAGAATAATTTCCTACCTTACATTTTTCCATGTTGTGTCAAAGTTTAACTTAAGTTTAACTTGCCAAGGCCTTAGGTTCATGTATTCCTGCTGCCTCCAGACATGCGGAGCATATAGATAAGAAGATGAACCGTATATGGACTGTGAAAAATGGCTTTGATTCAGCCTCTGAAGGGTTTATTTTCAATAATGTAGACTGTCATTGCCTTTCCTCTTAATTCTTAACTGCTGTTGCCACAGAACTCATTTAGCTGAATTTATATGATGTGATAAGTTAGTATTACATTTATTATCATAATTATCATGTCTGATTAATCTTGCTTATTCTGGAAAGTCATGCAAGTTTCTTACTGGAGGGCATACTTTCAAGTTTTAATATTCATGTATAAGGCAACTGACCCAAAGACTGAAAATAATTAATCTGGACTAAAGGTGTCTGTGGCAAATTAAAGACAGGTATGCTGGGATGCTTTCAATATCCAGTGTTGACTGAGGCAGGATGAAAATAGATGTAGTGTGAAGTCAGAGGACATGGTGATTGCTAGAGCTGTACCCATCAATCCAACGCCACCCAATGAGGTTTTAAACACTTTACTTTCAAATGTGTCTGAAATGAAATAGCACTTCTATGCCCAAGCTCACTCAGGCACCCCTGCAGATGTCATTTGTTCTGGCCATGCATAGGATCTCCAGATAAAAACCTGCTGAAATAAGCTCAGGGCAGGATTTGACTAAATAAAATTCAGTAACACAGGTGATAGAATTTCCTCTAGGTGATCACAACCTAATCTATGGGCTGAAATAATCATTAATCTACCAACATTATTTGGTGTTGGTATTTCTATTTTTTGTCATTTGGTGCTTCTTTGCATAAATTCTTATGAATGTTTGTGTTTGTATAAGGACAGAGAGTATCTCCCTCTTCCATCTGTATTAGTATGTATGAAGTGGGGAATTCCTAACTGTGCAGGCTAATTTTCATTTTAGTTTCACTGACAAGAGGGAAGAAAAAGAGAGAAAAAAATCAAAGTTGTAGTCTACACTTACAAAGCACTGCAGCATTACTGCATTGCTTGCAATATAAAGCATCAGCTATTTATTAAGCCTGATTTTTGCATTGCATCTTAGTATCCTTATCCATTTGGACATCCCTAACTTCTTAACTTCTGCTAAGCATATTCTGAGCCTATATATAGACTCTCCTGGCTGAAATTTACTCAGAAAAATCCAAACAGCACCAAATTTGACCTGAAAGAAAGAACTAGGACAGAAAGGATCAGTAGCTGTGTGTTTGTGGCCTCTTTATGAGTGCATTGCTTGCACTAGGTAGACTAGCAGAGGGGAGAAAAAATGATAAATAGCAATAAGAAAAAAAGCAAAACCACAGACTAATTGTGAAGAGGTTTTGGCCTGTTTTCTTCATTACCATGTTTGTATGAATAATGAGTTACCTGAGTATTGCTACGTCGTGGTGGTGTTTTACTTTACACTGCTTCTGCCCTGTGTGTTTTGAATGTATTTCACTCATTTAGTGGGAATCTCTTGGAAAACAGAAAGAAACTACTTACTGTCCTATTGATATTTATTATAATTTTATAATAGGAATTGTTTGACAGTACCTATTACTCTGTTTAGTTTCCATTTGTTTGTTTTGCTGTTTGTTGTGAAAATTAGACTTCTTACACTCAAATGGTTGACTTACAAAATTTGCTCAAGTTACAAAACACACTGGTACCAAAACAGGGAAACATTTGAAACTCTTACGCCCCAGAGAAAGTTTTCTATGTTTTTTCTGATCCCCATTTTAAAGTATCAGTCTATACAGGCTTGCTAAATTATTTTAGTGATGGTTTTATCTGTATTTGTTTTCTGTGGCTGCTAATGATTGAAAATGCCTCCAGGCGATGATCTTACAGGCAAAGAAATTTGGATTGACTGTGGTAGTAGACTTCAAGATCCTCACTCAGATAACTCCTTCTTCTTGCTACATAGAAATATAATTCCCTTTTCTGAGGGTATAGCTGTAGAATTCACACATATCACATACAAAACATAAGGTGTTAAGTAGGAAGAAAATCCTCACTAAAGATTGCTAAAGTCTTGCTTCTTGTGCCTAGTGGAGAACTGGCTATGGGGATGTTGAACCTCCTTACCATCTGTCCAGTACAGGACTACACAAGATGGTCCTAAGCCTTTCTGGAAAGGGAAGATACTTTGCGTCAGCAAACGGGGAATAGTTGCAGACAGTAGGACAGCAGAGAACAGCTCAAGAACTGCTTGTTAGCCCAGGTTCTTGAATGCCTCTTGAACTTGGGGATTTCACTGACATTTACAAAAGCTAATAATGAAAGCTCATCTAAAACATGTATGTGCAGTTTTTTGTCAATACTTTACACAGCAACAGGGATGAACTAAAACTTGCAAATTTAAACTGGGGTTAGAGATCTGTAACTCTTAAAAAATGCGCTCATTTTAACCTCGGTTCATAAAGTATGCATGCCTATGTTTGGATGGGATCTGAAGCAGAAATGCAGAGCATTCATGTCACTTATTCTCCTAAAATCATGAAACTCCAGGATTTTCAAAATTTTTCAAGACCAATTTGTAGACAGTGGAAATCTGAATACCAGTTCAGACAGCCATCCCTGGCTCTCCTGCTTGTACCTCTAAACCTTTGGCAATTAAGCTATTACTAGCTTAATCAATTATTACTAATTGATTATTACATATTATTGACTATTGACTACTAATTGACTATTACAAATTATTACTAAAGCTTAATCAGCTTATTACTAATCAATTACTATGAATTAAACCAGTCATAGTAAATCAGTCCTGAAGGCTGATAGAAGTTGAAGTCACAGTTTTGAGGGAAGAAGGGATGCTATGAAAAGAAAACCGATATATCAAACTCACTGTACGTCACACGTATTCTTAGTATTCACCATTACACACCTTTCCTTCAATAGTCAAAGAGAAATAGCTAATAAAAGTAGCACAAAGTTGTAGAACAAAATTATAATGTGCTAGATTAGTTCATAACAGTCCATTTACCTTCAGATTTTATTGTAAGAAGGCAGCATTTTAGCAGAATGCTTTTAACTGAACACTGGAATTCTGTGCTGTGAACCGTGAAACATTTATTTTAAACATTTATTGCTCCATTGGAAAAAAAAAAAAGTTGGTAAATGTGTTTTAGAAACTGTCAGTTCAAATAATCAGCTCTGCCTCTTTAGCAAAGAACGTACTTTTGCAAAAGCAAAAAAATCTGCTGTGCAGCTGCCAGGATGCTGAACATGGCGCTTGTGTGGGGTGGAAACCTGCCGTGGCACTTGGGCACTGTCAGCTTCCTAACCCCTTCATTCATTGTGATTTGCCACTGTGAGGGATTTGTCACAGCATTTCCTGAACGAGAAAGCACACAGTATTATAGGGCCACATTCTGCCCCTTCTTTTATTTGTGTCAGCACTTCACTCAGCTGAGAGGAAGACAGTATTAGATCCGTGATATGCCCTGAATTGTGCCAGGGGTTATGCCTAATCCTTGATTCAAATCAGATTTTAATGCAAGAGGCTTTGACAATAATGTTGATTTTTCAGAAAATTCGGATCTCTAGCAGTGACCCTAGTAAGGCTTCAGGGTTAGGGGTCTCCACTGTGGCACCAGGGATGGCCCCTGCTCCCATCTCTGAGGGGGTCATGGGCTGTGAGAAGACAACATGTGTGGGAGGAGATGCACTTTGCTGTTGTGTAGGAAGCCCTGGCTGCCCCAGTGTGTCTCCTCTGCTCATACACTGGGCCTGTGGACTCGGAAGGAGTGTGGTTAGACGTCAGTACGCTCTGATAAACTCCACTGATCTAATGTCCTTCTAGTGAGACAGTGAGGGCTGTCTGAGACTGCGCCTCGGACCAAACTTCTGTGGTTGCTTCTCAGTTGAAAAGCTAAGAGAGCTATTGGTGTCCTTGTGCCAATTACTGTGGATATAGTTTCACTTCACCTTACTGAAGCTAAAAGTTGTTCTTCTGTTTGGGATATAACATGTTCTTAAGGCAATAAGTCATAAACATCAGCTATGCATGAGGTTTTCACAGTTATTTCGTGCATTTTTTGACAGCAGAATAATTGTGATATCCCTATTTTAACTTACATGGGTTAGGAGCTGTAATGACCTAGACTGAAAAAGCATTGTCTAAGCTATTCCTTATGAAAATAATAACTATAAAAATCTCTGTGAGTAAATTATTAAGTCTTTCGTGTATGTAATAGGTTTTTGGTTTGATAAGCAGCAAACGAATCTAATTAAACATAATGGAAATATTCCTTTTACCCTCAGAACTCTGTCAGTCAAAAGGTGAGAAATTTGTGCAGACAATGAGGACAGTAGCTAAGAGAAAAGTTCAAAGCAAATCTATTAATAAATGCAATGGAGTTTATAAAATCCAGTAGCAGTGCATAACCCAGCCTAAAGGTTTATTGAATTCATGTCTTGTCTTTGCCTTCCTTCCCTTCCTCCCTTCCTCCACAAATGCTGCATGTTATTTTAAAGAATTATCATAAATAATGAATGTGTAATTCTCATGCTGAAGGACAGCCAATCTATTTTAGGTCTAAAAGTGAAATATAAGAAATTCATATAAAATCACATGGACCAAGGTTCATTTCACATAGCTTTAGACACTGACACAATGGACACGGACTCCAGAATATCTAACATTAGCTAGAGTGAGTGGAGAAAGGAGGTTATTTGCAGAACGTGATCTAGACCTTAGGTGGAGTGGGTGATTATAGGATATATCTCATTCTTTCCATAGACTCTACGAGAAGACTGAAGTCCTAATGTGCATGCTTCCCTTAAGCATTTAAAGTAAGGTAAGCCAAGTACTCTGGTCTAACTTCATTTTGGACTCCGTGCACATCTCTCTATTCTCTCAGCAGTCATACCCTGATGTAATACTCTACTTTACACCTTTCCCCCGTTAGAAGTAAGTAAAATGTATGGTGTATCTGTGTAAAGTTTGAAAATAAATGTTGATGACACTATGTCTTCATCTTCTTGAAAATTTCTTCACTTCTTTGATCATGAACATGCTTTTCTGAATGAAGTGAGAAATCCACCTGCTCAGGCTTCTTATCAATCCGTTACCGATATCAAGTCCTTCACAGCAAGATACCATACAATTTTAGTGGACCATTATGTACTATTGTGCCCATGGACAAATTTTCTTCCCAATTCAATTACATATTTTCACATATTTTCATGCAGTCCTAAACTTTTGTTGTTGTTGATGTTAAGGCAGGGTATCCTAGAAAATTCATAGAGTTAATGTCATTTTCCTAGAAGTTGAGAAAACATAACATGTAGGGTTTTGTAACCTAGTATCTTATTTTGAGGAATAGGAGAATGTCAGGTGTGAAGTAGAATCCATTTCTCCCTGTAAGTCTGCTAAGATTTTCTCAAAAATTTGAGAGACAAGCTTTTCCACATGTGAATCTCAAACCAGTATGATTCATAGATGAAGTTAGCAATTGTCACTGTTTTTTTCTGCTGTTCCATTCAACTACTTTCTGTTAAAAAAATCATGTTCTATATACAACTGAAATAGAATTGCTCAATCAGCAAAACTCAACATATGATAAAAAGCAAAACCACAGACAACAGGTTGTCTAGTCACTTAAGTATGTCTAATGTCCACAACAATGTTATATATTAGAAGTTGTTTAATTTTTAATGTATTTATTTGTTTATTTGCATTTTCAATGCAAATACACATTTTTTGAAATCCCTACAGCATTGTCTTTGTATTTACAGATTATTCTTGGCTTTAGTCTCAACATCTCAGAAAAATATTTCTCTTCTTTCTATGTCTATGTGAGGTAGAATGCATGTATGCAGGTGGTGTTACAAAAAGTGGTGTTTGTCAATTTTGTCCATTTTAGACACATATTTTTAGTTGGAGTAAATCATTGCGCCATCATAGACTTTACTGCTGATTAAGTTATTTACTGCACCTAGGGCTATTGCTTTTATGCTGTTTTTTTTTTTTCAATGAGCTGTTGGCTATAGCTGAGTATCAATTGTAATTTCTCTTCATGTGCATATCTATACATAAGTAAAATAAGCAAAATGTTACCAACCATTCTGAATTACAAGGCCAGACCATTCAATCTTAAACCTATGGTATTTTTTTTTTTAATTGCTTTACAGTCTAAGATTGTGAGATTTATCTTCAATACTTTTTGTTTTCTTATTCTGATTAGCAGAAGGTTCTGCCTTCAGTTACACCACAAATGAAGAACAAATGGATGTTAGAAGCTGGGCACAGAAAAAAAAAATAATTTATTGAGCATAATCAAGTAATTATTTTGGTGGAAAAAAACTACAGTTCACAGGTCCTCTTGCTAAATCTATGAACACGGGATTTAAACCTTATTGCTCTGTCTTGAATCAGCAGGGACGCCTTTAATTTTTTATATTGATCTTCAGTGGCCTTAGCAACTAAAAGCCATAGCCCATAATGGAGAAATTGGGGAACATAGTGGCAATGTGACAGACTTTCATTAACTCTGCTGGTAGCAGAGCAAAACGTATAAAAATCTCCCTGTTTGCAAAACTGTAACTGGATGATCAACTTTTTACTGTGGTAGTCCAGCGCAAAGGGCTAGCATGTCTCTTACCAAATGATACCAGCATACTCTTTTCCACCCCCATTATGACAATCCGAACAAACCTTGGTAGCATACCAAAGAGGGCAGTCTGATACCAAAATAGAGGCACTGAAAAAAATCAGCTAGTAAATACATGAGCACCCCTTCACAATGCCATAGTAAAGATTTCCCTGACCACCTGTAAAAAAGCTCAGAGAGTAAAGGAGAAATACTCAGCTATGGTGGAGATGAAGCAATCACAGGTATCAGCTTAAGACATTAGAAACATTAAAGGTTCTGATGGAGCCATGATTTTAAACTCACTGGATGTTTTGGAGTTATTAACATCCTAAGCTTTGATAAAATGTATGTTATATTAAATAGAGATAGGATTCTGAAAAGTGATCCCTAGTGTGGTACCTGTATCGGTAAGATACATTAATATCCCCTTGGGACACTGACAGCATACATCACAGTGTTTAAGCCTGTGCCTGGGACATACGCTGGAACTGTCTAAACTGTGGACTAACATCAAGTCTAAAGACCATCTACAGACAAATGAGTAAGTTGTGGCTCTCGCAGGGATTTTTAATACCTCCCCTGGCTAAGGTCTTAATGAAACTCACACAAATCACAGGGTAAAAATTCTTACACATTCACAAGTTTTTGGCAAGTGTCTGAGGGATCAACAAACCCTACAGCACCAAGATGGACAGTGAAGAGCTGCTTCTGGTTACTCCTGTAGAATCAGCAAAAGATCAGCATAACCTGCGCCTTTCACAGAATCACAGAATCACAGAATCACAGAATCACTAAGGTTGGAAAGGACCTTCAAGATCATCAAGTCCAACCATTAATCCAGCGCCACCACGTCCCCTAAACCATGCCCTGAAGTGCCACATCCACACGTTTTTTGAACACTTCCAGAGATGGCGACTCCACCACCTCGCTGGGCAGCCTGTTCCAATGCCTGACCACCCTCTCAGTGAAGAAATTTTTCCTAATATCCAATCTAAACCTCCCCTGGCGTAACTTGAGGCCATTTCCTCTCATCCTATCACTAGTTAGTTGGGAGAAGAGACCAACACCCTCGTTGCCACAACTCCGTTTCAGGTGGTTGTAGAGAGCAATAAGGTCTGCCCTCAGCCTCCTCTTCTCCAGACTAAACAACCCCAGTTCCCTCAGCCACTCCTCATAAGACTTGTGCTCCAGCCCCCTCACCAGCTTCGTTGCCCTTCTCTGGACACGCTCCAGCACCTCAATGTCCTTCTTGTAGTGAGGGGCCCAAAACTGAACACAGGATTCAAGGTGCGGCCTCACCAGTGCCGAGTACAGGGGCACGATCACTTCCCTACTCCTGCTGGCCACACTATTTCTGATACAGGCCAGGACACTGTTGGCCTTCTTGGCCACCTGGGCACACTGCTGGCTCACATTCAGCCAGATTTCAACCAGCACCCCCAGGTCCTTTTCTGCTGGGCAGCTCTCCAGCCACTCCTCCCCAAGCCTGTAGTGTTGCATGGGGTTGTTGTGACCAAAGTGCAGGACCCGGCACTTGGCCTTGTTAAACCTCATACAGTAGACCTTGGCCCATTGATCCAGCCTCTCCAGATCCCTCTGCAGAGCCCTGCTACCCTCCAGCAGATCAACACTCCCACCCAACTTGGTGTCACCTGCGAACTTACTGAGGGAGCACTCAATCCCCTCATCCAGATCATCAATAAAGATATTGAACAAGACCGGTCCCAGAACCAAGCCCTGGGGAACACCACTTGTGACCGGCCACCAGCCGGATTTAACGCTGTTCACCACGACTCTCTGGGCTCAGCCATCCAGCCAGTTCCTCACCCAGAGAAGAGTAAACCCGTCCAAGCCACGAGTCACCAGTTGGGAGACGCTGTCGAAGGCTTTACTAAAGTCCAGGTAGACAACATCCACAGCCTTTCCCTCATCCACTAGGCGGGTCACTTGGTCATGGAAGGAGATCAGGTTGGTCAAGCAGGACCTGCCTTTCATGAAACCATGTTGGCTGGGCCTGATCCCTTGGTTGTCCTGCAGGTGCCCTGTGAGCACTCTCAAGACAAACCACTCCATGATCTTCCCCGGTACAGAGGTCAGGCTGACAGGCCTGTAGTTCCCAGGATCCTCCTTCCGGCCTTTCCTGTAGATGGGTCTCACATTGGCAAGCCTCCAGTCTTCTGGGACCTCCCCTGTTAACCTGGACTGCTGATAAATGACGGAGAGTGGCTTGGCAAGCTCCTCCGCCAGCTCAGTACTCTCGGGTGGATCCCATCAGGCCCCATAGACTTGTGGGTGTCCAGGTGGTTTAACATGTCCTTAACTGCTTCCTCCTGGATTATGGGTGGGTTATTGTGCTCTCCATCCCTGTCTGCCAGCTCAGGGGGCTGAATACCCTGCGGATACCTGGAGTGGCTATTAAAGACTGAGGCAAAGAAGGCATTAAGTACCTCAACCTCGTCCTCGTCCTTGGAGACAATGTTCCCTGCCATATCCAGTAGGGGATGGAGATTCTCCTTGCCTCTCTTTTTGTTGTTAATATGTTTGTAGAAGCATTTTTTTTTATCCTTTACGACTGTGGCCAGACTGAGCTCTAGCTGGGCTTTTGCCTTTCTAATTTTGTCCCTGCTTGACCTAACAAGATCCTTGTACTCTTCGTGAGTTGCCTGCCCCTTCTTCCAGAGATGATAAACTCTCCTTTTTTCCCTGAGTCCCAGCAAAAGCTCCCTGTTCAGCCAGGCCGGTCGCCTTCCCCGCCAGCTCTTCTCACGGCACATGGGGACCGCCTGCTCCTGCGCCTTTAAGATTTCCTTCTTGAAGGCTGTCCAGCCTTCCTGGACCCCTTTGTCCTTCAGGACTGTCTCCCAAGGGACTCTCTCAACCAGTGACCTGAACAGGCCAAAGTCTGCCCTCCGGAAGTCCATGGTAGCAGTTTTGCTGACCCCTCTCCTTACTTCACTCACAACTGAGAATTCTATCATGTCGTGGTCGCTAAGCCCAAGACGGCCTCCGACCACCACATCTCTCACCAATCGTTCTCTGTTTGTAAACAGCACGTCCAGCAAGGCACCTCCCCTGGTGGGCTCACTCACCAGCTGTGTCAGGAGTGGTTTTTGGTGGCTTCTGCAACAGCAGTCAATAAAAATGGTTGTTGTACAGCTGTCATGCTTGGCCTTGAGCTGAAGACTGACATAGCTTCTTCTGTGGAGGTCCTGGAGTACAGTAAGTATCTTTGCCATTATTTTAAAATAAATCTGAAAAAAGCCAGAACTGTTGTACAGAGAGTTTGTGAGTTCACTCTGATAAAGTGAAATGCCTGTAAGGTGTAAAGTCATGTGGAAAAACTCTTCAGAGAGGCGATTTATCCTGGTTCTGCAGTTTTAAAAGACAGGAAAAGATTCTAAAACTGGATAAACCTTGTGACAGCCTCTATACAGCACTGATAAATCAAGTGTTATACGGATTACAGTTTAGTCCTTTTTTTCCATAGGGACCTCTGCAGGAACCATCAGGTGAAAAGTTCATTGTGCTTCTGTCACCAAAAGCCATGTATCAACTTGGGCAACTGGTACCGTGGGAAAAGAAGAGTCACAGAATGGATATGCAATAAATACAGAGAAAACATGCAGAAATTGTCTCCTCAAACATGCATAAGAACAATCTTTCATGACATTTGAAGTAAAATTATGAAAGAACAACATCAAAAGCTCTGAAGAAATCTGGATGGTAGAAAAAAAAATTACTTTGTGTGATAATGTGAAACTATCTTGATGGACTCTGTGGGTATTTAAACAGTTAAACTTAAACCAGACTGAGAAATTTCTTACTAACCTTAAACTTTAGCCAGCTTTTCTTACAGTATCTTTCCTGATGGTGAATTTCCATACCACTGGATCTTGTTTTAGTTTCAATGCATAATAAAGACTTCCTTGTTCATATTGGATCATATTTCTGGCAATGTTATAAGTTACATAATACTTATTAAAAATAACAGAAATACTTTTCTTATGGAAAACATTACCCCAGGGAGTATAAATTGCTCCAGTTAGATTTCTCTGTAAAGTCTTTCCTCTTTGCAATCTAAGAATTTTTCAGTTTCCTAAAAAAATCTGAAATTTACCATTCTGCAAGGAAAGACCTTGATCAAGAAGGCAGTTATAAACCATGAATGATGTATTAAAATGCTGAAAAAAGCTTTCAGAACAGTAGGATTGTTATTTTCTGAGTCTGTTACAAGTTTTTTCAACTTCTAGGTAATGAGATCCAGTTTTAGCAGGACAACTGCAGCACAAAATAAGGAAATTCTAGCTGAAATCAGGGCTGTCACACAGAATGGTAATCGTGGGGCAGCATCAGCTGGAGTACTGTAAGAAAGTTAGGGTTGAGTAAATGGAGAGTGTCAAAAAAGGTTACCTGAGGGCAAGTAGGAAATTACTTTAGGGAAGTGCTCTACGACTACAGTGGTGGTGTCTTCTTGCAGCAAGGAGAGAAGATCAGGGTGATGATGAAACAGTTCAGACTTTGTAGAATGGATGTTCCACCAGGAACATATTAAAAAGAGGAAAAAAAATTGGATATAGGAGACAAGGGAAGACTTAAACTGATTATACAGTATAGAGGTACAGCAGCTGGTTTGTTTTTTTTCTTCTTTGAAATGCTTACTCTTCAAGGAATATCTAGTTCAGGTGTGAACTGGGGAAACAGTGGAGATAATAACAATGATCAGAAGTGCTGATGAGACTCGTCTTGGAAATCTATGGATTTTGAATATTGGGAGTGAATAAAGAAAGAAATAAAGAAAATTTTTTCTACAGTTCTTCCACTATGGCTAAAGAAAATCATTAATTAAACAAGTTGGCTAAGTATGTATGAGGAAGGGAACTGCAAATGAAGAAAAAATTTCATGTGGTAAGTTTTTATCTGCTGACTCTGACAACTATAGCTTCACTCAAGAATGTTCTCTTTCCTTGTGGGAACAGCTATTCTTACCTCTGCTAGGAGAATTTTGTGTGACATTTCTGTAAGAAATTAAAAGCTTATTGTCCAAATGGGACAAGAAGGAAGAGGTTCAAGCCACAAATGTTTGGAATTATTGGATTTTAATAATACAGTAATTAAAAATACTTCTTGCCTAAATAATACATTCCATCAGAAAATCAGAAAACATTTTTTCCGAAGAGTAAAGTATTCTTTAATCTGAAGAGGTTAAGGAGATTTAATCTTATATACATCTAGCTGGCACTTCCAAGGAAAAAAGGTGTTGTAAGACATCTTTCCATAACAGAACCCTCTGAATGTTTTCAGGTGATTTTGAGATATGTTTTTCCCTTTCAGAATGCCCTGCTGGCTAAGAGGCATCAGATCTCTCCAAATCCCCAGACTGGTCCTGCAGCTGATTACACAGAAGGTGAGGAAGGGGCTCATCCCTGCCCTCCTAAGGGATTCACTGGCTACTGGCACCCAGCATGAGAGGTCCAGGGACTGGCTTTTAGGCTCCAGCTCCTTTGCCTACCCCTGTGTACCTATTTATGTAAGGTTTCTAAGGCACTTACCTGGTCAGGCAGATCCCACAGCTCAGGAACTGTGGGACACATATGCTGTCCAGAATGACAACTGAAGGTCAGGTAGGATACTGAGAGCATCTTATGTGGCATTAGGTCTACTCTTGAGCAACTGATGCTCCTTGTTCAAGTCCACAGGGACCAACATCCTTTAAAAAATTTTTAATTAACATTTGAAGGGTTTGTACTGAGCTTCTCTGGCATGTTTAATGTATCTATTTTCATGAGGTTAGTGTGGTTCTTTCTTTGCCAATTTTGATGTAAGCAACTAATTTTTGGAGTTCTTCTACCATAGTTATATCTGAACTTTATATCAGCAGAAAGGAAAGTACCTGAACAAGAAAAATGTTCCTGTTTAGCTCTGCTAAAAAGTCTTCATGTCTGTGGCACCCACAGCTATTCTATTCTGAGTCCTTGTGTCGTGAGGAGATAAACAGAAAAAATCAATAGGAAACCTTTGCTACCCTGAACATCAGAGGTTTACAAATGGTTTTCAAACAGATTTACTGGTGAGACAAAGAAGGTGAAGTTCGTACCTTCCTTAGCACCACTGACAGCTGGATATACTATTCCCTTTCCCCCCTTATTTCACCTCATTCCACAGTTTCATGCAGCCCTGAATTTCCTAAATTAGATCATCCACATTATTTTTTTTCTCCTCACACTCCTTTCTCAAGGAGAGGACCTAAAAATAGGTTTGCTGATGATGAGCAAATACATCCAGAAAGGGGTCTGGGCAAAGAGAACAGGCAGCATCAGTAAGGAAGAAGCTGCAGCGCAAACAAACATGACGTTTAGTTCCATTAGCTTATGAGAGGAAAAAACCTCAAATACACTATATAGGAAAGCTCTCATTTCCAGACCAACAAATCAGCAACTGAGTATTGCAATTAAGGAAAAACATTTCCTTGACAAGAATCAACTATGAATCTTAAAGGAGGTATTAAAAAAATAAAAATAAGGAAACAGCTGTGGCTAGCAACAATTGTTTCCTTTTAGCTGCAGTCATAGATTTGCTTACCTCTTACTTACTACTAATTCATAGTCAGCTTGCTGCTCTGCTGTGTTGCTGTAGTTTTTTCCCCACTAACCGAGGAAATCTATGCAATAAGATTTGATTTTTGCCAGAGTTCACGAATCCTTTAAAGGTGTATGAATATTCTTCCACATTTCTCATAGGATAAGTTTAAATGACTGACTGAAACAAAGTTGGATGGGAAATGGTCTTGCAACACCTACTCCAATGGCTGAAGAATATCTAGTAAGATGCCCAATCCAAAGGGCACAGTAACTGAAGTATCTTCATAGTAATCTTCAGTTTTGCTCTGCTTCATTGCTAAAGGAGTCTGATCCACTGTCTGTAGGAAGTCACCTAACTTCAGGTCCTAAATTTAGAGTAATTTCATGGAAATTAATTGATTTCACTAGAGATTTTCAGTGGAAAAAGGAAGAGCAAAATGTGCTCCTGTATATTTAGTGAATCAGGCTGCCGGACATATCAATGAATTGTAAATGTAAAAATTGTCATTTATGAGCTTAAACAAACTTAAACAAAATGCCAAATTAAAATATTTTTTCTCTCAGCCATAGCTGTCCTATTCTGGTTTTTGAGAATTTTCTTTTTTTGACGGAGACTAAGCAACTACTGAGTCAAACAAACTTGAGTTCAGCATTTGTGGTTATGCCTTTTTGTTCCCTTCTTATCTCTGGTTGTTGAGTTTACCATGACAATGTTGCTAAGCAAGGAAGAAACATGCAATGCACCTGACATAAATGTCTAGCTTGGTAGAGAGGTGGAGAATTAAACATGATTGAGACTAGGTTATTTTTTATTCCATAGGTAGAAACTGGTGGGAAGTCATTTGGACTTCAACACATTTATATTTTATTAGCTTTTGCCCTGTGTGATACACTTTAAATGAAATTCATTTCTGAAGATGGTATTCTAAATGTTCCCAGTTGCATCTATAGCTCATATGTAGCAGTTATTGAAAAATCCTGCCTGCATATAGATTATTACCATTGTTTAGAAGTTATGTCATTGTGTAGTCATGGAATTAAATGTTTTAAGTATATACATGCAGGGGTGCTGTGGTTAACAGTGAGAAATACTGTTTTTGTGATTTTAAAAAACCCCTTACTGCAGGGAAGTCAAGACAAGACCTCTTGAAGTTTTTCACAGAAAGCACCAGAACTTACAAAATATTTCAGCTTTCAAGAATGAAGGCCACATACATATCTTTATACATATATACATATACATACATACCACATATGTATACATAATGTATATCTGTATAAAGGTATGTATATATAATACACTAAATTATATATGTATACACATTGTATATCCATATATCCATGTACAAGACTCTCAAAAAATATTTCTGTCTCCAACAATGACAAAAAGACTTGCACAAAAGCAGCATCCACCAAGCCCTAGTAGTAACAGGAGCTGCACCTGTTAACTGAGGCTTTTTCCGCACTTGAATCTGATTTTGTACACGGGCTCAGGCTGTACTTCCTTTCTGGCACGCATTTGCATGCCAAGTAATTAAGATGGTCTAGTAAGACATAAATCAGATTCACAGTCTGAGGGCCAGATTCTGCTTCTCCCTTCCACAGCTTATCAGGAAGATTTCTTTTCCCTCTTTCTGTTTGGGCTCACCCAAAACTAGGCAGGGCTCAGAAAGGAAGGAGAGATGTTTTTGCCGTCACGTCGTGGGCAGGGCACGGAGAGGGCTCGGCACAGGCAGAAGGCAGCTCGCCCTTCCCACGGGCACCAGGGCAGCAGCAGGGGCAGAGGCAGCTGAAGACTGAGCAAGCTGGGGTGGGGGGTGTTGAACTGTAATATTTGGCTGCCTGGGATGGCAGCGTGCAGGGCGCAGACACCAACCTCGGCAGGGTACGAGGGGGAAAGTTATCCTTCTGAATAAGTGCTGGAGGATTAAATTACACCTTAAAGTGCCCTCGGCGTGTTCACCTGCAGGGAGGCAGAGGAATGCAGGCAGAGCCCCTGCTAGTGCTCACCGCTGTATCCTGGTGTCTGATGTCTTGTGTGATGTGTGTGATATGATATAGCCCAGCACTGGGTAAGGGTGTGCTGAACAAAGCAGTCACAGTGCTTGCCTACTGATGAAATCCTCCTTTGTAGGTCTGTGTTATTTTTCTTCAAAGCTCTTTTAGCTGTTTCACACTGTTCTTATCCTTTCAGATGCTTTTACTTAAGTAACAGAAACTTAGATCTGGCATTTTTCAGGAAAATGTATCTTCATGCTTCAAAAAAATTTTTTTAGCAAGTCAAAATAAATGTCAGTGGGTTCTCTAGGATTCATTTCTTTGCATAGACTGTAAATTTTTTTTGCCAACAAAAGCAATTTCATTTTGCCAGTGATTCTGGAAGGCTGTTACGGAGACAACATAAAGTGAATATTAAACATTCACCAAGCAAAGATCTAAAGGCCCACATTCAAAACAAACAAATTGTAATCGGATAATTAACATTTGCAGGGAGTGTGTGTGGGGGGGTTGACCCTGTTGCAGTGTTTTTAACTCCTTTCCAGCCTTAATTTCACAAATACATTATCTTTTTAGACATTTTAACCCAACAAAATAACTCAACATGGTTACAAATGTAATGTCTCCCCAAGGCAACACTCCCAGAAGGAAACGAACAGAGGAAGCTACTTGAGATGTGATCTGGTCTCAGGCCATCCAGTCAACCATGACAGAGAATTATTGAAAATACTTATTGGTAAGATACTGATTTAACAATAAAAGACTTCACACGACAACAAACCAACAACAGATCAAAGGTGTGCAACAGCAGTGAAACAATGGACATTTTAAGAAGGGAGTTAGAAATCTTCACTGTTAACTTACATTTCCTTTGTATTACAGCATTGAACTATTTTAGAAAACAGGAATCAACAGCAGCAATTCTAGCCCATTAAGCCATGAGAATATTTTTCATAACACACTTATGCTTCTTTTGTAGACAATACCTACTTAGCCTCTTGCCATATCCATTTGGTCATAGTTTTTAGGTTAAATTAATGTTAATTTTATGAAGTGGGATTTTGGACTTCAATAGGACAGAACCATCAGGCTTCCACAGGTAACAATTTTTAAAGCCATATTCAAAGTAAAACGCAAATATGTTCTTGGAGAATTAATTTTGTTAAATCTTAAAATACATTTTTAGTTTCTAAAAGACTCCTACATCAGGTTAAAAAAACTTTATGAAGTTCTAGAAAGCTCTTCCAGAGAGAATTTCAGTGTATAGATAACAAGAGCTTTTCAGAGCTGATGAAAGGCAGAAGGAGGAGCTAGGAAAATCAATTATTGCTAAACATCATCATTTCTAAGAAATAGTAGTATTCACTCATAGCAGGCTCAGGAGTCCATTCCAAACCAGTTATGGTATACTTTGATGGAATGCTATTATAACCCTAGAGCAATAAAATGCTATTACAAGACAGCTTTTAAATTTTAAAACAAATTGTAAAGTTTTTTATTTATGAATTTTATGACTAACATAAGGGCAAGGTTTACATACGTCTCAAGGTTATTTTTAATTGTAGATTTGATTTTTGCATATGTGATCACTTGTGTCTGTAAAAAACTATAATGTGTAATTCCTTAGTGATGTTCTTACTTTGTCAATCCTTTAAACAAAAAGTAGATTGTCCAGTCCCAGCACGACCTTTGTCAGGAGTCAGTGGTCTCACGCCAATAGCCAAATAACATTTAATTCACGAAGAACATTAAACCAAGATTGCTATGCAACTCCCCATTTAGGAAGAGCTTTTTAAAAGAGCTTTTGTAACAGCTAATAGATGGCTTGAACAAACACCTGGGAGAAAAGGAGGAGCTGGTTTCAGAGGAGCAAGGATTAAGCCGGTATTCTTTAAAAATAAACTTTGAAGTATGATTGGTTTAATGTATCCATTGTACATATTAGAATGATAAAACTCCAAACTGCTGTTGTGTTACTGTCTTCCCCTTTCCCCACGCCATTCCTTAATTCTCCATTCTCATAGCAAGTGGATGCCTCTTACCAAGATCAAATGGTGACATCATGTGTAGGTTTCTTGGGTGTTTTAGGCAGCACGGTGGCCTTAGCAAAATGGCTCAGCAAATCCCTCAAAAAGCAATATAGGGAAATGAAACTGACTTTTCCAGAAAACTGTATTGTAGCTTTTATTAACTTCACGAATTTACATGACTGACTTGTTGCCCTGCAGAACCAATCCGACAGTGCTCTGATGGTTTCTATAAAAGAACAGCAACACTTACAGAGTGTAAAATCCCAGTATGCAGCAGTGGATTTAAATGAGGATGCAGTAATTGAAAATACGTTAATACTTCAAGGTTTGCTGTGCAATGAGATTGTATAGCACTCATTCAGTATGCGCTGCTACCCCTTAGTACCAAACCTTACAAATTCTGTTACTCATACCCAGCAGATGCTAAAAGGCTATGGTTATATTTCTACAGCTGAAATATTGTATGTTAGGTACATTTCAGTGTGATTGAGCTCCAGCTTCAGGCTTCTTAGATCCAGGAGTGACAAAGCACATATCAATTTCAAAACATGTATAACCCACCTACCCTGTTGTCTTCAGAAGAATTACGCTGGCATGGCAGGTATCTCATATGAGTACACCAGGACTGAAACTGCAGTAAACAGCACAGACATCAGCACCTACAACTTTTTACCATAAGCTATTAATATTTTTTTTCATTTTCTTAATAATTTAAAATAAAATTAGGCATTCTCCCAAATTGGTGTCATCCACAGATGGATCTGAAACGTGTAAATAACATTTGTGTAGGCATTTCCAATGATAAGTTAGAGGATAACATCATGCTTTTCTCCTGCTCACAGATTATTATAATTACTTAAAATGTTGCTCACGAAGATTTGAAATTTTGGCTGGAAACTGCCGGAAGAAAAATATCCTTTGGCTATCCCTGCTATTAAAAAAAATAAAACAGAACAAAACAAAATTGAGCCTAACTGTAAACCTCTGGGAAGCATAGCTTACTCATGCTTAAAATTACTTTTTTGTGCCTGACAGGATCACATACTGAACAGTACTACATATGCTTTGTCCTCCCATAGTACTTATGTATTAATTAAAACAAGCTTACTTCATTTCACAAAAACAAAAACTGATGCAAATGACTCGGGGAAGTAAAATGACTGGAAGCCAATGACTTTCCTGTCATTTCTCCTTCTTTCAGCTATTTGCTACTGTGATGTCCTGCACCAGATACCCTTTCTAGCTAGGGAATGTCCCACAAAAGAAAGTTAAACTCTTATGGCTTCTAGTCACGGCTAACTCAAGAAGTAAAGCTCTGTGCTGCAGATCTGAAAGAATGAGTCCTCATGATTATTGATAAAATATTTAAAATATTTATGTTTTTATAACTTTTTAAAGGGGTTAATTTCAAAATTAAAAAAAAATCCTTTTCAAGAGCAATAAGGTGTCACAGAGAAGAGTATTTGTTCACAAATCTTTTGTTTCATTTATGAGGAAATGTAGAGGCAATGCAGAAAATAGGAGTAAGGAATTGCCTAAAGAGAGGTCTTTTAGCTAAGACATTCAACCACTGCCCTGAAGAAGTAGGCTCTGTTTGTGTCTGTCCCTTAGAACACACCAAAAGGTACAGGACTCCTTTGAAATGCGATTACTTAATTAAAAGACAGCATCATAATTCAAAGTCACAGAAGGGTGGAATTAACAGCTATAGAGGGAATCTTAGTGCGTGTCTATATTGCTGATCATCTACTAGGCACAACTGTAATAAAAATTCTCTAAGGTAGATAAAATATTTCTTGTCAAAGGTTGTTTTTCTGATGACATGACTACATATTACTTCTATGGCACATAAACTAAAGTAGGTATAAGTAAACGCAGCATCTGTAGGAGGGTGAGTCATGAGGTCTAGACTGGATGAATTACCTAAGGAGATGCTACTTTATTGGCATCAGCGGAATCCTAGACAAACATTTTTTTGGCTGAGGATAGAATTCAGTTTGCAGACTAAGTCATTTAAATGTAGATGTCTCCTTATCCATTAGGTGTCTAGTCTCTTGTCAAAATTAATGAAGTTTCAGTTAACACAGTCAATGGACCATAGAGAGCAACTCAGCTCATCCTAAAGCAGAGGCCCAACACTTATGTAAATATTAGTGCCATCTGAGATGCCCTAAGACATCACACCCAGCTCCACCTCCTGCAACATCTGGCTCTTCTAGAAGTCCTGAGCTATATCTGCCAGATTTTGGTATCAACATAATCTTTAATACTGTAGGGTACTTCAAACAGTATCTTTAAATCCTGTTTTAATGCCTATTTCTTACGGTGCTTTCCATGAAATAACTACTAAAGTGTAGCAAATTCTGGTCTTTCAGCTATAAATTTATTTTAACTTAGTATAGTTTGGATAAAAGTCATTCTTTCATTAAAGAGGAAAAAAAATTACATTTTTCATTTCCTTTATCAAGATATATTGTCATAAGAAATTGGAAAATATTAACTTCTCTGTCTAAAATAGAATAATATACTGGTCTAACAAGAATGGTAGACTTAGAAAATACCATAAGAAATAATATAAACAAAGAAGGAAGAAATATTATTATGGGACACCATTTAATCCATGCCTTAAGGTGAAATAGCTGTTGAAGAGCATAATACACTACAGCAAATGATCTGATGGTTTCATTACATACTTATTATATGTTTAATACAATAAAATCCCTGAAAACCTGCTATTTTTAAATAAATTAAATGGGAGGATATAAATTATCTTCCATACTTGAAATGATTAAAAGATTTAAAATATTTTTAATGTATTCCTATTATTACTGCACAATATAGCCCTTTTTGCATGGAACAAAGTAATAATTTTCTTGTGATATGAAAGACAAACAGGCTTTAATTGCAATGGAGACAAGCTGATGGTATAGCACAAAGTAGTGTGAGTTGTTCAGCTTTTTACTCTTTTGATGCTAACTCAGATCCTGCCCAAATATTTGGTCTTCTAATCCCTCTGAGGGATTAGTGAAGCCAGAAGGATTTCTCTGCACAGAAGTTACTCAATCTGGGATCTCAACTCTTCCTTTATTGACAATTAAGAGCATTATGACTGTATAGTGAATTCTTAGTCAACAGTTAACACTGTTTAACACAGTTTGCTTATTTATTCATCCCAATAAATTTATAGGCCCCAGAGGAAAGTCCCGTTGCCTTAGGCACTTGCATATTAAGAAACAGACCTAGTTTCCAGACTTTATAGTGAGAGACAAAAGGTGGGAAGGTAAATAGGTGAAGAAGTGCTCTAGTCAGAGACTTCCATAGGACAATGATGAGGCTGAGAAGTTTAGTCCCTTAGGGGTCTGTACTGGAGCCAGTACTGTTTAATATCTTCATCAATGACATAGACAGTGGGATTGAGTGCACCCTCAGCAAGTTTGCAGAAGACACCAAGCTGAGTGTTGTAATTGCGATTGTAAATCGCTTGAGGGAAGGGATGCCATTCAGAGGGACATTGACGAACTCAAGAGGTGGACCAATGTGAACATCATGAAGTTCAACATGGCCAAGTGCAGGGTCCTGCACCTGGGTTGAAGCAACCCCCAGTATGAGTACAGGCTGGGGAATGAAGAGATTGAGAACAGTGCTGCTGAGAAGGACTTGGGCATTCTGGTGGATGAAAAGATGGACATGAGCTGGCAATGTGCACTCACAGCACAGAAAGACAACCATCTCCTGGGCTGCATCAAAAGCAGCATGGCCAGCAGGTCGAGGGAGGTGATTCTGCCCCTCTGTTCTGGTGAGACCCCATCTGGAGTCCTGCGTCCAGGTCTGGAGCCCTCAGCAGGGGAAGGACATGGGCCTGTTGGAGTGAGTCTAGAGGAGGATGACAAAAATGATCAGAGGGATGGAACACCCCTCCTGTGAGGAAGGCTGAAAAGTTGAGGTTGTTCAGCCTGGAGAAGAGAAGGCTCTGGGGAGACTTATTGCAGACTTCTACTACTTAAAGGGGGCTTGGAAGAAAGATGGTGACAAACTTTTTAACAGGCCCTGTTGTGGTAGGACAAGGGGCAATGGTTTTAAACTGAAAGAGGGTAGATTTTGATTGAACATAAGAAATTTTTTACATTGAGGGTGATGAGACATCGGAACAGGTTGCCCAGAGAAGTTGTGGCTGTCCCATCACTGGAAGTGTTCAAAGTCAGATTGGATGGGGGTTTTCAGCAACCTGATCTTAGTGAAAGCTGTCTCTGCCTATGGTAGTGGAGTTGGGCTAGATGATCTTCAGAGGTCCCTTCCAACCCAAATTCTGATTCTATGGTTCTATCATAGAACAAATCACAAATTTCCTGACTCACTGTCCAGCCTGGATACTTACTGATTGCTTCATTAGAGAGATGAAAAATGGAGCAGACAAACCGTTTTTAAGGACAAACTTTTTAAGTCTTATGAGTCGGGGAAATAAGCCTGTCTTTTCTGTAAAGCAGAAATGCTGTGTCCACATGCAGGAGGAGAAATACTGTGATAGTGGGAATCAGCAGCAACAGTAAGACAAAGAAATTATTGTGCCCACTTACTGTTCAGGTGTAACTTAGAGGTGTCTTTACAATTTTCAATGATACATAAACTTATACCCTTACCATCACTTTTTCTTTTTTGGTGAGATTTGAATTTAAAATATAATTCCCATACTAATTTCACCATTTAACCTCTTTTTAGCCTGAATGACTTTATCAACAGTCAGTGCTGGACATAGGAAAAATTATTTTAAACCAATGATAGAATGTCTCATGGGTGGATGAGTCATCATTATCACCTTGGAATATTTTTTCCATTTATACAAAGGCAAGAAAACTGTTGTGAGTATAATACAAAAAGATTTAGAAACTGTATGTCTCCGAGCCAATAACTGATTCAGACTGTTGGTTTCTTGCAGAGTAATTAAACCCGCCCACCTTTCAGTATCTACAGTGCTGATGTCTACTTTTGAGCTGTCGTCAAGGCTCCATTGGATGTCAGCATTTTTAGGGCATGATTCATCCACCATATTTTAGATAACCTTAGGATGAGATGCAACGCTCCCTAAGTTTGATCACATAAATTTTAATGCATTATTGAAGAGAGCGAAGAGGCTTGTTAGAAGATAATGGCAGCCACTATACACTGAATGTAAAAAGTGCCAATAATTCTGTGGTTGTTGTAACAATATACTCACATGTTTAGAAGGGATGCTGACAACTGGAAAGAGCTTAAAAAACCCATCGTAAGGATTAAAAATGTAGAAAAAACATTCCATGGTCAGAGAGTAGAGAACTTCAATCTGTCCTGTTTTACAAGAGAGAATTAAAAAATTGACTTGTTCATAAAGGAGAAATAAAGAAAATTGTAAAAGCTGGTCATCAGGCACACTGCTATACAAAAAATAAGATCCTCTGTCTAGAGCTGAAGTCAATTCAGTTCAAGTTCAGCCTGGTTTTTAAGAAAATTTAATTGTGTGGGTAATTAACAAATGGCTGGAACAACAAAGAGTATAAAATATCTCTTTTTAATATATACTTGTATTTTGACTGAATGAAGCCCAAGAATCCAAATATCTTAATAAAGAACAATTCAGGAAATTGGAATGATTTTATTCCATTTTGTTATAGTAGAATATAAACTCAGAATTTCTAGTGAAGCCATATGAAAACATAAAGAATTTAAATGTGTTTGCCTGAAGCTCTTCTCTTACCTGAACCAAAACCACACCACTTTACAGTGTTTTGTGAAATGCTTTGATTTCATCAGAGTGTACTTTGGTTGGGGGCATGATTCTGTCAACATTTTCTGCGAACCAGCTTTAGTAATTGACTGCAGGAACAGCTTACTAGTGATACAATTGATTCTTTGTCACTTTAATTCTTTAAATCTGTTCTGGATGTGTTTCTGAAATATCTGTCATAGTGTAATCAAAAGTTATGGGTTTGGTGTAGGGATGATTAGGTGAAACTGCAGGATCTGAGTTATTCAAAAGGTCAGACTAGATAATCATAACTGGTCTCTATGACCTCATAGGCTATCCATCTTATGCACTAAGCCTTCTGTATTTGATTTTAGATATGCTTGGCTCCCTTAGACAGCAACGGAGATTATTAAATATATGGCTGGAATTTAAAATTCCATTCTCTATGCTATTACTATTACTGATCATTTCAGGCAGTGTTACCTCATCTGAAATTTCCCCAGAGAGGCTAGCCTAGAAGTAAAGGGTTGGGAAAGGAGAGACACATAAGGAGAATCAAGGTTTTGGTAGATTTGTGATCAACAGTGAAGGTCTGCCCTGGTGATGGTAGGTTTTCCTATGCAACTTCGTCTCAGGAATGGGGATTTCCACTGATTAATCTTTCTCTTACTTGTCTGTCATTGGTAAATGGCATCAAATACAGTAGTTGGGGAGTGAAACCAAACTAACCTCTGGATGTAAAGTCCTTTAAGCTACAATTACAAATGTGAGCTTGCTTATGGTTCAGATGCACCCCACATGAACAAAGACCTCATTTTCCCCTGTGTACCACTCACAATTATTGGCACTCAGTCAACAGCAATTCAAATAAAGGACTGTCAAACAGGGAAAATTGATTCAGAACCTAACTTGAGCAAGCAGAGGAAAAGAAGCATGGATGTGAGCTGCAGGATAATTTTGCCCATTATCTTCCCTTGCATACGTCTCATGTGTTTACCCTGAATCCACTTGCAAAAAGCAGCCTTTGCAACCTTGATTTCAATATGCTTTTCCTAACATTTGGTTAACATTCTCCATGTTGCGCTATTATTGCACTCAAGTATTTTCCCCCACATGCTGCTCATCAACCCAATTTATTGACTCATAGAGTTACTAAGGAGATGCTTATCAAGCAGAATAAACACCCCTGTGCCTGCCAACTGGTACTGTGTAAATTGGCTTTGCTTCAGTGTCCAGCCATATTTTAACAAACCCTTGACAGTGCCTCAAAATGCTTTGCTTTGTGTCTGAATTTGCCAGCAGAGTACATTTTTAGTGGCACAAAAGACGTTTGTGTTTTCAAACCCTTTTTTTTAAGCCTAATTTCAATACTTGAATTTTTTCATGCTTTATCCCTGGTCTACTTCATTGTAGTCTCTAGCAAAATATTTTGCACAACTTCTTATTACTGTGCTATCCAACATCATTAAATTTGTTCACTGATGCACATATATAAACGTATTTTGTCACAATGACTATTACCAAATTGACCTGGCAACCAAGTGTCGCATTAGAGCTGAGCAATTCTGAATTACTGAAGTATTCAGGCGACTTAGTGAACCTTTTTTTTCTCTAGTATGTTGATGGATTGTTGCTGTGAAGTTTCAGTAGAAGTGTTGTGTATATTGATTGTATTGATACTGTTCCCAGAGGCTTCATTATCAAATGTGTTAAGTCTGAGTACTAAAAGGACAAATGAGTTGTTCTAATGAGCAGTCTACTCTGTCATAATCTGTATGTACTTTAGGGATGCAAGGAGTTTTTTCTGTATAGATCAGCATCCAAGCTCTGCCATGCAGCAAGAGATCATATCATAATATTGTGGGTCATCTAATGCTTGCTCACTTTCCTATTTCAATACTTTCATGTTCCTTTAAAACACAATCACTGAATTCTTTGCAAATCAGAGCACACAAAGTTCACTGGCACCATGGGGCTGTAACAAGCCCTTTCCTCTATCCCTTTTTCTTCTGTTCTTGTAACACAGCTGTTTATACAGAAGGGAGACAATGTTGAGTTTGTTAACAGCTGGCAGTTAGTAGTAATGTATTATGGAATGGGTCTTGAAATGGCCCAGTCTCCTTGACGATGAAAAACCAAAAGGCTATGTTGCTTTCAAAATCTTGTTTTGGGACTAGAAGTGGAGCTTGAGGCTGTGCCAATTCCAGACTCATGAAAGCTGCATAGAGAGAAGGGGGCCAATTCCTCAGCTCCTGCTTAAAGCAAAATGAGCTTTGTGAGACAGGATTTGTTTCCACCTATTATCATCGGTATGTTGTGCTCCACCAGCACCATCAAAATAACAATCTTCCTGGGACTTGGCAATTTTTTTTTCCTGTGTTTTGAAACAATGGAATTAGACTTCCCCTGTCACTCTGGGCCTATACACTTTTTATTCCATTTATTTTTTGTTCTTTTGATTAAGAGATACAGAAGGAAAGATAATCCTCATGGTAAATGTTGGCATATAGTAGGCTAGTGGACATCAGCTTAAATATTCCAGGGAGAAAAGATGGGAAAGGTTCTATAAAGATGTCCCAGAACAAAGATTCAGGGGGAAAAGGGATATAAGGATATCAGAAAATAGGGGTAAAACTATTCAAGCCCAGGCACATTCACAAAGAGTGAGTCTGTTAGCTTACTCAGAAATAACCCCTCCAACCCAACTTGATGGATGGATAAGATTCTGCCTGCCTTTTACTGCAAAAGCTCTTCAGGTTATTTTTTCTTCCTGGAACAATTTTCTAGTATTATGGGGGAGATGCTGGTGGTGTAAAATTAGCAAGGTGCTTTGCCAGCACCTCAGAGTACAGTCTGCTGCGTTCTCCACCTCCCAGCCGCGGAGCTCAGAAAGGCTGTGGGGCTTGGGAGAGCACTCGTGACCCCCCAGAACGGGGGGACCACACGTACCGCTCAGTCACAACACAGGCAGCCCCACACTGCCTGTGCAAATGGTGAGGGACAGATGCATTTTCTGCCGGAATAAGGGACTGTACAGAGAGAAGCAACTGAGCAGGTTTCAAAGGGAACTGCTGTTACTCACAGAGGTAGGAGGAGTACACTGGAGCAACCAAAATTGGAAGATAATAAGCATCAGGGTCCTCACAGAGGTTATTCAGGTTATCCACTGTATTTTAATAGGACAGTTTTTGAAAAAATAAAGTTATTGTATATTGTATAAAGATATAATGAGGAGCAAACTTGTGAAGTTTCTTTAAAAATATATTCTATACCTGGTGACCTGAGAGCATCATTTAAACAACAGTAGATGAGTAAAAGGGAGACAGATACTAATGACCATGTATTTAAAAATGTTTAAGGAACAATATAATTTGATCCTTATTTCTGTGTTTTGGCCAGTAATTTAGTGTGAAATGCAGGTTTCTAAAGATAGAGATACCTTTACTGAATCAGACTCCTAGTCCTTCTGCATCCCCCCGCTCTCTACAGCATAAATAAAACATTACCACCTCAGGTAGGTCTCAGGCTGTCTCAGATGGGTAATCTTAATATTTGTTCTGGCAGTTAAGAGCTTCCAGTGAGGAACAAACTTATGAGGAAGGCCAAGAGAGTCTTCTGCCATCCCGTTAATTCTCACGCTCTTCCCTTCACCAGCTCCTCTTGTGTTCCCTCAGTAGCAAAGACGACCAGACAGGTTGCTCAGGTTACACAGAAGGTGTATTATGGCACCATGATGCAGTCATGACCCACACATCACCTAATGCAAAGATCTTACCTCATCACACAATAAATTTGAAGAGACTCTCTGTAGCGGATGTACATCTGCCCACACCACCAGTTGTGTGGGTGTTCTTTGCTTTGAGTTGCAAAGCTGCAAGACAGCAAAGGGAACTGTAAGTTCTGTCCTAGCCCTGTGCCTTCTTTATAGATCCCACATTTCAAAACCTCAGGAAAAAAATGTGTTTAACTCTAATTTTTAAATGTGTGTTTGTGCACCGGACTTGCCTCAAGACATTCATCCACCTTTCTTTCCGCTCCCTGTTCTTGTTTACCACTGTACATTTGTTCCTATAAACCACTACCATACCTCTAGATCTCTAAGTACTTTTTTGCCCTCCAACGCAATGGAACAAAAAAGGTAAATCAGACTCAAACAGTTCAAAGCAGCTCTTGCCAAAGTACAAACCTGCTATTGTCAAGGTCAGGAGGAGTTTCGCTGATGGAAAAGGAGCAGAGGTAAGGGCTCTGTAATGTTAACATCCAGGAACAGCAGTGGGATTTTGCAGCCATGTTCTCCAGTATCTGATGCAGGACCATACCCTTCACTGGATAACATAAATGATGGACAGGGTAGTATTTCTTTAGTCCACCAAATAAATCCACACTTGACTTTTTGTTCATTGTCATACCATGACTCTCTTAAGTTGCCTTTCATGCATCCTTAAATTTTATTCCCCAAATCACTTATCATCTTTCAAAAACTTAGTTTAAGATCTTGTTCAGTTTTCAAATGTGCTGGTTTTACCCATGTGCTTATTTATCAGTAGCCAATTCAGTGGTGCCCACTTTACACGGGGGTGAACACGGAGGGACTCAGGCCTGGAGGCCACGAAATGTCTGGCAAAGTATCAGCTCATGAAAGCAATTTGTTATAATATCATACAGAATAAATCATGCTGACACATCTGCTGGAGTTATTTTTAAAGGAAATAATTCATAAAGCTAAGAGGTGTGAAACAGTGAACATAATCTACATTGACTGAGAAAAAAAAAAGCTCTATCTTGAAGGAGACTGAAGCGAGGGGTTAGCAACAAGCTCAGAGAGCATCATTCTGGCCAGGAAAATGATCTGTCTGAAGGGCTTTGTACTGGTGATATCACCGCTGTGGGAGGGAACAGCTCAGGGAGATGATAAATGGAGAATTATGCAGCTTTATTTTTCTCCCCCCTTACAATTGACTTAAACATGCTGACAGGGTCTCCACTACCTTCCACCGTATATAGAGTAACTTATATGAAGCCAAGCAAGTGTCACTCTAATAACTCACCTTTTCCCGTCCACTTTATTCTTGTGTGCCATTGGTATAAATGGCTGTATGCGGTGTTTAGCAGTCTGGTATTACTATATTAAAAAAAAAGAAAGGGAAACACAAAGAAAAAGACTGATTTTGAAAGCAAGATAAGTTTTAGGCCTCAAGGCCAAAGGCAGCAGGGAGGCTCTGGTGTTCTCTGTAAATACAGCAGGGAGGTGTGGAGGGTTGGAAGAGAAATTAGAATTCAGATGGCAAAAGACCAGCTTCAACCGACATTTAAATCAGCACAAACAGCACCTAGATAGGTGAGGGTGGAAATGGATCACTGGGCCAGTATCTCTTCTTACTCCCGCTGCTGCAGATCAAGAATAATCTTAGATTTTGTTTTGTACAGAATTGGTAAGGGAAGAAATAAACTCAGTGAGGAACTGTCTGGGTGTTACTTGAGTGTCAGAGAGATCAAAGAGAAATTGGAGCAGAATGCTGCTCATATGAGATGAGGTAGAACAGAAATGAACAGAAGTTACTTTATTTCTCTGCAAAGGACCTTAGGCCACTTTCTGGCTTATATGAGCCTCTAGGGAGACAAGCCCAGACTCAGACACATTACCATGCCTAGCTAGGGCCAGCTTAGTGTCGCAGGACTATGAAAAAGCAGAAGAGGGCACAAAGAAATATGTAAAAATGATGACAGGGCTCAAAGGGATGAATCACAAACGGAAGCTGGAACAACTGTCACTATAATATATACATGCATGGTGTCATGGCTTAATGTCAGAAAGCAATAAGGACAAAAATATAAAATATCAATTAAACATTGCAAATGAGCTAAACAGTTCAGAAAATGGTTTTAAAAGCTCTTATACTACTAGTGAAAATACCTTAACAGATGCACAAACGCACCTTGGGATGAATGTATTATGCATTATGGATTCAGGGCTGCCATTATAACCCTCATAATCACTTTTTCACTTGCTCATGTGTTGTACATCTGTGACTTGTTGGCAAGATATCACAATGGGAGGAACACACAGTTTGAGCTAACCTTTTCTCTTTGGAGAGCTTGGCTGCTGTTTTTGCTCTTTCCATGCTTCTGAACCTCTGCAACGTAACCTTTTCAATAGCATATGCTGCAAATGCTCTATTACTGCTCTCTTTAAAAACTGTTATATCTCAGTATCTATAAATAGAAAAATGAGAACATAACCGACGAAAGAAGTCAGCTCTATGACCTCATTTCAAATGGTATAAAAAAACAGCACTGGATTTACATTAGTGGCATAAATATCAGAACCTGTTGAACCACAGAGCATGAAAAAAACTTTTAGCAGTTCTGGGGAGGTTCCTCTGCTTTTACAGTTTGCCTGATTGTCCAGGGTAGAAATTGCCATCTCCCTCTGAAAATATCTCTAATCCTTTCCAGTGAGGAGACAACATAGTAAGAAGCGATACGTAAAATACATAGGAGAAGCCTCCACTTTCCAATAGGAGCTGAGCTCTGAGATGTCAGCAGAAGGGAGTAAAGGCATACAGCCATTAAGGGAAAGCCTATGTTTGCAGACATGTGACCACATGTTTTGCTAACAAACCCCAGGCAAATGTTATGACAGAAGGAAAAAAGGCTACAGAGAATAAGATGACTTATCTGTCCAAGATTCACTGTGGGAAGGTGCATTTTTTCTCTCCAGCACTGGAAGCTTACCTCCTCACAACCAGCATTGTCAACATCATGATATGCACTATAATTTTTAATACTGTAGGGACCTCTTTCCTGGATACAGCTTGGGTACAATAATGTAGCACTTTTGTTATTGATCCATTTTACCAGTGTACTATCAAGCTGAAGAAGAAATGAAAAATATTTTTTTTCTGATACTCTTTCTATGTCTAAGTCTGCGGATGTCTAAGTAATCCACCGTTACCTGGGTTTAGGGATGTGAAACATGTAGAAATCTATCACAGCAGGGAAACCTAATATATTTGCATGGGGATCAGAAAGAAGAATAGGTTGATCATATAATTAAAGAAATTTCAAAAGAGAAACACTGTTCAACTTTAAAATGGTTAAGATGAAAAATTACCCATTTTCTCTAATAATTTTTTGGACCAAATGAGGGAACTAATAGAAAGGGTAGCAAAATTTTCCTGGAAAAATTGATTAGTTTTGGTGTTATGTGAACTGTCAGTGTCTTGGCATGCTCAGGAAAGTTAATTTAGAAGGTGGGATTCATTTCACATAATGTCCCATGTCAGGTGTAAGCTGGTCATTCTAGGTGCTCTTTATAGTTAATGGAAAGAAAAATAGCAATTTTAGGACATGACTGATGTGGTCTTTTCAGGGCATCTACTTTCAGAGATGATGAACTGAACCATAGAAGTCTCCATTATCTATAAAAAGAACCCAGATAACAAACCCAGAAGTAAACACCTCCTTCAGAAACAGGATGGCCTTTTGTTTCCTGTCTTATTAAGGGCTCTCTTATTAAGTTCCAAAGCACGACCATTTCTGAATAACAGCATCCATAAAACAGTAACTCAGTAGTAATATTAGATGGATCTTAAACCATTTTCAGAGTAGGAAAATATCCTTACTACAGTTTTGCTGAGAGGAGAAGAGTGACAACAGCCAACCATGGTGGTCATGCAGAAGGTCAGTGCCATAGGCAGAAACAGAAGCCAAGCCTCCTGCCTTCCTGTGTGCTCTTTCAGCTCCTTAACTTCTGTATTCTACTTATGAGATTTAACTTTATAGCTCTAGTTAATCTTTCTGAACTTTCCTGAATGTCTCTGAGGGAACATTATCTGCCTTTCCTGCTGATGTTTAGAGCTGTGAATACAACTATGTCACCTCTTCTTTTCACCTTGGAAGGTACCTCCATCTATCACATGTCTGCTTTTGGGGCTGTTTTGAGAGTTGTCCCACCTACTCCTATCTGCAGCAGAAGTTCAACTAGAGTCTGCCAAGAACACTGACATCTAAAGGGCTGGTTGCATCATCAGTCTCTCTGGTCCTTTTTTGAAACACAAAACTGGACACCAGAGAGCATCTGGAATAGGAAAGACGTTAAGAAAAAAGATGAAAGTGAAAATAACGGAATGACTAAGTTCTCGCTGGACAAGACTTAGGACTGCAAATTTCAGAAAACTTCCAAAGGCATATAAAGGTTGCTCATTTGTAAAGTTGTGATCACAAACATGTGATTTAGGTAAAAAAGCCTCCAGAAACAGAATGTATTATTTTATCTGAAATTTTTATATTTTTGTGATTATACGAGGGTTTCTGAGTCAGAAGCCTTGACACAGATCTGAAGCAATTCTCTGAGACATACAGCTTCACGAGCTGTGCCAAAGAGATTCTGGGGATTTACAACGTACACTGACTTTAATGCAGTGAAACAAATTCTGTTCTGCTGCACAGATATGTAAACTCCACTAAATTCAGCAGTGGTCCAACGGAGATGTGCAAAAGACACACACATAAAGCAAACGATATTTAAATCCTGACCCCCAAGGCCCCTTACTGATGAAAGGGTGTGGCATCAGTAGTCTATAGGCAGGCAGCTAGTGTCAACCTCAGTGCCCGAGGGTGGTGAGGGTTGCTGTAGGACAATGAATCCACGATAGACTCCTGCCCTCCTGGAGCAGTGGCTGGAGGCTTGCAGGGTACCCTACAGCATCTCAGATGGCACTAGGGGTCTCCGCATGGGCAACCAAGTCCCCTGTGACAGGCACTCCGCTGATTTCAATGGGTATTGCTTGACATTCATCACATCTATAGAGCCTATATGCAAAGGATGTAGTGAGATTGTAAGCTCCAGATGAAGACAGGATGAACATATTTATTTAAAATATACAATGGCACTGGAGGGCAGGACATGTAGTTGTCAGGAAAAGGGGTTACTCCAAGTTTTCTAAAGACAGAAAAAAGTTTTGACCAGTGTCATTCCTAATTAACAAGATCAAGGCAAAACCAAACACGTTTCCAATCTTTACTGTCGTATTTATAAACAAAAAGTAATTCCATTCATGGGCATGTGAATTTTTCTCTTCAGATTTGTCAATAATGTTATTACATATAGACTTGGACACAGTCTGCTAGAGTGATTTTATAAAACAAATAAAAAGCAAACTGAGTTCAGCATCATGTCAGTTTGAAACACAGAAATACTAGTTCCAACAGGGCTTAATTAGAATTAGGTGATATGATGCTGAATCTAACCGATCCACTCTTACACCAGCTAACCGATCCTGGCAATTCTTTTCATCTTTACAATTGTAGTTGATTACTGTGGAAGAGACACAAACCTTTGTTACTCTCTCTTTCTAAAGGAACTTGATAGTTAGCATGGTAAGCAGTAAACTTGCACTGTCCAGATCTTTTGGAGAAGCTTCACATATTAAAAACCTAAAAGGACTCTCCTGTTAGCTCTTATATTCTGCATAAAAAGTCCAAGGAATTTGAACTAGTGATTTGAGCATGTTGACCAACAATGTTCTGTTGAAGAAGCTTTTCTTAACTTGTGCATTTGATTCCCTTCCTTCTTCCTCGAAATACAGGAAACTCAGAAAGTCAAGTAGGGAAACCTGTAAAATAATATTACATTAAAAAAAAAAAGGAAAGGAAAGCAACATTTCCAGAATCATTTTCTTGAGACAATACATATGATATTGCAACTGTTTGCACATATTTTTTAATACCTATCTGCCTATATAAAATTGTTGAAAACCTGTGAATTAGAGTACAGATTGACAATCTCAATTTAAAAACTATTACAGTATTACAATATCCCTTTTTAGCTTTTTCCAATGATTTATTACACCACTGTTTAAAAAAATTACATCTGATGATATATGATAATATGTCTCTTCTGTGGAACACCATGTGCAAAACCAATATAAAATGCATAAATTAAATCTAGAACAAAAAATTGCACTGAGGATGCATAGGTTTTGAAAGCCCCATTCTACAAAATGCCAGGCTTGTTTGCCAAGACGGTAAGTACATTTTGCTACTTTTAATGCCCATGGGGAATCACACCAATTGCTAATTCACCAGAACAGACTTGTAAAGTGTGTCTGATATGATTCTCCTTTTGGAAATTTATGATGATAAAATGACAAAGTGCAATAGTATTTTCAAACCACACCATTCTGAAACTTGGGGAGATATCGTAGAACCTGTGGGTGGATTAGGTAGGTCACAGACTTTTGTACACATCTGCTACAGCAGCGTTACAACGAACGGATAACGATCTGGCTTCTATAACAATAATAGTAAGAAATCAAAATGTATGATTTACTTGCATTGCAAATATCTCACAAACTGTTTAACACACAAGTCAAATGTTTCCGTGGACATCTGATTCTCTGTGTAATTCAACTCTGAAAATAACTTTTTCCATAAAAATGACGTTGTGAATGGATTGTTATTTACTGCTTCCTTATTGCTTGTAACAAACAGTCTGAAGTTAAAATTATTCAGGAGCCATTCAAAGTTTTTGTATAATCATATTTTTTGTTGTTGTGTAACATAAGTTGCAGCTGCCTATGGAAATTTTGCAACCTTCGTAACAGCTACCAACACTGTTATCTCCTGAAAGATGGATTTTTTTGTTTGCTCTGTTTTATTTCTTCTTATGCTCTTTAACACTTACGGTGTTATAGATCAGTACATTATGGAATTCCACTGGAAAAGACAGTCTAATGTAAATGACTGCTTCAGCAGATGTTAAGTCAGGTTTTCTGTTATTTTGTGCTTTAGCAGATGACTTGCCGCTTGAACTATGAAGAGTCAGATCTGAGGTTTATTTTGCATTATTGGGTGGCCATGACACACAAACAGGGAACTTGGAAATAGGAAATATGAAGCTCAGCCTCTGGTTGTGTTGGAGCGGTCCAGACCACGGTCAGACTTCAAGCTCTTGTCAGAGCATTGTGGGAGTGTTTTCAAATTGGAAAACTTCAGTCCTGGTGTTTTGCTTATTTACACTGTTGGCAAGAATAGAAATCACCATAGAAATCCTATGAGTCACATGGGTGCAGCAGTAGCCTGGTTGAAATGTAATGTTCTAGCATGCAGCTAGACAAGAGCAAGAAACACTCAAGTAAATTAGTTAGCCTATGACATTGAATCTTCTCTACTTTTTTCTAGAACTTTTCAGTTCTTCCTTTTCCAAGATGAAAAAAAAAAAATCTGTGTATAAAAATGCTTCTCCAGAACTTTAACCTTGCACACCCATACTACACCAAACTCCTTTCTTAGTTTTTTCCATTTGGCCCATAGCTCCTTATAACAGCTCTTTTATATGATGCATGTTAAATGAACGTACAGCAGAAATATTTATACCAATTTTCATATCAGGAATGTCATGATAAAATTTCCAAACAAAATCCATCACATTTCAATATTACAAATCAATTGAATCATTAATAGTGTGGTAGCTGGACTGCAGTCAAGCATACTGTCAGTTGAGGTACTACCCCTAAGGAAGTTTATCTCAAACTTCTGACCACTGCATTTAATAACCTTGATTCCTAAATATGAATGATACATGAAAAAAAAAATTCAGTAAATAACGAGTTTTTACAAAATAACAAATTGCGTCTGAAGAAAAGCAGCCAAAATAATAACAGTTAAAGATTAATTTTTATGTCTTATACATACTAACATTTGTCTTTTTGAAAAGTAATGGAGTGTGTAAAAAATATAGCAGAAATAAAAGTAGTTCAGGAAAAGGTGATGCACGTACCTGCATATTTCATCATAAACTGGCTATACAGCCAAATATGTACAGTGTGAATGGCTGGGAATTTATATCCATGTCAGCCAAAGGGATCTGAACGAAACTCTTCTCAGGAGAGTGCCCTAGCCACCTGCTGTAACCTGAAGTATGTTAAGGGATCACTCTACTTTTTGTTGGAGTTGAATGGCAGCACAGAAGTTATGTGGCCACAGAGATGAGCAGTGAGCAGTAGCAGTGCATAGTAGCCTCATGATATCTGTAGTGCCTTTATAGAAGGGAGTTCTAGACTCTACTCTCAAAAATATTCAGGTAAGTTACATTCAGTAGTTGACCGAGCACAGAAGCAGTCCTGGGAGCAGAATCCAGACTGCTGTTGAGGCCTTCTGCTTGAGGTCTGGCTCCTTGAGGAGTCTTGTGTTTTTAACACAGTCTGTGAGCTTCATGTACCATAATTTAATGGTTACAGGTCATAGGCCTTCACTATGAAGAAATATCTGAAGCATAGCCTTGTGGTTACAGTGAAGTGTTGTCTGTAATCAGACAGGATTACATGAAAAGCTGGCGCACCACCTACAAAACAATGGGTCCTTCTTTGCTTTTTCATGAAAATCAATCCACCAGCAGGCAAAAATACTGAGATATAATTTCTAAATGGAAATTTGACTGTTTACAACTCTGATTCATGTGTCTTCTCTCCAGGTCCTGGAGAGAAGCTTGAGTTCAGGTACAGAAAATCTAGGGGTTTTCTCCACCCCTCCTCAAGCTGGCTTCTGAATCCTGCTCCACAACCAATGTCTAACTCACAGATGTATAAATCCTGTGTTGTCTGTACCCACAATGCATTAATAACCAACATTACCATGGAGAAAGAAATTAGGGTTTGTTCTATACTGTTTTGGTTCTTATTATTGTCATTTCATTTTATGAAAGAGAGGGGTAGAAGTGAAGAAAGGTGGGAAAATGTTGTTACTAGTGTGAGTGGCATTTTAGAGTGAATTTGTACGAGTGTTTTGTATTCACAGGCACGAAAGATGATCTAAGGTGCGTGCAGTGTACAGTCAGTCTGGGAAAAGGAGCCCTAAATGACAGACAACAAGGCAGTGACCTAAGGAAGCACAAGGACTTGGCAAAGCAGCTGCCTGGGGCAAACCCTCATTTGTGAGTGGCACAGCTTGGTCACTGCCTCATTAACAAGGCAATTGGAAACAAACAAAGAAAACCAACACACACACAATAATTGCTGTGAAGAAAGCCCAAATGTTGGTTGCTGCTTACTAACTATGTATCTTCTGCTCAGCTCCAAGGGGTTACTTTGGCAGTCATGGAAGTGGCAAAGGGAAGGGACAAAAATGACAGTAACAGCAATAGAGAGGAAGCAGATGCCACACCCTCCTTTGCAGTTGATGACCAAATACAGGATTTCCTTAGTCTCCATGAGGCAATTAAAGAGTTATGCTTCAGTGACCAATTAATATTCACTTGACATCATCAGTTTACCAACATCTCAGAGAAACAGCCTTGATGTCCCTTGTCTGAAGTAATTGCATTACAACACAGTAGCCACAAAAAACCCCCAACACAAACACCAAACAACAAAACAAAAAAACCCAAACAAACGAGAAAATGGGAGCTTTCTTGATTTGGAGGGCTATTTTTCCCCAGTATCTTTAAAAATGCAGAAACACTGGAAAACATAAAGACTCTATTTAGTAGAGTACAGTAGAAATATGTATATTATGGGGAAAAAAAACAACCAACAAACCAAAACCAAAACAAAACTTTTTAAGCACCAGAGAAAAACTCTGACTCACTGTAGTTTAACTAGTCAAAGCTTTCAGGTGTATTCTTGAGAGCAGGGAAGAGGCAAATCCTACATAAATCACACTATAGTTCATTTAAGAAATACTGACTTGCACTTGATTAAGCGAAGTTCATAAGGCCAAATTGATTAGTCCTTACTCAACAAGCATCCTACTTAGTCACATGATAACTTTTCTTCCAAATACTGGGAAATGAGACAAAAGAAACAATGGAAACAGATTAATTAGACTGTAACTCAATTAATTGTACTAATTTATAAACTACCAGCAGTAATTTTTCCTTTGCTTAGAAATTATTTCTTAATTGTTTCCCATTTGGAAGTGCCCCCCTGGTCCACCTGACAGTGTCCATCTCTCTCTGCTGAGCCTGGAGGGGAAGCTTGAGCGGGCTCCTGCTGTGGGCACTCCACCAAGCATTGAATGCTGGCCAGAACTGGTCCAGGATGCAGAGCTCTGTGAGAGCATTTATAGGGCATGTGAGTGCGGACTAGCCAGAACAGCATCTCTTTCCATGCTGTCTCACTGCCGATGAGGCTCCCAACAGATGAGCCCTAAGTTCCACTTTCACTAAAAACTGAAGTTTAACACCCAGGAGATGAATTTTTTATTCATGAAAGCCCTGATTAACAACTCTGAGGCTCACGAAAGGCTATAACTGCTAATTATTTACTAATTAGTGGGCTACTAATGTTCTCAGGTTGCCTGGGCTACAGTTAGGTTACTATTATTGCAGGGTACTGCCAGGTTACTGTTACTGCCAGGAACAGTCCCCAGTTTGAAAAGCAGAGACCCTCAGTGCCTAACTCCCATTTAACTCAGTCAGGTTGTACTAATGAGTCACCCCTGTCTCACTTCAAGAGGTCATAAGCACTTATAGCTCTATCTCAGTACAAAACTCAGACCATTTCAGGTCCACTCTTCAGCATTTTATACGGTTGACTTAGGGTATCTCACAGCTGACATTCATGGGTGAGTGTTGCAATCACCGCTGTGGAGGTAGGGCTGGGTTGTGGCCCTTATCAATGCCTGTTGAAACTGGGCATCGGAAAACACAAGAAAGTCAGAGGGTCAAAGTGAGGCAACACAAGAGTGGTGCAAATGGGAGAGCAGAACCTGCAGAGCAAGGCAGTCCCTGGCAGAGGTGACTACAGCCCACTCTTTTGATTGGTTTTGCATTTCACCCAATGAATGTCTATCAAAAAATGCACGAGGCATCCAAGACAAATGGGATTCTGGGAATCAGTGGGTTTTGCGAGGGAGTTAATGATTAAGCCGTATATTTATGTCTTTCCTTGCTTGTGAGCTCTTTATCTGACCCCAAAAATCTTTCATTCTCTGCTATGAAGTGCCATGGCTTTCACATGAGCTGTGGAAGTCAGCTCCTCGCTATCCCGTTCCCTTATCTCTCTCACAGACTTCTACCTAGTTTAAAAGCCTGGTGCTCTAGGGAAAGGGAGGGATGTGAGTGACAGTATGGCCATTTATATAAAAAATAAGTCCTACTTCTGTTGGAAAATTTACAAGGAAAGAATGAAGCCGTTATCTGTACCCAAAGGCTGAAGAAGCCTTTAAAAAAGCTCGCAGTAACACCACATTGCAGGGCCATTCTTAAATCCGTGAGAGAGGTGAGATTTCAATTCAGTTCAACATTTCTTATATCTGATGTATTTTGGCTAGTCTATGAGAAGTTTGAGCTTAGTAGAGAAAATGGGGAGTAGAGAGAAGAAAATTCTCCACAATGTATTTCCAAAGGGAAAAAAAGACTATATTCTTGGTTCTCTCTCTGTGAATTTGTGTATAAAATAAGGAAAGCATGGAGGAAAAGGAAGAAACTAGTGTTACCTAGCCTCATTGTTTCCTTTCTAGTAAGGCACTGAACCATTAAGTACTGAATTATGTGCTGGATGTCATGTAGTATACAAAAATGTTACCCAGTTACAGATATTTTTATTATATGGTTTAAAGAAAATAAACAAACATACGAAAATACTCCAGAGAAGCCACAGAAAGCAGGACAGAAGACACAGCAGCAGAGGACCTGACCTAGCAAGGAACCAAACACCTCAACCCTTGAATATTAATCACTATGCATACAAAATCATCACCATCTTCCCTTGGTGCTTGCAGGTTTCCAAAAGAAACCACCAAGTTAGCTTCTGAAGGAGCAGAAAAGCCCTTCACACATAAAAGCCCTTCTTCTATAAAGAATGGAAGCTAAGGAGAATTCAGAGAGAAAACTTAAGATGCATTGTCTTTCCCGTTTTTGGAATTGGAAGAAAATGAGAAGTGGAGGGGTGGTGGGTATAGTTGAGGGCAGGAAGGAAGGGGAATGGACAAAATTGTTCGAGTAGAATGTCTTCTCTGGTAACAGGAAAAGGAAAACATTTCTAAGGTCAGAGTTTTAGCTAATTTAAATTGTCGTTGGTTTCAAGGGAATTACATTGGTTAACAGAGGCTCAGAATTGGCCTCACTTGTATTTCTTTGAAGAGATTTATATTCAAAAAAGCATTTATATAGTTTTAGTTTTTCTTTTTTCATAACACTGCATTTTCAGTTTGTTTCATTGCTTGCTTTGTCACAAAGGAACACATTCTTTGCTCTGCTAAGTTGTTCCTCTTTGAAGAATAGCTATGAGGAACAAGAGGAGGAGCAGATTGGCCACATTTGTCAGTGCTCATCTGCCTTTATTTTCCCTTGGGGCCCTGTTTTCTGTGTTATCTTCTGTTTTGCTTGGGGAATGCTCTGAGTTTCCAAAAGAACCTTTAATCATGACTACAGTACCAGAGTTTGGGCAGAAAAGCCATACATGTCTGAGTTTTGATGCTATGCTGAACTTCCTAACTTTTTGTGAGGTAGTTCTGGGTGATGCCCATGCAGTGACTCATAAAAAGCTCTTCAGTATCTTCCCCACCTTCAACTTTTAAGAACAAAGTTAAAAATGTTGAATGTTAGTGACCTCCTAAGAAGTTATTCCCATCAGAAAGAATTGGGACCATGTAAGAGCCACTTTACTGTGCTGAAACATGAGGTAGAGCCCTACATAACTCTTTCAGTGAATTGCAAGTTTTAAAGGTCTAAGTATTTAACACTTTTAAAAGACTATTGGCCTCAAGTAATCCATTTAAGAAGTACACACATCACAAATTTGAGTTCCTTAAAGGTTTAAGCATATTTTTCAGAAAAAAAAAATTATAAAATCCATTAGCTGAGCTTTGATCTGTGTTTTTTCAACAATCTGAGTATAGTTTGCACTGTGTAGCTGTGAATGGATGGACTATCTCTTTGTCCTCTTACTTTCCAAGAGGAAATCAGTATTACACAAGTCACAATGCAATGTGCTGATGATTCTATGTTCTTAAAGACTGTAAGCTGCTTGTCCACTTAGGTTTAAACTGCTGGCTTGCCATGTATAATGGATGTAGTGAGTGAATGAATGAATGGATGAAGAGTGTCCTGCAAGGAGAAATAACTTAAAATAAATTACAACTCAAGCTAAATCAGAAAACAAGATCTGTAAATATTAACATAGCTGCATTAAATGTATAGTGCAAAACTGACTCACTGACAGGTCTCTTGACTCTTAATCAAACTGAAAGATCACAGGTGAAAGGATACAAACAAATGCACAAAGTGAGATGTTAATAGCTTACGTTGCTGCAAAAACACGTATGAGCAACTTGAGTATGCAAAAACAGTTGTTTACACTTAAAAAAAGCATTTCTCTCTGGGTGTTGAAAACCAGCTAACCTTCTTTATGGATCTTTGTATTGTGTAGAAAGGTTTTGATATAAAGGTGTATGGCAGAATGAGAAAACACAGAGAAGGAACTACTACATGAGCTGGCCATGTGCACTATAGCCCAGCAGGCCAACCACATCCTGGGCTGCATCCAAAGCAGCGTGGCCAGCAGGTCAAGGGAGGTGATTCTGCCCCTCTACTCTGCTCAGGTGAGACCCCACCTGGAGTCCTGCATCCAGCTCTGGAGCCCTCAGCACAGGAAAGACATGGACCTGTTGGAGTGGGTCTAGAGGAGGACCACAAAAATGATCAGAGTGATGGAACACCTCTCCTGTGAAGAAAGGCTGAGAGAGTTGTGGTTGTTCAGTCTGGAGAAAAGAAGGCTCCGGGGAGACCTTACTGCAGCCTTCCAGTACTTAAAGGGGACTTGGAAGAAAGGTTTAGCAGGACCTATTGCAATAGGACAAGGGGTAATGGTTTTAAACTAAAAACGGGTAGATTCAGACTAAATCTAAGGAAGAAATTTTTCACAATGAGGGTGGTGAAACACTGGCACAGGTTGCCTGGAGAGGTGGTAGATGCTCCATCCCTGGAAACATTCCAGATCAAATTGGATGGGGCTCTGAGCAACCTGATCTTATTGAAGATGTCCCTGCTCATTGCAGGGGGGTTGGACTAGATTATTTTTACAGGTCCCTTCCAACGTAACTAACTAGTCTATTTTGTTATATTCCAATTATTCTACTGAATTACTCCAGGTGCTTAACTGTCACTGAAAGCATCTCACCTAGTTTCCGACACATACTTGGTAAGTCACCAGTTTAAGTCAGGATCCCACCATAGACAACAGGAACAGAGTGGTCCTTCCTGGAGGCAGTTCATGATAGGTTTGTCTATTTTCTTTGTCAGCTGCTGTCTCCTTTCACAAGCTCCTACTGATTGTCAAGGGAATGGGGCAATTAGTTTAGATAAACTCACTAAACTTTTGGGTGGCTACAGTCGTGAGCTACATGGAGCTCACCCAGGACCACAAGGCTGTAGAACAACTGGGGCTGTAGGTCAGCTGGGGTCCAGGTCAAAATCTTAAAAGCAGCTCCCATGGGAAGGAGAAGGACTATATGCTGAAGCTTCTAGCTTTATTCACAGCAGCCCTTGTCAATGCAGCTGGCCTTGAACTATCAGCTAAATTCCTAGAGGAGGGGAAGAGGGTCCGCCAGTGCTCCTTGACTCCTGTTACAGAAGGAGTATCTTGCATTCCTCGTTAGAAACTGCTGTGAAACAAAGATTTAAATTCATTCTAATGTTACGTCTGAGGTACCTGATGTTACCATCAGCAAGAATGGATTCATTTAGCACAGCTCATTTACAGTATTGATCTTTGAAAAAGTTTTTGTAGCCACTTGAGTGGGTGGAGGATTTAACAAAAGCTGACTTCAGCCTTGTGAAGCAAGTTTCTCCCTGAAGGATAGAACAAGAGGGCAGGAAGGAGTATGTTCTGTGAAAGATCCCAAGGAAAGATGGACTTGAAGGAAAAGTGCCACATTATGTGGTGTTTGGGAAAGATCCAACTGATGTATGATAGGGAAATTAATTTCTATGCAAGATTATGAAATGCAACAGAGAATTGCAGAGAGAAGAAAGGTAAGCAAGGTAAAGCCTTGTATGTGAAAGCTTGACAGCCCTGTGCTGAGTCTTGAGAATGAGGAACAAGAGTTTGAATTTGATGTAGGAAAAGAGTGAAAGCTGGTGGAAATGTTAGAGAATGGAGATGCATGACATGACATCAGGCTGTTAGGGGGGAAAAAGGCTTGCTTGTCCTGAGAAGCGTGGCAGCAAAAGATATGCAAGAGACAAGACATCAGAGGATGTGTGGCAGACTATGGATGTGAGAAGAATGTAGTGGGATGGGTGGGAAGATGAGATCAAAGGATATGAAGGGAGATGGTAGAAAGGGGTTTCTTGATGGAGAGAAGATGAGAACCTTTTACATCAAAGAGAAAAGAGAAGGCAAAGGCAAGATGTTGTATAAAGATGAGGACCAGATGATATTATTAATATATCTATCAACTTCCTTTCTTGGAATATTCTCAGCTCTCTTGAGAACTCCTTTCAAAGATTGGGAAATAGTTTGGTTTTGCTCCTCCATGATATGAGTGTAATGGATTTATTCTGTGAGCATGAATAAAGAAAATTATTAACAGGCCAGAGAGTGATGTTACAATAAAGTGGTTAAGAGGTAACAGCAAGGAGACAAAATGTGACTTACAGTTAGTTTTGACTTTGTATCTTCTCATACAGTCTAATTTTCAATCATGCCTTGTGCATTTAGAAAGCTTGGATTTATCTTACAATTGGGCAGCCAGGTGAGTTGTATTGCCTTCTGTGCTGACTTACCTCCTCCATGCTAGCTGTAGCAGAAGACAGAGCCGTGACTGCTAGTGTAGGTGTCTCAGTCATGAGCCTAAAGTTAGGTGGGCTGAACTCAGAGTAAGGGACCATAGGTGACTTTATTAGTGACTGTAAGGAACTGTGTGACTTCTCATTCTACACTGAAACACAACACAGCCGTGTAGGGACCAGGGACCTACTCAGTCAATGCCTTTGTCACAAAATGGTGTGAATGTTAAAAATAAAAGCTGGTAGAAAAGTCCAATAGCACACATTTACAAAGTTCCCTCCCTACTGCTTAAATGGAGGAATAAAACATGGATGGGTTAGGGTTAGGGAATCTGGAATAAAATCAGATGTAGACTAACCTAAGGGACTCTCTTTTCACACGCTGACAGGATAAATCTGTGGATGTTTTTGTCACAAAATTTAAAATTGTGACCACACTGGCCTCATCAGTGTATTAAAGAACTTTTATAAGAGTACTATGCTGCCTTTAGTGAAGCTTTCCATTTCATACATCTCTTCTTTCCACATTACTTTTCCTCTTTTCTGGTGCTAAATGGTGGTGAAGCAACACTAGCTATAACCCCCAGCAGCTGTTTTGTAACTACTGACACACTACGAGGGGCAATAAGTTTAAGTCCTGGTGCATAATCCTTCCAAAGAGTATTCTATTTATTTCTGGTTTAAGCCCAGTAATAGCCATATCATCTGTTTTTAGCAGCTTCCAGCTTGGAGGAAGTAGGACAGGAACACTGGAGTATTAAAGAGTAACAAAGGAATCCATGTTAAATTGCTAATTACCTGGCACTGTGTTTGTTTTCAGCTTATATAAAAATGTGGTAGTATTCCCAAATAATTCATACTGCCTTTGGCGAACAAGCTAGCCCTGTAATACTTTGGCATAATTGAAAGTGATGAAGTGGAAAACTGGAGATGTTTATTGCGAATAACAGTGTTAAAATAAAATGCCAAAAGACAGAGAAAAACACTGGAGATCTTGAAAGGAGTGAAGAAAAGAAAAGCAGCATGGTCCAGAATAATCAGAATCATAAAGACTCTAGCAAACAATTTAATTTTATTTCAAATTACTCCTAAGAAACAAATTATGCAATGAGCCTGTGGTTGTTAAGTTTCTTGGCTTGGATGCATATTCAACTCTCATAAAATGCCTTGTAAAGCACATTTTGTTTTGCACTGGAAGGCATTAGTTTTCTAGATCTAAGTCAGTCCCAAAACATTAAAACTCAGCAGGGCAAATTCTGTCCTCAGATACATGCCTGAACATCTTTTCAATAGAACTTGCATTGTAAAAAAAGCTTCAGAATGATAAATATTTTCTTATTCCTTTTGCTGTGAGTCTGAGAAGAATGTATCTTCCTTTTCAAATGCTGTGGTGATGCGGATGGGAGCTATACAATACACATTACAAGACTGAATTTGGTTCCTTGTCAAAGTGTCCATGTTGTTAACAAGAGGTGGTTTAAAAAAAAAGATGTTCTTTCCCCAGAATCTGAGATAATTGAAGATATTAATTCTCAAACTTGCCTATGTCAAGAGTACCATATTTACACTGCAAGATCCCACTGAGCAGGACCCTTGTCTCCTTCAACCACTTTGGGGGAATCAGGGCAACTGCAGACCATTGGCATTCACTTGAGACACCCTGCTTTATCTTTTTTCTTTCTTTTAGTGGTAGTCTAGGGCAGGCAGGAAAGGCCTGGGAGCTGGGATGCTGCCCTACAGCTGCGGCATGGGTTGGCTGGCAGGCACCGGGTAACTGGCCGCCGCTAATGAGGAGGCAATTGGCTTGTGGATGCTGCAGAATGCTGTACAGATTCGTGTAGTCTGGTATTTTATTTCATTTTCTTCTCCATCCTGTCTTTCAGTCAGTCAGCAGTGACCGAGGTGCACAGCGTTTTGATAGCACCCCTTAGAAAACTTTTCAGCAAGCCACTGACCAATGTTCTACAGGCGATCACACGGAAGGAGTCATAGCTCCCGCACGGGTGTTCAAGGCCACTGGTGGGCAATGCTGCCTTCTGCTACTCTGTGTCATACAAAGCCACGTTTCCCCCAACAAAGTCGCCTGAAAGAGGACAAACAGTACTCTGCGTCTGCTTTTTGGATATCTTATGGCAAAGAAGAACAGAAGAGGGAGGACGGGATGGGCCTTGGTTGTGAGGGGGTACTATGCTGAGGCAGGAGGAGGGAGGGAAATTCTCTCTCTCCCATTTGTCCCTGCGTTTATCAGATGACCAAAACATAGCTACAGGCTGCACTTCCCACCCTGTGGCTCACCTCCACACAGTCACTATTGGAAGCAAACATGGAGGGTTTAACAATTCTCCTTAAAAATATCGCTGTATCTAGAATTAGGTCAGAGGAGGGAAAGAGTGAGAGAGAAGCGTTTCTTGCCACTGCCTCTCTCCTGTCACATCTTCTGAAGGGGTGTAGGAGAAACTCTCCAAATCATCTGGCTTTCTGCCTCCACAGCTGATTTCTCTGACAATAAGAGAAGCCAGAGCTTCTTTGTGTGTGTTACTATATTGTTGTAAGAGGGATGACATTCAGGAAAACTAGGACAGCTTCTAACCCAAGATACTTATGTGGTTTTATATGTGACTTTAATGATTAGGGTTAAGCAAACCCATAAAAGGGGTGTTGGCCAAACCCACAGGCTCCATTCAACAATACCAGTGTTTCAGCATTTGAATGGGAGTTTCATGTATGATTTAATTAACACTCTAATCTTAAGATTTAATAAAGGAAAAACTCTTCAGTAATCTGCCCACATGGGAAATGGTGAGAGGCAATATGATGAATCAGCACTGAAAGCCACAAATTTTCTAGCACAGAACAGAAATCTTTCCATTTTTTCTGTCAATGATGTGCAGTTAGTAAATAATACACAAAGAAGAACCAGGGGTATGTTTAAAATTGCACCCTGTTATAAAAATAGAGATGTCAAGGTGGATTGCTGAGGCTGGCGGGGGAGAGCATTAACAGAAGAGAAGTAGCTGCTTGTTGAACAGCTGGAAGACGATTTGTGACAAAAAGGTGAAAACTTAACAGTTGTGTAAAAGAGCAATGATGGTGTGAAATTAATTGGTTAGATTTGCCACAGTTACAAGCTCTCATATAGTCATTACTTTCAGCTGTGACAGATGAGGATAATGCTACAGTTGAGACCTTGGTGTTTTGTGGTAGATGAAGCTGTATATCGGAATGAGTTATTGGCCCCAAAAGTACATTTTTTTGTATACAATTTGCTGAGCTGTAGCCAAAGCCTCAGCAATAAATAAATAACTATTCCATCACAATAACGGCAAATGGCATTGCTAATATACTCCTAGACCACTTCACCTCTATGACTGTTTTTAGTGCTACTAAAGTTGATATTGACTGGAAAAAGGAACAAGAGCAACTCTTTCTTCGATGTATAATACTGTATTTGTAGTGAAACGGGCATGCTAATAGGTACCCAGTGAGCTGCTGGCAGAGAAACAAGAGAGCTGTCACATACCAAGCTATAAGGACATGCCAGTATTCTTCCTCTGAAGATGCTCCCTTTTGGTGAGGACTGAGGAAGCTACAAGTACCTGCTTCTCCTGCATTACTTACTGTATAACTAAATCAAGCAATTCATACTCAAGGGTTCCGAACCATTGATATCCATAGTTGGTTCACCCTTGGTTTGGAGGGCTGATGCAAAGTCAGATAGCACTGCAACTGCCGGAGCAGTGCTTTAACTTCTTTTTTCCTCAAAGTAGAATTCAGACAGTGTTTTCTCAGGAGGGAAGACCTATGTAATTGATATTTCTTATCCATCCTCTTAGCCAGGTGAAGTTCTTTTGGGTGGCATTCTCTATCAAAGCTCAAAACTGATAAGGTAAATCTTAAGTGCTCAGATATTTTGTTCATATTTTTTAAAACATATTAAAAAGAAACTATTAAATTGAAACTCATGCTGGAAGACAAGATATTCTGAAGTGTTCTTTAGGCAGATAGAGTCCTGACTCAGTCATTGGTGAGGATTTAAGGACTACTGAGGGGCCTGAAAAGTTCTTTTGCTCCCACTTCCCACTTTTCTTGTGTATTCCTAAACTGCAAACAGTGATATTGGATCTCAGAATCTATCCCTGATTTCTCAGTTCAGGAAAAATATTCTTACAGGATTTCCATGAGCAGAATCACAGTCTCTCTTCAAAGCTGAAATATCCTGAGTGGATTTACTTGAGACCAAGAAAAAAAGGTGGGGTTTTTTGGGTTTTTTTTTATGTCAAGCTTCTCCAAATTTTCCACAGAAGTGCTAGTCTGCTCTTACTTATAAAGGCTAAAGAAAATCGTGGTAGATTTCTGAATAAATTAAACAAGGGGATGTAGAATATAGCTACTTTTTTGGAAGTTACGAGTTAGACAAGCACAAGGATTGGTCTGAACACAATAATGATTTACCAACATTGTGGGATCTGTGGTGAATTACAGCTTCTATGCCCTACCCTGGGACAGCCCGGGGCAAGACTTCTCCAAGGAATTTTTGAAGTGGTCGGTGAATCAGAGCTTGCAGATAATGCTCCAAATTCACCAGTGTCCCAATATTTACCAAACTGACAATTTCTAAGCTGCTAGAAAAACACTGGTAGTGTATTACACTGAAATAAGAATATCCTCCTTAAACTATCACTTTTCACATTTGATTATTCATGCTGCAAAACAAACTTCAAGAGAATGAATAAGCAAAAGGCTGAGGTCACTTTACATCAGCTGTAAACGTCCTGAGAGCAATACAATGTGAAGGAGTTCCACGGTTTGAAAACACAATCAACTTTTCTTTCAAAAGGCCTTAATTCTTATCTAATTTTTAAAGAAAGCTTTGTTTTCCTCATATGCAGTGGCACAGTATGAGAACTCAAACAATTTTTTAGAACCCATTTGCTTTAATTGATATCTTATTTAATAGGAAAATGTTATGGGATTTCAGTATTTTCAGGAGTGGTCTGCAATTTTGTTATTTCCAAGTCTATTTTTCTAATATTCCCCAAATTAAAAACATCTGAATATTGTTATTTGGCACTAAGGAGAATATAAGTTGAGTTCATTATTCCTTCAAAATAAGAAGGCGGATTTACTCACTTTCAATACTGATTCAGTGAGTAATATTAGCACGATGCTGAATGCAATGAAATGGTGTTGTATATAACATCATGTTTTATTAAAACAGAGAAAAAAACTTTGACATTCTGTGAAACACCAAGTTGAAAAGGAGCTTGGGAACACTGGTGTCTGACAGCTTATGCGTCCAATTACTGATATGTCACCAGAAATATGTGGGAATAAAGTAATGAGATGGCAGTTTCTGTAACAAAGGGTAACATTGTCTTCTTACATCTGGATCATCAATTTCATGCTATGTATAAATCTATATTTTCCTGTTAACTCTTTACAGTCACACAGATCACCAGATCAAGACCCAGAGTGCAGTAATAGAGGTGCAATGAAATTAATGAGCACTAATGTCCACTTTTATAACTTCACAGGACTTATTTACAGTGTTGATATTGCCTTCACAGAAATATATATTGCTTTAAAGGAGGTACTCAACATATTCTGATGTGAAACTGAGACCATAATCTGACCCAAAAAATTACATTGAGGAGAGAGACCTTTCTCTTTTTGCTGCTTTAGAAACCTCATTTCTTCTATTTCTGATGTATTTTCCCTAGAAACTTGCTTGATTTTCAGTTGCTTTTCTCAAATTTAAAATAGGACAAGTGAAACACTTAAAAGCAGCATGACACCAGCGATTCAGTTCAAACACAAATAGATTTTTTCCAGAAGAAAACATTTTATTTATATGTATTGAAGCTTGAAGGCGTCCAGTTCTGGTCAGGATTTCAAATCCAAAAGCCCAACCACTGCAAAGAAAGATGTGTCCATGAGCCAAATCCTTTTTTCTTGTTTGTGGGACACCATCCTAACCCACATTCTCCAGAAGTGCTTAAGTATATTTAGGTACATAACTGGCTAAAACACCTGACAATAGAGGGTAGAAGTGTCCTAAAGTGGACTGTTTCCCTTTATGGCTTCACGTTTTCTACTTTGTCAACCCCCAGGCTATCAGCTGTATTGTAGCATTCATAAAGAAACGCAAGAAAAGCAGCCAACAGGAGGTGAGACGGCACTAAAAGGCTGCGGTCACAGCATCACATTGAAGACCTCTGGGCTAAGATGACCACAAACACAACACTATTACGGCATGCCAGAGCGAAACAGCTGTGGGGATGAAGGTCCTCCTTTCTAGAGGAAAGATGATGGGTCTAGTGAAAAAAGAGGTTTGTGCTTTTGCAAGTTTACACATTTTCTGAAAGACGAGCTCATGAGTGTGTGATGAGATGGCCTGTTGTTCTCAGGTACCTCTCCACGTTGAGGCGTTTGGTACAGTGCGTTTCTGGAACGACTCACAGCACCGCTCTACTTCGACATGCCGGGGAGGGAGTACATTTTGCAAGTGTGTATGTTTGGCCCATATTCTGTCACTCGGATTTTCTCCTTTCGTATGCTTGTGGAGAAACAGCCCCTTCCGAGTTGACTGTTATCAGCAGTTTCCACAGCGCTTTTGTCCCACTCTTGCCAGACCTCTCCTCGATGTCCGAGTAGCACGTGGCGAGTTACCTTTGCAGAGATTATGGCATTAGGCTTCTAAGATAAAATTGTGGTTCAGTGTTTCTAAAGTAATAAGGTGAGTCAATGCAGAGCATCTTGGCAAGACCTGCCCGCTCAGTCAGCGTGCCGTGCCACAGGGCTCCGGCACCGGCCATTCCACCGCCCCACGCTACTGCCTGCTCTTCCTAGGTCTGGCCTGGAGCCGGCTCCTCTTCCCCTGCTGCCCTCTCCACAAGCTGCAGCATACTCTGAACACGTTTATTCCTGCTTTGGAATCCGGCGAACTGTGAATATGTCCTTGAACTAACAGGAGTGCGTATATACGGAAATCCTGGGGTGGAATTTAGCCTGCAAAGGGTTGTACCAACAATAAAATCAGAGGTCCTTATGAATAACAGCAGTTCCAGAGCAGTAAGAAGTTACGTTAAGAAATCCCCCGGCAGAATTCACCTGTATTTGCTCGTACTATGTTAGAAGAGCTGCAGATGTAAAAAGGTGAATATTTATTTTCAGAGTGTGTTTGTGTACTATGTTTCCATCACATCCATACTACTATAATCAAATGTCCTCCATACATGAAGTGTTTCCTAATATGTCCTTTGGTTTTTTAGAGAGATTATTTCAGATTGTCCTTTCAGTGAAATCTTACAATATTTGAAATAGTAATTACAGAACGCCGGAATTAATTTTTCTCCAATAATTATGTGTGTGACAATCCCAAGCAGTTAACTCATTCATTAAAATTCAATAATGATTTCTCCTATGGCTTTCACTAACAGTAATGACATACATTATTATGCATCACTAATCTCCATGAAGAACAATGAAGCAGTATTTTATTGGCATCTAGAATTACTCCACTGTACTTTGCTGCATTCTTTTCAAGAGACGATGAAAGGGGAAGTTGAGCAGTCTGGATTAAGTTTACTTCTTTCAGGCCTTACTTTTGTTTTTTTGTTTTGCTACATCAGCAAAGTGTTAAATAGACACTGAAATATTCTTAAACTGTTTTAATCATTGCATCATAATGGAGATGAGCATCAAAACCCTTGGTACATGTAAAGTTTCTTAGCTGTTAGATTCCCAGGCAATTTTTGCATTATAAATAAAATTTAAAAGTGATTCAATCTTCAGTTTAAAATTAGATGGATTGGCTGAAGTGTTTGAAAGCTTTCTGTTGCCTTTTTAAATTATTTGACTATTCAGCTCTTACTACTTCTTTCAGGCTTTTCTAGGGCATGTTGTGAACAAACATAAGTTCAGCATCTACACTGTGTTTTGGAACAACTCAGGCATAGCTCAGTCATCCTCAGGAGTGTTAGAAAATTGAATTTTCTACCCTAGGTGGAGGGACCAGGTCACTAGTTTACTCCCACTGGAGGAAAAGTTGCAGTAGAGGTACGGAGCAGAATGGGATCAGAGGGAGAAGGGGCCAGCCCTGGGTGAGCTGCTGTTGCAAGCTCCATGCAGTGCAATACATACTCCTGAGGTAGGAAGGAAGGATGTAAGGAACAGGTTAATCCCCTTCACACGTATTTCTTTCACCTCCACCAGCAGCAGAAGTCCCGTAGCACAAACAATGTGGGACACAGACACTTTTCTACACACTGCTGCCCAAGACAAGCACTTGCTTTGCCTATCCTTGCACCTAGGCTAGGTCGGATTCTTCTGTCTGTTTGTGTGGGATTTTTTGTTTGTTGGATTTTTTTGTCCTTGCACAGTGCACAAGCATTAGTATTCAAATTAACGATTTATTTCTGCTCCTGCTCACAGTGGTGGAAATCTTTGCCAAGGGACAGTCTTTCTATCACTGTACAGCCTGTGAAAGCGTCAACTTTATCCCACACATGCCACAGTGTGCAAAGCCAGGATACCAATCTATTTCTACAATTATACCAGTGTAACTAAGAGCATAAACGGTTTACTGGTCTATTTGCTGTCATAACTTATGCAGGATTTGGCACACAATACATCTAATTATTTAGCTAATAGATTAATTCCCTAATGGAATCACAAAGCCAGAGGATTATGAATGTTCAGAATTCTTTTCCTTTTCTGCCTAGTCAAGACAGATCAAGTCATCCTTTTAAGTGCATTCTGCTTCTGTTAGGCATTGAGGTCAAAGAAATTGTTTATATGCCTGTAATTATTATGAAATATGCTGAATTACTAGCCACGCTTCCCACAGTCAGGAACTGAAGGTCAAATTCATTGCCCTTGCCTGCAAAGACGTTATCCCAGGGTAAATTCTACCTATTATAATTCAGTCTTATTTAAACTGAGTAAGAATGACAACCTATAGCACATTACAGCTTCAGACACAGATGTGTATTCCTTGGGGATGCATCAGTAGTCTGGATTCCCAATTCAGAAGTAAAAGCATCCACATTACCATTCTGCAAAAGCTGTGCCTGAACTTTTTTCAGCAGATTGCTCATTGGAATCAGGACAGGTTAAAAGATGTTTCATGAACTGCTGAGATCTAGTTTCCTTGATTGGCACTAGGGAAATTTTTAACTTCAAAATATTGTCTTAGTTTGGGGAACCCAAGAATAAACTAAACATTCTGGTCTAATTTTGTGTTCTCTGAGAACTAGAAACAGAATTTTGAATAGTGTTGTTCTGGATTAAAACAATCGGAAGTCTTAGATACATCACGTGGGTGTCCATTTCCATGACGTTTTGTCGGGAACGAGGGTATTTAACCAAAGCAAATTGTTCCTGCAGATGTAAGAATGTATGTACACGTATGATTGGATCAAAAGTCAATAGTAAACATTTCTTCCATACGGTTTTCATAATTATCCATATAATGAAAAATGCAATTCCATTTTTGTTACTAAACCAGAATATTCACTCTTTTCATTTCTTATTAATTGCGTACTTCATGTAAAAGTAAGTTGTTTTAAAGGCATTCTTTGTCACTTCCATCCAGCTCTTTTTGTTACAGTCGAAGAAAGGGTAAGTTGATAAGTCGTTCATTGTAATGTCATTTAAACAGAAAAAAGACCCTGTATATTTCTAGAGACAAAAAATAATCAACTTTTGACTTATTGTTCAATATGTATATGAACATACCAGGAACTACCACAAGCTATCACATTAGCAGAAAGATCTTCGTTAAAGACTAACTCAGTGCTATGTCACAAATCAGTGTAGTCTTGACTATGCTTGCCTGAATCCAGAATACATAATGATTGACCTCTACAGCAGTCTTTCTAAAAGTGACTCTTCCTTCTGTATACACAACCAGCAGCAGAACACCTGACCACCTTCATAGTCCTGGAGTGCTACCGCTATACAGTTGGCATGTGGACTGCTTTTATGAACACCATCGAGGAGGTACTTATCTAGATTAAACTGGGCAACGTGGAAAGATACTTAGGCAGGACCACTCTTGAAATGCTAAGCCATCGGGTATGCATCTGAAGTGCTGGAAAGTACAACAAGGTGTGAATTAAACTCAGAATAGTCTGAGTTACACTTTCCTCTGTTGATAGACACTGCTGTCTTGTTGCTTGATGAGATGTTTTCATCAGGATAGGTTCCCAAGCATGTTTACTGAGTGAGAGTAAATAACGCTGCCAGTCAGATTTTTTTTTTCCCAGTAAAATAATTCTCTAATTTGGGGTGGGGGTGGGGTGTGTGGCATAGGGGTTTTTTTTTACAAAAGAAAATAAAAACTACTCTCTGGTTTTATGCTGCGAAAGATGAAACAAAAAAAGACACAAACAAACCCAAACCATCAGTAAGTAGACACTTCCGATGTTTTTTTTTTTTAATGGAATATCTTGAAAAAGATTTCAACAGAAAGTTTCGAAGTAAAGCAATGATGGAGGTCAAACAGTGTAAGTTAATGCAGGTAGCTGCCAGGATGATCAAATGTATGCCATTTCCTCACTCATGAGTGTGGCTGTGTGTTAGATAATCTTAGGGAACACAGAAGGAACTGGAGGTGCCGGAATTTACAGAATGTGACACAGAACAGCAGTAGGATAATTCATACCAAATTCCTCTACCACCTTCTGTACTGAGCTCTGAATTCCACCAATAGGTGGCTAAACGTATTTTTTTTTTTAACGTAAAGTACGTTTAACACTTTAAGACACATTGTTCCTTTCAAATAACATGAGCCTTTTTACCATTCTCCTTAATAGACTTCTAGAAAGTAAATAGCCATCTGGTCTATGGAGACATTAAAAGGTAGGAGAGGAATTTTATAAACAGGGGAGTTGTTACACAAGGCAATCTCCTCAAGCATTCTGAAATTTGTTGACCTGCATCTCTGGTGCACTGGGTCACTTTGAATTTCAGTGACTCTGGAAATTCTAAAGAATCAATATTTGCAAAGACATGAATTTGCTCTCAAGCAATGACCTGGATGCGAGCACATCTATAAAATACAGGGATGCTTTGCTGATCTTTCATCAGAGATATCAGCAATCACATTCTTCAGCCAAAGTTCTTTGAAATTAAAATTTTAACTGAACATCAAATTATTTGAAATGTCTTTGACCTTTAACTTGAAACTGAAGAAAAATGCCACAGGAGAGAAAATATTGCTTATACATGAGATAAGGAAAAACAGTCTATGAAAGGTGGTTAAAGCAATGGCAGCTATAGACGAATGTATTTAGTGTCTCTAAAACAGTAGATTCAAAACACTGCATTAAATACTCTGTTTTGCATTGAACATAGTTGATTTGTTTTGTATTTACAGTTTTCTATAATGCCATGTTCTTGACGATGTGGCTTTCTGCGACTCTGAAGCTTTTAGTGCTTTTTGCACCTTTATTGCATGAGAAAGGCAGCAAGACACATTTTGTGACAGTACCAATTAAAGCTTCTCCCTGAAGAGTTTTGCTGGGAGAGTTGTTGATCAACAGGCTGATGTAGTACACAAAAGGAGCGTGTCACTTGTCTGCAGCCACCCTTGTTGATGCAAAATGACAGTGAGGAGGCTCTTCTGTTACCACATTAGTCACAGAGTATGTTCTGAAGTGCTCTCAGAGTCCTGAAGGGAGAACACGCTTGCATACCAGCTTCCAGGTTTGTCTTCATTGTTAAAATTCACAGTTAAAAGAGCTGTGAATTCCTGTCTCAGAGCTCCTCAGGAGCGTTAACTATCCCACGATGAGAGTGCCAGGTGAAGACAGGCACTCTCATATTATCATAAAATAAACATGCAGAGGTCAGCTGTTTTCCCACCTGATGCAGACAAGTTTATCTGACAGCAAAACAAAAAGTAGCTCATGTCCATTATGGTCTCTCGATCTGCTATGTTAACAGAGGCTGAAATCACAATCCCAAATGCAGCCACTCCTGAGATTTGTGGACTTCTAACTCTGGATTCAGAGCCATGTCCTAACACATACTTTTGATATTACCCCCACCCTTAGTTAGTCTAAGGGTTAGAAGCAAGAAGTGACAAAGCTAAGCGTGAAAATAATTCACTTTTATTTTTGCAGGAGTTTTGGCCATGTATGGATGTCCCAAAGTGACTCAAGTCAGACACATAAATCTTGATAACCTTCTGATTTTTTCCAGTGAAAAAGAGGAGCAAAGTAATTTCATTTCCAGAGATGTTGATGATATATGAAGAAAAGAAGAAAGAATGAAAAAGATTAAATACTACCCATGTCTGAGCTGTATAGAGACTGGACAATCAGGGGAGGTCTCCAGACCACACATCTTGCATTTACAGGCAGCTTGCAATCAGCTTGAAATCTGTTGTCTGTAAATCCCATCTGCCTTTGTGACAGGTAGAATTGGTGCATTCTCAGGCAGAATGTCAAGAGTGTTTCTGCACAGCCCTCCATGGCCACCTCCTCTGCACAGTGCCGTGGCAGCAGTCTCCACAGATGTTCCAAATCTGTCTCTGCATGGGAAAGAAAATTGCTTTCCTGTGTGCTCTAAAGCTCCTGATTTATCTCCGGTTTTCTTCCAGGGACATTCCAGCTGGGTCAGCTTAAAGCCAGCCCTGCAGTCTGCTTTGCAGATAGATAATGCAGATGGGAAATAAATATGACTTTGAGACCATCCTCAAGATGGCTTCTCCATTGTATGGACACAGCCATAGTCTAGCCTGAAACCGTGGATGAAATGGAAGCTGCCATGGTTGAAAAGCACTATGCAGAATGAAAGCCAATGTATTGGCTACAAAATCCATATTATGACGCTAATTTGCAGTCAGGTAGCATCATCTTTGGTGTGCCATAGACTATGAGGTGTGCCTAGAGGAAGGTTTCTGTAATGCTGGCAGCATTAGACTGAACTGCTTCAATTCTATGAACCCTACACAAGTCACATTTTCAAGGACATGGGTGGTAATTAGAATTGGGACTGATTTTTCTTAAATCTAAGCTAAATTTAAATCTAATCTTGTAATTCTGGACTCCTTCAAAAGAAAATGGTGCGTAGTGGACAGAGGTCTAAAATAGGCCAGATGACTGTCTCTGCAGCGGTGCTTATCTCTCTTTGTCCAACTTATTTGTCTAACTATAGCAGGTGCACAGGACACATAGCTTTGATGTAGATACCTAATTTTTCAAGGTCTAAACTTCAGTAAAAATCACCCCAAATGTCATTAACAAGTAAGTACAGCTGGTCTATAAATTGCCATTTTTACCACTGATAGACTGTACTTTAGTACAGTCTCTTTGTGTCGTAGTTTCCTCATATGGTTTCCTTTTTTCAATCAATTACCTTTAGGTTACAAAAAAAATTTAGAATGGCAACTGTCTGTTACTAGGTGCACATACAGTTCTCAACAAGGAGATTTCTGAACTTAATCAAGGCTTCTAATTGCTGCTGTGCCATGAAAGACACTCACAGTACTTAGAGTAGTTATTTTGGTTGTTACTGTTTTAATAAGCAACTTAAACATAGAAAAGACCCACTGTTTCTTTGCTGGTGTTCCTGAGTTAAGTATTATAAGCCCATTGGAAAAAAAAAAAAATTTCTGTGGAATCCTTTCTGGTTGACAAGCTCCTAAATGCAAGAAGACTCTTGTCTTTACATGGTGAAGAGGCATCATACACATATGGCATGTGGTACAAGGAAAGAAGTAAACAAAACCAGTAATTAGGTTGAAAGAAAGAAAAAAAAGAATATCATTCATCAGTTATAGAATACAGGACCCAAATTCTGGGGGAAGGGATCATACATGGAAGTTTTGTAATCTTGACTCACAACACCATTAACATAAGCCTGGGCTTTGGAGGATAACCTTCAGCAGTGGATAAAATGCTTAGAGGTCCCTGCTGTCTGTCTTATTCAAAGGCATGATCTCTATAAACTCACAAATGCAGTTTTTAATGCCTGTTCCTGTCTGCCCTGGCCATCTTATTCATGTCCCTTGTGAATCCCATTAAAACTTGCAAGGCTGCCTCTGAAGTAAACTTTTTGGTACAAAAACTCACAGAGACTTTCTTTTACCTGCGTATGTGCACAGACACACACAGACAGAATATCATTTGCCATGAAGATTTCAAACCCCCACCCCCATAGCTCCTAGGATTACTGGACCAAGCCACAGATAATCTGGATTTAGTAGCTAAAAGAAAAACAATTAATACTTTGTATTTTTTATTATTTCCCTAAGGAAAAATAATATAGTTTACATTTTTAAGTGTCTAATTAACATGCATCACCCATGTAAGTTCTTATATCCCTTTTGTGAAGTTAATCACAGTGTACACTTCAGTCTCCAACAGGAGTGGGTGGTCACAAAATGAAGAAGTATACACGAATACTAATGATGCAGTAGTACCTTCAAGACAAATTCCATTCGTCTTCTATCCGAAGATGAAGATCAACTTTAGATATTTATTGCTGTTTGTACCAGGCTATGACCCAGGAGCCCAGGCCACAACCTATAATATTCATGGTCTGCCTTCTACAGCATGTCGTATAGATAGCTATAGTGAAGATCCTGTGGTAAAGGGAAGCATTTCCAATTTCAGGCTAACACAAGAATACTTGTGAAGAATTCCACCTGGACACCTAGACCAAAACCAAGGACTCCTGTTTTATCTTCCGAATCATACCGTTTCTCTCAACTTTTATCTTAAAACCCAAAAGCCAAAGACAGAAAAATTTTTCAGTCAACATTGAGAAAAGCAGAAAGAAGTCAGGACAACAAAGGATGATAGAGCATCCACAGTCCCGGACTTGCATGAAGGCTGGTATCCCACATGGCTTTGCTTCCTGCCTAGGATTCTGACTCTTAAAAAAAAAAGTGGAATTGAGATTATCGCAATTGTGCAATACTGAATGTAGGGAACATGGCTGCACTGTTTTTCTTCCTCTGGTTATTACTGGAGAGTTGCAAATATGGACATAAAGCTGTTTATTGCACCTTCCCATAATTACTTCAAATTATTTAAAAACTGTAAAAATAACAGAGGTTATTATTTCCAACTTCAGTAACTCCTTGTCAAGCTAACCCAGAAAGGCAATTGAAAAAAAAAGTAAATTGTATCCTGTAACCGAAAAGTCATCAGTATCAACACATAAAGCAAAGTCCAAGCCAAATGGCATCGTCTTTTTCTAACATTTTCTCTGCACAGTATGTCAAGGAAGCTTGTGCCCAGAGAAGAGGATGTGTCTACAATGCTATGGGGTCCTGGTGATCCCTGTCATTCTAATGGACCATTAAATTCTGTTACTAATGGACATACATTACAACGCCAGCTGTAAGGTATTATGAGGTTAGTAATATTCTCCAAAGGGCTAGACATTTACTTGGATAATAAAAACACACTGTGTTATAATAATAAGGGTTAAACAAATAATTAAAATACAAAAGAGTATTTTGAGAGCGATATAAATACAACTGGCTTCAAGGCAGAAGCTAACCTGTAATTGATGACAGTTCCTTTTGTGTAGTTTTTCCGTAGTTCCTCTTTGCTGGAGAGCTTATTGTACCTTCCTCCGAAACGCCTGGTCCCAGCTCTACCACTGACAGTATTTTGGTATACAGAGGAAGAGAAAGTATCTTCCAGAAAATGATTTATAGATTTCTAATGGGATGTAGGAAAATGCGACTTTTCAATAGCCTGCAATCAAAAGACATTCAACAAAAGCTATGTAGACTGTGAAAGAATAAGCAAAATGTAATCATCCATATTCATGAAAAGACATTAACCCACTTACCTGGAGTATTCAATTATTTCCCTATTTATGGATAATATGTGTGCTATAAATGTCAAGATCAATTTAAAAAGTGAGTAAATTGCCTTTTTATTTCCTGGTATTAAATAGCGTCCTGCATGCATGGCTGTCACTCCAAAATTGTTTAGTTTTCTCCTATCATAAAAGCTCCAGCTATTCTATAATTGTACATGAATCGGAAAATGGAATGCACAGGATACTATCAAGCAGTTAATGGCATAAATACTTTATTTTAATCATTCAGAAAAATGAAGAAATGTTTGAAAATGCCAGAAGAGACTATTATAGTCACGGTCTGACAGTGATGGAGGGAAGGAGGGCTTGTACCTCTTGTGCACAGTAGTATAGAGAGCTCAGACAGAAGTAAATACTTCTATAATGTTTATGAATTTGAATGAACAAAACATATTTATATTACTTTCCATTATATATGCAGGAACTTCTGCTTAAATATTACATTCATGTCTTCTTATGAAAAATCTTTCTGTTAAAATAATTTGGGTAAAAAATTTGAAAGGTGAATAAAAACATGAAAAGACCTTAAGCATGGGACCTAAAGAAAGTTACATTTGGCTGAATACCTACACTACTGGAAAGCTCTTATTTTTAAGATATGTTTCAAATGACTTAAACACCTTATTTACAAGCACCTTTACCAGCCTGTGACACATCTGTGTAGCCATTATACAGAAAACTGAATGCCACTTCTAGATTACGTTTTGCTTTAATAAGTGAGAAAATCCTTTTCGCAGCTACATTACTGATCCAAAGAACGCTACTTCTCCATGTCTCTGGTTGAATTTCTGTGGAGGGTTGCACAGAACAATAACAATCAAATAAGCTAATCTTCCAGATAAATAAAGATGATTGGAAAATGTGCTGTCAAAATTGTGTTAATCAGAAAATGTCCTTTTTTACCTTATATGGAAATTTTAATTTCATTTGATTCCCTCCCTCTATGTTTTTCAAAGAAACAAGAAACAAAAAAGGGGGGGGGGGTGTGCAGTTCTTAGGGGTTTTATTGTTTGGGGGGGGGTTTCCCCACCTTAATAAATGAACATTTATTTCATTTTCAGATTGTCATAAAGAAACGCTGGCAATTTTTTAATGATTTTTTTTCCCAAAAAGTCCTATGAAAATACTGTTTGTATTATTCCAGCAGCTGCACATCTCACTATAACCTGAAGAAACTTTTAACAGATTCTTTTCAGTTTTCTCTTTCGTTTTGTATGAGAATGATTTTGTCTTTTAATAGGTAAGTAACCACCAGAGGCAGATGATCTTTGCAAGGCAGTTTATAATGGTAGCACACTAGTAGTTGAATATTATGGTTTGTTAGCTTAATTATATGCTTAATTTTCCGAGGTAAATTATTGATTATGCAAACTGGGTTCTTTAAGAATCAACCCCATGCTTTGAAAAACATACCAAGTAAGAAACAGTAAGCACATTCTTTTGTTTTTCATTTTGAAGTTTCTGAGTGAGACTTCCTTTAATACTTCATGAGATACTTTAAAAATGCTAATAATAAAAAATAATAATGCTAATAATTTTCAATGGAACCAAAGAAGGGCTTGGTAATACATTCTTTTATGCAAGTTACTATAAGCTAGTTCTTCCACACTTTGTCTCAGTGTAACATACAGAGAGAAGTAATGCGTGATAAAACTCAAAATAAGCCTTTTCATAGCAGCAGATTTCTTTCTTTAAAGATAAAGCATTTCTGGGCAATTTGTGAATGCTTAAACACAAACACTTCTTAGAAAAACAAGTCATATGTTCACAGGACCTCACTTTCCTCTCATACCAGTTTTGTCCTAGTATGCCCTACTAGCAACATTTAACCACTTCCACAGCTGTCCTGTTTTCAGCCAGGGTAGAGTTAATTTTCTTCACAGAAGCTAGCGTGAGGCTGTGTTTTGGATTTGGGATGAGAAAATGTTGATAAGGTGCTGATGTTTTGAGTTGTTGCTAAGCAGTCAAGGACAGTCCAGCTTCTCATGCTGGCCTGCAGCGAGCAGGCTGGGGGTGCACGGGAAGCTGGGAGGGGACACAGCTGGGACAGCTGACCCAGGCTGGCCAAAGAGATATTCCACACCATATAACGTCATTCTCAGTATATAAAGCTGGGACGAAGAAGAAGGAAGGGGTGGAGGGATGTTCGGAGTTATGGCGTCTGTCTTCCCAAGAAACCATTACGCGTGACGGAGCCCTGCTTCCCTGGAGATGGCTGAAACCAGGACAACAACCGATCAAGGTCCTCCTTTTTTCAGACACAACCCTGTAGAAAAATTCAGTCCCTATTTCAAATACAGTGATCTAGGATAAATTAGAAATAGTTTTGCTGATGAAGATGTTATTATGTTATACTTGTAAAAACATTGATACTTCAGTGAAAGTTGGAGTAACTGCCAGCAAGGCAAAAAGCTCAGACTGTCCTTCAGTGCCTAACTCCTATTTCCTCCACTGGTGAAGATCCCTGCAGTTTGGATAAATTGGTTCTGAGGTCTGGACTGAGTTTATCTTATTTGAGGCTTTTAACTGTTCTACTTCAATTTGGATGAGCTTCCATTCCCTGTCTGAAAAACAGGGATGATAATGGGTGTCTTCAAAGACAGTGCTTCTGAGTGTATTTGATTATATAATATTCAGCTTTTGTAATAATTATTATGGTCTGTAATGCTATAATTCTACAATATTGACTCTGTAAGAATTATATATTTTTCTGAGCTGAGACTCTTCTGAGATCACAATGAATTTATCTTAGAAATCCCCACCACCAGATAAAAGCAACAAACATGTCCATTGAGATAAACATGTCCCTTGAGAACCATTAGGGGAAAAGGTTTTTCTTCACAGCTCATAGTAAAATAATTTTTTCCCTCCTGTGTCCCCTGCTGCTGCTGTATTTTTCTGGCCTTTTTTTGAGCATGAACATTTAAAGGACAAGTTGTTTTATTAGGACAATAAAGAATGTAACATAGGAAGTGGATATTTTCCCAAATTGTGATTGGGGTATGGGGTATGGGCGTACTTGTACCTACTCTGGCTTTAAACTAAGCACTTCCAAAAGCTAGCAGCAGCTGTGCACAAGTCAGGCTGAGCTGAATGTTCAAATGTTTACCCTAATTTTGAATAGCCTTTGAGATCTGTTCTGCTTTGGGGCTGGCCAACACTGACAACTGAACCACCATCACCTTGCTCGTATTCATGATCAGGATACTCTGGAAAATGGAAGACCCATATAATATGACTATTACTATTTCCCAACCTGCACAGGTTGTCCCAAATCAGCATAGACATCCCAGAAACACCACCCCAGTTCTACAAATACCAAGAAGATTAACTCAACCACAGCCCCGTAAGACTGTGTGGAGCCAGCTGAGATCAGGAAATGCTGTAGGTGTGTTAGTACAGCACGGTGTCTGTGCTAACAATTCATGCCAGAAAAAATCATTTGGCTATTTTTATTTATAAACTGGGTAATCTCTCTACAAATAATCAAGAGCTGACTATACTGTCAAGTTATTTTAGGTACATCTACATCAGAGTCAGTTCCAGTAGGGATTTCATGTAACTTAGCACCATGCAGGTGCTTGCTGGAGCAGTTTTAAGTGAATTTGCTCTCAAACAGCATAAACCATTTCAGTCTCAGTTCACATTCTGTACCCCCAATGACGTTTCTGTGACCACTTTTTGGAGAAGCTACAGGACCACACAGAAATACCATTTTGTATCAAACCACAGAAGAGTTCCTCTTGCCTATCATGGAGGACCAGGTTCTTATTATAGTAGACGGTATTATTTCAGTGGATGATGCATTCATTCTCCCCCACCCCTTTTCCATGTTCTCCATACTTAAATCATTTTATTTTAAAAGGTTAAGAGAAAAATGTACAGCTTTGGTAGGATGAGTCCAGAGCCTGATACACAACTGATGGTCTTCTCTGTGCTCAGCTTCTAGACAGTGGATTAAAGGTGTAAGTAGATGGGCTGATATCTAGTCAATATATAGCGAATAATAACCTGACAGGCTCTTACATACCTATTAGCCAAAAGGAGATGTTCCAAATAAACAAATTATTTCCATCACAAAGATAGCTTCAGAGTTTTCCCTTTCATGGCCTGGACTTTTACAGTAATATAGAAGCAGAATGTGTATGAGTTTGAACTGTAAAGCAATGGACCAGTTACAAACTTAGTGAAAGTAATCCAATGAATCACATCTCGGATCCTTTCCACACTAAGAAACCTGCAATCTCCCCATGGAGTTTTATGGATAGAAGCACTGGATGAAGCATCAGTGCATGCCAGACTTTCAAGATGTGTGTCAGGAAGACTACCTTTAGATTAGTGGGTGTATAATAACACTTCAGAGTTAATGTCTTTTGTTGATTTAAGTAACCAGATGGTTTTTAAGGTTTATTTACAGTGCTTAAAATGTTACAACCACCTACATGGCCATTAGAAGTCAGGATTTCCCCACTGAGAGGATAAGATTGGCCCTGACTCTGTAATAACAAGGGAGAAATCTTAGTAAAAAATTCCTACTCTGCCCACATCCCTAGAGGTCCTTGACACTGTAAATTATATTTAACATCTCCCTTCATTGGTCCTTGTTTCTCACTTAGTCTTCTATCAACAAAAAGACAAAAACTCCCCAAATAATAATAAAATATTTAAATAGTAGTGAGGACATCTCATCTTAGTATTTCCTGGCCACTAATAATGACATGATTAAATGGCCTAAAGTGATGTCTAGAACTGTAACCTCCTCCTAGATAGTTATTTATTTCCAGGAGATGTCTGGAGTGTCTGGAGTATCAAGATGGCACCTTGATAGTTATTGTTCTAACAAATTACCCCGTTAAATGTTTCTCTCCTGGTCATCTTTTATCAAGCTGAACATACAGGTTTGTGTAATCTGCAATTGTTTGTGGTATACAATTATTCAAAAGCAGGACACTTCATTTCATATTCACTAATTATGATTCCTTTCTTCAGCACAGCTATTTCAGATCAAAAATATGCCAGCAAAGGGAATAGAAATAACAACGGAAAATAAGCTATCATCCATTGTTACCAAAGGGTTCATGAGATTTTACAAATCAATTGTAATGTAGTCTTTTGTTTGTAAACTGCTGTTAAAAAAAACATGTTCTTGTTTTTATCACAAAATGCACTTGTTCTTTTATTTCTTTTGTCTCATTTAAGGAATGGAGAAGTCAATGTAGAAAATGACAGTAATACAGCAAAAACAGTAGATTGTCTTCCCCATAGCTCTTGGGATTTCAGATCTTCAGCTTTGTTAATTCTAATCGAGAGCTAGACTTTACCTCTCAGAGGTAAAATAGTTCATGACTGAGAAAGATAGCTCTGGTTTTCTGTGTATCATCTTTCTCTTTCAAAGCAGGAGAAGCTATGCCAGATGGTAGGTGAAAATGTGGTGAGAAGGTGTTGGAGTCTGACAGTCCTCTCTGGTGCCCTTAGCCAAAGAAAGCTACTCTAAACAGCTAGTAAACTGAGCCAAGAGTTCTGTAGTGAAGAGAGAAGGCTGTAAAGTTTGTATAGAGTCACCTTTGGATCAGATCTTCCCCCACTCTAGCGTGGTTCAGTTCATCTCCGAACAAGACTTCGTTCTGAGCAGATGCATCTGCACAATATTGAATTGACATGTTATCAGAATGTAAGAATATAATAGGCCAGAAAGAATGACAGATTAGTCAGGTTGGGAGTTCAGCTGTAAGAGTTTGGATTGACTTATTTTCCAGGTGGCAATGTTTATAAAGGTCACTTCCCAGCATTAGGCACTCAGCCATGACTTGATCGTCTGATTATTCCTGGGACTTATACATATTCCATGTTGATAGATGTCACAGTAAAATTTTTGTATTTCTGAATTTCTAGCGGCAGGCCAGGTTTCAGCATGTCTTGATTTGCTAGATTCAGGAATTAAGAATATTGTCAATGCCAGTCAAATTACTTATTAGTTTTATTACAGTAATAAAGCTGCCCTTATTTTTTATGAACTTGAGTCAGTGGAGAACTCCATAAATTCCTCATCAAACAGTGTGATATTATACCCATGCCTTCATCTATATAGTGCTTGAGCATGTCACTAGATTAGGGATTGACAAACCATAACATTTACAACAGCATCATACTGTGAATGGTTAAAAGTCTTGACTGATGTATTCTAGAATACTGTGAGATTTGAAGAAAGCAACCATCTAAACAAACAGATCTCCTGAGTTCCTAGGAAATGCGTCAATATGTCAGGTGGGTGGAACTTCTGAGATACAACAGTGATTTTGTAAATTGAAAGGGAAAATTAATAGCTAACAAATATTTAATAATAAGAAATTGGGAACATTTATAAACAAAGATGTGGTTGGGTGAAAGGTTAAATAGGTATGATGGCTACTGTGAAATTAACAGATCAAGAACTTACTTAAATATCCTTTTGTGTAGGAAAAACCCCAAAATTTTCCAAGGAAGAAAAAGCAACCTGTAGAAAGGATGTTGGATTAAATGGAAGGTTTTTGTATTCCTAGGCCTCTTCGGCTTCTTGTGCAACATTGGATAAGTCAGTCATTTATTTTGCGTAATCCCTTACTTGCTAAGGATATTATTTTCCTACCCACAGGGCAGTTTTGAGGATAAATTCCCTTAATAATGACTAGCATTTGAAAATTTGGATGTAGTCATACAAGTATCGAAGTCCTTAGTTATCTATTAGTTCAGAAGGAAATTAGATTTGGGAGATGGTTTTGTCTCTTTCTCAAACCTGCAATTTACTAAAAATAATGAAACTCTAGGACTTAGGTGGCTGCCTAAATTGGAGAATTATATTATCAACTCAGTTTCAGTGGCAGAGTTGATGCTCACAATTCTGACTACTAAAAAATGTCTTGATGACTATAGAAACACTCACTGAGCAAAAAGAAGAGACTAATTCTGTGCTATCTTAATGAAACAAGTATTTTGAGGAAAAAAAAAATGACTATTTTGTCTATGGGATAACTTTGATATTCAAATTCCCTTCTTCCTGCATCTTGACTCTTACATGCAAATACACACCAACCTTCCCATATGTCAGTCTGACACTAAAGGCAATGAATATTTTTTGCTTGAAATATTTTACTGTGTTACTCTTCTTAAATAACTCATTGGCACACTTTATTGGATGGGATTTTTTTTTAATATTAACAACAATTTTTATGGATCCTTAAATTCCATCATTATTTTTTAAATTAGAAACAAACTCCTATCCACAAATTTTATTCATCAGGTTATCTTTTTAGTAGGCAAATATTTCACTAGTTTTCCCACACATATTGCAAATTACATAAATATTTTTGGAAAAAGTGAACTGATCCCTTCTACAATCCTTAAAAGTATAAAAAGCTGAAAAACATGTTATTTTGCATTAAAAATGTTATTTTTGACCAGTAATTACCAGGACCCCTCCTCAGTCTTGTTCAAATATTTTTGAAAATCTAAATAGAAAATTAATTATAGTCTATCAATACATAGAATTAAAGGATTGCTTCTTGCAGAGTCTTTAGAGAAATATTTTCATTTTTCAGAGTATTCCAGAATTAATTCAGAACAGATGCCTGATAGTTATAAAGAAACACTTTAATGGATCCGTGCAATAAAAACCTTGTGCACCTGAAAGTTAAGGACTGCAACATTGCCATGTAGGTCAAACTGAAAATACACAGTCCCTTAACTCACAATTAATTTCCTAACCTCACATTCTGTTGAACAGGAAAATAAAGTTGCATTAGGAAATAAAAATCTAAAGATTTTTTTGGAGCTGGGCCTTTCAGCTCAGAGCAGAGAAGGAGGTGGTCTGGGTCAGTACTCCAAGAGAATGGCAGATCACAGCATGGTCTGGATTCAGGACATATGTGTGGCGAATTTGCTTTTGGGTAGATGCTTTTCATCCATCAACGATTCTTTTGTAAGGACAGCAAAGACAGTCAGATGGGCAGGCACACATCTGAGAGAGGGTCAAAATGCAGGAAGAGTTCGTTGAAGACCAGAACGATGACAAGCACTCCTGAACAGTTTTTCTCCTGCGTGTAGGCTTGGCCAGCAAGATATGCAAAGGGAAGTAAAAACAAGAAACACGGAACAAGGACCTACCTTGACGTATTCCTGCCTGACAGTGTAGGTGTATTGTCACCTTCAGTTAATGAAAAGGAAAACTCAAAGCTGAGTACAAAGACATACAGAAAGACACCTCTGTATATTTGGAAACGCATAACTCTGATTTTCTCCATGTGGGTACCAACCTCCTTCACTGAAGAAGTTTCATTTTTGTTTGGGGTTTTTTTTTGTATTTTCACTAGCAATGCATTTTTTGTCCAAGATGCTAGAAACCCAATACTGCTTACGTTTGAAAGGATTCAAAACTATATCTGCAGCTTTAGAAGGCTGTCCTAACAAGTGACTCTTTAAGCTGTGGTTCCATGCCTTTGCAACAGGCTGCCCAGGGAGGTGGTGGAGTCGCCATGTCTGGAAGTGTTCAAAAAACGTGTGGATGTGGCACTTTGGGACATGGTTTAGGAAACATGGTGGTGCTGGATTAATGATTGGACTTGATGATCTTGAAGGTCCTTTCCAACCTAGTGATTCTGTGATTCTGTGAAAGGTTTCATTATGCCCTAGAAAAAGAACCCATAAGCAGATAAAACTCTATAGCCTCATAAAGCACTAAGGTGATGGAGGAAAGCTCTCACCAGTCTTCTAATGGTGATTTATGTTTTTTTCAAAAGTTGTTTCACCCCAATATTTTGAAAAGACTTTGCAGAGCAACAGAAACACATATCCTCTGTCTTAACCAAATACTTTACCTATTTGTATACTAAATCATGCTCTAAATCAGGGCTCCGAGCAACTTGATCTAGTTGAAGATGTCCCTGCTCATTGCAGGGTGGGTTGGACTAGATGACCTTTAAAGGCCTTTTCAAACTCAAATTATTCTATGATTCTATGCTCCTTAACACTAGTTCTCTCTGTCCAGCTTCATGACAGTGGCCTTCCATTTTGATTTCTTTTTCAGCCTCAAGAGATACGCAGAAAAAGGCTCTCTGATGTAGCCTGGTGTCTAGAGAATTCTTCTGGGAGGAAAATGAATGAATTCTCAGAGGAATAATTCTCTATGTTTTAATACTGCTGAATTTTATAATGCAATGGAGAAAGTGCATACTCTTCCAAGAACATTTCGAAAGAAAACAGAGACAACTTGTGTATTTTGAAAAAAATATGGTCCTAGGGCTGTGCTTAGCTAGTGCCCAAAATAAGGGTTGGGTAGCTCTTAGCTTTGTATAATCATAAGACATTTGCAAAGCTATTCATCTCTGTAGCAGTTAAGACTCCAGAAGTACAATTTCTATGAAAATTCAAACTCAAAACCTGTAGTGCCTGGCAATATTTGGTACCTCCAAGGCAGTCAAAAAGGAATTGGTATACCTATATTCTGGATAAAAACAACTAAATTATGGCTGATTCCTACATTTGGTGCTTAAGATAGGTTCTGAGTCTAACCCTGTTCATACAATTTTATTGCTACACCATTTAAAATTATTGCCCAATGAGTAGTAAGAAAAACCAACCTTCTATAAGCAGTCTCTAATACATGGGACCCTGTCATTTCTCCACAATTCCTCTCTCAATGGAAAGAACTGAACAAATTCGGTATGCTACACCATGAATTAATAAAATAATGGATTGATATGTAAGAGACTTGCCCTGCTTTTTGATTTGTTATTAACTTCCTGAAAGACTTTGGACTATTGCCCCTTTGTTGGGATTTTCTATTAACATTAAGCTCAAACTCATTTTGGTGCAACTCTGTTGTTTCTAATTACTACTATTGCCTAGATAATAAAGCGTTACAGATGCCACTCTACAAATTTAATAAATCATGTAAGATGTAATCTGTACCAAAATAGTACATCTGCTATGATTCCACAATAGTCTGGTCCGCTTTGGAATTAGAAACAGATGTTGCGTTACATTAGGAGGGAAAATCTGGCTAGTAAGGAGTAGAGTAGAAGAAAACAGGATTCTTTACCATTACCATCTGCTTTTTAAAACGTTGATGTATATTGTTTTGGTCCTTAAAGATGTCTCCCTTTGAAATACTTTAAATTGATAGAGTTTACACTTTCAACACTCTGAACAACTTGAGGCATAGGTTGGTACTTTCAGCCTAGAATTTTAGTTCAATAAGTAAACATTCTGGAATGAGTTTCTGCCAATTATCAGCGTGGGAAGAGACTTCAAGTGAGTCATCTGTAGTAGCTCATCCTCCTGAGTCATGGCAGAACCGATGCAAATATTACTTCACGGTCCCAGGACTAGCTGTGAATATTTCAAATGAGTTTACTTCAGTCAGCTTCCTTGCAATTGATTCTTCTGCAGAAATAATTAGTAAGCATCCTCTAATACTTAATCACTTTCTCCCATACAAGGGCACAACTCCCTTTCTTCTTCTCCTCCAACAAATGATAATGGTTTGTGACATAAGATTTCCTCCTTCTAAAATTGTATTGTTTGTATTGGGGTTTTTTTTACAATTTATTTTATTTATTCTCTCATTGCTTTGTTCTCTTATCCCACTCTCATGGATCAAGTTTTTAAGTATCTTAGGAAACTTGCTGGTCTTCTTTTGATTCTCTGCAGATTTCTATTCTCTTTGAAATACAACATCCCAAAATGTGAGTGTTATTTCAAGTAAAGCCAAAGCAGCACTCTTATACAGTTGTTCCCATCAAGCTTGATTTACTACGATAATCCTATTCATACAAACCAATACAGAACTGCCTTTTTTATGATTGCTGACTTACCCCCAATTTATCTTACCCCACTTTAATCTTTACGCACTCCTTGATGAACACAATTTAACTGTGTTCTTGAATTTGATTACTCTCCCATGTGTAAACTTATTTCCATTTGTCTTTACTGAATCTCCTCATTGTTTTTAGACACTTACTCCAGTTTAAGAAGAGTATCCCATGTTTTAATCCTAACCTCCAAAATAGTTTAGATCCATTTCAGTGTTAACTTACACATATAAAAGTTATGGATGCTTTACAGCACCCTCCAAGTCTTCAGTGAAATTTTGTTACATGTTGGAGTCAGAACAATTTTACAGGACCCTACATTAAATTTGCCATTGGAACATCAGAATTAATTACTTTGTTCTTTAGAAAAGTCCATGCCCACCTTCTAGAATGTCCAATAAATTTCTGTATGCCTCATAACCATATAAAATTCTCAGATTTTCCCTAGCAGGTGTCTTCAGGATCAAAGTAGTTAGTTAGACTGAAGTCCACTGGTGGTATTTCTTCTCCCTCAAAATTCCAAAGTCAAATATGTAAAGAAGAAAAAGAAAAAAAATATGTAAGGAAGAATCCTCTGCCAGTCTTTTTCAAATGTTGTTGCAAAACTGACAGACATTTATCCCTCCCAACTTCTTGAACTAACTTCTCACAATGCCCCTGTTGTACTAACATCTCCTGCGTTATTACTTCTCCTTTCCTCACAGTGTACTAAGGATCGCATTCAGTTTCTTGTTCCCTGCAATACTCTATTTTCCCCCGCTCAAAGAAAAGATTATCTCTGAAAATTTCCTCTGCCTAGAAGAAGTTCTTGTTCCTCTCATTGCTTCTGCTTTATTGAATAGTCAACTGATTCAAATAAAAAAAAAGGGCCCAATGCTAGATTGTTCTTTTTCAGCTTCCCAAAATATTACTTCTGCAACCCACTTAGACAACAACTGGGTTCACACAAAGAGTTTCTTAGCTGCATGTTCATTTCATGAGTATCTCTTTCCTTTTATCTATACTAACATACAGACTGAGATCTAACATCGACCTTCAAAAATCATGTCTTACTTGATCGTCTTTCCAACTCTAGTTTTATTACGAGTCTTCTCAGAGAGTGTTGCTTAAATATTATGTTTTTCTAAACTCAGAAATGTTCAGGGTTGCAGAGGCAGGCTCTATTCATCATGAACTTTGATTTGCTCTTGGCCTCTGCAGGCACCTGACCAGTTCTTTTAGAGGGTTACTGAATCTATTAAAGCACGGTGAAGTAAAGCCCTTCCTTACCCCAGCTACCAGTAACAAAACAAAAACAAAACAAAAACAACATCCAAACAAACCAAAAACACAACCCCCAAAAAAGATGAAAGAAAGGAAGATAAAGATCATGAGCTGTCTGATTTACATAGAAAGTGGTAAAAGCAGAGGCTCTCCTCCCTGAGGAATGAGAGACAGTGAGTAGGCACACATGGCTGAGTAATTTGTTCAATGAAGGATTGAAGTACATTACTGCTCTCAAAAAGCAAGGTGAAAACTGAATCATGGTTTGTTCACTGGCCAGCCCCTGCAGTAAGGCAATTGACACAAAATGGATTGTATTATTAGAGCATATCCATTGAGAACGTGACCATCACAAGTAAAGTCCACAGGGGTCTCCCAGAGGAAACACGGAAGTTTAGTGATGGGTACAGTGTCAGATATGGGACATCTAAGACAAGCACAGGATTCTCCAAAGAGCAAAGGAATTGCCAAAGCAGAACAGAAGAATGGTCTGGTTTAGTCCGTATCATCAATCTGGCTGTCAGCAGAACAAACAATACCAGAGATTAACAGAAGAAACCACACACAGAAAAGTTACTTAATAGTATGCCAGCTGATGTTTGTCTTATCTCCTGAAGCACAAAATTTTATATTTCAGAATTTGTGCCCCATGACCTTCAGGAATTATGTTCCCTTAGGCGTGGAACCAGCTGTTGTTTAGGCAATATGGTACATAGGATATGCATAATTCTACAAGATTATAAGAATTCTTAAGATTATAATGATTATATTTTACATTTATTCAGGTGCATCTCTGAAGATGGATTTTTGTTTTTGAATTATATTTAATATTGAGCAGTGAATTAAAAAAGTTATTAAATTGTGACAGGAACAGAAAACATCAACAATGGGTACTCTATTTGTTGAATGTTCTCTGAGGATAGAATATGTTGAAAAGTAAAAAAAGCAACATTAAAGTTAATTCAGGCATTTTTGTCAACTTACCACTAAGTTTGTGCAGTTGAATTCCAGATGCCAATGCTAGAATAGGACTTTATATTAAAGAATGGACTTTTCCTCAACAATAATACCTGAAAATAATAACATACAAAAAGGTCTTTTACAAAAGAAATTTATTGAAATTTATTAATTTCATGTTCAGCCTAAAAAGAATCACTGATGCATGTTTCCAAGGCTCAACTCAAACTTACATATTTACACTTACTTTTAAAACAAGTGCCAATGCATCTATTCTGTTCACTCTCTGTAAGGGCATGAGGATCTAGCTCCCAGTAACATTTTGCTGGTATAAAGGTATTGCAATACTAAAACTTATTATATTAAATGCAGGGGAAAATTCAGCTGTAAATATTATAGCACAAATTGTAGCTTGACATATACCTATGGTGATCCTACCAAAGTGAAAGCACAGGGATTTCTCCACAAAGTTTGGCCTTATGAATAATATGTTCTATAATGTGACATTTTTATTATAATTGGGAACATGGTATATTGGAAAAAGCACTTTTTATGCTTTGCAGAGAACTTTGACATGATCTAGTCCTCTTTGTTTCCAGTGATTCTCTTGAAATCCTGTTCAAAACTGTTTGGGCTTTTGCTCAATAAATAATATACTCATGATTCATGAAGTGCATATTTTAGATCAAAATTGCACTGTAAAAGATAGTACCAAGTCTTCTTTGAAATCAGTGGGACTGTCCCTGGAAAATTATTCTTCACCTAATACATTCTATAATTTTATAGAATTTTTTATTGGATTGAGAGGTTAGAGGTAGAGAGAATGATAGTCAGTTGCTATTCAGATTCAAGTAAGAAGTGATTGAGAATATTGACATAGTTTTCTTCTCTAAGTTCTTGCCAGCTATAGAAAGATTTGAACCTCACACTACAAAAATAGCACTTCTGCAGCTACTCTCAGTGCTAGAAAAAGAAAAGATATTTTGAAGTGAGCTGTCCCCTCATGCTTTCTTGAATTCTCACCAAAATCACTGTCACTGATTGATAAAACTCAACTTGACAGATAGATATAAGCTTGGATGGGTTGTATATCCATCCTGTCCCTGTCTACGTTGTGGTGCCTTTATCAAATTCCACAATGTTTCTGTGGTGCCTGTTCTCCTTGGCAATATGGTGAAGGTGCCTCAAGCCTGAGATACCACCTCCTCCCAGGTCTGAACTGGACTTTTCAGTCCATGTGTGAAGGCAGAGCAGGAAGCAAGGCTTGGGAGAGTGGCCGAGCCATGCCACTGCCCAAGCTGTGCCTGTGGAAAGCAACTGGCTTCTTGGCCTCACTGATAAAGGCAGCCTCTTAGCACATAAAACACTCCTAAATCCTGTGTAAAAATTGTCTTGAACCCACCCCCAGATTTTAGTGTGTTTTTTCCTCAGTGACTCCTAGAAAATAAATGCCATTGCTGTTTTCTCTATTATCTCTATTATTATTTAATACCACCTTCTGCATCAACCTTTACCTGCAAATTCTGTGCAAGAGCAAAAAGAAAGCATCATGTAATAAATATTATTGTAAAGCACTTTTCGTGCTACTGCTCTAACTTGGTACTCATTTATAGCAGTGCTCGTTTGGACCCAGCAGAGGAGCTTGTGTGAAGTAGTGTTCACAAGGATGACTGACAATCAGGTTCACAGACTGTGAAACTCCTTTTGTATGGACATTCTCAGAAGCAAACCCAGAAGGCTCTCGAACCACATGGAGCACAGAATTTCACACAGAAAAATGGCATCATACCCATAACCTCTGCTTGAGCTGAAGCAATTTGCTCAGCATCACAGCCTAAAGCATGTTGAAGCAGCTGGTAATACACCAGTATGGCCAATGCCATAATGGAGATGTTTAGTGTCCTTTAGCCTTCATAATGGCACTGAAGATAAACCCACCGAACTAATAGTGGGGAAAGAAAGGGAAACCTGGTGAGATTTAGCAGGCACATGCACAGAATAATTAGCAGAGGTCTGAACTGCAGAGACTCCCTACTGTTAAGTATTTATTACTTGCATCTCACACAGTGCTGTGAATCTTACCTGTAACCACTAATATTTGCCTGGAGGCAAAGGGCTGCAAACCTTCTAGCAGGCGCCACTAAGTGAACGGTGAACCAGTGTCCTAACCATTATTTGCTCATGAAGTAGCTCGCTGGCTTTTCAGTAGCAGGCCAACACAGCATGGTACAACTCAATGATTATATGTTAACGACTACAATAATTTAAGATTAGGCAAGAGCTGGAGAACAGTATTCAAGCAGCCTGGAAATCTGTTCAGTTGAGCCAACTATTTAACACCTCTGCTGATGGGTTGTGTTTCCGTTACCAGTTGTACGCCTGAAGGATATATTTATCTGTTTTCCTACTTTAAGGATATGCTGTAGTGCTCATTTTAGTATCTTTAAATGGCCTCATGCAAATATACATGAGTTTCAGATGATCAAGTCTTTATGAGAAAATCATAAAGGTATGGCATTTTTATATCACTCCCTGTGGATTTATGTGCATAGTTTTATGTGACCTACAGGCAGAGAGGAATGAAAACAATATTTTTTTTTACTTTAGTTTTTAGCAATTATATGAGAACTAGGGATCTGATAGTCACTCTCTAAGACTGGACATAGACTACGGAACTGCACTTCATTTCTAACACATAACAGACCTAAATAATTAATTTCCCTCCCTCTCCTGAATGAATTGTCAGTAACACTTAATAAGCAAAAGCATAAGATAGAAGAAGAAACTATCTCAATATAGTAATTTACTGTACTAGTACAATTTATTTGGACCATCTTTTCTGCTACATTCTCCACTTTATGTATTTAAAGATGGACTACTTTAAACAAAGCTGATAAATCAGTGAGAACTTTGTTGGACAAGGTACATCAAATTAGATCTTTCATCAATAGTATACATCTGCTGTATCTTTTAAAGTCTGTGGATTAAGATATATATTGTGGTTCTTACTGAGGAGTTGTAAGAACATTGTTTTTAAGTCCTTTCAAGCCTTTAAAAAATTCTTTCCAAAGCTTGTTATTTTCATCCTATATTCTTCCTTCACTTTCATCCCTCAATATCTCAGAGATCTTAGGGGGCATGTAATTTGTCTGTTCTGTGTTAACACCTGGCAAAATAATGTGTGGCATATGGCCTAATAGCTTATGAACACACAAAGGCATTTGGTATTGCATGAAAAATTAATTTTAAATTCCTATGTAATTTAGTGACAAGGGGATATGATTTTCCAGTTCACATACACATTTCCAACAACAAATTGCAGATTAAGGCCAATAAATTATCTGCCATAACAGAAAACTATCTTGATCACTCTGTCTGCATCTGCTGATGACTTCTTAATAAGCTTGCTGATGTAGGTAACTTTTTCTATGTATAATTTTAAAAAATTTAAGCTGGCATCATATTAAAGCATGTTAGTGATAGTTACCATTTTTTCAACCAATTTTCATTTTCACATGATACATTTGCTGTGTGAAATAGCAGTGTCTAGCTAGTATATGACCTAGTCTAACAGTCACATTTAATCCAAAAGTTCCTGTTAGTGAAGGGAAAAAAAAAATGAGAGGGATGCGTTCTTTCTGTCCTGATTGCTTTCTGGGGACGTTTAAAATTGCTTCATGCATAGTCATTGTTTCCCTTCTAAATTCCTTCAGGTCATCCTTATTATGCAAATCATTAACATTATATGCCCATTTGATCCCAGGGCAAATTATTTTCCATTTTGAAAAGGCCATCGCAAAACAACATTGCACATTTTGTTTCCTTTTTACTTTTAAATTACTCACATTGAAAACACAGTTAATTGTTTGCTAAAGTTGGACAATTTGAATATGACTCAAACAAGTGGACATCATCCTCTTAACAAGTTAAATACCATTGGCCAGGTTGTCAGGGATATAATGCTTCACCACCTTGTCTTTGCTTGACACCTTTGAAAAAAAGAACCTAACGCTTTATTTAGACACTAATTTGAGTCTCTGAGTTGGAAATGCTGCTGTCTTCAAATTCCCTTTATGAGATGGATTTTATAACCATAAAATAATATAACCATATAACCATTTATAACCATATTTTATATTCAGCTCTGCCAAGGTGATCACACAAGGTTTGGCTGAAAGGCTGACCTAGGACTCAGGCTGCTTCTTATTTTCTGGGCTGGCTTCCGAATCCTCTGAAGAAGTTACCTCACCACAGGTAGGAGACGAGAAATTTGAAGGGTTGTTACACACTGTCAATATTGATGGAAGGCTGGTGGGAAGCTATTGGGCACAGCAGGGCATAACGAGAAATTCACTCTCGGCTCGGTGATCTTTTTCATGCAGGCCACAGAGCTGCTGCACCCTCACAGGCAGGGTCACATTTTTCAGACTTTCTCTCTTTGGTTTTAAAATAAAAAAGCCAACAAGACACATACTCTTTTTCAAATCATACAGTGACACATCATTACATGAAGAATATAGTATTAAAAAGGAAAGCATAAGAAGATTCCTTATTCCTGCAATCCTTCCAGCTTCCATCCTATTCTTTTTTGGGCTTTTCCTTTCCAAAATTTTCTGTAGTATTATTTTCTGTTGTTTCCTCCTTTCCTACCTATTAATCCACTGCAAATATTTTTTTTAACCTGACACTCTTGCTGTAATGTTCTGTGTGTCTTTTGCTTCGGATTTCTGTCTTTCGTGTTTCTTCCACACTTTAATGTTCAGCTTCACAAATTTTATTTTCCCATTCAAATCTAAACTTTAGCCGCAGCTTGGACCACCGCAGCCCTCGAGTCTACATACATTCTGCTACTTGTCTAGTAGGTCAGCTTTTGTTATTAGCCTGAATACATTCATTAGGACTGTGCTAAAGACACTGAATTTGTGCCACTCTGCTGGCTGGAGGTGACAGCTCTGTAGGCACAGGACCCAATGTGTTAACTGGGGAGATGAAGGAAGTTCACGGCCAGTGCAAGAGAGACTGACATCGTCAAGAGAACAGGACAGCTTTGCTGGTGGATTCTTTTAAACTGGAGAAATGAAATTTTCCTTGCATTGGCAGCAGATGCTTTTATGTTTTATTTTACCAGATATTATCCAGATATTTCTTTGAGGAAGATGTATTTCAAAGATCAGCTGGGTATCTTCAGCCATCCAGTACCTTGGGAAAGAGAATACTGGCAAAACTTTTCATCTCCCTTTGCCCTGAATTTATGTCATATTTTCTGAAGATAACTTACTGAAATGTGTTTTGATAATGGAGTAATCAGTAGCCCTGCAGTTCCTCCTTTCCTGCTGTGGCATGAGAATCCCATATCGGGACCAGTCAATCCCATTTTAGTACCCGTCAATCCCCACAGAGGCACTGAAGTCAGGGCCTTATCCAGCTTGCGTGGGCTGTCTGATCTAGTCGGTAGTTGATGTAGTCAGTGGTTCTCTGGAAAACATTTGTTCATTGCATAGTCCTGGACTCAGACAAAACCTGTCCTTTTTACCCAGGGCTCTTTGACCACTCCCGTAGTACAAATCTTCATTCGTAATTGCCCAGATACACATTTTGCTCTTTTTTTTGGTCATTTCTGTCTCATTAACAGCCTTGTTTCTCCAGACCTTTGAACAAAATACTTGATGGTAAACATTCAGCCCTGGTTTTAAAGGAGTGCAACTGTGGGTAGTTGCTTAAAAGGTTTCCTAAGCAGCTTTCAGGAGAGCTGGGAACATCAGGCCAAATAGCAGCAGAGAGAGATAGAGTTTTCCTTAGATTTATAACTGCTCCATCTAGGTTGTTTTCACTTTAAAATAAAGCACTTATTGACATGAAACCACTTTCATAATTATATGAAAAATAAAGAAAACTGACTGACTTTGAACTAAGATGCAACTTCAAAGGCATAAGAGACTTCTTATGGTATCGAGATGTCATTTTCCTCATGATATAGGAGCTGCTGTCTACTGCATTGCTGTAGACTGCCATTCTTATACCCCCAAAGGTATACTAATCAATTCTTAAACAGTCTTGCATCATCCACGTTTTAGATGTCTGAACTACTGAGTGATCTTTGTAGCAGACACATCTGAAAAAGCAGCATTCACAATACTTATACATAATTTACAGTATAATTCTTTACACTTATATAGCACCCTTCAGCTCAGAATTCCAAAGCTCTTTGCAAATATTAATTAATTTATTCTTCAGTGTTGCTTGCAGATAGAGGATATTAATATTCCTGTAGAGAGGCAATGGTCAAAAAAAAAAGAAAAAAGAATATAACTTTAAGCAAGTCACTGTTGCTCTATATCTCTATTTTTTCATAAGCAAAATGCAGATAAAATAATAAATTAACTCACAAGAATGTTTTTAAGAATCATTATTTTAGCTTTCAGGAGAAGTCTGAGCACTTTTAGTGCAAAATATTATTTTTAATGTGTATAAGCAGAGCATAAACTTGTGAAGGCCCCAGCTCTTGCATTCAGCTGCAAGCCTAATGCATACGGAAATAAACAGGAGTGGACACCTCGCCCCCAGTCACTTTTGATGGTCTTGCCCAAACACTCAACCACACAAAGTGGTGTATTTCAATCACTCCCAGTCCTGCACTGCTTACAGGAGGAATTCAAGGACCTCATTGTGTATTTTTATTTTTAAATATAAGTGTTCTAACATGTTCCTTGTCCATTTTTCTTTTGTCTTTTGTTTTAAGACTATTGCTTGCTTTGGAAACCAAAGAAATGACATTACAACTCTCAATTTTTTGAGTTTCCAAGAGCATTTTGACACTTAATCAAGTCTTACTGCTCCCAGCTCTCTTTATTATGATAATGTATTATATCAAATTGAAGATGGCAAGAAGAAAATTACTTGGATGATGTCTTAACGCATTAAACTAAGGCCTGCTCTCACTGAAGCCCATAGCAACATTCACTTTATTTGCTTAATGCTGATTCTCAGCCACACCATACAGCAAAGAAAAGCCAGTCATACAGCCCTGAATATATTAAAATGTTAGCAGCATTATAAACTTGAGTTCCTCGGTGCTATGGTATTCTAATTTGGTATTTGATGCCTTGTTAAAATGGAGTTCCCTCGTCTATTCCTAAATTGAGTTATCCCTGTGTCACCTTCCATTGACTTGAATATTGAGTCGGAACATTTAATCATAAAAGAATCCCATTTCCACACTTCTCTTTCTCCGGCCTGGTGAATAAAGGAGAACATTTTAACTAGAATATGAAGGGTCCTGTTGTCCAGTTCTCCTTCCTGGAATGCTGTGTTTCTGTGATAGCCACAGAGGGCAATATTTTTTTCCGGTACAGATGTACATTGGTTAAATTTTGTTCTAAACTTCTGAGTTTTCAGTTCCAACTGCATGTTTGTCTACTACAGTATGCAGCCACTTTTGTTTTAACGGATAAGTCAAATAACATGGGATTTGCCTCTTGTTGCTGTGTAGGTAATAAAATAAAAAAAATATCCCAGGACTCTTTTAGGTTTTTTAATTCTTATTAACTTATTAAACCTTATTAATCCTTTTTAACTTAAATTCCAAGTTACCCATCTCTTAGTACGTTAACCAATGATAGCTTTGCAGTCATAACGTAAAACAATTTTGGCCTGGAATGCTATGTTCATCACTGAATCTAACAGGCAACATCACTGGAAGGAAAGAAGGAAAGGAGAAACAAACCAGAAGCCTGGGTTGTTTCTGGAGATAAACCCTCTTTTATTATTACAGTCTAACAATTATATTAAAAATATTGTAATATTAAAATGCTATATAAGATCTTTGCATCATCAGTGTAGTAATCTGTATAACTTAGAAGATAAGTCTAAATATGGGGCTATCCAGTATGCTGGCATTAAATCCTAGCAATATTAGTTGATTTCTTTGTATCTCTCCATTTACATTCATATATAATGACATTTGATTTGTTAACAACAAACACCATTTCTGTGACTTAGATGCTTTTGTAATTTATGACTTCTAGCATCGTAAGAGGTCAGCATTTACAGTTTTCCCCCAAACACGTTACTTTTGATAGATTCTACTTTCATGCAAAACGGGCTTCAAACTTCATAATAAAAATAGGACTCATGGCCATCTGGGGCTTTCACCTTGTTTCTCTTACACTCACTTTAGTGAGTCATGCAACTCTGTTATGCTTGATTGAGTACTCCACTGAAATCCACGGGGATGGCTTGCAGCTCATGTAGGCATACCAAAATCTCTCTACACCAGCACAGTCAGTTACAGATAATCGTATAGCTTGAGACTGCAAAGAAATATATTACAGGCTTGGGACATAAAGCAAAGCAGACAGAAATCTGGTTAATCTGTGGTTGGTCTCCAAGCTGACTGGTTTGAAGCTAACTTGGGATTGTGCTCGTGAGATACACAGTTTGAATTGCAGAAGTCCTTGGCTTGCCGTGACACAAGGGGTCTCAAAACTTGTCATGACACAAAGGATCTCAAAGCTGGAGTAACAAGAATTCTAAATGGGGGTTGGACCCTGGGGGTGAAAGTCTCTTTCCTCAGGCTCTTTGGGGCTTTCCTGGCTCCCTGGACTCCACTGGAGTCCTTCAATGTTAATGGCTGTACTTTGTGGAGACTTCCAGATGGCATGTGTGAGGCTGCGGTCCTACGTGTGCTAGAACTGGATCTACCCCACACAACAATGAACGTTTGGTCTGGATCGTGCATGGGCAAATGTTGTCTCAGTGTAGGATTTGTGCTGGCTATGTGTTTTTACATTTTTAATGGTTTTATGCCAATTAGAAAAGAAGAGAAAAAGCCTGATCTGGCATAAAGTTAGAGATGCAGACAGATAATAGTTGGTCTGACAGGCAGCCTGGCAGTATGAAGTGAACTTATTAATATTTTAAAATAAACTTGAGTCAGCAAAGTAAGTACACACCACATCAGTGCCTTTTGTCCTATGCCTGCCATGTTTTTGATTTCGCAGCAGGATAGGTATGTCATTATGATGGATATAAAGGGCAGCAAGACCTATATGCATACAGTTCACAAATAAGTCAGAGGCTATAAGTTTTCCATACCTGAAGATTCCTAATTCTGTCACTAATGTATGTCTTTCTAGGAGGCAGAATCCTGAGGTGTCTTTCCAGAGACTTTCATGGGCGCACGCTGGAATTAATGAACTCAGTATGATTGCTCTGTCCTTGTAGTTGTACCAAATCAAAGTTTCCATTGTTTTCTTTTTCATTACTGTAGAACAATGAGTGAACATTATTTTAAAAGACCTAATCTCCTCTAAAATGCAATTTTCTTTCTGCAAGGACAAAACTTGTTACTGATACTACTGTTTCACACTGAATGAGATACACAGAATTTTTTATTTACTGTCTTTATCCTCAAACATTTTTAATCACCTTCCTGAATTCTAATGCTGATAATTCTTAATACAGAATATTTCTACACAGACAGATAAGAAGACACAGACATATGCATGCTTTCAAATTATTTAATCACAATGTGACTGTTGACTTTGTTGTCTGTTTACTTGACTTTTAAAGATTTAATGTCTATTCCAAGATGCAGAGCTTTGCCAAACACGATTGTAACTTTCACAACAGGGAGAATCTGGAATTGTGTTCAGAAACTTTTCTAACTCCTTAATATTGCAATCTCTTTCTGTGAACCTTACTGCAATCTCGCTCCCACATCCTTTAGCTGACAACACTGGATTAAGATTTTTTCAGTTCAAAGTTTCTTGTAAGGAAGGTGTTAGGCATCTGACCGGAATTTTTCAGGTAATTAATGCTTAATGTCACTTGCTAGGAGAGGGCAATTTAATAGAGGCAAGGTATGTCCATTTATAAAACAAGCAAGAAAAGGGAGTGTGCAAATTAATTACTAGTCTTTTTAATATTTGTGAATAGCTATTTTTATTGTGCCATTAAAATGTATGTGGTTATTTTACTTTTCCACATGTAAGGTCTTTATTAGAGAACTGGGGGTGGGGAGAGAAAAAAAATACTGAAGTGTTTGTCTTCCAGCAATTCAAATCTCTCTGACTTTGCTGATAGCACGAAATGTCAACATGTTCTAAAAATGATCTGGTATCAATATATTGTAAGATATATATACAAATCCATTAAGCTCTGGTTGGATTCTGGAATGAACACAAAAAGGAGTTTTTCTTCAGACTTTAGTCAGGGCCTTATCCTTTTCATGTTCTTACCTAGCTATGCTGTATTCATATAAACTTAGAAAAACAGTTGAAAGAGACCTCAGATGATCAGCTGTCCAGTGGTTGGCCCAAGGCAGATTCTGTTACATCTAGGTCAGTCCTGAACAGGTGTTTTGTATAAGCTGCGGTGAAGACCTCCAATGACAAAGACTCCTAAGCCTCCCCAGGCTATCTGTTAAGGTTGCTAGAACGAATCCAAATCAATTTCAAACTAATCCAGATGTTGTGAAATTGGCTCTGGAATGAAATCTCTGGAGTGTTTCAGTGTGGAAGAACAACCAGCTGTGTCAGGGCTTCGAGGAACCTTCTCTCCTTTGCTCTTGGATTATGTATGTGCAAGGCTGAGAGACATTCATATTTGCAGCGGTGAAAGCATTCTTATTCTCCCTCACTTTTACAAATACAGCCTCTCACGTTTCTACCATAACTAGCGTAACACCTCTCCTCCTCTGCCTAATGATCTTCCCTTTGGATCCATCACAAATAGCTGGGGGGAGAAACTACAATTACATCTCGTAATCCCATGTCAGGCTGCCAGGCATTGCTTTGTGTGTGAAAAACAGAATGAGTCATAAGAAAAGGAAAAGCCACAGACGATCCAACAGATACTTATTCATTTTCATCCGCACTTCTGTAAAAATTCTGAAAGCTGGAGACAGAGATGTTTCTTATTCAGCTACAGTCCCATACGTCACGAGTTATGACCACAAAGATGCATGCCTATCACCAACAAAGAGCTTGGGTTCCTTACAGACCTTTATTGACATAGCTGCCTCCTGAACAGCTCAACTACCAAGCCTCCTTCAATGAAATACGAATAAAATAAAGACACCTAAGATGAGCACACCCTGGCAATGGGGCCAACTGGCATGAAACACCCTGTGTCCATACTATTAACTATCTTAATTTTCAGAGCAGAAATTTGTGTAACACATCTGGGAATGATCAGTGAACTGTGTTCCCTAGTCATCCCAGGGAGAAGTCTGGAAGATAATAACGACCAGGACTGTTCTGAAAATGTAGCAGTACAGACATATGGCTACTAATGCCTAGAGTGCTCCTGGAGAAGCTCTATGTTACTTCCATAGGTATGAAAATGTTTGCTTTGCTTTATCTGAGACCACATTTCTAAGCTGTACCTTATGGCTGCCCTAGTCAGCTGATATAGGCATAATTAGATAGATAGATAGATAGATAGATAGATAGATAGATAGATAGATAGATAGATAGATAGATAGATTAGAGAGAGAGAGAGAGAGAGAGAACTTTTGTAAGAGCTCATTTTCTTTCCCAGAACTGGAGCTGAGTTGTAACAAACCTAATTTAGAAACTCTTGTGGTTTGTCTGAGTTAGAGCTGACTCTTCAGGCTGACATACAAATGACAGTCAGTATTTCTGATTTACATCGGTGCTGTGGGCGGTAGAAACCTGCAGCCCTCATTCTTGTAATCCAGGAATAAACTTTTGCCAAATTTTGGAACAGTTAAGATTTGCAGTTGTGGTTTGGGATTCTCTTGACCCGATTTATCAGGGAAGTGAGACAATTCAGCTTTAACGTTTTTCTCTTGGGGATCCTCTGTAGGTTGTTAGAACACCACACAGCCCCAGTGATGAAGTGCACATATCGGCTTTCCCCCTCTCTGAAGTGCAGCACTCTTCCAGCTGGACATCCAGCGCTGACCCATACCCATGCATATCGCTTATTCCCAGTGCTCCCACAGGACCTGACTGTAAAGTCAATTCTTTTTAAGTAAGTTGAGCTTTGATTGAGGTAAAGTAGAGAGCAGCTAATGACCTGAGCCAGGTACACCACCCCTTTTCCTTGCCTCTCTTCATTCAGCCTTTTTAATCAGCTACACTGGGGAAAAGGAATCCTCCTCGCATATTGTGCACATAAGAAACGTTAAATAGCAAAGTTTAAGGTCAAGCAGACCCATGTGTCCACAATGCCATCAGCTCTTTATTACTGATTTTGATATTTGAGATCTTCTACTCTACAAAAGTTAAAAAAAGAAAAGGGAAGATAGTATTTAAATTATTAAAGCTCTTGGCTGAGTTTTTCAAAGGAATGCACTCTGAGGCAGGAGAAACCCAGGAGCTGTATTCACTTTAAATAATTCTAGTATTCTAATTAGGAAAGCTGTGAGCTTTTTGTTTCTTAGCTGCCTGAAGACATGTCAGAGTTTGGGATTCTTTTTAAAAATCCCCGATTTTTAATATTTATTAATATATTAAGAACTTTTAATGATTTTGATTAAAGGCTCTTATATTAACTCCTAAGGCAACACCTATGTAATATAATTGTTTGCAGTTATCGTTGGTAGCAAGGGATGGTAAAAAAGCAATCGGAGTCATTCCGTAAGTCCAACAGGCTACTTGGCAGAGAGAGACAGAATAAAACCATCAGTAATGGCTGAACAGGAGAAAAAGTGCTCCAGAAAGACCGTGAGGAACAAATTCCCTGTGGTGTGCTGCCTCACTATATAAGGGTGAGAATACACAAAAACATGCATCACGTCAGAGATATGTTTTCCTTAACAAACCTGTGGTTAAAAAAATTTCCAATTTGCATTGATTAGGAATTCTATAGATTGGCATGTTTTTCCTGGTCTCAATAGAATTTACATATATGTTTTGTGGGAGAAAGACTGTGGTTTTCTAAGTGCTTCTAGAACCTGATGAGACTTCACTTCTGATTGGAGGTTATTAATTATGTGCCATTTATCATTATTACAACTGCTGTTGATTTACTGTATTACCATATATTACCACACATTATTGTATACTGTGGTTATAATGTGTCATTACAGCATAAATAGCAACAACAGTAAACAGTAATAATACAAACTACATTAATACCAATATAAATATTATTTATAATATTGATAATAATATGCTCCAAGTGTGAAATAACAACTAGATTATCATCAAGAAGAAAATGTTTTATGAGCCAATATTTCATCCTCAGAGCGGTGAATCGGGGTCACAAGATTTTTAATGCTGACAAACTTCAAGCCACATTGTGAGACACAACTTTAGATGTGTAAAGCTCAAATCAAAATAATCTGACTTGGCATATTATAGAAGACAATACGCAGATGTCAGCCTACAAATTACTGTTAGGAAAGAAATGAGTCTGTGCGATCAATGACAGGACATATTTTTCTTCAAATCTATTTTCAGAGTCAGAATTTTCTAAATAAAGATCTATTCTTCAAGATTCTTCTTGAAGCTTAAATGTAAAATCTTATTTCCATTTATGATGAAATCACCCATGCAACGAAATTTTATATTTTCAGTTATTTCACTATTCAATGGATTTCTTATGGAAATGACATCGATTTCTAGACCATGAGCCTTTTAAAAAAATTATTTATTTGACAATATGTGTACAGATGTTGCAACTGTGTATGCATACAGATGTTGTAAATGTGTATGCACATAGTGCAGCTTTTGTCTGAAAATAACAGGCAATTCAGTTACCTGAATCAAACTGGCAGTCTTAAGTATTCAGAATTTTGGGACTACAGGATAATCTAGGTAGAAAAAATTCTGATGTGCAAGAATATGTTCATACACAATCCCCTTGTACTGCAACTGGTTGCTATCAGTTGTGACTTCTGGGCCTGGGTGGGCTGCTCCTGTGTCTGGAATTCTGCGGCTTCATTTTAAAAAATATGTCCACCCGAGCACATGGATTTCTGGCAGCTCTCAGGGGATGGAAGAAATTTTCCATCAGCGTTTTCATTCTTGACATAACAACTGGTTTCAATTATTTAAACTGCTACACTTTTGTACATGGTGGGTAATGCAGGCACACTCATAAGGAACGTGTTCATCCTCGTAAAATTTATGGCCTTGATCTTCCCTCATTAAAGTGAGTGGCAGTTCTGCTGCTCATTTTGTGAGGAACAGATTCAGGCAATCAACAATCAGGAGAGAAACAAGCATTCATACCACTGGGTTGTTAATGTTTTGATTTTCTATCAAAGGTATATTTTGGGGTTGGCTTTACTTAAGAAAAACACTTAACCGTATTTCACTTTAACGATGTATTTGGGTCCCATTGATTTTTAATGGTATTCAATCATATCCTTAAACAATCTTGGAATGATAGTCTATAATAGGAATTATAAATGTGAAAAATTAGTTGAACAAGTAAAAAATGAATAAACAGCTATGCCTGCATAAGGTAAAAGTAAATAGTTTTCTAACCTGCATTTATGTTCTTACAGCACTATCAACACATCACTTATTTAAGTATGGTTTGTTTTTTACCTCATAAAAAACCTCAAAATTAACTTTGCTGAGGCAAGAAATTTAAGGAAGAGCAGTTTTAATTAGATATAGCTCTTCTGCATGGCTGTATCAGCATCTGATATATTGAAATACTACATGTTTTTCCTCTGCACAGAAGGTCTAATACAAGAAAATAACCTGTTATTCTATTGGATGATGTTTTCTATTTATTAAAATATGAGTTCTTCAGGATGTTGAATTTAATATATACTTTAGTAAATAACGGGAATAGGGGAAGTACAGTGGTTACAGTTCTCAAAGTGTGCATGTGCTACAAAGTCATATCTATCATCCAAACTATCAACTTTTAATGTTTAAAAATAAGTATATCAACATAATTATTGTTGTTTATTTCAGTTTTAATGAGGAAACAAGAAAGAAGGCTGACAGGTGTACTAACAAATGGGCTTATAGAGAAACAGATGCAATTTTATTTTTAGTAGGGAGATAGAATAACAAAAATAACAAAATTAAGAAATACCTAGTCAAGATAATCATAGAATCATAGAATAATAGAATCATACAATCATAGAATCGAATCATAGAATGATTTGGGTTGGAAGGGATCTTTAGAGATCATCTAGTCCAACCTCCTGCAATGAGCAGGGACATCGTCAACTAGATCAGGTTGCTCAGAGCCCTGTTCAGCCTGACCTGGAATGTTTCCAGGGATGGGGCATCTACCACCTCTCTGGGCAACCTGTGCCAGTGGTTCATCACCCCCATTATGAAAAATTTCTTCCTTACATCTGGTCTAAATCTGCCCGTTTTTAGTTTAAAACCATTGCCCCTTGTCCTGTCACAACAGGCCTTCCCAAAAAGTCTTTTCCCATCTTTCTTATAAGGTCTACTTTAAGTACTGGAAGGCTGCAATAAGGTCACCCTGGATCCTTCCCTTCTCCAGGCTGAAAAACCTCAACTCTCTCAGCCTTTCTTCACAGGAGAGGTGTTCCGTCCCTCTGATCATTTTTGTGGCCTCCTCTGGACCCTCTCCAACAGGTCCATGTCTTTCCTGTGCTGAGGGCTCCAGAGCGGGACGCAGGACTCCAGGTGGGGTCTCACCAGAGTAGAGCAGAGGGGCAGAATCACCTCCCTCCACCTGCTGGCCACACTTCTTCGGATGCAGCCCAGGATATGGTTGGCCTGCTGGGCTGTGAGCGCACATTGCCCATTCATGTCCATCTTTTCATCCACCAGTACACCCAAGTCCTTCTCAGCAGGGCTGCTCTCAAACCCTTCATCCCCCAGACTGTATTGATACCAGGGGTTGCCCCAACCCAGGTACAGGACCCTGCACTTGGCCTTGTTAAACTTCATGAGGTTCACAAGGGCCCACTCCTCGAGCTTGTCCAAGGCGCTGTGAACGGCATCCTGTTCCTCAGGTGTGTCAACTGCACCACTCAGCTTGGCATCATCTGCAAACTTGCCATGGGTGAAGATCAAACATTCTTAAGCAATATTTAAATATGCTAAAACATGTCCTTCATCTGTTTGAGACCACTAAGAATAGCTACAGTACAAAACATTTTATGGGTTTTTTTGAGTAATTCTCAGTAACTATTAAATACGTTATTTAAAATGAAAACATCTTCTGTAGCACAGTAGCCGGCAGAGCACTGTTGAAAGGCAGGTGAGAACAGTTCTTCTCTGCCACATAATGTGTGGTTTTTCCTGCGCAACAACCAATTTACGGTATGCCCAGCTTATAGCCAGGGCATAGGATATTCCAGCTATTTCACTTAGTGGTACAGGAACTGTAGAAGACACATACATGATCATATTCCAAGAGCACAGGTAGGGTTTGGATTGAACATGCAAGCTCTGCTATATTAAACACAGACTGTAAATAAAAAGGGAATGTGTTGCAGCTTTAGCTCACGAGACAAGAAGCTGTTATCACTTAGGCATGTCCCCGGCCTATCCTGGAGATAAGGATTGAGCATGACACCTATCAAATCTCCCAAACTTTTATTTTTATTTTTTAACTGCTCCTTTAGTTAGACATGCATTTAAGAGACATTCGATCTTTGATTGTTCCACAAAATAGGTCAGCATAGATCTTCCAAGACAGATGAGTGCAGAAGATGCTTCATCACCAAAGAATATAAATACATTAAATTATTTGAAGTACAATCAGGAAAGCTGTAGACATATATTTAAATAATTTGCTTCAGTCCTTTTTCTCATTAACAGAAACTTGATCAATTGGATCTCTGTAGCTTCATTTGTTATGTTCAGTAAAATAAAAAGGACAAAACCCCTCACTTTTTATGCAAAAAGTCAAAGTTTTCAGCCAGAGATTTCCACTTCATATCCTACAGTGCCCAAATCTGGATGCATAGGAAAAATATGAGTATGTAGATAAAACTTACTCTGAGAGTTAAACAGATATGTGTCATTTGAAGGGTCAAACAAAGCCTTTCTGTGCTGTTTAACACATTTTTCATATGTATTTTGCTTCTCTTTATTATGGTTACTTAAAGAGTCAGGAATTTTTTTAAATAATCTAGACAGATTTGATAAATTCTATAGAAAATCTGAAGAGCCATATTCTAGAAAGAGTGAATAGATGTGAATATAGTGAATAAATGATATATTTGGTTAAAGAGAACCAAAGCATTCACACTGTCTGCAACTTGACGAGTCCTTTGATGACCTCAGCAATTTCTACGGCAGACATTAGCTATGACCTTTTAAAGAGAAGCTATTCACTGAAAAGTTGTCTTGGGACTAAACAGAATACTTCAGACTTCAAGGAAAGACTTTATTTACTTTCTCTTAAGTAGTCTTTTAGACCTGAGTTCTGAAAGCAACAAAACTTAGGTGACTGTGCTTCAATATGTGTGCTTGTCCACATATTCACTCCTCCCAATGGCCAATGTTCCATACTCCAATCCATTTAATAATTTCAATCAAATCTGACAGAGCAACAAAACCATGAGAATAAGTTGTAAATGGGAGTGTTCTTATTGATTGTGGCTGATAAAGGGGGTGTCATGTGAGTTCATCTTATTAGGCAGTAGAGAATCTACACTGGTTAGATGACCTAATAAATGTTCTGCTCACAGGAGAAGCTTCAGCTGGAGTTTGCAATCAACCAGGGACAGCTGTGGCTTCCACTGCTGGTTTCCTTTTACCTCTGCATTGGCTTGTCTCTCCCAGTGGCCGCTACTGGTACTCCAGGGTCCTTGGCCATTCCTGGACATTTGCTGTATCCACTAGACAGTATCAACACTACTAGAGTCTTTCTCTCTCACCATTCAAGAACTCCAGCAGCTTCAGTCATGCGGCGTGTCCCAGGTATCCTTACTGTAACCAGGCGGCAAGCAGCAAGAATAGCAATTAAGTGCTATGTAACCAATGGGACGAAGCCATTCAATAGCCCTATGACTTACTCATTATTTTCTTATACACTTGTCAGTTCTTTAGACACTATACTAGGTGTTTTTGTGTTGTATCAAGTATTGTTGAACTAACCTAAATGTTGGTTTTGCAGATTCATTCACTCAAGTATTAGTTACTGCCAGCATTATGTCTTTTCATTAATGCATCAGGTCACATAGCTCATAAGTTTGGAGGTTTCCTAATCTGCTTTCTGTATCTTCACTTCTCTTCTATGGCTACTTTAAATAAGGCGCCATACGGGCAAACCACAGTCATCACGTTTAGACACAAAGGTTGTTCAGCTACATACTTCAGTTCATCACCATTTCAGCTGCGCCACACAGAAAGTTACGATTCCTGTTTTCATCTACTTCCAGCATAGGTCTTGACCAGATTTTTTCATATTTTGCTCAAGCTTAACGATGTATAAACCATATGTGTATGTCTAGCAGTTTAAAAATCAGGTAGTGTAAGAATCTTCCACATCTGTGCTGAGATATAATACCTGATCGTAGCACTGTGTATGGTGTTAATACACACTAGCTTGACGCATGTGATGCTAAATTTAAAGAGACATATTATGACTAAATTTGTGTCCAAGCATGAAAACTTCATGAAAAGGTACCATCAAGAAAAAAAAAGTTGGAAGTATTATGTTGAAAGCTATGTGAAAAGCTGGATGAATTCTTAGCCCTTGCTATGCCCTTAGTATGGCTTTGAAAAGGATTCAGAGTATTTTCTAATGTGTTTCATGAGATATCCATCAAGCGACTATGAATTATTATCAACAAGGACTCTCCATTTCTCTTTCACTCTTACGAAATCAACATAAAGATGTCTGAAGACTGTTTAGATGAAATCACAGAGACTTGTGGAGCCTGGCAACATTGTTTGTATACTGTTATCTACAGTTCTGTTGTGATCTGCAGGGTCATTAATCAATATGGAGCTATTTTCTAGAGTCAGACAACTCAGATCTTTCTGATTTTTTTAATTCGATAAAGGGAAAAAAGGTAAGGTAAATACAGGTCATTGATACAGGACGGAGCTAGAACTCTTATATGGGAAGCGAAGCAGAAGAAATTAAACACAACTGAAGCTTGCGTTTGTTTGGGCCACTTTTGCAATATATGCATAGTAAATAGCAAAAAAATATAAAAATATTTTATTATCATAAATTTATTGTAGATGTATATATATACATTTCTTTTATAAGAATTTGAAGGTGTTTGCAGCCACTGGCAATCAAAAACTTTTCAGGAATGGAAATGAAACACATGGGAATGCGTGCCATCCTGTGACATGACACCTTGTATGACAGACATTCCTGTTGAAACTGATACTTAAAAACGTTTATTGATATTTTTAAAAGCTGCAGTTCTTTTATTTTCATTGTCAAGACTAAGTCACAGTAGTGACCTGCAGAACCTTACTACTGCACATTTCACTACGCAGCAACATATAATTCAAGCATAAGAAAATGATAGTCTCTCCCCACCTTTCAGCAAAGAGGGAACAATTCAACACTGTGGTAATGCTTCATACCATAAAAACATCACTACAGTGGGAAAAAATACTATACTGTGCTTTTATGGTCTTTTTTGTCTGCTTTTCCCTGTTCTAGTCATGCTATCAATACAAAATAAAGAGTTAACTGTATTGTGAATTACTACTGAAAGTATGCAATCAAGAAAAATTTCAAATCCATAATAAGATACAAGGGCATGGACATATTCCTACACCTTCAGAGGATGCCAAGGAACAGAAATAATTCCTCATTGGGGCATTAATTTTTCAGCATACTTATGTGTGGTAAACATCATCTCTTGCAACAGAGGAATCCATTGCACAGAGGCAGGTTTCTTCTCCATTTAAGCGAATGCCCAAGCCACATCGACCAAGTGCTTTTTTTTTGTAAGGGAAGGGGGAGGAGGGCAGGCAGAGAATCGTCTCTCCTGCTGCAGTTCTACTTGATCAATGCCATCTGATGAAAAAAATGAACCTCAGTATTTCATTTTTGAGACTAATATCCTTGCCATCAGGCTTTGAAATTACCCACTTTATGTTCATTGGGTGCGCCCACAGGGTCTTTGTAGTCTGTGAAGGAATGAACCTTGGTTCCTAAGCCACCTGGTGTGGATGTGCCCACATTCTTACTGTTCAAAGCTAGCAGCTCCTGCAGAAGGCTGACTTCAGGCGTACTCTTGATGGACCAGAAGAAAATTAGCCTGAATTAGGAGGGAACTAATTAACTCCAGAGGAGAGACCATGAATGTAGTGGTATAAGCACAACATGGATGACCAGGAAACTAGCAGTTGTGCAGCAAAACAGAAAAGTGAAATGACAGAGTAGAGGCATTCAGTGGATTTTTATACCAAGTACCAGATTCAGCAAGTGAGAATGTGAGGATCTCCTCAAATTCCCATTCTTTGTTTAGATCAGTCACCTAATGCTTAGGGGCAAGTCTCTTCCTTAAAAACAGGACAAGCAGCAAATACAAGCCCACATCTCAAAGGTCAGTCATCAGATTAATGGATATTGTGGGGTAACATTTTGTTTTTCTCTGCAACGCATAGCCCAGGATTTGCTCACTTATCTCTTGAGATGGTTTTAAATTATATACCCCTTGCATAAAAAGGCACCTGCCTGATCAGGTATAAGCATTGTTAAAGAGAAAGACAGGAGCTGTAATATTCAGTGATGCAAAAGAACCTGTGTGGACTTTGCCCAAGGCAATATCTTTGACCTAGATTTGTTGCCTTTGGTTTTTAGACAAATTATAATTTAATATTCATCAGCTCTTGCATGCTGAGTTGTTGGGAACTGTATCACCTATAAATAACTTCAAATAAATAAACAAAACCAGATAGGAATAGCTATGGTCAAAATGGAAACAGGGTATGTTTGAACTGCAGAAATAAATAAAAAGAGGTATCTACCTAGTAGTTCTGCTGCAGAAATTTAATAGCTTGCAATGACTGATGCCATGATAGACCTGAGCTGACAATTTTCTGTCAAGGAGATATTAGTCTATCTTGAATTATTCTGGAATAATAAGCACATTAATATTGTGTTACTCATTTATCTATGTCTACAGGTTAACAGAAAAAGGAAAGAAAGAAGAAAATTACTGAAAGGTGAAGCCAAAATACTCACCCAAGTAGTTCCATTCAGCTGGAAGAATACCATCTCCTTTTCCTTTTTACTTTAGAAAAAAATTCTTAGAATCAGTGATTTAAAGGGCAGCCTCTTGGTATTTCGTCGGCACCATACCTTTGTAGCTTTGAGGTCAGAGGTAAACAGCTGTGGCAGATGAATCCAAGCAACTAGCCTGGTAGCTCATCATGGGGAAGAAATGGATTGTGGCAAGGCATCTGTAGAATTTCCCTAAGGCCACCATGATACAGTAGCTTAAAAAAGACATATAGTTTTGCAGCCTCCAAGTGATCATTTAGATTAGGTTAACAGAAAGATCGTTATTTCTAACAATGAGAACAACAAATGGCAACTAAAAAATATTGGTACTTCAGCAGAAACACACTTACTTAAATTGCATTTGGTCACCCCCAACAGAGAGGAAAGAAAAGCTTTTAGCGCTCTTAAAAGTGAGAGACGAACAGCACTGTCTAGAGCCGAGTGTTTCCGAGATGGAGGCAATGTGTGAAACACCCCTCACCAGCTCCGCCAGTGCTCTTGGTTCCCAACCTGTACCATGCCTCCTGCTGTGGGGCTGAGCAGGCTGCCAGCCCTGCTGTTCCTTTGTGCTCAGGAAGGTGATGGTTTTATGATGCAAATGAAGGTCGACTGAAAACCACTGCACCAATCTGGCTCCTGACCACCTGCACCACTTTTTCCTCCTCTGAGACCTGGGATCTCCTTGGTGGAAAAAGTGTTCATTTCTACTATGGCTGCTCTTGGTGGCACCTGCTTCTCTGCAGAGATCTCCTGTATAAATCACTATAGCCTAAGGAGATTAGAGGAGGCAAAGACAAAGAGGATTGAGTGCCTATTTTCACCAAGGCCCTAACATATCCAAAGCATAGCAACTGCAGAATTACTCAGCTTGCTCAGCCAGAAGCATTCTCTTTCTTTCCCCAAAAATAAGACTCAGTGGGTTGGGGGGCTGGACTTGGTACTAAAGTCAGTGATGCAGACTGAACAGCACAATCTAGTTTTTTGCCCTTGCTGTGGTTAATATATTCACACCGTAGAAAGACAGTATTTCTGCTTTTGTCAGAAGTGCTTTACCGTATCTGCACGCAGCATTGCCATCGGCAGGAGCTGCAAGCCCGCGCTGCCTGGGAAGGCTGCGCAGTGCAACCCCCCATTACTGCCAGGGGATGCAGCAGGGGCTTTGTCAGATGCCTCAAGGAGAACTGGTCTCGATGTAGAGATGTGGTTGCAGCCACCTAGACACTCTGCAAAGGGCTTTTGGTGCTGATCCTTCAGTACATGAAGGCTCTTTTACATCAGAACAATCTTGGAGTAATACCCCTACAGCGTACATCCATACAACTGAGATCAGCCTCTGACACGAAGACCTGGGTACCGAAACATATTATTAGCATAAATGACAGTTGAAATCTTTAAGAGAGCAGGTTATAGATTATGTAATGTTATAAAAACAGTAAATGCCCCTGATGAATTTATATTAACTTGCTTATTGACAGCCAGAGCTTTTTTGCTACTTACCAGATGTTGCCCTACAGCAAACAATCTCCTATAGCAGACTAAAGAAAAGTTACTGTTAAACTTCAACTTAAAAATAAACATTGGAAGTAGAAGAAAATTATACACAGAAAATGCATGAAGAAAAAAATCAGGACTATGTTTAGCTGATAGCTTTAAGGTCAGAAGGAATACTTTGCCTAAGTGACAATGATGTGCCATCCTGAGATCACAAGAGGCACATGCTGAATGGACAACGTGCACAACTCTTTTTTAATGCATTTGTAAGAAGATTGACTGTGTGGGAGGAGGAGGAAACACTAACAGAATTTCAGCTGAGGAAGGAACTACTGGCAATTATCTTGCATTGTCATCAAAACCGATCTGTAAATACCCAGTACTGAGCTTTTGCATCCTCAGGTTAGAAAACTGCTCAGGTTCAGAAATTGAGTGCGAAAGAGATCCAATCTTGTGTTGGTTATTCCAGTGTAGCCTGAGACAAGTCCTTTTAAATAACTAGATTTATTCGAACATGGACTATCAAAACTGTGAAAGGTTTCTTGAGGTTATAAGGTTGCTGTTTTCCTAGTGAGCATAATTAGCCCTAAAAGCAAATGGAAGTGCAGAAGCGTCCATCTTGACTGAACAATTAGATCTGCTGCTGGTATCCAAAACTGAACCAGGACTTCTGCTGGAATGAATGTAACTAGATGAAATTGTGGGGGCTCGTTATGCAAGTTAGCCTAGTTTATTGCCTTTCTGTCCTTACATTTTTATGTCACTGAATATTTAGTTCTAATGTAAAAAGCAAGAGACATTCTTGTTTCCTATGTAACATATATTAAATTCGTTAGCACATACAAAAAAGTTCAAACCTTGCCTCAAATTGATCTTTCTTCCTAATTTGAATAAAGAAGATTTCTCTAGAGGCAAACATAAATCTTACCTCGTAATGTCCTTCCTGAGCTAGTGATTGTTAGGAACGTGTCAAGATGGAATTAGTTTTGCCAGTAAGGAACCTCATCTTTTAATACTTTTAGGCTGACACTAATATTTGGTTTAGATGCCAGAATCAACAGAACAGTTTTTCTCCTCCAGCAGGGTCAAAAGCTTGACAGCCTGCCAGTGGCTTGGGAGTAGAGCAGGTCAGGTATGCTCTGATGAAACAGACCTTGGTGTTTCAAATGCTACTCTGCTGAACACAGAATATTTCATTTAAAATACCTCATATTTTAATTTTCACTGTGTTCAAGGTTAGTTCCAAGGGACGTCCATCTGTGTTTTTGACAGGTCCATCCCAAGGCAGACTTTTGCAGCTGGCTGCTGTACAGGAGCAGAGAAGACCACAGTAATGTTCATTTTACCAGCCTCCAGGTTCAGATAGCTTTTGGTTTACTGGCAGGCTGCTCTATTTTTTGGCTTTTATACTATGTTATTTTCAGTTAAGACACAAACCACATATGTGCATGGTAATGTAATGAGGTGGAAGCGCTTATTGTCTTCTTTAACTCACCTTTTACTCCCTGAACTCAAGCTCTGATTAAACAGGGGTCACTGTGAGGTGCATAGAGGACAGCACAAACAATTAAAATTCTCCAGGTGAGAAGATAAACAGAGATGAAGAAGAGAATGAAAGAAGTTGACAAAGGAAAACAAAATGAAAAGTAAGGAACAATAAGAAATTTTAAGAATTCTTAAGCAGTAATACTGTGATTGACAGTAAACTAAATATCATTATGTAATTAGGGAGTGGTACATTGAAAGCAGAAAGAGGTAGATTTTGGGTGTGTTTTCACTTGGCTGACTACCTTCTGCAGATTCAATGTAAAACCACAATTTTGCATACCTTTATGTGATTCTCAGTGTTCAAATCTTTATAGTTGCTTCTGAGTGTAGTTGCTAGGTGTGGACATATTTGCAAATTCTGATTTATGCTTCAGTGGTACTCCAGGAGGAAGAAGGTATCCAAAGCTAAGTCCTCAAACCTCAAAGAGTTAATGATTACTTTTCTTTCTTTCCTTTTATTTACCACAAATAGGTCAAGAAAAGTCCAGCCCTGCAGGCAGTGGAACCTTCAGGATCTGAATGCATACAGTGCTGCCTTGTGCAGGATGAGGACAGCCTGGAATAGGCACTGAGAAGGCACAAACTGCCCCTATTCATCTGAAACCAGGCTCTGCTAGAGTAAATACTAACATTGTTAACCCTTTCAACATCAAGTGGCGACATCAGGAAAAGCAGGCTAACCTGCATGCTCTCCATGCTCTGTGTATCAGAATGGACTTACCACTCCAACAGTACTGTGTGTTGGGGAAAAAAGTCCAGTGTTCTCTCTGGGGTTTTGGGGCTCCGTTACCAGGGCCACTGGCTCCATCCTTGGCAGCAGTGAGGAGATGTGTGTTAGAGTCAAGGATTCAGCACCCTCATTGCCTCACACCAGAAAATCACAGCAGAGATGGCCATATTTCTGCAGAAGTTGCATCAGAAGGTGAAAGTTGGAGTCACAGGTGGTTCAGTTTTTAAGAAGATTAAGGAGCAGCTTGGAGATGATGTGATTGAAAAATTTGACTGCGTTTTTCCGGAAAATAGTCTTGTAGCATACAAAGAAGGGAAATTCTTGAGCAAGCAGATCATTCAGGGTCACCTGGGTGAGGACATACTTCAAGATCTAATCAAATACTCCCTGAGTTATATTGCCATGATTAAACTGACAAAGAAAAGGAGTACTTTTATTGAGTTCCGAAATGGGATTTTAAATGTCCCCCATTGGAAGAAGCTGCAGCCAGAAAGAACGAGTTAAGTTCTATAAACTTGATAAAGAACATATAAGAGAGAAATTTGTAGCTGATTTACAAAGCGAATTTTCAGGAAAAGGCCTCACATTTTCTATAGGAGGCCAGTTAAGCTTCGATGTGTTCCCAGATGGCTGGTATAAGAGGTCCTGCTTAGGAAAAAAAAAAAAAAAAGATTAAAAAAATGATAGCGTGAAAGGAAATGGTCTCAAGTTGCACCAGGCGATGTTTAGATTAGATATTAGGAAAAATTTCTTTACCTAAAGAGTGATCAAGCACTGGAACAGGCTGCCCAGGGAAGTGGTCATCATCACCAGAGTCACCACCACTGGAGATGTTCTTTTTGAACATCTTCATTTGAACGCATGTAGACGTGGCACTTCAGGACATGGTTTAGTGGGCATCGTGGTATTGGGTTGACGGTTGGACTTGACGATCTTAAAGGTCTTTTCCAACCTTAATGATTCTATGATTCCATTTTATGATTCTATGATTCAGTGTCCAACCTGCTTTAATCCTGGGAAGCTAAAAAACAGTTACACTTAGAGAATTCTATCTCAAAAGGTATAACTCAAGCTAATCCACATCTGAGCATCTCTACCTTTCTTCTACCTCTTTTCTTCTTCTGTTGTCAAAAGCCAAAGGCAAGTCTTCGTCCATAGGAAGCAGGGATATCTTGAGGAAGAATGAATAGTTTAAGAGATTGGCTACCTGTTAAACCTTTTTAAAAACGATGCTATGCAGGCCTCTCTAAACTGGCTCCAGCATTTGACAGACTTGCCACCAAGTTGTCGTCAACTACCAGGAGGCTGGATGCCGCATCAATTGGTAACATTACCTATGAGACACCTCTGTCCTTTCAACTTGCAGATGCCCCTTCAAACGGTGCCATCCATACATAGGCATATCTTATATCATAGATAGGTCAACAACTAATAGTAACACCCAGCTTAATCATACAAGCCTTAATCTAAGCTCATGACTGATATTTGTTAAATGAAGACCTGAATGAGAAATAGTTTACTCAGAGGTCATGAGGGCATCTAATGAACTGTAAGAGGATGCTTCATAGATTAAAATAGAGAATCAGTAGACAATTGCCATATGAAATAAAGATACCTAAGCCAGCACTACCTCAGGTAGGAACCTCCTGTGTTTTGGCAAGGGGACAGTGCTGTTGCCTCTTGGCAGAGACTCATGATTTGCAGGTAGGTGAGCCAGCTGTAAGTCAGAAATTCATGGTGTAGTGCTGATACTCTGTCCAGAGATCTCATACAGATTGATGAGATTTCTTTTTAGTTCTGCTGGCTTAGAGAAAGAAAGACTGCAGCTTCCTCATTTATAAATACTTTCCACAGGGAGAAGGACTGTTCACCTTCAAGTTTTCCAGTGGATAGATAGTACAAAATGAATGAGACTTACTTACAATCTCAATTTAAAAGAACTGATCATAAGAAAAACAAAAGAGAATATTCCTTTGCTCAGGGGAGAGTTAGTAAATGGAATAAGACATCGAAAGCACTGATAAGAACAGCCAGCAGAAATTGTGTCAAAACAGAGGAAAGAAAGAATTTAGAAGAAAAAATGTGAAGTACAACTGCTGGCTAGAGTTATAGATGGGACACCTTCTTTCTTAAGCTTTTGTGTTCCCTGTACAACACTAAAAACACTAAAGGTATTTTTCTTGTAGCACACGTGTATATTAAATCAAATTGGAAGCACATCTTAGGGATGAATTTAGTTCTCTGGTATAATAACTAACAGGCTAAAATCTATTTCTTCACATAAATAATTGTATTGTCTTCAGTAAGGATTATCACATGCATATCCAGCTGCTATTAGATCATTTTATTCCAGACTATATGTATTCTGGAGTCCCATGTGACAGTTACGAAATTCAACCACAAGCTATTGTTGAATTACATGTATCTCCCATCTCTTTAAAAAGATCAGGCTGAAAAGGCCGCAATTATTACAAAAATATAGTTCTTGCTTTACATTACCATCCCAGCATTCAAAGTTTATTCAAATCTAATCTCTTCAAGATCAAGTTAGTCATGACCATGTTTCTAATGTGAGTATTTTGGCTTCTTTCTCAAAGAACAATGGCCCTAATTCACTGTGGATATAAATGAAGATACTTGATGTAAGCCAAGGACAGAATTTCTCTAACTAGACAAAAAAGTGAGTGCTTGTGGGGGTTTTTTTGCATTTTGCTTCAGAAAAAAAAAAACCCAACACACAAAAAACAACCCAAAACAAAAAAATTACCTTTGTAATCACAAAAAAAAAAAAAAGGATAAAAAATAAAAAGCCAGGAAGCAAAATGAAAGTTTTCCCTTTAGCTATAACTGATCTACTACCTTAATTAATAATGCCACCATAAACACTTTTATTAAACACTCTAAACTGAGAGTTCTGTACCTCTGACAGGCCAGATTTCTAGCAGAAGAAAAACCCCATAAACACTTTAGTCAGGATAATGTCTTCTAATTTTTGGTAGTAGGAAGATGTGATATAAAACTAAAGCTAAGATGCGCAAGGACAGAAATGTTCAACCTCATTTTTGAAATAGGCTGGGACAGCTCCAGGCATATGGATCCTGGCACTCCAGGTGACTTGACATAGGGAATGTGTCACCAGCAGGAGACACCAGCTCTCAGTGCTGTCATGGACATATTGAAAATTCCAGGGAGTCTTTGTCCCAACTTTTACTACTTGAAAACCAAAAAATGAACCTACAAAATTGTATCACAGGGAGCAGAAGTAGCCTGTATTTCAGGGGCTAAATGCAGTACATGGTTAAACAGAGCTCTCCTCCCGGTTGTTTCATGAACCTTCAGCCCTCAACATGAGTCAGTGTTTCTAGAGCAGAGATGCCAGGGTGTCCTAGAGCATCTCAGTCCGTGCGTTTTTCATTGTCTGTTATTCACTGCAAAACATACCCAGCTTTGGAAAATTTGACATCTGCTTAGCATAGGTGTTAAATGACTCTATGAAACATGCAGAAAACAGTAGTGAAAAAACAAAGTTCCTGAAGCATGAGAAAATGCATATAGGATACTGCTAAGTTTTAATGATTCACATCATCTGCTCACATTGACTTTGGCTGAGCTTTTTGGGCAAAAAGAAAGGTTGGTGAGAAGAAAAGGGGAAAAAAAAAAAAGGAAAAGAGGCATTATCAGATAAAATACCTGGTATAACTCCTCCTAATAGCATTTCTCAGTGCTATGAGGAAAATGGACCTTACTTGTCACTTATTGTATTTCCAGCCTCCAAAAGAAGAAGGATATTCTCAGGATGAAGACATAAGAATTTAGGATGTGGAAGATCTACTTCAAGATCCCAGTTTGCCTTTGTGATTTGGGGAAATCATTAGGCCTAGGTTCTTATGGAGCCGAGGTGAGCCAGCTTCCTGCAGGCAGTTCACTACACAGGTTCTTCCCTCCAGAATAAAGGTATTTATTACACAACCTCCTCCGTATGTGCTATAATCTTCCAAAGGCAGAGGGACTGCAGCTTAGAGTCTCAAAGGTGCGTATGTATGTGGGCATCTGCCCAGCGTTGTCGTGCTTAGCTTTCAGGAGTGCTGCCACACTGCCTGCAAAATATTCTTATCTGAGGAAAGACCCTCAGAAACCAACATATGGAGAAATGCTGGGCAAGAGAGAAATGCAGATGACCAAGGCATCAGACTTCCTTCTGCTTAAGCTCACCCACTGTGACTACTCTCCCATTAGTCACTTGAAACGGACAATCTGCTCAGGTAGATGGGGAGTTCCCCATCCAGGAGACAGAAAAATCGGTAACTTTCTAACACAGAAGAACCAATAAGGCCATGGGTAACGTATGTATTCCAAAACAGGCTTGATTTCCCCTTAGAAACATTCCATAGACCAAAGACTGAACAGAAGAGGTTGTTTCTACAGCACAGTCGCTTAGGTTAGCGGTGTTGGTACTGAGGCTGAAGTCTCTACTTCCATATTTAATTACCAAAAAAATTTGGAACAAGTCCAACAAGGAGAGGTAAAAACCTTTTCACCAGCATATTTCTTACCACAGTAGTTATGCCCTTCTGATGGGATCTTGAACCACCAATCAAGCCTCAGCTATAAATAAAGCAGAGCAGGACTTTGAATCTAGCTCTTCCATCCTAGAAATAACAGAAGTTAAAGTTTTGATTCATCAGAACATGCATGAACATGCATATACTGACACTACTGCGCTAAGCCTGTATCCACTGGCAGTCTGCAGCCACCAGATGCGCTCTCCATACACACAGAAGGCTGGGCCCAGCTAAGCAGTCAGACTCATTTTGAGCAGGTTGTGCCTTCAGTCTTAATTCCAACACAGTAACGAGGGGATGATGTAAGTGTTTTGTGAGTTTTGTTCATGTCACCTGGCAAAAAAGGCCCAGAAACAGATCAGTGATGTATTTGAGAACATCAACAGCATTTAGGTGCACATAGGGCAAGTTGCATGCACTTGTACTGTGCCTAAGACAGTGACTCTCAGATCCTAGGACAGGTTTTGTATGCTCTTGTTGTTTAATTTGGAGAAGCTATTCAGAGTTTCAGTAGCAACTCACGTTTCATACAATCTAGTTTGCCTCTGAATGCTAAGCTTTCCTACCTCACAATCTGATTTTCTGTTCCATCACTCTTATGTTGATCACCAAGATCTGCATGTTTCTCTATTTTACGTAAAACAATTCAATCTTTGCCATAAACATTTCCAAGTCGTCATTCATCAGTCCACTAAATGACCTCTTGTTAATAGATAAAAGTCTTACAGAACTGGATTCAAAACAGACAGAAATGGCTTCTAAGAATGTTGAAGAAAGTGAGAAAAGCAAACACCCGGCAAGTTTCAAGAGTTCAGAGCATCAATCCCAAAAGTAGGAAGAAAAGCAATGCAGTACCCCATCTTTAACAAAAGGAATCATTTATCATGACACTTAAATGCATTAACAAGCCATGCCTGCATCAGAATGGCTGTGACAATGCAAACCTGCTAATGTGGGACTAGTTTAACCAATTTAGAAACAAATTAGAATAAAGGGGTGTCTTGTATGTCTAATTGCTATGGAGGTCCAAGGCAGGGGGAAGAAATAGCTGTGAAAAATGCTCTTTCAGCAGCAGCAAAGGCAAAGTTACACTGGGTACAAAGCCCCACTGAGTACACGGCTGGAGAATGCTCCACCACACAAACAGGAGGGTTATTTCCAAACACGGCATTATTGATCTTCAAATTCTACCTTCTCCGATGACTTTTTAAATCTCTTTTTTGCTGGTATTTTTTTTTCCCCCCCAGCAGGATTAGCATGCACATATAGTGGAAATATTTCGACAGCGAAGCAAACTGCACCACTCTGGGACACAGAGCATTTAACCTGGGAGCGAGCAGCATTCCTTGGCAGAGCTTACACGTATCCGCTGCAAACTGGAAAGCTGGAAGCACCTAACGTCCACAGCAACTGGGGACTTTTCCCGCCCCAGTGCAGTCTTGCACCCAAATTAGTGAAATGTCAGCATTTAATATTTCCGAGTAAATTCTATGTTTCCTTCTTTAAAAAAAAAAAGTGTTTCCTCCCATTCCACTGTTGCTTTCTCAGGTCCTTGAGCCGCAGCTCGTGCTGGGACGAAAAGGCTGCTGAGAGAAACAATTCAGCAAACTCAACAATGAAGGAACAAAAAGGGAGGTTTTATTCCCAATTCTTTATAAATATTGGCACATAAAAAAGAAGAATAGTACAAATCAACAGGTAGCAATGGGAGTATGAACAGGCACCACAGTGAGGAGATGTTGTTTTATCTTTTCTCTTTAATACCTTTCATAGTTTATTGAATGTAATCAAGCAATGTGAAGTCAGTGAAGGGTTTATAAAGAAGGGACATTTCCCCCGTCTTCAGAAGTGATTGACCATTGTACAAAATTATTTTTAAAACTTAGGTACTTTAGCAAGTCCTAAACAGAAACATGTATTTAAATTTAGGTCTGTGCTTATAGCAGATGGCTTTGCTAGGGTCCAACGTCTGAATCAAAAATCAGAAAAAGAACTCAAGTGCATATGTATATTTGGATTCATATTCAGATTAATTAATTTCAACTGCTTTCAGTTGAAATTGTTATAGGTTAAAATGGTAAAGAAAAAAGAAATATTGCTTGCCCAAGCAGATACAAAGATTAAACACATTAAGTCCAGAATCTACAAATAAAAAATAGACTCCTTTCCAGAAGTTCTTTAACATGTTTAGAGCCAGGTTTCAGGAAGCAACACTACATCAGTTACAGTCACTGTTAATTTTAAAGGGCAAATGCATGGGATTTTACTTCTGCACATACTACTGCAATTGTATTATTTATTTAGTTAGCATTAAAATACAAGCTAATTATAACAAATTCAGTTCCTTAGCATGTGTCTACACTTCAGCCTGCTGCCCAGTGTAAATACAAGCCAGCTTTCCTGCCAAGAAGCGTCTGTCTGCTTCAGCCAAGAAGGGGGGCAAATAAGCTCTGCCGGTACAGATAGGCACTTTCCAGCCTCCAACCCGGCTTCCTTGTAACAACCTCGGATTTTACTATATCGCACGGTTGCTGGCAGTGTTTACATACCCCCATTTTAATAACTCTGTGGACAGCAAGAAGCCATCAGCAAACCACACCGTGGTTCTCAAGAACAGCTTCAGAGCTGCGAGCTGTGAGTGAATAGCAGCCTCTGTGAGAGCAGCATGATTTATAATCGGCATACAGAGCCCCCGTGATTAAAATTCATGCTACATATCCCAGAATAAATAGGAGATGCCAGGCTGATCCAAAGCCCTCTGAAATTGATGGAAATCTTTCCATTGACTGCAATGGGCTCCAGGTCAAGCCCCAAGCATCCAAGTGTGTTTATACCTTTTAAAAAAGAAGGAATTCACTCTCCACATGTTTCAGTCCCTCACATTTATTGTCAAAAAACCTCTGGCAAAAGAATGCCTTCCTCTGCAATGGAACTCTCACTGAAGCCAGTAGGAGCTATATATACAGAGACTGAGGCCAGAATCTCAATGTAAAACCAGTAACAAATTGGAAAGAAACTTGATTTTGAAACCACACAAGACAAAATTTAGTGAGAAAGCAAATCTTTCTTCATAAGAGGTACAAAGTAACTCATGTTTTTTATACCTGCGGGTTAAGAAGGAAATTTTCAATGAGGCACACTGAACCTTTGTAATACACATGAAAAAACAACACTCATGTAAATCTAATACCATTATAACCATCTTCTTTAAACACTGTAATTATAGCCTTCAAGGGTAAGTACATGAACAGTAAATTAAATATGGCCATTAAAATTATTTTATGCAATGTAAAGATTTTTTTAATCGTTAAAGGAATTTAGTACTACTTATAGGTGTCCTTGTTAAATTCAGGTTGACAATGAAGTTAAAGAATAAAACCTCATTTATTTTTATGCTACTTAATAAACTCTCTGAAGTCCAAGTCCTCTCACAATAGTTTACAGTAATTAGATTAAAACTATCTTCAAATACTTTCCACCACATCTTTCACATGAAACATCTTGTAAAACCCACAATGTCTATATAATCATTTTACAGTGATTATCAAAAAAATACTATGGAATTAAATAAGAGTGGATTGATATAGATTCTCCTCCCCAAACAATAAAATCCTAGCACCATACAATATATCATGATTTAAAACTGAGTGCTGGCTCTCCTTCTTTCTCTTTCTTTCATTTTAATAACCAAACAAATTCTTTTCCAGAGCATGACTGTTAATATGCAGATTGGTTTCCAGAGTAGTTTTCAATAATCTTTTATTTTTTCTCGCATTTTGCTTCAAGAAGCAAAGTATGAAGTAAAAAACAGAAAAAAGAAAAAGGTACAGGAAATAAAGTCCTCGGGTCCATTAACAGTGAGTCCCCACGGAGGCGAAAGTGGACATTTCGCGACGGATGGTACTGAAAGGGGAGAGCTCCAGTTCTGTGGTGTACTCGTTGTCATTGTCATCACTGGTCACCGTTGAAGACTTCTGGATGCATTCATCACAGCAGCAACAGCAACACTCCATAAAGGCCCGGCTGAAAGGTTTACAGAGACAGAAAAGGAGAACGGGGGTAACACAAGACTTAAAGAACAAAAGGAACTGGCTAATGAGATGGAGGAGGTCCATAGTCTGCCGAGAGACCCCTGTGGACATGTAGGCAGTCACAATGTTGCAAATGTTTTCAGGAATGATGCAAAACCCATATAAAATGGTCAAAGCCACCACTGTGCAGTTCATCTGACTTTCCAGCTGAATTTGTCGCTTGTTCCCCCTGGTGCAAGCCTTTTCGGCCCTTCGGATTTTCCTCGCTGTTACCAGGGAGCAGGTAATAGTGAAAAGGGTAGGCAAACAAAAATAGCAGCCAAAGTACCACCAGAGTCTTGCCCCGTCGTAAGTGAGAGCTAACACGTAGATGGTGTCAGGTAGGGCGGTGGATATCTTCACCACGCACCGCTCCCCTGGTGGGCTGCCGCTATATTCGGGGTCCTCCTTTGCCAGCTGGCGCAGCACAACCTCCGGCAGGGCCAGCAGCAGCGCGCCCACCCAGATGACGGCCAGCTTGGCGGTCGTCGAGGTGCAGTTTTCGATCATCTCGTAATACATCTGCACGTTGGTGGCGGCACGAAATCGGTCGATGCAGAGGGCACAGAGTGTGAATGTGGTGACTCCAAGAGAGGCTACCTGGGAAGGAGAAAAGGGAATGCCAGTTAACACAGGCACTGTCTGGGGGGAAAAAAAGAAAAGAGAGAAAAAAGAAAAAAAGAAAAAAAAAAAGACAGCTACACGTGTACAGTCCGTTATTCAGTGGAGAGCGAGAAAAATTCATCTCCTTCAAAAGTCCTCTGTCCCCTGTTGATGGCAATCTTCTTAGAGACGGAAGATGAAGGTAGGAACTCGCTCAGGCCAAAAAGGGAATTAAGTTTTTGTATATTGGATGAAGGCTTTTAGCATTGAGCTGTTCTCTGGAAGAGGTTTATACTCTTTCATAGTTGGACAGAGCTCAATTTGTACTCTGAAGCACCAGTCAAGACCAGCCTATTGACTGAGACAGGCAAAGGAACACCTAGTTTAGGGGTATCAGTGTAGGGGACAATTAAGCACCATGGTGCTGAGCACCATCAAAAGCATCATCACAGGCAGAACTTAGCTTCCAGTGTTTGCTGAACTACCACCCAGCACGCATCCCAAAAGAGTACTTCCTCCTGTTTTTCTGCCTACAAGTATTTGTTTCAGTTCGGTGTCACCCTCTTCTGGAGGCCCATGCAAGCACCTGTGCAACACTGAGTGGAAAAAAATTGGAGAACTAACCAACATGCAAAACTAAACCCCTTCCTTCCTCCCAGTTTTCTAAGGGGTGTTTTTCAGAAAGCTCAGTTCCGCCACAGGGGTTGGAATTTAAGTCAAAAGGGTGGAGATGAGATTCTTCCTTCAGCAGAAGTATGAATTTATGCCCACATCAGATGTTCATCAAACATGCAAGGGATCATAACATTGAAACTTTCCACATCTACAAAATTGATGATCTCTGTGGATTAGGCATCTGCTGAATGCAGTAGGGTCCGACAACTGTGTTTCTGGTCTTAGGCTTTTAAGTGAAATTTTGATGCAATGTAGACACAAAAAGTCATCCCGTACTGTGAGTTCAAAGAGACTGTGTCTGAAATCTTCAGACTTCCACAGCCAGTGCAAAACTGACCTTCACTGTAATAGTTAGGCTTTAATAATCTATCATCTTCAACATTTCACTTAGAAAAAATTCACAGGAAAAATCTAGGCTTAATTTCGTAGGAAACATCTTGTGGGAAAGTGTACTGCAGGCCAGGAGAAATGGCAGAAGTTTTGTTGTTTAATTGATTTAAAGATGGATTGGGCAGAGCTTTCAATTATATACTGTAAGGAGCAAGTACAGAGCAATGCATAAGTTCTCTAGCTATAATAACTATCATTGTATGCATGAATAGAAATCTTGTACTGTCATAAAACAGAATTTGCTATCATTTTATCCTGTTTATTATTAAATATCCTAAAAAGAAATTTGCAAGAAGACTATATACATTTTGGCCTAATCCTATTTCCAATAAATTTAAGTTCAGTTCAAATTTAAAGCAGAACTCCCATTAAACCTGTTGCATTCTAGTTTATTTATTTTCTTGGGTTTGCACGCTTGTGTTACGCTGAAAATGAGTTGATGCAAAAGAAAAGAAACTGTTAAATAATATTCCTAATAAATGTAAAGAATTCTTACTGTCATCATTAATAAACCACGTGTCTGTGCAACTAACTGAGAAATCTGCGGTAATATTAGGCAGTTCACTATAATTTTTCTTACCGAAATTGCATGTGCGATGATATATCTAAATTTCATATAGGCAGATTTAAAAAAATACCTTCTGATATTGACCATAATTTAGAAATATACCTGTTTACACATCTCTTACAGAACTTTTTACAAAAATAGATAGCACAATTATGCACAATTATATAAATGTATCATTAATTTTGGCCTTCAATATTTAATGGCCATATCAGATTGCTAAAATTGAATATCATTGAAAAATATTAGGCACTTGGGATTAGAACTGCCAGGCATTAGCTTAGTTGGGGAATTCCTTGAGGCAGCTTCCTAAAAGATGCGAGGAGTAAGAACTCTTACTAATTAACTTGCAGGAATATTTAATGATGACAATGCAGTACCGTAAACACTTTAAAAAGGCAAAGCTATTGATTTATGAAGTTAAACTGTCTGACAAGATTCAAAGAAAGCTTGTAAAATACAGTAAAAACAATTAAAGACAAATTACAGTTACAGGGAAATCTTAATGAACAATTATAAAACTAGCTAATGAAAGATAATTTCATGTATCACTGCTGAGAGTCAGATTTTTAAATTCAAGACTAGTGACTTTGTTTCCAAAACATTTAAATCTGTATGCAGTCTTCAAATTCCTTAGAGTGACAGCAAAACCTTTAGCCAGAACATCCAACATGAATAACAAAAGGATCAGGACTCAGCTCTCTATAATTATGGGAGACAGGGAAACAACTGAGACTTAAGAATGAATAGAGATTGAAATAAAAATCAGCAGAAGAGAAGAAAATCTGAGGTTTTGTACATTAACATTTTCCCTCTCAGTTCTTACGTGAGCTTCTCCCCCACCCCCACCACACAGGCTTTTTTTGCTTTAGCATTTCATTGCAAACAGGCTGTTATACAGTGGCTAAGACATTAAAACTCTGCAGCTGTTAAGGCTGGACTAATGGAAGACGACATGTCTACCATGAACAAACGTAACCTACGGGGTTCCTGTCACATTAATTGACCAACAACTTGGAGGTTTAAGACAGTGAAATAGAGCAAGAGGGAACAACTAAGAAGAGTGGAAGTCGGCTTTGAAAACTCTCCCACGGATTCGCTGATGAAACAAGCTAAACAAAGCTAGTGTTTCTTTGGAACAGGCGATGGTTTCCTATTTTCTGCAGGTCAATGGAGTTAGTGATGCCATGGAAAAGCTTGCAAAAAACAAACATTCCCAAGCAGATGAACAGGGATTCAGTCCAGCTGACTTGCTTAAAGGCACTATGGCAATTTAAGGGTCTGATTACTTACCCCACTTCATTTCCCCCACATTGCAGACTATGAGTAACAGCCAGCAAAATCAATGAGTGCTGCTCACAACCTACATGGGCAAGAACTGGGTCATGCATTGTGCATGTTCACAGTTTCACTTTAGGGGTGTTTCTTCATACCAGTCATACTAATAACTAGGGTTAAACTGAAAATGTGGAATAAACCAGAAAAGTTTCCTTTTTAATCTGTTATGTTGCTCTGAAATAACCACAGAACAAAGATAATTAATTTGACAGGGAGTAGGTAAAGGATGGTTAACAAATCCTAAAGCAGTGTGAAGCCACATGGAGCTTAATGGTGCTCTTCTTGTAACAGCTGAGTTTCTGATATACTGTTGCAGCCTTAATTTCAACAACCTGGCAGGAAATGAGGCAAAGCAAGGGCAAGTCAGGCTCAGTAGTTTTTGATCGTCACTTAGTTGTCTGATTTATTCCCATATGGTCCCTATCAAGATTATCCTCCAATCTCTAAACATTCGGGATCATACCAGTTTACATCTTTCTCTTACTAGATGATATCAGAAAAGTCCCCAAGTTTCTAGGACTTGGGGAGGTGGTGAAGTAACCCCGTCCCCACACTATCAGGGCAGAAAACTGCTGTTTAAGGGATTACCACCTACAGCATACACACACAAAAGTAGACATTGTTATAAGAGGGTCTTTTAATACTGTTGCTGCTTTAAATGTTAGTGGGCACCATGGTGCTCCTTCGAGACATTGCATAAACCTTTGGCCATTAGCTCACTAGCTGTTAGTCAACTGAGGCCACAGAGAACAACAGTAAACTCATGAAATGCTCAGCTTTAATTGCATCAGTTCTCCTCTCCATCCTTCCAACATACCCACTCCCCTTTCATGAACTCTAACAATTACCAAAATGTTCCCAGGCCTTCCCTGGCCTGTCCTACTTCTTCTCCTGGCTGCCGTTCCACAGCTCTTGGCCCTGGCCTCTAGGAGCAGAGTCTCCGTCCAACCAGGGAAGCAGTGCAGACGTAGTTGGGTATGCAATGCCAGTGGAAATAAGACTCGGAATTCTCTCTCATTAATACTTGTTTGACCAGATAAAAGTAATGAAAACAAAACCAGAAATGAGATCAGAAAAGGTGACTTGGGTGAAAAGGTCAATGAAGACCACGTTCTGTGGTTGGGTCACTCAGTCCAGTAAGATGAAGACCAAGAAGTGACATTGCTGCTATCTACAAATAAGCCTATCTTGAGACACAAAATTTACTTAAGTTGAAGGACGGTGAATGTAATAGAATGGGAATCAAGCAGCCATGAGCAACTCAAAGCTGGAAATGAGAAGGACCATTAATCATCTAAGGCATTGTGTTCTGGAGCATGCCTTCTGATGCAGAAGGGAGGGGAAACAACGTAGTCTGAGTTTATATGGAACAAGATAAAATAAAGAAGTTATAAGAAGTAACTGCTGGATTTTCTAAGACAGAATTTTATGTTGATAACACAATGTTTCTTAAACTACAAGGTACTCTTTCTTCCGTTGTTATAAGACAGGATGGGTATCCAAAACACTTGTAATTGTAATAGGAAAGCTGAACTATGGAAAAGGTTGATGACTACAAGCCAAGCCATCTCTGAGCTCTCAGTGGCACTCTGTAGACTCTTTATACCCTTTCCTGTTATACCATATAAACGATTGTTTTCCCCAGCCACTACAGTCTATCATTGTGGCTGTTCTACACCCACATCAAACTTTGCAGCTTTCAAGCATGTTAATGCAACATACTATAGTGGCTCTTGCAAACGTGTCAGTTTTGTCTAAGATAAATAAATAACGTTAGCATAGAATGCAGTATTTTTTTTTTGTGCTACTCCCCACTTACAGTACAGAGTCCAGTTAATAAGACTGGACCACTGCAAAATAAAAGGTCATCCTACTGCAAACAATTATTTAATTGTTTAAGATTATCTAGATTTATGGTTTCTGTTTTCAGTTAAAAAAAAAGAATGACAGCCATTACTACAAAAGAATAAAACCACATAAATATAATATCTCTATATTTCTTACATGAAGTTCTATTAAATATTAATGGTTTTATGCTTTAAAATAGTCTCAAACATTGACTCAAATAGTCAAAACATTATGGTGGTGTGGCAGAAGTAATTCAGTAGCTAAAGAGTATTAGGGCCAGGTTACCCCTCCAACATTAGCAATTAGCTTAAGCATACTGGATGAACATACATACCACCTTAATTATCTGAAAGACAAGATGGTAGTTCTGGAAACTACTATCATGGAGATGTCCTACACACGTGGAACAATAGGCACAATACAGTTGTTTCCTTTGTAGTACTATCAACATTCAGACCAGGGAGACATAAAAGCACATATGTTTTGTGTGTTTCTTATCCTTCTGTATATCTTAAGAGTAATAGTGTTCAGAATCACCACCACTTCCAAGAGCTGCTCTTGAATTCTGTTGTAAGCGAAAGCCAACCAGATCATCAGGGCACTGGAAATACTCATTTGTACACCACATGTTTATCCGAAGGGTTGGGAAAAAAAATAAAAATCACAAAACACAAAAGGATTTAGTTTTTGTTCATTTTCCTGTTTGCAATCTACCATGCTACCATATAAGTAAATTACATTTACTTTTTTTGTTTTACCTTTTTTTTTTTTTTTAAATAAAGAAATGAGTGCTGTTCTCCACTGAGGATCAAATTCTCATCATGCCACAAGGGACTCCTGCACTAATTCTTAATACTAAAAACATGGAACTGCTGCTAAAAATCTGCCCCTTCCTCCTTTGCAGGAAAAATCCTGTCATATGGAGAAATGACATCCCAGTGCTCAGAGTAGAGTCAATGGTTCCGGCGTAGCAGATGCTGCCTTTTTCTCTCCACACATATGTAACTTAAATATTAGTGACCCAGTTTTAAACCTAGTCTGACACGAATTCATTTCCATGCTGAAACGCCACATGCAAAGTTTAAGCCAAAAGCAAATTTTTATGGACAATTTATAAGCCCCTAAGGACAGGATTTGCAGAGGAAAGAAAGATTGACAGGACAGACAACATGGCAGTTACTATCATCATGCTGTTAATACCTAAAGAGCAGAGATATATTAACACTTCTGTTTTAAATAATTATTTATTGTGTGCTCAGTGCTGAAGATATTCTGCTCAGTAAAAGACACGTGTAGCCACTCTCAGTACTCTCAGTACGAGGCTCTGAAACTGCAAACAACTCTGAGGATCTTTGTCTACAACCCAGAGGACTTACAGGAGGTTCCAGAGCCTACCTCTGACTAGCCTCAAAGAAGAGACATGAAGAAGATGCCACACAACAAAAGACTCAGAAAAGACAAATAATACACAGCATTAACAAACTCCCATTAAAAAATTTATTTGCTTCCCTGACGTGAAACTTCAAATAAGGATCTCTTCTGACAGCCTTGGAACAGGCAGAGAACGGCCACTTTCTTTGTGCCTCTCACTTGCCTCTACCAAGCAAAAGAGAGGAAGGGGAAAAAGCCTCACCTCAAATTGCTCTGGAGGATCAGCTCCAGGGAAAGACAGTAATTTGTATTCCAGGCCAAATCAATCCTTACGCTTTCCACTAAGAACACTAATTGTGATAGCTTTCCTAAGCTGGAAGTTACCCACTAGAAACAGGAGTGATGCCACAAATCGATTGCCAAAGCACATGCAGAGACTGGGCGTCAGATTTCGGAGGCTTTCACTATCAGCCTGCTCCAGACTCAAGCCAGTCTCCTTTGCACGACGTGGTCCAAATGAGGACACCATGAACTTTGTCTTTCTCTTCTTTGTGGGAGGCCTGAGAAAGGCAGAGGGGCTCACGTTTACCAGCACTGAGTGCAGGGCTGAGTACCACCCCTGGCCTCAGCAACTTCTTGCTCGGCGCTGAACTGCACGAGACGGTAAATCAGCCTCTGCAAACCCTCGTTCTAGACCCCAGTTCTAAATCCTTACTCCACTATAAGCAGCTTGTCTCAGTCTGCCAGCATAGAAAGTGATGTTTACTTCCAGCAACCCGTCTCAAACTCATCAAGCTTCTAGGGTAACCTCCAAGAGCAGAATGCACACAACTCAAGCAAGCTTCCTTTTAGAGCCCAAAAGATAGTTTCTCGTCCTAGTTGACACAGTCCATTTGTCATCTTGAGCAAGCTGCTCTGGGCCTTAAGCAATTTACTTAACCTCTTCACTATTGGCTTCCAGCATTAAAATAAAAGCGAAAAATGCTGCTTCACAGGACTGTTATATTTAACAGCTATGAAACATTTAGAAGCACAGTAAAACTACTGATTTTGTCTACATCCACACTTCTTTCTATTAAGGCCTAGCATAAATCTGTAAGTAGCAGAACTGGAACTGTATTGTTCTGTATTCCTTTTTTTTTTTCTTAGTCTTCTTGCTGAAAAGACTGGGTGTGCTTGAACAAAAAAAAAAAAGGGTCCACATTGCCAGGGCTTGTGCAACAGGAATTAGCCAAAACCATTGTCTTTTATGTTGTCATTTTCCCCGTATCTTCTGATTCTGAGCACTACTGAGAAAAGTGTATGGAAGACACTTTAGGTAGGTAAACATTTTAGACATACATGTAAAGTGCAGGTAAACACTTTAGACACGCATGCCTAAAGGTAGACTTCTGAACCATCTGCAGAAAAGTGGCAAAATTTTAAAAACTGCTGAGCAGAGGATTAAAACTGCAAAGGAGAAGCACATCTCCACACAGAGTAGCTGCCCCAGTTGTTCTAATTCCCTCTCAGTGCATTCAAAACTGCTCCTCTGGGACAGTGCCATCATCAGGGTTAAGTGAAGTTCTTGGTGGAGATAATTTCATCCACTTCTGCTAACCATCTGTCTTTCTAGTTTTGTTCTCTAGCAGTTTTACTCTCACCACCTAAAGACCTTGTGAGAAGCACAGAAGAATTACTTTACTCGGTTTCTTCCTCAGTCATGTGCACAGCATTCCTTACACAAGCATAGCCATGACATAGTTTTAAAAGGTAGTTAGAAGTGACCAAACTGTGATACAATATATGGCTGAAATGATCGCTTTAATGTACTTGGTCAGAGCAGATCTTTATTAGGTATGAGAAAACTGCCCTTCAAATTAAATACTGTGGAGACTTTCTGCTGCTGGAAGCTCAACATTTACCTACACAAATGTGCTTCAAGACATCATAAAACATTTTCTCTAGACTGTGTACATGTGTGTTATCACTGGCAACAGATGCTTTGTTGAAATTCTGCACAATACCCATTAAACAGCACAAATAAAAATTTGCCACAAGAGGCTAAACTAAGAAAACTCAAGGTTCCTCACTGGGATCACTTGAAACCTTCAAACACAATACAAAGCATGCTTGCATTATGTTAAAATGCTGTGATCACTGTATCACTTGCTCTGGATAATCAGATATCCCCCGTTCCCTAGTTCTGAAAGTACCAGCTGGTATGACAGAGGCCTCAGCCCAATAAAGGTCATTGATGCTTGAAAGTGAGGTGTTTCTGGATCTACAACTCTGGGAGAGACACGTAGCGCTCTAAACAGCATATGAGGAGAACTGGCATGCAAAAAAGAGATGCAAAGCATGGAACAGAGAGACACTTAAAAGAACAAAATGCTGGGCTAACTTACAGAAAACACAGACAACAGTTTAAAATTCACGCATCTTCAGGAAGATGCTTCTATCTGCATTCCAAGAAGGTCTGGAACCTCTCCTGAAGATAGCCGTCTACAGTTTTCCTCTCAAGGAGCTAAGAAGAATTCATCCTTCTCCCATTGTGCGAGAAGGGGATAAGCCTGCCCAAATGAGTTACAACAAGGGAGAAGAGAGTGTTGTTCAGCTGTCAGATGAGTGCACTGTTGTGAGCAATCCTTGACAGAGCACGGAGCAGCACCTGCTCTCCGGGCAGATTTCATGACATGCTCCACATCTGCATTGCTCCTGGTGATATCAGTGTCCCTGTATAACGCCTGTGAGGTTACAACAACACTTGGAAAGTGGTGAACCATTGCTCTGACTGCCTTCTCCATCTCAGCAGGGTCAAATCCTGATTTGCAGGACAGTGTCCTTCTTGCCAAGCTTGAGGTGAGCTGCGGAGAGTCATAATCCACTAGTGGTGTTCAACATCTGCCACTCACGGCTACAGTGTACAGAGGAGGAAATCCAGCCTTTTAACTTACAGCTCCCAGGGTGATGAAGATACTTCACATACACGAGTATTATATTTAATGTCTACTGAATAAAAATATACAAATTTAGGAGCAACACAGAACCCCAATGCTATATTTTTTTAGATCTGTACCTTAGATATAAATTAATTAAATTTCCTCAGAGACAAGGAGAACATTTCACTTTTAGACCCCAGTAATAATCAAGCGTGAGACGGGCAGTATGCTGCTGGTCCATCACAACTGGATTGGTGCCAGTCCTTGAATAAAATCTTCAAATAGAAGTATCTATAGAACTTTAAAGTGAAAAAATAAGGTGTCATTAAAGTATAAAGAGGGGATAGCAGCAGATGAATGTTTTTCAGGGTTAAAATTTTGAATTTCAGCAACTGCATTTCAGCTAAACTACTTGCAGTTTGACAAACTCTTTAGTGCCCAAAGCTGCACAGTGTAAGCAACTAATTTTGAAGAACAGGGTGGCTGTGCAAATAATTTCAATTACTGATCTTTAATTGGAACCAGCATTACAAAGAATTATTCCTATTTCGTATGTGTATGCACAAAAAAAAGGTTAGGAAGCATGAAATGTCACTATAGGAAAGTCCTGAAAACACTTAAACTACACTAGCTACGTTCACTGAAATGGTTACACTTTAACTGAAACAGTACCTACTTACTTTTTTCGTTAACACAGTAGCCCCAGAAACTCAACTTGCAAATTTTAAAAGCTCCTAGTCCTGACAGTTTCTCAACGAATATGTATTTACTCCTCCATTTCTTCTTAAATGCAAATCGATTAAGTGTACTCTGAGTTTTTCAGATGTAGTGGTATACTACTGGCCTTGAATTCGTCTAGGCGTAGCACAGCTCCACCCCTTGTCCAATACCACCAGTAATAAAGTGTATCACATCCGAAAGAAGTAATGGCAATTTAGTGGCTGCACACATCAAACATCTTTCTAAACACTTTCTTAAAAAATATCGGTTGGCAGTTAATTATGTATTACTGTGTACCAACGTGCTGTTGAAACTGATATTCTGTGTACTAATAACAGGTTGGGTTTTGGTTGGGAGGAGGGGTGTTCCCCCCCCATACCTCATTCTTAGGACAAGAGAATCAACAGTTATTTCCTCAGCTTTCAGTTACAGAATAATTTTGGACATAAGGTTTTGGGAATACAGCAGAGCCTGCCAGAATTATGGCTACCACGCTACCAACAAGCCTCAGTATTCGGTTCCAGTAAATAAAGAAGGCGGACAACCTGAACGCTGCCGGCAGGACCGGCCAGCTGGCTGAGAGCTTCTTTGACAGAGCCTCTGAACAACTGCCAAGAAGCTGCGACTTAAATGGAACTGGGGTCATTGTCTTTTTTTAAGATAAGCTACATAAATGTGAGATTTGAACACTGAAGTGCAAATTAAGAGCACATACATCTCATCGATGGTCCTTTTTACAGTCACTTTCTTACAACCTGTCCCCAGTCACCCCCTCCAACCGCTTCCATCACTCCTCCAACCTCACTTCACTTTAGGAAAACAAAAACCAGAAAACACTCGAACTCTCGTTCTGAGAGGACCCTTCGCCTCTCAGGACCACAAGGAGCGAGGAAAGTTTGGCAGAACTCGCGCGAGTGGAAGGACAAGCCCTCAGCCTGAGGCTACCGAAATCCCCGATGCTGCTAGTCCCGATACGGCCACCAGCTCCTCCCGTCACTGCCGGGCCGGGGCCCCGCTCTGCCTCAGGGGCGCCCGGGTGCCTCACACAGCGCCGGCCCGCGCATCCCTACCCACAGCCATTACCTCGATGTACGGGACGATTTTGCAGGAGAAGTCTTCTAGGAGCCACTTCTTGGTGAGCTCCTGGAAAATGACCAGCGGCAGGCAGAAGAAGACAATGAGGAAGTCCCAGAAGGCCAGGTTGGCCAGCAGGGAGTTGGAGATGCTCCGCATGTAGTAGTTGTGGCAGACGATGCACATCACTGCCATGTTGCCCATGATGCCGATGCCGAAGATCACCACGGAGAGGCACATGACGGCGTAGGCGCCGTACGACTCCTCGGTCAGCGGGTAGAAGGGGTTGCGGAGGCGGGCGCGGCGCCCCGTGGCGTTGCCGCGGCCCCCGGCGCTGCCCTCCCCGCCGGCCGAGCCGTTCAGGGGCAGCCAGCGGGGGCCGCCCGCCGAGCCCCGTCCCGCCGCCGCGCCGGCTCCGCTCTCGCTGCTCCGCGGCCGCCGCCGCCCAGCCGCGGCCGCCCCGCGGGGCGCGCAGCTGCCGCCCAGCCCCGCCGCTCCGCCGGGCACGGCGTCAGCCCCGCCGGGGAGGGCTCCGCGCCCGGGGAGCACTGCGGCCGCTCGCCGGCCCAGGGCGAGGGGCGTCGATGCTGCCGGCGAGCGGGCGCGCTGCGGGGGCGCCGGCAGCCCGGCGGCCGCGGCGGGGGCCAGGGCGCAGGCAGCCCAGGCGCCCAGCACCTGGCAGAGCAGGGCGAGGGGGACGCGGAGGGGCTGCATGGCCGGGAGGCGGCGGGGCTCACCCGCTCCCCTTCAGAGACGGCGGCCGCCCCGCTCGACGGGGCTGGGAGCGAGAGACATGCCCGCCCGGATGCCGGGGACAGCCCACCTCGCCGGGCCAGGAGCAGCCGCGGCGCCGCTGCCGCCGGAGCGCGGCTCCCGCTGCCGCCGGTGTCCGCCGCGGGAAGCGGCCGGCGCGGCGAGCGGAGCAGAGGGGAAGGCTGTTCTTGCCGCCTCCCGGGGCCGACCCGGAAAGTTGTGTCGCTGTCTCCGACGCGCCGAGTTAATGTAGCAAGTGCAGCGCCGGGAGGACCCCCCTCCGGCGCTCCGCCCTTTCCCGGGACCGCTGCCTCCTCGCCAGCAGCCGCACCGGCCTCGTGCTGCCTGTTTACGTCCTCCCGCCGCTGCGGGCCGTCGGTAGCTTTATTGGGGAGGAAAGGTCCCTTGTGGAAAACACTTCCCCTCTCCAGATAACCGCAAGCACTAATTCCGCCTCCCCAGCAACCTCGGAGGAAACAGGTTGCTGCGCGCAGCTTAGGGTGTTTAAGAGCTTGCTTTGCAAAACTCTTCCCGGGAATTAATCACCGCGCCGCCTGAGCGCTCGCACCGCGGCGGAGGGGCGGCAGGGAACGGCGGGGACGGCAAAGTTGCCGGCGGCGCCGGACGGGCGCAGCCCCTAGGACCGACCCCGCGGGGCTGCTCCTGCCTCCCTGAGCCGCGCGGGCCGGCAGGGGCCGGGCGGGGAGCAGCGCGGCGGTCTGCGGCGGCCCCGCTCCTGCTCCGGCCCCGCTCCTGCGGCGGCCCCGGTCGGCGCGGCGCGGCTCGCTCCGCCGCGGCTCCCGGGGCCGCGCCGGGGAGGCGGGCGGGCAGCGCGGCGGCCCGCAGTGCGCAAGCGCCGCCCGGCGGCGCTGCGGGCCCGTCCGCCGCCCGTCCGGCCGAGGCGCCGCCCGCCGGGGAAGCCGGAGGGTGCGGAGCCGGGCCGGGCCGGCCCTGTGCCCTGCCCGCCGACCTCGGGCGTCCCCGCAGCTCCTCCGGGGTCGGCTGCCTTGCCCCGGGAGCCCGGGGGAGCCAGAGGGGAGCGAAGCGCCTTGCTGCGGTGCGGGGAATCTCGCACCCCGGCACGAATCCCGGGCGATGGGAACAGAGGGTGAGAGGTGGTGAGGGAAGCTGTCGGCGTCTGCGTGGGAGATGGAGAGAGGTTTTACGAGCCCGTGAGGGCACCTTGCTGGGGCGGGAGGAGAAGGAAAGGGGTTAGCGTATGAGAGCCCGACGTGCCGTGCGAGGGTGCGACTGAAGGAGATGGTCCTCAAAACATCACCCCCGCAACTGAACAGCATCACAAGCCTCTCCAGATATTTTCAGTGCCTGGAGAGGCAGGTCAACATTTCTTTCCCGTCTTGAACACTTGTGTGTAGTTTTGTATCTTAGCTTTGCACAGTCGGATAAACTTCACAGCTCATTCTCCTTGTTTCTCAGATTTTTAATAAATTCAGGTGACTTCTTAGCTTTACCAAAGATTGGTATGATAAATATTTCACTGTAAGTAACCTTAAGGATCCTCTGTCACCCTTGTTTCCATTTTAAGTGTTTTAGTGTAGCTTATTCCCAGCAGTTTTCAAAGTTTTAAACTTTTCCTATAAAGCAGTTTGAGAAGCATTCTTCCACGCTCCCCCCAACTTAACCCATTTGAAGTAAAGATCAGAAATTTAGTCAAAAGCTACCATAGCTACCCGTTTTAGGGACTGAAATCAGGACTGTGGATCTAAGAGACCTGTAAACTCTTTTCTTGTGGGCCAGTTTTTAAAGTCTTGAGATCCCAAGTATGTGGGATGTGCTTGCAGGCTGAGGCTCAGGGTTTTTTTGTATTAATGATCAACAAAGAAAAGCACATAAATCTACAGTAATAGAAAATATATACTGCGTCCATGCCAAAAAAAAAAAAAAAATCTATCAGGTGCAATAACAGAGACAAGATTACTAGCACTTTTTTTTGGTGTGGTTGAATCAAGCTGTAGTGTCGAAAGGATCCTTGTGTATGAATTGCTAATTATTGTTTATATGTAAAACCACAGCTGCACAAATTCACTAGCTGGTGGAAAGTTGGGCTTTACATGAAGGTACTCGCTAGGCTGACCTTGCCATCAACAGAGAGAGAAAAGTGCCTTCCTGAGGTCATTTATCTGATATTAACTTGTGTGGTATGAATTGCTGTCTGGAGGTGCCGCTCGCAAACACCTGCCCTAGAAATAATTTTGGCTGAAAAATGTGACCTTTAAATGGCTAAAACTAGTGAGTGTTGTCCCATTCAAATCTAGGTGTAGTGCTATTCGCCTGGCTGTGACGGTTATCCAGAAAACACACAAAGAGGACAGGAGGAAAGCTTTTCCTTTTCCTGAAACGGTCCTCTCGCACACATAGGTGAGGTGTGACTGTGGAAGTTTAAGGTGTTTCAAAGCTTACAACAACTGTAATAGGTTAGGCACTGCTGTGTTGAATGTCCCTTAATATGTCAAGCCACTTTATTCTTCTTCTTCCTTAGCAATCCAAGTGACATCTCATGGTGTTAAATGATCAAGATAATTTTAAGACTGCCTGATAAATAATAAGTTTTATCTAATAAAGGTATCTATGAATGAAAAAGACAACAAAACCTACTAGGAAAAGAAGAGAATGGTAAGTATATTTTAGCTTTTTTTCTCTTATATTTTTCACCCATTTGTTTCTTCTGAGCTCAGCTGGTGTATAAAAGGAGTTAATGATGATAATGAGCTTACATTTACTGCGCCTTTCTTGCTCAAGGGTCCCAAAGGGCATTACAAACAGATATGATAAATTCACTGCTGGTTCTTAAAGGATACTGAGGAATATTGCTTCTGGCTTTTATATGGAAGGAGCAGACAGCAGTTAGCAGACATATTGCCCTTCTGCATACTTCTGCAAGAAATATGGATCATGAAGAAGAAGGTTAAGCAGTGTTTGGTTTACGTCACTGATCCTTTCGTGGCGAGAGCTGTGCGTAGGTTTTCCAGTGTGAGCATTCCAGCTGCTCTATAATAGAGAAAATTGATTTCTAAACACAAAAATTCTCATAAATTATTATTCTCTGCTTATGTTTTGTCACATTTCTCTCTTACTTCATTATGTATTTGGCTTGTTACAAAGACCAGCACTTGAAAAAATTTTGGATTTTGTAGTTTGTAGCCATATAACCACCCTGTCTGGAATGGAGGAGCTTGTTGTATTTATATAGGCATGATGGAATTGTTCTTCTGGGCTTTTGTCTTGTTGAAACATTTACATCAAGGGGAATCAGAGGAATGATATTTCCTAGAGGTTTCTTGTCTCATTGAGACATAGTTTTGTGTAGAGTTAGGTCTATCTATACCTCACCATAATTACCTAATTCTGCCAGTCTAAAAAGGCCCTCTTTTGCTGGCTTTAAAAACAGTTAATCTGCCATTATGACAGTTCCCTGTTTACTATTGTTGCCCTGTCAGATGCTGAAAGTTAGTGTCTGAAGATTTGGTTTCCCCAGTTTCTTTGGTCTCAAATATTTAATTATTTTTTTTTTGCTGCATTCCATATAATTTCTGAGTTGTTTGGTTTTGTGTGGTGGTTTTTTGTTTGGTTGGTTTTTTTGGGGGGTTTTGTGTTTTTCTTAGGGTGTGGAGGGGGAGTGTTGCATATGTCCTGTGTCTTTCAAATTGGTTAGGTACTTCTTATGATAAGATCTTCCTTTAGGGTAAAGCTCCTACTCTGTCATATTCTGATACAGCCTCCAGTTCAGTCAGGCTTTCACAACTCATAGCGTGCTTCTCTTCTAAAGGAGCTGTACATGTTTTGACAGTCTTTCTACCAATTCATGCATCAGCCTAGAAATAGTCTCACCAACCACAAGCAGACATTTATAACACATTAAAAAAGCCCCAACAAACCAACACATTTTTTCTCTGTTAGATGAGGGAACTAAAATTCAGAGATGTTTTGGCAGCCAGAATCTATAAAAGGAAAACCAATAAACATGTTCCTACATGAGGAAAAAAAAAAAGAATTATGGAATTTGAAAGGTTTCCAAATACATTCATTCTTCTCTGTTGTTGTTCTATGACATTTCAACTACAATAAAAGAATCAATAGACTTTCAATGCCTGCACTGTTGTTTTTTTTGACATCTCAAATATTCATTATCTGATTAAGTGATACTCTTAGCCTGAACATGTTACTGTGTTGCAGCAAGAAGGGATTATTGCTGTCCTTTTTACCTCTCCTCAGGGTTCATTTTCAACAGTTCATCAATGAAGAAGAGAAAGAGTATATTTCCCAAAATAACTTTTCTTCTTTTTTGGTTTTAAATTATGGTATACTCAGTTACCTTATACTCCACTCCCTTCTTTAGGCAAAAAAAGGGCAACTTTTCTCCTACAGAAAAAAGATTGAGTTTTTTATGCTGTATTCTTACATCTCACTGGGTTTTGTTGTGTATTACCCTGTCATAAAAATCTGAACTCAGAGAGAACATAATTTCTGTGATCATTCTGGTATCATTGGGATTTTTATTTCAGACAGACCAAAATCTCCTAATGAACAGAAGGACTTTTGTTGTTGAATTCAGTTGCTTTTATGGGTGGGTCAGGCTCAGTAATAATATATAAATGTTGACAATTTTGAAATTGAAATTCAAAAAGGAATTCAAAGTTTAGTGGTAATATTAGGAATTTCTTGTAATTGCTATTTTGGTTCTGCTTTTATTGATGTCCATTATGAAAGCTTATGATGGCTCGTGAGTACAGATTGCTGTTCCTGTCTAGTTTCACATTTTAAATTACAAAACTTTCCCTTTTAACCTTTCTCTTTTTCTGAAGTCTTAAAGGGTAAACTTCAGTGCTCGTAGCACATAGTCCAAATAGATTGGTTGTTTAAGTTATCCTTGTTTTGAAAAATAAGTACCAGCAACCCTTCTATTACTATTAATAATAAAAAGACGTGTGATCTATATTACATGGAAAACTAAAATGTGATTGATACTTGCATTGCTGCTTTTCTGTCCTATTTTATCTAAAAGGCAGAATGATATATAGACTATCTAACAACACTGATCATTGGAGAGAAGAGTCATCAATACTTTTTTTAAGGTGAATTACTTGGGGAATAAGTTATATTTCTATGTGGGAAAGAGTAGTTGTTATTAGTGAGTATCCTTGATACACCATAGATTAAGACAACGAGGGTGAAGCCCTGTGAGTCATGTCCATCCACATCTAATAATTCTATTTCAGTCTCTCATGTTAGTGTAATCCCTTTTACCTGTGATCAGCTTAACAAGTGTTTGTGCAGAAAGTGCTCAGATAAAAGGTCTCAATAATCACAATCCTAGAGGTAAGATGCAAAGACTTTTTTTTTTCTCTTTGCCTGGCTATGAAATTCAGGTCGAGGAAAACACAGTAATAAAATCTTTCGTTTTTACAAGTTTATACAAGATTTTTGCTCTGTAATCAGTAAGAAATGTAGAAGGACAATAAAAGACACAGGTTAAACCTTTACAGACTTTCAAAATGGTAGCTGGTGTCAGCTTTCAACCTAACAGTGATTTTACTAAAGTGTTCACAATGATAGAATTCTTTTGATCATTGCATTTCAGAGAATTCTTAGATATTTTTGTTTGTTCTGTCATGTGGGGTTTTTTTTGCTAGCTGCATTATACAAAATATTTTTTCCTATATTTACCAGAGTTCTTTTACTTTCCCCATGCAGAAAAATGGCCATGGTCCTTCCCACCTTCTTGACGTCCAAGTTTGACTATTTCAACTCATTTGGATTGGAGCCATAAGCCCAAAAAAGCACAAACTAGTTTTAAGAGCTCAAGTCAGTCTGCCCTTGTGATACATATAATAACCAGGAACATTGCTCCAGTTAGTCACTACTTGCCCTAGTTTGGTATTTAATGCAAAACTGAAGTTTAAGGGAAATTAAGTCCTGAACTGTAGTGACTTCTAAGTTGTGTCCATGAACTAAGGAAGATTTGTGAGGCTGTAGCAAGGGTTTCACAGGGGTTGTAGAGAACCTGATGGAAGAATGAAAGCTCCACTATTGCCATTTGCAACTGTGCTGAGAAATTCCAAAGAGCTGGCAGTAGTTCATAGATCCAAAAAGTTTTGGAAGCACTGCTGTCCTCGGCATGGCCAAGATTGCCCACCGTAGCAGCACCTCCTCCAATGCCACCTGCAGTCCAGTCCAGGCTGGGCGATAACATAGATCTCAGAGTGGCAGAGGCAATCAAATGGCATCTCGGTTGCTGGTTTTAAGCAGCCAGTGCAGCTATAAAGGAAGAGAATGAGGCGAAGGGAGAGCTGAGAAAGACTCTGTGAAAGACAAAGAAGGAGAGGAGTCAAGAAGGCTGACAGAAAAAAAAAAAAGTCATGAGTGAGGAAGAAGGGATACTCTTGGGATTATATGAGGGAAAGATGAACAGCTTAAGGAATAAAATGGAAAGGCAGAGCCTATGGTGCAGAGGCTGCCTCATGTCTTGAAAGCATGGAGCAGACAACCTTAGGTTATTTGCCCCTAGCCCCTGTTGTTGTCTCCCAGTGTTGTGGTCTCCGTTTCTCCCTCCTGTGTGCATCTCAAGATTTTTCTCTAGTTTTGAATGCTAAAATGTATTTAACTGTAAACATTTAAAACCTTACTTTTCCTCCATGCACAGAGGGTTCTCTCCCTTCCCGTGCCACATTAAACTACTAAATATGCAGCTCAAACATGTGTTAGCTTTTGTGTCTGATGAAGCGGACTCCAAACCCTCATATATATGCTGCCCTTCATTCCGAAGGGTAAGTATAGGCCATTGCTTTGCCTATATAAGGTATTTGTTTTTCTGCTGTGGGCTGTCCCTTCTCCAATGCAGTAGCTTGCTGCTGTCATTTTACTTCTTTATTTTAAAGTTAGACCTTAGTTTGCTATTTTCTGCCACTTTAACGTCACTCCAACTGTAGTTTCATCTGCAGAGCACGCTGTTTACCTTTTCTTCCAGCTTATTAATGAAGTTATTAAAACAAGAAGCAACTTTATATCTTGCAGTAGACCCACTGCATACTTCCCCACAACTTAGTGCAACCCGCTGCCATTTCTCATCAGCCAGTGTTTGTGATCCTTCAACCTGTTTTCAATTTACATGACAGTGCTTACATCCAAAGCAATTTGAATTCATTTTGGGACATTTAGTGAGACACTGTATTAAATCCTTTATTAAAATCATGCCGTGTATCTTTCATCCAGGATTTCTGCAGTTCTATCAAAAAAGCAATCACGTTTCCTTGGCACGACATGTTCCTTATGAACCCATACTGCTTATTGCTTATCGTTCCATTATCCTTTGAATGTTTAGAGGAGTATTTTGGGGTTGTTTTTTTTCTGTTTATTTTATTCTTCCCCTCAGCAAATGTTCTGTTCTTTTGCATTACAGAATATGCTTGAAATTACACTCCTTGTTTAATAAACCACTCTTCTTCCCTTTATTGAAGTTTGAGGCTATACTTGCTATGCTATGTGACTTTTTAGAAATAATTTTTGAGGTTTTAGTATTTTCAGTGTGTACTCAGGGATGCCTTTAACCTGGATTATTTGGCTGCATACAACTGGTTTTTCTTATGTGCAAGTAAGCAATTTTTTATTTCTTGTTTTCTGTCAAACTTTCTGCTTTCAATAAGAACAAATAGTAAATACATGTATCTGGGAATCATGAGTTTTGCCCACCTCTCTCCTACTAAAGTAGCCCTACATTTGGACTATGTTTGCATTTATTTTATCTTTTACAATCACCTTCGGTACCATTAACTTGTTCTTGGCTTTATCCTGAAAGCCATTGACCACTTTGACCATGGTCTAATGAAATTGTAAGAATATATTTACTTTTCATCGCTAAAGTCATCATGCAGCTTTTTGGGGGGAATATTCATACATTCAGGTTGAGCACAAGATTTTATGCTTTGTTGTTGCTCATACAAATCGTCTTCTACGGTTCATCTTTTCCCTGAATACTAGCCCATTCTGTACATTTTGTTTGTTTTCTTCTTCATAAGTAAATACGTCATCCTGGGGAGAAGAGTTATTTAAAACTATATGATGTATTTCATACACCTTCTCCCTTTCATGTCATCTTTTTTCTCAGTTAAGCATCAATCCAGAGTGTGTTCAAGTTGGTGAGAATATTCCAATTCACTGCAATGAATTTGGATCTCACCCTTAGTTGTCAAATCTCGTATTTTGTTTTAGTTTGGGGACCTCTTTTCTGTTGTTCTGTTTTTTCTTTGTCTCTTATTTTTTTCCTCTCTCTCATTTTTGTATCCCATGATAAACTGATAGCTTCTGAAGGTTAACAATGAACAAGGAGATCTACTAACCTCATCTCAGCAGCTGGAGGGTTATTTTTTGTGCATTTTTATGTTACGCCCTTGTGAGGGATATATCTCCTACCTCTTTTAGATGTAGCTTGATTTTCCACATTAGCATAATTTTTTGTATTAAAGACTGAAATTCTTGCCTTCTATAACATTGTTCCAATTTGCCAGCATCTCGTGATGAGGACATAGTATAAAGTCACTGGTAATGTCAGCAGGTCATTGAGGAGAAGAGGCAGTCAGGGATGCCAGCTCTTCTGTCACTGGTCTTATGAGTCACCGGTGTCCCAGGCCACACAAGGCTTCTGAGGGAGTTGGTAAAAACTGCCCGTGGTCATGTTGTACTAGGCAGTGCTTTTTCTACCTAAATAGCATCAGCACTCATGTCTGTTTAGGTAGAAACCTCAGCTTGCTGCATGACCTAGTATATACTTCCCTTAAAATAATCAGTGAATACCCTAATTTAAGCAAACACCATTGTTAGCAGAATGTCTCTGTCAAATGAAATACCATGAGGAAGCACTTGTTATCCCATTAATAAATTCCAGAATGCTTTCTACAAGACTGAAGATATCTTGAGATTGCGAGTGTGGTCATTTCCTGTAGCAGAAATGTCTTCACTTGGGCGGTGGGTGAATGACTTGTACAGTGGGACAAATTTTTGGCTGTGGCTGTTCTTTGCTAATCAGGCCAGCAAAGATACAGGGACAGAGTTAAAGCAAATTGCCTTTTAGCTACTTTGATTCTAAAGCTCCCAAAAACTGCTCTGGGGTTCAGGGATGCTTGCAGGAATAGTGTTGTGTGAAAGAGGACTTTTACCTGCAGCCCTCTTTCCTCCTCAGGGGCGTCACAGAGTCATCCGAGATGGTGTCTGGCAATCACCAATTTTCTTAAATCAGGAAAATCTCACTTGCCTTGTTTTAGTTGCTTTTTGATATGTGTACTTCATAGCATAAAGGGACCAGAAAAAAAAGGTCAAGGATCCAGTTTGGTCTCTGTAAAGAGCTTTAGAAATGTGTTATTGACCTCTCAAAGAACTTAATTCCATGGGAGCCTGAACAACAGAGAAAACTATGTTTTCCAGAAGGAAAATACATTATTGGCTGAAAGAGGTGATTAAAATTGTTTTAAAAAATAATAATTCAAAATCCACCAAATAATCTAGAATCCCCTTTTAAATAACTATGGTTTGAAAGAAAGCTAATGGGATTTATTTTTCTCTCTAGTTTTACTTACAGGCTGTAAGTGAAGATTTATTATAGTCTAGTCATGAAATGAATGTTATCTGTTTTGATATGCTTATTTTTTTGCTCTTAGCAGCCACTGTCAAACTGTGTTTCATTTGGGTGCTGGCAAAATATTAGCTTACTGTAGAGTGAAACACATGCATTTCATGTGAAACACGCATGCAGCATGTAGCCTGCACCTGGCTGAACTGCACCTCACGGTGAGCTACGGCTTCTGTCACCTCCCCTCCAACATTACAAAGGTCAAGAGCAGCAGGAGTGATTGATGTGAAGAATTTTTAAAAGATATTTAATAAATATTTTGAATAGGAAAGGGCCGTGCTTTTGTGTTTGTGAAGATCCTCCCTTCTGCATTTGAGACCGAGCCTCTCTGAAAGGCACTCGTAGTTCAGCTCAAATCCCACTCGAGCACTGCTTAAAATGAGGGGCTGCTCCTTCTAACCTCTTGCAGGGATGGCTTTGGCTGGAGCCAGGAGACAGAGCACAACCCAAGCTGCCAGCTTGTTAGCGCGAGAATCCTGGCCTCATTGAAGCCTTTGGATTAATGACTTCAGACAGGCAGATGTGAGGCCATGTGTGGGGGAAGGGGTCCCTCGTCGGAGGGCTCCGGAGTGCTCTTGGTGGCGAGAGTAGCTTTATTCCCTGAAAAATACAGGGTGGTGGCTAAGCAACTGTGAAGGAAGGCTGGCAAAATGGAAGGAAAAATATAAATATTGCAGGTATGTTTATGCCGGGAAGTAATGCACAGCAGCTACTCCGAGTCCATCCAAGAAAACCCCGTGCTCTCTTTATGTTCGCTGTACAAATACAAAGCTAAAATGAGTTCCCAGCATCTGAATACAGTAACGCTACCAACGCATCGTTGCTAATGGAAGTGATCTGAGTTTCCCATGAGCCATCACTGCAGGAGAACTGATTTCTTTGGGGTGGAAGATTTTTTATAAAACACCAGATCTGTCATAGCAAATCCATCAAGATTATCCCCTGCACACTAGTTTTCCTGCTATTCTATCAAAAATAAATAATATCAAATAAAATCTCAACATCTTCAACAAACACTTATAAGTTAGGGGATACCCGCTGGGGCACAAGTATGTGCATTTTTACAATAAAATATTTACATATTCTGTGACATCTGTATAGTACAAGAAAGCATAATCTTGAATAGCATTTGGAGTGCAATTGTGCACATAGAAAAGCAAATAGAAATGTTACACAGTATTTCATAGGCTGCTTGTAAAAATACTATGTGAATATAAAAATGCATAACACTGATATCCTGAAATCCATGTAATAGATTTTTTTGTACAGATTTCATAGTCCAATTTAATATTAATTACATTTTTATAATGCCGTGTTTTAAATGTACATATGCACACGTACTGTTCCACACAAACACATGCTCTTTCATACACTTACTGAATTGTGTGTCACACTTTCTATTTTGTGTTGCATGTTAATGTTAAAACCAAGAAAGTAGAGGCATATTTTCAGTCTAAATTCATAACACTTGGAATGGATAAATGGCAACGGATGTGTTGCGGAAGGAATTTTATTCTGGAGGGGTGTCATAACAGAATTAAGCTATCCAGCTGACTTCATATTCAACAGCAGAAACTTTCAACAATGAGTGGTGTATGAGCACAGAGGCACACCAGTTTATTGCTCAGTGAGTAGTTCTTAAATATAGCCAAAGTAAATCCTGGTGAAAGATTTAGAAATAATAAGAAGCAGCAGCTGATGCAAAAAATTTGCTGGGTGGACATAATGTGTCACAATAGCCCATCACATTGAGATAATGTACAGCTGCAATGACGTCAACTGCCCTATCAAGAGTCCTGTGATGGGGTCTTGGAATAATGCAACTGAAGAAAAAATAATAAAAAAGACTCTGTTAGCATATGCAGTGTGGTGATAGGCTGGGGACTTTTGAGTACCCTCTTGAAACGTGTGATCTCTGCCAAGATGTTCTCAGGTTTGTGGATGGATAACTCCTGACGTATTCAGTTAACAGTATCTTTCAAAATTTCCCATGCAGCAGGTCTTGCAGCTACAAGGCCAGAAAAATACATCTTGCTTCATCAGCATAATGGTAATATTCTGTCCTGTGTTTAGTAATGATCTCACCAGAGGCTTTGTATTTACAGCATGGAAAATGGGAAAGGAAGAGGGCCTTGAAGGGTGCCACATTTCAAATTTCTTTATTCTGACACATAATTACCCAGCAGAGCCAGTTATCTCCCATTTTTTAGACCGCTGGAAAAGGAAGGATGCTCTTAGGGGTAAGACCTTGGGAGATACAAGCTCTGAGAAAGCTCTTTTAGTGTGCCCTTGATCAAGTGGTTCAACTGGCTGCTTTTTCGTACCCCTTATTTACAAGAGGATCACTACGTCTGGTCTTCTAATTGTTTGATATTTCTAAGCCCTTGGAGGTGTGACTGGGTTGTAGCAAAACCTATATAATAACAATAACCTATAAAATGTCAAACACATGGTGCTATCTGGACCTGTGTGCACTACCAAGCGGCAAATTATGAACAGTGAATAAAACTACAGCCAGTTTAGAAACACCAGCCATTTCTTCTGGTTGCTTAAATGAAATATTATTGGTTAGAAATAATATTTATTTAAAAATTCCAGGCAAATCAAAACAATACTAAACTTTTTTAGGGACGGCACAGGTAATGACACCTATAATTAATGCTGTCCTTAAATTTAATTCCAGACTTTTTCCACTTTCCTAGAAATTGGCAAAACTGAGTCAGATTATTAAGTTCAGGCTGAAGTTTTAGGCTATTTTCTTCTAAAGTTTCTGGGTAGAGTATTAAGGAAACAATCTATTCTTTTGATCAGCATGAAATCATAGAATCATAGAATAGTTTGGGCTGGAAGGGACCTTTAAAGGTCATCTAGTCCAATGCCCCATGCAGTGAGCAGAGGCTTCTGCAACTAGACCAGGTTGCTCAGAGCCCCATCCAACCTGACCTGGAATGTTTCCAGGGATGGGGCATCTACCACCTCTCCAGGCAACCTGTGTTTCACCACCCTCATTGTGAAAAATGTCTTCCTTACATCTAGTCTAAATCTAGACTCTTTTAGTTTGAAACCATTACCCCTTCATCCTGTTTCTTTTTGGATGCCTTCAAGCAGAAACTTGAAATGTATTACAGAAGGGCAGAGAAAGAGGAGATTCCCTTTCACTATTTCCCTGAAATGTTATTCCACTTGAGTGTTTTTTTCCCTCTGCAAGATGCCTGGTGTGCATCTTGTTTTCACTGCAGATGCTCCAGCACTCTGACCAACATGCCAGCACCAGTGTTTGGGCACTGAACGTTCACCATCCCAAGGGAATAGCACCAAATTGTAATTGCTCATCCCAATTGTGGGTGCTATGGAGATGCATCTGGCTGCAGAGAGAGCGAGCAAAAGGAAGAAAATTCCTTCTTCTACCATTCATGTTGTTACTGATCTCCCTGCTCTAACCAGAGATCAGAAAAGAATCAGGAAAGAAAAGAATCTCAGCATCAGAAAAGAAAGGAAGGAAAGCAGGAGTTTTGCAGGGGAGGCACCTAGGGGGTGGGGAACTGAGTGGAAAGGGACAGGGGTGAGGATGAGGTTGAGGTTGAGGGAGTGACAATTCATGAGTCTGGAGGAGGTGGAAATGGGGCGGGAGCCTGGGAGCTGACAGACAAAAGAGGAAATTGAGAAGGCTTGGGTGGGGTGGGAAGAGGACAAAAATCTCTAGAATCTGGAGCTGAGCTTAGGAATCTCAAATTTCAACAACCCTTTCCTCTCCAAAACATTGCTTTTTAACACCATCCCACCCCCTTCCCAATTGAAAATGGGAAAGCTTTACAGAGGATAATGGCCTTCTCTTACAGCCACCTACCCAAAGGCTGTAGAATAACCCAGAGAACTCTGCCAGGAGTGTAGTTATTTACCATCAAGGGTCTGTCAGGGGAATCCCTCATCCCTTCTCCAAGCATTTTAGCGTCTTAAAAATACTGTGGACAGTATTCAGGGAGTTTTAAATTGCATGCTCAGAAAATATTTGAATGAATGCTACTTCCCCACTCTTAACCACCTACTGCCTGTGCATTATTGGGCTGCTTAATATATTTACAGAACGGGGAGCAAAACTACCCTGGCTTATTTTGCCAGCAGCCTTACATGTTTCTCAAACTCTCTGACCTAGAGATTTGAAAAGATTCTTTCCAAATGGGATGTACATTTAAACATGCACTTCCAGAAAGAGCAAACTACCTAAATGATGACTCCCCACCCATGGGTCTACCTGGCCATATGTTCCAACAGTTCATTTCTTATGGTAGGTCACTTCTGGAGCTCAGAAGAACTTTTCTGGAAGACACCCACTTTGGATATGAGGCTAGTTTATATCACTTATGTAGTCTTGCTAAAACTTATAAGACCTTGCCTGGCAGCAGTCCCACATGTTCATATATTTCAAACTTTTTGAAGAAACATTGACATGAATTTGTTTTTTAAGGACGAGCAAGATGGAGCTGAGTTTAGCATACCAAGCTTCAGCCACATTTTGGTCAGGTGAGGGCAACATTTCTGATCACGAAGTAATGGGACAGGAAAGGCTTTCCAGACTGTCTCATGGAGTCAGACCATGCAGGTCTGAAATGCCCAGGGAGCTTGAGATAAAGCTCTGAGCAATGCAGGAGACAAGCTTGAACAAAAGCCACACCACAGTTAACAAGAAGAATTGTTACAACATACACACAGTACGGTGTAGCACAAATGCAAAGTGTAGCGGAGGGGCAAACACACCTATGCGGAATGGGAATATGTTCAGAAGGAAGGTATGGTGGTGGTGTTCATCATTTGCCCCTCACAGACAGGCAAATCACCAGAAGATGGCAAAGAAGTGGGGCCAGGACATCCCTTTCAGTCACCAAGACAGGAAAAGAGAGCTTGGACACCAGGCGTAGAGGAGAAGTAAGAAAAGAAAAGGAAAATCTGCTGCAGTCCCATGCAAAATTTATACCAAACCACAGGGGACAAATAGGAGCTCCTAAGCCTTAACTCATCCTGTGCCTCTGTGGTGACTCTGCACCTTCGATCTCTGAATTGCTCAAGAAAGGCACAAGTATTTATGTTAAAAATGTTCACACAGAAAATGCTCCACTTAGAAATGACTCAAGCCAAAAATACCGGTTGCAGCCCTCCAGAGATACAGAAGTATTCCAGAGACAAATCCCTTGTTTCAGCTTATTTCCCAGCAGTGGCAAGAGCCTGGTCTGGGGCTTCTACTGCACGAGAGGGAAGAGAGGAGCGAGAAGAGTTCTTGCCCCAAGAGCTTGTGGGCCGTGAGTAGCTGCTGGCAGGCAGGCAGCGACAGACCCCCAGGAGCCGCTGGCAGCCGTCTCAGAGCACCAGCCGTCCCTGGAGGGGACGGTGCTGCGGGCCTGCCGCCCGCGGGGCTGTGCACAGGCAGCCCGGGCTCTTCTCCCTCGCTGGTGTAGGGCAGGACCTTGCGGCACTGTCGGCTCATGGCAGGGCTGCTTTCGGAGTCCTCTCCTTGCGCGCACATGCAGACGCACCCAGGGACGCGTGCTGGTTTTGGGTACCCTGACGTAGCTTGGCAGGAAATTACTCTGTCTCTGCTGGTAACGACAGCGCAAGTGTCGGTCGCCCAAGACGGGGAGGAGGGCGCGCGGGTGAAATCAGAAGAGCCGGTGCCAGAGAGCACTGCAGCACAGGAAAGGTGCGGGCTGTTCCCTGCACCCCGCTGAAGCTGTGGAGGCTCGATGAGCGGCTTCCGCCAAAGGGCCGGCAGCCCCTCCAACCCCGCGTCCGCCGCACGCGGCGAATACGCTCTGAAACGGCTTGTGAGTCATGTGAAATACAAATTCCTGCCCCTTCTGAGCAAAGTGCCTCTCCGTCTCGGCCATATATGCTGCTAAAGATCTTTTTCTCAGCCTCTACGATCGGTATTCACAAAGTGAAAGAGAGGGGAGTGGTCTCGGCTGTCAGCGCCAAGGAGAAGCAGCAGGACCTTGGCTGCAGCAAGAGGTGTTAAAGGTCTGAATGCTGACACCTCCCGCAGCACTTCCCTGAAACAATACGCTGGATAAAATAATGCGACCCCTGCGAGTATTTTACAGACCGGCCTGTTAAATGAGTGACCACCCTATCAATCTAATATATCATTGTGTTTGAGTACCACTTTTTGATATATTGCTATCCACATGGTCTAGAGTGCCTTTTATATCAGAGTGACATGGGCTAATAGCTTGGTAGATTATCAGAGCAAGCAGACAACAATTGAGGAAATTATTGGTGCCTATTAGTATGAGAATACTAACTATTATGCTAATTGTGTATTCACAAAAGAGCCAGAAGGCAAATATTCGGTACTTTCACATAACAAAGTGTTTCATCTGATGTTATTACTGATTAAATTTGAATTCATACTTTTGAGAACACTTGTGCTTTTTTACTTTTGTGCTTGACAGCAAATTTCTAAAAATATATTTGTGACGCATTCTGGTACCAACTGTGCAGGGTCTGCAGTAATTTGTTATCCTAGAGAGTCGCTGTCAGGTTGGACAACCCAGCTCAGTGTGACAGGACTTTTAGGAATGGTAGTGTCATTTCATTAACATGTGCCCTAGTGCTTTATCTTTTAAGGACACTGCTGACCACCCATAAACACACACACAGAGTCATGAATACTGCATTGCCGCTCTGGAAATATGTCTATCATACTTCTTCAAACTGTGACATTTTGTGTCATTCATGGATGCTAGTACATGGCCAGAGGAGGGCCACAAAAATGATCAGAGGGATGGAGCACCTCTCCTGTGGCAACAGGCTGAGAGAGTTGGGGTTGTTCAGCCTGGAGAAGAGAAGGCTCTGGGGAGACCTTACTGCAGCATTCCAGTACTTAAAGGGGGCTTATAAGAAAGATGGGGACAGACTTTTTCGCAGGGCCTGTTGTGATAGGGCAAGGGTAATGGTTTTAAACAAGGGGGTAGATTTAGACTAGATCTAAGGAAGACATTTTTCACAATGATATTGGTGAAACACTGGCACAGGTTGCCCAGAGAGGTGGTGGATGCCCCATCCCTGGAAACATTCCAGGTCAGGTTGGATGGGGCTCTGAGCAACCTGATCTAGTTGCAGATGTCCCTGCTCATTGCAGGGGGGTTGGACTAGATGATCTTTAAAGGTCACTTCCAACCCAAAGATTCTATGATTCTATGGTTCTGTAAAATTGAGACACCAAGTTCCTATTTTTTCTTACTAGTTTCCCCTGCCACATATAATCACAAGAATTGTAGGAGCCGCTTTTTTTTCCTCCTGGTACCAGAATAGTGCTATTTCTGACATCTTAGCATCTAGATGCTGTAAGGGAAGGCTAGACAAAGCAGTCTTGTCCTAAGCTGCCACGGTGGGATACCAGTGTAGCATCCTCTTCTCCATAGCTAGGGATTGGAGAAAGACCTTCAAAAAAACTCATTCTCCAGCAATGAGGGAGTTAAATAATGACTGTCTCCAGCAGATATTTGTGTAGCACATTTCTAAAATTCTCCAGCAAAGATCTCCCAGCCTCTGTGGGAACAGCCTCAGAAAACACAAGATCTTTGCTTTACATTGAGATGTCAAAGAAACCTGTTCTGGATTGCTTAAAGGTGAGCACCAAGTAAGGAGACATAATACACCTGCAGAAAACTCTTTCCATCCTACATGTATTTTTTTCTGAGGCTATGGTAAGTTGAAAAGAGATGACCTCTCTCTTAACAAGCAATCAAGGATGTTCAAGGGCTACTGGAAGTTGCTCTTACTTGCTGATGATGCTGTTGAATTTTTTACCCGCCATGATTTGGCATGATTGAAAAAAGAAGTAAAGAAAAGAAGTCTGACATAAAATTGCTGTCAAAATGTGCAAGGGGGAGCATCACATTCTCCTCTTTCCCTGGGATCACAACAATTAATTCACAAGGGTTTTTTAAATCCCATAGCATCTTAGTCAGAATGAGAGTGAAAGTTTTTAGCCATTTCTGCTGAGAAGTGCTTTAAAAAGAGAAATCATGTTTCATGGGATACTTTGGCACTTCTAAAAAAATATACTCACCTCATTGCAAGACTGATGAAGTTTGAGTACCATTAGCAATAACCATCTTTGAATATCTGCTAAGGATGCTACCGTTATTACCACTGAAAACTCAGCAATCCTGCTGTAGCAGCATAAAAATTAAACTGATGAGCTGCAACTTAAGTATTTAACAATAAGATATCAAGCAAACTATTCAAATATGCTGCAGCTTAGCAATTCATAGCTGTAACTAAGGGAGAATGCAACAACAAGTATTAGAGAGATTAGTGAGAAGCATGCAGCCTGAGTGCTGGGGAGGGCATAATGGATGGCAGAAGAAATGAAGCAGCAAAGATAGATAATTACTGAAGGGACAAGAGATTTTAGTAGCTCTGAAGCTGACAGATAGTAAAGCATTAACTATCTGTTCCAAACTGATTGAAGTTGATGACACTGTAGTAGTAGCAGCCAATTTTTCTGTTATATTCTAATGGTTAAGGTGCTTGGGCAGAAAGATGACTGTTTTCAGACGAGTGCAGTTTTTTCTTCCTTTGTGTAGTCAGGAATGTAGGAGTCACAGGAACAAAAAGGAAGGAAGAAAGAGTGGCTCTAGAACTGAGGGTTAGATACCTTTGCATGACAGGTTAGTGACTAGTTCCTTCCATGGAGAAATAACAACCCACGTTCAGTTCCCTCCTTGGAGTCATTCAGACATTGATCTCCTGCCAGCCTTGCATCCTGGGGCTCAGACTTTCCTGGGAAGCAAGTGAACATGGCCCGTACCTCTGCTCCCCAGGGCATTTCTTCACATTACGTTACCTACTCACCGAGAAGTAACCCTGAGCAGCCAGGTGAAAACCTGTGTGTAGAAGCCTGCTGGTGACCGGGCAGTGGTTGAGCAGCTCGCTGCCTATCCATCCGCTATCAGGAGGAAGCGCCTCTTGAGCATTACCGGCAACAGAAATCTTAATGTGGATGGAAAAGAAAAATTATTTGAGATGGAGCGTATGAGATACTTTGTCAGCCGCACTCCAAAATGGGCAGCTGTACTCCTGGCAGTCCAGAAACCCTGGGAATGACAGAGCTCTGCGGAGCTCCTGGTGTTCTCCTGAGGACCTGAAGGCTCCATTCAAAGATTCAGGTATTTGTTTCTGGCTTGAACTCAGGCCAGTACGTCTCCACTCTAAATGGGCATTTCCCAAAGCCAGAAGAACACACAGAAACAAGAAAAGGATTTGACTGATCAGAAACGTGATCTGACACTTGTTTGTTGTTGATACTACTTTTCATGGCATTCAGGCTGTTTTTCCTGGTTTTACTCAGGCAAATAACGACGAGTGAAATCAGACTCAAGCTGATCAAGTTCAAATTTAGCCAAAAGGATGGGGTTTTGCAATCATATTTAGTTATTTATCCAGCTTGTGGAACCCCAAAACTGATGTATGCATATAATTAATTATCATATTACTGTTACTGCTTTGACTGACAGGAGAGAATAAATAGAACTTCATACCAAGACCAGATAAGAAAGGTCCAGACATATGTATTAGATGCTTTGAAGCTCCTGAAGCTCCTTTTTTTTTTGAGCCAGTAAAAGCTGCAACACAAACGTAAAATGCTGAGGAGTTTGTTACAGTAGATTTGTCATAAAACTGAGTGAATTACAGCAATACTTGCAGAAGAATACTGTACCAAGAATGGCACATAAATATCACTTTTAAAATGCAAATATTGATCATGAATCTGTCTTATAAGAATATAACACTTTTTCATTTTTTACTCAGTAAAGGCCTTAAAATGTAAGGCTATATCAAAATTATTTGTATATAAGTAATAAATAGTACTAGGTGGTGAACAACGTTAGGTTCCAAGGCAGAAGCAAGGGACGGCTATTTCTCTAGCCTGAAGAACCTCTCTGTGTAATAATGAGCACAATTCTCATGTTTTTGTTCAACATCAACGTGTTCAATATAGACACAAATTGAGCTTTAAAGAGTATTTTGCTGGGAATTTATACTGTTGTTTGTAACTGTTTGTGCAGGAGGAGAATTTGCACAGAAATAAAAAGTTTATTAACATCCGTAAGTACAATTGCCCAAGAAAGAAAAAGGATAGAGCAGGAGAGGACGTCATTCAAAATTCTGACAATCACTGTAAAAACTATTCTTTCTCTATGTTCTGTAACAACCATCAGTCAATATGAAAGTGAATCTGTTCTTTATTATAATTTTTTTCCTCCAATTTGTGTCCAAGTTGGCTTGCTGAGATAAACTGGTGGGCTTCTGGCACTCACACTTCCCCTTTGGAAGCTAAAGAGGAAAAAAAAAAGATTAATTTACAAAAAAAAAAAAATTTTAAAATTACTTAACATAACAGAGCAAAAATAAGAACAGAGAAAGTTACATTTCAGTCCTACCAGTTTCAACAGTGTCTCCCTAATCTGAAACTGCAGTTGTTCTATGAACTTGAGTCACGTTTAGCTTTTTGCTTGACCTTTTGTACAGAGGCAGGTGTGAGGGAAAATTCAGTCCCCTATGAAAATGTTGTACCAGTGAACACGATCTTAGGAAGGGAAGGCAGAGGTGGGGGGGATGCTATAAACCCTAAGAAGTTATTTTCCATTCCCTTGCCTCCTGTCTAGAGGGTGTTCAGTGCTTGTCAGAAAGTGTTTAGCTGATGATAAAATCTATCCTATAGTGATTTTCGGTTTGCAGTGCAAGTGATTGCCTGATGTTGCTAGTTAGTGCAGTGAGTATGCTTCTGTGTATGTTCCGTCTGTGTGGTTCAGGCTGTGTCGGCATCGCATCAACTTGCGGTGTTAACTGTTACACAGTGGAAACTTGAATTGGGAACTAAATGAGAGGAGGCAGAGATAATTCCACCTGCCACTATAGATATTTCCAGATTTATTTTTTTTTTATGCACACTTCTCCCAGTTTAAGTACCAGTCTGGGGTTACATATGGGTAAAACAGGAAACCATTTTTGACTCAGATTTTGCTCCCCCAGGTACCACGCAGGTGGACGCACTGATGTACACACACACACACAGCACAACGAGCATTGCCCACGTTCTGGCTTGCGCAGAAGGCACTTTGCTGTCTGGCTAGCAAGAAACACCTGTAATTGGCCCAAAGAGTTGTTTGCTACTGATACTACAGATAGAGACATTACCAATATACAGACTGCTTCTCCTTCGGCACTTCGACTTTCCAACTCATAGTTTAAGGGCCCTTTGTGCAGCCTCCCTGTTGGGACTGATCGACTGAGAGGGCACAAAGCTGAAATGGAAATCTTGTTTCGCCAGATGCCAACCAGGATTTGGTAGGAGTATTATATTAATTTTAACATTATATTTCATTTATACTGGCAAAAAAAGATTGTGGCATTAACACCATCAAATGTGTGCAGACACATTTACCTATAAACAGACCAGAAGGCTCAGCTAAATATTCTTCCCTCCCTCGATGAGCTGGGGATGTAGATGCAAAGCAAGCTGTTAGGCTGAAGAGCTGAGGGAACGAGCATTTCTCTGTTCTTATCACCTCTATTTATCTGTTTTAATCTTGGAGACAGAAAAAACCAGTATATGTTTCACAGGCATCCCTAGCCTATCCCGCATAGCTGCACTCGCTGCGTGTTTCTCTTTAGCACACTGAGTGATTTTACACATCCACATCCTCAAATACGCAGGGGATAGCTCCCTCCCCTGCAAAATAGAAGGCATTGCTGCAAGCCATTGAGGACCAGTCTTGTACCTATTCCTTAAGTGTTAAAGGGAATATCAGCCTGTTTAATTAGATTGCAGTGGCAAACTGCACTTGCTGATGCATTTGTACAGTATTCCCTATATTTAGAGCATGCAATTTGTGAATTATAGTCAGACGTCTAGGTTGTAAATTCGCTTACGAATATAATAAGACTTTTTAAGAAACACAATAGAAACAGCTCATTAAGGAAATAAAAAAACTTTGCATCTCTCAGACTTCTTTTCTCTGGCTGGAGGGCTTATATGTTCTTCCAATAAAAAGAAGATAAAAGAAGCATCTGTTTCATAATCAGCATGTAACCAGCATAATAGTGGAAGAATACAAATACTAGAACCGCATATGTTGGCTCAGTAAATCTATCATAATATCTCAAAAAGTATTTGATGTCCAATGCTTCAAGAACGGTATAAGACTAGCATATACAGAAAGCAATCTTTTCCTAAAAAAACCCCAAATCCCAAAACAACCCACTTTCCTGAAAGGCAGGGCTTGATGCTTTAGAGTTAATTTTTGTGAATTCTAACATATCATGTGTTTACAAGAAAATATTATGAAGTAGTTTAAAAGATTATTCACCCTCTGTAAGAGGTATGGCCTAAGAAGTAAATTAATGTGTTTACCAAAGATGAGAAATGTTTCAGATAATATTTTCTGCTTGCATTTGCTTAATTGGTGTTTGGAAATATCCATACTAATTGGGACCCCTGGGTGCAAAAGCAATACAAATAATAAATATAATGTGAGCATTGATCAAAGTCCCCCTCTTCCCCTAATGCTAAGATTAGAAATATGAAATTACAAGAAACACTAGAAAGCATTTCAGGAAAAAAAAAGAAAACCTACAATAATAAACTGCTATGTTGTTATCCAACAAATTTGTAAAGGTATTTTAACGCTCAGCAAAAGATGCCAAGGCAGATTCAGACCAGCAGCTGAGAGGAGGCTATTTTCAGGGTTTTGCCAGTCAGAATCTGGCAATTCTTCTTTCTGTCTGTACCTTAGGTCGCAACATATTTCCACATCTGTTTTTTAAGGTATATCTGACCTTGGACTTCTACTGATGTTGACAAACATAGCATTAAGAGTCCATTTCTCCTCCCACATGCACTGATTAGTAGGCCACAGCTAAATTCAGGTCCCTAACATATGGTCTGGGGTTGTCAAGAGTTTGTAAAGTACTAGCCAACCACTTTCCTAAAACTGTTCTAGTTTAGTTGTATCCTTGATCCAGGTTTAGTCCCTCATACCAGAGACCTTCTCAGAATTAGGAAATTAAATGAGAAGACTATAATCTTGAACGTACTCCACCGATAACTAGGGAAGTTTTGTTATTAGCTTCAGATAACACCAGGATTAAGATCCTAAACAGCCAGCGCCCTGGTGTAGATGGGCAGGTATGACTGTGTGCCATGAAGCCTGCTCACCCCAGAGGCAAAATGGTCCCCTTCTAGTGTAGAGTGGGTGGAAGGAGTGAGACCCTTGGATTCTGAAACTGAACAGAGAGGGTTTTATGTTGACTTTAGTTAGAAATTAATACGATATTATAAGTTTGCCAGATCCTATGTATTTTGCAGTAGTAGAACAGACTATTAAGCTTGCTATATAGCATCTACCGAAGAGTCCATTATTTTTACTCCCACTAACATGTTTCTTTTGATTCTGAAAGTATGATTGTAAAGAAGCATTTCTTTAACTTTAGAAATTTAAATGCTGGCTCTCAAAACACCCTCCTCAGAGTTCAACAAGTGGGAATTGAGTCTGCTTTATTGAAAACAGTTAATAAATGCCAATTTCAGACCCTTCTGCTTGATTTTCTAAAGAGAGTCTTCACAGTGTTTATACACATCATTCTCAACATATGCTTAATAACAAATAATGAGCAACCCACTAGTACTAAAAAAGTAGATCCAGACATATGCTATTTTAATAAGAAACCATTAAAACTGTCTGTCAAATAGGAATGTCAATCATTTTCCAACATCATTCCAACAGCAAAATGCCAAGGCATGTTTACAGCAAAAGCAAACCGCTTCTCGGTTTTGACCATGATATATGGCACAAGAGTCTTTGTGAAATCCTCACTCTTGCAATTGGTAAAACATACACATTTATGGAGAAGTTGGCAGAAGGAAATTGCCTATTTTAAGAACAATAAAAAGATGGTGATGAGCTAACAGGTTTCATCACTGTTCTCATTTCCATGAGAATTGGCCACTAGGCAGGGTTCAGGGTATAAAGCCCTTCAGGTCTCCACCTGTCACTGCTGAATATGTAACATTCTCTGACTTTTCTTTGCTTCCTGACGAATCTTCCCAGCGGACAAAGATGCAGTAGGAATTAAGCTCTGCTCAGAGTCATTACCAGATTATTACTGGGATAAGAGAAGTAAACCTGGCACCATTAGTAACATGGAGTTCTTGATGCACTTTTCTTTGTTGCCTTTTCTTTTTCATCCAGCAAATATTTTAAAACCCACAATTACTTTTTGGAGTTGTTGGTATTATTTTGGTGGGCTGCACATCGTATTTCTGGAGTCTAATTTTTCGGCTACAATAAAGGGCATAACCTTACTGAGATTGATTATGCCGTCCCAGTATCTTTCAAATGACACACTGGCCCATAGCTGAGGACAGTCTGTAAACATAAATATATATATATCGCTTCTAGTGCTGCATATCTCATCTTTCAAAGATATCCCTTTAACAAAGACAAAATGGTGAGAATAGTTACTGATGCAATAAGCCAATCCCATTTTATAATATCAAGGAAGGCTTTTTTAAGAAGACTGAATAGGTGGATGCCCATTTAGTTTATTAACTGCTGAATAAATACACTATAGTTCTGTAAAAAATAAAAGACAGTAATATCTCATTAATAATATTACCTTCTTTTGCATTATAAGACCCAATGGTAAACTATAATGGAACATGCTGAGACTTATGATGAGCGGCTGAGGTCACTTGGTTTGTTGAGCTTGGAGAAGACAAGGCTGAGGGGTGCCCTCATGGCAGTCTGCAGCTTCCTCAAGGGGGACAGCAGAGTGGGAGGTGCGGATCTCCTCTCTCTGGTGACCAGCGATAGGACACGAGGCAATGGAATAAAATGTGTCAGGGGAAGCTCAGATGGACATTAGGAAAAGGTTCTTCACTGAGGGGGTGGTCAGTCACTGCAACAGGCTCCCCAGGGAAGCGGTCACAGCACCAAGCCTGTCAGAGTTCAAGGAGCATCTGGATGATGCTCTTATTCACATGGTTTAGTTGAAGGCAGTCCTGTGAGGAGCAGGGAGTTGGACTCGATCCTTATGGGTCCCTTCCAACTAGAGGTATTCTACGATTCTATGGATTGTAAGAAATGTGAGCTACAGAAACAGTTGGTAAACTCATCACAAAGTTACAAGGGGGATTGTAAACTCTCAAACTCTTTCAGTTTTCCTCCAGATGTAATTGCAAGACAATTTCAAGTCAAATAACTGTAAAAATCTGATAAGATATAGCCCTGTCTCTCCCATCTGACAAAAGCTGAGGAAGAGTATAAGAAACAGCGCTGATGAATAACGTCCTTTGATATGCCTTCGTGGTTTAGGGATGTCCTGTGCCAGAGAGTTCATATTTCTAATTAGTCAGGAATAGCCTGGACGTAGGAACTGCTAAGCAATTACCTGTGGGCATAAATCCCATCAGGAGCTTGAACAGGCAAGCTTTTGGTGAAATCCAGCCCTTCTTGAAATTGAAAACAAAACACATCTATTGATTTCAGCAGCATCAGCAAAGTATTGACTGATAAATGACTGCATCATTTACCAGTTCATCTGCCATTTTGTCCTCGATCTGTTAGCTTTTCTCATTCTTAGTGTATCCAGTGTAAAAATCACTTCCCATTTCATGCTAGAAAGGTGGTGTGACCAGTGGCTTTTTCAATTCACAACAGAAAAATGTTGAGAGTTTCAACTGATGGCCTAAAACATTGGCTAAATTCATCTGGTGTCTCCTGCAGTGATGTGGCCTTGTTGCAGTGGGGCAACACACCAGCCTTAGCTGCGAAGCAATCTTTGTTGCTTGTGTCCTTTGGAACCAAAAAATGTTGAAACCAAAAGGAACAGGGGGAACTTAAGAACGACGTCGCCTCTGGTGTGTTGCCTGAGAAATCATTCCCTGTGACAGTGTGTATACTAAAGACCCTGTGCTGGGAATAAAAGGATTGGTGGGCTTGTGTCATGACTGCATTCAACTAAAAGTTGTTATCTTCTAATTGTTTTGTTGATGGCAATATCCAGAAAGTCCCTAAATGTTTAAATTAAAAGTGAAATGCGTTATATAGATTTTTCACACTCTTTACACTAGGAAGAGTTATGTGCAAAATTAAACTTAAAATGATTTTCAGTGTTTGAGCGCTAGACTGGACAGTGGGTCTAATTAGTATCTGCAGTTATTTAAATAACAGTATTGAATGCTTGGGTTGCAATGGTTTCCACCTTGGTTTAGAATTATGTTTTGTTATGGAAATTCTTTTTCTGCTTCTGAGAGATGAGCTTACTTGGGAACTTCAAACATTGAACAAAATTTGCTTTTGTTATTTAAGTTGTGGTAGTTTTGCCTGAGTACTCAGCTTAGAAACAAGCAAGGAAAACAGCAGCTGAGCCGCAGAGAAACCTGGCTACCAAAGAACACATCTCATGGGAAACATAAATCTATATTTATAAAGGGCTTAAATTTGCCATGATCCTTCGTTGATGAACTTGGTCTTTGGATGTCATTTCCACCACCTTTGTGCAAAGCAGGCAGAAAATCGACCTGAGTGGTACCTGTGGATCATCAGGAAATGCAAATCTACTATAGTCTAAATCACACCTTTCTCCAGCCTCTGTAAAGAACGTATTTTGGGACAGAAAAACTGCCAAGATGGGGCCTGGGAGGGCTGAGTGTCATTACCTTATGTTCACACAAGAAAACAGTCCCACAGGACCTGGCACGTGTTAAATGAACCAGTCGAATCAGAGAAGGAAGACACCCGTCTCACTCTCTGTTGCAGTCCTTAGCTGTGCTGAGTGCTAACTGGCCACTGTTTAAATTCAGAAGAAAATTGTACATGGCAATTACATGCTCATTTCCTTTCAGAGTGAGGAAACAAGACAGTTTTATAACTAAATATGTATGACAAGACTTCTCACCTAATCCTTCAGCTTCTGAGTACCCTCAGTTCCCATCGAGGGCACGTGAAGTACAGTACACCTTGCAAACGCAGGTAAGGAAGAGCACCCAGGGGTGGCAAGTTCAACAGAAGCAGTGACAGAGCTTCGGTACAGGGGTAACACCAGGGATGCCACACATTTTCCATACATTATGGTTACATTTACTTTCTGAATGAGTCATATTTAGGTTTTTTTTTGTCTTCTCTCCACAAATGATTATGGAATTATAATGATAAAAAAAGTGTAATTTCAACCCCTGTGCTTTGAGTGATCTTCCTCTAATTTGTAATCACTTAATTAAGGTCTGACATGGCTCAGCTATTCTTTAGACTCACAGTGGTTGGCCATCTGGACTTCACTAATAAATAAGTACTTTAATGGCTGAACTACTTAATAAACTTTCAGTGAGAGAAGAGGGAAATTAAGTCAATTCTTTCATTATGAAAATATGCTGTGCCATCTAATTGTTTAAAAGCAGATGTCACTCAAATTCAATTAAGCTGTTTAATGACCTGCATGCTTATTATTAACTTGACTGAGGGTTTGACACAATTAAAGTAGATACCAATGGATAGTAAGATTTTAGCTTCTCACATTTCTGCTTTTTGTTACTTCCCCAAAATATCCACTTCCATCTGTGTTATTTTGCTATGATACATGACAAACTTGCACTGTCTGGTCTGAAATCAGGGTTTTTGAAAATTGTAAACAAACATATTTTTCTTGTTTTCACTTACAAATGTGTAGTTTAGGTCTCAAAGAGTGTGTCAAATGATTCAAATGTGAGGCAATCATGAATATTGTTGGTTAGACAGACAGCAAAGCAAGCAAGATCTTTGTTTAGTGATTTAGCCTTTTTTTTGGTAGTGGCAGATTGGGAGAGATATTAAGGCTCCTTTTTCTCTGTAAACAATTTATTATAATATGCCAAGTTTTAGAACACGTTAATGGTTTTAGAACACGTTAATGAAATCTATATATAGGTTCCTCCTGGATTATTAACAAAAAGACATGCAATATTCATTGATTATTAAAATGTTATTCAGCACGTCAGTTTTTACAATGTGTTTTCCTCTTCCTTGTTTCCCTCATCCTCTTGACTTTTTAAATTAGCTAATTATTGCTTAGCACTTATTACTTACTCAAAATTCAGAATGGATTATCTACATTAAAAACTTAAATCCATGTTGGAGATGTCATGGCCACATATGCATTGTGAGGTGGCTCACCCAATCTTTCCTGACAGGAATATGAAGTTGTGTTGATTAGATGTTGGTCATCCAGGCTATGCAGGGGTATAGACTTAAAGAAGTTCTACAGATGTTGTGCTTCCCACAACAACGTGTACATGCTAACTGTTGCCGTGCTGCATAACCTAACCTCACCGTACTCACTAAGTCCTTTCCTTCACCTTGCCATGGGCAGCAAGGTCAGTTACAGCTGGTCAAAGCAAACATTTGCAGGAAAGTTCTAGGCATAGCTAGTCCTGCCTAGGGACTGGGAGTGGGAAAGTGGGAGAAGGACTAGAAGGTCTTCTAAAATCTGGTTTTACACTGGATCCTAAGTGAGTTCTGTTTATTATAGGCAAATTAAGATTTCAGATGTGCTGATAATTCCAAAAGAGTGACTTAAAAGAAAAAAGAAATGCTGACATAAAACCTAATGCAGATGCTGTGGATGGGTGGTTTCCCACTCAGGAGCAAGAAACCTATCCTTCTGACATTCATGTCAGGTCAAGGAGCTCTTGATTTCCAGACTCCGTGATGGGAAGCAGATAACCTGGGAGCGCTGGAGGCCCAGAGCCGTCCACATGGCGATCCAGCCCTTGAGCAATAGACCCTAAAAAACAAGGCTCTTCAGTATCTGTTGCTGCTGGGCAGCTGGCAAGTCTCCAGCTGAGCATTGTCTACGTTCCAGCAGAAGGGCTTGAATGGGATGCGTTTCTGCAAAATATTTGCATTTAGACTTAGTTGTCATTTTCCATTTTACAAAGCGATTTTTAGCCTGCTTTTGCCACATCACAGCCCACGTTTTTGCTGGGTAAACAACCCAGCGCAGCACTTCTGTCCATTTCTCTATCCTTGTGGCAACATGGGGCTACCTGGAAAGCACTGCTCCACCCTCTAACTCTTAAATGTGTCCATGTGTTTCAGAAAATAGCCAAAGGTACTCTTTGAGTAAGAGCTTTGCCACATGGATCTTGAGGCCACTGCAATTGTAGTTTTTTTAAACTGGCTGTAAACAGTTTGGACTGGAACTCACCTCATTCGTGCTTTCCTGTGTTCAGAAGTCATCCATCTGTGTTAGGAAGTAAGTACCTCTATCTCACTATCAATGTACTAAAAGCAAACTTGTAATTGTGAGGACTTTACAGTTCAGACACAGCTAAAACTTGTGTTGTGGAAAATATTTTAAGTTGCTCCAGAGGAAAATAGAGATTTTTTAATTCGGAAATATGAAAGAGCATAGCCAAACCGAACTCACTTGACAACCAAGTACCAGAGATTTGCTAGAAACCTTTCTGAACAACTAGAAAATGCAACAAAATCAAGAGCATCAAATCCAGTGTCTCCACCACTGTATAACATTTTCCTTCACCTTCTCACCTCTGTGGCTATGGTCATCGTCTGCAATTCACAAGCTTCTTTGGAAGGTGAATCACAAGCACGTAAAATACAATGTTATTCTCTTTCCCTCCATCTCTGTTTTTTCTGTTTTGTACTTCAGTGAGCTTCTCTGATGTTTAGCCAATCCTACTGGATTATTCTAGGACACAGATGTTCCTTAAGAAAGTTGTTTTTCATTCCTCAGTTACTTTCTCTGTATATGTACTCATCTGGGTGAGGTCTCACTCTGCCTACTTCAGGGTTCAATGTAACAAGGGTCTTTTCCTAGGCCAAGGCTACCTACATCTTAAAAAAGACGATGCCCTCTGCACCAAGTGCTGTAATTATTCAGCAGAGGAATCAGTCTTTTGCTTGGGGTATTTCATAGGAAAAGGTTAACATGTCCTTCCAGTGCTCAGAGCTGAATGAAATCCATGTTGGCATGGTTAGTACAGTTCTGAGCTTGGTCTGATCATTCACTGCACTAACATATTCCTGTGGCTTTTCACCAGCTCAGAGTAAGGCTGGTGTATAGCCTGTGAAGCACTGTAAAACACTTTTTTTTCAGTCTGAAGAGAAGGGCTGATATTATCTAAGAATATTATTTTTGAAAACCACTCTCAAATTAACAGAGAAAATTTTGAAACTTGAACAGGTCTCCAGACTTTCTCCAATACAACAGGAGTTAAAACAAAAAGTAAGTACAAATACTTTGCGGTACACTACCCAAGGACTGCCCTGTCTACTTGGTCTTTCTAGCCACGGTTACATGTCACCATATGCTCATCAGTAAATCCAGTTTAAGAAGTTACCTTCACCATTTCTGTTACTTATTCCCACTCCTTCTTAGCTCTGGTAACCCAACTTCTTGTGTGACTCTTTCCACAGCTGCACTTGTGGAATAACATAAAGTGATCACTTTCTAACATTTCTTTTTAAGGAAATTTTTTTTTAGGCCAAGACATTTAAAAATTGTTTGGAGAGCTGCCATGCTCAAATCCGGAGGAGTTGATATACTTTTGGAGAGGGGATGTAGGAGAACACAGCTGGGTACAAATATAAATCTGGAAGTGGATTTGCTGCCAATAAAATAGCTTGTGTGGAGAGAAAGCTGCTGCCCCTAAGTAGTAGTTCACTGTAATTTAAAAATTGAAAATTCTCAGTTAAACTCTTTTTATCAGGTTTTGATAGGGAAATTCTCAAAATTCAAAAAGGATTTGCAGAACAGTAGAGTAAGGAAGAGCTGCCAGGCTTTTAATGGCCTCTGGAAGCAAGAAATCCAGCAGGTTCTGCTGATGAATGAACCGCAAGATTCATTAAAAATGAAACCTCTTTCTCTGCATATTGTCAGGACAACCCTATCTAAGTAAGAGTAGGTAAGGAACGAAAAGTCACATTTTCTATTCAACAATGAAGGAAAGTGCACAGATCTTCTAAGTGCTATTTTGCCCTTCACTGCACAGAAAAGGAGAGAAGAGGAAGAGGTAGAAAGAAAGAAGATTCAATATGAAGAAAGTACAGGTCAGAGAATAAGGACTAGGCTCAATAAAGAAGTTCAGCCCCTCAAGATTAGCCCTGTATAAACACCTGCATTCCCAAAATCTCAACTCAAAATGACTCGTGGGGGGTGCAGCACTTGCAGCCAGCCAATGAGAACCAGGTTATATGTGACCTCCTGCTCTCCTAGTGCAGGACCAAGAGGGTCCTAATCTCTGCTCTCGGGACTGTTTCTGGTTTTTATGCAATAGTTGTTCAATATAGATGCATGCGTAATACTAAACTCCTTATTCAACTCAGCTGTACAATATTTGTGTTCCTGTCTGCAGGTCAACATCTGAATACAAACGTTTTCTCTGAGATTCTGTATCAAGATGTTGAGGGAGTCTCGAGCACAGCTTTGCTTTTGGCCTACAAGAGGACTCTCTTTTTGTATTGACCAAATTTTCTCTTTATATTGGTGATGATATTCAGAAGGCTGTTCTTAAGGTATATTGTCTGTATCTTAGACATCGTAGAAATTAATTCATCAATTTCAGTGCTGAATCTCTTGTGGATATCTGTCATCATCAGGAGAAACACCTTAGATGGTTACGATGTCATGAATGAGCAGCTGGGATGGCAGTAAAAGGTTTGCTGTAGGTTAAAACAATCTTTGATTTTGAAAAATGACCATAAAACTGGAATCTTGAAGCTGTGTGTGTGCTCGGAGAGGACTTTAAGAGCACAGATGGCTTTGCAGGTAGCTGCTAAAGCCAGAACATGGAGTTACTGTGAAACAGCAAAGACAGTGCAAACAGAGTATTTTCCTGCCCTTTATCCTCCAAAATTCACATTCTTCTCCCTAGCCTCAAAATTAGATAGGTAGATACATAGATAGACAGACAGACAGATTGATAATAAAGAAAATAAAATATCTAAACTTGGTAGTTGGGAAGCAAAACCAAAATGAATATAAAGCAGTACAGTAATTGCTCCCTCAGCCTCCAGGGAGAGAACCTGAAATAACAGTCCTGAGACATGTGAGCTGCACTCATCTTTGCTATGACAAGTTAATGACAGCAATTTATGGTCATCCCCTTAATGACTTTACTGTTGATGAAATTACACTAACAAGAGAAATCACGTTGCAAAGATTTGCACAGTCCACTGTGAATGGCAAATCTTTCTGGAAGCAAGAAGAGGCAAATCTGAGCTTTTGCAAGGAGCTCTGGAGAGCCAACTGTCTGTATTATTTCTCCTATAATGGCCCCTGGATGGACACAGTTTCATAGGTGTCTTAATTGCTTAAGACCTAAGACAGTCATGCCGCCAAAATGGATGATTGATCCCTGCACCTACATAGACAGTTTCTACATCTTTTCCCTCCTTTTCCCTCTCCCTGCAAAGATTAGTTTTGAGCTACATCAGGGAGCTGATGAGCCAGATCATGCAACCCTACTACTGCCAGCACGAAGGAGGGCTTAGGTACTTATGACCAGAGACAAATGCCGGACTCATCTTTTTGGTGGCATCAGGGATTTTTTGGGGTTAATGAATTTGCATCTTCAAAAAGAATTGTACCTATGCAAAGCCTGCTAACACACAGGGCCTTCCATGGAGATGTTAGAGAGGACAGTAATTGTTTTCAGGATCTAGACGTGATATTTCAGGCTATCAGTGGTGATGTCTGAGGGCAAAGCAGCAAGCTGAATTCACAGAACCCAGATCACATTCAGAGGACTTACCATCTAACATTAAGTATCAAATAAGCACTGTCAGTGTGGGATCCTTGAACCAACGTTGCCCTTCCCAGAATGGGAAGTGACTGCTACACTTCCATAAAATGAGTTTTCGGAGTAGGCCAGCATTTCAGAATGCAGTCAAGTAAACCAGACACAGAAGCAGCTCCACAGAGCTTGGTATCAAGCCAGGGCTGCCAGCTCCTCTTGCACTGAGGTACACCAGTTCCATCCAGGTTCTTTGTTACAGATGAAGCAGTTTTAAATTAATTCCTTCACAAGCGCTAAATCTATTACATATATACACACACAAGGTCCTTTTTCTCAAAAAGATAGAATGTAATGGATAGCTTATCTGTTAACAGGATAAATCTATTAGAGGAATTCTTTTCTGTGTACAAAATCAACACATAATAACCTAGAGGGTTTGATAGATAACAATTGCTTCCTATATTGGAAAGAACTGAGCTCTAGCCTTTGGCCAATGAAATAAGTTTTAAAGTTCTTTTGCCTGTACTGGTATAATAACTATACATACTTTCCCATGATGGTTTTTGTAACTGTGCCACTCTTACAAGACTAACAATCATAATCATGAAAGCTTTTCTGTGTGTTCACATAAAGTTTTGTTTTTAAGGCCAAATGTCTAATCAGCAATCAACTGGAGCAGTCTGAAGCCAACAGTAAATCTTTGCTATAAAGTGCAATATGTTTAGGTCTTCATTCCATTATCTAGAAAGAGCCATACATTGGGGAATGTGATGCACATAGTCCAACCTACCTGTAGTGTAAGTGCTTTGAAACTGCCATAATTACACAAGGGATGAATAAGGCTTATTGAGTTTAAAAAAACAACAAGAGGACTCATCTCCTCATTTCCAAAGATAAAATGTTATGATAGTGATGACTCAGCAGCATTCAAAGAAGGCCTATGTCAATCTCAACTCAAACTCTAGGAGTGCTGGCATAAAAAGGTGTTTAACTTGCTTGAAAATGAAAACCAGCGCTGGATACATTTGGCAAACTTTCAAAAATTGATCCCTGCCTCACTTGGATGTGCAAAAAGAACGATCATGAAGTTGTAAAGAACCAGTTCTTAGCTACTTTTCATACCCACACAGCATTATGCACAATATCAAGACTCTGGTGTATAATCACAGAAGGTAGGAGCTTTTTCTATTTCTTTTAGAAGTATTAAGTGATGAACTTTAATCAAACTTGGTTTACTCCATACAGAACAGTTTTCCTGCTATAGTTTTAACACAGAGGAAAGATCTATTTCATGCTTTGTGCATGATGCCCTATTGCGTTGAGTCTGTTTCCGCAGGAAAAGGAATAGTTCACTAGTGTTTCAGAGATCTGAGTGCAAGCCTCTAACAAAGTCATCACAAAAACCCTTGCCAGCTTATCAAAAAGCTGAACAGCTCTCAAAAAATGCTTTGGAAGACATAGTTACTTTCTCAAGTGGGAGATGAGCAGTATTTGAAACCTTGACCTGTAGCAAAGGAAGAAAAGGAAGTTTCCTAAGAAAGGAAATTAAATCTCTTGTATCCAGTGGACTTTAAATGGAATAGCACCCCTACCAGGATAATGGGCACGATGAGCTGGCCTGTTGCTGCTATGCAAGTTTGTAATTATCCTGTTACCCTGACATCCTTTCTTTCACATCCCCCCCATTCATCTGTTTCATTTATGTGTTGTATCTGATCATGAACGTGCACAATCTACAACAAGGATTGTCTCCATATGCCTGTCTGTGAGGGACATAACGCACATGATTCCCAACTCTGGCCGTGATCCCTGGCTTGACTGGCTTAAAAATGATGTGTATTACTCAGATGTTTTCTGTCCATGAAGATCAAATATCAAATACTTCAGATGCACGTCTAACAAGATAACATGATTGCTCAGGCTGAAGTCTTAATCTTTTAAGTTAAATTACAATGAAATACGGTTGCTATTGTGATTGTCTAAAGGCAATTTTTCTGACTCAGCCTTGTTCCCTTTCAGCTCGTTGTGTCAGAATTTATTTTTTCATTCCTGTTCTGTGTTTGAATCTCACTTGATAGTCTCAGCTATGTTTGAAGTATGACCACAGTGAATTAAAATGCTCCTCTATTACTATACTGATGCTGGTAAAAAAAAAGAGGCAAGTAAAAATCTTACTTCCCAAATAGTATTATATCTAACACATTTTTCATTCAGAGCTGTCATTGTTTTCTTCAGATATTAGCAATTACTTCAGATACTGGGGAATACTTTCACCTAACTGCTTGTTTCATTCATCTGTCATGAATATCTGAATTTACTGGTATACCTTGAAGATTATTCAGTTTCACAATGTTCTTTGTATCTCAAGTGTCTGCAAAAGATAATAGCTGAATAAATGGACTGAACTGTCCAGATGATAGCCAGTGCCTCAAGAAATACTGCAGAAGTTTTGACTTTGGATTTAGCCTAAGTGGGCACATGTCTAGTCCAATGAACGAGCCCATGGCAAAACTTATAAAAAAAAAAGTTATGGTCTTGTTGGACAGTACTGCAGAAGGACTCACAAAAGGTTTACTGGGATTGTACTCATGCTTGTCTCTTCTCTAGAGCCAACTTTCAGTCATCATCCTCAATTTGTGTATCTTTAAAGTGGGTTTCCCCTTGAAGCACCTTGATGCAACCAGAACAATAAGAGTAAACAAAGAAAGGCTTAAGCATCCTCCAGATATATGCCAAAGAGATTCCCATTACAGAATAAAGGGAAGAAAAAAAGCTTTTGTTTGTCATGAAGATCCTATTTACATGAAAAGCACTTATTATACAGTATCTGCAAAAGATAACCAATCCAGATTAAGAAAAATCTGTGGAGATTTTCCCAGTTCCTTCTTTTTCACATTTATAAATGAAGCAACATTTTCTTTCAGTGATTACATACACCTTTGGGGCCGCAGTAGTTCCAGTACCATTAAAAGAAGAGATATGATAATCGTTTGCTCAATTATTTGAAGCCCTTTCTGTCCACTTACATGTCGCTTAGTACTAGATGAGTTAATAGTGCCACTGCTTGAAGTACAGCTGGGAAGAAGTGGCAACAGATTGTCTCATTTCTAAGGGGCTGATTTAGCCTTAAAAACAGCACTCTGGTTCTGCACTGTACAAGACAGATGGGTTATTTGTACAATTAGGCCTTAAGTGTTAAGTTCTTCTCTTGATTAAAATGCCCAAGTCCTCTATTGCCAACTACAATTTAGCTTGTGTGCATCTAGTACAGGGAAGGATATATCCTTAAGTGTTTAATAATTTGCTTTTCAGATAGCTGGGGATAGAAGGGTAGAACACCACACATTTCTGTCCTGCATTATTTCTGCTCTTAATTTGGGAAACCGAGCCATTTATGGATCATAACAAAACGTATTTATGTTTAACCAAAACCTCACATCTCATCGAGAGCCTGGCTCTGCTCTGTCAGCGAACAGGCCAGACTTTTTGGATTAACAACTTTTCACATTATTTATTATGCTGTCAATTTTTATGCTGTTCTCTTTGACTAAAATCAGATCTCAGCCACCAACGGCAAGACATCAGTGTCTTAGTGTGCGTGAGCCTGCTCCTATTTTGTGTCCATGCCCAGGCACTGGCAGTGGTTCCCGCCAGCTCCAACGACACACCACAGGGCACGGCCGAGCCCCTCAGCCAAGATGGCGGCAACAACAATGAGGAGTGAGGAAGAAAGTGTGAGAAACAGCCCTGCAAGCACCAAGGTGAGAGGAGAGCAAGGGGAAGAAGGTGCTCCAGGTGCTGGAGCAGAGATTCCCCTGCAACCCATGGAGGAGACCACGGTGGAGCAGCGATCCACAGTGCAGCCTGCGGTGGACCCCATGCCGCAGCAGGTGGATACTTGCTGAAGGAAGTGTGGCCTGTGGAGAGCCCACGCTGGGGCAGGCTCCTGACAGGAACTGCAGCCCGGGAAGGACCCACACTGGAGCAGGTTTATCCCAAAGGACTGCAGCCACACTGGAGTGGGCGGAAAGTGAGAGGAGGAAGGAGCAGAAGAGATGAGCTATTACGGACAGACCACAACCCCCATTGTTGTGCCCCTTCGGAGAGGAGAAGGTTGAGAAGCCAGGAATGAAGAAGTGAAGTTGAGCCTGGGAAGCAGATGGTGGGGTGAAGCTGTTTTAGTTTTTCTCTTTGTTTCTCATCATCCAACTCTATTTTTAATTAGCAATAAATTCAATTAATTTTCCCCAGGTCATCTGTTTTGCCCATGATAAGTGATCTCCCTGTCTTTATCTTGACCCACAAGCTTTTCCATCTTTTTTTCTCTCCTGTCCTGCTGAGGAGAGGAGTGAGAGAGCAGCTGGGTGGGCCTCTTGCAGCCAGCCAAAGCCACCCACCACAGCCAGGCAGGGAAATGGGATCTCCCCTCCCGCCCCACTGTGACATCAGCACAGGTGTGAAGGCGTGGAAATTCATACAGCCGCAGATTTGGGTACTCTGTGTGCAACGGTGAGTAAGCCTCTTCCTTCCTAATGAGAAAAAGCCTCATGTCTTCAGCATCGGGAGGCTGGGCTCACTGTCTAAATCAAGTAAGTCTCTCTCTCATTTCCACCCACCTCTCCAGCCTCACTGAGCAATAGTCCCAGTCAGGCTGCTGCAGCTTTCAGGTGCCTTTGCTGTCAGTACTATGCCTCTATGCCTTACGCACATCCACCACTCCAACTACAAGAAGCTTGAGAAACTTTGATAATGTTTTTTGTTTGGTTATGGTTTGGGCTTGTTTGTTTGTTTGTTTTTTTAATTTTAACTGAAAAGTGTAACTATAATGTAGTGAGAGGCAGCAGGGAAGCATTTGTTCTTTCAGCCAGGACATTACTGTGGGACACAGGAAGCACTGGTCCATTCTTGGCTTGAAATACATTTGTTGAGAAAATAGGACTGAGAACATTGTCCACACGTGTTTTGCAACTGTGCAGACACTTATTGTAACCTGCGATTTAATCTGCTGCTGCTGTTTTGAACTTGGCAGTGTTCTCCTTTTGATCAAGACCAACTGTTGCATTTTTTAATATTCAACCTTTGTGAATGAATTTGAGGATAAACAGGGGAGTACTAGTATGTTCTATGAAAAGCGATGGTGTTTTGCATCGAGAAGATGCCTGTTCTTTTGGGATCTCAGTAAGAAAGGCACCGACACTCAAAGCTGGTTAGATGATCTATTAAGAATGGAAATTACAGAAAAGGTGACAGCAATCTTATGTCCCTCTTGAAGCTGGGAAGCGCAGCTGTTGCAGAATCAGAGTTGCTCTTCGTGGGTCATGGCATGCTGCACGGCATTCCGGTACATGGTGGGGTTTGCCAGCTCTGTCTTCACTCGCACTCTTAGGTACAGACTCATCAGTCACTGACAGCTGTCAAGTTTGGAATCTGGACTCAGCTTTGGCGAGTCCCTTGGACAGTGCAATCCAATAGTCCTGTCTCAATAAAGGTACCGTTCCTAAAGAGGCGCATATATTTTTTGAAGTGCACGAGATAAAGCACTATATAATTCAGACTGAGCAGATATTGAATACTTGCCAATAAAGTATTAATTAAAACCAATAAATCGGTTACTTATGCATTGGTTATGCATACTCTGATTAATTACGCTACTGTATAGAGCAGTTGCACAGTAGCCATGGTACAGAGGCATACACATGAGTAATCATGGATTACTCTGCTGGTAAGCACTCCCAGGCTATTCAGAGTGCACCTGTGTACACGAGAAGGCAGCAAGGATGCAGATCACTAACTCCTTGTGCAAGTCTTCAGCCACCTCACTACAGATAGGAAAGACTGCATGGAGGAGTTGTTAACTAATATTAGTGACATTTCTTATCACCTGATTTGTGCAGGATAGCCGCCTAGATCCCAAAGCAATGACAGTCTCCAAGCGTTGGTGTTTCTATGCTGACATAGATGGTTAGACTTCAGTTCCAGTAAAATAACCAGCTGACAGCCTTGCTGAATAGTCTAAGCTTGAAAACCCAAAGTTGGTCAGACTGGATTTGGAACCTAAGTATACAGACTATGAGGAGAAATGCCCAAAGAATGAAACACTCAACAAAGACAAGTTGATCTTCAGTAAGAAAAAAAAAGCACTTCTCAATACAGTGCCTCTTGTAAAGTCTTTGCTCTATTTGAGCAAGTGATTTCATTACACTTTTTCTCACATTAAGTATTTATTTATTATTTGGTTTAAGTTTCAGACCAGAATTCTTTACCAAAGCTGAATTACCAAAAGCAGAATATATCACTCTCACATTTTGACTTATGTCAGCTTCAGCTGGAATTTCCAATTCTGATCTGCTTTGCTGCACGTGCTCTCGACAGCAGTATTTGGGACAGCTCTATGCTTTCCTGACATGTATTAGCCAATGATCTCAATATTTAAAATGATGCTTGAGTACCTTTGTCACAGCCACTAAGAAATGAGTTAAGAATTCCCTGCCCCATCACGTAAGATCAGCCACCTCTTTACCCAGATTGAAAAGTAGGGCAAAGACATTCACATTTTTCCAGGCCTTGCAGAAGAGCTAAATGAGCTTCAAAAACTATTGCTATTGTTACAATGCCTTGGTAGGCTTGCTGTGATAAGGTATGCTTACAAGGTATCATTGTGTAATATTTTTCTTGTCAGAAAAAATAATCGGATGTGAGCAGGCCCTGGCAGTTGGTGAAGTGCAAGAATGCATCTAGCTAATGACAAATATTGAAGTTTTGCCAAGTTTTTTTTTTCCACACATTGTTTTTAAAGGAAAAACAAACTGACCTCTCTCAGTTTAGATAGAAACAACTTCCAGTAACTGGATCCAGAGGAATTAAACTTGTTTAAAAACATAATTGTGAATTAGTAGTCCAGTTAATCGCTTATGTGCAGGTTGGAATAATACTCAAATGGTTAATCATTATCAAATCATACAGATCACAGCAGTCAACAGATTTGCATCAAGACTTTCTAGTTACAATATTTGATTTTTAGAAGTGCACTGTTAGATATTTAAGAGGCAATCCCCATTCCTAACTGTCATTTCATGTGCAACTTCTGACCTTTCCCACTCTTCAAAGGAAGCTTTTCCAGCTTGCGTTTTCACTGTTTTTTTCCTGCAAGAAGGACCCAGGCAGCGGCACATTGCTAACAAATGCATTGACTGACCTGTAGGGGAAAAGCAACGCTTCACCTTTCTCCTTACTTTTAACGCTAGTTTGTTTACCCTCGACAAAACACAGTGGAATAGCGGAAGCGTAGTCATCTTTGTTTAAGACAACTGTAGTTGTATGAGCAGTGAGACCTTATGCGCATGACCGTATGTACCAGGGTACCTACACATGATGAGAAACCAGAGGGCAGCATGTCAAGATAACCTTTGACATCTCTTTTACTGTGGGTTTATGTAAAACTCACGGCAACCGCTTCATTTTTTAATGGGGTTTTGTACATTTAAATGGTGATAGGAAAAGAATATCCTTCAAGATGGAGTATTGTATTAATGCACGCCAGAATAACAGCATTAAACACTGCTGTCTGGTGCAAGCCCCTTACCCACCGCCCTGTTAAAAACAATAAAGCCCCTCTGGTAATACCTATCCCACCTGTGACTGATCATATTTGTTATTTGAAAAATTGCTTCAGAGGGGCTTGGAGTTGCTTAAGGGGTCATTTGTAGACAGAAGAAAAAAGAAATAAAGTCTGTACTTAAATCCGTCTGATCAGCAGATTTCATTGTTCAGTTTTGCTGGTTTTTAGTCAGAAAATTCAAGCAGCATTTCTAAACTGCCGCCATACAGAGAATTTCTTTCAGCAAATTAACACCTCCATAATTCAAAGCTACCTGAAGGCCAGTCTTCAAAATTACAGTTAAATACGGACTCAAATTATAAAGATGTAACTTGTACTTCAAAAACCTGTATTATTTTAACAGCAGTAGTCCACAGGCTGCACACACACAGGAGAAGGTACAAAACAAATTTATGCTCAAAGCTTTGCATGTAACACAACAGTTACGAGACAAAAAAAATCATTTATTCCTTTCTGGCACATATTTCTACATTGTTTATTTCATAGAATCACAGAATAGCTTGGGCTGGAAGGGACCTTTAGAGGTCATCTAGTCCCCTGCAGTGAGCAGGGACATCTTCAACTAGATCAGGTTGCTCAGAGCCCCGTCCAATCTGACCTGGAATGTTTCCAGGGATGGGGCATCTACCACCTCTCTGGGCAACCTGTGCCAGTGTTTCACCACCCTCAGTGTGAAAAATTTCTGCCTTAGATCTAGTCGAAATATACCCTCCTTCAGTTTAAAACCATTACCCCTTGTCCTATCGCAACAGGCCGTGCTAAAGTCTGTCCCCATTTCCTCCTAGTTTACGTGCAAAAATTCAAATTCAAACTAGTATCTGCTAAATGTATATTTATTCTTAGATTTTCAATTTGCTCAGTTTATGCAGACAAATGATAACATTGCAGCAGTTTTATGGAGGTACCTCTGTATGCATGTATTGGGAGTTGTAGCAGAAAACGAGAAGGAAAAACACATTGTAGCACTGTTCTGGCGTGAAGTACACCCACAGCTTTACCACAAATAGAAACTCTATTAGTTGTAGCAGAATTCTGCTCTACATTTTTCAAGCACTTTGGATCTGGTAATCCTTCATCAGCTGGATCTTTATACAAACCATAGCTCTTACTGGAAATTTCATCAAACTTTCTGATAAAGACTCTACTATCACTTCCTGCATTTGCTACTGTCCTCTGAAATGGTTCTCTCCTCCTCTCTCCATCTTCTGCTGAATTTTCTTGTTTCCAATTCTTAATATTCACTGTTCGGTACACTTGGAATAATGCTTTTTTGAAGTAAACTCTTAATTTGAATTTTTTTCTCTCCTCTACTGAAGAAATTTTTCTGCAGCGCTCCCATTCCATCTGAAGAACTTGAACATACATCTTTGTTTTATTTTTTTCCACAACTCCATTTCAGTATTTGGCCTTGTCCCTTACTGCAGTGCTCCAGTTCCTGCCAATTTCACATATTAATGCAATGGCTTTGGCCAGAAAGTGACCTAACGTGAATAAATTCTTGCGATGCAAAGAAGAGAGAAGCACTCATCCCTGTTAATGCAATAAACTCTCTTCCTCCTCTTGCAACGTCAGCTTGTTAGCCTTTGAGCTCCACTGTCATTTTTGCAGTCCTGCTTCCTGCTGCTCAGCAGCCAAAGGATTAGTATTAAGCAAAGCATTTCGAAGTCTCATCTGTAGATCTCTGGATCCTGTAACAGGAAAAGCTGATGAGAAAGCTCAATCACCACTGAACAGCAGGTCACCTACCAGGAACACCTCCTTGTTTCTGCAATGTGTTACTTATTTCATTCTGTCTGTCCAATTGGAGTTTCAAGAGGGTGTGAGGTATCCAAGAGCTTAAATTCAACTGACTTTGGAGAGACTTCCAATCTCAAGTTTTTAAACCCCCTAAAAACAAGGCCTTTGAGGAGCCCAATCATACAGGCACCCCTGAAAACACTATTCCACATTTATTTTGTTTTCTGTTCCCCCCCCCATATTTTTTTAATTACAATTTTACCACTTTTATGCACTTACTACTGTAATTGGTGTGTGTGGGTGTGTATGTGTGGATTCATGTTCCTTTATTGTTCTTTTCTAGTTTTATCATTTTCCCTCACAGCTCTTCCTTTACGATCAGATATTCTTTTCCCTTGCCTGTGGTGATCTTGCTGTGTGCTATACACTTCACATTCCATGCATATTTGCCATTTAGCCCACATTTCTAGTAAGAAGCTGATGTTTTGATGCAGTTACCTGTATGCTGGCATGTATGTGGGTGGAGGAAGATGATGAGACACCAGGAAGACATGCCTGGAGTTTTCTTTGGATCTGAGTGTACCAATGTTAACCTGCTCTACTATTGGTTCAACTTCTGAGTGTCTTTAAATACATTATGATCTATTTCAGTATTTTTTTTAAGTATTGAAGTATTAAAATAGACATTTCAAATGTCTATTTTAATATTATTTGATTTATAATAATAAACTTAAATCACACACCTGGTTAAGAAACTGACCAAGGGAAACATGACTTTTGTTTCTATTAAGGAGGTTGCTGGTAGTGGCTAAAAGTCATTGCTGCCTGAGACGCTCAGCTGTCCAAAACTGGAGTCTCTTGGTACTGTAAGTTCAGGTCACAGCAATCTCAAGATTTTCATCCACCAGTCAGCTATTCACAGGCCTCAGTATTGACCAGGATAAGTAACTAAAGGTCCGAGTCCCATCTCAGTGACTTCCGTTGCTCCATATAAAGGCTACCAATGAGACACAGACATTTTAAACTGTCTGTGCACTAAGTTGTTTCTATACAGTGATCTTTAGTATTGTCAAGTACATAATTTTTAATTACTAATTAAAATTATTTCTATGAATAATATTTAGAAAGACAATTAAAAGTGTACATTTCAATAAAACAAACTACGCAAACATTCATTTGGAGCATTTTGTTGGATGAAGGGTAGTGATGACAAAGTTTTTACAGTCTTATGAACTAGGAACTAAAAGTAAAGTGCAAGAAAAACTCAATATTTGGAAAAATCTTTATTAAACATTTTAATACAATATTCAACAGTAAAAAAAACCCAAAAACAAGTGATGCATATGCAGAGTTTTCTGGCTGGGTTCTTAGATAAGGGATGTGGTGAAATTGATTTAGTTTACACCAAAGTTCAGAACATATTCTTAATTAATTTACAAAGACTTATTTAGAAAAAATGTACAATATCAATATCAATTAGATTTGTTAACAAAAATCTAAAAGTAAAAACTTATAAAAACTCCTAACTTCTGAAATAATTTGGATATGGCCAGTGTCTAAAGTTTTATAATATCCATTTAATAACTTGTGATAACTACTTTTTGTTTATGCATTTGTTCACAGATTCAGGCAAGCCTTCATAAGCCAATACTGCTCTTTGGTATGCTGCTTGTTCAATTCCAAAGTTGGGGGTTTTTTTCATACTTTTTAAAGGAAATATCCACTAACCTCTGTTAATATTGGTTCTACCTGTACACCAATCAATAATAATGAATAATCTCCTGGCTTATGACACATAAACCCAGTATAATTTTTGAGAGTACCAGAAAATTATCAGAAGATATTTAGATGAAATTTTAAATGACAAATTTCATAATCTACTAAACAGCCATGAAAAATGAAAAACTAAAATGTCATCTACTATCAAAATAATAATCTACTTACAAATAATCCATCTTGCTTCCAAAAAACCCAGCTGTTTTAAATATTAAGTAATTTTGCTCCAATGGACAGCATTTGATTTGACAGGGATTTCTACATTAATTATCCTTGAAGAAACATGTCCTGAATTTGTCCTACAGACTTCTGAATGCAATGTAAAACCACCAAGTAATTTTTCTAGTCCAGCAGTATTTTCAAGCCATGGTATCACTAGATCAGTTCTGTATCCTTAAATTTAGTCATACAATCTGATTATGTAAGACAGAAAAGGCAGATCTGGGCAGTGTAATCTGACAGTAAATTTAGCCTGATACATGACAGCCTTTGAAAACACAGACCCAGCTAATAAGCCTGCCAGCAACTTTGGTACCCCATAGGGCCACCTTAAAAATCATTACAATCTAGCGAATATTAATTTCACAATTTTATACTACCTCACTTTCATGGTTTGACTTTAATTTTAGCGATTATCATCACATGGTCATATCCATAACTCCATCAAAATCTATAGTGACTGGTACACACAGCAGTTACTTTAGTATGATTAACAGGAAGAGTTTTGTCTAAATGTACGTATCAGTGCAAAATCAAAGAAGTCTTTAAAAACAGACAGACAACCTCCTTGCCAAACTTGCTGAGAACAGTAACATATGCTTGCACAAAGTAGTCTGAGAGAAAGTTTACTGAAGAGCTCCTTCTCCCTATCTCTGCTGACATCATTAATTTTAATACAGAAATTAACAAAGCAGCATCATTCTGACTATACTTTCTGAGTAAAACTCACCAGTTTAGAGTAACCTCATCACTGCCTTTTTGAAGGACAGATAGATACTAGATTGCTTCCATCAGGCTGAGCCAAGCAGCCTCCAGTGAAAAGCTTAGCACTTCCACTTGCACTCAGATCATAAGGCTGTATGCCAGGAGAGTAGTAAATACAGCAAAGAATAATTCCCATTCACATTAATATACAAACTAAAACTTTATACATACAGGTTGAATTCCTAAGAAAGGAACAAAGCTTTTTTTTTTAATACAGTTTCTGATCCCACTCCCCCCCAAAATCGGATTCTTACTGATTAGCAACATACTCACTACACAACATCTTCAGCAACTGTAGTGTCAAAAATTTGGTAATAAACTTGATGTTTCATTGCATCTCTGACATTATAGGACTTGATGAAGCATTCCAGCCATGGCAAGTCATCTACAAACAAAACCCAAATTATTGTTCAATATGCATTTCTAACTTTCATAGGAGAGAAGTGTAACTTAAGCAGAATCTTAATTAGGATATCTAAATGTATACTTATACAACAGCTAATAGGAAGAAAAACTAATTACTAATTTTGAAATTTCAATTTGTATCTTAAAATTTCCTGGACCATCTGAAATGGTGTTCAGAGGCAACCTTCCAAGCCTCACCCTCCTCACTCCAGCACCCCCCATAGCACATATAGGCTTTCCAATAATAAAAACTCATCTCCATGTGTCTCAATGAGACAATTTAATTGGTCTCAAAGGGGACATCCTTTACACCCTTTACAACAGGGCCACTTTTTATAAATATGGTAAAGACTCCAGCATGGTTGTGGTGGTCACTGACAGCCATGTACTTAAAAGGACCACACTCCTGAGGTCAGAGCTGCAGCAGACATTTGAACGTGTGTAGTTTAGGCAGAGCTACTTTCTGCCACAACAGAAATACTCCACAAAAACTTCTCTGACTGGATTTGCATTAAGTTTTTCCTCAATTTCCATGGATGTTTCCTGTAGCAAGGGTTGCTCTAAATCAGCATGTGCATTCAAAAGTAGAATCTCACCCAAAGCATGTGCCATACGCTGATTTCCCTTTCAGTTTTCCCTAACATGCTGTGACATTCAGTACAAGGGTGTTCTGGTTAACCTCCATATGAGTACAAATGACATGTCAGTGCCGGCATAGACACGACTGTATTCACACACCACTGCATGCTACATGAAAATTTACCACGAGTAATGAACCATTACTTTTCTTTCTCTAAAGGGAATTCTACTATTAAAGAAATGTATCAAAACAAATAAATTGGAACTCTCCCTACAGAGTCCTGCATTTCTCTGTTCTGAGTTTTGCCCATGCATAAGTTGAATTATGAGACTTTGCGTATGGAACAGCAGATCAGAAGACCCTTCCCCATCCCAACCCCCTTTTAAAATAATGGCAAGCTGACCTAATTTTCTTCCTGGAGGACAGAGCGTATTCATGGTCATCTGCATCTTTTGCTGAAGAAAATTATTAGTTAAGATTTCAGAGGCAGGAATTTGGAAAAACTTTTCCTGGAAGAGAACAGGAAAATGAGGTGTTGGAAGAGAGGTAAGAAATCATTAGCCAGAATGCTGACTGCATGTTATTTTTTCATTTAAGGAACTTAAAATTACCCAGATAGGTAGCACAACAGAAGAACAATATTATTTCTAAAAATGTTCAGATACAGAAAAAACCTAAACTGTCTGAAAAAACTAATAGTCTGTATTTCAGTACCCCCAAGTATTCAGGGACTACAGCCACCCAAAAAGCACACATGTAGGTCTGTATATATAACTTTCAAACATTCCTCATAAACCTCCATAACCAGACAATGTTATGGCTGGAGAGGATGGTCAGTCCTGGGGGCACTGCAAACTGGCTTCATGCAAGGGGAACTCCCTTAGTCTGAGTTTCATTTTCTGGTAGTTTTAGAAACTATGGAGAAAGGCTTATACTGTGGGATGCATTTCTGAACAGAGGAGTAAAACAAAAAATGGAACACTGAAACATTAAATAAACCTTTTCTGTGTATTTTTAAACCACATAGAGTAAGCATGACTAACAGAACTCCCATTTTTTCTTTCCAAGTTTGTTACCTGATTTTGTATCTCTAAAGGCTCATTATCTTATACCTTCTCAAAGTGAGCTAAGGTTTTTGATGGCAACTTCTCGTTTTTGTTAAAAGATACAAATACAGAATAATCTGCCCTTCTATAATTTTTGTATGATATGTTTAATGGAAGTGTTCAGAAGTTAGTGGATAATCCAGCAGCAAAACTGACACAGAGAACTACTTTTTCCTCTCACTCTTCCAATTCTTCTTCTGACTCTAAAACTTTTCAATTTTTTCCTTCAATGCCCTTTCCTGTAAAGAGGAGAGGAAAGAAAAGAACTGAGAGCATTCCTACAGAGGTGTGACTGGAAGCTAGTGTAAAGTTGCACTTTAAAGTAGTCCAGTTCCTTCCTAGGTGGTGCTGAAGGTCCTGAGTTTAGGCTTGGAAGGTATTGGCTTTTCTTTGAAGTACCACCAGCAGCAATGCTAGCAGCTGGCACTTGAGAAGAAATTGTGCTTTTTTTTCCTGCAGGTAACCTGTAGTACTGAGCAGTAGCTGATAAGAATCTGAGCTACCCTGAAGTAGAGATTTTTGGAATTCTGCATCAAGAGATGGTTTAAAATCTTTTCCCTACCTTCCTTTTGCAGTTTAGTTTCTCTATATAAAATGAAAAAAAGAGTAGAAGGAAAAGATGACTGGCTGAAACAGGGATTGCAGTCTTTGACCTCCTTTCCTGCTAATACTGTGTATTTTAAGAATAGCATTTTTACTTACTGTCTTAAACAAGGAAGAGTATTCCCTTCGAAGTTCCATTCAAAGTCATTTAGTACAATGGTGGAAAATACGCAGATATATACTCATTAAACAGCATTGCTGTGGGGAAAACCCCCCCACTAACTTGTTTCTCTGTCCCATTTTGGACAAAGTTATAACTCTGAAGGCCTCTTCTACCTCATGGTCACGTGAAACAAAACCGAAGAATTACTCAATGGATAGATTCTACTGAGAGTTAAAAAAAGAGGTAATGAGATTTTGAACTAACGCAGAAGTTACCTGCAAAAATCCTGAAACACTCCCATCATTCACACAGCGCTCAGGCTGCATAATTTAACATTGCCCATAAAAGAGAAATTCAGCCATAGAAATATGTAGGTCTATGGAAATACCAAATAATCTATCTACAAACTTCAGTTTTGTCTTTATGCTTTGATATTCTATACTCTCATATTTTATTGAAAAATTACTAAAAAGTACATTCTGTGCATCTTTATTGATGGACATTAATAACATTACAGCACTTGTAACTGTCCCCACAAAACATTGCAGGTAACATAGAATGAATATTTCTGTACATACATTTGTTATTTTAAAAACAAATAAAATCCAAACCCACATAATCTGTAGAGTTTATCTTTACCTAGAATTACGTACATAATCTAAAAGGTATGCATTTAGTGCTCCTGTTCCATCAACCAGTGTAAACTTCATTATAAACACATACTGGAGCGGCTCAATACCTAAAACTGAAGGAAGAAAAAAAAAAAAAAAAAGATCTGTTTCTTAAAGTGAATACGTGACAGAAACCATACCAACTCAACCTGACAATATCCCTCCTTTAATAGTAACTGACTTTGAATACTGTCATTAAAAGTATAAATTTTCAGGTCAAAAAATAGAGGCTCTGAATAGCAAAATGTGGTTTGTATTTTAAGAGTGCATTGCAATTTGTCTAGGAACACTTTAGTAGATGAGTCTATAAAAATGCATAAAGATTTTTAAGTATTTATTCCTATCCCAGTGAAAGAAATGCTAATATTTGCTTAGATCTTAGATCCTACCTTCCTCTCTTATCTATGGAAGATGGAGACTTGCTCTTAATTCAGGGATAATAAGATTGCAGTCCACCCAAAAACACAAACTTTCTGAGGAAAACAGTTTGTTTCATACGACGACTACGTCATAAAAGCTACCAGGAAAACTTTGCTGTCAGTTCTGAAAATATTCCAGCGTAAGTAAATGACTATAGTCATTCTCTTACTGGCAGCAGTAATTGTTAAGTGCCAACATAAAATATCTTAAACATACAAAGTTACTGCAACTCTGCATCAGTCTTTTCTGGGTACATCTACTTAAATTGGCTAGTCATTGTTAACTGATCTGATATACTTGCAGGTTATCATTTAGACTGAAAATACAGATGATGAAAGAATAATATACGTAAAATAGCTTAAATGCCAGAAAGCATTTAATGAATATTGTTTCAATTTTGAGAATGAAATGTCAATTCCAGGTGCTGTAACACTGCCAGTGATATATTAATTTACATTTATTTAATAGAATATAATTATGACAATTTATTTAAGAGAACCACTGTATTGCTCAAATAGTTTTTTTCTTTTATAAAGTCTTTATCAAGCTTAGGTACTCCTAGATATTCCAACTTAATATGTTAGAACATGAATTGATAAACATGAAAATATTCTTTTTCCTTCATGTGTTGTGAAGTTTTAAGCTCCATTTTACCTGCAGCATTTGAATGTGTTGACTACATAAAGTAACACAAGGAACACACACAGCATTGGACACACACACATTATGGTAGCGTTCCTTTGAATATTATTTCTTGCAGACTCTCTGGAATATGCTTAGCATTGATAAGGCTTACAGAAGATAAAAGTCTAACTTGTACTAGTCATTAAGGAAGACTGTCTTTAGTTCAGGTCAAAAAACCTGTATCTTCAAATGGAAATGCAATACTAACTTCTAGGATTGCAAGCATGTACACAGTTTAAAAGTGACATCTGCAACCAAAAATTCATCACATCTGTACTATGATAGGTGTTACTAGTGACACCTATGGTAGAAGAAACTATTCAACATATAAAATCCTTTAATTCATACTGTAATAGTTTCAAAAGTAAATATATTATTTCAACTGGTAAAAGGTGAATAAATTTTATAGCCTTGTATTCAAGCATAACCATAAATTACATGCTTTCTGTAAAAAACTGCAACCCAGAAATGAAACTATTTCATGTAACCACTTTCAGAATCAAGGCACAAAAGTATTTCAGGACAATATCACATCAGCTGACCTTGTGCAATTTCAGTTGGCTCCCATGATGGTTGTTGTTCTGCTGCAATGGAACTTAGACTCTTGATAGGCTTTGGAGTGGAACACTTCTTGCATCTATCATTTAAAATAAGATACTGAGATTAACCAAACACTAATTTATTTATACTAAAAGCCTTCTGCACAGAAAAAAAAAAAATTCTGATTTCCTTACTCAGTGCGAGTGCAAAAGAGTTTCTATTGCTGTTTAAAATAACTATTTTACTAGACACACAAGCTTTAGACCACATCAAAACCCTTAATGCTGCTTTGAATTATCCCCGAGAAGAAGTAATTTTGTTCTGGAAAACCAAATGAAAGACCATCTCAATGAATAGAAAGGATAAAAACTGTACATCAAGGCTAAGAGAGTTGGGGTTGTTCAGTCTGGAGAACAGAAGGATCCAGGGAGACCTTATTGCAGCCTTTCAGTACTTAAGGGGGCTTCTAAGAAAGACCGAGAGAGAGAGCTTTTACCAAAGCCCATAGTGACAGGACAAGGGGCAATGGTTTGAAACTGAAAGAGGGTTAGGTTTAGACTAGACATAAGTAAGAAATTCTTTATGATGAGGGTGGTGAAACATTGGAACACATTGCCCAGAGAAGTTATGGATGCCCAGTCACTGGAAGTCTTCAAGGTCAGGTAAGATGGGGCTTTGCTTTGAGAAACCTGATCTAGTGAAAGATGTTCCTGCCCACAGTAAGGAGGCTGGAATAGATGATCTTTAAAGGTCCCTTACGACCCAAACTATTCTATGATGATATAATACAGTAAAGATATTATTCATCAAGACCATCTAAACCATATACCAATACTCATATATTATCTTTGATTAAAAAAGCTGTGGACAGCCAGTTCCGGAAAGGTCAAAACAATATATGACAAAGAGAAATAATTATCTGTATTCATTTTATGAGGCTCCTATGAGAAACTTTAGGGTTCATGTGAAAAATGCAGTATTTCTGCAGAGTAATTTTTTTGTTGCCTATGGGATCTAAGTAGTACAACACAGTACTCTCCTTTAATTTATTAGGACTGCTGAGAGGGAGGGCTCAATAGCTTCCATGAAGCAGACTGGTATTTCTGAGCTCAATAACTGCATGCTGCTGCGCAGTACTGGGAGAACATACTGCTGCTAGTTCTCACTGAGCAGGAACATGGTATTGCATGACATATCACAGAATACCAGACCTAGATGTATGTGTGTACCATATTCCACAGCCTTGGAACTGTGGAATTCAGAAAGCTGTTGAAGTTGTCTCTACAGTGACTGACATCCACAAATAGGTAAGGCACTTTGCAGTGTTGTGGATCTCAATAAATGGCAAATGGTGAGGAAAGGCTGTCCAAAATCCCTTATTTCTTCCAAAACCCAAGCTTTTCCAACATTAGGAATGAGAGACATAATGAGACATGGATTGACAGCCTGAAATTATTTTCTGAGTCTCTATTTAAATATTATCTGTGTACAAACCAAACAGCATACAATTTTAAAGCAACCTATGTTTTGACTTTAGTCTAACGAGTAAGACCAGAAAACGGTATTTTTCTGGCCAGAAAATGGAATATCTAAAAGAGGAAGATTCAGGCATTTTGCAGCCTAAAGAGACTTATATGTGTATTTCTGTCTCTGTAATATACTTCCCTACCCACACACAACAGGCAGGACTGAACCTGGCGTGCTGTGTAATTAAGGGCATAAGATTTATAGTGCAAGATAAAGCCCAACTACAGTTGAGTCTTTTGAGGTAGTACTATGGCATTTCAGCCCAATCTCAGTGCTGCTGATCATGTTATGTATTTTGCATTGAAGAATCTTTGAGTAAGTTATCCCTTGAGCACTGCAGTTTGAATTACTGAAGAAAATGATAACTATCTATCTATTACGGCAACTACTAAAATGTCAACAAATACTTTTAACCTACCCATAATATTTTATGTTCCCTTGTAAAAGAAAAGGAGCTGAAAGATCTAATAATTCAAGATCATTTTCTGCAGATCTCACAGGAATAACACATTTAAATCTTTTTGTAAGCTTCCAGACTTCTTTTAGTGTTCCACCTATTAAAAACAGAAAAAAAGTTTTTTTTTTAAATTGTAACCAAGAATAAATTGAACAGCTTGCATTTCTTGGCTGATTAGATGATGATTTCAGGATCTTCAATAAAAATTGAGACCCACTATGGAAAATGGAAAAAATGGTCCATAACCGTATCACTTTTACTCAACAACAGACTCAAAGAATCAAAGATGGACATTTATTAGAGCAGATGCCTTAATATCTTCCATATAGTTGTATTTAGTCAGCATCACTTTCATATAATTTCTCCTATGATTTTACTAGCAATTTTACTGGGGGGAAAAAAATAAACTGACTTTTTGCAATTGCTCCTCCTAAGTAACTGTTTTTTCAGCTTTTAAGTGGCAAAAATCTATTAATTTTTAACCAGCAGTTTGTGCAAAAGTAGTTATTCAACCACGTCATAATTGACATGAGGTGAGAAATGCAAAACCACCAAACTTCAGACTAATTTGAGTGCTATTAAACTGGAGCCATGCTAGGAACACAGCAGAAATTTAATATATTACAGCTGGAACCCTGAGATTTTCTAATTCCAGTGACAGGAAAAAAATCTTTCAAATTTATTATAAACTACGGGATAACCTGCCTTCAGTGTCTGTAGTATGGACTGCAGAACTGATTATGGAATCTTTCTGACATTTCACCAATTCAGTGGAAATGTGGTAGATCTATTAATTTAACACACAGAGAACAGTTATTTGGAAATAGTTCAATAAAAATACATCATTCAATCAGCTGGTGAACAACGATTAAAAAAAGTGAGCAAACTGTTTAAAAATAAATATATTCTACAACTGTGTTGTTTACCACTAACTATAACTAAGACATTTCAAAGACTTTATGACATATAAGTATGAAACTGAATTGTAAAATATTTATTACATATATTCGTTACTGGTATTGCAGATGTAACTAGAGAAGAAAATAAAATAAATTGCATTATTACTGCTGATGAAAAAATGTACAACAACATGAAACCTCACCAATAAGCTTAACTTCTAGTAAAAAAAAGATAAAGAAAACAGAGGCACGGATATTTGAAATGGCTTCCCAAAAGGTTAGAAAACAAAGGTCGTCCAAGTACAGTAACACAGATACAGCCTCTCGTATACATTTGAACTCTCATTAAAGAGATTAACACACAAAATTCAGTGTAGTTTTAACAGACATTGCTAAAAGGTCTCCAGATTTTCAACTTTCAACTTGAGGGCTGTCTGTATCTGGAAAAGTGCTGGGAAGATTTCTAGGGAGACTTCAAAATCTCCACCTCCAAAAACTTAAAAATTAAAATAGCATGTAGCTTTGGCAAGGTTCATGATGAATGTTCTGGGAAAAAAGTGCTAGAACACTGATTATGCCTTTTCCTTGCACTCCAATATGAAGCGCATATATCCATATACACACATTCTTAGCTGCTGGGACTTTAATATCTGAAAAACCATTTACCAAGTTATATTGTTCAGTTGATCTAGGAAAAAAGAGTAGAAACAGATTCTTATTTCTTTTGTTTTCACAAAGATAAGGTTAGATTGTGTAAAAAAAAAAAAAAAAATCCAGTTTGGAACATGTCAGAAATAAAGCAGCTATCAGAACTAGTTGAATATAAAACAAAGAAGAAAACAGATGAGGTTTTGTCATTGACCCTTACACAAGGACCACCTGACTTATATTTGTTTATTCACAGCACTACTTGAGCACAACTGAAGACTTTGTTTTAAACTCAGAATGGTACTATATGAAATTATTTATTACTTTTATTCTATTCAAAACATTCCTTATTAGTATTCTTGCTAAATTGTTTTGTTTAAAGTTCAGTGGCTATTTCTCTTCCCTGAGGAAATGTGATAAAAAAAAAAAACAAAAAAACCTCACATTGTGAGAAGCTCTATTAATCTGAAACAACACTGACATCCAGAGGCTGACAGAGTTAATTGTAGGCTTGTATTATTAGAAGCCTTCCAAAACTTGTCCACATCAGGACTACAAACAGGTTTTTTTTAGAAGACTCAGTGAGTTTTCAAATCAGAACTGAAAAATCACTAAGCACAGGTAGAAAAAAGCATATTCAGATGTTAATTTTAGCAGAATCAACAATAAACTTATTGGTATAGTTTTAAAATAGACAGAAGCACCTTACAAGACCTTCACAGATGACTTTTTCCTGTTTGCATAACAGTAACAAAGTTCCAGCTGAGTTTTTCTTTTCTTTGAAGATGCCTGTATGATCATCACTACCTACACTGAATGCAACTTCAATATATTTTGACTTTGCAGATACTCAAAGTGGATACTGTGCCATAAGAAATGGCATATTTGCAATTTATCTTACCTTCTATCATAAGCAAAGTATCTTCAGGCTGTTGAAGCATTTCATCATGCTTTACAAAATGGATAGCTATTTTCCTTTGTTTCTGGTCTTGTGTAGTCCACATTACAGAATCATACCAGGATGTATTGTGTAATTCTGGGTTTGGGGCAGTAACAGCAGAGCCTTGTAAAATAAAGTCAAAGTCATCTCCATCTGGAACTTCTCGCCTAAAACCATTTCCAAAATGAGCAAGTAAATTCTAACAGCTTCACCTTCGGCAATCTAGCAACAAGGATGACAGTACTCCAAATAAATATTAAAATAATAGTGATAACAGTTAAAGTATACACATGAAAAATAACTTTGTTGTTTTATCAGTTTAACATCTAGAGCTGTATAGCAAATTATGACAAGATATTTCATTTCCATGTTAGTAAATATGCTAAGTAATCTATAATCTTACCTAGGAGCAGAGGCAGCCTAGTGGCTTCATCCACACATATGTAAATCCATGGAAAAACATATCAGCTTTATGTGATTTCAGTTGGGCCTTAGAAGGGCCACATAACTGCATACCACTTCAGTAGAGTAAAAGGACCATGTAAGCTCCTATAATTTTGAAGTTTTATGTTCTAGCTATTTTACCTCGCTATTTTGAGGCAGGGAAAAGAAAAATGGGCAGGAGCAGAATAGCTTCATATATGTACTGTACAGGGAAAATCTGCAACTCTGCACCACACAGTTTCTTTCCTATCCTGCTAGAGTGCACCACTGATGCATTTCCAGTTGTTATTCACAGAGAATTAATGCAGGCCATTCAAGTTTTACCAATATTACCAATTACAGGCAACGTGCCAGTGATTGGCACACAAATTAAACATGCATTAGAATGTTTTCTTCTAAGCAAGACAGACCTGATGGCTTCAGGTGCAATATGAACCATGGCAAAAAGGACAATGAATAAAAAGACAAAAGCTTGGGCTATTTTATAAAAAGCTGAAAAAAAGTAGGTGCCAAGCTTCAGAGTGGAGTTAAAGAAAAAATATCATCAACGCCTGCAGATTATTCTATTTCACTTTCAAACCCAAGACTGCCTGCAGATTACCCAGAGAGGCAGGAATGGAATGAATTGTTTTTGAACAATTCAACCCTACACACAAGGGTTGAAACTTCTGTAATGTGGATACATGAATAAAACTACAACCATATATCGATATCTTGCTATTCACAGAGAAGCTTCCAGCTGAAGTCTAAAAAACAAAAATACATCTCTCACAAGGATTTTATACCCCAAGCGTTATATGCATCTTACTGCATAAAGTGTTAAAGGATCAAACTTGCATTGAACTTTGTTCAGTCAGGCTCTTCACCATAGGATAAAACATGAAACAATTTCTGCCACAGCAGAACCTGTAGGAGAGAAGGGTGCCCCTAAGTCATCTTTCCTTCCTAGGCCTCTTAACTCATCCAATCCAGACTGAGGTACAGCACCACTATATTTCACTGATTCCTTCCACCTGATGCATACAGCTGAGAAAAGAGAAGCCAAATTTCTGGGAAAGCATTGCAAGTAGTCCCATCATTGCAGCATGATGGTAGTAGTAGCAGTAGGAAGTATGCTAACTAAAGCCTCACAATTCTATCTGGTTAAAAGTCTGCCCTAATTCTGTAGCAACGAGAAGGCAGCAACATGTGAAACAGGAGGAGGCTCAAATGAACAGAAATGAAGACATTAATTAAGTCAAGAATATATAAAAAGGCTAGACTAGCCATGGAAAATTGTGGGATAAAGTTCATAAGGAACAAACAAAATTCTATCAACTGTATCTGCTTATTACTACAGGGAGTTTGCAAATATGTCAAAAAAGTGTCAAAAGTGGAGAGATGGTTGCTGATTATCTCCTTTTTATATTTGGTAATAAAGACCACATATTTGTATGTTGTGAAGATGATGAAGCACTTCCTCTTACATTAGCAACCAAGAGAATGTTATAACAACATCTGATAAGGACCACTATTGTTAAAGCTGCAAGTGTGCTACTTTGCATCCAAAAGCTGTAAGAGAAGGATAGTAGAGGCATTTTCTTGTCTCAGTGATGTTTGTATCTAACAAGTCTTGACTGTGTGAAAAATTTCAAAAGGCTAGGAGAATGCTAACATGCCATCATTTAAAGAAAGCAATAGTTTACACTAGTAACAGTAAAGCTGTTTGCTTGGGACTGATGCTAGGCTAAGTCAGGCAAAAAAAGGTGATACAGGATTCAGATGAATAGCATTGTAATTCATGTCACTCAGTAGTTTAATCAAAAATAGGCCATTTCAAACAAACTCTGTTTCATTTTTAAATGAATGTACACCAGAAATGGTGTACGATTATTTGACTGAGCATTGTTTGATATAATGACAAATATCGTTAAAGGGGGAAATAAGGTAAAATGGTCAGTGAACATACTCAGGTCACAAAAAATGACAAAAATACCAAGGTTAATGGTGTTTCCTTGGTAGTTTTGGATCCAGAAAAGATGCCTTCTCTGGAAGACACACTTTAGTCAATGATATTTTATTCATTCACTTGGACACCAAACTGCAATACAGAAAAGGGTACTTAAATGCAACTTCAGTATGGGAAAACCCACACTGCTAAATTTGAAAATAAAAAAAGTTATTGTTCTGAAAGCACTCAAAGGATTCTGTAAATGGAAATCATCTGATGATTTAAAACTTTCCTACCTATTATCAGTGAGTTTCAAATCTTTGCTCAAAATGAAATACATTTAACTTCATCTCATTTTACACAGAAAAAGAGAATGAAAAGACACTCAAAATCTAGGCATCCCAACACATATAGAAAAAATCCTAATTACTTTTATTGTGTGAAACACTTACAAAGAGTTGCATTTGGAACAATGGAGTTTAATTGATTGATAGAGCTTCTGGGGTTTATAAGTTCTCAGCTTTGCTCTTATGCGATACTGTTGAGGAGCTGCACTGTTCAGAATGGTTTTCAGTTCCGTGTTATTCAAATCCTGATGATCTGTTAATACTGCAAAGTAACAACAGACATGCAAAAAAAGCCATGCATACCTATTAAATATTATAATATTTGGAATACGGGAAATGGCCATTGCAGGTATGCATTTACCCTTAATTCCCAGCTTCTCTTCCCTTCCCAGTTGCAGCCTCAGTTTTATCAATACAACATGTTACTACAGTCTTTAAGATAAATCACAACAGGCTGTGGGAGTACTGTGTACTTCAGGGTACAGAAATTCAACATGTAGAAACAACCAAATGGAAGTAGAATATATAAACATGCTCTAATCCTTTAAAAATGGAATAAAACCAACGTAACATTCATAAACTTATACTTCTAAAATAGCTCCTCCTATAATACGTAAAAGATATTATTTCAACTTTTGAGCTGATGTCTCAAAAATATTTTTGTTCTTTAGTAAAAATAAAATTCACCTTGAGGTGAAAATGTTTCCTACCTGTAACAGATAACTGCTGACATCTCTGTAAGTGTGATTCAAGATCTAAAATTAAGAAGAATTTCCTAATTATTTTCCTTCCTTCTTTTCTTGTTTGCAATTATGTGGACACACAAAACCAGACAGATATGCAGATAGATACACACACAAACAAAAACCTGAACAAAGGAAAAAGGAAATGCTAATAATGTCTGAAAACAATAAAGCAAAAGGAAAAAGCAAAGTAAGCAGGAGACAAACATTAGATATCAAGAGTTAATATACTTAAGGACAAATTAGTGTATACATTAAATAGCAACACTTATTAAAATGAGCATTTTTCAAATGTATACTGTGAATGATACTGCTGACATAAACTGTATTCACACCCCTGTAATCTTTCTGGACAAGAGCATAAACATATTTTTCTAAAAACAATAGGACTGCCTGGTCCCTCCTCTCAACAATCTCTATTAGAGATACACAGTGCAGTAAATATGTGCAAAATTATTTCTAGATTTCCAGTGTTACAGTCTAGACATGAAGTATTTATTCATTTTTGACTTTTGCACCCTTACAGAAATATCCTGTCACAGCACACATTAATAATGGTTAAGTAACACAGGATTTTAAAAGCTAGAAGCAAAGATACAGACTATGTCCAACCAGCTTTAGTTTAATTCACTTTTAGGTATTCTTATTCTGGGCTAAAAATACCATTCAAAGAATAATATGGGATCTGTAGAACTGTCTATAAGATACTACTTTTCTGTGGCGCTGCACTTTTCAACTCTGCCACTGACACAACTTTCCATCCAACAGCAAGCAGCTGTTTAGTAGGTTTTTCAGTGCCTGCCTCTGAGGAATCCCCCTTTAGAGGGAGGGAGTTATGCCACTCTGCTTTGTGATCTAATATAGTATGACTAAGAACACCATCTGTGTTTAGTAATTTATGCACTACCTCCTATGAAAGTATTTTTCCATGTATATGAAAGGCTTCTGCTGCCAGACAGAAGGATAGGGTAATGTCAATTTCCAGCCTAATAATCCAAAAGAATCCTCTAAGGCTTTGTATATGAAAGTAAGGTTATACAGTTAGAGAAGCAGTAACTGTGACCTTAGCTTGACTGTGTATGTTAGAAGAAAGAGCAAATCAGCTTTCAACCTCTCTTACCTGTAACATTGTTAAAAGTGCTGTCTAGTTCTGCTGAAGACATGCTTTCCATATTCTGACTGTCTGCGAGATCCACCGATTCCAAGAACCTAAAAATAAGTGATGAAGTATTTTATAACCCAGAGAAGTCCTTCATATATATACATATACACACACACATATATGGGACTATACATACACTTATATGAAACCTAATGTTTATCAATACACAGGTATAATGTTAAGACATAAATTTTCCAGCAGAGACATTAAAGTCAATTGAGCCAGAAGCCGCAGGAATGTATATTAATGACGCAGATGAGACACTCCTTTCAAATCACTTCTAGAACTTTAAACACAATATAGTATGAAAAGAAATCGGTACTACTGGAAACAAAATTCCTGAGAAAGGAACGTGGACTTCGGTTACTTAACCTTTCCTAAGGGAAAAGAAAGAGCGTGGCCTTTGGAAGAAGGAAGAGGACACTCAGGAAGACTACAAGGATGTTGTGAGGTTATGCAAGGAGAAAATTAAAAAGGCTAAAGCACAACTAGAACATAACCTGGCTACTATTGCAAAACACAAATAAAAAATGTTTCTATAAATACATTAACAACAAAAGGAGGGGTAAGGAGAATCTCCATCCTTTATTGGATGCAGGTGGAAACATAGTGACAAAGGATGAGGAAAAGGCTGAAGTACTTAATGCCACCTTTGCCTCAGTCTTTAATAGTTCTGACCAGTTGCTCTCCGGTTACCCAGCCCCCCTGAGCTGGAAGACAGGGACGGGGAGCGGAACAGAGCCACCATAATCCAAGGGGAAATGGTCAGTGACCTACTACACCACGTAGACACACACAAATCTATGGGGCTGGATGGGATCCACCCAAGGGTACTGGGGGAGCTGGTGGAAGTGCTCACCAAGCTACTTTCAATCATCTATCAGCAGTCCTGGCTAGCTGGGAAGGTCCCTGTTGACTGGAGGTGAGCAGATGTGACACCCATCTACAAGAAAGGTGGGAAGGAGGATTGGGGGAACTACAGGCCTATCAGCCTGACCTTGGAGACAGAGAAAGTTATAAAGCAGACCATCTTGAGTGCCATCACATGGTATGTACAGGACACCCGGGTGATCAGGCCCAGTGAGCATGGGTTTATGAAAGGCAGGTCCTGCTTGATCAACCTGATCTCGTTTTATGACCAGGTGACTTGCTTAGAGGGTGAGGGAAAGGTTGTGAAGGTTGTTCACCTGAACTTTAGTAGACACCGTTTCCCACAGCATACTTTTGGAGAAACTGGCTGCTCATGGCTTGGACGGGTGTACTCCTTGCTGGATAAAGAACTGGCTGGATGGCCAGGCCCAAAGAGTTGTGGTGAATGGAATTAAATCCAGTTGGTGGCCAGTCACAATCAGTGTTCCCCAGGGCTCAGTGTTCGGGCCAGTTCTGTTTAGTATCTTTATCAATGACCTGGAACGAGGGGATCGAGTGCTCCCTCAGTAAGTTTGCAGGTGACACCAAGATGGGTGTGAGCATGGATCTGCTGGAAGGCAGGAAGGCTCTGCAGAGGGATCTGGACAGGCTGGATCGATGGGCCGAGGTCAACTGTATGAGGTTTAATAAGACCAAGTGCCAGGTCCTGCACTTGAGTCCCAACAACCCCATGCAACGTTACAGGCTTGGGGAACAGTGGCTGGAAAGCTGCCTGGCAGAAAAGGACCTGGGGGTGTTGGTCGACAGCCGGCTGAACATGAGCCAACAGTGTGCCCAGGTGGCCAAGGCAGCCAACAGCATCCTGGCTTGTATCAGCAATAGTGTGGCCAGCAGGAGTAGGGAAGTGATTGTGCCCTTGTACTGGGCTCTGGTGAGGCCGCACCTCGAATCCTGTGTTCAGTTTTGGGCCCCTCACTGTAGGGGGGCCCCTCACAAGAAGGATCTTGAGGTGTTGGAGCTTGTCCAAAGGAGGGCAATGAAAGGAGGGTGTAGTGGGGTGGCTGTCGGTCTCTTCTCCCAGGTAACAAGAGATAGGACAATAGGAGACAGCATCCAGTTGCTCCAGGGGAGATTTAGACTGGATATTAGAAAACATTTCTTCAACCGAAAGGGTTGTCAGTCATTGGAACAGGCTGCCCGAAGAAGTGGTTGAGTTGCCATCCCTGGAAATATTTAAAAAACATGTAGGTGTGGTGCTTAGGGACATGGTTTAGTGGTAGACTTGGCAGTGCTAGGTTAGTGGCTAGACTTGATGATCGCAGAATTCTTTTCCAACCTAAATGATTCTATGATTCCTTAGGTATATAAGACAGTTCAGTAAAGCATTTATATTGTATGCTTCATTTTGAACATCTTTAAGTCTCACCATTTTCAAGTAACACATATGAACATGCTTAAAACATGCTCTTACTTGCTGAACCATAGCTTTTATCTTTATATGTCACTATAAAACAGAATAAGTATGTTAATGTGGTCAGGCCTTATTATTACAGCACTCTAAAACAGAAATCTTAATCCCTACTGTACTTTAAATTTCAAAAATTAGCCTTTATTTACCTATCCCTCCAAACACTTACTCTTCTTCTTAGTGGTGCTAAAGACATATTCTGTTCCACAGTTTCTGGTTCTTACATACGTTTACAATTCTAAACTGCACAGCCATCACATTAGCCTAGTATTTTCCAGTATCATCTAGAAACAAGAACTACATATAGAACTTACACTTTTAGTTCCTTAACATCCGGGTTACTTTCTGGTAAGACTCCGATTCCTCGACCATAACAGGTGCCACCGTGAAGATGAAATTCTATATGTGAGACAGCTTCATCATCAGCACTTGCTTGTTTTGCATGCATACTGTAAATTCTCAGAAAACTTCCAATCTTAAAGAAAAAAAAAAGAATTTGATAACACAAAGTTAGCTATTTACTTGGAAAATTCTAGGCCTCATAAAGCCCTGTTTTCACTGAATCACAGAATAGCTGAAGATGTCAGGCACCTGTGGAGATTGCCTAGTCCAACCCCTGTGCCCAAAGCAGAGTCAACCGGAGCAGGTTTCTTATGGCTGTCTCCAGCTGGGTTTTGACTACTTTCAAAGATGGAGACTCCAAAACCTCTCTGGGTGACCTGTTTGTTGTGGTTTATCAACAACAACATTGCTGGCAGCAAAGGCAGATTCAGCATTCTTACTAAATCTGATTCTCAAGCAGACTTCAGAAGACAGATCGAACAAGACAACATATTCCTTTTGTGAGGGCACAATTTGTCTTCTATATTCACAACACAGCCCTCCAGAGACTGACAAGCTGTGATTTGTCCATGTATGATCGCACTCCGCAATTGAACTCATGTCCATCATCATGCATGGCATATTATCTGTTTATGTATACCTGGAAACACGTCTGCTTACCCTGATTTCTTTATCATATCTTACTCTTACATTACAGATGCCTTTTTTTCAGCACCAGGACAAAAGACAACACATGTTAGAAATTCAAAGATTTTTGCAGTGTTCCTAACTCTGTTAGATTTTCTCCTCAGGTACAGGGAGAACATGCTTCTTGTTTTGCTTAGAAATATTTTGTGTTCTCTGAAACAGTTTTGTCAAGTTACACAAATGGACTTAGGCTAACTTAGACAAGCACCTATTAAGAAATACGTTATGGGGTGCTGAACATCAAACACATCTTTATAACTTTGCTTTTATTTCAAAATACCACATCCATTATCTCCCTCCCAGCCAAGCCCCCCAAAAACCCAAACAAAACCCAAGGTTCTAAAGGTAGATAATCTGGAGACTTAATTATGTACTTAACTTCCCTTTGATGTGTTTTAAAGGCCTTTGAACCAAATCAACTAGCATCCAAATATTTTTTTTTTTAAGTATAACCTAAGATCCATCTGATAGTTGGCAAGCTACACACATTCAATAACATGGATTTATGTTGACCCTAGGTATGTTTTAAATAGCCCTATATAAATGATAAATTATTTTAAATTTACTTCACTTAACGTTAATATTACAGCAACCAGTCTGTTAAGTCTTATTTCAGCTTCAGCTCCCGCTTTAACCAGTAGAAGCTGAAAAAGCATTCATATTAGACTGGATTGGCCAGGTCTTAGTACAACACTTATAAATGTATTTATATATGCATAAAAGCAGATAAAGCAGCATCGAGATTCTGGAATCCTCCTCTGCATCAAGGAAGAGACTGACTATATAATGCTGGTATCAAACTGCTCTTTTAAACAATAATCACACATGAAAAAGGCAGCATATTTTCAAATTCAGGCACCATGACATAAAAAGTGCACTTCATCCTGCACCTATTTTACTTATGCCATGGAACTTTTACCAGAGTTTTAATTGATCTGCACCATTAGAGGACTGCTCATTTTGTTCATTCAAAGCTTATCAACAGGACAGCTTGTGCATTTAGATGGCAGTTAAGAGACTTATCAGGAGGCTTTTTTTTTTCTTTCCAGATGCTAAATTTCACTTAATTATGCTGAATATCCAAAAATGCAAGGGACAGTTGTATTAAAACTAATCTAATGACTATGAAAAATGCTTTTGGAGAAAGTTTATCTAAAAGTTCCTGGCTTGTCAAATAACCTTATGTCTATATAATAATGCCATGCTACTTTTTCTTCCCCTAAGACTAATTTGTATATAAGCAGGAAAAAGTAGATTATAATTGAAGAATTTTTCTTTCAAAACCGATGTATGAAAAAGCTAAATATATACTATATGTACAAGCATAAGACATTAATCATGGGAGAAGAGAGCCCAGAAGCCAAGAATACAAAATGCTGGTTTTGCCTTCTAACCTTGTGTGCTGAAATTCATGAAAAAGTCAAACAACTTACATATTTTAGTGCCACACTCAACTTCCCGAGATTCACGATGACTATAAAAATATATTTTCCTATATATGCATGTTATCAGATACATTTTCCATCCTATGCCAAATACTGAAAAAGTCTGGAAGGTTATGAATGTCAGCACAGACCACTAGAAACGACTGTGCAAGATTGAGTGCAATTTCCGTGAATTCCTTTCGGAGGCAGCATTGCTTACCATTAAAACAGCAGTAAACAAATGTGGGTGTTATGGCTAAAAATGTTTCTGTATTTCTGTTGTTTACAGAATGCCTGCAGACTGAGCACACATTATATACTTGACTTAGAAGAACTTATAATCTACATTAAATTAAACACCATGATTTACAGAGACATCACTAAGACCTAGTAAAAAAACAACTCCTTACTTGACTTTACAGCACTTCTGTTTATGAACTACCTACCTCATTTAGAGCAAGTTCATTTAAAATTAAATTAAAGCAGTAAGAACACGTTTCTTGCAGTAATATAAAATATACTAATACCCTATTCGCAGTCTAGTTCAAATATGACTATTTAAAAAATACATATTAAGGCTAAAAGGAATTAAAATGGAGAAGTTACATATGCAGTTCCCTGTTTTCAGTGTAGCAAATTCTCATAATTATTTCAAAGCATATAGGGTTGTGTTCACACTTAAGACACTGACAAATTCAGAACGGTCATTTATCATGGCAGTTAAATGTTCGTGTTTGGCCAGAAAGACACTCATGACAAGAGGCTGTCTTTATTTACAGGAATCACTTAACAAAATCATCTGTACTAATTTTATACCTCTTTTATGCCTGATGATATTCAATGAGAACTCTTTGTCATCATTTTATCATATCAACAGTCTAATTTTACTGAGTAAATTGTGCAGAACTTTTTGCAAATGACAGGAAGCATATACACAGCATTTGGCTGTTGTCCTTTGCAATAAAAAAAATACCAACTTAAATGCATTAAAGGCTTTGGAGGACTTAGGGTGGGATGGGGGTGTGTTGTGGTTTGGTTTTTTTCCTCCTTTTAATGAGTACAAAGACAGAAGAGGGGAAGATACCATTGACAGGTCAAAGGAATGCTACCCAGGCCTGAAAAATATGAAGCTAGATATTATAGCCATGTAACTCATTTAAGTTGCAGGCTGGAAATGTGACTCAGACACTAGAAAAGCAAGCAAGACTTCTTAGTCCAAACTATTAACAAAAAAGTCATGACATTGTATACAGCAGAAGGAGCATCTGAAAATACTAAAATTCTGCATCTGAAGATACATAACATGAAGTAAATACTGTAAAACTATGGACTAGGTCTTCTATGCATGCTCAAGGCTGTTTTAATTGTACTATCCAGAAAATGCATTTCAAGACAAAAGTGATGGTATCAAGCCATAAGAGGAATGCACAATACCACATTTTCAATGAATGACAGTACATAAGGAAATCTCCACCCAGTTGTGGACAACTGGACTCCTACTGTGCACTTGACTGACCACTGATGTTCACTCACCTTGATGCTTACCATCTAGCAAGCTGTCCCAGATGGAGAAACCCATGTCACAGACCTATTCCCAAGCTGTATGGCAAGGTCTGAGTGAATTCTGAGAACCTCTGGAAAAACCTGAATAAGAAAGGCTGAAGAATAACAAACTACACTCTAAGGGGAGCAACTGTCCTGTGGACAGTTAGTTGCAGGCTGGGGTTCCTAGAATAATGAGAAAGCCTCATGCACTCCAGGTAGCCAGAAGAAGAGGGAAATTTGGGAAAATGCAGTGAACACCATTGTCTTTGCTTAGTTGTAGCTCTTCTTGTGTCTTTATACCCCAGGAAATAATATACTTCAGAGATGAGATTTCGGGAAAATTCTGTTTGTGTTTTGATAAGGCAGCAAATGCTGAAAAGCCACAGTCTTACCCAGCAGGAAAGGAAGGCCTGTAAATGTAGGGGACAAAAAGCCTACTTACGTTATCAGCTGTAGCATAGCTTCAATATCACTGAAGTTATCTCCATGGAAAGTTGTAAATATTATTTGATTGCTTCAGAAAATGGGATAAAATGCTCGTATGTTCAGTGTTCTTTGGACAGACAATCCAAACAAGGAGATTTTAACAAACTTCTTGGAGCAGGAATATCCCCAACACTGTGCTCCAATATTTGCTAGAATTCACTGTAATACATTACCTACTTTCTCTAGACTGTAGTGCTTACTCACAGCTTCCTTGTCTGAACATGTGCTTACAGACACAATTTTAAAATAAGAACAGATATTTCAGGGTTTTTTTTCAGCCTGCCCTTCTTGGTATCAAGGCTGCATAAAACAGATTGTTCCTACATAAAGCATCATTTCAGAGCTGCAACTGTCACTGCAAATGGTACATGACAACATGGGAGAGCGTAACCTAACAATTCCATAACAATTTACATTAAAAAAAGGCAATTCTAAGCTACTGTCAAATGCAGAAAATATGGTTGTAAAATGGTGCACTTCTATTGTTTCTGAAACCATAAACTGGCAAAACATATAGTACATTTTCTGTCCACACTGTTCTTGTGTTCACACTCCGGAAGGTGCACATGCATACACTAAACGCTCTCCAGTTTTACACTGCTACATAAACGATTTAAAAAAAAACCCAACTTTGAATAATAAGACCCTGAACTAAATAAAATATTAGAGAGACTAATATAGAGTATTTCAATGATACTTTCTTATGATATGACACGATTTCCACTAGTATTTAAAAACAAACCTTTTATTAAATCTTCCATTGTAAGAAGAGTCCCCCAAATGTTTATTATCTTTATATTACTCTGTGAAATAAAATTATTTGCATGTATTGCAATCTGAACTTAATAAATCTTCCTGAAGTTTAATTGTTATGATATCAGCACTTCTTCTTCAATAACTCCACTAAGAAAATCCACTAAAAAGCAGTGTTCAAAAATTATCTAATTTAAAACTTCTACAGCTTGCATGAGTGAAACTACTGCAACTTTGGACATAGCCAGAAGAAGAAAAAGAGCCTGTGTTGCTCAGTAAGTCACACTGTGTTTCCTAACAGTTGCCTTTAACATTAGAGCTTCTGCTACACAGTGCAGTATCCAGCAAAGGCACAAATGCTTTAGAAGTCAGAAAGGGCTTATAGGAAAGAAAAAAATTGAGGGAGCCGATGAAGACATCCCATATACCAGATATTCAATAGGAATTCCTCAATATAAATGAGAGAGAGTAATAAAGGGAATGTCATCAGCTACTCAAGAAAATATGTTTTATTAATATTAAAAGATTTTTCCCTTCATTTTCAAAACATATTGCTTCACTGGTACAGCAGCAGTTATTTATATCAATAGTTAGCAAGAAAAAAATTCTGGAAGAGAACCTGTAAGTAATGAAATACTTCTGCCAGTAGGTTTTGTTATGAGTTCTTACACAGAGGCAAGTTATTTTGCTATCTGTCATTTACTTACACACTGGCATTAAGATGTCAAATTGATTTCATGTCTGCTGATAGCCTCAGCCTAACAAATGGCTATCACTTATCTTTATTTTGTGGTAAACACTTTCTTAAAAATGAGGCAAGGCATAAAATGAAAGATTTGCTGATTTACTGTATTCAGAAGCAAGATGGCAGTATCGCTGAAGATCAAATGTTTAATTATGTTGTTGTTTTCTCTATCTAAGCATAATCAACATTACTGACCCACTAAATTAAGATTGCACTGCAAATTGCAGAAGTCTATAGAACAGAAAATCTTTTACTGACTTTAGAATTATGGGCCTTTAATAGGACTACAGGTTTAACCCCATTTTATATAATTTAAAAGATAATTCTAAAGCATAGAATACATTTTCTGAGTACATTATTTTCACAGGATTATGTATGATATTACAGTGTCTGGAAAAGAACTACTTAACTGGAAGAAGTTTTTGATGGCAATTTTAGGGTAATGTGGCTGTTTTAAACATGTTGAAGGAGTTCTGCATTCAAATAAAAGGTATGGAAAATACAGTGAAAAATAAAGAGGAACATTTGAAACTAATTAACAGCAGAACTGAACTGATAGATTCTCTGAAGCGAGTTCTAAGCAGAAAATAGGCCACAAAACAAGAGTTAGAAATACCAAACTGTGCATTACCTTAAGTGATTTTGCCAGCTGTACATGGTTATCATAGACTAGAATGTCCACTGTTAGCTTTCGCAGCTGATGAAGAAGAACTTTTTCTCCTTCCAGGTCTCTGGCTTCCACAGGCACCTTCCATGTTGGGTAGGGACATTTTGTGCCATCCCATACCTGCAATGCAAATGAACTGTTTCAATATGCTCAAAATACTTTAGATTGAGATTTTAAGTAACTTCTGTTTTCTTAAAAAAATTGTTGTTTGATTAAAAATTGGTTACAATAAGCAATCTTAATTGGAGTCTCAGTCTTAAAAGTCCTTAAATTACTTAAATTAGATTTTATGGGCTTTTTTTTAAATTATTATTCTTTACAGGGTATAAAATAACCTCTATAGAGAATACGATCAATTGTTAAGACCTGGGATTTGTCAATATATTTAAAAAAAGAAAATCAGCACTAGCAAAACCTCAACTGTTTATCCAGCAGTTAAAACTATTAGAACTCACCGTATGCAGAAGTGTCTGTACTTAATATTTTAATCCTGCTACAGGGTTTTTTTTAACCACTCCAGCTACAGTATGTGAAGAGCACACAGCATATACTCCTTTAATTACTGATCATCTCCTGCATCAGTATACACTGCTAGTTATCCAGTACGTATTAGAAAAACACCAGTATTTAACATGAGCTTAATAACAAGGATTCTAAAAATTGTTTGCCTAAAGCTAAGTTCTTGATACCCTTCAGTATTGAAATATCAATACAGTTATTTTTGAGCTATCAAAGGTATTGTGAAAAAAGTAAGATTACCACAGACTCAGCACTTTGGAACCAAAATCTTACTACTTAAATCAAACATTAACATTTCAGTAACAGCTGCTTACGATTATTCTGTAAGCTATGGTTTCTCGAGTTCCTGAAGATGTACTCAAACACAACAGGGATAATGGTCTGAAATACTGGCATATAGAAAGAAAAATCTAGAGGCATTTGGACTATAAGACTGAAATGCTGCATTTCATAGTATTTCATTGCATATAGGTTCAACAGAAGCTAATTTTCAGACATCTTGTGATATCAAGGTATTTTGTTCCATGAGTTAGGCACTGCAGAGGGGGAGAAAAAAAAGACACCTGAGCTTAATTTTTAAACAGTTTCCACCCCTTATGCTTAACTGCTGTGGATCAAAGGACCCACAGGAAAAGACCTAACAATCAGCAAAGCCATGTGTAAATACACTGAGAATAACTCATGGTTGAAATACTCATCTCAAATGAAGAGATAAAAGGGAAAACTGTTCACAGTGGAAATGACACATAACATCAAATTAATGTTCCCAAGTAAGAGTGTATTCTGAAGGACCCAGATAATGAGGTGGTACATGCTGCCACAGATTTAAAAAAAGCCTATTATCTTCTGATCCTGTACCATGAAATACCTAAAACCACCTTTGAAAGAGAGGCTGCCCATTGCTTGAATTATCCAACCTTTTCCAGAACTGAGCTTGAGAAACACAGATTTAGTGCATATATATGTTATGAATTTTGTCACTTTGACAAAATAAAGAAGTTTAAGTTTGTCAAGTTTCCCATTATTTTTCAACTGTGTTTATCTGGGACACTTTGGCAGTTCTACACTTAAGAGACAGAACTGTGAATGTGGCACTTCAGGACATGGTTTAGTGGGAATGGTGGTGTTGGGTTAATGGTTGGACTTGATCTTAAAGGTCTTTTCCAACCTTAACAATTCTGTGATTCTGTCAATCCACCCTGTCAGGTATAAGGATGACTACTTAGCTTTAAGATGTCCTTCGCCAGAGGAACTAAGGGGGCTAGCATCAGGGCACCTTTTGGGGGAGTCTGTAAGCCAGTAAGCTTTCTTTACAAGAAAAAGAAAATCCTTAAAAAAAGTAGTTGGGTTTGTTTTTCACTTGCACAAATATGAAAGCAGATCAAGAGCTCTACCTTGGGAGCTTGCCAGCTTCACTTTACTCAAATTATGGATGAAAACACAGAAGCCCTGGTTTCAAAAACCAACACTGGTATAAAAACCAACACTGATTAAACTAATTCTGGATAAGAAACAGCAAATAGTTCCATTACTAGCCATGAACAGACTGGAGCTCAGGAATGGTTAGTGACAACCTTTGATCACCACGGTTGGCAAAACACTGAAATGGGAGAGACACAATGAAACCTGTTTCTTCAGCAGAGTATGCTAATTGCATGACACAGCTTAACATAGACAATTTAACTGACAGAAGAGAAGAATAAGAGTAAAACTCTTATGAAAAGCATAAATGACAGAGTAATTTATAGTGTGAGTTTTTTAGTTTCCATCAGTCTGAATAAAAAAGCTATCAGGAAAAGGTAAGCATTAACCAGTTACAGATGCAGTCTTTATGCCATACCAGCCTCAGGTGATGTGTACATTCCTATTAATTTATCAAGTGGAATATTAAAAGTTATGCTATGGGTGATGCACAAAATCACTGAAATTCATTTTAGTTGTCTTTGAAGCAATTCTCACTAGTTACATGAGCTCAATTAAAATAATCATATTTTATAGTATTATCAGACATTAATATAACTGATATACTTGGACTGACATGAAAAATGAAATAATTATTATAAAACGTATAACCAAAACAAAATAACAACAACAACAACAATAATAAATGAATACTCCATTTGAGCTGGTATCGAATTTGTTGGGGTTTTTTTGGTTTAGTGAGTCATAGAATCATCCAGGTTGTAAAAGACTTTTAAGAGCATCAAGTCCAACTGTTGAACTAGCACTGCCAAGTCCACCATTAAACAGGTCCCTAAGCACCACATCTACATGTTTTTTAAATATGTCCAGGGATGGCAACTCAACCACTTCCCCAGGCAGCCTTTTCCAATGACTGACAACCGTTTCCATGAAAAAATGTTTCCTAATATCCAGTCCAAATCTCCCCTGGAGCAACTGGATGCTGTCTCCTACTGTCCTATCTCTTGTTACCTGGGAGAAGAGACCGACAGCCACCCCACTACACCCTCCTTTCAGGTAGTTGTAGAGAGCAATAAGGTTTCCCCTCAGCCTCCTCTTCTCCAGACTGAACGACCCCAGTTCCCACAGCTGATCCTGATAAGATTTGTGCTCTCAACCCTTCACCTGCTGCATTGCCCTCCTTTGGACAAGCTCCAACACCTCAACATCCTTCTTGTGAGGGGCCCCCTACAGTGAGGGGCCCAAAACTGAACACAGGATTCGAGGTGCGGCCTCACCAGAGCCCAGTACAAGGGCACAATCACTTCCCTACTCCTGCTGGCCACACTATTGCTGATACAAGCCAGGATGCTGTTGGCCGCCTTGGCCACCTGGGCACACTGTTGGCTCATGTTCAGCCGGCTGTCGACCAACACCCCCAGGTCCTTTTCTGCCAGGCAGCTTTCCAGCCACTGTTCCCCAAGCCTGTAACGTTGCATGGGGTTGTTGGGACTCAAGTGCAGGACCTGGCACTTGGTCTTATTAAACCTCATACAGTTGACCTTGGCCCATCGATCCAGCCTGTCCAGATCCCTCTGCAGAGCCTTCCTGCCTTCCAGCAGATCCACGCTCACACCCATCTTGGTGTCACCTGCAAACTTACTGAGGGAGCACTCGATCCCCTCGTTCCAGGTCATTGATAAAGATACTAAACAGAACTGGCCCGAACACTGAGCCCTGGGGAACACTGATTGTGACTGGCCACCAACTGGATTTAATTCCATTCACCACAACTCTTTGGGCCTGGCCATCCAGCCAGTTCTTTATCCAGCAAGGAGTACACCCGTCCAAGCCATGAGCAGCCAGTTTCTCCAAAAGTATGCTGTGGGAAACGGTGTCTACTAAAGTTCAGGTGAACAACCTTCACAACCTTTCCCTCACCCTCTAAGCAAGTCACCTGGTCATAAAACGAGATCAGGTTGATCAAGCAGGACCTGCCTTTCATAAACCCATGCTCACTGGGCCTGATCACCCGGGTGTCCTGTACATACCATGTGATGGCACTCAAGATGGTCTGCTTTATAACTTTCTCTGTCTCCAAGGTCAGGCTGATAGGCCTGTAGTTCCCCCAATCCTCCTTCCCACCTTTCTTGTAGATGGGTGTCACATCTGCTCACCTCCAGTCAACAGGGACCTTCCCAGCTAGCCAGGACTGCTGATAGATGATTGAAAGTAGCTTGGTGAGCACTTCCACCAGCTCCCCCAGTACCCTTGGGTGGATCCCATCCAGCCCCATAGATTTGTGTGTGTCTACGTGGTGTAGCAGGTCACTGACCATTTCCCCTTGGATTATGGCGGCTCTGTTCCGCTCCCCGTCCCTGTCTTCCAGCTCAGTGGGGCTGGGTACCATCCCTCAAACACTGGCATGCCACGCTCCGGATTATCTCTGTCAAGCCTGGTTTTATCCCCTTCCCCTTCAAATCTAGTTTAAAGCGCTTTCAATAAGCCCTGCTAACTCCTGTGCAAAGGTCCTTTCCCCCCTTTGAGACAGCTGTACCCCATCAGTTGCCAGCAGGCCTGCTGTCATAGAAACTGACCCATGATCAAAAAAACCCCCGAATTCTGCTCGTGACACCAGGCTCAGAGTCAGGTATTATCTGCTGGTTCTTCCTGTTTCTTCCCTCATCATTCCCTGTAACTGGAGGGTTAGAGGAGAACACTGCCTGTACTCCTGATTCCTTAACCAGTCATCGCACTGCCCTGAAGTCTTCTCTTGATTGTCCTCAGACTTCTTGTTGCAACCTCATTGCTGCCTACTTGAAAAATCAACACAATAATCATAGATCTGTCTACAGTTTTCTGAAAGGGCTTCTATTGTATGACAACCAACATTTGATACAAGAAAGGGATTGTGCCCTGCTTGAAAAATGGAGGAAATTAGCAACAGCATACTAATGTTAATCTACCATTTTTAAGCTTGTCTGATGTATTTTAATAAGGATTTAAGTATTTCATATTTTATACTACTAAAAAAAAATTGTCAAAGTAATTATTTATCAGAAAAATTGATCTACTGTTATTTGATTTCAAACTTTAACCTTCCTAAGTCTATCTGAAGTTTTCCCCCCCAAGTCATTACCTTTACTACGCAAAACTGACAAAATCAACTTCAGATCTTACAACACAGAAAAAAGTGTAAAGAAATTTTAATAATTTAAGAAAGCACTTGCCTCTGTCCTTGCAAAGGGTCCTTCTATGCTGAACATACACTCGTTAATAAACAATTTAATTACAGTCTACAAAGTTCTGAAATTTTACTGGGTCTCATCTGACATCTATTTCACAAGGGATAATTAAATAGAAATACTTGTAACTGCTGCAAAGCATATTATAGGACGACACTTAAGGTTTGTTTCTGTGTAGTGCATTCATTGTTCTGCACGAGAAAAATCTTTGCTGTTTTAATGAAGGACTAATGCAGTGTGCTGTTTATAAAAATGTTGCAACAATACAGCTTAATACAGTAGAACCAATAAATAATTTTATGAAGTCATAAAATGGAAAATAGGCTGTTCATCACTCACATTTTAACACTCCACTTACAAAAGAAAGAAAAAGAAATACAGAGGAGTTTCAGAATAACACCTGACACATCTGGAGCTAAAACCAGGAAAATTATGCAGACCTGCTTTTTATTTAGGTGATGTTAAGGATCATCCTTGCAAAGTACTCTCCTGTTGTGCGGCACTTTGCATTTTGCACTTTCAATGAACACTGATCCCCAAAGAACTTACGTATAACTAAAGGAAGCTACCTAAAATCCATCAAGATGGATAACATAGTCCATTCATTCATTTTCTAGATAGTGCGACTTACTGCATTAATTATATCCAGCAGAGCTAGAAAAATGAGCAGAAATTACTAACTAAAAAACAAGGTTAAAATTTAAAACTAACACTGTTTTTCAACTTTAAGAAATATTGCAATATTTATCTACAAATATTTGTGAAACAATGATCCATGCCAGTGCCATCTTATAAAACCTCTCTAAGGAAATTAATCAGATGAACAACTTCAAAGAGAACTGGGATTTCTGGTTTGTTTTTTTATTTTAGAAATAAAATGGCCAAGGATCATAAATATGTTTAACCTATAGATAAATAGAAATATTTATCTACATAACACTACCTAAAATCAATGAATATGTCTGCTTTATCGAAACCTGAATCACGATGTCTTAATAAATCTAACAAATTATTTTCAATTATTTAAATTATTTAAAAATCTACCTTTAGAAGAAATGAAGATCCATCCACTTTTGCTTTTCCTACCAGCTGGCAAGTGAGATCAAAGAACAGCATTGGCTGAACACCAGACAATTTTGCTGCTGGTCCAGAGATGGAAAGATTGCTGGCTGCCCAAACACGTAATTCTTCTATTGTTTTCTGTTCTTCATTCATGAAAGTGTACACTTTGCTAGAGGTTCGAGGAACTACTGGTGCTCCTACAGTTCCATCAAATGTCAGGGATGCAAATCCCACACTGGTAATTCCCTGCATCTGTCCATTGTATTCCCTGATCTGCAATAAAATATGAAGAGGAAAAAAAAATGGTTGCATTGCATCAAAACGTACATACATTTCTGTTTTACCATGTGCACAAAGACCATTGATAGCTTTTGCCCCTGGTTCTATTAGGAGAACGGAGTCAAAATACAAACAAAACAAAAAGAAGGAAATTAACATTATCAAGTGTCATGGTTTAGCCCCAGCCAGCAACTCGGTCCCACGCAGTTGCTTGCTCACTCCCCCACGGTGGGACGGGGGAGAGAATTGGAAGAGTAACAGTGAGGAAACTCATGGTTTAAGATAAAGACAGTTTAATAGGTAAAGCAAAAGCCGCGCACACAAGCAAAGCAGAACAAGGAATTCATTCACCGCTCCCCATGGGCAGGCAGGTGTTCAGCCATCTCCAGGGAAGCAGGGCTCCATCACACATAATGGTTTCTTGGGAAGACAGACGCCATAACTCTAAAGATCCCCCCTCCCCTTCCTTCTTTGTCATCCCAGCTTTATATACTGAGCATGACATCATATGGTATGGAATACCATTTTGGCCAGCCTGGGTCAGCTGTCCCAGCTGTGTCCCCTCCCAGCTCCCCGTGCACCCCCAGCCTTCTTGCTCGCAGCCCAGCACGAGAAGCTGGACTGTCCTTGACTGTTTAGCAACAACTCAGAACATCAGCACATTATCAACAGTTTCTCATCCCAAATACAAAACACAGCCTCACACTAGCTTCTATGAAGAAAATTAACTCTACCCTGGCTGAAACCAGGACATCAAGAAAGTAAAGTGAAAAAGCAGAAAATATAAGCTAACAATTTTTTTTTTGAAGACACAAATACCTACCTGTAAATATACAGCATCAGTGCAGAGTACTTTATTCACAAATCTCAAAATGTTTGTGTGGGGAATAGATCAGGACTGCTTTTACAGAGGGGGAAACTGAGGCACAAATAAATTAATTTTTAGGGGTACACAATGGTAGAGAAAAGTTATTATGGATTCCTGTTTTCTGCCTCTCACAATAGCCTTGTTTCCTGATATTATGGAACTGAAAAAGAAAGTATCAGTTCTAGGAGCTTTTTTTTCTTTTTTTTTTTTCTATAAAGCAAACAGTCACCAGCTTTCATCCCTTGAATTATGAATACAGCTTTCACAATTACTCTTATGTCTACTGCCCTGCACATGGCAGGTCCCATGTATCCTGCTGATTTAGCTGTCTATCTGCTACCATATAGAAAATAGTGTTCAAAGTCTGAAGCATTCCTTCAAGGATCTAGTTGAGCCTTATTTGTTCCTTGTACTTTTTTTTATATATATTAAAAAATATATATACATTTTTTTATATATAATGACTCATTAACCAGAAATCTCAAACCAGCTGTTTCGATCCATCCCTTTTTAATTAAAATTTGCTTACAAAAAAAGCAGTAAAAGTTCTGAATATAGCATTTGTGAGAATCTAGTTTAGGATTCCTAGAGCTTAATTTTCAAATGATTGAAAATCCTACTGATTTAAAAGTGCAGAATCTGAAAGATGTGACACAAGTTCTAAACAAGCAACATCTTTTACCAAAACACTGCCAGTGATTTAGACCTATATTTTATAAACACACTGAAATTTAAAAAGCACACAAATCAAGTATTCCTTGGAAATTCATAAACAAGGCAGTTCAATCTTGGTGACAGGAACGCCTTTAATCCCTGCTACTTTGACATAATGCATAAATGCATTAAGCATCATCTCTAGGATAAACTTTCATTTACTTAAGCATTCTCCAGACCTGACCAATGGAGCACATCAATTCATGACATAGTTTTTCTTCACTGTGACACTGAAGAACTTTAGTCTTTTAACCTTCAGGTGTAAATATTGAAAATACAAGAAAAAACAATGGACAAATCAGGAAAATACATAGTTACATAATCAATTTGTACCCATTACCCCTGATCTGGAAAAAAAAGTTCAACTATAACACAAAGATGTTATCTAATATAAATATGCAGATTTATTTTAATTGTTGCCACTGGCATTGTATTCCACATCTTCTCAAAACAGGTAACATCTAGAGAGGAGGAAAACTCTCTTTCATGATTTTTACTCATTCATCTGCTATCAAAAGATACTTCAAGCATATTTTTAAGTATCTCGTCAGACATGTCAAACGTTTCTCAAAGCGTTTTAATTTCCAATTTACCTACTTATTGGTAAACACCGGCACAGGTTGCCCAGAGAGTTGGTAGGGGCCTCATCCCTGGAAACATTCTAGGTCAGGTTGGACGGGGCTCTATGATCAAAATATCTTGACTTCTTTCTTACTAAAAACTCTGTCCTAGACCTCTAGCCTATTTATGAGGGCTCTAAACCTTTCAGGAAACCAGGTCAAGAAAGTAGTTTGTCTCCCTGGGCTTCCACTGATGTTTCACCATAGACTATTTTCTCAGTTTCACAAATCTTTTATGCCATGTTTCAAGCATTCATGGCTTGAACATACTATATTTCTGACACCACCTAGTAACCTCATCTAGTGGACTTGACATCAGCCTTAATGTAGGGAAAGGCAGTTATAAAATAACAAAAGAAATAAAATATGTCAGAAAGTAAGCCTAAAGTGTCATGATGAGAAAATTACCAATGATCTTGAAGCAAAAGCAAGTGTCCTTAGGCATAGGTATGTGGAGAAGCCACTGAGTGGTCTCAAAGGTAAACTGCATTCAACAACATTATTTAGTGAACAACAGAAGAAACAGGAAAAGTAAATGTAGAATGGATTACATAACAAAATATTTCATAGCTGGAAAAATACTTATGTCAGACCCATAGAACAGATGATAGTCAACAGAACTTCTCCGGGCTTGTGTCATTACATCACTCTATGTAGATCTCAAATCAAGTTAAGCAGTGATACTGTAAACCAGTTATATTTTCCACACATAAACAGTTTTGAAATATAATTAAATTTAGGGAAAAGAACTAATCTAAGACTTTTGTATAGGATGACAATTTCCCTTCAGTAGATTTTGTGTCCTTTCTAGAGGCCTTGGGGATTTTTAAAAAAAATTGGGGGCGGGGGAGAACAGGGAAGGGAGATAGATGGCTATCACTTTAAAAAGTCCCTGAGAATTTTAAATAAATTCAGTAAAAAACAGTTGCTAAACAAAAATGTCTTCTGGGACAAAACCAAAGCAGATAGCATGTATTTGGCTTGTTCTAAGCAGGCAAGTAAATTCCAATACATATTGCAGGACTCCTTGGCACAGTTTTAATAAACTAAAGAACAAAAGGTGAAATGTCACCCCAACAAACTGCGTGGACAATAAACTCTAGAGATTTCTATGGGGTACAACTCTATCCTGAATATGTTCATTGAAAAGAAGCTAACCTTGAAATATTTACAAATAGATTTACAGCAACCAAAACCACCTGAATTTTTTTTTTACTGCAGCTGGTGTTATTCATCTCACTCAATGGAAAAGTGTGAAATGAAGCAGTGTATAAAGCTGGAATAATAGCATCTCCAAGGTAGTTTTCCATCAAAACTGATTGTTAAATTGCAGAAGCAAAGGAATATTATTAAACCACTGCTGTCAAAGATCATCTTAGAATATAAAAAAAAAAAGCTTTGTAAAACAACTTATACTAAGTTAATGTACACATTATTAGACTAAGAAGGCAGATTTCCTATAATAAATTTAACTATTGATTTGTGGAAGGATCAGTAATTCAAGATAATATTTTGAAACACAACTACATTAAGCTTAAAACTTGATTATTATTTATACATATAAAATTATTTCAAGACATCAAGTTGTGGTTTTTTTTTTCACTTGAATTATTACATCGTCTGAAATGCACTGTCCAAACTTCTATTCCAATTTGAGTATGCATTTAGCTGAAGACCTTATTGTAAGGTATCTTCTACCCAAGCAGAAGTCAAAAACTCATGATCCCTGTGATTCATGGTTGACAATAAAATAATAGAAGATTAATGTTCACATGCTGCTACCCAGTCTTTCATTAACTGCAAAAATGTAGTATATGTGAGATGCTAGCGAAAAGGAAAGAAAGAGTGCAAAATTGTCTACAGGCAATGTATCTGCAAGAATTATAGTTGCTGTGGCAATCAATGTATTCCCCTCAGTTAAACACATGTATATAATAAGCACATGCCATTCTGTGTGACACAAACAGGGTTCAGTTGACACAGAAGCAAGATACCTTACGCAAGTAAGTAGTGACAAAAAAAAAAATCCTCCTTCTCAAACACAGAATCTGATCCAATTTTTATTTACCAGCTCACCTGAACATATGAAAACAATTCTGTGGAAAAAAATTTGTATGCAAAAAGTATAAATACTTAAAACCAGCTGAAAAAAATTCTCGTTTTGATAATAATTTAAACAAACAGCAGGCATTGTGATACTGCTTTAGAAATATACCTCAGAGAAAGTGGCATAGTATATTTGAGAAAATTCTAGTAAAGTAAAAAATTGCTATTTTTGGAATATTTCCTACTTACTTAAGACATTATCAGGTAACTTGACCAAAAGTACTCAGATGAAAATTTCAGAAAACATATGTGCAAAATTGTAAGACTTTGAATTAGGGAGAAACTCTATCATCGCCTACAGTCAATGTTTCCTGACATTATTTACTATAGGACAAATACTTGTTTTTAATTTAAATTCCATCAAAACTTCAAAGTGAGTTGCATGCCTGACATAATTTTTGAAGGGAAGCCAAAAGCAATAGTAATACTGACACTTCTGAGAAAAACGTTGGTTTCTCTGTGTTAAAAAGAATCTCATAATTGTTTACTAAGAAAAAAATTTAGTTGCTTCCATTCTTCAGAGCAAGAATTTGAAAATAGAGTTGAAGTGCTGCAGATAGCACGTTGTTTGACATCCTTTTTAACAAAATGTCTCAAACTTAACTTTGTCCAAGTTTATATATTTGGACCACATTTACTGAGAGGACACTAAGAATCTGGCAGCTGAATTCTACCATAGTTTAATGTTAGTATCTTCTGTATCTAAGTGCCAGACGTTCCGCTCTCATCAACCTGACAGCTATGGCCAGAGCTCCCTAGGAATAAGAAGTGAGCAGATATTTCTCCAGTGTCTCTCTCTCAGTGCCTTCCTTATTGCATCAACTTTCATGGGATAAATTGGATTAAACAAAAGGAGGGAATACACAGAGACAAGGTAACCACTAACAAAGTACAGAAGTAAGACTGTTCCTAGAAATAACAGCAGACTGATTCAAAGATCCGAGTAGATAACTTAGTGGAACAAATGCTATGTTAAGGAGCATTAGTAGATTATTACTAGGTTAAGGAGAGTGATGCACAAGAAGAGAGACAGGACAGAACTAGTAATAAATAAAAATAAATAAATAAAAAAAGAGAGTGATTGATCCTTCTATGTTTTTCATGCTCCAGATGCTTGATACTCAGATTCCCACTCCTCAGGGGACAAACAAACAGCTTAGAAACTCACCAGCAAAACGTACATCTTATACATGACAACTGACTGACCTATGGAGGGAATAACTGTCTATATCATGGCTATAAAGTACTTTTGCTCAAAGCAGCAATGCGTTTATATTGTAAATCTAAATAATTTGAACCAGATGAATATGCAATTAATAGCATGTAAGGAATTTAGTTTTTTTGCTGTTTTTCTCCTTTTTGTTATTCTAAAGATCTAGGATGCCACATTTAACCACAAAGCTAAAACACTACAATTATAAACCATAATTATTCCAAAGTTCCGTGAAACTGTGTTCCAATGACGACACAGTTACAGTTGTCTGTGCAAACACAGTTCAGCTCATGGTGTATTTATAGTACAATACTCCATTTCATTACCCTGCTTTTCTACAGGACATTTTCCTATGCAGTGCATGACTTGAGAAGGGCAGTGGTGACGAATTAGTGCTGTGTAACAAGGAAGCTGTCATCTTTAAGACTCCTACTTCATTTGTTACAGCAACTGGAGCCTATGTATGGAAGAAGTTAAGGCACGAAAGTAAGAGAGGAGAGTAGCATCAAGATTACTATGACAAAAAGCTAGAGAATTAAGACTTTGTAATTGTTACAGGGATTGCATTATGCTGAGGAAGTCATATAAGTAAAGTTTTTAATGAGAGGTCACTCCTTTGGTCTTCATTCTCCACGTACTCCACATGAGTCACACAGCTCTATAATGCTGTGTATTCTGGAAAAAGACCCACCAAAGCACATTGTAGACAGTGATTGTATCAGACAACTATAATACGCTGAACAAGATGAACAACTAAGTAAGAACATGCTTCACTTTTCTTCAATTCTCAAACATTAAAATGGAAATCAAATACCAATTCACTTCACTGGGAGTGAGGAAATAAATTCTTGTTTGTGAATCACTCAGAGGTAATAAGGAATGCTAGAGAAAAGCCAATGAGGAAATTAACAATTCTATCATCATGACAGGGTTTGAGTAATACAAGAAAGGCAGAACACATGCCAAAACTCCAAAGTCAAGTAAGGATAAAATATTGCAGATTTAGTCAGTACCAGCAGGTTGCCTCTTCCCTCTCTTTAACAGCTTAAACATTAGGCATTAAGTCTAAGGTATTAAGAGCATCAGTAAACCAGAAAAAAAACTTCCCAAAAAACTCCACTTCAGGTAACTCCTTCTTCACCATGAAGACAGAGGGAGGCTAGACAATTAGATCACAGACTTAGCTTTTATACTGGGATCGCCCCCACTGTCATCTCCGCAGAGCACTGACTGTGGTGGAAGGCCCAAATACGGTGCTGCAAATCACTAAGTACTATAATTCATGAGAAACCATCGTAAGAACTCATAAAAATGCACTTCAAGAAATATTAACCCAAATGTAATTAAAACTGGATAATCTTTCAGTTGTTACTAAGACACTTACAATTTTCATTCTCTGCAACAAATGTTCTTACATGTGCTGTATCAATAAGTTTCCCTAATAAGTTTATAAAATATGTATTTTGATTTCAGAAGCAATACACATGTTTCTACCTCCACTGATTTTCAGAAACAAGTAGATCTGTGTAACACTCATCCTGCTGGATTCAGAGAGAATTTAAAATTCAGCATAAGACTTTCCCATCTTCATCCCACAAATCAATGAACTTCCAAGACTAACAACACATTTCAGGTACTGATTAGCAACACAAGCTTCAAAACCTAAATATAGTTTCATTCCACTCTTACACATAAAGATGACCTTAAGGAAGCTTTATACTAACCCAGAAGAGGTTAGCTAATTCCTCTCTCAACTGTAAATATTTATAATGTACATGAATAAATGAAGACTGTTTCTGAATCTTAACAAGTTCCTTCTTAATAATCTTAAGGGTTCAAATCTCAATTACTGGATAAATCTTACCACTTTTTACGTTTATTGTCATGGGCTTTTTCTTTGTTCTCCTGCTACAGCATATCAAAATGTACACACTTAGTGCTACTGATCTTTATCCCTTTCATCATCCTTTTGTACAATCCCAAGCTTCCTAGACCTCTCAAGAGTGTTCAAATATGCAAATTAGTTTAAATGGCCTCTTTCAAGACATTTATGCTCTTTTCTACTATAATTATTTTAAGCAAAAATAAAATATATAATTAGGTATGGTTCTCTTGCATCTTAATATGCAACATGGTAAAATCATTTATTTAGTACTATTCTGCACCTCTTTAAGTATTGTCCAGCATTACAAAATTTCCATTCAGCCTCTGTAGTGTGGCTCCTATTCCCTATACAGTTGCAGCAAGCGTAAGAAAAACATCCAACAGAAGCAGTACCAAAGCTATAAACACCGTTTCCTTCATGGCCTTTGATAAAGATAAATATGGGATAAGGCAGGAAAACATCAAAGAGGCAGCTAAAGCATACTGCACACTAACAACCCCAGATAGATTACATTTACTTGAATAACTCTCCAGCTGATCTAAACTGCTCCACAACAGAAGCTCTAAAGTAATCCTTCAATTTTATTAGTTTGAAGAAGAATAAATTGTGCAAATTTATGTCCGTTAATTTTGTTCAAAATTTTTTCACTTCACCAAATTTTGTTCATCTAGTATTACCATGCGATTTTTGCCAACTAGTTTAACAAATATTCAACAAAAATAACGCTGTTCTAAAGTTGTTATAACCACATCTAACACTTTTTTAGGAAGAGATATCAGCTGAGTGCTCTGTTGTTTTAAAAATGTGATAGCTTACTTCCAGTTTCAGTCCATACCATAACCATAGCTGTTTTACAATCAACTGCTTTATCCAATGCCTCCATATGTTAATTTCAGTACATGAAGAATTAAATTGGTCCTACAGTCCTCTCACTGCAAAGAAACAAGCACATAAACTCCCCACACCCTAGTACATACCTTTATTCTATGAAATCGAACAATATCTCCAACTTTGTAGATTTTTGGTAGAGAATCTAGATTTCCATTAAAAAGGGTGCACGTTAACTTCACATTTGATGGGTCCACAAGTGTTACAACTGAGCAATAATCTGTAAAATATAAAAGTGCTTGAATGAATAATAGGCATTATGGAGTTACTAATACACAAATATTAAACTTGGGATGAACAACCATACGGCCAATTTTTTTCTGCTATGATCTGTGTAACTCTTCCAAAATCAATTTAGTTACAGTAGCATAACAACTGAAGTGTGGCCCATCTTGCCAATAATTAGCCCAAAAAACTGAAAATGAAATGGGTGATTAAGCACAGCTCTGTGAGCCAGGAACACACACCACTTTTCCTGCTGTCTGCAACAGGCATGCTATTTTTTCATGTTTCAGTTATCCTACCCATTTTATAGAGGAAGTATGTACAGTCTTGTACAATCCTTTTCTAAGATTTGTTGTGGCACTGTCTTCTGAAGAGGTAATGAATTCTACAAGTTCTAAAAGCAAATTAAATCATAAATTACTTGTCCTTCACAAAAATATGGAAGATATATACTGCAACGATACAGTCACACAGTGGTAGTTAGAAAGTATAGTAAGAATCTGAAGTGTGCCCTTGTGAAGTTAAACTTCAGTAATAGAATTTCACTTCTATTAATGACCTAAAAAGTAAACTCAAAACAAGACACAATGATGAGAGCAAAACAGCCCAGAAAAGAGCAGTATTTGCAGATGACATAAATGAAACATGTATTTTCCATTTTAGCTTACAAAAGAATGTGTGCTCAGGTATCTTACAAACATCAAACGGAGTGAGAGTACACTTGCTCTTTCACAGCATGGTAGCTCATTAACCTGGCTGAGAACTTTTCAAATACCCAATATCAACTTGTTGTACGTTTAGAACCTCAAGCATTCGCATATCTTGTCCTAGTTGCTTTTAATCAAGAAGGCAGAGCGCTTTTATTTTGGATACTTATTATGCCAGCATTTACTGAAACTTAAGAGTTTAGCACTGAATTACAACTTTTAGTGCTGAATTACAACTTTTTCAGCAGATCAGTAGAGCAATGACATCATAACCTATTATTTTTCTTTGATGACAACCTTGATACATTTATGTACACAAAATTTTGGCTTTTATAAAGAGAACATTTTTTAGGCATTAACAGTACTCAATGATTTACAATTTAAAATTTCTGAAGTTTGAACACTTGCAATGGTGAACTGAAGTTGGTTTTCCATTTGAGCATACCATTCTTAAAAGTCAGAATGAGAAAGCAGAAAACCAGTATTAGTAAGGGTGGCGAAAAATTTTAAATCTAATAATTTTGTATTTTTCCACAGTGGAATAACACTATTTGCTATTTGTCTTAGCATTTTCTGTACTCTGAAAAGAGTAGATGTATCTAAATTGTTTGCAGTGCACACAGTGCTTTCAGACTGCAATCATGAATGAAATGATTCTTCTGTTATTCATTCTGACTAAAAAAGCATAAATTGCTATAACTGAATTACCCAAAATGCCTGGACAACTCTCCAATTTTCTAACACCATCTACTTTGACTCACATTTTTACTTGAACAATCCTATTTTAAGAATGCAAGTTTTCATTGTAAATGTTAGTTTATTCATATTGATGACCCGCATATAAAATGCAGACATACAGTCCAGAAGCAGGAACAGTTCCTCTATGTATAGAATCCATTTACTCCTGCTATAATCTTGCTATTGTGGACTCTCATTTAAACTAAAAGTTCTTTGCCAGTTTTTATGTTGCATTTCGGTAACAGACAACAGAATCTCAGCCACCGTAAAAAGAAAGTAGTTGTAACTCTTAGAAACAGACTTGCATGAAGACTTGCACCCACTGTCTTGAGGTATTAAGAATGGGAACACTGTTCAAGACATAAAACTCTCTAAACGAAGTAACACACAAAGACATGATCATTAATTCAGCAGGCATCAAGTCAATAGTAAAGAAGCAAATTTAAGAAACAACAGATAAACCTGTTCATGAATTCTATCGCTGATATCTGAACAAACTATAGAAACTGATCACATAAAACTGAAATTTGGAACAACAGCTCCTTGTTTGACAGTGTGAGCTTCCTCAGCTTCTATAATGGTGAAATTAAACACTGGAAGAATATAAATGAAGTTCAAGGCTGAAGGGACTGTGGACTGTGGGTAAGGAGACCCACACCAGAGCAGGTATGCCCACAAAAGGACTGAGGCCCATGGAGGAACCCACATTGGAGCAGAGGATGCCACTAAGGAGGAAGGTACGGAGCCAGGGGAAGAGTCAGGAACAAGTAGCAGCAGAAAGAAACTGCCAATGTCCTGCACCACTGTTGGCTCTCGTGAGACACTGTGTAACCTGCAGCAATAACACAGGGAGTGGAGACTATGAAGGGGGAAGGAGAGGTGTCTGGACTGAAGCTGAGCCTGGGAAAGGTGGAGGACAGGTGTTTTCCCTAAGCGTTTAAATGTTTCTCTTCTTTGTTTCTCAATATCTGAATCAGTTATTAAACGCTTATGTTAACTGGCAATGAATTAAATTCCCCAAGTCAAATCTGTTTTGGCTGTGACAGACACCAAATAAATTGTTGCTAGACAGCTTTGAAAGAGAATACTATCAGTCTACAAAAACTGACAGATTTGTCTTAAATAAAAACTATAGGAAGGTAGGCAAAAGAAGACAATTCTGATATGTAAGCTCAATGAACAGATTCCCCAAATATGAAGACATAAGACTGGATTGAAATACATGCTTGTATGTGCACTGCCCATGCCTTCAAAAGGCATTCCAAATTTGCTATTTCCAGCAAATATACCCTTGAATTTTACTATCAAACTTAAAAGTTTAAATTAACAATTTGTGTGCCTGAAGTGTTGAAAGCACAAATTCAGTGAAGGCTTGCTAAGAAAAATAAAACTACTTTTCCTAAAGATAGAAAAACCTATAGTATTTCCATAAAATTAGTACTCTTCCTCTCAAAAGATTTTTACGCAGACTCAGTAGTGATAAATTCTAATCTACTGCACTCAGAAGTTGCTAAGCATCATCATTTTGCACACTCCCACCAAAGGCACAAGGTCAAGTGTCATTATAGCACCTATTCTGACATGCTATGCTAGGATAAACAGACTTGAATAAAGTCCAGTCAGTGGCTGACTGCAAGTATTTACTACCGTAATCCAAAGTGGGATTGTTGCATTTCTTTGGGCATGAATTCTAGAGGTTAACTTAACAGGTCAGCTGCAAAGCAATATGAGCAAAATAAGCAATTAAGAAGAGACAAGCATAAGGTTCATAGATTTACAATCCTTTGAGGATATAGAGTAACATGTTACAGTGCATTGATATAATCCAACATAGGAATCGAGCATGAAATAACAAAAGCATTTCATATTAAAACTATGGTTAACTGTTTGACCTGGTGATAATATAACTTAGTCAGCTTTATACATGTGCAGCTGCCTATTTAAGGGGGAAAAAGTTAACATACTCCCTCCATTTTCTGTGCGATTAGCATACTCAAAAGACTAATAATCATCCTACTTGAAGTAGTGTAAAATATTGTACTTGCCTTATGTAGTCAGGGAACACCTATATAATACAGGTTCTCTGTCTCTGTGATTTTAGACTTCCATTTTTAACTATGACCTTGAAACATCACTTTACAATAAACCTAATTAAAACAGAGCTCTTAAAGAACAAAGCATAAAGACTCATTTTCTTTTAAAGAAATCCTCATCCTGCAAACCTTTTTTGAAGGTTAAAAAGTCACCTGTCTTTCCTTCTCCATCTGGAATGTGAAAATTGCTTTCTGCTTTCCACAGCAGCATTACAGTTCACTGATTGAATTCACTTTTCTGCACAAATAATGAAGTCAAACTCTAAACAGAGTTGTTGAATTTAAATAATGTCCCAGTGTTATAGGAAATTACATAATAAATGTCATTGCTCAAATTTTTGATTTTTCACAATATACTTTCCAATGAAGCAGAATCCCTCAGTTACCAAGCTAAAAAAACATAATAATAATAATAATAATAATAATAATAATAATAATAAAAGTTTACATATGGGGGTCAATTTTCCTTTACTAGATAAATTTACTCCACTGATTAACTTCTCTTAAAGAAGGGAAATTTTACACCTGGTAATTTTTACATGTAATAATCTGGCTTAAAAATATCATACAATTGATGCACATTTCAACAAATTTATACACTATAAAAGAAAGTTTCTACTTTCATACTAGACTGACTCAGTAAAAGCCTTGGTTTTCGGCTGATACTACACAGAACTCCAAACTGCACCAACTTTTTTTTAATATACTTAATTATTATGAAGAGTTACTCCCACTCAGGATTAACATCACTTGAGGGACCACCAGCAATAAACAGCTATCTGTAAGGATGCTTGTAACACCTCAGAACTGGTGTTTATGAAAATGACAAGGACAGAGAAGAGATGTTTGGTTTAAATGGAAGTAGAGAGTGATGCATCTGCCTTACATGCTCCTTATATCATTTCAGACTAGTCCTTACTGTTCTTTAACAATACCATTACTTTAACTTGTTACTTAGGTTTTTTATTTCATCTCATAAAAAATCCACAACTATTTGGTGAAGCAGCTTTTTACAAAATAAATTCATGCAACAAAAGGAATTAATTATTATTGCAAGGACTACCTTAAAACCAGTAAAATTCCAAGTCAGGATCAGTAGAAGGTTACATTAACTACATAGAGAACGGTGATCTCCAAGCTTCTAGGTCCTGACTTCAAATAATTTATTATATGAATATTTGTAGCCCTGTAAGAGCCATTAAAAAACTAAACTTTCTTGCACTGTGATGATGGTTTAGGTTCATTCTTCAGATTATAGCTTTCTTTTGATAAATGCCATAGCATTCCGTTCTTTTATGGATTGTAACATCAGTCATTAGCATGCTCAGAAACTCAGGATCTCTCCACAGTGTACAGATATATAAAAGAACCCCAACAAAAACCTCAAAACCCACAGCTTCACTTACAAATGTATTTTTCAGTCATTGTAAGAAAACCAGAATTGCTACAAAAGCTTTCCAGATTAGTAGTTACTGATGTTGTAAGAAGGCATTTAGTACTTACTGATTAAACATTTATTTCAGTTTTATCGAGGAATTCAGCAGTTCCTAACAAATATGCTTGTATAAATTTTTAAGGTAGAAAGCACCTATCTAATTATGAATCCCCTTTTGGACAATCACGTATGTATTCCTGACTAACATTTAAATGGAAAATCCACTATCCTGCACCAATAACTTCCCCCTGCAAAAAGATAAAAAGGTTTTTGGTAATATTGTTGGCAATGAGGGACTCTAATTAGAGACTGCCTTCTGTTTCTCATATTTCAATACGCAAAGAGATTATTGTAGCAAATTATTTTCTCTTCACAACTACACCAAACATTTATACTGTTTTCAAGAATTACTGAGGCCATTGAATACACAAGTGTCTTTGTACTAAACCCAAGCAGTTGAACCAGCTAACTTACCAAATATGCTCAACAAAACACAGAAAGAAAAATAATGTGAATGTACACACACTACTCTGTGTGTGTGTATATACACATACATACACACACACAGACAGTTATTGCAGAAGCCCAAAACAAAAGCTCTAAAGAATCAAACTGAAGATGTTTTACTACAACTTCTTATTTCTAACATGGTGATACACTTAAGAGATACATTCAGTAACTACCAGAAGCATCTGGCTAAACAGATGCTTTAATGCCATCATTTGTAAACTGCAAATCAAAGTAACTGTCTCGAGATTTCCTTCTATTAACTATTTATTCAACTGTTTAATTTTTCATTTCCTTTTTATTTTTTTAAACTTTTATTTATCGTCATTATTAGATGATAGGAAACAGTGATTATTTAAAAAAGAAACACATACAAACAACTGAACAGCAGGGAAAAGGCCATTACTCTCACCTTTAGGATCCAGAAATGAAATCACTATCTTTACCTCTGCACAGTTTTTATTCTGTTCTGCAAAACTTAAATACATCCTCAATAAGTTGGAAAAAACAAAATGGAGCACAATACTTTAAAGAATAAAACTACTGCAGATTTACCTCTGGGTCTGCTTCCTAACAAACAGACCATCAGCTACCACCACAGTCTTGCGATTGGTTTGTTTTGCACTCTGAAGTTGGTTTCCTATTACTTACCAAAAATTGGCTATTTTAATTGAAGTTGCCCACATGCTATAGTGTAAAGTAATGTTTTTTCAGCTAATAGTTTTAAACAAATTCTGGGCTGAGAATGTTGATGAACTTGTGTCCTGGTTTCAGCCTGGATAGAGCTGGTTTTCTTCACAGAAGCTAGTGTGAGACTGTGTTTTGGATTTGGGATGAGAAACTGTTGATAATGTGCTGATGTTTTGGGTTGTTGCTGAGCAGTCAAGGACAGTCCAGCTTCTTGTGCTGGGCTGCCAGCGAGCAGGCTGGGGGTGCCCGGGGAGCTGGGAGGGGACACAGACAGGACAGCTGATCCAGACTGGCCAAAGAGATATTCCCTACCATATGACGTCATGCCCAGTACATAAACTGGAGTTAGCCGGGGGGCAGAAATCGCTGCTCGGGGACGGGCTGTCGATCACTGGGTGGTGAGCAATTGCTGTATTGGGCATCATTTGTTCTTGTACATTCCTTTGTTGGTATTATCATTGTTGTTTCCTTGTTTCTTTCCGTCCTGTTAAACCGTGTTTACCTCAACCCACGAGGTTTTTTCCTAATTCTCTCCCCCATCCCACTGTGGGAGGGGGAGTGAGCGAGCGGCTGTGTGGTGCTTAGTTGCCGGCCGGGGCTAAACCACGACAATTTGTCTCAAGATCAAATAAAAAATGAAAATAAAAATAAAATTTCGTGCTTCAAAATACCTTTAAGAATGTGATTTATGGTTCTTAAGCTGTATTTTGGGCCTGTGGAACTGTTGACCTGGAACTGTTTAAGGTTTTTAGAAGGGTACTTTCTGAAAATGCTACCCTTTATTAACTTTGATACTAAGAAATACTCTGTAAAAATAAAACAGGTACTGTCCACATAGGCTAAAATGAGATTTGAATTTAACATATGACATATGAATATACTGCATATATCTAAGAGAACAAGCTAGGTGCACGCTTCCCCAGGAAAATAGGGCATTACTCTTATGATTTATTGTTAATCAGTAGCAAGAATTCTTCTTGCCATAATTCTTCCCTGCATTATGGAAAACACTGACTAATGCCTGCAGGGAAAAAAGAGAAGGACTTGGAAAAGCAGTGGTGTCACATTGTAATGTCCCAGCAGTCTCCTGGTCAAGCACATAATCTCTGTAATCAGACACTACAAAGACAGAGGTTCTTTTTCTTTTATATTCACTGTTTTTACTCAGGCTAAATACTTGAAATGTCCTTGTGCTTAAGGGAGAGGAAAGAGCAGAAAATCACCTTTGTTAAAAAATTTAAAATATCTAAGACTCTTAAACTGTTCGGGAAGGAAAGCCAGAATATAATTTTGAACAGTTCCAACAGACCTTCCATCAGACAGAAACCCATCTGTCTGTGGTACCAAGGAGGTACAACAGTACTTCCTTGGCCAGTTTTCAGAACACATAGAATTCTCATGTATAGACATTCCAAAATACAGGCCCTGAGCTGAAGCATGGTCAGTTAAAACAACTTTCTCTGGAATAAATAATAATTTATGATCATATTGAAAATGCATTTCATTCATCAGTGTTGCAACATTTGTCTATTGCCATAAGGGTAACCAAAATGATGAACATTTAATTATAGATTATATAAACTCACAAGGCTAGATTAGGTACCACTTGCTTTCAGCAGGAACACAGTGCAAAGCTTCAGCCTTAGCTTTAATATATGTAAGAAGGAGCAATATCTCATACCTAGGGGCATATTTATGGTGAATAAAGACCCACATGGATTAAGTACAATGGCTCCACTGCCCATGCTTCCAGCAGGTACCAGCCTAAAGCTATGTGCCTCTAGTAACACAATATCAGAAAGAGAACGTGTTAGTGCAGGACTGTCTCAGATCTAATGCGACTACAAAATTTTCTGACAATAGGCATTTCATGCCCTGGCAATTGAGAGCAACCATTGAGCATTTTGCACCTTCTCAAGCAGATATAACTCTGGATTTTGTAAAAAAACCCCAAAACCAACATTGAAATATTTAACTGAGTAGTGAAAATTTTTACACTAAAACCCAAATAAATTAAAACTGTTTTAGAGATTTTCATGATAAAGTAGCAAGTGAATCACAACTATCTTCATACATAAGAAGCTTTTCAAATTGTGTCCCTGATTTCTACCGACATTGTTGTGTTGTTTTTTGTTTTTTTTTTTTTTAATATTACCCGCTGAAAATATACAGGGAACATCTGTCATTAATATGTCATTAAAATGGTCATTAATAACTTCATCTAGGCAAGGACTAGGTGTTAAGTAAATCATTATTTTCCCTATTAAGGTTCTACTAATTATGAAACTGAAGTGATTAACTTGTCAAATAACTCAGTTGCAAAAATCTGTACTAGTTGTTTCAGAGACCTATTACCCTGAATATCAGTGCATTTAACTTTTACTGTTTTTACATATCTGGAAAGAATGTCTGTCAATAATTTCCAGCAATCAAGGCTTGTTTGTTTTAAGCCTGAGTTATTTTTAAGAGGAAGGTACCTCCATTCACCACTGGCAATACCCTGAATTATTACAGATAAAGCTAATCTTTTCAGTTCCTTAAAAACACAGCTAAGAAACCTATATCAGTGAGAGCCCAACTTTTCAAATAAATACATATATGTATTCTATAGATATATATTCTATGCAGGCATTGTAAGACTGATAGCATTTGAACAGGTCTAGCATAAGCAAGCAATCACCAGACACCACCACAAAATGAAGATTTTGAGAAGCTCACTACAGTGACAGACAAATGTTGTTCGGAGGCCTGTGCAGAAAAGACCAAATAGAGTAAATCGATATTTAAATTATTTATCAATCTTTTACATTAAAAACAAAATACTGTTCTCTGCTCTGTACAGGTCTAGATTATACTTGCACCTTTAGAGTGAAGTCTTTTACAGATTTTAATGGCATGTCAAGCAGGAAAGAATATCAGTGATAATATTCTGTGATTCTATGATAATTAGATGCCAGAACACTCTTCTGTTTCCAGTCTAAATGTACTGAGTTCCTGCAGATACTTTCGCTTACCATTATTCCTCATTTACATCTAGGAATATCTGTTGTAACATTCATAATGTAAAACAATTGGAATTTGTACTTCTCCACTTTTACTGGGCTACAGTATTATCAAAAAACAAGTGTTTTCTGAAAAAACAGTGACATTCAACTTTTCCACAGCTTTCTCTAACAACTACCATGTCTTCTCTTATATAAAACAATCAAAGCAATATTTCATCTTAACAGTTTACAATTTATTGTTTAGCAAAATAACTTTAGTGTATCGATGACTATGCAGAGTATGATAATTTTCACTTTGTTTCAAAAGGGAAAAAAACCAAACATGCACTATATTTGCTATAAAAACAGATGGCCCGTTACTGGCTCAGTTCCCAACTTAATGACTACATGTATTTTTAAATGTTAACGTTTAAATTAGATTATCCCATATTCTTCAGACTTGTTTTTTGTTTATGTTTCAAAGTTATTTTAGGGAACAGTACTGCTTTCTCAACAATGAGTAAGAATGTAGAGCAGAAAGTTTTTCTAGGAGCAAGTCTTGACACCTGGTATAATAAACACCAATGGGAATATATTTCAATAACTAACTGTATGGGAAGCACAGAACTGCTCTCCTGCAGACACCAGGGCACTGAGCCCTAGTGCTGTGGATACGTTGCTTCTTCTGTTGACATGGACAACAGCATGTAAAAATCATGTTGAATTCCCAAAAGCTATTAGTTAGCTTGTGGACCCAGGTAATCTAATATATTCTTGAAAAATCCTATGTTGCTCTGCATAACTTGACTACTGCCTGAGACAGTGGTTGCCTTGAGTGCAGCTGACACTTAGTGTACAATAGCCCAGAGAGCAGCACACGCATGTCTTGTCTTTTCTGTGGGCAAGTGTTAGACCACACTTTAGCTACAAGTACAGTGAAGTCACTCTACAAATGAGAGCAAAAATTTTCTGTCAATAGGGTCTTTTATACCAGTATATCTGTTTATCTAGAATATTACATGCACCAAATGGAAGTAATCAAGCATGCTCACAATATAGATCATGTCAGTATAGTTTAGTTGAACATACTGAAAGTAGCATACAAACATTTGCACAGACCTCCCAGGTGTTTCTCCCACTCATACACTCTAAACTGGTTCAAAGGCCGAAGATTGCTTAGTCTTCAAAAAGTGAAGCCATTAGTTGAACCTTAGTTGGACTTGGAACGTTTTTTGGGTGTGTTGCCATATCTGCACAGCTTTCAGCTATTTCACTTGCGTTTCAAACTACCTAACTGTAAAAGCAACCTCATTCTGGAAGCCATGGTACTGCACATATAGCACTGTGCTCTCACAAAGGCATTTACTACCTTATCTTGAGTGTATCACCTGCTGCTGGCAGTTTCTGAGCAAGTAAGATCACACAGACCTGTTTGCAAAAGGGTTTGCAGACAAGCCACTAACTCTTTGTTCCAATTTAATGCTCACTTCTTAAATTTCTGTATTTAGAAGGAAATTCATGGCCATTGACATTATAGAAAAAACTTGCATGCATAATTAAGACCATAAAAATCAACAGTCACCATCATAATCTATACTTTTTTGTTCTATTAAGAACACATTTAGAAGGGAATAAAATCCCCAACTTTAAAACGCACATTAAATTTATAATAAGCAGAAAATACTTTGATTAATTCTGTTATCAAATAAGAAATTCTACTGCTTAATCAAATTCAGCAGGCATATCACCTAGCTGTGTGCTTACTGAGCACCTAGTGAAATGGTACAACCTTCTAGCAAAACTAGCACAATCAGTAAGCGTTCACCTTAGAGAGAGAAAAAATTATTCAGTTGTTGCACAGCTTCTACAAGTAATGAATACACTGGCACTGCATCTATAGCTTATCATAATACTTATTGTCAAAATCTCAAGGAAGAATTGCAAATAGTTACACAACAATCCTTTCCCACAAGGACAAGTGCAGGGCATTTGTACTTTTTTTGTACAGGGCACTTGTACTTTTCCCTGTTTTGTCCTGATAGTATTAGCTTGATAAATACTTCCCTTCAATTTGCTATCTCTACCAGTCTGCCTAAACTGACTCTGATATCCCTTACCTATTTGTTGTTCTCTTTCCTCGATGTTAGCCAAGAACCATGGTGAAAGGATCACCTGAATTTGTTCTGGTTGATTTTTAACAAACATAGTAAGAACAATTCTGTTTGGAGGAGGTTTAAATCTCTGAATACAGTACATACCAGTTCCTTTGCTTACATATGGAGGTTTGAAGAATTTCACAACGCCATACAAATTCACTATGGTTCCATCTTTAAGATGATTCAGAGAAGTATACACATATTTTGGTGCAACAGACTGGAAAGGCATAATAGAATTAGAAAACAGAAGAAAAAATTATTCAAACATTGACCCAGAATTCTGTCTTTTAACACCATCCACCCTCAGATATGCTTTATTTCATTAAAAAAATTGCATCTTCCTTACAATAAACTAACCAGTCAGTTCAAGTAAGTTTCAATACATGAAACAGGTACATAAAAGTCATTATATTTAATGATGGAAATTAATTTATTACTGATTGATTTTAACATATCCATCCAAAGGGCTTTTTAAAGCACATACATAAATAATTTTCTAATTCTTATTGGCAGTGTCATTGCATTGAATCACTCTCTTGGGGGTGGGTTTACCTCTCACAGCCTTTGTGTAAGTCTTCCTATTAAAATAGCACACTTGTTGGAAAGGTTACATTATATGCCGATTAGTCTCTTTTGAAGAATGAAAGTTCTGACAAACTGACTGAAAACTGTGGTTTTCAACTGCTATATCGGGGGAAAAAAATTAAACTTCATAAAATTAACATGAAGACAAGCTGTATCATCTTTGGTACTGAATCTTTAACCTTACGATTAAGAGCAATAAAATTTCATACACAGCTTTCTATGACTTTAATGTACTATTTCCTGTAGAACTTTTAGACACATAAAGTTTTGTTCCAAACAGTAATCATAAGAAATGTTAAGAACAGTACATGAAGTCTCGTTTTAAATCAAAGGAAGATTTATATTTCCATTTTTTTAAAGCAGAAGCATACAATCTTCTATAGAATGATAGTTACCTTTCTAGTTCGTATTTCCTAAACTGACATGCAGCCTATTTTAAGATCGAGATGGGAACTATACTGCAAGTATTGGAAAAGTACCATTTTTTCGTATTTTATTCTGTTTTCCAGGCATATTATTTGCAAAACTAAAAGCTAAAGAAATGACTGCTCAGATAAGAGCATGGAAGCAAAATAAACAGGAAAGAAAAAGAATTCCACATATTCTTATTTACATGCAGTTAGTCTCACATTGTTTAGAAACATCCTAAATATAACTCACCACAGATGCAGTTTCTGAAGTAGCAGTTGTTCTTGGTTTAGTATAAATCTGAGGGGAAAAAAAAAAGCAAGCTGATTACAAAATTGAAGGCATTGCAAATACAACAACATTTGATAACTCTAAAGCAAATGTAATGCTATAAGCAAATACAAAACAGCACTACATACACTTTTACGTGAATCACCTCTGAAACTAGTAAAATTTTATCCTACAGAAAAAAAAATAATATTTACTCCAATAACACTCAGACAAAAGCTACATTAAATAACACATACATTTTCTAACACAGAAATGCACTTAGCTGAATATAAATCAGGTCACATTAGCAGAGTCAGCATTTGAAAGTCAGAGGCAGCAAATTTAAAAATTTAATTGCTTAATAGAGAACTTAAACGGGTTTAGGTTTTTTTACATATCAATGTTTATAGCAGATCTACTTTCAGTGACTTGTTACTCTCCTTTGGGGGAAAAAAAAAATTACAGTAAAAGGTCAAGGCAAATTCACCACAATGGGCTACATTCTATTTAAACGTAGTTCCTAAGCTTTTAGAGCCAGACTTACCTTCAGGACAAGGTCTTTTAAAGAACTAATCGTGGTGATTTGACCTAATGACAACACATACCCACCTCATAATGAGAAACACACGGCTCAGCTTCCACTCTGACGCAACACCACAGCCTGCTGGCCACAGGGTCCCATGTCACAGCTGCGCATTGCCTCACCAGTGCAGAGTCCCGCTAGGGATCTGGTTTTGCTCTACACCCTCCACTGCATTCCTGAAGCTACTTTTACTTCCATTTGTTTATTTTAAATAGTCGAGTGAACAATTATAATTAGGAAAGTGAAGCACACAAAAAATTCAGATCATTTGTATTAATTCTAAGCATTCAATGAGCATGTCAGTAAAGTGCCACAAGCTCCATTCTGTGGTCAGTGATGAGACAGACCTCATCAGCACAACCTAGATGCTCAGTCAGCTGCACGTCTTCCTTGGGATTAAGTTGTATGTCGTGAGGTCCTACCAATATTCAAACACGTGCCCCATGTAGTGCCTAAAATTTATGTCTGTTTAGTTTAGATGCATTTTCTCAGACTCAGGGCACAGTTTTGCTGACTATTATCTTCAGTGAAACATACTTTTTCTACCTATATATCATCATTATCAACAGATAATGTCATGCAACAGTCTGCACTGTAATTTTCATTAATTTTGCTTCTCATTGAGCTGCAAGCCAAGTTCTAATTATCTACAGAGGACAAGTCTGGGGGAAAAAAAAGTCTTTTTGAAATAAAAAATATATTTTCTTAAATTTAAAATTGTCAGACAACAATTATGAAGACAAAAGTTCAAACCTTGACATTGGCACAGAGTTCATTTTAGTAAGTCTCTTTTATATGTGATTTTGCATTTAAGTTTTCATAATTATTTCTAAGCTTGTTTCAAAATCAGATGGATAGGCTCAAAGGAATCACCATATAGTATAACGCTATATTGCTCTCCAATGAAGGCGCCTACTACATTTCACTAACTACAGAACTACTTGCAGCATTGCCACTGAGAGTTTAGTTCAGTGCTATCATCCTTCTTTTTACCAGTAGCAGACAATTACAGTGATAAAAATGTGCAACCCTTTCTGACCAGATGCCCATAACTGTTGAGGTAACTTCCATAAGAAATATTCCACCAAAGTGTCCAACAAAGTTTCTGAAACTTTAGTTTCATTGCACATGGGTGTGCCGCCATGAGCACATGTGAGTCCCTCTTCCCCCAGAATTACAGGTTTCCCAATGTAGCATAATATCCTAAATCCTTTGGTATTTAAACTTCTGTAAGTTTTTTAAGTCCCGTACTTAGAAAAAATTAGTATTTTAAAATATTAATGCCTAGACTTAAAAAGGGTAGCAAATGTTTCTTGAAGCAAAGACACAGTGGCCACAACAAACATGCACTGCTGATGTATTACCACAGACAAATCGAAGCAGCAAGAGAACAGGGTATCTCCACTCCTGTATCTCAATGGATAGAAGCATTTAAGATGAACAATATTGATGTGCAAATAATACAAAAGAACAAATACTTCACTCAGAAAAAAGGGGTGTAATTCTCTTTTAAGAATTAAGAATCTAGGAATCCATGCACTTCAAAGCCAAAGTGGAATGATGTGAGTTAAAGCAGTACAAACTCATTGGCCAGAGAAAACTGAAAATGATAAAGCTAAGATCACTCGTGCACCCTCTACCTTGCCTGCATTATTGCATTTTGTTATGGTTTAAACAGCTCTAGGGATCTATTTAAAGCCAACTAAGATCAGATTTCTGCACTCAATAAGGAGAAACTGGGAGGCCCGAGTTAATTTAGGTCTTGCGCGGGTAGGGTTATTATGAAATTGTATGCGCGCACACACACACAGAGATGTGTCCTGATTGTTTCCTGATGAACATGCTAAAATAATCTGTAGCACTTCAGATTCTAACAGATTTCATTGTTTTCTACTGTAAAGCAAAATTCTAATGCTGGTATTTGGAGGAAAAAAAATAAAGATAAAAAAGTTGGGTACCCACGTACATAAATGGCTGATCCAGCTTCTTCAGACACCTCCAGGTGGCAATCGTGTCTACCATCCTCTCTTGCTGTAGGAGATTTTGCCAACTTAAATCCTGCAACTACAATGGTGTCCTATGGGGACAGGGTGATAAACATGATTACACAGACTGTATCACGTACTCTATTTTAAGAGTATGTGATGTGAAATTTCATCCTAAAGTCTCAAGACATTCAAGAAACAAAAATCCTGAACAAATTCTAAACACTGCCTTTAAGTTTCTCTATTTAGTTCTTGTATCCATGGAATTCATATTTCCAAACAATGCCAGCAAGCATTTTTGTTTTCAAATTCCGCTAAAATTGTCACACTCTTGATGCTACTGTGGCTGAGTTTTAATTTTGACAAGGGCTAGAAGGGAAGAGTCACACAGAATAAAGCAAAAGAATCATTACCCTTCAAATATACTGAACACCAACTCCTTTCTGGGTAAGCTTAACTAAGCTAGAGAAGGAATCGCACATCAGATCAGCAGTGACAAAACACTCTTTTCTCAGAGCTTATTTCTTATTGAGTTACAGTTGCACTTTGAAGAGACTCTCCTTGCATATATGTGTTCTGTTTTGGTTGGATCAACATCTTCCAGTTTCTTCCTTAAGGGTCAAATAGGTAAGTCAATCAAGAGGTAGGTGTCTGGTAGCAAGAGAGACATTACAAACTTCTCTGGCATCACTCCTGAGAGTGCTTCTGGCACAGGAAGAAATTGCATTTGCAACTGCACTTTCACTTCAGTAGAAAGTTCCTCAGACACCACAAAGTGAACAAGAAAAGGATGATTTAAGGGGTAAATGGTTGCTGCAGCAGCTCACCTTTTTAGTAGCAATGTTACCAAAAAAAAGGAGAAGACAGAAAATTTAAGAGATAGAGATGATAAGAAAGGTATCTAACCAAACAAAGATAATGCTGGGAACTCTGACACGATGTAAAGCTCCTTTACAGTCAGCTCCTTTGGTATCAAAACTGTATAGCAGGGCGGTACCAGTGTGATCCATTCCAATAAACATTTTAGACTTGGAACCAACCCTATTTCTATTCGACCTTCTACCAAAAGCACTTCCATAAGCTTTTACTGAATGACTTTTGTTCATGTGTTTATTTGATTACAATACATAAAAGAATTTTCTGATTAAAGTTGACTGTTTTAGCCAAATATTACATTATGATGGCTCTTTTTTCCTATTTCAGCAATCCGACAATGCTACTCTAAATGATTTAAGATCCAAAACCTTAATGTTTCGTGAAAGAAAAAGAAAGGCTGCTAGCTTAAGTGTCAGTGATATATTTAGTTATTAAAGAATTTGCAAAAAAAAATTACTGCAGAAAACATAGGTTTGATCAGACAGTTTAATACACAACAAAACTACTGAGGGCATGGTGATTTTCAGGTAGTGTCATGAGTGGGAATACAATGTATATTTTGACTAAAAGGTAATATGTAAGTCACCTACGTGTGAGGCATACTCAGAGCTAAGTAAGTTAAAATGAGTCAAAACAACTAGACAATTTGATATTCCTTGCTCCTGGAACACACTGCCTTGCTAACATACATTAAAGTTCTTTCATTCTTTCCAGATACAAACACACACAAACACAAGCTTCAGTAAACCCAGATATTTTGCAGAAACCAGGTGTTAGCATGTGCTTTCCTTTCACTATGGTTGATGCTACTTATGGTTTTCCTTCAACAGTGGAATCAACCTTCAGCTAAAAATCTATGCCCTGCTATATGTTACTCCCATTTCAGCATTTTATTAGATTGCAGGCTGCAGAAGATGCTGGGACTCAGTTGCTGAGTCAGGATTAGAGCTCTGTACAATTGACTTGACTTGTTCTCCTGTGTCAGAATGAACTTTAGAATCACACAGATTCAAGTCCTTACACAGGCTGATAATAATTGGAAATATTTTTTGTGAATAATACTAGATCACTGGTGATCACTCTCATGTAATATGTAACGTGTAACACGACATTCAAAAAACACCCGTGAAAGGACTGTGCAATTCCAATGAGGAAAAAAGACAGCACTAACCTCAAAATGCAGTTTTACAGGTAGAAAGAACGGGTATATTCTCCGATTTATTACAAATTCAGAGTCAGTTCTGACAGGTTGTGAATTGCAGTTTCTAAATATGCAAAAAATTTACATAAAGTTTGCACAGTGCTTTGAAATTTAATGTTATATTAGTTATCAAAATAAATTAGTTTCCATCTCACCTTTAGCTAAGAGTAATTATTAGAGTTTCTATTATAATTGGTTTTGAAATCAAAGCCATTTACATAAACTGGTGGATTTTCTTGTCAACAGAAGAGTATTATATTGCATTTATATAAAAATTGTAAGATTCGACCAACATTTTTAAATAGCAAAAAGAAATCCTACTCCCCTAATTCAAAAGAAGTGAGAAATAAAGAAAATATAGTATTTCCCCTGATGGTTACTCTATTACAGAACCAGAAGATTCTCAGGAGACAAGAACAACATGTGAGTTTGCAGATGACACCAAACTGGGCAGGACTGTTGATCTGCTGGAGGGTAGGGGGGCTCTGCAGAGGGATCTGGACAGGCTGGATCGATGGGCTGAGGTCAACTGTATGAGGTTTAATAAGGCCAAGTGCCGGGTCCTGCACTTGAGTCCCAACAACCCCATGCAACGTTACAGGCTTGGGGAACAGTGGCTGGAAAGCTGCCTGGCAGAAAAGGACCTGGGGGTGCTGGTTGACAGCTGGCTGAACACGAGCCAACAGTGTGCCCAGGTGGCCAAGAAGGCCAACAGCATCCTGGCCTGTATCAGAAATAGTGTGGCCAGCAGGAGTAGGGAAGTGATTGTGCCCCTGTACTTGGCACTGGTGAGGCCGCACCTTGAATCCTGTGTTCAGTTTTGGGCCCCTCACTACAAGGAGGACATTGAGGTGCTGGAGCGTGTCCAGAGAAGAGCAATGAAGCTGGTGAGGGGTCTGGAGAACAAGTCTTATGAGGAGTGGCTGAGGGATCTCGGACTGTTCAGTCTGGAGAAGAGGAGGCTGAGGGGAGACCTTATCGCTCTCTACAACTACTTGAAAAGGGGTTGTGGCAACGTGGGTGTTGGTCTCCTCTCCCAAGTAACTAGCAATAGGATGAGAGGAAACAGCCTTAAGTTGTGCCAGGGGAGGTTTAGATTGGGTATTAGGAAAAATTTTCTTTACTGAGAGAGGTGTCAGGCATTGGAACAGGCTGCCCAGGGAAGTGGTGGAGTCACCATTGCTGGAGATGTTTAAAAACCATGTAGATGTGGCACTTTGGGACATGGTTTAGTGGGCATGGTGGTGTTGGGTTGATGGTTGGACTTGATCTCAGAGGTCCTTTCCAACCTTAATGATTCCATGATTTCTATGGTTATGCACTTTTTTGGGAATAGCCTGCTTCTCCCCTCCCAGTTAAGCTAATTAGCTAAAGCTGTTACAATATGGGAATTACAGTATGGAAATCTACAAAACTGTGAAGTTTGAAATTCTAAGCAGCAAACAAAAAGTACTGGACTTTACTGGAGTAATTCTTTAATGGCTAAAACTTTGTCCTTAAAAAAATTAAGTCTACTTCATAACTGCTGAATTGCAACTCTGCTAGTTTCAGAAATCAGTCTGTTCCCTCAAATTCATATTCTTCCAAAATGAAAATCTCATTTGAGACAGGTAGAAAGTACCATGAAGGTTCAGTTCACTGGGGAAGACTGAACGCTGGTTTTAGTGCACTCTGGCTGCCTAAGGGTAGTTGCCTGTGGGTTGTGGTTTCCTACTCAGCAGTTTAGTACTGATCTTTCTATCTTGTAATTGCTGCTCAGGACCTTGTTCAAGGTTTGTATTTTTATCGGGACAGTAAAACTGATTTGTTATTTAAATTTAAAATGATTCTGCATCTTGTATATTTAGCAAATTAGTTCAGGAGCTGCCCATCCCACACTCACTGACAAAAATCTGGGGAATCGGGAAATTTGTATAAAGACTGTCATTTCTTATTTTATACATATCTGATGGTTTTAAAAGATTTTTGTGCCCTAAACAAACTTAAATGATTTTACTGATCTTCAAGGAATGTTTCTCTCTCTAGCAGAGCATATGACAAACATTAAAAGAAGGCTTTGATTCACAGCAGAATGCAATGTAAAACTGAAATCCTCTTTGACCTGCACACCTTACCACCCAGCCCAAAACCCCTCTGGGTTGTTCCCTCAAGCTCACACATATCAAAGGGCTGAAAAGGGCCATGCACCAATTTAAAGGTCAAATTAATAGCACAATCTCTAAACGGGTTCTACTAGAAGGATCTAGGTATTTTTGATTCCTTATGTCTAAATTCACGTGAAAGAATTTTATCTGTGAAATCCTTCATTCACAATCACTAGGTGTTATTGACTTTTCCTTCACAGAACCTATGCTGGTTGGAGGAGAGATACTAGATGGAATAGAGGAAGATGTCCTATACAATTTTTTTTTGCTCTCATCCAGAATTTTATTTAATAGACTACACACTACAGATAAAGTATACTTCCCAAGACCTATCACCATGCTATCTGTAAGAGCCATGTTTCTTAGACTCAGTGATTTCTTAAAAACAAAGTTTTAACCCATGCAGTTCATGACACCAGCTCAACTATCTGCTGATGGAAGCCACATGGTAAATGATGCCAGAAAAATTCCTCAAAGTACAAGGAATTGTATTGCTAAGCAAGACTTCTGAAGTATTTTACAAATTCATTAAAAATACAATAAGCATTTAAAATATTATTTAAATGTTAATGTTATTAGTATTAGTTATCATTGTTAATGATAATTAATACTTATTAAAATAAATTATGTGACTGGAAGTAAGGCAAGGCAAGAGTGAGAAAGAGAGAGAAAGGTCTACAAAGATACATGCCAGCATCTTTTATTTCCATGGGAAGTTTTCACCTCTACATGATCCTGCAATTTTATTCTTTTTTAAATGCTGCACTAGGTCACAACTGTAACTTCAAATAATTTTCTTCAACTATTCAAAAAACATTTCTAAAACTGTTTTTTTTAAGCCTTTCTTTTTACACAGATAAATTTCACTGTCAGTCTGTCCTACGTATTCTGTAACTTCTAAACCTCTTTACTGACTTCAATTAAATTTGAGAAGTGATAAAAATCTCAACACACCTACAACTCTGTTGAAAAAAGAGAAATACTAAACTTTTTCTTGGGCAAGATACTTCTTTTTACGCGTCTGAAGAAGCAACCAGCATATGACACCTGCTGTTTGAAGACTGTCTACATGACAAAAGCAATAATTAAACATTCAATTCCTTCTCTCTAATCCATACATAGTCATCAAATCTGTATTAATTTAGTCAGATTAACAACGTTGAAAACAGGGATTCAAAAGTTTTCAGTGTCTGAATATTTAAAAGCACATAATTACATAAAACCTATAATGTAGGTCACTATACATTATATAAATGCCTCAGCTCTAATTATAGGTGTAATTCTTGAAATTAGCAGCTTCAGTCCCATGTGTCTCATGACTGATGCATGCACCTTTGAAGCTGATACAATTCAGAGTGTAAGCGACTTCCCAGAAACAGCAAGATCATGCTCAAGAAATATAAATAGGTATTTCCCTCTCAAAGGAAAAAAGGAAAAAAAAAAAAAAGGAGCTGGGAACTAAGCAAAAGTCATTATTTAACCTTAGGCAGAATTACAAAAAAAGAATACACATGTCTCTGAACTGAAATTAAAATGTTCCGTAAATTCAAAGCAACTTGGACCTTAAGTGATATTTTGATGTCATGCCCTGAAGTCTGCTATAGTTTTTACCCTGTTTCAACATACAAATCAACAGAGTTCAGGTGTACTAGTCCATTTGAGCTGAAAAACCCTGACAGAATTCTAACTCAGCCATTGCTACTTCCATATTTGAGAAAACCCTAACTTCTGTGTGTAACAAATATTTCTAAGAATGTGAAAGCAAAGCCCTATTTTCTTCACTAAATAACTTTCCATCTTTTTAATGGAGAAACACTTTCTACCAAGGCTTGTGGTGACTAGACAAAGAGCAATGGTTTTAAACTGAAAGAGGGTAGGTTTAGACTGGACACAAGGAAGAAATGCTTTGTGTTGAGGGTGGTGAGACACTGGAACAAGTTGCCCAGAGAAGTTGTGGATGCCCCATCATTGGAAGTGTTCAAAGTCAGGTTGGACCTGGCTTTGGAGCAACCTTATGTAGTGAAAGATGTCCCTGCCCATGGCAAGGGGGTTGGAATTGGATGATCTTTAAAAGGTCCCTTCCAGCCCAAACCATTCTATGATTTAGTTACGATTTAGTGTGAATTTATATCACAAATGAAAAAGCACTAACATGAGCTCATAATGTATTACACACTAATTTTAATTTGATATCTGGCTAGTATTGAAATGTCAGCAACTGACAGGCAATCTAATAAAAAATATTAAGTTGAGGTAATCGTTTTCAGCTTGTTTTCCTACTTCAGTTGCAACACTGTCTCACAAACTTACAGGCTGACTTGCCAATGTCCTTTACCCTGGAGCTAATCAAATCAAGCTTGTATCTCTGACAAAACAAGATGCCACCTCCCAGACAATAAAGAAAACTATGTATGTAGTTTTGAATTTTTTTTTTTTTAAAAGCTCTTAGTGTAACCGTCTTTTAAATCAATTTAATTCTAAAGTCTATCTTAGCAAATGGCAATTCAAATTATGAACATAAATGGACAAGATCTCTATCATCCATATTCATGATCCTTTACTTGCTAGGTAAACAGCACTGACAAAAAGAATTGCTTTATTTCAGTATTATTGTTAGAAAGAATTTACATAAGCAAATACTTTTTTTTTTCCTAGTTCATATTTACATATATGAACTAGAACTATATATTCTTATATATATGAACTGAATAGACTATTTCTCATTTTGCTGATAGCTATACAAAGACAAGATAAGAAGTCAACATACAACTGCAGAAAACAATTGCTAAAATAAGAAAATACATATATATATTTTACCCCATGGCGTATAACTTTTGCGCAATCCTCTGCCATTTTTCCATATATTAAAATATTGATGCTGTTGACCCGTGAACATAAGTTATCCAAATCTAGAGAAAAGAAAAAAAAGCAGAAGTGATTCAAATCATCCTTTCTCCAAACAAAACAGCAACAGGAAGAGATTTCCAAAATAAGTTAATTTACTGAGCCTAACACTTTTCATTCCAATTAATCTACAAACAGAAAATCCCTTCAAATACACAACTGCTTTTGTGTGCTAACTATAGGTATATCAAGTAGAATATTCTTCATAAAAGGACCATATAAAATGTGCACGTTGTACATCAATGTACATTAAACAGAAATTTCCACTTGGACAATTCAGTGTATAGTGTTAGAGAGTGTCCTGGTTTCAGCCAGGATAGAGCTGGTTTTCTTCACAGAAGCTAGTGTGAGACTGTGTTTTGGATTTGGGATGAGAAACTGTTGATAATGTGCTGATGTTTTGGGTTGTTGCTGAGCAGTCAAGGACAGTCCAGCTTCTTGTGCTGGGCTGCCAGCGAGCAGGCTGGGGGTGCCCGGGGAGCTGGGAGGGGACACAGCCAGGACAGCTGACCCAGACTGGCCAAAGAGATATTCCCTATCATACGACGTCATGCCCAGTACATAAACTGGAGTTAGCCGGGGGGCAGAAATCGCTGCTCGGGGACGGGCTGTCGATCACTGGGTGGTGAGCAATTGCTGTATTGGGCATCACTTGATCTTGTACATTCCTTTGTTGGTATTATCATTGTTGCTTCTTTCTTTCTTTCTGTCCTGTTAAACCGTGTTTACCTCAACCCACGAGGTTTTTTTCCTAATTCTCTCCCCCGTCCCACTGTGGGAGGGGGAGTGAGTGAGCGGCTGCATGGTGCTTAGTTGCCAGCTGGGGCTAAACCACGACAGAGAGGAAATACTATCCAGTAACATTTGAATTTTTACATTAACACACATCATATAAACTAGAGATATTCCAGGATGTACACATATCAGTAAATAGTCTTCCAGAAGGACTGAGGCAGAAATTACATCGTTAGGTTAGAAGAGCTTTCTACTTGCTGCTGTTTCAGAAACAATGCTAATGATTTATATACACAAACTCATTTTTTGAGTCTGTGGAGAATGTGCAGAAACTCTCAGCCCTCCTGAACAGCCATGTGAAATTAGAAAGACTCAAGGAAGTTTTGTGTCCTTCTTTGGGAACCCTGAAGCCAGCAAGGAAACTGATTCACATCCCATCAACTTCATTCACCTCTGCTAACACCAGTCACAAGCAGTATCACCAGGTAGGATCTGCACACCCCAGCCTGCTCTTTGGTCACTGTCACAGAATTTGTAGAATCAGGAAGGCTCAGAGGGAGGAAGTGATGATTCTCTAACCAGTGTAAAGAAGGAGCTGAGAAGGAAATGGGAAGAAATTGAAAGTTCCTCGAATAGAAAGTTCCTTCCAACACAGACTCCTGGCTCATGACATCCTCCTCCTTCCTGGCTGGAGAGTGTGATGAGCTTTGAACTTAAAAGGGACATATTATTTCTTAGTATCATTTATTACATGTGTTAATGTGTCTACTAATATGCAAATACCCAAGTAATCAGGTGAAATTCCGTTTTTTAACTGCTTAGATTAAAACAGAATGAAATACAAATATTTTGCTGCTAATCAACGTACTGAAATATAAAGACTATATTGTTTCCATTAGCTTACCTGACATGTTTAAAATTATTTATATTTGTAGAGATTGAAGATGTTCAGAAAGTATTTTAAATATAACTTTTTACTGAACACTAAAAACGCAGGTACTAGAAATGTAATAGTATGATGTTAAAAAGAGTGTCAAGAAGTTCAACAAAATAAATTTAAAATGTATACTTAAATGTAGTACCTTGAAGAACAACCTTGAAAAAGTCTGTCCCATCTCCGAGTTTTGTTAGTGGGTAGGAAAGAATAACTATTCCCTAAAAGGTGAAAAAAAAAAAAATAACGTGAACTAAGACAATACACCTAAGTTACTCAAACAATGATAATGGGTGAAACATCTGTAAGCTAAAAAAAATGGTAGAATCAAAGCGATAAGTACAGATTACCATCTGAATTCTTAAAAAAAATTAATACAAACTGATAAAGACAGCATTGAAGAGCAACATTCTTGGGATATAAGGAAAATGTAAAGGAAATATTACATGTCAATACTACTTAGGTGCTACTGACTAGATGATAAGCTTAGACTAAACAATGAAATGGTAGCTATGGAAGTACCTCTTACTAGTTACAATAATAGCAGAAAGGCTACAGTTTTAGCACAAAACCTGAAAGGTGGTTAAAAAGGTAGGGCGATGAAAATCTTAAAAGATACAGCAATTTCTCCAAAAATATTGCCAAAGGATTACAACGTAAATATCATAACAAAATCATGGTCAACAGATAAAAGACATATATGAAGATAAATAATCTAAGAAATACAAAAATAATGTACAGCTGGGAGAACAGTATTACAAAGTTTTGAAACTGTAGTGACCTATTTGTCAATAATACAAAGGCTCTAAAAGATGCAAAAGTTCTATTAATTATGTAAAAATACTCTCCTCATCGTGCTACAATGAAGCAAAAATCACAGGCCAGCTACTTCAGTTATGTTAACATCCCTTTGGAACAAATGTATTTTGTTAGGAATATATCTCAAAGAAGGTTCTCCTTTAACAGTAGCAAAAATGTCAAAGTAATTCTTCCACAGCATGGCAGGTAAAGCATTATTTCCTTCTCAAGGATAAAAACACAGAAATTGTTTCAATAAAGAAAAATACAAAAATTTCAAAACAGACTCTATAAAGTGTTTAAGAGAACAGCACAGAAAATAAAACTAAAGGTTCCTTGTAAAGAGACAGCAGGGACAGTCTATAAATGCACAAAAGCAACACTAAGAGAATAGTCAGGTAAATCATAATGATTTCACAGGACACATATTCAGCGGGAAGCTTGACCTAAATGTTAGTAAACACTTCTTAAATCAAATTAGGATAAAATGTGCAGCAGTGAATTGTTACTGTGGAGGACTTTCAAAGTAAAATTAATCCTACAACATGTTAACTGAGGAGGAATCCAAATCAGGTTCAACCATTTATTTTACCATCTGTTTTATAAAGAAATACTAAGACTCCACAAATCATCCTTTTCCAACCCAAAGTATATTTTAAATTTTTTTACATTAAACAAATAGTCATGTTGAATTAGATTTAACATGTACCATATTGCTTTACTGCTTTCGAGACAGTAGTAATGCTTCATTTAAGACCAAAATTAAGGTCAAAAATCTACGATCACATGTTTTTAACAGGTAAGTTCCTACTTTTCACAGGGAAGACTAATGAGTTTTCTAAAGAAACTTAAGTATCAAATACTTATTTTAACAATTAGCATCTGCAGAATAATGTTACGAGATTTGTCTATGAATACTTACAGAAAGGTTTGCCACTTCTTTTCAAAATTACAACTTTATCTTGAACCATACTCACAGGTCAACCAAACACTACAGAATTTTTCCTGTAATAAAGTCTTTGCAATGAAACCAAGTCACCTCAGGAACACTGTATTTACAGGTTTTTTTTTCTTACTAAAGAAATTTCAATCCACACAAGGATGCTATTTAAAAACAGAATACACTGATGAGACAAAGACTATTCTTTCTGGCCATTTTTACTATTTATTTTTCCTTTTACATCCTGGTATCTTCCAATGAGTTTTTACATTCTGGGACCACATTCTTCACTATAATAGTCTGGCCCCACCACTTTCCTTTGTATCCCACACACCTACACTTCTAGTTCTCTTCCTCAGCAGAAATACTACCCACTGCTTTCTCAACATGCCTGGAGCTCTTGGGTTCCCAACTTCAACAAAACCTACCTTAGCAAAACCTGCTCAAATTCACTCTTCCCCCACAAATCCTGCACTGCTTATTGAGCCCACAGACAAACTTCTTCCAAACACCCTCCCCATTCAATAGGCCACTAGACTCACTCTCAAACTGACTACGTGCAGTTCCTCTAGTGAATCTGTCTCCTTCCTTGCCGCAGCCTCGTTCCCCATCCTGATCTGGCAGCTGATTTTCATGTTTGGTTCAGCTTTGCCACAGTAAAATCCAGAGGACGATGAATTAATGGGAGGAGGCATCAGGTTCAACTAGAGGATATCATGACTGAGGAGGTATGGACATGTGCTGTCTTCCCACAAATCTAAATTAAAATTTGTATTGTTCAGAGGGATGCCAGAAAGCAAAAAAGTTTTGGAAGAATGAAAGTACTGAGGCACACAAGCCAAACAGAAGCATCCTGGGTGTTTTTTGTTGCTTTTTTTGCAGAACACACTTCATAAAAATCCTCCTCTCCCCTTCCTCCCTTCTCAAAGCAAGACATGATCCCTATTTTGGCAGGTCTAAAGTGACAGAGTGTTCTGCCACCACTAAGATAACCTAACATCAATGCATTCTAAGGTTCACTTCAAGCTCAGCCTGCAGAACTGGATTTTCCTACATATTTAATGGTGCATTAGCACCAGCTTTATCAGCTCTCCAGTTTCACTGTTTTTATGCCAAGCTGTTTTAGTCACCAACTAATCCATGTCAGCAGCAGCATGAAGTTCTCTTAACATAAGGCAGAAGTCTGAGAAAGAGATTCTATACACTTTCTTTTTCAGCAATCAGCTATAACACTGCATGTATGCTTTAAATCATAGTTAGGAAAGCAGAACACTTATTACCAAACAGAAACATTTATTTTGGCAGAAACATTTTCTAATTTTTAATCTGTTTTTGTCTTCTTCAACATTTCCTTTGTGAACAAGAATCCCTGTTCTTCAGTGTCAGGGGTGCTTGCATACATGGCTTTTAAAAGCAGGAAAGCCTATATGGTGAATGGGGACAGAAAACTACACCCTGAGGAATAAAAACCTTGTTTCCTAGCAGCATTAGTTATTGATGTTTCCATTTGTTCCTTTACAAGACCTAAGGGAGGCTGGATCATTCTCAATCAAACCACCTCCTTTGCTTTACCTAATTGCAGTACTCCTGGCATCTCTTTGATACCGTAATAAACTAGTCCAGAGAGTGAGAGCAGCAGCAAACTACCCTCTCTCCATTAATATGGATAGTCTTCTGCCAGTTTATTTCTCATGAATGGACTCACCACAGGGCGTAGAGCCACTAGAACTGGGAATATACAGCCGGGGAAGCAAAAATGTTTTTTGGGTACAGAAAATCATTAGGCCAGTTCAGCTCATATTTTTGAAATATTTGTGCCATTTTTTAAGAATTCAAGCCACCTAGGGTTTTCCTACAGTTAGCTACTTTTTTTTTTTTTTTTTTTTTTTTAAACAGGCTGACAGCAAGCCTGGGATGATGTTGATTTCCTGCCACTTAAGCATCAGGAATAATTATTTTTGAATGGTTCTGAAAATTTCTTCTAAAGTTAAACAGCTTAAAAAAGAAAACCTTCAAGAACTGACACTGCATTTTACAGAGTATACTTGTTTTAGGGATGAAAAAAACATTTCTGCATTTCACTAGTACACTAGGATTGTATTTCCAATCTGAAAAATATTTGGGACTCCTGTAAAGTACAAATGCACACTTGATAAAAAAAAATAATTCTATCTTGATGCAGGTAGTTGCTACAGAGTCTTCTTTTCATAAAGCTGGACATTGCATTGCTTCATACAAGAAAGGAAAACTCCTTTAGAAGTCACTGCTCTAAAATCTGATCTTTATCAGGATGGTGGTGCTTATTACTATTTTTTTAAAAACAAAATACCACTTAACCTCCCCCAATCCTTCCATTTTCAGCACAGCATTCTGCATACTAATGTGTATTTAAATGGGTCCACAGTTTAGAAACTAAGAAAACACCTTGTAAAATTTAAGTCTGATAATGTAAGAGAAAGGGGCAGAACTGTGAATCAATGAAGTCAATAGCAACAATGCAACAAAGTTCAACAGGGTCATAATTTTGTGTTGCTTAAAGATATGCAACAGATGCACACAAAGACACAGATGCAGCAAGTCACCAACTGAGCTGGAATATGGAGGTCCTTCATAAATACATCAGGAGCTATTTTAAAGTACGCCAAAATTCTTTTATTTTTAAGTTACCTGAAGGTATTTGTTGGTATGATCAATGTCTTCTTGCAGATGTTTCAAATTCTCCTTCTGCAAATGGCTTGGTAGTGGAGTCTCAGATTTTCCTTTAATGATCTTCAGCAATTGAACAGGCATAGCTGCTTTATCTAAACAAAAAAGGTAAACAGACTCCTGAGGCTACTCATCTGGTTCAAATTAAGAGTTACTATAAGTTGCAATTTACTCAGATGGGGAGTATTTATCTACTTCATAATAAGAAAATTTAATTATGTAAGACTAAAAATCTTCAGAAAGATTGGCTTCATCTCTTAGTACTACGGATAGCAGGAAGACAGAAAGTAACATTTCCTTGGCAATAGACAGTTATCCAAATTACTTTTTTTCGCAAACATTCCAAAACAGTACAAACAGCAACAAATATTACTTTATAGATGAATGCAAAGAGTAATGTAAAGACTGTGAATATTTTATGTACCAAAATGCACATTAAAAACCAAGCAGAGACTTGGAATGACTCCTTTCCCAGCACAGGTCATGGATGAACAGTCTCTATATTCAGTTGTTTCCCTGTAAAACAATTTGACCGCATCAAAGTAAAACATCTGTCATTGTAACTTAAAATGAACAAAAAATGCTTATGTACAGATTAAAAAATTTTGATCAATGTATCAAGTAAAGGCAAATAATAAAGAAAATAAGATGGGCATCTACAAATGCTAAACACTGAATGCATTGGTAAAAAGCTAAGAAAAGTATGACTGTTGTCTATTGTTTGTTCTCACTGTGCTAAAAGTCAATGAAATGAATTCTTGGTGATATCACTGTTAAAATAACGAGAATGGGGGAGAGGAAGAGTAGTCTATTACAGTGAAGTTACACATATGAGAAATATGTGATCTAGCAATAAGTAGTTATTGCTATATTTTCTCATTACATGGTCATCTCATTCTTGGGATATCTTTGGGTTTTTGCTGCACAATTTTTACAATTTTTATTTAAAGTGGGTATCTACAGAAAAGTCAGAGAATTATCAATCTTCTGTCTTCTGTAAGTTTTAATAAACTACACCAAAAATGCTTTCTATTTTCTGAAAACCCAGCTGGCAGTATTATAGCTACAGTTCTAATTTCAGACAGAGTTTTAGCAATCCTTATATGACAGTAAAGAACAAAAAAAAGTATTTCCTATGCGTTAGGATGGAAACACACAAAAACTTGGTATTCTACTAAATAAAACTTAAAGTATGTTTTCATCTCAGTTCAGAAGTGCTTTATCAGTGCTAGACAGAAGGAAGTAGAGGGAGAAAGAGGGAAAGCCTTGGTGCTGCACAAGCACTGCTCAGCCACAGCTGAGATACTGGTGTCTGATCAACACTGCTTTAGTCACAAATCCAAAACACAGCACCACGCATGCTGCTACGAAGACAGTTAACTCCATCCCAGACAGACCCAGTATACATATCTAAAACATATCCAACAGGATACAGTGACATGTCATGGAATGGACACATACTGGAGCAGTTCGTGAAGAACTGCAGCCCAGGGGAAGAACCAACACTGGAGAAGTTTGTGAAGGACTGTCTCTCATGGGTGGGACCCCACACTAGAGCAGGGGAAGACAGTGAGGAGGAAGGAGTAGCAGAGATAAAATGTTATGAACTGACCACAGCCCCCATTCTCCATCCCCCTGTGCCGCTGGGTGGGGAGGAGGTAGAGAAGTCAGGAATGAAGCTGAGCTCAGGAAAATGGGAGAGGTGGGAAAAGGGGTTTTACGTTTGTTCCTATTTCTCATTATCCTACTCTGATTTGACCTGTAGTAAATTAAATTTTTTTTAGTTTCCCCAAGTTTGAGTCTCTTTTGCCCGTGACGGTAACTGATGAATGATCTCCCTGTCCTTATCTTGACCCACAAGCTTTTTGTTGTATTTTATCCTCCTGTTCTGTTAAGGACGGGTAGTGACAGAGAGGCTTGTGGGCACCTGGGGGCCAGCCAAGATCACCCCACCACTGCACAGAGCTGGGAGGTACAACAGGAAGACAGGTTTTGATTTCTACTTGAGCTGAAGGAGAGGCAAAAGCCTGGTACAGAGATGCAGATGCTGTTCCATCTCTGTTGACTGCTTTAACTAGTAAAGCAACAAGAGTTAGAATTTCTATAAAATATCACTAACTGATGCTAAAAATGATGCCTTTATCTCTAAGTTTTCAAACATGAACCACGACAGCATTGTCATTAGCTTACTAGGATTTCAAGCCTCAGCAACTAGAAGTCTTACAAAGCTTTTCAGCTGAAAGTATCTACTTCATATATTCTAGCAGGCTGAGAAGCTGACGTATTCCACCTAGAAACAGCCAACTTCAAAGTTAATCGGCAATATTGATCTTCATCCAGCAACAGTATAATGAGCTAGGGAGATGCAGAACATAATGGATTAACACTTTTTTTATATTTCTCCCTGCTATAGTACTTGAGCAATTAAATAGACTTTCCTGGGTTTTTTTCCCCCACAAAAACGTCTAACAGTAAGATGCATCTTACAAAACAAACACCATTGCTAAAAACAAAACAAAGAAAGGAACTGAGGTTTAAAAACTCATCTCTTTCTAATGACTACCCTGAAATTCTCCAGCTCCCTTGCTTTAATTTAAAAAGAACTTTTGCCATTTGTTTCAATGGAACAAGTATTCCACATGTGCCTTCAAAGTTACAAAGGAAAATGTCTAAACAGGAGCCATATATAAGCTGATGCAGTGGGACCTGCCCGTATTATTTACTTACTTTATACTCCTTTACTTGAATGTCCTAAATTGTAGAACATTCAAGTAGAAAACAAGATATTTTTTTCCCTGGATATTAAACTTCTGTACATATAGAATATAAGGTCATGTATTTTAACTGCTAACCTCTTGTCCTGGTTTCAGCCAGGATAGAGCTGGTTTTCTTCACAGAAGCTAGTGTGAGACTGTGTTTTGGATTTGGGATGAGAAACTGTTGATAATGTGCTGACGTTTTGGGTTGTTGCTGAGCAGTCAAGGACAGTCCAGCTTCTTGTGCTGGCCTGCCAGCGAGCAGGCTGGGGGTGCCCGGGGAGCTGGGAGGGGACACAGCCAGGACAGCTGACCCAGGCTGGCCAAAGAGATATTCCCTATCATACGACGTCATGCCCAGTACATAAACTGGAGTTAGCCGGGGGGCAGAAATCGCTGCTCGGGGACGGGCTGTCGATCACTGGGTGGTGAGCAATTGCTGTATTGGGCATCACTTGTTCTTGTACATTCCTTTGTTGGTATTATCATAGTTTCCTTCTCTCTTTCTGTCCTATTAAACTGTGTTTATCTCAACCAATGAGTTTTTTTTTCCTAATTCTCTCCCCTGTCCCACTGTGGGAGGGGGAGTGAGTGAGCGGCTGCGTGGTGCTTAGTTGCCGGCTGGGGCTAAACCACAACACCTCTGAAGCTCCCTGATTCTTGTTCTCTGCAATTAAAAAACAGAGACGTGAGCTCTAAGAGTTATAAAAGCAAATTTTCAAAAACAAACTGATACAGCACCAGCTTCCCAAATCTACATGAAGATATCTTTAGTGACATCCTTGGTGTTCACAGCTCTCCTGAAAAGCAACTAAGTGAAAATAAGTCTATCAAGTATCTTTGTTGTTCTCAGAAGGCTGACTTCATAACACTGACAAGAATCATTCCAATTTGAGTCTGCTGCTAAAGGAGTCTGCAAGTGGCGTAAACAGAGATATATCATGGGTGGTTAAAAAAAAAAAAGAGGCTGTAAGAAAGGTTGAAGGTTGACAGCATCATGGGATACTCCTGGAACATGAGGGACACACACCACACACAGAGTAGAAGGAAGAAGGCAGTGAACTACGTAACACCTTTTGCCTTCCAATAGTTGAAAGTGACAAAACCAGAAAGAGCAAGGGACAAAAAAACTTAATAATTTTAACAAGCAAAGAATTATACGAAAGGATATACACTGTATGAAAACCCAGAAGAAACACCCTGGAAGAGAAAGCAATATATATCACTTGGTTAAGCAAGTAAAATATAACACTGAGAATGGCCATGGGCTGAACTTTTATATGCTGCTCTGCCCTATCCTTGATTTTCTACCTACTAATTTTCTGGACCTTAAATTTCTGACAGTGGAACAATCTACTACAACCCACTAGTTCTGTCTTAATTGCCTATGGAATATTAACATTTATTCCAAAAGCATCAATCTTTAGCATTTCCTTTCAGGTGCAGCACATCCCAGATACAAGCTCTGAAAGCTGGTAACTTCAGTGTTTAAGACAAAGTATATACCCAAAGGCTTATGCACTTATAGAATCAGACAATGGGTCTACAAGAGGTTTAAAGACTGTAATTCTTGAGCTTTGCACTGCAAAATAGGGTGGTAGAAAGAACGTGACCATTTAAGTCTTTTTGTGAAAGTCTTACATCTTTTTTTCTCTAGGCTTTTTGAACTTTCATTATAATTAAATTAAAAAAAATCTTAAATGGAAAAACACCAGAATTTAAACTCTCAGATAAGTTATATCACCCTTCAGTGCACACTGAAAATCATTAAGAAACCACAAGCTGCAGCTGCAAGTGAAGTTAACAGCACACAGCCACAAACAATACAAAACCGTTGGCATGAACACCAGTGCAACATGACTGAAAGAAAGGAATAAAAGAAAAATAAGCCACACCGGAAAGGCAAATTTGTTCTTATCATCAAGACAATTCATCACTGTTTCTCCCCTTCCTCCATGCTTCCCTAAGCAATATGAAATAGCTGTATTTTGTATGGCAATTAAAATAGTAAAGCAGTACAAAGTTTCTAAAAGATTTCAGTACAAAAAGCTGTAGGGAGCAAGCTCAGTATACAAAAATGTTCTCATACACTGTCAGTGTTAAACTAAAGGTACCAACATGCCTTATAATAGTCTAAACCCCCAGGGAACTTCTAGCAGTGCAAAATATCCTATTAGCTCTGAAAGACTGACCAAGTTGACCTCCTGTTAGAACTGTGAATCACTCCATGTATGTTCTGAATCTACAAGTTACTGAATTCTTTTGAGCAAGAAGAATCTCTGGGATTCAGTGAAGATCAATAGAACTTTCAAAAATGGTAACAAATCAGAAGAAAACTCATCTTACTAGTAATGTAATTATGTCCCATAGTCCTCCTATGAGGAACAAGTAAAATGAGGAAAACGGGGTAATGACAGTCACAGTTAATGTCTTGGTTTCTTCCTCCCAGATCAACAGAAAAAAGCATTTTCTGGAAGAGGACAAAGAGATCACAGAGCAGGAATTTGCCTTTACTGGCCCATTGCCTTTATTTGATAACTAAGTCCATCATATTTGTCTTCCATATCTAGTTCTCTAAAATACAACAATTCTATTTCCTTCAGTAAAAAAAAAAAAAAAAAAATCAAAACATATTTAAAAGAAGAAAAAAAAATTTAAAAATCTGAGCCCCTAACAGCACCCTAAATTTTAAACAAGATGCAAGACAAGCTTTGCCACTTTTAGTTCATACTGCCAAAAACTCAGAATGTAAATTAAATATTATAGACAATACAACTCCATTGGAAAAACCGCAACCCCAAAAGACTGAAATATAAGCATACTATTATTCTCCATCTTGAATCCAGAATTAACTTCATGGAGGAGGAAGTCAAAGTCAGATCTGTTCTTCTTTTATGCCTTATAATCATAATACATCAATCCAGTGCACAGGAGAGCAAGTATTTAACACCTCTTTGCCTGGTTTGCTCAAATCCACCCAGTATTTAAACCTTTGCTCAACCCAAAGATACACACTACTGCGTCCTGACTCTGGCTGTCACTACAACAAATGGACTATTCCTCTGCAGCCTCCTCTAGAACACAACTTTTTTTAAAGAACTAATGAGACTACTTAGCTTTGGGGCAGAAAAGCAAAGACAACACAAGAAGTGAGAGGTAAATTGAAAAGATTACACCCTTCTCTGCAAGCAAGAAATACTTCAGTGACACACAAAAACGACATATGGGATTAATGTCATTTTGCAAAAAGGAAGCTGTAGCAGAGGCATGAGGAGATTCTTTATCTATCAAAGCAGATGCTACTTGCAGAGAGACACGTAAACTCATTCTCCAAATCAAAGAATAAAACACATGAATGTGTGGACCTCTGGAGGAAATCTCACCAGTTTCATGAAGAATGAAGGAATAGCCAAGAGCATAAGCATCTTATTGATGTGGTCATTCAAAATGGTAGATTTCTGAATGTCCTATAAACACAAACACTACTCAGTGCAATATGTAGGCTAGTTGTGGAAAAGTTAAATCAATTCTGATATAGGTAATGCCTCGCTTACATATGCACACATACGTAGACACAGCCATACACTCTTTATGTAATTTGTGTGAAATTTCCTCATAAAAACAACAATTACACCATTGAACAAAGCAGACCATATAAAGCTGCCACAAACTCAACATGCAATCAGTCACAAGAGAAATCTTTTGTCATACAGCGGTCTTAATGAAATAGAGAGGACCACTCATGAAGAACAAAGTATCTAGTCTGGAAATTTTGGAACAGTCTAATCTTGTAACTTGTGATTTCCTTGAGAATTCTCAGGAGGAGAAAACAACACATAGCTAACTAAAACAGAAGGAAACACCAAGTGAGCAATGTGATACATTTTATTCCCTTAGTTGCAAGGCTTCAGCGTGCTGCTGCAACAGACCTTCAGGCTCTTACCTTTTGGAAACAAGTCCTAGGTCATCCTTACTCTTAATAACACAGCTGGTACCTACACTTTTACTAGGATACAACTAGAATTCTCAAAAAAACCCACACCACAAAGCCAACCCAAACCCTCCTTTATTAATTTCAGATTATAATTTACTAATCTGATATTGTGCAAAAGAGGCCACAATCAAATGTATCAAAAAAATGGATTCTTACACTGCAATTCATCTCAACGATATTTCAGCTCTAGAAAGCAGCCACCCGCTGCAAAACAGACCTCAGGAAAACAGAGCTAGACAGCAGATCCTTTCAGAATGTGAACTGTAATCACTTCAGAAAGTCAATCCAGCAATTGCAAGAAGCGGAGACCTTTAAAACCAAGCTCTTAGATGTGTTAGTATAGGTGTATTAACAGCAATAACTTTTTTTCATTACACTCAGTGCCTACACAAAGAGAAGAGCTGAGTTTCTAACCCGCAAAGCACTGTGTTTGCCAACCCGGGGACCCAGCTCCTGTAGCAGAGGCGGCGTGCAGGGCAGCTCAGAGAGGGAAGGTCGGTGTAAGGTAACTGTCGCTCCCACAGCGGAAAGCAAAGCCTAGCAAGGCGCCAGGGCGGCACAAGGCAACGACGTGGGCTCTGCCCCGCCGGGGCGGCGGCCCAGAAGCCAGGTCGAGGCCACGAGGTCTCCGGGGTACGAGAGACCCCTCTTCCACAGCCGGGCCGCTCGCTCCCCTCAGCCCTACGGAGGGGGCAGAGCATCCCGCCACGCACTTGCTCCCGCACAGCAGCCGCGGTGGCACAGGGCACCCCGCAGGCCCGTCGGTACCTGTCTCTCGGCGGAGGCCCGCCACTGCATCCGCCAACCCCACTTCCGCCCGCACCGCGCGCCTTGCCGCCCACCGGGCATGCCCGGACTAACCGCGCATGCGCACCGGCAGCGCCGACCACCTCTCCTGGCCTCTCACGGCCGTTGGCCCCGCCAGAGGGCGGTACGAGCATGCGCTGTGCGGAGACTGGAAGGCGCTGCCCTCACCGGTGCGCGGGCGGAGGCCGGGCAGTGCCCGGAGGGAGGCGGGAGCCGGGAGCGGGCGGCGCGGGCAGGGTTAGCGGAGGGGAAGGCGAGGGAAGCAAAGTGTCTCCTCGGCCGCCTGTGCCCGCTTGCAGGAGCTGTGCCGGCCCGGAGGCCGGCCTCCTCCCGCACTTACCCGGCCTTCCTCCACCTCCGCTCGGGCTGCCGGCGGGTTGGGGAAGGCCCAAGGCAGCGCCGTCTCCCAGCCCTCAGGGAAGGGGGTGCCCGGTGCTGACTGGGACCGGTCCGACGTTGGATGGCCGGTAAAACGTGGATGCCACGACCCAGTTCAGACGCACTTAAAAGCTGGCACCTGCAGAAGGTTAAAAACTACGGAGAAAAAGCCCTGCGTGCTGGTGGTGGTGGTTAAATGGCAGGAGGCATCAGGCCAGGCTTTGAAATGCAGTATTGTTATTGTCAGACACAGGGTGCTTCAGGCTTGCTGGTGTTTGGATGCCGCAAGTGGACACATGCCAAGATCCCATTTGCATTGCTTGCCAATTCAAAATTACAGCCTACATGGCTCAACACGGCAAGAGCGAGGCTTCTCCCTTTATAGAGATTTCAGCTTGCTTTCTCCAGTACCTCCGCAAGCCTGCGTTCTCTTGCTCTCCCCTTTCTCATCTCTGCAGTCCTCGGTATCTGTGACAGGTTTCCTTTTCTCATTTTTCATCACTTAGTGACTGTCCCACTGGAAATAATTTCCTCTCTTCTTTACCTTTAAACTTTTTCCATCACAACCCTCCCATTTTGGAACTGCTTTAGTTAAGTCTCTGAAGTGTTTTAGTTACACTTCGAATTCAAATTCAATTCAAAAATTGGAATTTAAATCCATCCATGTTCAGGAAGCCTCTGGACGGAGATTCACTGACATTTTATGTTTTGTACTAATTTTCATTGCTGACAACCTTTTCTGGAACAGGTTCCTTTTCTTTGATCACTGTTCTCAATAAATTTTAATCCTGTACATTCCATTGGGCATTAATGCTTGGTTATTAGCAAAAAATGTTGCTAAGACCTTGTTATGCAGGCATGATAAAAATAGCCCACAGTCAGAACTAAAATGGAGCTGGGAATTTAAGCACACCTGGTTACCTGGAGGACTAATGATCTGGCCACTTGAAGAGCCAACTACAGCAGAATATATAGGCTGAGAAGATTAGTGTCACTTGCCCACATCCTTTGTTTCCATCAAAAGGTTTGGAGAAATTAACCTTATTTTCAGACTATTAAGTTTAGTCAAGCGAGCATTTCTGGTGGAATAGTCTGTCTTCTCTTGTGACCTCTATTTTTAAATCTACATTTTGAAAACAACAGTTTTGATCACAATTAAAAATTTCTCAGCAAAAAAAGTTGATAAAGTAGTGAAGGATACAATCAAGAATGAAACATTTTTAGAGCCCCTTATCAGTGAGTCAAACTGGAAAATTTTAAAGAGTACAAAGTGAGGGAATTCTGCTTTAACCTGCTGATGTGCTTCTCCTATTTTCTTCATGTCTGTCAAAGATCTGCTTAGCAATTATAATTATGGTGAAGTGAAATCATGGAAAGCTTATACATTATAGATGAATTAAATGAAAATCATTTTGAAACAGCAAATTGCACTCCTGAGTAATTTAAATGGTTACTTGATCTTCTCATCTTACTTCTCTCATCTTTTGCTGCTTCTGTTCCCAGCTACCTTTTCTAAATTTACTGTTAAATTCTTTTATAACGTCATCTCAAACCTAGAGGAATTTGAGTTTTGTATGTGCTGTCCTGTACACTATCAAAAGAGAAAAATGAAGGAGAAGCTGTATATAACCAGAATTTTGATAAAAGAAGATAACTCCCAGCTTTATGTATCAACATTTGTTAGGTCTGTCATAAATTTAGCCTGAAACCTGGTTTTCTTTAATTTCTAATACTGTTTTTTAAACGATAGTCATCTTCCTCTTCAGTTAGTCGTTTTTCTTCAGGAAATTACCCAGTTTCTGCCAGTAGAATATTACAGTCAATATGAGAAGTTAGATGAACAATATATAAAATTACATTACATCAGAAGGTGATTTTTAACATTCCAGTAAGTAGGTACTGTATGTTCTCATGCTACTTGCAGTAATCTTGAAATGTGCTCTAATTTATACATATCATAGTAGAAAATAATACCTCTGCAGAGGAAGAAAAAAACAAACCAAAAAACGCAAAACACAGAATTCTGATCTTAACATTGATTTGCTGTGTGACTTTCAATAAATTATGTTTAAATCTTTCACTACTAAATGAAAGTTCATAAATAAATAACACATAATAGCCTTATTTCTTCTGTTTTGAATTGGGCGGTTGTAAAGAGGCTCCACAGGTAACAGTTGCCCCTGCTCCTAACCAGTTTAGGAAATCTTGAAAGCCCCAAATACAACTGAAATTCTGATCCCACTGAAAATAATAAAAAATTTCAATTCACTTCAGCAAGACCAACATTTCCCCCTGTGCATCGAAAATATATATAACAAGACATTGAATCCCAGCTTCCAGAAATATAACCCTTATACTTTAAAACAATACCTAGTCACAACAGCTCTTAATGAGGCAGGAAACTGAATAGGGGTTTGGGAAACTAGCCTCAAGCCCGTGCTTTTTTGAAATTTTTTGAGACATTTGAAAATACTGGGTAAAATTTTCAATGTGTTTTGAAAAACACGTGTTGCAATGGCAGTCAAGTCATAGTATCATAGAATCATAGAATCATTAAGGTTGGAAAAGACCTTTAAGATCATCAAGTCCAATGGTCAACCCAACACCACCATGCCAACTAAACCATGTCCTGAAGTGCCATGTCTACATGTTTTTTGAACGTCTCCAGTGATGGTGACTCCACCACTTCCTTGTTCCAATGCCTGAGAACTCCTTCAGTAAAGAAATTTTTCCTAATATCCAATCTAAACCTCCCCTGGTGCAACTTGAGGCCATTTCCTCTCTTTCTATTGCTAGTTACTTGGGAGAAGAGACCAACACCCACTTCACTACAACCTCCTTTCAGGTAGTTGTAGGGAGCGATAAGGTCTCCGCTCAGCCTCATCTTCTCCAGACTGAACAACCCCAGTTCCTTCAGCCGGTCCTCATAAGACTTAGTGTGGCCAGCAGGAGTAGGGAAGTGATTGTGCCCCTGTACTCAGCGCTGGTGAGGCCGCACCTTGAATACTGTGTTCAGTTTTGGGCCCCTCACTATGAGAAGGACATTGAGGTGCTGGAGCATGTCCAGAGAAGGGCAACGAAGCTGATGAAGGGTCTAGAGCACAAGTCTTATGAGGAGAACCTTCCTGCCCTCAAGCAGATCAACACTCCCACCTAATTTGGCATCTGCAAACTTACCAAGGGAGCACTCGATCCCCTCATCCAGATCATTGATAAAGATATTAAACAAGACTGTCCCCAAAACTGAGCACTGGAGAACACCGCTTGTGATTGGCTGCCAACTGGATTTAACTCTGTTCACCACATCTCTCTGGGCTTGGCCGTCTAGCAAGTTTTTTACCCAGCGAAGAGTTCAACCTTATTTTCCTCTAATATCTTAGTTAAATAAGAGCAAGATAATTGTCCCATAGGAACACAGGCTATTTCCATTAGCAGCTGTCTTAGTATAATATTTTCCCAATTCAGCATGAGATATTTCACAGGCTGCTGATACAATGTTAAATGTGAAGTATATACTCAGATTTGAAATAAGGTTGCTCTCAAAAAGGATCAGCTTTCATTTAATTTGAGAGCTATTGTAAAACTAGTTCCAAATACCTCCGCAGCTCTGAAGATCATCTGGTTCCAATCCCCCTACCATGGCCAGGGACACCTTCCACTAGACCCGGTTGCTCAAAGCCCCATCCACCCTGGCCTTGAACACTTTCAGGGATGGGGCATCCACCACCTCTCTGTGCAACCTGTTCCAGTGCCTCACCACCCTTATAGTGAAGAATTTCTTCCTTAGATCTAATCTAAATCTACCCTCTTTCAGTTTAAAGCCATTACCTCTTGTCCTGTCACTACATCTGCTTGTAAAAAAACCCTCTCCAGCTTTCCTGTAAGCCCCCTCCAGGTACTGGAAAGCTGCAATAAGGTCTCCCTGGAGCCTTCTCTTCTCCAGGCTGAACAACCCCAACTCTCCCAGCCTGTCCCCATAGGACAGGTGCTCCAGCCCTCATTTGCAGTATAAATGTTTAATAATTGCTAGATTATTTCAAGGACTGCGTTTGAGTAATTGCATCTTTATAAACATAGTTCATGTGCAATGAATCGGTAAGAAATCATAAGATTATAGCATGCTTCTCGCTACGAAGTGCTGTGCTTAAATGGTTTTCCTGCTGTAAAGGACAGTCAGATCCATGAGGTTTCGTTATCACTGCTGGCAAACCTGAAATGCAGAGGCCAGAATTGGTCTTTTGAAATAAGTATATCTGAAGTACTAAAATGAGTAACTCTTCATTATTTATATTATAGTAGTGTTCTATGTAATTGAAGCTCACTTAAATGGATATAGCTTATGTGGATGTAAAGATAAATAGAACATACATTTAATAGGTATTTAATGGGTACATTATGATAGTTTAAGAAGCAAGATTTGCAGAGGAGGATAAACTTTTTATTGGACCAAATTGTGTCGGTTATAGATTGTGCAAGTTGTATGACAGCAGTGGAACACTTTCACAGACCATTGCTGGTATTTCAGTAGCTCACTCGCAGGGCAGATTCATGACTGTCTCCCTGACCAGAAGAAACCATCTTTAAATAACTCATTAATGGAATAGTGGGTAAAGAAAGACTAATCTTGGGCAGAAGACAATTTTCTCCTATATTTAGGGGATAAGGAAAAAAAATGGGGGAGTGTCCAGAGAAAAGCAAGAGACTGAATGTAGGCAAGGGTGTGAAGATCTCTGCCATTGTGATTCTGAAGGTATCTCTCCTTGTGGCTATTCTGTGGTTCAGCAATTATAAAATATGTTTGAAAATCTCCAAGTTTTCTTGTAATAGAAGGTGGTATATGATATGTGGAGTTTCTCTCAAAGAAATAGTTCTTGTGCCTGCTGACTACTTCAAAACTTACTGGGGTTTTGAGCATTAATAAGACAGATGTTAATAGAATATAAAGAGTTATTACAGTCAGTGTAAATTTTGGAACCTGACCCAAAGCTGTTTGAAGTCAATGTTAGTCTTTCCATTGGTTTCAAGGGTTTCCTATTCATCAAATCATCACAGATACTGCAGATTAGATTTTTGTTTGCCAGTACTAAGTCTACTTCTTTGTTTAAAATGAGACATATTTCTTTTCCAAATTTAATACACTCATTAAGTATGCTTGCTCTGCGATTGTGTTCTTAGCTAATTTGCTTAGCAATAGGATTTTATTTTCTGATGAGGCAGCTACCCAAAAGACTTCTGTAGAAATGAACAATAATGGACATTTGTTACCTCTTTGCATAGTAGTTTTTCTATATGTTAAATTAGATACTCCCTAGCTCTAAGAATGTTGAAATACTGTTCTTTATTCTAAAACCTCAGCTGTCTGACTAGCTATAGAAGTTTGTGCTTCGTTCACTGATGCTTAAAAACTTATGCTGGCTAAGAAGGCTACTGCAAAAATAATATAATTTATGTAACTTCCCAAGGAGTCGATGTGTTAGTGGGGCACATATTCTAAAAGCAAGATAATGGGCAGAAAACCCAACACTTCAGAAGCACCGGATCTTTCCTTTTGTTGTAAACACAGGAATAAAACCAGGAATATCTTAAGATATTTCTGCAAGAAAAGTACAACATTCATGGGTACAAGGTAATTAAAAGCAAAATGGCATCACTAAGATGTTTAATCTTTTAAGTGCTTGTACTTAATATTGGAGCATTTGTTTGTATGTCCATTCATTGCACGTGGATTTTGGTAAGTGTGCTTCAGTTGTAGACAACAGTGGACAGAAACCTAGGCAGATATTTTCCAGGAAGTCATTCAAAGAGCTTATTCAGGAGTGCAATTGTGTGACCACAGATGAATAGAACGATTTCTATAACAGCTATTTAAGTATTACTAGTAGTCTTTCTTGCTCTGTTATTTTCATTAACTGAAGCGATTGCTTTTCTATGATATATACTAAAACCTGAGAATTTTTTTCCTGATTTTTTAAATAGAATTCTTTATGAACCAGTTTATTTGGAAAATTCAAATTCTTCAGCTTTAGGAAAGTCTAACTATGGTTATTATCACAGGCATCATTGTCCTCTCTGTGGAAATCTGTAGATGCCATCATGAAGTGGAATCCTTTTGTATTTAACAATGTGATGGCAAACAAAAAAGCCAGTCTCCACCCCACTAGGTCTGCAGTCAAAATACACTCAGACAACTAGAACTGGAGTTTATTTATAAGATAGTGAGATACATACTTTGAAACTAAGAAAATAGAACAGGAAGCGAGAGGAAACTTGGGAAGAGGTGTTACTGGGAAGCCTATTCTTATTAAGTTACTTAGTTTTCACTAGTGTGATAATGGTGCCAGTTTTCTAGACATCATTGCGTTTTCCAGCCTGGAGAAAACTTCAATACATAAAATGAATTATAAAATACATAAAATGAATTATAATTTAAGAAAAAGCAGACTTTTTTGTATATATCAAATACCCCAAAAGCACAAAAAACATTTGTTCTTTTTCTTGAAAAATCTTTCACTGTTAGGGTTCAATTCTGGGCTGTAGTGGGATTATTCAATATATATGTCTCTCTTTAATTTTTTTCCTGCTTTTTTACATTTAATTCTCACTTTGGCTTTGCATCAATTTTTTTTTTTAATTATATATTTCTTTTGGCTTTCAGTGAGATGAAAGTAAAATTAAATGAAAATCAAAACTAAGTAAATAAAGGAGGGGAAAGACCGGTGGCTTAAATAGAATGACTAGTCACTAGTCATGTTCACTTCCTAGCCTGAGATATCCTGAATGTTTTCTAAGAGGTTCTTAATTCAGGTTTTAACTTAAAGGGCCATTAAGTGATTTTGTCTACCCTGAAGCTAAAGCATTGGGCATCCAGTGCACTTAACCTCTTTAGCTTCAGTGTTCTGTGAAAAACTGAACAGAAGTTGTTCTACCATGAATGACAGACCACCTTATTTTAAAGCTTTTATAACTTTGAAGATCTTTGTCTTTAATCTTCCAAACTTTTCCATCTATTTATTTTCTTAGGCTAGATGATTATTTTTTGAAGCTTCTGTATTACAGAAAACCAGAAACAACATGTTCCAAAAAACATAGTAAACAAACTTTTTTTTTACATTTGGAAACAGCCAAAATATTCAAACTGGGGCAAACTATGCCATTTGGTTTTTGACCATGAATGAAGAAGTGTCCGTTCATTTGACCAAATGAAAAAGTGTCCCTCAGCAACTGAATAAGGGGGAGCACAGGAAAAACTTTTGACTTCTGTAATAGTATCGGATATAACACTTTAGTGATTATTTTGCACTCGTCTTTACTTGCAGAGTTTGCTTAACTCAAGAGTGCTTGTGTTTTCATCCACTACCTGCCATATTTTTTTGAGTGTACTGGTGTGATTACATGCTTCTGGACTTCAATGGGACTTAAAGCCACATGGAATTTTGTGGAAATAAGGATTCTTCAGCTGTGTTAAGACCTTATTTAACAGACTTCTGAGCTCTTGAGAGGTGCTGCATGAGCTCAATTTCCATAAAAGTGTCAGAACAGATATTCAGGACCTCCAGAATTATGAGAATATGCTGATGTGTTCTTACAACCTTGGCAATGGAGTTATTGCCATGGTCTCTGACATATAGCACACCTGGGAAGGATGGTAATCCGAAGAAAGACTCTTTAATAATAGCAGATGCTCAGAATATTGGTTCTTTGTTGTACTACAAAAGCATTTTGTCAAATTGAAGAAAATGGTTTTTAAAAATAAGATGCAGTCGACAGGGACAAGCAAAAGATACTGCACTTAAGCAAAAAATAGTCAACTGCATAAATACATGAGGGTAAACTACGGACTAAGTGGCAGTTCTCTAGAGAAAAAACGAATGAATCACAAGCTGATTGTGAGTCAGCCATGTCATTCTGTTCTGAAAAAGAACAAATGACATAAATAACCTGTACGATACATAAAATAACCTTTTGGTTCAAGAGCTCTGATAAGCTGAAGTAATGCGTTCAATTTCTGTCACAAAACTTCAAGAAAAACAGAGGTCAGTTGGAGAGGTTCTGAAGGACATCAGCAGGAATGATGAAAGGCTTAGGAAACATGATGTCCAAAGATGGATGGAAAGACCTGGGGTTATTTAGCCTAAAGTCAAGAGTATGTTTTTCTCATGTGGAGTCATGTGGTATATGAAATATAGAAACAAAGAAGAAAGAATTGTTTCTGTGTGTCCGTGGTACATATGAAAAGAAGTAATAAGCTTAAATTCCGAAATGAATTATTCATATTAGACAACAGGACAGATTTTCTTACGTAAAAAAAAAAGAAAATTGAGGCATGGAATAATTCTCCTGAAATCTGCACTATGGAATGGACTGTTTGGACCGGGTTAATAAAATATTTAGTTTAACTAGATGATCTGTCTCAGAGTAGATGAATGTATAAGATACATTATGAAGGTCATTTCAACTTTATTTTTCTATGGTTCTATAAGATTTGGTATGAAACTTTTACTTACTTTAAATTTATTCGCTTCTTAAAGCTGTATTTTTCTCAGTTAGGCAATATTATTCTAAGCTCTTTATGTGAACCCAAAGCAATCGCTAGCCAAGGTTGGAAGTTTGTTCATATGGAGACTATGAAATAAATATTTACAAATTGTTGTTTTTCATGGCTTAGTATGTGTTCATTGTATTTGATTGGATGTGGTTAATACGTGCTTAAAAGCTGTCATTTAGTTTTATTTTACACAATCTTGCATGATTGTTCATTGCCACATTTTCATGCCGCATTAGTTCTTTGTTCTTTTTTTGTATACTGACAGTGTCATTCAGTTTTGTGGTTTGTGTGTTTTAATGTTATTGGTTTGTTGTCTTTTAGATACTCATAAAAATCTAAGAAGAATTGCTAAGTGGTTCAAAAATAATTTTAAAAATTTATTTGATAATTTGATTAATATCAAAAAGGAATAAACATTGTAAACAGTGTTTTCTGATGTATCATAATTACACGTGTGTTCAACTGAATTGACTAAAACTAGGTGCTCAACCAACCATCTAACTATTTTGAAAAATTGCAGTTGGATGCTGCACTTGTACTGAATATAGACAAGCATTCCTGATCCTGATTTCTGCATCTTTAAGAAAGCACTCAAGCATAACAGCACCAGATTTGGAGCTTGCAACTCTTGCTAATACAAATAGTCTTTTCTTAGAGGAGAAGGTCAGTTTATTTGCATCTGGTTATTAATGTTGATATAATTTATAGCTGTAGAGAGGATGGCCAAGATGGCATTTCCTAAGAAAGCAGGACATTTTTCCAAGAAGACACATTAGGAAGAGTCATTTAGGTCACATTTGTCTCAACCTTGGTGAACGTGAGTATTTCTTTGCTGGTTTAGCGTGAACCTTTTGTGTGATTCTGTTGACAGGACAACATTACAAATGATCAAACACTATGTATCTGAATACGTCTTCTCAAATGTGAAGCTGTCTCTCAAGTATTTACAACAGTGAGGATTGCAGGAGTTTTTGCTTCTCTGGGGCTTAGACAGGTGGATTCTTCTAAACAAGGTTCATTTCTTTTTAAGAGTAGGGACTACTGAAGAGGTCAGCAATATTACCAAAAAGATAATTACCAAAAAAGTCCGTGGTGGGTTGGCCCCAGCTGGCAGCCAAGCACCCACCCAGCTGCTCGCTTACTCTCCCCACCCTCAGCGTGACAGGGGAGAAAGTGGAACAGAAGCGAGACAGCTCGTGGGTCAAGAGAAAGACAAGGAGGTCACATACCAATTACTGTGGCAGGCAGAATGGACTTGACTTGGGGAAATTCTTTTACTGCAAATTAATATAAATATTTAATTACTCTTTCAGGTATTAAGAAACAAAAAACAAAACAAGAAAAAAGCATTAAAACATTTAGGGAAAATCCCTTTCCCAGGCTCAACTTCACATCAGACACCTCTCCTCCCACCTTGTTACAGCCGCGGGTTATACTCAGTACCTTCAGTGAAGCAAGGAGCAGCAATGGCAGAGGGGGCTGGTGATTGCAGTTGGGACATAGTGGTTTCTGTTTGTTGCTCCTTCTTTGCTCTTTTCCTCTCTCTGTCTTGGGTCTTCCACAGGCTCTGTCCCTTCAGGAATATCTGCTCTGCCATGGAGCACCTCCTGCCCCTCTGACCTCGGTGTTCTTCTGCTGTTTCCTTCTGATTCCCTCCTCCTATCTCTGTTCCTTGATTCTTTCCATGTTCCCTCCTCCTCTCTCTGGAGTTTTCTGTCCTTTCTTAAGTACATTTTCACAGAGGCAACACCGACTTCACTGATGGGCTCAGCTTTGGCTTGCAGTGGGTCCAGAGCCATCTGGAACTGAGTGTGTCCAGCACAGGACAGTCCCTGAGCTTCTTCCACAGAGGCCACCCCTGCAACTCCCCACCACCGAAACCTTGCACACCAACACAGAAACCTTTATCCACATTGCTTTTTCACATAGAAAATCTATATCCCATCATCACTCTTTAAGAACTGAATCGAATCATCAGAAATTTGAAGTTCTGCATGTGCTCGTCAGCTTTAATCATTCCTTTATTCTCAGCCTGCCTCACAGCTTTTAATTTAAACAAATAATATATAAAATTTATCTTTTATAGCTATTAGTCTGATTTATGTGATATTCAACAGATATTGCTATCCATTGACAAAGATGATTTCTCATTTGTACTAATATCCAGCTCTAAATTTCTCTCAGGGTGGGCAAAATTTTTTCTTATTTATTAAGTTATTATTGTAGCAAGTAGGAGCTTTATCAGGAATTAACGCCATATTGTCCAGAAGAGAGCAACAGCTACTGACAGTGCTTTCAACCAGTAGAGGACAAGAGAAGGCCATCGAGGTAATAAGGTCAGCCTGATGAGAGGTAGTTTTAGCACAGCAGCAAATTAAGCATTGCCAAGGTCAGCAGTCCAATTTCTTAGTGAGTCATCTGTCTATTTTCCTGTTGGTCTGACAGAAGCCAGTCTCCACATGTGAGAAAAAGTCAAGAGGGAAAAAAAGCTGGAAGGCATGAACTGTGGTGGACAAGATTTTGAAAAAAGGATCATGTAGGTAGGTCATTACCTTAATTGGAGAAATATCCAATAAACATTCCAGATGATTCAAATATCCCACAGCTAGTGTATTTGACTAAATGACAGTAGAAGTCACAAACAGAGATAATTTTTTAAAAAGGGGCAAAAAAGGACCACAGTAGAGATTAAAGAGAATTACTTTGTATCTCTCTCAAACTCTGAAAATGCCATCACCACCTATTAACTACATTTTTTCTCATCTACCCTTCTTCATAGTAGTTTCATACAACTCTTGGGATCAGAAGAAGAAAACAAGGAGATGAGGATTTCTGTATTCATGTGGGTCAGCCCTATGGAGAGGGCTTTCTACAGAGGTTTCTTAGAATGGTGGTACTGCAGTTTGGCACATCTCACAAATGGGAAGATGCGGAGATGACAGTCATGAAGTTCATAGGCAAGATGATGGTAAGGTGTTGATTAATTGGTAGTCTGTTTACTACCATCATCTCACTCTAAACTTAACGATCACTGAAATACAGAGTGATTTGCCACATGATGTGCTTGTAAAACAAAGTATCACACACTGTTCAGAATATTAAAAATCTTCCTTTCTTATAGAGATGTCAGGAATCAGATTGTTCTGGAAATGTTTATCAGGTGGTACTGGTAAAATGGAAATTTACTGCCTCAAATGTAGGAGAGAGCATAGCTTCCACTGATATCAACAGGTGTTGCATGTAACCATCTATATAGAGTGACATTTCAGAAATTAATGGATATTTATGGAAAGTCATGAACAATCCTTGTATGAATTATTTAACTGTCAGAGGCGTATCTACATAGAAAACCAGAGAAAGGTGATATGAAAAACTGAAATGAAAAACAAGATAGAAAAGGAACAGGACAAGAAAAAAGAAGGCTATAAAAACAATGAAAGATACATGTATCATTTTACTATCTGTCCAGACATCTATAACTTAAAATAAATCTATACCATCTCCCTTAGGGCATAAACTAGGATGATAAAGAACTCCAAGAAAGGGGAGACTAACAACCAGGTTTTAGTTTTATTGATAACTAAGGAGATGTATCCCTATAGTAGACTTAAAAATTTTATAAGGCTCTTCTAATAGCCGAAGGATGTCAGCTATTGATGAGTCTTGTGAAATATTAGAACTCATCAGGTGGGGCTATAAGTCTGACATAATGCTTTACCTTTAATTCAATGAAATAATAATTATACTCTTTTTAAATATTGCTGAAAAAATTTTCACAATTTTCCACAAAAAGGGGAAACATCCTCAGAAAGTAAGAATCAGTAACTGTCATTGTCTGTTCTAACTGTAAGAACAGGAAAACAATCTGGAAAAATAAAAACTGGCCTCAGAGAACAGTAAACGTAATATGTTCGCTATTCCAGGTGAAAAATAAAAATTAACTGCACCTATTGGCTGCTTGAAGTGGTGATGTCCTATGCCCTCTTACGTCTCTGTGATATAAAAATGAGTTAATGTTTACCCAAAATGGAGCCTTTCTCTGAGAACTTCCCATGTTGAACATAGTTTTCCCTTTCTGAACACGTTGCATTTTCCCCATGCAACGCTACAGGCTTGGGGAGGAGTGGCTGGAGAGCTGCCCGGTGGAAAGGGACCTGGGGGTGCTGGCTGACAGCCAGCTGTACATGAGCCGGCAGTGTGCCCAGGTGGCCAAGAAGGCCAACAGCGTCCTGGCCTGTATCAGAAATAGTGTGGCCAGCAGGAGCAGGGAAGTGATTGTGCCCCTGTGCTTGGCACTGGTGAGGCCGCACCTTGAATCCTGTGTTCAGTTTTGGGCCCCTCACTATAAGAAGGATGTTGAGGTGCAGGAGCGTGTCCAGAGAAGGGCAACGAAGCTGATGAGGGGTCTGGAGCACAAGTCTTATGAGGAGTGGCTGAGGGAACTGGGGTTGTTCAGTCTGGAGAAGAGGAGGCCGAGGGGAGACCTTATCGCTCTCTACAACTACCTGAAAGGGGGTTGTGGCGACGAGGGTGTTGGTCTCTTCTCCCATGTAACTAGTGATAGGACAAAAGGAAATGGCCTCAAGTTGCACCAGGGGAGGTTTAGATTGGATATTAGGAAAAAATGTCTTCACCAAGAGAGTGGTCAGGCATTGGCACAGGCTGCCCAGGGAGGTGGTGGAGTCGCCATCTCTGGAAATGTTCAAAAAACGTGTGGACGTGGTACATGGTTTAGTGGGCATGGTGATGTTGGGTTAACGGTTGGTCTTGATGATCTTGAAGAACTTTTCCATCCTTAATGATTCTGTGATTCTGTGAGTCTATGTCCTTGTCTCTTATGGAATCCTAAGAACCCACCGTCACATTCTCTACACACCCACAGACTGGGTAACCCTTTAGGTTGTGACGGATGATGGGCTTGGAGGATGAGGGGAGAGCAGTTTATCTCAACGTTAGTAAGGCTGTTGCTTCTATTTCTTCTAACAGCTTGTCTCTGAGGACAAGCTGATTAAGTACAGGTCAGATCAGTGGATAGTGAAGTAGACTAAAAACTGGCTGAAGAGCTGGGCTGAAATGGTTGGAGGAAAAAAATCATAAGGATGATGTCCTGCTGGAGGTCATTTGGTAATGGTGTTCCCCAGGAGTTGATACTCAGGCCAATACATTTTCTTCAGTGGCCTGGACCATGGGACAGAGTGCACCCTCAGCAAGTTTGAGTAAGATGCAAAACTGGGAGGGGCGGCTGAAAGGCTACCTACCTTTCAAAGAGACCTTGACAGGCTAGAGAAGTGGGCTGACAAGAACCCAGAAGACAAGTCATTTTAGAATGAATTCATGAAAGGAGCCTCACCTGTGATCTCTGAAGGAGTCTGTGGAAGAGCCTGTTTCTCACCACTGGCTGAGAAAGGAGGAACCTGCACAGTTTGAGGTCTTGTGCCTTTGTGAATGTGCACGTTTTAAGGGGCCAGCTTGCAGAGCCCTAACACATGAAAACAATCTGGCAGGAAGGATATTTTCTATCATATGGCAACTGGTTCTCAGGAAGTGGAATACAGAGCTGAAATGACATGAGTTTCCCCACCATTGTCACTGTTTCACTCCTGAGTAATGCTACCCGGTGCTTGTCCAACCAATGTCCTGACAGCTTGTCAAAAGGCTCCTTGGAAGTAGCTTTCACATGATTTACTGCATCAAACAAGTTGTCTTTACATTCCAGTTCAGGCTTGACAAATTTGCCAGTTTCTCCAATCTTTTCACAGTTCATGAAGTCAACATTTCTGTGAAGCAACCAATTCTGAGAGACCTGCAAGGAAACCCCTGGTGATTGCTTCCAAATGTGACTAATTTAGAAATAGAGTAAGATATTTTTAAGTCTCAAAAAAAGAAAAGAGCTCAGAAGGTAGCAGGTCTTCATTAAAAATTATCTAACAACATCTGAGAGTTTGCTGTGCAGCAAAGATTGATTCCATAAAAATCTCACTTGTCTAGGAAAATTCACTGCTTCTCTTGAGGAAGTACTTGGTCCATCTTTGTAAGCTCTTAGAGTGTGTGTTATAAAAATGATGAGGATACAACTCTTAAGCATTTGGATGAGCAAAAAACCCCACTTATTTTGCTGGATGGATAAACACTTGAGTACTGCATTCCTCAAATATTGTTATTCTTTTGAAGTTGTGTTTGCAAAGAAGTTTTCCACTTAATAGTTTTTGCTATTTTTATTTTCCTATTGCAGAGAAGAGCAGGGTATTAAGCTGTTACAATACATATGGCAGTAAAACAACAAAAGATAGGTTAGATCTCAATAGTTCTCTCTCCTACTTCCTTTTCACACATGTGATTTGCATTGTTTTAGTGAAATTGATTTTTGCCCTGTTTTAGCAGATGCTACAAGTTAAAAGAAACACAACTATCTAAATTACTAGGGGAAGAAACAGTGAAGAAGAAAAATAAAAATGCAAAGTTATAAACCAATTCTGACTGTATGATGTTCTAAGCTGGAATTAAGTTTCATTCACATCATTGTACTTCATAAAATGATGTAGCCTATTCACAGTAGCATTGCGTGATGTGATGGAGAAATTTTGAGGAATTAATTTTTTTTTACTGTTTTCTGTACCGATTTAATCTCTTGCATGAAGTAGAGACATTAGTTCAGCTTTTTGAAAACTGCATCAGCTTTTTCTGAATAACAATAGCAGGTTCTGAACAAAGGCAAAGCAGATTTGTTGCTTAGCAGGGCAACATATATGGCATTGCTTCAGAGGACCAGAAGTGGTCTTTCAGTGCTGGCCAAAGCAGCAGGACTCAGTTGTTGGCAAAAGCATGAGCTCAAGATCACTTGAATGTGTGGGCAGAGATGTGTAATTGATGCTCACAAAATCACAAAAGTCCTTGGAGGATTTATGGCACAAACAGGACTGGAAATTTGACTTTCAATCTTTCCTACAGTTGCCGCTGCCGCACAGTCTCAGCACTAACCAGCATGCTTGGCTCTGCTGTGGCAGTTACATGTCAGAGAGCCCAAGGGTGATAACAAGACCCTTTTGTTCTTGCTACATGCATGCAAACATTACTTGAGGTAGTTCGATTTGTACTACCACACCTGAAATTTTCTCTGTCAGCAGAGAGAACTACCAAATTTGACAAATCGAACCCCTCTTGCTCAAAACACTTTTCTGGAAATAAATTCGACTGTTTCACTTGGCAGGTTTGTTAAATTCCCCAAAGCTGATGTTCTGTCCTTGATATGAAAAATGCTTCAAAATATGAGGATGTTTTTTGCCTTTCTTTGGGTCCAAGACATTTGTTCCAGCCTGCAATTTGTGAAGCAGTTTGTCCACAAAGCCTTCAAAAATCTCCTGTGCTTTGAGACGTGTTCACTCTTAATCATCTGAAGAAAGCTACAGGAGGTGATCATGTCTAGTTTTGACCAACAAGAGCCATAGTGTTCTCCTGACTATTTACTATTACCAAGAAGGAGTGTTTGGTAGTCTCCTGCAGTAAGGTTCCTCAGCCTGAGGTCATGATCTGTGCACTCAAAATACCTTCCAGAGTCTGGGCATGATAGAACAGGTCAGCTGCAGGTAGCCAGTGCAGGTATATAGTTCAAGGCACTTTGGATTTAGTCAGAGCTGCATGGGAACAGTTTTATTTGTCTAGTCCAGCTGTGCTCATTGCATACCTTTTTTTTCCTAACTTCATTCCAACAGCGTTTACCTAGACAGGAGAAATTCCCTGTTGCTCTATGATACTGTAGCTTACACTTGTGGAGCCTGTTAATAGCTACTGGTCACCAGCTCTGTATACTCCAGCCTTGTTCGTGTAAGGTGCTGTTCTACTGCATGGTGGAAGGGTCAGCTGAACCAGCCTGAGAGTGACCATGTCTGTGGGTGACCAGCTTGTCTGTGACTGTCACACAGTGAGGTAAAGGATTTTCTTGAAGAATGGCAGAACTATAAACAATGTCAGAAAATGTGTGGCAAAAGGAACGTGTGCACTTGAGATGTCTTGTGTTTCGCCTCCGTGCTGTGCTCTGTGGGTTGTTTCAGTAAAAATGCGGCGGGTTCCCTTGCCAGGGGACTGTTAGATGTAACTTGGGGCAGAAAAGCAATGTGTGAGATCAATCCTGAATAAGTAAACGTAGCATTAGACTAACACAATGTAAGGACATGATGTAAAATTGAATCAGTATGAACCTGTCCCTAGAGAACAGACATAGTATTTGAGTCTGGAACGTACACAGGAAGCCACAGAAGCTGTTGCCATATTATGTGACTGTTACATCATTTATTTTTTATATTTTTATTTATGTGTCTATAAAAAATTATATATATGTTTCATCCAAACCTAATACTGGACACAAACTGTTAGCTCTTTATGCAATATGTAGTGCTGTTTCTGAGTGCTGGAACACAACTGCCTATGCTAGTAACCTTTTAGCTTTTTAGCTAGTGGTTTTGGCAGGATTTTTTCATATGTCATGAGTAAAATATCCAAAGAATTCCTGGGCAAGATTCTGGAGTTGGAAAGTTCCAGTGCAGGCTGCCAATAGATAGTTTGCATGCAACCGCCAGTTTTTCCAGGATAGCAGCAATTACTAGTATGGAAACAAGCTTTTCTGTGCCAGCTTGTTTCAAGACTCAGAAATACTCTCAGTAAATTTAATTTACTAGCATAGTTGTCAGGTGTCTCATCTTTATTTTCCCTTCATTTTCACTTGATCTCCATAAAACTCCTTCTGATCTCTTACAACCCAGAGTTACTAAGGCTGCATTCAGAAAAAATAAGTTGGGTTTTTCATAGTTAGGAAACTGGCTGAAAGGTTGATAAAGAAAATAACTTAAGGTTTCTTCTATTGCTTCAAGTTACCATGAGTGTTATATCTCAGATGTTCAGACTTTTCTCTGCAACTACCTAGGTTTAGGACCTTAATACTTTTGCCCATCATGAACCACCAGGATCCACACACTGAAGCTCTGGGGAAAAAAAAAGTTGTCAGTAGACTTTCCTGTAAATGCAATATGTAACAACACATCATAAAATGCAAGAAGCACATAAAATTAACAAAAGAAAGTGCTTAAAAGGCATACAGTAATTTATGTAGTACATTATTTTGAACTCTCTGTTGTCATAGATGCATGCATTCAATATTACTGACATAACTAATCCTTAAATCAGTAGGACATCTCACAATAGCTGATATTAAGGACAAACTGATAATTGCAACAGCATCACATATAGGTAAAATAAAAGTTTGTTTTTTGTTTTTTTTTATTGTTAAATTCCATAACAATATGGAGAAGACTTAGTAAAAAATCCAGAAACTTTCATGATCACAAAATTAAAAAAACCCCCCCAGGGTCAAGTCTCTTAAAAGGAGGTAGCAACTTTGGCTTCTCTCTTTCAGTGAAAGTTCATATAGGAAAGAAAAAATTATCCCCTCAGAATTTTACTTCTGGTTTTTAAAATGTAATTTATGGATACTCATGCTGTAAAATTGTGATTTCTCTCAAGGGAAAACATCAGGATATTATTAAGGAGCAGAGGTAACTTATTACAAGCCCTTCTGGCTAGCCTAGTGTCTTTTTCTTTTTTTTTCTGGGGTTTTTTGGGGTTTTTTTATTATACCAGATTTCCTGATGGAAAAGTAATAGGCAGGTGTTCAGAGAGCTACGGATCCAGCTCACAACATCCAAATTTAAAGCTGGCAATTCAGATAGAAGAAAGAACCTGTCCTTTCTCTGTGGGATGTGTACGTATTAGAAATTCTGCATAGCTGTATAATACTCAGAGAGTAAGCTAAGACCAATGAGCAACTGTCTGAGCCCAAACAGATTCCCTTGGGTTCTGGTGAACTATGCTCAAAGCCAGATTTCTGTTTCTGTGATTCTGGTAAGCCAGTTCAGCTTTTCTTATGTATAAGAGTAGCTTGAGGTTATCCAAATTTACACAGCAAATCCACTACTCCAGCACTCAAACTGTTTTGCCAATACTAAGGCAACTCTAGTGACCTTCTTTCACCATTGGTAGTACCCTTGTAGCCACAGTAGTATAAATATAAATGAAATATAAGATAAATAGAGAGTGGCAATAGTCAGATAGTTGAAAAAATGGCAGAACTGGAGGAAAGAGGTTTCATTTAAATGTTAGTCCATTGTTGGGCAAATATTAGCGTGTCTCTCATACAGACTGGAGAGAAGTTGGGGGAAGGGATAGAGAATGAAGGAAAACTCATAACAGAAAAATCTCACTATATAGCTTGAACTATCTTGAATTTTTGACAGGTGGAGATTTCCTCTACCACAATTATTTGCCACACTTCAGTGCTATATGGATGTCAAGTGAAGCTGTTTATTCTCATCAGACCATTTATTCAACTTGTTTGATAAATACCTTTGAGAGAGGCTCAGTGATATTTCTGAAAAAAATGCAATGATCTGATGATCCATCTCTGCTCCACAGGATGGGACCTTGTTTACTTATCAATTGTGTAACCGACTTTCCTCTTCCATTCATGTATTCAGTGAAGAATAAGAGTTGATCATTTTTTGTTGATAAAATAGATAACTTCATACTGCCAGTCATAAAATTAGCCATTTCTTTTTAAAATCTGTCAGGAGCATTTGACTGTAAGAAAGATCTGCTAGTGTTGACAATTGCACATCCTGACTACAGGGTATGCAAAGAAATAGCTTGGAGTAGCCTTCTAAGAAAAACAGTGACGGCAAAACCACCAATTCAAACACCAGGCTTAGTCATTTGTTAATTGTATTATAGAACAGAAAGCAAGGGGATAGAATCAGAGAGCAAGAAGGTCTCTTTTAATCTATACTTGTAGGGTTTTATTAATTTGAAATTTAACTAACACTAGTCATGGGTGAAACAGGCAGGATCGGCGATGCTGTTGCATCAGGAGGGAAATGTGAAATACATGGTTTGTGCACTTTCTACCTTCCCAGGAACCAGTTGACATCATAATCCAAGCACTATTTTTTATGATACCAGGATCAATACTAAAAATGGGAGAACTAATACGCAGCTTTACTTCTTCCCATAAAGTCAGAACACCATCTACCAAATAATAAATAGGTTCAACCGTTGCTCTGTTTTCTGGAATGCTACATATCCACAAGGAACTATTTAATTATTTCTTTGGTTTTATGGATCTGTCTACAGTCATTTACTTTTCCTTCACAGTCGGTTACCCAAGGTAATTCTCACTCTAATGAGACTGGGATGTTTTTGCTACAGAAGTAGGAGGACAGCTCAGAGGCCCTGCTGAGAGCATTTTCCTCTTGCTGACAGTGAAAACCTCTTCTGCTGAGGCTTCTGAATCCCTTTGTGAAATAGCCTTAGTGCCCAGACAAGCCTCACCTGGGACTCACACCCACCCACTCTCTCCCTGGCCAGGAGTCCCATTTCAGCTCAAGCCTGGGCCCCTAGCCTTTGCCTCATCTGCATCTCTCCAGCCCACTCCACTGCCCTTCCTGAGCTGTTGATTAGATTTCCTGGACTGACATTAGGCGTGACTTGTTACGTCAGCTTTGCCTGGTCCGTTGGACTATGGGTGGGACCCACTGGTGGGCATCCCTGCACTGCTCACCCTGCTCAGATACTGTGGGTCTGTCCCCTCCTGGTGAGGACACTGTGATGCCTGTGCTGTGGTTAACCTCAGCTGTGGTTTGCCCTCCCTGTGAAGCAGCCTGCCTCTTGCTTCTCCCCAGCAATAGCTTTGGCAAGGAATGGAGCTTAGTCTTGGGGACCTTTCCAGTCTTGAGAAGCTAAATTCAACAGGTTGCATGGTGAACTGAACACTGGAAGATCTGCTCATACCCCCACACCATCTGGGTCGCCAATGCACAGGTCAGCTACATCATGAGGGCTAACAGATCTGGACTGGAACACATCTCAAATCCCACTTTTGTCATTTCATTTTAAGATTAAAACCCTGCTGAATTCTATTATAATGGTCTATTATTCCTGTGGTTTATCATTACAAAATTATTTATCTTAACCACCAAACTCTCAGAAAATACATGTATATTAAGTTAGCAACCACTAATATCTGTGATAAATACCTGTTTTTTCAATGGGAACATAAGCTAAAGTTTTGTGTGCTTTTGAAGACTTCATCTGTACTAGCAGTCATGTAATCTGTTGGTTTAAGTGATCAACCAGATGGTAGTGGTAGCACAGAGGGGGTTGAAACAGATTTTTCTTAATAATCTCTCCGGGATCTGAAGAAGAACCTTAATTTGGATGGCATAAGTGCAAGGGTGAATATGTCTGTGTATCCTTTGACCACATCATGTGCAACAATTTCTGTAGCATGACAAACAAACAAAAAATTACTCAACATAAAAGCTAAGGAATCATCCTTCAACAGGCCTTTTTAAAAAAGATAAAATCAAAAAGGCAAAGCTAATGGAAGGAGCAAGTGGACTTTAAGACAGGTGTTTTATTGCATTTCTTTGTTGAAAGGTGAAATAAAATATGTAAATTTTGCACATTGTCATTTTGCTTTCATTATACTTTTGTGTTTCAGCCCTTTCTGTTTAAATATTTCGTCATCACTTCCATCTCAACATCATTCCTGTTTGCTGTTAGCTTAAATATCCTCCTTTGAGACAGTAAACTGAAAAGTTCTAAAGTGAATGAATGATCCTAGCCAGGCTGTATGGGAGAATGATTAATCATAACTAATAATTATATTTGGAGAGAAGTAGCTCTCCTCAGACTAGGAACTGGAAATTTTGCATGGTACTAATGTTCTTTGGTTGTTGCTTTGTTTCTTAATTACCTTTGAAAAAATAGGCAAATCTTTCTTGTTGTAAGGAAGCTCTCTCATCATAAGCATATTGCACATAGGGGCCCACTTCACACAAAGCATGAGAATACAAAATTAGCATTTTAAACTCCATTCTTTAAACATTTTATTATAGTCTCTGCCTATTACACCTTAAAATATTGCAGCTCCTTTTTGGAAATACAGTAGTAACATGTCAGAAGAAAATATGCAAAAACTTCCATCGTCTTGCTTATGAGGGCTAGCTAAAGCTTTAAATGTTATTTAAACATATATTTTTATGAATTAATTTGATTTTTGTTGTTATACTTTAGAACATTACCAATAATGCTGTCAGCCATTTTTATATGAGTAAATGATGTTTGGGTTTTTTTCTTTCCTTTATTTTGTTCCTCATTCTTTTCTGTGAGTTTCAGCAATCAGCCTAAAATGTTCAGTCCCAATTTTCAGATGGATCATGTTAAAAGAAGGCTGTGTTAGATTATTGGGGTTTTTTTGTTGAGAGAAACAGAAACTCTGACTCTGAACCCTATAGCATTGACTGAAAGCAGCTCGAAAAATCAAATCACTGCAGTCTATTCCTTTCTTCTTTTGTTGTTGGAAAGGAAAGAATAAACAAAACAGATGTACAAGAATTTCACAGTCTGGCAAGGCTAGTTTTAACCCACCTCACTGTCCACTTATCTAACCCATATTTTGTCAGATAATCTATGAGGATGTTACGGAAGACAGAGTCAAAAGCCTTACTAAAGTCAAGGTAAACAATGGCCTTGGTGTTCCTTTGTCTTGATGTTTTCTGCCAAGACTGACTCTTCTCAGTGGTGCCCACTGACAGGACAAGAGGCAATGTGCACAAATTGCCTTTTGCAGACAAATTCTTCACTTGCAGACAGGGGACACAGTTCCACAGTACCCAAATGAGAAGAGGAAAGCAGATCTGGTGATGGTAACCAGGTTCATCCAGTGATCACCAGAGAAGACTGTAGTGACAAAACATGTTTGAGGTCAAGCCAGAAAGTCAAGCCAACAAGGCCAGTATCAACAAGGTTCAAGGCCATGCACAGCATGCATACATTATAGCTCAAGGAAGGATGAAAAGCAAAAGCCTGAGGTTAAATGCAGCTTGTGAGCCAACGTGCATGGAGTGCATGGTTAGAAAACCCGCATGAGGCTTCTCACTGCTCTTTTTCACAACTTAGTTGTCTTCACTGAAGTCTCAACCAGACTTTCACAGCTATGCTATATCATAGCTGACTTTGACACTGGCAGCTGATCCTTGGGCAAAGAGGTTACAGAGAATGACAGAGAGAGGTCAGGGCAATTAGAGCCTTCTGATGCACATATGTACCTGCTTGGAGGAGGCAGTTGGACTAGATGACCTCCAGAGGTCCTTTCCAACCTGAACTATGTTATGATGCCATGACTGATAAGTCAAATCATGTTTCTTCTTTTTCAAAGAGATTATTTATTTTTGTTAGATTAAGTACATTCACAGTTTGTCCTTGCTGATGACGATTTAATTGCTGGAACATTGAAGATGAAAAAAAAAGAGCCATTTCTGAGTGGTAAATTCTCCTTGATTCTGGGAGGTGGAACCTGGGGTCTAGCAGATATGCCTCATAGATGATATACCTGAAAGGACCAAGGCTGTGTAATCCATTTGCAACTATCTTCGATGCAAGATCAATTAGAGCTAAAGCATTTCTGACAGTGGCTTGATTGACTACTGAAAAACCTCTAGTGATGAAGACACCTGAGCTTACACTGGCAGTACTTCATCGGCTATGTTGTTCTGAAGTGTTTCTTTACTGTCTACCCTAAATGTGTCTTGCTGCAACTGAAGCCCATTATTCCTATCCACTGTAGGCATGGAAAACAAATTACTTCCTTCAAGAGTGTTTTATGTAATTCAAGGCTGCAAGTATATCTGTTCCTTTTTTTTAGTTATTTTTAATCTAAGCAATCCTTAAAAGTCCAGACTTTTTACACACATGGCATGTTTCTAGATATCCTCATTATTCTCCTCTCATCTCTTTGTCTGGTCTACATCTTTTTTGAACCACAGTGCTGAAACAAGAACTTCACACTATGGCTGAATTCTTTTCATGACTGAACAAACTGTTAGGCTTAATTCACATATTCCGTTTAGTTGAAAAAGAGGTGCTAGAAGTTGATGGTGAAGTAGCAGAAACTTTTAAAAAGGACATTCACACTAATGGAATTACAGAAATTCAGTCACTCAGCACAGAGCAGTGTTCATGTGGTAAAAGTGTGTGCTTCCTAAATCAGGTATGTTTTCTATTTCTTGCTTTCTCACACACATATATGTGCACATACCACTTATTTATGTTGTATTTGTACTCAGAACTCATCACATTTTCTTTAGGTACATTTATAATGTAGGTATCCACAGCAGGTATCCCATTACCATCAAAGGAAACCACGAGAATTATTAATATGATTTATTTTAAGATACCTTTTCGAACATGAGACATACCACAATCTAGAATTTCCATTTTTTTTGCCACTGATTATAAAATGAGTCTAAATTACTGGCTTACCTATAGACACTGAGGGAATTTACACACGGGCAGATGCATCCCATCTCCTATACTTCTGATTATTTCCAGTACACCAGTAACTAACAATAATACTTTCCCATAAAGGTCAAGGTAACCAATAAGTTTCTTTTCCCTAAAGGCAGTATTTATTTGACTCACAGGACATTTAGTACTCATGCTGCAATGCTTTTACTAGGTGCTGTTTGTTTTGAATAGCTTATATAAGCTAGTATTATTACTGTCAATAGGCCTCTTTCTCACGTCTACAATTCAAAAGATTTTTATGTATACTGATTACTAGTTTCCTATTGACACTGTAATATTTTTCTTGTACCCAAAAAGACATAGGTCAAATTCTCTTTCCATCCCTATATTGCACAACACCATTCAGTCCTAAGACTTCTCCATAAAATGTAAATAAGCAGTCCTAAAAAGATGAAACATTGTCCTGCTTTAAATCCTTTTCCCCTGGTGTTAGAAATGTCTGGATAATTAGTGAAACATGGCTTTGAGCTTAGATTAGTTATTTCATGCTTCTTCATTCAACAAAAAGGTATGTTTTGAAATGATAGACAGATTTTCTGTTCACGTTTCTATCTCTAACATTGCAATTCCGAAATGAAGGGGCTTTTAATCGATAGTTGCATCCTCTCACCCTCAGCATAGCTAGTACTGGTTTGACAGCCTGCTGCCTTTCGCAGCAGTTTTGTCAATACCTTTCCTACCAAGTCTGTTAACAACCAACTGATGCTAAACAGCACAAAGTCAAAGGGGTTATATTCTCTCTTGCATTCAGCAACAACATGCACCTTACCATCCAGTGCAACTGAAAGGCAAAGAAGCTGGACTATAAAGCATAGGCTGTCAATAAAATACTGTCACCTTATACTTACTAGTTTGTAAGAGCCCAAGTTTCTAAAAAATCACTCTGCATGGAGGGTTTTTTTTTCAACATAATATAGTTTCTATCTTTTTAGTTTAGTCCTCTTCAGTAACTACTGTATTTCATCATTTAACTCAGAAATTGGATGCCTTAGGGCTTGACTTTATCATGCACTAATAAAATGAAGAGAAACAGACCTTTAAAAATAATTGCCAAAAGAGAGTCTGTCAGCAAGCATTATACTCATCTGTGGCACTGGCTTGAAAAGGTTATTTTGCTTTAGAATACATTAAACATTTATTAGCTTCACCTCAGGTAAGCATGCAGTTGTTTACATATCTTCAAATTTGTATAGACACACTTATAAATGAATTTAGAAAGGAGCACTGCATTCATAAATGTATACCTTCCTTATCTGTGGCTTGAAAAATAAATAATCTAAGTGTTCCCTTAGCAATTTGCCAGAGGTAGAAAGGTAGGGTATCTGGGGAGCAGGACCCATTTCCTTAATCTCTTTGACTTTTCTAATAAAATGTGCTACTACTCATTTGATTTGTTTTGTCCTTCCTTCTGCCTCAAACTCTTCCTCTCCCTGAGCACTGCAGATTGGCTTAGGGGAACAGTATATGAAAGGAAAATTAATTCTGTCTTTCTTCATACTTACCAGTAAGAGCAGATGACCTAAACCCATATAAACTGTCTCTACTGTGATCAGAAGAGATTTGTGAAACTGAAGGTCTCCACAAACTCTGGTTTTAACATCTTGCTGAGGCTAGGTAACGTTCAGAGGGCTTTCTTTGGCACCTAGGATGGGTTTTTGATGGCCTGTGGACATGTTGCTGGAACACGCAAAAAAGTTATTAAAAAAGCTATTCCCCAGGACTCGTCACTTAATTTGGTGTCAACATTTTGAGCTTCAGAGTTCCTCAGGTTTGTGAACTCAGACTCCTGCTTATGCACAGAAGCAGTCCAGTCTGGGGAAACCAGCGCCTAGCTCCTGGCCAGTGTCCCCAGGTTAACCAGTGGACAGAGAGCCTCAGAGCGCAGCAAATGCACAAAAAAGCAAATGAGAAAGAAATGAATGCTCCGATGCAGTATAAGAAATCTGGGTTCTAGCCTGAGTTCTCAGGACTATTTCAATCTTCTGCATATTGTAAATGAATAAATGATCATAGGATTTGAGACAGCATCAGTATTTAAAGTCGATTCTGGACCTCAAAACAAATTCCGCCATACTGTTTTCCAGTGCTTGACTCCGTTTTATCTGCTCTATCACTTCCCGGTAACATTATTTACTTAGTGTTTCCTCAGCTTTTTTATTTCTAGCTATCTTTAATAATAGATATCTTTCAGAAATGGTGTTTTATTATTCTTGCCTGACTGCTGCTTATAAAATATGTTTTTTATGTCCTGTGGCAGTAATTCAGATTCTTCTGTTTTGTTCCTTGAAACAGTGCACAAGCTTTCTGAGCTTTTTACTGCCCTCACAAAATTTTCCAAGTAGGTTAGGTTTCATTCTATCGATGATTGTGTTCCTAGTGCCTTTTTTCTATAGATCTTACCATTTTCCTCCTCTTGCAGTCCTTCTCTGTCCTGTGTCTTTGATTGCCTGATTTTCCTTTTCCTTTATATTGAAATCAGGCATGGATACTACACGATTTCTTACAACTTTCTTCAGTAATTTAGCAATGAAAGTTTGTCTTATCTGTGTATTTTCCTAGCTACTTACATAGATTTCATTAGTTGAGAGAATTAATCCTTAAATAAATTCTCCCAGTGCTAAGACATCCCCAGCTTTTCACAGGATTGAACCATCTTTGCATTATCCTGTCCTTACTCCTCTAGAAAAATGCTCCTTGACCTCCACTTCTGTAAGCCTCTTCTGCAGATCTGTGTAATCCTCCGTGCACCCTTCCCGTGGGACACTAGCAGTCATTCACTGCTGTGTAAAGGACAGTCAGGACACCTGTTGTAGCTACCTTTCTCTTCGGCACCTTCATCTACAACACATATCCTTGGTCATGGCAAGCAACAACTAATTTTAGAAACATTGCAGTGACAAGCTGATCAATTATTTCTAAATATGAAGTATCACTCATATAGATACGCTTCTGCCAAGTATCAGTGTTCTTCCTGATCTTCTCCTGTCCGGATTTCTTTCCATCAATATTTACTTTTTATACCTTATTGAGTGATTTTTTAAACTTTTTTTTCTTTACCTTTTCCATAGATTAGTATAACTGTCATTTAGGATTGACAAGATGACTATCAGATGTGGTGAAATCCAAGACGTTTTGTACACATTCACAGCTTTCAACACTCTCCCTGGTTCAAATTCATAAGCTTCAAGCTGGAACAAGTCACCAATACTGTCAGCTGCAACAAAACAAATCACCAGGAAACAGGCTAGAAGAATTTTTTTGTCCCCAAGGAACAAAGTCCAGGTTCTTGTTCTCACTGGCAGTCATTTTGAGTACTTTAATATATTTAAGGAATGTCCAAATTAATATAAATAATGATTAAAAATATTAATAATATTTTACATCTGCATTTGTATCCTCTAAGTACCGTGTTATTCTTTAAATAAAAAGTATCTGAAAAGTAGCTAAAGCTTGCAGGAATTTCTTGAAACCAAATGGAAAAGCTATTTTTTAATATATTTCTCTAACATTAAGGCACATAGTGTAAATGTCTCAATGTTCCCCAGAGGTCATGGCTTTACCTTTTCTTTAGGTTCTGTTACAATGATCAGTTTTTCTGTTTGCTGCAGAAGACTGGAGTGCACATCACATTATAAACGTACGCGATCGGATACAGTGACAAAACCCTTTTATACTCAGATGCTCATCATGTCTACGAACTAAAACTTATGCAGCATGTATACACTATGGAAAAGCATGCTTCTGTCCTTTAAATTGTAACGTGTCTTAATCTCAATGATGCCCGCAACACACAAACACAAATAAATGATGCAACTTTGCAAAGCACACTGCTGCCACAAGTTTACAGTAAGTAGAGTCTCCTGTGCTAAAGCAGTTAAAAAAGGTGGCATTGTTCTAACTGCAGGATGTTTTAGCCATTAAAAAGACTTATGAAGTGTGCTCAGCCTCCTCTGACCACAGTGGAGAAGGGCTGACAGTGGGGTGTTGTGGTGGGCTGACCCTGGCTGGACACCAGGTGCCCACCAAAGCCGCTCTGTTACTCCCCTTCTGAGCTGGGCAGGGGGGAGAAAGTGTAACGAGAAGCTTGTGGGTCGAGATAAGGACAGGGAGAGATCACTCACCAATTACTGTCACGGGTAAAAGAGACTTGACTTGGGGAAATTAATTTAATTTATTGCCAATCAAATCAGAGCAGGGTAATGAGAAATAACCCCAAATCTTCAAACACTCTCCCCACACCCTTCCCTTCTTCCTGGGCTCAACTTTCCTCCTGAGTTCTCTACCACCTCCCCTCTGAGCAGCGCAGGGGGACGGGGAATGGGGGTTGTGGTCAGCCCATCACACGCTGCCTCTGCTGCTCCTTCCTCCTCAGGGGCAGGACTCCTCACACTCTGCCCTGCTCCAGCGTGGGGTCCCTCCATGAACTTCTCCAACATGAGTCCTTCCCACAGGCTGCAGTTTTTCACGAACTGCTCCAGACTGGGTCCCCCCACGGGTGCCGTCCTTCAGGAACAGGCTGCTCCAGCCTGGGCCCCGCGGGGTCAGAAGTCCTGCCAGCAACCCTGCTCCAGCCGGGGCTCCTCTCTCCACAGGACCACAGGCCCTGCCAGGAGCCGGCTCCAGTGTGGGCTTCCCATGGGGTCATGGCCTCTTTTGGACATCCCCCTCCTCTGGCGTGGGGCCCTCCCCTGGTGCGGGTGGAGATCTGCTCCCCCGTGGAGCTCCATGGCTGCAGGGGCACAGCCGGCCTCCCCATGGGCTTCCCCAGGGGCTGCCGGGGACCCTCTGCTCCGGTGCCTTGAGCCCCTCCTGCCCCTCCTGCTGCTCTGAGCTGGGGTCTGCAGGGCTGTTCCTCTCACATAGTCTCACTCCTTTCTCCATCTGCAAATGCCGCACGCCGTTTTTTTCCCCCTTCTTAACTCTGTTCTCCCAGAAGTGCTGCCACCGTCGCTGATGAGCTCGGCCTTGGCCAGTGGTGTATCCGTCTCAGAGCCGGCTGGCACTGGCTGTGTCAGACACAGGGGAAGCTTCTAGCAACTTCTCACAGAAGCCACCCCTGCAACCTCCACCGCTACCAAAGCTTGCCATGCAAGCCCAGTACAGGTGTCCTTCTGTTCACGTTTGTTAATACATAGGTATGCCATATGCATGGAGGTAGTATTGAGACCTCTCATTCCTCAGGAGGTGTAAGTTGAAGTTGACATCACTTTGTTCATGTTGATTGTATCCCTTTTAAAACTGTTGTGAATACCACCTAAGATAGGATTTTGAGTCAAACTCTGCAGGATTTTAGTCTGGTAAAGTGATTTACCCTATGCACACATAATTTGAGCAAATTAATGTTTTTGAAAGCATGCTTTGAGGAAAACCTAATAATACAAGCATTCAGACTGTGCTCATCAGTGTGATATGTCTGCTCCTTCATAACAAGCAGGAAATAAAAGAAAAAGGAAAGGATGTATCAAAGTTTCTTTCATCATCAGCAGTATGCATGCACACTGTTGTCTGTCTTTGTGCCATCTAGTTTGCTCTCCGCTATTCCAAGTCAACAGAAAAACACTTACTCTGTGTGATTTTTCTATGAAAAGGAAGAATATATGAAATACAGTGCATGCCAGTTCTGCACTGTTCAGTATTATACCCCTTCGACAAACAAAATGGAAATCACACTTCTGTAGCTCAGGGCAGATACAATTTCAGAATATAGGACGCACCTCTTGACAGCACGAGGCTTGAAATATGCTTGAGCATTCTTCTGAGAGTCTTCAGCTTCCTGGAATTAACGTAGTAGGTATTTTAGTAGGTACATCAGGTTAAAAGAGTAAGAAAAGATTTTCAGCCCTTGGTGCACTCTCTCACAGCAGTAAGTCTTTTACACTTAGTGTGCAAGTAGGCACAGAAAGGGGCAATAACTCTCTAACCAGTGGGTTTTGCAGTTCCGAAATGTTAGAAAACACCCTCTTTTTGCAAACTCTTATTGCAGGCATTTCAAAGCCTCAATTCTTGGTCCTCTCCTTCCTCGTTATTGCCATAGCTGTGACTCTCTGATGCACTAAAATCCAAACTGGGGATTTTCAGATCTGTGATCATGAATCAATACAACTTGATCTTAACTGTGTAACAACTCTAAATACCATGTAGATCAGGCACAGAAAGCAATACCTAACACATGTTGCCCAGTGGGTAACAAGAAAACATATCAGAAAAATAAATTATTCATAGCATGTGTCATCGTTTTTGCAGAACGGTGTTGACTGGTGCATTCATGCCAGTAACATGACAACATTTCACATTTCATAGCTAAGAAGCAGGTTTGTGATGTGGCTGTCACGTACAAAAAAGTACTGTATCTGCTGCCTTCCTGTTTGGCAGCAAGTCTCATAGTGACAGTGCAACTGATTTGACAGAGGGACTGGCATAAAAATAGCACTGTGATCTCTCTGAGATGGTTTTGGAAAACACTGTCTGAGATAATTTAAAAAAAATCTTTCGGCATGCAAATTGCATCTTTAATCTTCCATTATAAATGTAAAGCTGTCTCAGATAGTTAGTCCCATTGAAGAAGATATTCTGTATAAAACCAGGTTAGAGAAAATGTAAGAAGCTTGTTCTGTGCCTGGGAGTAAGAACAAAGCACCACCAGGGGCTGGTGCTGTCGTCAGAATTTTGGGTTTTTTGACCACGGGACTGTTTACACGGCACCGGGCCTCCTCGCAGCAGATGGAGTGCAACTGACTCCAAGGGGAAAAGGATTCTTGCTTATGAGCTGGCAGGCCTCATTGAGAGGGCTTTAAACTAGATTTGGAGGGGGGAGGGGATAAAACTGGGCTCACTAGAGCTGAGCCTAGGGGTGGCATGCCGGAGTTGAAATCGATAGCCCAGCTCAAGTGCATCTATACCAATGAACGCAGCATGGACACCAAACAGGAGGAGCTGGAAGCCATTGTGCAGCAGAACAGCTATGATGTAGTTGCCATCACAGAAACATGGTGGGATGCTTCTCATGACTGGAGTGCAGCAATGGATGGCTATAAGCTCTTCCGAAGGGATAGGCAGGGAAGGAGAGGTTTGGGGTGGCTCTATATGTTAGGGAGTGTTTTGATTGCATAGAAATCGAAGATTGTGAAGACCAAGTCGAGTGCTTGTGGGTAAGGATGAGGGGGAAGGACAATGAGGCAGACATCCTGCTGGGAGTCTGTTACAGGCCACCCAACCAGGATGAAGAGATGGATGAGACATTCTATAAGCGACTGGCAGAAGTCTCGCATTCGCTGGCCCTTGTTCTTGTGGGGGACTTCAACCTACCGGACATCTGCTGGAAGTATAACACGGCAGAGAGGAAACATTCTAGGAGGTTCCTGGAGTGTGTGGAGGATAACTTCCTGACACAGCAGGTAAGTGAGCCCACGAGGGGAGGTGCCTTGCTGGACCTGCTGTTTACAAACAGAGAAGGACTGGTGAGAGATGTGGTGGTTGGAGGCCGTCTTGGGCTTAGCGACCACGACATGATAGAATTCTCAATTGTGAGTGAAGTAAGGAGAGGGGTCAGCAAAACTGCTACCATGGACTTCCGGAGGGCAGACTTTGGCCTGTTCAGGTCACTGGCTGAGAGAGTCCCTTGGGAGACAGTCCTGAAGGACAAAGGAGTCCAGGAAGGCTGGACGGTCTTCAAGAAGGAAATCTTAAAGGCGCAGGAGCAGGCAGTCCCCATGTGCTGTAAGAAGAGCTGGTGGGGAAGGCGACCAGCCTGGCTGAACAGGGAGCTTTTGCTGGGACTCAGGGAAAAGAGGAGAGTTTACCACCTCTGGAAGAAGGGGCAGGCAACTCACGAAGAGTACAAGGATCTCGTTAGGTCAAGCAGGGACAAAATTAGAAAGGCAAAAGCCCAGCTAGAGCTCAGTCTGGCCACAGTCGTAAAGGATAAAAAAAATGTTTTTACAAATATATTAACAACAAAAAGAGAGGCAAGGAGAATCTCCATCCCCTACTGGATATGGCGGGGAACATTGTCTCCAAGGACGAGGACAAGGCTGAGGTACTTAATGCCTTCTTTGCCTCAGTCTTTAATAGCCAGTCCAGGTATCCGCAGGGTATTCAGCCCCCTGAGCTGGAAGATAGGGATGGAGAGCACAATAACCCACCCATAATCCAGGAGGAAGCAGTTAAGGACCTGTTAAACCACCTGGACACCCACAAGTCTATGGGGCCTGATGGGATCCACCCGACAGTACTGAGAGAGCTGGCGGAGGAGCTTGCCAAGCCACTCTCCATCATTTATGAGCAGTCCTGCTTAACAGGGGAGGTCCCAGAAGACTGGAGGCTTGCCAATGTGACGCCCGTCTACAAGAAAGGCCGGAAGGAGGATCTTGGGAACTACAGGCCTGTCAGCCTGACCTCTGTACCGGGGAAGATCATGGAGCAGTTGGTCTTGAGAGTGCTCACAGGGCATGTGCAGGACAACCAAGGGATCAGGCCCAGCCAGCATGGGTTCATGAAAGGCAGGTCCTGCTTGACCAACCTGATCTCCTTCTATGACCAGGTGACCCGCCCAGTGGATGAGGGAAAGGCTGTGGATGTTGTCTGCCTGGACTTTAGTAAAGCCTTTGACAGCGTCTCCCACAGCACTCTCCTGGAGAAACTGGTGGCTCGTGGCTTAGACAGGTTTACTCTTCGGTGGGTGAGGAACTGGCTGGATGGCCGAGCCCAGAGAGTTGTGGTGAACGGCGTTAAATCCGGCTGGCGGCCGGTCACAAGCGGTGTTCCCCAGGGCTCAGTTCTGGGGCCGGTCTTGTTCAGTATCTTTATAGATGATCTGGATGAGGGAATCGAGTGCTCCCTCAGTAAGTTTGCAGATGACACCAAGGTGGGTGGGAGTGATGATCTGCTGGAGGGTAGGAAGGCTCTGCAGAGGTACCTGGACAGGCTGGATCGATGGGCAGAGGCCAACTGTATGAGGTTTAATAAGGCCAAGTGCTGGGTCCTGCACTTTGCCCACAACAACCCCATGCAACCCTACAGGCTTGGGGAGGAGTGGCTGGAGAGCTACCCAGTGGAAATGGACCTGGGGGTGCTGGTTGACAGCCGGCTGAACATGAGCCGGCAGTGTGCCCAGGTGGCCAAGAAGGCCAACAGCGTCCTGGCCTGTATCAGCAATAGTGTGGCCAGCAGGAGTAGGGAAATGATCGTGCCCCTGCACTCAGCACTGGTGAGGCCGCACCTTGAATCCTGTGTTCAGTTTTGGGCCCCTCACTACAAGAAGGATGTTGAGGTGCTGGAGCGTGTCCAGAGAAGGGCAACAAAGCTGGTGAGGGGTCTGTAGCACAAGTCTTATGAGGAGCGGCTGAGGGAACTGGGATTGTTCAGTCTGGAGAAGAGGAGGCCGAGGGGAGACCTTATTGCTCTCTACAACTACCTGAAAGGGGGTTGTGGCGACGAGGGTGTTGGTCTCTTCTCCCAAGTAACCAGCGATAGGACGAGAGGAAATGGCCTCAAGTTGCGCCAGGGGACGTTTAGATTGGATATTAGTAAAAATTTCTTCACTGAGAGGGTGGTCAGGCATTGGAACAGGCTGCCCAGGGAGGTGGTGGAGTCGCCATCTCTGGAAGTGTTCAAAAAACGTGTGGATGTGGCGCTTCAGGACATGGTTTAGGGGACATGGTGGCGCTGGATTAATGGTTGGACTTGATGATCTTGAAGGTCCTTTCCAACCTAGTGATTCTGTGACTCTGTGATTCTGTGATTCTGTGAACTACCATTGCACACTGCTTGCATACAGAAATGCATGACAATTGAAGAAGATATCTCTGAATTTTCTTAACAGCTAGAAATTACTGTATGTTACTTGGAGGATTTAGTGGCAGAATAAATTAATTTTCTTTAATAGATAGTCAATAGATTTGTATTATACTTTGTGCTTCTACAAATACTGAAGTGAAGGGACAATTAAGAGTTTAATTTTGCCTGTCTTACATTTTTGGATGCAAGTATTTTAGCATTTGTCCATAATGACTGTAGAAAAAGAGGTACAAGAAGATAATTAAGGTCCGCCTTTAACAACAAAAGTTTTCACCTGCCCTCCTTCAAGAATCCAGATGTTGTTTGGTAAAATTCCTCACTGTATAGGATACATTTTAAGGGTCCAGAGCAGTAATTTTTTATAAATTTGCTAAAGCCACAAAGCAATGCCTATTGTTGATGGAGGGCTGCACACTTACAAAATGGATGCTAGCATGAAAGTAGGTGGCTTGATACTTTCTTGATAACTAGTGAAAATTTTTATTAAAAACATGTTACTTGTTGATAACACAGATTTGTGCATGTGAATTCTGTGGATAACCATTTGCTGCTAGCCTGGAAGATGTTATGAAGCTAACATCTTTGACACTTTAATAGGGTATGTCTCACCCAACTTTAGTTATATGAAAATTACACGTTGAGCCTAAGGTGGTTGTCTAGATGGCTCTTTTGTCACTGGACATATTTTCAGAGTGTGGGTCATTGTAGCCAGTAATATATTTCTAATACAGAATGGGATTAATTTCTCTCTGAGTGTGCTCATTTCTCTCCACAGGTTAGAGAACAGTGACATGCACATAGTTAACTGAAATAAATCTTACCACTAAATGAATGAAAATAACATTTGCTTAAACTAAAGGAGAGGATGAAATTTTAACTTAATTAACTGAAATTCCAAAATGACTTTGAATATATATTGTTCTAAGATAGTTGTTCACTACAACCCCTTATTTAAATTATTTCATGAATATGTATTTAATGACCACTGAAAATGAAATTCAGTTATCACAGAATCACTAGGTTGGAAAGGACCTTCAAGATCATCAAGTCCAACCATTAATCCAGTGCCACCATGACCCCTAAACCATGTCCTGAAGCGCCACATCCACACGTTTTTTGAACACTTCCAGAGATGGTGACTCCACCACCTCCCTGGGCAGCCTGTTCCAATGCCTGACCACCCTCTCAGTGAAGAAATTTTTACTAATATCCAATCTAAACCTCCCCTGGCGCAACTTGAGGCCATTTCCTCTCGTCCTATCACTAGTTATTTGGGAGAAGAGACCAACAGCCTCGTCGCCACAACCCCCTTTCAGGTAGTTGTAGAGAGCGATAAGTCTCCTCTAAGCCTCCTCTTTATCAGACTAAACAACCCCAGTTCCCTCAGCCGCTCCTCATAAGACTTGTGCTACAGACCCCTCACCAGCTTCGTTGCCCTTCTCTGGACACGCTCCAGCACCTCAACATCCTTCTTATAGTGAGGGGCCCAAAACTGAACACAGTATTCAAGGTGCGGCCTCACCAGTGCCGAGTACAGGGGCACAATCACTTCCCTACTCCTGCTGGCCACACTATTGCTGATACAGGCCAGGACGCTGTTGGCCTTCTTGGCCACCTGGGCACACTGCCGGCTCATATTCAGCCGGCTGTCAACCAGCACCCCCAGGTCCCTTTCTGCCGGGCTGCTCTCCAGCCACTCCTCCCCAAGCCTGTAGTGTTGCATGGGGTTGTTGTGGGCAAAGTGCAGGACCTGGTACTTGGCCTTATTAAACCTCATACAGTTGGCCTCTGCCCATCGATCCAGCCTGTTCAGATCCCTCTGCACAGCCCTGCTACCCTCCAGCAGATCAACACTCCCACCCAACTTGGTGTCATCTGCAAACTTACTGAGGGAGCACTCGATTCCCTCATCCAGATCATCTATAAAGATATTGAACAAGACCGGCCCCAGAACTGAGCCCTGGGGAACACCGCTTGTGACCGGCCGCCAGCCGGATTTAACGCCGTTCACCACAACTCTCTGGGCTCGGCCATTCAGCCAGTTCCTCACCCACCGAAGAGTAAACCTGTCTAAGCCACGAGCCACCAGTTTCTCCAGGAGAGTGCTGTGGGAGACGCTGTCAAAGGCTTTACTAAAGTCCAGGCAGACAACATCCACAGCCTTTCCCTCATCCACTGGGCGGGTCACCTGGTCATAGAAGGAGATCAGGTTGGTCAAGCAGGACCTGCCTTTCATGAACCCATGCTGGCTGGGCCTGATCCCTTGGTTGTCCTGCACATGCCCTGTGAGCACTCTCAAGACCAACTGCTCCATGATCTTCCCCGGTACAGAGGTCAGGCTGACAGGCCTGTAGTTCCCAGGATCCTCCTTCCGGCCTTTCTTGTAGACGGGCGTCACATTGGCAAGCCTCCAGTCTTCTGGGACCTCCCCTGTTAAGCAGGACTGCTCATAAATGATGGAGAGTGGCTTGGCAAGCTCCTCCGCCAGCTCTCTCAGTACTCTCGGGTGGATCCCATCAGGCCCCATAGACTTGTGGGTGTCCAGGTGGTTTAGCATGTCCTTGACTGCTTCCTCCAGGATTATGAGGAGTACATTGTGCTCTCCATCCCCGTCTTCCAGCTCAGGGGGCTGAATACCCTGCGGATACCTGGACTGGCTATTAAAGACTGAGGCAAAGAAGGCATTAAGTACCTCAGCCTTGTCCTCGTCCTTGGAGACAATGTTCCCTGCCATATCCAGTAGGGGATGGAGATTCTCCTTGCCTCTCTTTTTGTTGCTAATATATTTGTAAAAACATTTTTTTTTATCCTTTACGACTGTGGCCAGACTGAGCTCTAGCTGGGCTTTTACCTTTCTAATTTTGTCCCTGCTTGACCTAACGAGATCCTTGTACTCTTCGTGAGTTGCCTGCCCCTTCTTCCAGAGGTGGTAAACTCTCCTCTTTTCCCTGAGTCCCAGCAAAAGCTCCCTGTTCAGCCAGGCTGGTCGCCTTCCCCACCAGCTCTTCTTACGGTACATGGGGACCGCCTGCTCCTGCACCTTTAAGATTTCCTTCTTGAAGGCTGTCCAGCCTTCCTGGACCCCTTTGTCCTTCAGGACTGTCTCCCAAGGGACTCTCTCAGCCAGTGACCTGAACAGGCCAAAGTCTGCCCTCCGGAAGTCCATGGTAGCAGTTTTGCTGACCCCTCTCCTTACTTCACTCACAATTGAGAATTCTATCATGTCGTGGTCGCTAAGCCCAAGACGGCCTCCGACCACCACATCTCTCACCAGTCCTTCTCTGTTTGTAAACAGCAGGTCCAGCAAGGCACCTCCCCTCGTGGGCTCACTTACCTGCTGTGTCAGGAAGTTATCCTCCACACACTCCAGGAACCTCTTAGACTGTTTCCTCTCTGCCGTGTTATACTTCCAGCAGATGTCCGGTAGGTTGAAGTCCCCCACAAGAACAAGGGCCAGCGAATGCGAGACTTCTGCCAGTCGCTTATAGAATGTCTCATCCGTCTCTTCATCCTGGTTGGGTGGCCTGTAACAGACTCCCAGCGGGATGTCTGCCTCATTGTCCTTCCCCCTCATCCTTACCCACAAGCACTCGACTTGGTCTTCACAATCTTCGATTTCTATGCAATCAAAACACTCCCTAACATATAGAGCCACCCCAAACCTCTCCTTCCCTGCCTATCCCTTCGGAAGAGCTTATAGCCATCCATTGCTGCACTCCAGTCATGAGAAGCATCCCACCATGTTTCTGTGATGGCAACTACATCATAGCTGTCCTGCTGCACAATGGCTTCCAGCTCCTCCTGTTTGGTGTCCATGCTGCGTGCATTGGTGTAGATACACCTGAGCTGGGCTATCGATTTCAACTCTGGCACGTTGAACCTACCCCTAGGTTCCACTCTAGTGAGCCCAGTTTTATCCCCTCCCCCCTCCAAATCTAGTTTAAAGCCCTCTCAATGAGGCCTGTGAGCTCATGAGCAAGAATCCTTTTGCCCCTTGGCGTCAGTTGCACTCCATCAGCTGTGAGGAGACCCGGTGCCCGGTTCTTCTGTTAACTAGAAAGTAGGATCTGCAACTGCAGTAAACTGAAACTGCTTAATATTGGAGACAAGATGCAGAACTTCTGCACTAGCACATGCTGAGTAGCATGTTCCTACTTACAGTCAGGTGATGAAATCCAGCCCCATTCACTCCAAAGCAGCTGGCATTTTAGCCATGGAGGTCACTCCATTATCCTCACTTCCCACCACAGAAGAAAAAAAGCCCATCAAAATATACCCTAAATGATGTCAAATTATATTCAGTCCTTTCCCAGTGAGAAGCAGAAGTTGAAATAGCAGCAATGTTTTGAAACAGAAAAGAACTGAGAAGAAATCTTGGCTAATGTCACACCACTTTGTTTCAGGTCTCTTGATCCGTTCTCTCCATTGTATCCAGACGGAGATAAAGAAGGAAGACCGAAGGATCCCATTTTCTCTCCCTGATTCCTGAGCCTGCTCTGTACCAGACTTTGCATTTAACCTTAGGCCTGAAATCATAGAATCACAGAATAGTTTGGGTTGTAAGAGACATTCAAAGGCCATCTAGTCCAACCCTGCTGCAATGAGCAGGGACATCTTCAACTAGATCAGGTTGCTCAGAGCCCCGTCCAACCTGACCCGGAATGTTTCCAGGGATGGGGCATCTACCACCTCTCTGGGCAACTTGTGACAGCGCCTCACCACTCCCATTGTAAAAAATTTCTTCTGTGCTATTTGATAACAGGCCTTAAGAGATTGTTAACTAGTCAGAAATTGCATTAGCATTGTAACCTTCCAACACCTCTCCATAAAGCAGAAAAGGTAAGAAAGAGATGGCTCTATAGGCATGTATCTGCGTGATACTGAGAAAATAGATGGAATAGAACAGAGGATATGGTCTTTTATATCCACAACTGTTGCAGTTTCCCTTAAACTGAAACACTTTAAAATGCATTTATAATACACACTTGCTCCTTTGCAGGTTGTTTTATTCAAAATAACAGCATGGAGTAGGAATGGCTGATCACACTTGTGATATACCGTAGAACATTAGGAGTTGTTACCTCATTTGGCTAATAAGGGACATTTTTTTTATCCTGTTACAAATGTTATATTCAGTCATGCACTTGCCTTTGCATCTAACTGAAAATAAATTGACCTCGTCAGGTGGAGGAAAGGATAAACCAAAGAGACTGCAATAAGTTATTTATCCCCTGTTAGCACCTCACATTCAAAGTAAGAGTGCTCAGTGGCCCCTGGCTCCTTGCTGTAATGCTTCTTCTCCCACAGAGAAACACTGCAAGGAATTTTCATGTTGTTGTCCAAATCTGTATTTTGATCTTATGATAAAAATTAAATAATTCAGCATTTAAACAGCTCTTTCTTTAAAAATTTACTAAACCTAGATCTGGCACCCAGAGTTTACTGATTGCACTACAGGTCATGAAGCTGAGCCACTTGGAGGCACTGATCCATCCATGTGTGCAGAATGAGCTCTGCAGGATTGCTCTGATTCTATCTGGGTTGTCTTTTGTTTCATTGAGGGTTTTTTTTGCATGTGTGTGTGTTTCTTGCTTTGTTTTTTTTCTTTTTTCCTCAGTAGACCATATTTTACAGACTCTTCTGTCTCTGTCTGACGTGTCAAAATCCAAACACTATGTTGTATATGTACTAATTGCTGTAATTATGACATTCTGACTCCTCAGCTGCAGTGGGGTCAGCACAGCAATCTCTAGTTCATGAAGGATACGTAGAAGGTTTGAATATAATGTCATGTTAATTCCATAAGTGTTGTGGTCTTTCCTCATAAATAAATCCACTGGGTATTCCTTTGTAAAAACTATGTTTTACTTAGAGTTAATTTTTACACAATTTTGGGAAAAAAAAGTAACATTGGTTCATTTCCTTTGACTGGCAGAGGAGGAGCTTTAAAAGTAAATGTGTGGTGCTTAATACCACCCCTTTCCTCCCCTTCCTGATCTTTTAAATGGAATTTCTTGATCCTCATTATGACACTGCCCCACAGGGATGTTGATGTTTGCACGTAATAATGAGTTGCAAGCGGTACTGTAGATAAATCTTGGAACAGAAAGAAAACAGAATATACATGCAAAAGAGAAAACTCTGCTAGAAATGCAAGGTAACATAGTGGGCTGCTTTCGCTGCAGTTTTAAACCAATGTATTTAAACAGATAGTCTTAGGCTGAATAAGTAAAACTTGTTGGAGAGAAAATGTAGAGACACAAACATACACATGGATACCCTATAAATGAGATTTTTACTAAAGAGAAAACTTTTGTATTTATTTCTTTATGTTTGAAATGGTGCCAAAAATGAATGAACAGAGGAAAGAACTTCAAAAGAGATCAGAGCTAAGAACAGCATTGCTGGAACTGATCCAGACCCTGGGCTGCAGCTTTTTTATTCTGACCCACTTTCTTTTATGCAACAACTATACAATAATTTTGTTCCTACTTCACCTTCTCCCAATAAGCCTGGGAACTATTTGTAAAACCAGATTGAAGTCAGTGAAATAATGAGAGGCATATTTGAAAGCCTTCAACGTAAGAACATAACAGATAACAGGGAGAGTTCAGGCTGGCTTCTTGCAGGACTCTTGTTATGGACTTCAGTAGGCGCTGGAGCTGGCCTAACCTGACTGAAGATGAGAGTGATTTCCTAAACATTTTCAGAAAAACATTAAGTATGTATCTACTGAAGAGAAATGGTCTGCTCAGTGATTACATTGTGTCCTGCTGTATGTTGGACTTTTGTGTCAATGTGTTTACTCTTTGATTTCAAAGTCAGTGGAGTTATTCTGAGGGTTCCTCGTGGGTAGCAGAGCGGCATTTGATCCCTTACAGTCATTCTTCTTCTGGCTGTCAGCTCTCCCAGCAGCATGCCACATGGGTTGCAAATGGAGTCTGGCTAATAACTGTCCTAGAAAGTTAATCAGTGGATGGCAGTGTCGAAATGTGTTTCCCTCTGTCTTGTTTTGTATTCCAGTGAGGGGGGGTGGAGAAAAAAGCATGTATTGTTTGTATTACTGAAATGACAGGCACAGAATGGAATTGTGTAAGTAGCTATGGTTCTGTTTTCTTCTAGTTATTAGAACTGAAATATATATATGCCTGTTTATATATACACACACACATATATTACATACTGAGAGTATGAGAGTCAGGAAGGACCTAGAGAAAGGTCAGTGTAATTCAATTCCAGTAAGTTAAGTTTAAGAAAAAACAGAAGTGAACAAACGTATACATACACGCACACTGCTGAATGTCACTCTCTTCTGCACAGGGCTATGTGGTTGCACTATATAATCTGACCTCCATATTTCTCCTTCCCCCAGCAAATCCACCCTTGGTACGGTGCACACACACACATAAATATACAGAAAGATGATCAGCTTAATCTTTTGTTCTGTTTACAGAAATCCACGTGATTTCTCTGTTAGCTGTGTTAACCCCTTACCAACTAATTCTACAAAAAGAAAAAGAAAAAAAATCAGGAAAGGTGGTGAGGAGATGGGGAAGGTTCTGTGAATATGCCCCTAGCACTATATGACTATCCAGGCACGTGTGCACTGCGCCCCGCATCACTGTGTTAAGGTCCAGCACATGACCACTTACAGAAACCGCTTTTGGAAAAGAGGCCATTTTTGGAAAATGGCTCTTGGTAGCTAATCAGCTAGATAGGTTTACTGAAGTGATTTTGCCAAGTGAAAGCAATCCCTTGTCCTCAATATCCTGTTTTATCTGGTAAAGTGGGTCAGTAAAGGAATTCTATCTATCAGTTGTAGAATCACACACTGTATGATGTATACCAGCTGGACCAAAATATTGTAGCGTAGATCTGATGTCTATCAGAGAAATAGCAAAGTGAAAAATCTAACAGGGTTAGAAAGGGGAATGGGATTACTGAAATAAAAGGAATTGCACTTTTGTAGAATAAAGTGCAACTTCAGTCATTATTATGTTTGCAGATAGCCTCTATTGTGGCACAAAGATAACGCAATGCCCAGAAACAGGCCCACTTCTTCCTTACCTTTGTTATTATGTTGGCTTGCTGCTTTGTAAGGATATTTTTCTTCTTCAAATTATTTTAGATGACCGTAGCATGCTATAGTCCTAGCAATGGTGACATCAGAGAGACCTAGCCAACCATAATTGTTAAGGGTTTATTTTATAATTATTTGACACTTGCTGAATCTTTTTTTCTATCAGTTCACTATTCTTAAGCAGAATAAATAAACTTTTCTCAGTGAGGCTGTTTTTCCTTGGAAGAATATAATTTGAGAGAATTGGAATTTTTGTAACAAGTGGTTTTTTAATGTATCTGTCTGATGATATATTTTATTTTTGATATAGAAGTCCTATTTACAACATTCATATTAATGTTTTAGGAAGTACTTCTTTTGATTTGAGAGCCTGAGGTTCCCAGCTCAGCACAACTCAGTACTTCATTTATAAATCGTGTCCCCCACCCTGTCCCCTCACTTGTTTCCAGCAAAATGGAAGGATTCTCTGAAAGCAAGTACCAGCTGGGCAGGAACGTCACCGAGACACAAAAGCTAATTACAAAATGACCTGACCATATGTGGTGGGCTGACCCTGGCTGGACACCAGGTGCCCACCAAAGCCGCTCTGTTACTCCCCTTCTGAGCTGGGCAGGGGGGAGAAAGTGTAACGAGAAGCTTGTGGGTCGAGATAAGGACAGGGAGAGATCACTCACCAATTACTGTCACGGGTAAAAGAGACTTGACTTGGGGAAATTAATTTAATTTATTGCCAATCAAATCAGAGCAGGGTAATGAGAAATAACCCCAAATCTTCAAACACTCTCCCCACACCCTTCCCTTCTTCCTGGGCTCAACTTTCCTCCTGAGTTCTCTACCACCTCCCCTCTGAGCAGCGCAGGGGGACGGGGAACGGGGGTTGTGGTCAGCCCATCACACGCTGCCTCTGCCGCTCCTTCCTCCTCAGGGGCAGGACTCCTCACACTCCTCCCCTGCTCCAGTGTGGGGTCCCCCCCACGGGAGACAGTCCTCCATGGACTTCTCCAACATGAGTCCTTCCCACAGGCTGCAGTTCTTCACGAACTGCTCCAGCCTGGGTCCCCCGCGGGGTCACAAGTGCTGCCAGCAACCCTGCTCCAGCCGGGGCTCCTCTCTCCACGGGCCCACAGGCCCTGCCAGGAGCCGGCTCCAGCATGGGCTTCCCACGGGGTTACGGCCTCCTTCGGGCATCCCCGTGCTCCGGCATGGGGCCCTCCCCGGTTGCGGGTGGAGATCTGCTCCCCCGTGGAGCTCCATGGCCGCAGGGGCACAGCCGGCCTCCCCGTGGGCTTCCCCAGGGGCTGCCGGGGAACCTCTGCTCTGGCGCCTGGAGCCCTCCTGCTGCTCTGTCCTGGGGGTCTGCAGGGCTGTTCCTCTCACATCTTCTCACTCCTTTCTCTGGCTACAAGTGTGAAGTTTTTTCCTCCGCTTCTTAACTCTGTTCTCCCAGAGGTGCTGCCACCGTCACTGATGGGCTCAGCCTTGGCCAGCGGTGGGTCCATCTTGTAGCCGGCTGCATTGGCTGTGTCGGACACAGGGGAAGCTTCTAGCACCTTCCCGCAGAAGCCACCCCTGCAGCCCCCCCTGCTACCAAAACTTTGCCACACGAACTCAATACACCATACCAGTAGAGTAAAAGTTGCATGAAATGCACTTCCAAAAATTATCAACAAGTTCATTCCAGGGTAAGAATGTCGGAAGCACACTGCTTGTCAGGGCCCATCGCCATCCCCGGGGAGGTGCCCCTGTGGGTTGCTCTGCTGCTGGCTGGGGACAGAGAGGGCAGCACCCCACAGACAGAACCCATCCCTCTGCCAAACAGGCCCCGGCTGCCAGGTGCTGCCCTGCCCGCCCCAGGGACTCCAAGGGAGAATACAGCCGGACATTACGAACTCCAGTAGATTCTGTTGTTGGGGTTTTCTTTTTATTAAACAAACTGAAAATCTCATGCGTCGTTATGATGCCCCAGAACGATGCGCAGGAGCTTGACATGCCACCGGCCATGTCACTTGACAACCTGCAGGCACCTCTGATACTGAAGAGTGGGAGGATGCAGGGAGGGAGTCAGGAAATACAATGAGATGCAGCAATAATCCAGTCCAAGGATGAGCATGGGGGAAATAACCACATTTTACAGCCTGGGAAAGAGAAGGCTCAGGAGGAACATGACCACAGTCTGTAAACACTGTCAAGGTAGCAATAACAATGAATGAAGGGAATTACACTATCTCAGAAGATGGCATGGTAAGAAGTGATGGCCTGCAGCTAGGAAAGAAAAAGCTTAAGTTAGACATTAAGAAAAAGTCTTTAACAGCTAGAACAATTGGACAGTGTGGGAAATCACTCAGTGTGGCACTCAAGGCACCAACACCACGGGGTGTAGTTGAGAAAGAAGATTCCTTTTAATGCTTCTGATAAAGAAATGCAGCAGAAAGTGGGGTGGCAGACCAGGAAACAAATTCACTTTTTTGTAACTGAATTTGTGAGATTATATATTTTGTATGTATATATGGCTCTATGTATTTAGAAGAACTAGACGTGGGCATCGATCTTGAAAAAGAAATATCCCCTTTTTATTTGCTATTGATTGAAGTCAGATTTCATTTAGGACAAAGAATCTGATTTTATTTTTTTTGATACTTTTAGGGGAAAATATCTTTATGTTACGATTTCTGGCTCTAAATTTTTGGAGAAAAGTAGCTATTTTCTTTAATAAGACAAACACTATGCTATTAAATAGGAACAAATGACAGGTGTGCTAATAAATGCCTGTGTTCAGTTTCTGCTGATGTAAGACATTAAAATAAAGATCATAATCATGTACAGTAAAGCACAGGATTGCAATTTATGGAACAAACTGATTTTTTAATAAAGAAAAGTTGATGAGTGTTCATCATTCTGGAGATACATGAAATAAATCTCCTGTTGGTGAATCTGGAAAGGCATAAAGTGAAATTGTGTATGCTGCTTCGAAACAGCAGCTGAGGACTTGATGGATTAAAAGAAAAGACTGGAAAAACCTTTTACAGAGCAGCTCAAGATTCCCACAATGTGGTAGCGTTACAATGCCAACATTGCCAAAATTACACCTCAGTGTCTTAGTTTCTTTCCATGCAGGGAGTTCCAGGGATACACAGCATTATTTTGTTTTGGTGACAGTGCACCTCATTCTGACAGTCCCCAGGAAGTGTGATTTTTTTTTTTCTCTTTCCTTGCACTCTTTCTCACGCAGCCAGTAGAAATCCTGGAAATCATTCATAACCGTTTCTGTGGCCTATAGCATTACACAGGGTTATAGAGATATAGGGTTAGAGTACTGGTAAAACTTTAGAGCCAAAATCTAATCTTGGATTTCTTTGTACTTCACTTGAGGTAATTTAAAATTTTCTTTTTGGAGTCCCAGCTGCAGAGATATTTCAGCATGCAAAATAAAAAAATAATAATACAAATATCTGGCTCCAGTTTGTCAAAAGGCAAACTACAGTGTCTCTAAGTGCTTCTGCAGTCCATATGTGGACTTCATACAGAGTACACGTTTTCTGTCAAAGACCTGTTTTGATCTTGGTAGCAGACTGGTATTATGAAGAACTGAATTTTTGCTCTGAGGATGACTGAATGCTCTGTGTGGATGATAATGGTTCTGGAGTGTTAGGATGTGTTTTGAGTTGAGCTGATATATTTTACTATGACAGTTGAATTGACTGATCTAGATGTTAAAAAAAAAAAAAAAGCAAGCACAATGAGAACTTTCTTTTTCTTTTGCAGCTTTATTCCGAGAAAATGTACTACAAGACTTATACATTGAAGATATTATTAGGAGCACTGTATTATGATTCTTGGGATGGCTGAAGGCTTTTCCTTTAAATCAGTGATTTCAGAGAGCTTTTCAAGCAGTAATTAGGTATCACAAATCCATGGAGATATAGGTAAATAGGATTTATTCACCTGCCACAGGAAAACAACCATATTCAGCCTGGCATATAGCAGCTAAGAACAGACAGTAGAATGACATGCAATTTTGCTCTGAATTTATGTCAAGTAGCAGTCACCAGGGGGATTAGATAGTATGAAAACTGAAATCAGACTACTATGAAATGAATAATGTCATCTATGTTTGAAACATTTAGGTAGACGGACTGTAAGAACCAGTAGATTCCAGGTAACTGCAAATCAGTAAAACCCCTTTCCTATTTCAATTCTAATATATTATTCTTTCCTCTTCCAGTTCCCTTTTTATCTCACGTGCTTGTTTTTTAATTTTGGGAATAAATAATGTACGTTGAATACGAACAGTATTTCTCCAATATTCAGCCTTTCTGGAATTCTGTCATTTAATGGTGACCCTGATTAACTTGTGACATTTTAAAGGATCACCGTGCAATCTGGTAAGCATGCAATATCAAACAATAAAACTAACAGAAGGGCTTAGAGCAGAGGCTGCTTAAAAACTACTCCTGAGACCAATAAACATGATTAGTGCCCTGCAAGGGAATTTTAAATGAATGAAAGAAGATCAGTGCAAGATTTGGCACACCAATAAATGAAGACTGGAAGGATTTTATATTAAGAGAAGTTTGGCAATGACTGGATGAAAATGTTAAACATGTGTAGGCTGGAATATTGATGAATCCTGTGGGAAGGACAGGGACACCAGAGACACTTGGAAGGGTTGTCTGTATGCTATCTACCAGTGCACCTGTGGATGAGAAGTCTATTTATAGAAAATACTTTGGGGGCAGAATTCAGTCCTTTTACTTTTTCATGTATTATAAACATAGAAAATTGCAAGCCAGATTCAGACACTAGCAGGTTGGTGGCAGTAGAAGCCAGCCTGTGGGTCCCAGGAGGTGAAGAGGTGCTACAAAGAAGGGCACTGCCCGTACTGCCAGGAAAAAACTGGCCCAGAGCTTCTGAGGGTATTTCATACCGCTAGGGAGGTCAGCCTAGTAGAAGATCAAAGATGCCCTTGTTTGACCCATCTCTCAAGCAGCCTCTGTTTCTCAGGGCTGGATCTGAAAGCTAATATCTGGCTAGAATTGTTGCAAGAAGGGCACCGGAACCTGCCTCTCCCAAATTGTAAATCCTGGTTCTGTAGTTTGTGTGGTGAGTAGGTTGTTGTAATGTCTTCACTGGGGCAAACTGCCTCGTCTTGTTTTTACAGATAGACCATGTTTCAGTCAATTGTTTGATCCCCCTTTTTGACTGTGTCTCAAGCTGGGCCTGATGCTTGGAGACTCCGGAGGGGAAGCGCTGAGAATACTAGAAGGATTTGAAACAAGTATAATACTTCTTGCACAAACTTCAGTGCAAATATATTTTGCATGATTATTTCCAAGAATATAACTTTACTCAAAGTAAAAAACTAAAACACTGATACAGGTAATAAAGGGGACTTAAAGGAAGGGGAGATCATCAAAGTTGCTAGGTGTGACTTCCAGCTAAGTAAATGGCAAATACTTTTGCTACATTTACTCCATTTTCTTTATCGTCCTTGTACTGAACGGTGTTTATTTGAGAAACAGTTGCTGGTAGCGGGTTCATTTATCAGGAGGATATTGGTGTAAAATAGCCTTCTCAAATGGGCCGTTGTAATCTAAAGAGGAAAAAAATGAAAGAACTGAACCAAGGTAACCACGATGTAGCTGACAGATCTAAGCCTACTCTTAACTTGCAAAGCTAATGAGAAAGTTAGCGTAGGCTATCATATAGAAGACAATAGTGGTCTTTTCTTTGACTAATAACCACCATGACATATTATTTTCTTATCAGGCACTACAGAAGACTGTATTACTTTTAATGGATTATTACAGTTGAAAGTTTGGTGGTGAGAAAAAAATTAAATCTGGTATGATCCCCTAAATTTAGAGTTAGTAAACATGAAAATATATTGTAACTTTGGCTTCAGTTCTACAATGAAATATGCAAGCTGCGATAGTTTCACTGCAGGATTAACAACTTCAGTTAGAGATTTTTTTTCTTTAATGAAATCTTTTTCCAACAAATTCAATCACTAACCTGGCTTAGCTCAAATATTTGCCGTATAGCATGTTACACTTACTGCAAATTTACTTTTTCTTGTGCCTGATGGAGCTGGAAAATGTGTTAAAAATTTATGTAAGTTCATTTTGATTTTACCTGTAGACAAATCATCTGGGCATTCTCTACTGGTACAGACTAAGGGTAATTGGGCTTCTGGTATCTCCTCATGGTGCCTAGGTCTCCTGTCCTGCTCAGCTGTGTTCAGCATATGTTACTGTGCACAGAAGCGTGTGTCCTGCTAGGGGCCAGTAGACTCCTGGTGCGCGATAGTGGCTTTCTCTGCTGTGGCCATCAGAAATAACACATGCAGACATGTCCAGACAAAAACACTATCAATACACTGTACCTACAGTTTTACCTTTTCTGACCTGCACTATGATTGATATTTCTGGGGAAAATGTGAACTATGAATTAAATCAGTTACTGAGGTTTTGCAAGCATAGCAACACTATATAACATAAAAAAGGGGATGACCATGGGGATCAGTGCTGCATGGCAGTTTCTTTATCTGACTCAAATACTGTAGTTTCTTACTAATTGAAATACAGAGTTTTGCATGGAGACAGAGTGAGCAAGGGAAGTAAGTCCTCTTCTACTATCTGCTGCATAGCTTTGCTAATACAACAGTAGCAGAAGTTAATTAAATCTACATTGCTAGACAAAGTTAACACAGCATCTTTATCTAAATTAACTCATATTCTAATACTGTACATTACTCATCACACTTAAAAAGGAGAACATTGATTACTGGTCTTTCAGTGGACCAATCCATTAAAAACATCCAGAGGCTTCCTTTTAGCAGTTACAATGGATGACAGCAAGGTCAATGCTAAGTTCCTAGATCACTGTTCGAGAAAATAGTTCTTCTCAGGAATGTCCCAGCATTTTGCAGTGTTCCTGAGTCTAAGATTACATGGGAACTTGGAAGGTAGTGCTGGGCTCCACATCATACTTTACTTCCCTCAGAAACCCACATAATGCTCCCATACAGCTGAGGCTCAGTAGCTTACTGTGGGTGATTGTGATTATTCTCCTGTTTTGATCTTTTTTCTTTTTTATTCTGTTAACCTTCTGCACTTTTGAGTGATGACTATGTATCTGCATGGCACAAAACCCAGCTTAGGCCCGTACGGAAAGAGATGAGTAGCTACCTATGAGCAAGAATAGATTAGATATTACCACAAAGCAGAAAATGCCTGTGTGGTTTTAGGGGTAACCTTGTTGTCAGCATAGAGAAGGAGAGTAAATATAAGATGTCTGTACTTAAGAGAAGTTTGGGATCCCTGTAGCTGTATTTTGCTTTTCCTGCAAAACTCTGGTCTCAATGTCCGGAGCTGATTATGTACTTGCCTCTCAGACCATGATCCCTCATCTCTGAGGTGAGGGTAACAACTATGTTCCTACTGAGTGCTGTCTGGATTTTGAAAGCAGCTGCCTCTGTCCCTTATGGGCCTGAAATCTTGCACCACAGCAGCAGGCAGTAGGTGGACAGCAGTGCCATCCCTCCCGAGCCTCCTCAGGACAGACATCGATAAGAAGCAGTGTAGCTGCAATTTTGCCATTACAAATAAGTGATATCTTTTTTCCTTGATTTTTTTTTTGGTATTGAAAGCACTGTAAAGATCTGTCAAGGCTGTGCAAGACAGCTGCAGGTCTGTCTTCTGCTGAGCACATTTTACAAATCCAGTGTAAAGTTACTCTTTTTAAACAAAATGCCAGCACTTTGCTTTCTCACTGTAACTCTAATATGTTTATTTATTTACTTATTGTATTCTAATTTCTTTGAGGGATGTGCCATTGTCAAAAATAGAACAAAACTGTGGGCTGGCCCTGAGTTCCTGCTAGCCAGAGAGCACAAGATGATGCTACAGCTGGCCAGCTTGTTGATGGGGTGTAATTTATCTTCTTCAGTTTAGTTTCTTTATTTTCTGGCATGGGATTCCTCTGTGTGAATGTTTTTTGTCTCCTTGCCAAATCTGTGGCCAGCTAGAATTACACATTTATTGACAAATTAATATTTTCTCTTGGCGTCAGCCTTATGTTTATTTTGTTCAGATATGCAACATTTTATTTGCAGCATCTGTGTATTTCTGATCAGTTTATCTGCAGTATATAGTCCATCTCTCAGAGGCATAGGAATACAATGGAAAGCTAAAATGAGTTAAATTATATTATACATGTATTTTTTAATATGTATAATGTACACTAGTGTTAATCCTTTATAAGGCTTTCCTGTTTAATAAAAATGATAACCCTTTCCCCCTCATTCTCCCTTTCTGACTGATCTTTGTTAGGTTTTTTCACAGTTTGAATCTCTTAAGAATGCAAAGAAAAGAACATTACAGAAATGTAGTCTTGGCTATACCTTTATAACTATTTTTCTCCCTAATTTTCTTCTCTTTCTTATTTTACAGGTTCTAGTAGTTTCTTTTGCAGGTCTTATGTGGGAAGTTACATCAAAGATACTATTATTTATCACCTTCAATATAGAATTGCTTAATACACTGTGAAATAAGTCCCTGAAGCTTCTATGATTAATTGTCCTTCCCACACTGCTTCAGTAATACAAATTAAATAAATAATATGGAAAAGAAATGCTGAATTTCAGTAGGTGAAATTTACATTTTTTCCATTCTTTTTACCATTTTCTTGTCCTCTTCTAGCTTTTCTCCTGAATGTTGAGAGCTCTAAACATCTTCTTGGCAACACCTTGAAAAATGAGGTGGTACATGGCAATTGAATACTTCAGAGAAGTAGTACAAAACACAGGTAAATCAGTCTCTCTCTAGGATTTAATACTGATTTAATCAAAGATGCACAAATCAGAAGTTGTCTATCAGTGTAGGAAGTCATAGTACTGCATCTCTAGAAAATATGATGATCTCTTAAACTCCCAATTTTTAATCCTTCATGCCACAGTTTTTTTCATCTGCAGAGGACAATCACATACCTGCTTTGAAGACTCTAAGTAGCCAGAGTTACACCTAAGTGGCACAGAAGTATCTGGGAAAGCCTGCTAAATGTAAATCTTTAAAAACTGATCCTGTTTGCTGATTTAGCCTGTTTATTCAATGGGGAAACTCACTCTACATGGGGTACAGCAGGCTTGTGAAAGTACCTGTAGAGTCATGGAAGGATTGTGTGCCACTCCACGTGTTTGTTTTCATTTATTATTCCTTGTTGATCATATCTGAGGGATACATAATCCCAACTGCTTAGAACCTATGGTTCCCAGGTTCTGGCTGGGGCACAGCACTGGAGCAGAGCTTCACCTTCCTGAGGTTCCCATGCAAGAGGTCTCCTCTACCCTGGAACAGCATTAGCTCTGCCCTGCCACATGAACAGCTCCATAAAGAGGAATCAGTAGCGGTAATGGATGAAACAACTCTATTATGGGAAAATGAGGAGGACAGATGTTTCCACAGTCATTTCCAAATTTAGAAGCAAAGATGATTTAAAACTGATATGAGGTGTTAAGACATAGCGCAATATTTTACAGAGATAATTTCTGTGAAAGATGGATATTTTTAATAGATTGAGAGCTTGCTGTTCCCCCTGTCTCTGGAAATATTTTTATATATAGTTAAAAAGACATCTAATGAAATGTGATTTATGACAAAATTTTGTATCTTTATGTCTTTCTTTATATTGTAGCAACATCATTTTCCCTGAAAATTTCTTGTGCGTTTGGCATTTTTTAGGTATGCCATAAGATGTCATCTTTCCTGATTTTTAGCTGTGTGAATACCTAAACTCCTCCACTCTTCTGACTGTATATACAACCATATCACTGAAATTTCACAGGAAATGTATTTATTGTGATCCATTATTTGAATTACAGTTAATGTAGAGCAGCCTGCTCCAGACCCAGATGGCTCCGTAGTACTAGGCACAGTTCAAGCCAAATTGCAGGAGAGAATGCCTCTGCCCTGGACAATGTAGACAGGCTAGAGGACAGCAGATAGATAGAAACCCCACAGCAGGGGAGTTTCGAGGGAGAAATGATGGCCAGATTTCAGAGGGTCTGCCAAATATTCTAGTTTTCTTGCAGACTTGGTTTTCCACTGAAGTAGTGATATGCTCTGACATGGTTTTTTAAAGAGAACTCTCTTTGGAGGGGGAAGTTATGTTATCACCATTTTTCAGGGGGAGAAACTGAAGAAGGGAAAATTAAATACATGCCTGTGATCACCCAACAGAGACAAGATATGCTGTATGTACTCTGGGCCTAAGTTTTTATTAGAACAATATGTCTTTTCTCCATTATACCAGTATTTTCCAGATGATTACATACTTCACTGATACTCAGTTTTCAGACCTTCATAACCTCCTGAAACCAAAACAGATTTCTTTTGGAAAAGAACACAGCCAATATCTGACAGACATACCCTTACCTAATATCCCTTTTCTTTAAACACACTTGTTTTGTCTGAAAGACTTCAAATACGTAAAAGAATGTGTATATTGTTCTCTCCATCTTCAATGTATGCAGGAATAACCAAATCACTTTTACTCAAATTCATTTTCATGAAGCTTACAGGTGGGTGAAAAGAGAAGAAAATATTCAGTACAAAGAGGGAGAAGAACAGATATCTAGCTACTAGAGGATGCTACAATGAATAATTTGCAAATTTAATAGTGTTTGCTACTTTTTTCGACTATGCAGGAGACACAGTATAGCTGTAAAAGGACTTAAGGTGAGCCCTGGATGAGAACTGTTCACAGTAAATGGGGACTTCTGAAGGCAGCCACAATCCTCAACCAAATTGAGGTCAGAATTTCATCGCTTCTGATTTCTCCAATATTCTCAGTAAAACCGAGGATGATGAGATCTCCTTCAGTCTTCAGAGAGCTTTTCATGAATATTATATATGTAGTCAGGAAAGCTCTGCACTGATAATAATAGTGACAAGGATGTACTTTGATTATTGATAATTCAAAAGAGTCTGTATTTTTAGGCAATCTACTACGATCAGTCCCTTAAGCTTTGAGTAATAACATGTCACATTTTACATGCACATTCTGGATCAAGCCATGAGCAGATAACCTCTGCAGAAAGAGTGTGGGGGCTTCAGATGTTGCAATTCTTTGGATGGACTTGTTAGAAACAGTGTAAAAGGAGAGTTACGTCTCAGCAGTAGCAATGACTGCACTTTTGACTAAATCTAATGCAGTTTCGACAAGACTGCTTTAAATAACCTTCATTACCAGCATGTGGATCTGCAAATATCATCATGCTGAAGTTAGAAATGTGAGATATTTTAACCGCACGACCGACTGAAAGACTTTACTGCTTGGATTTTAAAAATCCTTCCTCTGAATTGCAGCCTAGTTTTGTTTATGGCCGGTTTAGCTGCAATGAAGTAATATGCCTAACTATGATTTTAGAGGTGTCACTGGGAAGTGGCTGATTTTTTAGAGCGAATCTAAGTACAGCTTCAGAGACAAATCTGTGTAAAGTTAAGAAAATTATCATCAAGAAAACCTGATGGCTTGCATACATTACATTTTTTCCCTGTCTGTTTTTCTAATATTATTGCAGGGTGAATATGAAATAGTTATTTCAGTGAAACACACTTTTCATGCTATTTGTCAGAATGTGCAATTAATTACTAACAATGAAATAGCTATAAAACAAAGGGCCTTCCTTTGTTTCTGCATTTCAAGCTTTAAAATATTTAAGCTTTCATTTGGAAATTGTTACGGATGATCAGTGTTTCAGAGGTCTCTGAAAAACTGATTCTGCAGTCAGATCTCGCTCCATTTTCATGTGATGACTTTTCACACAGGGATGATTAAAAAAATGGAAGTTGGTATTTTAGTCACCATTTCAGTTATTCTTTATGTGAAGACTTTTCAGGATAGCAAACCTTCAACCTGTTAATGCAACAGAGTCTATACTAATGATTTTATAAATGCGCTAACGAGGGGCTATGAATCTCCTAAGTTGCTTTCTCCTCAGATCTGTGATGCTGTAACACCAAGCAGATGTGCCATCATGGGCAGAACAGGGGAGAAGAGCCTGGGCATTCAGCTTACTTTTCCTCCAACACTCCCCCTTAAAAAAAACAAAACAAGTGAGGCTAAGCCCCTCTGTAATAAAACCAAGGGTGAGACTAGAGCTAAAAATGATAAAGTGCAGGATGCCATCTTCCTTCTTTGGCACTGACTATCTTTTTAAAATATTGAGCTACTGGGAAGGCAGGCAGACAAAATGTGAAAGAATGTACTTCTCATGTTTATTCTGCTCTTTCTGAAAAGCTGAACTAAATTTTTGGTGCTTTTTTTTCTTATTTTTTTATTGGAAGACAACAACCAGGAGCCTGACCTGACACAAAGTGAGGTAGCATGCTGTCTTTCTGTGATTATGTTGCCGTCAACATATACATTTACTCCCCTTCTTCAGGTTTGTTCTAATACGTCACCCTTTCATTTTAATTCAGTAACCACTAAGAGTCCTGACAAAAGGTTAGAAATCAAGGTTAACAACTAACAAATTACTCTAAAATAAAAATGTCACAAAGTCTCTGTGGAATGCAACTGCGGACATTGGTTACTCAGGATCAATTTTTCATTAAATTCTGCAAATGATTTTAAGCCTTTCTTCTACATCTATGAAGGATCTGTTCTTTATCAGCTGCCAGAAGATGGAGCTCTTTTAATAAACCATGATGCTGCCATTTGAAAAAATGCAGAAAAAATTACATAGAAAAGCTTTAGAAAAACATTACGAATTATTTCTATTTGGTTTTTACTAAGGTTTAGTAAATACATTTTAAAGAAGGTAAAGAGTATAGTCTGCTGCTGTAAATCTGGAAAACAGCATAGTATATTAACTATATTTTCAGATTTTGTTATTTTTAATCTTATATTTTAAATTCTGTTCTTCCTCCATGTGCTAGATTGTCCAAACATTCCCGGATAGGCCAGAACTCACCCTTTAGTTAGAATATATAAAGTTGCAAGAGTGCAAAGTAGAAAATTGACTACAAATTCTTTTTCGGTGCTCCTGGTTTCGGTGGTGTACGGCTGGAGTGGAAGGTGCCATAGCCGGGCTCTGCGGAGCTGCATGGCTGTCAGACCAAACGTGTTTCACCGACATCTCTGACAACTGCTAGGCAGGTGGGCTTCACTTCTCCTGACATAAGCCACCTCAGACAGGTGACAGTGGAAAGTGAGATAAATGTGCCTGTGAAGGTATCCCTTTGTCTCTCCTGCTGTATTGACCACGGAGGAGAGATAGATAATGAGGTCAGACTAGACATCTAACTTTAAGACAGCTAAAGTTAGGCAGAATGAATCCAGAAATCTTATTAACAGAGTTTGTGAAGAAAAGATCTCTATGCACAACATTGATTCACACTTCTTTAGCATAAGCTGCGACCACAACAGAGTACGAGCATGAAGTTCAAATTTTAGGGAGACAGCTATGCATCTTGGAAAGCATTTGAAATACATTGTTATTATTTTATATCCAACGCCATATCTCCATTTTCCACTTAAAATTGAAATAATCTTTCCAGGAGTGTCAAGCTTAGACGAATCATAAAATACAGATTATGCTACTTTATATCTTTCATCATTGAGAGTTAATAATAAGAGAGTTATTGAGAGTGAATAATAAGACAATCAAGAATTCTCACTTTGACACAGCGCTTGACGAAATTTAGACCTCCAAATGTTGCTTGGTATGACAGGATTATCTTTTTCGTCTATTTTAAGAAAACTTCTTTTGTCTGTATGAAAATTAATCAGCTTGTGTGATCAGCCTGTGAATAGCTGTCACTGAATTTGTCAATCAGTCTGGTTGCACTGAAAGTCACCTTAGGCCTGAATTTAAAAGTTGATAGTGTGTGTACATTGCCAAGTGTGTGTGTCTTTTTACCAATCTTCTCCTGATGCAGAGAAATAGAAATGTTTACTTTTAATGAAGATTAATAAAATAATAAATGCTTTTGCATCCTAACCTTGTGTCAGTCGCAATACAGCAATTCTACTCTGTGTATTACTCACTTTGCAAAGCCTTTAGCAGTGGTAGGCCATACCAGTTTTGTCCTACCACCTCTCCTCTTTGTATATTATGCTTCTATGTACTTAGGAGCTTTTCAAAGCTGTTCTATGCATTAGGGGTAAAGGCTGGAGATTCACACACGCTAATTTGGCACCTTTGCTCCCTCTCAAGCAACAGAAAAGAGAACAGCATCTACCAACTTTAACAGTTGGGAGTGTTCAGAGAGGAAGTTAGAGCACTGGAATGAAGAGCTTAACTACCATTTGCTCTGTATTGATTTTATAGGACATTATGCACCTCAATTCAAGCCAAAAGTTCTGACAACCCTCCTGCACCCGTGTGTATTTTCCAAGTGCACCCTCTATTACACACCCTGAAACTGTACTGTGATTATGGCTTTCAGCTTTGCTCTGATTGCTAATGTTTTTTGATATCATGAAAAGAAAGTCCATGCTTGCATTCCAGATTTTGAAATGAATTTAGAAAGAAGTTAAAAAAGACATAATTTTCATTTTTTTTCTTTTTAGTATTATTTTTACATCCGGTTTCCAAAAATTCCATTAGCTTTGGATCTTTCTGTAGGTTTCTCTGAGTAGCAATGAAGGGATCACGTCTACTGCAAAGGAAAATACGTACTTGACAGTAAATGGACCTAATGGATACATGCCAGAGGATTCAGCAGGAATGCAGGTGCTGTCCATCTGTAAATGATGGTGCATAATGATGACAGAAAGAGTGCGCATATTATTATTTGACGCTATTATTACTTATGGCTTTCATATTTGTGCTGACACATCTTCTTGCAGTGTCTTAGACAATGTTATATCAATCTCCTCGCAATTGCACAACCATATAATTTATTCTGTTGCGTAGTTAAATTTTTCTGTAATTTTCTGAAGAGCCCCTCAGTGGAGGTTGAAGTTATGACTTCTTGTATCTTAAGCCCTAATGGAAGCATAGTCTAGCACCTTACTATTTTCCTTACTTACTTTCTTCACTTTGCCCAAACTAGAAATACCTTACAGGGTGATTAACGGGGAGTGGGATTTTTGGCAGGGTTTGCCAATATTGAGCCTTGTAACTGCAAGGGTTGTAGCATTCTTTTCACACATCTCTCCCACTTCATGAACGCTGCTATTACCTCTCATAACAATAAAACCCACCCTTGCGCTCATTGTAACTGCTAGATTTCACTAGTTTGCTCTTCATTTCTTTTGCTTATTTGAAGAAGTGTTATTCAATTGAAGGCTAGTCAAATCCAGAGGGAATTTAAAAGCAGCTTTTGGTACCAGGCATATCAGTGGTACTTTTGGATGGAAACCGGTGCTTTTTCATCAATTTAATCTTCTTTAAGAACTAGTTTTTCTTTCTTACTGGCTATATGAAAGACCATATGTAAGAGAAATAAAAGAAAACATGCTGTAAAATAAACAAATTCAAGCAGCAAGGCTAGAAGAAGAATAGAGAAACAATATATTGTTTTTCTAAGGTCGTCTTTACATACACCAGTTGTAAACTGTAACTGTAGTGGCAAAAGTTGTGTAACCTGTCTGCTAAGTGTGCACTGAACTCACTGTAAAAGGCAGTAAGAAGAGGAATTCTTTTATAGGAATGTTTTTCTTCTGATATAACTGTTCATAAAGCAAGAGTTTTGCCAATTTTGGTGATGTAATTCTTTCAGTTTTTAAGTAAAGTTTTATCCTCAACCAAAATAGTTACAACAGTAGGAAATCTGCAGGTTAATTAGGACTAGCATTTTCCTGTTACAACATTGTCCAGTGTTACTATTAAAACTGTCAATGAAATTTTTTAGGAGGAGGGTATTTAAGTTGGTGGTGATCCTTAAGGCTTTGTTTGAAAATATAACCAAAACTGAAATGGATTCTATTCACAGAATCACAGAATTGCTAAGGTTGGAAAGGACCTTCAAGTCCAACCATTAATCCAGCGCCACCATGTTCCCTAAACCATGTCCTGAAGCACCACATCCACACGCTTTTTGAACACTTCCAGAGATGGCGACTCCACCACCTCCCTGGGCAGCCTGTTCCAATGCTTGATCATCCTCTCGGTGAAGAAATTTTTACTAATATCCAATCTAAACCTCCCCTGGCGCAACTTGAGGCCATTTCCTCTCATCCTATCACTAGTTAGTTGGGAGAAGAGACCAACAGCCTCGTCGCCACAACCCCCTTTCAGGTAGTTGTAGAGAGCAATAAGGTCTCCCCCCAGCCTCCTCTTCTCCAGACTAAACAACCCCAGTTCCCTCAGCCACTCCTCATAAGACTTGAGTTCCAGACCCCTCACCAGCTTTGTTGCCCTTCTCTGGACACCCTCAAGCACCTCAATGTCCTTCTTGTAGTGAGGGGCCCAAAACTGAACACAGGATTCAAGATGCGGCCTCACCAGTGCCGAGTACAGGGGCACGATCACTTCCCTACTCCTGCTGGCCACACTATTTCTGATACAGGCCAGGATGCTGTTGGCCTTCTTGGCCACCTGGGCACACTGCTGGCTCATGTTCAGCCGGCTGTCAACCAGCACCTGCAGGTCCTTTTCCACTGGGCAGCTCTCGAGCCACTCCTTCCAAAGCCTGTAGTGTTGCATGGGGTTGTGGCCGAAGTGCAGGACCCGGCACTTGGCCTTATTAAACCTCATACAGTTGATCTCAGCCCATCGATCTAGCCTGTCCAGATCGCTCTTCACAGCCCTCCTACCCTCCAGCAGATCAACACTCTCACCCAACTTGGTGTCATCTGCAAACTTACTGAGGGAGCACACGATCCCCTCATCCAGATCATCTATAAAGATATTGAACAAGACCAGCCCCAGAACTGAGCCCTTGGGAACACCGCTTGTGACCAGCCGCCAGCCGGATTTAACGCCGTTCACCACAACTCTCTGGGCTCGGCTCTCCAGCCAGTTCCTCTCCCACTGAAGAGTAAACCCATCCAAGCCACGAGCTGCCAGTTTCTCCAGGAGAATGCTGTGGGAGACGCTGTCAAAGGCTTTGCTAAAGTCCAGACAGACAACATCCACAGCCTTTCCCTCATCCACTGGGCGGGTCACCTGGTCATAGAAGGAGATCAGGTTGGTCAAGCTCCATGATCTTCCCCGGTATGGAGGTCAGGCTGACAGGCCTGTAGTTCCCAGGATCCTCCTTCCGGCCTTTCTTGTAGATGGGTGTCACATTGGCAAGCCTCCCGTCTTCTGGGACCTCCCCTGTTAAACAGGACTGCAGATAAACGATGGAGAGTGGCTTGGCAAGCTCCTCCGCCAGCTCTCTCAGTACTCTCGGGTGGATCTCATCAGGCCCCGTTGACTTGTGGGTGTCCAGGTGGCTTAACAGGCCCTTAACTGCTTCCTCCTGGATAACGGGCGGGTTATTGTGCTTTCCACCCTCATCTTCCAGCTCAGAGGGCTGAATACCCTGTGGATACCTGAACTGGCTATTAAAGACTGAGGCAAAGAAGGCATTAAGTACCTCAGCCTTGTCCTTGTCCTTGGAGACAATGTTCCCCGCCATATCCAGTAGGGGATGGAGATTCTCCTTGCCTCTCTTTTTGTTGTTAATATATTTGTAGAAGCATTTTTTTTATCCTTTACAACTGTGGCCAGACTGAGCTCTAGCTGGGCTTTTGCCTTTCTAATTTTGTCCCTGCTTGACCTAACGAGATCCTTGTACTCTTCGTGAGTTGCCTGCCCCTTCTTCCAGAGATGATAAACTCTCCTCTTTTCCCTGAGTCCCAGCAAAATCTCCCTGGTCAGCCAGGCCAGTCGCCTTCCCCACCAACTCTTCTTACGGCACATGGGGACCATCTGCTCCTGTGCCTTTAAGATTTCCTTCTTGAAGGCTGTCCAGCCTTCCTGGACTCCTTTGTCCTTCAGGACTGTCTCCCAAGGGACTCTCTCAACCAGTGACCTGAACAGGCCAAAGTCTGCCCTCCGGAAGTCCATGGCAGCAATTTTGCTGACGTCCCTCCTTACTTCACTCAGAATTGAGAATTCTGTGATGTTGTGGTCACTAAGCCCCAGACAGTCTCTGACCACCACATCTCCCACCAGTCCTTCTCTGTTTGTAAACAGCAGGTCCAGCAAGGCACCTCCCCTGGTGGGCTCACTTACCTGCTGTGTCAGGAAGTTATCCTCCACACACTCCAGGAACGTCCTAGACTGTTTCCTCTCTGCCATGTTATACTTCCAGCAGATGTCCAGTAGGTTGAAGTCCCCCACAAGAACAAGGGCCAGTGAATGCGAGACTTCTGCCAGTCGCTTATAGAATGTCTCATCCGTCTCTTCATCCTGGTTGGATGGTCAGTAACAGACTCCCAGCAAGATATCTGCCTCATTGGCCTTCCCCCTCATCCTTACCCATAAGTACTCGACTTGGTCTTTACAGTCTTTGATTTCTATACAATCAAAACACTCCCTAACATACAGAGCCACCCCACCGCCTCTCCTTCCCTGCTTATCCCTTCAGAAGAGCTTATAGCCATCCATTGCTGCACTCCAGTCATGAGAAGCATCCCACCATGTTTCTGTGATGGCAACTACATCATAGCTGTCCCGCTGCACAATGGCTTCCAGCTCCTCCTGTTTGGTGCCCATGCTGTGTGCATTGGTGTAGATGCACTTGAGCTGGGCTATCGATTTCACTCTGGCATGCCACCCCTAGGCTCAACTCTAGTGAGCCCAGTTTTATCCCTTTCCCCCTCCAAATCTAGTTTAAAGCCCTCTCGATGCGGCCTGCTGGCTCATAAGCAAGAATCCTTTTCCCCTTGGAGTCAGTTGCACTCCATCTGCTGCGAGGAGGCCCGGTGCCATGTAAACTGCCCCGTGGTCAAAAAACCCAAAATTCTGACGACGGCACCAACCCCTATTGTTGCAGAGTATGGTGGATCCCATGACAGAGGTAGGTATAGAAAAAATATTTCTTCTGATATTAATCAAGGAAACCTGTTAGAATGTGGAATATTAATTTCTCTCAAATGTTTACCTCTGACACACTCTGGAAGGTAGTTCTATCTTGACAGACCTCCTTTTACTCTTTTGGAGGAAGGCTTCAGACCAAGAAAACTAGTGGAATAGCTAGTTATTGCCACAAAAACTAGTAGCAAAGGAAGTACCTAGCTAGAGAGGTATATAGATGATAAATGAGATAAACAAGATAGCTAATATTTCTATTTAGTGCAACTTGGACAATAATAGGCTGAATGTAGGAAGGTAGCAGCCCTTTTGGGAAGGAATTGTACATCAAGTCATTGACCGTAGATCCTTTTACTATAGTTCAAGGCATTTATAATGTATGCATCTTCTGCTAACTTGTAGAAAAGATATGCACTGCGTTGCTTTGCAACTTGTGGTAGCCTACAAAAAGCAAGAGCTAGCCTGCCATAAGCCTAGAAGGGTAACCTAGAAAAGGCTCCAAATATTTGGGAGTTAGCTTATATTTTCATTACAAGATTGCAAGACCTTCCAGGTGCAGGCTCTTTGACATTTCATTTAAATATACTCACAATTTTACATCCTCTAATCTAGTATCCCAAGCATGCAAAATACTTATTTTATTTTTTTCCTAAAAAAATAACTCCAAAAAGATCTGAGGAGTCAGAGCTGGATTGATTTTCAAGGTTCATTTGTCACTATGAGCAGAGATTAGGGCTCAAAGAAGAGTGACTCATGATGTCTGTGCTCATTGCAGCGTGACTGACACTTTGCAAGTAAAGACAGACATACTTCTCTTTTCCTCTGGGAAGTCAGCAGAGAAAAGGCCATTTTATTCAGCTGAAGTAGGTCTGTATTTTGGAAAAGGTTGCATCTATTTAGCCAGTATCGGTGGGCACTAATACAGTCTGTACACCCAAAATAACACTTTCCCCAGTGTAAGGACATTTTGCACTGATGGCTGTCCTGAGTGCACTCTTTTCCTTAACTTTGGGCTTGATATAGAGCCTACTTAAGGCAATGCAAAAACTTTTACTGACTTTGGTGGAATTTGTATCTGGTAAAAAGATGCATTGCTAGGTTTTTGCAACAAAGTGGCTTTTTGGGTCCTTAGTAACAGATCTATAGTTGGGTATTGGCACTGCTCATTTAACTTCCTTTTTTTCAAAGAAATTCTCTTTGAATTGCCCAATTTCCAATAATCCACCTCTATCAGACTCATTTTGTATTGTGAGGTGCCTTTAGATTTAATTGCTTAACTTTGAAGTAGAAAACCGCAGCAATCTAGAAAGTAATTGTTAAAAATGTTCTGGTTGGTTTCAGCATAAGACTGAGTCTATTACCTTCCTGCAGAAGAGGGAAACATACTTCCTTTATCTTGTTTTCCCCCCTTTTATTACATGATTATAGACATTGTATTTTTCAAAATCTTATTGTTGCATTGATTGTATCAGGCTTTGAACTACTACAGAAATACAAAACAAACCAAACCTTTTCTATTTCTAAGACTGTGGGGCTGTTAATTGCAACCTCTTTAAGCCAAAACTTCACTGGATTTACCATGGGTTTTAGCTGGTTATCTTGAGATCATATTTAGGCCCAAATAACGTGACTCTTCCTTTCCAGCTCAGTACACTCTTCTTTTTTCCTTTTTTTTTTTTTTTCAGTGTTTCATATTATTGGCACCTTAGCTAATGAAGGTCCTTATAGCTGCCAGAGAGAAGCTGGATATTCCAGCAGCTTCAAACAATTCAGGAGATAACCCTAATTTTACATTGATTAATTGGATTGATTTTCCTAAATCTCGTCGTGGATCACGGAAAATCTTTCTATCGTGAAAGATATGCAGGGGGCTAATATTGCAGCACTGGAACAAGTCTACTTTATTGCTATAGAGAGAGTGGAGGATATTCTTTCTTTTTGGAGGATAAGTAGTAAAAGGGTAGTGAGGCATTCAGGAAGGCAGAATTGCTTTGAAAACCTTAGTTTCATACAGCTGCAAGCCTCAGAAGGAAGTGGTGCTTGAATATTGTGGCTGATGTAGAATTTTTAGAACACAAGGGCATATGTAATTTAACAGTGACAGTAGTAATGGCAGGAGAAAGAAATTCACTTCAAAGGAAGAAGGAACAGAGGGAAGGAATTGTTTTAAAAACAAACCAGGGAGCACTTTCTGGCAACGGTGCCTTACAGGATTCAAATGCAGAAGGCCAAACTCTTGTATTGATTGCTGACTGATCTGTATTTGTCCTCCTGTCAAAGTTAGCATATACTCAGCTTTTAAATCAAAGATCTGCCTTTAATTTTAAAGGAATAACAGCTTGGATTATTCCTTTCAAAAAATTTCTTTTCAAGAAAAAAAAAAACAACGCAAACAGAGAACAAAACCTTAATGCATTAATGCCTTTTCTCATCTCTAAAGGTGTAAAACAGAAAATTTAACTCCTCAGAATCTCCTTTTATCCACATGGCAGTCACCTCCCTGTAAACATCTGACTCCTCAATAGTAAGATGGTCTGAACATACTCAAGGATATCTTCCCTATAGCTGCTTTGTGCTGTGATTTGGGGGATGCTGTAGGATCTTGGGTGCAAAGAATCATCATGATAGGAGAAGGTTTAACAGTCAGCCAGCAGTCACAAATGAACAAGTCTGCATATTGAGAAAAAGCAGAAAGTATCACTATTTTATCATTCTAACATGAGGTTGGACTCCTTATGGCCCAAGGGAATCGCAGCATCTGCCAGGACTCCCAGTCACTCTTTCTTGCTTGGTTAAAACTGCACTGGTTCTTAGGTGTCCCCCATCAGCTGGCGAAACATTCAAGAAACGTAGTCTGCATGTTTATTACATCCTGTTGGTTATTAAGGAGAGAAAAAAGAAAGAAAGAAAAAGTTGTTTTGAGTCCCTTGTAGAACTATATTGCTGTCTTTGCTGGAATGGGAATAATAATATCAGAAACATTTAAATCACTGCAGGATATGCTGAATATGTTGCATATGCATCTTGAACTCATCCGTGAGGTAGCAATAAAAGCTGAGATTCTGCCTTGAATATTCTTTCAGTCTTCCTTCATAAGAATCAGTTTGCTAGATCAGAGCCGGCAGGTTTCTAGACTAATCACCGCATATGCTTTGGACAGTCCTGTCCACTTTGAGGATGGTACTTCTGGAAATATAGAAATGACCCTATAGACATGACTTCCAAAAAAAAAGGTTAGCCTCAACTGGAATTTCCCATCCATTTTCACATATTCCTTTTATACGACATTGAGAATCTGGAAAATGATGTCCTGCTTTGCTAAAATAAGATCTTTTGTGAAAGGTATCAAAATGCAATGAGGTGATGCTGGAAAACAACATTTCAGCAAAGACAAAGTGTCCAAGTTTACATCTTTTCCAGCTATTAATTAAATTTAAGCACTTACATTGAAAGACCCCCACCAACGTTACTGAATACAGCAATAATGAAGTAATTTTTATCTTGAGAAGGCTGTTGTTTTCAACAGCTGTGTATTCACATTAGCATTGCCATTTTCTGTTACAAAACAAAACCACATGCAGCTGTATTTCTGATAATCTATGTAGTTAATATACCATTTTGTGATAAGTACTTATATTGTAAAGTGCGGTTATTATGTAGTAGCTATTAAAAGTCAGTGTACACTGGGCTATAAGTTATAAAAGTATGAGAGAGTAATTATTTTGACTTTCTAAGTATAGGGAATTATTGCCATACCTCAGATGTCTATTAATAAAATTTCTGTGTTATAATTGTATAAATATAAGCTTTGAAAACTTGTACTGGTGATGGTAAGGACAGTTCCAGAAGAAAAATCTTAAGCTCTCTTGGGTTATTCTGTGCAAATTTGAAATGATTATACTAGTTTATTACAAAGGAACTTGATCATTTAAATATAATCTTTCATAAAACACAACATAGAAAAATGAAAATTTCCAGACTTTTAAAAGAAATTTTCTGTGACATTTAAGCATGAAGTAAATGTAAGTTACAGTTGTTGGTTTTCGTTGTTTTTTTTTTTTCTTTTGTCTATAAGACTATATTCAGCCTAAAAGCTAGATTAAGTAACTTTTTTTAAAAGGGCACTATAAAAATGCATCAACAGACTGAATTTTGTCATTTCTCTCATAAAAATACCTAGTTTAGTGCTGAAAAAATGAACTAGAAATGAATAATGGGAGTTTCAAAATTACTCATTGGTCTAACCGTTAATTGCTAAGGTCACTGAATGTTTTGTCATGGCCTAATGAGAGCAGTCGGCCAATGAAGAGATCTCTAAACCACTGTACCATTGTGCAGCAACATTGGTCAGGGGATCTTCATTACCCTGAAACTGGGTTTGGTTATCTGTGTTTGCCTATGGATTTGCTGAGCATATTTCTTTATTCTATGGTGCTTAGACATAAATCCTTCATTTGACCCAAAAAGACTGTGAGATTGTAAAGACCCCAAAATTGTTGCTAGTTTACCCAACTTAGTTTTGATGTAGCTAAGATTTGAGGAAAAAGGAAAACTTTCAGCACATATATGAAAGACACAGAAAGCAGCAACACCAGTGGGACTTCCAGGGACATTTAGTCCTTAAGAGAAAAGACAGATCTAGAAAAGGGATGCATAAATGTTGAGATAGTCAAGTCATTGAGTTTATTCCATTCATTCAGCTTCCTTGTAACTGTTGATTAGAAAATCCATGCAAAAGACTATTTACTTTAAAAGTCTTCAGAGAAGCTGTAGGATTGATGAGAATTATACCCCATATACATGATCAGAAGACTTTATTTTCAGATTGTAATTTTCACTACAGTATATTCAAGCATGGCAAGTTACAATTAATTTTAGTATGAAAGTAATAGCAGAGTGATAAAACCAGGTAAGATACCTTTTTGTATCCCAAAAAGCCCTACAGCATTCCGAGGGAATATCTGCATCAGCCTTTTTTATCTAATAATAGCAGCTACAGCAATATATCAACTCTTGTTGGAGGGTGAGAACTAAAAGGTAAAGATCTGGGTGATGGCCACTCAGTGCATATATTTTTTTTCCTATTTTTTAATGATACTTTTGGATCCACTGTACAATGAGGGCAGTGGCTACAAAATAATACAATGCATATGTTTCCAGAATACCTAGTACACAACCCATTAATTACTACCAAACTGTCCGTGCTTCCTCCTTATGTAGCATGCGTTGCTTCACTGGCTTTAGCAGCACAGTAACAGAAAGTCTAGCTCTTTATTTCTTGCTCTGTTATTATCCTTTCATTCATTCGACCTCTCTCGCAGTCTCAGAAGAATAGCGTTTTCTTTTGTTCAGTTAAGCATGAAGTCACAGAAGCAACACTTCAGTAGGGAGAGACTTATACTGATGGGAAGAAAATTTCAAAAGCTCTGGGAACTGGTCTTTTTGTCACCAAAATCCATAAGAGTTTTATCATCAACTTCAAGAAGAGTGGCTTCAAAAATGAATGCTTTCAAAAATCCCCCAACAATAAATAGCTCTTTCTTCCTCTGTTGCCTGCTATACTTCTCCCCTCCATCCTAACTTCCAACTATCTCAAGAAATTTATTTCGAGAGTTATTCAGCACATACATACCTTAGACTAGAATTTTCAAAACACAAGAAGTATGTGCTGACTTAGTATTTATGTATACACAAAGTAGTCAATATGGGTATGTTATACCAAAAGTATATCACAGTAGACCCTCTCAGAACATCAGAGAGAGTTACATGGTTTAAGAGACTTTAGATGATGAATTCTAAATTTCATTATCTTAACCTCTATTTTTGCATTACATCTACATTTGGAGCATTTCCAAAGAAGAGCAATGAAGCTGGTGAAGGGTCTAAAGCACAAGTCTTATGAGGAGTGGCTGAGGGAACTGGGGTTGTTTAGCCTGGAGAAAAGGAGGCTCAGGGGAGACCTTATCACACTCTATAACTGCAAGAAAGGAGACTGTAGTGAGGTAGGTGTTGGTCTCTTTCCCCAAGTAACAAGTGATAGGACAAGAGGAAACGGCCTCCAGTTGTGCCAGTGGAAGTTTAGATTGGATAGTAGGAAAAATTTCTTCACCAAAAGGGTTATCAGTCATTGGAACAGGCTGCCCTGGGAAGTTGTGGAGTCACCATCCCTGGAGGTATTAAAAAGATACGTAGATATGGTGCTTAAGGACATGGCTTAGTGGTGGACTTGGCAGTGCTAGGTTAATAGTTAGACCTGATGATCTTAAAGGGTTTTTCTGACATAAATTATTCTATGATTCTATAAAAGCATACAGCACTACGGATTTTTTTTATTATTTATATTTAGACGGAAATTTTTAAAATGTGAGAATTTTTTTGAAACCAAACAATTTATTTGTTGCTTTGTTTTTGTCTTAAATATTCTGTTGATTTAAAACATTCACAACTATATTAAACTGATTCTGGTAGATTACATTCTAAAAATAAATGGCTAATTCACTCTTCTGTTTATTTCCGTATGTTGTACACAGAGGAGTAGTTACTTGGAATTAAGTGCTGACTGAATGCGTCAAGTAAGATGCAATTCATTTACTCAGTGCAAGTGACTTGGAGATTTCATTTTGTTTAGGTGTATGTATGCATATATACATGTTCCTATTTTCTGTTCATCATGTTTTATTCTCTACGTCACCTCTCCCACTCCCTGAGATTTCATGGAGGGCAGTTTCGTGTAGACACTTTCCCATATGCTCAGGAAAGTGCTGCAGACATTCTACATCGTCATCATCTGTATGTCACAATCATAACAGCTAACGTTGCCGAAGTCTGCATCTGGAAGGTAGTGAGAGAACGGCAGGATCAAGAGGCTTATTTGGCAAGATAATGGGCATGATTCAGGTGCCTGAACATGGCATCTAGTGACATTTTAGACAGCCCAAAGTATCTTGCCTGGATTCCAGATGGTTCACCAGAGGAATGTGTGTCTTGCAGGAGCTATATTGTATTTACCAGCCCGGTGTAAGTTCTCTAGACATTGATGTTTAGAAAGGAGAACCTTACCCTGTTAATCCATACTGTTCTGTAACGTTTTCAAGGGGGTCGGCAAAGGAAGGGTACGTCCACACGACAAGGTGTAAGAATTCCAGATGTTTCTAATGGTCATATTGAAGAAGAATTACTGAAAGCACCATTTTTTTCCAGATTATTTCCTTCCTTATTTCTTTTTGCACAAAACTAGTGAGATGAGCTTTTCAAGGTGACTTTGCAATCCAAGTTAATTCACAACCTGTCAGAAACTGTTGCTTAAAATAACTGACCCTAGAGGTTTTCCATTCCACTCTAGAAATAAGTAAATAAAAAAATGCATAATCTAAAAAAATAGTGCTAGTTACATTTTTAAGCTTACAGTTCAGAAGGATTTTGCCAATTAAAAAGTATACCTGTTGATTTACAATGGCCTATTTCTTTTGATATTCTGTATGCAAATAGTGTTACAATTATTATGAATTAAAATAGGGTAATAAAAATAACTAATTGAGGCTCCTGATCATTAAAAATATTTGAGCTTTGATGCTTAAAGCACCAGTGAACTCAGATTCTGTACCTCCAGTGTACCCAGAAGGCTCATCACGAAATCTCATTCTATTGTTTGTTTTCTAAAATTTGCCTCCATGCAGTACCAGCTCCCAAGACTTTATCCAAACGGCTCATTCAGAGACGGTTGTTTCACCCTTGTTGAGTGATGTTCCACATACAGTCTTATCTTTATTCCTCCTTTCCAGCCTCACAATGAACTTGTTGGATCTGTGTTACCCCAGCCCAAACAGTTTCAGAACTTTGACATAAGAAGGGGAGGCAGTTGGAGAGCTATGCTTTTTAAAAGTAGCTCTTCTACTGCTACATAAAGCATAAACATGTTCTTTTCTGGCCCTTGATGTTCCTGGGCAGTGAACATCAGTATCAGGCTTTCTGGGGATTGATAGCTCCTTTCAATTCAGCTAGGGGAAAGGGTATTATTTGTTTAAGAGCTCTGTCTGTGTTTGTTCATTGAACTTTTTCAGGGACTGCTGTGACCTGAGTGTTCCCGTGGATTAGGAGGTACGGGAACCTGCAGTTTTGGTTAACTGTCAATTCCAGTCCTTAAACTGAAACATTTCAGAAAGAAAAGGATTTTAAGCAAAATGCAAATTCTGGGTTTTGATTCTGCTCCAGTAGAAATTAGTAACATAAATTCTTTTGATTTAAGATGGAAGCAGAACCTCATTACATTGAATTTTCCTCTGTATCTTGAAACTAAATCCTATAAATACAGCTGAAGGAGAAAATCCTGCTTGAAACAACACATCAGTTCCATTGCCTAGCTACACTTCCAGCCTGCAGAGCTACCAGCAAATTTGCAGGAAATTGTATTCCATGTGGCAGAGTCAGCAGAGTTGGAGAAGTCAGATATATGTAAGTAGAAGAGAGATTTCAGAAACCACTCTGAAAATCCTGCTGTGTTTTTTCCCTGTGGACTGTAGTTGCTCTTGTCATGATACTCCCTGGCTACAGAATCCTTTAGAAAATGGTAGAAAGCTGCTTTAGGGAAAAACACTTTCCATATCCCCTCCCTTTCACATCTTCTTATGAGCCAATTGGTCAGGCAATGAACAAACAAAGTGGACCTTTAAGACTTTGGCGGCCATTGGATGCTCAATGCTGAGTTGACAGAGAATTATTTGCGATATTTTTTAAGGAAAGCAAAGGTGTTTAAGGGAAATTAACTTTTTTTTTCCTTATTTCCGAAAAGTTTCTCAAAACCCAGTCTGCAGTCTGTGAGAATAGGGCATCAGAAGAAACACTATTTCAGAGACACAAACAATATTAGGAGACTCAGCCTTTTCTTCTTGCTCTACATTGAGATCAAGTGTTTGAACATGGGTCTGCAATATCCAAAACATGATCTAGACATTTTATCATCCTGACCAGGCAGCTCAGTCTCTCCAGTTTTTGTACAGCTATTCAATGGGCAATATACTGCCTCTGCAGTAGTGGAGGTAGGGTACCTGGCTAGGAAATGGGAGATTTTGTTTGGGTTACAAAGAACGCACATGTTCAAGATACTACAGTCAAAACAAGTATCAAAGCATACTGATGTCGGAGTAAAACACTCTTACACCAACTTTGAGGTTTCCTCGGGGAGGAGAAGGAAATTAGATGAGTCTAATGGCTGTTTCAGTTATCGCTTAACCTTTTTCCACTGTTTACATTTCAAGCACAATGTAACTGCGAACAGAAAAAAAATCAAACCAAAAAGTATCAAAAAGCATTTGGTCAGTCATCGAGGGGAGATGCTCCGGAGCTGGCCCGACCCGCAGTGGCCAGGAAATGGGGTTTTCCTGAGGCAGGGAAAGGCCAGGGCAGCAGAGAGAGCCAGCAGGAGCCGGCAGCTCTCGCGGGACACGCCGACCACGTCTGGGAGTTGCCAGAGCACCCTTAGCCACGTCCATGCTGATGAAAATCAGAGGTGAGTTCTAGTGGTGGTCATTACCCCCTCAGAAGGAGCTTAGCTGTGGTATCCAGCCAGGAGAAAACCATGTCCTCTGCACTCAGCAGAGTGGATGTGACAACCCAGAGAGAGCAACCATGGAAACGTGCAGCCATCCAGGCCTCAGGCAGCAGGGAGTGCCAGAGCCTCTCACTGGTAACCGATGGCGGCAGCAGCAGCAGCTGTGTGAGCTGTGAGCAGGGGGACGATCTGCTCAGCCTGGGGGCAGAGACACGAGAGGAGGTAGAAAGGTTAGGGAGCATCAGGGAGTTGGAGAAAGAGATCGACTTGTGGAACCATGCTCTGCCCTCCCTGAGGCAGACATAGGAACAGCCACCAGAAAAAAACAAGATCAAGGGGGTCCTGTATCCTCCCCCGACAGGCTGAAGGCAGTAACTTAAAAGAAAGGAGCAAATGGAGGCAAGTCCACGCTTGGGGCAGCAGGGAAACCCCCACCTCGCCCACCTCGCCTCCCCAGGTGCCTCTGTACAACAGGCGTGAGACTCTGGACCTGGGAGACCAGTCTATGGATGATGATCCATCTACTCCAGAGGTGTTGCTAAGGTCAGAAGGGCCTACCCTCCTGTATCACAACCACCTCCACAAGGAAGAAAGGACAGGTTATAGCTGTAGGCAAATCCCTTCTGAGGTGAACAGAGGATACAATTTGCCAGACAAGGAAGTCTGCTGCCTCTCTGGGGTCCGGGTTAAGACATCACTAGGAAACTTCCTAGCCTGGTATGGCCCTCGGACTGTTACCCATTACTGCTCTACCATGTGGGTGGCAATGAAGCTGCAACACATAGTCCAAGGGTGATCAAGAGACTTATGGGCCTTGGGACAGTTGGTAGGGGAATCTGGAGCACAGGTTATTTTTTACTTTCTCCTTACTGTTGCGGGTAGAGACATTGTAAGAAACAAAGAGGCCCAGTATTAATACATAACTCCTTGTCTGGTGTCACTGCCACAATTTAGAGTTTTTAGATAATGAGATGGCCTACACAGCACCAGGCTTGCTGGCATGGGATGGGATTAGCCTTTCTCAAAGGGGGAAGAGGGCCTTTGCTCACAAGCTAGTGGGGGGCCCATTGACAGATCTTTAAACTAGACTTGAAGGGGGAGAGGGATAATATCAGGCTTGCCTGTGATAAGCTGTGGGATGACATGAGAACATTAGAGGGATGGGGTGCTAACGAGGGCCCTCAGCTGGTGGCTCTGAGATGTGCTGGCTGCACTGCAGCACACTTGAAGCCTTATGGAGATGAGTCAGGGGCTGCTGAGGTAATAGGAGCCAACAGGGAAACACCAGTGAAATACCTCAAAGGATTAAGAGGTGTTCCCCTAAGAAGGTGACATGGCTGACAGCCCAGCTGAAGTGCCTCTACACCAATGCACACAGCATGGGCAGCAAACAGGAGTTGGAAGCCACTATGCTGCTAGAAAGCTAGTTGCCATTACTGAGACATGGTGGGTGAATCCTGTGACTGGAGATCAGCTATCGATGGCTACAGGCTGTTCAGGAGAGACAGGTGAGGAAGGAAGGGCAGAGGCATTGCCCTCTCCTTCAAGAAATGGATAGAGTGTGAAGAGCTGTCTCTGAAGAATAGCCATGAGCAGGTTCAAAGCTTATGGGTAAGAATGAGACCGAGGCAACCAAGAGAACCTTGTGGTTGGTGTCTACTACAGGCCACCGGATCAAGGGGATTCTATTGACAAAACCTTCTTACTCCAGCTAGAGGAAGCATTGCACTCGCAGGCTCTCATCCTGCTGGGGGACTTCAACCACCCCGATATCTGCTAGAAAAGTAGCATGGCAAGCTGCAGGCAATCCAGGAGACTTGTAGAAGTCATGGAGGATAACTTCCTGTGCCAGGTAATAGACAGCCCTACAAGAGGCAATGCAATACTGGACCTGTTGGTCAGCAGCACAAGTGAGCTAATCGGTGACATCAAGACTGGAGGCAGCCTGGGCTGCTGTGATCATGCACTGATGGAGTTCGCAGTTGTGACGGGGTAGGGGACAGGCAAAGAGTAAAGTCAGGACCCTGAATTTTAGCAAAACAAAATTCCAGCTCTTCAGGGAGTTAGTCAATAACATGCCCTGGGAAACCGCCCTCAGGGACAAGGGAGCAGGACAGAGCTGGCAGATCTTTAAGAATGCTTTCCACAGAGCACAAGAGTTCTTGATCCCCAGGTGTAAGAAATCAGGCAAGGAAGGCAAGAGACCAGCATGGCTGAGTGGAGACCTGCTGGTCAAACTAAAGGACAAGAAAGAAATGCCCAGGCAGTGGCAGCAGGGACAGGTATCATGGGATGAGTACAGGGATGCTGCCTGGTTGTGTAGGGATGGGGTCAGGAAGGCCAAGGTGGGGCTGGAGCTGAACTTGGCAAGGGATGCAAAGAACAATAAGAAGGGCTTCTACAGGTATGTCAGCCAGAAAAGGAAGGTCAGAGAAAGCGTACCCCCCTTGATGAGCAAGACTGGCAGACTGGTAAACAACGAATGAGGAGAAGGCTGAGGTACTCAGCAATTTCTTTGCCTCAGTCTTCAATGGCAATCTCCCTACACCTCTCAGGTGAATGGACCACAAGACAGGGACTGGGGGAGCAAAGTTCCTCCCACTGTAAGAGAAGGTCAGGTTCAATACCACCTAAGGAACCTAAACATACACAAGTCTGTGAGACCTGATGAGATGCATCCCAGAGTCCTGAGGGAATTGGTTGATGTAGTTGCCAAGCCATTCTCCATGATATTTGAAGAGTCATGATAGTGACAACACGTGAAGTCCCTGGTGACTGGAAAAAGGGAAATATTACACCCATTTTTATGATGATGGAAAGGAAGATCCTGGGAACTACTGACCTGTCAGCCTCACCTCTATGCCTGGGAAGATCATGGAACAGATCCTCCTAGAAGCTATGCTAAAGCTCATGGAGGACAGGGATGTGGTTGGAAAACTTCACCAAGGGCAAGTCCTGCCTGACCAACCTATTGGCCTTCTATGATGGAGTGACCGCGTTAGTGGACAAGGGAAGAGCTACCGATGTCTTCTATCTGGACTTCTGTAAGGCCTTTGACACGGTCCCCCACAACATCTTTCTCTTTAAATTGGACAGATATAGATCTGATGGGTGGACTGTTTGGTGCATGAGGAATTAGTTGGATGGTTGTATCCAGAGGGTAGTGGTCAACAGCTCAATGCCCAGATGGAGATCAGTGACGAGCAGTGTCCCTCAGGGGTCCGTACTGGGACCAATACTCTTTAATATCTTCATCAGTAACATAGACAGTGGGATCAAGGGCACTCTCAGCAAGTTTGCAGATGACACCAAGCTGAGTGGTGTGGTGGACATGCATGAGCGATGGGATGCCATCCAGAGGGACCTGGACAAGGTCGAGGAACGGGCCCAAGTGAACCTCCTGAGATTCAACAAGGCCAAGGGCAGGGTCCTGCACTTGGGTCAGAGCAACCCCTGGTATCAATACAGGCTGGGGGATGAAGGGCTTGAGAGCAGCCCTGCCAAGAAGGACTTGGTGGTACTGGTGGATGAAAAGATGGACATGAGCCAGCAATGTGCACTTGCAGCCCAGAAGGCAGACTGTCTCCTGGGCTGCATCCAAAGCAGCGTGGCCAGCAGGTGGAGGGAAGTGATTCTGCCCCTCTCCTCTGTTCTGGTGAGACACCACCTGGAGTCCTGTGTCCAGCTCTGGAGCCCTCAGCACAGTGAAGACACGGACCTGTTGGAGCGGTTCCAGAGGAGGGCCACAAAAATGATCAGAGGGATGGAACACCTCTCCTATGAGGACAGGCTGAGAGAGTTGGGGCTGTTGAGCCTGGAGAAGAGAAGGCTCCAGCAAGACCTTATTGCAGCCTTCCAGTACTTAAAGGGGACCTCTAAGAAAGATGGGGACAGACTTTTTAGCAGGGTCCGTTGCTATAGGACAAGGGGTAATGCTTTTGAACTAAAAGGGGGTAGATTTAGACTAGATCTAAGGCAGAAATTTTTCACAGTGAGGGTGGTGAAACAGTGGAATAAGTTGCCCGGAGAGGTGGTAGATGCCCCATCCCTGGAAACATTCCAGGTCAGGTTGGACGGGGCTCTGAGCAACCTGATCTAGTTGATGATATCCCTGGTTATTGCAGGGGTTTGGGCTAGATGACCTTTAAAGGTCCCTGCCAACTGAAACTGTTCTATGATTCTGTGCTTCTAAATAGTAATTGGAGACTACTGTAGCCAGCTTTCAGGAGCACTTACCTTTGTTTCCTTTGTTAGAGGAGGAACTGGATTATGAAGCAGGCATGAGAGTCACTGCCTAAACAAAGCATTGAAATAGGCAAATAGGAATATCTCTGGTAACAGGTTGCTATCCCAACACCTTGTCTCTATTGATTCACTGACTATCTTAAGAAAAAAAAAGTTTCAAAATAAGCTGACGGACTATCAGACAAATGTACATGTCTTTGGGAGCTGTCATCTCACCTGAGGAGGTGTCAGGCCTCAGTCACTGTGGTCCGTGTCTCTGGAGTGCAGAGATAAAGATTTCTTAGATGTCAAATAACCCCAGAAAACTATTTGGAATCAGGAGAGTTTTACGTACTAAATAGTCACACATAGAAAAATTAACTCTAGAATTACACGGAAGAACCCACAGAATAATTTAATTTCTTTAATGTTAGAATCTGGCAAATGAAACTTTAGTGTCTTGAATTTGCAAGGATTAAGAATGTAGTCTGCAGAAACTCTTCCAGGCTGGTATATTACAAAGTGTTTCACTTCACTAAGTATGTGAATGAGGACTGCATATGCATAAAACAGCCCTAGAGGAGCTCAGAAATCTATCTCCCATTTAATTTAGTCTTTTAAAGACAAATTAGCACCTAACATATATGCATTTATATATGCATATGGAAATATATATGTACATTCGTGTACATGTGTATCTCTGAGCATGTGTTTGTTACACGATGTATGAGTACGTAGTGCATATCCTTTCCTGATGAGAAAAACCAAAAGATTCAGGTCTCTACTGCGCACCTTCTTGGAAGCTCTTCTAATCTCTGAAGGATCTTCAAGTAAGTTCCCAAGAGACTGTGACAAGATGTATTTTCTATGGCACTTTATATAAGAATTTTTTACATTGTAGACTGCTATATTAGAAAGTCTGGATGTCTCAAATTACCGGAAAAACAAGAGAAATGGCAGTCATCATATGATCAATAGATAACTTCCTATTTTTTTTATTAAAGGACTAGAGGGAAAATGGACAGCTTTTAGATGGATGTAGCAATTAGAATTTGCATTTCATTCTATAAATAAGCCACTTAGAAGTTGACTTTAAGTGACAATTATTCTTTATTTTGTTATGAAAAAAACCCCAACCTTGGAAGACATGATTTTGTCGTTTAATAAATCGCTATGCAACTAATGAAACCAGCCTCCCAACCCACAAACCAATAAAAGCAAGCTGCACTGGTAGAACTTTCTGTAGAGCAGCAGTCTGACAACACCATTCCTTGTGCACAAAAAAGTAAAGAGCTGTTGTGCATAGTTATGGGTGGGAGCTTTCTGAAGGAAAATAAGCGGGAGTAATGACATTTCTCCTTCTAGCTACCACATTTATGAAATTAGAGGGTGAAAAGTATGTTTATGTGATTCCTCCTCTCTCTGGAAGGGCTATACACATAATATTGTTCGCTTGCATTTTGGTTCAACAGTTTTCTTTAGGGAGCTTGAAATTTTCTTTGTTTTCCCCTTGGAGAATATTCATTGCCAACCTCTACAGACAATCCTTGATGTGCAGTTTTAAAATATTTTCAGATATTTAGTATAGAGGAATGAGAATGACAAATTTTATATCCCTAACTGCAAACCTGCATTGTATCCTTGCTCTTTGCTCCCCCTAACTAAATTAATTTGCTCAATGCTTAGATTCCAAATATTTTCTGGGTATTCTGGCTTTATTTTGGGTACAGTGAATACTTGACTATGAGTCTAAAATTCCAGTAATATAAAGACTGTTAATACGATTTCTTTTTTTTTCCCCTAAGAATCTTTATAACTCTATTGGTTTTGGCAGCAACAATGATAGCTGAGCATGTATTGTCAGAAGAGTCCTTCTGAAAAAAAGCTATTGCTGGAACCGTAACCAAAAGCTATATAACTACTGGTATGAGGGAGAAAAATAACCTGCTAGGTCATTTTCTTAGATAATTTTTATTTGCAAGGATTCACATACTGAAATCCTTGAACAGGGAGCTGAAATGTATTAGCTGAATGGGAAGAAATTACGAATATTACAAACGCTGCATATGATAATAGATGCAAATCTTAGTGTTGGGAGTGTGTCCAATCCTATTTCTCCGTGAATTAGGTATTCTGTGTAAAAGTGAGCTCTCCAGCCTGTCATAACAAGGTCCAGCTCCCTGACACCTTAAAAATTGTAATTTGGGTAGCGTTGTGTATGGCTCTTCTCCACTCATCCATTTCAGGCAGTGAATATCTTAATCATGAGATCTGACTGTGGAGTAGAGCTGTGCAGGCAATACTCCTTTAGCTGACAGTCATGTGCCATTCAGCTCTGTGCTATGCATCTCATTGATTCTGTCAAATGGCCAAAATTAAACCCATTCTCCATTGATCCACCCAGACTCTAAAGGCTCATAGTTTTTCTACGATCAGCAGAACCCCATCCATGTAATTCTTACAGAACAGTCATGCCTTCTGACCATCAGCGTGAAGAATCCAAAGCAAAACCATGGGCAGTTCCTGTCTGCTTGAGAAGGATCTGCTGGCCAAGACACAGAGCTCTGTGTTCTCCCTTTGTCAAAGTCAATACCATTCTAATATCACAACCTGCTATCTAAAAAACAAGGATGACCATGCTCATCTTTCATTATTCTCTGAGTGCATTACATCCTTCAGGGCAGACAGATTCCAAGTGAAGGAACACACAACTTGCACAACATTAACAAACAGCATTAAAGTTCATGCAAAGAATGTCTCTATGGTAGGAACAGGAGGTTCCAGAAATGAGGTTGCTGGATTCAGATTTTTTTTTCTTGTCTTATGGTTTCCTTTCCCTGCCCATTGCTTATTTTTCTTGTATTCTAAAACACTTTTGTAGTGAGTGATTCATTTGAATACTTCAAGAAGGTAAACACAAAAGGGTCATTCGACATGAGTTGCATTTTTAGAAGAGGGAATACTTTTAAAAATTCCACAAGTTGTTTATCAAGTTGCAGTAAAGGAGTATTTTGAAATATAATGTTCGTGTCGACATACCAAGTGTAGAATGACAGTTCTGACCACTAAAATCACGCAGCAGGTTCTGGCAACCATTTTGGCAGAGATCTGCCACTCACATGCCGTAAAGCAGGCAGGAGGCTGATTTAGCTGGGCACCTGAGGATGCTCTACAAGAGAAGGGAAGCTCGTGGGGATGGCATAGCTGCAATCACTGTTCTGAACGTAGCATTCAGAATATGTTCAAGGAAAAGATAAAATGCCTGAGTTGCTCAGCCAGTCCCTGTTGCCATGACAACTCTGGAGAGCAGTAATTTAGATCAGCCTTAAGGCTACTCTATCAGTTCTAGCAGAGGAAAGAACGTAAGACCACTTACAGCTGCTGGGGGAACCAGTGCTAACGATACGATGTCCACATGGACAAGTGAATCCACTGTATCAGCTAAATACAATATTGAGGTTACTGGCATTTGCCTTCAGAAAGATGGCAGCAACTGTCAGTGTACCAGTGCAAAAGTAGAGCCTGAATCTATAAGAAGGGAGAGGGTTCAGGTTATTTCATTGAACCAGACCTGTAGCATCACACTATGTCTGCACTCTGTCCACTGTCTTCTGTTTCCTCTTCCCTGGCCTTATCAGATGCTACTGTGCACCACGCCAACCCTCTCCATAAGTGGTGGCAGCAGTAACAGCAGGCTGCTGGGATCGAATGTACCTCCTCCCCATGTCACACCCTTGTCCTCTTCTCCGAGGCACTCTTCAGGCCACGTTTTTGCCCCAGCTTCACTGTTTATAGCAACTCTTAGGGACTGCTCCAGGCTTTGCAGGAGTTGGTTCACAGACTCTTATAAGTTTGTAGAATTCACCATTTCCTTTTTTATTGCTGCTCAAGTAATTCCCTTGTGATGTGGAACAGCTTGTCCTGCAGAACCAAGATGTTTCTGTGCTGTTCACCTCTGCCTCCATGTCACTTGTGTTTCCCGGCCTCTCCACACTTACAGTGTGAAATCAACAGCAATGTATAGCTGATTGCCATTCAGCGAGCTAAGCCGCTTTTGCTCCAGTCACAGTGTGAATCACAGACAATGACCACTCATACTCTTAACATGTTCTTTTCCGTGACATAAAATATGCAAGAAATAAGACTCTGTCTGTTTCATAGGTCAGATTTAATGCATTCACAAATACATCTTTAACACCTCAATGAGGAGAACACAATTGACAAGGCTATGTAAACAAGAAGCATATCCAGAGCGTTAATACAGGCCATTTTTTTCTTCTCTTTTTGCAAGAAAAGACTTTGGAGAGCTGAATGCACAACATTTGTCTCATTATGCCTAGCATGCTGTTGCTTTGCTTTTTCACAATGGCAAGCTAACCTGCTGACACAGCTTGCCAAACTCCTGCCTCCCTCAGCGGATATATAAGCCAGGCTGATGCAAATGGACTATTGAATTGCATTCACTTGGCAGTCCTCCCACACACAAGATGAAGAGCAGCAACTTTGATTTGCAAGACCACTTCTCCTTTACTTCTTTTGTAGTGCAATGTCTTTTGTTCGAGAAACATATAGTCTGAACTGAGAATTTAAGCTCTGTCCAATGGTCCTGCAGTGAAAAACCTTTTGCCACTGTTAGAGCTAACATTCCTCTAGAAAAACAAGATACACAATTGCATTCCTGAATTCCTTGGGTCTGCCTAAATATTTAATAGAATCAGGTACCCAAATATTTTCTAGTGTATGGCTAAAACCTGCAGAACAAAATTTTGATTTGGAAGAAAACAAAGGACGTTCTAAAAATATATGTGTTGCCAATGAATATTAATTTGAATATATTCAAGTGTTTAATATAAATATTCACCAAAGGGTTGACCTCGAGTAGAACCCTTTGATGTACTTTAGGATTATTTTCCTTTTATATTTATTCATTGGGTCTGTTAAGACTAAACAAAGGAGAAATGCCTCCAATTTATTTCTGAAGGGTGTTCAACTTTTAATTTTAGTAATTTTGAACTTTTTTCTATTAAAATAATCCAAGTCCTTGTCAAACACTGCATTCAAATTTTATTGCCTTTTTCCAGTATTATTGGCAAGAAAGGAAATATGTAAGATCAAAAACCTATGACGGTTTTGGATTTTCAGCCATCACTTCTTGCTTGGGAAGTGGAGTGGGGAAAGCTGCATTTCTAGAAGAATGTGGTTCCTTTTGATGAGAAGGACTTGCATGTGAGTTGTTTTCTTTTATTCATCACATAGATAGTTTAATCCTTCTTCTCATGTAGAGCTAGAAAATTGGTGTAACGTATTCCTGCATAATATAACATGGAAGGTAAGTTTTGCATCCATGTGGCACCTGCTTCATGTTGAAATCACTCCCAGCAACAGTAGTGCCTGAGGTCAGGTTGGGACCTGCAGTGACTACAGGAGCTTAGGCACATAGGAACATTTCAAGAAATCTAAAGCACAGACCTAGCTATAAGGTTCAAGCACTTTCAATGAGCTCTGTAATGTAGTTTTGGAGTATTTTTAGATTATGTTTACTGTATTTAATTCCCCAAGCCCCTTTACCATCCAAATAGGTGCTACTGCTCACAAGGATAATTGCTTCTCCTAGACTGTGCTGATCAGTTCTGCCTGCAGTGCTGCAATTAGAGTAACATCATCCCAGTCCTGACTCTAAATGCAGCTTTAGTAGAGATGGTAATCTTAACATTTTCCTTACCAGTTTCAAAAGGGAGGAAAGAAAGTGTCTGTACCAAAGAGCCAAGAATTTCAGCTGTGTTATCTTTTCATGTGCTTCTGCAGACTATCAACAAACATTGTAGAGGGATTTGTCCTTACCCTAAATGCTCCCATTTCTGTTAGAAACACAAATATTAGTAAGCACTAGCCAGCTTTCCCAGGAAACTATTATTTTTCTGCCCTCCCTGTCCAGTCTCCCTTCCTCTACTCTCTGTCCACTTTAATCAGACAATTTAGCTACCGAAGCTCAGGACAGCAGCTGGGATCCCAGCCTCACACAGGCACCACATCTACAATTTGATTTTTAATGAGAGAGGGAGAGAAGGACTGACATCCCCTCCTTTCTTTGATGCTGATTTTGGTTGGGGTACTTGTCTTCACTAATTCATCTCAGCCACCTTTTTCTCCCTCAGACCCTGTCGGGGCCATACATTTTTAGGTTTTTGATTGTCAATTCAATTCACACAGTTAGGCACAACTCAATTAGGATCCGACTTCCAGTACTTCAGCTGACTGGCATGTGTCATCCCCTGACTCACCATCACAGACAGACGGTCTTTTCTTCTGAACCAACAGACTGCTATTTTTACTAGCACTCAGAAGCATCAAATGTCAAATAAGTAGCATTGCACCCAGTAACTGCTGGCCATGTTCTGAGATATCAGGGCGATTGGAACTTTAAAATACCTACCACAATGCTCAGAGACATTGTTAAATCTCCACTGCATTCCTTTCGAGACTTTTTTTTACATTGGTGTGTTTTAGAACCAACAGCCTATAGTTCTTTTAAATTGAAAAATCTAAGAACTGCTGTAGATGCTGTTCCTCATCTGACCAAGCTAACTACTGTGAGCCTCTCGAAGTGAAGATTCTTTTGCCTAGTATGGACTTTATCTTAAAGTGCCAGTATCTTACTTGGCAGGATTTGGCCAGGCTCATTTTCCTGTAAGGGCATGTTAAAAAATTTCGTGTAGTAATAATTAAGTGCTGACTTTAGAACATGAAGCATTTGAGCTGCTGCAGAGGTTTTGGAATAACAGGATTTCCAAACCTGGTCCCTTGACTATGCTATTGCTGCATAATTATGTTTGCAGATCCCTGAAGCTTCTTCTCTCCCAAGCTGTCAGGCTGAAGGAGCAGATGGCAGAGAGGGGGTGGCAGGTCAGATGCCTGGGTAAGCCCATATCTCTACCTTCCAGCAAGGTTCCAATGATAGCAGGGCCCCGGTGGATGGACTCCTTCCCCTCCTGAGTGTGAGGAGTAGCTAATTGCCAGGCTGACCAGCTGTTTCCAGCACGCTCAGTCAGGGAGCAGGCAGAGGTCACGCTGCAGCACTGCAAGGAGCGTGGCACAGGAGCTGCTGGCGCAGGTCTCCCTGCACAGCTCGGCAGACCTGGGTTCTGCTGCTGCCCTTGTACAGCTCCAAGTGGACGCACTGGTTGCTAATTTATTTATACCAGGTTGTTTGGTAAGAGGAGTTGACTGGACTATTAGTGTCAACTATGTTAGAAGACAACAGCTGTGGAAGATTTTTACTGGCAGATTTGGGACACATGAGAGAGCTCTTTGAGGCAAAGGAAATAGAGATATTTCACATATCTCAATTCCCTTCTTACAGTAACTATAAATGTGAATTCTATGTAGCAAAATAAAAGAGCGTATAAGATTGAGAACTGATTATAAAGTGACCACTATTAGTAGACAAGCAAGATACATTTCCATTTTGCATTCTTCCTTAAGATACTAGTATTTTTTGTTCTATTCCTCCTTCCTTTTTAAAGAAGCCTTACAAGCTTTCTTTTTTTTTTCTCCCATTCTTTCTGTAGAGTCAGTATTAGAATCAAGACACCTCGAGAGTGATGCTAAGATATAGCATCTTCCCTCTCCCTCCAGATACTGAAAGTTTAGGCTGGCAGGTTTTTCATGATGAAAGTAATCAATTCGGGTTAATGGCATCCCAGCACTTCCCCATATGTTTGCTGTTTTGTTTTATTTTGTTCAATTAAGTCATGATTAGTAAAAAGCCTTGTTTGAAGAATTTTGAGCACAAAAGTGGAAAATTTCATCATTAGACAGGAAAGGCTCAGAGGAGATTTTGTTTTCTCTTATATGTAAGGAAGTACTTACATTCATGAGATTGAGATTAATACACATCCTGTGTTCTTTCAGACGTGATGGCAATGAACATTTTTATGGCCTGATGACTGAACATAGGTTTCCAGAAGGACAGCACATGCATAATTTGACTGAAATTCATGTGTCTGAAGAATTAGTACCCAATATGTTAACTATGAGTATGAATGAATGAGTATGAATATGAATGGAGTAATAAAGTTGCATTTGGTTGTAAAAACAAAGCCAGAAAGAACTTAAAAGCTGCTTGTTAAATCAGGGTGGCTTGTGTCAGTAAAAACTTGATATGACAGATGGTGTGTACTTTGACTATCTAACAACTAGACATTATCTAGGCAACTAAATGTATTTGACAAGCAAACTAATGGCTACTGGTCACTGGCAGCAAAGGCTTAAACGTGGAAACTTGTAACTTGCTACAGGATTCACATATGTGAAGCAACATGTGTTACCAATTGCAGAGAGCAAGTTATGGTTCTAAGAAGAGGTAAAATTAGCTATATTCATAAATAAATGTTTGATTTTGAAAGATATATAGCCATAGCAAGAAAAATTTACAATTTTTCTAATGCTTAGAGAATAGGATCGTGTGCACCTGCCTTGAAGGGTCTGGGTAAAGGCTTGGCACCACTTCAAAAGCAAAGAAATACTCGAGAGCTTCTCCAAAACTAATGTCTAGGTTTTAGACAGATCCCACTGAGCTTTTAATGCTCAAAGCACTGTAAGTCAGTGTAAAATTTGACACACAATTTACTTAAACCCTGACCCATGTAAATCACATTCAGGAATAAGTCTTTTGCCATTCAGGTCTTTGCATCTTTTCAACACAAATAAAGGGGCAGTGTACAAGGACGATGATACTGATTCTACAGAAGACACAGAGCAGTCATAAAATATATGTGTTTTCTTTCAAAGACAGATAAAGCCTGGGTTTGAACAGCCTGACTAGATCTGAACATCTATTTATTTTATTACTAGCCCTATAAGACAGATGGCTACAAATCTTTTCTTTCTGTAAAAACAACCAAATGCCTGAGTGTTGGGAGGAATTAAATTTCTATGTGTAACTCTATCTTCTCATTCAAAGTGTCTAAGACCTTGGAAATTCTGGATATTTCTTCCTTTAAAGAAGACACTGTTCCCCACTGTAAAAACTTTGATTGTCTTCTATTTTCTGTCTTCTCTGTATGTTTCTTCTCATTTCAAAATACTGGTATTTATTAGGGTTTTTCTTTCTTCTCATTGCTGGCCAGACCTTGTGGCAAATAAAAGCTGCTCATTTGTGAGTATTATGAGGCTGCTTCCTTCTTCAGTTCAGAAGTGTTGCTTGTCCAAGTGTCCCAAATCAGGTCATGGGAACTTGAAAAGGTCGTTAATAGAGTATGAAAGCTACAAACTATAAACGGTCCTTAAGGACCCTGTTTTTAAGACTCCAGTAAAACCACAGCAGTGCAGCCAGTTTGCTAACATTGACCACAGCTGATTTTCAAGCTTTTCATGAATTCCTGCTTTTTTTCTGCAACAAGACCTCATGTTGTTCTACAGTCTTACCTTTCTTACAGCGCTCACAGCTTTTTCCTTTCCTGTGAATCTGATCCCTACTCTCCCATCTCTGTTTTGCACTTTCCACTCTCTCTGTTACATGAAACAGTAGGGCAAGCAATTTCCTCTTCCTTGAGAAGTATTTTTTTAGGCTTCTTGATAGGCATCTCAGTGTTTATTCCTCTGAAGGGTGCATTCCCTGAGTGACAGAATTCTTCTGCCTAAATGAGGCTGGAAAAAAGGTCAGGATCAAACATTAACTGTCTGAAAAGAGTGAAGTATGCAAGGATGTCCATGAAGACTAGATAAAGAATAGCATACCAGTACGCACATCTAAATATGGAAGAAGGTGATAAAGAAACAGGGTTAGGATGGCAGGAGGTGAAATGATCTGCCATCAGTTATTTTGCACATATATTGCCCAGAAATCGTTCCATTCTAAAGAATTGTTTGGTGAAGTTGAAGGAAAAGATTAAGATCAGTGGCGCAAGGAAAGAATGTACAGAAAAAAGGAAAAGGAGAGAAATCAGAGGATGGGTTATTCAGCAGTACGTGTCCATCTGAACAGAACTTCAAGCAAATTCCTAGTGCTGTATAAGCTCCAAGAATGTAATCACTTCAAAATTAAAACTCTTCAGATCTTTGTGCGTTTGGATAAACAGATTTGTTTTTTTCATGTCAATACCCCTTTTCACTATTTTTTAATATTTCAGGTCATCTTCCTTCATTATAAGGATCAGAACTAATATAGAGGATTGAGTGGAGAACAAGGGAAGTTGAACACTCTTATAAAAAGCCAAGGATATTAATTTAAGTTTATGTGAACCTGAAAGGAATTTCAGTTTACTAGTTTATCTAACATACCTTTTGCTCTACTGAAAGATAATTGCATTAAAATGTGTGAATACCAGGAAGCATGATCATGATGACCTTGCTAAAGGCCAAATCTTTCAAAGCTTTTTAGACACATAATAGACACTGACATTAATCTAATCTTCAGCCTATGCATCTTCATGTAACATTCTGACCTGTCATTGTCTTCAAGAGGAATCAGGCCCAAGGGGAAGTTATTAGTTTTATCCCGCATCACAATAAGCTGTACAGGATAGAGTACAGTTGGAGTCTTCATACAAATAGAAGTAAAATTTATAATAAGGAAAGCATTTCGAACAGCTGACATCTCTCATTTTACCAGGCATTTTCATCTTTAGTCTAGAAGCACTGTAAAGATCCTGGTAATAAATAAATTCTGGATCAGCGTGGAATGAAGCAAGCAGACAGTCCTCTACATTGTGCTGAGTCTTACATTTCAGTTTTGGAATCTTGCTCAGTGCAAGTTGATATTGCACTAGGGAACTGAACTAGAGTTATATTATTGATGCTGGTCCTACATCTTCTGATCACTGGTAATAAATCATCCATCCCAATAATGATTTTATGAGTAGATAATGTGCTCTGCATTTTTCAGAAATATAAGGTAAGTTACTGCTAAAATAGAAGAAGTCTTTAAAATGGTTTGCCATTTGTCAGAGGGTCTTTGAACTTCCTAGTTGATAGAATATGGCATTCCTTTTATGTAGAGAGTCTGAAGATGAAATCAGACAGGAAAATATGAAACTACTTAACACCTGTCGCTACCCATTGCAGGGGGGTTGGACTAGATGACCTTTCAATGTCCCTTCCAGCCCAAACTATCCCATGATTCTATGATTCTCTAGTCTTTTCAGGATGAACCCCTTCCTCAACACAACTGCTTTTGAATATGGTGTATTAACACTAATTATGTTGAAAATAAGACAATAAAATTCAGAGGTGAACTTAATGTCTGAGCTTAGTGGAAAGCCAGTTTAAATGGATAAAATCTTCTACTTTCTCAATCTATCTTAGCCTGTATTGTCCTTTAGTCAGCTTCATCATTGATCATGTATTGTGAGTGAATTACTGAGCAGAGACAGACTTCATCATAAAATGGGCTTTTCTCCAGCCATTCTCTACCACATTTCACATACTGTGATTGGGACACACAGCTCAGAATACACAGACACTGACCAGAGTTATATTTTAACACTGTACATGTATTTTGTCTGAAATAACCTTATTGCATTTATCAGGATGTTAGGACTGCAAACCAATACGAGATGGTAAGAAGAGAGAGACATAGCCAGAAGAAAAAAAAAAGACAAAGTACTGCTCACAAAATGTTGTTTTGTTTTTCCAAGAATGACAAACCTGTTTTTTTTCCTGGGTGAGGCTTCTGAAGATTCTGAAATCATTGAGTTTTCCATTACCTCTGGAAGACCTGTTCTAACAGAATAACTCTATCCTGCTACCAGAGATTTAAATGGAATATGAAAGACTTTCTTCAGACTTTATCTTCAGTTACTTACTTGAGGTTTTGACCCACCATTTTCCACACTTCTCAGAATTTATTAGTCAATAAGCCACAATCATTTGGTCTTTGGCCTCCAAAATATCTATGCTATATCTCCATTAGGAGATACTTCCTTAACTAAAGCTTTTATAGCTCACTGTATAGGGAATTTATGACACAGTAGACAGAAATTAAAATCCTAAATTTTAGGAAAACTTCATGGAAACCTGAGCCTCACTGTGGAAATTCATGTTGTAGAGCCACAAGTATAAATTCTTTAAAAAAGGCATCAGATTCATCCTCCCTTCATTTTCGTTCCGATGCTATAAAGTACAGAAGTCTCTGGCTAGATCATTTCTTGCATAACATGTTGTCATCTCCTGTTCCTGAGCATGCCAACATCAGAGAGGAATTCCATGATCTAGTCTTCACTTGTATGACAGCCAGCTCAGGGCTACTGGGAACTGGTAAGGCAAGACCAGTGACAATTATTGGTTACATACCTAGTTTCTCTAATTATCAATTTTTTAAAGTATAGCAATAAGCTCCATGTCCCTTACAATTCCTCTTAAGCCATCTTTTCCAATACTTGTTTTCCATGGCTTTTCCTGCCCTTCCATTAACAACACTCCAGATGCCTCCCTCCCAAAACTGAAGTATCTTGTTTCTAATTAAGATTATGTCTTTTATTCTCTAGTAGTGCTTAAAAAATAAGTACATATAATTGCTGATTTGCTGTTCTTCTTGGGTTTGTGTGCTTGGCCATTATTTGGATCCTTATTGCTGTGCTTGTTTAGGAGGGCAAGAAGATGACAGAGTCAGGTCTTTGTTGCTTGCATTTCTCTGTGATGACAAAAGAATACAAACAAAGTCTTACCTTAGTAAGAAGTAAGATTATAGTAAGAATGTAATAAGAAAAAAGAACAGGAAAAAATATCTTTGTTTGGGAATCAAAATCTTGCAGACAGTTTGTGACCCAGGCAGCTCTACCTCTGCTTCCTCTAAGATCTATGCTATCTGGGGTCTCTTTGGTTTTCTCTGAGCTTTCTGGAAGTCACTCATCTAGTTTCATCAGCTGCAGTCACAGCCCTTCAGTTTGTAACTTCTTCTTAAGTTTCTTCTTGTTCAGATACTTCCAAACAGCACAACAGATATTAAATGTAATGTCTTCCAGATTTCCAGTTATTTAACTTCTCGGGGAGGCATTGATGAAATCGTTCATCAGATCTAGATGGAAGGTGGCTAGAAGTTTGTCTGCTTTAACGAAGTCTGTGTTTCTTACAGATCAAAGGCATCTTTACTGACACAAATGCTTCCAGCAACATTGCATATTTTCTCAATTAATATTGTTATAGAAATCTTTCCAAAATTCCAAGGAGTGGGAGGTTTAGGAACTGCTGGGTTATTTTTGAAGATTATTTATAAGACACTTATCCACATTCTGTGAGACAAGCCACACAAATGGGACATTCTCAAAACTAAAAAGAAAATGTATCCTCACTTCTTGTCACTATACTAATTTTTGTTTGGCAAAAGCTTTTTTCTGCTCTTTAGTCAAAGAAGACAATAGGAAAAGTTCTTTATATTCTTAAAAAGTATTCAACGTGACTTTAATGTATAATGAGGGTGTGAAGTTAAACAAGAAATTAGTGAACATGATTTAATTCAACTCCTTAATTTGGGAAATTTCACTGAAAGGAGGAGATGTTAGATTTCTTTGCATAGATTTCTATCAAATAGTAGCACATGAGCTTTCACAATCAACAAATTTATATTCATATATTTTACATTTTTTTGGGATCGCATGGTCCATAGTGGATTTATGCACAATAAAATATGTATGAAAGGATTATGAGCTACGGAAGGATTGGAGTTTCACGTTCAGGAAGATGTCAAAGATAAAATGTCCTGGAACACTTACGAAGTAAAGAACTAGATAGATGGTAGGAGGAAAAGACTGCAGCAATTCTGGCCAGTCTAACCAGTGGCATGTCCTGGTACTTGCTAAATCCACTGAATGGTCTAAGAAGTCATGTCTTTCCTCCAGTGGAGGGGTGAGGAAAAGACACCTGCTACCATGCCAAAGGGGAAAGGCTTATAATAACATTGATGCTCTTTTCTGCAAAGTAACTGATCCTACAGCTCCCTTTTGGATGTGGAAAGATGGCCTGATAGGTTTTTCTTATGCTGCACTTTCAATTTGGTTTTATTTAATCCAACCTGATTTTCAATCTAAATCAACTGTGTGAACTAAGATCCTTTGTATGGATAGGAAAAGGATCGCTGTAGTGTGCCTTATATAGCGAAATAATGGGCTGTATGGGGGATGCCTCTCCAAAAGAATTAGGTGACTAATAAATTAATGAATCTAGCATTATGGTAATGCTTTATAGAGCACTTAGTGCATGTTGATTCTCAATGCATGCTTGCTGCAGGCTTGAGTATCACTTAAGTATATTTTTAGAAGAAAAAAGGCTGAGTGAATGGCATCATGATTTATATCCTAGGTGTAAAACAGCTACCCTGATGTGCTGTATTACAGACCTGCAGTACTATTACAGGCAACTTTTAGGCTCACTGCCAGATTTGTTCAAGCACTGTATCTAAGTGGTCCTGCATTTTGAGGTGAAACTCAAAATACTGTTTCTGTCTGTATATTCACCATAATTTTTAATATTTTTTTCCAATAATAGTTTGCTATATTCTTCTCTCCTTCATTGCAAAACTTATCATTTAACATATTAAAACCAGTCATTACATTAGACGTTTTTACAACAAAAGTGTTCAGAACTCCTCAACAAACTAGTGCCAGCAAGCACATTATATGTTTAGAAAAAAAAAAATATTGCCCTTTATCTTTAATACATTTAGCTCATACCAGAGGATCCTGACTGTTTCTTGGGTTCAGCTGGCTTTCATGACATTACTTTTTTAAATTCATGAAATTTTGCAAGCGTTTTTACAGTTGGCCCAAGACTGCTCCCCTTAAAACTAGCTGATATTTTGGCAGTGACCCAAAAGAGGTCATTTGAAGACCCCAACTTTGACACTAGTCAAAAGGCTTAGATAGATACAACTTTTTCGTTCTATGCAAGAGGTACAAAATTAACATTTTCTTCATTTTTAAAATGTTGCTTTATATATTATTTGTCATAAGAGCAAAATCTTTTATTTCTGGTCACAGATATTTCCCATTAAAATAAATGATAAGCTGCTCTCTCAGTGTGAAACAGTATTGCTTTGGTCACCTAGTAACAAAGAAAAAGAAAAATGCTGAAAATCAGGACTTTGGAGCTAGTAATATGAACAACAATATTTACATCAATAGAGTAAAAGAATTCTTGCTGTCTGGTGACAGGTGCAAGTGTATCACACTAGCACATTTACAATGTTTACTGTTTGAAATGCTGGCTAAATCTGTCTGAAAATCTTAATTTGTCTGTGTCCACTTGTATTGCAGGAGCAGAAGGATGCAATGTGTGGTCTTTTCTATTGCAGTAGCCCATTAAACTTTCTTCACAACACTGTTGAATATTCCAAAGGCAGTTCACCAGTTTAATTAAAGAGTGTTGCTTGTGAAAGTTGACTACTATATCTATCTTTCTTTTACATTCTGTGACATCCTTACATTTTTATCATGCCAGTAACAGAATTTTTCTTAGGAGCAGCATTTTTTGTTAGTGTCACACAGTACACTAACTCGTTGCAAATATATGCAATACATTTTTCATCAGATTGTCACAGAATTTCAATAATTCAATATAATTCACAAAAATAGCAGTTCACTTTATGACTTTTTCATAAACGTTCATAAATCTGTTTGCATAATGAACATTCCTAGACTTATTATTGATATTTTATATAATCATTGGTGAGGTAAAATCTTTGTTGTTTGCCTGGCCACAAACTGCGTATTTTTAACACCCACATACATTCACTAAAAGTGACAAGTTCTCTCTGATAAATAGTGTCCGACGATCGTCAGCAGTGCAAACAGTAAAATAACACAACAGCAATCATGCAACAACTTTACCCCTATTTGGGTGGGGACAAGGTCTGCCCTGATGTCCAGACCCAATCATATACATCGATGCACATGGACAAACCCCTCAGGTTAATAAGATGCCTCAAAGACGCTGTTTAGCAACAAACAGATGTGATCACAGAATCAGAAGAGAAGGTTCAATATTGTGAACCAAATTGATTTCTAGGGCTATCAATGGTTCATTTGTCCAAACTGAATTTGAAAATACAATGCAAGGTATACGGTCAACAATGGCAGAAAATAACTGATTTAAGATTCTCTAATTTTAGGGGAAAAGGATGAGTGTTGGTAAGAGCAGGCAAAGAAATTAAGATCTTCTTTCATATGAAGGAACATATTTTGTTTTGCAAAGATAACAAGAGTGGCACTGAAGAGATGTTATGATGATAATTTTTGAAGGACATGTTCAATTAATAACCTATAGGTAGGTAGGGGAGGGAGCAGGAGGAAAAGGAATGCATGAAGGTGTAAGTCATACATGCACATGTGTGTTTGTGTTCATAGCATATGGTAAAGAAAGAACAGTGAGAAAGAAGGAAAAGTGACACAGGGAACACAGAAAGGATGTGACTGCGACAGAAGGGTAAACCAAAGAGAAAAAAATCTCTCTCTGTCTCCTTACCAGTTAACTCTGAGCAACTAGAAAAGAATATTTCCTCAAGGCCTGGCAAATATAGCCGACTGAAAAAGCTAAGTATTCTTTGCAGTTTTTAAAAAACTGTTATTATTTTAGAGCCAAAATGTTTTTCTGTGTGTTCTCTGGTGAATCTGTACTTGTAAAGGTGCTTCGCATTGGCAGGTGGTCCTGATGAGGGACAACAATATTCCAGAGCATTCTCAGTGAATAACAGACTACAAAAGTGTTACGGTTACAGTGAGGGGGATTTTTCTTTTAACAAAACAGGTTTTGCCAGGAAAATTGTGATTTGTCAGAATCTGAAGCTTGGGATATTTTCAGAAAAATGCCAGCTTTTGCAAAAACTTAATTCATAGAAGTTTCTCAGATCAAGATCTGTGCAAAGGTCGCTTAAACGATGTGGGGAAGCACTGGCAGTGTCACTCCCACCACTCTCGGTTCAGTCTTCAGTCCTGGGGTGCAGGCTGTGGCTCAGGTTGCTCCACTTGTCATCGTGCTGGTGACATCCAGCTCCTTTTATTGTCATGATACCACTGTTTGCAGAACATGACCTGGGTTTAGAATTAAAACATATTTTTTGGCAGGTGCAGGAATCCTGTTCTCACCCACAGCTATGCAGGCACAGCTGCAAAGGGAGTGCTTTGTGAGGGTGAGCTTGGAAAAGATGGATGCCCACCATCAAGCCAGTACTGCTGCTGAAATTTGTGCATCAAAAAAACACAACCTGAATCTAAGTATCTGTGTATATATTATTGAATATATATACATGCTTTTTAATATATATATATGTATTTATGTACAAAACAAATTTTATGGGTTGGTCATTAAATTGTAACACATAACTAATAAGACAGATGACTTGAAATCTGCACATCAGGAGTATAATGGGTAATAACAGTTTTATGTCAAATTGACAAGGTTAAAAATTCTTTTTGTTTGATTATTTGTTTGCAATATTTGCCCTTCTAGTAGAACAGCTGTGTAGGGAATAAACGCATCTGACATTTTGGGTCAATTTTTGTGTGTGCTGAATTTCAATAATTTGTGCTACTTTATGCCCAATACCAAGCAATAGGAAACACACTGGAAATAGGCCTAAGACATTACTTTTGGAAAGTTTTTTTTCCCTGTTTACATGTTGATTTAGATAGCAATCTTGGCTAGATTTGCAAGGCATAATGTGAGCCTGTTTCCTTGTTAGACACACAAATCAAGCGTCCCAAAGTGGCCAAATATTCTGCATTTGTTTTAAATAGTCCATTACAGAGGCATTAATGTCTAAAATCCAAACAAAATAGGCAAAACTTACTTACAATTATTGTGTCTTTCAGGATGGTAATTTGACCTAACTCTAGATTTCTACAGTGCCATCCTTTTCTATCTCTGTATTCAATGGAAAGACTTGGGCTTGATTCACATGATTAAATCTGATTTATATGATTAATCTGATATCAGGTTGAGAAATATCACACCGTAAGAAAGGCTATTTCTCTATGGATACTTTAGCTACACTGGAAGGGAGCATCTCTTCCAATTTCTTTCTGCATATGAATTAGCCCTTTCACTTTTTTGTTCTCAACTGGGACACTGATGGTGATGTGTCAGTAGTAATGTGTTGCCGTGCACATTTCCACAATTTTTTCAAGATTTGGGGGTTTGCTAAAGTATGATGAATTCATTGTTGTGCTGTTACGGAATTCTTGTGTGAAACTGCAAGTGAGGTTCCACCACTGAAGAGCAGTGAAGAAGAGAAAAACACATTGCTGGTCACGTGACAGAGTAAAAAACACCACGAGAGAAGAAACTTCTAGTTTTTCCTCAGATTGTACAGATTATTAATAAGGATTCAATGATACTTTAGTTAACAGTATTTCATCTGCATATAGAGGTACTGATTAGGCTAAGAACATACACTTGAATGTATGATTGGTTTTATGTGCAAACAACAGTGTCTAAATACACAGTAAAGAATAAGTCATTGATACAAAAATGAAAGGGGAAAAAAACTACTAAGAAGGTAATTCCCACTAGAAGCAGAAAAAAACATAAAAAGGAAAAGACTTTCTGATATACTTTTAACTTCTTTTAGCCATATTTAAACTGTCACTCAGATGTAGTTTGTCACGTACCTTGCACTCCCTGTCTCTGAAGTTTGCAGGTGGAGGGACCTGAAACATGATGCCCTCCTGGTTCTCTGACAGGGTGAGGATCAGAAAAGAACCATGTGCACTCATCTCTTCCTCCCACATGAGGTCTGAACATGGTTAGTGTGTGCACCCGAAGTACTGCAGCCATTTTCATGAGACTACTTGACTTCCTCACAGTCTCTCGCATCTATTGTGCAAGCACGTTCGGCAATTTGAGTGGCTCACTTCACAAGATATTGAACCTACCTGAGAAATCTTGGTTAAAAAAATCTGATACTTGTGTTAAGAGCAGCATGAGGAAGGATTCTGATGGGTGGTAAGATGAAAAAAGTTTGCTAAAACGTTAATGTGACTTTTAAGATTCGTGTTTAAAGTGTGTTTGGTTTCCATGCAATACAAGACAATACTTTCATGATGATTCAGAAATTGTTGGTGTGATTTGTGATAAACACATATGTAAGTGCTTTTCATACTAAGGCCAGAAAGCTGAGTGCTCTCCTGGATCAGACACATAAAAGAAACTGCACAAGTAGTGTGTATCAGGAGATTAGGGTTTTCTGGGGAAGGAAGGGGCTTACACCCATCTTTTTCAGGAATATTTTAATTTCTCTGTATCTGTCAAATACCAATTCATTTCAGTGACATATATTTCATGGAATGTATCATTTTCATTGGGAGTGATTAAGTTCAGAATGGGATTTCAGATAGAGAAGAGAAATATTTTCTTCTCAGGACCATCTAGTTTTTGGGGAACCTGCCTACAATATAGCGACAGCAAATACTAGTCCCTGCTCTTCAGTACTCATTTAAGTGTTTGCATCTTACTTTCTCACATCTCAGATAATTTCAGATAGTAGTGGGTTATTGACTGTTCTAAAGTAATTTTTCCACTGATTATTTGACTTTATAAAGTAATTATTCATTTTCTATGCAGAAATTAAATTGATAACCTTTTAGTTAGAGTTCTTACCTAAAATCTAGGAATGCCATGTTCCAATTTCTCCTCTCACGAGCACAAACTGAGAAGTAGTAAAAAATATGTAAAATAGAATCACTCCAAGAGAAGAAGCTGGAAGAGCCCTTTATCTCTGAGCTTTGAAATATTTGTAGGCATAGCATTCAACTGGCATGTGGACCCCTCACAAAGAGGTAGAGCTAAAGTTCTGCATTTTTATTTTGAAGAACACCTTTTAAGATCCTCGCCTTTTCCCTGTGAAAAACTCTAGGTTGTGTTGGATACATGGAGCATGGCAATTTTTTATACTGTGTTTGTCTGGAGTGAAACTAAGTCCCCAGTTTCATTTAAGTTTAAAGCTATTCCAGGTTTATCGGGGGTTGTTTTTTTGGGATGTTTTTTGCTTTCCATTTTAAATGTAATTCTGACTTGTCTCCAAGGAAATAACACTTATTTAGAACATTTGAAGGTATTGTATTTTTTATTGTTTAGTGGCATTCTTCGTATTACTTGGTTTTTTTTCTTTGTTCTTGCCATCAGTAAAGACTGTTTGTTGAAATTGTCTAAGTATTCTGTGTAGTGTATGTATCATCTAATATTTTATGCTATTTTGTTTACCTTCCTTAGAAAGGCAAGAAAAAGATAGGGATTTTTACCGTATATAGTTACAGAAAGATTTTTAAATTATTGGCAGTCTCCATTCTCTTGGCAAACACATGCAGATGGGAAAATAAGTCCTCCTGTCGATGGATTTTTGGTTTTGTCTTTGTCTTCCACCATAATAGACCCCTATAAAAAAGGGTATGTAAGTGAGAAATAATTTAGAGTAATTCACTAGTTTTTACAACAGGTAATATAAAAATACTTATTCCGCAACCTTTCTTGATTCCTGGGTAAGTAACAAAAGGACATGGATATTCTTCAAGAAATCTCAGCAAGTGTCTATCTGTGTACTGTTTCGTTAGATGGTGTCTTAATTCCCGGCCTCATAATCCAAGCTTTTTAAAAGTGTTGCTGATCAAGCAAAAAACCCACAACTGCCCACAGACAGACAAATAGTTGTTTTTCGTATTAGTGTATAGGACACATTTTTTTACTACAGACATTTATATGTGAATTTCAAAGATTAAAACAATCAAGAGAGATAAATTATCAATAAATTATGAGTGAATGGTAAGAGGGTCTTATTGCTTATAAAATTGATGCCAAATATCCAGATAAGTCTTGTCTGATAGTCTAATAATAATGTATATTTATTAAAATCATACCTGTAAAGTGCTTAGCATGCCACTGGTCATTTATTTATACACTATCAACAATTTATGGACAATTTATGGTATTAATGAAGACTGTATTAGATCATGTGTGTACTGATTTTAAGGATACATAATTGTATAACTAGAGCCATTATTTTCAGAAAACTTTTTATTCTGCTGTTCATTTGATGGGTAAGCCATTTAACTTCTCACTTTCTAATTTATCATCACAGTGAGAGACTAGTAGTCTGAAGGTAAATGACAAGAATATTGCCAATGAACCAAAGTTAAACAGTAACAACAATAAATCAAATTCAGATTTCTTTTTTCCTCCTTCTTCATGCATTTATTCTTGAAACATAAACATCTGTGGTGTGCTTTGGGAAGCAATTGGTTTAACAGGAGATACTTGAATTATAGACAACACAAAATGGCTTTGTAAACACCTTTATTTAGAGCACAGTTAGCATAAATGCTTTCGTATAGAAAGTGTGAATTATTCTCTGAAGGGAAGGTATAGTTTCTTTCAGAAGAGAATTTAATAAATTGTGCTTTGTTGGCACTTGGCAATTGCCAAGGCAGGAAAAGCAGGCTAAGTAGTGCTGTCATTTTAAGTGTTAGTACTCCCAGTGTAGTAAGAGCTTGCAAAGAAAAAAAAGTCCATTGAAGGATGTCATGCCAAACGATAAGAAATCCTCTATGGCAGTAATTAATGCCTTGTGAGTTCAGGAACAAAGACATAATTTCAGAAGGAATTTTCAAAAGTTAAGTCATGAAAATGTATTCCATAGAAATCTTGAATAACGCATTGTAAGAGTCTAGGAAGTCTCAAACAATTCCCCAGACTGTAGTTTTTGGTATGGTAATAACCTCTGCCCATGTTTTTCACTTCCTCATGTCAGTGCCCCTGAATGAGCACCTTGTTTTTGTTAATGCTTCATTCCACCTGACAATTTGGGCTTTTTGTTTCCTTGAATGCAGAAGGTCATTGTACTTGATGATAATCAATCATTATTGCTAATGCTCTATTAAGGTGAGTGATGGAAATACATTTCTCACTGGATGTGAGTGGTCTGTTAGAAACATGTTGCAGGAGGCAGTACTGAATCCACTTGCATCCCCAAGTGAATTGTCATATTAAAAAAGACTGGACATTAAATTTCTGTTCTGTCTTTATATGGAGTCAAGCATTTGTGGTAAACTTTATTGGAAGACTATAGGTAGGTTGTGTTTGTGTTTCTACCACCTTTGATAAGGACGGGCTGGCTGGTGTAAAGGCCATTTTAAGAGGCTGCTGCATCACACATGAATTGTGTGAGATTTGTAGACAAAAGCAATAGTGTATGCTTAAAGCTGGGGCTCGGTAGTTCTGGGGACTTCAGTTGCAGTCAGCCCTGGTACAACACAGAGGCAGTCACTCACTGAGCATTGCAAAAGAAGGAAGTACAGACTAATGTTGCTGAATCAGTTTTGACAGAACTCCTTAAAAATGTGTATGTGCCTATATTTCCCAAGTTATACCAGATTTTTCCATTGAGGCTGTGTTCAAGCAAAGTCTAATTGTCCTATAGGGATATCAATTTTGAGTGAAGCAGTGCACAGCTCTGATACAGTCCGCTCCAAAGGAATGTAATTCTTGCATAGCAAACCCAGCCTTGCATGATCCCAGATGATCAGTTACCAGCTTGACAGAAAGCCACCAATTGTACTGGATTCTTTGGCAATATATATACCAGAAAACTGCTCTAGAAGTTAGCAAGTGCCAATTAGTCTGAGGGTTTTGTGCACCTAGATATTTTTCAATCTATTTTTCTTTTGCTTTATTCCATGTTCAGTCTTTTATCACTAGGAATCATCTTTTCTCTCCCTTGCCACCAAAAAAGAGGTCTTCTGGCAGTAAAAGGTCATGGAACTTTCTTTTGCTCACATTTTAGGAGTTGACACTTTCATTGAACTCTCTCATTTTGCCCTGCAGTCTTGCTAGTGGATCAGAGAAGTGTTCTTTCTTGTTCCAGAGTACAAGAAAACATTCTTGTATGACAAGAGTTAGTGAGCTGAAAATCTACCTTAAAACAAAGAAACAACACCCACATGTGAACCATAGTCACAATCTTTGTTTCTCCAAAGGTTGTTTCTGGTCAGCTTTTGAAAGGAGAGAAAACTCTTCTTCATTCTTCTTACTCCTTGGCTTTTATTATGGATGATATATTTGGGCTAAAATCTTCAGAACATGAAAGGTGGTGCTATCTAACGCAGTAGTTTACCTCTGGCAGTGGGAAAACATGGTGGTCTTTAGGGAGATGACACAAACTGCTATTTTCTGTGATTCATTTCTATCATACTCCACAATCCAGGGATGACAGTGGGCACAATTCTGCCTAATCTCATGGGTATTTGTTTAGAGACTTGTTGTGTATTAATTTCTTGAATCCCTTCTGAGGTAGCTGAAGGTATCAGCTTCCATCTCCAGGTGAGTCTATGGTGAGGGACTGACAGCCCCAGGGGGCTAAAATGGGTCTTGGGCCATGGGCAGGGTGGGGGGAGGCCTAGGGAGGCTGAGCAGGGCCAGCATGGCCGTTCGTGTCCTCAGGGCTCTGACACACACTGTGTTTGGGAAGCCTTATGTGCTTTACTTTAAAAAAAAAGCACATAAGATCAACTTTTTTTAGGGTTTGTGAATCTTGTTGGGTTAGAGAGATCTAATCCCTATTTTGATAGTAAAGCAGGATCTTTGAATAATACATTTGTTTCAAAGCCAAACTAATGACAATTTGTGGGAAAATCCTTTTTTTTGGAAATAATTTTTTGGCAGAATTTATGGTGCAATACAAGTGAATACTTTGATATTTGCTGACGTTTAGCTATCCAACTCAGACTGGTTGCCCTATATGATAGAATAGGCAGGTATCTCTGATCGTGCTTTATGTTGGTATGATAATAATTAGGCATCTTCAAAATAGACAATAAAATGAACAGACTTTCATATGGCTAGTTATTTATTTCATTGCTCAAGACTGGCGTTCCTGAAATAACCCCGTTAAAGTTAATGAGACAATTCTACACTTAAAGCCGTGAAACCTGGCCTTATGCAGTTACATCTGAAGGTGAAGGAACGGAGGAATAGTCAGCTGCATTGTGACAGCTAACTTTGTGCTTCTGGCTGGTGTAATATGTTATGGTCCTAATTCTCTAAACTCAGATGCAGCACATCCCAATTCTTAAAATAATAATCTGGTAAACCTGTTTGAAACTCTTTCTAGTGCTCAAGTTCAGCCAAAAATGAAATACCAATAGGATTAAAATGAGACATAAAATCTTGATGAATAAGTGTTTATTCATCAAAGTGACAGTTAAATCAGGAAAAATTGGAGAAGATCCACAATTGCAAAACAGAATTATTCCATTTTGTCACCTCTCCTGTTCCCTCATTTTGAGCAAGTCCATGGATATATCTATTTTATTTGCTGCACCTCTCACCTCTTCAAGATTTATGTTACATAGATAGGAGAATTGATTATATGCAAAGATAACATTATAAAACTTTTGTCAATTCTTCATTTGACAAATTGAAAAACAACAGCAATTTGTTGCCCACTGGCTTTTCTTATCAGTCCTTTGTTTATATGCCTCAATGCATTCAATCTGCCTGCAGAAATCTTTTGTGGTTTTGCTCTTGTGTCCACTGTTCAGTGGGAGGAGGAAAGGTGTTGTTTAAGTGTTATTGATTATTTCCAACCAGATTTCTGAAATCTTTAGTAGTGGTCATTGCAGGGGTTTTACCAATATTCCAGTCATCAATAAAAGAGAGAAAAGTATTGCAAGGTATGCTTTAGAGATTTAGGTATTTCAGCATTTATATATAAAATATAAATAATAATATTTAGAAGGTAAATATGAACCTATCCAGATATTAACCATATATATATATCTACCACAATAAAGGTTATAAAATATTGTATCCTTCTGCAACACAAAAAGCAAATTTATGCAACAAATACCTGCTCATCTATGCGATGGCGATCACAATGAAAGCATGACAACAAAGCCCTGATTGTCACTAGTGGTCCAAGATGATATATAAGTGGTTTTATTTTTTCTGTCTACTCCCCAGTTTTTGTTGTATAAAGCCATTTTTCCTTTTCTCATTAAACAGCAGACTGTTTGTCCTCAACATACCTTTTCAAATGATAGTATTGTTTCTGTTCAGTGACTGTATTGGCCGTTTTTTGCTAAATGATTTGTCTTTTTTTTAGTATTGCTGTGTACTTCTCTGTCGTGCTATAAATTTGTAACGTCACAAGTTATGTGGTAGAACCTCAGTGTACTAATTCCTTGGAAGTGCAGTAAAAATCCCAACAGTGTGGGTTAAGCCTTTTGTTTGTCCAAGCTAGATGATACTAGTTCAATGTACATTTTTTCTGGAACGGTCTAAATTGATTAGAGCAGACATTTGATGCTCTGGGTGGTGTTTCATTTCTTTCTTGTGATGCAATACTGTGGTGGAACACCAGGGCTGCCCTTAGGGGAAAAAATTAAAAAGACCACCATAGATGCAGCTATAATTGCAAATGTTTCTGTTTGCCTCTCCACTTACAGAATCACAGAATGGTCAAGGTTGGACAGGACGTCTGGAGGTCATCTGGTCCAACGCCCTGTGTAAGCAGGACCACCTAGAGCTGGTTGCCCAGGACTGTGTCTAGACAGTTTTTGAATAGCTCTAAGGATAAAGACTATATTCTCTGGGTAACCTGTGCCAGTGCTCAGTTGCCTTCACAGTAAAAAAGTGTTTCCTGATGTTCAGAGGGAACCTGCTGTGTTTCAGTTTGTGCCCATTGCCTCTGGTCCCGTCACAGGGCACCACGGAAAAGAGCCTGGCTCTGTCTTCTTTGCACTCTCCCTTCAGGTGTTTACATACATTATTAAGTTCCCCTCTTAGCCTTACCTTCTCGTAGAGAAAGGGTAAATAGTCACAGCTAAACAGCCCCAGCTCTCTCAGCCTTTCTTCATGTGAGATGCTCCAATCCCCATCTTAGTTGCCCTTCACTGGACTCTCTCCAGTAGCTCCATGTCTCACTTGTAGTGGGGAGCCCAGAACTGGGCACAGTACTCCAGGTGTGGCCTCACCAGTGCTGAATAGAGGGGAAGGATCACCACCCAACACTACTTTCCAGCTGGGTGGCCCCCAGCATATACTGGTGCATGGGGTTGTTCCTCCCCCAGGGCAGGACTTTGCATTTCCGCTTCTTGAACTGCATGAAGTTCCTGTCAGCCCATTTCTTCAGCCTGTGGAGGTCCCTGTGGATGGCAGCACAGCACTCTTGTGTATCAGCTACTCCTCCCAGATTTGTGTTATCAGCAAACTTGCAAAGGGTACATTCAGCCCCATCATCCAGATCATTAGCGAAGATGTTGAACAGGACTGGACCTCGTATCGACCCCTGGGGTACGCTGCTAGTTTCTGGCCTCCAACTAGTCTTTGTGCCACTGATTGCTACCCTCTGGGCTTGTTTTTCAACAAATTTTCAGTCTACCTCACTAGTCTGCTCATCCAGCCCACACTTCTACAGCTTGCCTATGGGGATATTATGGGAGACAGTGTCAAAAGCATTACTGAAGTCAAGGTACACAATATCCACTGCTCTCTTCTCATCTACCAAAACAGTAATTTCATCACAGAAGGTTGTTACGTTGGGAAAGCATGATTTCCCCTTTTGGGAATCCGTGCTGACCACTCCTGATCACCTTCTTTTCTTCATGTGTGTGGAAATGGTTTTAAGGATTAGCTGCTCCATCACCTTCCTGGGGATCAAGGTAGGCTGACCAGCCTGTAGTTCCCCTAGTCTTCCATCCTGCCCTTTTTGAACATAGGAGTGATATTTTCTTTCATCCAGTCCGCAGGCACCTCTCCCAATCAACATGATCATTCAAAGGTAATCAAGAGTGGCCTTAAAATGACATCAGCCATCTCCTTTAGCACTCATGGGTGCATCCAGTCAGGGCCCATGGACTTACGGATGTCTATTTTGTTCATGTATTCCCTAACTCTTCCAGGTTACATGTCCATGCTTCCAACTTCTGTATAATTATTTTTCAAGTTTGAGTTTTGCCCAGAGCTCCTTGTTCATCCATGCAGGCCTCCTGACACAATTGCTTGATTTTCTGCTCCTCAGGATGGACTGCTCTTGAGCTTCCAGACACTTTCCTTTTCTTTCTTTAGCATTCCCATTTAGCATGTTGAACCTCTTATTTTCCCTGTCTGGTTTTCCTTGTCACCACACAGAATGGATGCTATTCCAGTGCTCAGATTTCTGAAGATTTGAGTTGTTTTGGACTTGCTGTTGCATACATCAAAAAGCTCTGTTTTGGTGGGATGAGAGTTCACTGCTCTCAATATCATTTAATTTCTTTTTTAATGCAAACCTAAAGCTGGAAGCATAGAGAAATCATTGGTTCCTCTGTAATGTATTTTGCATTCCTTTGAACACAATGTCCCAACGCAACGGTGTGGCATACCATAGCTAATTTCTATATACCCTTTGCAGTGATTCCCACACATGGGCAGAGTGGAACAAGTAAATAAGAGAATTTGGTTGGAAACAATTTTGTGGCTTGTCACTGAGTTTGTCTACAGAAAACTCTGATGTAGTGCTGGCTGGGAAATTGATTAGAGGTGAGAATAATTGACCCGTATTTTTCAAAGTAGTTCATAGGTCAGTTAGCTTATTAGAATCAGAGAATCATATGGCTTATTTCTGGATTTTTTTTTTTTTTAGTTCTTGAACATCTTGGTCTGAAAGGTACAGAGGTGTCATTCACAGATCACTTCTCAGATGGAGCACAGGAGTTTTCTTACACAGAAGACACACTTACCTCCAAAGCTGTCTCTTCTTGTGCATGCCAAACAGTCAGTTTATCACAACATGGTTGATATATTCTTTTCACCTTCATCAGTGAGTTTGTAATAGCCTTCCAGATATTTCTGACCTTGTGTGCATTGGTTACAAAAAAAGCTCTTCTTTTTTGGCATTTAGTGGAAGAAGTTATTATTGCTTTTTTGATGAAAAAAAAAAACCCTCAAAAACCTGTGCTTCTGTGTGTCCTACAATAGTTGTTCTGTAACTAAGGCTTGGAAGATATCTTTGCACTTTGCTGTGGATTCTCTTGAGTTTCAAGTCCAGAGAAATAATTGTTTTTTCTACATTAGTGTTTGAAATTTTGCCATTCACATGTAATACATGGAAATCATTTTCATTTCAGAACTATTTTCTTCAGTTATTCCAAAGGTATTTATGTAAGACAAAACTATCTGGAAGGAAAAGAAAAAGGAGAATAGCAGTCTAGCTTGGCTGATGCAGAGAAATGCAGAATATGTCTCTTGTTAGGCTGTCCACTGAGTCCAGAGTAGCCCTGCCAGAAGAGAGTATCTAACAGGCATGGACTGGAACTGAAGTGGTGGCTGCCTTAATATGGAATCCCCGTCTGCTTTGGAGAAGAAACCTCCCCTCAGGCTGCAATCATCTGTCAAAATGCCCTTCTGCAGTTGTGGAAGCCATTGCAGACCTTGGAAGATGAATTTAGCTGTGTTTGGAGTCACCTTGTCACTAAAGGCAAAATCCAGAAAAGGGCTGACTTAGGTGTTTAAACTGGTGGAAGTGAAATACCTGTTAATTGCAATTCATTAAATCCTCAGCTATCTGCTCCTCAAACACAGGGACCAACACTCTCATTAGGCATTTGTATTTACATTTCTTTAGCCACTTACAGTTTTGCTTCTGGACGTGGCCAGGTCTCACAGGCTCAGTACTGATCACTTATTCCTTACGGAGCTCCTCTGCTTCAGACTCGCCACAGGCCTGATCTAGTAGGAGTGCTCAGAGAAGGTCTGTCACAGACAGTACAAGTCCTCTTGAAGAGGTACTGGCTTGCCAATAATCTTTTTTTGAGCATAACCATAAAAGATTATACTTGTGGAAGCAAAATAGTTAACATCATCATTAGTTAAGAAACATTTGCAGGTAATGGTTTCACCAGTCAGCAGGTTTTAATTAACAAAGGGGTGAATTATAAAAAGATATATTGCCTAGAGCCTTCTTACCTGAAGAATTCCAGTTGCTGCTGTTATTTACCATAGTTCCATTTATCTGACACAGTCTTAGTGAAGAACTGGTTGTACAACCTAAAGGTTATAAGCTCTGTAACTGACCCGTTTGGGCTGAGTCCATATCAGCAGAGCCTACCAAGCTGCTGCCGCTCTCTCTTCGCTCCTACGGTCGTAGTAATAAACTGCTTCTGTTCTGACCTGATCTCAAGTGTATTCCAATTTTTCTGCAACAGCAGAAGCTGCCAGTATAGAGCCTGCCTGTAGAGATCTCACTGAGGAACTGACATCTCATCTGCCTCAAAAGCATCGCACAGCATTCTTTGTCTGTGACATTTTTAATTGCTGTTGAAACAATATCAAGGGGCAGAAAACATTAAAGTTTCAGGGGGAAAAAGAGTGCATAGCCTGATTTTGTAACCCAGTTGTAAAGATAATCCTCTGAACTTTGGATTCTGGTGTTTATTTTTGTAACTGGTCTTAAACAATCTTTGGGCTAAGAAAAAAAATCGAAACTAAAACAAGTATCAGTCCACAAACTGTGGTACATGGTATGCACTATTTTAGCCTTGGGATTAACCATTTTATTTTGTTTCCTTTAGCTAGAGGACTGAGCTAAGCATGGCCTATAACAGTTTTTTCAATACTCAGGCATTTTTAGAAAGATATTTGAATAATAGAAAAAAACAAACAAAACCAAAACAGATTACTCAATTTAGCTTTCTATCATGATGCTGACATAAAACCTTAAGGACATATTGATTATTTTGTTGAGAAATCAGAGAAAATGGATTTCATTTAGTAAGGGCTCTAGTTACAGTACTTTGAGGGCAGATCTTAATAGAAATGGCATGTGCTGACCATTATTAATATCTGCTTTTTGTAATAGCCATTAATTCAATTTATATTTCTTTCCAGTCTTTCCATTCAATATATTTCAAAGTGAGCATTTCCAGGCTGTCCAATGCTGAGAAAGAGACAGGCTTCTGATGTCTAAATTTATCATGTTTAATATTTAATACAGTAAAATATATTGAAAGTATATGACATTTTAAAACTGTTGAATTCCTTTCAAGTTGAATAAAATGTGGCCAGAAAAGGAAAAAAAACACCCCTCTGTCCATTAAGTGTATGGGCAGAGATCAGGCATAATTTTTATCACAGAGGAAATAGATCCACTTTCCAGGGACATCAGGGTGTGTAGGTATGTAGAAAAGATAGATCATGTCTTCAGCTGTAATTCCCCAAGATCTATACTTTCCTAATCCACCTTTGCTCTTCTCTCTTTTGTTTCTTGAACAAGGTATGAATTTTGTACTGATCTGAAATTTCACATAAGCAGGTAACATAAACATCATAATTTATTCAATTTAAATAGGGCTGGTCAAAAAGATTTTCAGGGGTACAATTTCCTATCAAATAAATTTTGTTGGAAAAGGATAATTTTCTAAAAATCTATTGATTCTTATAAAACAGAGGAAAACAAATTTGTGAAATTTTGTTTCTATAAAGATCACATTAATTCTGATTTTTTTGTCTGTCTATACTCTTGAAATAGAGTATGTTACTTCTTGGCTTGTACAAGAAGACCACATAAAATAACATTCAATACAAACTGCAATGACAATATAAGCTGGTTTGGAAAACAAGCATAAACATTATTACAGTACTAAAAAGCTATCACAGACACACCTTTAAAAACTGCACTTTTAAAAAAATTAACAGTAACACATCAGAATGGCCAATGTTGGAACCTACCTAACAGAAAATGAGAAACTAGAAAAACATCCTCAAAACCAAATTTCCGAAGTTCAAATATGGCTGGATTCAAGTTGCCTGCTACTATATATGTACATTGCATTCCAAGCTGAAAGAAATCTGTGAAGTTCTGTTGAGGTCAATGGAGCTATGGTGTTTTCACTGCTGTAAGAATTGACCTCATACGGCGACCACTAGGAAGAAACCTTTCAGTAGGTGTGCTTCACATAGCAGCAAGACATACCCACTTTTGCTTTACTATTAGACATCAATATATACTTATACATCTGTATTTTTAAATTAAAGATTTCAAAATACACAAGAGAGAGACATCGTTTTAGCCAAGTTTGCAGGAACATCTAGTGATCTAATATTTGAAAGCTAATTTTCTCATTAATTAATATTTCTCTGGAATCTGGAAGCATATGCTGCAATAGTTTAATAACTTTATCATGACAAGTCATAGCCTAAGTGATTCATATTTCTAAAGTCTCAGTGATATTTAAGAGAACTTAGAAAGGGTTGCAATCAAAATGTGTATTTAATCCATACTTTGTAATCACTTTAATACGGGCAGAGAGGGCAACAAGCAGCACAATTTCACAAAGAAATAGAAATTGGACTTATTTGCAATCATATACACTTCAGATACCCATCTCCAATTCAGCACTTTTGTCCTTATTCTCTGCATTTTTCCTAATAAGTGAGGCTGAAGCTATGTCGCTATCATTCATTCCTTTATCTCAACTAGAGTTACCTTTCAGTTTCACAAGGAACATGAATTAAATGCCTCTGCCTTCAAAAGAAAACCTTTATTATCAGTCTGTTCTTCTTTATGCTTGAGTGAAAATACATGGATGGAGATAAGTCTTTGCTTTTCACTCTAGCTGGCAGAGAAAATTGTTATGACTCCAACATTACTGGGTAGGATTCAGACCCAGATTTGTAGGTGTCTATATTTTGGTTGTTTACCTTGGAGTTGGTGCCTAAGATCCCACTATGGTCCATGGCAATCTAGCTGATAAAGTCTGTGAAGTTAGGATGAGATTTAGATGGCAAAACAGATGTTTGGTGAACTCTAGGGTCCATTAACTGTATTGACTACATGTCTGCTGACTGTGATGTCCATCTAGCTCAAATGCAGACACACTATATAGACACTTTCTTCTAGGTCTGAAAGTGAGTTACAACCAGAGTCTACAACAATTTTTCGTATGGTGGTGGATGTTTAACCTTAGACTGTATTACTCTCGTGTATGCCACTTTAAAGTTCTTGCTGGGATCTCACTAATGTATTCTAGAAATAATAGTCTATGTTTTATGATTTCAGAAAATTCTGTGCTTCTTGATGTCGCTACACCCATGACTAAGTCTCTAGTCACCTATGACTTGGTCTCTTCTCCCAACTAACTAGTGATAGGATGAGAGGAAATGGCCTCAAGTTGCACCAGGGGAGGTTTAGATCGGATATTAGGAAAAATTTCTTCACCCAGAGGGTGGTCAGGCATTGGAACAGGCTGCCCAGCGAGGTGGTGGTCACCATCTCTGGAAGTATTCAAAAAACGTGTGGATGTGGTGCTTCAGGACATGGTTTAGGGGACATGATGGTGCTGGATTAATGGTTGGACTTGATGATCTTGAAGGTCCTTTCCAACCTTAGTAATTCTGTGATTCTGTGACTAACTTGTTCGTGTTTTTCTTTAGCAACCTACCATCTCAAAGGCAACAGTAAAAATAAGACCACTTTAGTTATAACTACAAAAAAGTATGTAGTTTTTTTGAGTCTGGTGTGTAGAGAAAAGAAAGAAATTGCGACAGGTGTTTCCCATTCATGAGGCTGTGGAGGGTGAGCACATACCAATCCCACATCGCTTTCTGTTACTGACTACTAAAGCAATTTCCTGCAAGAACTTATACTTCGGATTAATCCATATTGTCTTTCATTTCTGCTGCTGCTGAAGCCTCTTTCTTGTGACTAATTCGGGTCCATTCTGAAGACTCTCAGCAAGCGCAGATGGCTATATATTCAGCTATTTGAGATGTTCTCCACCATTGGTTTCTCTTTGTGCCTTCTGACAAAATATTTCATTTTGACATCAACATAAGGATAGAAGAGATGGAGCTTAATCGGTGAACTGCTGATATACAAAGTATGGTTCAGCAATTTCACTTGGAAGAAACTATTAATACAGTGTCTGTCGTAAGTACATATGGAACAGATGATCTTCTTAGTAGGGTACAGATCCTGCCAACAGGTGTTTGTTTTCATAGAATTTCAAGGAAAATGAGTGACATGTTAACATGTTCAAAATGCATATTTATCTACCATGCACTCATCTTCCATCAGAAATTTTGGTACATACTAAAGGAAACACAGAAAGATTGCATTACACTCATGTACATCTCTATCAGATCCCAAATTTGCAATACTCATTATGGCTATGAATAACTAACAAGCTCCAAGGCATGTACCAACTAAAGTATTCCATCTCCTGATGATAAAGATAATGCAACAGAGAATTTAAATTGCAATAAATGAACATACAGAATACTTTGAATAAGATCTTAAATGGGATGTTATGTAAAAATCAACACAATACACAGTTGCAAGTCTTTAGGGAATTTCATGGCACGTTAGTAATACATGTCAGCAGTAAGCAAGGTAAGACTGCTCAAGGAAGTCCATTAAAAAAGCTGATCTGTGATCATATGACCTTTTTCAATCATAAGTTAGGTTCCTGCTGAATAAACAGCACTTTTTTCTTCACCCAGTTAAGGCTGTTGACGCATCTTGAAAATGGCAAGAACATGTACTGAATACATCATACATGTGGTTTTCTGACAAAAGCAATACCGGAAGCATCAAGACATTACTTTGTAAAGTACAGAATAAGACAAAACTGCTCAGTAAGGAGCAAAATGTCTTATAAAATGAACATCTAAATGTTCTTAGAATCCAGCATCCACCACCCATTAATGAGTTCTCAAACAAACTTGGTCTAGGCAGTGCAGACATGAAGAATAAAAGCATGGTGAGATCTAGAATCTGAAAATGTTATTAACATCATTACAATATAAGAGGTAGAATGTAAAATTGCATTGAGAAAATTTGCACCTTAATTAAAATCTTAAAACCTCAATTTCACCTATACCAGAAAGAGGACGAGATGGGCTTTGTCTATTAAATATTGTATTTTTTTTAAGAGAAATCAATAAAGATGGCAATTCAGATAATACTTCATAGACTTAATCTCTTTTTCAACATGCAAATTTATAAAAGAAACCCAGAGAAACAATGTAATTTCACAGAAAATATCTAAGTCTGAACAACAGTTGCCTTCCGTTATGTTTGTCCATATCACAGTATCAAACATCTGTATTACTCAGATGTACCAGCATCCATCAACCAAATTAGTGTGTGGTAGTGTTGATTAACTCCAAACAAATGCTCAGTAAAAGAAATAACTGAATTTTATGTGACTTGATGTTTTATCCATGTGAGCATGTGAGCTCCTATTTGTCTCTTCATAAAATGAAGAACAAAATAGTCAAGAACATCTACAGGTGTTCTCATAAATTCCTCATTGAAAATAAACAGGAAGGCAAATATGAAGAGATGGTGAGGTCAGAAATGGTATCAGAGATTTGGGATTCATGAACAAAATAAACCTTCCTGCAGTTGACCCTTATTAATTTCAGCATTCATGAATCAATTGGACATGCCTTCACAAGCACATTTCTCTTCATGAGGCATCAGGACCATTTTCATTCCTCTTGAAGAATCTTCACATTAGCTATCAAATAATTTCTATCTTTATAGAAAAGATCCCTGCAAGTGGGATCCATTGGTTCCCTGCAGAGGCTATCTGATTATGCTTCAAAAGTGTAGTTTGACCTTCCATTCAGGGTGGCCACCTATTTATAATTCCCAGTTTATATACAGGAATATAAACTGCTCTGTGCAAAAGAGTCCTGAGATTTATCTTTTCACAGCAGAAAGAACTTCCTCCTCCTGTTCAGATCATACATAACTTGGACTATCAACCTTGTGCAAAATTCCTTGCCCCACTACACACTTGTCACAAACTTACCTGTGAAATTGAGTTCAGGATTTGAATTTTGGAACAACAAAGCAGATATAAACAGTTTGGGGAATATTTAATGGCAATGGGACTAAACTGAGGTAATAAAAACATTTAAAGAGTCAGGGGAAATAGCTTGGCACTGAGGTTTATTAGATTGCAGAATAGTTTCCCAAAGTGATAGTGCTTACAGAATATCCATCTCAGCAATTCAGTGCAAATACAGGGGCATGCCCAGATTTGGGATTTCAGCATATTTTGGGAGGCAATACCATAAACAATCAAATACCTTTATTGTGAGATCTATGTTTAAATAATGGGTTAGTTGTCCAATATTATTACAGAGGCTTTGGTGTCTTTGAGTCTTACTGTTCAGATAGAGGAAATAGGAAACTATTCAAATTAATCTGCAGTTTTGTTCAAAGGATCAGGTAAGAATAATGACCCAAAAAGTGTTAGAGTATGCCCTGGAGTTAATAAGTAGATATTTGCAAGCTTTCCTCAGGCACCTTACCACTGACCTCCATTAGCATTATCATTCTAGTTCAGTGCCTGTCCTAATCATGCCAAATTCCACAGTACTTCTGTGATTCCACTATTTCACTAGAAAACCAGCCAAGAAGATAAAACTAATGTCACTAATAATATAATTACATTTAAATACTTTTTTAACCAAGGCTTCTAGAGGAGCCCATGTTCAACAATTTCATATGGATTAATTAAGTAAATTTTGCATCTTTTCCAAGACTTAATGAGAGCTAATTGTACAGCATATAGCTTTAGACATGGAACTAGCATTAGCAATATGTATTTTTATCCTTAAACTGGAAATATGCCCAAACAATATCCTAAGCATTAAAAATATGCCATTTTCATCTTACATTTTTTAGATGTGTAATGACTACATAGTAAAGTGGTAAATCTCACTCTATAGTCAGCATTACCTGGTGTGGAAGTAGTACTCAGCCTAAGGTTATTTTTAGTGAGGTTAAAATATTACAACATGTTTGTCCATGTGTCAAGGAAATCATACACGGACGTATAAATAAAAAAAAAAGCCTCTGATATAATATAAAAAAATTAAAATTTTGATTATACAATTTTGCTTTTATTTTTCTTTTAAAAGAATATCTTGACTCTCGTGCAGGTGAAATAAAAATGAATCACAGTCTACCTCCTTTGAAACCCTGGAAACACTTAAGCGTGTGCTTAACTTCAACATTACCATGCAATCTTTAACTCCAGAATCTTAGCTAATTGTAATTAGTGAGAAAAATACCACAACCCGCAATGCTTTTGTTGAAGGCATGCAAGGAATTAAGCTGGGGGTACTGTTTAGTCTCTGTGAGCAGTTAACAAGGTGCAACCTTGAGGGAAGGAACAAGATAATCACAAGAGAAACACAGCTACCCAACCTTGAGTGAACTATTCTAATTAACATCTAATTAACATATAATATGCATAATAGAAACCTGCCCCTGGGTGGGGAAAGTCCCCTCCTCACAAAAGCCCCCTCCTCACTGAGCATGCCTAGGAAAAGAGAAGGGTGCTGTGACGTTAAGTGGAGATGGGGCTTGTGAGAACCAAGGGGAGCAAGAGTAACGGAGCCAACTTTTAAAAAATGCTGATAACTGTTGCTCAAAGTGTATAAATATTTTCTGTGTGTTAACCGAGGCGTGCTAGCTTTGTGGGCCTACCACCTAGCACACAACTCTGTGCAGATTTGGAATAAAAGCAAATATCTCGGCTCTGTGTGTTTTTCGGCTCTCTGCACACTGGGTGGAAGAAACCATATTTGGGACAACACTTTCAGATATCTTAATTTTAAAGAGAATGATAGTATTTACACTGAGCCAGACAGCTTAAAAAACTAGACCCTTTCGGATAATGTCTAATCTATCATAGATTCATAGAATATCTCAAGATGGAAGGGACCCATAAGGATCATCAAGTCCAAATCCCTGCTCTTCACAGGACTACCTAAAACTAAACCATATGACTAAGAGCATCGTCCAGATGCTCCTTGAACTCTGACAGGCTTGGTGCCATGACCACTTCCCTGGGAATCCTGTTCCAGTGACTGACCACCCTCTCAGGGAAGAGCCTCCTCTTAACGTCCAATCTGAACTTCCCCTGACGCAGCTGCATACCATTGTTTACTTAATCAATGTATGTCCTCTACTGGATGCTAGCAAGACCTTAAATGTTTAAACTAGCCATAAGTAAAAGGTTCATTTGAAGATGGTGAGTGTCCCTTGAAATTGTGAGAAATTTAATCACCTGAAGAGTAAAGTATGGATACAGAAGAAAAAAATGAAGAATGTTAGTCTGCGAGTTGGTTTATCTAAGTTTATGCATAATTAAGTTACTTTATATTTCTTCAGATCCATTTGTCCTTGACTTCTATCCCTTTTTGATCCCTTTTCATTCAGTGAAAAACACACTACTGTCTCTTTTGAATGGGAACTATGGTGTTGTCTTGGTGTTGTCAACATGACTTATTACTTCTTCACCGGAATTGGTCCATTTTCACTATCTTGTAGGTCACTAAGAACCATTCAATCAGTGCTGTGGATCTGTTCAGCTGATAGCCAATCATATGAATAGGCTATTATGAAATAACCTTTGGGGTGCTTGTTCTTAAGAGCTTAATTTATTACACATAGTTTTAATTGCAAGTGTAGAAAATATCCTTTTAGTGGGACTCTTCTTAGCCTTTATTTGCAAAGGTCGAGAAAGTGAATATTGTCAGAACGAATGTTTCTATAAGAAAGAAAAGGAACGGTTGATTTACTCTTTGAGAAAATTGTAAAATATTTCTATCACTAAATGTTATTTCTTGAAATTTCTGTGGTTTTGTTTCCTTCCCTAGATCATATGAAAAAACAATAATTATTTCTATTTCTCTCCCTTTACTTCCTTCCTTCCTTCCTTCCTTCCTTCCTTCCTTCCTTCCTTCCTTCCTTCCTTCCTTCCTTCCTTCCTTCCTTCCTTCCTTCCTTCCTTCCTTCCTTCCTTCCTCCCTCCCTCCCTCCCTCCCTCCCTCCCTCCCTCCCTCCCTCCCTTTCCTCCCTCCCTCCCTTTCCTCCCTCCCTCCCTTCCCCTCTTTTTTCCCTCTCCTTTTCCCCTCCCTCCCTCCTTTCCATTATAAATGAAAGAAAAATTAAGCAGGAAATTTTTGAAAAATGTCAATGAGCTGTAGAGCAAACCTGTTAATTCTGAATGTATCTAAATGCCGTATTTTCATGCAGACCTGATAATATAATGTGCAAATGACACAACTCCCCAACATGGAAGATGACAAAGTAAGAAATGACAAAGATAGCAAAACAGGTTTATGATATCAATGAAGAAATGAGGAAAATAACGTTACGGAAAGTTCCAGCCCGATATCAAATAAAAAAGATGAGAAGTACATATTTTAAGTAGCAATTCTCTGTCTTCTGGACAAGCTTCTCATCTTCCCTGAGAAGTATTTTAAAACACATTTACTCTGACAGGCGCATCTAACTAGGAGCCTAAAACAATCTGATTTCCAGCCTCAGAGCTTTTATAAATGCTACTGATGAACGATAGCTATTTTCTAATTTGCAGACTGCACACATTTGTTCTACTGGTTGGAGGAAGGAATCAACTAACACTGACACTTACAAGAAAACTCATTTGTGGAGGCCAGCATCTATGATCAGCTCCAGAGTTGGCACTGCAGTCTGTCAATCCACAAGTCATCATGTCTACCAGGTCATTAATTGGTACATGACATTCTTCTAAATTCAGGTTTTAAGAAATTTTTTTTTTTCCCTATTCATGTTCATTCTCAATTTTAAATAGTACACACTCTTAATCACTTAAAAGTTACTCAACTTAAAACTGCCAGTCTGGGACAACTGTAGTTGAACACACTGGTATAGGAGAGGAGGGAAAGCAGCAATCTTTCGATACAAGATTTAAATTTGTAAAATGAATTTGAAAAATGTGTGAAAAGAACTACCTAGGGAAAACTGAAAGTCTGGGATCCAGCTGAAGTTCACTTTTAGTTCTGAGTTATTAAATTTTTTGACATAAATTAGCTCATTTTCATAATAACTACTTTAAAAATTATTTTGATCTTTCTGTTGGTTTTGTTAGTTTTTTTCTTTTAATTTTGCTTCTGTTTCAGCTTACGATGACTATAAAAAAAAGGAAGGTTATCAAAAGTGCTAGAAAGAAAGCACAGCAAAGTTTTTTCTCTTTGGAGAAAGACACTGGTCTCAAAACAAAGTCGTTAGAAGGCTGTTATTAAGGAAGAACTACTGAGAGAGAAAGTGCAAGCAACAGACAGCATCTAATTAGGCGTCTCCAAAGAGCAACTGAGTTTCTCTAACAGGATTTCACAACCTCAGGTGGTTGTTTGTCACAGCTTTAAGCTGTCCTGGAAAAGCCTTTTCTAAGCCTCTTTAGGTTGAAGGGCTCAGTTAGGAAAGATCTAGTTTGAAAGAACATACACAAACTGAGTGCCAGTTCCAGCTTAGTGTCTTCTGTAATGTATGTATATATAGCTACCTTTAAAATGTATGTAAGATTTTCCCACTGTCTGCATTTGAGCTCAGGCAAACATCCAGCCTGTGTTTTCAGCCATGAACTTGTTTTCTACAGATTTTTGTCCAAAGGAACTACACTTTCATAACGGGTCATTCATTCCCTAGGGCTCTCCTGTAATTATTTGTCCTTGGTTTATGTGGTAAACAGATTATGTGTCTGACTAGGAAGCTGGATAAAATTACTACCAGAAAGTTATTTTTCTAAAACGTTTTGAGAAGCAGAGCAAAAATAGAAAATTTGTTTCTTCAAATGTTAGAAAAGGATCTGAACTGGAAAGAGGCAGCATGGATTAAGACCTAGACAGTGGAGATTTTTAAGTTAATTCACTGGAGTTTGCATATATGATTATATTTCTTCTACCATGGGGCTTAAGGAGTGAAGAAGCACTACATAAAAATAGTGTTTTCTATCCCAAATTCAAATCTGGAATAAAACCCAGTGATAGTACATTTCAGCAACATGGATCAGTGCCATATTCTGAAGAAAATATTAAAATATTGTTAAATAAGTGACCATCTGGGGACAAGGCTGTTGTCAATTTTAAAATCTTCAGAAAAAACTGTTCATTGAAACCACAAGAAAAATGGAAATTTGCCAGTGTATGTGTTCTGCAGTCTGTCTGTATAAGTGTCTGTGTGTGTGTGACTATGACGAAGTATTGAAAATTCTGATATTATTGCCCCTTTCGCAGAAGTGTCCTGAAGGGCATTCAAGTTTGCTTTCTTAAATCTTGATTGTCAAAGCTTGGTCAGTGATTACATTTAAAAACCTAAGTGAGGGTTTGTATTCAGATATTCACAGTCCTCCCAGCCTTAGATAAAACCAACAGCAGACAGCATTACTCTGAAATAACTTTTTGAAAGACGTTTGAAAAAGTAGGGTGCTAGATACAGACATTGTGATATTACCAGTTTGCATACTAGTTAAAATGTTTTGATCTTTTCCTGATGCTAGCTCCTGCTGGTTTAATATCTATTTACATATGCCTACCAGCCTGGAGCATCTCATTTTCTTCCCACCTAATAATGTTCTGTTCTTTAGAATTGTATCAGGGTCCACAATTTCAATAATGCATGTAAGAAAAACATTTGAGAAATAGTAGTGACAATTTATTAGTAAAGACAGCATATTCCTTTGAACATCTCTAGATGTTTACTCCAGTGACTAAATTAATGCTTGGTTTCAGCTTAATTTGTAATTTCAGCACACACCGCAAGATATTGCCTTTCACTACATGTTTACATTTAACTTTAATTTGTGTATTTACTAAAACATAGCTTTTCTTTCATTTAGAAAACAGAAAAAAACCAATAGGTTTCCTTTTCAAGTTAAGAAGTCTATTAACCAGGCAAAGCTGAAATAACAGTGTTCTACTATTTCTCCCTTTGGCTAAATAGTGCAATAACAGGCAAATGCTAAGAACTAAATTTTTTCAGAGGGATTTTTGAGAGAAAAAGTCTTGTCACAAATGTAACCTTGACAACAGGAATGTAATCTTGACAACATGATTTTGTTATGAATCAACAATAACAACATCTTTGTCTTTTACTATATCAAGGTGTAGACCCTTATTGATTTATGGCTTCAGTGGGAGTTTAGCATATAAATATGTTGATGGATCAGTGCTGGTATCCTTGTAAACTTATAGTAATAATTATAACAATTCCAACAAATGCAATTCTACTACTTTGTGATTATCACACAGTTTAGGTCTTTACTTGATGCAGACGTACACAGAAATACTGCTAGTTCTAAACAAACTTAAGGCAGATAGCATATATTAGCCTAGACACAAGAATTGTAATATTTCTCAGTTTGAGGAATATGGCCATTTTTACATGCTACTTAAAAAAGAAAAGGTGAAGCTGGATTGAGTAATACAGTTCTCATCTCCTTAATCTGAAATGTGCTCCAGCATCTTCTTCACCCTAAGGCTTGCCATCCTAAGGCAATCTTAAAGAAATATATTGTTACAAAAAGCAATGGCTGACTAAAACAAAATTCACCACATTATTTCCTCTGCTAATTTGGGTCAAAGACTGCTTAGCAGTTCCGAGCTCTCTGCATATCAAGCCAGTTTTAATAATTTTCTGGAAGTGAGTCCCTGTGGAGTGTTGGCCGACTCTTAGTAGCCGGTGGTTAAACGGTTAAATACTGCTTGCTGAGGTACTGCAGCCGTCAGATCCTCCAGCCCAAGAGCCTCAGCATGGTACATTTTCCCTGCAGGATGAAGGGAAATGTAGTGGAAATTCTATGACTACTTGTAGTCCTCAGTCTGAAGCACTGTTTCCTCAGCACTGTTTGTTTTGCCTTTAAAGCACCATCGGCCTGGGAATTGCAAGGCCTTTCATTTCTGATTTTGGTCTACATGGTTGGTTATGTTTCTTATCTTCCTTGTTCCTAATCCACCTGGTCTATGGTTTGCTGCTGCCCCACAAACTGGGAGGCCATGGTGTTACAGACCCAGCTGCAGCCCCGCGTGTCAGTTTGCACATTGACCAGCAGCTCTTGTCATGTCTTCTTATGCTGTGACAGAAGCCTCTTTTTCTGATACAGAAGTGAATCCTTAATTCTACTTCTAAAAAGCCTGCATGGTCCAATAAAGAATACCTCTACGGCATTGCCCAGAAGTGGAAGAAAAACATGGAGACAAATGCCGCAGATCCCCCTTTTGCTAGCGGAATGTTGCAAAACGACATATACCTCCCACTGCTTTAAAAAATATTTATCCCTTGTCTATAGAAAAGTATTTTTGTTTAAAGAAAAATGACATTTTCTTTAAAGTACTCTTATTCACTTGCTTGGTTTTCTCAATATAAACTGGTGAGAAGATGTAGGAAAAATGTCTATTCAGCAGCAGAACTTCTGAACTTCTGTTGCTTTTGCGTTGCTAAATCTAGTCACGACTGCTCTGTATAGTTGGCACCACATGCAACATTTATTTTCCACCTGCTCTAACTGCATTCATTGCTCACAGAAATCATGATAAAGACCACGTGAAGAATCTGAGATTGAAAATCACAGAAAATAGTTTCCATGTACTTTTTAGCTGAGTCTGGAAACAAATAACGTGAAGGTTTATAAATTTGCTTCTGTGCATGTGTGCTATATTCTTACACCCCTTCAGGGATTAACTATAATATTTAACATGCACATTTTGTCTGAGTGATACACAAGCTTGCAATTTATTAAAATGTTTAAAGAGATGCCACAAAATCAAAAACTTTCCTCCTCTTCCTAAAATATGTTGAAAGGGTTTGTGCAAAGTTAAGCTTAAAGCCTGTTGAGTCTATTTTTCATATTTATTTGTGTCTCAGCTTTTGAAAACCAAATGGTTCCTGATTTTGTTTTCATTTTTCTCTTGGCAAGTTTTAAAACAGGCAGGCTGCTAGAAAAGGAAATAAACCTTCCTGTTACCCTCTTGGAGTGGGGTAGGACGTCGTGTTTTAGCTCTTCTTTTGAAACCCCTCAGTGTGATGATGCAAAGGGATGTCCCAGAAAGGTTCTGAGTCAGCACGGCTTTGTGAAGACAGTAGAGGGAAGACACATATATAAGTGTGAATATATGAATATTAGAAGCTGTTATGCTGAGTCAGCTCAGAGATCCTCTTAAAGTGCACTGTTCCCGAAAGGGGTTGATCCAGGATGCTTTGTTAGAAGTATATAACTCCCCCCAAACTGTGAAGGGTGACCCTTCCATTCTAACTTCCGTCAATCACCTGTTTAGGGACTGGAGGTTGGTGATGCAGATATCTTGTCTACTACCAACAGTACTAAAGGACATAGGCATCGTATCTCATGTGCACTCTCCCATGCTCTGCAATAGGTATCAGATGATGACATATCTTTGTCATACAGGATATGAGGCAGTCTGGAGCTGGTGAACAAGCCTGTCGTCGTTTAAATCCCACCTTTAAAGATACTAATAACTTTTTTTTAATTTTCCATTTTTAATTGGAATCACAATTTTCAATTAATATATATTTCTAATTATATTAAAATAATGTTTGCGCTCTCTTTAGAAAACAGCTGTGCTACGACACAGCTGAACTTATAAACGACATGTCTGAATGCCCACTAATCAGAGCAAGGAATGCATAGGGATGAATGCAGAGGAGTGGAAGTTTGATATTTCTATCTGCATAATCATTGCTTGAACAGCTTTGCCTCATCTCCTGTGTTCTTTTTTTTCAACAAATGAGGGAAAAGAAATATTTTTTGGAAATGTCTATAATGTTGCTATTTATTATTATGTGTTCTATCTGAACACTGGAGGTTAGAGTCTCCACTGTTTTTATGTCCGAAGTTTAAAAAAAACTTCTTTGAAGCACTTTCTGGATTGTAACCCTCATTGTTTTGCACAGTAGCTGCATGAGGAGAGCTGAAGATTCTCTATTCCTTTTCTGTTTCACAGGTATATGATAAGTTACAGAAAGCTTTTAAAGTGTCCAGAACATCAATGAAATATTTGCTTCCACACTACAAATAAAGAGAAATTATTTCCTGTTTTTTAATGGTCAGAGCTCAGCAGACGTAGCAGTTCTATCACCAAGCTCCTAGAAAGCCCTGCTTACATTGACTCTGCATAAACTAGATTAAAACCTTGACAGAGCAGTTTCCTGTGAACTTACATGAACCATGGAGCAGGACCAGACATTTAACTATCTATCATAGCATCATATTTTCACTATGTTTCACTATGCGTCATACATCACTATATGGACCTTCTTGTTGGTGATATATTCTTATTGTAAAAATGCAAAAGTATGATTTTTCAGACTTAATTTTTAAAGTAACATGCAAAGCCATGTTCATGCATACATAAACTTTGGGTGGAAAACAGAATTTGTTACATCAATAATCAGTGTTGTTCTGGCTGAATGGAATGAAGAATCCTTAAAGAGACAAAACCATTTGTGTTGTTTTTAGGGGGAGAATATATAACTCTATTTTGTTAAGCCTAAAAGCAACTTTCACATGATAGCTTTACAGAGCAATTATAAGAAAACACAAGCAGTGTTTTGATGCACTGCAACAATGAAGTATCATTTCTTTCACTAGTTTTGAAATCAGGATTTTTTTTGGACACATTCTGTTTGCATTTCATGTGCATAATACATCTAAAGTAGTCTGAACTAGCAACATTTATTTATCACAGACTAAAAAGATGAGTTAATGTCTAATGTTTTTCGTATTTTATGCTTTCTCAATATGTCAAGCAGTAACTATACTCTTGTCATGGTTTAACCCCAGCTGGCAACTAAGCACCACGCAGCTGCTTGCTCACTACCCCACGGTGGGACGGGGGAGAGAATCGCAAGAGTAAAAGTGAGGAAACTCATGGTTTAAGATAAAGACAGTTTAATAGGGAAAGCAAAAGCCGCGCACACAAGCAAAGCAAAACAAGGAATCCATTCACCGCTCCCCATGGGCAGGCAGGTGTTCAGCCATCTCCAGGGAAGCAGGGCTCCATCACACATAATGGTTTCTTGGGAAGACAGACGCCATAACTCCCAACGTCCCTCCACCCCTTCCTTCTTCTTCACCCCAGCTTTATATACGGTGCATGACGCCATATGGTATGGAATATCTCTTTGGCCAGCCTGGGTCAGCTTGTCCCAGCTGTGTCCCCTCCCAGCTCCCTGTGCACCCCCCATCTTCTCACCGGCAGGCCGGCATGACAAGCTGGACAGTCCTTGACTGCTCAGCAGCAACCCAAACCATCAGCACGTTATCAGCATTTTTTCATCCCAAATCCAAAACTCAGCCTCACACGAGCTTCTACGAAGAAAATAAACTGTCTCAGCTGAAACCAGGCCAACTCTTCAACAGGTTTAGTGTATGAGTCAGTAGATAATTCATAGACTAACTATTGGTTATCAATAAAAGCAGAAGTAATGAAAATCTTAAATTGTATATTCTTTGTCTCTTTTTTAAATTTTTCTGTTCCTTTTGAAACAAATTCATCTTTTTATTTCCCTTTATTACCAAAATACACTTTTCCCTTTGCATTTTCCAAAGTGAGGCAGAAACATAACAAATTACTCTGTAGAAAAGAAACACACAGCTGTTAAACTCAACTTAGACTCAGTTTATGTAGACTTCTCTATAACTTATTGCATGACAACAGCTTACATTCTATGAAAGACATTCCATCGCTAAAGATGTTTCTGTTTAAGATGAATGGTATTTTATAAGTCTTCTCTAAAAAATATATTTAATTGTTTTCTTAGAGTGTTTTCTGGTTTTCCTTCATTTCTTGCAGCACTTGGATGACAAGTCCATTAGCTGTCCAAAGTTATATTCAATCTGGAATATATATACGACACTCGTAATGTAGGGGCTTCTGTAATATCCAATGGAAAGTACACAAAAAATTATGACATGACATTTTAAAACATATATTCTTTTTCCTTACAGCTGTCTAGGTTTAATTGAAAGAGAAAACTCAGCACTTTCAGCCTCACTGATGCAATCTTTGTATGTGTGACTGTGTGTCTGTATGTAGCTCTCTACCGTATTTTCTACCTTCAGCTTCCCCAGCAACATCTGTCCCCATTAGCCAATTTCATCCCAATTGTGAGAAATGGGCACAATTTTCAGAAGTATTTGGTACTTATGTGCTTGGGGAAAATATGCATCTGTGTAGAACAAGACAAACAAACAAAAATAAGCATATTATCTGTGCTCTTAACCAGGGAAAAGAAGTCAAATAAGGTCCCTCTAAATACATGCTTCCTTGTAAATGCTTCTGTCGCCAAAAAAAATTTATCCCAAGTCACATCTTCTCAGACACTGGAGTCAATAACTACAAGACTCTAGTCCTGGTGGGAAACCCAGCTTCCCTGTTTCCAACAGCACTTTGTGTCTTTACCTTTCCTGAGCTTCATTCAATGGTGAATTTTGGCTCAAGCTCTTTACTTCTGCTTCATACGATTGATGTATTTTAGTAAATACTTTCTGTGTATAAAAAGGATATCTTTGTGGTTTTTTGATGATATTGTAAGAAAACAGGAACTATGGAGCTAAATTATATTTAGCTAGTAAAATTCTGAATTTCATCTTATAAAAGAGACACTGAAAATGTGTAACAATACAAGTAGTTAAAAACAGTAAATGCACTTAAGACTACAGTTTTCTAATATTATGGGGAAATCATATTTATTACTGATCAGTAATCTGATCATTATTATATGATTATATGATCAGTATTACTGATCAGAAAGAAAATAACAACATTTTCAAGGACTACCTTCAAGAATATATGTTTGATTTGGCTGCTGCTCTTGTTCTTTAGCTGTTTTGGTTTCTGGGTCTTTTACCAGTCTTTAGTCTTTAGATTTGAATCTGAAAACTCTTGTAGATATATTTAATGGTATTCACTAGGCATGATTATAAAGCACAATTTAAAATAATTGTGGAAAGTTCAATGGGAGAAAAGCTTTGATTATATTTCAATTTAATTTAATTTTGCTTTTATTGACTTGCCGAGACTACTTTGCACTTTTGCATGTGATACATGTTTGTACCAAGAAGAAAAAGCCAAGTGTGAATGGTCTTTTTCACTAAACTGGCTAAACATGTAGATTAAGAGGGTGAAGATACATTGTCAAAGTTAAAATTCATATAAAGTAACCCTCAAAAAATCAGTCGTTTGGTTGTTTAGTTTGTGGATAAATACTTGAATGTGGGTATGCTTTGCTGAAATATAATCAAATTTCTTAGATGTTAAGATTTCAGAGAATTTTTCTCCTGGGATCCTGACAAAACTGATAGCTTTTTCTAAGACTGAAGGATACAGTTCCCAAGCTATTATCGGTTTCCTTAAGCTCCCTTATTATTATTACCACATGCTGAGAATGAAAGAATCAGTTTCTTCTGTAGATGAGGCTGCTGCATCTTTAGCAAAAACTCCAGGAACAAACTCTTCAGTACAGAAATAAACATGGCAAAATATTGGAGGAGACAGACAGAGAATTTACTTGCATCTCTGGAAGCAAGCGATATTGCAAAGAAATAAAAAGAGTGATTTTTCTGCATTGTTGTATGTGGCAGGACCAGAAGCTTTGTGAAACACTGGAAACAGTGCAGTGTGAGCATGATAAATATTATTGTAACAGTAGATAGTAATTTTAATGATTACAAATAGTGGGTTTCCTGCACAAATAATATTGATAGCAGATACATTTTGTTTCTAAGAAACAGGGTCCACTTAACTTGTTATGGAGCTCTAAATTACAGGTATAAAAATTAAAACTGAGTCTTGGTGTATATGAATACTCACCAATTTAAACAGCAGTTGTTATCCAAACATGGATTCAGTGTGCTCTGTAAGGGTATATTTTGGTAAGTCTGTGTTAGAAATGCAAGTGTGCAGAAGGGGTCCTTTTTTGGTGAGACCTTTATACTGGAGTCTCATTACACATTCTCAAGAATGCCATCATTGAAACTGTACGTTAGGACATCATCTTGAGTGCCCCACTTGCAAAGTGGACAGAAATCCTCCGGCAAAGTCTTCCTTCTGTTTTTGTGCAACAGTGTAATTTAGAAATGCAAATGTACCCTTTGTTTCTCTCTCATCCTCCTATGCAAAACTATTTGTGAGTGTTTTTGCAGTGTAAATATGCATATACCAGCACCTTTCATGGTTCAGTGAAGTAGGCTGAAAACCTCATTATTCTATTTACCAAGATCATGGTGCAGAGTTAATCTAAGTCATTTGAAGTCAGTGATAGATATGATAGAATATGGTAGAATATGGTACCATATTCTCAAGCATATGTTAGATATGCTTTTAGCAAGGGGTTGGAAAAGATGACCTTGAGGGGTCTCTTCCAACCTCAACCATTCTGTGACTCTGTACCTGAGGCCTAACCAATAATCTAGAAAAAAATTTGAGATGTTAAAACTTCTCTAGAAAAGTGTCAGGCTTCAATTCAGGTAGGTAATGAGCTGTGCATCATACAGCTATGAGGTAATGTATTGTCAAAACAACATCTTTGGGGGGGGGTATTTCTTCATTTTGCAGCCAGGAAGATGAGTGACAAACATTAAGTGACTTAACTGGGTGAGATTCATCTCACCCATCCTTAGATATCTGCATCTTAACAAGTTGTCCAGGTCCCTTTACAATCTCTAAACATTGCACTTCTAGAGCACAACTCACCTCATATTAATGTAAGCATCTAAACCAGTTCTGATGAATCTTGTTGCAGATAAAGAACGGGTTAAGAAGTTTACATGGCAGTTTAGATCTACACTGTAGCTTCAAAAGTGAGGTGAGATGAGTCCTATGCAAATTTACAAAGTCCCTGTGGGACCCAGGAGAATCCTTGCACTTGAAGCATTTTCACAGTATTTCCTCCTCTGGAGCTTTTCCTGTTGAATTGCAAATCTTATGGGTACACATTAAATTGAGGGCAAAGACAAGGACAGGTATTTATGGTTGATAATTTACGTACCTTATTTAAAACTTGTTTCAATTCATATGTAAAGTCTGTCAAAAGGCATGGTTCACTATTTTTCATTGCATTTACCAAAATACGGGCATTAGAGATATTAAGTGAAGAATTTCACTACCCTTCTGCAGAGGATCTCTGCTTCATGTTTGTCAGGCTCCTGGGGGCATTTAATGGCTTCACCGTCCCTGCCCATCCCCACGAAGGATCTCACCCCTCCCCTGCCCATTGCCCAGGACCCCATTTCAGCCCCCCGGGACTGTCAGTCCCTGCCCCAGCAGCCCTGCAGCAGGCTTGGTCTCCAGCTCTCTGCAGCCCTACCCTGCACAGCCATGGGCCCCACTGAACCAGGCCCACCTGCGCAGGCTGGCAGCCCAGCCTTGCCTTGGTCTGTCCCTGGCCCCAGGGAGGTGCCAGGGTTGGGGCTGCCCCGGTGCCCCAGCTGCCCTGCTCCCTGGGTGGGACATGGGGCTGGCCCTGGCTCCTGGGCCCTGCCTTGCCCGACACCCACTGCGCAGGGAGCTGCAGGCCCTCATGGCACTGTGACGTTGCTCTTCAGGTGAGGTTTCCTGTAGAACATCTGCTTCCCATATAACAAAGCACCAGCATGCTGACTGAGGACTCATTTGAATCTGACCAAAGTGCCATAGCGGCACCCATCAGTTTGGCCAACTGACCTGGCTTTTGCCGATGTGGTGGTAATGCCAGACTTTGTGTCCCATCTGATTCTTGCAGAGGAACCTTAAACTGGCATAGTTCCTATATATACATCCTCTTTAATTTTCTTCCTCTTTTGATGCAATTTACAATCAACTTTTGTGTAGAAATTATTTCAAGTGACTTAAAAAGTGTCTGTTGGGATCATCAACAACTACCTGAAGCAGTGTCTGGGTTTTATGACAGTTAGCTGCCCAATTTGGCTGAATTTTCACGTATGGTTAAAGAGTTACTTAATAGGATACTCATCTCTATTTTCTTCACAAACAAACAACTTTGAGATTTTTCCTTTGTAAAGGATTTCTCCCTAGTCCCAGTCCCCTTGATAACTGTTTTACCATCACATTTTTCTTTATCTTGTCTCTAGGAACTTGATTCAGTTTCCCACACAAAAGTGTCTAGTGACATTTGAAATGGCTGATAGTATCACACTTGGCCTGCAGTTTCAGGTTCAGATGGGAACATATCCATCAACGATCCTTCGTTACATCTGCCAACCCAAAGCTGATGGCTCTGATGACCTAAAATGCCCCAGATTACAGCAGCTGCATGCAGAGAGACAACTAAATAAATCCAGAGCATTGTCTCTTGTCATATCTTTTCTTCCTTTTTCTTTTCGCTCCTGTTGAGACTGTCTTTACTGAAAGCACATTTTGAGATTAAGACACTTAACTATACCCATGAGCAAGGTGTGTGAGGTCCCATTATAGACTATGGAGCTATGGATCTTTGAAAGAAATTCAGCTGATCAGCTGCTAAAGATATCTAGCCCTTGCCATTTGATGTCATTGACATGTTTTGGAATTGTCTGTGACATCTATTTGGTGTTTTTCTAACAATCACAAGTGCTTGTAATAACAGGTAATACACGAGACCATTTCACTTTATTGCCAGATATAAAAATCAGAATAAAAAGGCACTGTACTTTACCTAGATGATGATTATTTTCTTCTTCCTGACCTCACCAACCAGGCCTGCTGTACTCTAATGAGGTGGATTCCTGCAGTTTGCACAGTATTTTTTCAGACTTCAGATCCCATCTTGTTTGTTCATATGCTTATTTTGTATTGGGTTTTTGCCTCTAGATAACAATATCAACAGCATCTAATAGACTTTATTTAAATTTCTTTGTCACGGAGGAATTAAAGGAAAACATATTTATATTTATGCTTCAGTTTCTTCCCTGAGAAATTCTGAGTCTGCAACACTTTTTCTTCTTTTTGACACAATATCAATTGCCCTTATTTTACATTCTCTCATGTTTAAGTCTTTGTATAATATTATACCATGCATAGTAATAGAGTATCTGATTGACTCTTCAACTCTTTGTGTAACTAGGAGAGAGGTAAGAAAGAAAATAAATGCAATAGTTGGCAAATCCATTGGAGGAAAGCATAATCCATATACACAAAATCACTGCAGGCTCAAGGAAATAGTTGTTTCCCTTGCAAGCCTCCATTGTATGTAAGCCCTGTCTCATATCTGTCAGTCAGCTGCCTATCTTGCATACTGTAGTATCTACAGTGGCAACAGGCCCCTGTGTTTATAACTGAGCCTTATCTCAGCCATGTGTTTTAGGGAGAATTTAATTACTAAGTTCTTTGAATCATGATGTAAATCCCACCATTGGTGTTTATTCCTCAGAATCGTATCTGCCTTTCTCATTGCAAACACCCTAAAAAGTTGCTGATAGTGGTTGGTGTAGGAATACTGGTAATTAGAAATTCTGAGCATGCTAAAATCTCTTTGTTATCACACAAAGTAAGTAAAAAAATATGAGCTAAAATCTTGTTACCTTCCAATACTGCCTGCAAAGTTCTGACTGATTTTGAAGGATTTCACCTACAGTCCCTGAGCTGACAATCAAACAGACAGCATCTCAGTTCCATCGGCAGCTAAGTCTTCCAAACATGGCAAAGGAGAAACAGGGCACAATTAGGTAATAGCAGAACACAGTTACTCAAGCAGTCATCCTTATTTTTCTTGTTTTTATTTAACAGACAAAATACTATTTTCAACAGTAAGAAAGATTAAGCAGAAAAAATTTACCTGAAACTATGCAGAAAATGATGCATTTAGTAGCACCAAAAATCTCCAGTGAGCTAGTTCTATTTTCTTATAGTGCCTGTCGCCATGGTAGCCAAATGTCTGTAACAGAAAGTAGCATGTATTAGGTATATTAGATAATGGATCCCCACAAACTGTAGCTCTATAGAGAAAAAGTAAAGGATTGCTTTACTATTAATCTGTTGCCTTAGTAAGATAAATGGATACTTCTTGAATTTGTTAAAGGTAGAATGGATGTCAATTTGTAGAATTTCGGTAAAAAAACCTCGGGGAACTAGATCAGATCCTCTGAAATCCAGTAAAGCCTGAGTTTTTCCCTGTTCTGTACAGGGTGCTTTTAGATGTCTGCCTGAGCACCATACGTAAAACACTCTCCTCTTAATTGTGGCTTGTATAACTGAAGAAGAAGGAAAATAGATGTCAAGATACTCATCAAGAAGTAAAAAATAATCCTTCCAACTTCTGACAAAATAATTTGTAACTGCAGCTAAAATCAGCCTGACCCAACTACTTCAACCTCTGCCAAACTATTTCATAAACAGGAATGGAATCTTTTGACATTTACTTCTCAAAATATTTTTTATTCTGCATTTGAATCACAATGTCAATTTCACATTTATTTTATATCTAACATGGCTTTATAACAATAATTATCTTCAAAACGACAAAGAAGTTTTCCTCCAGAAAGCTGATTTTGAAGAGTCACATAAAATCTATCTCTCTGTAATATCATCATTGTAGAAGCAATTCATTGTGCAGATAAAGAAAAACTTGGTTTCTAACCATGCTCCAAATTGTCCCAATAAAGATACTTTCCAGAAGGCATTTTTTTCTGTGTTATCTGCAATAAACTGTCACAGCTGGGGAGCAGAAATGGTTAAAAAGCTGCAAGAATGAGTGTGGTTTGAAACCTATCCCTCATTCTGAGCACCTAGGCTGTAACTGAAATTAGAGATTAAAGCAATTATTACAGGTACGTATTACAGCCTCTAACAGGAAAGTGACCTGATAAATACATCTGTAAAATAAATATTCTAGATGAACTGATAGTAAAAGGTAAAATTCCTTGTGGGAAACCAAAGTCTAGGAATAAATTTGGATCTATAATGCCTGGGTGAGCAGAAATGGGAAACAGCAGAAAGCTGCCAGGCAGTTTCGAGAAGAAAGTGAGCAGATTAACTACTATTAGTCTAGTTAATATATTCAAAGTACGTACTTTCTGCACAATGAGTTGTACAGGTTGCTGCAATATGACATTTCTGCTCCTGCTCCTCCCTTCTTGATTTACTGGGTGAAATAGACTCGCTGAGTTAAAAGTAAAAGTAAAAAGGGATGCTTTTAGCTAATGGAAAAAAATAGCATATATTTTATCAGTGGAGAGAATTCATTCTTCCTTTCAGATCAGTATTTTTATCTCAGCATATCCCCACAGTCGAATAAGAAAAGAGGTATTTTCTCCCCAGATCCACCAGAATATGATGGGTGTTTCTGAATCTCAGGTAAACAATGTTGCAGGAAATGCTTGATCACATACTTCTCAGAGCAGAGCTGATTTGCATTGTCCTAGATTCAAGTATAGGCATAGGGAATTCATGTCGGCACATAGCACCCGATATATACATACCTATTTCATCCTTGCAAGCTATTTTCTGAGGGCCTTTGTAATTCAGGAAATGTGTACTCTGTTTTTATCTGTGTAATAACCAAAGGATAATGAACCCAAGCCACACTTCAGTAAAATGAGAGAGGAGAGTATGAATGGAGGAGCTTCAACAATGGTAGGGTTTTTTTCTCAGTTTTTCAAATAAAAACCATGTATCTGTTTTTCTCAAGGGCAGCTCATCTGGGAATAATGATGGAATCTGGAAAATGTTTATGGTCTGAGACATGACTGTAATAGTGTTACATCTATATTAAACACAGGTCAGGGAAAAGTTGAACTATGAAAGCAAAAAGTATTTATTTCATTCATTGCTATATTTTATCCCATACCTTATTTTCTGATAGCTTTTTCCCTTTCCAATTTGATGAATCCATTTATCCTTCTTTCCTCCATTATTCTCTTTTCACAATAAGCAACTTCTCATGATGAATTAATATGAAGACAAGAAGTTGGCTTGTCTGGAGTTTCTGCTTTGAAAGCCAAGAACGCTTCTGAGTATCTGAGAGAGGACTTGGCAGCTTCCAGTAAAAAGGCAGATACAACAGCAGCGTGTCCCTGTTCTCCCTGAACACAGCCTCGCTAAGAAAATCTGAATCCTAAGTCTTTCTAAACAGTAAGTCAAATCATTGTTCGATACTTTTCCAAAAGGACATAGTTTCCTTTTAGCCAACCTTTTTTAAAAGGATGTATACTTAAGCTTAATTGTAATATCATACAGAAATAATTTTCTGTGCGCTGCAGCGCGATCTTTCCTCTTCTATCAAACGGAATGGGTGGTTCATTTAATCATATAATTACAAATATCATTGGTGCTCACTTAGTTGTGTGTTTTTCCCTGTTCTGCTTAGTTCAAGAGGATTAAAATAACCCCAACCCACAAAGACACATTGTCAAGAAGCTTACAAAGAGAAAAAAAAGAGTTCTGGTGGGTTTTCCTCTTAGTATTTAGCAAATGCTGTCAGCTGCGCAGGAATTCCTTCAATGCTGTGGACTGCAAAGAAAATGAGGGGGCAGCTAATTATGCAGAGGAGAAGAAAAAGAGCTCCGCTATATGTATATTTTTCCTCAGTTCAAACTACCTGCTGAAAAAAAGAAATCAGGATGAGTTTAATACCGACCTGTTCGTGCTGAACACAGCCTATTTGTGCTGAAACTGCCGAGTGAGCAGTGTCTGCGTGTGCATGAGCGGGTACGCGTACATGCTTTGTGTGTAGCTGAATAGCTAACGTGTGGCCTTGTAGCCGTAGTAAAGAAAGAGAAACGTAGTGATTGCTTTATTACAGTCTTCGTTGCTGTGGGCAGTACGAACCGGGAGCCCACTCAGCCCAGCAGAAGTCGGAGGGAAAGGATTGTACCACAACTGCCATGAAGGGCGTGAAGGGTGTCCATCAACGTGTGCTTGCTGCTGCTGTGGGGTGAGCGGTCAGCCCTCGCCCTGCGCTGCTTGTAGAGGCCATGGCACTGAAGGATTCTCTCTTCTCTCAACGTTCGCTTCCGGTCTGCACCGCACGTCTGAGAGCACGCGTCTGTGAGCTGCCGCGCAGCCGGAACCTGCTCCTCTGGGGGCAGCGACGATTTGTGCACTGGTTTCAGGGCAGGCTGCAGTTCACGACACGTATAAAACGTCACTTGCAGAGGCGACCAGCTCCGGCGCAGGCACATTCTGCAGCGGAGCGGGGAATCATGGCACACGTCTCCTGAGCCGGGGGAACCCCAGGGGAGTGCAGAGACCTGCCAGGAGCCAGCGGCTCTCACGAGAGCAGCTGACGAGGCCTGGGCAGGGCTGGGAGAAATGGTGGCCGTTTCAGCCAGGGTGTGGCACGGCAGTTCACGTGGGAGGGCGCACAAGGAGGACGCCTCTTTGAAGGAGGGGTGTTCCACTGGCCAAGTGGGAGACTTGAAGTACACCTAACCTAGCAACCGAGTACCATTCTGTGACCATCTGCACAGGTTAAGGGCACCCATCCTACCTGACCCTCAAGGCAGAATGGTGGGCACTCTTCCTCCAGCTGGTGGGTCTGCACCTCGTACCCCAGCAGTGGCTGGTGCCTCCACCCAGATGGAGCTGCTGAATGGAAAAGCTGCAGTGCAGATTGCAGGAAGTGCCTCGACCTTTCTTCTGGGGCAGGGACAGACAGCAGACCTGCCTGCAAGAGGTGTGTCCAGGTGAAGAACCTCCTGCAGCAGGTGGCTGAGCTGCGGGAGGTGGTGAGAAGTCTGCGTAACATCAAGGAGGCTGAGAAGAAGTTAGATAGCTGTTTCCAAGTGCAGTCTGCAGTGGACCTACAGCCAAGCAGCCAAAAACTCCCCCACATGCACACACAGAAGGGATGGGGGAGACAATAATGCAGAAGAATGGACAGTTGAGGTGCACTTGCAGAACCGCTTCACCTCTCTGCAGACTGAAAAGGAAAGACCCATCACATCAGGAGACACATTGGAGCAGCCTCGAGGAGAAGGACTTGGTTGGTTTGATGATGAGAAGCTCATCATGGCTTGGCAATATGCACTTGCAACCCAGAAAGCCAATTGTATCCTGGGCTGCATCAAAAGAAGCAGAAGAGTTGATTCTCCCCCTCTGTTCCCCTCTGGTGAGACCCCAGCTGGAGGACTACATTCAGCTTTGGGGCCCCAATCATAACAAGTACATGGACCTGTTGGAGTGAGTCACAAGTCAAATGTTTGCTGCCTGTTTCTCTGGCATTACCTTAAAATCTTTTAAAATTAAATTCTAAGCCTTGATCTTCAATTCTGTCATGTTCATTTCAATGAAAGTTCATTGCAGTCTCTGGAGGTCTACTTCCATGAGGTATCGGTTAAATTTTTCTAAATTGCTAAATTCTTCTAAGGAACAGTTTTTACTCCTTTTGCACTTACCAATGAAAGATGATATTGCAGTAATGTAAATAGTTAGCACTTATGAAGGTATTATTTAATAAACTACTTTATTACTTAGATTAATTTGTATTTTCGTTGTTGGTCCTCGTTTTTCAATTTATTCTTATTGATTCAATATACATTACTTCTGTGTCTGAACTAGCAGGATAAAGGACCTTAATTCTAATACCTATATGAAAAGAAAGAAACTCAAATCATGTTTCATTCAAGCTAAGAAAAGTTTACTCGTATTTGTACATAGTTAAGGTGCTATATCTGTATTGCCAGACAGAATATACCTAGTCCTAAAAAGAAAGAGAACTGCTGGAAATACTCATAGTCCCTTATTTTTCTTTATTTATTTTCATTTTCATTTTCATTTTCATTTTCATTTTCTTTATTTTCTTTACATTCTTTATTTTGCATATCAGCCTTCCCGTATGTTTCTTTTAATGTGATTCCCTGTACCTTCATATTTTTTTAAAGAATGTTCTTGAAGTTACACCTCCAAGACTACATAAAAATAATATTTTTCTAAGGATCTGGATTTACTCTCAAAAAATGCAATACATAAATTGTCTTATGGGGTCAGCTTAAAGCACTTTGATCATTACAGTAGGTACTTCCTCAGCAGAGTTTTAAATTTTTGTATAAGTCAGGACTAATAAGAGCTGTCTGAGCTGTCTGAGCAGTTTTTACAGCACCTTTCTCATTATTTCCTATTCCTCTGTGGCTATCATCTCTTCATATACGTTTATTAAATACAGTGTATTAGAGGAAAATAAAATGTTAAAGGAGAAATCCAATGCTGGAGTAATACCCTAATAACTAACTGTATATTCCTGTGAGACTGTCTCTGGGAAAACAGAATTTGGAAGAATAAGAATCATTTCTCCTATTCACACCAACATTTGTAGTGGTTTAGCAATGCTGTATTGACACCAAGCAGAACTCTATAGACAAAGACAAAGGACAGGCAAGCAAAATTTTAGCTATTAATATAGAAGCATGATTTTATCAACACTGTCCATTTATAAAAAAGAAGTCCTCAGAGAAAGGGCTTTTTGTAAAAACTTGGCTAGAGTTATTGCTTAGGCCAGCAGTGAGTTTTTGATAATGAAATCACCTTTTCTTTTTCCTTCTTCTGAGAAAGGGACATTTCATCCCATCTTTATTGATTTGATAATGAGAAGATATGAGCTCTACGCAATTCGATGTATCTTAACCCAAGAATGAATCTTATAATAGCAAGGTGGGTAAGGGCAAATTAGGTGTCCCTGAATCCTGGTAACAGCAAGATGTGATTGATTTATGCCAACCTGATTCAGAGTTTCCAAGGTTTTTACAAGATTATCTGTTTTTCTGTCCCTTCTATTATTCTGTGTTTCAAAAGCATTTCCTGCTTTTTGTACAATTCCTGTGCATTTCTTTTTTGTGAACCATGGCTGAATAGTTCTGGGGTTGCATGATGATTTGTTCATTGAACTGTCACCTCTGGTCACATGTGATACAAGACACTCCTAAAACAGCAGTACATGACTTTGGAAGAAATTACTCAAACCGCATGATAATGGAGACAAGCTTATAGAAGGACAGAAGAATACAGAGGGACTTTAGTTTAATTTATCCTAACAGTTTTCTGAAGCGAGAAGTTCTTTATCAACCTGAATCTTGTTGCTGGAGGAAATGTTTTCTGACATAGACTTTGAAATTTCATTCTGGTGAACTACAAAGCACTTTAACTATTTTAGTTGAGTATATGTAGAAGATGGTAACCTGCAAGTAAGTTGTTCAATTTATATACTGAAGTGTGTTTTTTCTTTGTTAAGTAGTCTGTTACAATATCAAGTATTGAAAAACAACTCTGCTGTTACTTACTGCTTTCTTAAGCTGAAAAATCAACAATGGCATGTCAAAAAATCAATTTTTTTTGAGCATATTCCTCCACTTACCATTTTCCTTCTCCCTTATGGATATATTTCCTCTGGTTGCCATCAAAATTCACTGTAACAAAGATGTTTAGTGTTTATCATTTGTGACAGGAGGCACAAACCAAAACCAAATTCCTGAACTAATTCTGTCTGCAAAGCTCTTGTGTATTTGGGCAATGAATTGTCAGGAAGAATAGGTTGTAAGATCTTGGCATTTGTTGAGCAACCAATATCTGTCTGAAATTTTAAATAACTGAGTGTGCATGAACTTCCTGGCAAGGCTGCTATTCAGTGACAAGTTTGCCAGTGATAATTTTGGACACTTCCTGTAGACTGGGGTTATGTTTTCTTGAATCAGCAAAATTCATGAATCACTTTACCAGGACAGTACTCATTCCGAGCTTTGGTCCCTGGACTTTGGCTCAAACACTTCAGGAAACCTTTTAATGAAGACTGTTAAGTAACACAGCATCTTGTATCTTCTGTCTGGTTCATGTTGTAATTTTGGAAGATTTATTCACGTGCTATTAAACCACTGTAAAATAATATTCCAAAAATGCCCCAGCCATGAAAGCTATCTCAAGAAAATCCTCTTTGTCATGTGATAAGCCCTGCTAGGACTATCTGTTATTTTTACTTCATACCCACCGATTTTTAGAGAACACTTTTTTGTAAGTTTTTGCTTAAATGAGTTCAAACAATGGAAGCATCTCCTTGTTCCATATAGTGTACACTGAAAATATGTCAGAGCTAAACTGTAACCTAAATCTATCCATGAATAAACATCATTGGAGCAAATGATCTGTAGAACAACCATGACTGGAGAGACATACAATTATGGGGTATGGGATATGGCTTCTATTCCCAGCTCTGCATTTAGTGGCTTGCTGATTTTGGAGAAGATATTTAAGCTCCAAATTTTCAAAAGAACCTAATAGTTTTGTTAAGTCTTAAGTAACTAAATTAAAACTTATATCCTTATTTTTTTTAATAAGTGTTTCCTTAAATGTTGTGTGGGTGTGTCACTTCTCAAATCAACCTCAACAGATATGCCTGTACTTTTTTGAGGAACATCCCACAGCTACCCTAAAAATCAATTTCTCTTACTGACCAGACAGTAAATTTGGTAGCATGACTCAAGGTTCAGCTAGAGATCAATGCCTGGAGTGAAGGGAACTTTGTATGAAAAATCAACCAGCAACTTGCTGTGTCATTTGGTGGCTTGGTACACTTCCAGTGTACACTGTAGACTGCATACAGGTGTTTCTGGAGGTAGTATGAAGGCTGTCTGTGAAGCCACTGTGCTTTCACAGGCAAATAGGTTTGGAAGTGTGTTGCCCTTCCCACAGGTCCTCCTAGGCAAGGAGTCTCAAGTTGGAGTCATGTTAGATATATGGACTCAAAATCAACGTCCTTAGTATTTCTGGTCCATATCTGTTTCATGTCTCACTTTTCTTACTTGTTAAACAAGAATTAGTCTTATTCTTATTTCACTCTTGTATATACTCAATTTTTCCAGCATGAATTTTGCATCAATGATTTGCTTTGTACATGCAAATGGATTGTTTTGTCTAAAATGAAAAACATGCATGAAGATTAGAATTAAGATGTAGGCCTTTCTCCAGATGATTTAAAAGTGATGAATGACAACTAACAGGGAAACCATAATCTGGCCCTGTACTGGGCTGAGTAATGGTGAATAATGCTGTATAAGGCAGACACTGATGGGTTAAGAGAAACAATGTTCTGCAGTTCAAAAGATATCCTTGCAGAAAGCCTTGTATGCTACTTAGCACAGAAGGTTATTTTCAAACCAAGCATAGCTTTAAATTTTACCAGGATTCACATAATAATTTTATGACCTGAATATTGGTTGGAGCAAGGCTGCATGTCGGATAAGTAAATATATCCCTTTTAGCCAATTAAAAACCATACTGCATAGAATGTGTATGTATATTGTTTATAAAGGAAGCTATGAGTTAAACATTTTGAATTCTAACTGCTGGGCAGTTAGACCTACTTTGTTATTGCCTGACTCTGAAGAAGTTACTTATCAAACTACCCAAATAAAGATATCTGTCCAACAAATACAGGGATGAGTCAAACTTTAGAGTTAGACAAGCTTCAATGTCTGTAGCCTCTGGAGGAGGCGAAATTCCAGGTGAATAATGGGTCAGTAGGTGAGCCAAAAGTCAGTGTTTGACATCCCTGATACCTTTGGAGACCTAGTAAGAGCTGTGGGAGGAGTTGGCATACAAGTCTGAGGAAACTCTGGAATGTCAAATGGAAAGTGGAATGTCTATGAAGTTTTACGCGTTTAATGTATTTATTACATGTATGTCTCCCAAAATGGGTTAGGTAGCCATGTGATTTAGTTCTGTGATAATCAGAAATTAAAATTAGTTTTCCTTCATAAAAGAAGAAAATTGTAGTTGATGATAGGACTAATACATCGTCTTTTCTTGCACTGGTTGCCTTGTTTTTGGAACAAATGGAGGCTGCTCTATTTGACTATGCAGCTAAAATCAGATCACAGATTTAAAAATTCCCTGACTCAAAGAAAGCATTGTATGTCATCCCCTTTTACCTTTTTCAGTCTCTATGAAAAAGTAGACCTCTTCAGAAAATTAACGTTAGCAATGATGATGACCATGCCTATGTTGTTCTATAATGCAGGTTCACTTTCAAATTTCTCATCTCATTACCAAGCATTTCCTTTCCTCTGAGGAACACACACTAACACTGTACAGTGATTATATGTTATTTTTGTACAAAGCAATGTGTGAAACAATGCCTAGAGACAATAAAATAATATTTACTCAAAGTGAGTTCATGTATATGAGAAAGAGGGACAGAAACAGACAGAGTGGAAAAGAGTGATGTGAACATTTTAAATACAATATACAACCAAAATAAAATACTGAATATGTGGATGCAGCTTTTGAAGTAATATTTTCCTTTGCAAATGAATAACCAATTTAGAGGGAACAGAGCAGGCTACTAGAAAAATGACATCTAGAATTCTCCTTCAACAAATGTTATAGGCAGCTTTGCACCTTAAAGGCTATATCACACCTCATAAAAGATTAGAGATGAGCCCTTGAGAAACTGAAGTAGTTCTCATTTAGGATTTTTTTTTCCTTATTCTTCCCTCAGAGATGAGAGAAAATAAGGACTGCAAGTAAAAGGAGGTTGCATAACATTGCCCTTATTCTTGATAGACTTTCAACATTTGGATTCTTGCTGTGACTAAATACTCATCCTTAACTGATAGATCTTAATAAGAGTTGAAAACACCGCTGGCACCAGTGTTTGTTCACTATGGCCTTGGATCTCAACAGGAGTTCAGGCAGTCTTTTTCAGAGATGCCTCTCTTCTCACCAGTCTCCCAAACTAACTGCTGCTTCAGCTAGAAACGTTATTGTATACAGAAGCGGAAAGGCCACACATGGTATTACTGTGGTGGTCTCCATACTCATTTGATCCGTCAAGCTTTACTTCAAGGCAGTGATGCTGCTAAAAGAGAGACTGTAAGCACTGAAGGACGAACACCAGAGTTCTGGATTCACCCTAAGTGCATTTTGCATTCTAACACGGTATAACTCCAGGAAGTTTTTCTATCTTATGTTTTCATATTTAACTATAGGGAAAGATTGTTCTCGTTTTCTCATGGAATGATTTTGTGAATTATTTTATCTGTTTTGTATAGCTACTTTCTCCTGGCTAGAAGTTTTCTATAGTTCTTCCAATGTTTTTTTAAAAACTGGAATCTTCTGCAAAATAGCCAAACTTCAGAATGCAAATACATTTCTGATGAATCGGATTAAGAAGTTTGATTTAGGATGTAATATTCAGAGACTGATGTCTAGAATATTTTGTGTATGCATAGATATACACATACTGTTATATAATTCACACGTAGAAAAGTTCTAAAAAGTGAAAGAGGAATAAGAATCTGTATCTGAAACAGGATGGCCAGCTTTGTTGTCTTTTTTTTCAGGGAATTTCGGGGAATCTCTTAGAAAATTCGATTAAGATTTAGAAGATTTTTCTGAAGGGTTTGGTTTTTTTGGTATTGTTATACCCATCTTACATGTGGAAAAACAAACGGGTAATGCATTGAGGAGACTTACTCATAACACAGGGCAATTCAGAGGAAGATAGAATAATCAAACCTTGATATTATCTCTGGTTAACCTGAATATTTAATAACTTAAAATTCCTTATCTGAATAGTGCTTAGCAAATTGCCTCTAGTTTTTCTTTCTCTCCCTCTTTCGAAAATTAATGTCATTGTAAACTGTTGTAGATTAATCAAATCTGACTCTAATTGCCTGTGTACATGACCGGGTGAAGGTATCTAATCACCTACATGTAGATAAAGTGAAGAGACAGTTTGTAAAACTGGCATCAAATTTTATTTGATCTTGCATGGTCAGATACCGTTTATATGGTACAAAAATGAGGCTCAGGAATTTACCAAAAAGAACAGATGTCTGATTTTTAATCTTGTTAATATGCAACCTTACTGGCCTTGTAACAGCCCAGGGGAGAACATGTTAACCTCTAAAAATCTGCTACAAGATGAAAACTCTAGCGTTCAAAGAATAGATGTTAACAACAAATTAGAACAGAAATAACTTACTTCAAAACATCAGTTCCCTGAAACAGGTATTCTAAATGAATAAAAGTTGAATTAAGAAGCTATTTAAAGTTGTGGTAGTTTCTTTGTTTTCTAAGTACACAAATACACGAACGGATTGCTTCTCTTCTGCTGAAATTTGTAGTGTGTCTATTGAAAGAGTTCTGAAGTGTTTAGAGCAAGTTTGGAAATGTTTCATGGCAGGAGTTGGCATCATCTCAATTCCTTCCAGGCTGAGGGGATGAGAATAAGTTTCACATGTCCTGTTCAGTGTGTGGGGAGAGACGCTAAAGCTCCTTGCTCTTGTGGTCACAGAGCAGTTTCTTTAGGCAGGGTAGTATAAACATTTTCTGATAGTAGTTGCAGGTAATTCTCTCTTCCCTGTCCTTGAGGAACTCAGCAGCTGAAGGTATTGGAAGGAGAAGGAGAGGTGAAAGACTCACAAAACGATGATTAGACAAAAGAGGATTGCAAAGAACTTTTAAGAAAGCAGTGAAATAAGTCATCAACATGGGGGAAGGGGAAAGATTTGTACTTATTCTGAAATGTAGGAACCATTAGTGTAGATAAAGAAAGACTCTTAAGTGCCAGAGGTGAGAAGAGGATTATTTACATTAAATATACTGTCTCAGCATAAAATCTTAGCTCTGCAGCATACCAATTCCGCTAGATTAAGGTATTAAATTTATGCAAACACAACATTTCTTCCTCTTAGTTACTTATTTTATGTTTTAATTACATTTTTATAAGGAATTAAGAAAAGCAAAAGCTCTGTCAGCCTATTGGAAAATGCTAGAAGTAAGAGCAACATGGCAAAGATTCTACCTCTTAATGTAGGAAGTATATGTTTTTATATTTATTTTATGGGAATGGGTATATTATTGTGGAATTTATTTGGCTTCCCTAACTTACTTATCTCATATCAAGGACATAAATATGAGAAAGGTGACTAACAAAGAGTTTCTGGCTTCCAGTTTTTTTCTACATGCTTTGTAAAGACTGTCGTGCAGCACCTTCAAAACAGCAGCCCTCAAAATAACAAAGCCTCCCTGTAAAGTTCCACATGTTTGAAAGGAACGCAGAAGTAAAACTGAGCTCCCTTATAACAAAGCCAGCACACAGAAGGAGCCACAGGGTGTAAAAAGCCACGCAGTGACCTTGGGACTTCTTTGGGTTAGGGCTTTCACCAGAGAACTCTTGCTAGTCCACAAGAGATGGTCGCTTAAGATAAGCCCACTGGGTTGTCCTGGATGTTGATTTTTGCTAAGTCTCAACTGATCTGCTTTGTTGGATTTGTGAATATTTAATATGATGTTAATATACCAGAATGGTAATACAGTTTGTTTTATGCTCCCTCTTTTTCTTTTTTTTAGCCATTTCAGTTTAGCGTTTAAAGCACTCTGTTTTTACAGATGGTTTAAGCTTGTAAAAGCAGTTGTGTTTTTACTGTATGGTTTTGTTGATAGTCTGCTTGTTGTCAAGGACCACAGATGGTGAATGCTACTTATTTTTCACTATTTTGGAATCCAGATTTTTCCATCTTTTTTCCTGTATCATTTGCAAATCCTCAATTAAATGTCATTGGTGAGTCTTCAGTGATCACTCTACGTATAATTTAAAGATGGGACTTTTGTTCTCAAGCTTGTCTGGCATTTCTAAATGGAGGATATTTTTTGCATTTTGCTATATGGAGGTGTGACTGGAACAGAACTGTTGCCACACGCTTTGGGGAATGGGTCACTAACGCTTTAAGAGATGGGCAGATATTTATCAGAGAGGGAGTAAAAGTGATGCTTAAATGCAAATGTCTGTTTTAGATGTAAATAAACGCAACTGATTCATATAAACAGGATCTTTCTCTGCGAGGGAGTCCAATTTTGCTGCAAATAAAATTAATTAAGAGTTGTTCTCAGTGTCAGGGTCCCGAGGCACTGCCAGGCCTTATGGGTCATGACCAGCACCCCCAGGGCCAGGACCCCATTACCCCATTACAGTGTCATAGGAGATGCTGACCTGACTAAATGTCTTTCTTACACCTGCTTAAAGAAGCTGAATAAGTTCTAGCTGGACTGAAGACCTTTTTCTCACAGGCAATAGTCAGGAAAAGTCGGTCACCCTTTTCTCAAAGGCTGGTCAACCTGCAGACCGCGAGATAATTGAAAGCCTCGGTAAAGCTAAAAAGCTAACTGGTGTGTCAAATGCCATTCTCTGACTCATAGAAAAACATAGTTGGGTCTCTAGTCGAAACAAAAATAAATGTAGAGAAAAACAAAGGGCTGTCACGCAATTTTTTGACCATTTCATTGGTTCAGGACAACCAGTTGCAGTAACACAAAGGAAAGCAGTCTGAGGGACAGCAGGTACTTGGACCAAAATGTTATAAACTTCAGTGCTCTGAAAAGCTTGTGTGATGCACTATTCATCAATGACTTTTAAAAGTATTATCCTACATCATGTGAACTGCACCACCCACCTTTACTCATGCACCAAAAGAGGAAATACTGTAAAATAATCAGTCATGCATATAGGTTTTTAACGCTTTTTAACACACACATTCATCAACTTTCCATTTCTTGAGTCATTTGCCTTCCGCGTTTTTCCTTTTTTTTTCCTTCTACTAATCATCAGAGCATTTTCACCATCATGACATTAAGAAGTAACTAACCCTAAATCAATATTGTTGTGCCCAGAGAAGTGCTCTGATGTTCAAAATTGCTAATTCCCTGAAAAAACAGACCACTTTTAAGCACTAACATATGGATTTTTTACAGCTTTCAAGACAACTTTAAGCACTTTAACAAATGGCCTGTATTTACATATTGCTGAATTCTGAATACTGTTTGGATATGTTTACTTTGCAATTTGCAAGTGATGTGGGACAACTTTTCAGTTTCAGGGAAAGGGAAGGGAAGGGAGGGAAGGGAAGGGAAGGGAAGGGAAGGGAAGGGAAGGGAAGGGAAGGGAAGGGAAGGGAAGGAAAGGGAAGGAAAGGAAAGGAAAGGAAAGGAAAGGAAAGGAAAGGAAAGGAAAGGAAAGGAAAGGAAAGGAAAGGAAAGGAAAGGAAAGGAAAGGAAAGGAAAGGAAAGGAAAGGAAAGGAAAGGAAAGGAAAGGAAAGGAAAGGAAAGGAAAGGAAAGGAAAGGAAAGGAAAGGAAAGGAAAGGAAAGGAAAGGGGAAAGGAAAGAAAGATTTATCTACCTCACATAGTGTTGTCTAACCTAATTAGACAACCTAATGCATCAACAGTCATCTCTTTTATGAGAGTTTCTTTTCTGAATCGAAAGGGACCAAAGTATAGCATGAAAATTTGTAATGGAACTATTTGGCACAACAAAAAAGAACAAAAAACAACCCCCTTTTGCTTCAGCTGCTTTGCATGCTTCAATAAATTAACTATTATTATGTGATATACAGATAAAAATTAAATGTCAGTGTGGGAATTATGTTACTTTCTTGGCAATCACCTACCAGTGACAAAACGTTGAGCATGCATCTTTCACGTCTTCAAGCCAAGCTAATTTTCTTGCATTTTCTTGCAAAATAAGCTTATGAGTTGTAATTTTCTAGGTGGAAAAATGGGGCTGTTCTTTGTCATGCTTGCAAGAAAAAGTAATAGCTCCTAGAAGCCCAAATGTAGAAGGGATTGTCTCTTTTCATCAGCTACTGGACTTGGAAGTTGATGCCTTTTAAAATTCAGAGATTATTTGATAGGGAACTCTTATAATTGGCAGCAGCCCCAGTTCAGTTTCCAAGTTGTCCAAGAAGGACAGTGATATATTCCTCCAGCAGATGAGCAGTTCCGTTCCATTTCTTTCCTTCCCTCCTTCTTTTTTGTGTGGAGCTTTTCACAGTACAATCTTTTCTGGAAACAGTACAGCTCATTTCTGCTACATCATTTAAAAGACCAAAGACATTGCTTTAGAAATAATAATAAAAAATGTTGTTTCCCAAACAAAACTGTCTTCCACTGTGTAATAATTATTGTCATTTCCATGACTTCTGCTGTCATTTTTTCACAAATTATAGTAATAAAATTAGAAAGCAATCAGTGCTTGAAGTTATTAAACATTTTTTCTTTGTAATTTTTTATTACTCTCCCTGAAAGTGATATAGGAAATGCTGGTGACTGGAGTTGGTTCTGCTATACCAGAAGAGAGAGTACATAATGATTCCTTTGTCTTTAAGAACAGCTAAGACTTTATGTGTCAAGAAATCCTTCAATGAGGGTGCCCAGTGTAGAGCTGAATGCCATCAATTAAGAAAATGAGACGTGAAGGTTGCCACTCAGGTTCTAAATGATGTTGCAACCTCACATATTGTTAAAAAAATTTAAAACAATCCCCTCCAATAGACATATAGAATGCGTATATGAAATATGTAGAATAATGAGTCTTTTCTCAATGATTAGCATACCTCTATTTTGGAGAGCTATATGAGTGATTATATCTGCAGATGGCAGAGGCTGACTGAAGGCCACAGGAGTTTTGTCAGTTTTTCCAGTTGGGAATCTGATCCAATATATTAAAAATTAGTCATGGCTGATAATTTATTCTCATTACCAAAGCTTCTAATTCTCACAGTGAAAAATGTTCTCTTAACAAAGTTATTTCTGTAGTGAAATTCAGAAATCACTAAGGCTTTCTACCTGGGAGGAAAGCAAGGAATATTTTTGAATGCAAAGAATTTAGCAAGCCAATGGCCTAGTGTTTCCTGAAGGCAATTAAAAACCTGTGCTCCTAGCCCAGGTCTCAGGAACTACATTACCTATTACAGCTGATTAGTCAAGTAATCAGCTGAAATTACTAAAACCTAACAACTGACTCTATTTTTCAGCTACTATTACTCCAAGCAGGGGGATAAGGCTATTTTGGCTGCACTTCTGCATGTATAAAGATTAAGAAAAGTCTTTCTTTTCCTTCTTATGGGTTTGCATAGGAGACATTCCTGGCAGTGGTCAGGACTCATAAGATGTTCTGCTGCCCATCACCTAAGGCCTGGCCTGTAAAAGATGAACACAAGCTTAGGGTTTGGAAAGAATTCAAGCCTTCATCTCTCTGCATGCCACTACTGCTGGCTGACAATCTGTTGCCATTGCACATATCCCCAGTGAATGTAAGACCCTCTTAACCAGTGTATGCGTACATATGTTGTTGAGATAATGTGAATCGGTCAGATTTCCCAATCAAAGATCCCAGGTTTGAGTTCAGATGGGGAAAAAAAAAAAAGTGAGGCTTTTACAGGCAAAAAAGTTATTGCTGTCATTGCTGCATGTATTTTTACAGTATGTGACAATGTGACCCAAAGTTGCATGGGTCTTTATGCCCTAAAAATTGTTGAGCATAGACATTAATTAGATAGGGGATGGTGAATGCATGTTAAATGAAGTGGAGAATTTAGCCGCAGAGAGATATTAACAACCTTATATAGTGCAAGTGTTAATGAGTCATTAATTTAGTAAGATTTAAGCCCAAGTTTAGGTAAATTAAGCTGCGTTAAATACACATCTTAATTTAAAATGGATCAAATTACTCTTCCAAATCTGCACAAGTGAGGGTGCTGATAGTGTTTCATTGTCCCGTTATAAGAATACTGAAAAATTAAGGTGGTGTTCTTTGGCTAGTTCACTCCTAGGTGAAAGATCAAAATATGGCAATACAAAATTTACTTTGACTTACAAATGATTTCTAAAGACTTTATTACACAGCTATTGAAAAGCAATTTTTTGTCCACACCACACTGGACTTTCCAACGGTCCTGCAATAGGTTAAGAAATTAATAACTGAATGAATGTCTGAAATCAGATGTTTTATGGAGTAACATCAATCTTGATAACTATCACTGAATTTACGAGTCTGTCATCTGTTTCTCAACACCCTTTGAATTTTTGCAAGAATTTGTTCACAACTTTGAAAAAATATTTGCTTTTCCATCTGATATAAAAGTCCTAAAATACAAGAGAAAAATTTCTTGATTAAATCTAAAACATCTTAACATATTTGTGTTTCTTTAGAGTGGGACATATTATTTTCAGCTCAACTATAATGAGTAATTTTACACCTTTCTGATGGACCTGCTTCTGATGTTTTAGAGTCTATTTCTGCAAATCTCTTTCTAGCAAGAGTCCTGGGGCTCAAATGGCTGTCATTTATCCTCTGCAAAGTGAATTTAAAATGTTATCAAATAAAGAATGGTGGCACTGAATGTTCACTTTGCTCTTGTGAAAGGAAGGGCATAGACATAAAAGCTTGGTTTCTGATTACTTTACCACAATATTGAATGGTTTAAGAGCACAATTCAAATTTTCACATCTGGAAAGGCAAGCATTTATGCAGACAAAACTTATATAAAACAAACAGAAAAGCTGTATCAGCTACTGCAGGAGGAGACAGGGATTATAGCCTTTCTTGTGAGCCAGTCATTATTTACAGTTAGCCATGGGATACATTTGGCAAAGCTCCCTAGGTCTCCATTTTCATAAAGTCCATTGGTTATCAAGATTGATTTTACTCCTTCAAATATATGATTCCAGATACTCTTTCAGTTACTAATTTCTAGATATGAATTTGCAAGTCTCCCCTTATTTACTCCCCCTATTTATTTTTATAGAAATAAAAACTGGGTTGCTTTATCCCAGTTCTTCCCAAATCCAGGAACTATAATACAACTGTTTATACTCATTGACTTCTTATGACATTACAATATTATATAACAAATAGTGTCATTCTGTATAAATGTTGTAATGCATACAAACAACCTTTTAATGGCTTCCTCTGAAGCCAATGGAACATAGGTTTAGCTGTAATGTAAAAAGAAATCATGCATGGACAACATAATGGATTAATCATTAGAACTGTGTATCATGCTATAAAATGTTATCTCTGTCTCTGTGCTCTGCATTGTAATACATAAGTATAGTGGGATGACTGTTTATAATGTGGCACCATAATACTTTCAAGATTCTTTTGCAAAATCTATTCAATTATTTCCAATTTGCAAGAAGAAATGGAGTGCTAGTGTTATTATATTAAACTAATAGTAAAAAAAAAACCCAAAACCACAGACCCTGAGATGCTGCACTAACCATACAGCGCTGTATTTGAGTTTTTCTTACTAATGCGGTGTTCCACTAAGAAAGTCCCTTAACAAGTCAAAAAACCCTCCATGATTAATTTTGTCTCTCTCAGATCCTTAACCACAAGGGTAGGATTCATCCAGTCTAACTTTGCTGTATATCTAGCACGCTCTTTTATGCATGCAGAAAGAGAGCTACCTCTGCAGAATCACTGACCCCTAATATTTTAGACCTTAGACCTTTAGATAGAATTGCCTAGTCACTGCCTATGGAGACAGTGCACAGACTTCCACTAAACAGATCATGTCGTCTAATTGTAGATGTCTGGAGTTTTCTACGTGAGCTAGTCACCTAAACTTTCTTTGAAATTAATAGAAAGAAATAAACACCTAAAAAGAACAGTTTAGCTCATCCTGTATCTCAAAGAGTTCAGGTGAATTTTAAGATTGTTTCTTTCCACTCAGAGTCTAGATGAGCCGCTTAGATACAGATGCTAAAGCTGGTACACTGATGCCTAACCAAGGGCACCTAGCATCATTTTGAGATGCTTTTGGTTATCTGAAGCACACATTAGGAGATGGTAGCTGTGACACAGGGAGAGTCACATCCTTTCAGGGAGCATTTGGAGACCAGGTGGAATAGCAGGGACATCTCAAACAGGACTAAATACCTATGTTTAAAGAAAGAAATCAATCCTTTTGTCAGTGGAGCTTGGAAAAATGCTCACTGACTCCCCACTAGAGGCCTGCTTGAGGGTGAGATGCATCTACCTGACTGCGTGAGGTAGGTAGCGGGGTTCAGCTGCCTGTACGTAGTCAGCCGGTGTCAAGTCACGCACAGTATAATACCCTGGCAGGCCTTCAGCTGCCTCTCCTGTAAGTAAATATATCCTGCGAATCCTGCACCATACCTGCTAGCCCTATAAAGGTCTTTTGGATGTCCTGAGTATCTCAGGTGGCATTGGACACCTGTGTTCAGGTAATTGAATCAGCCCCTTGATATCTTTTGATGATCCTATGAATTCAAACACTCAAGGAAGACACTTAAATCTAGGTGTCATGACCTGGAACTGAATCCTAGCAAGAGATGATGCTTACATTGTTAAACAACAGACAATTAAGGAGAGAACCTGGGCGTGGGACATCTGATCAATCACACTGCTTATTTCTTTTTTACATGTTCATTCCCCACCTTTACTTTGGAGTGCTCCAGCTAGCTTTGAAAAAGGCAATAGATATGTTCAGTTGAGGAGGATGGAATCCACCAAGGCATTGCTACTGTATGGCATTATAAATGAGAGAGAAACAGCTCTATCTTGCTGTCCCGTGCAATCTTACGGCACCATTTGAGGTGGTTACAAACCCTTAGACATCCTACAAAACTTTGTTCTTCCCAGAGCAATCAACAAACATTGTAAACTTAAAAGAAGCACAGCAAATACGATAATTATGTCTTAGGCCACGGAGCAAGCACACAGGGCATCAGAGGCAGAAACAGGGGCTATGTAGAGTTGTTCTTGTGCATCTTTAGAGAGTTTATCCCAATCAGTGCAGATACGAACTAGTCGATGGTATCAGAGCCAGGAACTGGTCACTGGTCTTAATTTATTTAGTTAATACAGGCATACCTTTGTATTTTAGGTATCTGAAATTAAATTAAATAAATAAAGTTTAAAGTCAAAATGATCTTTGCCATTAAGTTAAATGAGCATAATAAGTGTTAGATCAAAAATTAATAACAGAACAGAGGAGCAATCTGCAGCTTCCTCATTAATTAACACCTTATGTGCCAGCTTGAACTTTAGCAGTTCAGAGTTTCTTTCTTATTAAGAGAAGGGAATTCTCTCAAAAAGGAGAGGACTTATAAGACTCCTAGTGATTGGAGTGACTCTGCAAGGTTTGGGCTAGACCCTATGTTGTTCAAGTTACTCATTGAGGATCTGAAAGTAAATTTAAAATCACTACTAATGTAAACATGTTGTGTGATAATGGCAGGGGATTAATTCAGAATGTTTTTGATTGAGTGAATGACTACAGTATATTAAAAATAACACTGAAATGCTATCAGATACATCTAAAACCAAGAAATTAAGGATACCAGATGACTATCTTGGAAACTGGTGACTTTAATGAAGAATGCAATCTCAGTTCCCAATGTGATGATGAGGTAGAAGAGAGAATGCAGATTTTTAAGTGATAGAAAGAGATTTAAAGGGGAAGGTGTATAGAGATGATTTTATCTAACTGCAGTATTTTTCTGATAGTGATACTGTAAGTCTGTATGAAGTTCTAGTACTCTCAATTTTAAAGTAACTTTATAATACTGAAGAAGATTCAAAAAAGTTTCATAAAAGGGAGTAAAAGGTTGGATATCCTTGAGACTTAAAAAGATTGTTTTTTATAATACATCAAAAAGAAGATGGAATTATTAATCTTTTGGAATTTTTGCATAATATCTTCATAGATAGAAAATGTCAGTTACTAAATTTATAAAGCCGTAATAAGAACCAGTGACTGGATGCTGAAAATAGATGCAATTGAATTTGAAAATTAAATTAGTCTTCTTAACTGAAAAGGTAATTAAGCACTGGAAAAAAATGTCAAATGCATTGGTAGAGTAGCCATCTCTTAGTATTTTAGATTTGAGACCAAGTGACATACAGACCGTTCTGCTTTACTGAAATGCAATTTACACTTTAGTTAACACGCAAATCATTAAGTCTGATGCAAAGATAACTGGATGAAATGCAATGCCAGCAGAAAATAAGAGGTCACAGTAGATATTATCTAATTGTCTCCTCTGGCCTTAATTTCTAAGAAACTGTTAGATACTGTAATGGGTCAGATCCCCAGATGTCAAAAATTGGCATAGAGCTACTGATTTGAGCTGTTTCTGGCATATTAATAATATAATTTTTCCTCTTGTTAAACACACTGAGTACATTACTACAGCTACCATCAATAATCAGTGAACTGGAAGTCTCTTCAGGTTTAGAGTGTAACAATAAATTTTGTTTTCAGATAAATTTAATGGGCTGATGCAGCTTTTGGTTTGCTTTCAGTTATTGAAACAAGGATTACTATACTTTTGCCACATTCTTACACATAAGTAGCATTGACAGGATTTATAATGAAGAGTCTGCCTCAAATACACTTTTTTATCTTTTTCTAAAATACCTTCTTGAATAGAACCTGTCTGACTAAATGTTTTTAACATTAGTCACTAAAATTAGAAGCAATGAAATTGAATAATGAGACAGTGTCATTAAGTCAAATGCTATCGGCTCTAGTCCCTCTGAAATTTTTCACATGATGCTTGTAATCTGTGCCCATATTCCTAACCATTTTTTTTAAAGTTTAAACACATAAGAGGGAAACTTGAAAGTCAAAGACCTCTGACTGATTTTGGTCAGAGAGTTAACTTAATGATGCATAAGAAGGAATATTGGCTTTGTAACCAGAGTAGGAACCAAGGGATTTTAGTGTGTTTTAATAAGTCTCCATTACACTGGCTGTCTTGGCATCTAATAATAATGCTGTAGAGAAGCAGGAGTTTGGTTCAAGTGATGTGGTTCTGTTGAAGGAATTTTTACATCATTTGAACTAAAATGAAACAGCTCTACGTTCAATTTCTTAATGAAAGATCTGTCCCAACTCTGAGAAGTGGATTGGAGTTTTTAAAGATTAAATCACTGTTTCACAATCTGCAGAGTTGTGCATAAAGCTTGGCAGACTCTAATGGAAGCTGTATTCATTGGGACTGTGGAGGGTCATCTCCCTCCAGCAAAGAATACACAGCAACTGAAAGAGGACCAGACCATATAGATGACTGACCTTCTGTCTCTGTGTGGAAGAAGACCATATTCTCGTCATCCAGCATATACACCTTACATTGAGCTCAAATTCAGATCTGTGCTCATGTACAGAGTTACAGTGACCATTTGCCTTAGACACAAATCTGAGAATACCCCATTTGGGTTCCCAGTGTCCTTTAGCGTGGGGCCAAATGGCTATCTTTGTACAGTGGGGATGAGCCAGATACGTGATGCCTCTTTTAGCAACCACCTCATCCACTGCCTTTCCAAGAGGGCTGCCAGTGTTGCCTGTGTCGAGAGCAGTGGGGATCTGAAGGCTGCCCGAGTGGGCTGCCTTAGACTGGGTGGACCTGACAGCTGAAGACAGTGACAAGCTATGGGCAGTACCTGGTACACCAGACTCTGTTAGGGAGTGCAACAAGTGTTGGGTCTGCTACAGGGTGAATATCACACAACTGATGTCTTCTTTTAAAATAATATAAAAACTATCCTGATTTATTTATAGGTGGCAAGAGGGTATTAGATGAAAAAATAATCACTTTGTGAGAGACTGAATCTTAAAGCATTTGTCTCAAAGATTGTTTATCCAAGATAAGGATGGCTACAAGGGTGAAAAACACCCTGCCAAGATAATGGCTACAAGGATGAAAAACACCCTGCCAAGATAATGGCTACAAGACATGCGATAGTCATGTGAGGAGCGAGGCTGGAGCCACCCACCATGAAGCGTATGTGCATATGCAGGAATGCAAAGATATGCTAAATTGCAGGCCTTGAACGGGAGTAAAAGGGACTGTCAAGACAAGCCCGTGTGGGCACCAGCCGCCTCTGAGTGTGATCATCCACCACGGAAAACATCAAGAGACTTGGACCCCGGGACGCCGTGGATCCATGGTGGTGATTATCCTTGCAACTCTCTCCCGAATGTTTGCTTGATTTCTGTCTTTTTATTCCATTCTGTCCTATTGCTACTAATTCTTTACTTTTGATAATAAAAGCTGTCTTGGGTATACGGCATTTGACCTCGTTTGTGTCTTAATCTCGCTCTCGGGATCATATCAAAACCTTCCCCGACATTGGATCAGGACACACTTACAGACTCCTTTGTCTTAAATCAAAGCCAATTGACTTTTTAACACGTAAAGCTACATCGAAGTACATTTGGTGTTTTTCACAGATGTTTTGGGAAGAAAATGTATGTCCGAGTTTCATACAGTATTTGAGGAAGACCCAGGATATGTGTACCCTGGCAAGAGTTTCACAAACTTTGAATTTGCTTGATGTTGAAGCGAAATGTGTGAGGTAAATGCAAACCAATGCTGAATGATAATTCTGGCACAAATCTCTCTTCAACTGAAGTTACCTAGTTTGTCAGGATTCTGACTGAGACCATTGCTGTTATAAGAATGACTGATGGACTACATAAAAAAATTGTTGATCTTATTCCAATTTCTATTAGACATATGCCCCAAACTCTGCCAAGCTGGTATCTTTATAGGCACTTTCAAAGATAAGGTCAAGAACTGTAAGAGCAAAGGGACTGAATTGCACAAAGCAAATATGAAAAGAAGCGTGGAAGGCATATTCTCAGACTTGAGAAGAGGGAAACAATTTTATACAGCAACTTGTCTGAAGCAAAAAAACATGCCAGGAAAACCAGCTCTGCCTGCTCCAGATCTCAGCCAAGAGCAGTGAAAAATAAGTATCTGGTCTGCAATAGTGGTGGAATTGGCCTAGATCTAGGCTACTTTCAGGAAAACAGAAGTGTTACTCTTTTCTCATTCCCTTCAATGGAAATTGGGCATTTGATCTATATTTTAAATACAAGCTGTGAGTTAAACAAAATAAAAATATGGGGAAGAAGGGCTTGGGCACTGCTGAGATGGGCCCTAAATGAATCATCTATTAAAAATAAGATGTATTTCTATAGATAACATTATTGGTGAGACAGCACTAAATTCAGTTGAGTAAGAATGTTACAAGAGAGTGCCAGCCCTGCGTGATGTGTGTAGTCAGCAGAGGAATTGGCTAGAACTGAACTATGAAATATTCCCTAAAAGTCATTTGAGTGACAACCCTTAGATGGGCTAGGGAAGGAGACGATAAAATGCTCAAAGCCCATTTTTCACCCTAGGAGTAGTTTCACCATCTCAGTGTTTTGTTGTGGTTTTCATTCCATTTGGTCCCTGAAAAAACCCCACCCATTAAAAATTACCCCAGGCTTTTAAAAACAACAGCAGCATTATTTTCTGAAAAAGAGCTTAAAATATTGTATAAATTGTAACATGGATATCCAAATCAGATTAATCCCATTCTGGTTAAATATGAAATAGAAAAATACAAAAGCTTCTGTTTTGACCTTACCAAAGTTCTTTCTTCCCCTCAAGTGTTTTACTGCCATAAGAATTTATCAAAATTGACATATTCTTGCAGAATATGTAGATTTTGACAAAACTGGCCTTTCTCTAGATGAAAGGAAAGGTTGCAGGAGGATTTTGTCAAGTGCTGGTGAGGAGTACTGTGCCCTGTACACAGTGCTTGTCAAGACCTTCTGAAAACTCAATGCCACATGATTATCAGGAGTCCTGGATACATCATGATCCTTTTGTGCTGTATGCCCTACTCATTTGGTTGCAGGACATAGGGCAATGAAGCCTTAGCTTCATGTTTTTAGCCCGTTCTTTCCACCTTTCCTATGAATACTCTGTCACTGTTGATGTTAATGTAACTCAGATGCGTCATCCTGAACATTTGCCTTTCTTTCAAAGGAAGGATATTAATATCTTGGGATTTTTATTCTGTAAAAGCATTACAATTGGGAAGGTTTTCCTTCCTAATTTGGGCTGTAGAACATGTTTTCCCAACTATCTCCAGCCACATGGAGTCACCTAATTTGTGAGTACAGCTACACAATTTCTTTCCCCATTAGAGTACGGCACTACCCTCGTTGCAATAAAACACTTTTTTTGCCTTATTTGTTAAGTGATCTTAGATTGGTTAGAATAGCTTATACATTTACCACTCCTCTAATCCTTGTTTCACATGAAAACTACTCAGCAATGAGTTAGTGTTTTCTTCTAAGTTGTTGCTAAAAATATCAGAGAGCACAGGGCCCAAAACCCGTTACTGAGCATTATCGCTGTGTGTACATGCATAAAGTATTGGTTCACATGTGCATTTTCTCATGTATTATAACAGCTATCACAGTCTTAATATACTTAAAATTTGCGTTTGCTTTCTTTTATGTTGTGTGGGACTAAGCAGCCTTGCAGAAATACCCGAACTTATTAACACAATACTATTACCTTTATAATTTATTTTTCTTTTCAAAATAAGATTCCTTTAACAGCCTAACAGATTGTTTCAGTTTTGAGCATGTAACTAGAAATTTGTTAGTTATAGTTTAGTATTTAAATGTGTTATTCTAATATCCAAGCTGAATATAATAATAGTTTACTAGCAGGACAGAACACATCTTCACTCTTAATGCCAAATCACCTTGAGAATCTAGATTGTCCATTTCTGTGGCAGAATCACTCCCTTTTACCCCCTCACTTCTCATGGTGAAAGGATACACTGTGAACTAAATAGAATGATACACTGGCAATGAAAATTGGTAAATAATTGCAGAGCACTCATACTATTATCTATTACACCATACTAGCAATAATGTGTGATTTCCTTCTTGTTTTAAATGTTGAAAATATTTTTCATGAATAGTGTTACAGTGATCAGCTCTGGAAATGGGACTCCTCTATCTCAGAGGCTTGTGTTGATGGGCCTTACTCTGCAGGTCATGTGCGGTGTGGAATTAGTCCAAACATGCCCATGCACCAGAGGCACAAAGCAGGACCTTCTGAAGCTAGGGTGCCATCAAACACACTTGACGGTAGCTTTTTACCTGCATATATTCAGTAGCTGCTTTACTGGATATTAGTTGTATAAATATACCAAGTGCTAACTCATACAGGAACACCACCACAGTATTTCTTCACTCATAAGCCTGTATGATTCACAGCACCTGCAGAAAAACCCTACGGAGTCATACATTTCTAGCTGGGATTTAAGCCAAGACAGAAATAAAAGGCTTAGCTGATGAGAATAAGGATTTAGGATTCCTGTCCAACAGTAATTAATTATAAGTCCTTTCTTCTAGTTCAGCAGGCAGTGGATCAGGACCTGTCAGAAAGAAGGGAATTATTTTAACTCTGTCAGTCAATGGCAGAATCTTAATAAGCAGTTTTCACAAGAAAAACTTTGATTATCATTCAAGAGAAAACCATCACAAACCAAGAATAGCTGCTTGTCTGTTATCTTCTTTGTTCTACATTCTAGCAGGAAAACATTGTATTTTGCTATAAGGAATTTTGTGGCTTAAGTTACTTTAAGTCACTCACTTTTACTGCCTTCAGACTTATTATGAATGAATACAAATAAAAAAGATAATAAGCAGAGAAAAATGAAGCATTACAACACTGATGAAACTAATGAAGTTCACCTTCTTAAAGATTTGTGTCTTGTAGTTAGATTTGCTAAAAATGTGTGAACTCTGGGCTAAAGCTTGTCTTATGTGTGGGCTGTTCATAAACACGCTTTGTGGTATGGATTCTGTAGTTTCCATGGAGGACTGTAGCCAGGTCATCACCTGGCTGCTGATTTTGACAGAAGTTGTATGAATCTTTTCTCACACAGCCAATTGGACCATAATCTATTGGGAAGGCAGTTAGACCTTCATGTTCACATGTACACACATCACAGAACTGAATAAGATGCATTTCCATAGGAAACTAGATCAGAAAGCATAATAAATTTCATATTCTTGAATTACTTTTTTTTCAGTAGAAATTGAATAACAATTTGTTGTGAGAACCTCTGTTTAGCCACTGCATCTGTAGAGAGTAGAAAGCAGCTCTTCAGAGTACATTGCCTGCACTCAACTTTGGAAGGACCAATCTAGAAGTGCGGTTACAGTATGGATCATTATCTTATAAAATAGGTAGTCTCAAATATATGCGTAGTATATATTAGGACAACTCTCAATTGCCAACAGTGATAGTTCTGAAGATTTTGATGATATTTTTTAATGATGTGTTTGACATCACTAGCTTAATTCAGATAAACTGTCACATAATTTCAGATCATAATATTTCTAGGTGATTATTGAACTGAACAAAATTGACTGGATTACCCTGTATTGCAGAATATACGTCCTTGAAATATATTCAACTAGATAGCAATTGAATCAGGCTTAGACTGGTGCCATGACACTGATTTATGGACCAGATGCTAAAATAATAGGGACAGGGAAGTAAACGTATTTGTCAAAAAATATAAAGCCTTCTCTACGCTATTGATATTTTTTTCAATATGTTTTGAAAATAAAATAATTCGTAATGGTGATGCTAGAAAACATCCCTTTCATTCTAATAAAAAGCTTGCAGAAAAGATAGGCAAAAGCTGTAATAGTGTTCTTGGCAACGATACCCACCATTCCACATGTATTCTGAGTCAAATTAATTTAAATTAAATAGAAATAAAAACTATTTACCATTGCACCCTAATGACTGTAATTTTCGCTCAAGCTGTTACTTACAGACACAGAGTGTGCTGCACCTTCAAAATAGTCTCTTCCCTGTTTTTCTGTCTAGGGACAAAGTTTTGCTGCATGTATTTTTAATCACTAGAAAAAAAATTATGGACTCTACTGGAAAGACTAATACAAAAGTAAAACAAAAAAATAAAATTTTTCTGTCATGATGGAGGAATTCACAATTTATATCTTTTCAACTAGCTGGGCCGCTAATATCTGCAGTTAACAAAATTATACTACCCTGTCTCCTCTTATCCAATGGTACTTAATTCCATCAGGATATCTGTACTAACCATTTAACTCAACAAATAGCTATTATCTTGCTCATTTAGTATTGTGGCCAAAATATCTCCATTATAACTGCAAGTAGTTAAACTCTTCAGTGCCAGATGGTATACAAATTGGTCTCATCACAGAGATATAGATGTCATCACACTCACAATTTGTTAGTATTATGAACCCCCCTCCTCCTATGAACTTAGTGTGACAGAGTTCTCTTATTTAATCTCTAACTTAGCGATTAATACATATCAAAACCCACGGTCATATAAAAATGTACTAATTAGCAGAAAATTAACATTTCCTCATTGTCAGCAAATAAATACCCAACTTGAGAGTCAGTGTAGGGATCTGCTGGAAACAGATGCACATTAAAAATCAGATTAGCTTTTTGAGTGCAACTTTAGCGTATGTTAGCTGAATTACTCCAAAGGGGCTTTGAATAGCTTCTCACCAAACACTGTAAACATTTGTTTGATATGTAGGAACATTCAGCTATTCATGCCAAGTGAACAAGAATAAATGACAGCCTACCCTATTCCATGAAAGTTCCTCTCTGCAAAAGATTTATCATTTAGTCTTCATGTTCTCATACATTACAATTTCAGTAAATTACTGGAGGGAATTTCAAGACTAATGTATGATAGCAACACAGGCTTTATCTTCAGGAAACAGCTAAATATCATTTTGTGTCATCTTCTATTTCACTGTGAAAACTTAACTGAGAAGACTTCAAAACAGTTAAAGAGTTTGCTGGTTTTAAAAGTTTATTTCAAAATTCTACATGTACTTTAGGCTGCAAAAGATTTTCTGAGAGAAATATGGGTAAATGATACTCCACCAGTATTCTCAATTAGCATTTATCTGTCTGTCTGGTTTGAATGAAAGAGAGAAAAATCTTTATAATCTTCTCATAAAATAGCTGAAGTACAAGACAAGAAATGTTTGATTTTTTTTTTTTTTCCTATATGCCAGCTTGCCTGGGAACAGAGCATTTATTTGTTTAGCTCCCTAGTAGAAGTGTCACTTTCATAACATATTCTTTCTCCATCTAACTTGGATGTGCTAGGTTCACTCTGCCCTTCCTTCTACCAGCAGGACCTGGGAAGAATTAAAGGTCTTAAGGGAAGTTAAATTTGATTTATTTCAGGATCCAGGGGTTTTCTCTCTTCCCAGTACACTACATGTGTTACCACTGCTCATGGTTGTCCTTCTCCCCATCCACCTTGATCCCTCTTTTTCTTTACACTTGTCTCCTCCCAGACACGTAAGCCACCAGTAATTACTTTTTCCCCTTTGTTCCCTGTTTCGCAACACCATTCCCTAACCTGTCATTTCTCATGTGATTACCAAAGTAATCTTGGCCTTGTAATGTCAGTACTGATACAGTTACTTCCGATTCTACTCCTCAAAAGGACCCTGATACTGCCCTTCAAACTGGACAGCTGGACTTCAGCTATTTCTCACTAACTCCCCTTTAACCACCTGAGAAATCCAGCTATCCCCCATGGCACCACCTGTAACTTTTGACAGCTTTGCATTATCTTTTTTATTACATGCAATTTATTACATTCTCATTCACTAGTGTGTTATATTCTCTTCAGCTAGCTAAACCTCAGGCCAGGGTCCAGTCATCTGTCTGCATACCTTAAACAGAGTTTCCTACTCTGATTTTCGTGATCATGCCTAAAACAGACTGTGTGACTACCCCTTCTACACAGATGTTTACCATGACTTAATTTGGAAGATATACCCTGCAATTGGAAGGGCACGAAGCTAGTAACTGAAGAGTACAAGAATTTTGTAGGAAGTGTGGACCAAAATTTTGCCAATGTAGAATTTTTGTGCAAGACCAGTTATGTAAGCTACCATTTTGTGTCCCTACAAAATGTGCATATCATTTGATACGTGCAATTAACTACACCTCTTGCCTTCCTAATTAATGGTGGTTGGTTTGATAGTACGACTTACAAATGTTGCAGTCATTGCTCCCACCAAAAGTAAGGCAAAATTTTCATTGTTAATAAAACTTGTTCCTACAAGGCACCTTTACAAACTTAGCTGTGGGAATGCACAGTGCATTGTGCAAGTCTCCAAAACTAGGTTTAGCAAACCCTGTGGATCCACCGAGCTGTGGTTGGTCTCCTACTGCTCTGGAGCTCTAACACTGAATTTGTGGGGGCGGCAGACAGGAAACAGAGAAAACGTTAAATCTCTGTTCATTAATGCTGACTGTGAATGGTTTTAGGCTAAAAGTTTCCTTACTGAAAAGTCCTAGTATGTCACTTTTTTTCTCCAGAAAGAATTAAAATATTTGACTAAGAATCTCCTGTTTTGAAACCTTTTTTTAAAGAAAAAAAAAATTTCCAAATGGACAGTCATCAGTATTTTCAGTTTAAAGATCAGTGCAATTTCTGGATTAAAAAAAAAAAAAAAGTACAATTTAGGGATAGATTTTATTCTACATTGTAGAAGTTTCCCAGAGTAACTTCTCCATTATGTCTTTTGAAACTGACATTTGCATATCACAATACCAAATGAATAAGAAATCAGAAGTGAGTTTGTAAAAATTGTTCAAACTCCATAGATCCTCCATAACCTGGGGTTTGTTTCATACCTTTCATGGCTGAACATGTTCAAGAAAGGAATTCTCTAAAACTGATCATTCTCATGGTAGATTTGGTAATTGGAGAGGATGGATAACGATTCCAGACAAGAAAAGATTTCTTCATCAAAATCTTCCAGGCAGAGGGAAAGGTTTCTCTGTTTGTAGCTACATTTTTTTCTTTCTGCTAATGGAAAATGTCCTCTTAGTATCAGTGGTAGTTTCTTGCACTGAAATAATTCCAGATTGTAGACTATGTTTTAAGCATTTTTTCCTTGCTGCAATTATTCTGGACTTAACAATTTAAAGGTTTATAATTGAAACAGAAAATTTTGCTATATACCTAAGTGAAGGCAACTGAAGATTCATGATAATTTTTTTAATTCTTTTCCTCCTGTGAAAAATATTGTACATATGATTCTTAAAATTTTATTTCTGTTGTATCTGTGTCCATAGGAGGCTTGGGCATACGATGTGGTAAAAAAATCCTTTCTTTTTCATCTCGACAGTATTCACTGTGTTAATTCAATTTTTTAGAGTTTTAATTGTGTTGGAAGTATGACCATTACTTCTTCTCCACCAAGATAAATGAATCATTGAACTCTCACAAGCTTTTTGAGACAACAATAAACTCCTATATTTTCTACCTTAATACTAATAACTGTAAGGAATATTTGTAAATATTCAGTCCTGGAATATTTAGAACCATAAGACTTAGAGGTCAATAGGACTTATGGTTGTTAATTCTGAAAATCTTGACTACCAAAAAGCTGAGAAACAATATTGAAGCTGTGCAAATACTTTAGTATTTACATGTTACTTTTGGCTGTATTTCTTAAAAGAGTTCAGACTACTGATCACTAAAAGGCTCTCTCTTTTATAAATTGTAACCCAAATCAATGTGAACTGCTTAATGGTTTTCTGATTACCTGATGTTGAACACAGCAACTGCATATTAATTAAACCTGCGATAAATGCATTTCAAGCATAAAATATGTGTGAGAGGGTAAGGAAAATAAATTATTGACTCCATAACTGAAAAGTCTCAAAAAATCAGAGGTTTCATCTGCAAATCATGACCACATGGTTTAAGAATTTTGGCATATGACTCTTGTCTGCCTGTATATAACATTATCTACCCCCTGCATAAGTTTTTTTCATTACTCTGCAGTAACTTCTAGCAAATTCGTATCAGATGTTGCTATCTGAAATACTTACACAGTTTCCATGACTGTAATCTTTAAGGATGTCATAATTTTAAAACATTTTTTCTTAAACACTGTTGTGATTGGGGAAATACATTGTGATGGGGAGTGTCCGCATGTGTGACAGCTCTTTATTTTTTCTGACAGGTTCTGTATTTTATCTAACAGCTCTTAAAAGGACAACGTATAAGCAGAAAACAGATATCCCTTCCTTTCTTTCTGGATGTGTATTCTCAACAGTTTATGCAGTCAGACAGCACAGTTTGGCACCTCTGTGACCCCACAAAGGGGGTCATTCAAGTTGTGAAAACTGGTTATTCAAATTGTCAAATGGGAGTAAAAAAAAATGTCCTAGACTGCCTTATGTCTTATGGTATAGTGATTATGAAAAGATCAAAATCCCTCAGACAAGGAGGCCTTAGAAGTAAGGCACCCTGTCCTTAAGGCTCTTTTGCTACTTCACTATTGAAAAAAAGGTCACTCTAAAGTAATTTACACTCTGAAAACTAAGATGTAGAGATGTATACTGTGAAGCTTTCATACAAGGAGGTGGCTGCTCATCCCAAAGGTTACTGAATCACCCTACAAAAGTTGTCCATGAGATCTTTAAGGAGAGAAGATACACCTAGTTTCTCTGAATAACTCCTCAGAGACTCTCTCTCTCTGTTAGCTGGATAGGGACCAATTTCCAGCAGTCCAAGTCATCCAGCAAAGACCCATTACCTAAATATTATAGTGGTCAACTTAGAAGTGTAGAGACAGCCTTTTCAGTCTTCCTTCAGTAACACAACACACTGCAACTAATTTTCCTGTCCCTGCCTTTCAGTGCTTCATGATATTACCTACCTAGATCAAAAAGCATACAAATGAGGACCTACATAGCAATATAATGTTGAGATCAAAAATATTTTGTGAATCTCATTTCCTTTCAGAACCTAGGAACTTTATTCAGAACTTCATGCATCAGCTTTGTGAGTACAGTGCTTACTGGGGAAGATTCCCCAGCAAAGAGGCAAAACTGCATTTCCCATCTCTTTGGGCAGATTTACTCTGTAGAAAAAAAAGAAAACAAAACCAAAACCCCAAACCAAAAGTATTCATTAGGACAGACAGTAATGTATGATTCTGTTGACTGAAGACAGAATTGACAGAAGACACCAATGGGGAGGGCAAAAATCTGTATTCTACTAGTCAGTACGGGGGGAGATTTATACTTTACATTACACTTAGTGGACAGAGTACTGAACCAGTCTTGAAGGTCCCTTACTCCCAGTTGAAGACTCTGACCATTAGGTCATAGATCAGTGTGGACATGATAGTTTTCTTTAGCAATTTTATTCTCCAATTCACTGGGGAGTTTAAGGATGTGCTTAATTTTAAGTTCACAAATTGTATTATTTAAGTTGTGCTCTGTTCTGCTGTGCTTAGTTTCATACATGCACAATGGATTTTTTTGTCTTCAGGGTTGGTTTTTTTTAAACCATTTGCATCTCTGTGTATGTTTCTAATGAAGTCAGTTGGCTGGCTCTGCTGCCAGTGTAGCTTTTGTCCATTCAGGTTATCTCCTAGTGTCTTTTATCTTTCTAATATATATCTAAGTAACCTCAATGAAAACTGGTACACAAGCTGTCCAAGAAGAAATTTTTAATGATCATATGAAAAAAGGCCAGAATAATAGTTTACTAAAAGAATTGTATGTCTTTTGAGGGTGAATATTTGGGTGTTATTACAATTGTTTCTGCTTTTTTATTCGTCTAAAACTTCCGATGGGAGATGTTTTGCTTCTGAAGTGTAGGACTTTACCTCATGTGTAACCTGTTCATTTTTCAGCCTCCACAATTCTAAGACTAACAAACTCCTTTCCCAAATTGGATTATTTCCTCTTTAATGTCTTTTTATGAGTCTGTGATTAAATTAAGCGTTGCTTACTGAATTGATTTTCCTCTATGAAAGACGAATAGGTGATTCAGTGCCTAATGTCAGTATGTAGAATTCTTATTTCACTGGCAAAAAAATACTAATTTTTTAAGCCCCTTTAGAGAACAGCTATTTTAATATCCACTTCTGTTTTCTCACAATAATACTTTTGGTCATTTAATATCTTCCATCTTCCTCGCCTTACAGTATCCGCATTCTGTTTTACAAAAATCTCAGGAATTATTTGTGTTAGGAAGCTTCAATAGATCTGAGATATTTAGGACCCGATTCATTAAGGACACAGAAAAAAACTTTTAGTAAGGCCTGTTGTGATAGGACAAGGGGTAATTGTTTTAAACTAAAAAAGGGTATATTCAGACTAGATATAAGGAAAGAATTTTTCACAATGAGGATGGTGAAAAACTGGCACAGGTTGCCCAGAGAGGTGGTAGATGCCCCATCCCTGGAAGCATTCCAGGTCAGGCTGGACAGGGCTGTGAGCAACCTGCTCTAGTTGAAGCTGTCCCTGCTCACTGCAGGGGGGAGTGGGACTAGATGGCCTTTAAAGGTCCCTTCCAACCCAAACTCTTCTATGACTCTATGATTCTATGATCCAAAAGAAGGTTTAATGATACTTGCAAGTTAGGCAGTCAGTTAAGCTCAACAACATCCAACACTGAGGCATCTGAACAAAGGGCTTTATTTATCTATTTTACACTAAAGAATCATTAAAAACATAATTTTTCATAGGAGGAAGAAGCCAGTCATGGACTTTTCTCCCCAGCACTTTCACACTCTTGCTGACAAAACAATGTGGCTGTGAGAAAACCAATGGTCCCTTGTTTGTGCTAGGTCCCAAACTGTGTCTGGGAATTATTTGGGAGACTGATGGGGTCTGTTCTAAAAAAATGAAAAGTATAGACAGTTGTAATATTACCTGGAATTGTCTAATGTAACTTTAGAGACAAAGGCATAAAGTTTGGCTCTTCTGGAGCAAAGCAACAGCTAGATGGAGAAAGATAAGTTTAAAATTGTCTTCAGAAGTCATGCTACAGGCCACTAATTTCTGAGTCTGTATTTAACAGAGGTGCCATTTGAAATAATACTGAATTATGTTTCCACAATGTACCCTCTATCTTCTGAACTTGGTCATTTAAAGTCCCACTTTAGGCACTTAAATCTTATTTGACTAGATATCTTAAACATTTCCCTATCTTATAGTAGAGGATGTATCAGTCTAACAGAGAAAGAAACAGCAAAACTCAGTTACTTAAAATCAAAGCCAAGTTCCTCCATCATATATAGAACAACAATAAGTGATGTTCCATTATAGTCACACGCAGATCGTTCATCACTAATACTTTTTAAACTGTAAGCATATAAAGAAAAAAAAATTATATTCTTTCTTTTAAGTGGAAATAACAGAGAGACAAACTATGTTTAAAAATTGAGTCAAATAATCCTGTGTTCTCCTTTGGCCTTACAAAAAAAATGCATAATAGTCGTGGAATAATTTTTAAATTCTGACCTGAATGTGTAATGTAACCTGTACGTTTGATCATATGTGGTACAATGAAATAGTTTAAGAGAAAAGAGGAAAGACTGGCATTTACACTTTTAAGTTAATAGTTAGGAAAAAATACAGTCACTCTTTCTGAGTCTTAATAAGATAATGGAGAGGAAATAGGAAAGTCACAGACAATTTTGGTTTAATTACCTACTTTTAAGTGCTTGTTATTTTAATAATCTGTAGAAAGAGCAGTAATATGTAGATTGTAGCCTTCTAGATGTTGTCTTGTTAATCATGAAGACGTCGGTGCTCATATCTGTGTATCATCACCAGCAGGCACAAATCCTTATATAAAAGCAAGAGCCAGATCACAATTCTGCAGACATAATTCCAGATAAACCTTGAGAAAACTTGGCTCTGTATTTACTGTCTTGATAAAACTTACTGTATTTTCACCAACACATGCCTAGAGAAGGAGTAAGAGGATGCCATTTCTTCTTTTCAACATCTCTGTTAACCAACAAGAAAGGTGACCTAGTGCAGTGCGAAGCTGCAAATTGTATTTCAGAGATGCAGTCAACTCAGGAATGAAAATTTACAAGTTCCTCCAATGTAAGTCTTTCTGACTGTAGTTGGGAGCTATTTGTCAGCTTGCCCAAATTTAAGACAACTTCAGCAAATTGGCTGACTGATGCAGAACCTGTACATTTACATTGGATGATTAGTTATACTTTTATTAACAAGCGGAAAAGATGAATTACTAACATAAGAGTTCAGTTTTATATTTTTACTATTATTTCTTTCAATTAAGATAATTTCTTTAAGATACTAAAGTTAGAAATTTTGGATAATGCTTTAAAAATGACAAAAATACATAAAACCATGTTTGAAATAATTTTCAGAGCTATATTTTAAAATAATTTAGTCCCTCTGAAAGTTGATGGATAAACAAACTATAATATTAAGATTTTCTTTTACTGAGTCAGGAGAATAGGGGAACTAATGACAATTGTAATTTTACATTTTTGCTACCATTGCTCTAATATAAATTGTATTGTCACTAGCATTTTATGTGACAGCAGCTGATGTGCTTAGGTCTTAGTTTTCCCTACTAGTTAAAACATACATGCAAAGTATCAGTACAATTGTAAGGTTAATGGGATAACTCAGAGTATATAGTTACACTTCTAAATTACTACATTGAGTCAAGGTCTCCTGGAAGAAGCAATGGAAAACAACGTCCCAGTCCAAAGGGCTGAGGATGTTTCCGAAAGTGAGCAGGAGAAGGAGATAAGGTTGCTATGTTCATTTGCTTTGACAGTGTTAATATTTGTCGTCTGTATAAAAGTTTGGAGCAAAAACGTTTCTAGAGATTTAAAAATAACCAAGCAGCCAGGATTTCTGAGCATTGATCTGCTTTCTGGCTTTAAGGGATGGAATTTATTAATAATATTTTTACACAAAACTAAGAACCAAAAGAAATCAAAAGCTTTATTGTTTTTTTTAACAGATACAAGAATTTGGTAAAGCACAAAAAACCCCCAAACATGAATATATTATTTTATCTTAAGATAGGAAAAATACACGTTCTCAACCCTGTATTGCTCAATAAACTTATTATTTTGCAATATTTGTGAAAAAACTTTTAGTCTCATATATACGTAGAAGGTTGTGATTTGAAAATACTTGAAACACTAATGTTTGACATAATTTTTAGTCTGTTAGTTATATAAAATGAGAATGTTATGTGTATTTAGGAAGTGAAATACAGTATTCAGAGTGTATTGTGGAGTAACTAATCAATGGGTAAAGCTTTAAGGGATAGAAGATGGGAAAGGAGAGCTTGCGATTTTGGAACTTTGTAATTTGACTTCTTGATAACCAGAAGGTCTATAAAAATGATAGGTAGTAGAAAGTTCATGTGGTAGGATATTTATTCAACTATAGTAAAAGAAAGCATTGATGACATATTCATCTGGCTATGTAATTTGATAATGAACAATTTATACAGATGATCAGTTGCAAAATGTATCTAATAAATCATTTACAATTTTTTTTGACAAAAAAGTTATATTGGAAAACACAAGTAGGTGAATAAGTTCTCTTGCAGTTATATTTCTTTCTATTCATAAGTAAAATGTCTTTTTACATAACTTGTACATATCAGAAATACTTGGACTGTGAAGGTTTTCTGACAAATGTAAACACAAATACAAAAGATTGCATGTTAAAATTCTGCTATAACTTCTTAGCTGTTGGACATCATATTGTAGAAGTTAGAATGGCCAGCAAACAGCAATTCCATTTATAAAATTTCCAAGGTCTTGGTATTTATTTTCTTTCATCTTCTGCTTTACATCAAGGGAAACAAAAAAGAAAAAAGAGAAAGAATCAAAAGAAAAAAGAGAAAGAGTCAAAAGAAAAAAGAAGAAAAGACGTCTGAAGGAAACCCAATGCTTTGCTTTTTTTTTTTTCTCTTTTGTCTCAAAGCCTGTGATTGTTCCTTTATTTGGGAAAATCCCTGAGTAGCTACCATCAACATACTGGCCTGGGACGTGGAATGGCCAGATGTAATATCCTACTTTAACAAGTTTTATTTTAAGTTAAGAAATGCTGATTCTGGCAGAGGGTAGACCTTTACCAGGCTAATGCTCAGTCACAGCCCAGAAGAAATTTGTAGTCTTCTTTACTGTTCCTTCCTCAAATCTTGTCAATGTTCCTTATACAACAAGAAGAACGTTCCAACTGACTTGACAGAACACATATTCAAGTGGTGAGACAACAGAATATAAATGGCAATGATAATCATAAAGAAGCAAGGCTGGTTCAGCTATATCTTTAGAAAGGGAAAATGCAACTTTTGATTAGACAACTGACCTTATTTTACAAAAATTTGTACTGAACTCATTATGAGTAGTTCAGAGAATCACCAAGCTTATTGTTTTATATTAAGTATGTGCTAAATACTGTTTACTCATTTACATGGAAAAATTCAGGTGCAATAACCATTTCAGAACATATAATAATGTGGCCTCATTTTATAATGACAGTCACAAAAAAAATGTAATTGCTTATAAATTACAAGAGAAACTTTTTTGGTTTACTTTTTTAAAAGAAAATAAACTCAGACTTAAGTCTTATATGGGGATTAACTTAGTCATCTTGTTTATAGGATAGTAAACTACACTCTAAAATCTTGCAATGAATCATGAAGTTCTTTAAGTCTCCCTACCTGTGCCACTGTTGCCTACGTAGGGCGATGGAGAACGGATACGCATGCCCATTCTAGACATCACAAGTGGTCCTGCCTTTACTGAATGAGGGGATGTCTTTGAGATTCATTGGAATGGTTGAATAAACATGGACTACTGCCTGCAACAGGTAAATAACGCACAGAGCTGAGCTGTAAACTGAAGCTCAGGACTGACAATTTGAAGAGCACATTACCTCAGTGAGAACCAAAGTTTTGCTTTGTGCAGTGTTGCAATTAGAGACTGCAATTGGAGACATTCCAGAGTACTTGTCAGTGCAATTTTAAAAAGAACACATACAAGGTATATGTACCACTGTGCTTGAAAGGGGGTAGCCCAGGAGTCCTTTTGATCTGTGTTATTCTATGATTATATGATCTATGACATGTAATTCCTAACAGTTTATTTTAATGTATCTTGAGCAGAGATAGAAATACACACATGGTTCTCTGCATGTCCTTGGCCTAGATTTTCCAGAGCTGTTCAATGGTCTATACAAGATTTACTTGCTTTTATTTGTTGCTTGAACATGTAAGCACATCAAATCCAGGTAATACAGAAATTCCTGTGACATTTTGCATGTCTAAATCATCCAGCTCAGTAGCCTTTCTTTCCGTTTTCAAGTGAGTTACACTGAATGCAGGTCAGTCTCTTAGTATATAATTTGCATTGTTACTGGCCTTCATCATGTTTTGTTTCAATCTTCTTACTCATTTATTGATTCCACATCCCCAAGTGAGAATAAGGCCACAAATCTGATACTTTTTAGGAGGTGAAAGTCATTCCTTAATACTATTAAAGCCTCAAACCAAGTTAGTTTTTCTCGCTTGCCCTGCTAAGACATCTTTCAACAGTTCTGACACTTTCATTATCCAGTGAATAAATAGGATTTTTTTCACGTTATTTTCTTCCTCTTATTTGACAAAGATGAGTAAAAGCAGCATGAATTTCTTCTGGACTTCTGTGACATCATAGTGGTGGAGTGGATTTGTAATAATCTGTAGTTACACACCCCTGCATGCCAGTGAAGTTGTCCATTTTCTTTTTGGCCACATTTGTCAAGAACTGAGAGTACCAAAGCAAACTTCTAGTCTCTGTTCACTTGAACTGTGACAGAAGACCATGTGCTGCTTTACGCCAGCAGATTTTACTAGAGATGATCAAACCCAGAAACTGAGATGAGATTATATCAGCTGCATACCTCCAAGTTCCCAGTACAGCTGAGCAGGAAATAATTTTCTTCTCCTGAAAAAAAATCTTTTTAGAGTTGCAAAAGAACTTCCATTGTGCCTATAGATGAAGCCAAAGCCTGTGGAAGTATGGCCCAAAGCACATAGGGGAATTGCTCCTCCAGTGTAGCTAACGTACTGTGACAGAACTGCAGACTGTAGACTAGAAACTGGATCTCTAGCAATGCAATATCACTGTTCTTATGTTCGTGGCTTTATGCATTTCTTTATAAAAAAAAAAAATTCCCTTGATTTTTTTTATGGCATCTGATATGTTCTCTCAAGAAAACATTTTGTTTAAATGTTCTGATATTTTCCAATGTAAAAAAACCAAATGACTTTAATACCATGAGGTAGAAAAATGTCCATGATAAAGATTCACAACTTCATACCTGTGAAAATATCTAAATGTGCATATGCATGGCAGATTTGCACAAGGTATATATCATAAGACAGGAAGACAATCTTCAATCAACAAACAGATTTTTAAATTTGCAAAAGAAGTTTTGTTTTTTCTCCTCTGGGAAAACTGGGAAAACATCTAGGAGTAAGTGGAGATGTTGAGCATAAATATCAGAAATGCATCAAAGGAAAAAAGTTTGGGTAACATCTTATAACAAAATCTCAGAGGACAAGGAATTCTCTGTTTTCCTGTAGTATTTGCCACCTAAGCAAAAGAAGCACCAATTTTGCCATCCTAAAAGAAATATCGTTCTTTGTATTAAAGGGCTATGAGCTTGTACATTTGCGGCCTCTTTTTATGGCACAGTTAAGCAAACAAAAAGCGGTTTAGACTTTCTTAAGCTTATAGTTTCTCATTAAAAATGTAAATAAATGGCTTCCCTTAAAGTAAGAAAAAACAGATCAATGCTCACATCTAGTTTGTATACAAGCATTTGTTTATGCAGACTAATGAAATATCTTAAATGACAGTAAGAATATCAGTATGTAAACATACATCGAAAACGTGCAGCACCTGTTATCTGATAAAGGCAACTGGAAAAAATCAATGCATTTGTTTCTGAAACAAAACAAACACAAAGAACACAACAAGTGCTGAGTAAGAGTTTATATAACGCCATGATGACAGAGGGTTTGCTGCCTTTCCCTTAGTTAATCAGTCTATTGTCATATTTTAGAAAATTCTATGCACTTTACTTTTTTCCTTAACCAGTGCTTGGACTTTGAATTTTCAATGTGTGTTAGCTAGGATTGTAACAACTTCATGCTCACACATCATGAAATCTGAAATAACTGAAATCAGTAGGTAAAGAAAAAGCAAGGAATTTTCCAGACTTTTCTCATTTTCTTTTTCTTTAGAGTGCATTTAAAGATTATAAGCTCCTCTCCACTGGAAAGCTTATCTACATTTCTTGTTTGACAGTTTACACATCTTCCTTTCTATCTTCTTTTACTTTGAGCTCTTATAAATGCTACTACAAAGTCACTATGTCAATGTCCTTGACCCAGCCCTACTCCTCCTTAGACTCACTTGTTGTCCTTCCTTTTCTCTGCAAGAGCTGAAAGTTCACATTCTGCCTTTCAGACTGGCATTTGCCTAATTTTCTGTTCTTCTCACTTCTGCCTTTCCTAGCTAATATAATTTATCTTCCATTGCAGATCCTTCTCACATCCCATGTGTCATCCTTCATGAAGTTCCGTATGGCGGTATGTGCTTACTTCTTCAACACAGGTCCATGTACCCCCATCTTAGTGCTCAAGTATTCTTTTCAGAAGTCCATGTTCCAGCGTTCCTCACAGGATATGTAGCAGGAAGAAAGAAAGGGAGGAAGAGTACAGGGGGATAAATATCATTCATCATGAGCAACTATTGTCATTTTCATCAAAGAGTTGCCTGACATTGTTCACCTTCTGCAATACTTGATTAATTTCAAACAAAGGAGAGAATTGAACATGAGACTGAGAAATAGAATAATTCCTGTAAATAATAATAAAAAACCTGTGGACATAACAAAATGAGTATTAGACTTCATACTGTGTTTGATTACGAGTTCAACTACTTGCTCATATTTCTATATTCTTGCTCAAATCATAAAGTCTTCTAGGTAGGTATTTCACATCCTAACATCCCTGTAAAGACTGCAAAGCCCTTAGCACGCTATGGTATTTGAGACAGATTAGCATATGCTCTGTTCATTTTCAATCTGCAGCTGTGCTTGAGAGATTGAGTTTGAGGTTTGTTTTGGTTTAAAATTTTGATTTTTTACTGCAGAGGCACAAGGAGAATAAATACACAGGTTAGACTTGTTAGATGAGGAGGACAAAAGATACATTTGAGAAATGCATTTTGTGAAATGGGTATTGATTTGGTAATAACCCGTTTTAATTGCATGGTAGAAGGAAAAGGAACACAATTATTGTTCTGTGGGCGAAGAAATGCCTTTTTATGTTTGGAAACAATTCCTAACACAGAAAAAAATATAAAATTTTATGAGCATCTCTTTAAGGGATTTAAATGCAAATTAACCCTGATGTATTACACATATGTTTCATGCCACATAACAAAAAACCTACTATTACAGAAAAATAAAACACACTAAAAAGAGCTGCTTCAGCCTTCAAAAACTAGCTAATCAGGCATCACAGCAAGGGAGATTAATCAAAGATTATTTAATTGCTAGTTAACTGGTCTTTATGTTGTGAAATACATTGTATTACGCAGTCATAGTAAGCTGACTGAGAAAAAAAGACCACCGTGGTTTAACAGATTTTTTTAATGAGGCTGAAATGAGAAATAAAAAAAAAATTGTGGGTTGTGGTTTCAATAGAAGGCAACTTACCTCACTTCTTTCTTTTCTTTTCTCTCGTTATCCTGTAAGCAGCAGGGTTGTCATGTGGGTACAGAACAAGATAATTGGTCTAAAATAAGGCGGTTCAGTGCTTTTTAAGAGCTGTTCTGCAACCAAAGACACCATACTGCCAGCAAACATTAACATGTGTTTCAGAGCTAAACAGAGATTACAGCTGTGTGAATTAGAACTGGCTGACTCAGTTTTGGCATAAGTGCCAGGAAGCTAAGCAGGGCATTTTCTGCAGCCGACCTTCTGGATATGATACAGTGTCTTTTAGATATTACTGGTTATTTTGGAGTTTGGTGTGTTTGGAGACAGCTGGATCACTGTCTTTTTCCTCTGTTACATGATGTTGCTCACTGTGAAATTGGAAAGACAGAAAGCCAAATTCAGAGGTGAAATACAGTTAAATCGCATGTATAAATGCACCTTGCTGAATTTTGGCTTTCCCTATAATACCTGTGGGCTGTGGGCACAGCAAGGTATCAAAGGGTGTTTTGTGGTATCATTTCTTTCCTCCTTTCCTATTTAATTAGAAACCAAAAACCTAATTTATAGTCAATGTGCACGACCACTAATGCTCTATAACTCATGCAAAATTAACTTCTGTTATACTGGTTTCTTTGAAAGCTACCTTGCAATAGTTGTTCAAGTCGTGTATGTGTAGGAGTAATACAGAGCTGTTACCATTATCCTTTAATTAGTTAATATAAGGAAGGCAGCAAAATCACAGTAAATCAATTGCATGTATTTTGTGACTCTTACTAGTACTGTGATTTTTAATGTAGAACTGCACACAAAAGGAGTGGAACATGCAGGTCACGCAGCAGTAGTATCTATCACTCAGGTATCACTTGTTTGGAAAGCATCTGTTTCTTTCCTGTCTAAGTGCTGTAGACTGTCAGGTTTCTTTAAATATTTCTCACTCTAAACTTTTTAATCATAAGATCTACAGTACTGTTTTTGCCTTTTAAAAAACATTTTGTACTAAAAATTAATGTCAATTGTTTTTCTTCTCAGTGTACCAAATTCTTGGGTTTATCCGATGTTACACTTTTGGAGGTCAGGCATGTACTAGAGTATAACAGCTATGGTTAAAAGGTACAAAATTCATGCCTGTATCAGCATTTCCCATTGGTTAGCTACATGGCCTGATTACAGAATATTAATTTTACTGAGGAACAGGAAACTGGAATAATTGCCAGGTTAATAATTTAAGAGCCTCAATCTCCTTTATGAGGGTGCGTATGGAAATGCGAAGAGCTTGTACAAACTATGAATGTAGTAATTAACACGTCCAGAAGGCATCCAGATTATAATGGAGAACCCTGAAGGTGGGCGTGGGAGAGTCTTAAACAGATGAAAAGATGCTGGCTGGGGCTCCTAATACAGTTGTGCTGAAGAAGTAAGATGGGAAAAAGATAATGGGAATTTTAGAGTTTATAGTTGCTTATAGCACTTAGAAACATTGCCTTTGCCAATATATTGTTGATTCAGAGTTTTCTATTTATGTTTTACACCCTATTTATATTAAATCTCACTCCAGTTAAATGGCTGTCAGACATAGATTAAAAGTAAATAGCGTATGGCTCAAACACCCCTGAGAAACTGTTTTCAAAATTCTCATGCAGACTTTTTTTCTCCCTGGTCCCAGTCTCTTAATCTTTTTTTTCTAATCAAATTGACCAGTCCACAAGAAATCAGATATCAATATGTAGAAGTATCCTTGAAAACTAATATTTATCACTAGATTGTTGCTAATTCAAAATTTTTATATGCTTTTTTCAGCAATTATTAGATATCACTGAAAGATTAATTCATGTATAAAATAGTCAAAGTTGCTTCCCATGTCTGTCCAGTCAGGTTTCAAGCATCCTTCAAACTCAGGAGAAACCTTCCTTTCCCCAGCTGAAGTTTATTGAATCCTATTGGTCTAGTAAATGATCATACCCACTTTTCACTCGTTCTCAGTCCAGTGTCTTTAAGAGCTGGACTGCTGCTAGCAGATAATACAGTGGCTACTGACAGCTTGTTTAATTTCTTCTTTCTTATGTTTCAGTATTTTAAGTTCTCCATCTTCACTTCTACTTTTGCATAAAATAACATTAATGCTGTATACCCACAGATGACATTAATTCTCTTTACTGTTGAGCTAATGTAATAAATACTTGGGGCTCTAAGTTTTGGTAGTTAAAGTCCTATTCATACTGCATTGCAAAGTGATAATTTTTTTAAATACACCAATGTATTGGCTGAGTACAATAAATATTTTCTGCAGAAATAAAACAAATCCCACTAGCTGATACAATGCACTTTGCCTGATGGAAAAGATAATTTTCAGTTTACAAGGACAAATTCAAATACTAAAGGTATTTCAGAAAGTAAATGGATTTCAGCTTCAATTTTTTCTTCTATGAGTGTTCAGAATAAAATATAAAAATTTTGAAAAGGTTTATAAAATGACGTTCAGAAGGTAAGGATTTTCCTTTGTAATATATTTTAAGACAAATTGCCTGGGTCTTATCTAATGAAATTTTGATTATTTTATTTTTAAACCAAAGATATCATAACATTCCCTAGCGTTTAAGTTTTATCAAATCAATATTTTAATGTGGAAAAGTATTCCATTGCAGAATTTATTGATAACTAACTGCAAAATACTTTTATTCTGTTTGAGGAAAGTTGTTACATGGCAACAACCTCCCCCTTCATCCCAGTAGTTCCAAGAAATGTAGATGGGAGAAATCTTCTGTGTGGTTTTGTATTATTTTTTTTCTCCTAACTATGTGTTTATTGCTGAGATGTTTTATTTTTGATTATTTTTTTGTTTGTGTTGTTGTTACTTTTTTCTTATGGCAGCTACTCTCTCATAACTGAAGCCGAAGCTTTCAAGGGAGAAGTTCTAGGAGAAAGACAGTGTGTGGGCTGAGAAATGAAGTCAGAGAAGTAATTGCTTTCAGGCAAGCAGCTCAGATCCTAAGATTACTGCACAGTTTACAATGAAAAAATAAACAGATTTTTAGAATTTAAAAGAGATACACTTGTAATGCTGTAACACACTGCGTGGAAGCAAGAAATACAAATAGCATGAATAGTGGCATCAGTGTAAGTTTTATTTAAGTTTCAACATAATGGTAACTATGTAGGTACAAAGCTGAAATTACATCTATACAGTTTGCTTCATCAGCTCTGAATCAAGATCATTCTGCGCTGCTAGATTTCCGAGTATCTTTTGACTTGAACAATGAATCGTTACTTTGATTTTCTCTCTTTTTTTATTTTTTTGTTTGGGGGGAAGGGAAACAGAATGAAGAAAATAAGTATATTTGCTTTTCACATTATTTACTTTGGGAATTTCACTTTGAAAGCTGTTTCTGAAAATACATTGGAACTGGGTCGTGTCCTTCATTTTCACTTCCAAATCCCCCCCCGCATGATTTCCAGAGCAGTAAACTGCTTCATTCCTAACACATGGTTAGGAAGTCCAGCATTTCCAGTTATAACGTATCTGGTCGGTAGACTTTCCCAGACAGAACTGACGACAAGCTGTAGAGCCACGTCATTCCCAGCCACGCCGGTGAGACAGCAGTCTGCTGCTCCTGCCAGCCAGGCTCTGTACACAGCCTGGCTTCTGGTCTGTTACTTTCCCAATGGCTCCTTACGTGTTTCCTTCCCATGCTTTCTTTATTCATGGGATCCTTTCAGTTCTCATGTTTGTTTTTATTCCAGAACTTTATCTTTAACCCCTATCACTCTCCATTCTTTTACAGTCTCCTGTGCAAGAGTCCCTGTGTACATTTCCGTCCCTATATTTTCTGACTCTATTCAGCATTCTCTGGAACCCTCAGTCCAACTTTCCTTCCTTTTTTTTTTTAATCTCTTTGCCTTTTGATGTTGGGAACTAGGCGAGCCTCTTGCCAACGTTTCTAGGTCTTCCTCCCATAAGATGTTGAGCATGTTTTCCCTCTCCTTTTCCCAGGCTCCTTCATTCTCCTAACCCTGGAAAAACTCCTAATTTCTCCTGCTGCTTCTTACCTCCGTCTTCGTCTCTTTTCAGGTTCTGTCATGGGCTCTGTGAGAACTTCATTTCCCCTGTTCTACTGTTCTTTCAACACAGCCAGTGAGTTATTTAGGATACCAATGTCTTAAGTTTCATTACCATTAGAAAGTTCTATGATCTACAATCATTACTTCTCCCCTTCTGATTTTCTTCTAAAGTAATGCAAGACCATTCATCACTTGTGTCTCCATTGTTTGGTGTTCCTTCACTGATCATTAAATACCCTGCCCTGCTAAAGATTGTCATTATTCTATTTCTTCCGTCCTTCATCCTTTTCTTCCCCGTGTTTTTTTCAAAACTTTCTTTAAGTTGATGATTTTTTCCTTTGTAACAATGGTGGTACAATTAACATGGAGAATGTAGACAGTTTTCTAAAATAAAATATCACATGGGTGTTAGTGTAAATGCTGTGCCAACACAACAGCATCCTACTTGACTTTGTTCTGCATTTGTGCAGTTGAGCACAACTTCACTTAAGTGAAAATGTTAACGTCATGCTCAGTCTCAGGATTTTTCTTTAAAAATTTTCATACATGATTAGTCCTTGCACTGTTGCTTGAGGTAACAGGAGCTCCACATTTTTCATCCAGGGAATATCAGCAATCTCCAGAACAGAGGGAGTTTGTTTGATGGAAGAATCCTGCAATGGTGTATGTAATAGCACAAAGCTGTGACATATAGGCAACTGAGCTTGTTTAAGTACTAGAAGTACAACACAGCAACTCTTGGGTATCACAGCTCCCTGTTAAGAATAAACACCTAACTTATCATCTTATGCTTTTTCCCAATTTATACAACTTGAACAAAAGTTTTCTGATTTAACTGTGCAATTCAGTAAGGAGGATTTATTAAAGCTTTCTGTACTTTGCTTACATATCTGAGGAAGAATTGCTGCCATCACTGCTGCAACTCCAGTATTGTCTATACTCATGTTCATAGTTTGGGGTCTTTTCCTTTCAACGCTCTGTCCCATGACTGAGAGGTCAACAGTCACATGATTTTCTCTGTGCTCTGTCTTGATCATTGACATAGAGCACACATTGATCCCTGTAGAGATTTTCTCATATATTAATTTTAAAAGTGATCTGTCAAGAAATCTGCCATATTATACGGAGCATTTTATACCCACCTAATTGCAAAATACTTAGATTTTATTTCTGCAGTAAGCCTTCATAACTTTTTGAAATAATGGCAAATTGTTGCAATGTGGTTTTCTTGCTAGCATCCATAATGAGCTGATAAAAAATCCACCACATAGATGACATATTTTGACTACATAATATCAAAGCCAAAGCATAGTCTAATCTTATTTAAATAAACTGTCAAATTTATTCTATTTCTTTGTTATCATCACAGTTCTTTTGTAATTAAAATTACATTATAGTTGATATTCTGATTGCAGTATGGTTCTATTTTTCTCCAAGTATTGCTACAAACTTCTACAGACAATAGGAGAATGGGGAAAAAAAAGACCCTCTGAAAGCACTCAAAAAAAAAGAACAAACCTCCTGAGCTGTTAAAGCACCATTACTAAATATTCTGTCATTAAGAAATTGTCTAAATCCCTGTTTCTCTCCAGAACAGGAGCTGTAAGCACTGTGTCTGCTAGAAAAGCAAGATGTGGGTGTTTTGGTGGGCTGTATATGTGGGAGTTACTTATCCAGTAGTTGTCTGGTTTTTAGAACACTATTTTAAGGTTGAAAATTTCACCCAACATATGTTTAGCAACTTGAAATACAGACGTCGCATTTTCTTGAATTTTCTTACTTTTATTACAAAAGCTTTAAATTTATAAAAGCTTCACATAACTTTTTTCCTTTTTGCAACATTTCTGCAACACGGGAGATGAATTTACCTTCTGCCCCACAAGTTTTCTCACATTTTAAATGTTCCCATCTGTCACACTGATGTATTTTTTCTGAAGGTTAGCTCTTCCTTTTCTTTCTGACTTTCATGTCTCCTCTGTCTTAAATAGGAAAATATTGAATTGTTTTCTTTTGAAAATCCTGCTTTAGGTATTCCTGCTGTTCTATTGCTGAATTATAGATAGTGTATGGATTTTTTTCAGCATCAACACAGGCTCTCATCTTATTTTGTCTCACAAACTAAATGGCATAGATATTTATTATTTTATTTACTAAGTGCTCAAAACGTTCTCACTTGGTCACGTGAAGTATTCGGGTTGTAGATCTCAAAGGACAATGTGTATACAGCATTCACTGGAAGCTGATCTCACATTCAAAACTAGTTTAGTACTGGTGAAAAATTAATGTATTTGATTTATACAGGTAATTGGGAAGGATAGATTATGATAAACTTAATTTTATCTGTTTTTTTGTTTGTCCATCCAGATTCTGTACGGCTGCCATTATTACATGAGAAATATAACTGAGATCTTGAGTACCTTGGCAACTACAAATCATAGAATCATAGAATAGTTTGTGTTGGAAGGGACCTTTAACAGTCATTTAGTCCAACTCTCCCTGCAATGAGCAGGGATACCTTCAACTACATCAGGTTACTCAGAGCCCCATCCAACCTGACCTGGAATGTTTCCAGGGATGGGGCATCTACCACCTTTCTGGGCAACCTGTGACAGTGTTTCACCACCCTCACTGTGAAAAATGTCTTCCTTGGATCTAGTTTAAATCTACCCTTTCAGTTCAAAACCATTGTCCCTTGTCTTGTTGTTACAGGCCCATCTTTCTTATAAGCCTCCTTTAAGTACTGGAAGGCTGCAGTAAGGTCTCCCCAGACCTTTCTCTTCTCCAGGCTCAGCAGCCCCAAGTCTCTCTACCTGTCCTCACAGGAGAGGTGTTCCATCCCTCTGATCATTTTTGTGGCCTTCATCTGGACAAGCTCTAACAACAGGTCAATGTCTTTCCTGTGCTGGGTACCCCAGAGCTGGACGCAGGATTCCAGGTGGGGTCTCATCAGAGCAGAGTAGAGGGGCAGAGTCACCTCCCTCCATCTGCTGGTCACACTTTTGATGCAGCCCAGGATACAGTTGGACTTCTGAGCTGTGGGTGCACGTTGCTGGCTCATGTCCAGCTTTTCATCCACCAGTATCCCCAAGTCCTTCTCGGTAGGGCTGCTCTCAATCCATTTCTCCCCCAGCCTGTATTGATACCAGGGGTTGCCCCAACCTAGATGCAGGACCCTGCCCTTGGCCTTGTTGAACCTCCTGAGGTTCACACAGGACCATTCCTCGAGCTTGTCTAGGTCCTTCTGGATGGCCTCCTGTCCCTCGTGGATGTCAACTGCACCACTCAGCTTGGTGTCCTGATGTGTCACTGCTCATCACCGACCTCTATCTGGACATTGAGCCATTGACCACCACCCTCTGGATGCGACCACCTACCCAACAGCCCACCCATCAAATCCATATCTCTCCAATTAAGATAGAGGGGTGTTGTGGGGGACCATGTCAAAGGTCTTACAGAAATCCAGAGAGTTGAAATCTGTAGCTCTTTCCTTGTCCACTGATGTGGTCACTCCATCAGCATCAAATCCCCTAGCACTGTAGAGAAGCAAGATTATTTACCCTACTTTAATGGACATATCAGTTTTCGTGTTTGAATAGAGTTTTTAATATTGTTTATGGCTCCTTCATTTTCATGTTGTTACTAACTGCTGCTTAGGATATTGCTATGCTTTGCATTTTGATAGTTTTGAATGACAAATCATCATTTTAAAACAAATGAAGTAATTATAAAGGTAAGGGTTTTTTTCATTAAACCTCATGCATTTAAAATAACAAGGGTTTAAACAGTATGTTTTTCAGTTTTAAGCATGATCTTTGCATTATTATTTAGTTCTTACACAGTGTCACCTTCTTGTGAAATTGTGTATATTATTAACTCAAGGCCTTACAGGACCTTTCAGTAAGACTTCCTTATTTAAGAGAAAAATCAAATAGTAGTCTTGTAGATGAGTATCCTTTTCAAAATTTATTACTATTATTCAGTTTAGCTATCAAAATCCCTTTGAAAATCTAATATACATTCTCATGATGAATAACCTTGGACAGTATTTTTTGAAATCATGCCACAGTAAGCCATGTGATTCAATAGCTTGTATATTAAAAAAGTTATGTGTTAATAACATTTGCCTAGGGTTGTAAGATTTTGCATATGTTTAACAAGCCTCTGTTGTGAATCCCTGTCTAATAATAATGGTCTTTGACACTTGTCGAGTCTTGTTCTACACTGCTTGCTATGTATGCTAACATTATAGTGGAATTTGCATGATTCTTTAATATTGCTATGCATATTTGTCAGGTGAGATGTGCTTTGCAGATATAATAAATTGGCAACAACAGTGACTTGAAATTGCTTGCTCTTGTTTCTAAAACGTTTATGACTTCATACTTTTACTGGGATGCAGAAAAATTATTTATGCAGTTTATCCAATTTTATCTATACATGAACATTATTTGTCTCCATTTTACCTGAGAATATTTTACATGCATTGTGTTTCTAGTATCATATTCATTTGAACAGAAGGCTAATACTGATGTCTAGGACTTTGGCCATCATTTATATAAAGATGTTCTGAGACTGTGCACAAGACAGACTGAGACCTAAAGTTTCTGTCACACAGATATTATAAGTCATCCAGTCTGACTTTTTCGGGTAACAGTAATCTCATGAATCCAGATTGACACAACATGCTGATAGCTTTTTGAGCTAATCACTGCGACAGGTTTCCTAGTTTTTGTATGAACATTGTGAAGCGACCTTAGGCTTTTATTATGATCCTTCTGCCTCTTGTGAAGCTGGAGGCTTTTAATGATGAGGTTTTTTAATGATGAGACTAGACACAGTTGTTAGGAGAGTTTTGACATAATTTTGGGAGCCCTGTGACTGATTTATCTTCAGAAGTATTTTAAAAAGACTATATTTGTGGTGCATTTGCAAGTCATCTGAATTTTACTGAGTTTATGTATTTTGTCTATTATGTTTTCACTTTCACAAGATGATATTCTTTCTTGCAAATATTACATTTAAAGAAGCTATTAACCTCATAGTCATTTAAACTGTTTGTTTAAGGTAGTTCACTCGACATAAGTTATGTATTTCTGATGCCATGTGTAGTGGGCAGAAGATATTTCTAATAGCATAGAGGTGACTTTGTAGCTCTGTGTTGGGCATTACAAACTGAGATCATTACGGGAGAGCCAGAGAATGTTTCTGTGTATTTATGGTGAAAGCTGCTTATTCAACAAGCAAGGTAATTTCACCGAAGAGGATCTTATTTTTAAGGATCTTATTACTGCACTTTAGCTTCACAAAGTAAAGTCCATTCCCATTAGTTACATTTCTCTGTGGCACAGAATATATATCTTTCCCGATCAAATAATAGAAACAGGCAGTGACTTTTACAAGCAAGTATGATTGCCTGAGGCCATGCTGGGCTCACTGATGATGTAGGTTTCCATTAAGTTTTCAAACCAAAAAAGGAGCATTCCATGATCTTGGATCTATACTTCAGAAATACCTTTGAGCTTAGCATCACCGTGATAATTTCACAAGCAAATTTTCTACTGCTGGCTGAAGAGCTCTTGGTTAATAGAGATTAAATATAATTTTACAGAACAGCTAAAATATAAGAGAGCTTTTTTCATTATCAACTACTTATCTTGGTGCTGTAGGGATGAGAGAAGTCTTAGTAATGATATTGGCCTTGACAGACATGATGGGCAGAACAGGATGAAGTGATATTTTAAAAAATCTTAGAAGTGTTTTTTTTTATAAATTGACATGTTATAGTATTTTTGATTGTCAGTTTATGTCACCAGCAGTCAGGTAGTGAGCCAGATGAAGTAAATGAAATGTCTCCCCCTGACTTAGCTTGTTTTGAGTAAGAACTTTACATTTGCTGATGAAATAAATTTTATGTCAATCTAGGGGAGTATCTTGAGAGTCAAGATTCATCCTAAAATCGTTATCCAGGAGGAAAAGTGATATATTTTTTCTAGCTTACAGCACCTCATGCCTGAAGTGCAGAGCACAGCTCCTACTAGGGCAGTGTAAGAAACTAGGTTCTGAAGTTTTCTGTGGGAAAAGAAAAAAAAACAACAAAACCACTTATGAAAGACAATTAAGTGCTTCCTAACAAAAGGAAAGAAGTGACCTGCAGCTAGCATTGCCTCTTGGTGGTCATTAGCAGGCCCTCTCCTTTTTAAAAGACACACAGAGGAAGAGAATATCCTCTGTGTGGTTAAAGTATTGGATTCTGCACAGCAGTGGGGATAAGTGGAATGCTTGCACTATATCTTGAGAAAGATTGACTTTTTCATGTGGTTACGCTTAAGCTTGAAAAACAGAAAGGTGAGAAATAGCAGCATTTGATCCTTATGCCAATGATAGAGTTTCATTGCCTTAAGACCAGAAAGTAGAAGCAAGATGTTGCTATTCCTGGGTAATTTCCCTAATCATAAAGTCCTAGAGTTACATTCCTCTTATTTTCTCTCGCAATGGCCCTATGGCTCTTGTTCCCACTGCTGCAGCATTATGTTAGTTTCCTGTAGGAGGCAGAAAGGGGAATATAGAGAATTATTAATTCTTCTATACCTTACATGCAAAAGCATCTCATTTCTCTTGTGATCTTTACCAACTGTCATTAAATTACTGTACAACAGAAAATGTAAATGTCCAACATCAGAACTACAGAGAGATGTTTTGGTTCCAGGGTAATCTCATTTCTCCTATTATGTCATTAAAGCTGTTTCTGTGTCCTATTCTTCTGACCATGCTGACCTGCAGCTGCTTTCTCTCTGCACTAACAAGAAGAGCTGGTGTTGTGGTTTAACCCCAGTTGGCAGCTAAGCCTTACGCAGCTGCTCGCTCGCTCCCCCACGGTGGGACAGGGGAGAGAATCAGAAGAGTAAAAGTGAGGAAACTCATGGTTTAAGATAAAGACAGTTTAATAGGTAAAGCAAAAGCCGGGCACACAAGCAAAGCAAAACAAGGAATTCATTCACTACTCTCTACGGGCAGGCAGGTGTTCAGCCATCTCCAGGGAAACAGGGCTCCATCACCCGTAATGGTTTCTTGGGAAGACGGACACCATAATGTCCTTCCACCCCTTCCTTCTTCTTTGTCCCAGCTTTATATACTGAGCATGACATCATATGGTATGGAATACCCTTTTGGCCAGCCTGGGTCAGCTGTCCCGGCTGTGTCCCCTCCCAGCTCCCCGTGCACCCCCAGCCTGCTCGCTGGCAGCCCAGCACGAGAAGCTGGACTGTCCTTGACTGCTCAGCAACAACCCAAAACATCAGCACGTTATCAACAGTTTCTCATCCCAAATCCAAAACACAGCCTCACACTGGCTTCTGTGAAGAAAATTAACTCTACCCTGGATGAAACCAGGACAGTTGGGAACATTAAAGGCCTTTTATACCCCCAGCTGGTATTCACCACAGACTGATTCTTGTAGTGGTCACCCCTTCCCAGCTCTAGTTTACAGATCTCTCTATTGTAATTGTTTTTGGAAAGCCACCTTTTGGATGTGTCTGCGAGGAGGAGGTAACAGTAGCTTGCAGTAGTTGCTATCAGGAAGGTAAATACCACAGCAAATTATATATTTTGTGCTTTATTAATTATAGTGACACTATGCTTGAATAGCTGGCATTATTTAAAGAGGAAATATTGAAAAAAGGGCCAGGACTGGTTAAAAAAACATCTTGCTATTAGTGTCTGGGAGTAGTATATTGGCCTAGTAAGTGTAATAAATGCTCTGGCAACATTGAAGACACGGGATATTAGAGAATGGAATGCAAGTAGGTACTCAAAGACAGTGAAATAAATATTTATAGTACAAATGTAAATCATTTAAGTTCTTTTTCTGATTTTTTTTACCCACTGTGCCTGTTAAATTATAGAACAACATATTTGGACTTTTTCAGCTCACCATTCTTTAATATTTAGAAGATGCATAGTGTTAGAGCAATAAAAGATTAATTTGAGAAGATTATTTTAATATCAAAGACATAAAATACTATTGTTTTTATTATGCTTGTCAGTATTTACTTCTGAGATAGTGTTTAAAGATTCAAGTTAGTAACAAATCATAAAATTCAATTAAAAATTTTCAGAATAAAATACAAAGCTTTCTATTAATAATGTAAAATTCAACACTTACTGTGAAGTTGCTCATGATATTTTTGGAATTCTAGAGGGAATTAATAGTGTCAGTTTCACTTATTCTATAGAAAAATAAATTTCAATTTGCAAGCACGTTGGAATAATTTTCATATGAGATAAACAACAATATTCTGTTAAACTTTAAGAAAACAGTTAACTTTCCACCTGAGAAATGGACTGGGGGTTTTTGCATAAGCAATATTTTGTAGTTTCCTGTACATGGAGTTGACAGTGACTTAATAAATGTGTGGTTATGTTATTAATACTAATTAATTGTGAATAATCAGAGATAAATAAACCTGACATCTCCAGCTTTTAAGGAAATAGATCATGGGAAATGTCTCACAGGAGAAGAAAAGTTGATAAATAAAATATTATGATCTTTAGCTGAATTGCATAAAATGTAGAATAACTGCAGACACAGGGTGAAGCAGGTGTTAAAAAAACATCAAAAGATATTTGTTTTGCTTCAGTGCAGAACAGCAAAAATTTTTAAATCTTCTTCTGAGAAAAGATTTTCCTACTCAAGTCCAATACAAAGAGAGACCTTGAGCTGGTCCCATTCCGTTGCCAGTTCAAACTTAATTTTTCTATGACAGTCCAATGCAGCTCCTGAAAGGACTGCAACTTTATGATTCCTTTCAAATCGAAAGTGCTTATTAAAAGTAAAAAGAGTGGAAATAGTATATATGGTTATATTTACAATAAACACGGGGTTTAACAATTCTTTAGGTTATTCAGCACCATTTGATGAAGCTATATTTTGTTACACTTTCTATGCTAAATAATCTTCTGTACCAGGTTTGCATGGCAAGGTTTTGGTAGTGGGGGTGCAATGGGGGTGGCTTCTGTGAGAAGTTGATAGAACCTTCCTTGTGTCCAGCAGAGCCAGTGCCAGCCAGCTCCAAGAGGGACCCAGCACTGGCCAAGGCCATCAGTGATGGTGGTAACGCCTCTGGGACAACAGTCAAGAAGGGGGACAAAAAATGGCACAGAAGATGCAGCTGGAGGGAGGAGTGAGAAGATGTGAGAGGAGCAGCCCTGCAGACCCCCAGGACAGAGCAGGAGGGGCAGGAGGGGCTCCAGGCGCCGGAGCAGAGGTTCCCCGGCAGCCCCTGGGGAAGCCCATGGGGAGGCCGGCTGTGCCCCTGCGGCCATGGAGCTCCACGGGGGAGCAGATCTCCACTTGCACCCAGGGAGGGCCCCACGCTGGAGCAGGGGGATGCCCAAAGGAGGCCGTGACCCCGTGGGAAGCCCACGCTGGAGCCGGCTCCTGGCAGGGCCTGTGGCCCCGTGGAGAGAGGAGCCCCGGCTGGAGCAGGGTTGCTGGCAGGACTTGTGATCCCGCGGGGGACCCAGGCTGGAGCAGTTTGTGAAGAACTGCAGCCTGTGGGAAGGACTGACATTGGAGAAGTTTGTGGAGAGCTGTGTCCTGTGGGAGGGACCCCAGGCTGGAGCAGGGGCAGAGTGTGAGGAGTCGTGCCCCTGAGGAGGAAGGAGCGGCAGAGGCAACGTGTGATGAACTGACCACAACCCCCATTCCCCGTCCCCCTGCGCTGCTCGGAGGGGAGGTGGTAGAGAACTCAGGGGTGAAGTTGAGCCGAGGAAGAAGGGAAGGGTGTGGGGAAAGTGTTTTAAGATTTGGTTTTAGTTGTCATTATCCTACTCTGATTTGATTGGTAATAAATTACATTAATTTTCCTGAAGTCAAGTCTGTTTTGCCTATGACAGTTAATTGCTGAGTGACCTCCCTGTCCTTATCTCGACCCACAGGCTTCTTGTTATATTTTCTCTCCCCTGTCCTGCTGAGGAGGCAGAGTAATAAAGTGGTTTTGGTGGACACCTGGCATCCAGCCAGGGTCAACCCAACACATATTCTGAAATACTTTTTTTTTGGTCTGAAATTTAAGGATTACAAACTAAAACCAATAAAACAACCCAGCTTTGGGCAGAGAAAAAAACTGATAGAACTTGGACTCTAAAGAGTAAGAATATGGAAAGCTACATCCATTTGCCATAAAAGTGCATTTAGCCACGATGCCTACAGGCTGCAGACAGTGTAACCTCAGTTTCACTACATCACTGAACCACCTTTTATTTGTTTTTTTTATTTCTCAGCTTAGAGATCAAATATTCTTTTTCCATCAGCACTTTTTCTTCTTAGTATTTGTATGTTTTTGTACCAAAATTGGATAACCGTTTTCATGAACAGTGGTTTGCTCCTGGTCTTTCCCTACTTCCTACAATGGAAGGGGAATTTTCCCTTCATAAATTGACTGAAAAATTCTGTTATTATAATTTGTGCTAATGTCATAGAATCATAGAACAGTTTGGGTTGGAAGATTGTCTAGTCTATAGCCCTTGCAGGGGGCAGGGCAGGGACATCTTTCGCTAGATCAGATTGATCAAAGCCCCATCCAAGCTGACCTTCACCACTTCCAGTGATGGGGAATCCACAACTTCTCTGGATACTTGTTCCAGTGTCTCACCACCCTCATAGTTAAGAATGTCTACCTTATGTCCAATCTAAACCTGCTCTTTTTTAAGGTTTAATTTGTTTAAAACAATTGCCCCTTGTTCTGTCACTACAGGCCTTGGTAAAAAGTCTTTCTCTGTCTTTCTTATAAGCCTCCTTTATATAGTGAAAGGCTGCAATGAAGTCTCCTTGGAGCCTTCTCTTCTCCAGGCTGAACAAAGGCTGACTCCCCTCTCTGCCTTTCCTCATTGGAGAGGTGTTCCAGCCCTCTGATCATTTTGTGTCCCTCCTCTGGACAAGCTCTAGCAACAGGTCGATGTATTTCCTGTGCTGGGCACTGCAGAGCTGGATGCAGGACTCCAGGTGGGGTCTCACCAGAGCAGAATAGGGCAGAGAACCACCTCTGTCAACCTGCTGGCCACCCTGCTGCAGCCCAGGAGATGGCTGGCCTTCCTGGCTGAGAGTGTACATTGCCGGCTGATCCACCAGTATCCCCAAGTCCTTCTCAGCAGGGCTGCTCTTAATCCATTTCTCCCCCAGCCTATACTGATACTGTGGGTTGCCCCGACCCAGGTGCAGGACCCTGCACTTGGCCTTGCTGAACTTCATAAAGTTCACATGGGCCCATTACTCGAGCTTGTCATGGTCCCTCTGGATGGCATCCTGTCCCTTGTGGATGCCAGCCGTGCCACTCAGCTTGGTGTCATCTGCAAACTTGCTGAGAGTTCACTCAAACCCACTATGTCATTGATAAAGATATTAAATAGTATCGGTCTCAGTATGGACCCTTGAGGGACACCACTCATTACTGCTTTCCACTTGGACATTGACTGTAACTCTTTGGAAGCAACCATCCAAATAATTCCTTACACATCTAACAGTTCATCCATGAAATCCATATCTCTCCAATTTAGCATCAAGAATGTTGTGGGGGATCATATCAAAGGCCCTACAGAAATCCAGGTAGCCCTTCCCTTGTCCATAGATGCAGTATCTCCATCATAGGCTACTAGATCTGTTAGGCTTGATTTGCCCTTGGTGAAGCCACGTTGGCTGTCTCAAATCATCTCCCTTTCTTCCTTATGTTTTGACATATCTTCCAGGAGGATCTGATCCATGATATTACTGGGCATGAAGGTGAGGCTGACTAGTCGGTAGTTCCCAGAATCCTCCTTATTACCCTTTTTAAAAATGGGCGGAATGTTTACCTTTTCTTCAGTCTCTGGGGACTTTGCCCGACTGCCATGACTTTTCAAATATGATGGAGAGCAACTGAGTGACTACATCAACCAGTTCCCTCAGGACTCTGGGATGCATTTTGTCACATCCCATGCGCCTGTATATGTTCTGGTTCTTCAGGAGGTCTCAAACCTGACATTCTCTTAGGATGGGAGGGACTACAATCCCCCAGTCCCTGCCTTGAGGTTCTGGGTCTTGAAAGACACGGGAAGAGGGGTTACCATTGAATACTGAGGCAAAAAAAACCCCAATTGTTGAGTACCTTGGCCTTCTCCATGTTGGTTGCCAGTAGTTCTGTCTTATTTATTGGGGGGTGCATTTTCTTTAATCTTACTTTTCTGACCAATGTTCCTGTAGAAGCCTTTTTTATTATTCTTCACATCCCTTGCCAAATTCAACTCCAGTTGTGCCTTAGCTTTTCTGATCCCATCCCTACACATCTAGGCAGTGTTCGTATATTCCTCCCAGAATACATGTCTCTGGTTCCACTGCCTGTGAATTTTCTTACACTTCAGTTTGACCATGAGGTCCCTACTTGTCCATCCTGGTCTCCCACCACCCTTGACTGATTTTTGACACATGGGAATTGACAGCTCTTTATCTCTAGGAAAAATGTCCTTAAAGAGCTGTCAGCTCTGTCCAGCTACATTACCCCTGAGGGCAGTTTCCCAGGGGGTCCCATCCACTAATTCCTTAAACTACTGAAGCTTCGATCTCCTAGAATTCAGAATCTTGACTTTACTTTGCCTGGCCCATATCCCTCAAGACTGTGAATTCTATCAGGGCATGATCACTGCAGTCCAGGCTGCCACCACTCTTGACCTCTAATTCTTTCATCTGTGTTGATAAACTAAAGGTCTAGTAATGCATCTCCTCTGGTTGGGTTTATCTGGATTAAAAAATTACCCTTGATACAGTACAAGAGTCTCCTGTACCTCTCACAGTTTGCTGTGCTGCTTTTCCAGCAGATGTCAGGGTGAATGACGTCACCCAGCACAATCAGGGTGTGCAAGCATGATGCTTCCCGTAGCTGAAGTAAGAATGTTTTGTTAACAGGCTCCCCTTGATCAGGCAGCCTGTAGTAAACACCAACTACAAGGTTTCTTTTGTTGGCTTGGCCTCTGATTTTTACTGATACCTCTCAACCTGTTCATCACCTCTGTGCAATAGCTTCTCTATTAGGTGATATTACTGCCCTGAATAACTCCCAAACCTCACATACCACACCCTAACAATAAATTATATATATTATGTTTTTAATCCTCTATATACCACTGTGAAGTATTTTGCATGAAGTAGTAAACAAAATTTCAATGTTACCAACCATTCATAACTGTTCTGAATAAACCAAGAATCAAAAATACCCCAACTCTCAAAAATTTTAACTCCTGAGAATTTTAGAAATGTAACAAATTGAAATACGTTATTCGAGACTAAACCTCAGACTACCTTCAGTCATATCAAATTAAAGGTTTGTCTAGATAGTTCACAGATGAGTTTTTGAGATTTAATTATTTTTACAAGAGATTTCTTTCATGAATTCTGACTGCATTGCTTAATAACATACATTCTCTGTTTCTGTTTGTCAGTTTTGGTACCCTCTCAAAGATGTGATGAAGATAACTCACTGGAAAAATGTAAATCCTCTGAATATTTCTAGGCAAAGAGATTTCATTATTTTTCCTGTGGTTTTCCATATCACCATGAATAAGCATGTAGAAATAAAAAAACTTTTTGTTGTAGTGTCATAGGTCTAAATCTTAAAGCAGGTGTTGGTGAGATGATTTAAAAGAACTCACATTGACTGAACTTCTGCATTCATAGAAGTTTCTGGATGTTTGCCGTAACACTGGACTTCCAAAATGTCATGGTATAACCCCAGCTGGCAACTAAGCACCACACAGCTGCTCGCTCACTCCCCCATGGTGTGATGGGGAAGAGAATCGCAAGAGTAAAAGTGAGAAAACTTTGTGGGTTGAAATAAAGACAGTTTAACAGGTAGAGCAAAAGCCGCGCACACAAGCAAAGCAAAACAAGGGATTCATTCACCACTCCCCATGGGCAGGCAGGTGTTCAGCCATCTCCAGGGAAGCAGGGCTGCACCATGCGTAATGGTTTCTTGGGAAGACAGACACCATCACTCCAAATGTCCCTCCACCCCTTCTTTCTTCATCCCAGCTTTATATACTGACCGTGATGTCATATGGTATGGAATATCTCTTTGGCCAGCCTGGGTCAGCTGTCCTGGCTGTGTCCCCTCCCAGCTCCCCGTGCACCCCCAGCCTGCTCGCTGGCAGGCCAGCACGAGAAGCTGGACTGTCCTTGACTGCTTAACAACAACTGAAAACATCAGCACATTATCTACATTTTCTCATTCCAAATCCAAAACACAGTCTCACACTAGCTTTTATGAAGAAAATTCACCCTACCCTGGCTGAAACCAGGACACAAAATTGTCATTAAAACATATCATTGTGGTCAAACAAAAAGAAAGTGTTTTCAATTACACAAAATAAACAACTTTTGCATTAGTTTGGAGATTTCTCAGAGGGAAAAATTCTGGAGTCTGTGTGAAGTCAGAGTGCACAGACTCTGTAGGATTGTTAGTTCTAATTGGAGAAGAAGTGTAAGGGTGTCATTTCACAGCCACACCAGCAAATGTGGTGCTTTATTATGATCTTCATTCCTTGTATTCTGCCTTCAGTAGTGTTTTTAGATCTTGCTGTAACTTTGGTACAGACCGTAGTGCTCAAAGCCTGGTATTGCCTATCAGCCAGAGCTGCCTTCAGGGCACAGGCAAATAGACTGCAGCACTTTCAGTCATGTTAGCATCAGCTGGGCAGTTCCCAGAATTTATAAGTGCTCCCACATGGCCCGGGGCAACTGAGGACATGGGAGCTGAATGGAGTGAGCTGTAGGAAGGAAAGAAGAAGGAAACCTCTGTTTAGAGCCTCTGTCACCCCTGTATCATCCTCATGTCCTATATCTGCACCAACACTTTCCAGTCCTCCTCCATTCTACTCCCATTTTTCTGTCCCAAATCAGCAGGGCCAGGGTATAGGAAATGAGCTCACCTCAATGGAGTTCATCTGCAGAGGGATGCTTCCCTCCTGTTATGTATAACTATGGTGAAATAGGGATCTCATCCTCCCCTGTGCTTAAACTATGAAAGAATTCAGACAGGCTTCTCATGAATTCATTTTTAAGAAGTGAAATCCAGTTTTTAGCTAGCTCATAGTCTGCATAGTTAAACTGAGAACTTATTAAAGACCTGCTGAAGAGGACAATGTGCAAGCAGTTCACTTTCATGAAGCACACAGACAACAGTAATACAAAAGACCATTTAACAATTCATTATTTTGTAATTAAAAATATGGACAGTTGTATAAGTTTAGTACCTGGTGGTTATTCGGTTCTCTCTGAGATTTTAGATGCAGATAGCTTTTGCATCAAAAAAATCCCACAAACAAAATGGAAAAGAACATGGAGATGATTTTGCTTTTGAAACCAGCTTTATGCAGAAGAGTAAAGCTATATGGAAGCAATATTCCAGATCTTATTTCAGTGCCTGATCTATGAGATTATTCTTCCTCTTAATCTGGCTATCAGAATTTTTTTCTTACTATTACCCTTAACACGACCTCTAAGGTTCTATCAAGCAGATACTGAAATTTATTTTAATCATTACAACATAATATGGTACAGAGGAGAACATTTTGATGAACTGTGGATAATCCTTCTTTGTTCCTATGAAGGAATGTGATAGTCTGCTTCATTTAATACACTCTGCTTTTCCATAACAGTCTTTTTAAGGAATGTAATTAAGATAAGTGACTAGCTTTTCTCGAGGAAGAAAAAATAAACTGCACATACATTTACAGAAAGAGGTAACAAAAAAGGGTTTTATTGCCTGGTCTTTTTCTAATTGTGACATTTTATGGGGTTTTATGTGTTAATATATTGTGTGCTTTCTGTTTCTTCAACATTAACCGTTTTAGCATCCTGCCACAGCAATGGCTGTTACGGAAAATGGTATCATAAGTGAAAAATAAAATAAGTACTACCTTTTTGTTCTGAAACAAAGATAAAGATATAAGTAAAATAAAAAAAATCCCTTGGGTCCACCCTAAAGCTTTTCTTTTTCATATATTCCTCAGATCTAGAGATTTCACTAGGTCTATAAACAACAGTCTCATGAATAAGAAGCTTTTTAAACAGTTCGGTTCCAGGTGAGTCATAGCTCTGAATCATACAAAACTATAGTATCAAATAGCTTTCCTCCTACAGCATACATCGGGGAAAAAAAGGGAATAAAAAAAAAAAATCAACTTCTAATTTTGCTGCATTTGCATATGAGGAAAACATTAATATCTTATTATAGTCTTCTTCTCTGTGAGTCTGTAGAAATCCCATAAATTAGATTACTGCTTTTAATCTATGTTAACAGCAGGCCTAAAGAAAACAGATAAAAGAGGAATCCTTAAATAAAATTTTGGTTTCTGTCCTCAGTATTTAAGGGAAATGCTCTCCAAACAGCTGTTAGCTAGTATGAAACCCAAAGATCAAAAGGAAACCCAAAGATGAAATTTATGCACCTAATTAACAGTCATAGGACAGTCACAGGAATTCTGGGACATCTAAACATCTCAGATGGGTTTAAAAAACCCCACATAGGTCACATGAAAAAAGCCCTCAATACTCACAGGAAATGTAAGAATAAGATATGCTAAGATTTCATGCTAAGACCTCCATGCCTTAGCACACAATTATTAACACACTATGTTCAGCCTGTGTCACAGGATAGTTCTTGAACACTTATGATCACACCTATTATCTTTTTAAAGTACTTTAAAAATTGTTAAGTAAGATGTGCACCAAAATTTTATTTTTTGTTAAATAAGGACATTGCCTCTGTCAAAAAAAGAAGAATAATGATTGTATATAAAAGGGAGATAAAGACAAAAAATTTAAAGCTTGAATTGTCTTGTCAAATCTTCTGTGAACAGATCTTTTCAAAAATTATTGAGATTGTCTAATAGATTGCTGTTTTACTAAAGACATAGTAGCTTTCAGGACAAGATAAGTATCTTTTGTTCTTTGAGCAGGTCTGTGTAATATGAGTAAAAGAGAGAGTAAGTCTTTGGGGAGTGGATTAGAGGTTAAAAAAAATTAAAAATTTGACCTGACTGGTATTATTTACCTTCTAAAATGAAGACCAATTTTGTCTTGGATCTAAACACTCCAATAACAGAACCATCGTCTTCTGTTTGTAATCTAGCGTTTCTCTTTATGGAATAGTTATTTTCAGGAGAGAATGTGATTTTGAGACAATTTTTGATCACTTGAACTAATATTAATATTTTATTTATTACAATATTAATAATTTATTAGCTTGTTCTCAATATTTTCACTAACGTTACTCTAAATAAGAGCTAATATAATTAATGCTGTAGTATTAAAAGCTCAATGAGCTGTTACAAGGCAATTTATACTTCTCCTTGTTGATATTTCTGACCTATGGATTTCTTCCTCCTCTAACTAATCAGTAAAAGTTAGATTTTTTGCTATTATTATTTTGGTTTTTTTTAAAATCATGGTTTTTTTTACCTGGAAAAAGTTTTCTGAGTGAGGTCCCTAAATGGCTGCCTAAGAACTTCTGTTGGCAGCCGTTGAGGAGCAGTGCTTCCAGTCAATTTTTGTAGTGTATGTTGCCTGCTTAAAGGGACTCTGAAACTTTGGCTTGGGGTTGCAGTTTAACATTACATATAACCTAGTGTAATTGAAAGCTGCTGCTGAAAGTAGGATCTGGATCTTGACATATGATACAGACTGATGTCTATTATGATAAATATATAAAATTCTGCTTTTTGCCCAGAACTCCCTATGCACTTCAGTGATACTGTATGGAATTAAAAGCTTTAGTCCAATTTATTTGACCTCAGATTTTTAAGGGCCAAATAAGTCTATGACATCCATTTTACCATGCAAGAACAAATAATGTGTAGAAAATACTGTTTACAACTGGGGTTTGAGAGGGATTTTTTTGAGAAAACTGATCAAATTCTAATAAGTGAGATGAACATATGTAACTGAACTCCATGAGAGCATGTAAGACCAAATAAAGTGAGAGACACATTTTGTTACACGGTGATCAGCACAAATTGCCTCCAAAATTATCTTAATCCAGTTGAATCTTTGAAGATATTGATTTAAATCCACTAGAATATAAAGAAGGAAGATTCATCTTTAGTGCTTAAAGTTTCCTCATTTTTGCACATAGGAGGAAAGTAATAACATGTTACTCTTGCTTGGATACCACACAGAGATAGGAATGAGTGACATCACTAGTTAAGAAAGAATACATGGACTGAAAAGGGCTGGCTGTTGAAATTATAGAAAATATTTACTTCCTCACCCAGAGCATCTGAATGTGAGGGTTAGGCTGAAACAGTTAATCAGTCATGTCCACCTCCCTGTGATGTCAAAAAAGGTTCAGGGGAGTCCGAGAGAAGTAACTGATTAAAATGCCTGTATGTAAAGACAGCAGAGTGGAGCAAGTCTGCCTGATAAATGTTTTGAAATTTGGCTCCCTAGCAATGTCTATTTGCTAGTTCCATAGCAATGTATGATTTGCAAATAACAATTAGTGGCTTATGAAATTGCATATGGTTTTCAAAATATCTAAAATAGCAGAATTAATAAGAACTGCAACACATTAATGGCTTAGAATGTTCTGAAACAAGTTGCATTACTTAACCTTGGGGCTTTTGTTTATTGACCATGTACATTTTGATAGACTTTTTCATTGAAGTATGTCTACTTTGTCTTTTAAATATGCCTAAGCATTTTTTGAATGAAAGTCACAATCTTCTTTATTAACCATCTTTCAAAGTGGAGAAAGACAGCTGCCAACCTTAGAAAAAGTTTTTTTTAAAAAAACACATTTTTACCACTACAAAATAAAAGCAATAACATTTTCTGACATTTTCAATTATTTTGTCGTTCTCTTTTGCTAACTATGTTGTTTTGTTATTTCTAAAAACAGACTTCTATGTATGTATGATCTTTCTTCTCCTTTTTTAGGTGGAAGCATCTGATATAACATTTCATATGCTGGACTTAAAACAGGAGACAAAGAAAAAAAATTGGTAGAAAATGTGAAAAGAAAATCAATAGATGCAGACATGCATTCGTACATACATTCAACACTCAAGAGCATAACCTTTTAAAACATGAAGGTTTTTTCTTTCTTTTTTTTTTTTTTTCCCAAGGAACTGTGTCAGAAGAAGGCAGCTTTGGAGTTGTTGAAGAGAGATTATCCCACCTCTATTTCCTCGAAGAGGTAAAAAACAGCATTTGTAGGTAAGTATGAAGCTGAAACTATCTTTTTTTAACTATGACTCTTGTAGGTAGGACTCACTGAATCCATGATAGACTATAAGATGCCTGAGGGAGTAGATCATATGCCTATGGGGAGGAAAAAAGTTAAAAGCTATGCTTGGGTTACAAATTCAATTTCGAATACATAATTATTTCAGTTGGCATTTACCAAAGTATTTGCAAAAAGAAAAGCTGAGATATTTTAAAGACACTTCCCCAAGGCTTCAATAAAAACTTTTTTTTTTTAATGATTTACCAGACATAACATGCTTTGACAACCTGAGAGCCTTCTGTAGCCATGCAGTTTTATCCCAAATCCTAGTTTGACACTTTCCTAAAGTTCTTTGGATGTGATCTGAAAGCAACTGTATTTAATGAAAGTCTCATAATAATATTGAATATGATTTATTGCCAAAATGGTATTTGTTTTAATGTAAACAAAAGTATGCAATGACTTTCCTGTTATATGCTTGGAGATGTTATTTAAGACCCTGATTCCATAAACTATTGGAAGACATGAGATTGAGTCTCAAGCCATGTTAAACAAGAATGGAGACCTGCATGATCAAAATCAATTACATGCTTAAATACTTTTCAGGATCAGAGCCAGTGTTGTCAGCAGTCAGCATCATTCTACAGATAGGTAATTTCACGTTGCCTTTGTCAAGTTTATACCATTATGTTTTCTTACAGCAAGGCACATATGACTGTTTTGTATGTCTTAGTCTGATGCAGTTTAGCAAACAATTAAAGCGTCTGTCCAGGTCATTCAACTGGCTACACATCGTTGTATGGTTAGTCATGCAAGCATTTTGTTCTGTTTTTCCAAACTGGCTTTAGAAGCTCTTCTGATGTTGACTTCCTTGCCAGAATAGCTTTGTTTTCCTCTGCCTTCCCTCTCCTCCCCATCTTTATAATATCTGATTGCTAATTAAAACAGATAGACTTAAGAGAATGTTAATACTAAATTTAATGCATCAAATTAAGCTATACAACCTGAAAGTACCTGATTTTCTAGCAAAACCACATAAACTTTTTGAAAATACATATTTTCAGTGTATGGCAGGTCCCTTATTAAACTTAAGATAACTCTCTCTGTTGCACAATTTCCAATCCTGTCTATTAAAAAATTATTTCTGCATCTTTCTCTGTAGTTTATAATTTGCTTCAAAAGGGATGGATACATATTAAAACTTTTATTTAAATTGAATACAGAATTACAATATTCTGGAGCAAATACTGTTTAATATGGGAATATTCTTAGAATATGAATAATTTACTTCAGTTTAAACTTGTTGAAGTTTGGATTTCTAATATAAACTAACTTTCTAAACTTCTGTTAGAGTAATTGTTATAGGTAGCGTTCCTCCACTGTGCAATTCATTTCTCCTAAGAAACTTTTTTTCAGAGTATATGAGTCATATTCTACACATTCCTGTCTCCTATTATTGATTTTAGCAGAAACCTGATTATTAAACTACATTTAGTCTATCAGTCGGCTATCACTAAATGAGCTGAATCATAGAATCATAGAATTTTTGGGTTGGAATCATGTTGGAATCACATCAACAATGCATACCATGCCCATACTTCGATGTTCTGTATTTTATATTCATCATTTAGTACCTTTTAACAGAAAATGTAGTGCTTTTCTATTTCCTTTTTGGATTTATTTTATACTTTTACAAGTTGCACCACCAGTTGTAGAAAAGACAGCTGAGAGTAGGGTAGGTGTGGTTCAGGGACCTGTACCATTGGCCAGTCATCTGTCTGGCGTCTCTTTCCAGGGCCGAACATGTGCCTTCTCTCTTGCAGGGTGCTGCAATGCACTCACTGCCAGAGTGAAGGCAGGACTTGTCCCTCTGGGATGGAGAAACCACCTTCATTAGTTGTACTTCCTTGGCAAGCGCAGCTGTTTGGAGCTCTGCTACATTGTCTCTTGGGATTACCTGTTATCTGTAGTAAATACAGTGGCAAAATCAACACTTCCAAACAACATATTAGATATTAATCCCAAAGTTCATATCAGTGTGCAAATGGATTTTTAAAAAAGATTCCTGTAAGCATATTGTCACATCTAACAGCTTAAATATGTTTAAATTATTAATAGAATCATAGAATCTTTAAGGTTTTAAAAGACCTTTAAGATCATCAATTCCAACCGTCAACCCAACACCACCATGCCCACTAAACCATGTCCTGAAGTGCCATGTCTACACTTTTTTTGAATTCTTCCAGTGACGGTGACTACACCACCTCCCTGGGCAGCCTGTTCCAACATTTGACCACTCTTTCTGTAAAGAAAATGTTTTTCTTTTCTCACATCTCACTTTCTGAAGTGATAGCTATTGAGTAGCAGTCACTGTCTCTTTTCTAAACATCCTCTCAGCCTTAATAGAAATGAAGTTTGCAGCATTTTTCCTATTCTAGTTTTCAGTTTCTTCAAGGTCACAGGTTAGGACTTCTGCCTGTCAAAACCACTAAAACTCTAGCAAAACAAAGTAATGGTTATTTACACAGTGGTAGTTTTAAGTTTCCCATAAGGTTGTTTTTCATATGCTAACTATTCTACAATCTAATTTCTCCAGGAATTATGCCTAGATATAAATTTTATTCTGACAAGACCCATTTCCTTCTTATTAATGGTATCTCAAATTTCTTAGAGTTTCACTAAATATGGATTGTTTAAATTTACAGTATGATACAGCAAAATTCTTGAGAACTTTGAGAAAATTCATCTGATAAATTACTTCAGTACAACCAGTCTACTAAAGAAGTACTTTTCTAGATTAAGAAGTTTAAGTCACAAGAGTTACTACATAGCATTAAAATATAATTATATATGTGATTTGATGTACAACTTTAGTTTTCATTGCATATGTTAATCTATTGTTTCATATCAAATCACATAATTGTACTTTATTCCATATTTATACCATCTTTTATGAAAGGATATTATAACAGGTTACAGATTATACATTAGGTCTGGGTGCCTCTTCTGTTTTATGAAAATCCAGGGTGTGGAAAACAAGGAGTTAGACTGTCCATTATGTTCTGAAATTACTACAAACTCTAAATATCTTCCTAGCATAAATGAACTAAGTATCTAACCAAGTGTTTTATTTTCAGTCTCTTCTGCTCATTATGGAACAAGACAGTCACCTTCACCTGAGAATGACAAGGAATGACAGATAAACCATTCTGAAACATGAACAAGGCATTTTCTGTACTTGTAAATCTAGCCTCAAACTGTCTGGTCTTCCTTTTTCAGTGTATTAGATTACATGATGATATCTGTCCACCGCCTCCCTAAAGAATGTGATGCTTCATTGGTCTTCAAATATGTTATTTCCTCTTACTGAATACTTGTATCTGAGTTTATTTTTTCTCAGACACATTAGCTTGCATTTTCAAAGGTTGAATGAATTTCTGTTGGCTACCTGCAGACAGTTTAGAAATAAAAACTTTCTTGTCACTTTGTGTTTTTTGTTCTTTATCCTCACTGATGTCTGTAATGCCTCCCATTTTTGTACTGTTTTAGAATGCAACCTGTTTGTATTAGCTTTTAATTCAGATCATTAATTAAAATAATAATTTATGTCAAAATATACAGAGGATGCTCAAAGATCACTGAAATCAGAGAGCAGTTGCCTTCCTCAGTTATGCTGTTAGGCATCATGCCTTTTATTTTTCAATGTCTTTGTGAGTTTTTTGAGACTTTTCCTGGCAAAACTAAAATACACAATGTTGAAGTAACCAAAGGCATTGATTAAGGACATTTATCTGGGTTTGAGCCACAGAATTAGGAGGTCTGTCACAGTTTCAGTCATGATGAAGTTTTGTTTTATATCCTTAAAATAATTACCTAAATACATACGGAAAACGGAATAGAAAAAAAAAAACATTAGGGAGAAGTGCCCCTTCTGTATTCATCCTGCATTACAAATTTCAGCTGCAGTTTTGTAGCCCATTATAGACTACACACAGGTTGACATTCTCATCTTGGATCAGTCCCTGTTGCACATCAGGGTCCTTTCTCCAAACTGCTGATTCTGCATGTCTGTAGGATCATTCCTGGGCTCTCATCTAGAGTGGATGGCGAAGTCTCACCCCAGATTAACCCTGGGAGTGGTTAGGTAGCTCCAGGGAAAACTAATGGATGGGATGAGAAGGTTTCTTATAGGTCATACTAGTATTGCTTGTGCTGATGCTCCTGCAGTATTCTAGCAGACCTCATACATTTCTGCTACACCCTCTACACAAAGTTTACAGTTTCAGCATCACACTGCGAAAGCGCAACTACTGAAGCATATGGGAAACTTCTCATCATCTTGAGTGCGTTATGAACAGATGACAAGACATCTTAAAACAAGTTTGTAAAATAAATCTAGTCCAAAGATATTCACATGGACCCAGAAGAGTCATAGACACTAACAGTGGTGAGCTTTGAGGTATCATCTCATATCTTACAGCTAGAGTTAAGCTAGAGGCAGGTAAGGAAGGGACTGGTTTCATGAGAAGAACCGCTAATCATCTAAAGAACTAAGGCAGAGGGCTTTGCATTGCAGGAGTAATGAGTATCCCCTGATATCATGACATGGTCAGAAAGAGAAATCCCAAAATAAATTCATATGACAGGAATGAGAACCTTGTGATTGGTGTCTGCTACAGGCTGCCCAATCAGGAGGACTTTATTGACAAACAGTTCTTACTCCAGCTACAGGAGACATTGTGCTCAAAATCTTTCAACCTGCTGGGCGACTTCAACCACCCCAACACCTGCTGGAAAAGTAACACAGAGGCTTGTAGACAATCCAGGAGAATTTGGAATGCATTGAGGATAACTTCCTAAGCCAGATAATAGACAGCCCTACCAGAAGGGATGCCATCCTGGACCTGCTGGTCAACAGCGCAAGTGAGCAGCTAATTGGTGATGTTAAGATTGGAGGCAGCCTGGGCTGCCGTGATCATGCACTGGTGAAGTTTGCAGTCCTGAGGGACATGGGTCAGGCAAAGAGTAAAGCCAGGACCCTGAATTTTAGCAAAACAAAATTCCAGCTCTTCAGGGAGTTAGTCAATAACATGCCCTGGGAAACCGCCCTCAGGGACAAGGGAGCAGGACAGAGCTGGCAGATCTTTAAGGATGCTTTCCATAGAGCGCAAGAGCTCTTGATCCCCAGGTGTAAGAAGTCAGGAAAGGAAGGCAAGAGAATAGCATGGCTGAGTGGAGACCTGCTGGTCAAACTAAAGGGCAAGAAGAAAATGCCCAGGCAGTGGCAGCAGGGACAGGTATCCTGGGATGAGTACAGGGACACTGCCTGGTTGTGCAGGGATGAGGTCAGAAGGGCCAACGTGCAGCTGGAGTTGAACTTGGCAAAGGATGCAAAGAATAATAAGAAGGGCTTCTACAGGTATGTCAGCCAGAAAAGGAAGGTCAAAGAAAGCGTACCCTCCTTGATGTGCAAGACGGGCAGACTAGTAACAACAGATGAAAAGAAGGCTAAGGTACTCAACAACTTCTTTGCCTCAGTCTTCAGTGACAGTCTCTCTTCCCACCTCCCAGGTGAATGGACCATGAAACAGGGACTGGGGGAGCAAAGTCCCTCCCACTGTAAAAAAACACCAGGTTTGAGACCACCTGAGGAAACTAAACATGCACAAGTCTATGGGACCTGATGAGATGCATCCCAGAGTCCTGAGGATATTGGCTGATATAGTTGGCAAGTCACTCTCCATGATATTTGAAAAGTCATGGCAGTCAGGTGAAGCCCCTGCTGACTGGAAAGAGGAAAACATTGCACCCATTTTTTAAAAGTGTAGCAAGGAGGACCCTGGGAACTACTGACCTGTCAGTCTCACCTCTGTGCCTGGGAATATCATGGAACAGATCCTCCTGGAAGCTACGCTGAGGTACATGGAGGGCAGGGAGGTGACTGGAGACAGCCAGCATGGTTTCACCAAGGGCAAGTGGTGACCAGCCTGACCAACATTGTGGCCTTCTATGATGGAGTGACGACATCAGCGGACAAGGGAAGAGCTACAGATGTCATACCTCTGAGATATCTGAGGCAAATGGTGGTCAAGAAGATGAAGAAGTACTTGTACTTAAGCAGTAAACCATGAAAACTTAGCTGTTCCTGCACTCTTGAAAAATGTAACTGTCTTGAGGTCAGCAGAATACACAGTAACTAGGGTAAAGGTCAAGGTGGCAGGGTGAGGTTGCAATGACGGACTCAGTTGAGGGACTGTGAAAATTACCCCCCCACTCTACCTACAAGTATGTGTATTTGAATATGTGTAACCAATAATAAGCCATGAGGTAATTGCTAGCCATTAAATGTAAACTTGGGTGGGTTCTCCGTTAACAATTTTCACTAATCGTGTAAACGGATAAATATGTGGTGATTACTCTGCGTGCTGTACTAGCTTTGTGGAATACCACCTAGCACCCATATCTGTGCAAATATATTATAAATAAAATACTCCTACTCTGTGTGTATATTGACATGTTGCACAGCAGGTATATGATCCCACTTTTGGGACAACATCTGGACTTCCGTAAGGCTTTTGACACAGTCCCCCACAACATCATTCTCTCTAAATTGGAACGATATGAATTCGATGCGTGGACTGTTGGGTGGATGAGGAGTTGGTAGGATGGTCACATCCAGAGTGTGGTGGTCAAGAGCTCCATGGCCGGATGGAGATCGGTGATGAGTGGTGTCCCTCAGGGGTCCATACTGGGACCACTACTCTTAATATCTTCATCAGCGACATAGACAGTGGGATCGAGTGCACCCTCAGCAAGTGTGCAGATAACACAAAGCTGAGTGGTGTGGTTGACATCCATGAGGGACAGGATGCCATCCAGAGGGATGTGGACAAGCTTGAGGAATGGACCCATTCAACAAGGCGAAGTGAAGGGTCTTGCACCTGGGTCGGGGCAGTCCCCAGGTATCAATACGGGCTGGGGGATGAAGGGACTGAGAGCAGCCCTGCCAAGAAGGACTTGGGGGTCCTGGTGTGTGAAAAGCTGGACATGAGCCAGCAATGTGCACTCACAGCCCAGAATTCCAACCATGTCCTGGGTTGCATCCGAAGAAGCATGACCAGCAGGTCGAGGGAGGTAATTCTGCCCCTCTGCTCTGATGAGACCCCACCTGGAGTCCTGTGTCCAGCTCTGGAGTCCTCAGCACAGGAAAGACATGGACCTGTTGGAGCGGTTCCAGAGGAGGGCCACCAAAATAATCAGAGGGATGGAACACCTCTCCTATGAAGAAATGCTGAGAGATGGGGTTCAACCTGGAGAAGAGAAGGCTCCAGGGAAACATTATAGCAGCCTTCCAGTACCCAAAGAGGGCCTACAAGAAAGCTGGAGAGGGCCTTTTTTACAAGGGCATGTAGTGATAGGACAAGGGGTAATAGTTTTAAACTAAAAGAGGGTAGATTTAGACTAAATCTAAGAAAGAAATTTTTCACAATGAGGGTGGTGAAGCACTGGAACAGGTTTCCCAGAGAGGTGGTGGATACCCCATCCCTGGAAACATTCCAGGTCAGGTTGGACGGAGCTCTGAGCAACCTGATCTAGTAGCAGATGTCCTTGCTCATTGCAGGGGGGTTGGACTAGATGACATTCAAAGGTACCTTCCAGACCAAAGTATTCTATGGTTCTATGGTAAAACAGTTAGCAAGAGCATAATGGCCCACTAGACATGGGAACAGGAACAGTATAGTTGAAGGAACTCATGCTGTAACTGACTGCAAGTGAATATCCTTAGCACAGCTTCTCTGCCACAGTGTTAATGATTAATCATCCATGCACATGATCATGTATAAATGCACTGACATCAGAACATGTTGAGAAAAGTCTTGGAAGTGGCCCAGCTGAAAGAAAATTCCAGGAAAATATACTCACCCCTGAGTAGATTTGTGTTGCACTTCATACCAGCTTGCGCAGACTGCAGACCAAAAGCCTATCAGTGCAGCCACAGGACCAACTGTATTCTCCAGGATTTAGGAGACCCTGGCTGCCTGAGCTCATTCCATGAGCAGTCTGGCAGCTGTCACTGAGATGGCATGTGGATAAATCTTTGAAGAGGAGGCAGATTCTAGAGGTGGCCACCCAGAGTATTGCAATACTCTAATTACAATAATAATGGGCAGTTACAGTTAATAATGGCAGCCATGGGGACAGAAGTAGCCAGGGTGTCTAGTCCTTGCTGGGAGGGCAGAACACCAGGTCATTCCATGGGCATGGGAACATAGCCCTTTATGTGACACTGAGTAGTTAGGTGGTGTTTAGCAGCACATGAGACATATGCCATACCAAAAGGGAAACATAAACAGTTTCAACAGACCAAAGGATTCATAAAAGAGGTATTTTTGCAATAACACTATGTTTTTTACAAAGAAAAAACTGTCTGAATAGCCTTCAGAGTAACTTGGCAACCCTTTCCTTCTTTGACTTTCCTCTATTTCTTCTATATAATATCTCCTTAAAGAAATATTTTTTATTTAAGTTTCTCATCTGGGCTCATTTATGATCCCTAGCTCACGCCATCTGTCATTTAGCTCATTTGCTCTTACTGATGAAACTGACCCCAGAAGTAACATCTGAAGGCTCTTAAACTTTGGAGCATATGGCATCTGAATCTGATTTTTACGGCTCAAAGCAATCACTACTGGTAGCTCGTCTGGGTTATTTATTGCCCAAATACCTTGCATTTGTATGTATATACTTAAGTACATGAACACTTCCTTTAAAAAAATCTTATTATCCACCTTATTCCCTTAAGGCACTCTCTTTCCTATTTATCATGACTTTGCCCTTGTCGACATCTATGTCTCTAAGAGCCAAGGGCTCTTCAAGCTGTCTTAACATGAATCTGTAGTACTATGGAATTTTAAAATTAGTTTCAACATTAACTCTGAAATTACTTGTTTTTGCCAAGACCCATAAAAGAATCCAAAGACAGCTTTTATGATTTAATATTATAATTATATCAGAAATCCTTGAGTTTATTTGGCATGACTCTTCTTAAATGGTCCTATCTTAAAAGCACATTTCAACAATAGATTGATCCCAATGGCCCTTTAAATCTTTGGGTTATCTATTTCAGGTAAAAATTAAAACACACTATTATGTATCCGCCAAATGGAGTGCAGTGCTTCAGGCATTTCAGTTTGTTGGAGAGTGGTGCAAACAATATCTGTTTTGTAAATGCTTTTTTTAATGGAGTGCCGAACAGTGTGTGTAAATGTTAACATAAAGGAATATAATGCATATGGAGAATTATAACAAAATATACATGCAAGTTCATAATATGTATTTCTACGAAGGATTTGGTCTCAGAACTGGGAAATGGTACATAACCCCCAGTATTTTTTCTATTCCTTTGTGTTTTGTTTTGCTTCTTTTCAGTCACACTAAATTTTTCTGTCCTATTTTTGAGATGGTTAATCTTCTCGTATAAACATATTACAACATTATCATTTTAGGGGTTTCAGTGCTTAATTTCTTTTCTTGGCTGGACAAATTATCCTCTTGTCCCCTGCAGCCAACTATAATAATTTCCACTGAATGCAGTAATGAGGGCAGAACTGATTAAATGTAGGCTTCCCTCCTGCTAAACTCAGTCAACAAGCTGCCTGTCAGAACCTAAGGAGTTTTTCTATTCTTTTTTTTCCAAAAGTAAAGGAGAATTTTCTGATCAGAGGTTTATATTCCTGTTAGGAATAGATATATGAATAGATGAGTTATGTGCAGCAGTGCCAATTGCACAGCTGGATTTGGACATAGAATTGTGTCACTGGTGGCAGGACTCTACCAGCAAAGTATGCTACTTCAAATTTCTGTGAATTAAATTTGATTCCAAAGAATGTTTCTGGATAGAAGAGGTTCTGTCACCATAATTAAAGAGTAACTATGACAGAAATCTTTCCAGAAATATTTACGTGAAAGTGTGAATGGCCTTTTTTATTTTTTCCACCACAGAACAATCATCAAAGGATTACTGTGAACATGCATTTACACAGAACATTTGTACAGAAATGATGCACTTATATGAAGTGCAAGTCAATCAGTTGTAGGTCAAAATATTATATAAAAAAATAACAATGAATTTTCCAAAAGGACAGAACCCAAAATTTTTCACATAAATGACTTCTCAAATATCTGCATGTAGCACAGTTATAAAAATGAGAGTTGTTCACAAGTTAATATAAGCAGAATATAGTATTAAGTTAAATTATTATTTGTCACAAATATGCCCAGCAATTCTATATATGGATGCAGACAAGTATAAAGACACATATACACGCTAATATGCGTAACTTTATATACCCTTTCAAACGCCATCTATTTACTGGGAGAGTTTCACAAGCATTCTCAAAAGTCTTGGAAGCTTTTAAAAGGTCATGAACTTTATTAATTATGAACTTCTTTTCTCCCAGACTACTACAGATATGTTTGCAGATCATATCAATAAAAAATTTTACTGAAAATTTCATAGAATCAAAGAATCATAAAATCAAAGAATCATAAAATCATAGAATCATAGAATAATTTAGGTTGGAAAAGACCTTTCAGATAATCAAGTCCAAGCGTTAATGTAGCACTGCCAAGTCCACCACTAAACCACATCCCTAAGCACCACGTCTACATGTCTTTTAAATACCTACAGGGATGGTGACATAACCACTTCCCTGGGCAGCTGGTTCCAATGCTTGGCAACCCTTTCAGTGAAGAATTTTTTTCCTAATATCCAATCTAAACCTCTCTTGGCACAACTTGAGGCTGTTTCCTCTTGCCCTATCACTTGGTACTTGGAAGAAGAGACCGACACCTGCCTCATTACAACCCCCTTTCAGGTAGTTATAGAGAGCAAAAACGAGGATCAGCCTCCTTTTCTCCAGACTAAATAACCCCAGTTCACTCAGCTGCTCCTCATAAGACTTGTGCTCCAGCCCCCTCACCAGCTTTGTTGCCCTTCTCTGGACACGCTCCAGCACCTCAGTGTCCTTCTTGTAGTGAGGGGCCCAGAACTGAACACAGGATTCGAGGTGCGGCCTCACCAGTGTCCAGTACAGGGGCACGATCACTTCCCTACTCCTGCTGGCCACACTATTTCTGATACAGGCCAGGATGCTGTTGGCCTTCTTGGCCACCTGGGCACACTGCCAGCTCTTATTTAGCTGGCTGTTGACCAACACCCCCAGGTCCTTTTCCTCCGGGCAGCTCTCCAGCCACTCTTCCTCAAGCCTGTAGCGTTGCATGGGGTTGTTGTGACCCAAGTGCAGGACCTGGCACTTGGCCTTGTTAAACCTCATACGGTTGATCTTGGCTCATCACCCTTCCTGCCCTCCAGCAGATCAATGTTCACACACAACTTGGTGTCGTCTGCAAACTTAATGAGGGAGCGCTCGATCCCCTTGTCCAGATCATTGATAAAGATATTAAACAAGACTGGCCCCAACCCTGAGCCCTGGGGAACACCACTTGTGACCAGCCAGCAACTGGATTTAGCTCCATCCACCACAACTCTTTGGGCGTGGCCATCTAGCCAGTTTTCCACGCACTGAAGAGTGTGCCCATCCAAGCCATGAGCAGCCAGTTTCTCCAGGAGGATGCTGCAGGAAACAGGGTCAAAGGCTTTACTAAAGTTCAGGTGGACAACATTCATAGCCTTTCCCTCATCCACTAAGCAAGTCACCTTGTCATAGACGGAGACCAGGTTGGTCAAGCAGGACCTGCCTTTCATAAATCCATGCTGAGTGGGCCTGATTGACTGGTTGTCCTGTACCTGCCAGGTGATGGTACTGAAGATGATCTTCTCCATAATGTTCCCTGTCACCAAGTTTTGACTGACAGGCTTGCAGTTCCCTGTATCCTCCTTCCAGCCCTTCTTGTAGATGGGTGTCACATCTGCTAATCTCCAGCCAACTGGGACCTTCCTGGTTAGCCACAACTGCTGATACATGATTCAAAGTGGCTTGGTGAGCACTTCCACCAGCTCCCTCAGTACCCTTGGTGGATCCCATCCAGCCCCATAGACTTGTGCGTGTCTGAGTGGTGTAGCAGGTCACTGACCATTTCCCCTTGGATTATGGGGGCTTCATTCTGCTCTCCATCCCTGTCTTCTAGCTCAGGGGACTGGGCACCACAAGAACAACTGATCTGATTATTCTAGACTGAGGTAAAGGCAGCATTAAGTACCTCAGCCTTTTCCTCATCTTTTGTCGCTATGTTTCCCTCTGCATCCAATAAAGGATGGAGATTGTTCTTAGCCCTCCTTCTGTTGCTAATTTATTTGTAGAAACATTTTTTATTGTCTTTTAAAGCAGTAGCTAGATTAAGTTCTAGTTAGGCTTTGGCCCTTTTAATTTTCTCCCTGCATAACCTCACATCATCTTTGTAGTCCTCCTGAGTTGCCTTTTCAGTCTTCCAAAGGTCATAAACTCTCCTTTTTTTCTTGTCTTCCAGCCAAAGCTCTCTGTTCAGCCAGCCTGGTCTTCTACCCTGCCAGCTCATCTTTTGGCACCTGGGGACAGCCTGCTCCTGACTCTTTAAGATTTCCTTCTTGAAGAATGTGCAGCCTTCTGGACTCCTCTGCCCTTCTGTACTGCCTCCCAAGGGACTGTGTCAACCAGTCTCCTAAACAGGCCAAAATTTGCTGTCTGGAAGTCCAAGATAACAGTTCTGCTGACCCCCCTGATGACTTCTCCAGGAATCTAAAAGTCTATCATTTTGTGATCGCTATGCCCAAGACAACCTCCAACCATCACATCACCCACAGGTCCTTCTTTGTTCACAAACAACAGGTCCCACTGGGTGCCTTCCCTAGTTGGTTCACTCACCAGCTGTGTCAGGGAGTTATCTTCCACATACACCAGGGACCTCCTGGAGTATTTTGTCTCCACTGTATTATGTTTCCTGTAGACATCTGGTAAGTTGAAATCCCCCATGAGAACAAGGGCTAGCAATTGTGAGACTTCTTCCAGCTGTTTACAAAATATTTCATCTGCCCCTTCATCCTGGCTGGGTGGTCTATAACAGACACCCACCATCATATCCCATATGCTCAACCTTATCATTAAGCTGTAGACAATCAAAACACTCATTAACATACAGAGCTCCACCACTGCATCTCCTTCCTTGCCTATCCCTTCTGAAGAGTTTATAGTCATCCATTGCAACACTCCAGCTGTGCAAGTCATGCCACCATGTTTCCATGATGGCAACTATATAATCATTTTCCTGCTGCACAATGGTTTCTAGGTCCTCCTGCTTCTTGCTCATGCTGTGTGCATTGGTGTAGATGCACTTCAGCTGAGCTATATTGATCCTTCTGCCTTTTTTTGGGAAGAAGCCCTAATTCTTCCATGACCATTCTCAGACGTTTCCATGGCTTCTAACACATCAATAACCCTTTTATCTTTGAAAAAACATGGATCTCCATCCCCTACCTCCACTGAGATGGCAGAACAAAGGACCTCACTAGGACACCAGTCCCTCAAACATTGGCATGCCACCCCCAGACTTGTCTCTAGCAAGCCTGGTTTTATCCCTTTCCCCTTCAAATCTAGTTTAAAGTGCTTTCAATGAGCCCTGCTAACTCCTGTGCAAAGATCCTTTTCCCCCTTTGAGACAGATGTACCCCGTCAGTTGCCAGCAAGCCTTGTATAATGTAAACTGACCTATGATCAAAAACCCCAAAATACTGCCAGTGACACCAGGTTTGGAGCCAGGTATTGATCTGCTGGCTCTTCCTGTTTCTTCCCTCATCATTCCCTGCAGTTGGAAGGATAGAGGAGAACACTGCCTGTACTCCTGATCCCTTAACCAGTCATCCCAAGGCCCTGAAGTCTCTCTTGATTGCCCTCAGACTTCTTGTTGCAACTTCATCACTGCCTACCTGAAAAATCAATAATAGATAGTAATCTGAGCACTGTACCAGGGTAGGAAGCTTCCTCTTCACATCTTTAACCCAGGCCCCAGGGAGACAGCAGACTTCCCTAAGAAGAGTGTCTAGTCTGCATATCAGGCCTCCTGTTCCTTCAGAAGGGAGTGTCCTATGACAATGACCCGTTTTTTTTTTCTTTATGGAAGCAGTTTTGACGCAAGACATAGGCCGACTTAACCTCGGCAACGTCTCCAAAGCGAGATGAATCATCCATACTTATTATGCCAGGGCACCTGGGAAGGTGGGGCAGTCACAGAGGAGATGCACCTGCAGCGCCGGGCAGGAACTTGTCACCATTGCCCCCTGTCCCTTAAGTCATTGTGTCCAGCCAGGCGGAGGGAGGACAGGGACTCCCCCGCATGATGCGTCCTTGTCTGCCCGTTGGGCCTGTCTCGGCAGGGTGCGACTCCAGCAGCCCCTCTCTCTTCCTCGCCCTCCCTGACACTGCCCAGCCCGGCCAGCTCCTCCCGGAGCCCTGTCACTCAGCGGAGGAGCCCCGCTGCCTGGGCGCAGCTCCCACAGGTCTCTCGCCGCCGCCGCCGCTGCCGGCAGGAGAGCGGGGCACAGCCCGGCGCCTGGGCGGCAGCGCGCGCCCGCCGGGGCTCTGGCTGGGGAGTTCCTCAGTGGCGGTGGGTGCAGAGCCCGGAGAGCCTGTGGCCTTCTGCCAGGCAGGTACCGTTGCTCCCTGGTCGAGCTGGCTATGGAGCGGCATGTGGCACTGAGAGGGCACTGATCTTTTTCACAAGTCCTTGCTAGTCATTCTTCATGCATTACAACATGAAAATGATACGAGAGAGTTTATATTTATATATTCTAAGTGTGTCTGTATGTAACTATGCATACTGTCGTGGTTTAGCCCCAGCCGGCAACTAAGCACCACGCAGCCGCTCGCTCACTCTCCCTCCCGCAGTGGGACGGGGGAGAGAATTAGGAAAAAAAACCTCATGGGTTGAGATAAACACGGTTTAATAGGACAGAAAGAGAGAAGGAAATAACAATGATAATACCAACAAAGGAATGTACAAGAACAAGTGATACCCAAGACAGCCACCCAGCAATCGACAGCCCATCCCCGAGCAGCGATTTCCACCCCCCAGCCAACTCCAGTTTATGTACTGGGCATGACGTCGTATGGTAGGGAATATCTCTTTGGCCTCTTCTGGTGATATTCCAAAATCTTTGCCTTCTGGCCAGTCCATGATCACTTCCAAGATTCCCGGGCGATTAAGGTTTCCTATTCGAGCCCGCTGTGTAATAAGCGCGACCCACTTACTCCACGTAGCATCAGTCGCATGATGTGTAGAGGGGAACCCTCCCTTTGAACATCCAGCCCAGCACTGGCAGTCGGGGTGCCAGGAGGAGCTGTGCTTCAGTACCAACCACTTCTGAGGCAGCTCGAACTCCTTCATATGCCGCCAATATCTCCTTTTCAGTTGGAGTATAGCGGGACTCAGATCCCCTATATCCTCGACTCCAAAACCCTAGAGGTCGACCTCGGGTCTCTCCTGGTGCCTTCTGCCAGACACTCCAGGTAGGGCCATTCTCCCCGGCTGCCGTGTAGAGCACATTTTTAACATCTTGTCCTGCCCGGACTGGCCCGAGGGCTACGGCATGAACTATTTCCTGTTTAATTTGTTCAAAGACTTGTCATTGCTCAGGGCCCCATTTAAAATCGTTCTTCTTCCGGGTCACTTGATAAAGAGGGCTTACAATCAGACTGTAATTTGGAATATGCATTCTCCAGAAACCCACAACGCCCAAAAATGCTTGTATTTCCTTTTTGCTAGTTGGTGGAGACATAGCTGTTATTTTGTTGATCACATCCGTTGTGATCTGTTGACGTCCATCTTGCCATTTTATTCCTAAAAACTGAATCTGTTGTGCAGGTCCTTTGACCTTACTTTGTTTTATAGCAAAACCAGCTTTCAGAAGGATTTGAATTTTTTCTTCCCTTTCTCAAAAACTTCTTCTGCTGTGTTGCCCCATACGATGATGTCGTCAATGTATTGCAGATGCTCTGGAGCTTCACCCTGTTCCAGTGCAGTTTGTATCAGCCCATGGCAAATGGTAGGGCTGTGTTTCCACCCCTGGGGAAGTCGATTCCAGGTGTATTGGACACACCTCCAAGTGAAAGCAAACTGTAGCCTGCACTCTGCCGCCAAAGGGATTGAGAAAAACGCGTTAGCAATATCAATGGTGGTGTACCACTTGGCTGCCTTTGACTCCAGTTCATACTGAAGTTCTAGCATGTCCGGCACGGCAGCGCTCAGTGGTGGCGTGACTTCATTCAGGCCACGATAGTCTACTGTCAGTCTCCACTCTCCATTAGACTTTCCCACTGGCCATATGGGGCTGTTAAAGGGTGAGCGAGTCTTGCTGATCACTCCTTGGCTCTCCAGCCGATGAATCAGCTCATGGGTGGGGATCAGGGAGTCTCTGTTGGTGCGATATTGCCGCCGGTGCACTGTTGTGGTAGCGATCAGCACCTGTTGTTCTTTGACCCTGAGCAACCCCACCACAGAAGGGTCCTCTGAGAGACCAGGCAAGGTGGACAGCTGTTTAATTTCTTCCGTCTCCAAGGCAGCTATACCAAAAGCCCACCGGTACCCTTTTGGGTCCTTGAAATACCCTCTGCTGAGGTAGTCTATGCCCAGGACACCCGAAGCCTCTGGGCCAGTCACAATGGGGTGCTTCTGCCACTCATTCCCAGTTAGGCTCACTTCGGCCTCCAGCACAGTCAGCTGTTGGGATCCCCCCGTCACTCCAGAAATACAGATGGGTTCTGCCCCTGTATGGCTTGATGGCATCAGGGTACATTGTGCACCGGTGTCCACTAAAGCCTTATATTCCTGTGGGTCTGATGTGCCAGGCCATCTAATCCACACAGTCCAATAAACTCGGTTGTCCCTCTCCTCCGCCTGGCTGGAGGCAGGGCCTCTCTAGTCCTGATCATAGTACTCGTTACCCACTTCTTGTAAATATTAATCAGAAGTCCCTTCAAGAGGATCAGAGGTGAGATCAGCTCTTCTATTCTTTCTGGGGAACTGCCCACTGGGAAGCGGAGCGACAATTTTTCTGGAGGAACCTGAACCCCCCTTTGTAATTGTTTTTCCTTGCAGCTCGTGTACTCGTGCCTCTAGGGTCGAGGTAGGTTTTCCATCCCACCTCCTCATGTCCTCTCCATAGTCACGCAATTGAAACCACAGGGTGGCTCGTAGTGTGTATCCTCTATATCTTCTCTCTTGAACAGTGTCCTGGTTTCAGCCAGGGTAGAGCTGGTTTTCTTCACAGAAGCCAGTGTGAGACTGTGTTTTGGATTTGGGATGAGAAAATGTTGATAATGTGCTGATGTTTTGGGTTGTTGCTGAGCCGTCAAGGACAGTCCAGCTTCTTGTGCTGGGCTGCCAGCGAGCAGGCTGGGGGTGCACGGGGAGCTGGGAGGGGACACAGCCGGGACAGCTGACCCAGACTGGCCAAAGAGATATTCCCTACCATCCAACGTCATGCCCAGTACATAAACTGGAGTTGGCCGCTGGGCGGAAATCGCTGCTCGGGGACGGGCTGTCGATCACGAGGTGGTGAGCAATTTCTGTATTGGGCCTCACTTGTTCTTGTACATTCCTTTGTTGGTATTATCATTATTGTTCCCTTCTTTCTTTCTGTCCTATTAAACCGTGTTTATCTCAACCCACGAGGTTTTTCCTAATTCTCTCCCCCGTCCCACTGTGGGAGGGAGAGTGAGCGAGCGGCTGCGTGGTGCTTAGTTGCCGGCTGGGGCTAAACCACGACAAACAGAAGAGCGCTTACTCCTAATGGCTGAGACACTGGTCCGTATGGGTGGAGGGTAGGGCATATCCTCTTTGAATTGCCGGAAATCCCGGGACAGTTTCTCTACAGCAGAGATGCAGGCCCTTAGGGAGGAAGAGAGACTTTCTTTGTATTGCCGGGGTTGGCCAGCCAATTCATCCACCGTTGGTCTCTCCATCTTTCCAGGCCATTACTGTTAATGAGTTGGCATATGATGAGGATGCACTCCGTACAAACTTCCACCACATAGGTCACGTGCAATTGACTTCATCTGGATCTTTGGATGATTGTCCGTTGTCCAAGTCACCATAAATCACTTCCAGCACAGGTAGCTCCCTCAGGTACTGGATACCTTTCTCCATGGTGGTCCACTTGCCTGGGTGACATAGAACATCTTCCTTGAAGGGATACCTTTCCTTCACACCCGACAGGAGTCGTCTCCAGAGGCTGAGGACTCGTGCACCTTTTCCAATTGCTTTGTCAATGCCCCCTTCCCTAGAAAGGGATCCCAGCTGCTTGGCTTCCCTACTCTCTAATTCCAGGCTACTGGCCCCATTATCCCAGCATCGGAGCAGCCAGGTGACAATGTGCTCACCTGGACAACAGCTGAAATCCTTTCACGTATCTCGCAATTCACTCAGTGATAGAGATCAGGTAGTTACTGTCTCTTTTATGAGTTCTTCCTCTTCCTCCTCTTCAAGCGATGACTCGCTCTCTTCCCTCTTCCGTGCTTGTGATGGCCCTGCTTCAGAGCACTCTGCCTCCTCACTCGCATCCTCTGCCTCCCTCTTAGAAGAATCTTCCTCATCCCTTACTAAACGAGCTGACTTCCGCTTCCAAGATTTCTTCTTTTGTACAGGGGCAACTGATACCGGGATGGGCTGGTTCTCTGGTTCAGCTGCAACAGTCTGAGTAGCTACAGTGCCTATTGCAGGGGTTGGAGTAGTCACAGTGCCCGCCGCAGGGGTTTGAGTAGCTACAGTGCCTGTTGCAGGGGTTGGAGTAGTGGCAGTGCCTGTTGCAGGGGTTGGAGTAGTCACAGTGCCTGCCACATTGCCATCAGACCCAGAGAGCCTCTCTCCCCTTTGCACAGTGTTAAATAGAGCTCGGTAGCATGGGCCAGGCCCCAGCACGTGGCAATGATTTGTGTCTCCTTGGAGCTGCCAGGCCGACAGCATCCTTCTTCCAGATATTCTGCTAGTTTATCAGGATTCTGCACTTGTTCGGGAGTGAAGCTCCAAAACACTGGAGGTGCCCACCGCCCCAGGCATTTGCCCATGCTGTTCCACACACCCTGCCATTCATAACTATCCAGCCTTGGGGCAGATCTCCGGGTGATATTCTTAAATTGCTTGCCAACCTTAGACAAAACCGAAACAATGTTCCCCAGAAGTAGCAATAGAGGTATTTTAACTACCCAAGGGTGTTCAAAATACTGAAAAATTATTGTGATGAAGGAGGAAACATTATGATAGAGGGTAGCAAAGGTACCATTCTGCATTTCCTCCATAAAAAGCCTTTCAGAGGCAGAAGTATAATTGCTAATCGTCTCCACAAGACAGTAGCCAAAATACAGTAACGGCTTTAGTACAGAGCTCAGATGATACTGCATTAAGCTCAAGGTCAGTGCTCTAAAAACAAAACTCGCAGGCGAGACATTACTAATCATCGCAGAGTGCAGCAGCCCGCAGAAACCAACACCGATCCTTAACATGTACGGCAAAGATGAGAGCATGATGCAAATCAAATAAACTGATATTGTGACCTGCAACCGTTATTATCTCAAGCCTTGGGCCCCATGTTGGGCGCCAAAAAGGACTGTCGTGGTTTAGCCCCAGCCGGCAACTAAGCACCACGCAGCCGCTCGCTCACTCCCCCTCCCACAGTGGGATGGGGGAGAGAATTAGGAAAAAAAACCTCATGGGTTGAGATAAACACGGTTTAATAGGACAGAAAGAGAGAAGGAAACAATGATAATACCAAAAAAGGAATGTACAAGAACAAGTGATGCCCAATACAACGATTGCTCACCACCCAGTGATTGACAGCCCGTCCCCGAGCAGTTGATTCCCGCCCCCCGGCCAACTCCAGTTTATGTACTGGGCATGACGTCGTATGGTAGGGAATATCCCTTTGGCCAGTCTGGGTCAGTTGTCCTGGCTGTGTCCCCTCCCAGCTCCCCGTGCACCCCCAGCCTGCTCGCTGGCAGCCCAGCACAAGAAGCTGGACTGTCCTTGACTGCTCAGCAACAACCCAAAACATCAGCACATTATCAACAGTTCCTCATCCCAAATCCAAAACACAGTCTTACACTGGCTTCTGTGAAGAAAACCAGCTCTACCCTGGCTGAAGCCAGGACACATATGTAAACATACTTATACAGCTGTGTGTATATATATATTTAAACATTCACATATCTATGTATATGTAATTGTGCACATATATATGAATTTTATGCATAGGTATATGCAAATATAAATAATATAAGTATACATATAGAGAAATCACTACAATGGCAGGTATTTTTTATAAAATTAAAGCCAATTGACATCTAAACTGTAACAGCCTGAAGCAACAGAACTGAAGGTTTAAAAATACATTCTAGATAAGTCCTTAATGAATGTGGTCTCCTTGTTTAGCTTAAAGGAAAAAAAAAAAGAGTGACAGCAAAGAGGATTTCTCTATATTAATACATCAGGTAGGCAACTCCAGGAAAGCAAAGGAGATATGTAATCTAAAAAAGATGTAGACACATGAACAGATGTACAAGAATGGACCAGGACAGATGTACAAGAATGGACCATTGTGGTGAACAGCGTTAAATCCGGCTGGCGGCTGGTCACAAGCGGTGTTCCCCAGGGCTCAGTTCTGGGGCTGGTCTTGTTCAATATCTTTATAGATGATCTGGATGAGGGAATCAAGTGCTCCCTCAGTAAGTTTGCAGATGACACCAAGCTGGGTGGGAGTGTCGATCTGCTGGAGGGTAGGAGGGCTCTGCAGAGGGATCTGGACAGGCTGGATCGATGGGCAGAGGCCAACTGTATGAGGTTTAATAAGGCCAAGTGCTGGGTCCTGCACTTGGGTCACAACAACCCCATGCAACGCTACAGGCTTGGGGAGGAGTGGCTGGAGAGCTGCCTGGCAGAAAGGGACCTGGGGGTGCTGGTTGACAGCCGGCTGAATATGAGCCAGCAGTGTGCCCAGGTGGCCAAGAAGGCCAACAGCATCCTGGCCTGTATCAGGAATAGTGTGGCCAGCAGGAGTAGGGAAGTGATTGTGCCCCTGTACTCGGCACTGGTGAGGCCGCACCTTGAATACTGTGTTCAGTGTTGGGCCCCTCACTACAAGAAGGATGTTGAGGTGCTGGAGCGTGTCCAGAGAAGGGCAACGAAGCTGGTGAGGGGGCTGGAACATAAGTCTTATGAGGAGCGGCTGAGGGAACTGGGGTTGTTTAGTCTGGAGAAGAGGAGGCTGCAGGGAGACCTTATCGCTCTCTACAACTACCTGAAAGGGGGTTGTGGCGATGAGGGTGTTGGTCTCTTCTCCCAAGTAACTAGTGATAGGATGAGAGGAAATGGCCTCAAGTTGCGCCAGGGAAGGTTTAGATTGGATATTTGGAAAAATTTCTTCACCGAGAGAGTGGTCAAGCATTGGAACAGGCTGCCCAGGGAGGTGGTGGAGTCGCCCATCTCTGGAAGTGTTTAAAAAACTTGTGGATGTGGCACTTCAGGACATGGTTTAGAGGACATGGTGGCGCTGGATTAATGGTTGGACTTGATGATCTTGAAGGTCCTTTCCAACCTAGTGTTTCTGTGATTCTGTGAATAATTATGGGCTGAAAATTACAAGAAAATTTTAAGGTTTTGGAGCAATGTGACCTTCCAAAAGAACAGTAAGGGGAAATAAACCTTACCAGTCTTAAAAAGGAATCTGATATCAGTCTGTAGAACAGGATTGTATTATTTGGCTATATGACATAGAAGAAAACTAGAACTTTATGACACAGATTGCCCTTCCCACACCTAACTCCAGGATGTCTTTGTACTATTTCCACTCCTTTTCATATTCTGTTAAATGATTTTCACTACAGGTAAAAATAAATAAACGTATAATGTCCTGTAAGGTCTTAATAAAAAGTGTACTCTCTCTAGCCACAATTTTTTCCTGCTTCCAGTGGCACCTCCCTGGGTTACCAACTCACACTATAAACATAGAAGGTAAAGAAAACTTTCCAAAGAAGTGTAGCTACAGTATTGATCAATTCTGCTTGTGTTCTTTGAAGCTGGGCTTGCCCTTAAGGTCTGACCTTGCTAGTCTTGTGTTTCAGATACAAGGGTTTTGTGATAAGATCTTCTTTGTTCCATTATACGTAAGTGTCACTCTCCAATATCAGTGTGTTGTTAATGTTTGCAGAGCTTTACTGTTAGGAATGTAGAAACATATTTTGCTTAATTACTTTCCCACAATGGGTTTGAAAATTAGACTCAAATTCTGCCTTTTATGCTGCACTTAAGAGTGCTATGGATAATGAAGCAGAAAGGAGAAAAAAATCAGCTGGAAAACAAACAAACAAAGTCAGGATGAAAAACGAAATAGAAAACAGAGACAATAGCAAAACAATATTACTTACAGATGGATGAGAGGTAATATGAAATGAATTAAAAAACAGCTGCAGTATTTCAGGTTTAAATTTTGCCATTTTGATTTTTGGAAGATATGGTGAAACTGTTTCTTTTAGAATAAAAGGACTCTTCTTCAAGAAAAGCACACCTGAAATTTCATATTTTTAAAAAACATGCAATTTAAAAATTATTTAACATACTTTTTTTTTGGTGACATTTCTAAAAAACCTCATGTCTCCCAAGTACTTTTTTTGATGAGAGCAATTTGTAACATCCTGAGGTTTGAACGTATATCCTCAACCACCAGTGAAGTGGCATATAGGCATGTAAAACCTGCCTGATGTAGGTTGTAGGAACATGTGACAAAGAGAAAAGGCCAGCTTTCTCAGCCTTCCTGTGGTTAGTTCATGTTGCACTTTTGGTCTTTTGTGCTATGTGTAAGAAGAACAGATTGGTTGTTTTGGGCATAGCAATGCCTCTGCAGGATGTTCCTGTGAGTTTGAGCCTCCTTTCAGACCATCCCTCTGTTCCTTTTTCTGTCTTGTGACTCCCGGAGTGAAAAATGTCTCTGAATGCTTGTAGCCAAGACATTTCTGCTGATGATTTAAATGCTGCTGAAGAGAAGGACTATTATAAAACAATACGTATGCCCATAAAGTGTGACTGGTGTAGGATCAAACTCTGAAGATTGCATGTGGGTGTTCTGCTGGGGGCACTTATTGCTCCAGGTTATATACGTACAGAGGCACATCACATTACCTCTTGTGTCTGCATAAGGATGACAGACAGATTCAGCCTTCAGCCTTCATTTCTGATACTTAAGCTGTAGATATAATGGAGGGGTTTCTTTACTTGAATAACATTGGCTCACATAGGCAAGAGTTACATTTAATATTAGACTTATTTCAACTGATGAAAAGAGCAACAGGTAGCAGAGATCATCAGAAAGTCTGGACTTGCACGCAGGAAGACTGGTAAGCTCCGTGACCCTTTTTAAAATGTCAGAGAGAAGCAGATACATACACAGGGAGATGGTCCAGTTATACAGAAGAGGTGCATAAAAAAGTGCCCAAATGTTACAGTTAAATTAAGCCACGCACATGCACAGACACACCAAAATCCTTAGCATGGTGTTTTAAGGCAGACAGACCATATGGTCTCCTTAGAATGCACAATGCTTTTTGCTGTGTCCCACTTACTGCAAAAGAAACTGTTGTAATTTTGGGTGTGCCAGATGTGTTGTCAATCAGCCAGTTTCACATTTAACAGGGTTCTCTGCCTAAACTTGACATAATCACAGTGGCACTGCTCACTGAGTAGCCAGCTCCTTACTCTGAGGGAAATATCATTACAACAGAACATATGAAATGGCAGGTAACCTTAGATTATTCCTGGTGGACAGGCTTCCTTTGAAGAAAAGTTACTATTTTGTAATTACAGGAGAAAAATGAAGGTTAACTCCTAATGCAATGAAAAGGAGAGAAGCATGCAGAAAGTGTATACTAATATTCTCCTCTATTGACCAGTGCATTTACTAATATTTCTGTGTATTTAATTGTGCATTTCTCAAGTGCTGTGGCAACTCCCTAGGGTTTGTAGTGCTGGGATCAATTCATTTACCTAAGAAAAGTTATTGCAGGTGAGCAGGATGACGGCTCTGGGTCTAAGGGTCGGGGGGTGGAGTGTCACCTCAGTATGAAGCTCCATCCCTTAGTCTCTCTGGAAGCTCTCCATTACCTGATCAATGTTTTTGAAGGGATCATTGTTTAAACAGAGAAATGTTAAACATCTGCAGAAGTTTTGCCTTTCAATAGTTTGGTAATCAAACCTCTGTCTTCCCAAATGACAACATGTACACATTGGAGAAATGGAAAGAAAAGTCAAACCTCATGAAGTAGTTAGGTATTCCTCAGGAGGTAATTCACATATTCCTCAAGTGTCTGGTGTTTTCTATGGTTATATTGAGCTTGACAGTCAGTACTGATAGAAAAAATGGCTTCGGTTTGGAAGCCATTTCACTTCCCACTCACTTTGGAATGATGGTCATAATTACAGAGAGATACATAACATACTCCTCGCTTTCATTGAAGGCATTAACTATGCTCAGATTTGATGCATAAATCTAAATGGTGTTTAATTTTTTCAAAGGTAAAACTGTCACAGCTCAAAACTTAGGTGTTTTTGCGAAGTAATGAATGTTGTCCACCCTGGATAAATCTGTAGCTTGAAATATATGTTAGTTTCTGAGTGTTCTGGTTAAAGAAGTGACTGAGAAAGAGTCAGGAACTAGTAAATCGTCAAAGTAATTTTATAAATTAAGGGAAATGTTTTTTTCTTATGTTGTCAAGTTTCTCGTGAGATTTACCCTTCATCCTCTCCGTCTCAAAAGAGATGAGAGACTGGGTGGTGATTTTGCATTTGCCTTTTTTCTGCTCAGAGCAAGTTGTCACTGGAGGCTTTCCATCCCTTTGCTTACCCAGATGGTGACCAGAAAATGCACTTATTTATCTTCTTGTGGTGTATATAACTCATTAGTCTTTCCTCAGGTTGGCTTGGTAGGTCACTCTATCATTTCTCATTTGTTTCTTCCAGCAGAAGGACACAGGTATCTTCCCATTTGTGGATGTCATTTGTTGTAAAATCTAGAATTTAAGAGAACGCAAACATTGTTTAGATATTGTGGGCCTCACTGCTGGATGTAGCTCTGCACAGTGACATGGCAGCTCATTTACCATTCCAGATAACACCCAGTCAATATTTAACTCAGGCAATGTCCACAGGGGAGAGGGCACACAGTGCTTGCAAAAACCTGTTTATGATGAATGTTATAATATTTTTTTTTTAATTCCCCAAATATGGCAATTTTTGATCTCACAGTCATGAAGCAGGGTACCTAAAAAGGGAGATTAAGGTCAGGAAAAGTAATAAATGTGAGTTTCTAGTTTGCTAAGAAATTATTTTGTTAAAGTAAAATATTTTCAGACTTGCCTGTCATGTATCTCCTTCAGTGCTAGAGGATTCAGGCTTTCATTGATTAAATATTTTTAAAGGTTCTTTTTTTCTGCTACTTTTAAAATCTAAATAAAAAACATTTGTTGTCCATTTTGAAATTGTCTCAAGCTGTTAAAAAGTCTATTTAGTATATGTAAAAATAACAGTGCATTTCTACCTACTTGCAACATTATCCTTAATCTCCCCCTCTGCAGTCTGCATGCAGGAAAATGTTTCTACAGGAAGAGTGGTCAAACATTTAATCAAGTTACCTGGAGAGGTTGTGGAATCTGTGTCCCTGCACACAATCCAACCTTGGCTGGACACAGCTCTGAGCAATCTTATCCAACTGGCCTCGCTTTGAGCAGGACATTGGACCAAGTGACCTCCAGAGGTCCCTTCCAAGCTAACTTCTGTCAATCCATGTTTTATTCATTTAAGGTAAGTAAAAGTCAATTAATGTAATGTCATTTGAATATGACTTCATACTGTAATTTTCAGGTATGTTTCACATTATATACTACATATATGTTTGTGTGTTTGTGTAAACATCTGTCTGTCTACCTATCTATCTATCCATTCATTAAGAATATACGAATGAATACTTTAGAAGACTGTTTTGACCTCATCAGAAGAAAATGGAAATAAAATGACATGATACTGGAAAACAATACTTTTATATCTTTATGTGTAAATAATATTTTTCTATGAAAGATTGTTCCTTAAAGTTGTTGTCCAGCTGGTTCTATGGTTTAACTTAGTTGTCCTGGACTTTGAAAACCTTACATCAAACTCTAAAGTTTGCAAATTCTTCTGAGCATATAAAAATGAATTCTTTGGATGACTTCTGTTTTGTCAAGAACATAAAGAAAATCAACCTAGTCAAAACAGTATCATGTCCATTATCTTTCATGAGTCCCACCCATTGTGTTCCACAGTTATGCTGAACATAGTGACATGATGCAGAACGGTTCAGGAGTTTAAAATTACATGTTTTGTATTCATAGTACAAAAGTCACCTTGATTTTTTAGCTCTCATGCAATTACATTACCACTAACAAAGTGGGGGAGTCCCGAGTTGTCATTTGTGTAGACCGAGAAGCACATCATGTACAACATGAATCACTGTACCACAGAACAAGTAGATGTTGCTGTACCTGATTAAAATGCAATAGTGTTTGTGAGGGCCATGTTTAGAATATAGCTTTTTTATCTTTCTTAATCAACTAGATAATTCCTGTTATTTGTTACTCTAAAATTATTGTCTCATGAGGACTTCAAAGAGAAAGATGAAGTATAATGCTATGATGTAGCATGAGAGAGAAATAATACAGGATGACAATTTCAAAGAGTATTCACCACTCTTCAGAATGTGATTTGAGGTCCTCTGAAAGTAATAGAAAGAGACTGACTTAATTTGGATTTGAGATCTGATACCTATATTTTTTTATGAGAGCTTAAATTGAACTCCGTTGGTACCCTCCACAAAAGCATGAAATTTATTAACAGCAAGGCAGTTTATTATCCCAAAAAGAGGAATCTTTTAGGTAACTAAAATCTACTGTGGGAAGAGGATGTTACCACCTAAGTTTGTGCTCTACTCAAAGAGAAATATACTTGGAATTTGGCATGAGAAACATAGAATCATAGAATCATTTAGGTTGGAAAAGACCTTTAAGACCAAGTCCAACTGTTAACCTAACACTGCAAAGTCCATCACTAAGTCGTCCTTAAGCACCATGTCTACACACGTTTTAAATACCTCCAGGGATGATGACACAGCCGCTTCCCTGAGCAGCTGGTTCTAATGCTTGGCAACCCTTTCAGTGAAGAATTTTTTCCTAATATCCAATCTAAATCTCCCCTGGCGCAAATTGAGGCTGTTTCCTCTCACCCTATCACTTGTTACTTGGAAGAAGAGACTGATACCCACCTCATTACAACCATCTTTCAGGTAGTTGTAGAGAGCGATAAGGTCTCCCTGCAGCCTCCTCTTCTCCAGACTAAACAACCCCAGTTCCCTCAGCTGCTCCTCATAAGACTTGTGCTCCAGCCCCCTCACCAGCTTCGTTGCCCTTCTCTGGACACAGTCCAGCACCTCAACATCCTTTGTAGTGAGGGGCCCAACACTGAACACAGGATTCAAGCTGCGGCCTCACCAGTGCTGAGTACAGGGGCACAATCACTTCCCTGCTCCTGCTGGCCACACTATTCCTGATACAGGCCAGGACGCTGTTGGCCTTCTTGGCCACCTGGGCACACTGCTGGCTCATGTTCAGCCGGCTGTCAACCAGCACCCCCAGGTCCTTTTCCTCCGGGCAGCTCTCCAGCCACTCCTCCCCAAGCCTGTAGCGTTGCATGGGGTGGTTGTGACCCAAGTGCAGGACCTGGAAGTGCCGGACATGGATAAGGGTACCCTTCTATCAGCCTGTATAGACTTGCTGCATATACCCACAAACAGTACCTGTACTTTCTGTAAGAGACACAAAGAAACATCAGTGGGCCCAGTTCAGATGATGGCCTCAACTCAAATGAAAATCTGGCAGATATGAAACCTCTGTTTAGAACATTTTTTCTAATCAGCAATTACATCAACATTTGGGCTGTTCATGTGGTGAAGTGATATATGCCTGTTTCTAACATGCTGATCATATTTCCTTTTTTTCAGACAGAGTTAGAAATACAAATTTAATAAACTAGCATGGCAGACCTATATATACCTATTTACCTACAGTTAGGTATAAAGGAAAAGGAATTAGAATAATAACAGGATTTAGATTTCCTTTGCTTTTGATCAGTATGACTAGACAATTGATAAAAGATGTGAAAAGATTGAAAAGCATCTTTATAAAGACCTTTGGGGAAAGAAGTAGGTGTCGACTTTGTTAGAATTTCCTTAGTTTTCAACAAGAGATCAAGAGAAGTAAGACGTTCTTAGAGAAATCCTTGGGGAAAAAAGCACATTACAATATTCTTGGCTTACCTCGAAAAAAAGAATAATTCACTTTTGTGCTGATAAAAAATATTGTAAGACTAATTTTTATACAATTGTTAAAACAAAGATGAAAAAGTGGTATGACCCTGCATAATAGTCAAGCAGCAATGCACACTGAGAAAAAACCTGCCATTTTTAAAGACTGTGACTATTCCTTCTCCTTCAGCAAACAGCGTGTGCAAGGGATGTGTCAAGGAGACAGAGATCCTTCTTCAAAGATTGCACAGTATCAACTGATCAATGCCATATTATAAATTTCAAACCTTACGTCAGTTTTTATGGAATGCTTCCTATAGTATTGTTAAGTAGTCCCTGTGCAGCACAAGTATGACTTACAGAGGACACTTAATGGCTGTATGTTTCGTTGCACATAAAATCATTGCATGGACTCCTGTCTTTTCAATCAGTATTGCTATCTGAATCCTCAGTGTGCAATCTGAATCCTCAGTGTGCACAAGGTTGTAGGAAAAGCAAGATTAGTTCTAGCAATAATAAGGATTTGCAAGCTTTGTGTTAATTGAAAGAGATCCTTTTCTCCTTTATTAAGAAGCTACATTTACAGGACATAAACTTCATTGTCCATCTGTGTAAATGCTGATTGCAAGAAGAGATCTCTGAATAGGTGACAGTGATGTAAGAAGAGACTAGCGGTAGTCTGAAATATTGTGTAAATAATGATTTTCAACAACTATGTATTTGAGTGCCAATCTAGGCACACAGTTAAAAAAACTAATGGATGTGGATTGGTTTCTCAGTACTCTGAATATAAGGAGCATAAAAAGTAAAATTAATATAAACATGACAGATTCATTATTCATATATTGGAGTGTGTATAAGTATTGTTTTTTCCTGAATATATCTGCAATTTCTCTAATAGTTACCTTGCAATCTACTGAACAGCAGCCTTCATCAATGTACTGAACAGCATGTACACATCAGTGGTTAGGTACATAAGTGGTTAATGTATGTAGATTCATGTGTTATATAAAGTACAACATATGTACACTGTATGGCATTAATGTTTTGCCACATTTACAGAATTCGTGTAATATAATTTGAGGCATCAAAAATTAGATTTTTACTGTAAGCTTCCAAATTCAGTGAAGAGTAGGAAATATATATTTTTCATAAATTGATTTATTCCATCCTAATACAGACAGAGACAGATGGTGTCTGTCTCTCTGTTGACCAAGACTAAAGGCTAGCTTATACTGTGCACCTATATGACCAAACACTGTTAGGCCAGGTTCTAATCAGACATCCTGGATTAATTGAAGCTAGACACTTAGTGGCTAATAAGTGACATCAAAGCTTGGTGAATGTAATCTAGCTTTAAAGTACACAAAAACTGTACCACAGCAGAAGTTTTTTGTGGAAGTTTTGTTTTCATAAATACTTTGAAGCCTATCAGGTCAGAATCTTTTCTGGTGTAAATCAGTGGAACTGCATTCACTGCCATCCTCACTGTTTACACCAGCTGAAGCTCTATCCCACAGACTTAACTAATGTGACATCTATATGTCTATGGATGGTAACTGCAGCTAGAGCACAATTCTGAAAAGCCTCCTATGCATGACATTGGTAATGAACCCAAAATGATCTCTGTACGTGTAAAGCTTCCTGAGTCTGAGGCTTAATTATTATTTCAACTGATCTATTTATTTTTAATTACTGTTTAATTTTTGTGGGAAAATATAATATTGGGAACAAGCACGGCGTCATTTGTTTTCATATCTGATTTCTGCCTGTATACCAATCAAAATACATCTGGATGGAAATGGAAAAAATTGAGATAACCTGGTATTTACTAGGCACAGATAGTCATGCAGAGATATGAATATATCTTATTGAAGCTGCTACGCCAGGGTTAATCTGATAAAGCTCTCCAGATGAGCATGCTGTTTATCCTATTGACACAAAGCATCAAAAGACTGTCATCACTTCCTGCTCCTGCCAGCTACGCAGGAGCTATTGGTGGGGCTCAGAGTAGCAGTAAGCAAGAGACAGCTAAAGGGCTTAGCTGCGCTGGTCAGCCAAGCAAGAGACTACCCCTAAAGCAGAAAAAGTAAGTTAAGATAATGAGCTAAACAGAAGGAGAAGTTTGCATTCCCCCAGGAAATAAAATAAAATAAAATAATGATGGGTAACGGATTTTCTCCTCTTCCTTCTTTTTTGGTAAACGATGTGGCTTAAATGTTAGCATGAACATAAGCATAATTTGAAACTATCAGAAGCATCAATTAAATGAGAAGCTGTGTTAAATAGTGCATATGTTTACTCATAGAATATCCAGTGATCTTCAGAATATAACAATTTGACCAATATTTGTCTGATTTTTGTTACTAAATGATGTTTAAATCTCATCTTTCAGTCCCATGGAAAAATTAATTAATGCTTTGTAAGATGATTGTTATGGAAAAACTCAAAGAAAACAGAGAGATTTATTTCTGACTCTTGGTTACTGCGTTTCACAAATTTACCTTTAATCTTTTCAAAGATGGTTTTAACACTCAGCTAAAATTTAGTTAAGTTTTAAGGTTCATTCAGTTGTTTAAATTTGTGCTTTATGAATAATGAACATACACAGCATTTAGACCATGCATGACCATATTCTCCTGTAAAGTCTGTGGAAAACTTTCCTGTTAGTTTCAGTGCTGAAAGATGGAGCATATGGAATTCGCAGCAAGTTCATAATAGTGCTGCTGAATTTCTAGGTCTTCAACCTCTCTCAGAAAATGATTGAACATCAAAGCGAAGCAAAAAAAAAATCCTTTCTTGAATAATTATTATAACTTCAATGACAATGCCTAATCTTTTCCAATTAATTTTACTTTATGCCCAGAAACCTGAAGGTACATAATTTCACCAACAACATAAAGCAGATATAGAAGAAATTTACATACAGGTAAAATAAAGTATTCAATTACTGGAAAGATGAATTGTAATATAACTAACTTATGTGATAGGGAAGGCCATGGAGACAGGCACAACACTTATGTAATGGCACAGAATAAGTAGATAATGACAAAGTAAAGTAATGTGTCATGTCTAATGCTCTGGGCTTGGGACCACTCTTTTCTTTCCCCCCATGAGATTAACAGACTTAGCAATTACATCTCAGTATGAAGCAAAGTGGAGTAAGAGCCTGACTTTTCTTTGTGCTGTCACATTTCCAAGGTCTGTTCTGGATAAATCAAGGTTTTACCCTCTCTCATAATACAAAATTATGATGTCTTGTATGGCTGTACAAGCATATTTTGTGGGTTTCTATCAAATGTCATTGTAGGTGTTTTTATGATTTGCACAAATGTCCATTTACTTTTCGTCTCATTAGGATTTTCCTTCCATGATAGATTTTTTGGAAGCAATTTACAAAGCTGAGTCATATGGAGTATAAAATAGTACTTGCTGTAAGCAAATTTAAGAACCTTGCCTGTCAGTTTCACTGGATGCAATACGATGAGAAAGGTGGATGCCAGAATATGTCTTATGTACAATGTGTATTGTTTTGTTCATTCTGTCAAGTTCCTTGTCTAAGCTAATCTTGACGTCTTTTCTGCCTCTTATCATGCCATAATCTCTTAGTGCACTTTGGTGTTTTTTTTTTTTTTACCACTGGAGACAGTCATCATCACTGTGGACAATTAACTTTTATTTGTAGTTCAGATGATGCTGAAGTAGTCCTTCTAGTTATACAACTCTTAAGGGCTGCTGCCATTCACCAACTGGTCTTGGACATGGGCAGAGTACTTTCTCCAACCAGTGAGGATGTGGAGGAGGTGCATAACAGAAAGCTCACGTTTAGGCCAAATGCCTGTCCTGGTCTGTTGGGGCTGAAGTGCAGAACAATGCACCATGTCATGAGAATCTAACCAGCATGAAAAGACAGAAACATATAAAGGTTTCTAAGGTGCTTTATATTTGACGGGCAGATATTTCTTTGGAGATCTTAGAATCACTTACACCTTTCCATTGACTCGAAAACAAACCAGTGCATTAACTCAAAACCAAGTCTGCAGTTGTAACTAAGTCACAGGTGCAAGGTCAGTGGATGTGTTAGGTGAGCAGAATCCCACACCATGTTTTTATCTTTCCCACTCTTGCTGTGATATCTTCTTGAAGATTAAATATTTTTGCCATCACCTCCTGCAGCCCATGTAGTGTCACTATAATGTGTAAGAGAAGGTATTAAAAAGAATAAATTTTATTTTTGTGGTGTCTAGCTTCTACTGATGATCAAGGTGTATCACATAAACCACAGAATAAATAAAACCCGCAAAAAAAATACCATAAACTAACATTAAATTAAAATGAGGAAAAATAGAAATACCAAGTCATTTTATCCTATTAAATAACTTGAAGGTATACATAAAAATAAAGATAACGGTGAGGCATTTAATTAAAAAGAGCGTTTACTCTACCTCAAAAGCCGGGAAAGAAAAGAAACACTCGATTAAATGTTTTAATCCTGCAAATGCAAGGCTAAGAACAAAGACATGCAGTTTTGTTTTTTTTCTTGTAGATGGTTTTGTTCCTCTCATTGACTTTGAAGGGACCATGAGTGATCCAGTGTTAAAAAGATAGAAAATAAGAGAATATCATCTCATGAAAAACATATATTCTCACCTTTTCCAACACTTTCCTTAAAACATACTGTCTGATTGAGACATATAAACATTCAAAATAAAGAGACAAATTCTCTACTGCAGTGTATTGGGTTTGTGTGGGAAGGTTTTGGTAGCGGTGGGGCTGCAGGGGCGGCTTCTGTGAGAAGCTGCCAGAAGCTTCCCTGTGTCCGATAGAGCCAATGCCAGCCGCCTTCAAGACGGACCTGCTGCTGGCCAAGACTGAGCCCATCAGTGATGGTGGTATCGCCTCTGGGGTAACATAGTTGAGAAGTGCGAAAAAAAAAGGCACGCAGCATTTGCAGCCAGAGAGAGGAGTGAGACTATGTGAGAGAAGCAGCCCTGCAAACCCCCGGGTCAGAGCAGCAGGAGGGGCAGGAGGGGCTCCAGGCGCCAGAGCAGAGGTTCCCCGGCAGCCCCTGGGGAAGCCCATGGTGAGGCCGGCTGTGCCCCTGCAGCCATGGAGCTCCACGGGGGAGCAGATCTCCACCTGCACCCAGGGAGGACCCCACGCTGGAGCAGGGGGATGCCTGAAGGAGGCCGTGACCCCATGGGAAGCCCACACTAGAGCAGGTTTGCTGGCAGGACTTGTGACCTCAGGGGGGACCCACGCTGGAGCAGTCTGTTCCTGAAGGACGGCACCCCATGGAGGACCCAGGCTGGAGCAGTTCATGAAAAACTGCAGCCCATGGGAAGGACTCACTTTGGAGAATTTCGTGGTGGACTGTGTCCTGTGGGAGGGACCCCACAGTGGAGCAGGGGAGGAGTGTGAGGAGTCCTGCCCCTGAGAAGGAAGGAGCGGCAGAGACAATGTGTGATGAATGGACCACAACCCCCGTTCCTCGTCCCCCTGTGCTGCTTGGGTGGGAGGTAGTAGAGTGCGACGAGCGAGGGAAGGCATGCAGTCGACTCAATATGAGTGATAAAGCAAGCTTCAACTTTATTGCAAAACCTTACACATATTTATACACTAAGTTCTACCTTATGCATACTTGTCTTACAATCATTGGCTTAGCTCTAAAGATTACATTATCATACTCCTCCTACTTGCGGTTACTGCTACGTGGTCCGGGTTCCATCCTGTTTTTCTTATACAGTGCTGCTTCTTAGCTGTTTACCACAGCTCCTTCTCCTCAAGGCCGAGCCCTGCAGATGTCCAGCTGTTTACCAGCTTCCCAGTGCCACAGCTCCCTCTTCTCAAGGCCGAGCCGTGCAGATATCTAGCTGTTTACCAGCTTCTCAATGCTGCAGCTCCTTTTCCTTAAGGTCGAGCCGTGCAGAGTGATCCCAACAGTAGAGAAATCGGGAGTAAAGTTGAGCCTGGGAAGAAGGGAAGGGTGGGGGAAAGTGTTTTAAGGTTTGGTTTTAGTTGTCATTATCCTACTCTGATTTTGATTGGCAATAAATTAAATTAATTCCCCCAAGTCAAGTCTGTTTTGCCCATGATGGTAATTGCTGATTGATCTCTCCCTGTTCTTATCTCAACCCACTGGCTCCTCTTCATATTTTCTCTCCCCTGCTCAGCTGGGGAGGGAGTGACAGAATGGCTTTGGTGCGCACCTGGCATCTAGCCAAGGTCAACCCACCACATGGAGAAAGACCATATTGCTCCATGGATGTATTCAGAATGTCTGGTAGCCAGAGTGATCCCCCTGACCATTTTGTCATTTTGAGATTCATGTTCTGTTGTTCTACTAAGTGGCCAAATCCTTGAGTCATAGTTATTATCACAATTCTTCATTTGCATGACAGCAGTGTCCAGAAGCCTGAAATTACATCTAGGATCAGCTGTGAAGGGCAATATATGAGATACTAAAAAACAGTCCTTAACATTTAAAGTAGTCCTTGTGGATCAATTAAAATTGGTCATTTTAAATGAATGAGGACAAGAGATAATGGGAAACTGTATTGGGTCTGGCTGAGATGGAGTTGATTTTCCCCATAGCAGCCCCCATAGCGCTGTGCTTTGTATCAGTAGCTAGAACGGTGTTGATAACACACCGGTGCTTTGGCTACTGCTGGGCAGCGCTCACGCAGCATCAAGGCCGTATCTCCAGCATTTCTCCCCACCAGTAGTCTGGGGGCGGGCAAGATCTTGGGAGGGGACACAACCAGGACAGCTGACCCAAACTGGCCAAAGGGATATTCCATACCATATGTCAACTCAGCAACCAAAGCTAAGTGAAAGGAGGAGGTATGGAGGGCATTTGTTTTCCCACGTTTGTCTTCTGGAGCAACTGCTATGCATACTGAAGCCCTGCTTCCTGGGAATTGGCTGAACATCACCTGCTGATGGGAAGTAGAGAGTAAATTTTGTTTTCTTTTGCTTCTGCTTCTCCTGGCTGTGTCCCCTCCCAGCTTCTCGTGCATCCCCAGCCTTCTCGCTGGCAGGCCAGCATGACAAGCTGGACAGTCCTTGACTGCTCAGCAACAAATGAAAATATCAATATGTTATCAACACTTTTTCATCCCAAATCCAAAACATAGCCTCACAGTAGCATTTATGAAGAAAATTAACTCTATCATCGCAGCTGAAACTAGAAGATCAAGAAATTAAGATATGCCTGTTTAATTCGTTTGAAATTTTATCATTAAAACATTTGGTAAAGCTATAAAAGCCTGTGGAGATCATGTAATCTATATCACAAAATCAGCAATATATTGTACAATACAAAGAGAGTATTTATAATTTAATAATTTGAAAAATAACATGGAGATTGAATTTCCTATGGAAATTATTCATTTTATTTGAATATTATGGAACTATGTATTTAATCTGTACGAAAGTAAAGTTGTACCTCAGTCACTTCATTTTACTTCAAATTTAATGATCTAAAACAAAGAAATGGAAAGGAGGGAAATTAAATGTAAATGTAAGTCCACTTGTCTGTAAATTATTAAATACAGATGGGAAGCTTCTACACCACAACAGATGGTTTGCAACTACAAACAAATTAGCATATAGACAGCCATTACTGAATTCAATTAAATGTGAATCTAAATATTAATTAGGATTTAAAGACGAAAACATAAGCAGAATAAATTGCAGGTTCTGTAGCAGAGAACTCTGATTACAGAGGAGGGGTCTATTGACAGATTGGAATTTGACACACTAATTATTATATGAATCACATGCAGCTCTAGATGAAGGACGTAATATTTTGTGTGTGCTTTTCACAGAGGTCAGTTCTAATCTATTACCCCACAGTGAGAATTGACCTAAGATATGAAATAGCAAAGATTTTTCTTTTTCCCAGGATACTGTCTAGTGTTTCTGATGTATTTCTAAGATTAGGTCCAGTGCATTGGTAATATTCTAAAATATAAATGTATTTCCAAAACAAGATATAATTTCTGATGATTACTAATTAAATTCTTGCCTTGTTGGATTATTAATGGAATTGATTTTATACAGTCAATGGATACAAAAATAGATATTAGCAAGGAGCAGAAGCAAGACTCACGGTGGAGTTTGCAGTAGGCAGAGTATGGCAACATGCTTTGCCCTGGATTTGTATAAAAGCTAATCCAGGAAAAGACCTGCTTTTCCTGAATTTGAATGACAAATAAAAGGCACTAGTGAAAAAAGGGAGAATCCTCCTCTATATAACCAGCCTTCATATATACATATACACACACACACACACGCACATATATAAAGGAACATTTGTAAATGGAATATAAAATGGGTCTGGGAACATGAGTTTACCCATATTTTTACTGATATTGGACAAAAGAAAGCCATATTTTTACATTTCATATAAGCCTTTCCTCAAATTACATTGCTTACCGAGATACGTTACTTCCCAGCAATCCTAGTGCAGTTATGAGAAACTGCCACGCACATTAATTAGTTTGAGCTAATGTTATTTCTCTGTACACTAGCCGTAAAGTGGTTATATTTGTATATATTTCTTCATCGGCAAATACAGTAGTCAACAGAATATCAATATATAATTTCTTTAAAATATATTTTTATATCTGATTTCCAGATAATAAAAGCCTGTGTTGAAATATATAGCTCATATCTGCCATATAAATTCACATGGGAAGGAAATGAGGAAGAAATGCATCTATGGAAAACAGGGATGCCTTTTAAGATCACCTTCAAGGTGACGTTTTGTGAATGCACAGGGCCCTATTCTTAATATCTCATAAATCCCAATCAGGAAGAGTATCAATATCTTTTTTTTTTTTATATTTACTACTTGTCTGCAGGATGTCTGTATTAGAATACTTAGTAATGATCTTTCTTGAATAGTGGTTGTGTGATAATTGCTTTTTTAAAAGTCTTAAAGTAGTTATCACCTTGGACATGACGATTTAGATATGTTTATATATATTTTTTAAAATCATATATTTTTATGTTATAATTTTTACTGTAGTTTATTTTGGCCAGTGAACTCTGTTTAAAATTATGTTTCATTTGCTGTAAATTGCATTCTAATCTGAATTGTGTAGGCCCATTTAAATTCATTTCTATATTAATTTGAAATGGAACTGTTATCCTTTCAGAAGATCTCTTAATACATTTAAAGACCTTATTTGAATACAGTAATTCTGATAGGAGTAAGATGTGATAATGAAACTGAAAAGAAATGGACCATGAAATTCTAGGGGAAGAAAGAGAAAAATTTACATTAAGATTTTTCTTTAAACATAAGAAAAAGGACTGGGGTATCAGTTGTCACTACTTTTTTCCACCTCAGGAAATCTACAGTATTTTTATATACAAGGGCTAACATTTACCTTTTAGTATTGAAAAGATTGGAATGTTAATGTTTCCACATTTGTTGCAACTGTAGAACACAGATAGACAGTGTTTTCTTAAACCTAAACTTTGCCTATTACAAGTGGTTGACTTAGCATTAAGGAATTATGAGGCTGAGAAAACTTGCAGAAGAATGATCACTGGAAGAGGGGGAAGTGGTATGGGTGCTGTTTTGCCCGAGAATTGAATATTGGTCTTTCTTCTTTCTTATTTTCTGATTTTATTTTTATATTCATTTATTTAGAAAATTCATTGAACAACATTGATAGGTCAGCAAGTAAATAGTGAAAATATCTAAGTAGCAATCAGTGCATCCTTCCACCTGAGGTAAAAAGGTGGTAAGTAAAGAAAGATAAACTGAGATCTGTAGATTACCCTGAACAATTGCAGGAAAGGTACCGGGATCACCAAAGCACGAACAGCTAAATCTAACAAAGGACCCTGAGAAATTTGGTCATCATTTGTGATCTCAATTGCTTAGATTCAGTACTTCTTATGTAAAATTAATTACCTCCTTTGACAGCCTGGTGTCATTTAGTGTTCTTTGAAGTCAAAAGGCATGGGCAGGGTAACACTAGTAGTTATACCTTAATGCTACTTATCTACACAGGTAGTAGTAATACTTTATTACACAATTTCCATCGAATAATGTCAAGAGCATTAATCAGCAGTTGTTTTAATTCTTAGTTAAGCATCTCCCAACACAAAGGACAGTATCCCCGGAGAACTCTGGTAAAAAGATTTCAAATAATGCTCTTCTAAGTAAGGCCTGAAGAGCAAAATACTGTATGGAGAGTAAGAGGAGTCCCATAGGGAAGCTGTCATGAGATGGAAGCTGCAGAAGAATGCAATGAAAATCTCCACATGAGTTATCTCATCCGTAGCTGGAGGAAGCCCCCTCCTCACAGACATCACTGCATGATTCAGCAGGTTCAGAGCAACCCTCCCTGGTTTAAAGGATTGCCTTCATTCTGCTCCTACTTCCCTCAAGCAGAAGCCTCCTTTATTCCCTTCTCTGTGTCAGTCTCCTTTTCTTTGTGCTCCCCCAGTGCTTTGGGAGTAGAGTGGCAAGGCACAAGAGATTTAGCCCTGCAGATGCTGTATATTTTTCTGTCCCTGCTCTAAGAAAATTTCACCCAAGTATTATGTGGCTTGAATACAAGGGTATAGTAGAAAGTCAAATGAGAAATAGGGTGAAAATGTATGAGAGGTGCTATGTGGTTGGGAGGAGATATGGGAGCCGAGGCACCTTGCAGAATGCTGTCAGAAATTCAGGAGGTCTTAGGATGAAGATGAAAATTCAGGAGTTTTTTTTCTGCATCCCCAATCTCTATCTGTTTCACCCCTCCACATTTAGGAATTGATTATGTGTTGGATGATTTCAAGAACTGAATGTCCCAGGGGGTTAAGCATAAGTGCTTTTTGCTTGTGTAAAGTTTTTCTGCCTATTTCATGAAAACAAGATCAGATTTAGATCAAACAAGATTCAGACACATCGGGCTGAAATCAGGGAAGTAAGACTAAGCAACAAAAGGGAGCTCTTTTCTCTGGGTTATAGGGGTTTTGACTGGTATTGCCATGTGGGAATGGAGCAGAAATAGAGAGCTTTTAGTGGTGCAGTTTCATGCCTGAATATAAGCCTCAGCAGTATATGTGCTCTGAGGCTAACCTCCTAAACTTCCAAGGGCTGGCCATTGATGCTTTGATCAGACAGCTGTGGTGGACTGGGATATTGAGTCCAGGTTTTTTAGCTGTGAGTAAATTTCCTGGTCTTCATCCAAAAAGTATCAGCTGCAAGCAATGAAATGATTAAATAGGATTTTATTTGTATTTTATGGTTTTTTTTTTTTTTGCCAGAAGGATCAACAACAGTTCATTTCCCTAACCAAGCCAGAAAGTATTCACCTAAAATCTCAAACTGACTTCAAGAGGAAGATTAAGACCTCTGTGCTCTGTGGTTTTACAACAGAATCATAAGCATGATGAAGATAAATTATTTTGTTACATTGCCATAGGTTTTTCAGAGAGAGACTTGGTAGAAATTTGAAGCTCAAAGGTTCTGGAAGGATCAGAAATAAAAAAAAAAATATTGTGCATTTTTAGGAAGATCATTGATAAATGAATATTTTTTGATATTTCTTTCTCTTTTCATTTGTCTATCTAGTTATCAGTATCGATAAGATACCATATGTCTGCAAAGTGTATCTATCATTTAAAATTAAGTTTCTACCAACTTCATTATAATGAAGTTCATTTTTATAGTGGAGTTTTATAAAGGCAAGTTAACCAAATAAAATAAATATGATCCCTGTCTTAAAAAAAATTGTAAAATTAAGTAGCAGAAGAGCAGAAAAAAGCAAAGTTTTTAAAAGTCTTCTTAAGGTTTATAGTGTGACTGCAAAATTTTCTGTGTTTAAAAGTGCTGTTGTATTGATCTAGCTTAAACTGAGTATTTAAAAAATCTGTCTAAAAGGAAAACAATAATGATAATTTTAGAAAAAAAACCTGATAACTTCCTAATATCTTTTACTAAAATATATCTTGTCTTCTGCACAAGAAGTGTATTACTATTGACAAAATTGTAATTTTTTTATGGAAAGATTTCAATGTTCTTGAAAAAACATCTATGGTACATTATTTGGTCAAATGGAGAAAAAGAGAGAGTCTGTGGGTTTTCTTAAAATGTGTTTTCTAGTCATACTACTGTTAATGACATTCTGCCTTAGATATACATGAAGAGGAATTTCACATAAACACTTAAAATAGTATATTGCTGATACAACTGTTATTTAAGAGTGTGCTGACAGTATCTTGAAAACTGCTGTGAGCTTTCAGTGACTGCCAGAATAAGGCAAATCTTGTGGTTCTGGGACAGATCATATTTCAGAGGCAGACGACTACATCTCAAGCTGTCCTGAAGCAGAGAGCATTGTCAGCTACTTCTCCCATTCCCACATCTGCTCCAGGGGACATGTGCTCCATGTAAAAATGGGAAGTACTTGAGCATAGTTGAGATGATACATCTCTGTATCCCATAGTCGTATTACAAGGGTTTTCTTCCAAGCTAAATGTGGTGGGTTGACCTTGGCTGGACGCCAGGTGCCCACCAAGCTGCTCTATTAATCCCCTCCTCAGCAAGATGGGGGTAGAGAAAATAAGATGGAAAAAACCACGAGGGTCAAGATAAAGACAGTTTAATAAAAGCAAAAACAAAGGCTGCACGTGGAAGTGTCGTGGTTTAGCCCCAGCTGGCAGCTAAACACCACACAGCCGCTCACTCACTCCCCCTCCCACAGTGGGATGGGGGAGAGAATTAGAAAAAAAAAAAAAACTCGTGGGTTGAGATAAACACAGTTTAATAGGACAGAAAGAGAGAAAGAAACAACAATAATAATACTAACAAAGGAATGTACAAGAACAAGTGATGCCCAATACAGAAATTGCTCACCACCCAGTGATCGACAGCCCATCCCCGAGCAGCGATTTCCACCCCCCGGCCAACTCCAGTTTATGTACTGGGCATGACGTCGGATGGTAGGGAATATCCCTCTGTCCTGCTTGGATAAGCTGTCCCGGCTGTGTCCCCTCCCAAGATCTTGTCCACCTCTAGTCTACTGGCCATTTGTGGGGCAGAATGTTGGGAATGTTGGAAAGAGAGTAACCAAAACACCGGTGTGTTATCAACACCGTTCTAGCTACCAATACAAAGCACAGTGCTATGAGGGCTGCTATGGGGAAAATTAACTCCATCTCAGCCAGACCCAATACAATGAAACTGCATTATTTTAGCACAAAACGTTTCTGTTCTATAGAACTTCCTTTTTAGACAGTTGTTGCAGGTATGGGTCGCCAAAACAACAGAGCTTTGATGGGTTTGCACTGTCATGGACCAGATTACAAGAAAGGTATTGGAATTTGATATGAGCTCATGACGCTTCAAAGGTAAATGGTCCTATCTTACTAGTGATTACCACATATTTTATTTTGTGCACCGGTAGTGCTTCACAAGGATGGGTGACAGTAAGGGCAGTGTTACTGTGCAAGCCCTCAGCAGGTGGTCCATGAGGGAGGTTTCCACAGAGTTTTCAGCACAAGTCTTTTTCACAAGGTAGAACATTGTTCTCTTAGTTTTCTCTTTTCAGCTTTTCAGCTGAAGTAGAGATATGTATTTCTAAGTTTTCCCTCATGTATCTGATCTATATGTTGTGCCTAATTTTTTTTTAAAATTATTTTCTGAATGAAAGAATTTTGCAAAATTTTTGTGGATAGTAGTCCTATTTGTAATGTATGAATTCCCATGAAAACTATTCTTCCATAAACGATGAGATAGGCAGAGAGGAAAGCATGCACTGCACTGTTGGGAAAAGATAATTTGAGCTGTTTGATACCTAGTTGTTTGAACTACATCGTTGTCTTTCTTTACAGTGCTTTGAAACATCAACTTTACCTATGCTCCTGTGGAGAGAAGTAGAATAAAATTATATGGGCCGAAGCCTCTGAATCTTCAATCTACTGTAGCATATTATGTAGCAATGTTTACAGGTACATGGCAGTTTGTATTTTCTTTGATGCAAATTTAAGAACCATCAACTGAATTTGCACACTCCACTGTCTTTATATGTGATTGTACCATATAATTTGTTACTTTAAATGTTCTGTAGAAATACTTGTTTGAAAAAATAGACCTAAAACAAAGTTAAACAAAGTTATCAACAAAGTTAAAAATAGTCAAACAAAATAAAAATAATTTCTTCATATTATGCACATATTAATCAAGTGTACTGCATGAATCAGGAGTTCAGGACAGATCCAAACTTTGTCCTTACACTGGTAATAGAGTGATAAAGTTTAGACACATGCTCATGTTGGTGTTCACAGAATGAGTTATCCAAAGGAAATTAAAAGTGAAAAACACCCGCATATTCTAATAGGCAAAAGATTTGGAAGAATCTGAGAAAAAGTCAGAGATTTTGTCTATTCAGTGATATGAGAGGAGAGGTGGGAAGGAAAAAATAAATACATAGGTTAGACCTTTAATCAACGTTGGTGGGATATTTATTATTCTGACTTATTTTCTTATGCTCCATGTGCAAAAGGGCTATAGTAATTGCTGTACAATAGTATTCATTTTAAAAACACTTGTCAGAGCTTATGACGACTTGATATTTAGTTGGGGGTAAGTCAGCTTCATGGCCAGTGATGGAGCTCATAATCAATTTACACCAGACAGTAAGTTCTTAGCTGGACTATTCTAAATAGTCCCATATGGCTGTGAGCTCAGGATTGCTCTCCGAGTAGTAATAAAACTTCCTGAGTTATATTTGGCGACTGCCTTATTCCCTGAGCATTTAAGAGTGGAGAAAATCTTTGACATCATATGAGTGGGAAAACTGAAATTTGCTAGAAGCCCATATCATCAGAATTAGCTTTTTCTTTTTCTTTTTTCTTTTTCTTTTTTTTTTTTTGAAACGTGATGGCATAAGAACAAGGTAAAAGAGAAATATACTATAAAACAGAACAGTGTGCATGCATGAAATCTGATTAACTCCCCCTTCTGGGGAATTTACAGAGTAAGAAACAGCTGAACAGAGTCTCCCAAATAGGCAAAAAACCCACAGAAAAACAAAATGCTAGGTGACTGGCTACAATAAAATGTTGTATTCTATAATCTTATGAAGAAATGACATGATCTGTATATATGGGATCATGGAGTCCACAAAGTCCTGGGTGAGATAAATGGGGAAGTTCACAGCTCTCAGGGATGTAATTTCAAATTTTTGTCAACTCAGGAAGACATTTGGTTCCACTCTGCTACCTTCCATCAGTTACAGGCACTGCTCATGCTTTCAAGGTTATAGCAAGGAAAGCTAGAAACAAAGCAGTGTTTTATTTTTTGTTTTAATGAATACTGAGATGTGAGAGTCCCTGTTGGCTCTGAGAAGTACTTTCTACAGCAAAATATGTAGCCATGAAATAAAGTTGGTCCTCAATTAATTTATTTCCCCATGCATTTCTTCATCTTTGTTATTCTCCATTTCACAACCACTAGGATTTGAAGGATGATTTCCAAAGGATTTTCAGTAAAGTCTCACTTTCATTAACAAGTAACAACATCTAAGTAAAATAATGTAAACAACATGCGAAATAAACTGAAGTGATAAGCTTGGTTGTACAATTCTGAGTATGCAGGTTTTTATTGCTTCAGATGATGGTAATCTCCTAGAAGTGATAAAATCAGTCCTTTTTACTTTCTAAGATGTTGCAACTGGACAGGATCAGCCTACATGTCATTACATAAAACCAAATGTATTGCCATGTATAGGGTAGTGATCACATGTTTCAGCTGTGGTACACATTCTCTCCTCTTCAGCTAAGGCAGTGACAGATTAATGTAACAGGACTAACCGATAGGTTTAAAAGCAAAGATTGCTATATTACTGGACATTTTTGAAGAAGATTTAAATAAATTAAAGAACATATAAAGGGGAAAGTATGATGAAAGTAATAAAAAATTATTAAATGAAATTCAAAATGAAATTAAAATATCTTCAGTGAGATAATTTCTTCAGGATGTAGCTAAAGTGGGTTTTTTTATCTTGCTGTTAATAATTGTATGTTTTTAATCCATTCAAAGTTATTCTTTAAACTGTTTTGTAATGTTACTGATTAATAAAAAAACCCAAACTGTTCAGAAGTTCTGGATTCTAAAATATGTGAATTTTTTTCCTTACTTATCAAGCTAGTCAGAAGTAATAAGATAATTTATTGGAGAAAAGAAAAAAAAAAGGTTTTTATCTTCACACCAATATCCCAGATCTGAAGGATATGTAAGTAGCATATATATACATATTTTTTAATGTTGTTCAGAAATTGCATATTTTTCTGTTTTCTTTTTTTATTTTAAATGTCAGCAGAATGCAATAGTTTCAGTTCTCAGTTACGCTACTATAAATTAAGACTACCATACATAGGAAAAAATCATAAAAGATTGTATGTAAAAGATAGAATACCATCACAAATCTCACAAATTATTACATATACTTCACAGTTATAATTGATGAAATTATTTCAGATTACATGAATGTCAGATGCATAACAATGACATACTTCAGATAGGTAATTAGCTATACTATGTAAGATCAGTAAAGTGGTATTTTTGTTTTATGTCTGTAAGTTCCAAAACGATATATTTTAATACGATTTTTCCAGAGGAACAAAATGAGTCCCATAAATTTAAAGCCTGTTGTTCTTGCTTAGTCTTATGGTAGTTAAGCATATACTACCATTACAAAATTCTTCTCTCTTCATTAAAAAGAAAAAAAAAACCCAAACAAAGGGGTTCCTGAAAAAGGAACTCTACATTACCTTAGAAAAGTATGAATGAGAGAAGAAATGAAGATGTCAAGAAAACTCTTGCAGAAACTTAAGGCCATAAACATTTCTCTTGGCTCCTATATAAAGTTTTCTTTTTGTCTTTTGCTTGGTTTTTAAAACCCTGTGAAAGGTGGTTTTGGTCAAAAGCTGAACACAGCTGGACCCCTTAAAAGCAATTTCTTTAAAAGAAGAGAACCTATCAAACAGTTGCAGTTGTTTCAGTTGTTGAATGGAGAATCTCATTTGCAAATGAAGTGTACTGCTGCTTTACTGCAGTTTACAGTTTTAAAAGAATGAGTCTTATTGAATGTCTACCTAAGCCAGTCAGAATCTTTCTGGACGTATTAATTAAGTTTCTAATTAAAGAAGACCAGGACATCGTTGTATCTTCTTGTTAGCTAGGGCAAAAATTGGAAGAACTCCCTTCCATTTATAATAGAATATGTCTAGCTATTTTTGATTTAGGAATTGATTGACTGTGTCAAATTAGACTGCACTTCAATTTTATGATGCTGTTTTACTTAGAATGAAATGTGTTATCAATTGCAAAATAGCTTGCACAAGTCTGAAAAAAAATTACAGTCAACCAGTTTCCTGAATATTCAACTAGATGTTTTATTTCTATTTTTTTGCCTATCAATACTGTGTGCATGGTACATACCAGTTATATCTTACTCCCCTCAGACACTAAAGCATTATTATTTCACAGTCTTTGAACTTGTCAGTGCAAGTTGATTATGTCTGCTAATTTTCCGTCTATGGGTGTGACGGTAAAGAGTAGTTCCTTTCTAAATGTTAAAAGTACTGAATTAATTCTATGCTGTTCTACTCCATTCTTTGTGTTTATTATACAAGGTTGCATTATTTTTAAGAGCGTTTTACTAGGAGAACTATAAATTGCAGTGGTCCTTGTTGGATGACTATAGAGACAAGCAGTCCACTATGGTAACATGACTTTGTAATTTGCCATACTTCAAAGGACATACACGAACACGCAGTTTTGTTCAAAAACATGTAGCACTCTTGCAATTGAAGACATACTAACAGAGTGCTTCCAGGCAACTTGCATATGTTATAACCCATAATGACTTAGAGAACAAAAACTGCAAATCTGTGCATATGGAGACCTACTTAGGTGTTATTCTCTAAACAGCAGTAAGCAGCAGGCTAAAGGCAGAATGGACACATGGTTTTAAAACATGTTTTCTGGATGTGTTGTTTTTTGCTGTAGGATGAAAATTTCATCCTGCAATCTCCATTTTAAGATGATCTGTCAAATCATTATATGGAACAACTTCACAGAATCACAGGATCATTAAGGCTGGAAAAGACCTTCAAGATCATTAAGTCCAACCATTAGCCCAACACCACCATGCCTGCTAAATCATGTCCTGAAGTGCCACGTCCATATGTTTTTTGAACATTTCCAATGATGGTGACTCCACCACCTCCCTGGGCAGCCGGTTCCAATGTTTGACCACTCTGTCGGTGAAGAAATTTTTCCTAATATCCATTCTAAACCTCCCCTGGCGCAACTTGAGGCTATTTCCTCTCGTTTTATCGCTAGGTACTTGGGAGAAGAGACCAAGACCCACCTTGCCACAACTCCCTTTCAGGTAGCTGTAGAGAGTGATGGAAGGTGTCTCCTCAGTCCCCTCTTCTCCAGACTGAACAATTCCCAATTCCCGCAGACTTGTGCTCCAGACCCCTCACCAGCTTCGTTGCCCTTCTCTGGACACGCTCCAGCACCTCAACGTCCTTCTTGTAGTGAGGGGCCCAACACTGAACACAGGATTCGAGGTGCGGCCTCACCAGTGCCGAGTACAGGGGCATAATCACTTCCCTCCTCCTGCTGGCCACACTATTTCTGATACAGGCCAGGATGCTGTTGGCCTTCTTGGCCACCTGGGCACACTGCCAGCTCATGTTCAGCCGGCTGTCAATCAGCACCCCCGTGTCCTTTTCCACCGGGCAGCTCTCCAGCCACTCCTCCCCAAGCCTGTAGCGTTGCATGGGGTTGTTGTGACCCAGGTGAAAGACCCGGTGCTTGGCCTTGTTAAACGTCAGACAACTGACCTCAGCCCATCGATCCAGCCTGTCCAGATCCCTCTGCAGAACCCTCCTACCCTCCAGCAGATCAACACTCCCACCCAACTTGGTGTCATCTGCAAACTTACTGAGGGAACACTTGATCCCCTCATCCAGGTCATCATCAATAAAGATATTGAAGAAGACCGGCCCCAGAACTGAGCCCTGGGGTTTGTTTTGTGAAAGGTAAAAAAGATAAATGCAATATTGCTTAAATGATAATTCATTAAAACACTGTTGTGCATTATACAGTTGCAAACAGATGTGTGTTTAGCATGTCTTCTAAGATCCATAGTACATCTAAGGTTCCTTACGACCATTGGAGTTGTTCAAAGGTTAATTCAAGAAGCTGGAGACTGCAACCAATGCAAGAAGACTGATTCTTCATGAAGGTTGAGATGTTCTATTTCTGAGGCAGAAGTGGAACTGAGAAGTCAAGGATAGAACATGGGGCACAGAGAATAACACCCTTTCACTAACGTATTTTGTTTAAAACTACCTTATTTGAAAACTAAATTGCCTCAAAAAACAGAGAGAGAAAATATGTGATAGCAAGTACCTGCTACTGTTAGCCAAAATATAGAGTAAAAACAGAGGTTTAGTAAAAAAGTTTTTGTGGAAAATATGCTGAAAATTAAATTTACTTTTTAGGATGTACGATGTTTCCTGCTTCTAAAAAGTCTGATGACATTAGACATAAAAATATATCAAATATACTTTAAAAAAGAAAAAATATAAAAGCAGGTTTTATACTTGGCATTCACAGAAGTTTTGAATAGTTTTCATCAGTTTATCTTTTGGTAGTGTTTTAATTTTAATTTGCGATCACACATGGAAAATTGCTGTGTTTATTCAATTCCTGTCCCATCATCTTTTCTCATGTAATTTTTGTAAGATACCTGAAAGAACAATTAAAAAAAACATTTTTTGACATAGCCACCAGTGTCAAATCCCAAAAGCAAAACAAAAATAAGTGAGTCTTCAGTTTTGATTTATAGTGAAAAACACAAACTGGCCAGGATGTCTCTAGACATACTGCCTTAGAGAAAAGGTAAGTGAATGGTACATTGGAGACCATACTGAAAATGATAAGACAAGAGGACAGAAGAAACTGAGCTGGCAAAGAAATAAAGTTAAAAATTAGAAAACATTTTATATATCAAGATGTAATTATGAAGGTATGACCTAAAGTCTGATTGATAAAAAAATAAATGAGAATTACAATTTAGGAGGATTTAAGTTTCTGTATCCTTTTGATAAAAAGTGGTGTGTGTACAAAATGAGAGAGACAAACAAGTCCTCCATTTCTTGAAAGAAATACTAATGGTTTCTTCAGTCAAAAGCAAGTAAGTATAAGAAAAAAAAAGCTTGCACTCAATTTATAATTCCTTAAAACATTATCTTGTGGTGACAGCAGAATTTCTACATTAGATTTTATGTAAGAAGGACTTTCTAATTTTGCAGTCTGGAAAATTATTAAAACTATACAATAAGAAAATTTAAAATGAACAGATAGGTAAAACAGTTTTACATAAAGAAAAAACAACTATACATCAATGTAAAGTGGCAACGCAGGTGTCATTATATAAGAACTGAAAATTAAAGGCATTGCAGAATTCACTTGGACTGGGTTTCTCATCAAGGTTAAAGGCTACTTAATAAGGAATAGACTGCTGTGTTATTGTCTTAGTTGTATACAGTTTTCAATAACCCATTTTTTCCACACTATTTTGGCAGAAAGATGAAACAGGTGGAAGAAAATACTAGGATTGATATTTATTATCAACATTGTCATGAGCTCCTGTACTTAAAGGAAACCTGATACTTCTCGTGGTGACACCCTGTTTTCACCTGATTTGTAAAGTGACAATGACTGTACTCAGAGTCTTAGTCTGGTATGAAGTTTGTCTTGCAGTGAGTTGTGAGTCATCCTCAATCTATGTGCTTCAAGATCTAAAAGGGATCGGTTGTAGGGAGAGATTGACACAAACGTCTGTAGTCCTTCCTTGTGTAATACTACCATCAAAACCTAGATTAGAGTTTGGGGTACACAGAATGTCTTTTTTAAGGGAGCAAATGGGAAATTCTCCAGCTGTCCCTTTCTTCCTTTACTGTCTAGCCACAAAGAGAGAAAACTATTCAACCGTTACATCTACTAATTACTGACTTATTTCAGTATTTAAGGAGCTCAAATGTCCAACGACAGGGATATCAACACGGTTGTGTACAATGGCATTTTTGCAGAGAAAGGAAGTCACATTTCTTTTTCTAAAATAGCCTGGAATCTATGTTCAGAATAAACAATTTTGGCAGTGCTAAACAAGCTCTTAAAATATTCCACATACATAAGTTCTTTGTAGAAATCTCTAATGATTTAAATTGGTTCCTTTTTCCTATGGGATCCATGCCTCATTCACTACACAGGATAAAGTACAGTCAGGGAATGAAACAAAGTTGTACAGGACAGGGGCGCAGACTCTTTATTAGTATAAGATGTCAGGAAGCAGAGTGAAAAAAAAAAATGAGGACAGCAAGAAAACTGATCTGATGAAGAAGAATGATCTGATGATTTGGACACTCTAATGCCCCTAGTAAAATCAGTTCTGTCCCTGCCTGTTTTATGAAATTTCTTTGTAATCTGGGCAAGTGTGGTATTTTTTTCCCATGTGTTCAAAAGAAGTACATTCTTTCATTACATTGTAAAATTTTGAGTATTTTAAGAGTCAATATTGCAAAAATGTGAGTCCTCTGAACTATCAGGACATAGGTATCTTTAACTGAATAACTAATGCTAGTTACAGTAATGATTCTATGCTTCAGTGGTTATAATACCATCACCCCACACCAGAGGTGACAAATAAGATCAATAATGACCATTCAGGTAATATAATGATAAACATCAAAAGCTTACAAGAAGTGAATAATTCTGTTCTAAGAGCAAGTTATAAACAGTATGGGTCTAAAAATATAAAACAAAACATTAAGCAGTTTCTCATTCTGTGTTTATTCTGTAAGCATCAACCATTGTGTACTAAGGCAGAAGTTTTATGAGAAAAAACATATGTAATATACTATATAACATCGTAACATAACATAGCATAACACAACATAGCATAACATAATGTAATATTTAATATATATTTAATTAAAACTGAACCATAAAATTTGATAACTAATAAGCTGAATTTAAGTAGCACAGAGAAACTTGGTTCAAACAGTCTGATTTCAATAGAAGACCTGTTACTATGTTGCTATGAGATATACACTAAAACATCGGTGAAGTTATTGAAAAAACCCAATTATATATATCTTATACAACAGCAACAACAAAAGGCATAGTCAAGACTGCATTGTGCAGTAATACCTGTTTGTCTTTCACTAGCTTGGAATCTGTGATTTGAGTCTTTCTCTTATCACAAGTGTAATTTGTGAATTCACATGCAGTGTGTCTGATAATTTAATCCATTTTACTGATTTTAGTTGTTTGAATGCCACAGAAACAGGTTTGCTGGATTGATTCTTAGAAAGATTAAGCCCATGCTTATCTATAATTTTTCTCAACTATTTCCATAGCAAAACAATAAAAAATTAGTGTATTTCTACTGAAATAAAAGAAATAGTAATTGCTGAAACTCCACGTCACATTGCAGTACTACTTGCTGGTTCATTTGGTTAATTTCAGCCTGAAATTCAGAAGAAATAATGTGGTTTTGCTATATGAAGGGAAAAAAGAGAAGTAGGCCAGGAAAGAGTGGTCAGAATGTAGTTTGCCTTGTTTATGGAGAGATTCTTCAAAATTTAGTTTACAGGCAAAACAAATAATGATCAGCAAAAAAATTAAGACAAGTTATCACTTATTTCTTGAGTGAATTAGTATTGCACAGATAAATGCATTATAGTAGGATAGATAGAATACAGTGAAGAACTTACCACACAAAGATTTTAGCAATAAAGATGTGAGGTTTTTTTCCTTTTCGGCAGTTGCAGGAAGAGATTGAGTGCCAAACGGACAACTCCTACCTGAAGAAGAGTCCCAAGCCAGCTTGTGACACCACTGTAGCATCAAGCAGGAGCTGGCAGTTTTATCCTTGTTTTATTTGCTTGTGTTGTATGAATAAAATGGTATACCAATGACATAACATATAGCATAAATGCACTACAAATGTTTTTTGAAAGGAAGCAGTCTTTCTATGTAAGTAGAATATATTATTAATGTGTGTAGGTGTGTTGAAAAAGGAGATAAACACATTTGTTTTTGTTTTCCATATTAGAAAGCTGAATTTAAGTGGAGGAATGAATCCTCAGGGATTCATTCAGAGGCACAACTTTTTGCTCTAGTAAATTACTTGTATAACTTCACCTCACTAAAATGACAGATGTCAATAAGAAGAAAGTTCCTTTGAGGGTATACTATATATATACACAGTAGTTGGAGAGAGAGAGAGAGAGATACACAGAAGATATATACACAATATCTTAGAATAATGTTGGTCCAAATGTTTTCTACTTAATGTAAATGATCATACATTTTTAAAGATACTTCCTATGAAAAAGGGCTGTCATGGATTCACCATCACTGGAAGTGTTCAAAAAACTTGTAGACGTGGCACATCAGGATATGGTTTAGTGGGCATGGTGGTGTTGGGCTGATGGTTGGACTTGATGATCTTAAAGGTCTTTTCCAACCTTTTTGAACCTGTGATTCTGTGAACCCCAGAGGGCAACTAAGCGCGACGCAGTCGCTCGCTCACTCCCCCACAGTGGAATGGGGGAGAAAATTGGAAGAGTAAAAGTGAGGAAACTCATGGTTTGAGATAAAGACAGTTTAATAGGTAAAGCAAAAGCAGAGCAAAACAAGGAATTAATTTAAAAAAAAATTCTAAAATGTACATTGTAAATTGATTTTCTTCTATTTGCATTTCTTGGCAATACACATGACAGGGAAAGAAAACTTCACCTTCTCCCTCTCTCACCTGTTGTTTGAGAAAGGTATATTCTCAATATTGTGAAGAACTTAACATTGGCTGGGTTCTGATAAGAAATCAGATTTTAAAGAAAAAAAATAAAATTAGATTTTAAGAAGTTTCAAGTGAAACTTGAAGCATGCATATAGTTTTAGAAATAGCCAATTTTCAGATGAGAAACAGAGAGCTGTTTTGCAGCTGCACAAAAGCTTGAGTCTATTCCACTTCATTTTTTTGCTATTATGGTATTAAGTTGTGCAAAGTGAAGGAAAGAAGACATGAGACCAGCTGATTGATCATGGAGCCTCAGTGATGACTCCAGTTACTTCCATTCATAAAGAATAACTTCGAATGTTGATGATTCTGAAGTTGGTCTCTATCTCTCTCTTCCATCAGTAGTTCTGTGCCTGACCTGAAAAATCCTTCTAGTCCAACACAAATGTTTTTTACTGAAAAAAAAGATATCAGATGAAGCAGTTTTTGATTTGGTTCATTTTACCAGCTCCTCCATTGGAAGATGTCTGTGTAGTTTTGCATTGAAATGTTAAGGTAAGTAGGAACAGTTTCCCCTGGTTATGTTTCTGCTTTTATCAAGTTGGTTCATTCGAAAGATATTCATATGAAGAAAAAGATTTTGGGTTGTTGCTAAAATCTTTTAACTTGAAAGAGGCAATTAAACCACATTTCTTTTAAGATTCTATGTGCTACGAAACTGGTAATGGCTGAATGAATGAATCATTATAGAATTGTGGTTTTCAAAGGGCCACACTTCAGAAATTTTTCCTTCTCAAATCCCTCTTCCTACAGGACTTTCATGGAGAGGACTGTAGAATAAACAGTGGGGTTTTTTGTGTATTACAGATCATATGTGTCAGGATCTACTGTATAATTTCTTGTTTAGTTTTTGTTGCAATACAGCAATTTTCACAGGAAGTGAAAGTTGAATTTTGTGCAGCAGGTTGAAAAAGTCCACATTAGATCATAGTGACCAAATTGCAGAGGTAGATTTATGCAGATTATTTTGGGTGTGTTTTATTTTGGTACCAATGGGGATAACAGCTTTACCTTACCTAGCCACTTGCACAGCCACCTACAACTGTCTCAGGATGGATCACAAGTTTTGATGGATCACTCCATTGAGCTGATGTTACATAGAGCCTGACTAGCCCATTATATTTCTACAGGATTACAAAATCAGTAATGTCTTTGTGCTGTTCACAAAGATGTTTGAGAATGCAGAGGGCCCAATAGCGCCTGCATTGTACCTTCTGTTTTGATTTCCCTCAAGGACAATACTGTGAATAAAAGACTACTACATTAAAGGAGGCAGGTAAAAATATAGCAATGTAAAACCTCAGACAATTTTTAAAAATGTGCATTAGACTTAGAAATGCAGATATAAAGGAAGGGACAAGAGAAGAAGGAGGAGATGGAAAATGCTTGACAGCACATAAAAAAACTATTAGATGATAAATAGAAGACTGCATTTAGGAGCAAAATGAATCCTTCTAAGAAGTTGCAGTCTAAAGCTGAAACTAATGAGAGTTTATTTATTTGAATTAGTAACAGCTTATACTAAAATCAGGCTCAAAAGAAAAAAAAAAAAGAAAAATCACCCAGCCATGCTTTGCTACATATGGCAGACTAATTGATTGTACCTTTCAAATGCTTGTTTCTGTCCTATAATTGAAAAATATTCTTTAAAAGATGTGAAGTAAGGTTTCATCACATTTTAAAGAATATAGTTATCACTTATTTTCGTCAGAGACTTCTCTGTCATCTAATCTCTCCACATCCAGGTGTTCTGTGCTGTGCCATAATATTGGTAAAGTGGACTGAGATCCATTTGGAAATCCAATTGCATGTTAGTATTTATTGATGGCTTATAACAAAATGTTAAAGAAATAAAATATAGAAATAATAAAACAACAAAGTCTTCAACAGAGAAAAAATTATACTGTCTGACAAAAATTGGTTAAAATACATATTTCCTGATCTTACCAGAAAATTTCAGAGATTTACTGTTGACAGAAAATTATATGCATTTTTCTAAAAACTGTCTATGGAATTGCACTTTTCTTACAGAATTATTTCCCCCTCCACTTATAGACACTGTGCATTATACTGAGTTGGAAACCTCTCAGAACTGTATGTGGGGAAGAATTTTTATGCGTATAGTAAACATTATTTTACAGTCATTGTAGCCATGAAGGGCATCTTACAGTAAAATAATAAAATACAGTGACTTTATTGAGAATATATGGACAAATTTCCCATAGAACTAAAAAAAAAAAAAGGCAAAATGACCAGGCAATGAGTAGAGGATTTCAGGGAAATAAGAATAATGTTTCATTATATCACATTGAACATGTTTTTACTTAATAAAATAGGAAAAGTTTTTTTCCAATTTTAGGAAATTTTCAAGACTTCTAAATAAGAAATAATGACTACAGTTCTGACATTCCATAAATATAGCTCAAATGAAACAAATGAAACCTTTTCTCTGCAATATTTAAAAAGTCCGAACTCACCTCTTATTCAGGAAAAATATTTTCCAACAATAAAAAATCCCCTAGTATACATACAGATTTGTGTTGTGGTTTAACTCAGCCGTCAACTAAGCACCACACAGCCATTCGTTCACTCTCCCATGGTGGGATGGGGGAGAGAATTGGAAGAGTTTAAGTGAGAAAACTCATGAGTTTAACAGGTAAAGCAAAAGCTACACACACAAGCAGAACAAACCAAGGAATCCATTCACCGCTCCCCACGGGCAGGCAGGTGTTCAGCCACCTCCAGGAAAGCAGGGCTCCATCATGCATAACAGTTACCTGGGAAGACAAAATGCCATAACTCTGAACATCCCCCTTTCCTCCTCCTTCCTCCAGCTTTATACACTGAACATGATGTCATATGGTATGGCATGACCCTTTGATCAGTTGGGGTCAGTTGTCCCAGCTGTGTCCCCTCCCAACTGTTTGTGCACCCCCAGCCTCCTCGCTGGTGGGGTGGTGGGACGAGCAGAAAAGTCCTTGTCTCTGTGTAAGAACTGCTCAGCAATACCGAAAATCTCTCTGTACTATCAACATTTTTTTAAGCTCAAATTCAAAGCAGAGCCCCATACTAGCTCCTGTGAAGAAAATAAACTCTACTCCAGCCAAAAACAGCACCATTTGTTTAAAAAATATCAATAAAGAATGTTTTTCAGATTTTTTATTTTTATTTTTAAGTCAAGATATTAATGGAAATAGACTTTCTTCAGAGAAAATTTCATTAGCAATTAAGTATTTCTACCATAAGGAGAAGCTGGAACAGACACAAAATGCTTGCCCGGATCTCTGTTGTAATTATAATTAACATCCCTATCGGCAGATGCACAGAAATCCTTGCACTTGTGCTTGGACTTTCTTAGGATAGCCCATTTCTCTTCACTGTTATTTCTGTGTGACATGTTGGGGAGGGTTGCTGCTGTGGACTTGAAAAACTAGAGCAAGAGGGACAGGGAGATGAGAAATATTCTAAGTAGTATTTGATTTCTATTGCTCTGCTGGGGGAAAATGAATGTTCCAATGCTCAAATCATTTCAGGTTAATTTTCCAATACTGACATTTATTTTTAGTTCAAATAAAACCCACAATGTTTGGGTTTTTTTAGTATCATATCCAAATAAACATTTTTATGAGTATAATAGTCTTGCTCATAGGGCAAACCTAAAAACAATATCTCTGTCATCAGCATAGCTGAAGAAGCATTTTGTATTTTCCCAAAAGCTCATACAAATATCAATATGGGCTCTCCCAGAATTTCTTTCAATGATTCGGTATTAGTGTCCTCTAGACTTAAGCTGCATTTTCCGCTTTTCAGCATAAGAAATGCATTAAAGTCCTACAGCTGAGGTATATGACTTGGTATCTTAAATCTTCTAAAACAAAATGTTTCTCAGCTGGTAGCAAATTTTATTCCAAGGTTCATTTTAAATACCTCCTGCCTGATGTAGACATACTTCTGTGGAATCGCTAGATGGAAATTTCACAGAATTCCACAATAAATCAGTGTCACGTATCATAGAATCATATAATAATTTAAGTTGGAAAACACCTTTGAGATAGTCAAGTTCAACTGTTAAACTAGCACTGCTAAGTCCACCACTCAATCATGTCCTTATTAAATACCTCCAGGGATGGTGACACAACCACTTCCCTGGGCAGCTGGTTCCAGTGCTTGGCAACCCTTTCAGTGAAGAATTTTTTCCTAATATCCAATCTAAACCTCCCCTGGTGCAACTTGAGGCTGTTTCCTCTTGCCCTATCACTTGTTACTTGGAAGAAGAGATTGACACCCACCTCATTACAACCCCTTTTCAGGTAGATGTAGAGAGCGATAATGTCTCCCCGCAGCCTCCTCTTCTCCAGGCTAAATAACCCTAGTTCATAACACTTGTGCTCTAGACCATTCACCAGCTTTGTTGACCTTCTCTGGACACACTCGAGCACCTCAATGTCCTTCTTCTACAAGCCAGGATGCTGTTGGCCTTCTTGGCCACCTGGGAACACTGCTGGCTCATGTTCAGCCAGATGTCAACCAGCACCCCCAGGTCGTTTTCCGCCAGGCAGATTTCCAGCCACTCTTCCTCAAGCCTGTAGCGTTGCATGGGGTTGTTGTGACCCAAGTGCAGGATCCGGCTCTTAGCCCTGTTGAAGCTCATACATTTGGCCTCAGCCCATCAATCCAACCTGTACAGATCCCTCTGCAGAGCCTTCCTGCCCTCCAGCAGGTCAACACTCCTGCCCAACCTGGTTTTGCCTGCAAGCTTACTGAAGGTGCACTTGATCCCCTCATGCAGATCATCAATAAAGATATTAAACAGAACTGGTCCCAACCCTGAGCCCTGGGGAACACCACTTGTGACCAGCCACCAACTTGATTTAACTCCATTCACCACAACTCTTTGGGCTTGGCCATCCAGCCAGCTTTTTACCCACTGAAGAGTACGCTCGTCCATGCCATGAGCAGTCAGCTTCTCCAGCAGGATGCTGCGTGAAACGGTGTCAAAGGCTTTACTATAGTTCAGGTGAACAATATCCACAACCTTTCCCTCATCCACTAAGCAAGTCACCTTGTCATAGACGGAGACTAGGTTGGTCAAGCAGGACCTGCCTTTCATAAATCCACGCTGACTGGGCCTGATTGACTGGTTGTCCTGTACCTGCCAGGTGATGGTACTGAAGATGATCTCCATAATGTTCCCTGTCACCAAGTTTTGACTGACAGGCTTGCAGTTCCCTGTGTCCTCCTTCCAACCCTTCTTGTAGATGGGTGTCACATCTGCTAATCTCCAGCCAATTGGGACCTTCCTGGTTAGCCACAACTGCTGATACACGATTCAAAGTGGCTTGGTGAGCACTTCCACCAGCTCCATCGGTATCCTTGAGTGGATCCCATCCAGCCCCATAGACTTGTGCGTGTCTGAGTGGTGTAGCAGGTCATTGACCATTTCCTCTTGGATTATAGGGGCTTCATTCTGCTCTATGCCCCCGTCTTCCCGCTCAGGGTTCTGGATACCCTGAGAACAACTGGTCTTACTATTAAAGACTGAGGCAAAGGTGGCATTAAGTACCTCAGCCTTTTCCTCATCCTTTGTCGCTATGTTTCCCTCTGCATCCAATAAAAGATGGAGATTCTCCTTATCCCTCTTTTTGTTGTTAATGTATTTATAGAAACATTTTTAAATTGTCTTTTGCAGTAGTAGCCAGTTTAAGTTCTCGTTGGGTTTTGGCCCTTGTATTTTTCTCCTCGCATAACCACATGGCGTCTTTGTAGTCCTCTTGAGTTGCCTGCCCCTGTTTCTAAAGATCATAAACTCTCCTTTTTTTCTTGTCTTCCAGCCAAAGCTCTCTGTTCAGCCAGCCTGGTCGCCTTCCCCGCCAGCTCATCTTTTGGCACATGGGAACCGACTGCTCCTGTGCCTTTAAGATTTCCTTCTTGAAGACTGTCCATCCTTCCTGGACCCCTTTGTCCTTCAGGACTGCATATATGCTGTAGTACAGGTAGTACAGTCCCTTTGATGTTTCAAAAATAATAATGTGCTCATCCAAGATGGAGTTTTATTTTATGTTTTGTATAATTACTACACAATACTTTTCTGGAAAATAAATCAGTATCTGGCAACTAAAACAGAAAAGTAAAATTGAATATTAATGTTAGTTATTTTTCTCCTGTGAATATGTTCACAGACATTATATGTAGTTATATTATATATGTGTATGTACAGAACTATTTACACTTTTGTAACTGAACAACAGGCTTATAAATTAACTTAATTTTTCATTTTTCATCTTCAGCAGAAGAATAACGTGTTGTTGACTTTTCTGTCTTATCATAAAAAACATGATGGAAATATTGCAATTATAAATGCAATTTGGCAAAGAAAAATATCTAAATCCTGGGCTATATCGTTCAAGCTATTTCCAGTAGGCAAATTGAAATGCGATTGAATTGTGATTGTGCAAGCTTCAGTTGGTATATATATTCTTTTGAGCAAAACAAAAATGACATCAATTGCAAGTGAAATTACCATATTATCAGCATTAGAAATCTTATCAAAGGAAAAAAAAATGAAAAAATCTTTGGCTCATCTAGCCTACCCAAATGAATGTTTTCTTCAAAACCATGGAAGTAAATACCAAGAAAGCAAAAATTCTAAACAGAAGTATTTGTTGTTTTTAATATTATCCTCACACTGAAAAAAAAATAAATGTGCTAGACTGAAAGTTAGCAAGAAGTGTTCTAATGACTAGAGCAGTACAATTTCACCATATCTGTCCAACAACAGGAAGAAAACGTAGAACTCTCTGCAGTACTTAACTTCATAAATGTAGATACATTTATATAATGCAGTTTTTGTTCATAATAGATATCTATGAACCACAATGCAAGAGGCCAATTAAATTCTATTCCCTATGTTCCAAATGTAAAACCACAAAAAAGTGTATCAATTATTGCCTGCTACAGCCCATCAGCTACAGGTTCATAAAAATATGTTTCTCAGAAGAGACATGATGTGGTTTGGAATGACACATTTTTACTGCAGTCTTGAGTAGTGGGAGTTATTTTCACACTATTTGAAAGAAATTAGAGAAATTCAGAGAAGAGGAAAAGAAATTGATCCAGGATAAAAATCTGTAAAAATCTGTTTGTGTGGTGCAGAACTAACAGTATGTAGTATAAGAGATTCTCTAGCATTTCTTAAAATCAGCTATAACATTCTGTTCTAGTTAAGGTTTTGTATAAAATTATTTCTGTGTACTTTCTAAACTACATTAAGCGAATTATCATGCATAAATCTTCTCTCACCCTTTCATCAGAAGGAAAATATTGTTAAAATACATTATTTTTTCAGTTCAAATTTCTGTTTTATGTCCACTTTCCTATGTATTTTTACTACTGATGTCCTTTACATCTTCACGATCTTCAATCAAGAGCAAATAAAGTGTTATTGCGCACTTCAATAATTTTTACTCTTTAAGTCTTCCATTGCATATGAAGAAGAAATCTGTCAACCATAGCCTATGTCTAGAAGTGATTTTTTTTTCAGGGTGAACACTCCTACATTTTTTGCATGAAAATTCAAAACAATTAATCGTCTGTCACAACAGGACTGTTTCTTCTATTTATTGGAAGATGCAGAACTGACAAAGGAGAATGATGGATATCAATCAGAAACTGAGGGATACTTTCAAATGTTATTAAAAATTTGTTTTCAATCTAGATTAAGGAATTGACTAAACAGTTTGGTGTATCCCAAGAAAGCAGTAAGGAGATGATCATATTACCTTCTACAGAAATTGGAGAATTTTAAAGTTTCTGAATGGACTTCTCATTTTAACTTTTATTTAAAGCTTGAAAACTAAAGAAGTTTGGATCAAACAAATAATTTTCTTCTTTAGTGATAAACCATTGTTCATTATTGAAAGAAATGCTGTGTGTTAAAAAAGGGCAACATTTTTTCTTAAGTAATTTTATACAACTTAAAGAAATACTTTTTTTGGTATAGTGAAGAAAAATAAGAGTTGTTTATTTACTGTATTTACATATACCAAACCAAAAACAGCATGGCAAGACACACTTGCTAGTTATTCACAACAGATTTTTATACTACAAGAACATATCATACCCTGTGCTTCTGTGTTACATTAAACTATATGAATAGCAAATTATGTCCAACTGCAGAACAGAAACAGTTAACAGGCAGATTTTATGCTGATGATACAAACTTCAGAAGTGAAATTTGATTTTTTACACCTCACTTTTTTCCAGAATCTTGAGTTAATTTTATGCTTCCAGCCCACTGCCACATAGCTGAACATGCTATTTATCTGTAATATGTTTGAAGGCGACACTGAAGAGAAGCAAGCTTGCTGCTGGTTTACATATCCTGGTATTTTGTCTGATGCAGAAATACAGCTTTTGACAAGAACTGTGCTATCCGTACATTACACAGTAACCAAAAGGCAAGAGGTCTTATGTCTTAACAGTAGCTTCGGATTTTATAAATGTCTCAGTGATTTTCTTAGTTAGGAATAGGTTGTATCTCATGATCAGCTCTGACAATGAACAGGGAGATCACAACAGGCGTTTTTCCTTGTGCTAGAAAGGTGACTTATGTACTTTTCTAGAACTAAAGCTTATACAGCTGAGATCCCTTTTTCTTATGCCTCAATGCCTATCTGGTTACATTCTGCTTCTGCTCTTTCAGCAGCTATGCATATCTGTTTTTGTCAAATTTGTTAAAGGAGGTAATAGCACCTTTAAATGTAATCTAGGGTGTGCTGAGAATGAAATACTATATGTTAAACCAACAATCATTTAGAATATGGTCATAGTTTATGCTCATCTCCAAACAAAGCACAGCATGTGTTGCCATTTCCTTAGTTAAAAACGTAGGGGACATAAAATAAATTTATTGCTACATGAGAAAGTTTAGGGGATGTAGTACACGAAGTCAGAGGAAACATCTTTAATAGTGTTACTGGGTAAAGAATACGTCCTCAGAGAAAATTAGAAAAAGCTAAACTTAAGAGACAGAAGTAATTACCTCCCTCTAAACAATTGCCAGATGACCACAGCATGAGTAGTGCATCCAGTTTTGGGTCCCCCAGTAAAAGATAGACATTCTTCTATGAAGAAAGGTTGAAAGAGTTTGGGTTGTTTAGTCTGAAGAAGAGAAGGCTCTGGGGAAATTTTACTTGGCCTTTCAATACTTAAAAGGAGCTTATATGAAAGACAGAGAAAGACTTTTTACCAGGTCCTGGGATGACAGAACAAGGGGTAATGGTTTTAAACTAAAAAAGGAAGAAATTCTTTGCTATGAGTGTGGTGAGACATGGGAACAGGTTACCCAGAGAAGCTGTGGGTGTCCCATCATTGGAAGTGTTCAAGGTCAGGTTAGATGAGACTTGTAACAACCTGATCTAGTGGAACTTGCCTCTGATCACAGCAGGGGGCTAGAACTAGATGATCTTTGAAGGTCCCTTCCAGTCTGTTCTATGATTCTGTGACAAACAGGACCAAGTTCAACACAGGGCCACAATGATGTTTGGGTGCTGAAGCACTTGCCCTTATGAGGGGAGGCTGAGGGATTTGAGCTTATTCAGCCTGGGGTAAAGATGGCTTCTGCTGGACCAAACAGCAGACCATCTGAACCTATAGGAAGATTATCAAGATGTTGGAGCCAGCATCTTCACAGTGAGGTATGGCAGAAAGATGAGAAGCAATAGGCACAAATTGAAACAAGAGATGTTCAGACTGATATAGGGAGAAATCTCTTCTTGATGAGGACGGTCAGGCAGTGCAACAGGCTGTTCAGAGAAGTGGTGAAGTCTCTCCATTCTTGGAGGTTTTCAAAATCTGAATCAAATCCTGAGAAATCTGGTCTGAACTCAGAGCTGACCCTACTTTGAATAGGAGGTTGGACTAGTAATCTTCTGATGTATCTTCCAACCTGAATTGTCCTATGATCCCATGAATAAATGCATTTTTGTCCAGAAGCAGAAGCCAATGTAATTTCTAATGGTCCATCTTTCCTTTTCCACAGTCTTGGACTGACTCCTAAGTCCTGTTGGCTGAACAGATTAATTTTCCTTTACTGCATACAGTTTTGTACTACTAGTATGAAGTAAAATTCTTGTCTTCTGTTTGTTCTTTGATGATATTAGGTGTGATACAGGTTATCAAATGTGCTGAGGAAAAGAACTCAGATCTTAATCTGTATTGGATATTTGTGAAGCCATTCCAAACAATGGAAAAGAAATTAAATATTTCAGTAATCATATGTGTTAATGAGATGCCTCAGTAGTCCCTCCAAACTGGATTTTCCACATTCTAACTACTTCAGGCCCATGCATACTTCATCAGTGCAGTTTGGATAGAAAATTAAAAAGATATTAATAGAACTGACTATTAATAGTGATTGCTTTTAGTAAAAGTTTACTGACATCAAAGGAAATTCCTAATTGGACTGAATCAAGCACTTTTGGATGTGTACTTTGCTGTGTACTCAGCATTTATAATTAATGGCAAGAATGTTCTCAAGGATACGTACTCAGCTTGAAGAAATATATGATCAATTCCATTATTATTAGATCAAGATATGAAGAACATATGCACAGAATGTAGGCAACTTCTTAGGAAAAATATGTAATGGTGAATTTCTTCAAATATGTGCTGTAGAAATGGAGCAGGTTGGAAAACAACAAGATCTGCTGCTGTGTTTGGGTTTTTTTAAAGTTGTTTCCCCAAATCTGCAAGATTCAACATATCAATGGGAAGCTGGTGCCAATAACTTATTCAGAGAGGCAAGTACAGGTATAGTATATGTTGAACTTATTTTTGCATAAGTTACTCTTTAAAATAATTATTATTTCAGCCTTAAAGTAATTTATCTCAGAATATTAGTATGAACATTGTTACAGCGTTATCACACCGAGAATTTTGACTATATAATAATTTAATTGCATCTATTGAAGAACATAGCAGTAAGAAAAGAGTCTTCAGTCAGTTTAAATACAAAAATAGAATGTTTTTCTGAACATCAAATAAAATCAAGTGGTTAAAAATGATTGTAAATAACAGTAACAAAACGAAAAAAAGATTAAAAAATACCTGAAGGTCTGAGGAATAAATAAAACCATAAAGAAATAGAAGCTTTAGGAGAACACATTCAGTGCTGGCGTTCAGTTGACTGAACGTTCCTGTAGGAGTTGTATAGATGGGTTGCCTTGTTGTTGCTGTGAGAATAGTCAAAATTAAACAAAGGCTCTTGATATCGTCATTAGAATCATCAGACTATAGGACTGGGTCAAATTATCTGATGACAAGATTTACTTGAATGTCTAATGTTAATTTAAAGAAATCAGTTTTTTAAGAGCCTTAGTAAGTTTGGTCAAGCATACTTTTTTTTATGGTCAAGCCTATTTATGTGTGTGGGATGAAAAGTAGGAGGAAAAAAATATTCTAATTTAGCTAACAATAGAAGAGACAGGATTAGTATTACAAAGTCAGAAAGAGAGGTCAGAAGGCTGTTAAAAACTAGGAATGTTTTCCGATTAGCAATAAAAGTATCTCCAAACTGCTCCAATATCCTGTTTGAAATCATCATAAACAACTTCTGGTCAAAAGAAGCTAAAGCAAACCAATTCTGAGATTAAGTGTCTTGTCAAATTTGGCAGAGATGCACCTACTATATTTCCAGTATTCTAGTGAAATACTGGAAACATCTGAGTCAGCTGGTAACAGAGTAAAATGGACAATGCCCTTTCTGTGTCTCCTCATCTGTCCTTTTTTTCCTTTCTCTCATGTCAAGTAAGATAGCTGTGAAACTGTAAACTTCAGACAGGCTGCTTGGGCCAAGACAGGAGATGAGTCAGGTTTTTCACTGCTTTAGTAACACAGCTTCTGCAATCAGATCTAGTTAGTTCAGAATACTTCTGTGTGAGCTGCAATTACACTTTGCACTGGCATTGTACCCCAATCCTAAACAGACTAGCCGAGCTGTTCAACCAGTTGCACTTGAGATTTGCACAGCCTATGCCCTGACTCCTCTGTGGTGAGATCACTTTCTGACAATAGGGCTGAAATTCAAGTTGCATCTTAAAACACTGATGTCTAGGTGTTCACAGATACGTGTCTGTATGGAAGCCAAGTGAGCCATTAGAGTCAGTACACCACCAACACAGCCAATGGAGTCAAAAGAGATATTCCGCTGGCCAGATGTAGGTGTCATCTATAGACACCTACATGGAGTAGAGTATTATTTTGGCAACTGAGTCTACTGGCTTCCTTTAAGCCCAGTCCTCATAGTATTGGCATCAATATAAACCAGCTAGACATCCTAGCAACAAAGGATGGAAAACAATGCTGAGACCATAAGGCCTAGACCTGTCCAATTTTAGGCAACCATGTCACATGATCCTTTTCACAACCTGCACAGACTATCTGTGTCTTTTGACGCCTTCCCATATTGTTCCCATTAATCCTTGTAGAACCACCAGTTTCACATGTCTGTAGATGCATTTTCATGGGACGTAGCGGTTTTTTTTCTTAGAACTATGAGAAATGAATATTGGAAAAGGCAAAGTCAGATATTGTGAATTAAAAATGGGGCTTACATTTATCATTGAGTACAAATGTTCTAAATTGTCAAGAAAAGACTCTGAGCATTACAAAAATTATAATGTAGTGTACAGCATTTCTTCAAAGAGCCATGGCTATGCATCGCATCTCAAGGGGAACAGAAATATTACTGTCTGACACCAAGGGATGAGAAAGTAGGTTGTGTAATTTTACTTTTACCAAGTTGACTGAATTTTTAAATTATAACTTCATTTTTATAATTAATTAGACAACCAAATACAACATTTTTCTTTTTCTTTTTTTTCTTTTTTTTTTTTTTGTTTGGCTTCTCTTTCAATGTTAGTAATAATAGCCAAAGTTAAAATAGTTGTTACTTCTTGAGTTTTTAAAGAAAAATGCATTTTTCAGATGGGGAGTTATTTCATAATACCTTTGGTAGTTATTTAATATGTGTAACATTGTTTCAAGCCTTTTGATTTTTGTTTTTCTTTAATACTTTAAAATAAATTCAAGTTGAAAATCACTCAGGATTTATACTAACTTTGACTGGAATTTTGCATGCTGAGGGGCATAGAATCCATTCTGACTTGACAGTGGCTCATTAACAAATTCCATACTGTTATCCCTAGTTAACTCATTTGATAGGACTTAATTATGTTTTAGATAAATTAATTGGAAAAAAACCCTCTTTAACATCAACTCTGAAGAAAAGTTCCTTAGGTTCAGAAAGCTGTAAAAAAATACAAGATAGCAAGTTAAATCCCATTATATCTAAATCATAAGGGTTTATTTGTTTAAAAAGCTTCCTGGGTTTATAAATTCAAAGGAAGTATATACATTTAAATTAACAACATTGAAAAAGGATCATCACTTGAAGGCAATAACTGAATGGGAAAATAAACACAATGAATTCTGCTTTTGATAGGCGGACAGAAGAGCAGGTACAGGTATAGATAAATAATTAGACAATTTGAGTCCCTGAAATCCAGCCTCATTTCTTTCGTATGTTAAAAGCAGCTGGAGATAGATATAAGCTTTTTTCAGTGCAGTTCGATTTTACTTCCTCACTTTGCTTTCTTGGCTTACTGCTTTACAGAAATACAGTCATTAGCAACATAAAGCATGCTTTATAAGTGGTTTTCTTGCAAAATAGTAATTTCTAAAAGTATTACAGATGGGAAAGTATACCTAATGGGATTTCTTCTTCATTATAAAATCATCCTGATCTTAGCATTTTGCAATCACATGGTTATGATTGTAGAACACACAGAAAAATCCAGTGTAGCTATTATGACAGCAATCTTTACTAAAATTTGCTCCTTCAGACCAAATTTGATGGATTACCTCTCTACATAAGAAACACCATTATAAAAAGATTTACTGAAGTAAATTACTAGACAGAAATTCTCTGCACTACCTGTTCAATTTGGTAAAAAGCATATGCAGTAGAGGTAGCTGCTTACAGAGACTCCATAACCTCAGAGCTCCTGTTAAATTTAACATTTCAGGTTTGGTGGTAGCAGAACCTTCTGGAGGTGAGTAAAAGTATCACGGTGCAAACTCTTCCTCAACCTGCTCTTTATCCTATAAATTTATATTATACTCATGCAGTTCCAGGACTCTACAGCTACCATGATCAATCTGTAAAAAACAGTATCGATCACGTTGGCATTCAAATATATCTATCAGTTTCTACAGTCTTTGTTGTTACATGCAGTTTTCTGCCTTCTTGCTTTGTCCTCTGTCACTAGCAGTGCTGGAATATCCAGTCCTTGATGAGGTGAGACAAAATGAAACACTTGCTTTCTCTCCTTGGCTGCCCAACCTGAACCCGTGTAGTGGCAAGGAGGATCACACCAGTGTGATGAAACACAGCGAGCCGCACAATGATGCTCTGGGAGTGCTACCATTTTCTCAGGAATGTTGCCTAACTAGTTAACAACATGCCAACAGGAATGCCGCTTCTCGGCTTAGCTGCCTAGATGTAGGGTGGAGCAAGTTGGTGCCACACGTCAGAGTGCATTCAGCAGGTAGGAGGTATCCCTGCAACAATGCAGTTAACCTTTTCATGTTCCAATGTTTTCCTCTCAAGGGTGATATTCTTTTCCAAGCCTTTTCAATAAAATACAGTCTGGTAAAGTCTGATTAAATGTAGCTTTTCATAGTCTGAATTCACATTAATGTAATGCCTGGACAAACAAAGCTCCTTGGAAGTGAGAGATTTTAGTACCACTCATCTACTGAGGGTAGCCAGAAAGGTAGGAATGGTACAGAAGCTTAGAAACACTTATGCTCACATCATCTTACATGTCAGGTTTATCTGTCTGCTGTGAAGTAGCTGTGTATTGAATCAAATACATGATGGAGAGGATCTAGTCTGCCATACCTGTACAGGAGCTGTGCAATGCAAATGATCAATCAATTTTTTTTCATTAGGGGCATGCTTATGTCTGCTCACTAAGGTACAGTACAGATATCCTCTCGGTTCCTAATTCATCCCCAGAATGTAACTTATAAAACAGGGAGATGGGTCATGAACACAGTCATCTGAGACCTGCAAGGGCTGTACTGTTACAGCTACTGCCCTCTCTCCAGAACAGTAGCATTTCTCACCAGCATTTACAGCAGAGAGAAAGGATAGTGTAATGATTATGATCCTTACCAATTTTCTTTGAAAAATTCCAATTCACCCCTCTGTCATAGACATTTTCTGTGGCAGCAGCAAATCTCTTTATACATTTTAGCCTCAGTTTTCTAGCTAACAATTTGTATATAAGAAAATTTTCTCAACATCCAACCAGTATTGTTTTTAATACATGTATTAAAATGCTGAGGAACTCCAATGTTGTGATGATGGAAGGCCATATAAAATAGTCAAAGTAGTTGCTTTGTTTTATCACAATCTGTCTGCATTGTCATTCTATCCCAGCAGTGGCTGTGGAAATCAAGCTCTCAGCTGATGTCAGTTTGGTCTGATCGAGTCTAGAGCACTTATAAAAGGCATTTGAGATGAATGGAGTAATGATGCACTCATAATCTGGGCAGTATCATTTTCTTTCTTGCTGTGTTTGTAATAGGACAAAAGATTTAATATTTTAAACCTGAAAAAGACTTAAATTCCTATGTCATAGACAGCACAAATTTTATTGTGGCTTAAAGAATTTAGGGATTCTTTCAGCAGTCTTCCCAATGTCAACACTTCAAAGCTTGTTAGCTTCACATTCACACCTTTTTTTCTCTTGTACAAAATCTTTTATCTCAGTTTTTCTTAGCTTTGATTATTCAGTAGAGCAGAAACTGAATCCCTGTAATGAAACCTGAAATCATGAGTATGAGGCAGGAAATCAAACTTGACATCATTATATAATGTACATAAGAACTGAAAGCAAATTTTATGCAGAGGGGCAATTCCAGACCAGCGAACTTAAACCAGCATTTTAATAGCATAGACATGTGTTATTCAGTGCAATACAGACTTACATGGGATTATTCTTATCCACCCAGAGGTCATGCAGCTTGCTGTTGTAATTGCTGCATGAGTACCTTTACCACATGGCAGGGCATGCCTTATGGCAGAGAAAGCTTAGATCAGAATCCTTGGAACCTGTGCTCCTTTAACTGGTTTTATCTCCTCTCAAAATGAGTTGTAAAGCAGTTTATCAAGCCGTATGCCTTAACTGCTTACTTCTCTGAGGCTATACAGAACTTTTTTCCATTCTAAGAGATGATAATGATGATGATGATGATGATTAATAATCAATATGCCATTGTGCATACCATAGTAACAATATCGTTAGCCATATATTGTCAGACATGCTATTAAAGTGTGCTATAGGACAAACCTTGTACCATTCCAAGTATCAACAACCAAATAGATAGGATGGACCTATTATTTTCATTTTTACAGAAAGGAAAAGAAAAACTATAAGATTATATGGCTTACCAGAATCACAGAATAGGCTGAAACAACGATGACTCTGTGGTAAAAACAGTACCTTTCCTAATTTTCTCAGATTTCAGTCTATTGCATTTACTGAAATATTGTTTTGTCTTTTTAAATATACCTCACTTGCATTGGTCTTTTGGAAGGCAGCAAAATCTCGGGTTTTTTTTTTTAACAGATATTTACATATATTGTAGCTATTATTATTGTAATAATTATTTTAACAATCTTGAGTAATTAACTATGCTGTGTGTGGAACACTGCTGCATTTTCAATATGAAAATGTAACCTGTGGATTGCTGTGATTATTCTCTATTTAACACAAATTCATTCCTGTTTTTGTTCAGTTTTCAACACTGTAAAACATATATCCTGAAAGACTTGCTTTATACCATCATGATGGAAGAAATAATTCTGTCAGACTATTAAGTTTTTTCTTCAAAGCCAATTAACTCCTCTTTATTCAACTTTCAGGACCCATGATACTGTTTGTAGATGTGAATGACCTTTGTGGTTTTTGTTTTTATCCATAGCTTTTTTTTTAACCAGCTGTAATTACTGCCTTTTTCTAATTGGAAATTTTAAATATGGTGATTGTAACTTCACAGATTGTCATTTGTTGGATAGAGTGCCTATTCAGTAACAGTGTGAATAAAGAATATGTTTCTACAGGAGTGATACCGGTTAACAATATTGGTTTGTGTGACCGACACCTGACATTGAACTGCAAACTTTTTAAGAATGAGCAGCTGCATACTACAGAGCAATAAACACATGCCAAGCAAATTACTAGGTCCCTGAACATTTTAACAGACCTTTGCATTTTTTATGTTTCAAGAACTCAAAGCGAATGCTACTTTTACTGTGAGTTTGTAGTGGGACTTAAAAAGGACAGCTACATTGTCTACTTTGCTCATCCAGCTACTGGCTGCTTATAAAGTCTCATACTTTTTCACTATAAGACCTTGCTTTCTTATTCAGCTTTCTTACCAGATGCCTTATATTGGATTATTTATTCCATTGCCAACAGTCAGCTGAGGAGCAACCTCATTTCTTTTGTAACTAATTCATATACCCAGTACCCAAATACTGCCTAAACACATACAGAACTTGAGAAGTTCTTCAGTCTGTACCATGACTTTGAGCAATCCCATGCTAAAACACAGGTTGGGAACTGACTGGCTGGGGAGCAGCTTTGCAGAAAAGCCCCAAGGGATCCTGGCTGACAGCAGGCTGGGAATGAGCCAGCAGGCAGCATGCCTGCATGCATCCTTCATCTGGCAGCAGGCAGGGTCAATCCTGGGCTGTATTAATAGGAGCACAGCCAATAGGTCAAGGGAAGTGATTATCCCCTCTAAGTAAAATCTGTCAGACTACATCTAGAGTTTTGCACTCCCCTCCTTGCCCCAGTACAAGAAAGACATTGATAAACTGTCTATGGGATATCCATGATATCCATGGGACAGCAATGTGCCCTGGTGGCCAAGAGGGCCAGTGGTATCCTGGGGTGCATTAAGAAGAGTGTGACCAGCAGGTCGAGAGAGGTTATCCACCCCCTCTACTCTGCACTGGTGAGGCCTCATCTGGAGTACTGTGTCCAGTTCTGGGCTCCCCTCAGTTCAAGAGAGACAGGGAACTTTTGAAGCGAGTCCAACGGAGGATGATTAAGGGACTGGAACATCTCTCGTATGAGGAGAGGCTGAGAGACCTGGGGCTCTTTAGTCTGAAGAAGAGAAGGCTGAGAGGGGACCTTATCAATGTCTATAAATATCTGCAGGGTGGCTGTCAGGAGGATGGAACCAGTGTCTTTTCAGTAGTGCCCAGTGATAGGACGAGAGGCAATGGGCATAAACTGCAGCCAGGAAGTTTCACCTCAACACGAGCAAAAACTTCTGTACTGTGAGTGTGACGGAGCACTGGAACAGGCTGCCCGGAGAGATTGTGCAGTCTCCTTCTCTGGAGACCTTCCAAACCCGAGTGGATGCATTCCTGTGCAACCTGCCCTAGGTGATCCTGCCTTGGCAGGGGGTTGGACCAGATGATCTTCAGAGATCCCTTCCAACCCCTACCATTCTGTGATTCTGTGATTCTGTGATTCTGTGAAACTGGAGTAAGTTCAGTGTAGGGTCACCAGGATAGGACAGGCAGGGGCCAGAGTACTTTAACCTATGAAGAGAATTTGAAGGAACTGGGATTGTTCAGCTTAGAGATGAGCCCAACAACCTCCCATAGCTATGGGGAGGTCATCAAGGAGACAGCAGCAGGCTTTTCACAGTGGTGTGCAGTTAGAAGGTGAAAGACAATGGGCACGAAACAAGGTATGTTCAGTCTGATATAAAGGGGAGTCTTTTTTCCCCATGAGGACAGCCAAGCAGTGGAACAGGTTGCCCAGAGAATTTGTGCCACCTCTTTCCATCCTTCAGGGTTTTCAAGACACAGCTGCTTAGCACTAAGCAACCAGTCTGACCTAATAGCTGGCCCTGCTTTGAGCGAGCAGTTTGCTTACAGACATCTTCAGGTCCCTCCTGAACTACCCAGTGATTCTAATCTGGAGTAACAGCTTCATGGATTGAAAGCAGAGAAGGTAGCTAATGCAGGCTGAACTATTTCAGTAAAAAAAACCTTGTGACAGATCCTGGAGGAAGAGCGCTGACAGGGTGACAATAACTAAATTTCATCTTCTTCAGTCTGCTCGCGCCTGTGCAAGGAGCACATGGCTACTATCTTTGAATTCAGGCTAAATGATTTCAGTCTTATGAACAACGGAAATTCAACTCTTATCTGCCTCAATATTCTGCAACATTTTAAAAGTGATTGCAGCTGTAACAAGCCATCTCTTTACAATAAATAAGGGTAGGGAAATTCAGGTAGTACATTTAGGATCATCTTGCCCATTATGATACTTTCAAGAATTGCTGGATACTTGTCCAGTGTTTCTATTGTAATGCCACGTCACTGACTAGACCTTGAAATCAAACTACTGACATCAATCGATGTGACTGAAGTTCAAACTGCTCTTCTAGATAGGTCCATAGGACTTTTGGTGAGCAAGTCTGTATGCTAACTTAGAATAATGATTTACACTAAAGTGGTGAAAAAAAAAGAGAAAGTCTATAATCTATTGTGCCTTTAGAAGAAAGTAACCTTGTTATTATGCATGCAGAAAGCTGTTAAAATGGACTGTATGTTAAATATTAAAAAGTAAGTAAAAACCGTAACCACATATTCTGTTCTCCAGCACTTTGGATATTAATTCACCATGGAAAAATCAATTTAAATTCTCAAGATCAAGAATACTGTTAATATTTCTTTAATATGCCTTTTTCTCAGTGTCTGGGGAACAAAAGACTGATTTTTTGTTATTACATTGCAAGATTTTGTCCTTTGAAAAACTTTGTACTCAGACAAAAATTACTTAAAACAATATACGTGCATAAATTTATGCATGAGATAATGGGCTAAATAGTGCTTCAAAATGCTCAAAATATTCTTCTCAGTGGACAAAAATTTTTCCAGTTGGAGATCAACAACATGAAGAAGTATTTATTCAAAACAGAACTCATAATTCTCCCTATCATCCAAATCCACAAATTAGAATGTGATTTATTGTTTAACTTACTTTCTTCTGATAAATTAAATGTAATAAAATTATTCCAAGTTTAAACTGTTTGGACTTAGAGTAACCATAAGGATTCAGGCGTGGATCCCCTACAAATGGGGAGGGGTTGTAAAACATGCATATGTGAAATACATTTAATTAAATCAGGGAAGGAAAGTGGTGTTGGCCGTCTCTCCTGGTTTCATCACTAGTTAAGTTTGCTGATTTCGCTGCATTTAAAAAAGCAGAAGCATGGACAGCCACCTTCAACAGCAGAATGGTCCAGCACATATTCTTTACCTCCCAGAAAAATGCTCTAAAACCCAAGAGGTACACTGGACTGGGCTTTTCATTACTCTTATTTGATATGGGCTGCTATGCAACTGAGAGTGCAAGACTGAGAGACATTAAATAAGGAAGAACGTGTCTCTGAGCATAGAAGAGATGGATTTATTTTGTGTTAAAGTGCTACCTGATAAAATACATCTACTTGCAGTCTTGCATGCAGATGTAGACATGACCTTTCTCCTCTTCTCCTTCATCTGTGTGAACGCTGTAAAATGGTTACCAAATTGTGTATGAGGGATTCAGGATGCACATTTTCTTTCATACCTCTAGACTTGCAGATCCAGCTCTGAAGCTAGTGTGATTCCAGGCTGCGTGCTACTGTGAGCACCTCATTTGGGATTGTGAATCTCACTGTTATGACCAAGCTCAGACACTCTTCTAGTCTCCTGGGCTTTGTTTTCAGTCAGGTTCTGCAGTCTCCTCTCATCTGAAAAATATTTGTGCTCAGTGAATGTATGGATACTACAACTGCACTGTGGCAAACCTATCTACTGTTGGTACTTCCTGCTCCAAAATACTTTCCAGCCTGGAATAGTCAGCAGTAGTTTCAGAAGTAAGCAGAAGTCTAAGAAGTATAAATTTAACATGAAGTTTCCCACAAGAAATATCTGGATTTTTTGGTTTTACTGGTAAACACTTACCACATAAACCTCATGTATTTCTAAGATCTAGCAACCTTCTTAACTTAGTAAGTTCATAAACAGACTTACACAGCTAACTAGCATAGGAAATGTTTGAATTTAGTGATCAAATAGAAACGTACCAGTCCTGTCTTCCTAGAAAGTCAGATGAGAGGAATAACAGACAATTTGGTGAATTTTGTTATTGAGAAATTTGTTTTGCTTATTGTTTGCTGAAAACAGATCAGTTGCACCTAATTTTCTTCTTTTTAAAGTACTTTACATATTTTATAATTTTTACAGTGGTTTTCTATTGTGTATATACATTTTGGATTTCACATAAATGAGTATTTTAGCTAAAATACTGTATTTTCTTATTATTTTTAATATACTTATTTGAAGACATCTATAACTAGAAAAAAGCTGTAAAGATCAGAACTGACAGCAAATGTATCTGTATATAGGTATAGGAAATCCATATTTACACTATATAATCCACATAAATAAATTAAACATTAAAAATATAAACAGGTATGAACATACCACATACAGGCAACTATACATGTTTATAGTTCCAGATATTGGAAAACTACATAGAAGTGCATTACATTTTCTTAAATGTAAGAAAATAAAATATTAGTTGCCTTGTGAAAGATTTAACATTAAGTCTGAGAGAAAAGAATATTAAGTGCACCACTGGACCTGAGTTTGCCGGTTGATGCAATATGCTGAAGGCTGAAATTAAGATGTATATCTTCCCTCTCATCCTAAAAAAGAAACTGGTTATAATAACTCTCACAAAAAGACATTTATGTATCTCAGTTAGACAACATTCTCTCCTCTTCATAAGATACTAGATAAATGAGATGGGTCTCTTCTTCACTGGCATACCTGTCATGGATTATTACCTCCAGATCATTCAATACTGTACTCACTGATTATTGAATAGGACAAGTCTTTATTTTCACACATACAATTCCATCACTAAATAATCAATCCTTCAATAAACTACTTTAATTTTAGTATCATTCTTAGTCCTGAAAATACATATTTCAAATCATCCTTCCTTCGGTGGTTAAAATAATTTAGGTGCAATTAGTTATGTATCCTTATCACATTACATTTATTTTGAAATTTATGTCCATAGAACCATAATATCATAGAGTCATTAAGGTTGGAAAAGACCTCTAAGATCATCAAGTGCAACCACCAACCCAACACCACCATGCCCATTAAACCATGTCCTGAAATGCATGTCTACACGTTTTTTGAACACCTCCAGTGATGGTGACTCCACCACCCCCTGGGCAGCCTGTTCCAATGCTTCACCACTCTCTCCTTAAAGAAATATTTCATAATATCCAATCTAAACCTCCCCTGGCTCAACTTGAGGCCATTTACTCTCGTCATGTCACTAGTTACTTGGGAGAAGAGACCAACACCCACCACGCCACAAGTCCCTTTAAGGTAGTTGTAGAGAGCGATATAAGGTCTCTTCTCAGCCTCCTCTTCTCCAGATGGAACAAACCCGGTTCTGTCCACCCCTCCTCATAGGAATTCTTCTCCAGACCACTCAGAAGCTTTGTTGCCCTTCTCTGGACATGCTCTAGCACCTCAATGCCCTTCTTGTAGTGAGGGGCCCAACACTGAACACAGGATTCGAGGTGCGGCCTCACCAGTGCCGAGTACAGGGGCACAATCGCTTCCCTACTCCTGCTGGCCACACTAGTACTGATACAGGCCAGGATGCTGTTGGCCTTCTTGGCCACCTGGGCACACTGCTGGCTCATGTTCAGCTGGCTGTCAACCAGCACCCCCAGGTCCTTTTCCACCGGGCAGCTCTCCAGCCACTCCTCCCCAAGCCTGTAGCGTTGCATGGGGTTGTGACCCAAGTGAAAGACCCGGCACTTGGCCTTGTTAAACGTCAGACAACTGACCTCAGTCCATTGATCCAGCCTGTCCAGATCCCCCTGCAGAGCCCTCCTACCCTCCAGCAGATCAACACTCCCACCCAGCTTGGTATCATCTGCAAACTTACTGAGGGAGCACTCGATCCCCTCATCCAGGTCATCATTAAAGATATTGAACAAGACTGGCCCCAAGTCTGAGCCCCAGGGGAACACCATGTTGGGTAATGACAAACAAACATGTTAACATGGGAAAGAAATTATCACCTGTTGTCTAAGAGCAGGATTTTATATTGTGAGTGATTAAAAGATGAACCATTTTTTTATGCTCAGAGTAAATACAAATAAAAATTATTTGTGGGATTTTTTTTTTTTTAAGTACAATGGTCAAGAATATTTTTCTTGTTTCTAAATAAAGGGAAAGTGAGGATGCAGCAGCAGCAGGTTCCTAGGTCTTTGCTATGATTCCCAGTTATAGATCTAAACCATGCTGTGAACTAATGTTGAATACTGTCTGATGACAGGTCAAGTATTTATGGATATTTGTTTACCAATGAATAGTAAGTGCCTGGAAATGATAACAACTGCATAATTTCTTGACTGTCTGCAAATACTTTGGGTCCTTAAGCACAATAGTTAAAAGATGTCTAACCTTCAGAAACAGCTTGAACCAAACTGTTCAGCCCTGCAAAGGATGGAAAATCCCTTCTTCAGCAAATGTTGGCTTTTCTATAAAGCAACATCTTGATTCAGTTGGGTTTGAAACTTGTTGGGCTACATAAGTGTGAAGAATATGTGTAATTAGTCAAATTTTTAGTCAATGAGCTCATCTGAATATGGAGAGTAATAAGGAGTGTCAGAAACAATAATAATTACAGTCTGTAATGTCCAAACACCAATCACAGTAGTGTATTCATGTGTCATTTTAAGGAACCAGATTTATGTAGTTAGATCAACCTGTTCTCTAGCAGTGGGTTTGCATGAAAATTACACTAACAGCCTAGGAAACCTAACCTCCTTATTGATCTAAACTAAATTAATGTACAATTACTTCTGCAATAACTGTACCCCATTCTTGTGGAGGTAGACCAAAAAAGCATAGACTTTTACATTCCTCTTCAAGCTCTGACTACCTGATATCCAGGAAAGAACTTCCTGTATCAAAAAAAGACAAATATTTGCTGAGGAAACTTGTGATCTGAATTCCTTTTGTAAAAAAAAATTACAAAAAAAATCCAGCCATTGCTGTTCATTTCAATCCACTTCGGTATCACCCAGTTGTGTAAATGTAGTACAGTCGTGGATCATAGAATCATAGAATAGTTTGGATTGGAAGGGACCTTTACAGGTCATCTAGTCCAAACACCCTGCAATGAGCAGGGACATCTTCAACTAGATCAGGTTGCTCAGAGCCCCATCTGACCTAACCTGGAATGTTTCCAGGGATGGGGCATCTACCACCTCTCTAGCCAACCTGTTCCAGTGTTTCACCACTCTCTTTGGGAAACATTTCTGCCTTATAGCTAGTCTAAATGTACTCTCTTTTAGTTTAAAAACATTACCCCTTGTCCAATCACAACAGGCTCTGCTAAAAGTCTGTCCCTGTCTTTCTTATAAGCCCCCTTTAAGTACTGGAAGGCTGCAATAAGGTCTACCCAGAGACTTCTCTTCAGGCTGAACAACCCCAACTTTCTCAGCCTGTCCTCACATGTGAGGTGTTCCATACCTCTGATCATTTTTGTGTCCCTAATTAAGATGTCTCTGCTCATTGCAGGGTCATTGGGCTAGATGACTTTCAAAGGCCCCTTCCAACCCAAACTATTCCATGATTTTATGATTCTGTGATTGATGGCTCATGTCCAGCTTTTCACCCACCAGTACCCCCAACTCCTTCTCAGTAGGGCTGCTCTCCATCCCTTCATCCTGCAGCCTGTTACAGATACCGGGGGTTGCTTCGACCCTGCATTTGGCCTTGTTGAACCTCACGAGGTTCACACAGGCCCATGCCTCAAGCTTGTCCAGATCCCTCTGGATGGCATCCCATCCCTCAGGTGTGTCAACTGCACCACTCAGCTTGGTGTTGTCTGCAAACTTGATGAGGATGACATTGAAGAGTGCTAAGTGCAACAGAAAGAACTAACTACAACTGTGTTAACCACATGTGTTTCACAGATTACAGTGCTGAAGTGGGAAAATAGGTTATTGACTAGAATGGAATAGAGCGGCATAATTTGAGAAAATCAATGAACTCATTCAATGCAGTTTGTCCTTGAAATCAGTGTGTTTTAATACCATAGCACGAGAAAGTATTTTTGGATCTTTCTAGACTAGCCTCACTTGAATCTATTAAAACAGGATGGAAACCCAGTTTTTACAAATCAAGAACATAGTTAGATGCTGATATAGTATAGAACACAAGAAGATTGATCATTGTTCAAAAATGTAACTGAATTCCATTATCCAATCATGTGAAACTTTGAGAGTGTCAAGTGTGTTCTCAAGAGACACAAGAGGTGCCAAAATGAGCAAGCAGATGAAAAAGATGACATAGACAAATACCAGAAACAAAAGCTAGCAAATGAGCTGTGGGAACAGATGGAGTGTAAATCATTGCTGTTATAAGGACTTACATTCCAAGGAAAACATGAGTAGAAATAAAAACAATGGATTTCAGATAAAATTTACAGCCTGTAAAAAATCGTAAAAAGAACAAAGGGAGATAATACATGAAAAAGACTGTTAGGAAGAAGAAAGTGTTGGGCATGTGCATAATGCCTGGTACAGCATAATATAAAGGAAGAATGAAAAAAGCTTTCTTTTTATTGCTAAAGTTTGACCAGGATTCTGAAGTGCTTTTGGCAGCCTGAAAAAGTTGCAGGCATCTTTGTGCCAGCTAGTAGTAACACAGGAATATGTAGCTGTGGACTGTAATAGTCCTCATCATCCAACCTCATCACTGAAAGAAGATATTGAGAAAAAATAATGTTAGTATAAATCTTGTTTTTTCTTAGTTGTTGTTGATGTTAAATTTCCCAAAACTTACATTCTAACTTTTCAATCATCTTTCTGTGTTTGGCTTTTTCACATTTAATAGGTTGGTCAGGGCAAAGGTTGTATTTCTTCTGTGTTTTACAGTATAGGATGCAAATGTATTCTGATCTGATGTGAATCTTAGAATTCTGTGATGCTACAACTAAAGAATAATATGAAATTCCATGATAAATCACATATGGTGAATAACAACTACCAGCTACTAGAAATGAAGGGCAGAAAATTAGTCACTAAATTATTAATACAGTGCAATAAATCCAGATATTGTTTGCTGATAGTTTGTTTGCTAAGTATTTGATACAGCATCCTGTAAGGCATGTGGTAAACCATGGACTGTCTTAAAATGTGGTTGGGCCCTAAACAATGGTCAGTTTCCAAGGGCAAGAATTCCAAATATATAATACAAGTAAGAAAGGAACCACTGCAAATGTATGCTGAGTTTGTGGTGGGACTCCAAAGCAGCTCTGACAGGGATTGGTAATGGGAAAGGTATCAACTCTACTGACACTATTCGAAACAGGTTTTCTAGATTTACAAGCCAGTGCCAAGAAAGTCTTCCAAGCACCTTTTTCTTTTGTTTATAGCTTATTTGAAAGCACTGATACACTATAATAAAGGTTTATATGGTCCTTGGATACTGTACAATTGGATCCTCAGAAGTACTTAAGACAGAAGGATGAGATAGATGGATAATTAAACCTCAAGTGATTTTTTTTTCTTTCCTAGTTTATAAATGAGTTTCACTTAGCCTTTACTGCTTTGTCTGATATTCTCTTCCTTACATAACTTTGTCTATTCTTAGATGTAGGTTTTATTCTGTTTTGTTTTAGTTTTAAACTTTATGCTAAAGGAATGACAATTTCATACAATTTTTCAGATAATGTTCCTGTGTAAAAGGCAATAATATCTCATGGATTAACATTAGATCCACATTTGGTTTCTAAATGTGTTTTCAATACCATTGCCCTCTGTCATGATGTCATGTGGCAAACTATATCTTTAGTTTGTTATCATTGACAGAATCCTTTTTATCATAACTTGTTATTTTCCAAAATTTTCCTCTCCTCCTCATTAATTTTCTCCCATCAGGAGAGATGAAGAAATCATCAGGATTAGGATTTAACAAAGAATTGTAGTACATTACATTTTCTCAAATGTAATTAATTATTCCTTTGATATCTCCAGATCATTTGCAGTGTGGATCTGTCTTATTTTGCAGTTGTGGATTTACATGCGTGCTGATGTGTTTCACATGTTATGATTCAGTAGTCATTAACAAATGTGAACAAAGTTGACTTTTTACCCCACCCAGATCAATAATAAGAATATAAAATAATCTACATTTCAAGATACTAACTACAGAGAATAACACTTCTTTTCAGGTCTTAGATATCACACAGGAATTATTATTCTATTTTGAGATAGTTTTTATTTCTCACTGATATTTTTCTCTGATTCATATTCATTTACTATGTTAACAGGTAACAACATCAGATGCCTTGTTACTTTCAAAATATATCTATAGCAAAAAGTACAAACTACAAAGAAACTTAAAATTCCAGCTTTCAGTCCAAAAGTCATTGACCTTATTGATTACTCATCTGACAGCGTTCACAAAGGACTTACTACGAACACAATGATAAAAATAGGTCAAAATCAGTTATTTACTGCAATCATTGCAGTGGGAGTCTATATTTTCTGAACGATCCTGCCTTTTTCTTCATTAAAATGTTAGAATTAAATGCATTGCTTGCATTGTTTACATATTTTATTTTCTCTAGATGTAATTCCCTAGAGAGTCTTTGGGTGTATATGAGAGTTGCAGAAATAAGCTCATCGTCAAGAAACATGGTCAAAATTAATATTATCAGTAGGACAAGATAATGAAAACGTATCCAACCAAAGATACTATATATTACATTGAAAAGACAGAGAGATCAATACCGAGGAGTATTTTAAATAGTACACATCGTATTAAATGGAAAGTGTTCCCAAAACGTGTTACAGTCATGATTAAATTTTAATAGAAACCTTGAGACATCAGTTTCAGAGCTATTGAAACAAGTGACTGAAACTAGGGCAGTTTCATGGAATTTAATCATGATTTATATAACCCAGACCAGTAAAGTAGTGGGTATTTCGGAAGAAATACCAGTCATTGTTGACTGGCCTGGAGACGGTCAAAAACATCGAGTCAGATTAATTAAAAAAAAAAAAAAAGCCTAGACTGTATTTTATAGTATGTTTTATATAATGTTTTAGTTATCACAAAAGGAAGGTGCAAACATAAATTTTCCTTATTACTATCTATGGTTGTGAAATTTCCCATACAGATGTTAGAAATACCAAGGAGAGAGAAACTGGTAAACCAAAGGACAATGAAACTGATTTTATGAAGGAGAGCAAAGAAATAATCACATTTTACTAATCATCTCCCAAGGACTGTCATAAAGATGGGGAAAAGGCAGAGCAGGTGATACTGTCAAAAGTGAAAAACAAGAGTGAGAAAGCATAACAGCATAATAAAGGTGGTTATGTTCAAAAAAGTCTCAGGACATCCTACATGACAAAAAAGGTTACTATCTTCACAGAGGAAAATGTCTCTTTGGGAAAATGAGGAGAAAAGGACTACATTATTTGGTTGATACAAAAGTCTCCTTTCTGCTGATAGTACCTTTTACCAGAAAGTAAGATATATCTTTGTATTCAACAACCTGATATTCATTATTGAAATGACATATAATAAAGGAGAAAAAAAAACCAGTTCTAAAATACAGCCCTATTGCATTTCAGTAAATGGAAAACCTTAAAATTATCTTGAGGAGGTTTCTATGATAATAAAAACTGTGCTTAAATGGAATCACAGAATCATAGAAACTTTCGTTTGGAAGGGACTTCAAAAGGTCATGTAGTCCAACCCTCCTGCAATGAGCAGGGACATCTTCATCTAGATCAGATTGCTCAGAGCCCCATCCAACTTGACCTGGAATGTTTCCAGGGATGGGGCATGGACAATCTCTCTAGGCAACATGTTTCACCACTCCCATTATGAAAAATATCTCCCTTAGATCAAGTCTAAATTTACCCGCTTTTAGTTTAAAACAATTACCCCTTGCCCTGTCACAACAGGCCCTCCCAAAAAGTCTTTCCCCATCTTTCTGATAGGCCCCCTTTAAGTACTGGAAGGCTGCAATAAGGTCTCCCTGGAGCCTTCTCTTCTCCAGGCTGAACAACCCCAACTCTTTCAGGCTGCCGCCATAGGAGAGGTGTTCCAGCCCTCTAATCATTTTTGAGGCCCTCATCTGGATCCGCTCCAACAGGTCCATGTCTTTCCCGTGCTGAGGGCTCCCGAACTGGACGCAGGACTCCAGGTGGGGTCTCACCAGATGGGAGTAGAGGAGCAGAATTACCCCCTTCCACCTGCTGGCCCTGCTCCATTGAATGCAGCCCAGGATACGATAGGCCCTCTGGACTGTGAGTGCATATTGCCAACTCATGTCCATCTTTCATCCACCAGGACCCCCAAGTCCCTCTTGGCAGGGCTGCTCTCAAGCCCTTCATCCCCCAGCCTGTACTGATACTGGGGGTTGCCCTGACCCAGGTGCAGGACCCTGCACTTGGCCTTGTTGAACCTCAGGAGGTTCACATGGGCCCATTCCTCGAGCTTCTCCACATATGGATGGCATCCCGTCCCTCAGGCATCGCTTAGGCATCACTTAGCTTGGTGTTTTCTGCAATCATGCCAACAGTGCACTGTATCCCACTGTCTAGGACACTGATGAAGATATTAAAGAGTACAGGTCCCAGTACAGACCCTGAGGGATACCACTCATCACTGATCTCCATCTGGATATTGAGCCATTGACCACTACCCTCTGGATGCGACCATTCAACCAATTCCTCAGCCAATCAACAGTCCACCCAGCAAATCCATCTCTGTACAATTTAGAGAGAAGGATGTTGTGGGGGACCGTGTCAAAGGCCTTACACAAGTTCAGATAGACAGCATAGGCAGCTCTTCCCTTGTGCACTGATGTGGTCACTCCATCATAGAAGGCTACGAGATCAGTCAGGCAGGACTTGCCCTTGGTGAAGCCATGCTGGCTGTCTCCAATCACCTCCCTGCCCTCCACGGGCCTTAGCAATGCTTCAAGGAGGATCTCTTCCATGATCTTTCCAGGTAGAGGTGAGGCCAACAGGTAGGTAATTCCCAGGGTCCTCCTTGATACTTTTTTAAAAAATGGGTGCAATGCTTCCCTTTTTCCAGTCAACGGGGACTGTTGCTGCCTGGCTGCAGTCCTGGCTGCCAGGACTTTTCAAATATCATGGAGAGTGACTTGGCAACTACATCATCCCATTCCTTCAGGACCCTGGGGTGCATCTCATCAGGTCTATCCATTCTATCCTTCCATACCTCTGTTATTTACATTCCTTAATAAGAACTAGACATTTTGATTTTTTTACTCTTCCATCGACATGATCTAGACTGAATGACTTTAACGATTCCAGCTTTTAAACACCAATAAATTTGTATCAGTACAGAAACTGCATCGTTATTGTATCAATGATCAAAAAAATATTAAAATAAAAAGTTCTTCAGATTAGGTGAAAATAAAAACCTTTACCCAAATGGCTGTAAGTGGTATGCACAAAATTATCAAGAAACTATGTATGAATTGACAGATGGAGAGAATGATTTTTCTTCTATGTTTGTTTTTCATAATTACATCAGAAATAATACAGCATTCTAAGGTATCAGTTTGCTTCAGCCTTATATAAAGGGACTGTCCTACCCTAAAATAGTTCCATTTTTCAAGTTCAGAATTTTTAAATTTTTTTTTTTAAAGCCACCACAGTAGATCCAATTATTTTCTAGGATAGTACTTAGAGATTCATCTCACCTTACTTTACACAGCTAAAAATTGAACACCAAAATCTTTCCAGCTACTCTGTATTCCCTTTGAAATCAATTGAGAGAAATAAGTTCCTCAAGAGTGATTCATCTCACCTACCTTAAGTGAAAATGTGAAAATGTCCATTTCTCTTTGTTGACTATAATAGGAATTGTGCAGTTAACCTAAATTCAGGCATTTTGTACATTGCAGATTTCTGAAGTAAAAATAAATCCTCTTCTTGCATTTTGTTTTCCTTAGAATTTTCTCACTAATCCAATTCAGCACCTAAGGCAAGATTCCTTGTAACCTAGGAACTAAAGATAACATCATATATGTTGCTTCTATTGGATGACTAACTTAGAATGGCAACTTACTGCTTAATAACAAACTTCTCTTACCTGTGAACCTTCCTGGTTTTGAAATATAAAATGAAGTACATGTATTTCATGGCTGATCATCTGAATTTGCAGATTCCTAAATTCATACTCTTTTGGGTAACAATTAAACCTTAAACTCAAAATAAGGTGTAAATGCAAATAGAAATAGGCAGAAAAGAAAGCAGTAAAAATGTATTATGACTTTCTATTTTTGATAGAAATGGTGGGAGGAAAAAGGATTGTCTACTTAGGAAGTATAATTATTTATAGATATTCTAAATACAATAATTTTAAAATATTCTTTGTTAATGACAAACTTTTCTTTCACTACAGGCAAGAAACAGTATGGGAACCATTTATATGTAGAACAGGGACTTCTTAACTGGGTTTTCATTAGACCCAAGTGCTGCAATTCTCAACACATACACATTTACATCAGTCATGTTTGTGTAAGATACTATTTCATCAGAGAATATTTCAATTCTGGTTGCTCCTGGGGAAGTGTTTTAATTTATTCCAGTTATGGTTCCGTCCTATGGTTTTTAACCAGGGCTTGGTGTGATGTAGTCACACCAGAATGAACAAATATCCTGCCATAACTTTTGATGATACCTACAAAGCACAGGGAAGCAGTCAAATTGTGCAGACCTGGAAGGGGTATTGGGAGGCCCTGTGGTCCACTCACAATGTACAAAACCAGACATAATAGTACCAATCTCATTTGCCCAATCTGTTCTTGAAAATCTATCATGATGGAAATTTCTTTTTTACCGAAAGCAGTGTATCCTAGTGCTACACAGGATTTGCTTTAAGAAATTTAGTATAAATCTCCATTGCTTTGATAGTTGTCTTTGTCAGTTACTCATTTTTATTCCTACCATTGATAAAGAAAGAAATTTCTTTTTTTCTGTTTATACTACAAAGCTACATTTTGCAAATATGTAGTTTATTATAAGATCATCCCTGAAATTTTTCTTCTCCAGTTTAAGCAAACTGAATTATCTCAACATTTCCTCATAGCTCTTTCCAGAAAAGATCTTTGGGTGTTTCCTCATTGTTTTTTGTCTTTTCTATGTATCACTTTAAATACCTCATTTAGTTTGTGTTATGTCATTTAACTCCAGATATTTAAAAATTAGATTTGGTCTAAATAAGTCATCCAGGAACTTTTCTAAGCATTGTAAAAAAATCAATGTACTCAGATGTTTAAGATCCCCTTATAAGATATCTGTGATCTGTAGAAATCATTACCACAAAGAGGGTCCATTTTCTTCTTTAGCCTTTGACCAGTAGCCAAATATTCTCCCCTTGCAGCCAGTCTTTATTGATTTGATAGTATTCTTTCAGAATACTCTCCTTCAAAAGGGAGCAAAAGCAACCTAAAATTGACAAACAAATTACATACTAAGAAAAGAAAAAAAATCTTCCTTGTTTTCTACACCTTTTCAGGGAATCAACAGAATTATAGATTACAAACTCTAGGAGCAAGGAAAAAATCAGATATTAAGTGATTCAGAAAATGTATTCCAGAACAGCTATTTCACTAAATGTTTCATTATTTCTATACCCACACAAAGACTGCAATAAGACAAGCACTTTATTTAAAAAATATTAAATGCAAAAAAAGTTCAATAAATTACAATTCTGTAGGAATTACTATAACACATATAAATTTTTTTTAAAGTTAATTATTTCCTGTGGTTGCTTACAGAACTTTGTCAAGGATGACCTGAAAAACTCAATTCCATAGATTTGTTTAAAAACATGAAACAAAATGTTATAACTCTCTAAGAAATAATACAGACTATTTCAGAAATGTTTGTGTCTCTATTTTTGAAGAGCTTGCTACTGTTCAATACCTGTCAGTAATTGTGTCAATTTTCAGAACAAATGGTCTAATGTTTCCTGTCATCAGCCTTTTGAACTGCAATACTATTTTTCTTTCCAATGGATTCATATTAAAACATCAAAGGACTAATTTAAAATTTTTACTTTATATTCAAGGTTAAGCGAATTTTTGTAAACAACTTCCTTTCACTCACCAGACACCAGCCAAAAAGAACAATGCTTTTAGATGTATAGGTGGTTTCCTTTAGAAGAAAGTATAAAAATAATTTTATCTCACCTTTATTTCCTCAGTTCTTTAATTCAGGTTTTTGTCTGAGGGTTTTGGAGCTATTATATCATGACATGAAAGCATAGATGTAGCTTCTCTGCTCAGACTCAGATTCATTGTATGATCTTTAAAGAGGTTTGCATTATGTATTCATTTCCTAATCTGTTTACATTTCTTGGAAAGGTGAAGACAATGAAAAATTGTGTAGTGAAATACATTATTATAATTTAATCAACACATACTGTAAAAAAGTCTATTCATGCTTGAAAAGTTTTTAATATTAAAAGAATTATTAAGTGTCTTGAATCCTCTAATCAAATTTATGTCAATGCTTAATATTTCAAAAATTATCAAGGCTTTCCATTTATTTGCTGATACTTTGGAAAAGCTTATTTTGCAAATTCATGTTCCTAATGAGTAATTTCAGGCAACCTTGTTCTAATACTATCTGAATTATCACAATTTGTTGATCACAGTTTGCTACCCAGGATTCTGTATCTTCTCATTTATTTCTTAGAACAAGTTAGGAGCTGATAGACATGTGAATGTGTTAGTTTATATATAGAAAGTGTTTCCAGTATACTTGATGGCAGTATTTCGTTCATTTCTGCAATCTGAATTCTTTTAAGTTTAAGAACTGTTATTTTCTGGTATTTGCATCCACTTAAATTTGTTTTATTTTATATATTACTTAAGATCTTTTGCTTACTTGCTCCTTTTTTCAGTGGTATAAAACATGTGATCTATTCACAACCACACAGACACGATTGTACTTGGATGATACACTGAAAGACAGGCAAGTGCTCTGTGGGAAACAAAAATTCCTTTGTATGTTTTAAATATATGGAAATGTCAAAAGACAAGCTTTTGAATCTTCTTACATTTTAACTGAATTCTATGCTGAAACACAAGTCAATAATCTGTTTTTTTCAGACTGGATTATAGAACATTAAATCTCAAACCTATTGTGTTTAAAACCCTGATAAGTAGATGTTAATGTACTCAAAATTCAGAAACAGAGTATCAGTTTCTTAGAAGAGAAAACATTTCATCTGCACAAACCAAATAAAATATTATTTCAAAGATGAAAGTAGAAACACATGCAGAAAAAATGAATGCATGTCTCCAGAATGGTTTTGGGGAAAAAGGAAAAAAGATTGTTGTGCAGATTTGGAGCTCAGGAACAGGAGCAAGGAAGGAGAAGTCCTGGTCACTGACATTCTCAGTGACAATCTTCAGGAGAACCTTACACTAGGATAGGCAGAGGCCATCATGTAGCTAGCCCACAGAATTGTATAAATCATGGCAAGTTTTAAACGGTATGGAGGGTGTGGATGGGTACTAATACTCAGCTCATAAACCAAACGCAGTAAAGAAAGTGGTGAATCAAATCAACTTAACATTTCAGATGTATGAATTCTAAAGCAAAAAGTCATGAAACAAGCAAGAACAAGTTTTAGTACATGACTACAGTTATTTACTATATTTCTTAACTGAGTTGTCGTTGATTCATTCATGTGACGAGACCGTTGATATAGAAGGCTGCTGTTTGTTCAAGGAGAATGAATCAGGACAAAAAACAAACATGATTTTATTGCACGGTAAGGAGGATGATGTATTCTGATCTGCTGAGTATCTGAGGGTTACAACAAAACAGAAGAAAGAAAATCACGAGTCATTTTTTTTTTAAATCATCTGCAATTCATAAAATAAGTTTTATTTGGGATAAATTATTTTCTGAAATATTAGTAGGATCTAAAGCATGCGACTTGGTGACAGAAAGAGAACATAACTACATGGTTATCCATGGGGAAAGTAATAGAGAAATAAAAATACACCCAAAACGATTTTAGAAAGATTGAGGACAGACTTGTTGATGGAGGAGATAGAGAAGCTCTTGTCCCTTCTGTCTGTGGCTCTAGCGAGCTGTTATTAATTGGCAAGAAATTAAATTAATTTCCCCAAATCCAGTCTGGTTTGCCCATGGCAGTAACTGGTGATTGATCTCCCTGTTCTTATCTTGACTCATGAGCTTTTCCATCTTATTTTCTTCCCTGGTCTGGATGAGGAGGGGAAGTGAGAGAGCAGCTCGGTGCACACCTGGCAGCCTGCCGAGGTCAACCCACCACACTTACATTGCACATTATTCCATAGATACAAAGGCTTTATTTTTACATTAAGGTCAGAAGCCAAATCAAGTTGGAAATTGTTTTTCTGACTTCTTGGACTGTTCTAGTTTCAGTGGTGATCACTGCTATATCACTAAGACAATGAAATATAACGTTTGGTACTAAAATAGTGACATAAACACTTGCATTTTGTAAGTTGCAGTCTGCAATACCATCTTCAATTGTATCAAATTGTAGAAAGGAGAAAAATTCACCTGTGAGGAATCGTATTTCTCATTCAATTTCTTGCTGCTTGAACAGTTCATCTTTTTTTCCCAATTTACACTTTTACAGAAATGTGTGAATTGCTGTAGTAGATCCTAAGCTTGGGAACTGACCAGTAAAAAGAACTTAAAAGTTTACAATTATTTGACATTTCTAGCAAATCATTTAAAGGACATAAATAATATTTAACAGGGATAATAGGTTTTCCAAGGCCATGGGAAAAAAAACATTTCCAGAATGAGTCAGTTTTAATTTATTTTTAACATTATGTACTCTCTTAAAAAAAAATGAAATTTTAGTCATTGAATACAGAGTTAGCCACATATGGCAATATTTATAAATGTAAAAATGTATTTTCTTTAATCACTTAACATGTTTAAAAACATAATTAAAAATAAAAACTAGGCAGAAATTTTCATCATGTCAGGTGAATGACTGCTGCTGCTAAAGTTACCTTGTGTCCTTTCTACTAAGACCAAAAGATCTTTTAAGTTATCTAAAACCTGACTCTTATAACTACAAATATTTACAACACCTAAGTTTAACCATCATGCTGCAAATGATTAATCTATACCTTTTATGTTACTAAATAACAAAGAAGACCACCTATACTCATTTGAAAAAGAAGTCACAATATGAAGAGCTCTGAGGACCACTAGCAATCAACAGATAACTTCACTGATATCTAGATGCCCAATTGGTATATATAATATATATTCATAAATATGAAACTCCTCTCACTTTTCCCCAAAAAGAAATAAAACTGGGGGGGGGGGAAGGTAGTGGGGGAAAAGAGAGAAAAGAAAGAAAAAAAAAGAAGAAATAAAACTCTTCTGGAAAAGAAGGTAATGCTGGAAGAGATGAGAGAATAAGAGAGGGAAACTGTTGAAACTGGATTACAACACTGACAAAACTAACTATGAACAGAAATTAGTATACAGTGGGAGGGATGCAAAAAATTGTCCGGTATGTCACTACTAACACATTTATAATACAGCTCTTTGAAATATTGTATAGATACATTATTTCCTTCAAATCTTGAGGTAAAGATGTCAAATAGTGTCTTACCTTGGAAAAAAAAAAATATTTTTACATATTCATCAGGGAAAAAAACACCCCATTCTTTTGCAAAGGAAGTATTAATATGACAGCTTTATAAAATTTACAGATAACAGATCCTTTAAATTGTTAAAGATCTTATGCAACACACATACAATATTATTGAAACATAATGACAATAAAAGATTTCCCATTAGTTTCTTTTTATTTTAATTATTTTGGTGATGCTCTTTCTGATCCACAGTATTAATAGATGAAAAATAAATTAATGAAAAACAAAACTTATCTTCACTTTGATTCTGTTATTTCATGTATGGAACACTGGAGACAGTAACACTGTCTTCAAAATCTTTGGCATATTAGTAGTTTTATACACAAAGCAACTCACATAGCCTTTCTTTTAATTTTTAGCTAAAGGAGTACTGCATGAGCTGATATAATGTACAAATGAATCACTCTCAGCTTCTCTGATGATTAATGAAAAGCTTGGAAATATCATAATTTCTTTTTACAGTATTATAAAGAACAATGTATCTATGTAAAGAGCAGTGTGCTGAATTGCATAAAGTTTTGAAGATCCTAGGGACATGTTCTGTCAAGTGGCTGCAGTCCACAGACAGACATTTCTGTGAAAAATCAGAAGTTATGAAACTATTCCTCCTCCAAGAATGGAGGTCCATATTATAATCAGTTATTTGCTCATCTGAAAAGGATTTCAGGATTAGCTCAAAGGAAAATAAATATTAAATAGGAAACTATTTATCAGTTGACTATTAATTTGAAAGAACAGCCTCTAGAAGATAACTAATTTACCTATTCCTAATGCCCTGAGATTTGCTATTCCTCAGAAGAAAGTTTGGTCTGATGCCATCTTAAATAAATGGCAAAGGTCCCCACTGGCTGCAAGAGATGCATGATAAATTTCCAAGAGAGGAAGGGCAACGAAAAGGTCTTTTCATCAAACAAGAAAGAGGAAGAGATTGCTGTCAGGTTTGTTGTCAAGGTATGTTTCTAGTTTATTGTATGTAGAAAAGCTGAAAGAAAAGGAGATGCCATGACTAATCATCAGTAAGGTGATTAATGCCTCAGATAACAGAAACCCCCCCCCAGATATCTGAAATTAAGGAAATACATATTGTTAGACACTTGAAAATATTTTAATGTGGTTTCCATCTTTCCCTCATTTTTGTTAAAACAAAATATCTGACCAATAAATGTTTCAATTTTTTGCTCCAGCACTATAATGATATTACAAAAAATCCTAATTGTAGTGTGAACATATTGCCATTGCTTCTGCAGCGTGTGTTGTGTTTGTGTGCATATGCAAGCCAAGCCTAATACCTCTCAGGACTACAGAGAGTTGGGTATGGGGAAGATCAAATTTAAGTTTTCCTTTTCCTTAAAAAAGGAATGAATTTTTGAATGAATGGGTAAATTGATTGTGTGACAGTCACATCTGACAGTTTTATATGTAGTCTTTATGAGTGGAGATTAGCAAAAATGAACTTACTGCATTCAATCTGTTTTCCTTGGTTAACAGAAAAGGTTTTAATTTTAATTCATCCTATAGTCATAATAGAAGTCATGTTCAAACTGTTATCTAGGGTTTACTAGAAGATTTTAAGAAAATTTTAAGTTTATATAAGGAGGGTAGGAAAAAAGGAAGGAGATATCTATATTTATTTTACTTTATTGTGTTTTATTTTATTTTATTTATTTTATTCTCTGTTAGGGTTTCAGAAAAAAGGGATTTCCCTTTCTCAAATAAAGTTTCTTCAAAAACTGATAGGTTTCTAAAAGTACTTCATACCTGATGAATTGGCATTTTCAGATATTATGTCCAGTTCTAATTAGTGTGCTGCTGCATTAACCAAATTTTCTGGTTTGAGATGCAGCACACCCTGTGAAATTCCTTGTGTTCCACTTCTTCTAGTCAGTGGAGAGTGGAATGTCAATTATGATTATAAATTATTGTTATGTCTTCTTCAAAGACACTCTATCCTTTCTTGAGAGCTGCTACAATTTAGTTCCTCTGAGGCACAAAATACCAGGCTAGACTTTTTCCTCAGATATTAGAAAATGGTTTAACATGAAGAATCAAGTGAGTAAGCCTATTCACAAGACCCACCAGGACGATTTTACAACTGATGAGAAAGCTTTCGAAAGGCGGAGGGGGAAATGTCTATGTAATGCCCTGAAAAATGACAAGATTCAGGCTGTTGACAATGTTGATATTTATTGTTATCAAGAGTTTTTTACTGGAGGTGTTTATTTCCACTTTCACCTCTCTACCATGAGCGGTGTAAGACAGCTTATGTGTTCTGTGACATTTTATTTACAATGGTGATTCATGATACTCTTGTCCAGAAGCTCTATAAAGACAACACAAAATCACAGAATAATTTCAGCTGGAAAAGAGCTCTGGAGGCCATCTGGTCCAAATCCCTGCTCAAATCAGGGCCAACTTCAAAGTAGATCCAACAGAAGGATATGAAGGTCAATAATGGGAGTCCTTATTTCTAGGATCTTAGTATACAACTTCATTCTCACCAACACACATATTTCAAAGTTCAAGTATAAGCATAAAGACATTAATATATAATACATATAATCAGAATATTCCTCATTGCTCTCAGAGAGCTTGGTCAATAAAACTGTGATAGACATAAGCTTTAGGCCACAGGTCAAAAGCAAGTAAATTAAAGTAGCAATCTTAAAACAATAGTAGTGGGAAGGAAAAAAAATCTGATTCTTATTCTTAGAACCCCCAAAAATAAGACATATACCCTAGAGAAAATCTGAAGTGACATGACGAAGCAGGTCATAGGAAGTTGAAATCTCCCTTACATTACCATATAATACAGGCTTAGAGAGAAACTTAGATTAGTTTCTATGGTTTTCAGACCCTGGGACAAAAGAATAAAAAACTAATCAGCTTATGTAATTCAGATCATGTTTTTGGAATAGTGTTTATATGGTGATTTCTTTTGGGTACATGCTGGTATATGATATGTTGGTAGATATGAATAACTGTTGGGTTTTTAAAATTTTTTTTTAGTGTCTGGAAATGCCTGAAAATTTCTGAAGTCAGATCAGAACCATTCCATGAAAACCTTTGCATGAGGATCCACTTTCTTTTGGTGTTCAGAATCTGCTGATTTCATGTGATGACTTTTTCTTGTATTGGAAGAGGTGGCAAGCAGATAATCCTTATACACTCTGTACATCTCTTTCACAGTATACTGTGATGGATTTGAAGGCCAGAGCACAGAACTTTTCACCTACTGTTATATCAGGTGCTATATAAGCATAGAAAAAAACCCAAATCCTGTCCTTACCATAAAGAAAAATATGCTGCCATCCAAACAATGAATGTTTAGACTCAGATGCATGGGTTAAGGTTAAGATGAACAATTTTTGTGCTTCAGAAAACAGTGTAGGGGAGAGACAGGAGGGAGGTAATGCTCTAAAAAAAGCACTAAACTGTTTCTTTAAAGAATTCATGCAGCAATTTCAAAATATATGCTTTTTAGTCTAATTAAGCATATGCTTAAGCAATTATTGATTTGATGTGCTCACTCCAGGGCTTAGAATGCAGAAAGTATTTTGTGACACTGGGAAATATGTTGCTATGCAGTTCTAAGAAAACTCTGGAGGCAGCTGAGTAGAGTTTATCTTACTAATGTTGTTTGTAAAAGCAGATTCTTTTCTGTCAGATCTAACAAGGGAAAGTCAGATCTAGATATATTCTATGTGTAGAATATAGAGAGAAGCAAAGAACAATATATAATACCCAATCCATTCCCTAATGTCTCTATGAAATATCAAATACTCAGTTGTACTCAATGACAGTTGAATCAATTGACCTCAAACCAAGTAACTTAAATCAAGTACCAGCTATTTTTCATCTAATTTAAGATTCAGTTCCCTTATGAATTCTCCTTTAGGAGTGAAAGGGAAGTAGGCTTGGCCTTCCCAGGATCCTTTGATTTTTATTCTTTTCTATTCTTTTATTTCTTTCTTCCGGAAATAATATATAAATATATATTATATAAAGAGTATATTATTATACTTTTTATGATCGCTGAAGAAATATTTACAGAGGAACGGACGTTCCAACAATCATCCTGCGAAGAGTGTATTGAAGAGGTGTCTTTTTCTTGTTGGACTTCTGAGCTGAAACAATTTCTACATGTTTGATCCACATTTTGAAATAAAGTCTGGTTTTTTTCTTAACTAAATAACTTATTACTACAGTTTGACATATGAAAATAATTTAAGAACATTGCATATTGCTTGTGCCCAGAAAGCCCAGTCCATTTCTACATGAAAGCACTTGAAAATACTTAATTTTTCAGTGGCTAAATTCCTATATATGCATTAAAGAAGCAATAACAATAATAATCTTGAAGTAAAGATGATCATTTTATTTGACTACCAAGTTTTGAATGTGACAGTACTAAGAACAGAAGGTTTTTGGAGACCCAGAAATAGTAACTTTACTTAATTTGCACAGTTTATGTTCTAATAATGTTCTGTCTTGAATTCCTTGGGATATTTCCTGACTGTTTGTAAATTTACACCAGTGATACCGCCTGGCACAGCAATTTCATGTCAGCTATTTGTGGGAACAGATTAAAGCATCCCTGAAGCTTTTTTCCCCTTATTTGAAGAGAATTTTCAATCCTTTAAAAGCATTCAGAGAAGGGAAATGAACAGAAAGCCACCTGTTTTCCAGTTCAAACAAGCTCTGGCTCTTGATTATGGACACCGCATAGGTAACAGTGCAGTATTAATCTGTACTGTTTGGCATCAATGTACATCTCTCCATCCGCATTGATTTTGGAGGCAATGAACTGGGAGTGGCATCAGCATCTATTGTTATCAGCATGTCAGAGGGTACATTTGTAGGTAATAGAGAAAGTTAAAATAAATACTCAATACGGATGGTCCTCCCTTTAGGTAACACCTTAAAACTCCTGTATTCTGATCATGAGCAGGGGCCTAAATAGTCTAAGCAGTCTTTGGGTTTGTAATCCAAATACAGCGAAATAATTTTTCTTTTACTTCACATCTCCATTTTCCTATTTGTTCTTCTCTAGTTTCAGAATGTCGGAATGTACAGGTACATAAACAAGTTTCTTCAGGGGGAGGTAGGGTGTTAAATTAACATTTGAAATGAAGGGATATTTCCTCCATGATTCTTTAAAGGCATAGGCCTCCCATACAAAATGCAGACTCTGGAGTGGGGCTGGTAAGAATTATCAGATTTCAAAAGCGAATTGAAAAAAATATGTTATGGGATGTCATGAAGGTCGTAGGGTCACCAAAGATACCATGTCAGAAGAAGCAGCTGAAGGAAGCAGGAAAACTTGGGAGGAGAGTGAAAGAGAGGATGGGAGGCTTAGGAAGCGCAAAGACTGATAGGTAGTAGGTGTAAGAAGATGTGAAGCAGCTTAGGGGAGGATTAGCTCCTGTGGGTAAATGTGAGAAAATCCCATGAGTCAGTATCCTATGGCAAGACTGTTTTAAGACAATATGAAGGACAAATGTAGCATTAAACTCCAGCAAAGGAATTTTTTCTTGTATTTTTCCTTCCTTGATAAAGAGACAGAGACGGGACAGTGGTTGACTCATGCCTGGGATGAAATAGAAGACAAGTAATTAGAATATATCTGACATGTCTAAGAGAGGAATAATATTTGGGATTTCAAGAACCAACCTCAGGAACAGAGGAATGCACTTTGCATCACTGGTTGCCCAAAGGAACATGTCAGGATATTTTGAGATGATAAAGCAAGGTGACTGTGAGGTAAGGTCTTAAGCTCTGAAGTGTCACTGAAAAATCTAAAATGGCTCTTTAGCCAGAAAAGGGACTAGCGGGAATGATTTTTAAATTATATATATCAACTTCTGAACCCCACCCCAGTTTTTAAAAACACATATTTTGCAGACTTAGGTAAAGTCTGAGCCTACTGATTTTAAAATATTTTCTTTTAGTAAATGCTGACCAATATCTTTATGATAAGGATTTAATGATTTTCACATGGTGAGAGTACAGAATGGCTTTTTGAAATACAGAATATACATTTTTTTAAAGATTGTTTCCTTCTGCATGCCTCATTATTAGCAATTGGATGTGTCGTGGTTTAACCCCAGCCAACAACTAAGCACCACGCAGCCGCTTGCTCACTCCCTCAGAGTGGAACAGGGAAGAGAATTGGAAGAGTAAAAGTGAGAGAAGTCTTGGTTTGAGATAAAGACAGTTTAACAGGTAAAGCAAAAGCCGCACATGCAAGCAAAGAAAAACAAGGAATTCATTCACTGCTCCCCATGGGCAGGCAGGTGTTCAGCCACCTCCAGGGAAGCAGGGCTGCATCACGTGGAATGGTCACTTGGGAAGAAAAATGCCATAACTTCAAACATACCCCCTCTCCTTCCTTCTTCTTCACTCCAGCTTTATATACCAAGCATGATGTCATATGGTATGGAATACCCCTTTGGCCAGCCTGGGTCAGCTGTCCCGGCTGTGTCCCCTCCCAGCTCCCCGTGCACCCCCAGCCTTCTTGCTGGCAGGCCAGCACGAGAAGCTGGACTGTCCTTGACTGCTCAGCAACAACTCAAAACATCAGCACGTTATCAACAGTTTCTCATCCCAAATCCAAAACATAGTCTCATACTAGCTTCTGTGAAGAAAATTAACTCTATCCCAGATGAAACCAGGACAGGATGATTGTCATTAATTAAAACAAACATAACATCCATGATGGCTCATATACTCACTTAATTTAGATTTCAAAGACATTTCAGAATCTCCTAAGTGTCTGAATTAAAATAATCTAAAATACTTAATCCGCTGGGAAGATAAAGATATCTGATAATGAAAAAACTCCCTTTCTTAGTAGGATTTTACTGACTCCTAGAAAACACTGTATTACAAACTTGTTAGCAGGAGAGGACATTTTACTGATGGTTTCACACAAAAGCTGTGAACAAAAGAACTTTCTATTTTCTCTCTTGATTGTCCAAACTGTACAACTGAATACATGGAATATGACTGTGTTTTTCTTAAGAGTATACCCTGAGCACACAAAAGTTTTTATAGCTGAGTCTAGGCAGTAACAATATTTATCCCAAGGCTGATTTAATTAATTTTAATTTTTCAGACTCTCTGTATTTAATCTCAGAGGCCACATATTTATCATTTAAAACTATTTTTTCTGCTGTCTTTTAAACCTTTAGGTTCAGAGAGTACTTATGTGCTTTGAGGCCCCTGAGGTAATAGGAGCAAATAGGAAAACATCTGTGAAATACCTCAAAGGAATTAAGGGATAGTCCTCTAAGAAGATGACATGGCCAACATCCCAGTTGAAATGCCTTTATGCTAGTGCATGCAGCATGGGCAGCAAACAGGAGGAGTCAAAAGCCACCGTGCTTCTAGAAAGCTATGAATTAGTTGCCATTAATGAAACTTGGTGGGAAAAATCCCATGACTGGAGTGCAGCTGTTGATGACTACAGGCTGTTCAGAGGGGACAGGCGAGGAAGGAAGGATGGAGGCGATGTCCTCTACCTCAAGAAATGGGTAGAGTGTGAAGATCTCTCTCTGAAGCATAGCCATGAGCAGATTGAAAGCTTATGGGTAAAATTGAGAGACTGAGGCAACCAAAGGAACCTTGTGGTTGGTGCTTACTACAGGCCTCCCAATCAAGGGGAGCCTATTGATGAAACCTTCTTACTCCAGCTACAGGAGGCATCATGCTCGCAGGCTTTTGTCCTGCTGTGGGACTTCACTTACCCTGACATCTGCTGGAAAAGTAACAGAGTGAGCTGTAGGCAATCCAGGAGACTCCTGAAACGCATGGAGGATAACTTCCTGTGCCAGGTAATAGACAGCCCTAGCAGAGGGGATGCCATACTGGACCTGTTGGTCACCAGCGCAAGTGAGCTAATTGGTGACGTGAAGGCTGGAGGCAGCCAAGGCCTGGGCTGCCGTGATCATACACTGATTGTATGTTCTCAGTTGTAACAGGGTAGGGGCCGGGCAAAGAGTAAAGTCAGGACCCTGAATTTTAGGGAAGCAAAGTTCCAGCTGTTCAAGGAATCAGTCAATAGGACACCCTGGAAAACTGCCCTCAGGGACAAGGGAGCAGAACAGAGCTGGCAGATCTTTAAGGACGCTTTCCACAGAGCTCAAGAGCTCTTGATCCCCAGGTGTAAGAAACCAGGAAAGGAAGGCAAGAGAATAGCATGGCTGAGTGGAGACCTGCTGGTCAAACTAAAGGGCAAGAAGGAAATGCCCAGGCAGTGGCAGCAGGGACAGGAATCCTGGGATGAGTACAGGGACCAGTTGTGTAGGGATGGGGTCAGGAAGGCCAAGGCATGGCTGGAGTTGAACTTGGCAAGGCATGCAAAGAATAATAAGAAGGCTCTCTACAGGTATGTCAGCCAGAAAAGCAAAGTCAAAGAAAATGTTACCCCATGATGGACAAGACTAGCAGACTGGTAACAACGGATGAGGTGGAGGCTGAGGTACTCAAGAGCTTCTTTGCCTCAGTCTTCACACCTCTCTTCCCACACCTCTCAGGTGAATAGAGAGCAAGACAGGGACTAGAGGAGCAAAGTCCCTCCCACCGTAAGAGAACAACAGGTTTGAGACCACCTGAGGAACCTGAACATGCACAAGTCTATGTGACCTGATGAGATGTATCCCAGAGTCCAGAGGGAACTGGCTGGCGTAGTTGCCAAGCAACTCTCCATGATATTTGAAAAATCGTGGCAATCAGGTGAAGTCCCTGGTGACTGGAAAAAGGGAAGCATTGCACCTGTTTTTAAAAAAAGTAACAAGGAGGACCCAGGGAACTACCAGCCTTGGTTCGTCCTGGTGGATGAAAAGATGGACATGAGCTGGCAAAGTGCGCTCACAGTCTGGAGGGCCAACCATATCCTGGGCTGCATCCAAAGCAGCGTGGCCAGCAGGTCGAGGGAGATGATCCTGCCCCTCTACTCCGCTCTGGTGAGACCCCACCTGGAGTTCTGTGTCCAGCTGTGGAGCCCTCAGCACAGGAAAGACATGGACCCGTTGGATCGGGTCCAGAGGAGGGCCACAAAAATGATCAGAGGGATGGAACACCTCTCCTCTGAGGACAGGCTGAGAGAGTTGGAGCTGTTCAGCCTGGAGAAGAGAAGTCTCTGGGTAGACCTTATTGCAGCCTTCCACTTAAAGGAAGGAAGAAGGCTTATAAGGAAGGCTTAAAGGAGACTTATAAGAAAGATGGGGACAGACTTTTCAACAGCACCTGTTGCGATAGGACATAGGGTAATGTTTTTAAACTAAAAGAGGGTACATTGAGATTAGATAGAAGGCATTCAATTTTCACAAAAAGGGTGGTGAAACACTGGCACAGGTTGGCCAGAGAGGTGGTAGATGACCCATCCCTGGAAACATTCCTGGTCAGGTTGGATGGGTCTCTGAGCAACCTAATCTTGTTGAAGATGTCCCTGCTCACTGCAGGGAAACAGCATTTCAGGAAAAAACATGCACTTACTTTTGGATTTAGCTACCTCATTAGTATCGATAGGAAGAAGCATATGTTTATAGGCATCAGGATGCTACTTTCCATTATTATTATAATTTATAAATTATAAAATTATAATTTATACTTATATTTACATTATATAAAAATAAAACCCTCTAATATGTTTTTGAAATTTACCCCTGATGTATTCTCTCCACCTGTATCTATAAACTCATGTCAAAACAAGTCAAGTCAAGTCAATACTAAAACATCATTGATTTGGAAACCCCGGAATATATTTAATGGAACTGTGCATGTTAAGAAAAAGAAGCAGACAAAAAATGTGTACAGGGAGCAGTATTATGTTACCTCTCTGGGCTGTAGATAGCTCCTTACGAGAGTCCAAGAACAGTTAAGTCCCTCTAACGATTCTAGAGATACGGAAATAAGGTATTTAAATAAGGCCACATCTACGCTACATGGGAATTAGTTCTTGTGTGAACACCCTTTGACCACCAGAGAAATAACCTCCCCTTTTGGAGAGGAGGGAAAAACAGTCCATAAAAAGCATCTGTGTGGCGAGGCTTGCAGGGACTTCTTAAAACAGCGATGAAGACGTAGAATGATTATTTTTTTCAAAGTGATTCTTGCCAGTGAACCCGTTCTCTTTAACAGCTGTAGGAAGAGGCAGTGTTTTTATTAATTTCTCTTAATCAGTTTGAAAATATCAGTGAACTGTAAAGAGTCTGTAGATGATACAAAATGTTCAGGACAGTTTTCCAATAAAGACGTTCCAAAACTTCCAATACAGAATGACTAGCAATAAAATGATGGATGTAACACTGTCAGCAATGCAAAGTAATGTGCAGCGGGGAAAAGCAACCTTAACTATGTTTACACATTGGCAGGCTCTAAATTAAGCATTACCTCTTGGGAACAAGGTCTTTGAGCCACTGTGAATACTTCCCTGAAAACATCTGTTCTCTGAACCTTAGCAGTTGAAAATGGCAAAGATATTTCAAATTACTACAAAAGAAATGGAGACAAAACAGGTTGTTTTATTTTACTGCATAAACCCCTGAAGCACCTACAGCAAATGTAATGGCAGTTCTGGTCATTCTATTTAAAATTTAAAATTTAAAAACATATGTCTTCCTCACTCCCTATATAGGCAGTGAGGGCACCAAGTAAAGTAATTAGGGCACAAGTTCTATAAAAAGGGGAAGAATTTTTAAGTGAGGGGTTTTATATTTTTTTTGTCTTAATGTCTGCATTTTTTTTCCTAATTAATTTGTGGAATATAGTGTTGCAGACTGCTGTGGAAACCAAAAGATCAGGAAGGGATGACATACGTTCCTGCAGGATGGGTTCATTTATGTCCATCTTGAAGGCAAACTCTGTGGCACTGCTGTCCTCCTCTGTCATATGATGACAGGAGCCTCAAAAGCATTTTGTGCCAACTGAGATGCCCCAGGATGTCACAAAAATAACCCTGGATTTATGGTTATCTTCTGTGTTTCCTTTACCATCCTCCATTACTAGTGGCGAGAAATAGGAATTTATGCTTTAGAAATCTGGTTCAGACTAAGGTGAATTGCATCCTAAATCCTATGGCAAGAGTAGGGATAGCTAGGTCAGGTGCATATCTCTGCACTATATATTAATTACTGCAGGATGTTTAGGACCACAGGATGTTTAGAAGGCCAAACATTCAAAAAAGGTGTTGAATATATTCATAGCAAGTAGACTCCATAGTGGCCTTCTCAGGTCAGCATAACTACATATCTGATATTTACTTTTGATACTACTAGCGATGTCTGGGCAAATCAAGTAAGAAATCTGATCATACATGGTTGCCATATATCTAGGTAACTGAGAATTGAAAACAGAATTGATTTTGAATATAACACAGCACAGAATTACTGCTTTCTAACTTTCTAGAAGTCAGATGACTGACCTGGAGACATAACACAGTTTTATGACAAACAGATGTAGAAACACCGCTACTGTGGCAGATTGGGTTGATGATCTTGTGGAAGAGTATTAGTTCTATCCACTAGGAGGAAAGGTTTCAAGATTAGGATCAAATCTTGAAGGTTTCCTCTTTAAAGAAACCTCAGAAAATAGCAACAATCCTGTATTTTTTGATACCTACTTTATCTGCCCAATATCGCCCCTTCTCACCATGCAAACGACTTTCTTTTCTATGCAATCCAGAGTTACAACTGAGGGTCTGTTGCTTTTTGGTTGTTTAATTGGAGGCTCTGTGTTCATTGCAATTCACCAGACGGATGTGTTCCCCTGACTTACAACAGTCATCTTCTACTACAAAATGACTTAGTGAGTTTTGATTGAATGATAGGTCTTATTCACAGCTGAATGACTTTAATTTAATTAATAGGACTTGGTGCTTAAAAATGACCTTGGGGGTTTTGTGGTTTATTTTGCATTACTTCTGGTGTGATACCTTCACATAAGCATTGAGGTGTATTTCAAGTTTCTGCTACCAAAATGCTGTTTGTAGCATGCGGATGATGCCCCTCCAAAAAACTGTCTTAGCTGTTTCCTCCAGCTCCTCCAGCACTAATGGAAACTTTCACAAGCAGGAGATTTCTTTCACTACTGCAGAATTGCCTCACTGGGCTTTGGTGACTTGCATGTTAAAGCAGATTAGTGTGCTAAATTGAAATCTTAGCAAACAAGATTACTCAGGGTCTCCTTATTTATAGAACTGACTACTGAGGAATTGAATTTAAATTCAAATAAACATGTTTCTTTGAAGTTTCCTTACCATCACCATTACCTTGCTACTTGTCTTTTTAAAGATATTATATCCTCTTACATTTTCAAGACTAAGATATAGAGGGAAGTATTGTTCTTACCTTTAACTATCCTGCTCCTACATCGTGGGGTTTGTTATTTGATTTTTTTTTTTTTTTTTTTTTTAATAAAAGGCCAGGCTGAACCCTTATGGTCAAATCTTGTTCATGCAAGGAGTCATCTTGAAAGTGATAAAAGTTCTTAAAGAACAGGCGGAATAATTCCCATTTTCTTATTTCTTGAAGAGTTACAAAAACTAACTGTTACTAACATTTGGATGATCTGTAAGCATAACAAGTGGCAAAGAGCACACAAGATCCTGTCAGACATACAGAATGGAAAATGGAAGAGAAAAATGAGAACTTTAAAGTACATATTTTGAAACCTTCCCTCTCTACACATTTGTTAAACATTTAAATGGGCTACATCTTGTGATATATTTTTGATTCCTTCCTATTGGCTGTTGATTTGAAAGCTGATCATAAACCCAAATTGTGCTGCAATTAAAAAAACCTCAACAAATATTTACATAAGCAAATAAGAATATTTGCATAAGTCAAATATATATTCATGTGGCAAATTTTGTCTCAGGCAATAATCAAGCAAAGCAAGTATAATAGCAACTTTGTATTCAAAATATGGTTACATTAACTTATACATATACAAGGTATCATAAGCACATTTTTAATATTTTAATTTCAAACAATAGCTACTTCTATTTTGGAAGTCAATATGATTAGGTTAGAATTTTTGTGGCTTTTCCCTATAATCTGAATGATAAAAATAGTTTCTGAAAGCTGAATTTAATTTATGTTAATCGGAAACAGCAGTAAAATGCTATTACTACTTATACAAGAAGCTATCAATGAAATCAGATAAAACCCTCATGATGATTACGTTTGGAGTTATATTGACATCTAATTTAGATTTAATATGCTAATATGTTACAGTGTAACTGAGTAAGATCAAAGTGTTGATGATAATTATTTTGAAAATTTCAGCATCATATTGCATTCATTTGACTAGTTCCCATGACTTGTAGATGACACTGGGAGATTTCTTCTGAAACAATTTACAAATAAAATAATCAACAAGGTTACTTCACTTGTTAAATGAGACTAGACATGGAATAGCGGTATATAGACTGCATATCATGTGTCAGTGTGATCCGTAGCAAGAAAAAGGGTTTCAAAGAAGCAGAAAACTCTTATTTGGACAATTTTAATTTGGATTATATATTATTGTTCTTGCAATGAGGACAAAAAAAAAAAATCACTTTTTGTTATGCCATTGTCTGTTTGGGTTTTTCACAATATAGAAATGGAAAATGCCACACAATCACAGTAAAGGCACCTTCTGTATGTAGCAATTTCACTTTTTAAATGATCCTCACAATGATGATGTAAAGACACATCATCAGTGATTCAGTGGAATAGACAATCTGACATATCCACCATCTGCTTCCTGAAACATAAAATTACAAATCTTCTACCCCAGAGAGTTTATTGTCTCAATTTGATAATGCAACAAATAATGTAAAACATAATATAGACATTAGCTGCTTGTAGTGAGCAGCTGAAGAAAAAGAAAAAAATGTGAACATGGTAACTCTGAAGAAATTAGATAATTATTTACATGTAATTAAATTAGAAGGAAGAATCTTTTTGTATTGTTCCAATACACAACAAAAATATATTTTAAGAAACTAAATTTTTCCTTGGAGTGTAAGTCCCAAGTTTCAGATCGCTTTAGCTGGGATCTTTCATGTAGCTCCAATAGAATTTTTCTTTTAGACTTTTGACAAACTTCACTTTAATACCGAAATTAGTTGAATCTAATTTCAGACATGCAGTTGCAGTGCCTAAGGTGATAATATATGCATCTGAGATCCTGCTCCAGTACTTATTGAGTGTGATTCTGATTTTAGGCAAGACAAATTGCTTACTGAAGTGCCTCCTTCTCTCCTTTCATTGTAATGGGAGCCAGTAACATGCATATTTCCTACTTAAATGAGTGGACCTGTAGTCGGGACTGTGACTGCTTTTATGACACCACAGATTAAGATAAATTTAGTCAGACCCCAGTGTCAGGGAAGAGAGCAGAAAGTAGGATCTATGGGATCGGAGTTTTGCTCCAGGTGCAAGAAAAATGAATAAAAGTAACTTTTGTGGTGTGTCAGGTAAGTGGTGAAGAAAGTGAAAGAATTCACTGTTGCTACAACCAAAGAGCAGTCTATTTGCAGATGGGAAGGAATGTCTATCCTTTATTTACTCACTTGTCAAAGTTTTTATGTTTGGTGGTAATATTTAATTATGTCTTTTAGGTGTTCTGGAACTAATCTGGTGGTGGATTAGAGAGCATTTTTAGAGATGGAAATGTGTGAAGTATTGTTGTAAGTGCCATGTTGCATCCTCTAAATCCTGCCTTATGTCTTGCCTTCATTTTATAACATGGTAAAAAAGATTGTACATAACAATTATGCAGGGTTGTACCTGTCACATTGTATATTTATTCTGTGAAATATCCTCTTTCTTGTTTCAATAATACTGCTAAGGATATGTCTATACCAAGAAACAAAAACTGTTCAAGCTCTGTTTAAGCTGGACTAATGCTGTATTGAGACCATTGCTCTATCCTGCAAGCAATAAGGCTATATTAACACAATACAGCACCCAAATATGAGCTCAGATAGAGCATCAAACCATTTTCTTTCAGTTCTAGAGCTAGTTCAGATATGTCATCACTATTCTCCATGTGCAGCATAGGAATGTTCTCAGATATTCTTTCTTCTGTGGGTATGGGTATCTTTCCATATCTTGGCTTCACTGATGTCATCTTCTCATATCTGGAATGTTTAGATTTGTTTGGATTGCTGAGGCTTGGATAATGGTTAGAAAATGCTTGTTTCATGAATACAGGAAAGGAATGCAAGTTGAAAAACATGAAGCAGACTAATATAGTTTGTTTGTGTGGAAATCATAAGGGAATGTAACACATCACACTGTTAGCTGCAAACTCAGGTCTCCAAATCACTGAATGCCATTATTTTATGAAGATGGTGTTCTTCATCCTCTTCTGGTGAATCCCTTTCACTGTATAACAAATCTGAAATATTCACTTGATAAGGGATAGGGCAGGCATGCTGTCTCACTTCACCCTCTGTTATGCAAGTTGTTTGCTCGCTCTGTATCTATTTCTCTCAGCGGGGCTCATTCAGGAATGATGCTGTATTGAAGCTGAGTGAGACTTAACTAGTTCATTTTCACTGGAACGAGCTGAAGACTTTTCACAGGAGCAGGTCGGCGGGTACATGCAAGGTGTCAGTAGCCCCTGTCAATAGCACAGTGGTGACCAAAAGGGAGACAGTAATCTCTTCCTTGGCACACTCACAGCTGGAAGAGGATATGTCCACGGTTTGAAAGGAAAACCACCCCAATTATTCAGATTACTAACATCAGGGATCCAATCCATCAGAAGAGAGCTTGATGCTTCTTTATCCCATGTTTTCAAGTGAATATGCCTAACATTGTGGTATGGGCATAAAAAAATAATGTTCCTTAAAGCTCATCTAGTCCCAACCCCCCAACATGGGTAGAAACACCTTCCACTAGACCAGGTTGCTCAAAGCCACGCCCAACTTGGCCTTGAACACTTCCAGGGATGGGAAACATTTCTGGGCAACCTGTTCCAGTGTTTCAGCACCCTCATAGTGAAGAATTTCTTCCTTATATCTAGTGTAAATTTACCCTCTTTCTGTCTAAAGCCATTACCCCTTGTCCTATCACTACATGCCCTTGTAAAAAGTCCCACTCCAAGCTTTCTTGTAGGCACCTTTTAGGTACTGGAAGGTACTGGAAGTCTGCAATAAGGTCTCCTCAGATCTTTCTCTTCTCCAGGCTGAACAACCCAAACTCTCTCAGCCTGTCTTCATACGATAGGTGCTCCAGCCCTCTGATCATCTTTGTGGACTTCCTCTGGACTCAGTCCAACAGGTCCATGTTCTTTTTATGTTGGGGGCTCCATAGCCGAAGCTTCTTTTTCATACAACCATAGAGTAATGCTATAGGCGTTTGTCAAGCTTCAGTTCAAGTGAGAGATTTCAGCTTGTTTCCTTGTCTATGCAGGTAACATAATATGATAGTCATGCACAGCTTTTTCCCGGTCAATGCCAGATGAGGATCTCTTTATATTTTGATTGATGTCCAATTATTTGCTTAATTCAGATTTTTTTTAAGTTTTTTATGATTCTGTTGCTCTTGTGTGTATTTAAAAAAAAAAAAAATTTCCTCCTTAAATTATTGTACCCTGCCTACATTTTTGAAATCACACCACTTCCCAAGCTGTGGCTAACAACAGAGCCAACATTCACAGGCTCATAATAAGAAGGATCAATGTATCCATTAATTTCTGTGAACTCCTGAATGACATAGCTCATTAGCTTCAGGAAACCCAAGGGATTAAAACAAGTCAAAGTTTCAAAGCTGAGCCACCCTGCCACTTCAAAGCAACTTTTGTCACTGAAAATGTGAGAAAGATTTTTACACAGCTTTACTAAACAGATATTGTAGAAGCTTCACTAATTCCTGTGTCCTCTCTACTGGATAGAAATGTGTAGGATATGATGCTGTGTGCTAAGTTAAGAGAGACTGGTGGCCCTGTTTCCAGCACTAGGCTCTCAGTCAGGATGGCAACATATGAAAACCTCCACCTGGATTCTCTTTTCTTTGTCCTCCTTTTTCTCCAAGTAAAAGATTAAGGGAGGTGCAGGGTGGTGGAGCTCTGTGGATGTGTCCCCATTGAGAGACAACTGCTGTTCGTACTACTGCTTTTTAACTTAAATGGTCAGCAGCACCCACCAATAACCTTGCTGGTCACATATCCCCAGTCTCTTTGATCTGCACCCTTACTAAAGTCCATTAGCAGTGGCTGTCTGGGGTTGCATTTCCTTCTGACCTCCTGCCCAAAATGTGTCACCAGGGTGTAATGTGGTTAACAACTTATCTCTCATTTTTTCCAGTGCACATCTAAACCTTTACAGAAGGACAGATGTAGTTCAGATCTCATCTAGCAGTGCTTTCAGGTAAGCCTCCCTCATGATAATTATCTGTGCTGCTTTGTCTTTCCAGCACATACCAGAATCACCAAATCAGTTGGAGCTGGGCAGATATAGACCTTGTTTTATCTGTTCTGTGCTTTCAGGTAGGTTTCACTCTATGACAAAGCTATTGATTTTTTAATGTATGAAACATTTCAAATTGAAGATTTTAAATACATCAGCCTATAGATAACACAAACTGTAGTGTGTGGTGCATTCTTCATCTATCCCACAAGCACCTTTTTCTCTCCCTCTGTCTCTCCTTAGCAGGGAACATGACAACTACAAGTAAGAAATCCTTATTGTTAGTTCCCAGTTCATCTCACTTCGTCAGTTCACTGACTTCTGATTTCCCACTTCTGCTTTTCACTCCTGGGTAAGCAGCATAGAGAACCTATTTATCCTGTCATATCTGGACCAAACATGATATATTTAGAGAGTTACAGCAAAACAAAAGGTATGTTTTATATAAGCAAGACAGTTGATTCTGTTGGTCAGGGCAGGAAATGCTACTGGGAAGATGTATAGAACTAGCTTGTCTTCATTTTTTTCTTTGAAGCTTTGAAGCCACAGTTTAGATACTATCCCTGAAGAACTTCATAAATGAATTATGTGCAGAGTAGACAACAAGATAAGTGAGAGGAAAAGAAGGATGTCTACTCTTAGATGTCTTGAGATACTTAGGAAAGAAGATTAAGATCTCTATGACAATCTGTGAAGGACACCTCTGCTTACACATCTTGTGAAATATTCCACATGTCATCTGTGCTGGTACCAAAACAGACGCTGGTAGAAAATGTGTTACAATGAACAATGTGAAATATACGACGTGACTGTCCATTTGCTTCCAGGCTTACAACTACAAATCATAATCACTATTTTTTATTTATAATTTCATATTGAGATTTGAAGTTTAATCTTCATTAATATTTGCTAAAACACGTATTCATATACATATGAAAATGTTATTTTTAAGATCTCAGAGAGCAAGAAAAGTTATGGAAAAAGTTTCTTCTGAGGTTCTGTCAGTTTAATGATAAAAATATTTTGTGTTCAGTTCATCAGCATTGCTTTGTTTCTAAAATCTCAGAAACGTATAAAGATTTAGGTGACAGCACATTTTGCTGTGCAATCCTAAAATGTGTTTTGCCTAATTTGGTACTACTAGCCTCTAACTGAGATACTATAGAATTGGCCATCTGCTGTGGAAGAAGAGAAGCAACAAGGAAAATGGCAGTGAAGAGGAAGGAAGAGCTCTTGTTTCATTTGACATGGACGGAAAAGTCAGGATTCATCAACAAAGAAGGCAGAAGAAAGCTGAACTGGGAACCTGAATGAAAGATGCCAAAGGAGAAGAAAGAAGAAAAAATCTAGAGAATTATAGGAGAGCACATGCACAGGATAGGTGTTTAAATTTGAGTTTACATCATGGAAATGCATGATACTGAAATTATTTAACTGTTACTGGATTAGAAGAGTGACAAGATCAGAAACAAAATCAATCATCTTATTTAAAACCTAGATAATACCTACTATCAAGGAGGAATATATTCTCAGTTATCCAGGTAAAAATTCCATAAATGGATCACTAAATACTTATTATCAGATGGGATTAAACCTTCTCAAAGGGGAAGAGTGTTGGGATCACCCTGCATGGCTCGACCTTAAGGAGATGGAGCTGTGGCGTTGAGAAGCTGGTAAACAGCTGGATATCTGCACGGCTCGGCCTTGAGGAGAAGGAGCTGTGGTAAACAGCTAAGAAGAACCAAGGAAAACAGGAACACCTGCAAGCAGCGAATCCTGACTGTGAGAGAGGCGCGTGGACAGCGCGTGATATCTTGTATATAGCCAATTGCAATAATTTGTGTAACAAGCTGTAACCAATCATGAGTGTGTGCGCAGAGACTAAGCGAAAATTATGTTATATATTGGAGTCAGACAAGACAATAAACGGCATTGACCTGATCATATTGGTCGTATGCGTCGTGTCCGAGACTTCCGCATCAGGTGACGCCCGAACAGGGACCCTCTAGTCGATGCTTCCTGGAGCAGAAGAGACAGCAAAGGGGGTGCGGAAGCCAGACGTAGCAGGCACTGCCCCGGTGCCTGGAAGTCGCTAGCGCAACCGAAGAAACTGTTGGAATCTCGCCCTGATCAGGTCAGCGGCTGGGGAGGAGATGGGGTCCACGCTAACAAAAGAGGAAGAAGCAGTGGTTAAGCTCCTCCAACTAATCCTCTCTAAGAGAGGTGTACAGTATGAGGAAGCCGGCCTAAAAAGATTATTGGTATGGGCGTGGCAAAAAGGATTAATCCCCTCAGTAAATGAGGCTTTTGAGATCCCGATTTGGGAAGGAATTGGTGCAGCACTGAGGAATCAAGTCAGCACAGGCAACAAAGACAGTATAAAGTTTCCGACACTCTGGAGGTTGATCCTAGAGACATTAAAAGAACTAAAGGCAGAACGCATCGCATGAAGAAGGGGCGATGGTCAGACTCCTGCCACATATGCTCTCTAAGAGAGGACTGAAATATGATGAATATACACTTAGAAGGCTTCTAATTTGGTGCCGAAAAGGGTACCCCCCCGATCCGTCTGTGGCATTTAAGGCAGAGACGTGGGAGGAGATAGGAAAAATGTTATAGGAACATATTGGGAACGGAGATAAAACCGCTGCAGAGTTAGTGACGGCATGGAAGTTGATATTAACCACATTAAAAGCCTTAAAGGCAGAGAGAAAAGCTGCAGCTGATATGGAGGAGGCTGTTAAACTACCTTCAACCAATTCCTTTTTAACCGAGTCAGAGGGTCCAGGACCTTCAGCGACTCCGACTGCACCTCCTGAGGTGCCAGATGCACCGAGTGAACCGGCTGCATAGATAAGTCAGAGAAACACATCTACGATGATGTATGTGAGGGCAAGACGGGACAAAGTTGCCCAGAACAATGTACTCAATGTTCCCCTGTGTGCCCATGTGAAAGATCAATGGGGCGAGTCTCAAAAGGAGATGGGCAAGCAGCGGAGCTAGCAACAACGTGGCGATTGCTATTGGAGACTGTTTTGAAGAGCCAGGGGCTAGCAGCAGACTCTGCAACAGCTTTTGAGTTACCTACCTGGGAGAAAGCAGGGAAACTGGTGTTTGAGGCAGCCTCTAAAGAGGATCATACGGCTGCGAAAGTATTAACAACCTGGCGATTAGTCAGAGACTCTATAAAGGCGGTAAATTCAGAGCAGACGGCGGCAGCAGCTGCTGCTGCCGCAGCCCCGGGAGAGAAGGGAGGCCGAGCTGGGGATGATAAGACCGAGTGACCCCTGCCCACACCCCCCCGCACCCCCGCCCTCCCGCTAACGCAACCAACGGAGGTGGCGAGTCCTCCTTGGCCCCCGCCCCTTGACCCGGAACCTGAGCGCTGGTCGCCCGTGCCGCAACAGGAGGGGGCTGCCTGGGGCGATCCTTCCCCCAAGTCAAGATACGACCCTGCCCAACATTGGCGAGGCATGAGACAAGAGGCCTTGGCAGAGGAGGAGGGGACGGAGCGAAGTGAGTACCGGCCAGGTCGGTACGGCTGGCAGTAAGACCTGAAGATCCTGTCACATGTCCCATGGATGCAGAGTCCGACTCCGACGTACCGCCAGCTGATGCTTTCACTCTTTTGTATGGGGAATGATGGCTCATTGACTGTTTCAACGGCTCTCCCTGGTCGTTCAAGAGCAGGAACTTCAATATGCCATATTTGTAAAACGGTGTTGTGGGTTTGTTCTATGTCGTTGTAATTATTGTCACAAATGTATCATTTCTTTTGCAGGGAATCAAAGAGTATATTTCAATAAGACACTCTCCCCACGGTGTATACGGTATAACAGAGTTGGGGGGATAGAGAATTTTGGGTAACTTGCAATCTGCCAGAAGTTTTTTGGGCGCTTGAAATAAAGCAACGACAAGCTACCTCAAAAATGACTTTTTGCAACAACCAAGCAGACCCAAAAGAATGGAGTTGTCATATGCTAATAGATACAGGAGCGGATGTAACCATTATTTCCAGCAGGGACTGGCCTGCAATCTGGCCAACACATAATCCAGCCCATGGGTTGATTGGGGTCGGAGGCGTCTCTAATACCATGCAAAGTTCAAGTACTCTTCCAATGTAAGAACCCAGATCTGTATACAGTAACAGTAAAACCATATGTAGCTCCGATGCCAATCAATTTGCTAGGGAGAGATGTTTTGGGACAAATGAGTTGTGTTCAAAGTATCACTCCTGAACATTTTGTGGAGCAGCCATTGAGGAGCGACTAACACTTATGACATGGAAAACTGATACACCTGTTTGGGTGGATCAATGACCGCTATCTAAAGAAAAGGCCACTAAACTACAGGAATTGGTAAAAGAGAAATTAGAAAAGAAACATATTAAACCCACTACAAGTCCATGGAATACACCTGTATTTGTAATTAAAAAAAAAAAAAAATTTCCACAGAATGTGATGTTGAGAACCGAAATCAGAACATTGAACGATGTTCAAAAATTAGTGGGAGATTTGAATTGGATTTGTAATATTTCTGGAGTAACAAATGTAGAAATGACACCATTGTTGAATCTGTTATCAAGACTTTGGAAGATTTAAATATGTTCGTGTTTCAATTGATTGCTATTCTGCAGTAGTTTGGGCCACTGCACAAACAGGAGAAATTAGGCATGTACAAAAGCATTTGCGAGCTGCATTAGCAGCCCATGGTATACCCCTACAAATTAAAACCCATAATGGTCCTTGTTATGTAGCCCAGTCAACCCAACGATATTTTGCTCAATGGGGAGTGACGCATATTACTGGAATACCGCATTCCCCAACTGGACAAGCTATTGTTGAATGAATGAATCATTCCCTGAAGTGTTTATTGCAAAAACAAAAAGGGAGAGAGGCTACCACACCACCCCAAGAACGTTTGAATAAAGCCTTATATGTGTTAAATTATTTTTAATAAAATAAAAGCAGAAGGAGAAGCAGTACCTCCCATAATAAAACATGTAAAAGGAATGACAGGAAGCCTATGTGAGTTAACACAAAATGTGCAAGTAAAAGTTAAAAATTTGGAAAAGAATATGTTGGAAGGACCTTTTCAACTGCTAACCTGGGGACTGGGTTATGCTTGTGTCATTACAGATTCTGGAACTCATTGGGTACCCACAAAATGGGTAAAACCATGGGTGGAACAGTCACCATCGTCATCGTCGGACACATCTTGACACTATCAGGTGTCATCGCAATCTCGATGCCACCTCAGCCAAAAGAAAATGTATGGGTAACATTAGCAAACCAAACAGGACAGGACACCTTCTGTCTCTCTTTCCTCCCCGGGCAATCCCTTTTCAATCTGCCAGAAGGGTTATGGTGTCTGTGTGGAGATCAATGGGCTGGGAAACAGCTGCCCGGGAACTGGTAAGGGGACTGTACCATGGGCGTCCTAGTTCCTAATTTGCAAATAATTAATCATACTGAAATTAGCAGTATCATTAGACAAACATGGAAAGCTTTTAAGGCAAAGTGCTCTATAACTACAAATCCTTTGGTAAGATATAATATTGGTTTTCATAGCTTTATACAAGCACTTTTTCCATCACTAGAAGTAGCTTCTATCGCTAGGAGTAGCACAGCTAGAATCGTTTGCCTTGTAACATTCTGCTATTAATTTAAGCATAGTTGATATGTGACTGCTGGATTATGGTAAGATGCCGTGTGAACAAAGCCTATGAACCAATAGACGGGATGGCTGTGGCGCGTGCAGCACGTCTGGCCAGCAGGCACATGCGCCATAGGCTCCCTGTGTTGAAAGGTGACAACCGAGGCGTGTTCCGACACACTCACTGGCCACGTGTGTCGAAACTTGTTCCTCTACAAATGTGTAATACCGGGATTTCTCGAAGGGCAGTGGGCCGGTGTACGGCAAGGTCACCGTTGCCTCCATGGGGACGCCCATGTAAAGCTGGCACCTACCAACTGCTGGGCTGAGTTCGCGGCACAGGACGATACAAGAATGTACAGAGGGTCCATCTTCCTTACAGTTCTTGGGTTGCGAATGATCCATCAGGTTTTGTTTATACAAAAACAAAAAGGGGGAGATGTTGGGATCACTCTGCACGGCTCAACCTTAAGGAGAAGGAGCTGTGGCGTTGATCTGCATGGCTCGGCCTTGAGGAGAAGGAGCTGTGGTAAACAGCTAAGAAGAACCAAGGAAAACAGGAACACCTGCAAGCAGCGAATCCTGACTGTGTGAGAGGCGCGTGGACAGCGCGTGATATCTTGTATATAGCCAATTGCAATCGTGTGTAACAAGCTGTAACCAATCATGAGTGTGTGTGCAGTGACTAAGCGAAAATTATGATATATATTGGAGTCAGACAAGACAATAAACGGCATTAACCTGATCATATTGGTTGTATGCATCGTGTCCAAGACTTCTGCGACAGAAGAGGGTCTTTCTCTGAAGCTAACGGGGCTTATTGACAGGTTTTTAAACTAGACTTGAAGGAGGAGGGGGATAACATCAGGCTCACGTATGACAAACTGTGGGATGACAAACTAGGTTGGAGGGACAGGGTGTTAGCGAGACCCCTCAGCCTGTTGAACCAGAGAAAGTCCTCAAAAGATCTAAATGGGGTTCCTCTAAGAGGGTGATACGACTGACAACCCAGTTGAAGTGCCTCTACACCAGTGCATGCAGCATGGGCAGCAAACAGGAGCAGACAGAAGCCACCATGCTGCTAGAAACCTACGAATTAGTTGCCATTGCTGAAACTTGGTGGGACAAACCCCATGAATGGAGTGCACCTGTTGATGGGTACAGGCTGTTCAGAGGGGGCAGGCAAGGAAGGAAGGATGGAGGCTATGTTCTCTACATCAAGAAATGGATAGAGTGTGAACATCTCTCTCTGAATAATAGCCACGAGCAGGTAACCAAGGGAACCTTGTGGTTGGTGCTTACTACAGGCCTCTCAATCAAGGGGAGCCCATTGACGAAGCCTTCTTAACTCCAGTTACAGGAGGCATCATGCTCGCAGGCTGTTGTCCTGCTGTGGGACTTCACCTACCCTAACATCTGCTGGAAAAGTAACAGAGTGAGCTGTAAGCAATCCAGGAGACTCCTGAAACGCATGGAGGATAACTTCCTGTGCCAGGTAATAGACAGCCCTAGCAGAGGGGATGCCATATTGGACCTGTTGGTCACCAGCGCAAGTGAGCTAATTGGTGACGTGAAAGCTGGAGGCAGCCTGGGCTGCCATGATCATACACTAGTGGAGTTCTCAGTTGTGACGGGATAGGGGCCGGGCAAAGAATAAAGTAAAGAACAAAAGGCAAAGTAAAGGACCCTGAATTTTAGGGAAGCAAAGTTCCAGCTGTTCAAGGAGTCAGTCAATAGGACACCCTGGAAAACTGCCCTCAGGGACAAGGGAGCAGAACAGAGCTGGCAGATCTTTAAGGACATTTTCCATAGAGCACAGGAGCTCTTGATCCCCAGGTGTAAGAAACCAGGAAAGAAAGGCAAGAGAATAGCATGGCTGAGTGGAGACCTGCTGGTCAAACTAAAGGGCAAGAAGGAAATGCCCAGGCAGTGGCAGCAGGGACAGGAATCCTGGGATGAGTACAGGGATGTAGTCCGGTTGTGTAAGGATGGGGTCAGGAAGACCAAGGCATGGCTGGAGTTGAACTTGGCAAGGCATGCAAAGAATAATAAGAAGGCTCTCTACAGGTATGTCAGCCAGAAAAGGAAAGTCAAAGAAAATGTTACCCCATGATGGACAAGACTAGCAGACTGGTAACAACGGATGAGGTGGAGGCTGAGGTACTCAAGAGCTTCTTTGCCTCAGTCTTTACTGGCAGTGTCTCTTCCCACACCTCTCAGGTGAATACAGAGCAAGACAGGGACTAGAGGAGCAAAATCCCTCCCACCATAAGAGAACAACAGGTCTGAGATCACCTGAGGAACCTGAACATGCACACCTGATCAACACATGGCTCGGGCTGATGCCGTCATCAGAATTTTGGTTTTTTTGACCACGGGGTGGTTTACACGGCACCGGGCCTCCTCACAGCAGATGGAGTGCAACTGACTCCAAGGGGAAAAAGGATTCTTGCTTACGAACTGGCAGGCCTCATCGAGAGGGCTTTAAACTAGATTTGAAGCGAGGAGGGGATAAAACCAGGCTCACTAGAGATGAGCCTAGGGGTGGCGTGCCAGAGTTGAAATCGATAGCCCAGCTCAGGTGCATCTACACCAATGCACGCAGCATGGGCACCAAACAGGAGGAGCTGGAAGCCATTGTGCAGCGGGACAGCTATGACTTAGTCGCCATCACAGAAATATGGTGGGATACTTCTCATGACTGGAGTGCTGCAATGGATGGCTATAAACTCTTCCGAAGGGATAGGCAGGGAAGGAGACGTGGTGGGGTGGCTCTGTATGTTAGGGAGTGTTTTGACTGCATAGAAATCAATGATTGTGAAGACCAAGTCGAGTGCTTATGGGTAAGGATGAGGAGGAAGGCCAATGAGGCAGATATCTTGCTGGGAGTCTGTTACAGACCACCCAACCAGGATGAAGAGACAGATGAGACATTCTATAAGCGACTGGCGGAGGTCTCGCATTCACTGGCCCTTGTTCTTGTGGGGGACTTCAACCTACCGGACATCTGCTGGAAGTATAACATGGCAGAGAGGAAACAATCTGGGAGGTTTCTGGAGTGTGTGGACGATAACTTCCTGACACAGCTCGTGAGAGAGCCCACCAGGGGAGGTGCCTTACTGGACCTGCTGTTTACAAACAGAGAAGGACTGGTGAGAGATGTGGTGGTCGGAGGCCGTCTTGGGCTTAGCGACCACGACATGATAGAATTCTCAATTCTGAGTGAAGTAAGGAGAGGGGTCAGCAAAACTGCTATCATGGACTTCCGGAGGGCAGACTTTGGCCCGTTCAAGTCACTGGTTGAGAGAGTCCCTTGGGAGACAGTCCTGAAGGACAAAGGGGTCCAGGAAGGCTGGACAGCCTTCAAGAAGGAAATCTTAGAGGCGCAGGAGCAGGCAGTCCCCATGTGCTGTAAGAAGAGCTGGCGGGGAAGGCGACCGGCCTGGCTGAACAGGGAGATTTTGCTGGGACTCGGGGAAAAGAGGAGAGTTTATCACCTCTGGAAGAAGGGGCAGGCAACTCACGAAGAGTACAAGGATCTCGTTAGGTCAAGCAGGGACAAAATTAGAAAGGCAAAAGCCCAGCTAGAGCTCAGTCTGGCCACAGTCGTAAAAGATAACAAAAAATGTTTTTACAAATATATTAACAACAAAAAGAGAGGCAAGGAGAATCTCCATCCCCTGCTGGATATGGCGGGGAACATTGTCTCCAAGGATGAGGACAAGGCTGAGGTACTTAATGCCTTCTTTAATAGCCAGTCCAGGTATCCGCAGGGTATTCAGCCCCCTGAGCTGGAAGACGGGGATGGAGAGCACAATAACCCATCCATAATCCTGGAGGAAGCAGTTAAGGACATGTTAAACCACCTGGACACCCGCAACTCTATGGGACCTGATGGAATCCACCCAAGAGTACTGAGAGAGCTGGCGGAGATGCTTCCCAAGCCACTCTACATCATTTATCAGCAGTCCTGCTTAACAGGAGAGGTCCCAGAAGACTGGAGGCTTGCCAATGTGACATCCGTCTACAAGAAAGGCCGGAAGGAGGATCCTGGGAACTACAGGCCTGTCAGCCTGACCTCCGTACCGGGGAAGATCATGGAACGGTTGGTCTTGAGAGTGCTCACAGGGCATCTGCAGGACAACCGAGGGCTCAGGCCCAGCCAGCATGGGTTCATGAAAGGCAGGTCCTGCTTGACCAACCTGATCTCCTTCTATGACCAGGTGACCCGCCTAGTGGATGAGGGAAAGGCTGTGGATGTTGTCTACCCGGACTTCAGTAAAGCCTTTGACAGCGTCTCCCACAGTATTCTCCTGGAGAAACTGGCGGCTCGTGGCTTAGACAGGTTTACTCTTCGCTGGGTGAGGAACTGGCTGGATGGCCGAGCCCAGAGAGTTATGGTGAATGGCGTTAAATCCGGCTGGCGGCCGGTCACAAGCGGTGTTCCCCAGGGCTTGGTTCTGGGGCCGATCTTGTTCAATATCTTTATCGATGATCTAGATGAGGGAATCGAGTGCTCCCTCAGTAAGTTTGCAGATGACACCAAGTTGTGTGGGAGTGTTGATCTGCTGGAGTGTAGGAGGTCTCTGCAGAGGGATCTGGACAGGCTGGATTGATGGGCTGAGATCAACTGTATGAGGTTTAATAAGACCAAGTGCAGAGTCCTGCACTTTGGCCACAACAACCCCATGCAACATTACAGGCTTGGGGAGGAATGGCTGGAGAGCTGCCCAGCAGAAAGGGACCTGTGAGTGCTGGTTGACAGCCGGCTGAATATGAGCCGGCAGTGTGCCCAGGTGGCCAAGAAGGCCAACAGCGTCCTTGCCTGTATCAGAAATAGTGTGGCCAGCAGGAGTAGGGAAGTGATTGTGCCCCTGTACTCGGCACTGGTGAGGCCGCACCTTGAATCCTGTGTTCAGTGTTGGGCCCCTCACTACAAGAAGGACGTTGAGGTGCTCAAGCGAGGTCCAGCTCACCCCCCTGGTAAGGGGTCTGGAGCACAAGTCTTATGAGGAGCAGCTGAGGGATCTGGGACTGTTCAGTCTGGAGAAGAGGAGGCTGAGGGAAGACCTTATCGCTCTCTACAACTACCTGAAAGGGGGTTGTGGCGACGAGGGCGCTGGTCTCTTCTCCCAAGTAACCAGCGATAGGACGAGAGGAAATGGCCTCAAGTTGCGCCAGGGGAGGTTTAGATTGGATATTAGGAAAAATTTCTTCACTGAGAGCGTGGTCAGGCATTTGAACAGGCTGCCCAGGGAGGTGGTGGAGTCGCCATCTCTGGAAGTGTTCAAAAAACGAGTGTATGTGGCGCTTCAAGACATGGTTTAGGGAACATGGTGGCGCTGGATTAATGGTTGGACTTGATGATCTTGAAGGTCCTTTCCAACCTAGTGATTCTGTGATTCTGTGATTCTGTGAAGTCTATGTGACCTGATGAGATGCATTCCAGAGTCCGGAGGGAACTGGCTGGTGTAGTTGCCAAGCAACTCTCCATGATATTTGAAAAGTCGTGGCAATCAGGTGAAGTCCCCTGACTGGAAAAAGGGAAATATTGCACCTGTTTTTAAAAGAAGTAGCAAGGAGGACCCAGGGAACTACCAGCCTGTCAACCTCACCTCTGTGCCTGGGAAGTTCATGCAAGAGATCCTCCTAGAAGTGTTTCTAAGGCCCGTGGAAGGCAGGGAGGTGATTGGAGACAGCCAGCATGGCTTCACCAAGGGCAAGTCCTGCCTGACTGACCTCGTGGCCTTCTGTGATGGAGTGACCACATCAGTGCACAAGGGAAGAGCTACTGTTGTCATCTCTCTGGAGTTGTGTAAGGCCTTTGGCATGGTCCCCCACAATATCCTTCTCTCTAACTTGGAGACAGATGGATTTGCTGGGTGGACTGTTGGGTGGATGAGGAACTGGTTGGATGGTTGCATCCAAAGGGTAGTGGTCAATGGCTTAATGTCCAGATGGAGATTGGTGACAAGTGCTGTCCCTCAGGGTTCCGTACTGGGACCAGTATTCTAATATCTTCATCTGTGACATAGTCAGTGGGATCAAGTGCACCCTCAGCAAGTTTGCCGATGACATCAAGCTGAGTGGTGCGGTTGACACACCTGAGGACAAGGGGTAATGGTTTTAAACTAAAAGAGGGCAGATTTAGACTAGATCTAAGGACGACATTTTTCACAATAGGAGTGGTGAAACACTGGAAGTGGCGGCCCAGAGAGGTGGTAGATGCCCCATCCCTGGAAACATTCCAGGTCAGGTTGGATGGGGCTCTCAGCAACCTGATCTTTTTGAAGATGTCCCTGCTCATTGCAGGGATTTGGACTAGGTGACCTCATAATGTCCCTTCCAACTCAAAGATGTTATGATACTATGATTCTATTATATGCTCAATGCACATGGATTTCGTTTTAAACACTTCCTCTGACTGATCTCTCTGTTTTGAATTTGATTTATTCTTCAGAATTTGGTTCCTCCTTATTATCACTCACCTATCAAAGGACACAGAAAGGCCAAAGCATAAATATTTGATGGGTTTAAATGTTCTGATGCTGTTTCTCATGCAGAATGCTTGGTGATGAAAAGGTCCAAACTATGCCACTACCATAATGTCAACAAAACAGTTGTTTATTTATGGTCACGAGTATCTTGGTACCAGTCTAAATTGAAACAACAATCTAGGCAGGCTTGATTGGCATCATTCAATATTATGAACTATTGTGGTGAATTGGCCTTGGCTAAATGTCGAGTGCCCACCAAGCCACTCTATCACTCTGCCTCCTCAAATGGACAGGGGGTAGAGAATGTAACAAAAGGTTTGTGGGTTGAGATAAGGACAGGGAGAGATCATTCAGCAATTTCCATCACGGACAAAACAGGCTCAATTTGTGTAAAATTTATTTGATGTATTACCAATCAAATCAGAGTGGGATAATGTGAACTGAAACCAAACCTTAAAACACCTTCCCCCCACCCCTCCCTTCTTCCCGGGCTCAACTTCACTCGCAAATTCTCTCCCTTCTTCCCTGCAGTGACACAGGGGGATGGGAATGGGGGTTGCAGTTGGCTCATCACACATTCTCTGCCGCTCCTTCATCCTCAGGGGAGGACTCCTCGCACTCTTCCCCTGCTCCAGCATGGGGTCCCTCCCACAGGAGACAGTCCTCCATGAATTTCTCCAATGTGAGTCCTTCCCATGGGCTGCAGTTCTTCAGAAACTTCTTTCCATAGGATTCAGTCCTTCAGGAACTGACTGCTCCAGTGTGGGTACCCCATGGGTCACAAGTTCTGCCAGCAAACCTGCTCCAGCATAGTTTCCTCCCTCCACAGTTCCACAGGTCCTATTCCAGGACAGGCTTCCCATGAGGTCACAGCCTCCTTTGGGTATCCACCTCCTCTGGCATGGGGTTCTCTGTGGGCTGCAGATGGAGATCTGCTCCACTGGGGACCTCCACGCACTACAGGGTAACAGCTGGCCTCACCATGGGCTTTATCACAGGCTGCAGGGGAAACTCTGCTCTGGCACGTGGACTCTCCTTCCTTCTTCACTGACCTCGGTGTCTGCAGAGTTCTTTCTCTTACATATTCTCACTCCTCTCTGCAGCTGCTGTTCTTCCCCCTTCTTAACTCTGTTACCCCAGAGGTGCTACCACCATCGCTGATGGGTTTGGTCTTGGCCAGTGGGGGGTCTATCTTGGAGCTGGCTGGCATTGGCTCTACGAGACATGGGGGAAGTTTCTAGCAGCTTCTCACAGAAGCCACCCCTGTAGCCCCCCCTTACTACCAAAACCTGGCCACATAAACCCAGTATAACTGTGAAACAGTGTCAATCATCTCATCATATCTCCTCAGGAGTTACAATGTGTTATGCATCATGTCTGTTTACAATGAGGAGTGGTTAATTAGGGGGTCTTTGACAGGATACAGAAATTTAGCTTGTGTCACTGAGAAGTTGGCAACCAGATGTGTGAGAATATGTTTAAGGATAACTTCAGTACAAAACCACTGAACTCTGTGGAGCTTAAACAAATTTTAACACCACAGTGGAAGTGCATTTTATGAGATTATTTGGGTTTTCCTGGAGGTAAACTTCTAATGCTTAAAATGGTGACTGAAAGACATACTGTGTTTCAGGATGGAGCTGATCAGTTTGTTTTAATGTTATTTCAATGCTTCATACATCTGTGCATCAGATTCTTTTTCCCATTTCTTTCTCATACTAAACCTTACACAATAGCATGATGCTTAGCATATACGTCAAGTTGTACTGACCAATGTCAGTTACAAAATTAATGTTGCAAGTTATTTATTAACTATTATCTGTAAGGCAGAAGAACTCACATCACCATGAAAGCATGGGAACGTTCAAGATATATGCTCCAGACTGGGACCACAGGCAGTTCTGGGGTTGAGATGCTGGACTGATGCTCTACAGTTCCTGAGATGTAGATTTTCCCCTACATTCCAGAAGTTAGCACACAGCAAGTGTCTCCTATAACTATGCTGTGACACAGTCACTAACAGCAGAGGGGTGGTAGAAAGCATGTTCTAAAAATGTTTGGGTGCTTTAGGTGCCAGTTCAGAAATCCTAGTTACATGTGTGTGTTCTTTTCCAGTATAAACCATGAATTCAGACACTAATCCCTGATGCATTGCAGTAGGGACAATCAAGTATCATTGCTACTGTGAGTTGCCTTCTCCGTCAAGATTAATTACATACATGGGGAAGTGTTTGTCACCACTCTGCCAACAGCCTACACCACAACTGAGTGAAGGAAAATGTCATCTTTATACAGGGGTCTCAGGTAGGATAAAGTGAACTTAGTAACACCAATAAATAAAAATTCAGGTACAGCTGAAACAGGTCATTTTCTGGAGGAGACACAACACATACTGGAGGGCACTGGGTCTTAGCTGGCATTTGACAGCAGCGGTAAAGCAGCAAAAAGGGACTTGATAAAAAGGAGACAGTGTGAGAGATTTCATTTTATAACCCAGCCAAGCATGTGAATTCAGACTTCAAATAAATAAATTTGATTTTAACACACCTACGTCATTTGCTCAGGAATGCTCACATGTGTTACTGGTGGGGTGTGCTTTAGAAAGCTGTGCCCTGCTACCTGTCAGCTCTTACTTGGCTAGTTGTATGAAAATTTGTAGTGTTTGCATCCTAGCTGGAGCTTTGGTTCAGTCTTTTGTTCTACACAGCAAATGGTATGGCCTTATTCTTGAAATCAGAGCTCGTGACCACTTTTACTGTACGATTACACTGCTGATTCTTAATTTCATTAAAACGTGCAGCAAAGGAATTTACAAGACTGTCAGAAGGCTGGTAATCTCAAAATCTTAAATAAGTAATTTCTGAATCTCTAGTGACTGAAGCAAACTTCAAAATGCATTACATACTTTTTGCTGGACAGTTGTATCCTCATTTTACAACATGGTTTGTCACCAATATCTGATTAAGCAGATACTACGACGATGATGACGACGACGACTCCTCCTCCTCCTCCTCCTCCTCCTAAAGTGCATATCTCTTTCAATGTCCATGTTATTTTTGTCTATTCATTCCCTGCATCTAACGCATATTAACATCTTGACTTGCAAGGACTCAGTTGTAGCAATGGCATGAATGTTTTGTAAGGCAGGCCATTCATACCAAGCAGTCCTACAACTGACTACACCTGTTGACACATACAGATGGTTGAGATATACTTGGCATACTGAGTGCGGGAAGGTGAGCTTCAAGGTTCTGCTACACAGGAGAAAGAAAAATAAAATAGGAAACTGTGACTGTACCACTTCAAAAACTAGCAAGTATGGACACAATAGCTGAAACGCTATGTAATTTACAAAATTACTACATTTTGAATGGATGGTATTAAGTGTAAGTATATGATTTATTTAAGTAAGTAAGTTGTGTACTTTTTTTTTTCTTTTTAGTGAAGTAGTGACGAAGTGGGTAACAAAATAATTAAACCAGAGTTAAAATTTGATTAAGCACTATAGGAGGAGTGGAAGAGGGAAATGAGGACAGCAGACAGCATTCATAATTAACATTTATCCCTCTAACAACCATACGATTAAGATCTGGCAGGAAGGGTCAGGAAAATCTAATCATTTGCCAAAAAGTAAGGATCAGATGAAGCAGCAAATTGCAGGTTCTTATTTGTGATCCAGATGAATACCCGGGTCGCATAAGCCAAATCCTAAAATGAGTTTTCCTGTCACTGTGAAGCTCAGTTGGCTGCAAACAAGATTGATGCAGTGACATCCTCATTCATCTTTTTTTTCCCAACGTTTTCATTTATTTCCTGCCTTTCATGTTGTGCAACAGACTTATGTCAGGGAAAATTAGCAGCTTATGCCCATCAATAATTACACTAGCTTTTTTGCAAGATCTGCATTATAAGTTCTCCAAGGACCGGAATTTATAAAAAAAAAAAGAATTCAGGCTGGTGAATTGGCACTTACATAAATACTAAGTGCTTAACTCAGAAGCTGTAATCGTGAAAATCCCAGTTTAGCTGCTATGTCACTAAATCATAGGCAACTTATTTTTACCTTCTTAGACGATAAAACTGCTTCTGTATTTCCAGTAGGTAGAAAGAACCTCCCAAATAATGCTTGTGACCATAGTGTGCAATTTTTAACACCTCAGCTACCCTTGCAGTCTGATCATATCAATGTTTTATGCATTCAAGATAATAAAGCTGAAATCCAGGGCCTTTTAATTGAAAAGATGTATTTGCACTACTGCCAGGATAATGCAGCTAATACATTTAGACTAGCACAAGTAGTCTGTTCTGTGCTGAACTGTGCTGCTGGCTTTTTACAGACCTAAGTGTTCATGAACCTGTTCAACTTAGTATTCAATAAAAAGTGCTATAGAATACAGCCACCTCAAACTGGGTTCTGGATTCTGCAACAGGGCTGGACATCTAAAACTTTGACACTGCACTCAGTGATCCAAGGATTATTTTCTAATGGTGGGTGTGGGAGATGGACAGAGGAGAAATGGAGATAAGTTTGTGAAGAAAGAGGACCATATGGTAGTGTAACTGTGAGGAGATATCTACATCTCTCAGAAGTCAAAGGCAGAGCTTAACCAGCATATGATTTTTCAGGTTTGGATGGTCTTGATGAATTAAATCTTTACTGTACTGTATTACCATAGAATCATAAAATAGTTTGGGTTAGAAGGAACCTTTAAAGGTCATCCAGGCCAGCCTCCCTGTAGTAAGCAGGGACATCTTCAACTAGAGCAGGTTGCTTAGAGCCCCATCGAACTTGACCTTGAATGTTTCCAGGGATGGGGCATTTACCACCTCTCTGGGCAACCACTTCCAGTGTTTCACCACCCCTATTGTGAAAAATGTCTTCCTTAGATCTAGTCAAAATCTACCTTCTCTTAGTTTAAAACGATTACTTGTCCTGTCGCTGGAGGCCCTGCTAAAAAGTTTGTCGTCATCTTTCTTATAAGCCCCCTTGAAGTACCGGAAGGCTGCAACAAGGTCTCCTCAGAGCCTTCTCTTCTCCAGGCTGAACAACCCCAACTGTCTCAACCTCTCCTCATAGAAGAGGTGTTCCATCCCACTGAGTGTGAAGTGTTTTCAGATTCTACAGCTGTAAGGGCGATTTGATTAATTTAAAGGAATCATAGTGCCTAATATTCATATCAACATTATGTTGAAGAGAATCTATAACATGAAAGGACACATGTAGGTCTGATAACTTGAGACAAGTTGTTGTAGAGACAGGGGGCATTCATTTCCCAGTGCTCCCACCTTTTTCAGACATGAATAAAGGAACACATGAGATCACAGACTTTATTTTTAAAAATTACCTTTAAAGAGCTGCAAGACTCATTCATTTAGCTATAATGGCAGCTGTAATTTTAATTCCATAGTATTTGGTATGTTTTTCTACATATTCATTTATCCCACCTTTTATGTAATACTTGTACTTGGTTATTAAAACTTAAATCACAGAATCACAGAATCATTAAGGTTGGAAAAGACCTTCAAGATCATCAAGTCCAACCATCAACCCAACACCACCATGCCCACTAAGCCATGTCTTGAAGCGCCACGTCCACTCGTCTTTTGACCACTTCCAGAGATGGTGACTCCACCACCTCCCTGGGCAGCCTGTGCCAATGCCTGACCACCCTCTCGGTGAAGAAATTTTTCCTAATATCCAATCTAAACCTCCCCTGGCGCAACTTGAGGCCATTTCCTCTCGTCCTATCACTAGTTACTTGGGAGAAGAGACCAACACCCTCGTCGCCACAACCCCCTTTCAGGTAGTTGTAGAGAGCAATAAGGTCTCCTCTCAGCCTCCTCTTCTCCAGACTGAACAGTCCCAGATCCCTCAGCCACTCCTCATAAGATTCATTCTTCAGACCCTTCACCAGCTTCATTGCCCTTCTTTGAACACACTTGAGCACCTCAACGTCCTTCTTGTAGTGAAGGGCCCAAAACTGAACACAGGATTGAAGGTGCAGCCTCACCAGTGAGGTGTACTCATGTACAGGGGCACAATCACTTCCCTACTCCTGCTGGCCACACTATTTCTGATACAGGCCAGGATGCTGTTGGCCTTCTTGGCCACCTGGGCACACTGCTGGCTCATGTTCAGCCAGATGTCAACCAGCACCCCCGGGTCCTTTTCTGCCGGGCAATTGTCCAGCCACTCCTCCCCAATACAAGTTGGTGTTTCAGAGGGGGTTATTTCAAACCAATGAGCCATTTTACTAGGCTTTAGACTGCTTCAAGAGACTTCAACTTCAAAAGGTTTTGGCCGTATGTAATAGCAGTCTGATTTACTGCAAAGTCCTCCTTTTGAGTAGAAGCTCTTGTTAACAGTACATACTTTTCCAGTACAAAAGTGAGCATCTAGATACTTATAACAACTATAAATGTGTTTCAAGAACTTCAGAATGAACACAGTAATTTTTTTTTTAAATATGATAAAAACAGATGAACTGAAAGAATGTTTTACATTTCACAGCTTTTGCAGAAGCAGTATGGACACTTTTACTGTAATTGAGAGCTTTTATTTATACGCTTCCCTACATGCTAAGCAGAAGTTAACATATAACAGAATAGCATATACTTGATTTGTTCCCATCACTTCCATATTCCATAGCCCATAAAAGCTAATGCGCTATCAATTAGCAGTGTATTATGTTTCATTATTAAAATGAATTTTGTCATTGTTTTAACATAAAATAATTGTATTATATACCATGTTTCTCATGTCATCATGGTCTGTTAAGAGTCTTTCTGTGTATTTGCAAAGGCTCATAAAAGCTACTGGACACAGGGGAGCAGTTTTTGTGGCTTCTTAAGTACAGTTTTCATTTAAACTCTTCCACACTGCCATTAGTGTTCTTACAGCAATATCACTTCTCTGTAAATGGATCAAAATAAGTCTTGTTGATATCTAAATGTGCCATGGAATTGCATATGTACCAACACTTGTTGTCATGCAAACTGAGTGATAAATCAAATATAAAAGATGGCAATGTATAAAAGGCAGGATAAGTATTTGATGTCAAAATTGAGCACTGAAACTACTTTCTTTCTTCCTCCCTCTCATGCGCGAAAATCTTGTTTGACTACGTGCTCTGAAAATCTGGCAGTATATAGAGTAAAACTGCAGATTTTGCTTTCTGGGTGCTACATTACATAGATGTTATTGTTCCACAGTCATTTTGTTAGATCGTAACCTTACTTGATTTCCATTCCTGGCTACGATAGTTTATGATTATTTTTTGACAATGGAAATTCAACATTCAAAATATATGTATGCTAGCTATCTATAAATCATGTTATACAGAGCGAGCAACATCTATCAGCTTCATATATCAATGAAGCTCTTTTGTTTGAATTAGTTCCAGTTCTGTGAAGTTTGTTGCTCACTTCTCAGGATAGAATAAATCAAAACATTTCCCTAAGCTTTACTTTATTTCTCCTGACATTCTAGTTCTGGGATGAATGTTCTCAGTGTTTGAGCAAATGTATCCATACATTTCTCTGGGCTGTAGGAACATATGGGAGAATTTGGAAATGTTTTTCTAAATAGTTTTCAAACATTTTCTACAAAAACTTGCTGCGTTGGTCTGGGTGCAATGGTCTGAAGATCACCAGGTAAGGGAGAATCAGAGGGGAAAAACAAGAAAAGAACTTTATATATTGAAATGAAAGGTGCTTGCTTCTCTGGCAGTTTGTCAGGCCATCTACACTCTGTAGTCTAAAACAAGCAGGGACAAATATTAACACCAGCAATCTAAATAGTTTACTCAAACAAAAGGCTGCACAAATGGAAAAGGTGCTGTTTTATAGAATTTCATTCCTCCTTTTCTGACTGGGAATGCGACTGATGTGCCATTGTGAGTACATAAGAAGTCCAAAAGCACATCCTTCTATGAGTCTCCTAAAAGATGATTCTGTAATACTGGAGCACATTACTTTGTGAGATGTAAGCTGTAAGTTTCTCCCCCCAAAAAATATTTATAAATTCAAGATCAGGCCCTATATCTTAACACCTTTTTCAGCTTTATCCTTACTTGACCTCCCTTCATCTATACACAAGTAACTGCCTTTGTATTTTGGTCCATTCATCAGATTTTATCTGATTAAATAAAAGGGTCACTGTCATTGTAAGCATAAGAAACACACAAAATCTTGGCAACAAAATATCGCAAACTTTATGACAAACTTTAACAGAGGGGGAAAAAATCAGTTTCTGGATGTTTTTCTCAACTTCTCAACTTCTTGCGAGCAAATATATTTAAGTAAGAGTAAAACTAAGCTAACAGTAACTTGAATTGTAAGGTAAGTCTATCTATGAATGGGAAATCAAGTAGGAATTAATTGAGTGGAAAGGTCCTAGATAGAGATAAAGTTAGTCAGATCCATGATGAAATATCCCCATGAGATGTTCCCAGCAGATGGGTAAGGCAATATATCTTTTTGTGCCAATACACTTTGATAATAATGTTATGTATCATAATATTGTATGTTTATAGCTGTACTACCATCCTAAAGAATTCATTTCTTCCTTTCTTTTTTTCTGCTTGGGAGTTGTCAGTATATAACAATTAGAGGTACTGATGCTTTGACTGAAGCACATGTTTCAAACAGTTGTATGGTTCCTTGAATAGATAGGTACTGTCACACAGTTCTTAGAAGCATAGAAACAGAGCTTCTACACTGTTTAGTTGCAGCAATGTGATTTCAGACCATGCTGGTCATTCATGTTACGGACTGCCAGCGGATGATTCAACTTAAGAATTTGATCATTTGGACTGGTGAATCAGAAGTTTAGCTGTTAGATATGTGCTCCTATGTGTGTCTCTGGCAGATAGTACTAGACATGAAATGAAGAGGAAGAATAAGGACCAGATACAGTACTAGTGAGGTAGCTGAGGACTATATCCTATTTAGCTCTTCTCATAACACTGCTCTTGAGTAGAACCTTGACACTTATATTAACTCTTATTTGGATTTCTAGATTAATACATAATAGTTCTTCAACAGGAAATATAAAAAAGCATGGCTCTGGCTATTTTTCATACTCCTTATCTTTCTCACCAAATCTGAGAGACATCACAAAATTGCTATGTGCTCTTCACAATGCGTAGGCAGGATAGTCCATCATATTCACTTATGGAGATGCCAGCTCACCACCTAGAACACTAGTTTAAATACATTCAGGGTAAGTGACAGGAAGAACATACTACAATTTACTCTCTCATATCTATTACGCACATAAAACATCTGGAGTTATTTTAATTTTTAAGTTTCTTTGCAGACAAAATAAATGTCATCAAAACCAGTAACCTCCTCAGAATTTGATCAGGAGCTCTGCAATCAATAAAATGAACACCACCCGCAATGAGAAACACATATCAGGAAGGATGCGGGAAGAATGTGTTGCTTTCTCTGAAAAACAGTTAGATGTATGATACTTACATAGTAGGAAGTTCCAGCAGGTCTTTTGTCTTTCAGTAGCACCACCTCTTTCCACACATGTCCAGTAGAATTGGGATTCAGCCAGGGTAACAGTTTTAAATGAAAAGAGGGTGGGTTTATATTGGACGTAAGGAAGAAATTTTTTACAGTGAAGGTGGTGACACACTGGAATGGGTTGCTCAGATATAGTGTTGATGCCCCCTTCCTGGAAGTATCCAAAGTTTGTGTGGACAGGGCCTTAGGTAACCTAATCTACTGGATGATGCCTCTGCCCATATCATCAGGGATGGAACTAGATGATCTTTAAAGGTCCCTTCCAACGTTTAAGTGACTAGACTAGACTAGGCTACGGTATTTCAGTTGGAAGGGACCTACAATGACCATCTAGTCCAAGAGCCTGATCAATTCAGGGCTGACCAAGTTAAAGCATGTTATTAAGAACATTGTCCAAATGCCTCTTAAACACTGACAAGCTTGGGGCATTGGCAATCTCTCTAGGAAGCCTGTTCCAGTGTTTAACCACCCTCTTGGTAAAAAATGCTGCCTAATATCCAGTCTAAACCTTCCCTGTTGCAGCTTTGAACTATTGCCACATATCCTATCACCAGGTACCAGGGAGAAGAGATCAGAACCTCCGTCTCCACTTCCCCTTCTCTGGAAGCTGTAAGGAGCAATGAGGTTACCCCTCAGCCTCCTTTTCTCCAGACTAAACAAACCCAAAGTCCTTATCCACTCCTCATTAAGACATTCCTTCCAGCCCTTTCACCAGCTTTGTTGCCCTCCTCTGGATGCCTTCAAAGACGTTCACATCCTTCTTAAATTGTGGGCCCCAGAACTGAACACAGTATTCAAGGTGAGGCCACACCAATTCTGAATATAGCAGGATAATCACTTCTTCCAATGGCTAGTTATGCTGTATTTGATGCACCCCAGGATGGGGTTTGCTCTCTTGGCTACCGGGGCACACTGCTGACTCATATTGAGCCTGCTGCTAACCAGCACCCCCAGATCCCTTTCTGCAGGGCTGCTCTCCAGCCATTCCTCTCACAATTTATAGTTGTGCCTGATGTGACTCCATGCTAGGTGCAGAATCCAGCATTTTGACTTGCTAAATTTCATTCCATTAATCATACTCCAATGCTCCAATCTATCTAGGTCACTCTGCAAGGCCTCTTGTCCCTCAGGAGTCAACAGCACCTCCTGGTTTGATATCAGCAGCAAACTTGCTAAGGGTGCATTCAACTCCTCCATCCAGATCACTGATAAATATATTGAATGGAACTGACCATAGAATTGAACCCTGAGGAACACCACCGATGAGTGGTGTAGCCAGATGTAGCCCCATTCACTACAATCCTTTGAGCTCTGCCCTTCAGACAGTTAACCCAAACCATCTATGATTCTGTGATTCTGTGAGATATTTATAGCAGTTTTGAGTCTTTAGTTCTGTTACTATTTAACAAACATCCCATTTATAATTCACTACTTGATTTCATCCTGCTATGTGAGGATTTAGACATGGTGGCCATGAAAATCATTGTTGAGCAGTTTTTTCCTCCTGTCTCTGATATAAATATGCTGTAGCCAAGCTATATGAGGACTACACGAGATGTCCAGGCCAGACATCTTGATAAAGCTGAGAAGCATATTTATTTAAACAAACAAACAAATAGATCCCAGTAAATGCCAGCATTATTTTGTCACCTCAGGTATGAATTTCTTGAAGCTTGTATGTATTAACTTGTTCAAACATAGTTTTACTTACCAGGAGACAGCTGCATGTTATTAGACATCAGTGTAAATCCAGAGTATTTTTATGTAATTTTGTCAGTATCTTTTATAATGTTCTTCCATGTCATTGTAGAAGAGTGTTTTCTCCTATCTTCTTATTAGAGCTAGTGAGGCAAAGAAAGTTTGGATTCCCAAGTTGTGTATACAGTCACTCTTCAGAAGGTCATAGTTCACAAAATAAATTGAGCATCACAGAATATATTTGCAAATAAAAAATTACTGCTTTTCATTCCATGATCACCATATATACAAGAAAACAAATTCTGATGTCATATATGTGCATAATATTCTTATTGAAAACAAGTGAAATGGAACACAGGAGCTGAGAGAAAAAAATAACCTATATATTGCAAAAAGAAAGATGTTTAAATCACTAAAAGATCTCTTTCTGCTTTTCTTTATCAATGTAACCAGCACAGGTATATAATCTGAGGTATATTTCTAGCTTGGGATTTTTGCATTGTTTCTCATTAACCTACAATAACCATGTATTTCAGTCTGAATTTGTACTTTAGGTCACTTCAAGTACTGCAGCTACCAAGTATCAGGAAAAACTGATAGGTCAGACAGCGTGAAAGATGGTGCTCTTGGTCCTTTCCTGCTAGCAGAGATTGGTGGTAACCAATGCTTCTCCTTCCTTCCATGCAAAAATCCCATAAATTAGCTGAAACCACAGGTATTGAGCTAACTGATTTGACTTTAGAATTTAAAAAAAGATGGTAAAATACTTGCACATATGACGGGGGCACATGATAATTAGTATGTCAAGAGGAGTACTGCTTGTGAAACTTTCCTTATTCCCATCCAAAACTAAATGGTTTAGCTTAACACCTTTTATTAGCTAATTATCAGGTTGGTATAACAATTTCTTTCATTTCACACTGGGAAAGACCACAGGGGAGAAGCAGTGGTGTGGTCTTGGAAGCACAACCGACAGCTAAATGGTGAATAACTTCCCAGCTGATGATACTCTTGCATCTACCTGTCCTAATTTTATTAGGAGTCTGTCCATGTCAAAGTCCTACATTATGTCTTAAATGACACATGCTGTGTGTTAGGACCAGATCCAACCTACCCAGTGTACCAAACTAAGCAAAACACTCAGTGAGAATGCTGTGAAAATGACTGATATGCATACCTGTTTGGGGTTTTTTTCTATTTTTTTCTAAGTAAACATTTACTTTGTGACACTGTACTTGCAAGAGGAAAAAAGAATAAAAAACATAAATGGAAGAATAAAAAAAAAAGGAAAAAACTTTCAAATGTATAAACCCAGTTTTGGAAAAGAAAAATGGAATGATTCTTAAAGTAGAACCTCTTAGGTCTAGCTCATGTCCGTAGTAAAAAAGTGTGAGCTGGCAGATTATTAGATAAGGTGAATTGGCCTAGTTCTATTGAATCAAATGAAGCCACACTGATTTACCTTAGGTGAAGATCAGGACTTCATGCCATATGTGTAACTTAATACTTGCAAGTCAGAATCATTAATGAAACTGCTTGGATGGTTCTTTCATTTCTTGGATGGTTCTTTCATTTCACACAAGATTAAATGATTTTCTACATTAAAATCCAAAAGAAAAACAATTAAATGCAGAAAGCTCAATAATGTACAGTAGTTAGCACTTTCAATTCTATGGAGGTCAATTCAGGCTGAAGAATCTCAATATATGCGGGACCAATGCCTGGAAAGCAATGAACTCATAAGAATTAGACAACCTATTTTGTGAATTATTTTAATAAAATGTTACAGTTGTTAACATCATATGCATGTATTATTTTCTTTAACTTGCTGATGAACTGTTTGACACTCTGAGTTAGATTTCACTTCTTAGTATATGTTGATCTTAGAAGAGCTTTCACAGATATAAACTCATGCAATGAAAGAGACACTGACTTCATCACATTTAATTTGAAAAAATCATCCTGCAGAGAACAGTCAATGGACTGAAATCTGACTAAGGCTATAACAAAGAATAATGAAAATTAAAAAGGAAATAAGTAGATGGGAGGTATCTTGTGCTGACTCTAGAGGCTAGAGCTGACGTCCATTTAATATGCTCATTGATAAACTGGAAGAGATATTAGAATGTTAATAAAACACACAGATGATATTAAATGAAAGGATCTGAGATAACTATTCAAGATCACGATGTACGACAAATGTTCCTGGATAAGCGGGAATAAGGAGACTACATGATGCCAATATACAACTTAACCTTTGCAAACTGCTTGTCTGAATATATTCCTGCTGTGGTTTTCTGTTGCAGTCACCTACTCTCTTAACAACTTACTGCCTTTGTACTTTCCCTTTTAGTTTTTTCTTTATATAGATGTTTTTATGAATTTTCACTGACTAGTTCCTGCAAGGTTTCTACAGTAGCTTTTCAAAATTTCCAGGTTATTTCTTGTAAAATTGGGTATTAATTTATAGAATAATAATCTCAAGAACTGTTAATTCACATGCAGATAATAATCAGACTCTATTTTACTCACTGTTTTCAGTGAGAAATGGACATGCATTAGAAGAAACACATGGACCATCTAGAAAATATTCCAGATGTAATTAAAGGATAAGAATTTATTTCTCCAAAGTACAAAGAATGAGAAATTAGCTGCAGGTTTGACAAGGTACTAAAACCAACCCCCTAATCTGTCTGCATTCTTTCTGTACAAGCAGAAATTAAGAATTAGAGTAGTGTGAAAATGATCTGTATTTTTCAGCTTTCAGTTTTTAATTTCTGTCATTGGATTGTTTCAAGATTCTGATTTTTTGGAGACAAAGCTTTGTTTGAATGCTACTTTGCATAACATTAAAAAAAAAATAGTGTCCTAAAACATCCAAAATATGGATGAGTGATTCACCAGCCAACTATATAATATGTACATTTGACTTTTTAATCTGCCTTGTTTCTGTAATCAATGGTAAAAAGTAGGCCTTTCTGAGGCTTCACTCATCTTGTTCTAAAGTACGTGTTTAAGATAAACCAGCAGAATATTTTGACATTTTTATAGCATTTCATTCATGTTTTTTTTTAGTCAAATGAAGTTTCATTAGAATGCATGGATTTATCTAAATAGTTGACCCACCTTTGGGGAAAATAATTTCAATAGAAACTTTCCAATCCTCTCTGGTTATTTCTCATATGCATAATGTTTTAAGGCAGAGTCATGCTGTTTCTATCTACTGCCTTCTAAATAATGTACTTATAGTCTAAATTAATGTAAAGAAACACCAGTGTTGATTTTTTTGGTTTTGTGTCTTATGGCACGAATAGCAATTTGTAAAGACCTTGTACAGTGTCTGAAATAGATTGCCTCAGACATTTTAGCCATTAGGTTTGCTGCTGCTAGACTCTTATTCACCAATATTCTTAATAGGATGTTTAAGATGATAGCTTCAATACTGCTTTTTTTCCCATTTAATTTCCTTTGCTCTTCAGAGTCACTAAAACTTAAGCATTTATATGCTTATCCAATCTCTTGATGTTGAATCACTATCTGCTTCTTGGATGGGGAATTGATTTGTTACAAATAAGCAGAGTAATATATCATTTCATCCCAGTTGTTTAATGGCTTGAAGACCTTTTGCTCTTTTTTTACCTTTAACCATAGGTCTTGATCAGCTTTAAAAAAATGATAAAAGCATAATCAGAGCTCTCCACAGGTTTCCTAAGTCCTTGAACATTGAGTGTGAATGGTCAGATCCTCTTTTTTCAGTGCTCAGTTGCTAATACACAGTTCTAAAGGATAGTGAATGCTGACATTGTTGAATTATGGGCAACAGAAACAAAAGGATTACAGGTATATCATATTAGATAAGGAGTTTTGTAAATTTTTTAAGTTTGTAAAGGTCTTGAAGGAATGCTATAAGTAAGTGAAGATTTTCCTTTGTCACTTTTTGTGCTTAAGGAAATTGTATGGTCTAAAATTTAAAAAAAGAGAGAGAGAAGGTAAAATTATATATATATTGTTTAAAAAAAAAGAGGGAGGAATTAATCTTCCACAAATCTATCTATCTAAAATGTGATATTCTGACATGAGTTATTTGACTGAGCTCTCTGTAGATAACAGAGACTTTCTTTTGCAAGCACGTCTAATATTTGTGGGAGTAACTGTCTTCCAAATGCATTTATTTATTTCCTTTGATTAAAGAGGACATCAAGATGCTTAGGTCAGTTTAGGCATTGAAATTGTAAATGAATGTACAAATACCACTCAAAAAATTAATTATGTTAGATTGCACCTTAAATAAATTTGGGTGCAGATTCCCTTTATTTTATACTTCCTCAGGAAAGAAAGAAAAACATATCTGTCAAAAAGTATGCCTGAAATACCTGGTCACCTGCATTTTACTACTTTTCTGTATTCTCTTTCTCTCACTGTCTGGCTGTTCTCAGCTGCCAGATATTGTAGATGGGAGTCATTGAACTACATGCAGACATATTCGATAAGGACATGTGAACCAGAATTCATGTGCACCCTGCAGGTCTCCCTGGCAAACAGAAAGAAATGGGCACTTCAGGGTTGTGATTCATTTTGTAAGTATTCCAAAGCACACTTTTAAAATAATCTGGATTAATTTTATGCTATTTATCGACATTTGGCTACAAAGACAGCATCAGGTAGCTGATTCAAATGCAGACATTTACAGAATAGGCATTTAAAGTTAGGTAATTTTATTCTTCTCCTGTGAGACATTATTTCTGATTAATGGTTTATTTATGTCCTGGTTTCAGCCAGGATAGAGCTGGTTTTCTTCACAGAAGCCAGTGTGAGGCTGTGTTTTGGATTTGGGACCAGAAACTGTTGATAATGTGCTGATGTTTTGGGTTGCTGCTGAGCAGTCAGGGACAGTCCAGCTTCTTGTGCTGGCCTGCCAGCGAGCAGGCTGGGGGTGCACGGGGAGCTGGGAGGGGACACAGCCGGGACAGCTGACCCAGGCTGGCCAAAGGGATATTCCATACCATCCGACGTCATGCCCAGTACATAAACTGGAGTTGGCCGGGGGGCAGAAATCGCTGCTCGGGGTGGACTGTCGATCATGGGGTGGTGAGCAATTGCTGTACTGGGCATCACTTGTTCTTGTACATTGCTTTGTTGGTATTGTTACTGTTGTTATCATTGTTATTTCTTTCTCTCTTTCTGTCCTATTAAACTGTTTTTACCTGAACCCACGAGTTTTTTTCCCAATTCTCTCCCACGTCCCACTGGGGGAGGGGGGAGTGAGTGAGCGTCTGCGTGGTGCTTAGTTGCCGTCTGAGGCTAAACCACGACAATTTATGATATACTAAACATTTGATTATGTCTTGTCTAGCTGTATCTAAGACAGGTTTAACCTGGTTGTATGAAATACTAATAGCAGACCTCAGCAGAGAGATATTTTCCCAGCTTCTAGGGCTGGCTTTGAACCTGAGATCTGCTGTGCTAGTCTGTCAATGCTGGTTACCTAAAAGTTAGTCTCAGGAGTTTTAATCTTGTTTTAAGCTGCATGAACACATAAAGCATTAAGCTTTAACTGTGCTTTGGGCAACATTCATTTCAGCAATTCTTGTTTCATGCGAACTTTCTAATAACCAACCATTTTTAATCTCCTCTGTCCAGGATATTTGACTTGAGGAGTGCCTAAGGCCTACCACGGTTAACATTTCTTTTGCTGGAGCATTCTTTAGGAACTGAAGTAAAACATACTTTGTAAAGAAGTGAATCTGAGACTTCATGTAGTGAGTATTTCTGCTGAGCTTCAAGGCTACAAAAAACATTCTACTTCCATGGACTTTGAACATTTGTAACCCCCGAAGTACTCAACTGATTTTCTTCCAAACACCAAACAAAAAGTATTCTGGTAAGAAACTGAATTAAAAGAGTAAGTTTATGTATTTCAATAAATTTTCTGCGATGGAATCTCAAATTCAACTTTATTTATATCATATTAAAAATCGTTACTCATTTACAGTAGGGTAATACATTTGTAAGCCTCAAAGTATTTATTTCTGAAGGAAAGAACACCCACCACGTCACTTAAAATATCACTGTATTCAACTAAAAATCAAAAATCCAAACAAGATCAGAAAAAATCAAAGATTAAAAAAATGATCTTGCCTTACGTTGTGACAGTGTTTCCATGGGTACAGTCTCCAGGTGCTCTTGTCTCTATTCTGAGGTGGAGGAAGGCAATGGAGAGTGCCACAGGAATGTGGCTTACTTCCTGTGTAGCACAAGGAACAGCACTTGTTCTCTTCACTACTGCAAGAAAAGCTTCAGTGCACCTTTTCAATTAGTCACCTAAGGCTTGAATGGATAGTGTTCATGTCCAAACTTCTAGTCTAACACTACTTGGAGTCAGAAACAGACTGTCCAGTGAAATGGTGCTAAAGGCCACAGGCATACTCATAAAAACCCTAAAACAATTTTACCTTTTCAGAGACAAATGTTTCCAAATGCAAACAAGTCACATCTCTGTACATATAAGAACACATAGTCATACCCATTAATATTCACCTCTTCCCTTACACCAAATCTCAGCAATGAAATATAGAGGTCAAGTGGGAATGTTAGTGTTATAGTAAAGATGCTGATAGTAAAGCTATTGGCAGCAAGGTGTGTGGAGTAAGAATTTCCTAGGTTGGTTACTCCAGCTGTGTGAATGAATATGTAAGTATGAATATCTGAAGAATAGAGAAGCAGAAGCACTAGTCCTTATTAATCACTTTTGTGTCACCATCCCTCCATTCACCTATCATCATGGAAGACAGTTATGAAAGTTCTGTTAACTCTGAATAAGTATATGTTTTTTATGTACAAATGACAGTGGTGTGATATATATTATAGACTCATATTCTGTCCATAGAAATCTTTGTGGGTTTAAATGACTGTTTTGAAAAAAATTATCTATCTCATTTAATAACTATCTGCATAGATCTTGGCTGAAGAGAGGAAAAAATACATGCACGTGGAACTGAAAAAATAACCCCCAGGAATTATTATAAGGATCAAATCCCAAATCCGTTTAGTTCAGAATACTAATTTTGCCAGTGACAACAGCTGTTATCAGGTGACGCAGAAAGGTACAATCCTCTGGCTCTAGTGACTAAAGATTGGTTTAAACCACAGAGCACAAGATTTATTATTCCTTCCTTTTTCTCTCTTTTTTTTTTTTTTTAATGTAAGCTCTGGCTGTCTGCTGTCTGTTGATGATTCACTTTTTGACAAATGCTGCTCTTTAATCCAATGTGGTCTGAGAGAAAACCTTTCCTTTTAGTCAAGAATTTAATGTGATTCACAACTGAAAGGAAATTGGTTTAGAAATTGAATTTATAAATCAGCTGGACAAACCATCTAAAATCAGACTTATTCAAAAGTAGAGTATTATTATTCCAGTAAGAATCTACACTTTTTTCTTTCTTCAATACAGTAAGTTTAAGAAGGAATAAAATTGAAGTCCACTGTTTCTTTTTTTTTTAGTTTCACTGTTGTCATATCCACATATTTTTCAATAATATTAAAGTTTTATTGCTTTACAACTTGAACATGATGAATTTTGGTTTAGCATTTTGGCTGGTGGCCAACGAAAATGGTCTTACTTTTCCCAAGGGAAAAAAAAGAAATTTAATTTGTATGTTTTATTTGTTCTAGGGTACTTAAGTCTTGACTTTTTTTGTAGGGTAAAGTTACAGGTTATAATTTTGCTGATTTAATTAGTTCAAACATGTTTATAAAATAAAACAAACCAGTACATTAATTTGTGGTGGAAGCCTCTTAGTGGAGAATGGTTATGTATGATTTGTTAACACTTTGAAATGCAGACAGCTGGCATATGATTGCATTATGTGTTGGCTTTTTAATAAACAGAATAATCTGATACAACGAATGTGTTCTTTTCTAGATTCACTGCCTATAGTCTTAGAGAAGAAGGATATTTGTAATTATATGGATATATTTAGATTTCAGCAATGATAAATTTGCAGGTGACATTTTTTTTATCAAAGACAATTTTACATTTGACCTAGTTAAATACAATTTGGTTCCCATAGTCTGAAACATTATTCTTACCCTAAACAATGTGAACAGATTTTCTGTTCAATAGAAGGCTAAAAAGTGTTTTGCAAAATTCAGCTAAAAATCCATCAAATCCTGAAAGCTCAGTTGAAAATATTGGAGCCACGTCAAAATAAAAGAAAGACTGTGTACTAAGTTTGTTACTTGCTCTTTCATTGAATTTGTTATTTCTTCTTTAAACTGGAAAAAAAAAAATCTATCTAATAAATTGGCAGCTTAATTTGAAAGTATTTAATTTTTTAAAATATAGGACTGATGGAGGCATTGATAAATTTTATATCCATTCTTAAACCATTTAAAAAATATTTTCATCATTACTCAGGTAAATAAAATAAACAATCCAACATTTTTTCCTTGGAAAGGATTTTCATTTAAAAAAAAAAAAGATATCTCTTTAGGGATGATGACCTTCGTGACAGTATTCTGGTCTGTTAACAATCCTGCAGACTGCAGCTATTTCTGCTTGACTCAAAACAGAGGCAAAATTATTCTTCAGCTACTAGATTTGGGTAAAAACTGCTAGAGATGTAGGATTTTTTTTAGCCAACAGCTTTCAAGTAGTCTCAGAGCAGTCATGTTGATTCTTCCCTGTACAAAATCAATTTTTGTGTTTTCTTTCCTGTCTTGAAAAGTCAATGCCTTCAACACCACACAAAAATTGGAGTTTTCAAAAAGGACACTTTTGGATAGGAGAGAGCATGCCCAGTGAATAATCCAATGAGCCAGCTCTTCCCTGCACCATTTATAATTTTTCTACTTTTTTTAACTTGTCTGCTGGGTGTCACTGTAATTCCTTCATGTTAAAACATCTTATATTGGGAACCCCAGGGAATTTATTTTCCTTTCCTGACAAACTAGCTAATCATGTATCAGCCACATACTTGTTAAACCATAAACCATGAAACCATACATAGGTGACCAGAATTCTCTGTTCTACAGGTGATTGATTTTAAGGCAAAAGTCTGAAAGGCTAAGTCACCTTAAGGGACGATGTGAAAAGCTCAGATGTATGAGTAGTTGAGTTGGCCATGAGGCTTTTTTGAGGATGTTCAGAATAAAGTTGTTTCTGCTCCTTTGGGAGATGCATCATTAATTACTTTTACTAGCATCAAACCAGTCATCTTTGTAAAGGCCAGGTTTCACACTTATCCTACTTTGGTCAGACATGACCTCTTGAGATCCTCAGACCATTTGCTATCTTACTAGTGTCCTACTTGTTATAATTAAAAATCAGAAGCATAAAGTGCTCTAGATAGTTTCTATTTTATTCATAATTGGTATTCAGTTTGCAGGAGTTATTTTTTCTTTAACACAATAGTTTTGAAAAGAAAAGTTAAGCTGGTAATGGGAAATAGAAGTAACTAAATTAGGCATTGAGAAATTAATATGGTTCTAGGATTTTGTTTTTATAGAAGTGTTATCTTTAGTTATAGATTCAAGTTACAATGAATGCCAAAACTTATTACATGAAAAGAAATGAAGAGTGATTACTATGGATATGACCACAATTACCATATAGGAAATGATACAGGAATTAAAACTGACCCATTTCTCAGATGCCTCAGCATAATCATTTTGGAAGTAGATAACTTCATAATCTAGCAGACTGATAAAGGAACTGAGATTATGATATCACCATGTAAAGGCACAGTGTGCTGGCTGATACATGTGAAAACTGTCAAGTTGTCAGCACAAACCTGAGGGAAATTAGCTGAGTATGAGGGGAGGTTGCACAGCGCTCAATGGGTAATGGATTTTTGTCTGGAGCCTCAGTTTTCTCTGCCTGTGACTTCATTAAATGACTTCTTCTTCCAAAGACACTGGAAGTTGGTGACTCTCTCTGACTTCACAGGCACTGATTAAGCCCTGAACAAATCAGATGGCAGTTGTCCTGCTGTGTTTGGCTGGAGCAGAGGGAAAAGAAGCTGAAGCTGTGCTAAACGGCAGTGAATACATTGCTGATTCACAGTCAATACACTTTTGTACTTCGCAATAGATTGGAGCTCCTGCCAGTGCAGCTCCCATTCCTGTATGATGTAGCCATCTAAGGTCTCTTACTCTACCTTTATGTAGCTGTCCCTTTATAACTCTTTCACCCTGTTCTATCTATAATCAACAATATAGAAAAACTAATTATCTATCCATGTTTGTTTGCAGACACTTTAATGATCAATGCTCTCTGCTCCACCTGATGGATAGTAGTCAAGAGGGAGAGGGAAAGGGCACAAGTGTATTAGTATAGAACTAGTGGTTATTTCCCCTTTCACCCTCCTGCCACATCCAGTCCAAGCCTCTTCCACATGACTTGTTCAGGGCTTTTCTTGCCTTTTGTGATCATATCCAGAAATCATTTCTCTCCCATCTATATCGCACTTTTTTCTCTGTATCTGTCTTTTTTTCTAGTTCTTCTTACAGCTCTTTTGTCCTCTCTTAACCCTTCTCTGGACAGTGTTTTGCAGAAAATACCAAGACCCACTGAGCCACATTTTGCCTCAGAGCCAGAAGAATCCACAGCACAGTACCAACAGCAGTACATTTTCTTTGTGTGCATTTCTCCCTTCATTGGTATTCAAAACTCCTCCTAATTCAATGTTATCTGTTAATTCATTAATATTCCATTTACTCATTCTCATCAGTCATTGATAGAGATGTCAAAAAAGTGTTGAGCCTGATCCCCAGAGCTGCTCCAATGCACACAAGCCTCCAACCACATGCACTGCAGTTGGCTATTGCCCTACAGCCTTTCTTAATGTTTATAATCCACGGGACAGCAGCCTTTGTGGAACAAAGCTTTTCAACTAAGACTTCATGTGACAATGTGTCATGCTGAAGCTTATGCATAATTTAGCATTTTCTAATAACAATTCATTGAATGTTGAAATATTGCAAGACACATTTTGTTTTCAGAGAAACCTACCTAATATGCTGCAGTAGAACACCCACTTGTTTTTTAATTTTTTTACATATATATGTTGATAAATACTATGATTTCTTCTCATAATCAGCCAGTTTTCCTTATTTGTTTGTTTTTGTTTTTCTTTCCCCTTCCCTCTAGAGAGCACAGACAAAATGCATCACTACAGCAGTGCTTATCCAAAGTAGCTCTTAGATTTTAAGTGAAGCAGGAATAATTCTGGCCAATGTTTATCATTGGTGGAAAGTCCAGAAATTCCCAGTTTACATCTGGATGCATTCATGTTTTTTTGAAGCTTAGCCCTAAATCATTAAGTTAATCTTCATATAAAAGAAGATCCCAAACTGTAAGAGACAAAATTTAATTCCTAACAGGATTTCAGTTTATTTTATTTGTTCTCAGTGCTATTCTCCTTCAGACTCAAAATCGAAGAGTGGCAGTTTGGAATGTGAACTGCCACTTTTTATCCATTACAGGAATTGAATAGCAAAAATGAATGTAACATCATATATTTCAAGTTTAAGCTTTGTATGTTCCCTCTTTTGCTACTATTAGCTCAAAATTAATATTCTAAATCACTCATCACCTGATCCAAAAAATAGTTTTGTTATTTTTTCTGTACTTACGTATTTCTTTTATGTTGTTTAACACTGCTCGCTGCATGAATATTGAATAGCTGTATATATAAACAGGATTTTACTTTCCATTTCAAATTGTTCATTTTGACCAAGTGATTACATTGAAATGCTTTTTATTCCCACAGAGATGTACAAAAGTGTATGAAAACAAGACAAGGAATAACTCAGAAACTTCTCGAGTATAACAACCTCCACAGAAAATTTTTGGGTTAGAACACCCAGCCCTAACACAAAAACTGAGAGCTGCATAGGCCATCCCTGCTCAAGGGGCAGGTTTTAAAATGTTTAGCACAATATTTGTAATAAATTCAACAAATAAGTTGGAATATGGGGATAGGGGGTGGTAGGGTTGGGAGTTTATTAAAAAATGCTTACCTGTTTTTTCATTGTAAGTGGATGGGGGTTTTGCTTCTTGATGACAGTGAAACACAATGTAGGATGGTGGAATAAAGTCAATGTCCTTTAACTTTATTCACAGACTAAAAAAAAATAACAAACTTCAATAGTGTTAACAGCTGTAAAAGGGCTAGTTTGGCTAGGATACACTCTGCTTCCCAGTCATCATAGAGCGTACAACATGCCCTGGTCCTATTACACTGCATGCCAGCAAATAGCAGCTGCCCTCAACTGAGATAGTATTTTCCATCTTTCTCCATGTCCCATTGCCTGGATGGCCTTGGTGCCAGCAACAGCTGGCTTCAGCTTTTCCCTGCAGTGACTTTCACTCAGCTGTTCAGGCATGAAGTTGGAACTGGCTGCTGTAGATACCGAGAAAGACATTCATTAGGGAGCAGGGGAAGCGGCAGCTGAGTGGCTGCTGGAAAGGAGCCTGCACGAGGCTGACAAACCATTCTCTGAAGGCCAGAAGCAGCTGTGGGGAGGAGGAAAGGGGAGGACATTCCTCAGATTTCATCTTACTCAGAGGAGTATAGGCATTTCTCATTATTGATGACTATGTGAAAAATTAGGTTATGTCTCCTCTGTCAGTTCCTAACATTCCTTTATGCAAAAGTCTCCATACTGAACTGCATCCCAAGAGCCAGGGAAGTGAACAGAGAGTTTGTACAGCTTAAAGACTGCAGCATGATGGTGGAGGATGAGAAAGCTTTGGCATCAATTTATGACATTGTCTCCAATATGAAATGAAGCCTCTCAAGGATGTCTTGGTTTCCCAGGCAGAACAACACAGCTGGGGAACAAGAAGGATTCCTGGGACCTGCTGTTCAGACCTCTAGAGCTATCCTGGCCAAAAGTTTAACAGTATTGCAACGGTTGTGGATATGATGTTGCCTTGTGCTATTGAGAAAGATTAAAATAATAATTGTCATCACTAATATATCTTCCCTTGAGGGAAGGAAATACAAATAGTGACCAAAAGTGGCTAGTAAGCATAGAAAGTGATGGGGAAGAAGAGGCAAAGTAGAACACGGTATATGTAGACAGGCAACTGTTTAATCTTACCACCTTTGATAATATAATGTCACGTTCCTCGTGTATGCTGGTGTTGAAGTTTAACATAACTGAGGGAGTAGGTAGAGGTTGCAGTTACTAGGGTGAAACTGTGGACACAAAAGAAAAGAGTAGTATATTTGGGCATAGAAGGAGGTAAGATAGCAGCTGAAAGATAATAAAGAACAGCTGCACTTCTGAAACTGCCTTTTTGGACTGAACACTTCCAATTCTCTTGATGGCACAAAAATGTTATTTTAAAAGTCACTGACTGAACTGAAAATGATAGAAGCCAAAACAAAGGAGAAAAATTTTGTTTTCCTTCATCCTACATGACACAAGACAAGCAGCCCGCTTAAATAAGAGAATATCTCCAGTATATGTCTTCATTCATCTTAGGGAGAAGGAAGAAAACGTAGTCCAAGCAGAAGCCTAGCCTCTTATTTACATGCTTTGTTGCCATGCGTGTCTGACTGCTTGTTTCATCTTTCATCAACCACTTGTCTAATAATCCCACTGAATCTAAACTCTATGATGTGCTAGGAATTCCACCAGCAAATTTAGCTTTCCTTTCTCTGTCAGTCCCTCAAGAAGGTAACATAAGCCATACATCAGTATTTTTAACATAATTTATATGTTAAGGGAACTAATGATCATCTCAATTGTTTATAAAATTCCTGAAGGAGGCACTCAGTTTACACACATTGTTCACTGAAGTTTTATTTCAATTTATTCCAGCTAAATATATATCCCTATATATTCTTATTTCATGTGAAATAAAGTCCCAGATTTAACAATGGACCATGATAAAATCCAATTATTTTTTAAAGATGCATAGAATAAATAATCTCATATAATGGAAGACTTTTCCTGTTTTCCATTGTTTTAATGAGTAGCTTAACTTCAACAATTATTTTTTTACAATCTTTTTACAGTATTGTTAAAATATCATGATAATAATTAATCTTCTGTTATAATAAGAAACTTGAAAAGGATCAAGTGCACCCACAACAAGTTTGAAGACAACACCAAGCAGAGTGGTGTGGTTGACACATCTGAGGGACGGGATGCCATCCAGAAGGACCTGGACAAGCTCCAGAAGTGGGCCTGTGCGAACCTCATGAGGTTCAACAAGGCCAAGTGCAGGGTCCTGCACCTGGGTTGGGGCAACCCTCAGTATCAGTACAGGCTGGGGGATGAAGGGATTGAGAACAGCCCTGCTGAGAAGGACTTGGAGGTACTGGGGGTGAAAAGCTGGACATGAGCCAGCAATGTGTGTTCACAGCCCAGAAGGCCAACCGTCTCCTGGGCTGCATCCAAAGCAGTGTGGCCAGCAGGTCCAGGGAGGTGATTCTGCCCCTCTACTCCACTCTGGTGAGACCCCACCTGGAGTCTTGTATCCGGCTCTGGAACCCTCAGCACAGGAAAGACATGGACCTGTTGGAGTGAGTCCAGGGGAGGCCACAAAAAATATCACATGGATGGAACACCTCTCCTATGAGGACAGGTAGAGAGAGTTGGGGTTGTTGAGCCTAGAGAAGAGAAGGCTCTGGGGAGACTTTATTGCAGCCTTCCAGTATTTAAAAGGGGTCTTAAAAGGAAGATGGGGACAGACTTTTTAGCAGTGCCTGTTCTGAGCGGACTAGAGGTAATCGTTTTAAACTAAAAGAGCGTAGATTTAGACTAGATCTATGGAAGACATTTTTCACAGTGAGGGTGGTTAAACACTGGCACAAGTTGTCCAGAGAGGTGGTAGATGTCCCATCCCTGGAAATATTCCAGGTCAGGTTGGACGGGGCTCTGAGCAATCTGATCTAGTTGAAGCTGTCTCTGCTCATTGCAGGCAGGTTGGCCTAGATGACCTTTAAAGGTCTCTTCCAACCCAAACTATTCTGTGATTCTATAATACTATGGTTCTAAGTTTAAAAAGAGTGGAATACAGAAAAGGTCAAAAGTGGGTAAAGATAAATTCAGTCAGAAGCAGGCAAAAGTTAGTAAGATGTTATGATATATTGTGAGGAATTCCACCTCATTGGAAACTGATTTTTTTTCTGCAGGACTTTTTGGGTGTTTTGTGGTAGCTTTATTTTATAAAGAGAAGAAAGAAGAAATATTTTGAAAGTAAACATACCATAGCACTCTAATGTTTTTTATTGATCTTTGAATGCAACAACAATTTATTCCGGAGCTTTAGTCTGTATTAACATACATTTCTCTTTCTATCAAGTAGGCATAGTAAACCTTAAATAATACATATATGAGCCAGAAACACCTGGTAGCCACCTCATTTGCCCACACACACAAAAATTAAATATCCAAGAACATGCTTTTAGAGTAGGGGTGTAATTCATTTATAATTTTATCTTTATTTCTTTTGTGACTGGCTTTATTGCAGGATAATATTCACATCAGTAGACATTATTCAGCTGTTGTTCATGCATGGAGAAACTAAATGATCTAAAACAGTAAAGGTGTTTAAATTTCTTTTTTCATAATTTACTTTTTATGAGGGAAGTTATTTTACTTTTCCAAGCAGAAGAATCAAAGAGAAAAGTAATCTAAAGTCACATGACATTTTGAAATGGATCACATAGTTTCTTCAGGTTTGATTGCATTTAGCTATTGTAGGAACAGAAAACTTTACATCTTCTCAAGTAAGTCTATTTGCCTTAGACGAGTACTTCCTAAGTACCTCTCAGTAGCTCTTCATCCTCTCATTGATTCTTCACTTAACAGTGTTTACTAATTTCTGCCACCTATCTGGAATTTTCTTTCAGCAAACTTTATCTGAATTGATCCCTTAGAGGACATCAAAGACAGAAACTACTGTTTCTGAAATTTGTCTGTAAGACAACAACAGTGAGGAATCTTACCTCTTTATCATCCTATTTCATGTGATTTTGCACAGTGTCACGTGAAAGAATAGCCCCTTGGCTTTAACGGTATATCTGTTATCCCTAGCTCTCTCATGCAGATGTAGAATAGTGATTTTTCCAACTCCTAGACAAGACTTACCAGTAATACCAGAAGGAAATACTCATAACTTTTAAAAGACTGGTTTTATGGTCTTTATTATTCTTTAAAAGTTGCGGTGAAGATCAAGCCATTGTGGTTGAAAAAAACAACCCATGCTAACTGAAAAAAAAAAAAGAAACACCAGCCTGTACGCATTGTAAAGTGTATTCAAAGTCATGCTTGTCACGGGAAAAAATGCGCTAACAGAAAGGGTTCCTCTGACAATAGACACAGAATCACGGAAAAGTTGAGGTTGCCAGAGACCTCTGGAGATTCTCTGCTTCAGCCCTCACAGTACTCCAGGTGTGGCTTCATCAGCTCTGAGTAGATTGGAAGGATCACCTCCTTTGACCCTGCTGGCAACACGCTTCCCAGTGCACCCAAGAATATTGCTAGCCGCCTTTGCCTCAACAGCATAATTTGTCTCATGATTGACCTGTTGTCTACCAGTACCTGCAGGTCCTTCACTGCAGAGCTGCTTTCCAGTCCCAGCCTGTACTGGCGCATGGGATTATTCCTCCCCAGGTGCAAGACTTGGCTTTTCAACCTGTTGAACTTCATAAGGTTCCTGTCATACTATTTCTTCAACCTGTTGATGTCGCTCTGAACCCTCTGATGTATTCATCACTCCTTCCAGTTTTGTATCATTTGCAAAATTGCTGAAAGTGCACCCTGTCCCATCATGCAAGTCATTAATGAAGATGTTAAACAGCATTGGTCCCCTGGTTACGCAATTAATGACTGATCTCTAATTGGACTTCGTGCCACTGATCACAGCTCTTTAAGCCTGGCCATTCAATCAGTTTTCAGTCAACCCCACTTTTCATTTACCTAGTCTTTACATCAGTTTGGCCATGAGGATGTTATGGAAGACAATGTTGGCCTCACTGAGGTTAAAATAAACAACATTCACTGCTCACACAGTAAGCTATTCACCTATCTAAACTACTGTGGGTTTTTCTGCATCTCTGTTTTCATATCACTTCTGTGATTTCTTTAAGCATGGCCTAGCAGTGTAATTCACAGCTAACACTCCAGAAGCATCTCTCTAGATATTGGCTTAAGCTAAGCCTCATTTGTGCTTACTTCATGTAAAATAAATCTTTTTCTAGATGGCAACTGGGAAAATATAATCCTGATTCAACTATGAAAGGCTGTACAGCTGTACTGGGAATTTATTTGGCTCACTAATTTATTTTTATTGCTCTATGACATTTAACAGTGTTGTCAGATGTGCATTATAACAAAAAATCTTTTCTTTTTTTTTTTGATGGTTCTACCTGGAGCAGTATATGAAGCTATTAACTATGGAAGAATCAAGAATAAATAATAACTTTTGTTAACTACTTTTCATACCAGTATTCTTTAATGCCTTTAGTCAGTTGGGACATTTCCACCATGAAGGTTTGGAAAGAGACTCACTGCTACAATTCTCTGGGGACTACTCAGATCCTTGACTGTGGCTCTAGTCACAGTTCCCAACCAGGTGAACTTTAATATGGAAAATAAAATCGCCTTCCTCTTCAAAATTTCTACTTCCTTTCTAGTTAAACTGTAAGAACATACGGGGAATACAAGAGCAATAGCTCCTTTAATTAGCTTTTTGTTTTACTAAACAAGCAAGAAATTATAACATTAAATACAGCAAGAACAGATATACCAACTGCTGTGCATGTAAACATGGTGCAGGTTTGGTATTTATGTGGTACATTACCGTTAAATATCCTTTTAAATATTTTCACTGGGTTACACAGGAAGTCCCTGATTTTATTTTGGGGTTTTTATTGTTGATGCTTATGCCCGTAACAAAATCACAGTTCTTGTTCATTTCCAACAGTGACATTGCTGTCAAAATCCAACTCCATTTCAAAAGGACAAGAGGCTTGCTTATATTTTTAATAACACCCTGTGCTTTACCTTCCATCTCCTAAATTACAAGAGCAAACTTAAAAAACAAATAAAAAACTAAAAAAAAGAATAAAAAAAAATCTAAAGGTTTTTATCTTCAACACCATTTTTTAAACTCCCTGTCCATATCACTGAGGTGATGGTATAAGAGGGATGCTTCAGCAGTCATTACATTAAAACCATGCCAGCTTCAAGCTCTGTTCTTTTATATTCTAGCTAAATATATTCTAAACTGCTTGTATCCTTCTGCCATCCTTGCACATTTTTAATGCCTCTTTAGCTGCTTGATTTATCTCCAAACCTGCAGATTGCCTTTATAAGAATTCCCATTGACTGAAGTGATACTTATTCATGTGAGCAGAGCTGATAAACTGCAGGCCTCACCATTGCTGAACACAGAGCTGTGCTGATTATGATGCTACAGATTTTGTTTTCTTTCAACAGGAAAAATAGGTTTAGAAACACGTTTTCCCTTCATCCCTCAAAGGAACTCATAACAGAGTGGCTGAGATCCAAACCCTGGCTTTTCAGATGACAGTAAATCATTCTGAATGGTTCCTACTTCACCTGACATATCTTGATCTAGAAAGCCTTTGCCACAATAATAGATATTTTCAACCCAGAGAGACTTAGGCATCAAGATGTTTTCTTTTTTGTGTGATGCTTAGTGCAACATTCCCAATCTACCTTGATGGCTTCCCTGAACCACCCTGGGAAAACGTATATGGAAACATAAGTAAGTGTTGTTTAACTTATACGAGTTTTTTAGTAATAAAAACATAACAGACCACTTCACTGAACATTCAAATATATGCAAGCAAACAAAAATCTTGATTCAAATCTGAATCTCCTCCCTCACAGGCATAATTTATTTGCAACAGGAGTCAGAGGCAGAAGGATGAAGAGGAAACTGCTACTATATCAGTGTCATGATATTGTGGTTCCCCAGTGAATGGAGCTCAGAAAGAACCCATGGTCCCCCCATTCTGAACAAATGCATGTCTGCCCCCTGGTTTTGCTATACGCATACATGCAAGATTTCTGACTTTTGTCAGAAATGCTGTCAGTTTTTCACACAAAACCTAAATCTGTACTAGGTGGCTTGGATAATTAGCATAATAAATGGAAAACAAGGTAAGTTCTTGAATAACAAGTCGCAATATCTCCTCTACATCTTTTCAGAGAGCTATTAGGGAAGCTGAAGTAAACCTGAATGTTGATCTCCATCTAGCTCTTTTACTATACCTAGAAAATGAAGAATAAGGAGAACAGATGAGGTTCTACTTGCCCAGAGAAATCAGAACTAAGAATATGTTTAACATTTATATACCTTAAGTACAGAATTTGGGTTTAAGCAATCAGATTTTTAATGGCTTCATATAACTCTCACATAACAATGAAGAGCTCAACTGTTCTTAAAAGAAAGAAGAAAAAGAGAGGAATACCCCCAGCATTCATCTGTCCTTTTTGAGTAGAAAGAAACATTAATATATGGTAACTGAGTTCAAGTCTGAAAAGAAGATTTAATGAACTGCAGAAAGAACCTGAAGATCAAAAATTGGAGACAGCTGCTCAACTCCAGCCCTGCTTGCTGATCCCATGGTTCAAACAAGCCAGTAAAGAGTCTCATGTTACCCAGTAGCTCCACCTTTTAAGGGGAACTCCTTGGTGATACACAATTAATATATACAGACGTAAGCACGTGGGAGATAAGTTCATGTCAGAATATCTTTGTAAGTCCGTGGGAAGACAATTAAAGTTCTTTTGAAAATCACAGTACTGTTTGTTCTTTTCCTCTTGGCCTGTTTGTGTTTACCTCTATTCTTCTCATCATTGCTTGGGTGCAGCTCATGTTTTGGGCAGTGTTTTCACTGCAGTGTTATAGACAATGACAATATTGTTTGCTTCAAAACAAATTCCCAAGTGCACAGTACATTACAAACCTAAAACAAAGTTACTAATTTCTCCCTCCTCTAAAAAAACCCTGGCAGAATACTTTGTAGGAAACACAGCCATGCTGCAACTGAGGAGTACTCTGACATATGCAGAGTTTTAAAAGTCACGATTAATAACAGTTTAGCTTTTTTCACACTTTAAAAAAACCTTTTTAATTTACAAAAGAAAAGTGTTTCTTCTCCCTGATATGAACAAAGTCATATTTCTTTATATCTCATATGAAGAGCAATATCCTTATTATCTACTTTTGGTGCACTACAAACTCATTTGAATGAATGGTCCTCTAAATAATCTGTTTGATTCAGTCATTGGTGTATTTTGAAGTATACAAAGTGTATTTTGATGGTCTCATTGACCAAATGGTAAAGCAGTACACTGGAAGAATAACCTATAAAATAGATTTCACTGTTGTGAAAGACTATGTGGCCATGTCTTTTATGTGTAACTGGGGAGATGTGATTGTAAAGCAGAAAAGACTTTCTTTTAAAAAGGAAGCTTCAGTTCTTAAAGATTTTTATTCTTAGCTGTAGTGTTACCTCCTAATTTTTATTTCTTTTTTCTTTTCAAGTCTCCTTAGAAAATTTCAGGAATGAAGGAAGTGGATAGATCTCACCTGGCAGACATGAACACCAACAAAGTCTGTGTTCTAGGCTATATTTATGTATTTACAGGTATTATATAATCTTCTGATAATGATGCGATTAGTATGATTTGTCACAGAACTTCTTTTAGGAAGATTTTCCTTCTTTTGGAAAATATCTTCACTGATTGTATTTTAACACTGATAATATGACCACCAGGAAAATATGATAGGAAGATAATAGCTTTTTACGAAAACTGCTACTGTGAAGACCCTGTCAGTCTTTACTCGATAAACAAGGCATATTGATTGACTATCACTTTGCAGAAAATTAAGAAGTCTGGACTCAGAGTAAGTTCAGATGACTAAGAAAATTCACAAGTCTTCTCAGAAATTATGCCCCAAACAACATGACTGCTTGAGAATAAAGCTTTCCTGTATCGTAACCATAAAAATTAAACTATCTCCAAGTTCCTAAAAAGTACAATAAGATGCATCAAACTAGGGTTTCTGAATGAAGACAACTGTAATTTGTGATGTCATTTACAGGTGTAGCTGCTATTGTAATTAAATTAATGTTTTACTCTGTGTGATGATTACATTCAGGTTTAATTAATTCTCAGATTCAAATTTTACATCAGCCTTAAATGTTTTTTCAGCTAATTGGATACTAATGTAAACCCGGTATTATTTATGAGTATTTCAAAAATCTAGAAATGCCTGGCTTATGCTTTGTGTTTGAGTTTTTTATTTTATTGCTGTTGCTAATGCATTTGATGCAGATACTTGTTGATAAAATCCTTGATAGTCATTTCTTACCACATTTTGTTAAGGATGTCAAAAAAAAAAGCTGACGACTCATTTGGTAAGCATTCAAATGTTCAATTTATACATACATCTGTTTCTTCTTCACTTAAAGAAAAAATAGTCGTCTTTGGCCTCTTGATTAGGAGTAAATTCCGTATCTCTTAGTTTAGTGATAATTCCCCAGTCATGACTATGAATTGGGCAAGTTCTTACTGGCTCAGGCTTTATTCAACTCGTTTATATAACATAGCAAGAATGGATGTTATTTTGATGTTTCCAACTGTTGTATTAATTCCTATAACAACTCTTCCTTATTTCCCTTCTGTCATGAAAGTTCACAATGATCAGTCCTTCTTAAAAGTAGAAGGGATTTTTTTTTAATCTTTAATGTTTAATTGTGAATTATTTAAAACTAAAAAGCTGCATAGAAAGATGAAAGGGCATTCTGTTTCCCTCCCACCTAACTGTAAAGCATTGAGCTGAGGAGCTTAAGTTCTAAGAGTTAGATGAAACCTTTGGTACCCAGAGAGCTTGTGAAGAAAAGCTAACCTCTCCAGAGAATGGTTCAACTAGTAAGTGACAAGGAGCACCCATTCCTTTACTGACAATATGGAAATCCCAAACCACTGTGATGCTAAAATTAGCCTTTCATTTAAGATGAAGTTGTAATTTACATGGGATAGATCAGATTACATGGGATAGATCAGATGTTTTCTGTGATCTTTCTTGCTGAAACTGAAATTATACTTGCCACTTTCCAGTGAGGCTGATGCAACCAGTACGGAAACTCAGTTTTTAATGAATGCCATGTTAAACATTTAGATACAACTTAACCTTCTGATACCTTATGAGTGTCAGCAGATAATATTGTTAATTTTCAAAATGTGTGGAAAAAACCTGACAAGAGTGAAAGACTTTTGTGGATTCATCACTACAAAGATGGCTTGCATCACATATTTTCAATTCACCTCTTTTTACTGGTGAAAAATGCTAAAGTGTTTCTAATTACTTATAGAAAATCCTGCAGGCTGTGTGCCTCAACATGTTCTGTCTCTACTGTCACTCTTCAAATACCAAGTCTGAGGTGTGAGTGTCAGGATACATGCTTTAGTGCCCATCTTCATGAACACAAAGGAAAAATGACAGGCAGGGGAACCCCAACAACCTCATCAGAGCAAGTGGTTTCCCTGAGCTGGCTCCTCCCCAGGTGATTCCAGGTGAGCCTCAGACTGTTGTCCTGGAGTGACACTCACCAATCTGAGCCAACAGGAAGCACTCCCTCGATGACCTTCCAGTCCAAGGAGGGGAGGGGTGGGACTCTTATGAGAGGAACATTTTGGGATTATACAAGACTTATTATGGGGAGAAGGACCAAAAGTAGGAGAAGCAATCATGGCAAATAGAGAAAAAAAGGGGTAAAAGTAGTAGGTTGAGTGTAAACATGTTGCTATGCAGTGAACTTATATCACTGTTCCCTGCTCCTAATTACTGCAGCCTGTCCTATTTCAACTCTATATCTGCTTATTGAGTGAGTGACTCGTTATTCTATGTGCATGTGTGTGTACAGAGGTCGAAGTACCAACATCTTGAGCAGGACACAGGGGCCTGTCGGTCTGGGACGTCAGTACCTGGAGGGACTAGAACGTGTGTTTACTGTGGGGCTGTGCATATCAGCACGTAACAGCTAGCAAACATCAAGCCAGACTACCTTTCTAGTAGAACAAAAGGCTCGGGAGCCAAGTTTTGAAGCAGCCATAAATCTGAATGGTATCCTGGAGAGACTGGGGGGTCTGTGAGTTGGCTAATGGAGGGACCAGGAGGTTCAAGCCAGCCCCAGGGAGACCACAGTGTCTGGGAGTTGGCTACTGGTAAGGCCAGAAGTTGAAAGCAGCTACAGAGGCATTTGTATATGTGTGTCTGTGTGTGAGGCAGCTGGGAGGTCCAGCAGCCAGTGACCAGATAGACTACCTACTATCTACTAGTGTTTACCCAGGCCAGTTACCGGAGTGATGGGCCTTGTGTATATATTTGGTGTTTGTGAGTGCTCTGCTTTTTGTGTCGACCTCTGTGTGCCTGCTGGGAATGCATGTCCAGCCTCGCTCCTGGCTGGACCTGGGAACACAGACCAGTCACAACCCCACAACTGTTGGGCTGCTGGATTCAGAAGGTTCTAGCAGTGAGAAATGGTCTGGGACTTGGGAAATACAGTTGTAGGCTTACCTCAGGTTCTTGGTTAGGTGCGTGCACCTTGTACACCTTTACTGAACCAAGATAAACTTTTAAAACAATCAACAGCAGAGCGCTAAATGCCTGCACACGCTGCTATGATTAAAATCCCTTCCAGTGTTTCTTCTTTCCCTGCACCTGATAGGCAGCCAGTGATGTACCTCAAGTCAGAAACAACTACGAGTCTTCATTTTGTTTGCCATTAGAAAGGCTTTTTTTTTTTTTTCTTTTCAAACAAATGTAGAAAGGAAGAGAAAAGTCTTGCCTGAATTTCTTAACTATTCATAATGATGAAAACTAAACATAAACATGGCAATACTAGGATGAGAAGGCAGAGTTTTTACTTGATTTAAAACAAGTTCTGTCAGCACATTTTTCTCACAAATCACCCTTTACAGTAACATAACTTAAAAAAAAATTCAGACCCAGAGCCATTCATTACGAGTGGTTATTTATGACAAATATTGGCAATGAGTGGTTATATATATACATGTGTGTTTATATATATATTACGTATGACAAAGATATATAATATGCATAATGATGCTTCTAAGCACTTTCTAACATTCACACCTACAACACACACATTTATATTACAAAAATCTGTATTATTAGAAAATGCTTAGAAACACTATTTCTATTTATAACATGTAAATATTTCTTCCCTTTTAAATAATGGAAAATTAAAACAAGGAAGAAACTAGAAGCCACTATCAAAGCAATAACATTTTAAGTTGAGGTGGAGGCACTATCAGTTAGCCAAAAAATTATTTATTTGAATGGCATTTTCCCATGCCCAAAAGGCAAACAGAAGCTAACCTTTAATCTGCCCGTTTGAATAAGAACATGGGACCTAGTCACTGATCCTTGCTACGCTTTGGGAACAGAATTAAATATTGATAGTCTGAGATAAGGCAAAGATCAGTATTAAAAATGGAGATTAAAAATGAATGAAAGCAAAACAAGACGGAACAATAAGGAAAGACTAAAAATAAGCTAGGATAATTAAACAAAAATACTCCATTAAAAAGACGGAATTATATGATACTTGTATAGTGTATGGGACTTGCATAACAGATAATGGCGAATCAAAAATATATTTAAGGAGGGGACATACAATGCATTATGTGCGTTGTCAACAGAACTCAGTTCTGTAAGGAACTCAGTAACAGACTTTTTGCTCAATTATGACATCACAAGTAGTAGGCATCTTTCCTGAGGTGTTTTTGATGTTCTGAAATCTTTTTGTATACATTAGAAACTTTTTCAACTCCATATTCCTATATCGACTAATTTACTTTTGATGCTTATTTTTGCTTTGAAGCAGAGACCAACGGATGTTGACAATGGCTTATTTTTGTGGGGGTTTTTTGTTTCTTTTGCCCTGAAAAAAAGATTATTTCTGGTAATATTTTTGAAAATTATAGGATTTGTTAATTTTTACATAAGATTATTCTGAATCTGACCACTAATCAAAGGTTGTTTTTTTTCCTGCAGTAAATTTAAACTATACACAGTAACTTTGTTATATTTGGGGGAAAAGGTCAGAATTTTTTTTCAGCAAAGAATTTAAAAGTTTGCTCCCTGCAACACACAAAATTATTTTCTAATTCATTTTTATTACAAGTTGAAATTTTATGTTGTTGTCAGTTTTTTTCATAAAATATTTTAAATAGAACTTTATTCTCCTTAAAATTAATTTTAACAACCCATTTGAATACTCAGAAATAATATGAGATCAAATCTAAGTGAACCGAACTGAGGATTTCTATTCAACAAGCTGCTTCTTAGAATCAATTTTTGCAAATCTTCAATTAAGAACCTGTTACTGAAAGTCATGTCCAGCACTGCTATTCATGCTACCTAATCTACAATTGAACTTCAGTCCAGATTCAATGACCACAGAATCATAGAATCACGGAATCATTAAGGTTGGAAAAGACCTTCAAGGTCATAAAGTCCAATCATCAATCCAACACCACCATGCCCACTGAATCATGTCCTGAAGTGCCACATCCACAAGTTTTTTGGACCAGTGATGGTGACTCCACCACCTCCCTGGACAGCCTGTTCCAGTGCCTGACCGCTCTTTCGGTGAAGAAATTTTTACTAATATCCAATTTAAACCTCCCCTGGTGCAACTTGAGGCCATTTCCTCTTGTCCTATCAATAGTTACTTGGGAGAAGAGACCAACACCCACCTCGCCACAACCCCCTTTCCTTTCAGGTAGTTGTAGGGAGCGATAAGGTCTTCCCTCAGCCTCCTCTTCTCCAGACTGAACAGTCTGAGATCCCTCAGCCGCTTCTCATAAGACTTGTGCTCCAGACCCCTCACCAGCTTCGTTGCCCTTCTCTGGACATGCTCCAGCACCTCAACATACTTCTTGTAGTGAGGGACCCAACACTGAACACAGGATTCAAGGTGCGGCCTCACCAGTGCCAAGTAGAGGGACACGATCACTTCCCTACTCCTGCTGGCCACACTATTTCTGACACAGGCAAGGATGCTGTTGGCCTTCTTGGCCACCTGGGCACACTGCCAGCTCATGTTCAGCCGGCTGTCAACCAGCACCTCCAGGTCCTTTTCTGCCAGGCTGCTCGCCAGCCACTCTTCTCCAAGCCTGTAGAGTTGCATGGGGTTGTTGGGACCCAAGTGCTGGACCTGGCACTTGACCTCATTAAACCTCATACAGTTGGCCTCTGCCCATCGATCCAGCCTGTCCAGATCCTTCTGCAGAGACCTCCTACCCTCCAGCAGATCAATACTCCCACCCAACTTGGTGTCATCTGCAAACTTACTGAGGGAGCACTCGATTCCCTCATCCAGGTCATCTATAAAGATATTGAACCAGACCGGCCCCAGAACCGAGCCCTGGGGAACACCGCTTGTGACCGGCTGCCAGCTGGATTTAACGCCATTCACCACAACTCTCTGGCCATCCAGTCAGTTCTTTACCCAGTGAAGAGTAAAACCGTCCAAGCCACAAGCAGCCAGTTTCTCCAGGAGGATGCTGTGGGAGACTCTGTCAAAGGCTTTACTAAAGTCCAGGTAGACAACATCCACAGCCTTTCCCTCATCCACTAGGTGGGTCATGTGTGAGTCTACATGTATACACCCTGGTATTATGAATGACATACAAATAACTTCTCTTGATTTCATTTTCATAGCGCTGTGCACTGAAGTAACAGTCCGTCATGCTGATTAAGAGGTTTAATTCAAGCTCCTAATAAGTATTTATTCCATTAAATACATATAAAAAATAGACAATGCTCATTTGGTAATGTGAGACTTTTTGTAGTGCAGTCCTTTTTTAAATTATTGAAACTTTATTTTTTTATATTACTATTAATTTTGTTATTTCTGTTATAGTTCATACTATTTGGAAGTAAATATTTTAACTGTCCTGAATTTGATTATAAAATATCTCAGGTGACACAAAGTAAATTTTCATTCTTTCTAACCATTTGATTATAAGATCATATGTCATAGTAAATTCTTCCAAAAGCCTTATTGGAGAAAGAAAAATATAAGGAATTGGAACAATAGTTTGTTGAAATTATCAAAATATAAAAATGATACCAACAATTATAAAAAGTATCCCCTTAAGATAGAATAACAGTTTTAATCCCCTTCATGCTTTCACAGAAAACAGGATTTGGAATGATAGAAATGAAAATTAAATACAACCAATATGAACAAATATAAATCATCAAGTTACCTACATATTCATGCTCTGAAATTCTCAGATTTAAATAACAGGAATTTAATCACACCTTTTTTATTTGCTCATATAGGTATGTTCTCAGACCGCTTTGAATAAATTTGAAAGTAATACAACTGTTGTATATAAAATACATAGCTGTATATAAAAATCTGTAATTTCTATGCAATTCTGTGCCTGAAAGGGGAGAATTGAGGACCCTTCAGACCTTTTCAGTCTTTTGTGCTATAAAAGCAACAACTTATGTCATATGTGTGCAAAATAAAAAAACCCGCTATTCTGATGCTGCTTTTAGATTCTGATGATCTCTTTAACTCACCTTGTAAACTCTTAGGAGTTATTGTTGACTATGCAGCTATTGTTGTCTTATGCATTCTTAAGATTTTGCACAGAAAGATTATTTTTCCTCCTTTAAACACTGAGAATATTTCATGACCTCTGTAGATTGTGTTCATTACTTTCAAAGAGGCCTTTCATGCTGGTTTCAAGCATGTGTTATTGATTTTTTTTTTCTTGATAGTACAGATTACTGTCTATGGCCAAGTAAAAGCTGTTTTCTACATGTCATGCCATCGCTGCTTACTTCTTAAGTGTACAGAAAAACCAACAAGACATCTCAGTGTGTACATTATGTAAATTGCCTTTTAGCTGCTGTTTAACAGCTTCCTGTGTCAAAAAGAAGTTGGCACTAATCCTAGTTATTTATTTATGTTAACATAATCTAATATTTTTATAAGTTAACTGTTGATGGTGGCCAGATAACACACTATATGATAACAAGTCAGCATGGCTAAAATAAAACACTATCTGCTCTGCTAAAATTAATTTCATAGCTTTCTGAATATGCATTGCAGTTCTTTGGTTATTTATGACAAACACTTCATGAAAAACTTGAATTTTACGTATAAATTTAGCTTCAATCTTTTAAGTGTCTGCCCTGGTTTCAGCCAGGATAGAGCTGGTTTTCTTCACAGAAGCTAGTGTGAGGCTGTGTTTTGGATTTGGAATGAGAAACTGTTGATAATGTACTGAAGTTTTGAGTTGTTGCTAAGCAGTCAAGGACAGTCCAGCTTCTCGTGCTGGCCTGCCAGCAAGAAGGCTGGGGGTGCACGGGGAGCTGGGAGGGGACACAGCCGGGACAGCTGAACCAGGCTGGCCAAAGAGATATTCCATACCATATGATGTCATGCTCGATATATAAAGTTGGGACAAAGAAGAAGGAAGGAGTGGAGGACGTTCAAAGTGATGGCATCTGTCTTCCCAAGAAACCATTACGCGTGATGCAGCCCTGCTTCCCTGGAGATGGCTGAACACCCGCCTGCCCATGGGGAGTGGTGAATGGATTCCTTGTTTTGCTTTGCTTGTGTGCACGGATTTTGCTTTCCCTATTAAACTGTCTTTATCTCAACCCATGAGTTTCCTCACTTTTACTCTTCCGATTCTCTCCCCTGTCCCACCGTGGAGGAGTGAGTGAGTGGCTGCGTGGTGCTTAGTTGCTGGCTGGGGCTAAACTACAATAGTGTCTTAGATTAATCTTTTACTTGAAGCTACCTAGACTGACCAGATTTCATGGCTTCCCATCTCAGCCACTTTGGAGTTCAGGTGTTTGTCTTGCAGTCAGGTGAAGAGCAGAGAATAAAAGTCCAACCTGAGAGTGAACCGATCTTTGTGTTCATTTATGATGAAGGGCAACTGATCGTCTGTATCACTTTGTCTTAGTATCACTTTGTCTTATTTTATTCCATTATGAATTACATAATAAATATGAAACTAGAAGAGGAAAAAAACACTTCTAAAATATTGAGAGACCTACCTCAGTCTGTCGTACGCTACCTGTCATCTTGAAGCTCTTGCCTCTTCAGATGAAGTACTAATTAGATCTAAAAAAAAAGATTAAATCAATGATTAATTAACACAGAGACTTCCTTTTACTTCCTTTAATGCAGAAACTCCCTTTGCATTTGTCCAGTGGCTGGTATAACAGGGAGCTGATTCTCAATGGGTTACTCCAATTAATAATGTTGCTATAATGAATCATCCTCCAATAAAGAGGATGATTCATTATAGCAACACTCCGGTTCTACACTGTTGTAAGTTCATCACTTTCATTAGGATGATACTGATATAAATTAGATTAACACAATGACGAGTCAGATGCATTGACCTTACCTTTGACAAAAAAAGGAAGCTGATAAAACAGTTGCTTCCTGGGTATATGAGCAAAACATGCTCTATTTACTGGTTTCCCTACTTCTTTTAAACCTCAATTCATTTCTTGTACAAACTGGCTGCTGACTACAGGTGATAGAAAGCATGTTAATCAACTAAAAAAAAAAATCCTATCAGTTTCAACAGGATCCATCAGTAACTAGAGTTGAAGAATATGATTTTTCATACTGCTACTTTTTATTTGGCATATAATGCTAACATACAATATTTCAGTCAAAGATGCAGGAACCACTGGTAACTGTTGTTTATCACACTGGCAAAGCACAGACAGAACTCTTGCAGGTACCATGAAACAGGCACCTGTTTTATGAAGATGAAAAAGGCATTGCCCATCAGGTGAGAGGCTGTGACAGCCACCTCCCAATTCCTGCTGAGGTTCTGCAGGCCAAGCTGTCACTCTTTTGGAGAGGTGGTAACCAGCATTTATGTGCTGAGCTCCCCTGCAGTTCCAAGCTTCGAAGACAGCAAGAGCTCCTGCATTGAGCTGTTTGCCCCTGTATAAAGCAGTGGTTCCTCCACATCAGGAGCAATCATAAAATATGTGGCATTTATAAGTAGTGAAAAAAAAAATCAGTTCTTGCTAGAAAGGTGTGTGAACTATAACAGGATATGTGATAGCAACAGTAAAGTCATCTCACTTAATTGAAGGCACTCCAGCTATAATTAATGGAGAGAAATAAATAATTTTAGGGAATAATTGACTGAAACCTCTTTCACCTGGGTGAGAACAATAACTTTGCAGAAGAATCTATTTTTCTTTCTGTGGTAAATTGGATGACTAAATCAGATGTAAACATGTACATTTTATCAAATGAATACCACTACTGGTATCTCCAGTTGCCTACTTCAAATATTGTGTGATAGAAGATGGCTACTATTACCTAATGTTGTAATGACTTAGTAATCGTAAACCATTGGTAAGCAAATGACATGTCCATATCATATAAAGGCCCTGCAGAACTGTTAATATTGGCAGGTAATCAGTGGGGGCCCTGTAGTATTTCAATGAGGTTTCAGCTGGGGACTCAGATAATTCAGGTCTTCAATAAACCTATTGGAAGAACATTTTATAAGTCCCTCACAAAGCTGTTTTAGAGAAACACCACTGGTACAATCTGTGCCATTGCTCTCTGTAGAGGAAAAGGAAAGTATCAGTTTAATTGTAATTACAACATAATTCATTAATATTACAAAACCTGTTTGAGTGCTCATCTTTTCTCTGAATGTTTTTATTAACAATCCTTTATTAACTTCAGTTAAAAAACACTGATTGAAAACAAATTGCAGTCCTGGTTATGTAGTATATGGTATATTTCAACCAAACAAGCTGATTACTTCTGATTACAGGCATAATAGCAAATAACGAAAAAGAACAAATGGATCATGGGATTGCAACAATATCTGTTTTTTCTAATCAGTTGTGTTGACTGTTAAATTTATTTTCTATTTTCCATGTTCTTATTATGGATTCCACAGTAAGACTCTACAGTTGAGGTTGAAAATTGTTTCTATCCTTTTACTCCAGTAGTAAACATTTACTTTCTAATAAAGAATGTCTTTTGGAGACATTTTCCATATACAACTATACTTTGGTTATACTTAATAAATGAAGAAAAAATATAGCATCAAACTTCATCATTTTTTCCTTGATTGATCAGTTGTCAATAAAAGAACCTGGCAGATATGTACTGACAAATTCTGTAGGTTGGCAATTAAACTTATTAAAAGGCAGATAATTTTTCTAGTTCCATCAAAAAAACCCCACAGTTTATCAGTTCATATTCTTCAGGTCTTAAATCACCCTATGTGTGTATCTTTATACTATGGAATGGAGTGTAGCAGAAATATGTAGCCCTCAGGCCATGGTTTCACATTACAACATATTTGAAATAATGCCAAAAAAATAATGGCCTGAAGTATGGTTGTGTTTCCCTTTTGAGTCCTCCCAGCACAACGTGGCAAGCACAATAACAGGTGATACCATAAAGCTGTAAACAATTTAAATAAACATTGCTATCTAACTCCTTGTAAGTGAAAGCAGAATGTCAGGGCGACAACTGTAATGTCCCTGCTTTCATGAGGGGTGAGCTGCTAATCTGGACAGATTTGAGATATAATTCTTTGCACCCTGCATTAATGTAGGTTCAAATGTATCATTCAAATGTGTACATCAGTTAATATTCAGCTAATATTTACCATGTGAGAACTAAATGAGAGAGCAGTTACAGTGCTACCTGAAATAACCAGCGCTCTAGTGATTACAGCAACGAAACTATTTTGAAAATAAATATTTTAGGCTTTGTTTCAAGTGATTTGTTTTGTGACTGAAAACATTCTAATTTAATGAAATGCTGAAATTTTCCATTTCCAAAAGAAACATTTCTTAGCCAAAAAGTTCATTTAATTGAAAAATAATATGCATTATTGGAAAAAAATCCACATAAACCTCATACATATTACCACGATGGGGTGGCATTTCTGGAATAACTCTGCTGAAAAATCAACAGATCTCCTTGTCTGCTGATTCTTGTACTGGATTAGACAGATAGTGGCAATGGACAACAGTTATGAAAGGTTTATCATAAATCTCCTTGCTGGAGACATGGAAACTTTCTTACTCCTGGAAAAACTCATATCCGAAATGTTTATATCTAAAGGTTTAAATGTTTATATCTAAAGGTTTAAAAGCACAGTTGTCCTTCTGTTGCATACTAACGATTACAAGTGAGCAGTTTTCGGAAGGGCAGGTGGTTGCTCTTGTCCCAGCAGACTGTGATTTGGATAACAAGGTTGAAGTGTTACGGGGAGCAGAGCTCTGTGTAACTTTCTGCAGCGAATTAGACGTGGCTGTCAGTGTGATTTTAAAATAGACGTGTATTACAGCATTTTTGCAGCATGACGAGTTGAATTAATGTCAGTGATTGCTCTTTCATAAATCAGTCAGACCTTCAGAGTTTGGGCTGGGTGCAGGTGCCCAGCGGGGGCTGCGTGGCGGCCTCGATCAGGAGCGGCCGGGGCTGCCCCATGCCGGACGCAACCGGTTCCAGCCGGCTCCGACCCACCCACCGCAGGGCGCGGCTGAGCCCCGCAGCCAAGATGGCGGCGCCTCTCAGAAAGCGTATTTGAGAAACGGGGAAAAAACATCAGAGAGAGAGAGGAAGAGGGAACAAAAAGTGATAAAATGCAGGGGGAACACCAAGGTCAGAGGAGGAGGAGGCACTCCAGGTGCCAGAGCAGATCGTCACTGCTGTTCATGGAGGACCAACTGATGGAGCAGAAGAAATCACTGTGTACTGCCCACGTGCACTGACTGTGCACAACCAACCCCTGCTGCAACACTCGGGGGAGGTAGGTAGAGGAGTCTGGAGTGGAGAAGAAAAGTTGAGATGGGTAAAAGAGGGAGGAGAGATGTTGATTTAATGTTTTTCCTTTTGTTTCTCACCACCTGAATCAGTATCTATTTTAATCGGCAATACATTAAATTAATTCTCCCCAAGTTGAGTCTGTTTTGCCCATGACGGTAACGGGTAAGCAGTCTCCCTGTCTTTACCCGGACCCAGGAGCTTTCTGACTCCTGACCTTCCTATTTTTTCCTCCTGTCCCACAGGGAATGGGGGAGTGAGCAAGCAGCTGGGTGGGAGTTTGGCTGTTAGCCTAACCCATCACAGGCTTTTTTTTTTCCATTTCTTGAGAACGGTTGTGCTAGGTTAACATATTATTTGTTTTAAAATTCAACATGGAAGTTTGAAATGGGAAATGTTACCTCTTGAATAAATGTAATTCTGAATCACATAACTCATGGGCCAGATGTATGGATTTCACTTTAAGTTGCATTTGTCTTAGAATTATAGGAAATAGGTGCATAAAATTTCTGGATTATCTACTGACCTGTAGTATTTGATTTTCTCCTAACCTTCCTAAGAGGAAACTTTCAACCTTTCTCCAAAGTATTTACTGTTTTCTTTTAAATTGACTTCATATCTGATGAGTTTCTGCTGACGTGAAAGACAAAAGTGTTGTCTTTGATCTCTATGTTCAAAATGATACAGGACTGAAAGCCACTGATATCCTACATATATGATTCATGCAGATAACTCCTATTTAGCAGAATTTTTAACAGTGAAAGTTTCCATTTGCATTCAATGTGTAAAACAGAATAAGGAACTGTCTTGATAATTGCTCTCTTAAAAAACCTCTTTTTAACATTGCAGAGTTCATGCAGTGAACATACCCTTCATTTTGTATAAACAGAGAAGAGTGAAACGAACCACTGTGAGCATTATGTAGCTGAGCATAACAAAATGGTTTTAATCTGTATCCCAATGTTTTCCCATTCATTTAGTATCATTCTTCTCATATCTTTGCAACTCCTTCAATGTTTAATTGGCAGAATAAATTTTGGATTCTTGTTGCAGAGATTGAGGAGTTCTGCTGCTGTCAAAGCCAGAGAAGTTCATTGTCCTTTTTCTCCTACACTTGTTGTCAGTAGCAACAATCTATCCAGATGCTAGTAAGCTTAAGTCCTGGAATCATGTATATGGGCTGCACAGGTCTACCTGGAAAAGGTATGTAAAAAAGTAATTATTAGAGTATGGTGAGCAGCCACACAAAGAAAAATTGTATGTGTACATCTCATTCATTTACAAGGCTCATGGATTTATTGAATGTAGTGAATTGCGGCCTTTACAAATTTCGCCCTTTTAAAAAAAAAACAGTATATAAATACATAAATGAATCAACTAATTAAATTACAAATTGTGTAAATTCTTGACTCTCTAGGTCTAATCCAAAACTAAGACAGCAATCACATCAAGTGGCAATTCTGAGAATCATAATCTTGTTTATCATAGACTAAATGAAAAGTGGCTCCAATCTCATGAAATTTTTTTCCATTATGATTCAAGTCATGATTCAATTCCATTTTTTTGTGGAACAGCTTTCCTAAATACCTCAGATAAATGAAAACATTTACTTTATTAATTTCAAAGCAACTTAATTGGATATAATGTTTTTAATCTTCACTAAAAATAATGTATATTTTTAAATAGTCATATGATCCAAAACCAAAACTGTTTCTATATCACACTTTATCAAACAGATAACATATGAAGTTTCAGCATGTCAAAACTAATTTAAGAACAAAATTGAAATGGAAGATTCACAAAAATAAATGTTCCTTCACAAATGATTTGGGTTTTGACAAATTGACATTTTAGGAGAAAAAAAAAAAGTCTGAAAACTTACTGACCTTTTTCAGGCCCTTTTATTACACTTACTGGTGTGTGTTTCTGTAGCGTGACTGTATGTCTTTTCAGAGGAAGATTATTTTCTTGTTCATGCTGGAACACTGACACCACATTGGTGGGCAGCCAATTCTTCACTTTGCTTATCTTAGAACTGTAGATTCATAGAATCATTAAAGTTGGAAAAGACCTCTATGATCATAAAGTCCAACTGTCAACCCAACACTACCATGTCTACTAAACCATGTCCCAAAGTGCCATGTCTACACGTTTTTTGAACACTTCCCGTGATGGTAACTCCACCACCTCCCTGGACAGCTGGTTCCAATGTTTGACCACTCTCTCAGTAAAGAAATTTTTTGTAATATTCAATTTAAACCTCCCATGGTGCAACTTGAGGCCATTTTCTCTCATTCTATCGCTAGTTACTTGGAAGAAGAGACCAGCATCCATGTCACTACAACCTCCTTTCAGGTGGTTGTAGAGAGCAATAAGGTCTGCCCTCAGCCTCCTCTTCTCCAGACTGAACAGTCTGAGATCCCTCAATGGCTCCTCGTAAGACTTGTGCTCCAGACCCCCACCAGCTTCATTGCCCTTCTCTGGACACGCTCGAGCACCTCAACATTCTTCTTGTAGTGAGGGGCCCAAAGCTGAACACAGTATTTGAGGCCTCACCAGTGAGGTGTACTCGTGTACAGGGTCACAATCGCTTCCCTGCTCCTGCTGGCCACACTCTTTCTGATACAGGCCAGGACGCTGTTGGCCTTCTTGGCCACCTGGGCACACTGCCGGCTCATATTCAGCCGGCTGTCAACCAGCACCCCCACGTCCTTTTCCTCTGGGCAACTCTCCAGCCACTCCTCCCCAAGCCTGTAGCGTTGCATGGGGTTGTTGTGACCGAAGTGCAGGACCTGGTACTTGGCCTTATTAAACCTCATACAGTTGACCTCTTCCCATTGATCCAGCCTGTCCAGATCCCTCTGCAGAGCCTTCCTACCCTCGAGCAGTCATCCCACCATGTCTCATCTTGCCCTTGTACAGACACCCACAATACTCAGAGTACTTTATTTGTGGGTTCCAAGATGATTGTTTGCTGCCATAAAATTTTTGAGATTTTTATATAAGTTTGGGTTTTTTTCATTGTCTTAAAAAAAAAATTAATTGTTTATCTCTTTTTTTTTTTGCCTCTGCTATTATCCAGAAAAAAGCAAGAATTCATCATTCCTCATCCAGGTGTTAGTCAAATACAGAAAGGCCTTGAAGCTTTGGTGGCACCCTCAAGATTTCACCCCTGATTCTGATTACTCAAATATTCAGTCCTGAGTAATCAGTAAATTCACCAAAGTGGATGGATTCTTACAGAAAAAGAGTTTACTTCTTATGAATCAGCATTTTCCAAACAAAGAAGTCCTGGTGAAATATTTCTTCTGTTTTCTTCTTTTTTTAACATCGCAGAGTTATACAGCCACTAAGACCTAAATGTCTCTTCTTTTGGAAGAGAGAAAAGATGAATAGTTTTCACCTGTATGACAAACATTTCAGAAAGCTACCTGTGAAAGAAAACAGAGAGTGAGTAAAAATTTTTACCCTTAGATAAGGTAAAAACATGAAGGTAAAGCATAATACTTAATACAAGGGCAGAAAAAGCAATAGCAATGTCATTTGTAATCAAATCTGTAGTGGTATTCCTGCTCTATGCATGCATCTGAACAACAAGAAACGGTCATTGTTTAACTAAAGACCACACAGATGCTCGCTCACTCCCCCACAGTGGGACGGGGAGAGAATCAGAAGTGTAAAAGTGAAAAAAATCATGGTTTGAGATAAAGACAGTTTAATAGGTAAAGCAAAAGCTGCGCATGCAAACAGAGCAAAACAAGGAATTCATTCACTACTCCCCATCAGCAGGCAGGTGTTCAGCCATCTCCAAAGCATAATGGTTTCTTGGGAAGACAGACGCCGTAACTCCTAATGTCCTCCCTTTCCTTCTTTTTCCCCTAGCTTTATATACTGAGCATGACGCCATATGGTAGGGAATATCTCTTTGGCCAGCCTGGGTCAGCTGTCCTGGCCGTGTCCCCTCCCAGCTCCCCGTGCACCCCCAGCCTTCTCACTGGCAGCCCTGCATGACAAGCTGGACAGTTCTTGACTGCTCAGCAACAATTGAAAACATCAGTATGTTATCAACATTATTTTCATCCCAAATCCAAAACATAGCCTCATAGTAGCTTTTACAAAAAAAAAATCACTCTATCCCAGCTGAAACCAGGACACAGACATGTCCATTTGTACTTATCTTCTGGTTTATTATTATTTTTGAATAACAGAGAAAATCTGTTATTACTGCATAGTAGTGAAGAATATGTTTTTAACATCGCAGAAGTCCTGAAAAACTGGCAAGTGAAATGTAGTATATTTCAAAATTATACTGCTGTGATCTCAGAGTGATGCATTTGGATTATATAAAACTGCTTCAAATTTAAATTATTACTTCCTGAGAAAGTAACTTATTTGTTTGTAGAAAGGTAACTATCTACTTTTTTTGAAAAAAACAAACACACTACTGAATTAGGACACTACAAATAAAACTGTTTTTTGATGTTAAATAATAAGTTTAAAGTATGTTAATGTAGGAAATATAATGTAAATATGAAGGTAAATGAAGTTTAACGTATGTGATGTCAATGCTGTTAAATATGAAGTTTAAAGTTGGACCCTACTCCTACAAATACTTTAAAAAAAGGTCAAAATAATTTTGTAAAGAAAAATAAGATGCATTGCCTTACCTTGCCTCCTGAATAAATATCTAGTCTTACTTACATTTTTTTAACTCAGTTACCAAGTTTTCATTCCATAGATTAGGGGAACAGTGTTCCAGTTAAGTTTTGGCCGTAATCAGAAAATTATTTGGTTTTTATAGGTCAAACAGATGCAACTAATTACATTTTTTGTATGTCAAACCTTGCCATTTTCATAATCATAAGACAATGGGTTTTTTTAGAAATTATTTTTTCACATAGAAATTATTCTAGAGAAACAGCAAGCAGGCTAGAATCCAAAACAGCAAGTTTTATTTGCTGGGGTTTTTTTATTTTCAAAAGGAGGAAAAAATGAAATAAAATCTGTTAACTGAACAGTTTTAACCATCACTCAGCCTCATTCTCATATGATTTTTTGATGGCAGTGCAAAATGAAGCTCATGAAATGGTCAATGTTCCTTAAGAAAATTCTAAAAAATAATTGTCCTAATTGCCCACCATTCTAACTATTTTCAAGTGCTTGTCTGCTACAGGGAATGAAAGCAGCACAGGAGAAAGGAAATTTTTTGTAATTTACTGTTCATATGTTACCACAGTTGTACTTTTAGAATTAAAGGCGGCTGCGTGTTTTGTGTACTAACTACATCAGTGTCAGGCTCATGATGAATTTCGGGTTAAACATCCTGCTGAGAAGAAATCACAAAAAATTCACACAATCACATTCTTTAATGACTTCAGAAACAGCATGTGACTGAAGGATTTTTGATTAAATATAACTCATGTCTGAATTAGGTAATCGAAAATTGTAATCACTTTATAGCACTGTTTCTCCTACTAGATGTGGTGTATATAGTACCTGTTAGCTGCAAATGCAAAGTTTTGTAATTGTATTTCCTCTTTTTACTCTCCTTAACAGAAAGAAGTTCCAAATAAAATGTCTAAATGATGCTGCAACTTTCTAATCATTTGTAGCAACCAATAATTGGCTTTAAGAAAATTCAAAATAAAGCATGCTAAAGGCTGTTTTGAAAGAAATCATTACTACTTATGTGTTCAGTACATTAATGAAATATAAATATATAATTAAGTTACTAGAAACATTGAAGATACAGCTGCCCGCTCAAATAGACAGCCTGCCTCTGGCCACACCCAGCCATTCTACGGCTCTGTAGTAGGAACACAGTAATTTGTCTCTTACTTAACAGTAGTTACTGAAGAACGAGACTCTCCTAATCTGTTTCATGTAAAAAAAATACTGTAGGTGGCAAATGGAAATGATGTTCTTCTTTACATGCCAAAGGCAGATAACACCCAACAGAATGGGCCTGAACTGGGCATACAATTACAGAAGCCAGTTGTGGGGTCAAAGTGGCTTGAAATTACTTGTGTATCATTCTAAACCTGTTGCTGTGTAAACAAAATTCAGACAAGCCTAAGAATCGGTTTCAGTGCCGCTGGCTTCCTGGACTGCAGAACAGCCCAAGGTAGACTTAATGTATCTACAACGAACATTGTACAAAGAGGCCTAAGCAATCTGAATTATTCAAACGGGATACCAAAAATTGCTTCCCTGTAATGCCTGTCTTCCTGGGTCAATTAATGCTGCTAAACATCTCACTACATGCAACAACTTAGAAGACATGGTAATAAGAATTTATGTTCAAGTCTTCAGTCACTATTTTTTCTGCCATATGAAACAAGATAAACTGCTCCTGACATTATCTACCTGCATTTCTTAAACATTAACTGTTGAAAAGGAGAGCAGTTGTAGCCCACAGTGTCTGCATTCCCTCTTGATTAACAGGAGCTTACTTTTACTCAAATTGGGAAACAGGGAAAATACTATAAAGAAAAAAAGCACACATTAACATAAATGAGAAAAAGAAGTTTGTTGGTTTTTTTTCATCTGCAGCATATGGAAGAGGACAGCTTGAAAACCGAGGAAGAAATTAAATCCTCTCTTGCAGGAGTTGATGCAGTCTCCTTGTGACAAAGGAGGCTACAAAACCATACAGGCTGTCTCACACTGTGTGGCTGGGAATACATATTCCACATCTGGCAATATTAATGAGGTAACTAGGTCCTCTAAATCTTCATGTGAACATGCGGAAGGCAAAGACTTCCATTCAGAGCATGGAGGAGGTGTATTTGCCTGTTGGACAACACCACAGGGGTTTGAGCAGTCTTTCTGAGAAGGTTCATTTGTCACCAGTTTTCTGCAAGATTAACTGTGTGGGAATCCTGCCAAATACATTATTCACTGGATTACTCAAGCTTGTGCATAGTTAGTGTATCTAACTTGGCTTGTCTGACTTCATAAAAGTGTAGGAATTTCTTGGAAAGCTTCAGCCTTTGGAAGATGGGTGCAACTGATGCTGTGACCTTTGTGAAATGGTTAGCTTGGGCACTGACAAAATTTTCTGAAAAATATGTAAATTGTACGAAAATGAAATAGGAAGTATTAGTGGGGCAAGAGGATCTTCACTGACAAGCTGGACAGATTTATATGGAGAGCTTTAAACTACATTTAGGGGAGGAAGGGGATGGAGTTTTCAGCAACAGAGAAGAGTAAGCATTTGCTGATATATTAGGAACCAACAGGGAAACATCTGTGAAATGTCTCAAAGGAGTTAGGGTGTGTTCCCCTAAAAAGTTGACACTGCCAAGATCCTGAATTTTAGGAGAGCAAACTTTCAGTTGTTCAAGGAATTAGTGGATGGGTCCTCTGGGGAAACTGCCCTCAGGGATAAAGGAGCTGAACAGAGCTGGCAGTTCTTTAAGGACCTTTTCCTCAGAGCGCAAGAACTTTTGATTCTCATGTGTAAGAAATCAGGCAGGAAAGGCAGGAGACCAGCATGGATAAGTAAGGACCTTCTGGTCAAACTGAAGGGCAAGAAGGAAATGCACAGGCAGTGGAACTAGGGACATGTATCCTGGGAAGAACATAGGGACGGTTCCTGGTTGTGTAAGGTTGTGATCAAAACAGCTAAGGCATAGCTGGAGCTGAATTTGGCAAGGGATGTGAAGAATAAGAAAGGCTTCTACAGGTATGTTGGTCAGAAAGGTAAGATTAAAGAAAATGTACCCTCTCAATAAAAAAGACAAGAGAGGTAGTGAAAATGGACATGGAGAAAGCTGATGTACTATTCTTTTTTGCCTCAGTTTTCAATGGTAATCTCTCTTCCCACATTTCTAAAGATGCTGAACATCAAAGCAGGGGCTTGAAGCCCCTCCCATCATAAATGAAGATCAGGTTTGAGATCACTTGAGGAATCTGAACATACATCTGTAAGACCTGATGAGATGCATCCCAGAGACCTGAAGGAATTGGCTGATGTAGTTGCCAAGCCACTCTCCACCATATTTTAAAAGTCATTGCAGTCAGGCAAAGTCTCCAGTGACTGGAGAAAAGGGTATTTTTAAAAAGGGTAGCAAGGAGGACCCTGGGAACTATACTGACCTGTTAGTCTCACCTCCATGCCTGGTAAGATCATGGAACAGATACTCCTGGAAGGTATGTCAAAACATAGGAAACAAAGGGAAATTATTAGAGACAGACAACATGGCTTTACCAAGAACAAATCATGCTTGGCTAATGTAGTGGCCTTCTATTGTGGAGTGACAAGGGAAGAGTTATGGATGTTATCTATCCGAACTTCTGCAGGGCCTTTGATATGGTCCCCCACAATATTCTTGCTGCTAAATTGGGGAGATACGGGTTTGATGGATGGACTGTTAGATGAATAAGATATTGGCTGGATGGCAATGTCTAAAGAGTTAGTCAATGGCTCAATATCCAAGAGGAAACCAATAATGATTGCTGTCCCTCAGGGGTCTGTAATGAGACATATACTCTTCAATATCTTCATCAATGACATAGACAGTGGGATTGAGGGCACCTTCAGCAAGTTTACAGATGACACCAAGCTGAGTGGTGCAGTTGATTTGCTTGAGGGAAGGGATGCCACCCAGAGGGACCTGGAGAAACTCGAGGAATGGGCCCATGTGAACCCCGTGAAGTTCAACAAGGCCAAGTGCAGGGTCCTGTACCTGGGCTGGGACAATCTTCAATATCAATACAGAGAGGCGGGATGAAGGGATTGAGAGCAGCCATGTGGAGAAGGACTTGGGGATACTGGTGGGCAAAAAATTGGATATCAGCCAATAATGTGTCCTTGCAGTCCAGAAAGCCAATTGTATCCTGGGCTGCACAAAAAGAAGTGTGGCCAGCAGGTGGAGGGAGGTGATTCTCTGCTTTGTTCTGCTTTTGGAGACCCCACCTGGAATACTGTACCCAGCTCTGGGGTGCCCAGCACAAGAAAGACATTGACCTGTTGAAGTGGGTCCAGAGGAGGACCACAAAAATGATCAGAGGGATGGAACAGCTCTCCTGTGAGAACAGGCTGAGAGAGTTGAGCCTGGAGAAGAGGAGGCTCTGGGGAGACCTTATTGTGCCCTTTCAATACTTAAAGAGGGCTTGTAAGATGGAGAGAGACATTTTACCAAGGCCCATAGTGATAGGACAAGGAGAAATGGTTTTAAACTAAAAAGTGTAGATTTAGATTGGAAATAAGGAGTAAATTTTTTATCGTGGGAGTGGTGAGACACTGGAACAGGTTGCCCAGAGAAGCTGTGGATGCCCAGTCCCTGGAAGTGTTCAAGGTCAAGTTGGAGGGGGCTCTGAGCAACCTGATCTAAGAAAGATGTTCCCATCCATGGCAGGGTGGTTGGACTAGAAGATCTTTTGAGGTGTCTTCCAGCCCAAAGTATTCTACGATTCTATGATTCTGTGATCAGTTCAACGCCTTTTATTAGAAACATGAGGAAACAATCTTTTTTAGAAATCTGAGGAAGCAATGGCAGGAAGTTACAAGTTTCTAGTTTCTCCCTTTTAACTCCTGAAGGTGCTTTAATAAGGCAGATTTGTGCACTATGAAATGCATCAGAATTATCTTCAGACTGAGAAATGGCTTTCTGAGTTGTCATTAGTACCCAGATACCTTTTCAAGATCATTTACTGAATAGCACAAAAGAGGATTCATATTGGTATACAGTTATATGGACGAAATCCATTCAGTGGAGGTTCAGAGCCTGAGTCAGACCTGCTGTTTTAAAATTTAACTTAATTTAATTCAGTTCTATTAACAGCTTTTTTAACTTCTCTAAAGAATTTTTCTTTTTTTCCTGATCTCCTTATTTCCAGGCTCATGAACAGGAGATCAGGATTTCCTTTTACTGACATGCATTCAGTGGTTTGTCTATCCGTGCTTACAATTCTGTCCATGTCAACCTGATTCGTATTACCAGCTTGGTGTAATTACTATCTCAAGAGGTTTGTACTTTTACTGTATTGTCTGTCTTTCAAAAAGTCTTTCTACACAACTAGAAGTGAGTGTTACTGTGGTTTCTTAAATTGAGTTGTGATCGATTATGATACCTTTTGGTCTGGCAGCTGTCTCGAAGCCAAAACTTACTCTAAACCAGATTTACAGAGGAGTTTATCATCATTGGCATGAAGAGAAGAACAGAAAGACATTGGCTCTGGTATCAACCATTGCCTTATATAAAGCTGTGCATTCAGGATGGATTTAGCTAAATCACAGACCAGCTAACCTCTAATTGTTCATGCTACCGTATTATTAAATTCCTACTGTTATGTCTGCAAAGGCCTGTTGACTGCACTCCCTGGTAATTTTTATCCCTCAAAAGGGGTCATAGCTAACATTATTTTTTATGAATCACTGAATCATTCATCATTTCCTCTAAAATTTTGAAAAATCAGAATAAAAATGTTTCATCATTATTTACATTGCTAATTCAAGTCTATTAGACATGAACTTACTTTCTAATTTTTAAAATTAGGATCCTAAAATGCTTATTATCTAACCTGTGACTATAGATGTATATAAAGCCTTGCTAAATATACAAGACAAGATTTCCTACTTATTTTTATGCACACAGCAATATGTAAAATGCATATATAAATAAATCTATCAATTATTTCTTTTTTATTTCCTGTTTCTTTAAAAAATCTTTGATAATTCTATTGCATGTAAAATGAACATTCAAACAGACAATCAGAAGATGTTTGTATTTCTTCAGAACACCAGAAAAGAGTTCAGTTCCCTGGAAAATAACAAGGCAATTAGGAGGACAACTGACAGTTTCCTGGGAGCACATTTGTTAATAAATTTAAGCCAGGAATGAACGGACCCAAACCTTTTCACTGTCATTTATGTCCGTGTATTAATTCCAGGCTATAAGCTGAGAAACACTTAAGTTGGAGATCAATAAGGAGAAGCACCTGCAGATACAATTTCTTTGGAAGATTTTTATCTGTTGCCAAAGTGTGGTAATTATGCAATGGACAAACCCAGGATGTTCTAAAGGAATCTCCAATATAGATAAGGAAGTGCCAATGTCTTTGTTCTTTGAACAAAGTATTGTAAGATGTCATCTGGAGCCTTATCTGTTTTCTTGGTCATCAAGATCATTACTTCAAGCAAGCATGTGTTCTTTTTGAGTGATATAGGCAATGAAGAGCTTTTTGTGTCATAGAAGACACTGGTCTTTCCAATCTACAAAAATGAGTGCTGAAAAGCAATATGAATGCTGAAAAAGTATGCATGATTTCAGCAAATGCCTTAAAAAGTAAGCTGAGGATTATGTTTATATTTAAATATTAATGTTGTATTTAAATGTAAAATAAATATATATCAGCAAAAGAGTAGAAGTAAATAAAATGATGATGCATAAAGTTAATCAAGGGCAGTGAAAAAAGGCTTTTACTTATTCAAACAGAGAGGAACCATACCAGCATTTCAGCAGGAAAAAGATTATATTTTTACTTTTAGGATGGAGCACCAGCCATTTATAAGAGAAATTATGTAATACAGCATTAGAAGTAAGAAAAAGAACAGAACTCAGTGATCCAGAAGGTCTTTCAGTTTTACAGTCCCTGACACTAAGTATTATTTCAGGGAGGTGTAGGCTAGTGATCATGATGACTTTTTCTAATACTTGTATATTTACACCTCAATGGAGCAGAGCAGATGAACTTTTAGGTGAGAGCAGAGACTGGCACAAGTTATACAATACCAGACAAATGTACCTGTGGTGGGTTGACCTTCAACACCAGGTGCCATCAAGCCATCCTATCACTCCCCTCTTCAGCAGGACTGGGGGAAGAAAATAGAACATAAAAAAAAAAAAACCACACACATGGGTCAAGATGAACGCAGTTAAATAAACAAAAAGCAAAGGCCACACATGGAAACAAAAGAAAACAAAAGATTTACTCTCTACTTCTCATCAGCAGGTGATGTTCAGCCAATTCCTGGACAGCAGGGCTTCAGTACGCATAGCGGTTGCTCCGGAAGACAAACATCAGAAAAACGAATGCCTCCCACTCTTTCTCCTTTCACTTATCTTTTGTTGCTGAGCTGACGTCATATGGTATGGAATATCTGTTTGGCCAGTTTGGGTCAGCTGTCCTGGCTGTGTCCCCTCCCAAGATCTTGCCCACCCCCAGCCTACTGGTGGGGGCTAAAAAATGTTGGAGAGACAGCCTTGATGCTGCGCGAGCACTGCCCAGCAGTAGCCAAAACACAGGTGTGTTATCAACACCGTTCTAGCTACCGATACAAAGCACAGTGCTATGGGGGCTGCTATGGGGAAAATTAACTCCATCTCAAACAGACCCAATACAGTACCAAAAGTGAAATCAGGTGATACCAGAATAAAGACTATACTTTTAAATTTCTTAATCTCTTCCCATTCTATATTGTGTATATTTCAATTTATAATTTCTCAGAATTAAAAAAAAGGACTTATTTTTAGTCTGTGTTGCTGAATAATTTTTTTGCCATTGTAAGCAATTTTTTTGTCTTTATTATCTTCAAGTTTTTATTCTTCAAATGATTTCCTGCTTTGTTTTGACATCTCCCTAACTACTGACCATCAGGATTCTGTTTTAAGGTTTGTCAGCTACAAAATCTTGTGATTTGATCTGTTCTTCTATTGTTATGACAGTGATGTTATAATGCTGTAAATATTATATCTTGCCATTGACTATCTAGTTCCTGAAAAATGTAGACTGCATGGATCATGGTCCCAGTCTTGTAGACATAAAGTTAAAGTGATGCCAACAACAGTGCAGTAAGTAGCAATCTTGCTCGCAGACTCAATCTGTAGCCCTTCCATATCCAGTACCATAACTCATCATGTTACTACATTTGAAATAAATTAATTTCATGAAAAATACCATATCCAAAAATAATTTGCACTCAGCTCAAAACTGTTGAGCTGAATGTTCAGGTGCGAACAGAAGACAGCAAAGATATCCAATTTATAATGTTAACCTTTTATTGAAATAAAGTAACAAAATGGAATAAGATAACTCCTTAAATCTTTAATTTCTCAAGTTGTTAACACACAAGGTCTTCCTGCTGCTAGAAAAGGAAAGATAATTCTTCCCCATCCGCACTAGACCAAAGTCTGTCTTCCAGCCTTGTTATCCAGTCCAGTATTTTCACAGGTTTCCAGGGCTGACCAAATTCTTTACAGCCTGCACTGGGTATCTGTGTTACTTTTCTTTGTATTTTAATTAATTTTTCTACCTATGGCAAGTTTAAGAGCTGTTTACTCTGTATTTCAGTATAGATGACACAATCCATATCTTTGACTATACTAATGAGTACTTATGGAAAAATGAAGGGGGTTGATGCATACCATCTTTAACTTCATTTGTTGCAGCAGAAACTGTTGAAAAACATCTCTGTGATTGAGAACGTGAACCTTCATCCCTGTATGAAGAGAGACAATGAAGTTGTCCTGATTATTATAGCATAATTTAGGAAGCACTACCCTTGAAATATTTTGACTTACTGAAGCGTTGAAGAGATCAAAATCCACTGTACATAGGTCTTGATTGTACTCACAGCATTTTTCTTGGATATGCAGAGATGCAGAAAAATCACACCAATTATACTACGCTATGAACGAAATCACATTATTTTCTGTGTAAGGTATTTTCTGCGTAAGGTATTTTCTGCAAATTCATCAGTTCAGCAATATAACACATCTAACAACTATCATCTTAGATGAAGTTGAGAGCAAACTGTGACAACGATTGTTCCAAGCAGAATGATTTCCATTTTCTTTAGACAGATGGATATGTTCAGTAAAAAAAAGTCATTAAACACTTCATTAGATATTTCTAACACTTGCATATGTCAGAAGTAGCCTTGAGTCATCATTGTTTCAGCAAATCTTTTTGAATTTTTTTTTCTCTTCACAGTAACAAGAACTACTGCACGTGTGCTCAAAGCATCTCTGCAAAGTGACAGGCTGACTCAATACCCTCCGCATCAGGAAATTATGGTAAATTAGAAATCTTGTGAGATTAGATAGCTTAATTTGAAATACAAAGTCAGATACAAATGCAAAGGCACATTTTATACTCAGACTTTCTAGATGTTGATAAGGTAGACACTATGTGGTAGGTTGACCTTGGCTAGATGCCAGTGCCCAACAAAGCCGCTCTATCACTCCCACTCCTCAGCTGAGCAGGGGAGAGAAAATATAACGAGAAGCTTGTGGGTTGAGATAAGGACAGGGAGAGATCAGTCAGCAATCATCACCATGGGCAAAACAGATTCAACTTGGGGAAATTAATTTAATTCATTGCCAATCAAAATCAGAGTACAATAATAAGAAACAAAAAACCAAATTTTAAAACACATTCCCCCCCCCCCCGGGCTCAATTTCACTCGTGATTTTTTACCTTCTCCCCCTCCATGCGTTGGGGGACGGGTAACGGGGGTTGTGGTCAGTTCATCACATGTTGTTTCTGCCACTTGTCCCTCCTCAGGGGGAGGACTTACACTCTTCCCCTCCTCCAGCGTGGGATCACTCCCACAGGAGACAGTTCACCACTAACTTTTCCAACTTGAGTTCTTCCCACAGGCTGCAGTTCTTCATGAACTGCTCCAGCCTGGGTCCCCCACAGGGTCACAGTCTCCTTTGGGCATCCACATGCTCCATCCTGGGGTCCTCTCTGGGCTGCAGGTGGAGATCTGTTCCAGTGTGGACGTCCATGTGCTGCAGGGCCACAGCCAGCCTCACCATGGTCTTCACCATGGGCTGCAGGGGAATCTCTGCTCCAGCGCCTGGAGTCCCTCCTGCCCCTCCTTCTGCTCTGACCTGGGGGTCTGCAGTTGTTTTCACATGGTCTCACTCCTCTCTCTGGCTACAACTGCTGCGTGCTGTTTTTGTTCCCCTTCTTAAATATGTTATCCCAGAGGCACTACCACCATCATTGACTGGTTCAGCCTTGGCCAGCAGCGGGTCCGTCTTGGAGCCGGCTTTTATGAGACACAGTGGAAGCTTCTAGCAAATTCTCACAGAAGCCACCCCTGCATTCCCCCCGCCCCAAACCTATCCATGCAAACCCAATACACACTATTGTGGTCAAGAAGGTAGTCTCATGGGAGGAAGGATATACCCTGTATATTCTTATATAAAAAGAACATGTCAGTTACTTGACCATTTTTTATACATATAGTTTCTTATTTTCTTTCTAGTTCACATTAAGGATTAATAATCAAATGAGTCACAACAAAATTAATATACAAAATTTCTGTTTACATTCCTCCTTTCCATAAAATGTTACTGCAGAGCAATTTTCTGTTACCCTTTCCAAAGATCACACCTGCTTGTTCTATAATCCACAATTTAGCAAGCTTGTTTGCAGGAACCATCTTTACTTTTTTACCTAGGGTTTTCTAATTTTAAGTTCTCTGTATATACCACTGTGGTTGACTGTGACACAGTGACAATGGTTTTATAACAACTAGTGCTGAACTTAAGTAAAGGTTGTGAGTTACTTGTTTATTTCCCCCAGCAAGAAGCTGACATTTGAACTGCAAAACCCAAGTCAAATAGATGCTTTTCTGTCAATTCAGTGAAAAGTGTATCTAGCACTAGCTTTCTTCACACTGAGTTTTCTTGGAAGGAATGTTCAACATAATGTAGCTATATACATACAATACTTTGCAAATTCTTTTCACTGAGTACCTTGTTCATTATGAATCACCACAGTCAGAAAAAAGTCAGTTTTTTCACAAAGCTATATCTAATGAAGTGTTTAACAACTTGTTTTTTACTGAACATTTTTCATCAGGTTGCATCATCTAGCAAATCAGTTATGTAGTGAGTTATGTTTAATGTTTTTTTCCCCTTCTTCAAGTCAGGTGAGCAGTGTTGTCCCTTCAGCTGGCTGCTGTGTTATAAGTGAAGAAGACGTGCTGAGGTTTTACAGCAGTTCTGCGCACAGGCTGAGCGCGACCAGACACCAGTGACATGTTTTGTCGTGTATCTAGAATGAGGCTGGCCTTGCAGGGTGCAGCGTGCCTCGTTGGCCTTCCCAGAGAAACTGCTGGCTACAGAAGGTCATCCTTGAACAAGGATGCCAGGAAAGGTGAGTTTCAGTTGTGTTTATTAAAAAAATCTTTAATAATTAGGGATATTAAGTAAATAGGAGAACAATTTAAATTCCTGGGGAGGCTATTTCTGCGAAGTGGCAAAAGATTCCAGAAAAGTAGGACAGATTTTCTAACTAGTCTGTCTGGAAAAGAACTCAAAAAACATGCCAAAAGAAAGTCACAATGTAAGTTTAGCAAGATTTTTAAACAATTTTTTTAAACATTTGCAGGGAAGAGGTCTTAAACCTGTAAGAAAATCACTGTTAAGACCTTTCTCTGTTCAACTCAGCCTGCACTGAACAAGATTTTTCACAGTAAGGGTTTCAGTGATAAGAGATTGCTTTTAAAAATACAAAACCTGGAATGTTCTTTCTTTTTTTTTAGAGGGGAGGGGGACTTGAAGGGGAGAAATGTTTTTATGCATTTGTTTTTAAGTTGAGACTATTTTATTTGTATTTTTAAATTTGAAATCTGATTTACACACCCACTCTTCTTTACTGTGTCTGAAGTCCACAAATGGTAAAACTGTTTCTCCTAAATTGTGATAAACTATATCTCAGAGAGGTGGAAGTGATTTGGGACCAATTTTTCCCTTGAAACTTCCTCAAAATAAAAATTAATGCATTATTTAAGTGTTGCTTAATAAAAAAAAAGTCCTCTAATGGCTTTTGGAGGTCATTAAAATTTTAAGTCTATTTGTAAGAAAACCACAGAATGTTCATGGCATTATTGTGTATTACACACTTACAGAGTAAAAGAAAGAAAGACAAAAAAGCCTGTTTTGAAACTCAAGGCCAGACACTACAGTTGATTTAATGTTTACCAAAAGTCTTTTTATAGCTCCTTGGTGGGTAAAGTGTGTATCAGTTACACCAAACAATTGAAACATTAATTAATAATTGAAAAGGATTGTATTCCTTGGGTGGGAAATGTAACCACCACTTTCAGCACTATCCCGAAAGCTGAGTTACACCAAGGCCTTTAAAACACAGTAGGTTTTCTTCTCTTGTCTTATTACAGATCCCTCTTCCGCTGTGCAAGTGACATATTGGCAATTAAATAATCCAGAAATTAAAAATAATCTCATAAACAAATCATTAAAAATTTCTTGTACTACTCAAAAGCTTTTGTGGAATATGCAGCCTATCATTAAATCAGTAACACAGATGTATGGAAAAATCTTTTTACCTCTGTGTCCCCTGCCATTTCTTTTTTATGAGTAGAAATTATTCTTACAACAAAATCTTTCATGGAAAATGTTAAGGCAAAATACTCACAGCAAGAGTTTTTCTCATACCATGAACCCTGCAATCTTATTATTCAAATCAGTCCAATTATGTTATTTCACAATCACATTATAAGCTCCGTGACACAGAAGTTTTTCTACTCCCTACTTTTTTTTCAGATGTGCCAAGACAACAGTGGTGTTGGGTGGGATTTTTTTTTTCTCTTTTTTGGTAATAATAGTAACTTAATAATTAATATTAATTAATAATAAACAATTCTGAAATGTCATAGCATTCTAAAAGTAAACTAATGAATGATAAAGATAGTTTACTGTATTTAAATAACATTAACCAATGGGTAATTATTGGAATATAACAGTGTGCTCTCTAAGATGTCAGATTTTCCTCCTTTTTAAACCAATACATGATCACAATAATCTATGGTAATGCTTCGAAACACGTTGGTTAACATTCACTTCTGGCAGCTGAGAAGTCTAATGCTGATTTCTTCTGACACACAATATGTCACCTGGGGCTTACTGTTATAAGGGATTATGCTACAGCTACTGTTGAGCACCTTCCACTTCTTGTATGCAGCTGCACCAAATTCTTGTGATGATATTTGGGAAAGGAGCATAGCCATAGTATAGAGTTTTCTCTCTTCCTTATAGCCAACCTCTAGTGCAAGGATTTCAGAGTACATAAAAAAATATATTGCTTCCTACCCATTACAAAGAAGTGTTATACACATAAAACAGCGTATCTATGTCAAAGTAAGATTCCAGAAATATGGTGAAAGAAAAAGGGGATGTATTCCAGTAGAATAATTTAGATAGCTTATTTTATCACCTGTGAAGGCTGTGTTAGAAATATTGCTTGCTTATTTTAAATACTCCTAGGTTAGAGTAGCATTTTAGTTAGCCTTTTGAAAGTTTTTGAGTGTCCAAAACCATTTCTAAAAACTTTATTTAATTCTATATTTACATTGAAATGCTACTGCTACTGCACTAATGTATCCCCAACTGGGACAAAAGTAGCAGGAATAGAAGAAATGCATTCTAAAGATTCACATGTCCAAAGACAGGTAAATTAAAATATTATATACATGAGTAGGAAACACTATTTTTCTAGGATTTCTACCAAGAAGAACTAACATTGATTTAGGACTAATTATGTCAGAGAATATGTACTTTGAAAGGTTTAAAATATCCAATAGGATTTCTGCAATGCATAGTAAAGGTAATCCAGCTATATTTTATAGACTTGTTTTAGAGTCTGTGGTGGATGTCCTCATGCTTTCCACTCTCTAGGAACTGGTGTGCTCATGGAGTATCCTGTATCCATTTTCTGATCTGTTGGAGAAAAGAACCTATATTCCATGGATGAGAGAAAATAACTCGGAATAGTGGTAGCTGACCTTTCTACTCCCTGGGCATGGTATTATTGGTGTCTCAGGGACGCAGACAGACACCAGTTTCTCCTCCCCCTACCACTTGAGATGTCTATATGAGAAAGGTCTTCAGTGAGCCAAAGAAAAAGGAGAAATAGACATGATTTTAGTAAACTGATACATTTCTAGTAATGAGCTTAATAATCTTTCTCTTAGAGTATTAGTTTACATCTCTCTCTACCCCTGTCACATTGATTGTCTCTAGTGTAGGAAGTATTTTAGATACTAAGAACATAAGTTTTCATCTTACAATTCTTCAGAACTCTTTGCCTTACTCAGTGAGATGTGATGAAATATGCTGGTTATATTAAATAACTTCCTCATTAATTGACCAGAGCTCACTATCTTTCAGACTGTCTGCTATTTTTACTGGTCTGACTGTTCACTGAAAGGACGTAACACAGCACAATTTCATTGAAAGTCAAAGGGAGTTGCTGAAATAAATACCTCAGGGAAAAAGAGAAAATACAGGCCTTTATCTGTTATCAGTTTAACATGAGTAAATGTTGTGGAAAATCCCAATTTAAAGTATGTCACTACAGTTCTACATGGTGTGGCCTACAAATAATCAATTAAAAATAATTTAAAAGTCAATTTTCAAATAAAAATGTACCTATGTCAGTCCTGCAGATTTGCATCCACCTCACCCAGCAATCTCATAATATGCAGGTGCATCTTTCACATCTGTTTCCTTTGTTTACTGTAGTTTTCATTCACTCCTTTACTTGGACTTAAATATTCAAGCTTGGTCAAGTCCAGTTTTCTCTGGCTCTGTTTTGAGAAACAGATAAATATGGTGGATTACATTTAAGATTTTTGGCCTTTTGCTATGTGGTAATATGACACTAATTTGCACAGTACCCTGTTATAAGCAACAATTTAATTTCTGTTGCCACTGTCAACATTTATCTGCCTGTTTCAGCCTTCTGTTCAGAAATAGCCTAAACATTGTGTGAAATGAAAAAGTCATGGAGTGAAATTCAGAATTTTCTATTTCATGAAAAATTCCCAAACTGAAATATATTTTGTCAGGATGTAAAACCAATATTCACAAATTCCTTAGAAGCAGAAATTGAAACAATGAGTTCTTTAATTCAGAATGCAAGTGCACAAAGGTGTTTGTAGTGGTTCACATCAAGGTACTTCTAGCTGAGACTACTTCCTTCAACAGCGGTCATTATTAATTATCTAGGGAATAATAAAACATACATGATATTTACCCCTCAAATTTTCCAGGCTTCAATATTGTCTGCTCTGGAGATTTTCTACGCACGATATCATTTGTTCCTTAGTAACTCCACAATGGGTCTCTCTGACAAATATTTTTCCAGTATTTCTGCAGACTCTGTAAAAATTCTGTCAGCCATAATGTCTTCGTAAGTCATTAGAAGAAAAACCTTTTTTAGTATGTTTGCATCTGCTCCAAAATGTATTTTGGTTGCTTCTATTTCTATATCAAAACACACTGCTATAAGCTAATTCTTAGTCTTTATCTCCAAGTATACATTCCTTGCCCTAATGCTTACTGAATGTACTCGGTCTAGATTTATATATTTGAATATGTAACTAGCAAAGAACTGTACATTTCCACCAATAAGCAGCTGACAGAAATAAGGAAAAACAAGAAATGTTATTTCTGTTTACTAAATGAAAGCTGACATTAATAGGAATATTGCAAGATAAATATTTCATCATTTCACTATGTCTACTTACCATAGAGACACCAGACAGCAACAGGGAGGACACCTGCTTTCCTAAAAATAGTTACATTTTGTATGATGCACAGATTTGAGAGCAGCAGATCTGCAAATATGAAGAAATTGCATTAAATGAAATTCTTACTTTTGTTAGTATAAAACATTGTACTAGAGGGTATGGATTCATCGGTGTTACTGACAATTCAAGCTTCAGTCATTTTAAGCAGAAGACAACAGTAAATCCAGGTCTTACAATCACTGACTGTTTTGGCCAAACAGGGACTACTCACAGAATCACTAAGGTTGGAAAGGACCTTCAAGATCATCAAGTCCAACCATTAATCCAGCGTCGCCATGTTCCCTAAACTATGTCCTGAAGTTCCACATCCACATGTTTTTTGAACACTTCCAGAGATGGCGACTCCACCACCTCCCTGGGCAGCCTGTTCCAATGCCTGACCACCCTCTCAGTGAAGAAATTTTTCCTAATATCCAATCTAAACCTCCCCCGGTGCAACTTGAGGCCATTTCCTCTCGTCCTATCACTAGTTAGTTGGGAGAAGAGACCAACACCCTCGTTGCCACAACCCCCTTTCAGGTAGTTGTAGAGAGCGATAAGGTCTTCCCTCAGCCTCCTCTTCTCCAGACTAAACAACCCCAGTTCCCTCAGCCGCTCCTCATAAGACTTGTGCTCCAGACCCCTCACCAGCTTCGTTTCCCTTCTCTGGACACGGTCCAGCACCTCAGCATCCTTCTTGTAGTGAGGGGCCCAACACTGAACACAGGATTCAAGGTGCGGCCTCACCAGTGCCGAGTACAGGGACACAATCACTTCCCTACGCCTGCTGGCCACATTATTTCTGATACAGGCCAGGATGCTGTTGGCCTTCTTGGCCACCTGGGCACACGGCTGGCTCATGTTCAGCCGGCTGTCAACCAGCACCTGCAGGTCCCTTTCTGCCGGGCTGCTCTCCAGCCACTCCTCCCCAAGCCTGTAGCGTTGCATGGGGTTGTTGGGATCCAAGTGAAGGACCCGACACTTGGCCTTATTAAACCTCATACATTTGACCTCTGCCCATTGATCCAGCCTGTCCAGATCCCTCTGCAGAGCCCTCCTACCCTCCAGCAGATCAACACTCCCACACAACTTGGTGTCATCTGCAAACTTACTAAGGGAGCACTCAATCCCCTCATCCAGATCATCGATAAAGGTATTGAACAAGACCGGCCTCAGAACCGAGCCCTGGGGAACACCGCTTGTGACTGGTCGCCAGCCAGATTTAACGCCATTCACCACAACTCTCGGGGCTTGGCCATCCAACTAGTTCCTCCACAGCGAAGAGTAAACCCATCCAAGCCACGAGCCGCCAGTTTCTCCAGGAGAATGCTGTGGGAGATGCTGTCAAAGGCTTTACTGAAGTCCAGGGAGACAACATCCACAGCCTTTCCCTCATCCACTAGGCGGGTCACCTGGTCATAGAAGGAGATCAGGTTGGTCAAGCAGGACCTGCCTTTCATGAATCCATGCTGGTTGGGCCTGATCCCTTGGTTGTCCTGCAGATGCCCTGTGAGTACTCTCAAGACCAACCGCTCCATAATCTTCCCCGGTACGGAGGTCAGGCTGACAGGTCTGTAGTTCCCAGGATCCTCCTTCCGGCCTTGTAGACGGGCGTCATATTGGCAAGCCTCCAGTCTTCTGGGACCTCCCATAAATGATGGAGATAAATGATGGAGAGTGGCTTGGTCATAGTTAAATATATAACTTGCTATAGTTCAAGGTTGAAAAAGACCTGTATTCTCTGGGGAGTGGACCTAGGTAACAATATATCATGTAAAGGGACTAGAGAGTTACATACACTAATTTTATGGATCAGAATTTCTGTTACGTTAGTCTAGTCTTAGGGAAAACTGAATGACTTAGTACATAACTGGAAGTGGATTTGATCAAACATTCCATAGAAGAAAGTCACATCTCATTTCTCATGTAAGAAATCTCTTACCAAAAGGTAATTTTGCCAAAAATCTGTAACAAGTAAGAGTTAAGGCTTATAACAGAAATGCTTCATCAGCCCAGCATTGGTTTGCACTGTTAGAGTTGTGACTATATAAGCTTATTTTCCAGGGAGAATATTTTAAAAACAAATTGTTTCCAATCATTGTAACATTTTGCTAGGATTTTAACTGGAGGGCATGGTGGGGGGGAACCAACCAAACAAAAAAACCCAAATAAAATCTATGCTTCCCAAACCAACATTAACCTGGAGGTGTATTTGATTTCTTTTGTGGCTATAGAAAGGAAAAGGAAAATTTAATTTTAATTACATTCCAATGTATGAACTTGTATTCAAACCCACATATAAGAGAGAAGACTCCCAGTGATAGAATTAGCATATTTTGACAACAGGTTATGCCGTGTGGTAAGAACGCTCAAGTGAGTGTTCCTACATCTTTTACACATAAGATGGTACATTACTGCAGAGTACTGGTATTTTTGTGTACAGACATCTAAATATCCAACAATTTGACTAATGGTTCAAATGTTATTATCAGTTATATGAAGCAACATGCAGTGACCTTGCTCCTCACCTTTTCATTTTTATTTAATTTAAAAAATAAAGCAAAATCTTTAGTGCTGAAAGAGCTTGACAGTTGGAACATTGCAGGAAAAAAACAAGTCAGATTATAGAAACCTCTTGATAGAATCATAGAATGGCCCAGGTTGGAAGGTTTCTTGAAAGATCATCTGGTCCAAAGTTTTGTGGGAAAGGGAGCCTAGATGAGATTATCTAACACCCTGTCCAACTGCATCTGGAAAACCTCCAGTGACTCTACCATGTACCTGGGGAGGTTGTTCCAGTGAACGATTGTTCTTACTGTAAAAATTTTTATCTTATGTTGACATGAAATCTGTCCCAGTGCAACTCATACTCATTTCCCTTGTCTTCTCTACATGGCTCCTTGCAAAAAGAGATCTTCCTCTTCGTAGCTCCCTTTTAAGTACTGGAATAGTGTGATAATCTCCCCACCGAGCTGTCTCTTCTCCAGTGAGAAAAGACCTAACTCCTTCAGTCTTTACTCATATGGCAGGTTCTACAGTGCTTTGATCATCTTTGTGACCCTTCTTTGGACCACCTCCAGTTTGTTTGCATCTTTCTCGAATTGTGAGGACCAGAACTGGACACTACTCCAGGTGCAGCCTGGCAAGCACTGAGTAGAGTGGGAAGATCACATCTTTGTCTCTGCTAGTAATGTCCCTGCAGATGCAGCCCAGGATCTGATTTGTTGATCTAACCCATCCATGTTAGCCCCAAAAATCTACAAAAAAGCAATCAACTAATTATTTTTTTCTCTTCATCTAACGTTAGAAATCAGATATAGAGTTATCTATTTAAGTCCACCTACTTTTCTTACTATCCTAACTTCAATCTCTTCCATTAGTCTGAAAAATTTAAATTTTTATAAATAATGGTTCCATCATTATGATAGAAGGTCTAGACAGCTCTTCTGTATTATGATTATTCTTGCAATATTAAACCTGGTTGGAACAGCTGTGACTAAATGTAATTTTACAGAAGCCAAAATGTTTCCTTAGAGACGTATTGGTTTCAATGAATTTTTCAAAGGAAATTTTTCTGCAGTCCAGAGCTCTCTGGTCGCCTCTAATGAGAAAGAGAGAGAAAAAGAGATTAATTAAAAACCACAGGTATTGTATCGAAAAAAACATTTTTTGACAAAATTCCATTCTCAAAAGAACATTTGTGGCCATTCCAATGTGGAACAGAAACAAAGTTTAAGGCTTTGAAATTTCTTCTTTTTCTGCAAAACGCTTTACTGCATGTGATGATTCTTACTGAATATCATCATATCAAGAATACTTTATCAGTATATTTATACTGTAACCAGGAACTAAAAAATAACAGAAAGTGATTACAGAACATAAGGTATGAACTTCATATCGGAAGTTCTTAATATACTGTTTGTTAACAAGGAAAACAGTATAATAATCCTCAGGTGATGCTCCATTCTGGGGTTCACTTCCAGCTCTAAAGCAAAAACCTGGCAAAGCTTTACAGGTCAAGATTTATGTCTGCTCTTACCTAGAAAAGTGATATAATTTAACATTTCTGAGAAAATATTCAGAAAGATATTTCCATTTTAATGTTATAGTAAATACTTTTGACAGCAAGATTCACATGGATCCTTACAGGTACACAGGATTTGATGGGCTGCATCCAAGTAAACCAAGGGAGTTGAACAAGGTCCTTGCAAAAGTCACTCTATAGTTTTTGAATGAGATGGATGTGGAGACTGGGTAGATCGCTGGTGACTGGAGAAAGGTAGATGTTTCACCCAGCTTCAAAAAAGGCAAACTGACCAATCTGGGAAACCACATATGACTCAGTTTTATGTCAGTCCCTGGGAAAATCATGGATTTTCCAGCAGTAAATGCCATCTGATGAACCTGATTGCCTTTTATGATAAACAGACTGATCTGTGATTGAAGAGAGAGCAGGGGATGCCATTTACCTCAACTTTGTAAGTCTTTCAACACTGGCTGCTACAATATTCTTGTATCCAAGTTAGGATGGCCTATTCAAGGTCTAGATTGATGGACCAGATGGGTTGCATAAGCCATGTGTTTGGATGATTGGACTCCTACATCTCTATCTCCTCCTACTCTACCCAGAGACCAGTAGCAAGTGGAGTAATGCAGGGATCTATGCTGGGGGACCAGTCTTGTTTAACAACTTCATAATTGGTGAAGTGATGGAATGCATTCTCAGCAAGTTTGCAGATGACACCAAACTGGGATAACCAGTGAATATGCTAGAGGGTAGGGCAGAGGAACCTAGACAAGCTGGAAGAATGGACCATGAAAAACCTCACGAAATAGAAGAACAAATTAAAAATACTGCACCTGGGAAGGAAGAGCTTCTTGCAATGACACAAATAGAGGACTGAGGGCTGGGGAGCAGCTCTGCAGAAAAACCTCTGGGGCTCTGGCAGACAGCGAGCAGAGCATGAGCCAGCAGTGCTCTAGCAGCAAGGAGACCCAGCAGCTTCCTGGGAGCAGAGCCAGCACATAGAGGGATGGCATCCAGTTTTGGTCAGTCCAATGCAGACAAGATGTTAAACAAGAAAAATCTCAAAGGTAGAGCAAAATCCTAATGGCCTTCATCTTACAAAGTTTCACGAAAAGCCAGAGGGCAACCTGCACTACGTGGCTGATCAGCCAACACCAGGGTTAATACCACACGCTGTGCCTGACTTATTCGTACTCACTGCTTTATAGTGAGAGTGTAAGGCCCCAAGATTGATAAGGGTAATATTATTCCATAAAAATTATACTGCTGAAAAAGCTAACTTTGTCTGGGAAATGGCATTAATGGGACTAATGAAGGAAATTTTTGTGAGAAATCCGTTGTGCTTTATTTCTATCAGGAAACTGGGACTTGAGTGAGGCTTGTGGCATCACTGCACAGACTCACCAACACTACACCTTGGAAGTGTGTGAGAGCTCTCCTCCAGCATGAGGGCTGCAGCAGGATCTTCAGGGAGGCACGCACTGGCACAGCTGGCACACACACAATCCTGCAGCCAGGCACAGGAGGAAGGAAGGATTCTTCCGTACATACTACTTTTAAGGACCATCCTTTGAACTAAAATTGTTTTGATGTGAGTACAGGGAGTAAGGAGATGGACTAACCCTAAGCAAAATGCGTACTGCCAGTGTAGCTCAACTTTGTGTAAGACAATGAGAAATTAATGAAAAACAAAAACAACATGAAAACTTACTATAGTGTAATTACCCTAATGCATAACTTCAAAGGCCTGTTTGGAAGTTTATGTAGAACAGTTATGAAGAATGCAAAAATAAATGAGGAGTTAGCTGCTTTTTTTCCCTTTTCTCTTGTTTCATTATCAACTTTTTTCTCTCCACAGCACATTTTATAGCCAAAGTGTCATTGCATTAAGAATTTTAGCCTCATTTGCATAATGCTAATAGCACAAAGGCAGGATTGCTTAACTACCCATACAGGAACAGGATTGCTGCAGCCCTGGAAGAAATGGATCCACTTGCTAGAAAAAAAGGACCTAATACTAGACTGGCAGCGAGAAAGTGATTTCACTGCTAATGAGAAGAGTTTTATTATCTCAACTAAGCAGACATGTGTCATTAACTCAAAAGAAAACAACCTAACAATCCTCTACCTCACAATGCTCATGTTGTGCAGTGGGATGTGGGATGCTTGTTGAAATAATATAACAGGACTTAAGTTGACAGGAGACAAAAAATCCAAAGTCAGGATGCACTGTATGGGATTCTTATTCTTTTCCTTTTTGAAGAGGAAATAAAAAAACTTCACTGGCCTCCAAATAGTGTTTCAAACATTTGTCAGCTAAGATTAATCCAGAAGTGCAGCATGTTTGCAATATCCTTGCTGTTAGTGGGAATTCAAGGCACAGAATGAGGAAATGAAGATTTTCTTCATGTTATTGTAATGGGATATTTTCACCAGTTCCAAATGGTTAAAACACTCCTAAGTGCATTGATTTACACCAGCTCTGGATCTTGTCTGTTGAGAATTTTAATCTTTTTAAGTTGTATAGATAGTTTTCCCTTTAAACAAACAAAGAAATAAACAAACAAAAAAGTCCTTCAATAAAATTATGAAATAGTTCTATTTACTAGAAAAAACCCCACAATTTTCTGGATATTTTCTGACTTTATGGTAGTGATACAAGCTATCCTCTAAGGGATAAAATAGAAATTTAACCAGATTAGGCACCTTCTTACCTATAAAAAAAGAAAATATTTTTTTGAATGTGTTACATAATTTTTAGCAAGTACTTGATGTTGGCAAAATGAGATCAATGTGGACAAGTTAGTATAGAGCTCTGTAAAACATGCTTGGAGAACTGCATCCATCTCTGGAGCCCTCAGCACAGCAAAGACATGGACTTGTTGGAGTGGGTCCAGAGGAGGGCCACAAAAATTATCAGAGGGATGGAACACCTCTCCTATGCAGACAGGCTGAGAGAGTTTGGGCTGTTCAGCCTGGAGAAGAGAAAGTTCTGGGAAGACCTTATTGCAGCCTTCCAGTACTTCAAGGGAGCCTATAGGAAAGATGGGGACAGACTTTTTAGCAGGGCCTGTTGTGATTGGACAAGGGGTAATGGTTTTAAACTAAAAGAGGATAGATTCAGACTAAATCTAAGGGAGAGATTTTTGACAATGAGGGTGGTGAAGCACTGCCACAGGTTTCCCAGAGAGGTGGTAGATGCCCCATCCCTGGAAACATTCCAGGTCCGGTTGGACGGGGCTCTGAGCAATGTGATCTAGTTGAAGATGCTCAGTGCAGGGGCGTTGGACTACATGACCTCTAAAGGTCCCTTCCAACCCAAACTATTCCATGATTCTATGATTTTATAAAAAGACATGTTTGCTATTAACGTGTGGACATGGCACTTCAGGACATGGTTTAGTGGGCATGGTGGTGTTGGGTTGATGGTTGGACTTGATGATCTTAAACGTCTTTTCCAACATTAAAGATTCTGTGATTCCGTGAAAAAAAATCTCATCATCCTGATGAGGATGTCTTTTGGATTTTCTTCCATTTTCTGCAGTTAGTGTTTGTAGTTCCTAATAATGTTTTAGAAAAACAAAATAATTAAAACCAAAACAAAACCCCACCCTTGGTTCTCAGAAGAAGTCCACAGGAAAGAAAATATTTTTAGCAATATGTGAATATTATGAAAACATATAGGATCCTCTTTCAGGTGAACAAAAAGAAAATGATCCTGATAGTGGTAACAAAAGGAGTTTTCCTCTTTTTTAAAGCATCTGATAATTCTGGACAGATTTTAAAGACTGATGAATCATGTAAATTGTAAATAGTGTTTATTGTTTTAAAATTATGGGATCAAGTACAGACCATGGGTCTAAGGAAAGAAATATACAGAGCGATTGATACCGCTTAGCAAACAAGCATTAACTGTGAACTGATCATTGTGATGGGAGCTCAGAAACATGATGTAGGAGCTCAGGAAAGGAAAGTTACAAAAGCCAATAGTTTCAGAAGAATTTCATAAAGGGAGAAAGAATAAACTTGCTGTAATAATGATTTTTTTTGTAGGGGAGAATCAGTTCTTATTTAAGTTTCTTTCAATCAGAAATTACAAGAGATAGTAGAAAAAAGATACACAGATTCTCATAATACCATGTGGTCCAAACCTGTCAGAATTAAAGGTATTTGCACTGGTTAACTATTGAAATATGTTCAGTTGTGTTTTATGCACAGCCTCAGGCAAGAGGGAGAAAAGGGATGAGCAAATGGATTTCAAGCAGATAGTCTTAGCAGAATCAGAAGGCTAATACACCTGTAAAAGGGAAAAAAACCCCTAAAAAAACAAACCAAAACCTTTGGTTAGAGTCATTAGTGCAGGCATTAGAAAAGGAAAAACAAAGGGAGAGGCAGAGGGGTGTAAATGAGTAGAGTTGGCAATGGTGATGAATGGAATAGTAACGGCCAAGCAAAAAATGTTAGAAATATCTTCTGTTAGATAACATAAAACACATGAACCTTGCTCCTACTCCTTTTCCTACTGTAGTTCTTCACTACCGGTTATTGCTGGAGGCGGAGGTTCATTCTGGTTTTGCAATTAGTGATACAGTAGAGTCAAGATATGGGACTGTTCTAGGACAATAACTGGAAAATCAGTGGGACTTAAGGATAGGTTTAACTTTCTAATGCACTTGGCTTGAAAGTTGTTTTTATATTATACATCTCCAAAAGAGCATGTAAGAAGCGTTCGTTGAGAAAAGGGATTACAGTGGATTATTACAGGTGTTAAATGTTGTGTATCTACAGGATTTAAATCTATTGCTTTCAGTGTTGGAACCTGATGAAAGATTTTCTTTTTGAAAAAGAATGTTTCTTACAGTTTGTTAGATAGTTTGTTAATTGTTTTTATTATGGAAATTTTATTTGATTTAGCATAGTTATTGAGAAGGTAATAACTGAGCTAATATTTGAGAATTCTGTTTGACAAGACATACGTGATGTTGCAAGGTAACCGGATGGTTTTAAACATTTCCATTTAAGTAGGATGAAGTTTGGTAAGCAAACTGGCTGTGTTAAAGTTCAAACATTTTGCAGTTAGTGCCTGAAGACTTCTATTCACTGCTTGATTTAGTTAAATTTCTTGAGTACAGGCCATGGATTTTTGTCTGTTGCTACTGGAAATGAAACACCTGTTTATTCAATAAAACAGTAGCAAATAGAAAAAACCTGAAGGCATCTCTGTAGTAAGACAGTTTAGGTATGATATATTACCCCAATGGAATGACGAGAATCAACCATCTAGTCTTTTTCTGGACATCTATAAACAACGGACTACAAGTGCTATTTGACATTGCAGAATTAAGAGATCTTCACAGTTAACTCTAATGAGTGAGATTCAGGTCAAGAACAAAATGGGCTAGTGTTAGAGCAGAAAGTTAAAATCAGTTAATTTAGTAAAAGGGACTATCTAGGAGTTCTTTTCTTGGTGTATGAACCATATATTGAGAAAGCAACGTGCCATAGGCAGTATTGTACTTCTCTTTCCCTGGCCCCATTTTAACTTTATTTCTTGTGCCAACAGCAATGTCAGAAAGTCTCAAAGGCAACACTTTTATAGTTACGTATAACAAGAAAGTTCTCTCTCAGAAGCAGCCTGTTGTCTTTTTTTTTTTTTTTGGCAGCAGTAGATTTTGAATTGTACTGACAATTTTCCAAGTGTCATTAAGGAAATGGGCACATAAACAAATTACATTGTGATCAAGAAGTATGGCAGTTTACAACACATCAGCCAGTCTATAGGAACTATATACTATAGTATATACTATATGCTATATGCTATATAGTATATATTATATGCTATATAGTATATACTATATACTATATATATTTTACCCCACAGTAAAATAGTTCACAGGAAAAAGTTTTCTAATTTGTTTTTCCTGCAAGACACCATTACAACCTCATATTGTAAGCAACCTACCAAACTGCAATTTTGTAATTTGCCTAATGTGCTAACATGTTTGTGTGTTTATAACAAATAAACTATTATGGGTTAAACAGCAAATTCATGCAAAGGTAAGTTTACAATTTGAAAATGAAATGTCAGCGGGTTTGGGTTACATATGAAAATATGACTGGAGCTAGGGAAACCACTTCAGAAAAGGAGACAGACTTGATTGGCAAAAGGCAAATGTTTAATTACTGTAAAAGAGATGAATCTTCCTTAATGCTGACTGTACATATTCAACTCCTGAGAAGGATCATCTCAGGCATCTTTGTGAATATGCTGATTGTATCTCAGTTCTTCTTACCTTGTATCTCATTTCCTAACCAAACAGAAATCACTTGGGAAAGATCTGATCTTTGATCTAAACAGAGATGCAATTATATTTTGTAACTCTTTGGACTGCACAGGACTGAAAGGCAGGAAAGGTTTTTTCTAAGACAAATTCTAAGGAACACCTTCAGTAGTCAATGTATTATTTGATGCTACTTCTTGAACAGCTGCAGGCACATTTTACAGGGAAGAAGTGGCTGTAACTACTTATGGGGCTAATTATCCCATAACTACTTATTCCATAACTCTTTAGGGAGCTCTTTGGCTCAAATTCACCTTATCTAAATGTAGACCTTTAACTACAACACACGATCAAAGAGCATAGTCATCAAGGGGAAGAGACAACATGCTTCAAACTTCAGGTGACCTAAGTCTCCTCTAGATTACCTCTTTTGTTGGCTGCCTAGCCTCTTAACTTCATGCTATCGTTAGACTTCCAAAGCCAGATAAAGTGAATTCAACTCTGTGCTGCCAGTTGATCTACAGCAAGGAGGTTAAAAAGATGTGTAGAGAGGACCATCAGTTAAACTGGAATTCTTTGATTTTCAGTAGCATAGGATAATCTGCACTATCATATTGTGAAAGAACTTTGTATGACATAAAGTTTGACAAATGAAGTAAAAGAATTGTGTTATTTTGCTGTCAGATATGACTAAATATCCGTGTAATATCCATTGACACTATTATTGTCAATCTCAGTTATAATGTTAATCAAGGCAATGCAAATAGATAGTTACTACATTTTTAAGTACAAGGTACTGAAATTAAAGCCTCAGCAGGTGGTCTTTAGTTAATTAACAGAGAAAATATAGCAGTTTTTTATTTTATTATATTAATTTCTTTGTATTTCAACTTGAAATAACTATGTCACCTCTAAAAAGCATAGGGGTCATTTCTACCGATTTACAGAACTCAAAATTATTTTGATTTTCTAAACACATAGTATTATCAAGATGGTGCCCTAAAGGACACTGAAGCTGAAGACCACATTTGTAAAACAGAAAACAAAGAAAACCCATAATACCTACTGTAAAATTAATTTTAAGCAGAGTTTCATTACATTGCTAAAGTACTCCATATACTGCCTAATTCTGGATGATGCTAAGTTCCATAGACAGTGTAGCTTTTGATATTTCAGTCACTCAGTCACTAAGCCCTGCTCCTGTGCACACTCAGAGGAATAATCTAGGCATTCTCTGAGCATGCCTAAAGGATTGTGCCCTGCAGAGAATTCGGTAAGAGATTCTAATTTTTTTTCACAGGATAAATGAAATATTCTCTGCTTTTCTTTCTCAATAGCTCAATTCTTAAAGCTATTAGCCAGGATGCTGGAAACCCTGATTCAAGTCCTTTCTCTATGTTAGGGTTCTTGAAAACATGTGTTTTTATTTTACAGAAGTGTCCAAGCTAAACTCTCATCTCAAGAGAGTCATTATAAGTGCAGGTAGTCTCAATAGCTTTTGTTGGAGCTATTATCTTTATTCTGGTCTGTCAGTGATTAATATAAAATATATAACAGTCCTGAGAGCTAGACTAAAGCCTTCTTCCTGTCAAATAATTGTTGCAAGTAAGATTCATGCTTATCAGTGGTCCCAACTGGACCACCGCAGTAAAGAAGTCCAGAGAAACCTTGGAGACCCTAGGAAGGAAACAGGGTAGGTGAGGCAGATGGGTGCTGTCAGCTGAAAACCCCACAGCTGGGAAGAGCAGGGTGTGTGTCTGTTGTGAGCAGACGTGTGCATGAGAACTGTTTGGGGTTGATTAGCAAAGGGTGTTTAGAAATTTGCAGATGTGTATCAATGTTGCAAGTGTCCAGTGTTTTCGTTTATTTTTTGTAATTTTTTAGTTTTAAGTGTATAGTTCTCTGATTACCTGTTAATCATGGGCCATTAATAAATCAATACAACTCTTCAGTCCAGAAGGCTTAAAGGACATGAACTGAACATATGTTTCTCTGCAAGAACTAACTCTACAGCCCAGAGCCACTAGTGAGAGCAGTGAGTACTGAATCCCCTGGTTGCCTGTGCTGTGGAGCAGTGGAATAAACACATGTATTTTCAGGAAAAATGTTTAGACTACAGCTTATTTTAAAGAAAACAGTGATCTTTGCTTCACTTTTGAAAGAAAAGTAAGCACACATTAGTAGAATAATACTGTAGACTGAGTCCTGAATGATTTTGAGCATACAATCCTATTTCAACATGACCTTTTGCCAATATCCACCTCTAGCTTCCTACATATGAGCTGGGCTTTTTGGGCTTCAATTTTGAGGCATCCTCTTCTTTCCATGAAAATCTTGACACTTAATGTATTTATCTCCCTTGCACTGTAGAGAGAAATGTTTCAATGGCTAGATCACATCTTCTTTCTGGTCCTACTTTTCTCAAGTATGCACAAAGTTAGCAGAGTAACAGGAAATTGTTATATTTCCCAAGATCTAAAATAGCTTTAAAAATGGAACATTTTTCCTCATTACTTCATTGGTGTAGGTTGGTAATTTCTATTTTTGTTCTGTGTACATTTTCTCTGTATTCCATTTCCAACAGAGTTTGTATAAATTTGTATTAAATATTTGTGGTGAGTAACAAGAATGATGTGAGCAAGATCTGCCTCAAGAAATTAAAATTTAGCTTTTGATAGAAGGAATGTATCTAAGCCATTTAAAAAAATAGATGAAATGACTGGCAAGTTGATAACCAAATCTAACTTACTGTTTTTCACATGCTTAGAAAAAAAGGTATGCTGAATTGACATTTAGTCAAGTCAACTAAATATAACCTACACAGAGAAAAAAACATATCTTTAAATTATGCTCAATTGAAAATAGAGGTCTCTCATTTATATTTGCATTTTACAACATAAGTGTTACTTTAATGGTGTTCCAAGTCTCTCCCAGGCACTTAAAGTGTGTACTTGAACAACACATTATTTTTCATATATTTTATGAAATAAATTATTCTCCCTTCAGGTTAACAAGTTTTTGACAAATTATTACTCACAAAAGTTCACAGTTTTTAGAATTTCTTAGAAACCCTACAAGGGCTTCTGGCAAAGCACCAAAATCATATAAAGAACTTTGGATGACAACAGTCCATAGGTCCTCTCTAAGTCTGAATGTCCAAGTGCGCAGAGATCAATAGCAAGGAAAACACGTATTGTTTGAGCTCCATTATTAAAACTCCAGATTCTAAGTGTTAAAGAGTTGGTGCTCATGCACCTTTCCAGCCTAAATGCAAAGATTGCATGAAGGAAAGAAGTTAGTATAATGCAGAAAATTAAAAATCCGTGTCCTCAACTGTGCAAGATTACAAAACCTACCTTCCTTTTAAAATCTGCTTCACAAAGATTTTTCTTGTTGATGATGTTGAGGAGCTTGCCAAGCCACTCTTCATCATTTCTCAGCAGGCCTGGTTAACAGGGGAGGTCCCAGATGACTGGAGGCTTGCCAATGTGACACCCCATCTACAAGAAAGGATGGAAGAAGGATCCTGGGAACTACAGGCCTGTCAGCCTGTCCCCGCTTGATACCGGGGAAGATTATGGAGAGGTTCATCTTAAGGGCGCTCACAGGGCATGTGCAGGACAACCAAGGGATCAGGCCCAGCCAGCATGGGTTCAGGAAAGGCAGGTCCTGCTTGACCAACCTGATCTCCTTTTACACCCAGGTGACCCACCTAACGGATGAGGGGAAGGCTGGGGATGTTGTCTGCCTGGATTTTAGTAAAGCCTTTGACAACGTCTCCCTGGAGAACCTGGTGGCTCGTGGCTTAGACAGGTGTACTCTTCGCTGGGTAAAGAACTGGCTGGACGGACAAGCTCAGAGAGTTGTGATGAATGGCGTTAAACCCAGCTGGCGGCCAGTCACAAGCGGTGTTCCCCAGGGCTTGGTTCTGGGGCCAGTCTTGTTGAATATCTTTATTGATGACCTGGATGAGGGGATCGAGTGCTCCCTCAGTAAGTTTGCAGATGACACCAAGCTGGGTGGGAGTGTTGATCTGCTGGAGTGTAGGAAGGCTCTGCAGAAGGATCTGGACAGGCTGGATCGATGGGCTGAGGTCAGCTGTATGAGGTTTAATAAGGCTAAATGCTGAGTCCTGCACTTGGGTCCCAACAACCCCATGCAATTCTACAGGCTTCGGGAGGAGTGGCTGGAGAGCTGCCCAGTGGAAAAGGACCTGGGGATGCTGGTTGACAGCCATCTGAATATGAGCCAGCAGTGTGCCCAGGTGGCCAAGAAGGCCAACAGCGTCCTGGCCTGTATCAGAAATAGTGTGGCCAGCAGGAGTAGGGAAGTGATTGTGCCCCTGTACTCGGCACTGGTGAGGCCACACCTGGAGTCCTGTGTTCAGTGTTGGGCCCCTCACTACAAGAAGGACGCTGAGGTGCTGGTGTGTGTCCAGAGAAGGGCAACAAAGCTGGTGAGGGGTCTGGAACCCAAGTCTTATGAGGAGCGGCTGAGGTAACTGGGGTTGTTTAGTCTGGAGAAGACAAGGCTGAGTGGAGACCTTATCGCTCTCTACAACTGCCTGAAAGGGCGTTGTGGTGATGTGTGTGCTGGTCTCTTCTCCCAAGTAACTAGTGATAGGACGAGAGGAAATGGTCTCAAGTTGCACCAGGGGAGATTTAGACTGGATGTTAGGAAGAATTTCTTTACGGAGAGGGTGGTCAAACATTGGAACAGGCTGCCAAGGAGGTGGTGGAGTCACCATCACTGGAAGTGTTCAAAAAACATGTAGACGTGGCACTTCGGGACACGGTTTAGTGTGTATGGTGGTGCTGGGTTGGTGGTTGGACGTGATGATCTTAAAGATCTTTTCCAACCTTAATGATTCTGTGATTCTGTCATACAATTGAGTGTCCATATGAAGAGCTTATTGATCTTTTAATTGGTAACAATTCAATGAATAGACTTACAGCTCCTCCTCCTCACCACTGCCAGGCTCAATACAGCTAAGTATGCTATGTTTAAGTGGTTCATGAGCTGTATTGTATGAAGGTTTTTAGGAGTAATTTGGTCTGCTGTTAATATATTAGTCCTAAGAAGATTATCTCTAGACGATCCTCGGGTAAAATTTTGGTCTTGATTAGTCAATAGCAGTTCAAGCCAAGATTTCACCTACAGTTTGGAAGGTGCCATATGATATTAAGAGCAGACTGATCTAATACCCATGCTCTGATTTTAATTCTGATTCAAAGGTTTAACACTTTTTCAAGCAAGAGAACTATACAAATGATTTTTTAATTCTCATAAAAGCTCTTGGTAATATTTTGGTGATACATATAGCAGCACTGACCAGATGATTTAGGACTGCCTGGGAAAGGTGGTTTGTTTGTTTGGTTTGGTTTTCTTATTTAAATAAACTACAATTTCAAAATTAAAAAAAAATACAATAGATATATGGAGTTGGTGAAGAGGCACAGGAACATTGTTTGAGGTCCATCAGAATTTTTAGTTATAAGGCATGCAATACAAATAAAAAATAATACAAATTATATTGTATTATTATATTCTAATTTTTTAAAAATTATGCAAAAAGGAATAATCTAAGTATGAAATTCCCCAAAAGGCTGAAATTAGTTTTTTTCTCTTTATCACAGTTTTAATCAGTTTTACTTTCTGAAACATACAATCTCAAAATCTGTGCACCTATGTGAAAGTATGTGTTCTGAGTGAATCATCACTTCCTGACAAGAAAAAAATTCTCTCTGACCTGCTCTTTGGGTCATTTTTACCCCGGTCATGTCTGTCATGATCACACCGGTTTTCACTCTCTCATATCATCTCTTACCTACCTGGTCTTAATTCATGCCAAGTAATCCCTGTTGGCAGGGCTGATGTTTCACATCTCTTGGATGATGGATGCTTGTCAGAGCATCATTGGTGAAAAACATTCACTTTGATCAGTCATACACCTTTCTGTACACATCCCTGTTGTCAGAGTCTGACTGACCCCTCTTTTCTCAACATCCACCACAGTACAACTTTTTATCTCATATTAGAGTGATAGTGCATAGTGACTCAGGGCAGAGGGATTTTCCCTTCTGCAGCTGCTACTTTTCACCACTCTTGATGCTTGTGATAGCTTGTCTGCACCCAGGTTTTTTTTTCACAGAATACATGAAGCCAGTATACAAAGGGACTGTCTGGGCAGCAATTTTTAGCAGAAAAATATTTATTTACACACAGATCTGCTGTTATTGAAATACACCAATTTATATGACTTCAAGTTTTCTGAAGAGTAAAAAAGTAAACAAGATTAAAAAACTCCACAAACTTTGGGGTGTACTACAAGGGACATTTCCTGAAGTCCTTGGTTAGGGTAGGTAACTTTGACATTTACTTAGTTATCGTGTTATCAAGATCATAACACTGTTTTCTGCTGTTCTCATAGTGTTTGCTGAAAACATTTTACCTTTTCATTCAACAAAGTAATGTTCTTTCTGATAGCATTCAGATGCAATACCATGATGATTTATTGGAGTATCTCCCGAATTAAAATGCTTACTTATGTCATTAAGGAAATGAGATTATGATAAACTGAGATACTTGTGACATGCATCATTGTACTAACGATCAGTGTCTCAGTCTTGTAGAATTTGCCACTCCTGCAGAAGACGTTTGTACATGCCAATTACAACCTATTAAGGTGTCATTTCAAGCTAGTTTATTGCAAATTCATTAATATTAGCTGTCTCAGAGATTTTAATGTAAAGGAGAAATACATCAATTTCAGAAGTGAGATACTGAATCACAAGTGAAATATCATGCATGCAGCATACCGTTAAAACAAAACAAAACAAAACATCTACATATTTTTATTGATGGTTAAACAACAATTTATATGAAAGTCATAAGGTGTATGCAACATGGTTAACAAGAATACACGCACATGGGGTATGTTAAGTTTGCAGACAGAGAGAAAAATAGCAGCTTTTCAAGTGAGGATTTCTTTCCCTTTCATAGGTCTAATTAGCATGTTTTGGTTCTTTGGAGAAAGAAGGTCATGTTGTGAGAAAAAACAGTTATCAGACTAGGTAGTGGAAGCATCTGTGACAGCTGAGTTTAGCATATGTGACTATTACAGAAAGTCTAATAAATTATTTTAAACAGTGATTTAAAAGAGAATGTGGTTGATTAATGAATTTTATAAACTTCAGAAATACTTTCATAAGGTCATGCTGTGGCACTGTTTTTCTTCTGTTACAATGGATATAAAATAACTCCATTCAAGTATAGTTGCATAGAACAAACTACATTAATAACAATGGGGCATATTGTGCCAAACCTTTCATTTCTTTTCCCTTCAGAATAATAAAATATGACCATGAACAGCAGGGACTGCTTGTCAGTTTGTACAGAATACTTATCTTTTGAAGCAATGAAAATTTGTATTTTAAGACTGAAAACTTTGCTATTCAAACATATCAGAGAATAGAAGAAATTAGCTGGTGACAAAATTAAAAAAAAATCATCCTTTTGAATTACCTCTGTTTTATTTAAGATTAATTTTTAAAATTTAAAATCCAACTGTCCATCTAACCAGCCAGCCAGCCAGCCAGCCATTTTAATTATTATTCTTATTTCGCCTTTATTCTTTTACTACTTAAATGAAATTATTGTCCTGGCAAGTCACTCATCCACCTGTTAGTTGAGATAATAGTACTCACAGCAAAACAGTTATGCATTCACTGGTTGTCTTTGCAATACTAAGATTAAAGGTCCCAGAAACATTCTAACTGTTAATATCTATAGGAGACAGAGCTGAGATAAAAGAAAAAAAAAACCCAGACATATACACAGTGCAGGCTGAGATATAATGCTTTGATTTTGGAGAACTGAGACTGTCAGTAAACAATGGTTGACTAATCAGGGTTTTACCATATTGCATTCTTGTCTCCAAGCTCTTTTGCAGATTGATTTTACAATTTTATAGACTGCCTTTATGGCTTAGTATGCATTATCCCTGTTAGGCCAACATTTTCAGCTACATGTTACATACAGGTAAGTCTTGACAATAGTGCCTCTCAAAAGTCCTTTGTAAGGTCTTTCATTTCTGGAAGCTGACTTTCCATTTGCTTCAGAAATCTTCAGACTGAATTTCTCATAAGAATAATTTGGCCTGAAGTTTTCACTTTAATTTACCCTAAGGCTAAGCTGTATTTCTGTGTCTGGTTTTATTTGATTTTATTTTAAGGCATCTTAGGATACGTGCATATCTAAAGTGTTATCTAAGCAATTATTGTATAGTATTGAAAAAGTAACACTAGATACTAGTGCAGCCCTTTTTTTCTGTGTCCTTACTCTGTTCTCTGCTTTTTGTTGCATTAATTCCTCAAATTCCTACTTCTGGCTAAATAGCAAATACCTGCTTCAACGTTTCTGTGTCAGATAGATACAGAAAAATGCACAGGAGTGCTTATTACAGAGCAAGTATAAATTCCAGTTGCCCTAGGGTGGGCTGAGAAAAGGAATCCATCAGAGACTAATACAGAATCTGCAGCACAGACTTAAGAAATATTTTCATGCTCGTTGCTCTCTCTTTTCTCTTTTCTCCTTTTATTTCTATGTTTTTTCCTCATTTATCTATTCACAATTTTACTTGAAGAATACCAATAAAAAAGTATTTAATGAAATCTCAGAAGTTTTGGAAGTGATGTATCAGCAACCTGAGTTCCCCTATTACAAATACTGATCCCAAAATGTAAAGCCTGAGAGCTGATATTAAAAGCAAAGCTGTTCAACTTCAGTCGTGTTAAATATATAATTTGTTTCACTATCTTGTATACGACTGGTATCAGTTAATAAAGTAACTCAGGTTTAAGAGTGTATTAAGGATCAATTTAAAGTACCATTCATAAAGATACACTCACTCATCTATAAGCTTTCTTCACATACTCTTGTTTTTCCAACACACCAAAAAGTTTAACAAAGATTTTACCTGAACATACTGCCTTTCCATCCATAAACATTGCATTCTTGAACATTACAGGTGTGATCCTTGTACTTCAAACTGATTCTTTCATTGTTTTGGTTACCTGAATTGTAGGAAATAATTCTGAGGCTCAGTTGTTTCTGTTGACTGGTAGAGGATTATGAGAATGTCTCCCTGAAATCTGCTAAATGTACTGTGAAATTTTCTAATGTGTTAGAAGTAGTAAATGCAGATTAAATTGGTTCTATGATTAAAGATGCCAGGGAAGTTAATGAAACAAACTCCAGATGTAGCTTTCAATGTCAAAACATAAGAATATTAAGTAGCTAAAGCTAAAATAATTAAGAGTTATGTACTGGTTTCAGCTGGGATAAAGTTAATTTTCTTCATAGAAACCAATATGAGGCTATGTTTTGGATTTGGGATGAAAAAGTGTTGATAACATACTGATATTTTAGGTTGTTGCTAGGCAGTCAAGGACAGTCCAGCTTTTCATGCTGCCCTGCTAGCAACAAGGCTGGGGGTGCACAGGGAGCTGGGAGGGGACACAGCTGGGACAGCTGACCCAGGCTGGCCATATGACGTCATGCTCAGTATATAAAGCTGGGGAAAAAAGAAGGAAAGGGGGGACATTCGGAGTGATGGCATCTGTCTTCCCAAGAAACCATTACGTGTGATGGAGCCTTGCTTCCCTGGAGATGGCTGAACACCTGCCTGCCCATGGGGAGTGGTGAATGAATTCCTTGTTTTGCTTTGCTTGTGTGCGCGGCTTTTGCTTTACCTATTAAAATGTCTTTACCTCAACCCAAGAGTTTTTTCACTTTTAGTCTTCTGATTCTCTCCCCCATCCCACCGTGGAGGAGTGAGCAAGTGGCTGTGTGGTGCTTAGTTGCTGCCTGCGGTTAAACCACAAAGAGTTAGCAGGAAAGTTCTGTTTTAAGAAGTCAAAAGAGTACACAGAGATTTGAAGACATATACATGGATACTGCATACTCTTAAATCTGTTTTCAGTTTATGCCAGATCTAACAATGCATCCTACATAGGATAAATAGCAAAAAAAGGGGTTGTCATAGAATCATAGAATGGTTTGGGTAGGAAAGGACCTTGAAAGATCATCTAATCCAACTGCTCTGTCATAGGCAGGAACATCTTTCACTAGATTAAGTTGCTCAAAGTCCCATCCAATCTTGAACATTTCCAGTGATGGGGCATTCACAGCTTCTCCAGGCAATCTGTTCCAGTGTTTCACCACCCTCATCATAAAAAATTTCTTCCTTATGTCCAGTCTAAATCTACCCTCTTTCAGTTTAAAACCATTGCCCCTTGTCCTGTCACTATAGGTCTCGGTAAAAAGTCTTCCTCTGTCTTTCTTAAAAGCCCCCTTTAAGTACTGAAACACCACAATAAGGTCTCCCTGGAGTCTTCTCTTGCCCAAGCTGAACAACTCCAACTCCCTCGGTCTTTCTTCAGAGGAGCAGTGTTCCACCCCCCTTCACTCCAGCTCTCTAATCATTCCCCCTTGTTCAAGTATATATTTTGCAGTCACTTTGCTTGTAAAAGAGTGTCTTCGAAGAGTTCTTCACTGGTGTGAAGTGCCATCATCCTTTCCCAGCCAGAAACCTGTGAATTAGAATAATTTATTTTGGTAGTAGTCATCTCTCTTGCTTTGTATTTGGTTTCCTAATAGTCCTTTTCTAGTGAACAAGTCTGGAAACAATTTGGAGGCACACTCTCTATCCCTCTTTCCAGAAATGTCCTCTGAATCTTTCAAGCTCCTCCTGATCATACTATGTATGTGCTCATTTCAGTTTGGAAACATCTAGAAATGTCCAAATGACAATCTACACAAAATGTTGGCACTCAGAATCAGAACTGAGCTGGAGAGAATAGGATTTCCTCCTCAGTAATTTCTGTTTCCTTTTACATTTCTTTAATAGGTTTCAGTTTTGGGTAGTGAAGCGATTAAAGCAATTTACTCGGCACTGGTGAGGCCGCACCTGGAATCCTGTGTTCAGTGTTGGGCCCCTCACTACAAGAAGGATGCTGAGGTGCTGGAGCGTGTCCAGAGAAGGGCAACGAAGCTGAAGGGTTGTTGGTGAGGGGTTTGGAGCACAAGTCTTATGAGGAGCGGCTGAGGGAACTGGGGTTGTTCAGTCTGGAGAAGAGGAGGCTGAGGGGAGACCTTATCGCTCTCTGCAACTACCTGAAAGGAGGTTGTGGCGATGAGGGTGTTGGTCTCTTCTCCCAACTGACTAGTGATAGGATGAGAGGAAATGGCCTCAAGTTGCTCCAGGAGAGGTTTAGATTGGATATTAGGAAAAATTTCTTCACCGAGAGAGTGGTCAGGCATCGGAACAGGCTGCCCATGGAGGTGGTGGAGTTGTCATCTCTGGAAGTGTTCAGAAAACATGTGGATGTGGCACTTCAGGACATGGTTTAGGGGACACGGTGGCACTGGGTTCGTGGTTGGACTTCATGATCTTGAAGGTCCTTTCCAACCTTAGTGATTCTGTGAATTTCATCAATAGCCCATTTATCACGCCCTTCACCCTATACACATATTTCTAATAGCTCTCTTCTAAAGTGTACAGTGCTACTTCCATATCTAATGCTCTTGTTCTTTTTCCTCGTCACTTCAGAACATAACATTATCGCCTAACAGTATTTTCCCCTGTATGCTGTTGCTTCATATTTCTCCTATAAGGTCTTAAACCTGGCAGCATGCTTTCCCTGCTGTGAATGAACAGGCTTTGTCCTATTTTGGGGACATTTTCCCTTGCAGCAGGGACAGGGCTCTGCTCTGGGCTTTTAGTAGCGGAGAACTGCATGCTTTTTGAAAAAACTGTAATGCTACAGCCTGTCTCTGAATGTAAATGAGAAGAAAAGAGGAAATATGTACTGGGAAATACATTGATGAATATGATGCCATTGCTGGAAGCAGAAGAGTAAAACTTGTTTTCTTCCTTTCTTTTCCCCATGTTGCCACCTTGCCTACTGAATACATATCTGCGGTCAAATCTATGTGTGCAGGCACAGAATTCAGACCTGCCTGAAAACAAAGGAGAATGAGATTGAGTAACTTAAAACTCAGTGGATGGAAGAGGGAAATGAGAAGGACAGGGATGTTAGGTTATAAGAGTAGGGCAAGCAGCTTCTGAGATGTGTTAGTTCAATTTGTTCACTGCTTTGCTCAGAGACTTGCCTCCTCTAGGTATTTTAGGTTGGTAATGTTTGTATGGAGAATACTTAATGAAACCAGAATCTGTTTGGGGTACAGGTTATCATACAGCCCCTTGAGGACCTTATGCCTGTTCTTTGAAGAACAGTGTGTTTACTATTCCTATTGTAAACATATGTGTAATACATATATGAACTATAGCTCCAGTTGCCCTGAAGAGCAAAGTTATTGAATTTAAAATGGAAACACTCAGATCTAAAAATGACCTATTAAAGATGGAGGTCATTTTGAGAACCTGTATCTGGATTGCAGTTCTGAACTCCCTCTAAACTCAAGTCTAGGTAGATATGAGGTGAGGTCAAATCATCTTTAATTCATTTAAACAGTACATAGAAAAGAGATATCTACTGACTATCTTCTGTATAACCTTCTTTTGTCACTTAAACATGAGTCTCTTTATTCTAAAGATCTATATGATAGCCCTAATATTCTGCAGTATAGCACTATAATTTTGATTATCTGGATGTACTGCATGGAAGAATATAATTAGACTCATTTTCATCTATCTATCTATCTATCTATCTATCTATCTATCTATCTATCTATCTATCTAACTATATCTATTTATAAGACAGCTGCAATTTACAGTATGTCTGCTGGTGAGTAATTGAGGGATGAAAGTAAATATTCTTTTATTTTTGTATTAAAGTAAGACTACCAAACAAAGTCAGTGTGAGACAGACCAACACAGCACAAATAACAGAAAGGAATAGAACAGCACAAGCCAATTTCTGAGAAATCATGAAAAACTGGTAATAAAACCCTTGGGAGTCATAATATATCTTTAAACACATATGGTAGTGGATCCCTGGGGAGTTTTGGGTAGCTCAGGTGCACTATTTGTTTGAAGGACCTTTACTACATTCTGAAGAAATATAAGTAACATATCTTTGACAGCTGTCTATATGCCTGTCTGTCACACAAACAACATAACAACAAAACTGCTAGGGTAAATGCAGCTGTGACATAAACAAGGCTGTGATGGAAGAGTAAGGAGCAATTTTAGATTACTTTGCAAAAAAATCTAGTTGGTCTAGGAGTATTATGATTTTAAAATATAACTTTATGTTTTGAAGGAGAGAAGCCCCTTTTTCTTAGTCATGAATAAAGGAAAGAAATAGGAAAAATCTGAGAATTATTATCCACCATCAAGAGACTGATTTTCACCTCTGATCAGTTAGTTTTATGAAATTATACATCCAAAAAGCTAATTTGTTAAATTTGCTAATTTGCAAACAGTTGTTGTTTTCTTCTACTACCTCTTGATTTGACCTTTTTTATTTCTCTGTTTCTGTTTCTCTTTTACTTTCTGCCTATCAGCCCTTTGTGTTTAGATGAATATTTTTGGAATCAGGAAACAGCTTTATTTCCCTGTTTTTGTAGAGTGCCTACCATGATATGTCCTAGTTCTAGGCACTACACTATTATCTTTAATATTCTTAGTTTCACTGTCCATTGTCCTTTCTTACAGTATTGTTTGGATGGGAAGTCCTTACTCAGAAAAAGAGAAGTAGAAGTGCTGACACTTTTTCCTCACGTCACAGCAAATAGTCTGCTCTCTAATGGTGATCCACTCTTACTTTAGTCACAGCTTGAGGCAGGCTGTGCTAGAACATAAGAACCAAGTTCTTGCCATTGCATAAAATGCGTAAAGGGATTTTCTTCCGGTTGCTTCTCCTGCCAAGAGTTCTGCCTCCTCTCTGTAGCACAAAGTGTCTCTGAGAAGAAAGTCTGACTGTGCTAAAAGTGTCTGTTATCTCTGGCCTTAACTTGGGACTGACCTCAAGTGTGTAGGTATATGTGCTTGCTTGTATATTTGCCTGTAATATGTTTCCATGTTCTTAACTTTCCTGTGATGCTTATCTTCACGGACCTTCATAGAAAGGACCAGGACTGTATTTTTATACTGTCTAGCTTAAAAATCAAGCCAGTACAATGAAGATTGAGGATTCTGGGGCCTTAAGCACTACTTCTATTTGAATAATAAATATATATCTGGTGGAGGCTAGATCTGATTATTTTGGAGCATGCTGTCAAACTTGCTATTCCTTGAAAAGGCATATTCTTAATGAAGGTAAGAATGCAATAGCATAGAATTACTTGTCTTCTGGAATAAAGATGTCAAAAATAAGAGACAAGAAGAGGGTGGATATACATGGCTGTCTGTTATATTAATTCTTATGTTTGATAATAAGGGTAAAAGGAAGCAAGGAAATAAACTGGCAAACAAGAGTATTCCAGGAAGCCTGATGAGGGGGCAATACAACTGCAGCTTCAAATCATTGAAGAGAAGTAATTAATAGAGACATTCATAATAACACATGCAGAAATGTGAGGAACAAAACTGGGGGGGGGGAACAAAACAAAACAAAAAAACCCAAACAACAGACCTGGCTTACAGAAGAAAAAGGATGCTGAGGGAGTGAGGAAAAGAATTGGACATGAACAGGAGAAACATGTGAGAGGGAAGATGCCAGTGTGGCTCACAGAGAAACAGCCAGCAAAAAGACAAAGTTTTGCATGCTGTTTGGACAAGATTTTCACAGAAGATAACAGAATAAAAAAGAAGAGAGCAGTACAAAACTGTCTTAGCAGAAACTAAGCGTGTAATGTAAAGTCAGGAGGTTCCCAGAGGAGCTATATCCAGCTCAGGCACACAAAATGGAGGAGATAGTAGTTGCCATCACCTTTGTGGCTCTGTGTTATCACAGTTATGACTGGGCTATCACTTTGCTGATAAATTATGCTTAAGCACAGTCACTGATAGAAAGCAACATCCATGATCTTTTACTAGACAGGTGGTTCAAAGCCCACAGTGACATTTACTATTTTAGTTTGTGGATTTTTAGTCTCTTTTTCAGATTAGTTTTGCTGGACTGCTTGATAAAACTTCTGCACATGAAATAAAGGCAAATGCCTGATTGCACAGGCCAGATTGTCTTGTGCTTTCATCAAATATGTAACTGTGCACGCAAGTACTGTGGGTGGTTAACAAAGTTCATATCCTTGGACAGTAAGGTATTAATGAAAATGTCGAGTATGGGAATCTGTCTGGAAAAAAATATTGTGTTAATGATATTTTCTCTTCAATATTAGATGTCTAATTCCATATTTTTTCAGACTGCATTACCCCAGATCTTTTCTTCTTCATTTTATGCGGATCCTAATCCATCTGTTAATGACAGTATAATAAAAATTCTGTTTGATCAGCAAGATGCAGACACTAATATGATGTATTTCTGTTGCGGAGGAGCTATTGCATGGTAGTCATCAATAAGTGATACTTCCACTCTTGCTATTGCAGATGTCAAATCATATGCTTTGTTTCAGCTTGTAGATCATGACAGGGCATTTGCATTGACTGTATATTTCCATCTCTCAATGCCAATTAAGAACTGTGCACAACATAAAGTAATGAAGAGAAAATTCTATTTTTACAACAACAAAATAATCCCCTAAGCTCCTTTTATTGAACATCTCTTCTACAATGTGTGTATAATCATAGCTCTGCTGAAGAAACTTTTACATGTACAAAGTGAAAAAAACATCAGTCTAGCTAGAAAGCAGTTCATCATTCTTTGTGAATTTATTCAGAAATCACAGAATTGCAGAATGGTTGAGTATGGAAGGGACTTCTAGAGGTCATCTTGGCCAACCCCTCTGCTCAAGCAAGGTTACCTAGAGCTGATTGCCTAGGGCCATGTCCAGATGTTTTTTATATATCTCCAAGGATGGAGACTCCACAACATCCCTGGGAACCTCTGCCAGTGCTCAGTCACCCTCACAGTAAAAAACTGTTTCCTGACGTTCATAGGAAACTGGCTGCGTTTCTGTTCGTGCCTATTGCCTCTGGTCCTATCACTGGGCACCACTGAAAAGAACCTGGTTGCATCTCCCTTCAGATATTTGTATAGATTCATGTGTATCCTTTTCTGAATCCTTGCTGACTAGTCTTGATCAACTTTTTATGCTTCATGTGCCTAGAAATGTTTTCCAGGATTAGTTGCTCCATCACCTTCCCAGAGACAGAGGTGAGGCTGACCATCCTGTAGCTCCCTAGGTCCTCCTTCCCACCCTTTTTGAAGACAGTAGTGACGTTTGATTTCCTCCGGTCTCAGGCACCTCTCCCAATTACCATGATTGTTCAAAGATTATTGGGAATGGCCCTGAAGTGATATCAGCCAGTCCCCTCAGCATACTTGCATAAGTCCAGTTTGCTTGAGTATTCTCTGACCTGATCGTCTTCCACCAACTACACTTTCCTTGCTCCAGACTTTCCCCCTAGTCTCCACCTTCTGTATGCTTCCTTTTTATGCCTGAATTTTGTCCAAATCAAACATAAGACAGCCAGCTCCTTGTTCATCCATGCAGACCTTCTGGCATTTTTGCCTGACTTCCTGCTTGTTGGGATGGACTGCTCTTAAGTTTGGAGGAGGTGATCCTTGAATATTAACCAGCTTTCTTGGGCAGCTCTTCCCTCCAGGGTCTTATCCCATGGGAATCTTCCAAACAGTTTTTCATATTTTTCATGGTTCCATTCTGTTGAAACCTCGTAATTATTTCTTCTAGATATGTGACAATTTTCAAAACTTCACTTATGTCTCGCTAAGTTAACTTTAATTGTCATCTTTAGCAGAGAATTCTGCAGGGGGTTTTGTTGCTGTTTTGTGGAGATTTTGTGCTTGGTTTTGGGTTTTTTGTTGGTGGGTTTTGTGGGTTTTTTTTTAGTCTGATTGCCCACGTGTTACTAGTTATGTGTAACATGTAACCTAGTTTAGACTGTGTTACTAGTACCTGTTTGTCTGTTTACCTATTGTTAATTTCAAATAAATCTAACTAACTAGTGCATAAGTTTCAGAAACACCAGTTCCCACAGATTTCTTAAAAGTCAGCAGCTGGTTAGAGAGAAAAGATTATATTAACGTTTCTATGGAGAAAAGGTCCAAAGACATCAGCTGTTATTTATTAGTGGGTGAATGGTTGGTGATCTTTAGCAAAATACTAGCTGGCCAGCTAGGTCACACGTCTCCACAGGAGCCATACCACATTTCATTACCTCTTCCCTGCTGAAACAAAGTCAGACATGGAAATGAGAGAAGTTAGAGGAGTCAGGAATACAAGCGGAAGAGAAATTAAGTCTGGACTGAATGAGGGTGTGGAAATACCATATGAGAATAAAAAAGAGGCTTAGAAGAAATCTTAGAGGAAAGAGCATGTGGATATTGTGATTCAATGAGGTGGAAAAAGATATAGTTAAATAAATAATTTGGGCTTTACTAGTCCCAATACCCATAGAAAACTTTCTCTACTCAACAAAATTATATTCTAGAATTAGTGATCAGACACTGGCCATTTGGAAAATTCACATCTATACACAATAAATTCATATTTATATAGGACAAAAACATTTTAGTGGTGATGACATTAACATTTTATCCAAAATGTTAACGACTTATTTAATGGAAGTCTAAAAGTGAAAAGTAGTTTTAAGTACATTCTAGTATTAGTGTTAGCATTATATAAACATTAACTTATATTCCTCTATATAGGGACTGGAAAGCCATAGAAAATGAGGGTATACTGGGGTTATGAAATATCTCTTCATCAAGTTCATTACAGTTGCTACTTATTTAAAGAATTGCCTGTGCAAAGAAGGAAGATAAATCTTTCCTGTTGAAATCTTCACTTTATTTGAATAACCTAGATATCTATAGATAGGACTTGAACTTTGGAATTGAAATAGATTTCTCTCCATTGGGGTTTATCTTTCCTTGTACCAATGAAAATTAGTTTTCATATGACCTAGCTAAAAGCCTCTGAAATCAGGAAGCAAGGATGCTTATTTTATTTTAACTGGGTTTATGATGTGCACATTGACAAAAGGATTTACTTTGCTTTCTTTTGGCCCCATTACTCTTTTTATAATTGTGGTGGGTCGACCTTGGTTGGACGTCAAGTGCCACCAAGCCGCTCTCACTCACCTCCTCAGCAGGATGGGGTGGAGAAATTAGGATGGAAAAAAATTATGAAACACGTGGGTCAAGATAAAGGCAGTTTAAGAAACAAAAAACAAAGGCCACGGGCGGAAGCAAAAGAAAACAAAAGATTTACTCTCTACTTCACATCAGCAGGTGATGTTCAGCCACTTCCTAGACAGCAGGGCTTCAGTATGTGTAGGGGTTACTCCAGAAGACAAACACTGGAAAAATGAATGCCCTCCATGCCTCCTCCTTTCACTTAACTTTTGTTGCTGAGATAACTTATGGTATGGAATATGCATTTGGCCAGTTTGGGTCAGCTGTCCTGGCTGTGTCCTCCCAAGATCTTGCCCACCTCCAGTCTACTGGTTGGGGCTAAAAAATATTGGAGACAGATACAGCCTTGGTGCTGCGCGAGCATTGCCCAGCAGTAGCCAAAACACCGGTGTGTTATCAACACCGTTCTAGCTACCAATACAAAGCACAGCGCTATGGGGGCTGCTATGGGGAATATTGACTCCATCTCAGCCAGACCCAATACAATAATGATCTTTATTCTGTCTGTCGAGTAATTTAGCTTCAACGGGACTTGTGACAAAGGACGCTCCATTCCTTCATCACTATATATAGATAAAGTAGGACTCATATTCTTGTGAGTAAGGAACTAGACTGCATCAGATACTGAACCAAGTCTTGATAAAAACAGAAATTTCCTGAGAAAATCACTCAATGAGATGCATCCCAATTAATGATTACCATCTAAAAATGAAGCATCTAATCAAAGTGGTCTAGACAATAGAGAGAGAAAACCACCTGAAAAGGGTGATTCATTATTTCCATCTCATTTTTTTTCCCTAGATTTTAGCTCAAATATTTTAAATATGAATGATAAATCTCACTTTTTCCTACATTTTTTCTACTTTTACTAATTATATTTTTAAACATTGTGGGAAGATAACTCTGTTGACATTTTTTAATGTTTTATATTTTATGTCAACAAACCTTAGCTGCTAAATATGAGGAGGTCATAAAGTAACCGTACCCCTTTTATGGTTTAACCCTGGCCAGCAACTAAGCACCTAACAGCTGCTTGCTCACTCCACACACTGCGGGAAGGGGGAGAGAATCAAAAGGGTAAAAGTGAGAAAACTCATGGGTTGAGATAAAGACAGATACAAATGCCATCACTCCGAATGTCCCCCCCTTCCTTCTTCTTCTCCCCAGCTTTATATGTTCAGCATGACATCATATGATATGGAATACCCCTTTGGTCAGCCAGGGTCAGCTGTCCCAGCTGTGACCCTGCACAACTTCTCGTGCACCTCCAGCCTACTCGCTGGTGGGCTGGTGTGAGAAGCAGAAAAGGCCTTGACTCTGTGTAAGCACTGCTCAGCAATAATGAAAACATCCTCATGTTATCAACACTGTTTTCAGCACAAATAAAAAAAAAAACGAATACAAGCTACTATGAAGAAAATAAACTCTACCCCAGCCAAAACCAGCACAACCAACCAGTCTTCTACAGGATCAGTTCAGGAGATTAGGAAACTACAATAATTCCATTTGAGAAAATATAGTCCATGTTTTCTTCATTTGAGAAATAGCATCTGGTGATTTAATTGCAATGAGTGTTTACCATAATGCATTCTATGGTCTGCTGCAACACCTCATTTCATGAGAAAACAGAATATAATGTATTTTGAATTATTAATTTTCTAAATAGTAGCAAAACAGTTTCTATTACATGTACAGTATTAAAAATCGGATTTCTAGACTTATTTATTAAGTCTTTCGACAATCTTTTGTAAAAACGTAGATGTCGTTTCTTCCTACTTCTTGTAGTCTAGTTAGCAGCAATGTATACAATCAACCAGCACACTTTGTGTGACCTGTACTGCTTCCTTTGATAGCAGTAGTTTATAACTGTCACTTGTTTTCTTACATGGTGCTTAAACAGTTAAAGCAAAGTGTCTTTTTCTTGTTGTTCACAACAGAGCCCAAAAGTTCAAAAGATAGCAAGAACTTCTTGCTATTAAGGAATTAAAAAAAATATGTTGGCAAATATGTGTCTAATGGCAGTTGTCAGAAGCAATTAGTTTCAAATGCATTTCACAGTTTATCATGCTGAGAAATTCTTCTGAACTTTAAGGATCTGAACTAAATAATATCGGTACAATTTCCTATTAAAAAGCATGAAAAATACTGGAGGAAAATTAATTGCCACAGATTAAACTAGTGTATAATATTTATGTCTCATTCATTAGTTTATAAACTCTGACTCCTCAAAAGAGTATCAAATATTCATATAATGACCCCAAGTCTTAGGATTTTCATTTAGAGAGCTTTAATTTAACAGAAAACATGTAAAATGCTTTTTATTTATGTTTACTTTTATAGCTTCAGTTGGATCATGGGTCAACTAATTACTGGTCAGACAAAAATTAGGATCTACATCACTGTTTATGATGTTAAGGATTCTATGACATAATGCAGCCTTTGATTTTTGTCCTTATCCGGCATCCTGGCTGTTAAGAGTCACAAAGAATAGGTCCTGGGGAAACAAGTAGATTGCATGAGTTTCATGAAAAAAAAAGGAAAAGGAAGGAAAAAGAAAAAATGTGCTCCTTTTCATTTGCAAAACGCAATTAAGGGAAATTACAGCAAATGGAGATGGAAGAGTGATGATGGAGACTGAAGATATTCTGAAATGAATGTGTGAAATGAGAGAGGGAATATTTTATAGTAAACAGTCAGATGATGGAATGGATGTACTATTGGTAAGAACAGATTAAAAAATAAGAGAAGGAAAGAAAGAAAGAAAAATAAAAAGAGAAATGAAAGTGCATCTCATGTACTATAAACCAGCCAATAGTTTAAAGATAAACTGCACAGAAAATAGTAATAACAGAGTTTTATACAACATGTATTGCTTGACTGTAATATATAGGAGAGCTTTATAATGTGGGTGCATGGGAGAGTGTTCACTAAAAGACTAAAGAAGTTTTCTTCTTGTCTTTTATTGATTCAAACCATCAGGTCATGATGCCAGTGATTTCTTTAGAGGACTTTTTCCCTTTTTCAGAGCCTCAGGACTGTTTGTAAGCAAAAGATTGAAATTGTTCCAAGATTTCTTAACGGCTACTTCAAAAGCTACTGTTAAATAAAGATAGCGAGCTACAGGAGAGGTTCCAATGAGGGGCCACTATAGTGATTAAGAGACTGAAACATCTCTTACATAAGGAAAGGCTGACAGAGTTGGAGCTGTTTAGCCTGGAGAAGGCTCAGGGAGGATCTCTGTACAAATACCTGAAAGGAAGAAGTAAAGAAGATGGACCCAGTCTCTTTCCAGTGGTGCCCAGTGATACAGGCAAGAGGCAATGGACAGAAACTGAAACACCACAGGTTCCCTATGAAGATCAGAAAAAATGTCTTTACTGTGAGGGTGACTGAGCACTGGCATAAGCTGTTGAGGGAGGTTGTAGAGTTTCCGTCTTTGGAGATGTACAAAAGCTGTCTGGACAAGGCCTTGGGCAACTGGCTGTAGTTGACCTTGCTTGAGCAGTGGAGTTGGACCAGATGACCTCCAGTGATCCTTTTCAACTTCAACCATTCTTTGGTTCACTGATTAGCTGATACAGGTCAATTTACTGAAATACATCTTATTTTCCAATCATGAACTTCTGTGGTCATAAAGCATTTTTAAAATCTTAGTGTATTACAACAGATTGATCTTGTCTGGCTGATGGGTGTCCACTAAGCTGCCCTATCACTCCCCCTCCTCAACGAGGATAGGGGGAGAAAATATGACAAAAAGTTCATGGGCTGAGATAAGGACAGAGAGATCACTCAACAGTTAGCATCATGGGCAAACAGACTCATCTTGGGGAAAGACTAATTTAATTTATCACCAATCAAACCAGAGCAGGGTAATTAGAAATAAAAAACAAATCTTAAAACACCTTCCCCACACACCTCCCTTCTTCCCAGGCTCAACTTCACTCCCCACTCCTCTACCTCCTCCCCCTGAGTGGCACAGGGCATGTGGAATGGGGGTTGCTGTCAGTACATTACATGTTGTCTCTGTTGCTCCTTCCTTCTCATGCCCTTCCCCTGCTCAAGTGTGGGGTCCCTCCAACAGGATAGTCCTTTACGAACTTCTCCAATGTGGGTCCTTCCCAAGGGCTGCATTTCTTCAAGAACTGCTCCAGTGTGTGTTCTTTCCACAGGATGAAGTCCCTCAGGATCAGCCAGCTCCAGCACGGGTTGTCCATGGGGCCACATTTCCTGCCATAAAACGTGCACTTGTGTGGCTTCCTCTCCATGGGCCACAGTTCCTGCCAGGAGCCTGTTCTAGTGTGGGCTCTATACTGGCTGCAGCTTCCTTCAGGGCACATCCACCTGCTCAGGCCTTGGCGTCCTTCATGAGATCTGCTCCACCATGGACCTCCATGGGCTGCAGGGGAATCTCTGCTCTGGCAGCTGGAGCACCTCCTCCCCCTCCTTCATTAACTTTGGTGTCTGCAGAGCTGTTCCACATATTCTCACTCCTCTCTCCCAGCTGCTGTTGTGCAGTGGTTTTTACCCTTTCTTAAATATGTTGTCACAGAGGTGCTACCAATGTCGTTGATTGGCTCAGCCTTGGCTAGCAACAGGTCCATCTTGGAGCTGGCTGGAACTGGCTCTGTCTCATGTGGGGGAAGTTTCTGGCATGTTTTCACAGAATTCACCCCTGCAACCCTTCCACTACCAAAACATTGCCACATAAACCCAATACATGCATGAAAAGATATAGAATACAAAACCAAGTTCAGAGACCACAAAATGAAAAATGGGAGCAAAGACAGACTCCAACATACAAAATTTAAGAACTTTGCCCTATTCAGCTTACTGAGGAAAAGAAAGATACTAGAACTGATCATGTCAATTACTGATACAGCAATTAAAATGGAGAAAATGTTATAATGGTGGAAATAGGGCTGTCTAGCAGGCAATTCGTTCAGGGACCAACACTGGTAATATACTGCAGCTCCAAGAAAATTTATCTACTCAACCTACAGTTTCCTCTCCTCTTTCCAGCTTGTCTGATCTTTTGTACTTCTGCTTTGGGTTGATTTACCTGCTAAGGCTTACAAAGGGAGCAAGGCGGAAAGGACTTTCAGAAGAAAAATATGGGGGGAAACAGATATGTAACATGGGGAAAAAAGAGGATGATTGGAGATGTTGTGAAGGGGACTACAAATTTTGTGTTTGTTTTGGGGCAGACAGCAGTCCTTTGTTGATTTTCAGAACTACTGAAAAGAATTAAAAATAAAATTTCAGAGACTTCTAAAAAAGCCTAGAAATATTTAACTTCAAAACGAAATGTGCCTTCCTAGGAAGGAGGTTTGTTGAACACTGAGATAACACATCAGGATGGATTGCTTAGAAATATCCTTTCTAAATAAAAAGTACTTTGGACCACCTTTTGAAATAAATTTTTTAATCTCTTTGTGTAATGCAGGTAGTTATACAAGTTGACTCTCAATCTCTCTGAATCCCTCCCATGTATTCTCTTGCCTTTTGGACCTGGTTGTACTAATCACGCTTACAGCTGTCTCCAAAATCTGTTTTTAAGCAATGCTACCTTAGAGCTTCAGCTGGTCATATGAAGGTATTGAGAGATTTTCTTCATGATATAGTTTATCTTTGATTACTTGCTTGTTTTTTTGTTTTGCTTCTTGTGATAGAGTGAATATATGGTGTACCTAGAAATATGCTATTGAGAAGGTCACTCTAGAAGGTGCCTGTGAATCCCTTCAGATTTCTGGTGCTTCTGTCTTTCTTAATAAAATTAAATTCAAAAGAGCACTGAGAGCAGAAGAAGATGCTTTCTAACAGTCTCCTGTATTAGACACTATCTGATTATATCACACACTGAAAAAGTATACAAAATACACAGGTAAATTAACTTATGTCTTCACAGACAATTCATAAAAAATCTTCTTCGTGGCAAAGTTCTTTCCACAAAAGCACAAAAGCAACTAGCACAGAACTCAGTGGGAGTTATATATTTCAGAACACAACCTATTTCAGGTGTAAATTTAAAATTTCACCAAGTTATTTCCTGCTGTGGCCAGTTACATCACACTGACAGGATTGATGAGACAAGTCAATGACAGTACTCATTTACTTAGGAAGCATAATCTAGAATGGAAATGTAGACAATTCATCTGTCATCAAAAATCTACATCATCCATCAACTTTGTATTTCCTTAGGGAGTCTGAGTGCTTGGTAGCCTGTTATGAATGTACGGGTTTATTTTTCACCTTAGTAAGAGTTCACTCACTCTGCTTGTGTGTAAATACAAAAGTGTTGAAAGCACAGCTGGTGCCATCACATCCTCTGGTATTAATTTTGTTCTTGCATTTGGATCTGCTGGCATAGACTGAATGACTTATTCAAGATTGCACTAACAGCTCTCATTTCCACTTGGAAATATTAGTATATTTATATTTTGTACATTTTAATATATTCTCCCCTGACCTTTTAAGAGAAAACGTATATTATCCTGACTGTATAGCTCTAAATCTAATATAAGGAAATACAAAAGAATTCCCTAAAGCTGCACAAGAAGGTTGAGATTCATATCTTCTAACTTTAGCTAGAAGGTGATTGATGCCACTCTAAAACAGATCTGCCTGTGACAGAGAGAATTATTTTTTTCCTGAGTCTAAGGCTTAGACAGGTCTAAGGCTTAGACAGTTTGCTAGACTATACATCTAACTTTTAGATGCCTAAAGGTGGATGAGATTAATCTTTTGGAAGGTTGCAACTTAGTCCCTGGATTGTCTTGTCATCCTTCCCTGGTTGCCAGTTGCTGTTCACAAGGGTACAAATGAGTCAGTATTTTTATTTCATTTATATATACTATCTTATAATGTTTGCCTTTGTCTTCATTAACAAAGTATTACTTTGAAATAATAACTTTTGCCTGGGGAATAGTCCTCCAGACATATGTATCTTTTCTATCTGTGAAACATATTCTTCTAAGAGAGAATTTCATGGCCTTAAAGAAAAAACTCAGTATCATAAGGCTAAGCTATTCTTGCTGATACTAAACTAAATAAGTCTTATGATCTTCAAAGACAAAAAAATGCATTTTTTTATATAATACATATACTAAAAATTTGTTGGATTATTTGTGTAAATTATGCATTAATCCTCTCTTACATATCTTATCCTCACCTTATCACAGTCAAAAATTCATGCTTTTTTTGTACACTATTATCTTTCTTTGAGGCAAGCCCTTTCCATTGCAATAAGTATCATCACTAATTTGTCATTTCTTTCCTTAAAACTACTGCTAGTGAAAGACTACTTAAAACAGTTGATTATAAAAAAAAAAAGTTTACAGTCCTAAAAAAGACCAAACATCAAAATAAGAACAGTCCTAAAATCTGGAATGTTTTGTTTTCTTTTAGAAACCAAGTTCCTCAGATTCAAATTTTAAGTAGAATAATTTGCATTACATTATTTAAAAGAAGTGAAAAGTCTCAATTAAAGTGTTTATTGAAATAAAACATTTTATTTTGATATTTTTCAATTTATTATTTGCCATCATTTAGGCTGAGGTTCTGGCCAGTCACATTTTAATTGCTACAGAAAGTCCTATAAATGAAGAGGAAAAGCAGGCATTTCTGTATCTGAAATAAATAAAAAAAAAAGAATTGCAAAGCAAAATCTCATTATCAGCTTACTAGCAGTGTCAGAGCTCGAATTTTTTTGACTTGGCCAAAGAAAATGTTGAACAGATTTTAATAGGAACATTTTCAGGAAAGATATAAAGAGGGATTGCTTGTATGTACCCCTTTGTAACCTCCATCACCTAATCCACATCTTCATTTAGGTTTAGAGGTACTTATATTATCTCAGAATAACGTTCCTTGTACCTTATGAATTGGAATGTACATACTAGGTCAGATCAAAGTTCCAGTTCACATAATAACTTCTCTTCATCTGTAATTATTCTATGGTGCTTATAAAAAGAGTTTAAGAAGAGCACAAGCAGATTGTGATACTTCTCTGTTATAACCTCCCAGCTTTAAGCCGTCTGACTTTTTGAGTCAGAAGTGGTATCTGTGCTTAATAACTCTTCATATATTTGTATTTTATGAATTTGTCTAATTTACATCACTTCCATATTTACATCCACCTTTAGGATCACAATGCCTGCATAAATATCTTGTCAAAATTCTTCAGTGTCATGATGACCTTAAAAATATTCAATCACAATCACTAATGTCAAAAACCCACAGCCTCATAAATACTTTATCAAAATCTCCTTATGACTCACTGTCAAAACAGTATTATTGCTTACCACATTCACATTATAATCTGGTAAATTAACATATGACAAAGCCCTGATTTTGTCTAATAAAATTAGTAGACTTTGATGTCATTACTTTTACAACTTTCTTCCTCTCTCTTTCCTAACTGTGTGTTCTAATGTTAAGAAATTTAGATTATAAGATCTTTATAATTACTAAATTAAAGGAAATTAAAGTAAAATTAAATACCCAACAGTATGTGATAGGGCACAACTGCTCAGTCAGGCTACCTTCTCCAGTCTGAACAAGCCCAGGTCCTTCAGCCTCTCCTCATGGGCCAAATGTTCCAACATCAAGCTGTTGTGGTGTCCCTACACTGAACACTGTACAGTTAACCAATGTTTGTCTGGTACTGGGAGCTCAAAACTGGATGCAATATTTAAGACACTGTCCAAAGTGTGATGCGTAGAGGAGGATAATCCCTTCCCTTTATCTACTGGTTCTGCTCCTGTTAACACCTCTTTGCTGCCAAGTGACTACTTGCTCATGTTCAGCTTACTGTCTGCCAGAGCCCCGGGGGCTTTTCAGTAGAGCTGCTCCCCACCCAGTCAGGCAACACCCTGTACCTGTCGCAAAGGGCTCTTCCTCCTCAGGCACAAGGTTTTGCATCTGACCTTCCTTGAATGTAATGAGCTTCCTGTTAGCCCGTTCCTCCAGCCTGTCTAGGTCCCTCTGGATGGCAGCAGTCCCCTCCCGCATACCAGCTGCTTCCACCAGTTTGGTGCCATCTGTAGATCTGATGAGAGTACACTCTATCACCTCCTCCATTGACAAAGCTGTTAAGCAAAGCAGTTCCCAGGATAGACCCCTGGGTTACTCCACGTGTTATGGCCTCCAGGTAGATTATGACCGATTAGCCGTGACCCCCTGAGCCAAATCATCCAACCAGCTTTTACCCATCTAGTTGTACACCTATCCAGACGGAAGCATTCTAACTTGGTTACACAAATATTGTGGGACTCCGTGTTGAAAGCCTTGCTGAAATCAAGGTGAATGTCATCCCCTGCTCTCCCCTCAATCACAGATCCTGGAGTGACTGGTCTTTTTTGAAGATGGACACAACATTTTCTTTCTCCAGTCATCAAGGAACTCCCCTGATCTCCATGACCTATCTAAGGTGACAGAAAGCAGCCTTGCAAGAATCATTTCTGTCAGCTTCCTTAAATGCAGCATGTGGATTGGTATGGGTCAAGTAACTGATCTTAATCCACTGCTCTGTATTCTCCTCCTTGAACCCTGCTTCTGAATACAGAGGCCTGGGAGACCTTGTTGGTGAAGACAGAGACAAAGCAAGCAAGGAGTACATCAGGCTTACCTGTGTCTGCTGTTGCTGTGTCTACTCTGAAGCTGCCTTCCTTTCATCTCAAAATTAAAAAAGAATTTTGAAATCTGCTACATCTGAGATGACCTCCTCTGAACTATCTAATGTTGAATCATTAGTAGGACATTCAGCCCATATAGCAAATTATTTAAAAGCTATTTGTAACACATGGGTTCATAAAAAACGTCTATATTTTCATCTCTAATGCTGGATATTCCTGATTTATTTAGGTCTGTAGTTTATTTGGACTTTACAAAACTTACAGATTAGTAATGAAATACAGCTTTTATTAGGAGAGAATGAATCTTTCACAGCAGACTTTTTTTGTGAAAGCTTTAGTGTAATTTATTGTCTAGTGAATAAACTTTTTGAGAAGCAATTAAGAATTCAGCCATGTTCACTTGGTATTTAGTGCTTTGTAGCTACAAAATCTCTTTTCCCATATGATTTCTTCTGGGTGCTATGTTGCAATAATTTTTTTCCACTCATGTCAGCAGCCCCAGCACACAGCAGATTTCTTTAGTGCTACCTTCCTTATTAATTTCATAGTCAGAGGAGTACTGTTTGTCGTGAAAAATAAGTTAAAAACCTCTTTTAACATTGATCCAGCTTTGATACTGAAATGATTTGAAAGGTGAAGAATGTTTGCTTGATAAGTTCCCACTAGCCAGAGGAGACTTTATAAATATGCTGACATGCCCCGTTATAACTTTAACTGTTTGGATTTTTTTTATGTATTAACAGATGCTGGGTACTGAGTACTCTAAGAGCCTGTTGCAGAACTGGGACATCACTAAACACCATTATTTATTATAATTTACCATACCTTCCTATGGCTTCCAGGATCCTCTGTGCTATCCAGACTGGTGAACTCATTTTCCCAATCACCTCAGTGATATCATTATTCTTCAGGTTATTCTCAGACAGTCAAGGTCTTGTGCTATAGTTCAATGGAGCCTAGTAAACTAACCACTGCAGCCCACAAGATTACTTCTTCACAGTAAAAACTTCTGTAATCAGAAAAGTGTGGAACGATCTCAAGTAAGTGTGAAATCAGAACTTCATAATGGATTTTGAGATTTAGCCCCTCAGCGTCCAACTTCATAGGTCTGGCTGTGCTCTGCTGCGTAGTCTCACGATGTGGGGAGCAAGGATATAAAGCAGCATTCATGGCAAGGCCTGTGCTTAAATGAACCCTTGTAACTCATCATAAATAAGGAGCATGTAGGAACACCTCTGCCACTATAGGGATTCATTAGAAGGGCTGACTTACAGTGAAGTCTCTAATACCAGCTTTTTGTATACCATTTAGAATTATTATCACCCCCTCTGGGACTGCTTTTGTAGCTCCCTGGAATAAAATTCAGAAGAGGATCTTCTGGAAGAAATTTGCCTATATGACTTTTGGGACCTTCTACTGGGGTGATGGATCTCTACTTTCCTCTTTTACTAGAGCCATGCTTTAAGGGCCCAGGATCTTTAAAGGTAGTTTAGAGCAATAAAGGCATTTATGGGTGAAGAATATCAAGTTGTCTGTTCAATCTGAGTACAGGGAAACCTGTCACTGAGAGGGAAGGAGGGGGAACTGGATCTAGGGTTGGATCAGTAAAACCATTTTAATGTAGTGTAAAACCATTTTAATGTAGTATAAAACCAGATTAATGTAGTATATGGGCCCATCTGTGTGGTTGGACCTCCCAGCCCATGTGGTAGTGAAAACTGGTTGTGGTTTGGGTAAGCAGGCGGCTTTGGAATCTCAGGTTAAAGCAAACAAACAAGCAAAAAGCAGAGCCCACAGTTAATAAAATACATAAGTAGCAAATTAATTAAATGAAAAAGAAAAACAAATAAGGAGAAAAAAAGAAAATTATTAAGATATTACAACTCGTACAATGTACAAAATGGAGAGGACTGTGAAGTATGTTAGACTGTTAAGTATGCTGGAAGATTTTTCCTTTAACTGAGCTTGAACTTTGGCAGATATGTCTAATATCCAATCTAAGATTGCTTTTCTACAGTTCAGGCCCATTACTACTTTTCTGTTCTCTGATTAATGAGTCTTTCTTGAGATGTCCCTGTACGTATTTCCAGGGAGAGTTACCACATCTTCTGCCGGTTATCATTTTGACAGAATATTCTTGGTTTTCTTATACTTTCTACTTCAAAGGTTTTATATTCTAAAACTGTTAACTGGGTTTTTTTCCCCCTATACAGCAATGTTGGTTGCTGATTCAATGTAATGTTTCACTTCAGGGTTGAAGTAGAGCAGGATAATTGTTTTCTGTACTTTATATTAACTTCTGTTAAGACTAGCCATTATTGGAGTTTCTTTTTCTGCAGTTTTTACACAACTAACTCATACTCAGTCCTTAATCTGCTTTAATTTCCAGCAGCTGAAACAATTGCGTCTTCAGCTTGAACCAATTTTATTTTGAAAAAGAAGTCACTGAACTTTTCTGTGTATCATTACCTTACTGAAGTAAAAATAAAGAAAAAAAAATTATGAAACTTCTTGTTTGGGAAATTAGGAGCACCAGACATTTTGTAAGGGGTAGGACCACTGGTCTTTGTTTTCATGTTGTTAATCCATAACTTCATGGCTCTTGAGAAAGCTACATAAAGGACCCTTGTGTTTCACTGCTATTCATCTTTGTAACTGAGCTCATTCAGAGGCTGAATTTACCTTCCCTACCTTTGCTTCTCATGTCGTACTGTTTTCCCAACAGCTGTTGAAGCAATAAAGCAGCACACAGTTGGAAATAATGCTACAGCAAATCTCTGTCCATAATGAGCATTTGTGCCATCTGAGAGAGTAACAGTCTTCCTTTCTGCAGCTCCCATCTAGAATGGTCTCCCTGACTCTCAGCCTTGCTGAATGTTTGTGCCACATCAGCTTGTGGCAGAGCTGAAGTCAGGACCTATGCTGTGCCAGGATCCTAATCCAATTGTCTTTCTAACCTTCACAAATCCCTTTGTTCCATTTAATGGCCCTGGTTAGAATCTGTATTTCTTGCCATTATAATGTACTTTCCAAACTTCCATACTGATGTCTGGGGCAGGGATCACCCCATAATTAATGTAATTGTGATTATAAGTGTAGCACCAAACAGTGTGATACAGTTACAAAGCAATGAATGAGAAGGAATGAGGAAACTTTAGAAAATTCTTGGAACACAGCTATTCCTGAAGTTTTTGTAGTATGCTGCAATAGATCAATGTGTTATTAATACTTTCAGTCTACTACTAACTTTGGGTGTGTAGCCACAATTATTGATGTCAGAAGGACATGGAAGTTTTGCCTCACTGTTCCTTACTCACTTACTCAATGCATGGAACATTTATCACTGCCCAAACTTCCCACCCCCCTGAGTGGCGTAATTTTGCTCAGTTCAGCATGAGGCACTGTTTAATGCAAGTTTAATTCTAAGTCAGCCACACACCGGGAAGGAAGAGTCCTAACCATTTTCCACACATAGCTGTCCCAAGACTATGCACAGCCTAGCTTTAAATTCCACGGAACTATTGCTTAAGTCGTGCTTGAATTCAGCCTCCTGAATAAAGCTGAGATGAGTGTGTAAACCTAAGATAAGATGTGAATAAATTCTTTGCAACTCTGTGAAACAAACAGGTGACAATGAAACATGAGCAGATTCATAGTACCTTTTATTAACAATAAACTCCAGAATCCTTTTTAGAAAAGTAAGGGAAAAATATTACAAATCTCTTGAATTTAAGTTAACAACCACATGAAGAGAAAAAGGAAGGAAGTTTGATTCAGGAATCCATATAATTACTAATTAGTTTTCATGTGCAAGAACAGGACTTTAAATTCATAAAGTTAATTAGCTGTTTCATGATTCTATAATCTTTTGTGTGTTTATTAGGCTCATAAACAAGTCTTTTTATTAGAAATTGATGGGTGTTGAAATAGCTGCATAATAGAAGAAGATCACATTAGAAAAGTTAGGACCTGAATCACAGGAACAGATAACCCAAGTATGCAAAACAAGTCTTCGTCATAACACTGATTCATTTACAGAACTTCATGGCTGCTAAAAAAACAAATAGCCTGCCAAAGAAGCCAATGAGTGGAATCACAGTTGATAAGTGTAAAAAAAATGGTTAAAAAAAAATTAAAAAGGCACAAATCAAAAATGAATATTATGCACATAATCATAGAATCATAGAATCTTTTGGTTGAAAAGGACCTTTTAAGGTCATGTAGTCCCATGTAGTCCAACCCCCCTGCAATGAGCAGGGACATCTACTTAAAGATGTCCAACCTGACCTTGAATGTATCCAAGAATGGGGTACCTACCACCTCTCTGGGCAACCTCTGCCAGTGTTTTACCACCCTCATTGTCAAAAATTTCTTCCGTAGATCTAGTCAAAATCTACTCTCTTTTAGTTTAAAACCATTACCCCTTCTTCTATCTCCACAGGCCCTGCTAAAATGTCTATTCCCATCTTTTTTATAAACCCCTTTAAGTACGGTAAGGATGTAATAAGGTCTCCCTGGAGCCTTCTCGTTGCCAGGCTCAACAACCCCAACTCTCTCAGCCTGTCCTCACAGGAGAGGTGTTCCATCCCTCTGATCATTTTTGTGTCCCTCCTCTGGACCCACTCCAACAGGTCCATGTCTTCCCTGTGCTGATGGTTCCAGAGCTGGACACAGGACTCCAAGTAGGGTCCCACCAGAGTGGAGTAGAGGGGCAGAATCACCTCCCTCCACCTGCTGGCCATGCTGCTTTGGATGCAGCCCAGGATACAGTTGGCCTTCTGGGCTACGAGTACACATTGCTGGCTCATGTCCAGCTTTTCATCCACCAGGACCCCCAAGTCCTTCTCAGCAGGGCTGCTCTCAATCATCCCCCAGCCTGTACTGATACTCGAGGATGCCCCTACCCAGGTGAAGGATCCTGCACTTGGCCTTGTTGAATGTCATGAAGTTCACATGGGCCCATTCCTCAACCTTGTCCAAGTCCCTCTGGATGGCATCCCGTCGCTCAGGAATGTCAACCACACCACTCAGCTTGGTGTCATCAGCAAACTTGCTGAGGGTGTTCTCAGTCCCACTGTGTATGTCACTGATGAAGATATTAGAATACTAGTCCCAGTACAGACCCCTGAGGGACACCACTTGTCACTGATCTCCACCTGGACATTGAGCTGTTGACCACTACCTATGGATGTGACCATCCTACCAATTCCTCATTCACCCAACAGTCCACCCATCAAATCCATATCTGTCCAAGTTAGAGAGAAGGATGTTGTGAGGGACCGTGTCAAAAACCTTACACAAGCCCAGATAGACGAGTTCCATAACTCTTTCCTTGTCCACTGTTATAGTCACTGCATCATAGAAGGCCATGAGGTTGGTCAGGCAGGACTTTCCTTTGGTGAAGCCATGCTGGCTGTCTCAAATCAGCTTCCTGTCCTCCATGGGCCTTAGCATAGCTTCTAGCAAGATTTGTTTCATGACCTTCCCAGGCACAGAGGTGAGGCTGATGAGTGGGTAGTTCCCAAGGTCCCGCTTTCTACCTTTTTAAAAATGGATGCAATGCTTCTGTTTTTCCAGTCAGCAGGGACTTCACCTGACTGCCAGGACTTTTCAAATATCATGGAGAGTGGCTTGGCAACTACATCAGCCGATTCCATCAGGACTCTGGAGTGCATCTTGTCAGGTCCCATGGATTTGTGCATATTCAGGCTCCTCATGTGGTCTCAAACTTCATCTTTTCTTACAGTGGGAGGGACTTTGCTCCTCCAGCCTCCGTCTTGTGATCTATCCCCTCAAGAGGTGTGGGAAGAGACACTGCCAGTGAAGACTGAGGCAAAGAAGTCGAGTACCTCAGCCTTCTCCTCTTCTGTTGTTACCAGTTTGCCAGTCTTGCTCATCAGGGCAGGGAATGAGTATGGTTTCTTTGACCTAATGATTGATAGGTGCTATTCTGAATGCAAATTCATATACCGTTTTAAATTAAACTCAAATTATTTTCCATTTACAAATGTGTCTCCATTGAAAGGTCTTTGTATATTTGTTGTTCTGTTTCTAAACATTCATTATACGGCTACACCCTGCAGTATCTGGCTACTCACTCCTCCCTATGTCAAAATCGTTCCAGGTTAGTAGCCCTTCCATACGCACATTGGTAGAACTGGGCCACAATTTTACAGTAAGTAACCTCCAGATAAACCTTAGAAGTGATTGTGGTGGGAGAGACAAGAACCAGGTCTCCACTTTGCCAGCTGAACACCCAAGCTAGAGAACTATATTCCTGTTGATGCTCTTTCCTTTTCATCCATGAGTCACACATTCCTTTCTAAACAGCACACCAATTTTAACAAGAAGGCTATACAACTCACTGTACTATTGTATGGTGTTAGGATGGTGTCTTCCCCCCAGGACATGTGTTGACCATGAGGGTGAGAAAGGCTCGGAATCCACGTCTCTGTGTCTTTGAGAAAAGTTGTATTTATCTGGTACTTATAAAAAGAGTAGAAAGAAGGCACAGACATAATTCGTTCTGGCTGTGTTTTTGAAGGAAACCGCTATCCTTGATTAGTCCTTTGGAAATATAATTACTAGAAAAATAGTCAGTTTGTATACAAAGTTATTAGTGTCACATATATGTAAGATATTATTTCAGCTCTAAAAAACAGTGGGGAGGGTTGCTACATCCAGCGCTTCATCTGGACTTTATAATCATCTACGCCCTTCATTGGACTTGTATGCATTTATATATTTCTCAGAAACATTCACATTTGTTTTAACAAGAATCTTAGAAAACTTCTGTGCAAGTAGCAACTGACAGTAAAGAAAATGAGAGGCAAGTCTAAGAGTAAAGTTATGTTGTCTGTATATATCCTTTCACAGCTGCAGAGAGATGTAAAAGATTCTTAACAGAAGCTTAAGTGAGCACAGCAAAATGGGCAACCCAGCTTGGTCCAGTCTCTTAAACAGAACTGTAATACTCAAAATTCACATATAGCATGGCCCTACATGCACCAGAATAGGTGTTCTTTGTGTTACTGAAATAGCTCAAAGAGCACTTAAATTACTTCTTACAGGCAGCTGAATGTACTTTTGTATTTTTCCTTTAATGAAACAGGTGTGTCCCTCCCACAACGTGAGAGAATCTTTAATGGCATAGAGCTATTTTAACATCACTTTTCCTTTTCTATCAAAGGAGGTCTATCCCAAAGTCAGGTGGCATAATCAGGGGCTGAGCCAACACCAGCTGATCTTGCCAGACAGCAAATTTCCTTGAATGTTGTAGATCAACCATCCCTGATTCAAAGCTAAGGGTAGAGGGGGAGTTTGCTATCATGTTGCAGATTGCTATATTCAAGATGATAACTGAGTACAGCTGTTTCCTTCTGCAATGGCTGCTGTAAGGGGTCCAATTAAGATGTCTAAGGAAATCTAGAATCTGTACTTCTGTATTTCCACTGGTAGTAAACACAGGAAGAAAACAAAGAAATAAACATTACAACTGCAGCTGTGAAAATACTGTGTTTCTTAACATGGCAAGTCATTAGCTATCTGAGATGTCAGTGATTCACTATTATTAGACTCAAAGATCTCTTTACTAAAAAGGGCATATGCTTCAGGTTGAATAAATTAATTTTTATACCAGACTGATGTTACACTATGATCTTCTTTATTTATTTTCCAGCAGACAAGGAATGTTTGCTGAGACCACCTTCTATAATTATACAGTCTTTAAAAATCTCATACTCTGCACATGCTAATCCTTGGTGTAAGATATTACTAGCTTTGTGCCCAGGAGTCTTGACTCATGAATTATTGGTGAATGTGTGTGTCAACTCTTTCCTTATTTGATAGGAATGTCTAGACATGAAACTATATTAATCTCAGATTTGTTGAGATAGCAGTTACTAAAAAGTGTGTTTTCCTTCTTGTCCACAGTGTTGCACCATAGCAGATAATGGATAGAGAGAGATAAATAATAAAATTAAAAGCTACTAAGATATCAGGTTGAATTTTAGAAAGTAAAAAGTGTCACTGTCATGTGTGAAAAATTCCTTACATAGCTTCCTTTAATGTTTTTTGTTAAAGAATTCAGATAAGAATCAGTGGGGGTTTTTTCTTTCTTCAATGATATTTGTACATGTACATAACTAAATATATGTGTATTTCATATGGATATATATGTATCAGTAGACAAGCATCAGAAATACACGCACATGTACACACACATATTCAGACAGTCTTCTTACATGCTATTATTGTATCTGAACTGCTGCTTCTGTTTTTTGTATCTTTCATATAAAAATACAATGTGGCGCACAAGTATCCTTCAGCTTTGGTAAAGCATTCAAAATTTGATCCTACTAGCAGTGCTGTACTGGTTTACTTACAAGTAAGTAAAAAGTTGCCTCTTTTAGCATGAAAGTCTGTTTCCCTAACACATTTGAAAGAGCAGGTCTCCTTGTGACAACTGTAGTTCAGCTTAATTAGGCAAAATTGTCACTGAGTCCAGAACAGGCATCAGGCATCATTTATGTAGAATCAGAAGATTTTAAGGGATGCTCATTGTGATTATTTCTTCACTCCTTACAGGTTTAAGTGCTGCATTCCTACTCATGCCTAGTTCAAATACATGTGTGATCCACACAAGATAGCAGCATCACAGAAGTGTACAGAAATCCAAATTTTGGAGCATTATGATATATTTGAAAGGTCCTGGAAGACTAAATTTGACAAATGCCTGCAACATCTTTATCTGCCCTTTCTTCAATAGCTGCCACTTCTGTTTTTTCTATTACTCTTTTACTATTTCAAGTTGTTACATTTCCTTTGGTCATTTTTTCATGCATTTTTGTGTATCAGTTTCGGTGCAAAATTAGAAAACTTGCAGCTGTAAGATAAAATAATTAACCTTCAAATTAGAAAAGAATCTTTATATTGTTACTAAAATAAATATTTCTACACTATGTGTAATATATATGGTGTCAGATAATGGTTTCATTGGCACTTATTTGATACCTAAATGGCAGATCTGCCCAGATTTCTATTGCACTGCTGTTTATTACTCACTGACTCTTTATAGATACACTGTGTTTATTTAGAGTATCTCCTGTTTTCCATAATTAATATGGAATGCGATTTTCAAGGCCACTTTCCATAGAGTGCAAGAGCTCTCGATACCCAGGTGTAAGAAGTCAGGAAAGGAAGGCAAGAGACCAGCATGGCTGAGTCGAGACCTGCTGGTCAAACTAAAGGGCAAGAAGGAAATGCACAGGCAGTGGAAACAGGGACAGGTACCCTGGGATGAGTAGGATCAAAACAAAGACAAAAAACTCTGCAACGATAAAAGTGGGTCATATCTTCAGGATAATGATGTCCATTATAGATCTCAAGAAAATTTTTCTTTGCCATTCAGTTTTGGCAGTGACATGCAGTGACAATATAATGCAATGGAGGTTTATGGGAACAAGTTTGTACAAAACAAACATTGTGTATGTTATTCATTATCCAGATAACACTAACAATGAAAAAATAGTTAGTTTCTGTACCTATGAAATTGGAAAAAATGGTCTTGACCTTGTAAAAGACCTTGTAACATTTGTGAACCTTTTGTCATCATTTTAAATTGGGACATGCCTGTTGGAAATACTTAACAATATCCCCTCTGAATTACAGCTTGTAATAAGGTATAGTTTGCAAGAAATTTCCATAGTTTTTGTTTGTTTGCTTTTTGCTGTTTGGTTTTTTTTTACTAACACATAAACTCATTAAAGGGCTCTTGTGAGCTCATATGCTTGTGCAGTAACCCTCTGTGATGATTTTGTTAGGTATCACCAAGTATTACACATGTGCATGAATACGCATGAGAATACATGTAGATGTATAAAAAAAATCCACATATGACTATTACAAAATTCTCTGTTGGGATCTCCACTGGCTAAAAAGCATTAGAGATGTCACTGCTCAACTGTATTAGTGACTAAATAAACCATGAACCTGGTAGCAAAGGTGCTTATTTGGGAGATAAGTGTTTTAATATTAAACCTGGATCTCCCATTTATAGGCAAAGCAAGCAGAAAAGTAAGTTTGTAGGAAGGAGTAATAAAGCAGTCTTCCAGAGTATTTTAAAAGAAAACAGCGTTGCCAATGCACTTCACAGAATCACAGAATCATTAAGGTTGGAAAAGACCTTTAAGATTATCAAATCCAACCACCAACCCAACACCACGACGCCCACAAAAACATGTCCCGAAGTGCCACGTCTACATGTTTTTTGAACATTTCCAAGTGATGGTGACTCTACTACCTCCCTGGGCAGCCTGTTCCAATTTTTGACCACTCTCTCCGTAAAGAAATTTTTCCTAATATCCAGTCTAAACCTCCCCTGGAGCAACGTGAGGCCATTTCTCTCGTCCTGTCGCTAGTTACTTGGGAGAAGAGACCAACACCCACCTCACCACAACCCCGTCTCAGGTAGTTGTAGAGAGCAATAAGGTCTCCCCTCATCCTCTTCTCCAGACTAAACAGTCCCAGATCCCTCAGCCACTCCTCATAACACTTGTGCTCCACACCCCTCACCAGCTTCGTTGCCCTTCTCTGGACACGCTCCAGCACCTCAATGTCCTTCCTGTAGTGAGGGGCCCAACACTGAACACAGGATTCGAGGTGCGGCCTCACCAGTGCCGAGTACAGGGGCACAATCACTTCCCTACTCCTGCTGGCCACACTCTTTCTGATACAGGCCAGGATGCTGTTGGCCTTCTTGGCCACCTGGGCATACTGCCGGCTCACATTCAGCCAGCTGTCAACCAGCACTCCCGGGTCCTTTTCCTCTGAGCAGCTCTCCAGCCACTCCTCCCCAAGCCTGTAGTGTTGCATGGGGTCGTTGGGAAATTTTGAGTTCTTCTTCCAGGTCAAAGTTTGGGTGTTTTTTTCTAGATGTCAGTATTTCTTATGAAAGACAAATATTGACTTCTTCTAAATTGAGTGGTAAAAATGTGGAAGCAGAAGAGGGATGGATGAGCATTTTTATTTGTGAATGAGTTGTAAATATTCCCAAACAAAATAAATCTTATTTTTAAAATATAGATAAAAGACACAGTAGCATTTTCCAAATCTTAGCATCACCCTGCATATTTGTAAGTAACTGAGACTAGGGCTGTAGTTGAAAAGTATTTTCTTTCCAGCAGAGGGACTGTTAAGGTTAAACGTGAATGTGTTAATTGAATTATCTCCATGAAAATAAGAGCCTATCAAGATTTAAAAATAACCATAAAGGTCACTGAATTAAAACATTTAGCTAGTAGAATAGGTACTTGGAAAATTTATGGCCTTAGTAAATAAAGCAAATAAGGTAACAAGAATGAGGACATTCAGAGATTGTCGTGTGTTATTATGGGAGGAAAAGGTAAGCTCTGTGAACTTTACTGAAATTATTGCCATGATAATGCCAAGTGGTCAATGCTTTGTGTTGTAAGCAAATGGCCACATACACTGTAAAATGAGTATAGGTATATAAGTGACATTGCAATTGTTCATCTTATTTTTAAGTGAGAACAATTTTTACACAAATGTGATCATTAAATAACAACAAGATAATTGGTTCAGGAAGATCTGAACATTTACATGACCATATAAGTCAGTAGAACAATGCAGCCTGCTCCACTTACTCCAGTAGATGCTCCTGTAGAGACGGTGTTATGTCTTCATTTCTTTCTTCCTTCTTGGAATATTTTCCTTCTTGGTGGTGTCTCAAGAGAAAGCAGTCTCTGTGTTCAAAAATTATATCAATAGCAAAAGGGTTTTCCTTCTCTTCATACTACTAGGTGATTGCATTCTCTTTTACATCTTCATGAACACAGACATTTTAGTGCTCACTAGAGTGAAATTATATAAAAGTAAGTTGCAAACATTTTCATTCAGGTCATGGAATCTAGGGTTTTGATTTTGTATAGCTAGTCATCATCTTTTTTTAGATGAAAAGGCTTTTTGTCCTTCTATGGACATGTAAAATCATTGCATGTAAAGTAAGAAATGTGGGCATCTTGAAATATTTTGGCTACATTTTTTCTTACCCAAGTATGCTGAGATAAATACTCAGGTGCCCTTGATATCCGAAGACAGTAGGGAATCAAGACCTTTGGATTTGTTCAGACCACTTAGGAACCAAAAAAAGAATGGAAAAAAAAGGACATTTTTATTCTCCCAGGGAGAGAAAAGAACATTTCTTTGTATTGTGCCTCGATCAAGAATACTGCATCCAGCTGAGCCTGATCAAACAGAAATACATGGCAGTGTTTGTGTACAGAATACACACAGACTCCGAGACACAGTATGAGACATAATGCCTGCTGTCAGACTTTCCGCCCTCTGCAGTGTATTATCTTCTAAAATCCATTTTATCGCATACAGATTTTGTTAGGGATTTTAAATTTTTTTTTTAACTGAATGCATCTAGTCCTGTTTTAGAGATCCATTAAACAGGCAAGGCTTCCTTTCTGTCTCAGGCATGAAGCACAAGGATGACAGTCAGGAGACAGTTATTTCTCTTCCCTATCGATTGAGTGTGTTACCTTGGAGAATTCACCTTCTCTCTCTGGGCCTCAGTTTCTAACATCAAAAACTGAAAAAACACCAACATCGCAACATGGCTATTGGCAGGCATTTATGTGAGATATTCAAAAGGACATGAAAACACAACTAGGTTATACCACTGCCTCCTGCAGTTCCCAGTGATGTGCAATGCTCAGTAACAGGACATGGCTAAGTCTTTTCCGAACAAGATGGAAATCTATTTTTAATACCCCTCAGTTATTTTTCTTTGATTCTATGAATTCACACACTCCATGCTTGAACCCATGTAAGTTTTTAACATCAACAAGTATTCTGTGCCAAGGATATACACTGAATGAAGAAATGTTTATATACTACCTTCTTCTCTTTTTGGATGTTCTTTAGTTCTTGTAATGTTAGTCTCTTATGCATTTTCTTCATGATATACATTACTTCATGCATCTTTATATAACCCCCTCAACTTAACTCTTATCTGGGCTGGAAAGCTGTAATCTATTCAACAATTCCTTCTACAGTTTGATACTTTTAAACGTTTTTGTCACACATCTCCAGACCTTTCCCAGTTCTAATGTAAGGTTTTCACTAGTAAGAATTGTACTCAATATTCAGAGGCACATATACTATGTATTTCTACAAAAAGGGCATAACAAAGTATTCTATTTTGTTTTCCATTTCTTTCATAACAATTCCTAGAATTACATTTGTTTTCTTGACTACTGCTGCACTGACCTGACACTTTCATAGAGCTATCTATTATGACCCAGAGATCTAATTTCTCAGTAATGATTATCAAGTCAATCCATCACTGTATATACAAAGTTTTTTCATTGTTTTTCACTAATCATGTTCAAGTTCCACTTGTGTCTGATGCATAATCTCTGACAAGTTCCTAAGATTCTTCTATGTCCAGTGACTTTCCTAATTCTGATGTGAATTTTATTGTATTCACTATCGCCCAGTGAATTGTCTCGGAGCTGTTCCACTCTGCATAAACAATTCATTGAGGGAAGGATTTAAATATTCCAGACAGCCCCTCTGCATTACCTTGGGAATGGCAAATTATTTGTACAAAATGAAATTGTTCCAAAGGAAACAAGACAGACTGAAAGGAGGTTTATCTTCATAGAGTTCCTCTATATTCAAGAGAAAGAAATTTGTGGGAAAGACTACCTGAGGTGCCCTAAGTTTGTCCCAACTGGCTATTCAGGACTCTTTGCCTCTTGTATGGACACTCATTTGACTCACCTCAGTGGACAGAACATTCATTTGAGCATTTAGAGAGGTAATGTAGGGATTCCAACAAGAATATCCATCATTCAGGGTAAATTCCTGGGCTACTGGGAAAGTGACCCTTTTATGGTAAGTCTTGTTATTTCACTGGTTTGGACAAAGCGTTCTTTACTGAATTGAAGAAACCTTTCCTGATGAAAGTTATGGGATATTAAATTAAGATGTACTATCACAAAAAACTGAGTATAGAATAGTAAGAAAGTAGATGAGTAGATGAAAAATAACTCCTCTGTAGTTAAAAGGGAAATAAATTATATACTATAACTATGAAAAGTTGAAGGGTTAAGACAAAACAAGCTCAGTGTTCTATTTGAAATTTTAAGATAACTTACAGCCATTGGTGAGGCTGTAAACTTAACCTTAAATCTAAACTTTTGTTTTTAATTTCTGTGGTTTAGGTCAGATTCACAATGAAGTCTTTGTAGTAGGTGCATCCCCGGCCTGGGACATCAGGCACCTTCCTGGGCCCCCAGGCTGGGATGGTGGCCCACAGGTGGTTGTGGCTCAGTGAGGCCCATGGCCATGCACATGGCTGCAGGGCAGCAGGAGCTGGAGCTCTGGCAGGACCAAGGTGAGAGCCTCAAGTGAAAGCACCTCTCTGGTCAGTGTTCAGCCCCATGGCTTCTGGGAGCCTCTGCCTAGGGTCATCACTGGGAAAGGGCCACCCGCAGCTGCACCAGCTCTGAGCTGGTCCAGAACCCTGAAAGCCAAACCTCCAGGAACCTCCAAAGATGTTTTCATGGCCCTTACAAAATCTTCTACTCAGAAATGTCTGAAGTAGATAGCAGAGGTCACTGTCATTGTGTTGATATGAATTATAATGTATGCAAAATATTCTGAGATTGTCCACAAAGCAAAGCTCATTAAATGTCATGGACAAGGACCAACCAATTTCTATGTAGTTGTGGGGCATTGATATGGTTTAGGCATGCATCTATTTAAAACTGTCTAAACTGAAGCCATATCTTGGTAGCCTCATAAACAGAGCTTCAGATGTGAAGGAAATGCTAACATTGAAAACGTATGAAGGATGAAAGATTTTGGCTAGTTTGGAATCTACTCTCTGAGTAGATGAGACAGGACGGGAATAGTGTCATAACTGAGAAATTAAGTACTTGAATTCCACTTCAGTCATTTGAGGTACCTTGTTCATCTTCTGGACCACAATTCTTTGGATCCTGACGAAAAAAATGAGCTACACTTAGTCTTACAGGCAACATCCTACCTGTGAGATCTGTCTCTTCCTACAATACTATTTACACACTTTATATAGATTCTGGATAAAACCCCAGGTTAATGATGGGAATAGGAGTCCTTCTCCTGAACACTTGCTCATGAAGTTTTGCTTCTTTGCTTGACGACTTCTACTAGCAAAGTTGCATTCTTTGTTATGTGATGATAGCTTTCATGAGCTTGAGAAAGAAGTGTAGGTGTTCCCGCACTCCGCTGCACAGAAGCTGATGTTTGCTGACAGGAAGGAGTGCTGCCAGGCTGAGATGAGTACTGAGATGTGGTTGTGCAGCGTCCTGGAGAGGTCCATGCCTGTTTTATTATGGGCAATGTCCACTTCTCTTGACTGTATAACAAAAAGAAAACTGGTTACAATTGCTTTTCATGATAGGCCCAGTCACATCAATTTAGACAGCGTTTACCTTGCCCAACTTCAGGCACATAGGGTTTTGTCACAGGTAAGACAGAATAATCAGCAACCTGCAGTGGAGCTGGTCACTGGGGTTTATTTAAGAACCTTCAATACTAGAGCTGTTACACTGTTTGATTATCTCACATACCCATTCACTTGCTCTACAAAGCGCTATGCTCATGTCTCAATTTCTCTTCCTCACAGGGAGGTCTCTACTGCCCTGGAAGGTAAGGCAGAAAGACTTGTAAGTTTGTGCTGCACAACTGCTGGCAGCTACTAGTTTCAGCCAAAGTCCCTGGGCACCTCCCAACATTCAACTCCACTTCATAGTTCTTTGATCTCCAGGATCATGCCCCACTTCCAGTGCCTTTCCTCCAGTCAGGACATTCACCACCTTCTTTTGAGACCCCCTTTTTCTTTCTGAGACTGCTTCTCAGGAACCCCTCTTTTGAACGCTAGCCTTCTTTCCCAAAACCCAAACCCCAGGCTTTCCTACCTAAAAAATGTATATGCACATGTTCAGCTTCCAAATTGGTGGTTCTTTCTCCCATCTCTCTATAAATTGTAGGATTCGGGATGTGTCACTTGTTCAGTCCAAGAGTTATCAGAATTTGATCGAGTAGTTCCTACTTTTCACAACTGACTACAATTTAAAGATGTAAATATTATTCTGCCTAGGTTTTGAAGGCAAAAGGCTGGGGTTTGAGGAGGTCTGAACACAGTGCAGCATTGCAGGTGCCAAGAAAATGCTGAGGTAAAGAGGGGAGCTTCTTAGTTGTCTTAGGCTTCTTTACAGTCAGGCAATGGTTAAGAGAGATTGTTCTGGATCTCAGTTCTACATTTGAGCATGTAAGACCATTACTTAATTCCTCTTGGTCCTTAAACTGCTTTTCAGAACTGGCTTACCTGTTGTTTTTGCGTTTGTGTTTTTTTCTCTGTTGTTCTATTTCTAGTTCTTTAATAGGAAAAAAATGACACCAGAATAAAAACAACAGAAAAATCCACCTTTTCTATTCATTTTAATTAGGCCCTGAACTCATGACTCTTGTAGTCATACATAACTATTTTAAGTTGAAGATTTTTTTTCTTCTAAAATTTACACTAGTACAGACAGTGAAAAATAAAGTTTAAGTATGTAACGCAGCATAGTGAACTGGAGATTTTAAAAAATCCTTTTAGTACAATAGACTTATTCAAATAGTTATATGCCTTTGGCAGGTATTTTTATATATAAGTGAGATAAGGAGACACACACACTCCACTACAGGTATTTTGTTATTCCTGTTGACATTCATATCAGACATTAAAGCCGCTTATAATCAGCCTGAACATTTCTATTGGCTTTAGGGAATGGCATATGTATGTTATGGGGTTTTTTTCCTTTTCTTCTTTGGTTACTACTCAAATGTTTATTTATTGAAAATTAAAGATTCATTTACTAATTATGTCAGAGGTACTGTAAACTTAAGAGGTCATAATAAGTCATATATATCATAGTGTTCTATATACACCAAGGAATCCCATTACATTACTTAAAAATGAGATTAATTAGTATGTCAGTTTTGATAACAGGTAAAATTGTTTACACCTATGACTTAAAAATTAGAACATGTGTTCACATGGAAGCTCTGTGTGAGCCCATTATTATAAGCTATTGAAGTCTTGAATAGCAGTCCTGAGGGAACAGCTTAGTATTGTTTTTCCCTATGTTTAGCATGTGTAGTAAATCAACTTCAATATTTTTAAACAGGGATTTTGTATCTGAGATTTTATTTTCTGAATGTCTTTTGCACAGCATGGCTTCAGAATATAGGAAACAATAGGAAAAACCGTCTCAAAATGACAAAATGGTACTTACTCTGCTCTAAAATTATCACTTGGGAAGGAGAAATGAGAAAGCACAGTGTCATGCAATTTTTGTATTACAAAAATGTATTAATCTGCATGTGTTACTAGCATAAGACACAGTCATTTTTTTCTGTGCAAATATTAAAGCTCAGTTACTGGAAGCAATGGAGGAGTCTAGCTCTCACATTAGCACTGTTGGGGCAAAATATGTACTCCAAGACAGCTGAAGGGGGCCATGGGGAATGACAGGATTCTCTCCCCTAAGACTATTTCACATGCTTAATGCATATATATTTGTGAGTTCAGAAGGTGGAATACTTGTGAATTTGGGAACAGCTGCTCCTAACACAGAGTGACATGTGCAAAGGCTTCAGCCTTCTTCCTTGCTCTTTTTTTGTGTGAATGGCCCCCGTTCCAAGGAAGAGAATCCATGGCACTTGCTGTAGGTAGTAGGAGGTTCATGAGAAGTGAGCACATGAGAACTCCAGTTTTTCAAAAGTGTATAATCTGGTTTATAAAGACCGATTTTGACCTATCTGGAAAAATACATGTTATTTTGTAAAAGTGACCTCTCTGTTAAATTGTCCTGGCACTACCTCAAGGACAGGGCTGTTAAGACCTCTGCATGTATTTTAACATGGGTAACATTGCATTCCTCTGGGTTTTATTGTTAAAGTACATATCGTGTTGGCTAAAATGTTTCAGAAACGTAGTCTGACTCCAGGTCTGTAGATCATTAGTGTGAGCACTAAAAAACTCTACACACCAGAGCCAACTGTATTTTGTCATTTTGCAGAATCTTAGGATAAGTCATGTTAGGTCATCCAGAAAATATTTCTTCCAAACCAGGAATTCTTCTTCCACTAAACTTTCCAACTGTAACTGTACTCTACATCTACTCCTGTTTTAAATATTTCAAGAGACAGTTTCTACTTATATTCTAGTCTATGTTACATTCTCACCTCAGATTGTTACAGCAGTGTGCCATGAAGAGAAATCCCAGAAAGATACAAAAGAATTAGTTCTTTCATAGGAGAGAATAAATGAAATTTTCCCTAATTCATTATTGGGTATATTGGCTTAGTGAAAAGGGCATATTTCAAATTTAATTTTTAAAGGATTTTTTTTTAAAGCAGATTCTTATGTTTATTTTTAAGAAGAACATTTAATAAAAATCTTGCACAATTCTGGAGGTAATGGATTTTTTTCCGTTCATTCTACTATTTCTTTATAAAAAGCACCTAAAACCCCCATAATTACTTATGATACCAGATAAATAATTCCATTCTCAAAGACTAAAAACCTAGAAAATCTACTCTATTATCCAATGGATAAAACATTAAAGGAAAAATGAAGAGAACTGGAAAATAAAAGGCAAAAAATATGGAAAGAAAAAGATGGAAATACCTCTGGGGAAGCTTTTGAATTTTTTTGGCTTATTGTTTTAAGAAATGAAGATTGTTCTGAAATTCATTTACCTGAAGTTACTGTTGTGGTTAAACCCCAGCCAGCAGCTAAGCTCATTCACTCCCCTACGGCGAGAAGGGTAAAAGTGAGGAAACTCATGGTTTGAGATAAAGACAGTTTAATAGGGAAAGCAAAAGCCGCGCACACAAGCAAAGCAAAACAAGGAATTCATTCACTGCTCCCCATGGGCAGGCAGGGGTTCAGCCATCTCCAGGGAAGCAGGGCTCCATCACGTGTAATGGTTTCTTGAGAAGACAGATGCCATCACTCCGAACATCCCTCCACCCCTTCCTTCTTTTTTTCCCAGCTTTATATACTGAGCATGATGCCATATGGTATGGAATATCCCTTTGGCCAGCCTGGGTCAGCTGTCCTGGCTGTGTCCCCTCCCAGCTCCCCGGGCACCCCCAGCCTGCTCGCTGGCAGCCCAGCACGAGAAGCTGGACTGTCCTTGACTGCTCAGCAACAACCCAAAACATCAGCACGTTGTCAACATTTTCTCATCCCAAATCCAAAACACAGCCTCACATGAGTTTCTGTAAAGAAAATGAACTCTATCCCAGCTGAAACCAGGACAGCTACTGATAATTGTTTCACTGCCCCATACTTTGGTACAGAAATAAGTGTGGATTTTACTTTTATTACAGTAAAGTAGAATTCTGCTGCCCTGGTATGTTCAGCATTCCCAAACTAGAAATCTTCATTTTCTTTTTTTTCACTTTAACCCTGCAGTGTAGTTTTGTTGAGTAGAGGCTTCTACTCAACACGCATATTAAAAAAAAAAAAAAATTTTACAAGTCTAAACACTTTTATTACCCCTTCACAACTATTAAACTAAATTATGTCCCGAGCTATGCCAGTGTAACTGGCTTCAGCACAGCACAAGCAGTCAAAATTGAGCTTGTGCAAATGAAAGTAGGTTTTGACCTAATCACTTCAAAGAAATGACTGATAAAAGTAACAGTGTCTTTATAAATAAGTGAAATGGTTTTTGCCTGTTGCTAATGTATTTTATCTACCACTATAGAGACAATCTACTATTGCTTCAATGGCTGCCTTTCCCTGATTTTTGAAGTTACAGCATTGATCTGAGTCTATACTTCCAGTCCTTCCTGAAAAGTCTATGTTGCCATCTTAAAGCTGGAAATTCACCCATTTTTATACCCATCCCTGGACATGACAGTGAATGGTTTAAATTGTATTATTCTTTACAAATATGTTATGAATTTGAAATCAGTTCCAATTACACCAATTAGAATACTTTGCCCCAATTTAACTTTATGTTGTATAACCATAGCAAAAAGCTATTCTTTTCCAAAAAAACCAGTTTGAAATATTCTTCCTATTTTGATACCCATGTCATTAGGACTTGTTATTTTTTTCCAGGGTAAGGCAATATTTTGCAGTTATTGGCCAAAAGTTTGTTAAGATTTTGGGACTATTCTGTGGACAAATATGCTGACAGACCATACTGGTCTATTAGGAATAGACTAGCAGATATTCTGTGAAATGCTGGGTTGATAATCTGGCTCCATAGTTCTGCTACTGGGTTAAGACAACAGCCATAAAACTATTTTCTTCATTTCCTCTATGACTTCAAGATCAATCATTGTGAGTATTCCCATGTCATCTGGCTTGACAGCTGAGAATATCTGTTTATATTTTTGTTCACTTTCATTGCATATAGAAAGTGGTTCTAAAGTTAGTTCAAGTTTTGGTTACCTCACAAGTGAACATTTGTTATTGGGAACAACAAATTTTATTCATGTTATACCCCAAAGCCTTATGGGAGTTGTGGTCCTTTTTGCTAAGTTTGCTTTTTTGGCCAGAAACTTTTAAGACATTACTTTTGGTCATATGTACGATTTCCTGATATGGTTTATGATATACATTGGCTCAATATTGGTTTTGTAAATACTTTCAAAATACTAATCCTTATCTGCAAAATCCTGTATGATTGAGGACCTAGTTGGTTGAAGTTTTTTATATTTATGAAATATGTTAAAAGAATATACTGCATACTTAACAAAGTAATAGTAAAAGACTTCCATTTTCTCCACTTTTCTATTAGATTAGAGGTAGAAAAGCCTGCTACAAGAATCATTAGTCAGTCTAGTTTTAATTTATATCTCATGCAGAATAGAGTGGCAAACCTGAGTATATCGTTTATAAATCTGCCACTGTGGCTGCTTACTAAACAGAGCATAAAATTAAAAATTTATTTCTTGTTTTAAAATTGCCTTAGAGAAAGATTTTTTATTATTATTTATTGTGCAGAGATAGTTATTTTAAAAACAAGAAATAGTCATGATTTTTATTCAATGTATTACATTCAGAAAGTTTCTTACAGAAGACCTACATAGAGACCTAAGGTCGCATTGACCGCCGTCAGACTACCTCTGTCAGACTGCTGTCAGACAGTCCTTAACCAGGTAACTCAAATTATTTTAGTATGGCTCTGTTTCTTTCATTCTGAGAGTTTCTCATAAAATATTTCTGAATGACTAAGTCAAATGGTTTAGGTGTGTTCACAGTGAAAAGAACGAGACTGTTGCTCTGATCAACACTTTAAAAGGATCTCTAAGAGAGCTGCTAGAAGTACTTGACTTTGCGAATCATGTGTGGACAACTAACTTATCAACTTATTCACATCAACTGAATTAATAAAGAATCAAGTAGTCAAAATAATGCCTTAATAAGACCTGGAATGGAGCTGTTTAGAACGTGTATTTTGCAATAGAGAACACAGAAAAGATCATTTAACTTGTAAGAGATCCAGAGAAGGAAGTCAGCAAGTTCTTATGAGACAACACACTCTTATGCAAGTGTAAAGCTCACATGCAAGGCCAGAGTGGAGAGGGTTTCTAAGCAGGACCAAGCTGTTTTGGGATGTACACTGATGTACAGCTCACTCTTTGTGTCCCTATGTTATGTTCACTGATGGTTCATAGTCCTACATTTAATTTGGGAGCAGCCAATACAGGTATCTCAGCATATGCCATGCAAAACAGATTAATGATAGGAGGAACTGTACACATTTGGTACATTTAATTGTATCATACAAGATCAAAGCCCAAAGCATCCACATCAGTGAATAAAGGGCTCGTCTTTCTTGCTTTAAGGGCAAGACAAGGCTGTAAGGACAATCTGAACTCAGCTTGCAAAAGCTGTCTACTTTGATAATGCCTAATAACAGGTCTCACTTAAAAAGGTGTGGCAGACAACACTCTCTGACACTGGCCACATGACATTTGGCACTATTGCATAATGGTACATGAGAGACTTTTGTAAGTATGCACCAGGGTCTGTCTAACAAAGATCTTGTTATTTTTCTACTTTGTTATCAAACACCATCTGACAGTGGCTTCTGTTTGCGCAGCATGGACTGAGAGAAATTTAGACTCATTTGTAGTCCTGGGCCTTTGTTAAAAGTACAACACAGAATCAGATTGGTGCTCTGTCCAGTCCAGTATATCACGGGAGCGCAAAACAGAGCAGTCACTTCAGACAACAATGATGGAGCCTTTGCAACAGGTGATTACAATGTCAAGTTCCTCTTCATAATTCATAAACTTTAAAACTTTTGTGAGACCTAACTATAAGCTATTGTTATTGTTCTAGACTGAATTCTTAAAATAATATATTAATCTACACAAAAAATATTGTATTCATATATGGTGTTTCCCCTCTGTTTCTCATTATTGTCAAGAGTACTTTAGAATTACATTTGTATGGTCTTTTACTGCATGTGGTATTTCCTTCCACAAAGACACAATCCTTAGATCTCTCTTCCTTCTTTTTCTGTCTGTCTCCGCCAAGAAATTTGAAGCTTTGGTTGGTCCTTCTTTCTCTGGAAATCTTCCGTTTCGTTATACGGAAAGAAATGTTAGATAAGAATACAGTAAGAGAGAGCAGGAAGACATAAACATAAGGACATTGAATAAAAATCACATTATGTGTTTGTAGATTCTCTAGACCACTGCATGTGGAATAATCAATTTCCTTAAAGAGGAGTGTGTAAGTGACTATCCTTTACATTAAAATATAAATATTTGACCCCCCATTATGAAATTAAAATTTTCTTTCATTAGTAACTATATTGATTTTTAATATTTTTATTACTTTTTATTACTTTGTTTGGCTTTTGAAAATAATATTCGTCTATGTCAGTAAATGACACAGATTCCTCTACATTGTGATGAAAAGCACTGCTTAAAACATTTCTATATGTATTTGCCTTTCATTTTATCCTCTTATTTTGCTTGAGAGTTTAAAAATCAACCCCCTGTGTAATCGTCTCTCCTCCAGCCATTTTATTTCTTAATCATGCCCTGCATGTTTCCTTTTAAGCTAAACCTCAAAAATCTTTTAGTTGTTGTCATATAAAAATATATTTATGTCTCTAGACCTAAGGACTTAAGTCCATGTTGCACCTTTGAAGGAGCTGAATTGAGTGATAGGTCCCTCTGCACTTGAGATCTCTGAATTTTACACTGTGTGATTAACATGAGTGATTAACATCTCCAAACAGATGGCCATTAAACATTACCATGAATAAAGGCATGGAGGTTCATCGTCTGCTAATTTAATACATTTGCTGAATTAATAGCTTCTGTGGAGCTGCAGTTTGTAGTGTAAGTAAAACCACCTCATTCATTTAGAGGTCCTATTTAAGATCATCTTATTTGCCTAAGTATAACAGTAATTTTATTCTTACTATGATTTGTACTATAGAAGATGAGCTGAGGAAAAAATCTTTTGGTGCTTAAAGCTATTCAAACACAAAGTGATGGATTATCGGTTTCTGGAGATCCTGTGTTCTAAGTAGATGATAAAGTTAAAGCAAAAATATTATGTCACAGAACCCAGAGAAGAAAATAATCATGGTTTCAAAATGGGCTGATCTGCACAGATATTGTATTGACGTAACTATACTGGTATAGAAGGTGCTATCAAAAACTTTTTGCAGTCCCATACTACAGATGGCATTTTAAAATGTTTTTTCTATGACAACTACATTTAATGGGGGTTTCACAAAGTGTGGAGCAAGCCCTCAGATGAAGAAGTTATAGCGAGTAATTTACATAGCAATTTTGCTGTACTTATTTTGCATCACAACATTATTTTCTCCCTTCCTTCTTTCCTTCATCCCTCCTTTCTTCAAAATGGTCTAGAATAAGAAAGCTGTCTTGCAGCTTGAAAGGAGACAAAAGTGATTGTGGCAACGTAACTGCTAGATTTTTTATCTTCTAGATCTCCAGTATAACTGTGTGCGCGCTGACTCTTTTGGTTGTGCCAAAATGATTCAAGCTGATTTAAAGATTGTGATATTAGAGTTTCCTGACATGGATAGTTTTGATGGAACAAAATTAGGAAAAAACTCATTTTGGCATATATGCAGGAATAGTGACCTCTGTCAACAAGGCATGGTTGAACAGCTGTCAATGTGTTGAACACAGTAATCTTTTCTTTCAACTCAACAACAGCCAAGACAGCTTGCCAGAGTGTAACTTAAAACAACATACTATTTCTGAATAAAAAGAACAGACAACTGAAAGTAGAAGTGATTAACTTCATTCTGAGGAATCATCCTATGGTAGCACTAAAGATTCTTTAAATTCAGATCACAGAATATTTCCTTAATATTTTCTTCAAAACAGGGTGATTAAATTGAGTTCTACTAAGACTACCATGCTCTTCCAAGTAATAGACTAAGAGATAAGAAACATGGCAACTGTAGATCCACCCAGTCAAATACTCTGTCCCTGGAGGTGACCAATATCAAACATCTATCAAGAGAGAATAACAGATAAAGATGCAGCAACAGCTTCCTAGCTTCTAGCAATCCATGATTCAGCGACAGTGTGTTACATTTATCTCTGTGTTTAGCCTTTGGCGGAATTCTGTTCTACTAATATGCATAATTCTTTTCTGAGTCCATTTGTGCTTTTGGCATTCACCAATATCCCAAGGCAAACAGTTCCACAGCTTAAGTACATATGTACTTTTGTATGAGTCTGCACCAAAAAGTTTCATCTGATGACTTCTTAATCACTGTGAGAAATTATGAATAATCACTGTATATTCACCTTCTCCTTGTTAACTGTGATTTTTGTGCCATTACCATTTGACTTGTCATTTATCCTTTGTTAAAAAATGTTAATCAGTTTCTCCAACACATAAACTAATCTACAACAATAAGTTTTTATCAATTTTTCCATGTTTTTCTCTATTTCTACTAAAGATTTCCAATGAAGGAAGCTGAACTGTACATAGCATTTAAGATGCAGATAGTCTAGAGATTTAGAGAATATCATGCTTTCTGCTTTATGTTCTATTTATTAACAGTTCTTGATGTTATCTTAAGATTTCTGCTGAACATTGATCAGATTGTCATTAAACAATCAAAAATTAGCCAAAGAAAACCTTTCTGAACTGGAATAGTTTTATTTAGAGTGCATCACAAAGTGGCACATTTAGGATTGTTTTGTGTCTGTCTTTGGTTTGTTTTTCCCATGTGCACTGCTGCAACTTCATGTCCCACTCTTGCAATATTGTGAGGTCAATTACAATTAAATCCTCCTACCAAGTCTTTATGGGCAGCCTTTATTTTTAGACATCTGGATATTTTTGTGTCATTGTTATTCACAGCTTCAGTAATTATACTCTTACCATATTATTTATAAATGTATTGAATATCACAAATTTCACAGAATGTTATGGTGGTATTTATTCCCTGTACTTGTCAACTGACAAATGCTGTTCTAGATTTTTTATCTTATCTTTTCAAATGTACTGATGGCAATTACCCAAGAAGTCTTATTTTCCATCAGTTTATAGTATGATTAACATTAAATTAAATTGAAGGGGATAACTCATAGATGAAGACACAGAAATTCACAGACCTACATGAGGCAAATGTGAGATCTTCCCTGGTAGTCAGTGCAGAGCAAAACTTACAGTCTGAACAGCTTTTCATCTTAGTCTAAACTAGACACTTATGTATGGTTCCACAATAATGGGATCATTTTTGTTTACAACACCGTTGTGTCCTTCAAAGAGTTTTAGAAAATTTTGGGAAAAAAGTTTTTCTATAAAACCCATCTTTACTCTTCTTTATTATAAGGTATTTTTCCTTGTATCATATTTATCCATGTTTCAGTTTCTTTTACTCTTTATTATACTTTGTACTAATTTCCCTAATACAGAAGGGAACTACTGGTCTGTAGTTTTCCAGATTCCATTGAGTCCTGTAAAACAGTGAAAATTATATTTGCCACATTTCAATCTATTGATAATAAATTTGATTAAGTAATAGGTTATGGAATTAGTAATCTGATCTGACAATTTCATTTTTAGTTCTTTCTGAGCAGTGGATGAATATTGACAACTTCTTACTATTCATCTTACCATTTTATAGTGAACACCAATGCAAATAATGCTTTTCTCTCTCTTAGTCTTGTCTTATCTTTCTTGAACATTCATATTAAAACTTTCTCATCTATTGACCTTACAGTTTTTCTGGCAGTCTTCCTGTTTCTGTTGTATTTAAAAAAAAAAAAAAAGGTTTTACTAGTTCTTTTCACGTATATAGCAAGCTGATTTTCAAAACATTTCTTGGACTGTCTTTTTATAATTATATATTTAATCAGAATTTATGCTATTTTTATTTTATTAACTTTTATATTTTTTCCACTTTTTTAAAATGAAGTATTTTAATTATAACAATGTCCTTTAACTCATCTTTTAGTCAAAAGGTCTTTTGGGGAGATAGGGTAGTTGTCATTCTGAAGTCCATTTTAGTTCGTCATGTTTATGTATGCTGAGTAAAGTAGTAATTTTGAACAATGTCCAGAGTGATAGTAGGATTTTTAATCTTTTAGCACCCTTTTAAAATTATTATTCAATTTTCTTTCTCATTCATTGTAGATTTTTTTTTTGCAGTTAAGAATTACAGTGTTGGATTTTCTGGATATCTTTTTTTGCTCCTAAGTTTAAGCACATTGAGGTCAGCAGACCTTCTCCCCTCTCATTAGTTGCTCCATAAAGAAATCTCTTTGAGATCACCCCATCTCTATGGAAACACTGAGATTTCCTATTCCTACTGTCCTTGCTGATGTTGCAGTTTCTGTGATTTGCTTAGCACGTTATAGTTGTGTGACATGCCATTTAGGTACCTGACAGTGAAGTTGTCCACTTGTTCTCTTCTTATTTATGCATACAGTCCATATATTGTTTGTGTTACTTGCTGACTCGTTAAGGAATTGTCTTGTTTGACTCTACTGCTGAAATATGTCAGTCTTCTACTGAAAAGACACACTCTACCTCTGCGAGGCTCTCCGTTCTTATTATTCTCATGGTTATCTTGTTCCTACCGTGTTTCTGATAATGTCCTTTAAAATCGGCTGGTATATTTCACCCACACTTTAGATTTTCACTTCTGTCATGTGTAGATGAAATAAATCATATCAACACCTGCCATACTACTTAAGGATTCAGGGGTTTTGTTTCCTGTACTAGAGGATGAGTCATCACAGCTGGATGAGAAGGTATTTTAACCATAGTTTCTGTTATACGAGGAAGATTGAAATGACTAAAGACTTAGAATCCAAAAGAATTATCTATACTCCACTCCTGTTTTCTCGTTCAATCTGAAACATCAAGGAAGAATCCACTGATAGAACCAATATAGTGTAATCCAAACTGAAATTTGGGCTGTAATGACAAAATGGCAGTGTAGAAGTCTATATGGAGAAAACCATTGATTTTCTGTGGTGTCTGAAGTCGACACATGAATGATTTTCACTTCTTTCCAGTCTCTCATTTTCATGCCTGAATGGTTAAACATTAAAAAAAAACAACAAACAAGCAAATAAACAAGCAACCAAACAAAAAGAAGAGGAAGAGAGACAGAGAAAGAGAGAACATTTAATATTTAATTGCTTTTATTCATTCTGCCCTCATATGAAAGGTTTCTCACAGCCAGACAGCAAGCAATATTTTTCCATTCCTCAGCTTTGCTTTAGAAACACAAGCTCAGCATTTTCCTGGACTCAGGCACAAGTATGTCAGAGCGGTTGGAGCTCTGTATTGGGTCTGGCTGAGATGGAGTTGATTTTCCCCATAGCAGCCCCCATAGCGCTGTGCTTTGTATCAGTAGCTAGAACGGTGTTGATAACACACCGGTGCTTTGGCTACTGCTGGGCAGCGCTCGCGCAGCATCAAGGCCGTATCTCCAAGATTTCCCCTCACCAGTAGTCTGGGGGTGGGCAAGATCTTGGGAGGGGACACAGCCAGGACAGCTGACCCAAACTGGCCAAAGGGACATTCCATACCATATGACATCAGCTCAGCAACCAAAGCTAAGTGAAAGGAGGAGGTGTGGGAGACATTAGTTTTCTGACATTTGTCTTCCAGTGCAACCGCTACACATACTGAAGCCCTGCTTCCTGGGAAGTGGCTGAACATCACCTGCTGATGGGAAGTAGAGAGTAAATATTTTGTTTTCTTTTGCGTCCATGCGCAGCCTTTGCTTTCTGCTTATTAAACTGCCTTTTTCTTGACCCACAAATTTGGGGTGTGTTTTTTTTTTTCTTTCCATCCTAATTTCTCCCCCCTGTCCTGTTGAGGAGGGGAGAGAGAGAGTGGCTTGGTGGCACCTGGCATCCAGCCAAGATCAACACACAGCTCTCAATCTCCCCATTGTAAGAACAATTTCATAATAATTGCTAAATTTTATCATAATTTTCAGGAAAATATTATAAATGTAGATCTAAAATTTAAGTGTTTATTATCCTCATTTTTAAAGAGTTCATAATTCTTTATTTTTACTTTTGTATTTCACATATGTATGAACATTAAATATTTAGGAAATAATATCTATGGCTATAAAAAAAGGTAACTGAAAGAAGAGGAAGAATGAATGCTGATAGTCATGCATATGTTTACATTTAAGGTCAAAAGAAAAAAAGTTTAATAATTTTCTTTTAAATCATGAAATTCAAGACATTTTCTAGTCTTTTTATGTATAAAGTACCATACAGGAAAGAAAAAAATACATTAGGCCTTCAGATGCTGAGTTGGCAACAGTCCTCAGTGGGATGGATTAAGTTACCTTTAGAGTGCCGGCTGGGGCTAAACCACAGCAATAAGGAAGTATGTTTTTTAACGGATGGATGTACCATAGATAGAATTGAACCTGGAAGTATGTCTTTAGTCTAGCTAATAAAATGAGATAATGAAATCATAATTTTATTTAAAGTGGAGTGACAGGTTATTTTCCTGTCCATGTGAGGACACCATAATTAAATCAGATCTGGTTTTAGTTATACTGTTCCTTGAAAGCAATGGCTTTCAGGCAATTGATGAACAATAATCACAACGTACGGCATTGTATTGAGTGGAAATTCTGTGTCAGTACTGTAAATGCAACATTAAGTGTAAAATTAGTACCAGCAACTTTGGTGCATCAGTAATATGATGTGGAGTTTTCTCTGTGAAAAAATGAAATTGATTTGAGAAGGGAATTTTGTATGACCATAAACAGCAATATAAGCAGAGCAAAGAATTCAGTGGAGCTCTGAAAACTTTGATTTAGGATCTGCTGGAGATTTCTGTGTTTTACTTCTTATTTCAATAAAACACAAGAAAACCAAATAAAAATAGAAGTTTCCTTCCAATGCCAGATGGAAATATAGGCCTGCATTTTTAGATTCACAAGTGATCACATATTAAGTGAAGCTGATCCATGTGAGGGCTAAGAACTGACTCAGGGTACAGTGAAAAGCAAACAGAAGAACATCATACATAATCAAGGAATGTTGGTTAGGTTAATAACAGCCTTTACAGATGAAAAACTAAATTGTGGATGCACGTTGCCAGCATAACCTGACTTGAGAAATTGGGCAGTATGAAGAAGGGACGAAAACAAGGAGAAGAAAACATTCCAGCAAATGTAATTATCATGATTCACTCTCAGGTGAATTCTTCACTGAGGTCAGATCAAGAGCTTAATTTTAGAAACATGCATGGTACCTCAGAAATGCACTCATCTTACTAACACCCATTCTAACACATTCACATGATGTTTAAAAGCAGATAGGTTTAAGTATGTCAACTTTCTAATAATTGTAAGATATTTTAAGGTCCTTATCTTCAAGTGCATTCAGCGAGTCCAGAATTTTCTTAAAAAAGAAGTGTTCCAGGCTGCAGATGTGTTGCAGGTCATTCTGAGCCCTGAGAGTTGTTATTCACTTCAACTGCTGGTATGTATGGACATGCTTCTGGAAAGAAGACAAAGGCACAAACATCAGTGAGTGAGTGGTGTTATTTTAGAGTATTCTGTAGTGCTGGGTAGTTTATGTTACAAATGTCAGGTGTATTTCCTTGTCAAAGACATAGGTGAAGATTTTCTTGTCTTCTCCATGATAAACCCTGATTTAGGAGTGTTGTCTGGGCTGTTCCACGAGGCAACAGACAGGTATCCAGCATGCTTATTGTAAGCCAGGATGTGATCTTTGCATAAACAGAAGATAAATGTTAAACACCTTTTTGGGTAATTCTCAATTTATACTATGAGAAATAAACATAAAAGAAAAAATTCTGCATCACATCTAAGCCCACATAAGCAGGCACTTGGAGGGAAGCTGGAGCTCTATTATTTAGTTAAATGTAACTTCTTAATTAAAAACAACTTTTCTTAAATAATGTGGGGCATTCAATCCTTACAATAACAATTTTGACTGTTATATTAAAAAGGAAATAGGAAAAATAATGCATTTAGTACAGGATATTGGTAATGAAGTAGCCATACAAGCAAATTAAAATCTCCTAAAAATAAATCTTCAAAAGGAAACACAGACAAAAGATTCTCATTTGGGTTTTTCTGTAAACATGATAATACTTCTCCTCCACTGAGAAACTGTGAGATCACACTCTTGGAAGCCAGTCTGATACATAAACGAGTACATTAATTACAGAGACCCCATATTTTCTTGGACAGCTGTTGGGAGACATCAATCCTGCCTCTGTTGCCCCTGTAATATGTGCTATCAGAATAACCATCAGGAAACATGAGTTTCCCCCAGGAAGTTCATTTTAACAAAGGCAAAAATGCCCCCAGTCTGTGAAATAAAAGCAAAATTCAACTAATGGCAATTAGCAAATCCTTTATGCAATTTCTACATGTCCCTCCATCTGAACAGTCTAATTAAATCTCAAGAGGAAATTAAAAAATACCTACAGGTTCATGAATTTCTCAGTTTAGATTACTGCTGCATGAAAGGGAATGCACCTAACAGTTTATACGTAGTTGTTTTCCAGATTTCTCCTGAATGTCTTAAAAAATTTCTAGGTTAAAAACAAGGTTGAAATCTGGGTTGTTTTATTTTCTACCTGTGTACTCTTTAATAGCAAACAAGTAAATCAAGAAAGATAGCAAGCAGATAAGGATAATTATACATGGATAATAGATAGCAGATAATAATAGAAAGCAGACAGATCTCATCTGAATTAGGAGTAAATTAAGATCAGCCCTCTACTCTTCTGACCTAGCTGTTCCATTCTATATCTCCAAACCCATCTGGCCCAGAAAACATCTGGGTTCATTCTCACAAACTGCCTCAGAAAATTAGAATTTTTACCTAACATCATTCTGGCAGATAACGTTAAACACTATGGGGACAGGAACCAAGTTCTTCAGTCTTTTAGAACACAGGATTTATATATTTTATTATAAAATGTTCTGCAAAAGATTCAGAATGGCCAGCTGTTGGGAGAGGCATTCACCATGTCTCCTTTCTCTTCTTTCACTCACATAAAGACTGTTTCTTTTTTTTTTTTTTTTTTTCCCCTTTACATGTTGCCTTTTGTGTCTTTTGTCTGTGGGGCATTTTACATAACACATTTTCATCACTTCTGATAGTTGAGCTGACAAGAACAAATCTTATGTTTGATTTTATGTGTCCAGTACCTCAGTGAATCTCTACTAGTGGGTGGTAGCTTCTGCTTCTGACTGACAAGAAACCTCACATAATTTCTCCGTTGTTATTATGGCACGTATGAATTCACTCTTACATACATTCCTAGCTAGTTTCTTTCATAAATTTCTTCTTGTCAGAAACAACAAACTGGCCTAAGGCTTTTGGTAAATGCCAGCAAATTGTATTCCCTATCACAATGGCTTTCAAAGGTAGTTGTAAACAATAGGATGTGTTTGTGTGGCATATGAATGGAAATGACGACACCATTTTTCTAGCTGAAGCTCTGTTATGGGTCAATCTTTCACAAGAACAAAAAGTCAACGCTAGACTAGAGCAACTGTAAAAACTGGTTTAGTGGAACTTTCATCTTACCATCTTAAAGAGTCTGTACTCCCATGACTTCATAAATCCAGCTTTAGATCAAATTTATTAAACAGGAATGCTCCTGGAACTCTTTAGTACGTTATGGTCAGCTGCCATATTTATTGTGAAGACAAATTCAATGTACTGAAACAATTTTCAGTTGTAATTAGCTTGCTATGGTGTATTTATGAAATACTTTTTAATTTTAATATATTTTGATATTTTAATAATTTTTTTCTACCTCTGTAATTCAGTCAAAATGTTATTTTCCAGTAAGTCAAACCATTATTTTTCTGCTGCCTGTACAGATAATGTACTATAATTTTTAATCTCTAAATGAATAAAATCAGGTTGTTCCAGACACCTTTCTGGTATTCTGTTTATTCCAGAGCCTTGATACTCAGTTTTACAAAGCATTGGTCTGTGAATTCTTTCACTAAACTCCCTTTCTCTTTCTCCTCCCCTCTGGTTTTATACAGTATGCCAGTTTGAACAATAAATAATGCAATATTTTTGCAAATAGTTACAGTTTCCAAAACTGCTGCCAAAAAAAGGGAATTCTTAACTCTTCTTTTTTCAGCGTCATAAAAGCTGTGAGTAGTTTTATACTTGCATGTGTAAGATTATGTTCATCTGTGGCTGAAGTCTTAGAACTAAGCATCAAATTCAAAATTACACACGGATTGCTGAAATCAACGTCATGCAAAGGAAACAATCTTTACTGAGCATGGAGAGTAAACTGATTTGATTTATCATGTAGTTGTTTTGTTTCTTTTCTCACCCTTTCATTCAATTGCAATGTTATAACCTGCTTTGATTTTGAAGGGGTTTTCCGTATTTTTATCAAAGAAGTTTTGATTCATCCATGCAATGAAGGTGTGAAGGTGTACATTTCAATAAAACAAGCCTACTAAATGTTAATGAGGATGTCTTCGCATGGTTTCAGGCATATCAAGTTTAATAGAATTTCAAGAGATTTAAACAAAGTGATCACATCTAGGGAAATAGTCCTGTAACAGAATTAGTTATGTTCACTCAAAACACCAAAGCAGGTTCTGAATTAACTTGAAAGGAATAAACTCAAGTAAATATTCTAAAAGATAAGAATAAAAATACTGACAGAAAAATCTTTATTTTTATGGAGTCTATCAAATGACTTGACTCCATTGGTCTATGTATTCTAACAAGGCTGCAAAACTCGACTCTCATGATAGATTTTTATTCAAGGGTTATTTGGGGTGTGGGATTAAGTTTCAGGTGGTTTTTCATTGGGGGTTTTTTGTTTGGTTGATTGGTTTCATTTGAGTTTGGTTTGGTTTGTTTTTTTCCTCACAGCTTCTTTTCTGTGTAGATTTTGAAGAAGCTGGAGAGAAGAACAAAACAAAAAAAATATGGTCAGTGTCTGCCTGAGTATTGGATTTGATTTTGTTGATATCAACAAACTCTCTGGGACACAAACTCATCAGTTTGATGATGAGTTCTATATTCTAGGCTTATTCTATATTTTTTTGTCAGTTAGTGTGTTATCTGCCAGGCATGATTGCATCAGCAGTAACCATTGGAAGGCATGTTTTTCCATGGAATCTCAGTGTTGCTTTGACATATATTTTATATTCCTTATTTACATATATTTACAGCACTGCTTACATATTTTCATCACAAGTTTTGCAGAGCATTTAGTAGAGATCAGAGCAACAGCCTGCCAACAGCTCTACTTAAACTGTTTTTATTGTCTTTTTCTCTTTCACAAGGTGAATAACATCATTAATCTGTGAATCTATGTAATTCAGCAAACAAAGCTGAAAGAGCTGCCCTTCTCTTTGCATCAGCATGAAATACAGCATGAATTCCAGATTATGAACTTTCAGTTCTCCACTCATATAAATTGTTGACCAATTCATTTCCAACAGTAAAATATATTGCCGGGAACTCAGAGCACCAAAGAATAAATGCTGGCCCAATGCAGCACTGTATCTTGAACAACACTAAATTTTCTTCTTTTGTAAAGTCTGATTAACATATCCAGATTTTATATTCTTGCACTGATTTAACTTTCCTACAAAATAATACTAAGTTGCTTTTTCTGAATTACTTTTTTTTTTTAATATAATGAAGATAAAAGCAGTACAGCTTCACATGTCTTTGAAACATGGTTAACTGATGCCAGGGGTTAGCAAAAGCAGATTCTAGTGGAGTCTTGATGGCTCTTAATATGATTATCAATACTCTGTGATTGAACACGACTGTTTTCTAATTAGAATGCTCTTCACTAATACTGTCTACATTTTGAGCATTGTAATGTATGCCATTATCCTCCAAACCTTCATTATCACTACCATTTTCTTCCTTGTTGAAATCATCTTTTTGACACCTACCAAAAAAATTTCTGGTAGAAAACTTTACCCAAACCATACTGTTCAATGGGCAGAATTTTTGTTTACTTGTAAAAAATGTGTGTAAACAGCTTTTACTTTTGGCTTGACTAACAAGTGTCTTATTCTTATGCCAGTGATAAAATAGAAGATAGATCTCATTAAGATGGAAGGAGATCAAATCAGAATCATGTCAGGGAAACAAGATAAACTACACATTTAATTATGAACATTTGTGGGCTTTAAGGACAGAGGATTTACAAAAATAAATCTAGATAACAAATACAGATGCTTGATCCAACTCAATATAAACACCTGAGACATCTACATCTATGCTGGTTATCTAGCCATCTTTTACATTTAGTGAAGAGAAACGGAAACCTTTAGAATGTGCATAATCTCATTTTACAATAGATGTTGTCCTCCAAAGTGTTTATTTTTCCTTTTACTACAAATTGAATACAGGACTGGTTAGTCCAAATCTGGAGTTCTATATGGAAGTCTACAATTAGATGGGACAAACCCATTCAAAGCCTGCAGAAAATGTTTTCAGGGTTTGTTGTTTGATTCTTTGTTTGTTTGTTTGTTTTCTCTCTCTGTTGTAGACATTCCTCTGAACACCTTGGAGAAAACTCATCACTGACAGTTGTATCTTTTTCTTCACCACAATGTAAACTTACAAATGTATGTTCAGCAGAACTCAGTTAAATTTGTAATAGTAGTATATTTTCATGAACTAATTACCCTGACAATTCTTCTCTCTTTGGAAATGTAATTTCTACACCATGACTTCTTAGATAATTACACAATACCACTTTTCTAGTATTCTTTGCATCAGCATGAAATGCAGCATGAACTCCAGACTATGAATTTTCAAACTCTGCAAGTTTGTTTAAGGAAATCACCAAAATTATTTTGAAGAAATTTGATAGTGCTGCAACTTTATTGAAAAAAAAAAAGACAGTTTCAATCCATTTTTGTTACAAAATATAGAGTTTGAAATTACTTTTGTTATTTAAAATTTTGTTTTAAGTTTGAAATCACTTTTCTCCTTTAAACATTAATTGTAGTAGCAATCACCCAATATTATAAGGGAAACACATCCCAGTGAATCCATTGGATGTTAAGTATTTAAATAGTGATTAACATGAAAAGTTTACATTGACTACTGTCTTGGGACATTTTTCCCATTTTTTGCTTTTTAATGTTTTTATATTTTAGCACTATACTAATTCTTTAATCAAGAACAGAATTTATTTATTTTTTTAAATGTCAGCTAATTCAAAGAGTAATCTTATGCAAAAACTTGGTTTTTAAAAATCTATTTACCATTCAGTATGCAAATTCCTTCCCTACTACATCAATCATGAGGAACATCTGAGAGTTCTTTGTAAACAAAGCAATATGCTGTCACTCATCAAAGGCTGTACCTGAGGTAAATGTGTAAGATAGGAAAAGAAAACAGCAACCCCATACAAATTCTTCATACATGCATCAATTAAACAGTTCTTCTATGTGGCAATACCAGGATGAATATTTAATAGTCTTCCTTTGTAAAAACTCACATAAAAAATATTAAAAGAGAAACAGCAGTCCCAGTGCCTAAAATAGAAATATTGGAGATGTTGTGATCATGTTATTTACTATCTAAGAGAGTTTTAAGTTTTGAAATTTGATTCTTGAAGCTGTGTGACACATCTAAAAGTATTATTTATACTGACTATGCAATAGTTGCCATATAAATTAAATTCATTAAATTGTCTACAAGTGAGTAAAAAATGCACTTTAAAATAATCCCATGGAGGGAAGTCTCAAAACACAATAAAAGTAACCGCTGTTCTCTGATGCAGTTGGTCTGGATGGGAGCAACCCGACAGGCCTGGCTGAACAGGGAGATTTTGCTGGGACTTGGGGAAAAGAGGAGAGTTTATCACCTTTGGAAGAAGGGGAAGGCAACTCAAGACGAGTACAAGGATCTTATTAAGTCAAGCAGAGACCAAATTAGAAAGACAAAAGCCCAGCTAGAGGTCAATCTGGCCACAGTAGTACAGGATAACAAAAAATGCTTTTACAAATATATTAACAACAAAAAGAGAGCCAAGGAGAATCTCCATCCCCTACTGGATATGGCAGGGAACATTGTCTCCAAAGATGAGGATAAGGCTGAGGTACTTCATGCCTTCTTTCCCTTAGTCTTTAATAGCCAGTCCAGGTATCCGCAGGGTATTCAGCCCCCTGAACTGGAAGACAGGGATGGAGAGCACAATAAACTCTCCATAATCCAGGAGGAAGCAGTTAAGGACCTGCTAAGCCACCTGGACATCCACAAGTCTATGGGCCTGATGGGATCCACCCAAGAGTACTGAGGGAGCTGGCGGAGGAGCTTGCCAAGCCACTCTCCATCATTTCTCAGCAGTCCTGGTTAACAGGGGAGGTCCCAGATGACTGGAGGTTTGTCAATGTGATGCCCATCTACAAGAAGGGTTGGAAGGAGGATCCTGGGAACTACAGGGCTGTCAGCCTGACCTCTGTACCAGGGAAGATTATGGAGCAGTTCATCTTGAGGATGCTTACAGGGCATGTGCAGGACAACCAAAGGATCAGGCCCAGCCAGCATGGGCTCATGAAAGGCAAGTCCTGCTTGACCAACCTGATCTCCTTCTATGACCAGGTGGCCCGCCTAGTGAATGTGGGAAAGGCTGTGAACGTTCTCTCCCTCGACTTTAGTAAAGCATTTGACAGCATCTCCCACAGCATCCTCCTGGAGAAACTGGCAGCTCGTGACTTAGACAGGTGTACTCTTCTCTGGGTAAAGAAATGGCTGGATGGCCGAGCTCAGAGATTCGTGGTGTTAAATCAAGTTGGTGGCTGGTCACAAGCGGTGTTCCCCAGGGCTCGGTTTTGGGGCCGGTCTTGTTCAATATCTTCATTGATGACCTGAATGAGGGGATTAAGTGCTCCCTCAGTACATTAGCAGATGACACCAAGTTGGGTGGGAGTGTTGATCTGCTGGAGGGTAGGAGGGCTCTGCAGAGGGATCTGGACAGGCTGGATCAATGGGCAGAGGTCAAATGTATGAGGTTTAATAAGGCCAAGTGCTGGGTCCTTCACTTGGGTCCCAACAACCCCATGCAACGCTACGTCTTGGGGAGGAGTGGTGGAGAGCTGCCCAGAGGAAAAGGACCTGGGGGTGCTGGTTGACAGCCAGCTGAACATGAGCCAGCAGTGTGCCCAGGTGGCCAAGAAGGCCAACTGCATCCTGGACCGTATCAGAAATAATGTGGCCAGCAGGAGTAGGGAAGTGATCGTGCCCCTGTACTTGGCACTGATGAGGCCACACCTTGAATACTGTGTTCAGTTTTGGGCCCCTCACTACAAGGATGTTGAGGTGCTTGAGCATGTCCAAAGAAGGGCAATGAAGCTGGTGAGAGGTCTGGAGCACAAGTCTTATGAGGAGCGGCTGAGGGAACTGGGGTTGTTTAGTCTGGAGAAGAGGAGACTGAGGGGAGACCTTATCGCTCTCTACAACTACCTGAAAGGGGGTTGTGGCGACGAGGGTGTTGGTTTCTTCTCCCAAGTAACAAGCGATAGGACAAGAGGAAATGGCCTCAAGTTGCGCCAGGGGAGGTCTAGGTTGTATATTAGGAAAAATTTCTTCACCGAGAGGGTGGTCAAACATTGGCACAGGCTGCGCAGGGATGTGGTGGAGTCATCATCCCTGGAGGTGTTCAAAAAACATGTAGACGTGGCACTTAGGGACACGGTTTAGTGGACATGGTGGTGTTGGGTTGGTGGTTGGACTTGATGATCTTAAAGGTCTTTTCCAACCTTAATGATTCTGTGATTCTGTGATTCTGATTCTCTGCATTCACTGAAGAGAGACCTGCTTCACGGTGCTTGTCATTTGCTCAGTAATCAATATATTAATGTTGAATATGTTGTTAACAGTCCAGAAATGTTCTACATTTTTCATGGTGAAGACTTTGTGTGTTTGATTTCTCGCTCTTTATAGAATCATTGAATAATTTATGTTGAAAAAGCTCTTTAAGTTCATCAAGTCCAACTGTTAACATAACACTGCCAAGTCCACCACTAAACCGTGTCCCTAAGCATCACGTCTACATGTCTTTTAAATACTTCTATGGATGGTCACTCAACCATTTCCCTGGGCAGCCTCTTCCAATGCCTGACAACATTTCGGTGAAGAAATTTTTCCCAATATTCAATCTAAACCTCCCTTGATGCAACTTGACACAATTTCTTCTTGTCCTATCACTTATTACCTTCTTGGCCACCTGGGCACACTGCGGGCTCATATTCAGCCAGCTGTCGACCAGCACCCCAGGTCCTTTTCTACTGGGCAGCTCTCCAGCCACTCTTCCCCAAGCCTGTAGCATTGCATGGGGTTGCTGTGACTCAAGTGCAGGACCCAGCACTTAGGGGAAGAGAGTCTGTATAGAAGGAAAATACAGCCAGGTGAATATATGAAGATTTTGCTCTGCTTGACTCTTCTTTCTGCTCAGACAACTAAGATGAATCTTGTTTTTTCTTGTTTTTATTATGTACCTCTATGTCACTCACATTTTCTAATTACTGGACTTCCCAAAATGGTAGAAGAATCATATGGTTTTTTATATTACAGACTTTGCACTTTTATATGAGACCAGAAAGAATGAAGATATAAGCAAATGAAAGGAATATATATTATTTCTGAACTCATAATAAGTTATAATTATTTAGTATAATGACCAGATTAAATTATCTTACAAAATTTTCTGAACTTTAGGGGAGGTTTGAGACTAATTTTTGGTCTTAATGATTTTTTTCTCATATTAATCATTCTTGAAGGACTACATAATAGGAACTTGCTCTCATTTCTTCCTCCTAGATTGTCTGTAAAATGAAGATTGATTAGTGTAGATCAAGCAATTTTTTTTTAAGGAGAACGATTCAGGAAGACTTAGAATGAGCAAAAAATATGTTCTTAAAGCAAAATACTGTACTACATGCTGATGCATGCTGATACCATCTGTAGAAGATGGGATAATTTTTTCTCATTCAATTGTTGCTATATCTTCCTCTACACTCTTGATAAAAATACAGTATATTGATTGCAATGGATGAAACATGAAAGCAAACACTAACAAAAGTAAATGCATGTATAGATGCTCTTTTTTCTACAGTTTGTTCATATGTTAAGAATATGTTTGTTCATTCTCAATAGATCCTTTTCATTAAGTACTTTTTCAGTGTCATTAATTTACTTCAGTCATTTGTAGTAATGCCTACTACTCCAACACTAATTGAAAAGGAAAATTATATCCAAAATCTAAAGTATTAATACTGCAGAATTTCTTACAAACATGAGTTTATTTCATTTGCATTGCAAGGTTTTGATAACGGGGTGGCTGCATGGGAGACTTCTCTGGGAAGGTGTTAGAAGCTTCCCCTATATCCTATAGAGCCAGTGCCAACCAGCTCCAAGATGGAAGTGCTGTTGGCCAAAGCCAAGCCCATCAGCGATAGCAGTAGCACCTCTGGGGTAACAGAGTTAAGAAGGGGTGGAAAAAACTGCACAGTTGTAGTCAGAGAGAGGAGTGAGACTATGTGAAAGAAACAGCCCTGCAGACCTCCAGAGCAGCAGGAGGGGCAGGAGGGGTTCCAGGCACTGGAGCAGAGGTTCCCCGGCAGCCCCTGGGGAAGCCCATGGGGAGGCCGGCTGTGCCCCTGTGGCCATGGAGCTCCACGGGGGAGCAGATCTCCACCTGCAGCCCGTGGGAAGCCCACGCTGGAGCAGGCTCCTGGCAGGACCTCTGACCCCATGGAGAGAGGAGCCCAGGCTGGAGCAGTTTTGCTGGCAGGACATGTGACCCTGTGGGGGACCCACGCTGGAGACATCTGTTTCCCGAAGGATGGCACGCTGTGGAAGGGACCCAGGCTGGAGCAGTTTGTGAAGAACTGCGGCCTGTGAAGGAAGCACATTGGAGAATTTTGTGGAAGTCTGTGTCCCATGGGAGAGACTCCACTCTGGAGCAAGGGAAGAGTGTGAGGAGTCTTGCCCTTGAGGAGGAAGGAGCGGCAGAGACAATGTGTGATGAACTGACCACAACTCCCATTCCCCGTCCCCCTGCGCTGCTTGAGAGGGGGAGTGGTAGAGAATTCATGGGTGAAGTTGAGCCAAGGAAGAAGGGAGGGGTGGGGGGAAAGTGTTTTAACATTTGGTTTTATTTCTCATTATCCTGCTCTGATTTGATTGGCAATAAATTAAACTAATTTCCCCATGTCAAGTCTGTTTTGCCTGTGATGGTAATTGGTGAGTGATGTCCCCCTGCCTTTATCTCAACCCACGAGCCTTTCATTATATTTTCTCTCCCCTGTTCAGCTGAGGAAGGGGGTGATAGAGCAGTTTTGGTGGACACCTGGTGTCCAGCCAGGGTCAACTCACCACAATGGGGAAAGGAAAACTCTTTCTATACAAATGAAAAGTTAAATGTTAAATAATGTAGCCATTCTCCTCACTTATCTCTCCTCTCTTCATTCACAAGTTTACACCAGTTAAGCAAAATATTCTCTTTATATTTGGGACATTAAAGAAAACAATGGAAACACCATAAAATGAGCGTCACTGTAAACCTTTTGCTCTACATTTTCTTGAGGATCAAGTAAATCAAAATAAGTTAGTTTTCAGAGAAACAAGAAAACAGCACATCCAGCTACATCACAGATATAGGACAGTTTTGCAGGCAGCTCCAAAGCTGTTACACTGTTTCCTTGGGGATATGCCAAGAAATCAAATACTAAAAGCTGGAAAAGATTTGTATAGCTTAATATATGGCCTTCATCATGGCCAATAAAGGCTTCTGGGTGTCCTCAGGTGCTGCTCCTTCTGCAAAAAAGGGAGGAATGGAAGGGAATCATGGCAAAACCAGACTGGCGTATTTCATTATGACCTAAAGCTATTAAAAATAACTCTGAAGGTGACCTCTCAAGGCACAGTAGCAATGACCTGTGAGATCTTCACTCAAATATTCTTCATTCACCTTAGACAAGCAAACTATTTCTGCTTATATGTAATGTTCACTGGTTATTGGTGATATTATAATATGTTAAGGAAATATTATATAGTTTACTTTAAGACCAAAATTCTCAGCCTTTTTTTGTCACAGACAGTTTACTAATCATTTTATTCTAAAGTACTTATGGTATATCTTGTATTCAAAGGAACTTGTACAGTTCTACATAAAAGAATACTTATAATTGTCTTCCTTAATTCTATAGTTCAGTGTTACCCTTCCATTTTACCTACCAACTGCCCCCTTTCAGTTACACACTGAAAGCACAAAGAACTTCCCAAAACGCTCTTCCTAAATATGTTCCACTTTTCAGCTCTTATTCATCACTTTCAAAGTAAATCAGGACTATCTTTAATTAAAGAACTCAGAATGAAAAATGTAATGGGAATGTTTAGAAATTCATTAAAATGAGTGAAAAATGTTTCTGCTGTTGAAATTTCTTTACAAGGACTTAGGCAGGTAGAAGTAGAGGACAGGCTGCTGTTCCCTTGTATTCTCCCATAAACTTACTCTGCCTCTTTCAGCAGATACACTGCATCAAGTAGCAGGGGAAAGACAGCAAGGCAGATTTATTGCATCATTCCACCTCCTGTCCTCTGCTCCTTTTTTCTTCATTGCCTGTGCTTTCTCACAGGAAAAAAAACCTCAAAAACAAACATTAACACAAATCATCATGGAGTGACATTTCTCATTCAGCATTACTGGAGACAAATGTAAGTTATTGCCTGACAGTACTTTTGCCAATTTTAAAAATACTTGTACTTTTTTTTTTCAACATCATCCATAAATTCACACTTTTCTGTGTCATGTCTTTCAGTTAACATTCAAACACAATGCACAGAACGACTTCACCTACCTATGTCAATAGGTTTTAAATTAACTTATTATGGTAGGCCAGGACATACAGTCTTTGAAAGGTAATTATTCTACATTATCAGTTGTTAGCTAAGGCAGTGGTATTTAGTTCATTTAAACTTTCTTTGGATGCAAACACTTTCTGCCACTCTCCATCATTTATCAGCATTCCTAGATAACAGGGTGTCCTGGTTTCAGCTAAGATAGAGTTAATTTTCTTCACAGAAGCTAGTGTGAGGCTATGTTTTGGATTTGGGATGAGAAAATGTTGATAACAAGTTGATGTTTTGAGTTGTTGCTAAGTAGTCAAGGACAGTCCAGCTTCTCGTGCTGGCCTGCCAGGAAGGAGGCTGGGGGTGCACGGGGAGCTGGGAGGGGACACAGCCGGGTCAGCTAACCCAGGCTGACCAAAGAGTTATACCATACCATGTGACATCATGCGCAGTATATAAAGCTGGAATGAAGAAGAAGGAAGGTGTGGAGGGACATTCGGAGTGATGGCGTCTGTCTTCCCAAGAAACCTTTACACGTGATGGAGCCCTGCTTCCCTGGAGATGGCTGAACCTTTGCCTGCCCATGGAGAGTGGTGAATGGATTCCTCGTTTTGCTTTGGTTGCATGTGCAGCTTTTGCTTTCCTTATTAAACTGTCTTTATCTCAAACCATGAGTTTCCTCACTTTTATTCTTCTGATTCGCTCCGCCATCCCACCGTGGGGGAGTGAGCGAGTGGCTGCATGGTGCTTAGTTGCTGGCTGGAGCTAAACCACAATACAGGGGAGTTCCCAGATGACTGGAGGTTTGCCAATGTGTTTACAAGAAAGGCCAGAAGAAGGATCCTGGGAACTACAGGCCCGTCAGCCTGACCTCGGTATCAATGAAGTTTATGGAGCAGTTCATCTTGAGGATGCTCACAAGGCATGTGCAGGACAACCAAGGGATCAGGCCCAGCCAGCATGGGTTCAGGAAATGCAGGTCCTGCTTGACCAACCGGATCTCCTTTTACACCCAGGTGACCCGCCTAGGGAAGAGGGAAAGGTTGGGGATGTTGTCTCCCTGGACTTTAGTAAAGCCTTTGACAGCATCTCCCACAGCATTCTCCTGGAGAAACTGGTGGCTTAGACAGGTGTGCTCTTCACTGGGTAAAGAACTGGCTGGATGGCCGAGCCCAGAGAGTTATGGTGAATGGAGTTAAACCCAGTTGGCAGACAGTCACAAGCGGTGTTCCCCAGGGCTCGGTTTTGGGGCCGGTCTTGTTCAATATCTTCATTGATGACCTGAATGAGGGGATTAAGTGCTCCCTCAGTAAGTTTGCAGGACACCAAGTTGGATGGGAGTGTTGATCTGCGCAGGGTAGGAGGGCTCTGCAGAGGGATCTGGACAGGCTGGATCAATGGGCAGAGGCCAACTGTATGAGGTTTAACACGGCTAAGTGCCGGGTCCTTCACTTGGGTCCTAACAACCCCATGCAACGCTACATCTTGGGGAGGAGTGGCTGGAGAGTTGCCCAGAGGAAAAGGACCTGGGGGTGCTGGTTGACAGCCGGCTGAATATGAGCCAGCAGTGTGCCCAGGTGGCCAAGAAGGCCAACAGCATCCTTGCCTGTGTCTGAAATAGTGTGGCCAGCAGGAGTAGGGAAGTGATTGTGCCCCTGTACTCAGCACTGGTGAGGCTGCATCTCGAATCCTGTGTTCAGTGTTGGGCCCCTCACTAGAAGAAGGACATTGAGGAGCTGGAGCATGTCCAGAGAAGGGCAACAAAGTTGGTGAGGAGTCTGGAGCACAAGTCTTATGAGGAGCGGCTGAGGGAACTGGGGTTGTTTAGTCTGGAGAAGACAAGGCTGAGTGGAGACCTTATTGCTCTCTACAACTAGAGAGCAATGTGGGTGTTGGTCTCTTTTCCCAAGTAAGTAGCGATAGGATGAGAGGAAATGGCCTCAAGTTGCACCAGGGGAGGTTTAGACTAGATATTAGGAAAAATTTCTTTACAGAGAGAGTGGTCAAAAATTGGCACAAAAAGGCTGCCCAGGGAGGTGGTGGAGTCACCATTACTGAAAGTGTTAAAAAAACATATGGACATGGCACTTCGGGATATGGTTTAGTGGGCATGGTAGTCTTGGATTGATGATTGGACTTGATGATCTTAAAGTTCTTTTACAACTTTAATGATCTGTGTTTCTGTGATTCTGTGATTCTCAGATGACTATGAAAATCGCTGTGTAAAACATTTAGTAGCATTATGTGATGAAGTATTCAGGTGCAGTATATGACCCCCATGTGAAAGTATACTGAACAGTTCTCAAACTTCAGTTTGACATGAAAACAAAATGGGAATGAACCATATAATGAAATGTGATTTGTCTTCAAACAAACAATACATATGAACTACAAAGAAAAGATTCTTCTATATAATGTTAAAAATGTCCTGAAAAAATACTGCCAATTTACTGGCAGATGCAATGCATGAGCACAAGATATAAATCAAGTTCTCTACTGTATATCAATTTATATTTGGTAGTAACTGCTAATTCACTATGGATTTTACAGGCACTTTTATGACATATCCACATTGCAACAAAGAAACAGTGCTGTTTTTCTACACAATATCTGAGGAAGAAACAAAAGTGAGTAATTGGTCCCATGACAGCAGTCTTCAATAATTTATATTTTAGATACCCCATGTGAATCTTTTTTATTTTATTTTCTCTGTGTTTGTAATCATCAGTGGAGCCGAGCAAGGAAGAGGATAAGGTTATAAAAAGAGAGCTCAATTTAATGCTAAATATTTTGCCCTAAATCTATTATAATTAATGTCTATTAAATGGTAAATATTTTATATACTTTTAAATTGTGAAGAAATTAACTTAAACTTTTTATCATATGAGTCCATATTTTATGCCTTATTTCTCAATAAAAGCATAAGTAGTCAAGGTTCCTATGGTGTTCCAAGATACGCTGCATGTTATCCAAGCTGTTTTTTCTGATTTAGATAATGGGAAACTCAATAAGCAATTACAAAAATTCATCTGTTTACCTACATGGTTTCTTCCCCCAAAGTAACATGCTCTGAAAGATTTTCACATCTAGTCTTTTTGTTCCTAGTTTATACTTCCCTTTACCTCAGAGAATATTTCTTATATTTCAGTGTGGAGTTAATTAGATCTGGTCTTAACTTGAAGCAACAGATCTATTTTTGTGCCTGCATGCAGATTTCAGTGGCAGACATCAAGGAGATACAAAGAACACTGTTAATTCGTCAGCATTAACTAATTCTCAGGAACAATGACATTAGTCATAATTGTCAAAACCTGAAAAAGGTTATGTATTCCATGATTGGTTTTGATATATAGTAAAGATCACAAGGAAAACCAATAATTCTTGAATACAAAAAGAAGAAGAAAAGCATGGCAGAGGGATGAGAAAAAAATCTGCTGTTGGCCGTGAAAATGCTACAGTTATTAAGTTCACTAAGTAACTATAAATTTACCTTAAAAGCAGAAATTATTCTGTTGTGTAAAGGAAGTGTTAGAAGCAGTGCAGAGTAAAATATCAGGGATAAAATGTTATCAACTTCAGAAGCACAACGATATTCCAGTACCTAACTCCCACTGATTTCAATGGTGCCTAGTACTTTTTGGATCTGGTCCCAGATCTTTAACTGCAACTGAAATATGCTCACTTTGTGGAGCTCTGCTATACCCATGTTTGCATTTTACCATTCTTAGGCACTTAGGGAAGGGTGATATGAAGCATAATTTAGAGAAATTGCAAGCCCCGTTTGAGTATATGTGCATGTCCTAACACTTAAGGTACTTATTTGATAGCTCCTGAGGATGTAATAATAAGGCAATACCCTTTTCCTCTTGGGACCTACTTATTCACTAATGGTCCTGGAAATTATGTACTGTAAAGCTACCTTGCAAGCTTTACATTGCTAGAGGAATTTCCCATACAAAAGCATTTCTCAGAAAAACAGTTAACCTACATTTCAAACTTCATTCTCATGTGACATTGGTACAAACAACTATGATGATCCCATGATAAAACTGGTTTAAAACTCTTATAATGTTTATAACCCAGGAATTTGAAAAATAACTTCAGCTTTTCTGAATCAGTGAAATAAATTACTTGTTTCTGAAGTGAAATGGTCTATAGATTTTGGTAAAAAGAATGTTATGGATAGGAACATCTCTGTGCTTTTTATAATGATATGAATTTAATCCCTCAAATTTCATAAAAATGTCTTTAACATTCACTGCTTATTTTATACCATGTGGAACAAAATTCCATTAACTGTGTAATAAAGAAATTAAAAGATGCTAATAGGGCTGAAATGTTAATAGAGTAAAAATAAAAGACAGTTTTGTTAGGAAGCTCTGTTTTCCCAAAAAGCAGTATCAAGTCGTAATTTACTATTCAGAGGGCAGTTCATACCAATATCTGGGTGAAGAGATCTTTCTGTTCTGAAGGCTCTCAGCTGCCAATTGTCTACTGATGATGAACTGATTAGGTAGAAAGTGAGCAGAAACACTTAAGTAGGTCATTCTATTATATGGCTTAGGAAAAAAATTTCTTCTCTTGAAAACAGTAGTTAACCAATTATTATTCCAAGAAACACTCTGCACCATGACACAACCCATTTACAGAATCATGATCATGAAGTAAACAGTTATATAGCAACAAACTTATATGGTGTAATTAAATAAATAAGATGTTGAACAGGTGTTTTAAAGAAGTATCTATTGTGGAAATATCTGTTTCATGGTAACGTTTCTGTTTCCTGGATGAGTGCACAGCAAGAAAATCATATTCAAAGAGGTGTCTGTAAAGAGGAAACCCTAAAATAAAAGCAACACAAAAATGTATGAGAAGATATTAAAGCTGGGAGAAGCGTTGGAAGAGCCAAATGACTATGTAGAGGCAGAAGAGACAACAAACCTTGGTAGCAAAGATTGGGAATGATGTTAAAGTTACTTCCAAAGCAGCTTCTGCAGCCACCTAGGAATGACAGTTTCTGTTATCTCTTGAAAATGAACACACTGATTTTATTTAATTTACTTTTATTACCTATGTTTTACGGTTTCAAATCCTACTCACCACGCCGAAGGGTGGGAAAGGCCTTGGGCCGAGGGCCATGAGACCTGCAGTGCAGTCCTGTGCCAGAAGGAAGGAAGGGAGGAGTGGTGTGTCCTCAGAAACACCTCTGCTATTTTGGGGCATGCTAAGTTGTGTAACCTCATTCACCAAATGCTGCGCAAAGATCAGGCTCCCTTGTAAAAACTAGTCTGTTTTCTGGACTCTGTCACTGCTGTTAGAATTTTGGTTTAGACTCTAAGATTACGCTAAGTATATGAATTTTCACCATATGTTTCTGTGCTGGATGTCCGTGCCTGGGCGCTGGCAGTGGGGGCTGTGGGGCGGCCTCTGTCAGGAGCGGCCAGGACTGCCCCGTGCCGGACGCAGCCAGTTCCAGCCGGCTCCAACCCACCCACCACAGGGCACGGCTGAGCCCCGCAGCCAAGATGGCGGCGCCTCTGGGAAAACATACGTAAGCGTATTAAAAAAAGAGCAACAATGACAGACAGAGGAGGAGAGGGGAGGAAAAAGTAAGAAACAGCACCTCTGCAAAAGGGCAAATCACTGCATGGCAGCAAGGAGTGAGGAAAAAAAGGTGTAGGAAACAGCCCTGTGACACCAAGGTGAGAGGAGGAGGAGGGGAGGAGGTGCTCCAGGCACCAGACCTGAAACTCTCCAGCAAGGGTAGTAGCTGCAGTGGAGCAGGTTGTCTCCCTGCAGTTCATGGAGAAGACCATACCAGAGCATGTGATATCTCCTGCCTGTAGCCTGTGGGAAATACCCATGCTGGAGAAGGCAGGAAGTGTGAGGAGGAAGGACTGGCAGAGAGGAGCTGTTATGGACCGACCACAGGCCCCCATTCCCTATCTGCCTGCGCCCCTCAGGGTGGTAGGAGGAAGAGTCAGGAATGAAGCAGTGAAGCTGAGCCTGAGAAAAGGGGAGGTGCAGGGGGGGTGTTTTAAATTTTGTCTCTGTTTCTCACCATCCAACTTTATTTTATCTGGCAGTTAGTCTTCCCCAAATCAAGCCTGGTTTTTTTTGTGATGGTAACTGGTAAGTGATCTCCCTGTCTTCATCTCAGCCCACAAGATTTTTCATCTCATTTTGTCCTGTTGAGGAGAGGGAGTGTGAAGGTGGCTGGGTGAGCCTCTTGCAGCCAGTCAATATCAACCCACCACAATTTCCAATTAAATACTTAAACACATGCACACTTGTGTGTGTACACATATATATGTGATCATTTATGAACAGTATATCTACAATATGTTTAGAACTTTACTGTGACTTGCCCTTCCCTGTGCATTATTAATCACTGAGATGGAGGACCTTCTGTTTTGATGGATCAACAACAATTCATTTTCTCATGAATCATGGGAATGAAATTTCTGTGAAAAGCATTGTTACAAACTTTTCTAAGTATATAGTATCAAATATTATTCACACACTTACAAACAGATACAGAGAAATTTTAATCTGTGAGACATGACTGGAGTCCACTATGGACTTGTTTACACTGCCTGTGTATTAGAACAACATCCATGCATTTACCAATCTAATTGTTATGACATCCATCTGTTCAGCTAGTATGGGAGTAAGACCTTTTGATCTGTAATTTTTCTTATGCCTTGGGACAAATTGGTATTGCCTTGCTACAGGATGTTCCTTAGTATCAAGATTACTTTTAATTACATGTTTCAAGTTTCTGCTAATCATTTATAACTTTGATTATTATGTTTTCATAGAACATTTCCATGAATACCATCAAGTATGGCTATTTTTTCCACTCTTTTCTTGATGTATTTTATCACAGAATCATAGAACAGTTTGGGTAGGAAGGGACGTTTAAAGGCCATCTAGACCAACTCTCCTGCAATGAACAGGGACAGCTTCAACTAGATCAACTAGTTGATCAACAACTTCAACTCTGGACCCTCTCCAACAGGTCCATGTCTTTCCTGTGCTGTGGGCTCCAGAGCTGGATGCAGGACTCCAGGTGGGGTCTCACTAGAGCAGAGGGGCAGAATCACTACTTTGCATCCAGCAGAGTGAAGAACTGGAAGAGGTTTTCCAGAGAGGTGGTAGAAACATTCCAGGTCAGGTTGGACAGGGCTCTGAGCAACGTGATCTAGTTGAAGATGTCCCTGCTTATTGCAGGGGGGTTTGGACTTGATGACCTTTAAAGGTCCCTTCCAACCTGAACTTTTCTGTGATTCTATGATTCTAGACCTCCCTACAAAAGCATTAAGAAAAAATCACATAGATGTTTCTTCTTAACAATGTTTGTATTTAGAATTTGATTCATCTTTTCTAACTTCAGTTTCTTAATGGTTAGGCACTTTAGTTTAGTCACTTGCACTCCTCCATGGTTAATAGAGACAGATAAGTATTTCCACAGGATGATCCATACCATCTCTCTTTGATATTTCTCTGGCTTTTCTTTAACCATGAATGAGATTTCAACCGAAAATCAGTGCCCCATTTTTACCTTGGACTAATTGCAGAGCTTTTAGCTTATCTATCGGATTTCCTGAAGGGCACATCATTTGAATGAGTCACAGGGAGCAAACACTTTAAAACAATATTTTTGTAATTTACACTTTTTTCCAACTGATTTTGAAGTGTGATTTTGGCTTGACCAAACCAAAAATATTTTTTTGTCTGTATAGCCCAATGACTTTGAAGTTCAAGAGTGAACAACATGGAGGAGATTCACAGTCAATCTGAACAATGCCATAAGTCTGGAGAAGGGTATTGAGTTAAGTGGTGATATACTGAGACTACAGAGATAAGGTTTAGAAGATGGCCATTTCTTTTCTTCCAGGGACTTTATGGGATAGATTGTTTTGCACCCAAAGTCTTTGACTTAGATCCCTTTTCTCTCCTAGGCCTAAGATAGCTTTGATTTTTTAAAGAAATATAAAGTTTAATGTGCTTTCCTGGGTGATGAGATATCAAGGGGATACAGCATATGTGGATCTCTGACTTTGAGAGAACTCTTTATTGATGGCAATCTACCTTGCTAAGAAGTTTACATGTTTAGTATTTATATTTGATTTGAATACAATTTTAGTATTATGCAATTGTTCTTTCTGACTTGTACACTTAAAATAAAGAAAAAATCTGATTCCAAGAATAAAAATGGAAAATATTTTCTATTTCATGTTGCTGTGTTTTTGTTGTGTGGTTTTTTTTATTAAATGAATATTCAATCATACACTCATTGGATTAATTTTTTTATTTATTTTGTACTGAACATTTGTCATGTTTAGCATACAGATGCAGGTGTATGCATTCTTGCATATGATTCAAAGGATAACTGTACAGTATTTGTAAGCATAGCTAGAAACAATAAATCACTGACAGGACTTAACATCCTCCATGGAGAAATGAAAATATTTTGGGCCACTAGCAATTGTTAAAATGCCATCATTTAATCACATGCAGCATTGACCCACAATTCCCACAAAAAGTACCTTTCTTTCTCCAAGATTAGAGAAATAATGTAATAGAAAACTAAAGGAATGCCAATTCTTTTAAAAAGGTTTGTATGTATATTCTAATTGCATTATAACGCATCAAAATAAGGACTATCTTCAAGATAGGGTATCATTAATTTGAAATATTATCTGATTTTTCTTCTATTTGATGACATTCTGGATGGCTGATTTTTCCCCTACAAACATAGATCTATTTGTGCGTCAGAGGTAAAAGCTGACAGCAATGATCAATACATGTAAATTACAGGCAAGTTTCCAGTTAGGCTGAGCTATATCTTAAGAATTAGGAGAGTACCTGTAATTTTGTTCTTTACATGAAAATCGACATTAGTTTTGTAACTCAGGACTTTGAAATTACTATAGAATAGGGTTATTAAGTAGAACTATATCAAATGTCAAGCATCTTTTTCACCCAGCTTTCTGAGAGAGATGTTTTAACATGAAGTGAATCACCATAACTTACAGTGAGCTTGTGACATGCTGGAAAAAACATAAATACTGAAGGATGAACTTCCATTTACGCAGACCCATATTTAAGGAGATATCTAAATTGAAGAATATTCATCTGAACAATGAAGTAGTCTGTAATTCTCTTGTTTGTGTAAGAGCATGCGTCTTTAATGTGATTTCAGAATTTTGTTAGGCAGGAACTTTGAATTCTGAGAAATAGCTGGTATCTGATGTGACAGTCTGTAATCATGTTATGTAAGAAAAATGAAAAAGGGAGAATTTTCCAGACATCTTAAAAGAGTAAAAAATTCAGAAGTCCTAAGTGAGATATGAATCTAATTTGCATTTTTAGAAATAGTTGAAGAAACTGGACTCAGCCGTGTAATTATGCCAGTGTAAATTGGAAAATAATCATGTGTCATATGATTATGATAGCCTGGATAATCTCTTCCTTTGTGTCTTGCATTGACAAATTCACTTTAGGTCTCCAGTGGGCTGAGATTTCTGCTAACAGAAAAAAAGGTAATACAATGGGATTTCTGAACCTTAAGTCTCATTCCAAGCCTCTCCTCACCATTTATGTCTTTCTGAAAATAGGACCCAGGCTCCTAAGTTTGTTAGTAACTCTTGAAAATGTTGCTCATTGTTTGGGTTTTGGGGTTTTGTTTGGTTTGGTTGGTTTTGTTTTGACGGTATGACACCCTTCCTTCATATACTCTCTATATACATACTCAAATGACTTGTTTTCATTCAGATAAAATGAGATCCAAAAGATGATATTCTTCTTACATTTACTCTTCCTTTTTTTATTCTTTTCCCTTATTCTCAAATATATGACTTAGAAATATTTTCTTTTGTGTGCACATGTATAAGCATACAGAAACCACAGTACGAGTTTACAAATTAATTAAAATACCTGCCAGCCAGCCAAAGTAATTTGAGCCATCTGAGGTACTTTTTCTTCTTGTTTTCCACAGTGTTAGTCTGACAGCAATTATTTAAAGCTAAAAACTAACATTTAGTGTAATGATCAATAGCAATTGTTTTATTTCTTCTTCCTTCTAAAAACTTTTTTCATGATAATTTTATAACTCATTTTCCTGTCCTTCTGTTCCCAAAAAGAGCTTCCAGCTGCTGTGCTTAGCCAGCGAGTCATGTTATTGAATAACTGTGGAGTACATCAGCACAAAATATAAACTTAAGTTCAGGTAAAAAAGCTTCAATTTTCTATTCATTCCAGTTTTCATCCCTTTCAGAATGTGCACTTAGCAAATCCCTATTTATAAACCCAGGGTTTTCTTCAGTTTTGCCATTATTACTCAAAGTATGATGATCTGTTCTCTCTACTGAATGTCAGCTAACTGTTCAAGGACATAGTACATGCAAATTTTTGTTGCAGACCGAACAGAACTAAATCAATTCAGAAAGAATATAAGGAAAAAAATCAGTACGGAAGTCTAACAGTTATACTAATTTCCCCTAACTGAGCATGTTGCACACTCAGAATCCTCGTGGCCACATTTGCATAGACTTCTAAACCTCTTATTCTAACTCTTTGCACTTCAGAATTACTGAGCAGAATTACTTTTCCTTCTTCTAATTTCCCAAGAAAAAGACTCTCTGTGCCAGAGACTATTTTATTGCTTTCACAAGAAATCTGCTGCTGTGCTAGGTTGAAGATGGTGCTCTTTTTCAAAGGAAAAAAAACCACAACCCAACAAAATCCCTTAGTGTATTCAGAGTAAATGATATGGCTGAAAAGATTGTCTTATAAGGCCTAGCAGGCACATAAATCATTTAGATTAGATACGGTTGGAATTACATAACGATCTTCAGTAAATTTTCACTTTTTGCTTCTAAGCCACTAAGCTTCCAAATGTTGTGATTGGTTAAGAAGTCTTCCACTTTCCCACTCATTTAAATACTTCCCATTCTGGCAATGGATGGAGTGAGCTCTTAAGGGGCATGTAATTATGTCTGTAGGGAAGAGGACATGAATATTGGTCTTGATTTACTGTGGTTGCTCATTTAATTTAGAATTAAACAGGACTTAATCAGCAAACCATTAGGCAGAACTGAAATTTGCATTGAAGATTTTTCTTTTTTGTATCTTTCAGTAGCCTAATCTATGTGACAAATGGAAAAAGTTAATTAAATGTTTGTTAAAAATTCTGAAAAAAATAAAAAATTGTTTAGTATCTCTCTAGTTTTACAGCAACCAGACCTGAAGCCATTTTCCTGTTTATGAAATTCCTTTAAAAAGTAACTTTGTTTTCAAAATTTCCTTTTTGAATACTTATTCACTAGTTTCTTAGTTTGGGACCTGACTGCGGGAATGTCACAAGCCAGACTGGAATAACCCAGACAAGTGAATTCTAATACCCTGCCCTGTGGCTTTCTGCAAAGAGGCACATTAATGAGGTTGGAGCACATTGTGCTGACTCCCTAAAACAATTGGCACTCAGCACTCATAGTACAGGTTAATCAAAAAGTAACAAGAATTTATTTAGAGTTTCATGCTATATAGACACTGCTGTCCCAACACTATTTTGAAGGCGAAACTTTTTAGAACATATGTCTTAAATCAGAGAACCTATTTGTACTACATCTGGAGTAACATCCCTTAAGTCTCTTAAAAATCACATGGTTTTCTTGCTTCAGAGAGTGATTTTGCAAGAACAGTCAGAGTCAATGTTCTGCGATAGTCCAGGCAGATCAGTGTACTTCTAACATACTATTGCTAGCAGGACATTTGAGTGGCCTGGAGACTACAGAAGGGAAGTAAATTGTCTGGGAGCCAGTCCATGTTCCCATGTCCTCTGAAGACTACTCTTTAAGAGCAGTGTGGAGCAAGCACAGCAATCCCTATTCCTCATGTATTTGTTATCAGCCCCTGACTTCCATGTACAACATGGTAGTCCCTCAGTCTCCTTTTACTCCTGGACAAATTGAATCACTTTGTTCTTTAATGTATTTGTTATTAACATAACATAATCAGGGCCAACTCATCAGCGCCATTTGATCAATGATGTTTTAAGTATTAACATTTCCTGACAACTTTATGTTTGTTCCTGTTTTCAACTATCTCTGTTTTGTATATATTCATTAATCCAAGAACAAGGCATCTTGGGAGTAGAGAGGGGATTGCTTTTAAACCATGCACAAAAATGTTTTCACTTTGCTCATTTCAAACAGTAAAGCTGTTAAATATGTTTTCAAGAAAGTTGCTCAGGTGGATCTGGATGGAGGACAGTGGATTTATATGTATGGAATTTGGTCTGTGAGTATGGCAGGCACCATTCCTCACAGGCTGTTTACAAGCTCTTCCTATGGTGTGTCTGAAGTGATTTTCTCTGCATTTTCACTCTATTCAAGAATGGAGTAAAAAAGCATAGTGTATGTGTGTGTGTGCTGGGGGTTGAGGTGAGTGCAGTATAAGCTTGTTCCAATAAACCAAAATACAGCTGGTAAATCTAAATATAGACATATGACCCTTGCCAGAGTCTTTTTCAAGATGTTATGTTTCACTTAGTATCTATTATATTAATCCCTTTTTTCCCATAAGTGTTATATTTATTATCTGTCCCTGAGAGTAACGCAGGCACATTTCTTGGTCACTCAGAAGTTCAAAAGTATTATTGATCTCACATAAAAACTCTCCTGAGGCACTTGCATGAAACAGTCTTTTAAAGGAGGAGATAGATAATGTACTACATAGTTGATGGCAGGTACTTTCTGGCCTGAATCCACACATACTATTTAGGAGGGGTATGAATACTTTTCAAACCAGATGATCTTCTGGAAGAATTATTGGACAACAAAAACTCAAGGCAGAGCTGTTAAAAATTCACTGTCTTTGGCTTGCAGCATCCATACAAAACTTATATTCAGTTTCTATTCCTGTAACATTTGCACCCAACCTTTTTATGTTCATTAGAAGCTCACAACTTGATCAAATTCAGCCAAACTGCAGGTTAACTTGGTTTGTCTTTGAATTTAGCTTCTTTCTGTATCTGTTGTATTACAAAATGAATATATAAAACAGTCCTTGTTGTTAAAAACTAATATACGCTAAAATAAAATGCTTTGCTTGTAAATGGCATTTATATTGTTCCTTCAATATCCCTTCCAGTGAATTTATGCTGAAATTTCATTTTTTAGCCACAAAAAACAGAGCCATGCTAACAATATTTTAAGGTTTCAACTGTAAAAAACTGTGTCTTGCCATGGTTTTCCAGAGGCACAGAGGCCACTTAGAGAATATCTCAGGCACTCTCAGTATACTACCTTTCCTACAGCACGGTCACGATTAGAAATACAAGTCTCAAAACAAGGGCTACATGACAAGACTGCACATGACAGTCTAATGTTGAGCTTTTACAACCTTGTAACAAATAGTTTATTACAACAAATTAAGCTTTCTGAAGCTTTGTGTAAATTATTCTACTCCATAGAATCATAGAATAATTTGAGTTGGAAGAGGCCTTTAAAGGTCATCTAGGTGAGCCCCCTTGCAATGAACAGGGACGTCTTCAACTAGATAAGGTTGCTCAGACTCTCATGCAACCTGACCTTGGATGTTTCCAGGGATGAAGCATCTACCACCTCTCTGGAAAACCTGTGCCAGTGCTTCATCACCCTCATTGTCAAAAATCTCTTCCTTAGATCTAGTCTAAATCTACCCTCTTTTAGTTTAAAACCTTGTTATACCTTGTCTTATTGCAACAGGCCCTACTCAAAAGTCTGTCCCCATCTTTCTTACAGGACCCCTTTAAGTACTGGAAGGCTGCAATAAGGTCTCCCCAGAGCCTTCTCTTCTCCAGGCTCAACAACAACAGCTCTCTCAACCTGTCCTTACAAGAGAGGTATCAGGAATACCTCTCTGTATTGCCTGTATCAGGAATAGTGTGGCCAGCAGGAGTAGGGAAGTGATTGTGCCCCTGTACTCGGCACTGGTGAGGCCGCACCTTGAATACTGTGTTCAGTTTTGGGCCCCTCACTACAAGAAGGATGTTGAGGTGCTGGAGCGTGTCCAGAGAAGGGCAACGAAGCTGGTGAGGGGTCTGGAGCACAAGTCTTATGAGGAGCGGCTGAGGGAACTGGGGTTGTTTAGTCTGGAGAAGAGGAGGCTGAGGGGAGACCTTATCGCTCTCTACAACTACCTGAAAGGGGGTTGTGTCGATGAGGGTGTTGGTCTCTTCTCCCAAGTAACTAGTGATAGGACAAGAGGAAATGGCCTCAAGTTGCGCCAGGGGAGGTTTAGATTGGATATTAGGAAAAATTTCTTCACTGAGAGGGTGGTCAGGCATTGGAACAGGCTGCGCAGGGAGGTGGTGGAGTCGCCATCCCTGGAAGTGTTCAAAAAACGTGTGGATGTGGCGCTTCAGGACATGGTTTAGGGGACATGGTGGTTCTGGATTAATGGTTGGACTTGATGATCTTAAAGGTCCTTTCCAACCTAGTGATTCTGTGATTCTGTGATTCTGAGGTGTTCCATCCCTCTGATAATTTTTGTGGCCCTCCTCTGGATCCACTCCAACAGGTCCACATCTTTCCTGTGCTGAGGATTCCAGAGCTTCACAGAAGCTAGTGTGAGGCTGTGTTTTGGATTTGGGATGAGAAAATTATGATAACGTGCAGATGTTTTGAGTTGTTGCTAAGCAGTCAAGGACTGTCCAGCTTCTCATTCTGGCCTGCTAGCAAGAAGGCTGGGGGTGCATGGGAAGCTGGGAGGGGACCCAGCCAGGACAGCTGACCCAGGCTGGCCAAAGAGATATTCCATACCATATGGACGTCATGCACCGTATCTAAAGTTGGGATGAAGAAGAGGAAGGGGTAGAGGGACATGCAGAGTTATGGCGTCTGTCTTCGCAAGAAACCATTATGCGTGATGGACACCTGCTTCCCTGGAGATGCCTGCCCATGGGAAGCAGTGAATGAATTCCTTGTTTTGCTTTGCTTGTGTGTGCGGCTTTTGTTTTACCTATTAAACTGTCTTTATCTCAAACCACGAGTTTCCTCACTTTTACTCTTCTGATTCTCTCCCACATCCCACCGTGGGAGAGTGAGTGAGCAGCTGTGTGGGGCTTAGTTGCTAGCTGGGGCTAAACCACAACAATGCAGGACTCCAGGTGGGGTCTCACCAGAGTGGAGCAGAGGGGCAGAATCACCTCCCTCAACCTGCTGGCCACCCTTCTTCAGATGCAGCACAGGAGACGATTGGCCTTCTTGGCTGCAAGCACATATTTCTGGCTCATGTCCAGGTTTTCATCCACCAGAATATCCAAGTTGTTCTCACCAGGGCTGCTCTCAAGCCCTTCATCCTCCTGCCAGTTTTGATACCGTGGGTTGCCCCAACCCAGATGCCCTGCACTTAGCCTTGTTGAACGTCATGAAGTTCACATGGGTCCATTCCTCGAGCTTGCCCAGGTCCCTCTGTATGGCATCCTGTCCCTCAGGCATGTCAACCACACCACTGAGCTTGGTGCCATTTGCGAATTTGCTGAGGATGCACTCAGTCCCACTGCCTATGTCATTGTTGAAGATATTAAAGAGTGCTGGTCCTAGTACAGACCCCTGAGGGACACCACTTGTCACCGATCCCCATCTGGACATTGAGTCATTGACCACTACTGTCTTGAGGTGAATATCCAACCAATTCCTCATCCACCCAACAGTCGACCCATCACTCATCCACCGAATAGTCCATTACTCCAGTAGTAGCTAGTCCATTTTCTATGCCTTGTCCATTAAAACTGGATGATTTGTTTATATTTTTTGTAGCTGGCAGGCAAATCTCTGGCACAATGATATTGTTTTTCCTCTTACTTATTTCATAGGGAATTTTAAAGTTGTTTTACTATAATTAACAAATACTAATACAAAATGCTACGTGTAACAGATAAATATATATAAAGGAGTAACAATAAGAATAAAAATAATGTGTTACAAAATCACCTCATTCTACCTGCAGATGACTCTAACCCAAATAGACCATGTTGTTATAGGTTCAGTGACTCATATTAATGGAGATGTCTGTTAAACTGTTGTGCAGAATGATGGATAACCTTTACTTGAAATTTTGATGGAGACATTTGATGAGATGTTTATATTGTACTCGTGCCATGGAAACTAAGTATCCATTTTATTCTCACCCAAATTCAGACCGCCAAAAGTTAGATCACCAAGTCTGAGTTAATGGCGCTACACTCCCTTTCTGAATGAGAATGGTCAGAAATAATTACAAGTCCTCTCATTTATCTTAGGGTCTTCTTTTAGGAGGTGATAGATGACCTAAAAGAAATGCATATGTCTTTTCAGTGCATATAAATGTAAATTAGATTAGAAATAAATAACTAATTTTAAAACTTTTAGGTTAAAGCAGATAGCTGCTATGCTAAGAATGTTTCACAATGAAAAAAATGTCTAAATTCTTTGCTAAGGACCTTACAATGTATGCATGTGTCCACTGAATGTGAATTTACACAATGGATTAAAGCATACTTTAAAACACAGATATCCTTCTGATATTTTAATGACTGTTATTAAAAGATTTTTTCTACAACATAACACTTGAGCTGATTTATTTAGATCAGATAAATTATTACTTGTAAGTTTAATTCACTTTTATAAATTGAGAATGCTTGCATGTTTTGAGTAAAGTTGAATTAGTAAAATTAGAGCTGAAAAAAGTAATTCATAACTGTTAATTTATTTGACACATTTTGCCTTTTCTTTTTTTTTGAAGATTATCCCCCACAAATGATAATAGGAAGCACGTATCTTCCATGAATTGAATTGAAGTACAGATAAGCCTAGCAGCAATTTTTCAAAACCTTTCATATTTAAAATTAGTGATACATTGTTTAATTCTGATTACATCTTTGGGTTACCTACTGCTGTTCCTGTCATTTTCTTTAGGACATGTATTGCAAAAGCATGGGTTTTCTATTAGTAAATTATAACTCAAATGTTACAGGATCAAAACCAGTAATGTACTTTGCTTCTGCTGCTCCAGTTCAAACTGAGTGGGGATAGTCTTTTTAATGTGACAAGCATACAGGGCAACATGGAAAAATATTTTAAAGTTTTATTTCAGATTATTATAAAGTAGTTGTGATTAGCTGTATGCTTAATTTGATTTTATTTTAATTTACTTTAACTCACTCCTTTCACCCCATACCAGTAAAAAGTTTCTTAAAAAATGTTCCTACTGAAGTGACCATGAAAGCATTGGACTGTTTTATAAAATTAAGGTCTTGAGAATTGTCAAAACTGACATTTTTTTCTCCATGAGTTATTGATTTTTCTGTACAGTTGCAGTCACAGTTGCAGTCACACCTTCCTAAACAGAATAATCTCTGTAACGTCATGACCAAACTCTGCTTATGTTCTTTTTTGTTGTAAGTTAATAAACATTTTAAGTATTTTAAACTTTACTGCTCCTAGTCTTAAGTTAACACCAACAGAGAGATTTGTTTTACTTTGTGGCAAACCACACCAGGATGACTGATTGAGAAGAATAACAGCTAGTATTCTTTTGCTGGGGTAGTTTTCAGCTGGATCTTTTCCCTTAATAATTCACTAGATAACGACTGAAATGTTTGTTGCAGTACAGAGAAGCAGAAAAAGCAGAAGTGGAATGACTGTCAGTGAAAGGTGATGCAGACCATTTCTCTTAGTAACAGCATCATTTTATACCAGTGTCATTTTATACTTAAATTGTTCACTGGACGTCAGTGTGAAATGCCAGTACTGTTACTGAGGAGCCTGTCTGCTGGCAGACTCAGATGACCTTAAAAGTAAAAATAAAGCAGTAGATTTGGTTTAGTATATAGGACAGGATATAGTGCTAGGATTCGTGTCAATCAACTTTTGATGTCCACCAGCTACAGAATGAGATTCTTCTGAGCTAATCCTAAGATAGAAGATCCTAAAAATTAGATATCTACATGTAAATATCCAAAGATATGCTGAGTGACTGAGCTCTCGCTGACAGCAATGCAGATGAATGGCTCAGGTTTCTTGCCTAATTGTAGACATCTGAAATGCTGCTTGAAAGTAGTCTTAAAGTACTTTGTTGCCACTGCAGAAAGGCACATGGATTTTGTGTCTCTAGCTTTCAGGCTTGGCAAGATGTCTCAGATAGTGTAGGGAGTTTAGAGGCTTCATTTGTGTGACAGATGTAAGTTATTTTAGTGTTGATGTCAGCCTCATCCATGATTTCTGTATGTAGTCAAGACTATTTCCATTTCTAGTAAATGGATTTTACTTACAGTACAATTTATCTCTTTTAAGGCAAAGTCTAATATGGGTCAAATGAACTGTGCTCTCCATTGATTGTAAAGGAATTCTAGACAGCTAGCTTGGAGGTCAAGTTGGGTGAGAGAAATGTGACACGACATGTCCTTTCAGGTGGAGTGTCCCTGACCTAAATTATAAGGTTCAGAGTATGGAAAATAGTAAAATCACACATTCTTTCTGGCATGTTGTAGCATTTTTTATATTTCAAAGAGTTGTCTCCAAATTCTCCGAAACCAGATAATTCACATGGAAACAGATGACTAGCTTCAGACACAGAAATTTAAACATATTGGACTTGAAATACAAAATAAAAACCTCAGAATCAATCTCAAAATGATCTGAGTGCCCAGCCACTGAAAACTAGAGCAGAATAAGTCATGTTGTAATGTTTAATGAAAACATGAGAATGAAAAGCTTAGTGGCTTCTGGTTAAGATCACAGAATGATAGAATCATAGAATAGTTTGGATTGGAAGGGACCTTTAAAGGCCATGTAGTCCAACCACCCTGCAATGAGCAGGGACATCTTCAAGTAGATGAGGTTGCTCACAGCCCCGTCCAATCTGACCTGGAATGTTTCCAGGGATGGGGCATCTACCACCTCTCTGGGAAACCTGTGCCAGTATTTTACCACCCTCATTGTGAAAAATTTCTTCCTTAGATCTAGTCAAAAACTACCTTCTTTTAGTTTAAAACCATTACCCCTTGTCCTATTGCAACAGGCCCTGCTCAAAAGTCTGTCCCCATCTTTCTTACAGGACCCCTTTAAGTACTGGAAGGCTGCAATAAGGTCTCTCCAGAGCCTTCTCTTCTCCAGGCTCAACAACAACAACTCTCTCAGGTTGTCCTCACAAGAGAGGTGTTCCATCCCTCTGACAATTTTTGTGGCCCTCCTCTGGACCCTCTCCAACAGGTCCACATCTTTCCTGTGCTGTGGGCTTCAGATCTGGATACAGGACTCCAGGTGGGGTCTCACCAGAGTGGAGTAGAGGGGCAGAATCTCCTCCCTCGACCTGCTGGCCACACTGCTTTGGATGCAGCCCAGGAGATGGTTGACCTTCTCAGCTGTGAGTGCACATTGCCAACTCATGTCCATCTTTTCATCCACCAGGACCTTCTCGGCAGGGTTGCTCTCAATCCCTTCATCTGCCAGCCTGCTACAGATACTGGGGGTTGCCCCCTACCCAGGTGCAAGACCCTGTACTTGGCCTTGTTGAACCTGATAAGGTTCACACAGACCCACTTGTGGAGCTTGTCCAAGTCCCTCTGGATGGCGTCCCATCCCTCAGGCATGTCAGCTGCACCATTCAGCTTGGTGTCATCTGCGAATTTGCTGAGGGTGCACTCGATTCCACCATGTATGTCATTGATGAAGTACTGGTCCCAGTACGGACCCTGAGGGACACTGCTCATTTCCAATCTCTATCTGGAAATTGAGTCATTGACTGCTACCCTCTGGAAGTGACCATCCAACCAATTCCTCATACACCTACCAGTCCACCTATCAAATCCATATTGCTCCAATTTAGAGAGAAGGATGTTGTGGGGGATCATGTCAAGGACCTTTTAGAAGTCCAGAGAGATGACATTGGTAGCTCTTCCCTTGTTCACTGATGTGGTAACTCCATCCTAGAAGGCCACGAGGTTGGTCAGGCAGGACTTGCAGACGACACCAAGTTGGGTGGGAGTATTGATCTGCTGCAGGGTAGGAGGGCTCTACAGAGGGATCTGGACAGGCTGGATCAATGGGTGGAGGTCAAATGTATGAGGTTTAATAAGGCCAAGTGCTGGGTCCTTCACTTGGGTCCCAACAACCCTATGCAACTCTACAGGCTTGAGGAGGAGTGGCTGGAGAGCTGCCCAGAGGAAAAGGACCTGGGGATGCTGGTTGACAGCCGGCTGAATATGAGCCAGCAGTGTGCCCAGGTGGCCAAGAAGGCCAACAGCATCCTGGCCTGTGTCAGAAATAGTGTGGCCAGCAGGAGTAGGGAAGTGATTGTGCCCCTGTACTCGGCACTGGTGAGGCCGCATCTTGAATCTGTGTTCAGTTTTGGGCCCCTCACTACAAGAAGGATGTTGAGGTGCTGGAGGGTGTCCAGAGAAGGGCAACGAAGCTGGTGAGGGGTCTGGAGCACAAGTCTTATGAGGAGCAACTGAGGGAACTGGGGTTGTTTAGCCTGGAGAAGAGGAGGCTGAGGGGAGACCTTATCACTCTCTACAGCTACCTGAAAGGGGGTTGTGGCGATGACGGTGTTGGTCTCTTCTCCCAAGTAACCAGCGATAGGACGAGAGGAAATGGCCTCAAGTTGCGCCAGGGGAGGTTTAGACTGGATATTAGGAAAAATTTCTTCACTGAGAGGGTGGTCAGGCATTGGAACAGGCTGCCCAGGGAGGTGGTGGAGTCGCCATCCCTGGAAGTGTTCAAAAAACGTGTGGATGTGGCACTTCAGGACATGGTTTAGGGGACATGGTGGCACTGGATTAATGGTTGGACTTGATGATCTTGAAGGTCCTTTCCAACCTAGTGATTCTGTGATTCTGTGATTCTGACTTGCCCTTCGTGAAGCCTTGTTGGCTGTCTCGAATCACCTCCATGGGCCTTAGCATAGCTTTTAGGAGGATCTGCTCCATGATCTTTCCAGGCACAGAGGTGAGGCTGACAGGTCAGTACATGACGACTGTCTCTTTTGAAGCTTATGTTTGGGAAATAATAATACACTGATTTCATGCACCTCTTGGCCTAGAAGCAAGAGGTCAGCCTTTGGAACACCTATCAGTGTAGACATAAAGGCTGTCACAGACATCTGCAGCTGTACTAAGTTGTGTATCCAAAGGATTTTACAGCTGGAAACAAAGACATAAACCAGTTTGTGGTGCCTCTGTGACTGACAGTGTTGCTAGGGGTCATACTCAGTGTCTAATGATATATTTAATTGCCAATGGCCCCAGTGAGAGTCTAGTCTATAAAACACATATTAACAACAATAACAAGCTATAAATTATAATTAATTTTCCATTTCTGTTTGATTTTATTTTAAAGCAGCATTAAATTGGTGTCTATTGATATTTCATGCCAATTACTGACTAATACAATGTTCTAATTGTAGTATTTTTGAGGCAGCTGAAAGGAATCCAAGCATAATATTTTAAGACATTGTTTTCTGTAAAATAACTCTGGCATCATGAGATTTCATCTTGAAACACTACTGTTCAAATTGCAGAAGATTTAGGAGTGACCATCTTGCGTGAAACCAAAAATGTTATACAGGCTGGTAGTGCATAGAGTTTATCTGGTTACACATTAGAATGGAATTAATATTTGATCATTTTTCCTTAAATGTCAGAGAGCAAGGGAAGACTTAGGCAATGTACTTAGACACCTCATCTTTGGATAGGTAAAATTAAGTTTAATTCAGCATATCTGATGGAAATTTTTTCTGACTATAAAATATAAAACTGATTAAAAGTATAAATGCAAATAGTTACTTTTGTCTGATCTATCAAGCAATATTCTTCTAATAGATGCAATTAATTGTTACATAATGAAATTATTGAAGTAGAAAGGACTATAAAAATATGTGATATACATGACAGTTGTCTTTAAAACGCTTGAAATGTTATGGGGATTTTCCAATCATTAATTGGTGCCATAAAACCAAAGTAAAAATATTCAATAAATCACCTGAGATAGATACACTCTTAACTTAATCATGTGAATAACAGACTGCTTCACTGGTGCACTCACAGACGTTTTGAAATAAAACATGAGTTGTTCCTTTACAAAGGTATATTACACCTCCAACAATCTGTATGATCACTTACTACCAAATCACGTTTTTGACATTCTAGTAAATACTATTTCAATGAATGCTACCATCGTTCTCTTACTCTTTCATTTCCTTGTTTACAAAATATACTGGAAAATCATAATAATACTTATTGCAGAGGAAAGCTTATAAATCAGAGGAAATAGTTTATATAAACTTTTCCAAAGTTTATTTTGTAAGATTTGTTTACTTTTTCATCTGACAAATAATTCCCTAAATGTTTTATAATTTCTTTCAACAGATGTTATCATTTTATAACTGCTGATACATGCTGCATTAAAGCAATTTAATATAAGATAATGTCAGAAACATTACAATGAATTTAATCCTGCAGGGAATACTAGTAGTTTGACATTTTTCCTCAACCCCTGTCTTGACAGAGAAATAACAGGAAAAAATGGACTGGAACTTAAGAGCTGAAGGAAGAGCAATAGGAAACATGGATTAAGAAATAGTAAAACACTTAATTTTGAATCAGTTAAACAGTAAAAGGCATCTCTTTGTAGGACCAGAGTCTCTTCTGCAAAATATACTTCAAATACAACTTGCTGTCACTGTTTCTTGAGAGCATTATGGATTCACTATCTTTGCTGAATATAACACCTCAGCCTGAGAAAGACAGGTTTGCACAATCAGAGGTGTAGGCTGTTCTTGGGCTGTAGTGTCTATATGGTGTGATAACATTGCTATACAGGAGTTAAGATCAAACTCAGGAAAAGATTAGTACAAGTAATATGAGTGTCTCTCGATCAAAATGAAATATTTTGCTTATGATTTTCCAATAATGAAGTTCATTTACAGAAACCACACCTTTAGCTGAAATTACTATTTTGATTTTAATTGGAAATTACTGGTCAGTGCTAACTGCAGAGCTAGTAAATAGGATGGCTATTGTGCTATTGATGTTAAATATTTTTAAGAGCCAGCTTTTATACACCTAATCACATAACAGCATATTTTTCCCATGAGAACTCTTATGAGTGTTTACACAAGAATCCTACTTACTTTGAGAAAGGTATAAGAGTCATTACTATCATAAATTCCATGATATAATAGTGAGTGACTATCTCCATACTTATTTCCAAGTGCTGTTTTTATCCCCTGATGTCTTCAGGGTATGTTTTTTATCGAGTTGTACAACATTCATTTCAAGAGACAATCTTGTTCATCATCTTTGGCTCTTAGTGGTTGAATTTACCTAATCAGATACCACTGCCTTTGACTAAGCTCATACTTAAGATATCATTTACAGTTGCGGTCAATCAGGTGTTTCTTAGTCATATTCTAGGAGGAGCTATTTCTGTCCATCTCCTATGTAATCTGGATTGACAGTTCTACTGATCAGAAGCCACTTCTTAAAAGCAAAAATTCTAAGATTCTAAATACCATTCTACATGTGCATGTGCTTATGTTGGTGCTTATATTTTAAATTTCTCTTTTATGAAAGGTAAAAAAAAATAGAGTGTCATATCTGTAAAGATTATCTGCACAACTGTTGCAGTTCAGTCCTCACAGATCAACATCTGGCTGATAGGAACAATTTTGTCCTCTAAAGAGAAAGATTTGTTTCTCTCACTGGCTGTCAATATGAACTATTTGTAACCATGTCACAATGTGGTGGCAACAACAAAGGAAAATGGAAAAAACAAAACTCCATCACTGCAGTCTCCATTAGACTTGGGATTTGGGGTTATCTCTTTTTGCAACATGTCAGATGCTGAGAGTGTGACTTTTTCCACAGCCAACTGTTTAATCTGTCACAATTTATCTACTCTGAGATGTAAATATGCTGAGAAAGATCACAAAGGAGCATCACTAAAGTGTTGCTTGGCAAATTTACTAGATTTGCATGTCTTATTATTTTATACGCACTAGGTCATGTAGGCTTCCACAGATGATTTTAATGTTTTTAATTCTTTGTGGTTTATCTATATGCCTGTTTAAAAAACTCAAGAATTCATAACTCTGGATATTTTGAAGGTTATTGGTTAGCTGTGACGGATCACCTGGAATTGCATTGTATCATTTATTTGTGGTGCTCCTGCCATATACTATGATTCGTGATCGCTTTTGTATGTTTACTATATAATTTCTCATGTACATGACAATTAAAGTTGCCTTCCTACTAAACATGTTAAATTTAAATAACTTAAATTGAATGGATGGGGAGGTAAGTGTGGCCAAAAAGCTTTAGTTATAAAAGAGTGGAAAGTCATAGAATCTATTTCTTTTTATTATTGTTATTTCTACTTTGAGGCTACCATGTACAGAATGATCAGAAGATATTTATTTCATCAAGCCTTTAAACAGAGTGTAGACATATTGCCTTTTGGAAGCTGTTATATCCATTGCTTTTTTGTGATATTAATGAAATGTATTTGCTGTTCTGATAGAAATAAACACAAACCATGACCCTGTGCCAAAATACAAGATATAATGAGAAAACTTGTCCTTTGCTCCTCAGTCACCAAATTTAGGTCATAAGCAAAATGGGATTTTTTTCCAACACTGTCTACATCTTGCTTTGTAGCCAAACACCAATTATGAGTTTTACAGTAGGTGCAAGTATTTCTACCAATTCTACTGATAATGTGATAACATCATATTGTGTACTCAATGCTTATCACCCCTCAGCTATCAAATAGGCTTGTTCATCTAGAGATGACATGAAATGCCTGGCTGATGGGCTTTAGCTCAGTACAAACATGATTTTAAAGAAAATTTTGCTATGCAGGTGGCTTTAGGATTCTGTATGGAAATCATTGGGGTTTTTTGATTTAATGGAGGAAAGAGAAGCCTGCTAATTATGGTATAGCCTACCTCAAGACCAGTAAATTATTTTTATAATTTCATAATTTCCTTCCATCTTTACATATGTCTGTATTTTAAAATCAAACCTGGAAAAGCTATTGATTTTTTAAATTTTTCAACACCATAGTTTACTGATTTTTAATCTGTTAATATTGCAGATATTGCAGAATGTGGATAATTGGTAGTTTTTCTATGTGGTTATTAACGTTAATTCCAAGCAAATTTTTCAATTGCTGAACTACTTTGCTGTGTTGTGTGTTCTACATAAAAGTTAACACTTTTCAAACACAATAGTTACTTTGTTAATTTTATTTACAGCTTTTTGCCAATTTTCTCAGATTGCCTTAGTGAGTGCCTTTGAAAAGTTATGATGGTTCCTACTTCAGTGAATTTGGAAAACTACCTCTTTTTTAATGTTTAAGAGTGAAGCTTTAAATATTATACATACCAACTCACTGAAAAGAAAAAAAAGAAAAAAAGAAAAAGAATGTTGAATTCTGAAAACAGTTTTGAAGACCTGAAAAAATGTTGTTTATCATATCCTTACACAGTTTAACCCATACAAGACTTTAAGAGCACCTATTTTCGCATGGGATGTACTGTAGTTAAATATTTATTTTGGCATTTGCTCATAAAACTGAACATACTTTAGTATTTTCAAAAAAAAAAGTAACATGATTTAAGAGCTTGATATATGCAACAAGAGAGAGAGAGAAAAGAACGTTACTCCTAGCCCTTACACAGCTACAGAAGAACTTTCACTACAGTAATCTGTGTTTAGGCATCTCTCTGTAAGGTTTAAAAACAAATATGAAAGTAAATTATCTCCTTTATATCAGATGTATTTCTTCACTCTTTTAGCTTTTTATATTAATGTCAGACCTAAGCTGGTTTGTAAACAATTCAAGTTCACTATAAACAGAAAAACCTTTTTTATTTCACTTCATCACTGTTACCCACATATTAATAATTAATTACAATGTACTTTTTTAGACATTAATCTCTCTTTTCCTTCACACGCACAATCTTCTTCTCCACATCAAAACTTGTCTCCCACTTCTTTTACCCACAGATAGCCAAAGCAATCTTCACTGCCATTCATGTTTTGAGGATCAAGCTCACTGGATTGTAGACATCTCAGATGCTACTGACCTTACATAGGGCTGTATGTCCATGTTAGTTACCCCACACTCCCTTTTTGGTCAGTGATAAATAATCTTTCAGTGGAAAAAAGTTAGGATTAATCTGATCTATTAACACACCTGCTATATGATGTTAAGAAATATGATGCAGAGTTTTTTATTTCTTTCCATTTACTAAGAGTTTCTATCTGAGTTTTAAACACCTTAATTTGATGAGATGATTATATCTATTCCGCCTCAGTTTATCTTTTTTGTTCTAGTTCTCACATCATTCTTCTGCAATGTATATGAAACTAGTCACAATTTTTAAAGAGGAAACAATTTTACAGTTGAATATGACTTAAAAGATTTCAAAGGGAAGATTCTGGGTCTAAGGCATTATGTCTGCTCAAATTGATAGAGAAACAGCAGAATTAACCTATGGAGTGTATATTCATTCTGAGAAAATACCTGAGTGCAGATATGTAGCCCAACTAAGGGACTTTACCATCAGCTTTCCTATCTTTTTCTCTAACCTAATAAGCATGCATCTATTTCTACCAAAGGGAGCTTGAAAAAAAGAATGCAAATCCAATGATAATGGGAAAATTTCACTTAACTGAGGGAGATGAAAGAGTAGGGAGATACACTCCAGGTTCCTCTGTGCAAATTAGGTGCTTAAAAATAGAATAGCTTCATTGGAGTGAAAGAATACAGGTTTTAATTATTTTAGATTGATTTGTTTTTCAGGAAATTCTAAGCCTTATTGCAGCAAAAATAAATCCCATGACCTTCTTTTTTCGTCTTATGAAACTCTTGGGGTTTTGACTTAGCCAGATACCTTTTGGGAGTCCTAATTGCTGTCAGCGAATCAATGTCCAAAAGACAGTCACAGTGCTTGTTGAAGTTAATGGGTTTGTCAAACAGTTTCAGGCTGAACGAAAGGAACAATTAAGTCTTTTTATGTATCAAAGATAACTGGAAGCAATGGAATAATCATCCAAGGCAAATAGCAGATCAGAGTTAGTTTGAACACAGGCTTTGGACATAAGAACAGATTAATTTATGTCAATTCTAGCTGTCCTGATTTTTAACATAGTTGTGAACATGTGACAAACAGGAAAAGTTATGTCACCACTTCTAGGTAAATGAGGGCTAAACATTCTGTTTTTAAAAGTTCATTCCTTAGTGAATAGTCAGTACGCATCTCATACTTCTCAGTGCACTGCCTGCTTAGTTTTACACAGTTGACATGGTGTCATCTGTGTCACTTTTAATGCTCTAAATATTGCCTCCATATATGCCTATGAGCCTGACTGTGATACTTCCCTGTTTAAAGTTGTAGGCATTAAGCATTTGGAGTCTAAAAAGATGGGGTTTAGGTTCAGGAAGCTGGGAAAGACCTGAAGAAGTAACTGCCAATGTCAGTGCTCAGAGGTGCAAAGTTTTTTGTGTAAAGAGTTCTCTGCCTCTCAGATTGTCGAGCAAAGAAATTTTGTCCTCTCTTATTTCAGTTGCAGTTGGGAAAAGAGTAACTGGGTTCATATTCCTGTTGCAAATAAACAAGCCCATGTATGCAGGAAATACACGTTTGATATCTAACCAGGCAATCCTTCCTGCCTGAGTAGTAACCAGCTATTCAGACCATCTTGGTAATCTATCTATAAAGATGCAGCCAACATTATCTTCCTTGCCTGCTGAATTTTACTACTCACTCCTCTCTAAATCCCCTTGCTGGCAAACCTTTACTACAGTACTAAGTTCAATTTTCCAAGATTGTTGCTTTCAAGGCCCTGCACAACTGCCTGCACAGACTTTAATAGACTCACATAGGTAAGCAAACATTTCTTATCTTTGAGTGAAGCTTGAAAAGTCTGGCCAGGAGAGAACAGCAGGTTTTTTTCTACAGCCAATTTTGCTGCTGTGTATTTATTAAGCAGTCTTCCCTGACACCTTTTCATTAGTAGATCTATTTCTCCTGACAGACAACTTTGAGTTTTGACACAGCCTGAGATGAGAGCAGACACAAGTATTCATTTCACTTATATATCAAATTCCTAACACGCAGGAACACGCTATCTGTAACCACAAAACAAACAGTGAATGACACATCCAATGTTATGCTGTATATTTATGTTTGTGTATTTACTTATTTATCAGCAGTGTCAATATATTTGTTCCTTCGCAGTTTTGCTCTCTGGAACATAGCAGAAACTTGTGCATATATAGTTTCAAGCTCCATCCCGTAGGAAATTCAATAGTCTAAAGCAAGCATTGTTCCATATACTTTTTCTATTTCATAGAGTCATAGAATGGTTTGGGAAGGGACCTTAAAGACCATCTAGTTTCTACCCCCTGCCATGGGCAGGGACACCTTCCACTAGACCAGGATGCTCAACGCTGCATCCAACCTGACCTTGAACACTTCCAGGATGGGGCATCCACAACATCTCTGGGAAACCTGTTCCACTGTCTCACCACCCTTATAATGAAGAATTTCTTCCTTATATCTAATCTCAATTTACCCTCTTTCTGTTTAAAGCCATTTCCCTTGTCCTATCACTACATGCCCTTGCAAGAAGTCCCTCTCCAGTTTTCTTGTAGGCCCCCTTCAGGTACTGGAAGGCTGATATAAGGTCTCCCCTCTCATTGCTTTAACTACAGCAGAAATACAAGTAACTGATCTGAACAACATTACTCTATGATTATTGATTTGTGGTTTGAATCATGGAACTTTTCTTGGGCATGAGATTGTGCAGTAGGGTTTATCATTGTAGGTGTTTACTACCCATTGAAAAGACTCTCAGAATCTGCTCATATGTGCAATAGCAAATCCGTGATTCTTTAACATGAGAAATCTGTTTGTTGTTTTTTAAATATATGACTGAAAGTCAATAATGGGATGATGTATAATATTTTCTGTTCCAAAAATGCTGTTAGAACTCTGCAGTTGCGGTTGGGATGACTAAGATAAAAGACAGAAACTGGATTTTTCCTGAGTGAATCAACTTCTTAAGGAGAAAGAGAATGTTGAAAGGCTATCCCTGCTTTACATTCATTTTACATTACAAAAGCAGAGATGACAAAATGATGATAACTCCCTTCAACATGCTACCTGCTTGCTTCGATCTTGAAAATATCTCTAATATAAGGAAAAGGGTGTTCACATCCCCTACAGGCTTCTAACAGTAACATCTGTGCTTTGAGCACCTGTGTCTTGTTGATGATTGAAGAAGTTCCTCCAGACTGAGGATATTGTTTGGCCTCCGGGAAGAGCCTCTTTCTCCACTGATAAGAATAGAATAATGTAGAAGAGCTTTTGAGTTTGTCTCAGCTAGAGAAAGTACCATGAAATTAGGTGGTGTGACTGCCTGCCCAAATTTCCTGCAGAAATATGTATCTTGCAAATTTTCTTCAGCTTCATTTCATTAAGATTAGGTTCACTGAAGGGAGGAGGTGAAAATCCCAGGTAAGAAATTATACTCCTCTTCCTTGTCTTGTTTCTGAATCTACTTCCTGTCTTCCCCGCTTTTTAATTTCTTGTATTTTCTTCTGCACACCATGCCAGAAGTGTTTATAAGTAGTAGAATAGCATTTTAGTTGAATCAAAATAAATCCTTTTTTTACAGAATTTTTCCCCTGACAAGAAATAGTCACCTCCTTTCCTGCCTCCTACTCTGAGTATATCACTGATTTAGTGACGCCAATGGTTATCTGGTTATATTAGAAATGTTTTTTTGGTGGGTATTTTTTTTCTCAGTTTCACTTTAATTGCAATTTCCCACTTATTTTCAGTATTGGGATCACAGAGGTATGTTTAAATTTTATGCCAACCAAATATTAACTAGATGATCAATGAGAAAAAAGTATATATAAAAAAAGTGGATTTTTTATTCTCATCCAGGACCCTTTATCAGTAGGCTAGTGTAATACTAATGTTTTTTTTATAGTATTCAGTTAAGAATGAATATAAGAATATGAGTGGTGTCCCTCAAGGGTCTGTACTCATATTCAGTATGACAAACATCATGCACGTCCTGTGGCTGTGACAGATTTGAACTTCTTAGACTGTTCTAACACTCCACAGGCTGGAGTATATTTGGGTATCTTGTTTGGAATGTAAGAATGGATGTGTACCCTCTCTGCTTTTTATGTTCTCTCTCTGTTAGGTGGACACTGTCATTGGTTTTCTGGCCTGTTTTCTTAGGTTAAGTAGACTGTAAATCATGTAAATCTCAGCTGAGCATATTGCTACACTAGCTGAATATTTGAAGCTATACATTTGCTATGTACTGATTTTCCCACTACATAAAACATGCATTTAATCCAAACTATTAATTTTTACATGGCAGGAAGCAAAGCAGACCTGCATTCAGGTTATATCCACAGTGACTGGAGAAAAGGGAATATTGCACCCATTTTTAAAAAGATTAAGAAAGACCCTGGGAACTACTGACCAGTCAGCCTCATCTCAGTGCCTGGGAAGATCATGGAACAGATCCTCCTGGAAGATATGTCAAAACATGTAGAAGTCAGGGAGGTGATTAGAGACAGACAGCATTTGGCTTCACCAAGGGTAAATGGTGCCTGACTAATCCAGCAGCCTTCTACGATGAAGTGACTACATCAGTGGACAAGAGAAGAGCTATGGATGTCACCTACCTGGACTGCTGTAAGGCCTTTGATAAGATGCCCCACAACATTCTTGCTGCTAAATTGGAGAGATATGGTTTTGATGAATGGACTGTTAGATGAGTAAGGAATTGGCCGGATAGCCACATCCAAAGAGACAAAGGCTCAACATCAAAGTCAAAATCAATAATAAGTGGTGTCCCTCAAGGGTTAGTACTAGGACAAATACTACTTAATATCTTCAACAATGACATAGACAGTGAGGTTGAGTGTACCCTCAGCAAGTTTGCAGGTAACACCAAGGTAAGTGGTGCAGCTGACATACCTGAGGGACAGGATGCCATCCAGAGGGACCTGGACAAGCTTGAGAAATGGGACCATGTGAACATCATGAGGTTCAACAAGGCCAGGTGCAGGGTCCTGCACCTGGGACCGGGCAGTCCCCAGTATTAATATAGCGTGGGGGATGAATGGACTGAGAGTAGAATGGATTGTAAAAAGTAGGATCTCAACAGAGGTTATATGGTTAGGAAACAGAATTAGTAAGAAAATCATGGATCAGGAAGCCATAACAACAAAACAACACACAGCAATGGAGTATTCCCCATAATTTTAAGCATGCCTGCATTCTGCAGGCTTTTTCTTTTGTTATTGCTGCTTACTTAGCTATTTCTATACTATTAACTATGATATTGCCTTTTTTCTAACCCATACCCTAAGTCTGAATCATACAGAGTATTATTCACACTACTGTTCACACTCTAAGGACAGATGAAGAGTGAAGCCATACAAGGTCTCACAGAGACTAAGATGTAACATACCAGGAAACACTGGAAGAAACTGTGGTTGATTCGGCCTGATAGTGTCTTCCACCTTTTAAGAGTTATGTCTTAGATTAAACCTTTTGTCAGTCTTGAAAGAATGCAAAAGCAATGCTCTCCTTTTATATGCTGCCTAATGATGCAGAGCGGGATAGCCATATTCCCCTAAAGTCATCGTGGAAACAACCACCTTTTTTAGAGGTAGTAACACCAATAATGGCTGTGGGTTTGATTCTTTTCTCACGTGTTTTTTTTCAACACATACTTGTTTGTCTTCTCTCTCCATTCCTCACACTATTTTAGTAGTTGGCCATTCAAAGAAAACACTGCGGACCAGACCTGGTCATTGTGTTTGAGCTCTGAAATTTGAAAGATCTGATGTAGTACTATGCAAAATAGTCATATACTTTTAGTAATTTATACATACAATATGTTATTCATAAACATTTTATGAGGTGAACCCAGGAAGTCTCCTCCTTCATCTCCACAGCTCCAGGACTGCTCTACTGAACAACGTGCATGTGAGATGATATCAAGTGACAAGGTATGGCGGGGATAACGGGATCTTCTGAAATGTGGGGATCAGCAACTGCCAATCCAATGCAAGCTCAGGCTATGCACTCCAAGCAAGCAAGCAGGAAGCCTGGAATCAGAAAAGTCACTCAAAGGGTGGGAATGAAAATGATTGTCATGGTCACAAGTCGCAATCCATATAAAAAGCATATGTGCATATTCCAAAGTACTTAAATCTTGGCAGATAGACCTGTGACATCTGTGTGCAATGTTCTCTGTAAAACAGAAAATTGTGAAAAAGGGATTTGCAATAGAAGAAAACATCTCTCTTCTCCACCTAATTGCTGAAGGTGTGATTCAGAGAAATAAATGAATACTTTATATTCCTTTTCATTAGAACTTCAAAGGTGAGCCCAGATCCATTGTGTTCCAGTGAATGTAATAGCTGGATCAGATAGTTAGCAGATACTTAATTAGAAAACATCAGAGTTCTAACTGAATATAATATTATTATTGAGCAACTGTGATGAGTCTGCTGCCTGTATATTACTGCACTTTAAAAGTAATCCAGACTTGGAATCAATACCTAACAGCTCAGGAACTTTCCATATTTTATATATATGAGCTAAATGCTATTGGGAGGAATTTGTACTGTCATAGTCTTGGACTTCATAGAGGTTCATGAATTGGAAAACTGCTTGAGAATTTATCTTACAGTAGTGAGGGAAAAACAAATATAAACGCAGGGAAAGCTCACACTAAATGAACCTGGCATTACAAAGCATGAACTAGTTCATCTCTATGATAGAGAATAATAGTAGTTTCACAACAGGATCAGATGAATAATTAATTCACTTTTTGTTCAAGAGCAAGCTCTGAATGGAAAATATATGTGAAGAGGTATGTTACCTTTACTTAAAAACACATTTTTATTGGCATGATTTAACCACTGAACTGTGGTCTGAGAAGAGAAAATGCCTCTGCTATTAATCTTTAATAAGCTACAACAAATAACAGCTGTAATTCAACAGGGTACAGCCAATAATTCCACATTACCTTGGATGTTATATAAAATTAATTTACTGAGAAAATATTGTCAATAAAAAAAGACAAACTGTTTGGACTGTATACAAAGATGATAGTTTATAAAAAGTTGTGACTAAAATTTGATTAATGCTGGCAAAGAAACTCACTATCCATTGCCAAAAGTATCATATATATTTGTCTGGGTAATAATACTTCAGCTTTAATACAGTGAAAGAAATCAATTACATGTAACTTGGTTTCATGATCACTTTATGACATGAATGCAATGACCTTAATAACCCACATATTCCCAAACTTGAATTTATAAATGTGGTATAAAACCACTATTTGTGTTAATAATAGTTAAAGTTATACTTAATAATTTGTGTTAATTTGTACCTTGCCTTAAAGAAGCTGAGACCTGAAGTAACCAGAGAGAAAAAAGATCTATCCAAATGCAATAAATCCTACACCTTGTAGGTATCTTTATAAAATAATATAAAATAAAATATACACAGAACAATGATTTCCTTAAAAAAACTTTAATATAGAGTATGGAACTATATCTTTACTACCTGCATTTTGTTAGTAGACACCAGAAATATATTGGTAGAAAAATGAGAGCTCTGTCTTCTCAATTATGATCCGATATTTATTTGCCAATATTATATATATGTTTATATGTATTATACACAGGAAAGGAATTATTAATGACAGCTAATGTCAGAAGACAGGAAGAAAATAAGAGTACTGAAGTAAAGAACTGTCATTCAGTTCACTTGTGCAAGTAAGTCATTGTATTAGGCATAAAATTTGGATTCAGGACACCTAAATTCAGCTCAAGTCTCTACCATTACAGCTTCCTCTCTAATTTGGGCATATCACTTATTTTGTATGCATGTTTCATTTTTCAATCCTTTAAGCACAAATCAATTACTCTGACAATTACACACATAGTTCATTATTACAGGAGAGAGATGTATCTATTCCTCTAGATAGATTCCAAATGTTGATCAGAGCAGATTTTCTTCATGTTATTTTACTGCTTTTTAAACTCTAGTTTAGTCCTCTGAAGCATATGAAGTCAAAAAAGCCTTGGGTCAAACCATTTTGTTCCCTGAAAACTGATTATTCAATTTGTTCCAGCAAAGCTATTGGCATGGATAAGCTGGTCTTCTGTAGGCAATGATAATTGAAAGCAAACACTGAACAGCAAGTGAAATAAGCAAAAAAAAAAAAGGCACAAAAACAACACGCTGCAAATGAATAACTGTTCATACAGCCTTGAATTTTAGCTATGTACACCCTTCGGTGTTATTCTGTAGTACTCAAGTGTTCTTTCATTTCTGCTTCAAATAATTAAAAGAACTATTTACACAACATTGAAATTTCTCCTCCCCGGATAGAAAGTATTGTTTTAGGAGAACATATTCTATAGGCATGTTTGAACCCCCCAAAATTGCCTGTATTGTCTACATTATGGTGACTCTTTGATGAGAAATTACCAAAGATTGAAAACAAGGCAAAGAACTGCCTATGAGAGTCTGAAGCCTCTACAGAACAACCTAAACTTCAGAAGTTTCAGAGGGTTTTGGTGAGTGGTTTTTTTTTTTTATCCTCCAACAAAATAGTTTACTATTTATATGGAACACTCCAGATTATATTTAATGTCAGGTCATAGAACTGTAAGGCATCCATACAACATGACAGAATTGTGTTTTAATAAACTTAGTGAAAAATATCTTGGAAAACAAAACAAATGCAATGCTGTTAATTTGAGTAATGATTTTAAAAAATGAGGTCCTGTGCATGGAACAAACCCAGGTTTCTCTGACAAAAGACTAAAGATGAGCTTTAGGAAAATATATCAACCTTACCTGGAGGAATTCACAGATTATATTAATTTCACACTTTTTACACTACCACAAATACTGTTGCAAAGTAAAAGATTCTGAACTAAAACTCTTTTCCTGAAAGAGACAGTCTTAAAAAGCCCATATATTCTAAAGATTACTTTTAAGGATGCCTGATAAACCTACTTAAGCATTTTCTTTTCCTTGAGTTAAATCAACTCTGTATTTCTTCAGAAGCTCAGTTACAAATCAGACTTTGAACTGATTCACCATACCTTGCTGTTTTAACTGCAGTTCTCAAGGTACTTAAAACGACTTCTTCTGACTTAAGTGGCAAGAGCAAATTATTACTCATTTTTATTCTTGTTAGCACTACAGAGGCAAAACCATGGCTATACTATTTCTTCTCAAGTGTAATTGATGAAAAAAAAACACTGATTTATAATTAGTAAAACTTGTGCAGGCCCATTGGTTATAATAATTTCTAGCAGGAGACAGCTGTTAAGTTTTCCCTTCAGAATGATAAAATGAAGAGTATGACATGAAAATCCACTGGATTTTCATCCTGAAGTTTGTGCTCGGGGTCTGAGATTGTTATGACTGACCTGAAAGAACCTCAAAGCAATGAGTGATTTGACAGATATTTAATAAACAACTGGATATATATCCGTACAGTCTCCAGAAGTTTTGAGATTCCTCATCATTAATAATAAAACACTGAGATATTCCATAGTTTTCTTAAATTTCCCATACAATACCATTCAAAAATTCTAGGGTAAAGTCCTTCAAATATACGCATATGAATGGCTGAAGTCAGTAACATTCACAAGAAAAAGCTCTTTATGGGCTGAGACCTTTATGTGGCAGTTGGCATGGGTTGGGCTTGGCTGATATTAGCTTTAGCATAGGCGCTGCAGTTAGCCCTATGGGGGAATGGAGGAGTATTTTGGGTCTAAACAACCTGTTGATCACTGTGAAAGTTGCAAACTTGCCAAGAAGCTTCCAGAGGACCAGCCTGTAAGCTCCAGGGATGGCAGCTACCAGCTGTTGGGCACCACAGGTCAGTCAAGAACAGGTTATTCTCTACCCGATCCTGAGGGTGTCCAGAGGCACATGGGCGGAGATTTCAGGGATATATAAGAGAGGTGCCAGGAAGAGAAGCCTGAGACATAGCCTGCAGGATTGGAGAAGAGAGAAACAAAGAATGAAAGACCCCAGGAGAAGCCAAAGCCCTGGCCCTGGACTCAGCACTGCATGGCTGGAAAAGCTGTGCTGACCTACCCAACTTTTCTGCTGGAATGTTTTGTGTCTGCTATGGGACAGTGAAGTCATATGTGGAACCATCGTGCAACTTCTGGACTTCATCATATCTACCACAGGACAGGCAAGTCCTGTAATTTATAAATTGCATAGACCTGTGATTAAAGTGTTTTAGTATCCTCATCCACTTATCCTCCACACTGCCACTTTGATCTTAAACTATGACACTTTTATCTGTTGTAAGATCTTTACATACAGGGATTATTACACAGTCACAGATAAATCAGGAAGTTTTCTGATCATTTAACAGTGACACACATAAGAGTTTTGCCAGATAATAAAGAGGTCACACCAGAAGAAAAGTCTACAGTTATCTAGGATCTTGACAGATGCATATCACATGGTAGAAAACCAGATTTTATCGAAAATGGGTTTTTATGAAACACTTTTGAGGGATTGAAATAAAATTATATAAGTGCTCTTTAAGCAGATTGAATGAAAAGAACAAAGTCCACAAAATCAGCAATGAACCTGCCATCTGCTTGTCCCAAAAGTTTTCTCTGTGCCTGGTCAGAGTTTTTAGTGATATCCTGGTATGTTATCTGAGCTTTACAAACAATATAGGAAACTAAAGGAAAGTTTTGTAGAACTTACTATTTAATTGTTGCATGAGCGATTTATTGGTGTTCTGTTATAGTATTTTGTTGTCTTATAAAAGATCATAGCAAAGGTGAAAATAATACCACAATTTACTTTTAGAACAAAGCTATAAATGGAGAAAAGAAATTAATATATTTTAAAACTTCCACAAAATCACTAGGCTGTACCTGCGAGGACATACTTTAATGACTTTACCACAGGCTACAAGAAACACTTTTTAGTATCTCTAATACATTGAATATGTGTAGGGTTTTTTATTTAAATTAAATTAGCCATAAACTTCGACTACTCATTTTCAAATTCTTAGTTTTGAGTTAAGGACAGCCCTATTAAACTTACCAGGTTTACTTCTATTTTAGAAATTTTTACAATAATTCTTGAGAATCACCAGTCTCTTAGTTTAATTTTCACTTAGTTTAGTTTTCACTATAAAGACATGTAGTGGATGATATTCTAAATACATGATATCACGCTTTTCAAATTTTTAAATAAAAGACCATCATGATTTGGGAAAAAAAAAAAATCCAAGAACAATTTTTTACATCTTGGTCATTTTCATCTATAAGAATATAAAATTTATCCTAAGCTTGGAGTAATTGTCTATTATTTTTGTTTTCCCCATTTTATGGGTTTTTTTTTCCCTTCAGTTTGGTTTAAATGTTTGGTTCTTTTTCTTTGTTTGTTATCTTTTCAGAGATCATCTTATGATGTATAATAAAACCCCTACAGAGATCACTTAGAAACATAACATAACCATTAATACAAGTAGTCAAACGGCCTGGAAGGTAGAATTCATTCTCTGTATTCAAACAGATAGCAAGTATCATCATGAAGGTCTTCATAGATAACAAATGAAAACTGAAGTGGTTTCTCTAGCTGACTAATTTTGACTGAAAGATAAACACAAACCAACTCCTATGTTTTATAGGTGGATTTACGCAAAAATAGGGATACAAATGCAAGCAAAAAAAGGAAACCAGAGATACGGTAATGTACTCAGGAAAAAGAAAACCCAGGAAATTAAAACTCAAGCAATCAATCTACAGCAAAAATTCTGCCCCTGGCAATGGCTGTGTTCACAGAGTGTGATTCTCAAGCTCTCTTTCGAAACAACCCCAGAATGTGTAGAGATCAGTACTTTTACATGAAAAAGCAGTGTTTTTCCTAAAGTCTTTGAAGAGATGAGAGTGATTCAAGAAGAACTCAGAGAACATGTAAGCAGCAGAAATTACATGAAGATTTGTTCATTAAAAATAAGAAATTATACTAGGTTAAGACAAAAAGAACTAGTCAGATATTACTGACTAGACTAAAACTATGTGGTATAACTATATAAATAGCTGTACTCCTTGGATACAGTTATTAGATCTGATCAAAATCATGATGCATTATCAGCTATCAAATCCTAAGGAAAAAACCCTCACCATATAACATAGCAAAATGACATTAGAAAATCAATAACATGGATAGAAAAGAAGGCTTCAGACAAACTTAGAGAAAGACTAGAGGAAGGCAACTAAGCTAATTTAAAATTGGTTTCGAGAAAAATAAAGAAAAACTTGGAAGAAATACACTAAATATATCAGAGCTAATCATCTCTTGTGGGTTAACCCCAGTAGGCAGCTAAGCACCACACAGCTTCTCACTCACCACCCCTGTCCCATGGGATGAAGAAAAGAATCAGTAAAAGTAAGAAAACTCATGGGTTGAGATAAAGAGTTCAATAGACAAAGCAAAAGCTGTGCACACAAGCAAAGCAAAACAAGGAATTTAATACACTACTTCTCATTAGCAGGCAGGTGTTCATCCATGTCCAGGAAAGCAGGGCTCCATCATACATAATGGTTACTTGGGACAGCAAACACCATCACTCCAAAAGTCCCCCCACTTCCTTCTTCTTCCCCCAACTTTATATGCTGAGTATGACACCATATGGTATGGAATATCCCTTTGGTCAGTTGGAATCAGCTGGCCCAGCTGTGTCCCCTCCCAACGTCTTGTGCACCCCCAGCCTACTTGCTGGTGGGGTGGTGTGAGAAGCAGAAAAGTCCTTGACTCTGTATAAGCACTGCTCAGCAATAACGAAAACATCCCTGTGTTATCAACACTATTTTGATCACAAATCCAAAACATAGCTCCATATCAGCTACTGTGAAGAAAATTAACTCTATGCCAGCCAAAGACAGTACATCATCTTAAAGCAGTCATGTAAAACTAGAAGGAATATTTACTGTTTTCAGAGAAAATAGAAGAGGATGTTAAATTAAAATATAGTTGAAAAATTAGCATTTATCAAGGCTGTCATTGAAAGGTGGATAAAGGTCGAGCCATTCTTTCGACAAGAGATGATCAAACTACAGGAAAAAAAAGAGATTACATAGAAGGGCAGTGAACTAATGACACTTTATAATTTTTTCAACATCAACACTTGAAAACAGACACAGAAGTAGCAAGTGCTGGGACCAGTTGGTATCCTTACCAAGGCTAGCACAGCTCCTAGTGGTTTTATCAGAACTCCATGAATGAATACTGCATGCCAGGGCAATGCTAATTACCATATCTTGAACTACTAGCCTATCTCATGTTTAACCACCATGAGGAATCTGTTAACACTGTTTGTATTAGAGCATATCTACAACAACCTATTTAGGCAAAGATATTTCCTGTGAGATGCAAAAAGGAAACCAGAGGTACCAAGGTTCAGATTCTGATTGACAAGCTTGTTATAAAAACTGTCAAATCCATAAAAAGGAACCTCTGGGGTAGTGTGGATGGATTACAACAATGCTTTTTATTCAGGCCTGTGTTTAGAAATGTTGAAAATACTGAGACTGTACACTACTGTGAATAACACTGCAAATTTTAGAGTTTTGTTAATCATTAACAAAGACTTATTTGTTAATGTCTTTAATAACATGTATTAAGTTATTCTTGATATCAGCTGGGAATCCTTCAAGGGAGCTTTTTTCCCATTTATTCTTCAGTATTTGTATTTTGACTCCCCTTTGAAAAAAAGTTGGCTGATCTTTAGCAGGAAAAAACATCTATTATTATGTGGGTAAAACCTAAAATACTTCCATGATGAGATTAAGCGGACTGGACCAATATGTAAGAAGAGATGATCTGAGGAAGTAACAAATGATATTTTAAAAAAATATAGTTGGTGTGTCCTCAATAAGACTAAGAACAGTGGATTTAAATCCATGAACCAAAAGATCTCAACTGTATAATACTATGCCCTTCACACAGACATAGAATATTTGTAAAAAGAGGTGAAGCAAGATAGAAATAAATAGGATGGTAAGCATGATGTGATTTTATAATGTCTATCATTAGTGGCTGTTCAGTGTTGATGCAGAACAGACACCAGAAAATTCATACCTAGATTAACTGTGTCCTTTGTGATGACCACCACTTCTATAGGGGCTGAAAGAGGTAAGAACATTGCCTGAGCACCAGAAATGATTAAATTAATTTCATATTGGATTTCCACAGGCTGCTGGAAGCCAGAAGATCAGACATTGTATTGATTCAAAAATCTTCCCGTTCACAAAGGATACCCATAAAGACTATGAAAGAAACTGCTTTTTCATTGGACAAATACTTCTTAAAGAAAGAAGAAAAATTCCTCTACAAATCTCAATTGCGAAGGAGAGAATCTGTAAGGATAATGAGAGCAAAAGAGAAAAACCTGTTAAAATGCCATTTGTCACATATAAGTGCCGTGTGGTCTAAGCAGTTGGAGTTTTCCTTCAGCATACAGTCTCTGAAAACCTTGATTTTAAACCTTTAAACCACCTTCCACATTTCTACAATATATTGACCTATAAGGATACAACTGACACCAAACACTGTGAGACTTTATTAATTCATATCGATATGAAATAAAACACGCAAACAAAAAAAACAATTATAAACATTGCATATACAGTAACTATTCATTAGAAAATTTTCCTATTATTATGTGTAAAAAGCTTTTAAGACCTACAGGTGATATCACTACTGCAAAACATTGTGAAGCGTGGCTTTCTGCTCTTGCTAAATAGCGATGATAAGCACAGAAACAACAGTTTCAGCATTAACAATTTCGTTGTATTGACTGCCAACATGAAAAATACTGAGGCTGAAAATAAAAATTATACTGACAGTTGGTTTTTCACATGAGAAGTAGCTAGTTGTCCTTTTTCAGAAAAGAAAGACCTAAATTTTTATTTTACATTCAGTACTTGACTTAAGATAATACCTCAATTGAACTAATGCAGAAGAATAAACAAATCTTTCCTGACAGGGATAAGTACAGGAACAATAATTTACTAATGCCTTTATCAGTACAAAATTGGAGAAAAAAAGTGAGAAAATTAATCAATGTAATTTTCCTATCGCTTCTGAAAGTCTAGTACGAGACAAAATGTTTCATATAAAAAAACAGAACGCAAAGGTGAAATTCTTTATTATCAGAGCGAATTTTAAGTGGAAAGGTATAAGTACTTATTAAAAGTCTGTTAAGAAGCTGAGGGATAAAATGAGGCTTCAGGAATTAAAAATATCTTTAGATAAACAGAGCCAATGAACTATGTTAAGAATTCTATGTTAAGAATTTATAAGTTAAGACATTGTGCAGCAGTTAAACCTTATTTCAAAAAAAATCCCTTATATTGAATGGATAGGAAAAATAATGCCTAAGCACATGTAAAGGAATCTATAGGATTTTGTATATACCACAATTTACCTTTATTAATCTTTTTAAATATTTTTTTGTTACTTAAAACTAAAGTGAAAGCAAGTATCCCATTGATAATTTCAGATCTGAATATAGCCACCTATACCTATGGAAGGGCAAATATCTCAGCATGTAACATACAGTAATATTTATAGGAATTATCAGGAAATTGCTCCTGTCTTTGCAGTCAAACTTAAGGTCATACATGAAATAATTTGGGCATTTTTAGGATAGGACAGTCTTTTCCTCTTTTAATATAGAAGCTGCTGAAAAACATTGATGAAGATTAAAAAAAAAAAAGCTTTAGCAGAAATATAAGAAGGAACCAGACAGGGAAAGGTGATGGGGTAACACTGGACTTTGGTTGCTTTGGTTTATCTGTGCTTTATTATCACTGATAATTTCTTTTTTCAGTAACTATTCACCGCCTCTGCACCTCTCATTATAGTGGAAGATTTAAAATTACCTCTTTATTTTAACTGAGTACTCTGGGTCTGCCTCTCGGCCTCAGCAGGCACATGAAAACAGAATTCCACAGATTTATGCAGAGAAATTTGTGCTCTTTGTGCCAAATTTTCTGAATCTGGAAACTTCCAGTGTATGCCTGTTTTGAAAAACGGCCTCATTTGCATTGCAAAATTGTACTCATTGCAACAACATGGGTGTAGGAACTGTCGGTTTTGCTAAAGAATGCCTAATATTGATTTTGTTTAAGAAAAATCATTACCAATGTCAATAAAATTAATAAAATCAGAATAAAAGTGTCTCTACACAGAAGGTTGCATCAACCCAGCCAAATCATCAAGAGAATTTTTCTCATGGGCACAAGCCTTACATAAAGTGGAATATTCATGGATTATTGATACTTGAGCGTAAGATTAATAATCCTGTAAATGTTTATATACATAGTTCATAGACTATTCACAGACTATTCACATGTAATTCAAGTAGATCAGAGTTGCACTGATAGTCCATAGTTTTGTGTTAGGTGGACTCTAAAATATCAGTACTACACTACTAATTTAGATACTCATTTAAGCACCTAAATCTAGATGAGATTAATTCAACACAGCTTCAGTCTCTGTTGATACATCCTGATTCATGACTAGAGTTCTTAGGCACTGGAGCAACAAAAATATCATCAGAATCCTCTCACTGTCATGTTATTGCCATGTTGTTGCTTACTAAGGTGTATCAATAAACTCCAGATCTGGAGCATAGAAAGTAGTAACAGTAGTGTATTTATAACATGAATTGCACACAATGCTATGTGCGTTCAAAATAGACTTGCAACATAGAATACAATACGGAAGAAAAAACTTACATACTTTTTCCTCATACCATGGTCATTCCATTTTTAATTACCTTCCTTCCTAAATCTCCAAGTAAGTAGGGTAAGTTACTTACTAAAATTGAGTGGTAAGGTCTTATTTTGAAAAACAGATGCTGTTTCACCACACTTCTGTGTCTGAAGAAATGCCTCTGAAGATATTTACAAATGAGATAAACCCTTGTAAGTATTATTTGCAGCCACTTCAAATCTGAGGACAAACTTTTCAAGAAAAAAAAATCTGATACATTAATGTATCACATTTACACCTAAACTAATGCAGTGCTTAGAAAGATCAATCACCCCACTTGCAGATTGCATCTATCCCTGTAGATCCATATTATTCTAAAATAAGTACTGATAATAAAGTGACTTATAATAACATCAAATCACAACAACCAAATATGATGTAAGAAAAATTATGATTATGTTATCATTATCATTAAAAACTAGTTGCTGCTACTTTGATAAACATATTAGTATTTATGTGTTTCAGGCCAAAGAATTAAGTAACTAGAATCAGCAATAACAAGTTATGTCCTCTTACATTATCCTCCACTTCTCAGAAAAGAGAATAAAGACCAGTTGCAAATGAATATATGGAGGTAGTATTTATGTCTTAATTAGACCTCGTTCAGATATGGGAATCTCATATTTTATAGGAAATGTCAAATGCTTTAAATGTTCTTTCAGTCTAAATAAAGGTGAAAATTAAAAATTTGGCAGACATTTTTTCCATCAGAGAGAGAATACAATAATGAAAAGTTGTTCAATAGTAATTAAGAAATAATGCAAAATCAGGGGAAAAAAAAAACCACCTAAATACTTCAAGCTTTCAACATCAGGTACAATTTATGGTTGAAAATTTCAGTGTAATCCAGGTGTTCCCAATGTTTTTTTTCAATGGGATCTTTTCTACACATAAGCTAGATCCTCAGGTTTTGCTGACCTGGATCAACTCCAAACTGTGGAGCGATGATGGCTCAATCCATTGTGGGAAGTAAGCATTAAGTTGTATTTTAATATGAATAACATTGTGACAGAACCAGCCAATCTGAATTGAAGGCTATAGCGTAATCATTCATGAAATATGAATGACACTTTAATATGAGTGTATACTTCTGTATGAAAGTAGCTAAATCTACCCTTACTAAAATAAGAAACTTTGATGTAATATTATTCTTCAGTTTGTAAAGGAAATGTAAGCTATTTAATATCTTAGTTTTATCACTTTGAATAATGTTTTCTTATCGAGCTGAAATTATATTAAGACTTTAAGGGGTAACATAATGTTATAATTTTTTTTTTTAACTATTAAATACAACCTTGCTCACGCAGGACGTTATTTTCCATTATTTGCAGGTTTGCACTCTTATCTATTCCCAGACAGTTGCCTTCTTTTAATGGCTCCTTTTGACAGCCTCTATCTTTCAAATTCATGTTTACTTTCATGCTTACCTATGTCTTAGGAGTTGTCAGAATAGGAAGTTTTGGTATAAACACAGTTGAACTGATATAAAAACCTAATTATTTGGGTAAGTTTCTTCTTAACAAACTATCTGTGTAAGTAGTAGGAATCTGACCTAAAGCTACTCCCTGAAGAGGGAAATGTGCTTCCACAGGATTATTCATCCTACTGATTTTAGAAACCTGTTTTAGAATGGGATGAATTCATCTCTGGATTTGCCTATACCTTCTTCTTAAGAGTAGAAGAATCTTATACTACTATACTGCACTAAATATTTAAGTCTAGAAGGGCTCAAATTATGTGACACATAACTGGTGAGCTCCAGTTACTCTATCAACAAAATTACTCTGTTGAGACTAAGAGAAAGGATCATTGCAGTCTTATTTGTACAATCATGTCTTTCGCAAGCTTCTCCTTGTGTGTGCAGAGGGGAATGTGAGTCCTCTCTAAAGACAGCCTCCCTCAATGGAAATGGTGATCTGCCTCATAGATGCAAAAATTTCTCAGTGAGCAGGTGAACTCTACAACTTCCATCCTGGCAGTAGACCTCCCTCTGGTCTGGTCAGCTCAGCACCATGTGCTCAATACCCAACAATGGGCTTTCCAGCCAGCTGCCTTTTCTACCTCATTACTACCCCCTCCCACAAACCACGTCATCTGCCGTATGTTTAGGGCCCAGATGTACTCAGTTCTTTAAAAGGTAACTTGTAATAGCAGTCAGGTGCCTAAGGACCAGGCACTTATTAGTTCTTGTCCTAAGCACAGTTCAATGCTTGCCCAGGCAGTGAATGTATTCAGAAAATCTACGCACGTATTTTTATCAGAATAAAGCTTACCTGGGCAACTATATGATAAATATCAAAGATATAAAGTCAACGAAACTGTGGCAAATAGGGAAAGGATAAATAGAGGTTGGCCACTATTTGGGAGGGAATCAGGGTCGTAAGCAGGGTGAACCTGGGAGGAGAAAAAAGTAAATGATGTGTCTGAGATTGTAAGGAGTTCCTGTTGAGCAGACCTGCACAGTATCTGTGGAGTTTGCAGCAGAACAACAAATCTGTCATTTCTTTGATATTTGCATCTGATTTCACCCTTTGACTCAGGCGCCTGAGCTGCTCTCCGTAATATTGGCAAGAGAATACTAAGAGGGCATGGACCAGACATCCTGATTTCCTAACACCTGGTACATACATAAACAGGGGACGTAAGATTCTTTTCCTAAATATATCAGGCTGAGGTGCCTCTCTGGCATCTCATTGTTCTTCTACTAGGAGCTGGTTTACATTGTCATGCCTTTATTTAGGCTAGTGTTATTAATTTACATTTACATTGGTCTGGGGTAAAAATCAGATGCCAACAGAGTTTCTGTAGCAAAATATTCCCCTAAGGTTTTGCTCTTCACTGTCTGTTTTTCCTGCAGCCAGGTGTCCTGTACAGAGTAAATATTAAGTACTAATATTTTTATACGGTGAAGTTTTCCATTGAAATTAGAAGAATGTGGAATGATCAAAATATAAATTCAGTTTTCACACTCAGTGGCAATGACTTTCATGATTGCCATTCCATCTTAACTGTGCCCTTGTCGTTAACAAAGCCCAGTTAAGGACTACTTTACCTTGAGTGTTCCCCTTTCATAAAAAAGATCCAGCAGGGGCTGATAATTGGCACAGTGAGTTATGTTACATCTTTCAAAGTTTGTGGTACAGGGATTCTTCCAAAATAAATGAGCATGCCCTTTGCACGTTCCCACGTTCTGATGATTTCTGTCTGTCAGTGTGGTGGTTTTGGAGCAGAATTAAAGTAGCCACATACGATCGTAAACAGGTATATGTGACACACATAGAGGCTGAATGGTGACAAAGTTCATAGGACAATTAGTGAAAAGTCGTGTTCCTGAAGTGTTATATTGATGCTAATCCCAACACAGCCGGCCTGTTCAGTCAGATGAGTAAATATATCCGGTTTCACTTGTTCTCATCCATGTCTGATGTCTCATTGTCCACGACTTCCTTAAGTAATTTTCATCTACTGCATCAATGGATCCTACATCTAACTCTATCTTTTTTTTGAGGAAACATGAAATAAGTTTCAAAGCACAAAGAGAAAGCAGTGCACATGAACTACACACTATGGACAACAGATGATTCATGAGGTTTGACAAGGCAATTTACAGGTTTTCTATTTCTGCCTTCAGAATATGCTCTGTGTCTAACAGGAACTCTTATTAATTACCACATGAAACAAAGTTGTGACATGAGATATGGAAGATTATTTTAAAAAGTACACATCCAATCATGTATCATAGCTGAATGACTTCATTATCGGTGGAAAGGAAATCTGATAATGATTTGTCCCAGCTTGTGGTTTATAAACCAAAATCTAAACCAAAAAAAAGAGTTGACAATAAAGGGAAAAAAAAAAACAACAAACCAGCCACAACAAGTTAGTTGATTAAATATTTCTTGGCAGTTTCGGTCATATTTAAAGCCGATTTTGGCAGATTACAGGCCCGGATTTGCTACATTTCTATTCTAATAATAATGTAACATAATGTAAGAGGATTGCTTCACTGGAGTATTTACTATTGAAGAAAAAATTGCTTTTATAAGTATGCATCCCCATTAAAAATTACAGAAATGTTGAAGACTATAAAAAAAAATTCATCAACAAATTATAAGGTTTGAGTTCTCCCAGTTACATGCGTACAACACTTTCACTATTGTTAAAAGGATTTAGGTATGTGCACTGAAGGATAAGCATAGCTGATTGGATTTTTCATTGTAATTTGTGTTGTACTTTTTCCTGCTAAAGATTGTCTACAGGAAATTTACATTTATTAAAATTTATAATTTTTAATGGTTTTAAAAATAAATTAGATATAAAATTTCTGTGACATATGTGCATGGCTCCCAGAAATTTAATTTCTCTCTTCTTTTATTCATTTCATATGCAAAACACAATATTTGAGGAGTGTGACAGATCATCTAACTCACATGAGTTTACTTCTGAGCCCTATATATATACCCTTAACTTGTCTTGAGATTTACACTGTTTCTCTGCCCGGAATTCATCTGGTCATTAAAAAACATACAGTAGAGAAACATATATTTATATCACAATAAAAATTATAAACTTAACTGTTATAAACCTCTCTCTAGAAAAATTACTTTCTATTAACACTTATACGTGTACCTGTAATTTGAGTCATGTTGTTCATGATACTTAATAACTTAAAAAAATTACTTTAAGCTTACTACTTAGTATTTTGGAAAGTTGGGATGTTTGCTTCAGGAGCCTAAATATCAATCTGGAAAGCTCTGCTATAATAAAAATCGAAATTTTTGTCTTGATATTATTTGCACCAACTAGACCTATTTTATGGGAGAAATGGTTACATTATGTCTTCCACTAGGAAGGGCAAAATATAAGTAAAAGAGTTGTCTTAACCAGGTAATTTGCAGAAAAAGACAAACTAAACCTTCTCCCCTCTCTTTTTGAAGCTTGAGTAACAGTGGTATGTAATTTTGAAGAGGATTATTGATCAGTGACAAAAAAAGATATTTACCTCTTGTGCTATTGGTTATGTCCATTCAACGAAACATGATTAAGTGTCATATTTCTTCATGACTTGCACAAGTATTACCGTGCTCTAAACTTAAGATCTGTTACGTATAGAAAAGGCCACTTCTTGAGAGCCATCTGTTAGTTTGTATGTTACTCAATTTCTGTTTCCTACCAAGTTCATCACTGCAAATGAAGGAATGGGTAAGTTATTGGCAGGAAAGACTCTGCCTGAATTATTCTTACTATGTTGAGCATATGGTTCTATTCTCTGTCACCACGTAAAAATGCTTCATTTTACTTTGTTGCTGAAATGTTTCTTGATTTCTAAATGCTCATGAGAGATAAATGATCCTCATGGATCAATATGATCACCAGGTATTTCCTTCATGGGCTTCATAAGAATATTTTTTCTGTTAGGACATGAATTCTGTTGAAAGCAAGTATAAGAGATTGTAGAAGAGTGTATTATGCTTAATGCCACAAATTCTATTTTTTTCTTATGAATGTCTCTAGATTTAGAGCTGTCCTTTGACAAAAAACATTTTAGAAACTCCATTCAAGCACTTTTTTCCCTCCTCTGCCAATTTTTGCTTATTTTTTCATGTGTCCATAGATTTATATAACATGACATGAACTGATCTTTTTTTCCCCCCAAGCTTCAAAGTAATTCATTCCAGAACTAGTTCTGTAAGAGTGGTCTGAAAAATGACTGAGACACAGAAGTGCTGAATTTTAAAGCATATTAGGAAACATCCAGTGCTTTGAATACCTGAGTAGTATTCAACAGTGAAGAGCTGAAGAGATGATGAAGTCAATGAATAAAGTCACAGACAACTACAAAATACTTGCAACATGTCACCCTGACATGACCCAATGTACTCTTGTATTGATGCAACATCACACTGAGAACACTGCAAAGCAATATCAAGGCATCCTGTTGTGATTACTTTGTGGTTCTCCATGACTATTTGACATGTTTTTTCTTATCTTCCTTCTCTTTCCTCTTACTCTGAATTTCTTAGAAGAGCCAGGTTATTTCACATTGTGTATCTCTTTCCTTCTTTTTTGTAACCCCTTTTTCACTATTTTCCTGTCACAGATGATTTTCAGTGACCTAGGTTTATTTGTTCATAACTTCATGATTGTCAAGGAACACTAAGGCAAGAGCTGAGTTCTTACGCTCTGGGTATAATCTGGTCATAGACAATAGAAAAAGGCAATAGAAAAAGGTAAAGTCTTGCTGACTGTACAGGAACTATAGGCAGGCATCAAAAAATATACATGTCCCTGTACTCCAGAAGGATCCTTCGTAAACCTCAGTCCTTCGTAAGCCTTGATAATATAACTCTAATAATAATATAAGGAAATATGTTGACTTTTTAAAAAAGAGAATCTTCAAGCTTTTGTGTCTCGAATTTCAGCCTGAATGCAAGATGTGAGAGGTACAGATTCAGCACAGCATATGGCTTTAAAGTTGTTATTACAAATTTAGAGCATGCAGCCATTTTCTGTCCTGTGAAATTACTTCCCATGAAATATAGTCTTTGATTTGCATTTTATTCTGCTGTCCTCCATTATTTGGTCCTCCATTTATACTTTAACTCCTGCAGCACTCTCTACTGGGTAATGCCAGCTGTTGAGTCAGCAACAGGAATGCAGCTCAGACACTATGATTACTAAGTTTTATCTTCTAGTCTCTGAAGATGCAGCCACCTGCTTTGTTGCAAAGAAAAAATAATCATATTGTACATAGAAAGTTACAAGATACTCAGAGTGAGTTTTATATGATGTTCTGTATGAACTTAAATGGAAAATATAATGATGTATCCCACAGGAGGTACAACAATTGCAAAAATTAAATTTGGGAGATTTATGCTTGATGAATGTGCAAATAAAATAAGGATGGGGGAACTTTAATCTCCTTGCTCATCCTTATCTTCTTACACGGTAGAGCATTCTGAACACAAGGATAGAAGAATATTTCTGGAATAAGTGGGCTGTGAGTATCCTGGATGTGTTTCTTCTACACAGATATGATGCGTGCTGCTCAAAGGTCATGAGTAAGCAATGTTCATTTTGAGCTAGGAAGACTGTGGTTTAGTTTCTAATAGATTAGATACCGGAAATGAAACCTTAAAAGTAGTAAAACAAAATACAAATCTGATGTAAAATTATGAGTATAAGAGGGTCATAGAAAACAGGCAGAAGGACATTTTTCAAAACCATTCAGTTCAATAAATGTTCCATTCCTGTTAGAAACTAGAGAAACTAGAAATTATGCTGAAAATCATCTGACATAAAATTTAAAGAGCTGACTTATAGAGGTTAGCTGGTCACCTATGGTTCCCTTTACTATAAACAGAGATGAATCAGAACATCTAATTAATCTCATCACAAAGTAAATACGTAAAATAGATTAGATTAATCACACTCTAAAAAACACTAATTTATCTTTCTTTTTCTATAAAAACAGCCTCTCAGATTAACTATGCTCTGGATGTATACAGAATCACAGAATCACTAAGGTTGGAAAGGACCTTCAAGATCATCAAGTCCAACCATTAATCCAGTGCACCGTGTCCCTTAAACCATGTCCTAAAGCACCACATCCACACGTTTTTTGAACACTTCCAGAGATGGCGACTCCACCACCTCCCTGGGCAGCCTGTGCCAATGCCTGACCACCCTCTCAGTAAAGAAATTTTTCCTAATATCCAATCTCAGCCTCCCCTGACTCAACTTGAGGCCATTTCCTCTCGTCCTATCGCTGGTTACTTGGGAGAAGAGACCAACACCCTCGTTGCCACAACCCCCTTTCAGGTAGTTGTAGAGAGCAATAAGGTCTCCCCTCAGCCTCCTCTTCTCCAGACTAAACAACCCCAGTTCCCTCAGCCTCTCCCCATAAGACTTGTGCTCCAGACCCCTCACCAGCTTCGTTGCCCTTCTCTGGACACGATCCAGCACCTCAACGTTCTTCTTGTAGTGAGGGGCCCAACACTGAACACAGGATTCAAGGTGCGGCCTCACCAGTGCTGAGTACAGGGGCACAATCACAGATATTTAAAGTTAAGCTAGTGTATTGGATTTACGTGGCAAGGTTTTGGTAGCGGGGGGTTGCAGGGGTTGCTTCTGTGAGAAGCTGCTAGAAACTTCCCCCACGTCCAATAGAGCCAATGTCAGCCGGCTCCAAGACAGACCCACCGTTGGCCAAGGTTGAGCACATCAGCGATGGTGGTAGCACCTCTGGGGTAATAGAGTTAAGAAAGGAGCAGGGGGGAAGTGCAACAGCAATTGCAGCCAGAGGAGGAGTGAGAATCCATGAGAGGAACAGCCCTGCAGCCCCCAGCTCAGAGCAGAAGGAGGGGCAGGAGGGGCTCAAGGCACCGGAGCAGAGGTTCCCCGGCAGCCCCTGGGGAAGCCCATGGTGAGGCCGACTGTGCCCCTGCAGCCATGGAGCTCCACGGGGGAGCACATCTCCACCTGCACCTGGGGAGGACCCCATGCTGGAGCAGGGGGATGCCTGAAGGAGGCCGTGACCCCATGGGAAGCCCACACTGGAGCCGGCTCCTGGCAGGGCCTGTGGCCCCGTGGGGAGAGGAGCCCAGGCTGGAGCAGGTTTGCTGGTAGGACTTGTGACCTCATGGGGGACCCAGGCTGGAGCAGCCTGTTCCTGAAGGACGGCACCCGTGGGGGACCCAGGCTGGAACAGTTCATGAAGAACTGCAGCCCGTGGGAAGGTCTCACATTGGAGAAGTTGGTGGACGACTGTCTCCTGTGGGAGGGACCCCATGCTGGAGCAGAGGAAGAGTGTGAATCCTCCCATTGAGGAGGATGACATGGCAGAGACGTGTGATGAACTGACCACAACCCCCATTCCCCATTCCTCTGTGCTGCTGAGGGAGAGGAGATAGAGAAAATTGGGAGTGAAGTAGAGCCCAGGAAGAAGGGAGAGGTGGGGGGAAGGTGTTCTAAGATTTGGTTTTATTTCTCATTACTCTACTCTGATTTGATTGGTAATAAATTTAATCTTTCTCCAAGTCAACTCTGTTTTGTCTGTGATGGTAATGGGTGAATGATTTTTCCCTGTCCTTATCTTGACTCTCAAGTTTTTTGTTACACTTTCTCTTCCCTGTCCTGCTGAGAAAGGGAGTGATAGAGCAGCTTTGGTAGGCACCTGGCATCCAGCCAGGATCAACACATGATAGCTAGATACATCTTCTCTTTGGTGCACAATTCTTCCATGAACCTTTGAAAAACTTCAGAAGATTTTATACCTATAATAATTTATAAAATTGGATCATGGAAGATTGCAACCTTTACATGTGTATCTTTTTTTCTAAACTGTACTAGAAACAATCACAGATATAAGAAACAAGTAGTAGGACGAATTTTCTACAGATGTATTATATCCCACCAACGTTTAGTGGATCCACTAAACATTTCTGAATATTACAGACAAACAAGTGAATGAACAAAGTATTATTATTAATGTTAATGATAATAGAAGAAAAACTGCTGTGTTAACAATTCGTACTAAGCCTTCATTAAAAGTCAGTAAATTTGATTAAACTCTGTATTCTTTTAATAATTTGCTGAGAAGAGAAAGTGATCAGAATCTATCATCGCCTGCATTCTTCTCCTCTGTCCTTCCTCTGACTTGCTGTCACTCCTTGTTTTCTTGCCTAGTATTTCTGTAATAACAGAATAAGGGAAGAAACAGTTCACAGGAAACCCACATGGAGACAGTGAAAATGATAAAGCACCTTTTTTTTTCCATAGAACTGAAAATATTCCTCTGTGTCTCTGGCAGTAATATTCCTAAACACCACCTTTTTCTTTATTCATAATTGAATATTGTCTTATTTCAGAGATAAGTGGTTGCTGCTGATGTTAACTTTTTAAATAATTTCATAGGTAAAAAGCATGGGTTTATGAACTTCCAGCAAAGAGCATTTCAGCTATGTGGTTTGGAGTGCAGTTAGGGACAGGCTTCAAGGAGAACACCCAGTGGCTGAGATTGAGGCAATTGTTCTAAGTGTTGAAAAGAGGTATCACATTTTCCTTGCTGAAAGTTTTTAAAACCAAAGCTTTTCTTTTCTTTATTTTACTGTCTTTCATGATCTTGCCCCTCTAAGTTGATTACCATGTGGCCCTGTAATACCTCCCAGCAATATTTTTAACTTGCTAATGATGAATTCCAAGTTCTATCTCTTCTGCTTCTAAAGCAGAAGCGACCTTGTCTGTGATGCCTATAAAGAACAATTGTCATGAGAGTCTTATATGTAAAATATGCCTATCTAAATGTCCTTATTCAGCATCATTCATGGACTGTGTGTCATCGAGTTTTCCTGAACGGTAGAAATTGTTTTTCTCAGCAACCAGCATGAAATACTGTCCTGTGAACACTTGCCTGTACCTCTTGCCCTCAAATTTCAGATGTGTAATGCTTATATCAATAGTTTTGGGTTTTTTTAAAGACTTGTTTGTTTGTTTGTTTGTTTTTCATAAGTGTGACTAGATGGAAGAATATATCATAGCTTTATCCCCTGATAACATATTTAGAAAATCTATTACAATATAATGTTAAGCACAGAATATCTGTGGTCATTCCGTCCAACACAAAACAACAGGAGGAAGAAATTCCCATTTCCAAAGTGAATACCGAACTGTGTTTAAAAGCTTTACTTTCTGTTTCATACAGAAAGCGATCACTCCTTTATGATTGCATATGGGTTGCACTAAGTACTTTAAGTCCAGTAGAAGGTTTTGGATTTTGACCCTCATTCTAAAGTAAATTCTTACCTAGGATGTCAAATAGGCATAGGCGTCCAGGAAAGCAATGCAATTTCAGAGCCTTCCTTTGTTCTCACCCTAGGTTTTCCCTATCAGGCGGCTTGTGTGTATCCAATGTGGTATTAAAAATATGGCTCTTGTGTATCCCATGTGGTATTAAAAATACTACTCTGAGATTTCCAGGTCTCTTGTTCCATCTAAGGAGAATTTTGTCATTTATGTTATCATTTTGAATTCCCCTTCAGAGCTTCAGTGGCTGGCTTATAGTGGCTTCAGTGTTTATCCTGGACATGTTGAAGTCTGCTTATGAATATGTGTGTGGTGTTGGTATGTGGTTCCATAATATAAATTGCATATCATTATCCTAAAATCATCCATGGCTTTTGAAATCGCTTCACAGAATCACTAAGGTTGAAAAGGACCTTCAAAATCATCAAGTCCAACCATTAATCCAGCGCCACCATGATCCCTAAACCATGTCCTGAAGCGCCACATCCACATGTTTTTTAAACACTTCCAGAGATGGCGACTCCACCACCTCCCTGGGCAGCCTGTGCCAATGCTTGACCACCCTCTTGGTAAAGAAATTTTTCCTAATATCCAATCTAAACCTCCCCTGGCTCAACTTGAGGCCATTTCCTCTCGTCCTATCGCTAGTTACTTGGGAGAAGAGACCAACACCCTCGTCGCCACAACCCCCTTTCAGGTAGTTGTAGAGAGCGATAAGATCTCCCCTCAGCCTCCCCTTCCCCAGACTAAACAACCCCAGTTCCCTCAGCCGCTCCTCATAAGACTTGTGTTCCAGACACCTCACCAGCTTCGTTGCCCTTCTCTGGACACGCTCCAGCACCTCAGCATCCTTCTTGTAGTGAGGGGCCCAACACTGAACACAGGACTCCAGGTGTGGCCTCACCAGTGCCGAGTACAGGAGTATGATCACTTCCCTGCTCCTGCTGGCCACACTATTTCTGATACAGGCCAGGACGCTGTTGGCCTTCTTGGCCACCTGGGCACACTGCTGGCTCATATTCAGATGGCTGTCAACCAGCACCCCCAGGTCCTTTTCCATCGGGCAGCTCTCCAGCCACTCCTCCCCAAGCCTGTAGCGTTGCATGGGGTTGTTGTGGCCGAAGTGCAGGACCCGGCCCTTGGCCTTATTAAACCTCATCCAGTTGACCTCTGCCCATCGATCCAGCCTGTCCAGATCCCTCTGCAGAGCCCTTCTACCCTCCAGAAGATCAACACTCCCACCCAACTTCGTGTCGTCTTCAAACTTACTGAGGGAACACTCGATCCCCTCATCCAGATCATCAATAAAGATATTGAATAAGACTGGCTCCAGAACCGAGCCCTGGGGAACACCGCTTGTGACCGGCTGCCAGCCAGATTTAATGTCATTCACCACAACTCTCTGGGCTCAGCCATCCAGCCAGCGAAGAGTAAACCTGTCCAAGCCACACGCCATCAGTTTCTCCAGGAGAATGCTGTGGGAGATGCTGTCAAAGGCTTTACTAAAGTCGAGGGAGACAACATCCACAGCCTTTCCCTCATCCACTAGGCAGGTCACCTGGTCATAGAAGGAGATCAGGTTGGTCAAGCAGGACCTGCCTTTCATGAATCCATTCTGGCTGGGCCTGATCCCTTGGTTATACTATCGTTTTTTCACTTTACTTAACAGCTGATCGAATCTTTCCTCAGAAATCTCATTAATCCGTACATCACTGTCTATAAGACTGGCTGAGTCACCTACAATGACATTCACACTTGCAGTGATGATTCAGTGGTTCAGCTGGAATATCCCCATAATGATTTATAAAACTACCTAATTCTGTGGTTTATTTGCAGTTTTTTCCACAAACTATATTTGCCATTGAATCTGGACTTTGCATGTTGAATGTGTCTTCACATTCTATATCACATCTACATCACATATAACATCTGAACCAGAATATACATTCATTGAAACAGATTCTTAAAAGCAAAAAACCTTCAAGTTAGGAAAAATTGCTGTAGGAAGTGTACATGTACTTTTGTAGTTATGGTGCACACCTTTTGTATAATAATGTGGTGATGAAAACAGTCACATGAGGAGTAGATCTTTGTCTTTAACATTTTTAAATCCGTGTCCTAAAATTTGTCTCCCTAAGAATAAGGTATTCACCCTTTTGGTGAAGGTAGGCTGCTGAATACCATGGGAAATATGAGGCCAGAATGAAAGCCAGCAAAGTAGAACTTGACTTCAGCTTACTGTTAGAATATTTAGTTCACACTCATCCTGTTTACAGTGACGATTTCCTATTCAAAAATGCTTATGCAGATACGCTGCACATTTCCCATCCCTTCAAATACCTCAGCATTTATGCATTTTTCATGAAGTATTTGACAATGACTTGGTGACTTTGCAAATGAACTCTGTGTTTTGGGCAGAAACCTTATTAGTTATCTATAACTTCCACAGCTGCATAACAGGAAAACATAGAGCAAAATGCTTCTTAGGAGTTTACAGTGGAAAAAGGGAGGTAACAGTCACAAGCTGCAACATGGGGACTGCTGACTTAGTATAAGGGAAACATTTTCTCCGCGAAGCTGTTCAAAGATTGGAAAAGAGTCCTAAAGATGTTGAGGAATCTTAATCCTTGGAGATTCTTTAATATTAACTGGACAAGGCCCTGGGCAAGCTGCTACTCCTGATTTGAGCAGGAGGTTGGACTAGATGATGTCTGGAGATCCCTTCTAGCCTACATATTTCTATGACCTCACTGTGGGAAAGTTCTGGAAAGCTCAAGGATTTCCCATTCTTTTTAGACAACATCTGCCTGTCCACCCAACATCTGCAGGCCACATATCTAAAGTATCTGAACCTGTTGACAATACACAATATAAAAGTGATTTTTAAAATTTTATAAACTCCTTACCTATTGCGGACAGGGACCCACCAGGGTTTCCTCGAGAATGTAGGAGCTAGGAGTGTTGTAAGAAAACACTCAGAACTCTGGTGAAAGTTGTGTCAAATAGTTATAATAATGACATGGTGAACATCTGGGAGGTGCAAGGGTAGATCTGCCTTAGGAAACCGGACATCAATTTTCTACTCCTGCTGGAACAATTTGTTCTGTTTCGCTTTTTAAATACAGAAACTTTAATCTACAGATTGCAGAGGCTGGGAATGACTAGACAACAATGTCTTCTCTTTGTGAAAATTGCTTTTATTTCTTACTCAACATTTTGTTCCAGGATTCTTTCATTCATAGCTGTATAGTGGTCCAGATACGACATTTGATAAAGGTTCAGTCCCACAGAGTGCCCACAGGGGTTGTTGATCAAGTTGACCTTACATACATAGGAGCTTTGGGATGTAATGTCTAGGGTCTGAGGTGTTTGAAAGACAACATTCAAAATACGAAGATTTGTTTGCTTTTTATTCTTTTTTTTATTTTAAAGAAGAAGAACTCTCTCTGCTTTATTAGATGTTTATTCTCAGAAAGTGTCTAGTGTTTCCTGTCGTTACAAACGCAGATTTCCCAAAGAGATGACGGTGTGCCCTGGGGAAGAGTCTTAGAACAATTAGGCAGACACTGCTCTCCCTATTTCCCACAGCAATTATAAAAGTTTAAATAACATTTACATAATTTTGTTTTAAGACTATTAATAAGTATGACCAACTATAATGGTATTAAAATTATCACATGTGAGTGTGTTGATGAAGGCAGCTCTCAGAGAAAAGAAACTGTTAAGGGCAAATCTCAAATTTATAAAGTATATTCTTCTACAGAGAAAAAATGGCTCGTTTACAACACTTCAAAGTTGTCACATAGTGTTGTTAGAGGGATATCTGTCGGGTAGGTTTATAAAAAGTGCCTCTAGGACCCACCATACTGTTAGTTCCTTAGACAACCAACAGCTATCTTTGGAAATCTTCAGAAGCCCCAATCTCTTTTTATGTATTTTATAAGAATTTAGGCACTTCCCTTAGGAAGACCAAATGTCCACTTCCATGTGACAATTTTAGATTACTGTGGTGTAGAGGTCTACATCTGACTTAAACTCAAAGATCTTCTTCATGGTCAATAGCAAGTAATAAGGAATCCTGGAACTTAACTGAATTCCTACAAACTGCATTTAAAATAAGTAACATAAATATTGTTCTACATATGACTATTTCAAATATTTACAATTCTCCAACTTCTATACAAGGAGGCTAGATGGCTACCTCAGGCTTAAAAATCCATATTACACTCATCTTGAAGTAAGCAAGATCCATCCCTAAAGAGCCCATCTTAGGTGTCAAAAACTGGCATATCATGTCTGACTTAGATGTCTCAATCAGGCTCAGTGGATCCCCTTTTGCATTTCTGTAATTCTAATGTTGTAAAAATCACCATTTACATACCGCTCATAAAAGAAACAGTAGTTTTAAACGGTTTTTATAGGAGACTTTAGACAAGTTTTCCCTTTAAGATTTTTGTTATCTATGAAATAATATGAATGAATAATCAAAGTTTCTGAACAAATTAAAAATCTCTATTGTGTTGTCTTGGGAATTCAAGTTCATCTACATTTTGGTAACATCTGTTCCCTAGCCACTAACTGCTAAACAGAATAACAGATGATTAATCTGAAGAAAACATGCTTTCTAAAATATTTTGCTGTGATGAGTAAAAGTAGGTAGATTAATTCTGGCCTACATAATTTGTCATATCCATGATATCCAGCCATATCATCCAGTAGACAAGTGCTGAAACAAGGAAATCTGTTGTCATGATACCAAAGGCTAAATGAACACTGACTGATATAATTCAGATTATTCTCACTGATTTCAAGAAACCCACCAAAACCTATCGTACTGAATGTGTTATACAAAGCTCCAATGTAAAGAACAACCTTCAGGTATACCTTTATTAAACAACTAGTGTGGTCCAGAACAGCCTACCACCATATTCTGGGGACTTTTGCCATGAAATGGTGCCATTGCATTGAGAGGTCTACTTAACTAAGTATTTTGAGGTATACTTCTATGGCCTTCCATGCATTTACTGTTTGTGGAAGAAACACTCATGGAATTCAGGAGTAAAGAAGAAAACAGCTGCTGCACTTCCAGTAGAACAGACAAACTCAGGTCCCCGCATTTTGGAAAGAATTCCAAGTTTCAGTTCAAACACTGTCATGAAGTTGGCTTTTACTAAGATTTGCAAAGCTGACCTGATCAGCTCTGCCTGACTTTTTCTAATTTTACTGCCCTGAAGAATGAAGACGGTAGGAACAAAAATACTGTCAAGCTTTGCTTTTAAAGTGAAGAAGTTTGGGCTAATCATTTTGGTTTGTCGTATGACTAGTTTAAGGAAGAAATGTTAAAGTACCTTCCCAAATGAAGGTGATAGACAAAAGTGATCAAAATGGAGCTCAGTTGCCTTGTTATTGTAGTCTGGTTTTTAATTTTTTTTTCCTATACCAGGTTTTTGTGGATACCACATTAATGCAGTCTTTCAATTTAATAGGCGTTTAAAATGTTTGACTAAGATTGCCTTTCATTTAATTGTTAATGTTTTTTTAAAGCAATTTCCAAAAAGTGAAAATTATGCTTTCTGTGTCAATTGCATCATGTTTTTGGAGTGATGTTTTCACTTCATGATCTGCTTTCCCTCTACTGAACAACTAGAAACTGCAGAGTAAAAACCCTTCTTTACTGACTAAAAATTTGTCTGCAAGAAAAATGCTAACTGGATCTAAATCCATCATTTCAATCAAACATAAATCATTGTATTCAGTCATGAAAAACTTCTCAAGAGACAAACCTTAATTGCATACGTATAGCACCTTTTCTTCTGATAAATTTTGGAAAGCAGAAGATTTATGAGTTATTGACTATTGTAAACATAATCTAATGCAATAGAGGAAAGCATCATTATCCCTGTACTGTACATCAGTTAACTGAGACAGAGAAGAGAAAAATAGTATTTAGCAAAGACATACAGCTGTGCACCCAAGTAAACCACAGGTGTGGTTATATTTGAGATTAAGGTACTGCTTTTAGGTGTCTTCAAGTAAAAGTCTTTGTATGAGTTAGCTATCTGAGCTTCTATTATAGTCAGTGGAAAGTGAGTAAATAAGTCAACAGAGCCTTAATTAGTTTGTTTAAATGTAAGCCTCTAACAACATTTGAGAGATCTTAGGATATCCAAGATATCTTCAAGGGTCCAGTAGTGGGAGAGTGGTTACCCTCTAGAATGGTAGATGGGTGGCAGAAAGAATATCTCAGGCCAACTCATATTACATTAAACATCTCTTTGTGAGCAACTGAAGCAAGTTCTAGTTTTCCACATTAGACTGATCCAATACTATTACAGACTCCATGGACTGTGCTGATTTGTTCTCCGCTAGCTATAAACTATCTCATGCAGCTATCTACAGATGGACACCCAAATGTAATTGTCTTATTCTTGCACTTAATTATGCCCCCTAAGTTAAGTCCAGCTGTCTAAATGTCATCATCTTGTGCTGCCTGAGATGTCATGCAGTATCCAAGATACTTGTACAGTACTGACAAATATAGTGCAGTACATAAATATTATTGGATATATGTCCACCTCCTTCCACAGAAGCAGCTAGAAGCCAGCCAGGATATCCCTGTCTACCTCAAATGGCCTGGAATGCCTATGTCTAGATGACTAAATATAGCCAGAATTTGAGTTTTCCAGTATAAATAAAATAGCTGGCTGGTTCCAGCATAAGTGGCCACTAGTTAATTATACTGATACCACCCAAGCAATCTGAACAATATATTTTCTTCAGGGATTAATGCTTCTAAATCTGAATATTCCTAGATGGCTTATTTGTTCACATAGTTTCTAAAAAGAAATAGAGTTAACAAATTTTACATGTTTTAGCCAGACCATGAAGACTCAGAAGCCACCTCTGAAAAAAACACAAAGAGAAAGAGCTAAATTAGTACATTTATGTGTGTCATGGTTTAACTCCAGCCAGCAACTAAGCACTGGGCAGCGGCTTGCTCACTCCTCCCACAGTGGGATGAGGGAGAGAATCGGAAGGGCAAAAGTGGGAAAACTCATGGGTTGAGATAAAGACAGTTTAATAAGTAAAGCAAAAGCCACACAAACAAGCAAAGCAAAACAAGGAATTCATTCACCACTTCCCATCAGCGGGCAGGTGTTCAGCCATCTCCAGGGAAACAGGGCTCCATCACACGTAAAGGTTACTTGGGAACATAGACACAGTTGCTCTGAAAGTCCCTCCTTCCTTTTTTGTCTTTGCCCCAGCTTTATATGCTGAGCATGACATCATATGGTATGGTATATCCCTTTGGTCAGTTGGGATCAGCTGGCCCAGCTGTGTCATCTCCCAGCTTCTTGTGCATCCCCAGCCTCCTTGCTGGTGGGGTGGCGTGAGAAGCAGAAAAGTACTTGACTCTGTGTAAGCACTGCTCAGCAATAATGAAAACTTTTCTGTATTATCGACACTGTTTTGATCACAAATACCAAATATAGCCCCATATTAAACACTATGTAGAAAATGAACTCTATCACAGACAAAACCAGCACAATGTGCTAAAGTGAACAACTGTAAATATCTCGTCAGCCTTCTATTTTGAAGAAGCAGTGAAGAAAGAACACTAGTAAATTTGCTACCTAACATTTTTTAATTAAAAATGATTCATTGTGTTCCAAATCATACTTGTGATGTTTTCTTTCTGTATTAAATCTTTGCATACTAAGAAGAATAGTATTAAAGTGTTCTGAAGACTTGATACTCGCACTTGTCAATATGTTTAACTATATCATCATGAAGATGGAATTCTTTTTTAACAGAAATCTGGCTTTTGATTCAGCAGAGTTAAACTGAGAAGCAAGAAAAATTGCACAGAGCAGAATTACAATCAGTCAAGCTAAAGAAATGTTCTTGATATATCGGAATAGAAAAATAATGGATATTGAATAAAAATTTTCCATTATCTAATTACTGTAGCCTTGTGATTAATTCACAATTTACTTTCTTTACTCAGGAAAGCTGCAATCATTGAATAGTGTTAGTCTCCTGAAACCCCTGTTTCCCTGGCTGTTGATAACTGAGGTCAGTTAAAGGTTTCCCTATATGTGAGACTGAGCAAGTGAGTCCTCTGGACTGTTCATGGTCTTTATTTTTTTCCATGGCTTAGCAGAGTCCTCCCCTCCTTTCAAGTAAGCTGTGACTGCTTTGCTTTTTGCTGCAGAGGAGTTGACACAGGATCATCTGAAATTAATTTTGTGTACCTTCTAGTTTGTTTTGTCTTCCAAATCCTTTCCTTTCCCCAGCATGCTTCTTTCCTTGTTGGAGATAAAAAGAAACTAGTCACTATGGCACCCATGATATTTTTGCAACCCTTTTGCAGACTTCGGTCCCCCTTTCATCATTCCTACAGTAGAAATGAAACAGCACCGAGTCCCAACTCTCTTCTTTTTTACAGGGACATTGGAAGTGGGGCAGGAGTGAAAGAACTCTGTACATTACATGAGGAAAATATAAAAGGATTGCTTTTCCTAATCAGCTATTTCATTCTTTCATTATGTTGCAGACTAGCTTGCTCAACAAAGCAAGCAAAGACACTGCAAAACTAACAGATTTCAATGGCGTACTTTGTCAGGTAATATGGCGAGTTTTTTAAATCTGCAATATTAACCATTGGAAATTTCTAAGGGGAACTGGCTCCTTAAGACTTGTTAAAGTTCTGGTTCAAACAAACAGCAGTTTTTATGGTCACTTGGTTTTAAGAGTTTGACGGAGAAGAAAGCCAGAGTTGTCTCTCCCTCACAGTCTTCTTTCTCAACTATACATTAGTTAACACCTGACTTCTTTCAAAAGATTCCTCAGATCAAAACATTCTTTTTAACCACAGCTTATTGATAGAAGTGAGAAGTGAAAACTGATAAAGTGGAGAAAAAGTGAGTGAGAACACAAGCTGTGAAGATTTCAGCAGCGCTCTTATTCTCAGGGAAGGCAGTAGAGGTAGTAAAGGGGGTACAGGCAAGAGGTCTGTCTCACTGTTTTGCAAATGGCACTACTGCAATACAAGATCATGAAAAGGCAGTTGGATTTTTAGTTTTATTATTACTTTGCTTGCATTTTAATATTGCTTATTCAGAGGAATGAGGTATGTTTAATGGACTACTATTAAGTGAAACATGGTCATCCAACCAGGAAGCATTCTTAAAACTTCAAATTATAATGCATTCAAAAAATAAAAGAAATTATTGGGGAAAAAAATACAAAACCAGAAAAAAAATTAAGACAATCTAACAGATCTGAATCTGCTGGGTCAATATATTGTTTTGGAAGGCATATTAGAGATAGCGTTGTAATTCTTAGTTTGAGATCACATTGTAAAGGGGATTCAAGACTGAGAAAAAGAGTATTAGAAGATCCTGACCAAGATTTTTTAAAAAACAAAAGAATACAGTAGGCTAAAGAACAGAATGAGAGCAGATTGAAAGTACTGTCTGAAAAATTAAATGATACCACGGTAGAATGAGGTATAAGAAGAAAAAACCTGCATGCATACATAACTTGAGACAACAGGCTTCTTTCTCTTTGTCTTTTTTTCAGTGATGGCATTTGGAAACGATCAGAGGCCTTTTCTTCTTCTTCTGTTGTATAGCTTTAAGGCACAAATTATTTTTACTTAAACACACAGATGTAGTTTTCACAGAGTGTGGGTTCTTTAATTGAAAAAAGTCTTGAAACAAAATTGAGGCAAAGAAGTTTTTGTGTCATCACCACATAATTGATACTCCTCTGAAGACACAAAAGAATGTGGGTATTAAATTAAGTTTTGTTTTGGTTTGTTTTTTTAAAAGCCAATATCCTAATGAAGATACTAAACACAAGTTGAGTTTTCTCTTTTATTTTTCTTTTGTCATTAAGACAAAGTTTAGTACTGAAAAAACAATTTACAGAGCAAGAATATGCTGTCGATTAGAGAAGCTAGTTTCTTTAAAACCTTAAACAAAATCTTGATATTTCAAAGTCACTAAGAGTTGTGACAAAGTCATAAGTTATTATTCAGATGATGGAAAAATATCAAGAGAAATATTTCTGAGAATACTTGTACTGGATTATATCACTATGACAAAAATCAGTTTTAAGCCTTTCATGTTCTGTGATGTCTAGCACATCCACTGAGGCATTATTAATAAAGGCTCAGCTGTGAGCAAATGTGGGTTTGATGGGTGGCAAAAAAATTACCTCAGCACTTATCCATAGTGAAGTGGAGTTCTGAATTGGGAAAAGTGATTCCTCAGAAAGTTCTTCAAGGTGTGTCCCATACGACCCTCATAGAAAAGCTGATGAAATATGAGCTGGATGAACAGGCAGTGAGGTGGATTGAAGACGGGCTGAATGGCTGAGAATGGATGATGATCAATAACACTAAGTCAAGTTGGAGGCCCGTAACTAGTCGTGTACCCCAGAGTTCAATATGGGGTCCAATCCTGTTTGACATCTTCATTAATGATCCAGATAATGGGGCACAGTGTACACTCAGCAAGTTTGCTGATGACGTAAGCCTGGGAGGAGTGTCTTATACACCAGAGAGTTGTGCTGTCATCTAGATGAATCTCAGAAGACTAGAGAAATAGACTGATCGGAACCTCATAAAGTTCAATAAAAGGAAATGTAAAGTCCAGTATCTGGGGAGGAATAATATTCCTTTAACTGGGAAAGATGGTAAGATCCCAACAAGAGGTCCTGAGAGAAAGTTTGTGGTATGGCTCCTCAAAATAAAATAGAAAGAAAATGTGACATAAACTGGGAAGTGCATAGCCTCCATCTTACCTGTTTTGCTCAACGGACAAAACAATGAAACATCCAGATTCAGAGACAAATGCATATGATTTAGTCAGTCCACAGCTTCATTCATTCATTCATTCTTTCATTGAAAAATTAGTCCATTCTACAGGTGAATATTTTAACTTTTCCTTTAAACACAAGAAACTTTCTGGAGAAAAAATCAGTACAATCAGAAACCAGAGAAAGATTCTTGGAATTCTTTTTTTTAATAGCACATATCACACATGTGAAAAGTTGGGAATGGAATATCTAAATATACAAGACAAATATGTTTCACAGTGTCCAATATACAGTCACCACTCAGAGACGCTGTGTAATTAACCAAATTTTGAAAATCTTTAACAGTCTAAATTTCAAAACACAGTTTCATGCCATGTGGCTGGGATGTTAATGAATTAAGCCGTATTTGATTAATTATTTGATTTGATTTAGTGATTTCTTGACTAATTTTCTTACTTCTTTTTTGTTCTGATTTGAATTGTTAATTCCATGGCATGTTTCCATTCATCAGTGATCTCATTCACCCACAATTCTATTTTTACATTACACAAACCCGCAACCAAAACACATGGATGTCTGCTCAGTAGTACCAGCTACCTGAAATACTTAACTTCTTTGGTTCCTGACTATGTCTTCCAATGACTCCTTGTTACACTTCCTTACGCCAAAATGTTTACCTGACATCTTCTGAAGTGACCAAGTTAAAAAAATATATTCTGGTAATAACAGCTAAAGGTTATGTAAGAGTGTAGTTTTTATTGCTTTGTGTCAGATTAAGATAGAATTTTGTTCAAATATTTATTTTGCAAATATTTTTTGTGATTGTTTTTATATCGTGTACTTCTTAAGTCTGATTTGCTTTATCATGCTCCCTATTCACTCCTCTTTACTGTCTTTCTTCCCACCCTTTTCTGCACCATCTATTACTCTTTAGCATCCTCACTTGCCAAGAACTTCTGAACTTCATAAACATATGTCATTTCAGTTCTTTTTGTTTAACGCTTTATAACAGTGAAACACACAGAACTTCTCTTCTTGTACAATATAACATTCACATTATGAGCATGCTGCTGCTCTCATTAAAAGCTCCCATTGACTACAGCACATGCAGATTCTGTGTAAGGTTTTCTCTTTCCAAAGACTGTTTTAAAGGAAAAGTTATATTTAGTGTTCTCTTAAAAATGAGCTGCTGTCATAGTAAGAAACAGAAGAGCTATTTCAGATGAGCTTAACCACTGTTTTAGAACTTTAGTAGCTGCAAGTGAAATGGAGTGTCCAATGATAAACAGTAGTGGCAGCCTGTAAACTCAGTAAATTATTTTATTCTCTAGACCCCTATTCTAACATCTTATTAGCAGATGTATCTGGAAAGTAATTGTATTTTCACAAAATCACAGAATCACTAGGTTGGAAAGGACCTTCAAGATCATCAAGTCCAAACATTAATCCAGTGCCACCATATCCCCTAAACCATGTCCCGAAGCACCACATCCACACGTTTTTTAAACACTTCCAGAGATGGCGACTCCACCACCTCCCCGGGCAACCTGTGCCAATGCTTGACCACCCTCTTGGTAAAGAAATTTTTCCTAATATCCAATCTCAACCTCCCCTGGCGCAACTTGAGGCCATTTCCTCTCGTCCTATCGCTAGTTACTTGGGAGAAGAGACCAACACCCTCGTGGCCACAACCCCCTTTCAGGTAGTTGTAGAGAGCGATAAGGTCTCCCCTCAGTCTCCTCTTCTCCAGACTAAACAACCCCAGTGCCCTCAGCTGCTTCTCATAAGACTTGTGTTCCAGACCCCTCACCAGCTTCGTTGCCCTTCTTTGGACACGCTCCAGCACCTCAGCATCCTTCTTGTAGTGAGGGGCCCAACACTGAACACAGGATTCAAGGTGTGGCCTCATCAGTGCCAAGTACAGGGGCACGATCACTTCCTTGCTCCTGCTGGCCACACTATTTCTGATACAGGCCAGGACGCTGTTGGCCTTCTTGGCCACCTGGGCACAGTGCTGGCTCATGTTCAGCCGGCTGTCCACCAGCATCACCAGGTCTCTTTCCGCCAGGCTGCTCTCCAGCCACTCCTCCCCAAGCCTGTAGTGTTGCATGGGGCTGTTGGGACCCAAGTGCAGGACCCGACACTTGGCCTTTTTAAACCTCATACAGTTGACCTCAGCCCATCGACCCAGCCTGTCCAGATACCTCTGCAGAGCCCTCCTACCCTCCAGCAGATCAACACTCCCACACAACTTGGTGTCGTCTGCAAACTTACTGAGGGAGCACTCGATTCCCTCATCCAGATCATCTGTAAAGATATTGAACAAGACCGGCCCCAGAACCGAGCCCTGGGGAACACCGCTTGTGACCAGCCGCCAGCCAGATTTAATGCCGTTCACCATGACTCTCTGGGCTTGACCATCCAGCCAGTTCCTCACCCAGCAAAGAGTAAACCCGTCTAAACCACGAGCTGCCAGTTTCTGCAGGAGAATTCTGTGGGAAACGCTGTCAAAGGCTTTACTAAAGTCCAGGCAGACAACATCCACAGCCTTTCCCTCATCCACTAGGCAAGTCACCTGGTGATAGAAGGAGATCAGGTTGGTCCAGCAGGACCTGCCTTTCATGAACTCATGCTGGCTGGGCCTGAGCCCTTGGTTGTCCTGCACATGCACTCTGAGCACCCTTAAGACGAACCACTCCATGATCTTCTCCGGTATGGAGGTAAGGCTGACAGGCCTGTAGTTCCCAGGATCCTCCTTCTGGCCTTTCTTGTAGATGGGTCTCACATTGGCAAGCCTCTGGTCTTCTGGGACCTCCCCTGTTAACCAGGACTGCTGATAAATGATGGAGAGTGGCTTGGCAAGCTCCTCCGCCAGCTCTCTCAGTACTCTCGGGTGGATCCCATCAGGCCCCATAGATTTGTGAGTGTCCAGGTGGTTTAGCATGTCCTTGACTGCTTCCTCCTGGATTATGAGGAGTACATTGTGCTCTCCATCCCCATCTTCCAGCTCAGGGGGCTGAATACCCTGTGGATACCTGGACTGGCTATTAAAGACTGAGGCAAAGAAGGCATTAAGTACCTCAGCCTTGTCCTCATCCTTGGAGACAATGTTCCCCGTCATATCCAGTAGAGGATGGAGATTCTCCTTGCCTCTCTTTTTGTTGTTAATATATTTGTAAAAACATTTTTTATTATCCTTTACAACTGTGGCCAGACTGAGCTCTAGCTGGGCTTTTGCCTTTCTAATTTTGTCCCTGAACTTTTGGAAAGTAAAATCTTACAAAGCATATTTTTCATCATTATTTGAGAAAAGCTGAGGGTATAAAAATAATTCTGTTTCAAAGGTCTCAGTTTTCTGTTAATAATAAATGTCTGAATTTTTCAGTTTGAATTGGAAGGCAAAATGTTTAATCTGTAAGGAAACTCTGGGTGGGATGCTATGGATACTAGAAGTTATAAAGTATCTGGGTCTACACTTGGAAAGATAGACCCGGATCATAGTTCCTGAAAGGTTCGTCTACTGAGCAGCTGGGCACTTGGACCTGGAAATGCAAGTTTGGGGGACTTCTCAACTCTCCACCAGGCAAGCTGAAAGTAAGCCAAGAGCCTTGAAGCTTTGGCTAAGCAGAGCAACCTGGGATCCAGAACTCACAGCTCCTCAACAGCCTGCCAGGTGGACTGCTGAAAAGTTGGGAGCCTGGAAGTCCACCAAAAGCCTTCATAAAAAGCAGGTGGGTGAGCTAGCATTGCAGATAACTTTGGAAACCTGCCTCCTTTCTGTCACAACTTTGTCAAAATTGAACTCTCTCTTGCAAACACTTTGGTTTTGATGAATTTGTAGTCTCTGCTTCATCTGACAATTTCCAAAACACTCTCGTTCTGGAGCCTACCATTTGGGAAGTAAGGCTCTCCACTAGGAAGACAAATGTGCTTGGGAAACACATACAGTTTTATATAACTGGCAAATAAAAATCCACACTAAACTAATTGAAATATTCCTTCATGCATGACGAATGAAATCTACTTGTTTGCCTGGCTTCTCTTTAACATTTTTGGTTTGTTGGATTCATCAGCTGCACTTCTGAGATGGAGAATACTCTCACTTACATGTGCACTTATTTTTCAGGTATTTGTCTGTTCTCAACGTTATTTTGGAATGGGATGTTAACAATAGAATACATTAATAAAGTAACTCAGCTAATGACTACATCATTAAAATATTGGTTTCTACAGGTACATCTAATAGTGAAAAAGGAAAGTGAAAACAGGTCAATTTTCCTTTTTTTAATAGTCTACATAAATTTAGGGTTTGTATAATCTATATTCATTTTTATTTAATCAAATGGTTCTGTAACTTGAAGGACCAGATGTAAAGAATTGAAGCTTGTTAGTACAGTATTGTTCTAATTTTGGGATTTTCATATTGTTAGGATAACTTTTTCAACAAAAAGAATTTCATCTGTTTTTCTTCCCTTTATTTAATAAATATTTCTTTATTAACAGAAAAAAGCATATGATAGTGAACAACATAATGATAAATCACTTTATTAGTGTTACTTATTCTTTCAACACAGAATGACATTGAGACTTTATGAGGTTTTCTACTTTGGTCTCTACAAACATTATTGAAAAGAAATGTTCTGTATCTGTATAATAGATTTCAGATAGTTCACAAGAACATTAATGAAAATAGATAATATAATGGTAATACTTCAACAGAGGTTCTGCAGTTCTCAAGAGTATCTTTCACATAAATGTAACCTGACTAACTGCACTAGCAATTGCTAGATCTTTTGGATTTCAAAAGGACTATTTGTTATTCATTTATTATGGATGGGAATTTCAAAGGGAAAAAGGGACTGAAATCAAAGCCAGTAAGAACTGGATATTTATCTTTTTTTTACATATCCTTGACGAGTTTTTGCTAATTTCATGCCCTCTCTCACTGTATTCCTTTTTTTTTCCAGAAGTTATAATTTCTGTGGGGATCTGTTTTGCTGGGGTTTGGAGGTTTGGGGTTTGTTTTGTTTTGAATTCTGTCATTTGGTCAAATTTGGATTACATTATACTTTCATTTGTCATACAACTAATGTGAGGTTAAATTTTATAGGTACCGTGCAGTGGTACCTAATTATATCAGATGCCCCACCTACTTTTTTTTAAATCAATGTCATTGTAAAATTTATAGCAAAGTAGTAAAGATGCATCTCAGCAAAACTTTCATAGAATTATGGAATGGTTTGGGTTGGAAGGGACCTTAAAAATCATAGAATGATAGAATAATAGACTACTTTGGGTTGTGAGGGACTTTTAAAGGTTGTCTGGTCTAAACCCCCTGCAATGAGCAAGGCCATCTTCAACTACATGAGGTTGCTCAGAGCCCCATCCAGCCTGACCTTGAATGCTTCCAGGAATGAGGCATCTACCACTTCACTGGGCAGTGTTTCACCATTGTCATTTTGAAAAATTTCTTCCTTAGATCTAGTCTGAATCTACAGTCTTCAGTTTAAAACCGTTAAAACTTGTCCTATCACAATACCTGCTAAAAAGTCTGTCCCCATCTTTCTTACAGGTCCCCTTTAAGTACTGGAAGGCTGCAATAAGGTCTTCCCGGAGCCTTCTCTTCTCCAGTATGAACAGCCCCAACTCTCTCAGCCTGTCATCATAGGAGAGGTGCTCCATTCCTCTCATCACTTTTGTGGCCCTCCTCTGGACTAACTCCAACAGGTTCATGTCTTTCCTCTGCTGAGGGCTCCAGGGTTGAATATAGTACTCCAAGTGGGGTCTCATGAGAGCAGAGTAGAGGGGAAGAATCACATCCCTTGACATGCTGGTCATGCTTCTTTGAATGCAGCCCAGGATATGGTTGGTTTTCTCGGTTGCAAGCGGCAATTGCCAGCCCATGTTGAGCTTCTGGTCAACCAACAGTACCCCCAAGTCCTTCTCATCAGGGCTGTTCTCAATCCATTCTCCCCACAGTCTGTATCTGTGCCGGATTGCCCCGACCCCTGTGCAGGATCTTGTACTTGGCCTTATTGAACTTCATGAGGTTCAAATGTGTCCACCTCTCAAGCCTGTCAAGGTCCCTCTGGACAGCATCCCTTCCCTCCAACATGTCAACTTTACCACACAGCTTGGTGTTGTCAGCAAAATTGCTGAGGCTGCACTCAATCCCACTGTCCATGTCTCCAGCAAAGATCTGAAACAGTGCCAGTCCCAACACTGACCCCCGAGAAACACCATTTCTCACTGGTCTCCACTTAGGCATTGAACCATTGACCACAACTCTTTGAGTGCAACCATCCAGCCAATTCCTTATCACCGAGTGGTCCATCCATCAAATCCATATTTCTTCAATTTAGAGACAAGGATGTCATGCGGGACAGTGTCAAATGCTTTGCACAAGTCTAGGTAGATGAAGTCTGTCGCTCTTCCAATTTCTTCTAATGCTGAAACCCCGTCATAGAAGGCCACCAAATTTGTCAGGCACGATTTGCCCTTAGTGAAGCCATGTTTGCTGTCACCAATCACCTCCTCATTTTCCATATGCCTTAGCATAGTTTCCAGGAGGATCTGTTCCATGATCTTCCCAGGCACAGAGGTGAGACTGACTGGCCGTAGTTCCCTGGGTCTTCCTTTTTTCCCCTTTTAAAAATAAGTGTTAATGAGATATCAATGTCAGAGCCAGATGTTAATTTTTTGATTCTTACTGGTTTCATGTGATAACATCAGGTCATTCAAAATTGTTCCAATTAACTCAGTAATTTGTCTGTGTATTCCTATATCTAGGAATTTGGAAGTCCCATCATCCCTATTTTCCAGTCACCAAATGCTGTGTTAATAAATTGATTAGTTTCTTTCAGAACATACTAATCATATGTCAGACAATATAGATGTTGACAGTTCTCTGGAAAAAGACACCAACAAAGGCACAGATTCATTTGTATTATTTCAGTGTGAATGTATTTGCTCTAGCAAACACACTGAAATCACCAGGAATACAATATTTTTTAACAGCATGAGGGCTGTACCAATCTTCCCCATTGCTCAAAATCACTATACATTTACATAACTTTTAAGTGACTAAATTTACTGAGATTAATGTTTTGCTCTGTTTTTTTCTCAGTAGTGGCTATGAATCACGTTTACTTTTCAACTGATGTAGGCCACCCATTTCAAGAGGGTAGTCAAATAGCCTGGCTATTCCAAGTATTTAGACCTTTCTTTCATGGTTCAAGGTACCCTCCCCTGAGCATGTCACACTTTGGATTAAACTCTGAAAAGAACATAAATACTGTGCAAACATGCTGCAGAAATTGAGGCATCAGTTTGACATATGACTACCAGAATGTTAGCTTCTTACATCTCCTGCAATAAGAAGAAGAAAAATGAAGGAGGAAAAAAGGAAAAAGTGGAAAAGGTGTGTATTGGGTAACACAGATATATTGACCTGGTTTCATGGGAAACAGAGAGAGAATTGGGCTGTTATGCTCATGTATCATGCTGTTATGAGGAAAGTCACTGCAAGGGAGAAAAGTTTAAATTGACTGCTGTAAGAAATAGAAAGTTTCAACAGGATTTCTCTCGCAAACGATGCCTTCTGATCAGACAATCTCCTCTTTTACATGTTTGATCTTTGAACAGTGAGAAATTGTCTGTACAGGCAAAAAATATTAATTTCTTTCTAGTTTCCATTTTAATTTGACCCAGAGAATGTTTTGTGAAGTATGACTAATAGGTTTTGAATGTGGAACAAGGGTAATATTTTCTAATCTCAAAGTAGAGAAAAAACTGAGTTTGCTATAGGTAGTAATTTCAGAAGTTCCCATTACAGGGCAAGAGCAGAAGACAGGGGTTTTCATTGGTTTTGCCTTTTTCTACTTTAAAGAAAAATTCAAGGTGTTGCATGGCCACTTAGAGCAAAGCTCCTTCCTATCTCTTATCAGTCACTTTATAAATTATCAAGAAAGGAAATGTGCATTGCCAGCCTCAAAATAGTTATTAAAAAAAAATCTCTTTAGTAATCAAGTTCAATTTAATACCTTTCTGACTCTATTGCATTCTCCACCACACTGGCAACTTTTGTCAGTAAGTTTCATAGATTGTACTATGTAAGAATTTCCTAAAAACTTTCACCTGAATGTGTCATTAAATACTCATGTACTGTCCAATAAAAACTGCATTTATGAGGGCCAGTTTTTTGGTTCAAACTTTTATTACTTTTTCTGTTCCTGCCTTCCCTCATCCTGCTGAATCATCTCCTTTCTAAACTAAACAGCCCCAGTTCCTTTTATCTTCTTTATTAGTCTGCAAAATTTCTTGTCTGGTTTTAGGATTTGAATGATACAAACAGCAGGCAAGGTAGATCTTGTGGTCAGTCTTTTGACCTAGGTTTAACAGACTATATGAATTCACTAAATGTCCTCGAACAATTTAAAGTGTTTTGATAACACTGTGATAAAATTTGTTCTTTGCCTACAGTTTCCACTGCTTTCATAGCCAAACTGTGAAGTGAAAGGAGGTTTTATTTCAAGCTTTTTCCAATAGACATTCTCTGTTGTTGCTGCCCCTGTCAATTCTATTTGTCATTCTTGACTCTATCTGATAAAGCTGAGTCAAACGGAGCAAATCCTTCCTTCCCTAGCTGAGGAAGGACCTGATACAAGACTCCACATGAGAAAGGATGTGTGGCCTGACTTTCATAAAGAAGAGCTTTCTGAAGAGCTTTCTAAAGAGCTTTGAAAATGATGCAAGTGCAGCTAAGGAATTCCATATCTGCTATTGAGATTCATCTCATTGATTGTAAACCCATTTGTCTATCACCTCCTGAGGTCTACATAATCTAGGAGAACTAAAGCGTGTCATCCTATGTGACCACAACTCTTAGGTTCACGCATTTCAGGCTTACAAAATTAAAGGGCTACATGTCTAACTAGTGACCATTTTGAAGTTTAAAAGACACCTGTAGTACTAAAGGCTAACTTTTCAACATATATGAATATGAATATATGAACATTTCAGAGGAAACTCACTCATGCTTAAATATTCAGTAAGCAACTGGATTTCTTCAAAGGGCTTAGTAACCAGTAGCTCATGGATCCAAACTGACTGCATGTTCATCACTAAGCTGCTTTGAAAAGCTACTTCTTAGTCAGTATCTAAGGCTCCCACTGTTAAAAAACAGCTGAGTTTTCTAGCCCACCTTTGAGTTTTGTGAGTGTGTTGGTTCTGGTTTGATATCTGTTTTCCTAACTAATCAAGAAACACAGTGATGTCGTAATTGTGAAACTGTGAAGCTAATGAATTCTATATGAAAATGCATGAATGCTCAATGACTGAATAGTTGTAACAAAATTTCCGCTGCAGTAGCTATATAAGATGTGTGCAACTGGCTTTGGTTTGCTATTGTAACTGTCTTTTTTGTTTTAGTTAAAAGCAATTTTTTTCCCCAGTTTGTGTAACAGGTTCAGATTCACTTTCCAGTTTTGAAAACAATTTTGGAAATTTTGTTTTATTTTCTCAGGTATTGTATCCACTGTATATTTGTCTGGGTGAAAGATTATTTCAATTGTGAGGCACAGATTCTGCTTCATCTTTCATGACAAATCTTACATCGTTAACTATGGCAATATTTACATGTCTATACCATATACTGACATGAGAAGTTGAATAATATCAAACTACAAAACAGAATCCTGAAATATGCATGCACCTAATTTTAGTTAGCTTTTATCAAACATCGCAATGTAATAGCTAGTTTCCCTTTTCTTCCTATAAAGACAGAGCAATGGATAAAAATCTGTTCATGCTACTTATAGGCAGGGACTGGATCAAGTTTAACGATTTTTGAATTATCATTTTCTCACTAGTGAGAAAGATGATTATAGAAAATTTTTCTTTTAGCAAGTTGTGCTGTTGGAAAAAGAATTGTTAATTTCAAATAACTAATCATAAAGACAACAGAGAACACAAACAAAACAGGAATTAGTTATTTCTGACTTCAAAAGATCCTTTTTCTTGCTGGAAAAGAAACAAACAAAACAAACAAACAAACAAACAAACAAATATGGGCTTGAATTATTCTTGGGTCAAAGGATAGCTATGAACCTTTTACAGAAGGGCCATCCTGCACTACTGTGGTAGTAAGCACTGTGGTTCACTTATCCATGAACCACACACTTGGTTGTGTCAGTGCAAGCATTTGTGCAACAGTGTTATTTTCGACCACTATCAATTCCTCCATTCAGTTCACCTTATCTGTCTCACCCACAAAATTTTTTCCAGGCCAGCTAACAGTTTAACAGGGAAATGAGAACACAGGGTATGAGAGGTGTAAACTCAAACTACAATCACAAGAAATGATTATCAAATTGTGGCATAGTCAGCAAAATTTGAAAATCCAAATATTTTGCAAGCTTTTTGTCAGCTTTTAAATGTTGTCATTCATTGCTAGACATAGACCTAATAATTTGATTCATATGTGATTTCACTCACATTAACTTGACTATATAGAAGATTAATCTGACTTCAAATGGATATTATATATTATGTTTGTCATCAGATAAATCTTTGATTAAATGAACCTTTCCACATTGAGTTAAAGTCAACACATTTGCAACAATTTTTCAGGCTGGAGGGAGCCTTTGCATAGAAGAGGTAAATGTTGTACATATTGAAATGTTCAAGAGTCTGGGAGAGAGCAAAAGTGGGCTGGATTTTATTAATTGTACAGGCTACAATATGCATTTGGCCTCCTAGAGGTATGATATGCAGAGAATCCTTTGTGACTAATGCGAGGAATTTTCCACTAAAACTGAGGTTTGCCCTTAAATGTAATTACACTAAACTAGAAATAATGTTGTGAAAATGTACTCTGATGAACAAACGGCAGAAAGAATTAAGAACACTTTTCTCTCCAATACTGATGGTGAGAGCAGGCTGTTCATTATGTCTCCTTTATACCCATTCAGTTGCAGGAAACTTAATATTTAATTCTTTAACTGAGTTTCTGTTATTATCTTTAGCACAAGCAATCTTTTTACCAAAAATTAAGACTGTAAAATCATATTATACAACTACGAATTACATCCAAGGCTTTGAATTTGTTTCCTAAGCTGGAAGTAAGTTACAGCTAGAAATAAGGATTTGCAACAACAGAGTTGCTTATTTTAAACAGAGCTGCTAACAATTTGATCTGGCCTGTGCTGCTATTACTGCTGTTTGGAAGAAGGGTTGGATGAGTCCTCTGAACTTATTTCCAATGCTTAAACAGAATTCATCAGATGGCTGCAAATCTGGTGGATAAAGATTTACATTTCTTCTTGAACTGTTCATTTGCTCTAAATAGGAAGTGCAGATGAGAACTTCAGAGAGGACAGGGAGGTAACTGAAGGGCCTATTGATATATAAAGTGATGAAGCATTAATAATGTAGGAAAACTAGCTAGAGTCTAATGGGAGTTGACAAGGAGTAATGCAACAGCATGTGAAATGGAGGTGGGAGAAGAGACTGCATGAAAAATTACATTTACCAGTAAGTAATTTATCCTTCCGTTCCTGCAAGACTGGGGGAAAAAAAAAGTGGGTCAAGTTGTGCCCTGCTATTCTAGCCACTTCATCTCACAAACCTTTTCACAAACATACTGAGATCTGCCTCATAAATGGTGAGTTTTTTGCCACCTCTCACTGCCAACAAGCTCTTCCTGAACATCTCTGATTTGATCATTAAGAACTTTCTTCTCACCCCAGATGAGGGAGAGTTCATCACCATCACCAGTTTGCCCTTCTGTGTGATGTGATAGTTCACCAGTTTAAGTGTTGATGGACTTCTTCAGGGTCTGCTGATTTCAGTAGTTAGTACTTAGGGACCTTGAATCCCAGAACAGCAAACTGGACTGATTTCTTTCACTGGGGCAATGTGGCTAGAACGGCAAAGCAAAACATTGGCAAAATGCAGGACAAAAGAGAACAAACATCACGTAACTCTTCAGCAAGGACAGTGTATATGTGACTAGCCAAATTTTTCTTTCTTTGCAACATGTGTTCCAATCCGTTTTATATAAAGAGATACCTGCAGATTTGGGGTTACACAGCCCAATAGGAATCCAGATCAGGAGTTTTAACTTCAACTTCTTGGCCACAGTTTGGATACGGTCTTTTGGACTAGATATAAGTACATAGTCTTCCTCAAGTCTGGTTTAGGGCAGATGAATTGTATGGGTTATTTTTTTAATTACTCTGTCAAGGTACACATTAGCTAGAATTTCTCAGCCCTGCATAAGCTGCAATAGATGACAGTTCTTTACTAACCACTATTTTTACTTTTTCTTATTAGCTACGCTTATGCCCCAAAATACTTCTTTGATAGTAACAGACAGGAATCACGTAACTTCTTTGCCTTCCTTAGCTGGATTAAACAAGTCGCATTCTTTAGTCTCCTGTCAAGCAGTAGCTGCTTCATTCTCTGAACATCCTCCTAGGCCTTCCTATATTTGTTCCATTCTGAGCTCTTTTTTCATGAGCATGAGTAACCAGAGTCATACATGCATTCTGCGAGAAGGCTAACCTGGCCTAAATTGTACAGTGGGATCAATTTCTTCTTGCCTCTGCTGGAAGCCTCTGTTCTGTTGTATTAAAATTACATTTGTCTTTTTCACAGCTACATCAACTTAGCAGCTGGAAAATATCCTGTGATCAAAGTCCTTTCATCTGTTTTTCTATAGATAAGCTCCTAGACCGATGTCCTGGAAGTTTATCTTATTAGACCTGAAGCATATGATCCTGCATGTTTATCAATTGCATTACATCTTAAAATTCATGTCCTCACAGTAGTTAGTTCTTCCTGTATATATAAATTCTCTTCTTATGGAAAACACTTCCCAACTCTTTCATCACAAATTCTCTGAGCCAAATCCTATCCTTTGTGGTTAGGGTAAAAATACTAAAAACCACCTGCCCTAAAAATTGTTCTTGTAAAATGTCACTTAACAGATAGCGGATATTTCAAAATCCATTGTCATCTTCTCTTCGAGTTGTTGTTCCTGCCTTGCTTTTTAATTCATCTGTAATCCCACCTTCACTACTTTTTTTCCATAAAGGATTGAAATAGATGTTCCACTCTAGTCCTAATACAGGAAGTACTGTAAGTCTCATCTATCAAAAAAAAGAAAGGATTTGTAATTTATATTAGCATATGTTATGACTGACAAACAATACACTTATTTCATTTTTCTTTTATTAAATCTTTACATATTCATAATATTTTATTCAAAGACTGTTCAAACTACAGAAGTCAGAGAGCTTCCGACTAAATCTCTTATGCTTTTTCTACTTTATTCTTCAGTAAATACTCTTTTAAATAAGAAGCATTTTGCATTATACAATATAATCACATATGCTGTTTTTCAACTGTGCAGTACCAAAACATGAGATCATGGATGTTTCTATTACATATACTTTGGGGTGTGTTCATTCTTTCAAAACAGTCAGATGGCAAGATCCAAATTTTATAACTAAACTGAATTAAGTAATTTTATTTTTGCTTCACCTGGGTTATGATCATTTAGATTCTATACACTTATTTCCATGAGTTAACTTATTTTTTCTCTTGTATTCTGTATCTTCTGCTTTTTGGAAGGTAAAACTTGAAGAAACTGCATGATTCTTTCAAACTGAACTACTCAAGCTACTACTTCCACGTGATTTCATTTTCTGGTCCTACTGTTAATAAAGGTCACTTTTTAAATCTACGTTTCATACACCTATTTTCTTAAATTATTTTTCATTTTTCTAGCTAAGAATGTATTAGTAAATTTTCTAAATGACCATTTGTGAATTTTTTTATTATTAAAATGTTGTTCCTTCTAGGGACAGCAACTTTACCGCTGTGAATAAACTTCTTCATTTTAACTGTTTTTCTTAATTAAGACTGTTAAATCACAATTGGCCAGATGTATGTGTGTTCTGATATATTTGTCCCACAGGGACATTCAGGATACAAAACTTTCTTACAGTTTAGACTGAGGATTTATAGTCAGGCAAGGCAATAAATTTTAGATTTTCAGGAAGGAAGTATTCTAGCTCACACTAAACACATGTTTGTGCATAATGCATACTCAACATCTAATTAAGCTCTTGTTACAATCTACTTTTACCTTAGCATGACACTGAATAATGAACTGAAATTTGAGCAGATGTTGGGGATGCCAGTAAGATTAAATAGAAACACAGTATGTGTTGGTATAAATGTTTTTTTAAAAAGAGTTTTCACACATCAACTCTATGAAAAACATGATGTAAAGTATAATTATTTTTTATTTCCCAGTATATGGGAAACGTGTATTTAATGACAGTAGAGGCTGTTCTCTATTACTGCAAGATGGACCCTAAGCATCAAGTAATAAAGTTAAAAAAGAAAAAAAGAAAAAAAAAGGAAAAAATTAGTTTAACTTTACTACTGAATCAGTTTCCTTAAACAAATTGTTCCTCAAAGAAAGAACTGGCAGCCAGCTGGAATAAGGAAGACAACATACAATGTATCCTGAAGAAAATTTTTTATAATGGCTTAATTAAAAAATGTGTTTTAACAGTTATAAGTGATCCGTTTACTAATTTACTAATGTTATTGTGAAAAAAAAATTATTTATTTTCTGGAGCATATAGTTTATAATGTGTTTTTCAACAGGGAAAATCGCTGCAAAATTTGTTTGGAGAAGAGTATCACGCTGCTTTGAGAATTGTGTGTAAAAAACAGCCTTTTGCTCTTAATGTTCATTATATTACAAAGCTGTCTTACATATATACCAAGTGGTGTAATCAATTCTACTGAAAAGCTACTATTAATGATATCCTTCCATTTCATTCTGCTTGTGAATGATGAACGTGTGTTCTATATTCAGTATGAGAAGAGAATTTTAGGTGATAAAACTCCTATCAGAATAAGGAGTTACTTACTAACAGAGAAATTTATTATTATTATTATTATTATTAACTATTATATATTGTTATAATATAAAAACAAGAAGAAGAAGAAGAAGAACAACAACAACAATAATAATAATAATTTGAAACATCCATTGTTCTTCTTAGACAGAATTTTTTTTTCCCTTCAAAATAGGAAATATATTGGTTTAATCTAGACGAAACTTCATGATCTGTGCTGTACATTAATTTGGACTAGATGGCCTCACAGGATCCGCTATAGCCAGCATATCTATGAAATAATGGATTAAAAAGTATAAAGTAAATCCAAACCAATTTAAATATTATAAATATTATAAATATCATAAATATTATAAATATTTAGGGAAGTGGTTGTACCCCTGTACTCGGCACTGGTGAGGCTGCATCTCGAATCATGTGTTCAGTTTTGGACCCCTCACCACAAGAAGGACACTGAGGTGCTGGAGCGTGTCCAGAGAAGGGCAACGAAGCTGGTGAGGGGTCTGGAGCACAAGTCTTATTGAGAGCAGCTGAGGGAACTGGGGTTGTTTAGTCTGGAGAAGAGGAGGCTGAGGGGAGACCTTATTGCTCTCTACAACTACCTGAAAGGGGGTTGTGGTGAGGTGGCTCTTCTCCCAACTAATTAGTGATAGGATGAGAGGAAATGGCCTCAAGTTGCACCAGGGGAGGTTTAGATTGGATATTAAGAAAAATTTCTTCACGGAGAGAGTGGTCAAGCATTGGAACAGGCTGCCCAGGGGGATGGTGGAGTCACCGTCACTGGAAGTGTTCAAAAATTGTGTAGATGTGGCTCTTCAGGACATGGTTTAGTGAGTATGGTGGTGTTGGGTTGACAGTTGGACTTGATGATCTTAAAGGTCTTTTTGAACCTTAATGATTCTATGATTCTTCCAGGGATCCACTGGCTATTCCTAGGTTCAATCAATATGTTTAGGAGACCTCTGGTAGCTGAAAATGACCCTAAATAATTACTAATGTTACGGAACAGTCTACAGATGATCCTAAGCACTCGTCTGTATATTTTCCTCTCTGACAACACCGGATGTTTACATTTATACAGGACCTTAACTCACTAATTAAGTGAATTCAGCTTATGCTGGAGATACTATGCAGAACAGCTGTACAGCATCAAAGAATCATGGCAACTGACGCATACTATATTAATCTTATGGGACTCCGCTGCCTCCTGATTCAAGAAAGTCCCCAATGTTAGGGTTCCAGGTGGAAGAAGATGATACAACATCCCATTTGTGGTATGAATATTCCCCAGTCTCCTTCATGGTTATTTTGGAAGGGAAGAATAGGCGCATACAGATAGACAGTGCTTCTTTACTTATTGCTTCAGCTTCAATAAACACAGCTTTAGTAAACTCATCCCATTTTACCATATGTTGTGACCTATATCTAGGTCATATCTCTGGAGAGCCCAGCTCTGAGTAATTTTCTAAACAAGTCTGATTATAAATTTTACACTTTTCAGTATTGTCTATAAAATAAAATCAAAACTAATTGAGGACTACATGGGAAATGACCTTAAGATGAATAAGTGAAACAGGCAGGGATCTCAAGGCCTGCAACAGTATGAATGTCTTTATTTGGACCTTTGGTAGACGGTCATCCAGTAATAAAATCATAGAATCATTGAGGTTGAAAAAGACCTTTAAGATCAAGTCCAACTGCTAACCTAGCACTGCCAAGTCCACCACTAAACTATGTACCTAAGCACCACATTTACATGTCTTTTAAATACCTTCAGGGATGGTGAGGTATTTAAACCACTTCCAACCACTTCCCACCACTTCCCTGGGCAACCTGTTCCAATGCTTGACAACCCTTTTGATGAAGAAATTTTTCCTAATATCCAATCTAAACCTCCCCTGGCACAACTTAAGGCCATTTCCTCTTGTCTTATCACTTATTACCTGGGAGAAGAGATCGACACACACCTCGCTACAACCTCCTTTTAGGTAGTTGTAGAGAGCAGTAAGGTCTCCCCTAGGCCATAATTAGATTTATTATAATAGGCCTCAAGATATCATCAAAGGCTTTTAGAAAATAAGGGACTTTATGTGTATCTATGCAATTTAAGCAATTTTACTGGTGACTGAGAATTCTTTGCAGTTTCTAGAAACAAGAATTTAAATTAATTTTTAATTTATGCTATCAGCACAGTAGACTTTTAAGAAAAGTAGTGGTGCTCTTAGAACATCATTAATAACAGTGAGTACTTTTTCTCTGTTTTGGGTGCATTGAGTGTCTGTCCATCATCCTCCCCCTTTGGTAAATAAAATATCGTATGATAGTACAACCCATTGGTATACTCTTTCATTGAAAAAACAAAATACTCCCTCCCCCCCCCAAACCACACAAAAATCCTCAAATACTTTTGAACCTTTAAACAGTTTGAACCAGTTTTGTCAGAGGAGTAGAAGTCACAGCAAAAAGACGATGACTAGATTCTAGCAAATTTTGAGAGAACTAACAACTGACTACTGAGAAAGGATCCACTAATGCTCACAGGCAATGCTCTAAGACAGAAAAAGCTATATTAGTCTTTTGAGAATCAATACAGAACTTCTGCAGGAAGAAACAAAACCTGCAGTAACCAAAGCCTTGTTGGTTCTACTATTGACAGAAGCAGCCATTTTGCAAAACTTCTATGTATGTGTTGTAACAGGAATTCAGAAGGTTGAAAGCGTGGGTGTTAAGAATATAAACCACAATGTAGTCCTTCTCTATTTGTCTCATTCTTTATTTCTACTAGATTGCCTTCTCATACACTTAAACACTCCTATTTCCTTTGAAAAAAGATTTGAGAAATCTTTTTTTGAAGGCCAGCTTCTCTAGAACTGGAATGAAATATTAGCAGTGGAAAGCAGATGACCTAGAGACTGTCCACTTTTCCCTATATGAGCTCTGCATGTCATGCATGTCCTGTGAACTGTGTTAAGCGGACTTATATCAACTTGTAAAAAGAAGTACTGAAATAAGGGAAGGAGTAAGTAGGGGTATTGGACAGGTTTAGGTTTTGACTATAGGACTGAGGTAATCTTAATCAGTAAAATCAAGCCCATGTTTGGGTTTAAAACACATGAAGTTAAAAAATGTTCACTCATGTTTTGATTGTGTCCCTACATTTATGAAAAAACAGTTTCCTTATATGCATATATACACACATACATACATATATATCTTTGTTGTGTATGTACATCTATGTTACCCTCTGTGTTGAAAAACAGAGGAACAACTAGATGTTAAAACACGCGAATCTGTAATGTTTCTTGGGAATAATATTCTCTGTAGAAAAATGCAAGAATGTAATGTGTGATTCACCATCAAAACAAATGTATTAGATGTTCTCGTATATTTTTTCCACTCTAGTCACACATCAAATAGATAAACCATCCCTATTCAAAAGAACATGTCATCATATGGTTAATTTTGTGTTTAAATCTGTGCAACATTAACTTGAAAATAAAGTATATTAAGTGTGTTACTGTGTAAGAATAGTTAATTTAAATGCCCAAATGTCTGGGAAACTTGACTTTAAAAATATTCTGCATCTCAGGAAATACTCCATAATTCACTCATTATTTGATTATTCTCTCCTATATTTCTCAATGTTTATTGATTGTTTTCAAACAGATTGACATTTCTTAACATTTCTTTTGAAAGGTTATCTTACAGCATTAATGACTTTTGATCATTATTTGATTTTCCATTCATGCCATCACATGTGACTTTGTTTCTAATCTATAATGAGATAAGTATTATCTAGGAAAAGCACACTGAGAATTCACTGCTCATTAGTCATAGAGGGTGAAGCTTTAAACTGTTCTGTCTTTGAGGATTCACATTAAAATCCAGCCACATGAATATTTGTAAATGTCTTGGCTTGTAATAGGACAGACACCCTAAAGCTACATACACTTTTTAAACAGTTTCCATTGACAGACAGGGCAGAGAATGTCAGGTAGGTATCATGAGCTCCATTCTCAGCAAACGTCCTTGTCTCCCCTTTCCAGTACTGGCTCTTTGTGATTGACCCTGTAGATGGAAAAGGGGCATTTTGAATAGGATTAATCTGACCAAATATAGAGTCTAAAATATAGGCTGCTGTATCTGAACTAGTCATCTAAACTTCCTTTATAGTCAATGGGAACAGGAAGACACTTTTAGGATGAAATTAATGTAATGTCATCTGAAAGTACTCATCTATCAGATGAGTCACATGTTAAAAGAGGCTGTTCTATCTAGTGACTTTAAAGGACACCAGAAGTGACTTTCCTGGATGTAGACATCTTCTAAATTTAGGTGAGATAAGGTCTGTATTTGAAGATTGACAACACGAGGAGGAAAAAATATTTCCATAGTGGCTGAAAATTGTATAATTGTAGTAAAACCATTACAAGTATAGCATTTTGTAATGACATATAACATATTACATATGTCACTTAAGAAAGGCTATCCTTCTAACTTTTGATCAGATAAAATATCTCACATTGTAAGAACATTGCTGAAAAGAAAAAAGAATTAAAATTCCATCCTTCTTTTACCCTGATAACCAAATATATATAGGTCATTGATATAATTTGAGTACTGACTGAATTACAGTTAATTTCAGAGCAGTATGCTGTGGGGAATTCTTGTACTTGTTCTCTCAGACCAAAGAAATGTGAACAGTCCTAGCTAGCATGGTACTGTGTAGTTCAAAGGGAACACAAGACTTTTTTTAATATTAAAAGCAAGAAAGTTATATTTTACTATAAGCTGTAATTCAGTCAGTCTCTCAGCTTATTAAATGACACAGGCAAGTCTTTGGTCCAGGACATATTTTGAAGTGTTTCTAACTCTGTATTTAGTGAACCAGTATAAGGCTACATATCATTGTGTTATTTCAGCTGTTAAGGTTCTGAAATAGAAATTATTTCCTGTCATGAAGTGCTAGATATTATTTAAAGTCAAGAAAATATTCTTAAGGCCATTGAGCGTGATGTGTTCCCATGTCATCTGTTTTTCTCATGCATCAGAGTCTATTTGACTAGCTTGTTGGATGGGAAACTCAGAAATGAAATAGAAGAAAATAGAAACCAAACTTCATGGGTTTTTTATTTTGAGGACAAGTTACTTTCAAAGTTGTGTAGAACTTCAGGACTCTGACGCACACAACACAAAGCTAAGAGTAGGCAAATACAACCATTTTTATAGTCCACTTTGAGGAAGTTGTGATCACCAGCCTTTTTCATATTAAGAATTTAGAAATACTTTTATCCTATATTTGAGAGTAAAACTGCCTCCCTCAGTCACTAAAAATAGGTTTTTAGAAACAAGCAGATGTTCACTTACCTAAGAAAGGTACAACACACTTAGTCTAAACTGCACTTCAACTGTTGGCCTGATCCTAACCTCATTTACATTAGTAAAAATAAGCTGAAGTCACTGATGTTACACAGTGTGAATCTGGGGAGAAGAAATATGTACATAACTATAGGAACCTACTTTGTGTGCTCTCCAATATGTAATGAGCACAGCATGCTATTGTTTGAAGAAATAGTGTAGCTGTGAGATTTTGGCAATCTATAGACCAAATGAGTGTTGTTACTATGTACTTTACTCTTAAATGTCACATCCGGAATTAGTTATCGCTGAGGTTCCCCAGGCTGCATGTGGTGGGTTGAGCCTGGCTGGATGCCAGGTGCCCACCAAAGCTGCTCTGTCACTCCCCTTCTCAGCAGCACAGGGGAGAGAAAATATAACAAAAGGGTCATGGGTTGATATAAGGACAGAGGGAGATCACTCACCGAGTACAGACACGGGCAAAACAGACTCGACTTGGGGAATATTAATTCATTTTATTGAATGATCCTGTTATTAAGAGATTTTACTCTAAAATTGCTTCTGACTTATAAAAGTTCTGTCTTTGAGTCATTATTGATTAAAAAGTCACTTATACTTGTGATAAGTAAATATGAAACTAATATGACATATGTATTTACAATAAAGGAGTCTTCTTGTTTTTCAGTTTGGTTTTTTTTCTGTTTCATTTTTGCTTTCTTTCTCTCTTTCCTCCTGTTACCTTTTTGGACCTTCCATTTTATTAATTAATTTATTTATGTATTTATTTAATTTTTAAATTTATTTATTTAATGGCTCAATTTCTTTTAGTTTAGATGAAGTCTGAGTTACTCAGTGTCACACCAGCTTAGCCACGAAAGCAGCTTACAATACTGGCAAAAAAGGCAGCCAGTGATAACTTATAAATAGGTATTTAAAATGCTGGAAAGCTCTTAGAGAAAGTAAGGGAAGTTAATTTTACCTGAACACTAGCACCCAAAGAACAGTCACAAAACTGATTGATTGCTACACAAAATACACCATTATATTCTTCATGGGTTAGTGTATGTTTATACTGTATGATTTCCAGGCTTTTTTAATTTTCCATGTAAAAGTATCCTTGATATTAAGATACAGAGGATATAGATAGTGACATTTATGTTTATATTTGGGACCAGTACACAGGTAATTTCAGGGACCACATCACAATCCTCTGGATATTCTTCATGCTGTAAGGCTACAAACATGGTTTTCCTTTGTATTATTGAAATTCAGTAATTTTAATAATGGATTTTCTTAGGAAAAAAAGAAATTTCTGAGAAAAAAAACAAAATTTCTTTTCTTTTTTTTTTCTGTCTAAAGACAACTTCTATTGCCATCTATAGAAGGAAAAGAAAAGTTGAAATTACATTTTACCTATAACAAAAGAACAGAATTCAGAAAAGTTCAAAAAGAAGAATTCTCCACATTGGTTATATATCCCATAACACAGGTAGAGGTCTGTGACAGTGTTTTTGCTATCATATTAATATCTTTTTGTTGCTAAATAAGCTACAGTACATTTGGGAATTCTAGTCCTTCAGGAAGCATGATTTATAGAAGATCAGTGGATGGAATTAGAGCTCCTATAACACAAGGACTTAAAAAATACACTTTAATAATTTTTGTTCCTTTGATGAACTGAGGTTATCTGCTTAAACTGTATATTTAAGATTATGTCCACGTAGCAAAATATTGTGATTCAGATCAAACCTATCCAAATCAAAATAATAAATATTTTTACTTTCTCTGTCTTTCCTACTCTCTCAATACATATATTTATATGTACATATATATACATACTTCATATATATGAGGCTGAAGTTGTGAAAATTTTTTAAATTTACCAGTGACTTAAAATACTTTTTAGAAAACCGTGCTCTTGTCTATGATGTATTGTAATATAAAAGAAAGTTATTCTTTATTTTATACTTTATTAATAAATAAATATTAATGCATTATTCAGGCAGTATAAACATGCATTTTAAAATTACTTGGGTAAATGCTCCACACTGTAGAAAACAGAGCTAGTAAGGATTTATAGTTACATTACTGGAAAAATCATAAAACTATCACTCTTCAAGGCTTATCAGAATACACTCAAGTTAGGAAATATGACTCTCTAATCATATGTCCCCACAAGCACTGGGACCCAGTACTTTCCCAGTAAGCATTGGGAAAATTCAGTATTCAGTAATCCTCTGAATCCCTGACTACATAGCACCTGCTTAGCAGTAGGAAAACGGTGCAGAGGGAAGACGTACTGATACGTTAATGTTTCATTGTTTTTCTTATGCATTTCATTTAACCTTAGATGAAGAACATGTAAACTTGCAATCAATAGAATTGTGTCTTTTAGCAAGAATGAGTTGCACTAGGACATTCCTTCTTTCCTTGTTTTGTGATTAAACAATAGGTTCAGAAAAGACCCAACTGTTCTTTGATTCAGCTAAATAGAAGCAATGGCCTTTGCACTGAGAGAAAAAAAATGGAATTAACTGGTTTCTAACACGAATGACATTTCTGTATCTTTCAGAGCTTCATACACAACCAGCTTGAAAGAAGGCAGACAAAATCTTGGGAGCACTGGATAAAGACACTTGTTGATGACCTGTCACAAAAACATTTTCTTTCCTCAGTAAGATATTCTTTGGAAGCTGATATAAGGAGATTAAAGACGATGGATGATGACAGTCTAAACAGTATGCAGTATTTCACTGGTCATATGTGTAAGGCTGAAACTTACCTGGAACATTTTCTGTCTTTGCCTCTGCAGTTTTGATACATTTTGTTAAGCCCCAGCACAAAAAATAACCAAAATTAAAGAAGCCGTTTCACAGTAATAATACTGACTGTTTTTTATCTTTCATTTCACATCAGAACAGCGCTAACTGAACATCCTAACAACTTTTCAGTATAAACAAATTGACAAGTAAAGACAACAATTGATGAGAATTATTTACTACACAGAGAAACTGCTGGTTCTTATTAAAGCTCTTCTCTTTTTCCATCTTCACCTGTTTGCTAATCATGCAAATGCATTATAAGGTTTCACTTCTCTGGGCTTCTCTACTTGATCTTGTATATAGTAGTGTCATTGGAATACTCACATGGGTAAAATTAATCTATTGCCTAAATGTCAATGGAAAAGTCTTTCATAACTCATTTTTACAAACCAGTTTATCTGTAACAAATCACTGTTTATTGTATTTTATCCTGTGTAATAAGGTGTCTTCATTAACAACTTGGATGACAGGATGGAGTGTACTCTCAGGAAGACTGCAAGTCCTGGGCGGACTGATCATTAAACTGGAGTTTCAGAATGCCTTTACCAGTCTGGAGAAATGAGTTAACAAAAAACTTGTGAAGTCCAACAGAGGTAAGTGCAACGTCTGGCATCTGGGATGGAACAACCACATGAACAGTACAGAGTGGGAACCAGGTGGATAGAAAGCAGTGACAGGGAAAAGGAGCTGATAGACAACAAGTTGAATGAGTTGAACCCTTATAGCACAGAAGGCCAACAGCATCCCAGCTGTATTAGCAAGAGTGTTCCCAGCAGCTCCAGGGAGGTGAGCCTTCCCCTCTATTCAAAACTTGTGAGACAACATCTGGAGTATTGTGTCCAGTTTTGGTTTCTCCCACACAAGAAAGACATTGACAGTTTGGAACAAGCTCAGTAGAAGTCCAACAAGATGACTAAAGTCTCGTGACATGGAAGGAAAGGCTGAGAGAACTGGGTTTATTCAACTTCAAGAAAAAAAGACAATCAATGAGAGAGTAAAGAGAAGACTGAGTCAGACTTTCTGCTCCAAGGTGCACAGGGATAGTCTGATTGGTATAAGAGACAATTTAATTTATTTTTTTTTTACCAACTACAACAGGTTGCCCAAAGATATTGTGCTAACAAGGGCCCTCAGCCTATTGCAGCAGTGAAAGACCTCAAAGAAGGTAAGGGGTGTTCCTGTAAGAGGGTGACACGGCCTACAGCCCAGCTGAAGTGCCTCTACACCAATGCACACAGCATGGGCAACAAACAGGAGGAGTTGGAAGCCACTGTACTGCTAGAAAACTAGCTGCCATTACTGAAACATGGTAGGGTGAATCCTATGACTGAAGATTGGCTATCGATGTTTACAGGCTGTCCAGAAGCGACAGGTGAGGAAGGAAGTGTGGAAGCATTGCCCTCTACATCAAGAAATGGCTAGAGTGTGAAAGGCTGTCTCTGAAGAATAGCCACAAACAAGTTGAAAGCTTGTGGGTAGGAATCGGGGATCAAGGCAACCTTTGTTGGTTGGTGTCTACTATAGGTCACCCGATCAAGGGGAGTCTATTGACAAAGCCTTCTTACTTCAGCTACAGGAATCATTGTGCTTGCAGGCTCTCATCCTGCTGGGGGTCTTCAACCACCCCGACATCTGCTAGAAAAGTAGCACGGTCAGCTGTAGTCAGTCCAGGAGATGCCTGGAGTGCATGATGGATAACTTCCCATGCCAGGTAGTAGACAGCCCTACCAGAGGGGATGCCATACTGGACCTGTTGGTCACCAACGCAAGTGAGATAATTGGTAACATCAAGACTGGAGGAGACAGCCTGGGCTGCAGTGATCATGCACTGGTGGAATTCACAGTCCTGACGGGTTATGGGTCAGACAAAAAGTAAAGTCAGGACCCTGAATTTTAGGAAAGCAAAATTCCAGCTCTTCAGAGAGTTAGTCAATAGGACACCCTGGAAACTGCCCTCAGGGGCAAAGGAGCAGAACAGAGCTGGCAGACCTTTAAGGATGCTTTCCATAGAGCGCAAGAGCTCTTGATCACTAGGTGTAAGAAATTAGGAAAGGAAGGCAAGAGAGCAGCATGACTGAGTTGAGACTTGCTGGTCAAACTAAAGGGCAAGAAGGAAATGCCCAGGCAGTGGTAACAGGGACAGGTATCCTGGGATGAGTACAGGGATGCTGCCTGGTCATGTAGGGATGGGGTCAGGAAGGCCAAGGTGCAGCTGGAGCTGAACTTGCAAGGGATGCAAAGAATAATAAGAAGGGCTTCTACAGTCACACAACGAGAAAAATAAAGTAAAAGAAAGTGTACCCCCCTCTGATGAGGATACTGGCAAACTAGTAACAACAGATGAGGAGGAGGCTGAGGTACTCAACGACTTCTTTGCTTCAGTCTTCAGTGGCAGTGCCTCTTCCCACACCTCTTGAGGGGATGGACTGCAAGAGAGGGACTGGAGGAGCAAATCTCACTGTAAGAGAACACCAAGTTCAAGACCACCTGAGGAACCTGAACATACACAAATCTGTGGGATCTGATGCATCCCAGAGTCCTAAGGGAATTGGCTGATGTAGTTGCCAAGACACTTTCCATGATATTTGAAAAGTCATGGCAGTCAGGTGAAGTCCCCGCTGACTGGAAAATGGGAAGCATTGCACCCATTTTTAAGAAGGGCGGAAAGGAGGACCCTGGGAACTACCAACCTGTCAGCCTCACCTCTGTGCCTTGGAAGATCATGGAGCAGATCCTCCCAGAAGCTACGATAAGGCACGTGGAGGACAGGGAGGTGATTGGAGACAGCCAGCATGGCTTCTCCAAGGAAAAGTCCTGCCTGACCAACCTCGTGGCCTTCTGTGATGGAGTGACCACATCAGTGCACAAGGGAAGAGCTGCCTATGCCGTCTATCTGGACTTCTAAAAGGTCTTTGACATGGTGCCCCACAACATCCTTCTCTCTAAATTGCAGAGAGATGGACTTGATGGGTGGACTGTTCGGTGGATGAGGAATTGGTTGGATGGTCACATCCACAGTGTAGTGGTCAATGACTTAATGTCCAGACAGATATTGGTGATGAGTGGTAGGGACACCTGAGAGAATGGATGCCATGCAGAGGGACCTGGACAAGCTCGAGGGATGGGCTTGTGTGAACCTTATAAGTTGGACTAAATGACCTTTAAAGGTCCCTTCCAACGCAAGCTGTTCTATGATTCTATCATTCTATGATCTTGATCCTTGAAGATATTAAAAACTCAGCTCTACAGAGTCCTGAGAAACCTGATCTAATTGGACTTACTGTGAGTGGAGGGTCAGACTAGAAGACCTCCAGACATCTCTGTAACCCTAACGACTCAATGATTCTATTAAAGGAATCCATTCTTGTTCCTTAAAAAGAAAACAACTTACTGCTTACAGATAGTGACAGTCAATACCTTTCTAGCTCTGTGCATAAAGATCAGTGTCTTGATGCTTCCTTACAGCATCTTTTGCTTCTGCAACTTGTACGTTTTCCTCTATCATTCCACTAAATTTGCCATACAGTGTATACATTCTAGTTCCTAGTCTTTATATAGCCAGTAAGTCTTCCCTTGTTCTCCAAAGAAACTTGCATTCTCATATCCTAGTTTTCTCATACTGTATCACTGTCCCCAAGCCTACTGTGTTGCTAAATAACAAAATGAAAGGGAAAAAAAAATTATTATATGAAGTATATGAGATTTCTGATTCCTATTCACTGTGAGTTGGTATCCCTATAAAAACTGGAATCTTAGTATGTAGCTTTCACTTGCAGCTGGAATCTTTTGAGGCATGAAATTTGTTCTTAGATTTTAGTAGAGAAAACAGATATTGGAAATCACATTACAGTGATTCTTTACAGTGTGACATTACCCTGTCCACTTCATTCATATACCTATAGACAATCAGGTCTTTGAAAGTCTGTAACCAGGAATTTACACTGAAGAAACCTGATTACAGTAAGCAGGTTTTGATCTTGCCAGTATTGTAGCACAACAGATTAGTTACCTCTAAACTGTTACTCTTATCTCCTATTGTACTCACTTGTATGTTCAGATGTTAATGGCAGGCACCCCTGCTGGTGTACAGTGCAGTTTTTTATTCTTTGTATGATCTGACTTAATGAATTTATAGCTTTTTGGGTGACTGCTTTGAAACTGTGGTGCGCATATGAACTGTTGGCACTAAAAAGAGAGATAAAGACATCAGCATCAAGGACTCTGATCTCAAGTCCCTCTAGAATCAATGAGAATTTATCATCTGAAAGCATGTAAGATCCTGACAGAACTAGGTCCTTACGGTGTCAGGACTCAACCAAAATACTTTTAATCTCATGAAAAACTGGCAGAATTTCTCCCCAAATAGAGAAAACTTGCAAAGTATGATTAGCACTACCTGAACTTTATCTTGTGAATCTTATGAAACAACCATTCCATGTGATATTAAAAGAAGCAGAAAGAAATTGGGTGGGATAATGCTATCACTACATAGCTTGCACCCCATGGGAGAGTAATAGTGAATAAAAGCAGTGTACTGATAGCACTAATTAACCAAGGGTATCATGCTGCCGAATGTTGTAGAAGAAAAAAAATTGTTAAGGAAAAATAGGTGCAAAGCAAGCAAGGTGGCGCAGAAAAAGAGCTGAGGAAACAGCCAGAACTGAAATGGAACAAATTATTTTTCAGGGACAAGCGTGCTTGACAAAATTGATCATCTTGGAGGGAAAAATAAACCATTGATTCAAAAGCAAAAGAACACCATAACAAAATTAGATTGAATATATATCCTCATCAAGAGAAATGGAAGCAAGATGGAGAACGTGAGAAGAAAAAGAAAATTGTCATCTTTAAATTGCCGGCCCTGCAGTGATATAGGGAAACATAGAAATGATACATGAATAATCTTTTTTTTCAGATGTACTAACTGCAAAGCTGGACAGATTATAATCATGAAGGAGGAAAAGCTGGGAGTCAGTGGATGTCAGCACATGCAGTTTTAGCTAGTTTCAGCCATATAAATGGTAGTCCCTGAGAGACATTGTTAAGCTTTATCTGCTTGGGTGTCTAAGACAAAAGTTGGATTCTGAAAGAAATATGCAAATCATTTCCCTTTTGACACAGAAACAGGCATTTTTGAGCTAATATACTTGTGAATGCAAGACTACAAAATCCACCCTGTTTTTTGTTGACATTATCATAACTATAGTGCTGTTTTTATAATCTGCTTATAAAGAAACTCTGTGTGTAATTTGGAATAGGGTAACAGTGAATCCAAGTGTATTGATCCATAAACTTATGGGTATCTTGTAGCCAGTTTAGAAGATTGCACTCATTAGCTGATTTTTTCTCAAACAGGGAACACCTCCTGTTCACAACGCCTGATCCTGGCTCATTTAAACTGTATTTATATTGTGAATTTTATTGGATTAATTTCTGACACACAGAGAGATTAGTAAGAGCCACCACATGTGACTTTAGCTTTCATAGTGCCTTTAAGAAGAGCATGAGGAAATTAAAATTTTAGTTGTTTCTTTTTGGAGAAGAGTGTTAGAGAGAAAAGCAGGAGAGAATGACAAAAGGAGGGGACTGAAGATTGGTATGGATAACTGCAGGTAAATGCCAGACGTGGAGCTCTCTTTAGCTGTAATTCAGTAGCTTGTCTCCGTGAGGCTGGAACAACAGGGTGAAACTGGTGATGAGTGTAGAGCATGGGTATTGCAGGCAGCATTTACCTTCCTTGGGTCACTGAAAATGTGATTTCAAAAGTGCTGCAAGTCTGTTGTCTGCATGTCTCCTCTTCTGTGACTTTCCCAATTTTGGGATGGATTCCTAAGGAAATGAACAGAACCTTAAACTATGGCATTGAAAAAACAAGATATTTCTGTGTTGCCAGCAGAACAGATGTCTAAATTTGTCTAGATTTGTATCAATTGACTCTATTTTATACCTGGACCTCTGCTTTCTACTTTGCCATTTGGCCTTTTCCCAGGATGAATGGTGCATCCAGGCCAAGATGAGTGTGAGAGCAGGCAGAAGGTCAGTGATGCCTTTTCACATGATTTGGTTTCTAAAGTGAGACACATGGTCCAGACAGGAAATACAATTTGGATTGTAAACCTGTCTTCAGTAAAAATGAATCAGTCTTCCTAATTCCAATAAAAAAACAAAACCAGAAAGATTTGGTTTATTTTACCTATCAATCTATTTCAAAAAATATTTTTATCTTGTTAAAAGGGCTAAAAAAGAGAGTTACAGTTTATTGAACTGTAAGGAATCTTAAGCAGTAGGTAAGACATGTGGCTTTTTCTTCCCTTCCTTCTAAATAATGAAGGAGAAGTACTATTATTTAATTTATAGTAAATGTGAAATTGCCAGCAGCTGTTCTGATGGTTCAACACAAAACTGTTTCTGTTGTTTTGTAATATTCTTTCCAATTAGTACTCATATTTTATATTAATTTATTTTATTGTGAGAGTTTAATGAGACTAGCAGTAGTCACCTCTATTTGATTTGTATTTCTCTGTTACAATTATTATGATGCTAAAGTCAAAGCAACTGAGACACAGAGAGGTTGCAGAGCTTTTCTTTCTGACAGTGTAATTCAGTCACCAGAATAGATAGGCTCAAATAATACCATATATGTGTTGAAAAGCAATTTGTACTCCAGGGTTTTTATCAGTTTTAGTTCTGCTCTTGCTAAAGGTCAAAGTATGTTTCTCTGAACAGAAAACAACTCAGGATCCTGACACTGACACAGCATATTTCTCATAGAGGATATTATAGTATCATACACACTCCTCTTGCTACCTAAGCTCTGCCAAAGCCTTGGATAAATCTGAACATATCCATTTTTCTAAATAATGTTATAAAAAATGAAAGCATGCAAAGTTAACAATAATGTTTCAGTAGTTCTCACCTAGGTATTTTCTCACTGATCACTAAAGGAATGCAACCTTGAAAGTTGGACAGAGCTGGTTTATGGTGAAATCAGAAGAACAAAAGCCATACATGCAGCATAATGTAAATCATCCCACATATGACGCCAACACAAAAGTAATACAGGGTAGTTAAATGATGGTCACAATCTCTACAGGAAAAAGGAGGGAGGAATGAAAAAAGAAAGAGAGGAAATTGCTCTAGTATTGCTTTAGTATTGCTGGTTTAAGCATACTATACCTGATCAATGCCACTACTTACTTGCATCAATTCTTCTGTTCCCTTTGGTAGACAAAGAACATTGCTTTTGCATTTACAACCACTGTATTTTGCTACAGTAATTACATGTAGTGTGATCTTTTACAATACAACTGGGTGAAGTAAACAAGAATCTTTATAAGATGTGTGTGTTTCTGCTCCAGTTTTCCCAGATGACAAGGGGATTGATGCCATAGGACTGAACCAGAATATATTTGGGTGCTACTCTATAGATAGATAAATAGATCAATAGGTAGATATTCCCCTATATTTTTACATTTATTTACTGAAATGGAATCCTGCTCTCTCTAACTGATAAACAGATCTTCATGGATTTAATGAGCTAGAGGGATTTATTAAATGTTGTAGACAAAGAGAGAAAATGTAAAATTCGGGTATTGTAAAGATGTAATCAACATATATCAACAAGAAAATATTATAAATATTACTTATTCAATATTGAAAAACTCCTCAGTTCATATCTTCTTTTAAGGCTGTAAACTAACAAAATTTGTTGGAAAATACAAATCACTAACACACTGAAAGTTCATAATACTAAAGACAATTTAAAGGATTAATAAGTTCCTAGGAATGAGAAATTGCTTTTGCTGCATTAATTTGATATATATCATTATCATGTCCAAAAAAACTCAATAGAGGATGATAATAAAACCTGAAACCACAAACCTGATATAACTCGTTCTTTGTGAGCTCTTGCTGCTTACGAAGTACTTGTGCAGGATTTTGCTACTGTAACGTACATTCACATATGCTTTCAGTGAGAAATTTGGCATGTAATATTTCCCTCAGTTGCCTTCTCAGGCACACTGAACACACTGAAATAGAATCATAGAATCATTTAGGTTGAAAAAGACCCTTAAGTTCATCAAGGCCAACATTAACCTAACACTACCAAGTCCACCACTAAACCATGTCTTAAATCCATAAAACAGTGTTTTGATAAATTTGGTATACTTATGTTTTTAAGATAGGCAGGGTGCTATTTGATAATGACATAGAATTTCTAATAGAAATAAATATTTTATTCTACCATAAATAATCTGCATACACACATATGCATACAAACTTACACAGTTATGTAAAATAGTGGACATATGCAGGGTACTGATCAGCAATAATGAGAGACTTTGGTTCCTTACCTCCTTTCTTTTCTACAGTACTGCATTTCTTAGCAAAACACCAATTACTTGGAAAGTGCTAACATTTCATACTAGCAATGAGCATACATTCTTGCAAGGGAATGAAACATAAGTAAAATAAAGGTGTTATTGAAACATTTTTCAACATCTTACAGAAGACAGCAATGCAAACAAGTATGTTAAGGTTTCAAGTAACAAAGTGGTCACAGATACCTGAAGGAACACTTTTACCGTAGGATGAAAAAGTCACTGATACTAGCACCAGGTACTGCTTCCAGTATACTCTGGACACCAACCATGAAGCAGCAGCAGAACTCATTTGTTCACACCCAAATTATGAGACAGAGAAATCTTGTATATGAGAAATTGGTAACAGACCATCACTTTTTTGGACTGTAAAACATCCAAATGAAGTCACCAACCTTTGAAGCAATCTTGGTCAGGATGAGGAGTGAGCAGAACCATGCTTCAGTAAATTGGTAATCTGATGTTTATAACCCCTTTTCTTCAGCTGATTATTTGAGAGGATTTGAACCCTAGCAAACACATCCTGAGTGATACCAGTGTTTCTGAAGAACTTAGTAATCAAAACACACAAACTATTTCAAAGGCTATTTTGGTTGCCAAACACTTCTTTGGTTGCCGAATTAGCTGTAAAGATCCACCTAAGTAGGAGGTGATTTTCTCAGCTGAGGAAGATCACTCATTAGAAATACACTGCTTCCTTCCAAACATGCTGTCTGGGCTGTGGATTGTGAGGTGTGACCACTTCCAACAGAGAGGTGTCCATCAACCCTCTGAGTTTTATAGTTCCTGCATGATTTGTCCTGTACTTAATATTTCTCAAACATCATATTCTCATATCTATGTGGCTAAATTAGGACCAATTTAGAATGATTTATATTTAGATTGTGTTATTTCACTCACTTGCAATTCCTATGAGAAGTGGACGAAGCACTGGAATAGTAATGTACCTGTTTGAGCTGGTGTTTCACAAAGCCATGCTCTATCTACAAATCTACTATGTTTTCATTTTTAGAGTCAAGTTAGTTCTTGAGGGGTCATATAATTGACTGTTTCTGATTTTAGGCTGTATCCCCAGAGCCCCTGGTACCATCTGTGTCTGTATTCTCAAAGGTGCTGTTGTTATCTTGTGCTCACACAATTAGGGCACCATGTTACAATCTATATTGTATCTATCTTGATAGATAGATAGGTCATATTTATGTGTGTGAAATTGTAATTATGGTTTTCTTTTACCAGTGTTATGTTCCATCACTACCTGCTGTGCTCTCAGCTTTGACACAAGTACTTCTATGCATAAGGTTGAGGCTTCAGCAAATGAAATCATGAAGAGCGAAAGGAGTTCTGGGTTTTTGAGTGAGTAGAAAATTGTAGAAGGAGCTGATTCATAGCATGTGTTGAAGCCCTGATAGAAATGAAAGACTGGATTGTTTGCTGAGTTGTGTTCAGACTGCAGAGAAGATATGCAGAGCAGCACATCCCCTGCAACACACTGAGGTCCCATCAGCCTCTTCCTGCTCATGGTTTTCCCTTGCAGAAAAATTGGGTACCATCATGGAGTCAGGACATGGTAATGATCCAGTTTGGGATCTGTGGTTTTAAGCCAGGAAATGTTGCCCTCAGTCACTGCATATACAGAGACTGACTGAGCAGATATCCTATCACAAATTCTGGACTACTTAGTACTACATCAGAGATCTAAGATGATTTCATGGTAAATAAAATGGGAAAAAAATTCAGGAGTTGACAAAACTTCACTTTAGTGCAGATTCTGCAGCTATTTAGCCACTGAGTCATGTTACACAATTAGGAGAGTGCATCAGCCCCTACTAGTGACTGAACACTGGTGTTGCATTAGTCCTCTCAGTCTGCACCTGTAAAATCACTGGGTTTTGCCATGGAATGGAAACTGGGCTATTACAAAAGTAAGAATTTGAAACATGATTAATTTTCTGGACCTGCTATATATCTCCAGGAAAGACATCGCCTCACTTCCTCATACTTTTGTAAATCATGTTAGACAGCAAAATAACAGGTCCAAAATGATAGTGTCACTAAAATTCAATCCAATGTTGATATGGACAGTTTAAAAAAAATACTACAATCCATGTAGAGTTTCAAAAAGGACTTTGGCATTGGTATTCTGAACATTACAACACATAATTTACTGGCAGGTGGTCCATAGAGCAAGGTTCACAGCTCACAGATGTCCTCAGGAAGTGTCGACTGTGTAAATACAGGATAGGAAATAACTGGCTTGGTAACAGTTCTTCAGAAAATAATTTAGGTTATGAGTCAACAGTATCATGCTGTTGAGAAATAAAACAAGAATCACATGGATGTATATGAACAGGAACCCATCCTGAAAAGAAAGGAAGGAAGGAAGGAAGGAAGGAAGGGAGGGAGGGAGGGAGGAAGGAAGGAAGGAAGAAAGGGAGGGAGGGAGGAAGGAAGGAAGGAAGGAAGGAAAATTTCATTACACAGACACAGAGAGATGATGCTCAGTCCTGAAGGTGCTCGGTTTTCAAGAACTTGAAAAGTTCTCAAAAAGTAAGAGAATAATCTCTCATGGCAGATGGGAAATAAGGAACAGCTTAAACTGCAGCAAGATGGTTAAAGTCTTGATAATAATAAGGGTGGTAACCATTAAACAGACTGCCTGGCAAAGTTATAATCTCTGTCACTAAAACTCCTTAGGAACAGGTTAAGTTAATATCTGGAAAACAAAACAAAACAGAAAAATATACAGAAAGAGAAAGGGAAAGTAGAGACAGGAAGAATGTTTCTAGACTATATTCTTTTGTGAAAGTTGATCTGAGTTTTGTCCCAAATATGTGTATTTGAATAATATATCCAGTGACAATTTCCTAAAGAATATATCAATCTTTGTATCTAGGATCAAACTAAAGTTTTCATAATTTCTAAAATAATGTCCTAAGCATGATCACAGAAAATCATTCTTTGCCTATTTCTTCTCTGTAGTCATATGAATCCTTAAATGTGTTTGTTCAAATCCTGTGTTACGTGTATTCCCTCTCTTTAGCCCCAAGTCTGGTTGTTAGGGCATTCCCATGAAGGACAGAGCTTCTGTCTTCCTCCTTCTGGCAGAGGAAAAGGTTGAATTTGGTCTGCTGGTGTCTGAAGTTTGGATATATGTTCTAGATTATTTTCTGATATTGAGTTATGTAAGTCCCATTTCTGTTATCTTTACTTTCCCATTAATTTATTCAGTATTACTGCTATTTCAAATAAATAACCCAAAAACATTTTTAACACTAAAACTGCTATTCAAAGTATTGATATTTTTAATTACATTTGCAGAATTTGCATTGAAATAGCCAGGTTTGCATCTTTTATTAACACTAGTTGAAGTTACAGATTTATAATCCAAAATGGTTTGACATCATTGTCAATAGTTTTTCTGCTCAAAATTAGAATGTAATTTTCATAAAGCAAAAATTTCAATACTAATTTCCATGAACTGTTGATGTTCAAATAGAATGCTGTTTCCAAGAATATCCTTGAGCTCAGATTTGAAAAGAGGAAATCTTGCCTATTTTCTGTGACCAATATGAAGAGTTAATGCTTGGGAAGTGCTGAGATGAATGCTTATTGATGGCTCAGTTAACAACTTGAAGTGAACAGAGTATAAAACAGGCAAAATATGTCTTCTCTTTTTATAAATCAGCAAGCAAGGGCATGAAGTCATTAATAAAGGAAAAGGAATGAAATCAAAACAAACAAAAGACAAACTCTTAACTGTGCTGCTGATGATTCATTCTCAAATCCCTTTTCAAATTTTCACTTTATTTTCTAGGATGGACTCCTCACCTATGCCAGCTTGTGTGACATTTATAAATAAAAACATGGAATTTATTTATGTAAAATACTCCTAATGTTTCATGTGCATCTTACATACACAAATGCATTTTTATTGCATCTTTGGGTGTGCAAGATAAACTCTTTCCAGCTAAGGTGAACACTGCATTATGACAGTGAACCCCTAAGTCACACAGGGCAGGCAGCCGGTACTGCGTGCAGCAGGCATCCCCACCGAGGCTGATAGACTGATATCTGCCAGGACTTCAGTGCACTGAGCCCTCCCAGTGCCATTGGGATGTGATTTACAGGAACGTACTTCACTTGGATTCGGACCGAGCGATAAAGTATTTGCTAGACCGATGAGAGCAGAGGTTGGCCAGCTCCGCAGCAGTCTAACAGCAGCCGACATTCCAGAGGAATTTCAATTAGTCAGGTGGCAATCAGCTGCAATCTCCGAGGAGCTGGCTACCACCTCTTCTGGACAGTGCTCTTTCACTGCTCCGAAAAGCTTAATTGCGACACTGCCTACCTCGCCGGGTGTAAACGTCAATTCTTGAGGCCACTTTTCCTGTCTGCATGTGTTAATTTAAAAACTGAGATCTATATTGTCTTTCCCTGAATATGAATCAGTTAGTTTGTAAACAAAGAACTGAAGAAGAGGAGTTTGTCATGGAGAGACAGCTGAGTCATCCTGTAATCCCCATCCCTTGAATGTAAATGGCAGAGGTTTTCTTATTTTTCATAATAGCAGTTATTTTAGCTTAATGAGCTCTGGTATTTTTGTAGTAAAGTGGTTCCTGTAAGCTATTGGTCCAGTCAATGCCTCCACTTTAAACTTTTCTATCCAAGATTTCACTTCTTGACCTCTATGAAGAGAAACTCAGTATATTGTCTCCAGGAACTTTCTTTTCTCTTTTTCTTTCTATTCATTTTAGCTATTTATTTTAATAAACAGTGTTTGAATTAATTTGAGTACATCTCTACCTTATGAAGATAGTATTTCTTCATTACACTATGCGTTTTATGCCATTTACAAAAGGGACACATTCAAATGTTGGTATTAAATCTTTGGAGTTTTGATTCAAAAGTAGAGGTTAGCACAGAAGAGAATTATTTCTAGTTTGGATTAAAATAGCTAGAGTTAATACTAGAAAACATTACAGGTTTCAGCAAATATACCCACTCTTCAAAAGAGGAAAACCTTCACAAGACATGAAATAAAATTTCTTTTCCTTCAGCATTACAATTTTGAAAAGAAGCAATATGAATAAAGCAATATTGTTCCATAGAAATTGATATAATTTATCTTCTGTGTGACATTATACTTATTTGCTATATTGTACATATCCTTTGAAATTAAAGGAAAATTCTGTCTTCTTAGAATACCTTACCTAAATAGATTAACTGCTTTAAAAGTCTAAAGAAAGTTTAACATCCTCTAATAAACTCTTTGGAAAAAAGTGAATACTGTTTTGGGTGTGCATTTCTACTAAAAATTTTATTGCAAGCAAAATGAAAATCCAAATCTGAACCTGTTCCCTCTTGACATCATTAATACTACTGTTGGTGCCACATAAGACAGGGTAGTTCAAAACAACTAACTATATTCAGAAAATAGGGGTTTCTAGGGTAATAGGTTACAGCATTAGTCAGCAAATGGCATCCTTGGGTCTATAAGTAGGAACGTTGAGTATAAAACAGTGATTTTCAGATCTTCAGATGAACATCTTTCAGATGTTCAGAGCTGATAAACCCTTAGCATTTCAAATCTGGGGCAATGCAAGTTAAAATGAGTGATTCAACTAGCGAGAGTCCCAAGGAGAGCAGGAGGCTTTTCAAAGGTCTGGAAAATCAGACATCAAAAGGAAGATGAAAGGTTTAAGTATGTTAAGACTAAGGAAACGAAAAGACAGTAGCAATGTTCATAAATGTAAAACATAACTTTTAAGTAGTTTATTCCCTTCACAAAACTCACTGCAGATCAGACAAGTGAGTTTAAATAATGGAAAGGAAAGTCTATGTTAGAGCGTGGAATAGTGAGGGCTATGAAGTACTACAGCAGTTTGCTGGGAGGTGGGAGGCTGTGGCAACTCCCTCAGCTCTAGTCCCTAAGAGCAGGTTGTAAAGGCGTTTATTCAGAAATGACACAAATATAGCCATAGCTGATCTAACCTTTGCGAAGGAGGATGGAGTAGGAACTCTATTAAAATCTCTTTCAGCCTCAATTTCTGCTATTTCTGTGGTTTTATTATGCAGATTTATTGCTCAGTTTATTATGTAGATAATAAAATCATGAACGAATTAATCTGGAACATTGAAGTCAATGCAAAATTTTTACAAAGACTGAAGCACAAGGCTACTCCCTGGACATTAGATGGATATTCTTTTAAAATTATTCTTAAAAATTAACAATAATGTCATTTAAATTTTACAGCAAATATTTTCAGATTGAACTAATATTTTATCTTCAAATGTTCTAACTTTCCCATAATTACTATTTTATTACTCTATCCAATGATTGAGGCTACTGCAACATTAACAAAATATTTTCTTTACTTGCACATTAATTTATTTACACATCATATAATACCAGTATTAAGGACTAACAACAAGGTTGACAAATGTAATTTCATGGTGCCAGCTCGTGATAGTAAAGGGTTTCATAATTTCCTGCCAACCCAATTAAACACTATAAAATATAGCTGTGAATTGTTCTTTTTCTTTTTTTAATCTCCCTAAATATTTTACACTGCTCAATGACGAGGAGACAAATTATAAGTTCATTATAAGAATTACAATGGACAGCAGTTACATTTGTATTATTTCACATTTTCATTATTCTAATTATCTGACAATAAGCTGGTGGTGTTCTGCCTCATGTTCTCCTGACAGTTTGCCAGAGAAGTGCTGTATCAGAATGCTAATGTCTCATCACATCCACTCTTTGACAGTTAATAGCAAACTTCAAAGCTCTGATTTTTCTAGTGTTCAACAGTTTTGTTCAGTAGGTCTATCCTGCTTTACAGCAGCAGTAGGGGAAGAGTTAAGAATGGACTAGCTGTCAAAATATGGAAAAGGTTGAATTCTGCATTTTTAAGTCTATGATTTTTCAAGTAATGCTATAAGACGTAATTTAGGTATATTTTTTAAAACTGTAAGATACTAGTCCATTTTTTAAGTAAACCATTCACAGCTATAAGTTAAGTGTTTATGTAGGAAACTTATGTGTGATCATTGAGATGCCATATATTTTATCTGAAAATTATTCTTTGTGAATATTCAACCAGCCAAACAACACATGTGCTCTTGATCAAAATTGATTCAATATCTGCCTTGCAGTGTATTTCCTCAACGAGGAAGAAGATTTTCTTTGGCTACATCTTGTTTAGAAATATGGTATCTTAGCAAAATATAATAGCTTTATTGAATACTGATATACTTGTCTACATAGTCCGTATCAATTGCCCAACATTATTTTACATATCCGTTTCAGCACGCACATAACTGAAGCTGGTGAATAATCATCCCAGTCAGTAAAACATAAATATTAATTTGATTTTAAGTTCACTAACCTAGACATCCTAAGTTCCTTAAATGTGAAAAGGTGTTTAAGTGCTACACAATGATGGGGCCCACGGTTTTTAACAAGAGTAATTTACTCAGTGTGAGAGATAAAAATAAGAAGCTTGTTGCTAATTATCTAACCTTAATTACTGTAAATCTCCAAACTCCCAAGTTCATGAGGAACAAGCTTTACTTTAGATCCAGAATGAAATTACTTGTAGTGGATCAAAAGTTGATTCTCTATTTGGATCAGAACAGATAAACTGATGTGTGTGGAGTGGATTATTATGGTTTTAAAAAAAGTGGCCAAAAACCAAGGATAAAGATAAGAGTACAACTCTTCTTGGATTTGACAAAAAATATTGAAACTGTATAATAGCCACAAAGAAATAAAATTTCCTTTGGTACTTTATCAGTATCATGCTTTAGGGATAATTTTGGCATTTCCTATGGGTATACTATGTTACTGTATAAACAGAGGGATTTCATAGCAATGATGTATCAAATAATTGAATTTGAGACAAGATCAAGACATCCATCCACTTAATTCATCTCAAGATATTGTTTTTGATGAAAACAAATCCTCTGTCTAAACATTTAACACAAACACTTGATTTTATTAATATAGTATTATTTGAAGACAGGAAGGAGTTCAGGAGGAAAGGGGAGTTATTTACATTATTACAGGTCATAAACCTATTCTCTTTCTGTTTCTTGTTCTAACATAATTTACATTGGAATACAACTTGATAGTACTAAATTCAGCACATTGAAACGTTTCTGCCTGTTGAATCCTGGATATCAGATGTAGCAGAATTTCAGTCTCATATGAATTAGTCATGTTTCAGCAGTCATGAATGTCATGGACCTAGAGATCTTTGAAACAGTACTGGTGAAATAATTAATTTCCTTGGTTCCTTTATCAGCTAATTCAAATGTTGATGGACAGTCAGAGTTTCTGTGCTCAAAGGATCATAGCACTCAAAGCTTCATAGCTCTAGAACAGCTCTAGAAGCTGACTGAGGCTCCAAAAACTTACAAACAATTTGGGAATTTTTGATAAAAGAAATTACCCAAGTATTGAAATAATTCACAAAACAAAATTGCCTGTCAGCCTAGCTCAGGTGACTATATTTTATAGTCAGTTAGCAGATCCATCAATTTTCTTGAATGGGCAGGTTGAATCACTTGCTTTCACAAGTCTATGAAAAAATCATGCTGCTGTCAGCTAGGTATTTTAAATGTGTATGTAAAAAACACTGGACTTCACTGATTATCTTTCAGTTTTTTCTGTTCTTCACTCTTCCCCGTTTATCATGATGTACTTAATAATTTTGCGTAAAATACAGACCAAAAAAAAATGTGTAACATTTTCTACATTTTATTTCTGCTGTGTGTCAGCCTATATAGGTAAGCCCTTTTTATATATTCTGAAAATGCAGAAAGACTGAGACATTCACATTACCTAACGTAATATGTGTGATGCAGCTTACAGAAAGCTAAAAAGAAATAGCAAAACCTTAGAGTGAGGAAGCATTCATCATCTCTTGCTAAAGTTTATTTTTGTAGACAACAGTCACTTTGTTGTAAGATTCTACTTTTAAAATTCTTTTGAGCACTTAGCTTACTCCTTTCTGGAGTTTCTAATCTTGTGTAAAGCTGTCTCAGACAGTCTTCACAAATTTTTTTTTCTGCAGGTGTTAAACCTTTATAGATATGGGGGGAAAATGCCATGCAAATAGCAGCAAGTAAATAATAATTTAAATCTAATATCTAACTCTGCTCTAACAGGCAAGCTACAGTTTCCTTCAAAGGTTAGGAAAAAATTAATCTTTACTTGTAAGCAGTAGAAAAGACTGTAGATTGGATATGTGTGTAAACATGCTTTAAAGCTGAACTGTGAGTAATGTTTGCAAGTCCTTGTATGCCACAAATATTTTACTATCTGTTGACCTTTCCAGTCATGTGGAAGGGCTTTCTGATCCATGTTTTGACAAAACACTGTGCCCCACATCACTCAATACCATCCATTTGGAAATAATTTTCGGTGTATTTTATAAATACAGCGGGAAAAACATGTGAGAATAGGTGCTGTTTTCAGGTAACAATCAACTAATGTCTTTGCTAAACTACATCATGTAGTGTTGCAAATAAAATGATGTTCCCCTAATTAAGTAATTGGATTGGATTTGGCGTTAAGAGAACTGATGAATTATTGCTATGCATGACAATAACATCAGAAACAAACAAAATACAAGCACTGCCTATTCATGACTTGATTCACTAAAACCTGAAAATAAACAAATAATATGAGACAGTTCAAACAACAGTAACTGAAAGTTACGGCATTAAATGCAGAATCCTCAGTCAAGATCAGTTGAATAGTTTCAAAAATAGTGATATTATATTTCAATAATATTTCAATATTTCAATATTTCAGCCAGCTTCAGTGCTGAGTTCTATCATTTAAACAAACTAGTGTAAACATGATGATTTTTTTTCTAATTCCTAATTTCTAAAGTAAAGAGAAGATACACACATCATACAGTCCTACTCTAAGTATCATTTTACATCCTTTAATGATGTTTCATTTAATGTTATTCTGCATAATATGCCAAAGAAAAAAAATATGCAGACATTGTTCTTAACAGTGGTGCTATTTTCTGTGTTCTGTTAAAGGCAGAGAAAATTTTAAATCCAGATTGCCACAGGCAAGTCTGAACAAAGCCACTCTTGAATGCTTGGTTAAACAAAAACTGCTCTCATTCCGCAGTAACACAAGTGCTGTGTTCCCCACATATCAAACACTAAATATGTATTTCCAAAGTGAGCATCCTTTGCAAAAATGACACAGACATTTCTGTCATTATCATGATTTTTTAAAAGATTTTATAGTATTTTAATAAAATGGTCAGAGTGTTCTTACAACCCTATTCTGCTTTCTATTGTATTTTATCTGATCTTCTAGATGCTTTAGGCTAATTGTGTAAAAAGGATAGAGAAAAATAATTCTGTTATGCAGGACAGAGGAGTGGTGTGGGGGGGCTGTTCTCCTTCCCTTCCAAAATAAGGGAACAACTAATTGTTAAATTCTGCTCCAGCTGAATTTTTCTTAAATAACTCATTCTGATCAGGTATTAAATGTTCATCCTTCCAAATTGTGAACTACCAGATGATAGGTTATGCATCAGAGAAATACCTGAATGTTCTCTTTAAGGGCGCCTTTTATCAGGTAGTAACATGAACACTTTCTTCTGGGAAAACTAAAGATTTTTTTCATTACTAGACCTCACTTTCATTAATGTATTTTCCCACGGGAATTTTAATTTAGAAAATTTTTCTACAAAGCTATCTGTGGCATGATGATACTATATCTTGCCTCTTCATTATACTGACTCTAATTATGAATTACTATCTTTACCAGTACATGCATTTGTCATATTATAAAATTGACCAGAAAACAGCTTACACCAGCCAAGCCTGATATATACTGGTAGTCATTGGTGCCTTAAGTGTGACTAGAAGTTTTGTTTATAATCAGGTTTTTTCTTCTGAACTTACATGAAATCTGGTGAAAGTTCTTTACTTTGCTTTTTGTGACTTAGGTCTTATTGTGAAATAATTTTCAGTTTCTGGAAGATGTAATAGACTGCATCAAGGTTAAATGTTGAACTATTAGTCACTCAGGAGGAAAAAACAAAACAAGTCAGCAAAAGTTGTAATGACAGAATTTAGTTAGCAACAGAAACATCTCCCTTCACAGAAAACAAAAGAGCTTATCCCAAGACAATTCTTTATTTTCTTATGCATTAACAAAGAAAGGGAAACCAAAAGAAGCTACAGCTCAGGTAACTTCTTTGTCTCTTCATTATTGTCTTCTACACTACTAATTCTGATTTTATTTGGAAATTTGTTTCCTGGTAGAGCTTAGCATCCCAGTTATAGAGCAGGACTCTATTTTGCTAGATAGGCCTTATAGCATTACATTAACAAATAGGTCTTATCCAAGAAGAAGAAAGACACTGAGCAACAAGGATGTATTCCTGATGGCAAACAGAACTGAACCATTTAGTTGATGTTTTTTTCAAATCTTAATTATACATTTCTAAAAAGTACAATCTAATTTCTTGCAATTGTCATTTGCTAAGCTATTTATGTTATGCAAGTGATTCGTATTTTTCTCTTTTTCTGGGAAAAATAAAACTCGTGCAAATGAATATGAAAATGCTTTGGTTTAGATCAACAGTTTGGACTATAGCTTTTCTGATATTAAAAGCCTGCATGTTTAATGCTGTCTATCATTCTTGCAACCAACACAAGCATTCCACTTTTACACACTTACAAGAAAAGTGAAGGAAGATTAAAAGAGGATGCTCACCTTTTATTGAGTAGCTCTGGTTACTGGGGATCTTACAACTCTTTTCCAGATGATCAAGATTTTTGCCAATTTGGAGTGAATTTGCAAATACTTTCAAAGAACCAAGCACTCAGTTTTTTTCACTTGGAATAGATAAAATTCATAAACATATATTAAGGAAACAAAATCTCCCCTCAGGATATACTGCAACGCCTTTTTCTAGGGTCAATTATTAAGAAAAACATAATGATCAGGCAGAAAAAACACGTTCCTTACTGAATTTTAAGTTAACACTGGAGGTAAGATCTAGAGGTAACTGGGAAGCAGGTAGTTACTAAGAGAATGATAAAATTGAAAGCAATGCAAACCAATACTGTTCGCTGTGTTTCTGTGGGGTCATTCTTCTCTTCCATTAAGGAGGGTATATGTTTTACATGAACAAAGAATTCTGCCAGTAGCTACCAACAGTTTAACTAGGGCCAGTGACAGGATGTTATGAGCATTTATCTGTACAAAGTAATTGCAGAAAAACAATCAGAGATCCCGATAGCCTGTCTAAAAGCTACTACCTTAGCTGAAAGCCCGTCCTTCGTTGAGCGGGGTATCACCACAATCATGCTGGATAATGTCCATAAAAGGAAAAGTCAATTTGCACCACAGTCTCTCTTTTCAACTGGGAAAATTTACTTAGAACAGATAATTTAACATGTTTTTAAATTCTTCTAGGGGCAGAGTGCAACCTTGTTCTAATCCTGCTCTCAGATCTCATTTGCAAAGAGGAAGACGTTAGCCTATCAGTTTTTATACAGATCTTATAAGGCTTAGACAATACTGAGCAGAGATAAATACTGACCACTAGTGTTGTTTGGGCAACTCAAAGAAATTCTTAGGTCACAATTAACTGGCTTTTTTTCAATCACTTATATATTCCTAAGGGACTTTTTTTACCTTTCTTTTTGGCCCTACAATCCATGGATGTCTCCAGCATTTAGACTAACATATGTGATTGATTAATAACATATTTCCACTACATTATTCTCCTGATTTAAAAAATTTAATTTTGTTCTACTCCTCAACCATAAATAGGCATAGAAAATTAGGAACCTGATTAAAATAAGGGAAGTTAGAAAATGCTATAATAAAAATTACTTGAATATTTAGATATGCAGCCAAATTACCCCAATACTTATTATTTGTGGTGTTATTTCAAATAAAATCAATAAGAAAAGCAGGTGTTTATATACGTAACTGTCTGTGTAGTATTTGTGTATTTCACGTCTATATACTATTACCATGAGTATAAATACTGCACCACAGGTATAGATGGAATAAGTTCAGCTATCACCTTCACAGTTGCTCTGAATACCATTAATAAACTCCCTGGGCATGCAGTTGCCCCATTGCACCCCTCCTGCAGAAGATGAAGGTGCTCCAGCTCCAGGGGAGAACTGTGGAGAGGCAGTCCCAGCAGTGCTGGGCACACACCGGTGTGGGTCCCTGCCTACGGGGTACAGCTCCCCAGGGCACCCCAGGGGAGGCAACTCTGCCCGGCCCCTACAGGGGCTTGGTGTCAGCCCCCCAGCAGCACCCACCTGCCTTGCTCTCCCTGTTTCCCTCTTATTGTCTCTCCCCCATTAAAAATATTTATGGTTCTTTTATATCACTTTTCAAAATGAACCATTCTCTGTTTCAAAAGTCTCCTTGTAATTCCGTAGTTAATGTTTAATCTAGTTGATGATCACCTTCCTCTTTAGGATGGCCAATTTGAGGCAAAAGTGTTTGCATAGTTTTGGGTGTGGTCTTCCCAACACGTTCACATTCCTGCCTTGAAAGCCGGGCATGTTTATCTGAGCACCCCCACAACAGTCTTCTCATTTGCATCCTTTCGTTGTAAAGTACCACTTCTTTATGCATCAAAATTATCTGGCTGGTCAGGTGGATTTTGCTTGAATTTGTAGTGTCAAGTCTTGTTACCCAAAGTCTTGTTTTGTTTAGTAATAGAGATTTACTCAGGAAATTCCTCAAGTCTCCTAATATGAATATGTAGATTTAAAGAGAATGTCCATGTAGCTGTGAGGACAAGCATATGTTTGTGATATGTAGACAGTTCCTCTAGAGTGGTGTGAGGGAAGCACCAAAAATCTTTTTCTATAATCTCCCATGTGTTCTGTCCTGGAGAAAAAAACAGATGAATAACAGACTATTCCTCTTCAGTCAATATTTCATGCTACTATTTTCTTCCTGTCTCCCCACCAAAGAAGAAAATGTAGAAGCTATCCACTTAGTTCCCTCAATGGAAGGCCTACAGTTGCCTCTGCTCTTTTTAGAGTGCACATATGCCTCCTTTTTAGTTCATAGGGGGAAAAAAACCCAACACAAAGGTCTAGTTTCATCAAAATGGGATATACTTTTAAGGCTGAATTTTCTTTGCATCTCTCTGAATCCAGCAGGTATCAACACAGGGCCTTCAATCTCCAGCCAAAAGTAGATAGGGAGCAGTCATAATAGACTGTTAGGAATGACATTTAGTCTTTTTAGCCTGCAATTCTTTCTCTCCACTTGAATCATATTTTTGTAGTAATGCTTGTTCTGATATTACACTACAACCTACTTTCTCAAGACTGGACAATGTTGGCATGAAAATAATTAGCTTTCTTTAATTGCCTTTATACGTAATAGGAAATTTATTTAGTCCAGTGGCTTATATCCCCATTGCCCTCTTGGAGAAAAATCTTAATTAGTTACAGAGCTGTCACTGAATGTAAACAATGAAATATGCAAAATATTCACAAATTAATTATGTATACATGAAAGCTCAAATAACCAGTTTTATATCTATGTTGTTACTGAATTTCCTTTCTCTCCAGATAGAAAGTTGAACATTTAATTTATATGTTTTGGAAGATGTCTTGGAATGCCATCCTGAGTGATTTGGACACTATAATAAAGAATTATTGATGCCATAGTATATGTAGGCCTTTCATCACCAATCGAGCTCTTAAATATTGTCTTAGATCACCCATTATGTAGATTATTATGCTTAATTTGGAGACCGAAGTGGTACAATACAATAATGGTGTCTTGTTCTGTGTTAACCAACCCTTTGGTAGCAGAAGCACAAACAGAATATGTAGGAATTCACACAATTTCTCCTTTTCCTATTTTACACACAGAATAGTGATTTGGAAACTTTTTCCGTTAGTGGCATCGCATAAGTTAAGTGATTTAGTTTAGTTTAAAAATGCAGTTTAATGTACAATGTTACTGCACCATAGTTACTCTTTTAAGTTTAAATTTATACTGTTTGATGTACAGGACGTACTGATTTAGAGTTTATCTGTTTATACACATTAGATTCCATTGCTCAGTTTGAATATATAGCCATAGACTATGCATTCCGTTTCTGACTTGAAGAAAGAAAATTTTGTTACCAACATCTGAAGATATATAATATAATAATTATCATGTAAATTGTTTTTAAACTCTGTCCACATAAATGTCTTTATTTTATTGAAAGCCGCATTTTTTTATCCAATAGAAGTTTCAGTTTAAAGTAAATCCACCAGCAAACACCTACAGTATAGCCCTTCTACTAATTATATACTCATGAACCTTGATTTTGAGGAAGGAAAAATTATTAACCTGGGTCAAGTTTGCTCTAATTTGTTGTAAGTTATTTATTTCTTATGAAAACAGGTGAAACTCTTGATCTGTATTTGCCAGAATACCCTCATCCTACAGCAGTAAACTGCTCTGTCTGAAGAAAATGTGCCTTAGTCATGCTTTTCAAAGATGCAAGTAACAGAGTGCTAAACTGAAAAAAAAGAAAAAAATGTTGACATCTGTGAATCACAGCTCACCTAAGAGCAAACATGACAAAATTCTTGACAGGAAATAAAGTAGCACTGAGATGCCGTGTGAGATGGCACAGATGAATTATCACCAAAAAAATAGGGAGCTTCTGTGCATGTCCGTTCATCAGAATGGATGGCTGAATTGATAGAGCTTATGTTGAATATAAGGCAATGCCATACGGACATATACAGAGAAAAATGAGCCTTGCAATCAAGGTTTGAAACCCCCCCGGTGCCATAAAAGAACTGTTATTTAGCTTTCCTGTGTTATCTGCAGATGTTCTGGCACAAAATTATTTTTTGGAAGATAACATGCATTTTCAAGTCTTGATTATAAAGGATAATATTTATTCAGTTGGACTGTTCTGATTCTCTAGGGTATGGGTGGTCTTGAGAGTGCTCACAGGGCACCTGCAGGACAACCAAGGGATCAGGCCCAGCCAGCATGGGTTCATGAAAGGCAGGTCCTGCTTGACCAACCTGATCTCCTTCTATCACCAGGTGACCCGCCTAGTGGATGAAGGAAAGACTGTGGACGTTGTCTACCTGGACTTTAGTAAAGCCTTTGACAGCGTCTCCCACAGCATTCTCCTGCAGAAACTGGTGGCTCGTGGCTTAGACGGGTTTGCTCTTCGCTGGGTGAGGAACTGGCTGGATGGCCGAGCCCAGAGAGTTGTGGTGAACGACGTTAAATCTGGCTGGTGGCTGGTCACAAGCAGTGTTCCCCAGGGCTCGGTTCTGGGGCCAGTCTTGTTCAATATCTTTATCAATGATCTGGATGAGGGGATCGAGTGCTCCCTCAGTAAGTTTGCAGATGACACCAAGTTGGGTGGGAGTGTTGATCTGCTGGAGGGTAGGAGGACTCTGCAGAGGTATCTGGACAGGCTGGATCGATGGGCAGAGGCCAACTGGATGAAGTTTAATAAGGCCAAGTGCCGGGTCCTGCACTTTGGCCACAACAACCCCATGCAACGCTACAGGCTTGGGGAGGAGTGGCTGGAGAGCAGCCCGGTGGAAAGGGACCTGGGGGTGCTGGTTGACAGCCGGCTGAACATGAGCCGGCAGCGTGCCCAGGTGGCCAAGAAGGCCAACAGCATCCTGGCCTGTATCAGCACTAGTGTGGCCAGCAGGAGTAGGGAAGTGATCGTGCCCCTGTACTCGGCACTGGTGAGGCCGCACCTTGAATCCTGTGTTCAGTTTTGGGCCCCTCACTACAAGAAGGACATTGAGGTGCTGGAGCGTGTCCAGAGAAGGGCAACGAAGCTGGTGAGGGGTCTGGAGCACAAGTCTTATGAGGAGTGGCTGAGGGAGCTGGGGTTGTTTAGTCTGGAGAAGAGGAAGCTGAGAGGAGACCTTATCGCTCTCTACAACTACCTGAAAGGGGGTTGTGGCGATGAGGGTGTTGGTCTCTTCTCCCAAGTAACTAGTGATAGGACAAGAGGAAATGGCCTCAAGTTGCACCAGGGGAGGTTTAGATTGGATATTAGGAAAAATTTCTTCACTGAGAGGGTGGTCAGGCATTGGAACAGGCTGCCCGGGGAGGTGGTGGAGTCGCCATCTCTGGAAGTGTTCAAAAAACGTGTGGATGTGGCGCTTCAGGACATGGTTTAGGGAACATGGTGGCGCTGGATTAATGGTTGGACTTGATGATCTTGAAGGTCCTTTCCAACCTTGTGATTCTGTGATTCTGTGATTTCATATATTTTAACTTTTTGAAAGATGCAGGTTACTGAAGTACATTTTCTTCAGTAGTTTTGCTCTTATAGTGGCAGCTGAGAACCACAGAAATGTTTTATTATTTGCTCAGTGTATAACGCAGGTGTTATTATATCAACAACATTTTCTACTCACTTGAGAGACCTTCTTGAAAGGAAGATGAAAGGCATGTTGACTGAGTAGGAAATGTAAAGCAATAGACCAAGCTCAAAGCAGAAAATGTGGACATTTGTCTTCAGTGGTTTACGTTTTGAAAAAGATGGCAGATCAAAAACATATAGGTTTATACGTGGACAAATTGTATCCAATATACATGTATGACTGTTCTTACAGCAGTTTGTACTCTGTAATAAATTTTTTGCTGGTTAACTGGAAATATTTGGGATTAAAAAAGAGGGATTATTGTGTTTGTAATCTCCCTTAAAAATAAATTACATTTTGATAAAAATGGTAAAAAATATTTTTTTCAAAATAAATAATTAAAAGTTCTTACCTTAAAAATGCCTAGGTTAAAGAATGGAGACCTTCGTGCTTCTTCCCCATTTTTTGAACCAAATGTTAACTAATTCCATCTAGCTACTCAGATAGATTTAGCAAAACCAGATCTTTGCTTTCTAAAGGACAAAATGGGTAAATAAGATTTTTTCAGCAGATTATAATAACTGATACGTGTCTGCCTCACTGTTAAAACACTTCTGCAGTCTAATCTACTGAAGTACATTGGAAAATCTAGACAGAAAAACACAGTTTGCAAAGAATTAATGAAAAAATTCAATTTAGGAATTCAATAGACTAAGTTTATTAAAATAGTCAGGTTTCTGGGAGAGGGAACAGAATTTATACATTAGGAATGGATTATATTTTATTGTTATTAAAGGGATTCACTCAGTTGTTACTGAAAGTTCAAACATATGTTGGTAAAAAAAAACTGATCACAAGAACACTTTCAGCTTTATGCCAGGGTGAAGTATATTTCCTGTTTTGCTTATCCTCTGAAATGTATTGTTTTAAAATGTTCATTGATTCTCTAGAAAAGCAGAAACAAAATTACAAATCCCATTACTAACACCCAGTCAACTTGTACAATTTGCAAACTGTTCACAGATAACAGATCCTGTAAGCAGTTTGTCTGGATTATTAAAACAAAATATATGAATAGTGAGTTTATTCACATAGAATATTATGGAATCACAGATTTGTGGCAATATTCCATATTCATGGACTCCTGAACTTGCAGGTTCTAAGATATCTATTTCACTGTCTTTACTTTAAAACGCCATATATAGGCAATTCAGCTTTTACAGTCAACATTAATCCAAAAGACGCTCCACTGATTTTATCAACACTATGGATCCAAGTGATCAAAGTCCACAAAAGCTGGTGAAAAAGATTCTTGCTTACCAGCAAAACTTGAATCATATTGTATGGAAGAAACAATATGTGCAGGCATGAGAAAAACTGAAGGTCTTGAAAGTTTATAAAATTCTTCAGGTGTAGCTTTGTGGTTTTTTTTTTCTCAATTTTATAACTCTCTGCCAAGAGCTAGTTTTCTAAATGTGTTCATAACTGAGGAGCTTTCTAAGCTATAGTCATGATATTTATCATTGGATCAGGAACATCAAGGCAAAAGAAATGTAAAATTTGCCGTAATTGAGTTCTTAGGAATAGATAACTTACTTACTCTAATAAACAATCAATCTCCAAGTAAAAAAAGCATTCAAATATCAAAATTGAAACCTTGATTTGGTTTAAAATTTTGAATGTTCTTATATTTGGTATTATTTGAACTGTGATTCTCTGTTTCTCCACTCAGATTTTTCAAGTTCTTGTTTGCATATCTCAAAACTACTACTTACAAGCTTGGCAAGATATGCTCCTTAAATATCCTTAAATCTGATTAAATTATTTTTCATATTCCTGAATGTTATAGTTTGGATGTTACAAGCCTAACATTCTAATTTAAATCAAGTGTGCACTTTCATAAAAACACATTATGTATATAAAAATCAGCAAAATTGTCTCTAAGTTTTTCTGTACAAGCAAACTTAGGTTTCTTTTTCTAGTTTATTTTTTAATTAGTCCATGATATGCTGCCTTTGGCTTAACAGGTTTTTTTCCTATCTATTTTCTAAAAATGTTTTTAAACTTCTGTGTCAGGGTTGTCAAGCCTTTATCAGAAGTGAGCACCACATATAACCTTTCATTTTGACATCTCTGATTAAAGGAGTTAAAAGAGCTTTTGCACAAACAATTCTGCTTTTGGAAGCCAAAAACAGATTTCCATCATCTTAGAACCTGAAAGTCCAAACAGTGGACTTTGGACATCTAAGAATAAATACTGATGTTAACAGCACAGGCTACCACTATTTCACAATACAAATCAGTTTAAAGGAAGTAATAAGACTAATCAGACTGCTGTGCCATCTCTTGTAGAATGGTTTGACATTATTTATTAAAAAAAATAAAAAGTGCTGCTTTTCTTTCCTAATTATCATGTGAAAAGATAAATTCCAACAGTTTCTCATGTTTATACATTGACAGCTAAATAGATCTAAGGACTCAGCACTTCAAAGTGATCATTATTCCATTGCTGGGAAAGTATAAAGTAATAGGAAATCACGAAGTGAGAGAAAGAAGTTTAAAAGGAATAAGATGCGAAAAGTGAAAAAGCTGAAAGCAAAAAGTTAGATCTTTAGGTTCCACCTGAGAAATTCATGACAGAGTGAAAGGTAAATGGAAAATAGGTATCGTTATTAGCAACCCTTGCATCGCAAGGGTTTTCCAGGCACTCATTCAGGAAAAAGAGTGATATCACTGTAAATGAACAGCCATTAGTGTAGGGAATTACCTAGATGGAGAGGAATTCAGGTTGACAGTGGAGAAACAGGTAATGTTGGGAATGGCTACTGAAAGACATTTTAAGAGAAATAGGCTTTCAGAGCAGAGAGTTCTGTTAGTAAACTACCCTCAATAACATAGAAAATCGTGGTCTGTCATCAGGCCCTCTGCAGATTGCTCTAGCAGCTGCAAGTTGCAAAGAAGCACGAGTACCCTGATGATGCATCATCAGCATTACGTTATATGATAACTGTAAAAGAAGTTATATAATCGAGAACTTACCAAAGCATTGGATGTTTTTTGGTTTATGGATTCAATTTAAGTTATTAGTCTTGTTAAATTGGTTTTAACACACTTATTTAAAAACATAGAAAAGTAAGAAACATGACTTTATCCACTAGTATGTTTTACCAATCTAAGAAAAAATACTCTAGAGGAAAATCAGAAAAAATTACTAGAAAGAGACGCTTCAAGGTAGTTGTATCTTACAAACAATGAAAATACAGGAACAGTTCTATGACGAAGCTAATTTTAACCCTAAAAAGTACAAACCAACATGATCTTCACTTCCTTCTAGTATCGTAACAGGATTGTCTTCACTCATTTGCAAATTACAGTTAATTTCTCTATACATCTCCCTATATTTACATGTTTTCAAGATATATTTAATTTGGAAATAAAAAAATGCAAAATGTAATTGGACAGGTAGATCTATGGACTGAGGCCAATTGTATGAGGTTCAACAAGGCTAAGTGCCAGGTCCTGCACTTGGGTCACAACAATGTCATGCAAGGCTACAGGCCTGGGGAAGACTGGCAGGAAAGATGTCCAGCAGAAAAGGACCTGGAGGTGTTGGTTCACAGCCAGCTGAATAGGAGACAGCAGTGTACCTAGGTGGCCAGGAAGGCCAACAGAAACCTTGCTTGTATCAGAAATGTGTGGCCAGCAGGACTTGCAATTGTCCCTTTGTACTTGGCACTGGTGAAACCACATCTCAAATCCTGTGTTCAGTTTTGGGCTGCTCAATACAAGAAAGACACTGAGGTGCTGGAGCTTGTCCACAGAAGAGCAATGAAGCTGGTGAAGGGCCTGGAGCACAAGACTTAGGAGGAGCAGCTGAGGAAACTGGTGTTTTTTAGTCTGGAGAAAAGGAACCTGAAGGGAGACCTTATCTCTCTCTACAACTACCTGAAAGGAGGTTGTAGCAAAGCAGTTGTTGGTCTCTTTTCCCAAGTAACAAGTGTGTCCTGGTTTCAGCCAGGATAGAGTTAATTTTCTTCATAGAAGTTAGTATGAGGCTATGTTTTGGATTTAGAATGAGAAAATGTTGATAATGTGCTGTTGTTGCTGAGCAGTCAAGGACAGTCCAGCTTCTCGTGCTGGGCTGCCAGCAAGAAGGCTGGGGGTGCACGGGAAGCTGGGAGGGGACACAGCCGGGACAGCTGACCCAGGCTGGCCAAAGGGATATTCCATACCATATGGCATCATGTTCGGTGTATAAAGCTGGGACAAAGAAGAAGGAAGGGGTGGAGAGACGTTTGGAGTTATGTCATCTGTCTTCCCAAGAAACCATTGCACATGATGCAGCCCTGCTTCCCTGGAGACGGCTGAACCCCTGCCTGCCCATGGGGAGTGGTGAATGAATTCCTTGTTTTGCTTTGCTTGTGTGCGCAGCTTTTGCTTTCCTTATTAAAATGTCTTTATCTCAAACCATGAGTTTCCTCACTTTTACTCTTCTGATTCTCTCAGTGAGTATGCAGCTGTGTGGTGCTTGGTTGCCAGTTGGGGTTAAACCATGACAAGGACAAGAGGGAACAGCCTCAAGTTGCACCAAGGAAGGTTTAGATTGCATCTTAGAAAAAATTCCTTCACTGAAAAGGTTATCAAGCACTGGAACGGGCTACCCAGGGGAGTGATGGAGTCACCATCCCTGGAGGTATTTAAAAGATGTCTAGATGTGGTGTTTAGGGACATGGCTTAGTAGTGGACTTGGTAGTGTTAGGTTAATGATTGAACTTGATGATCTTAAAGGTCTTTTCCAACCTAAATGAATCTATGATTCTAAAAATACTTAAATAGGATAATGTCCCCTTGTGGAAATACTTGCTATTATTCTGGTTTAGAAGTTCTTTTCTATTCAAAAGCCTTAAGAAATTTAAGGCTGGGAATAATAAAGGGCTTAGGTTTTAACAATAATAAGCACTGAATTAGGCTGCTAGGATCTCAATACAATGTATATGAAGAGTCAGATACCTCCAGTAAGGAGTCACTGACATGAGCAAAATGGGTTTTATACTAAACAATAAGAAATGCTGAAAAAATTAGAAAAATATCATTCTTATACATTTAAGAAATGTGCCCACTGCATTTCAGCTTTTAGGAATGAGCTAAACTTCCATGCAGATTTACGTATTTTCATCCTTCCAATGAGATGGAGTGTCTGCTGACTAAGAAGTGTTCATCTAAATCCTTCACAAGGCAGAGAAGTCCTTTCACCCAGCAGAAGAATATTCTTAGAATATGTGTGAACTGTCCAAGTCCACAATCTTCTGATAATAATGATTTTTACTCACAAAGTAACTTTTTCTTACTGTAAATGGAAAACATCTCAATAATTATTAGTACAGCTCATGGTAGTAAACATTTAACTAAGGGGTTCTGTGAATGAATCTATTTACTATAATTTTAAATATTTTCATCTATTTCTCATACTTTAGTGCACAAAACCACTAATTAAAACAGCCTATTATAGTCCTACTGCATTTAATCTCAGTTTAGCTTCATGCCAGTCAGCACTGTTAATTTTTCTTCACTCATAAAAACTTGGCTTAAGGAAAATTCTTATCATCTTCATACTACACCTGGTTCAAGAAGCATTGCATAGAACAGAATAGTATATTTATTCACAAAACTCATAAACGGACTGGCAAATGGTGGGGAATAATGAGCTTATAAAGTTCGATGACGGCCATGAGGAACTGTAGAAAGGTCCAATAATTATCACTAATAAAACAGCAGATGACATTCAGTGCCAATAAATTACAAGTAAAGCACATGAGGAAAGAGTACTCTGAAATAGATACTGCCTCCTTAGGAAAAAAAAGAAAGAAAAAATTATAATAAATCTTTGAAGAGTGTTCAATATCCAATAAAGAAAAAGCAAACAAACAAACATACAACCCTCCCCCCCACCACCAAATTCTCTGCAGTTATTACAACAGGACAGAGAACAAAATATAAAACATCATTATACCAATACATAAATTAATGACAGACTAAATATTTGGTCCAGTTCTGACAGTTAACCTCTGAAAGTAAAGAATATTCTAAGACAGGTATAACTGTGGAGGGCTGTAACTTGGAGGAGCTGGGATGACTACAGCTATAGAGTGAGTTCCATGCAAATAGAAATTACACAGACTCTGATTCTTTGGTCTTGTTTTTTGTCACAAAATAGATTTATCAAAGTCTGAGTTACACAGAGAAGGTGAAGAGAAATTAATTATTCCCTGTTTTTCAAAGAGTGGGCAGGAATCCAAGCATATTTCCAAGTGGCAGGTTGAAAACAAAAGGCGCACATTCTCCAACTCTGGAATTCATTATGACAAGACATTATAGGCATGAAAAGTTTACATGGGTTCAAAAATTGATTGGACAAATTAATGGAGGAAGTTCAAGAGAAACCTTTGTCTCAAGCACTTCAGATTTCACACGAATTTTACAAAGATATCCCAAGAGAAGCATAACAGTCTGCTTGCCTTGTCCTGTACTTTTTCCTAGACACCTGCTTATGACTGTCAAAAATAATAGGCACACCCTCCAATAGAAGAATAAAAAAGAAGAAACCCAGTGATATCAGAAATATGTTCTATTTTTATTTGTTTAGCTGTGAATCAGCTGCACTGTGCTAACTGTTGAGAACTGACCTCATGGGCTCTTTTAGCCACCACCCACAATATAACTTTAAATGCTACTTAATTAATCATTTGGTTGTTTGGGAATAGCAAGGACCAGCAGGTGCACAAGAGATGGGCAACCCCAGCTCAGGCCATATCCTCACTGAGGAGTACAGTCCCATGGGGTCTGGACACAACAGGCAGTGCCAGGTGCTGGTAACAGGGTCCATCAACAGCTTCAAACATGGCAAATGATAAGCCAGGTCTAGAGTTGGGAGCCAAGTTGGGAGCAAAGGAAAAGAGGTCAGGGACTTAAATGTGAGGCAACATGACTCAATGATCCTGAACGAAAGAACTTCAAGCAATGTCAATTTATCTCCTGGTGTAGGTGGGATAGATGAGAATTCATAGCATGGACTTGGGTGTTGGACTTTCAATTTCAGCTCAGCCCTTTGGGTTTACATATTTATGTGGTTTACTCTGCTTTATGTAGCGTCCAAAAGGCTGTTTTTCAGTCTTGCAATGTACACGTGTTAAGTATTTATCTTAACATCTGAAGAGTATATATAGGTATGAAATCACAGTAACATTTGGCATTGATATAGGTTTACTCAGGATTCAAAAATTAATCAAAAAACTTATTCTGCAAACATATGGAGGTATTAGTAAAATTGACAGTTCTAAGATTACTGAGAGCATAAATTTAATTTAGTTTCTACAATGTTGAGAATGAGTCACCTTACATCTAAATAGACCATAAGAAATTATTTTAAACTTGAAGGAAGTCATATATAATCTTTGTGAGAAGAGGAAATGAAAATCAAATTCTCCATTCTAGTTGAACTGAAACATCTCAGGCAATGGTGACAGAATAGATAAAACATTTATATTAAAAAAAAATGCCATGTTGCCTGGGGTTTGTTGATAAATACTCTTTTATTAGGCCTGGTATTCCTGAAGACATACGCATACAACTTCCATTGATTTCCTTCAGCTTATATTTGGATAATCATTCAGAGTATCAGTGCTTCCTGACATTTCATGTTACAGAGTCAAACTGGCCTTATTGAACAGACATAAAAACTGTAGAATCACTGAATCATTCACACTGCAAGGGACCTTGGGAAGTCACCCAGTCCACCTTCCTGCTCAAAACACTGAATTCGGACAAGAGATTTTGGGCTTTTTTCCACAGAGCCTTGAAATACGCAAAGAACACCTCTTCTCTGGGCAACCTATGCAAATGCTTAGTAATTCTGATAGTGAAGTGGGTTTTGGGTTGGGTTGGGTTGGTATTTTTTCCACAGCTAGGCAGTTGGAACCTTTTCTGCTTCAATTTATATCCACTGTCTCACACTCCTTCAATGGATGCCTCAGTAGAAAGACTGGCTCCATATCTTTAGTTATCTACTGATAGATATATCAGTGCTGGCTTCTACTGGAAGCCACTGAGGTGAAGGGCTCCGTAGCGAAGGATCGCACTGGGAGACCCTTCCTGAAGCGGCCAAACCGCGAAGGCGGCAGCCCAGGGAGAGAGAGGGTGTCCCAGCCCCCACCCCGGCCGGCGGAGCGGGCTCCTGACGAGCGGCAGCTCTGGCTCCTCGGGGGCGGGGACAGGAGGGGCGGCAGCCAAAGCCTCTCACCTACAAGAGCAGCCCCAGGGAGCGTGGGCGTCACGGAGCGCGGCGAACAGGGCGGGCAAACAGGGTGTGGCGCGTCAGAAGGACGTAGCGCGTCAGTTCACGTGTCAGTTCGCAAAGGCAGGGCATGCAGGGAAGGCGTGCAGGCAGGGCACAGCATCCCCCCTGGCACTAGAGGTTCTCTGACAAGGCCATCATCCTCCCAGAGGAGGCTCAGCCATGGTCGCCACTCAGCTGAAAATCGTGGCCAGAAAGAATGTGGTGACACAGATGGAGCTCCCGCTCAAGCACGTGGCTGTGCAGGTGTCTGGCTGCAGGGAGTGCCTGGGCCTGTCGGTTGTACCAGAGACCAGCGGAGACACCACCTGTGTGCGGTGTGACCAGGTGAGCGACCTGCTCGGCCTGGGGGCAGAGCTGGCAGAGGCAGTGGTGGAGAGGCTGAGAAGCACTAGGGAGTGTGAGAGGGAGATAGACTGGCGGAGCCGCACCCGGCCATCCTGAGGCAGGGGCAGCTGGTGGAGGCTCCACAAACAGCAAGGGACCCCCTGTCCTCTAGCTGCTGGGCAGAAGAACAGGACCTAAGAGATGAGGGGAAATGGAAGCAGGTCCTGCTCGGAGAGGCCGGCGAATCCCCTCCTGGCCTCCCCCACCATCCCAGCTGCCCTTACCCAACAGGTATGGGGCTCTGGAACATGAGGGACAGGAACATGAAGACCCTGACGAAGGTCCATCCAAGGGGGTGCCTAGAGTGAGTCAACCAGCCCCACGCATCAAGACTGCCTCTGTTAAGAAAAAAAGGAGGGCAATTGTTGTAGACGACTCCCTTCTGAGGGGTACAGAGGGCCCAATATGTCGACCAGACCCAACTCACAGGGAAGTCTGCTGCCTCCCTGGAGCCTGGGTGAGAGACGTCACCAGGAAACTCCCTGGTCTGGTTTGGCCCACTGATTACTACCCACTGTTGGTCATGCAGGTTGGCAATGATGAGGTTGCACTAAGAAGCCCAAAGGCAGTCAAAAAGGACTTGAGAGCACTGGGGCAACTGGTTGATGGAGCGGGAGCACAGGTAGTGATTTTGTCAATCCCTTCAGTGACAGGGAAGAACGCTGAAAGGAACAAGAAAGCACATCTGATCAACACATGACTCAGGGACTGGTGCCGTCGTCAGAATTTTGGGTTTTTTGACCATGGGGTGGTTTACACAGCACCGGGCCTCCTTGCAGCAGATGGAGTGCAACTGATGCCAAGGGGCAAAAGGATTCTTGCTCATGAGCTGGCAGGCCTCACTGAGAGGGTTTTAAACTAGATTTGGAGGGGGAAGGGGATAAAACCGGGCTCACTAGAGTTGAGCCTAGGGGTGGCATGCCAGAGTTGAAATCGATAGCCCAGCTCAAGTGCATCTACACCAATGCACGCAGCATGGGCACCAAACAGGAGGAGCTGGAAGCCATAGTGCAGCAGGACAGCTATGATGTAGTTGCCATCACAGAAACATGGTGGGATGCTTCTCATGACTGGAGTGCTGCAATGGATGGCTATAAGCTCTTCCGAAGGGATAGGCAGGGAATAAGAGGTAGTGGGGTGGCTCTGTATGTTAGGGAGTGTTTTGATTGCATAGAAATCAAAGATTGTGAAGACCAAGTCAAGTGCTTCTGGGTAAGGATGAGGGAGAAGGCCAGTGAGGCAGATATCTTGCTGGGAGTCTGTTACAGACCACCCAACCAGGACGAAGAGACAGATGAGACATTCTATAAGCAACTGGCAGAAGTCTCGCATTCACTGGCCCTTGTTCTTGTGGGGGACTTCAACCTACCGGACATCTGTTGGAAGTATAACACGGCAGAGAGGAAACAATCTGGGAGGTTCCTGGAGTGTGTGGAGGAGAACTTCCTGACACAGCTGTGAGTGAGCCCACCAGGGGAGGTGCCTTGCTTGACTTGCTGTTTACAAACAGAGAAGAACTGGTGAGAGATGTGGTGGTCGGAGGCCGTCTTGGGCTTAGCGATCACGACATGATAGAATTCTCAATTGTGAGCGAAGTAAGGAGAGGGGTCAGCAAAACTGCTATCATGGACTTCCGGAGGGCAGACTTTGGCCTGTTCAGGTCACTGGTTGAGAGAGTCCCTTGGGAGACAGTCCTGAAGGACAAAGGGGTCCAGGAAGGCTGGACAGCCTTCAAGAAGGAAATCTTAAAGGCACAGGAGCAAGCGGTCCCTGTGTGCCGTAAGAAGAACTGGCGGGGAAGGCGACCGGCCTGGCTGAACAGGGAGCTTTTGCTGAGACTCAGGGAAAAGAGGAGAGTTTATCAACTCTGGAAGAAGGGGCAGGCAACTCACGAAGAGTACAAGGATCTCGTTAGGTCAAGCAGGGACAGAAATAGAAAGGCAAAAGCCCAGCTAGAGCTCAGTCTGGCCACAGTCGTAAAGGATAATAAAAAATGCTTCTACAAATATATTAACAACAAAAAGAGAGGCAAGGAGAATCTCCATCCCCTACTGGATATGGTGGGGAACATTGTCTCCAAGGACGAGGACGAGGTTGAGGTACTTAATGCCGCCTTTGGCTCAGTCTTTAATAGCCAGTCCAGGTATCCACAGGGTATTCAGCCGCCTGAGCTGGAAGATGGGGATGGAGAGCACAATAACCCACCCATAATCCAAAAGGAAGTTAAGGACATGTTAAACCACCTGGACATCCACAAGTCTATGGGGCCTGATGGGATCCACTTGAGAGTACTGAGAGAGCTGGCAGAGGAGCTTGCCAAGCCACTCTCCATCATTTATGAGCAGTCCTGCTTAACAGGGGAGGTCCCAGAAGACTGGAGGCTTGCCAATGTGAGACCCATCTACAAGAAAGGCCGAAGGAGGATCCTGGGAACTACAGGCCTGTCAGCCTTACCTCCGTACCAGGGAAGATCATGGAGTGGTTCGTCTTAAGGGTGCTCACAATGCATGTGCAGGACAACCAAGGGATCAGGCCCAGCCAGCATGGGTTCATGAAAGGCAGGTCCTGCTTGACCAACCTGATCTCCTTCTATCACCAGGTGACCCGCCTAGGGGACGAGGGAAAGGCTGTGGATGTTGTCTACGTGGACTTTAGTAAAGCCTTTGACAGCGTCTCCCACAGCATTCTCCTGGAGAAACTGGCTGCTCGTGGCTTGGACAGGTTTACTCTTCGCTGGGTGAGGAACTGGCTGGATGGCCGAGCCCAGAGAGTTGTGGAGAACGGTGTTAAATCTGGCTGGCAGCCGCTCACAAGCGGTGTTCCCCAGGGCTCAGTTCTGGGGCCGGTCTTGTTCAATATCTTTATAGATGATCTGGATGAGGGGATTGAGTGCTTCCTCAGTACGTTTGCAGATGACACCAAGTTGGGTGGGAGTGTTGATCTGCTGGAGGGTAGGAGGACTCTGCAGAGGGATCTGGACAGGCTGGATCAATGGGCAGAGGTCAACTGTATGAGGTTTAACAAGGCCAAGTGTTGGGTCCTGCACTTGGGTCCCAACAACCCCATGCAACGCTACAGGCTTGGGGAGGAGTGGCTGGAGAGCTGCCCGGTGGAAAAGGACCTGGGGGTGCTGGTTGACAGCCGGCTGAACATGAGCCGGCAGTGTGCCCAGGTGGCCAAGAAAGCCAACAGCGTCCTGGCCTGTATCAGAAAGAGTGTGACCAGCAGGAGTAGGGAAGTGACCGTGCCCCTGTACTCAGCACTGGTGAGGTCGCACCTTGAATCCTGTGTTCAGTTTTGGGCCCCTCACTACAAGAAGGATGTTGAGGTGCTGGATTGTGTCCAGAGAAGGGCAACGAAGCTGGTGAGGGGGCTGGAGCACAAGTCTTATGAGGAGCGGCTGAGGGAACTGGGGTTGTTTAGTCTGGAGAAGAGGAGGCTGAGAGGAGACCTTATCGCTCTCTACAACTACCTGAAAGGGGGTTGTGGCGATGACGGTGTTGGTCTCTTCTCCCAAGTAACCAGCAATAGGACGAGAGGAAATGGCCTCAAGTTGCACCAGGGGAGGTTTAGATTGGATATTAAGAAAAATTTCTTCACCGAGAGGGTGGTCAGGCATTTGAACAGGCTGCCCAGGGAGGTGGTGGAGTCGCCATCTCTGGAAATGTTCAAAAAACGTGTGGATGTGGCACGTCAGGACACGGTTTAGGGGACATGGTGGCGCTGGATTAATGGTTGGACTTGATGATCTTGAAGGTCCTTTCCAACCTTAGTGATTCTGTGATTCTGTGATTCTGTATCAGAAGGCTATTTACTCTCCCCCTAAGCTTTTTTCCTCTTCAGACAAAAAAAACCCAAACAACCAAACTACCAATTCCCAGCAAAGCAGGATAATATTCCTTCCTTTGACCTAATGCCTATACTCCTGCTAGCACAGGAGCTGTTGGCCACCTTTGCTGCCAAGGCACCCCTGGCTCATGCTAATCTCACTGCCCATTGGCACACCCAGGCCCTTTTCAGCACAGCAGCTCTCCAGCCAGCCTGCCCCAGCCTCTGCCACTGCTCAGGGCAAACCTGTGGGGGAGGTTGCAGAGAAATCTGTGGCTGTCAATTTTCTAGGGGTACTTTCTCCAGCCAGGGATGGGGACTGAGACCTGTGGTGTTTTAGCACCATTTTGATTTCAGAATTAAGAAATTGAATTCTTTATTTATTATTATTTCATGCTTTCATGCTTACTTCTTGTTTCATCAAACTCAAATCAAACAAAGCATGCACACACACACACAAAATACTTTTTAATTTCACCTTGAAAACCTTAAGATTCTTTTTTTAAAGTAGCCATTAAAACTTTTTTGTTGTTGTTGTTCTACTAAGTCTAATAAAATGTGTGTCTTCACACAGGAAGAAGTATAAAATCAAGATAATTTGTTGTTTAAAATAGCAAGATATCAGGAAAAAAAAAACACAACTCAAAATCTCTTGATGAAATGTTATGTCTCATCAGGAAAGCAACAAAACTTCTATTAACTCTGATGAGAGTCATGATTCCACTTCATCCCACCACATAAGGCCTGTGTCAACTCTTTGACATGGTAAAATATTATCTTGAGAAACAGCCAGTAAAGAGTTGTCTTCTCCTTAATGCTGATAGGGAAGGACCGGACAGTCTAACCTAAACAGTGTCTTCACATAACGAGGAGGAGCTGGACCTTGTAAAATGGTGGCTGTACTTCAAGAGCAGCCTTGACTAATGTAAAAGTCTTATCCCTGTACCTGTCCTGAGTGAGCCTGCTGCCAACAGCAGGAACTAAAAGCTCGAGAGGAGAAAGTTGAAACATTTTCAGTTCAAAAAAGAAACTGGACTGCCAGGAAATGACACTATCTTATGGTCGAAGTTTCCATACAAAATCCAGTTATTTTTGTTAATGTGTTTTAAAGTATGTTTACAAATAAACTTTATTCTTACAGGCTTTGAACACACATTCATATTACAGTTTGTATAGGTGATAATATTCACATTAATGCTACACAAAAGAAAAAATATCAGTGTCAAGACAAAAATTAAAAAAAAAAACCCAACAGATCAGGTAAGAACAAGCAATAAACCAAACATTTACCTGTGATGTTTTACCAGAAAAGAAGCAGAAATGTAACTTCACTTTCTATTTGGCATCCAAATTTCCTGTTAAGCAGATTGATAGCCACTTTCCCATAACCTCAGAGGTTCATCTTTGTGAGCATTCTTTTTTTTGTCAGAAGTTACTTATTATTACTGCTACAATCTATATAACTAAAGAGACTCTGTGATGGCATTGCTGCTGCAGAGAAAGGTGACTGCAGTGATTATGTTAATGGGATCACTAATTTCTTGTATAAACATGGCTTTAGTGGTTGTGCTACTTCATATGTCACTAGCTAGGTCAATGAAAGGTCTTGAGCAAAGTATAAAAATGTTAATAACTTGGTTTTATTTATTTGTATTTCAGGAGCATCTACAAGCCACAATAAGCTGAGACCATAGTATTTGAGGCAAAAATACCCTGTCTCCTTGTAAAAGCCTACATAATCAGACAACAAAGCCTTACTCACTGCCTCTACGCCTCTCTTCTTCCCCTCTAATTTGTTCTTATGAGACCCCAGCTGGAGTACTGCATCCAGCTCTGGGGTTCTCAGTACAAGAAAGACATGGACCTGTTGGAGCGGTCCCAACCAGAAGTGGGCTGCAAAAATGATCAGAAGGGCAGAACACCTCTCCTATGAGGACAGGCTGTGAGAGTTGGAGTTGTTCTGCCTGGAGAAGAGAAAGCTCCGGGGAGACCTTATTGCAACCTTCCAGTACTTAAAGGGGGTTTATAAGAAAGATGGGGACAAACTTTTTACCACGTCCTGCAGTGACAGGACAAGGGGTAATGGTTTCATCCTGAAAAAGGGTAGATTTAGATTGTCTATAAGGAAGAAATTTTGTATGATGAGAATGGTAAGACACTGAAACAAGTTGCCCAGAGAAGTTGTAACTGCCACATCATTAGATGTGTTCAATGTCAGGTTGGACGGGGCTTTGAGCAACTTCATCTAGTGAAAGATGCCCCTGCTCATGAGAGGGAGGTTGGACGAGATGACCTTTAAAGGCCCTTTCAACCCAAACTAATCTATGATTTTATGGCTCTATGATTCTATGAAAGACAGATAAGAGATCACAAACAAATAGTGAGATAATGAATATATTTATGTTAAAAAGTAATATACCAATTAAGACTGTCATTAAAATTTTGGAAGCCTCTCTTCTCCTATATTTATCATATGTTAAGGAAAAAATATTTGTTTCAACATTAACAAAAGGAAAGATATGTATGTATGTATGTAACGTGGTCAGGTTTCCTGACCATACAAGCTTCATTCCTAGGCCCATCCTCTCTCCCAGAAAGTCAAGAGAGGCAGGAAGGATCTAGGACTAGTTCATACATGTGCTGACTCTGGGACTTGACAATATGCCCCTGGAGATCGTTTTGCATTTCTGCAGATAATGTCAACTTTTGTGGTTAATTTCCTCCCACAGAGAAAGACTCAGGTTGCCCACCAGTCCATAGACCACTGCAAATATATACCTAGCCACATGATGTAGCTCCAGCCTCAAAGCCTTTCTTGAATTGTCCACATAGACACATGGATTGCTTATCTTGTGGTATATCTTTATTGATTACAAGAGTCTGTCAGGATTTTTGCCACTGAGTATAAAGAAAAGTTCAACTTAATCAGCTGATGTGTCTAAAGCTAGGTGACATGATATCCATGTTTGCCTCTTAACAAGAAAGCACTGTGTTTTCTTATGGGCCCAGCTGTTGTTATATTCACATTCAAAACATAAAGTTCTTACTCTAAGTTCCTTAGAAGATGGCAGCAGTTACAGCAATAGACTAAGAAATCATTCTCATCTGTAGACGAGACCTCCCAATCTTTAGAGCTTTTGGAGTCATATCCCTTCCAATTAAGCTTTCCACAGAAATAGGCAGGAAGCCAGGACAGATCAACCAGAGTCTGCTCTCAGCAAGAAATGACACTTAGGTAGATAACACTCATGGAGGTTTTTTGCATATTTTGAATATGTATAGTGTGATGTACTTGCAGAGCATATCACAGCACTTTAGACAACAAGTGTGACAAGCATGGATAACCTAAGGCAATGTCCATATCCAAAGATGAGTCCAAAGTCCTTGCCAAACAGAGATCGAAAGTTTTATTCTGGCAGCTGCTGATCCTTGGATGTCTAAAAGTTTTAAGCTTACATTATATAATGTGCAAACACAAGTATCTGTATGGACATAATCCAGAGGCCATTTAATAATGGCTCTTTGCTACATTCTACCTACACTTAGGGTTTGTCTTTCAAAGGCTTCAGTTTGGCTCTTCAAAAATAAGATGCAATATTTTCATTGTATAGCACCCTACCAAGAAATTTCTGTAGCAGCTTGTAGTAACGATTAAGTGAGCAAGATACATGCTGCCTAGTCTCAAAGTAAATATGGAAAAATAAGAAGAAAATTAGCAACGTAGTGAGATCTCAAACAGTTGAATAAAAAAAATGTTCTCATAAAGAAAAGAAAAATATAAACAAACAGAATAAGCAAATCAGAAGAGACTGCAAATGTCTGCACTATAGTTTATTTTTAAATTATTTTTTTGGACTGAAGTTGTTCGGAGATACCCTAGGTACCTCTGAATTAAGTAGCCTGAGTGCTGAAGAACATCTGTGTTTCATGGCATTTTCCCAAAGTTATTTTACCCCATTTCTCGTTGATCCCAATGGGAAGACTGACACACTACAGTATTAGTTAACACCTAAACTAAGATTTTAAAGTTGGGTCAGACAGTTTTTTTTCAGCTCTGCACTGGTCTGTGCCAACATCCCTCCTTATGTATTTCATTTAGCTTTTGGCTAGCTTGAGCATTTGCAACCATCAGTGAGCCCTCCAAAATGGTATGTTAATATCTCCATCTATGTTGCACTCACCTTTCAAATTCACCTTAAAATGTGTTTCAAAATCAATTTATGCTGAGTTGTTTCCAAAGTACTTATAGGCACTGAATGTGAAAAGGACTAAACTATATACATACAGTATTAAGAAAGCCTCTTCAGTCTTGAACATTGTTTAGATCTGACTTTACACTGGCTGAGGGTACCTGTACAACATGGTTGAACATCTAATTCCATTATATTTTGAGAATGAAGTCATATTTTTGTTGTAAAGATAGGTGTCCTGTTAGAAATATGAGTTGAATGACACAATCACCCGTTGATAAAGAAATAACTCTACAGCTCTATGGTACTGCAATACTGTACTGCAATACTTTGCTGAACATTCAGTCTTCACAAGATACTACAACAAATCTTTCACCCATATATGCATTTAGTTTTAAATTATGCAGCCCTTAAAGTAAATTCGCATATGCAATTCCAATATACTCCTACAATGGGAACTGAGAATTGAGCAGTCCAAATACAAATATGTTCTGGTGAAATTACACCATCCACACTTATGAAAGCATCTAAAATATAGAAATACAGACTCAAAAAATTAATAGTGGCATATTATTCATTGACTTCAGTAGGTCTGATTATGTGAGGTCAGAAAAACAGACAGGCTGAAACTCAGGTTCTTTAAGTAAAAAAGCAGTACACTCGTTTTACATAGGCCTATTTCCTTGCAACTTACTGGAAATTATATGTTCTCTGGTTACTGCAATAGTGGTACAGAATTAACAGTGGCAAGGCAATGTGATTTATGCACTTGTTGTTGTAGTTGACTAGTTCCTGAATTCCGAAAGGTGTCTTGATAGGCCAGATGGGTCATTAAAAGTCTAAAATTGCAACAAAAAGAGCTAGAGAAATTTCTTCTAAATATAATCATAAACTGATGTTTTCTACAGGTTAAACCATTAAACATTTGAATTCCCTCTGAATGAAAGTAGAACTTGGTGTATTGGTCTTATATCTTTGCAAATTCCATTTCAAAACAATATACAAATGTAGAAAAGCATATGATTTATTTATAGAATCCTATTTTGCTCTTGACCATATATCCTTTGCTCTTAATGGATGTAGTGGGTTAACCTTGGCTGGATACCAGTTGCCCACCAGACCACTCTATCAGTCCCCCCTTCCTCAACTGGACAGGGAACAGAAAAATATATGAAAGGACCATGGGTAAGATAAGGACAGAGATACCACTTAGCAATTACCATCACGGGCAAAACAGACTTGACTTGGAGAAATTAATTTATTGGCAATCAATTAAAAGTAAGATAATAAGAAATAAAACCAAATCTTAAAACACCTTCCCCACACCCCTCCCTTCTTCCCGGGCTCAACTTCCCTCCCAAGTTCTCTACCTCCTCCCTGCCAGTAGTACAGGAGAAGGAGAATGGGAGTTGCAGTCTGTTCATTACATGTTGTCTCTGCCACTCTTTCCTCCTCACTCTTCCCTTGCTCCAGTGTGGGGTCTTTCTCACAGGAGACAGTCCTCCATGAACTTCTCCAACATGGGTCTTTCCCACAGGCTGCAGATCTTCACAAACTGCTCCAGCTTGGGTTCCTTCCACAGGGTACGGTTCTTCAGGAACAGGCTGCTCCAGCATGGGTCCCCCATGGGGTCACAAGTCCTGCCAGCAAACCTGCTCCAGCCTGGGCTCCTCTCTCCATGGGGCCACAGGTCCTGCCAGGATCTTGCTCCAGTGTGGGTTTCCCACAGGGTCACAGCCTCCTTCAGGTGCATCCACCTGCTGCGGCGTCGGGTCCTCCCCGGGCTGCAAGTGGAGACCTGCTCCCCCATGGAGCTCCATGGGCTGCAGTGGGACAGCCTGCAGCACCATGGTCTTCACCACAGGCTGCAGGGGAACCTCTGCTCTGGTGCCTGAAGCAGCTCCTCCCCATCCTTCTCCACTGACCTGAGTGTCTGTGGAGTTGTGCACCTCACATATTCTCACTCATCTCCTCTCCAGATGTTGTTGCACAGCAGTTTTTTCCCCTTCTTGTATGTGTTATCACAGAGGTGCTACCACTGTTTCTTATTGGCCCAGCTTTGGCCAGCGGCAGGTCCATCTTAAAACAAGCCATCATTGGCCTTATTAGACATGGTGGAAGCTTCTAGCAGCTCCTCACAGAAGGAAGCCACCCCTGTAGCCGCCCGCTACCAAAACCTTGCCATGCAAACCCCACTGGATTAACCAACAGCTGTTACTTTAATTGTTAGTTGTAGCTTGGTTGTATCAGTTGGATCATTACTTTTCCACCGAATCAAAGGATCTTGTTAGTAGAAAGTTTAATTCAATTTCTGTGTGTGTCCAGAAACTGACACCATATGAGGCATAAGGTACAAAATCTTTGGGATTTTTATTATTTTTTTTAGATAGATAGCCATGTCTCTTTCTGATTATTCTTTACTTTTCCACTGATGTTTTACCCTGTTAATCTTTCTGACCAAGATGCTGTACAACAAATCATTCAGACAGCTCATTGGGAATCTGGTCAGAGCCTGTTGCTGGTGTCACTGAAATAGATGAAGGAGTTCTGATGTAGTGCGAGATGACCTGAGCAAACTGCTGTATCAGCATTCCTTGCTTATGACAGCTCAGTGATTGAGCATCTGAACCTATGGTTCTGTGGTGTCTGTCTAACGGTAATTCAGGGAACACCATCTGCAGTTTGGCCACATGTTTATTATAATTTTCTTTTAAATTATTAATTGTAATTATTAATTAATTTCCAAACTTCCATTTCCAGAATTGCTGGAAGTGTCTGAAGTAAGTTCACTTGTCCAATTCCCTCTGGAAAGCCTGTCTAGTTCTTTCAGCTCAAGTCAATATCCTTTGCTGGCTGGTTTCCCTTCTAACACCAGAGATGGAACTGTTTATTCTTCATGTAGTTTCACTGTAGGAATGTAATGTGGTTCATGTTGCTTCTCTTTCTGAGAGAGGACAAGAAAGTCAATTTCTCACAAGGGTTTTGACTTCTCTAGACCCTAACTCAAATTGAAAACAAATTCCCTTTTAGTCAGGCAATTTATAGTACTGGCATTTTTCTGATCAAAACCCAAAAAGTTAGGAACAGTAATTCAGCCTGCTACAGCTATGATCTCTATTTTTACCTATACACAAAATTTGATCCATCATACTTTACTTTTCACAATCAATCAACCTTTTGCACTTTAGACAACTACACATAATTTTAATACATATAACCACTAAAGCTGCCAGACAGCTTAGTCATCTTTGGAAAATCACATATCAATCTCAACTGTTTAAAAATGTAATCTTAAATACTTCCTTCTGTTTACTCAGGCTTGCTAATGCCTTCTCTTTTTCATCTAATTTAATGTATAGAATTTATATGTTTTACTATACAAATTTTTTTTGTGTTTTAGACATTCTCATCAAGAGGCACACATATTCATCTACAATTAATATACATAAATTGATGAAGAATATGAGATTATTGAAGTATACATTCAATACATATGTTTAGAGATGTTGCATACTGCACTTGGTCTTAAAAAGCAATATTTTAAATCAGTTTCTGCCTCCATTTTCTTACTTCTTTCTCTGTTACTTAAATTTTCTTTGTGGCCCCACTGAGAGTACCATTCCTCAATTTCAGAATCACTGTGGTTTTGGAAATTCCTGTATGAGAGTTCCAGGTTTTTCCACTGGTTTGTCTCCTCCCACTTACTGCTCAGTTCTGAGCTATATGAGATTTGATTTCAGTGGAAACTGTCATTTGGCCCAAATGATGTCATTTAGGATCATGCAATTCCTATTTTGTCTGATTTATAAAGACAACTGAATTTAAAAAGTTAAAAATCCCAAGCAATATCTTTACATCCAGACTATTGGCTGTTTTAGCATGATTAGTAATTGTTCCAGCTTCGACTTCTTCACTCTCTATTAAATAATTGAACATTCAGTGGGACTGAGAGAGAGAAGGAGAAACTGCAAACCTGATTGTACAGCTTGTTGGATGGTCTTCTCTTCTGGGATACGGAAGAGTCGGGTTACAAGTTTCTGCTCTGAAATTCAGTTTAATTATTTATACAATGAAAAATAGCTTCAATTGTGTACTGAGAAGAGTTCACACTAGGATATCCAATATCTTGATGATTAGGGTACTCCCCTAGGATGCTGGGAGACCTCTCTTTCAATTCCTATGCCAGTGTGTATTTAATCATTTATACACGGTAAAACTGTTTCAAGACAAACTCATACCAGACTATCCAGCACTTCAATGATTAGGACATTTATTTGCAATTCAGACAGACCTGATTTCAACCCTCTGATCAAATCAGAACCCCAAATCAGGAAGCACAAATATTTGAAAACTAATTCCTCCCTCTTATGTACTCTGGCCTGAGTAAAATAAGGTCAAACACTTTATCTGCAGTTTTTGTGGAGCAGAGGATTTGTGAGAGAGCTGACCTAGAACTGGATATATATTTCCTGAAGAGGATTCTTTATTGACAGTATATAATACCAAGTGTTCTCAATACCTATCTCAGAGTGCTTCCATATTTTAGCATCCCTATCTTGGGTAGCTTGTAGATGTTCGCTTTTGTGAATCCTACTTGTAGGCACCAAATTCTCTATACTATGCACAAGAAGTCTGGCCTTCAAATCTGGCACCCAAGGTTATAGTAGACTGCAGTGTGCCTAAAGGTTATAAATGCAAAAACTTCATTTGTGTGCACAGAAGAGAGAAAATACTCATTTGTATATATTGCAGGTACCTCTATATCACAGAAGAAGTAAGGCTACTTCAAAATAAGTAGCAGTACAGATTAGTTCCAATTGTCCCCCAAAAGAGTATTTTACTTAAATCTATTCTCTGTGTAATCATATGGAAATGCTTAGTAATTATTTTGAAGAGTTTATAAAAATAGAAATAAGTGATAGAAAAGTTATGCTTTTTCTGGCATCTCATGGCTCATTTAATCCTCATTATTTATCCTTTATAAGGTAGATTCATTTATACAGCACATTTGATGTATCTACAAATATTCATTAGTGTATAAGGTAAATAAAAGCACCAATGACCTCGTTAAACATTGAAAAATAAAACTAAGAAAAAAATTTCTTGAGTAAAGGGGAAATATATTTCTTTCTCTAGAGAATATTAGCTTTTCAAGTGTCAAATTCATAGTATGCATGAGTAAATAAGAGTCAGGTAAGTATATCATACAGAAATATGCTTATTCCCCTTGGACACCTATATTACTTAGATATATATAAGGCCTCTACATTTCTCTGATTGTCTGAATTAAGCTATTTAATCAGTGCTCAGAACAAAACAGGAAAAAGGGAACTTTAAGCACTACCAGTTTAAAAAATGACTGAAATTTCATAGAGAACACCTTGGATTGTACTTTATATTATAGATATAGAAAGAGAAAGGAGTCTCACAGCAAACTATTATTCTAAGTTATCACTACCTCTATTGTTGTTGTAAATAATAAAAATAATAGTAATAATACAAAGATAAAATTTCCATCATTATTTTATTAATTTCTAGTAGGTGTATCTGAAACTCTTATGGTGAGTTTCACTCCTAAGTGAAAGAAAAACTTTTTAAAAGCAAGTGTCAGTTTTCATATCTCTCCTGAGCAATGAAATTATTCATTCAACAACAATAAAAAATATTATTTATCACCATGAAACAAAATGTATAATCTACACTGTGCAAGGAAATAATTGCAGTAATAATAATAGTAGTAGTTATAATAATATTACCACTTTATCCATAAAATTTATTTCCCCTTTACAACCACAAAAAATCTCTAACACTCATTTACAGGGAAAAAAAGTGCTTTAAATTAATATATTTTTTTCCTTTTACATGTCTATTGTGTTATGTCACTGAAAGTATATAGCTGATTTTCTTGACAATTATTCTGTCACACCATTTTCAAACTGCATGTATATCACAGGCTTTGATTGTCATAGAGGTAAAAAATGAAACTGAAGTACACAAATAATTAAAGGTGGATAAGATTCCAATACATAACATGTTTACACCAACTTTCAAAGAAGGCTATGTTATAACATACTTAGAAATAATCTCTTTCATAGGTTTTCCTGTGTGGCCTCCTCTCCGTCCAACAGTTACACATTTTAGTGCCTACTTACTAGGTAAACACTAATTGAAGTACCTAAAATTTGTATTTACACGTCTGACCAATATGTGTCCAGAACAGCCAGCAAAGAGTTGTCTGAGCTGAACACATTCATTGTGAAGTTGACTAGAACTAATTGGTTAAGGTACGTCTAAATACTGGTCTTATGGCATTTTATTAGCAGATACAGGAAGCCATGTCCATTGCATTCTGCATCTAGAGATGTAGAAAAATCTCCTGAAACTGAGCATCTATGTTTCTTTTAAACATTTGAATAGAGCTTGGTCTTAAAGTATGTTCAGTAGTTGATACTGCCCTTTAAGATTAAAGCCTTTAATCTCACACAAAACTTGAAGAGAGGTTTATATCAAGTAACTGTAACTATCTATAACTTAGGCATCTACTCAGTGCCAGTCAAGTAGGTCACCTCTCTACTGCCCTTCAGCGCTTCACAAGCAGACCTACCAGAGTCTTTTATACAACCAAAGACGGTTATGAGCTATTAGCTTAGGGGGAAGGAGGTGCCCAAAAGGCCATTTCTGCCTTAAAAACAGAGGCAGACGCTAGCATATCCAAAGGTTCAAATACCTGATTAAGCACTGCCACAAACATTGATCTCCCTTCCTTCTTCCTGGCATGATCCAAGCCCACATCATTTTTCCATGACAATATTCTTTTTACTGTGTTTCCACTTACTTAGATGCTGCTCTCCATGAAGCTTTTGAAACTCTCTGAGATCTGAGAGCTCAGTGTGCCTGACAGATTTCTTCCTTGGTATTTGGCTCAGCTCCTTTAGATCCTTCAAGTGAGCACCCTCAGATACCGTAGCTCTTGTACTTGTATGACTAGCAGCACAGTGGCACAGCCACAGGATCTGCCTTTGAAATTCCCTGCTAAAGCTATGGTTTACTTAGTTTGGGGAATAGGATTAAACAGCCCTTGAAAGATACGCATAGCCAGGTCTGTTTCCTGGAAATAATGTGTTATAAAATTCTTATGGTGAGCCAAGAGGATAGTTAGTTGTGCTGAGCATTGTCTATGCCATCCTATCAGGCAGCATAGACAATGAAAGAAGATAAACATAAAGAATGAAAGAAACCTCATGACAAAACTGGAAACACGAAGATAACTTCAGAGAATGAGGAATTTTGAATCAAAAACTTAAAAAGACTGTTCATTTTGCTTACACTAGAATATTCTGGGTAAAAGGTTTTGGCATTGGGCAGCTAGTTTCTATGTGAGTTCCCTTTAGATGAAGTTCAGTTTGGAAAAAGAGCTTCACATGGAAACAAAAACATCTTTCTTCGTTCATGGCTTGATATGCAAAGCATAGAAGAAAAACAGTCTTTACTTTCCCAGGTTAAGAAAAGGGCAGATCTTCATCAAGAAAGACTTGCTTAACTGTGTAGTTTGAGAGGCAGATTACTAATGTTGTTTAACAACCCCATTCATGTTAATTCTTTAAGCTGTCCAATAGAAAAAGTACTTAACGCCTTGAAGTAAAGGAGATGGGAAGCTATTACTCAATAAGCATTGATGTCCAATATATAGTTTGAGGAGTGGTTTGACCTTGAGTTTGAGGTTTGGGTTTTTTTTACTCAGGAGCAAATTTTTCCATTAATAAAGTTGTGAAGGCATTAATGTCAAAAGAAAACGAGAGGAGGGGAAAATGCAAAAACCAACCAAACAAAGCAAGCTCCAGTCTACGGAGGTAAAACTCTGTTTCAAGAAAGAATTTCCAAAACCTGTAACTAGTGGTAAAATTATTGTCCATTTTGGTAAAGATGTTTTCTGTTCCCATACCTACTGTCACTTAACATTAAACCGCTCCCAGGTTTTCACAGCTACATGCAAACTGACCTCTTAAGGAAGCTGATAAAAATTAATAGCAAAGAAAATAAGTAAACCTCAGATTAAAATCAAGAAGTCAATAAAAAAGAATTTACAGAGTATTTAGCAAAATTGTTTGTTGTTTTAACTGCTTTCTAAATTATTATCCTAAGTCATTCCTCTGAAGATTATAAAGTTTATATAGCATGCTCATATTGTGATATATACAAATAGGCTGAAAGTTGCAAAAGATATTGTAATAAAGGACTAAATATAAAGAATCAGCTGCTAGGATTCATTTCATTATGAAAAAAACCCACAAAAACGTGTGGATGTGACGCTTCAGGACATGGTTTAGGGGACATGGTGGCGCTGGATTAATGGTTGGACTTGATGATCTTAAAGGTCCTTTCCAACCTACTGATTCTGTAATTCTGTGATTCTGTGAAATTATACAGCTAGCTGAAATGCACAGGAAGAATCCTAAAGTTAGTTTCTTTTCACTTCTATGACTTATACATTGACTGTTGATATAAAAGTTAAGGAGACATTGTTGTTCCAAGAAAAGGCCTGCATGAAGCCACGTTAAACTATAAATTCAGTGGCAATTTCAGAAAGATTCTTCTCACCATATGAATGTTTGACTGTTTCAATTGTGTAACCTCTGTAAACAGAGATCAGCCTAGAGCTTATACTTCCTTGTGTCTGGATAGAAGTACGACCACTGCAGCTGCTACAATTCTTTATGCCATCATGGCAATCTTAGCTGGTTTTCATTCCGCAGGCTTCCTTCACTGTGCAGCAAAAGGCTGTATGTTTTACCCGTGAAAACTGCAGATTGAGAAGGAGTGCCAACCACAATCATGAGCTTAACAATAGTTCTTTTCACAAGAGCATCATACATTCTGAAAAAGAACAAATTGTGCATTTTATTAGGCATTTGTATATGAGTTATGGGTGTCAGGGTAATAACTAGTGGATAAGACTAGCAGAATTCACCTGTAAGATCTCCTAGAACTCTTTTTCAATATATGAGACAGCTTTGCAAATGGGACATGATCATATTGCATACACCTTGCAGGTGGCTAACAGCAATGTTAGGACTAGAACATATCACATAGCTTTTTAAGTTACTGAATACATATACTATAAGACACTGGCCTAAGCTTCCCTTTAGAGTCAGTGAAGACAAAGGGACTAACTCATCCCACCTACTTCAGACATCTAATTTAGGATATAAATTACCCTGTAAAGGTGCCTTTCTCTTCAGCAACTACAAAGGGAACCTACACAAGTAGACTAGGCTGGATACTCAGTGTTTAGGCAGATAAAGTTGTTTGAGAATTCCTGCTATAGAGTTTTTAAGTTCTTTTTTGGTGCAGTAGCCAGGATGTCGTTCTAGTTTGGCTATTTGTATATTTATATTTACTGAGTATTGAATGGAAAATTGTTTAGCATTTAGGGTAAAATGAGAACTATGCATTTGTATTTTATTTGATAATTCATCTCATGCATCAGTAACACATTCTTTTGTTTTAATGATACTATGTAGCTCTATATCAGGTAAATTTGTGTGACTTATTTTCTCATCCTAATCATTTAAGAACCACTGTGAAGGATAATGGGCTATAAAACAGGGTTTTCTTTAATTGTTTTATGTGCCAAACGAAGGAGTTTGGCATGTCTCATGTGTCCAGTATAAGTGTTATTTTTCAATATGAGAACTGAATCAAAATCGGCAGGAAACCGAAAACTTGCAATAAGAAACACTGTCAAGAATAAAGCAAACCAATAATAATTGACCAGTAGTTAATGAAAATGGATGGAAAAAAGGAGAAGAAAGAATTGACACAAGAAGACTGCTCATACTAAGGATAAAAAATGAAGTAGCATTGTTTATCTTCATTTGGCTACCTATCTTGAAGTAAAGGATAAGACTCAATGTTGACACTGCAAATAAAGAGAAAATATGAACCCTTTTTTAAACTTGTTCTGTATGTAACATTGACTGCTGTTGTAGAATCTTCTACTAGATCTCTTCTTTTTTCATATTAAATAGTTATTTCTCTTGTGTGTGTCAGGGACACCCCCCCAAAAAAAAAGCAAAACCAAAGCTTTTGTGTGTTTGTTTTAAATTTCGTAGAGAAAGAGCTTTTTAGCTAAAAAAAAAACCCAAAACAGTAGTTAAGCTCAATAATAATTTTGTAAGTTTCCTTTTATCCATTTTATTTTTTAAATTTAAGTTTCTCACCTCTCTTATCTTTCCAAACTTTGTTATGATTATAGTTGCGGTGAATTTTTTAAAGTAAAATCACTTAGAAGTAAGCTGTCATTACCTACAGCCAGTTTTCTCTAAGTATAAATATTTTAAGGTAAAATTCTCAGCAGTGGCAATCATTAAAGCTAAAATCCATTTGGTTCTAATGCTTCATGTTTCATGTGACCTTATTTTTTCCCCAAACTAGTAAAGGAAAAATGTGTTTTCTTTGTCTTCCATGCTGAGGATATAGAGTTACCTTGTTTATCAATTTTTTCAGTTACTTTGGGTGCCAAGATCTGAAGAAATATCTGCAATTTTATTTTTCCTTGGTCTATTATTTTATGGTTGCCAAAGATCAGTAGAAAAGGCAAACAATAAAATCACACATTTTTATAATCTGCCAACTCCTATAGAATTACTCTAGTAGTAACTCTAGTTTTGTTATTTCTTTGCTCTTACTCATTGTTTTTTCTGATTTTAAATAGTGGTATATGATCACACAAATTAAAGCATAAACCATGTCAGAAATATGTCACCTATTCCTCAAATATACATAAGGAATAAAGGTGTATTGTGAACTAATATTCTTGGAGAAAGAAGGCATCTTCCTTTAATTACTCTTAAAATGCATTCACTCTTGCATTGATGGGAAAATGTCACTACCTAGGATTTATTATACAGATCTAAAGATGTGATACACAGACACACTTCCCTTGATCTCAGTAATTTACACCAGGTGAAGACTAGGTCCAAAACATGGATTAATCTCAAATTTTTCTCTAAAAACCTTTAGGGTCTTGCCCCTAAAGGACTATAAACTCAAAAATTAATCAGGTATGTCCTCTAACTGTTTTTTAAGGAGACAATCATAACCACCACAAAATGCTCTGCTAACATACAGAATGCATCTTTATCTCTAATGGAAATCTGAAATTACAAAGAAAATTTTTTTTACACACTGAGAATATATTTTATTGGAGACTATCAATCTTGTTTAGAGTCACTATTAAAAAAAATCAACACTCTCAAAAAATTACCACATTTGAAGTATGATTCATTTCACCTAGCTTTTGCTGTTAAAGTTAAGCATTTTTTATGCCTGATGTTGCAATTTAAGTTATTCTATGGTCCCTCAAGAAGCTATCTCCATAAGATCATTCATCCTACCAAAAAGACATAGTTTAGGTTGCTATGAATCATCCCCTACAGGTGCCTATGTTACTCTGTCTACTTTGGAAGGAGGCTAGGTGAGTAGTTGACACAAGTCAATAGCTAAAGATATATGAGATGAGTGTTATTTCCAGTGATTCTTCTACCTTCCCACTAGAATCAGAATCTGAAATGTCTGTAGTATTTTAGACCACAGACACATACATGGATTAACCCTTGGTAATTGATGTGTCTTGATTTTAAATTCACTTTCAATTAATCAGGAGTTAATTTACATTTAATTTAACATTTAATGTTAATGCTTACAAATACTGACCTTTCAATACACAGATTACTTCATTCTCGTACTCCAAAATGTACATCCTGATCATTCACGTGCAGCTGTCAACGATGCAATGTCATTCCAGATTTATGTCTCAAGTTTTAGTGTTTCATTCTTTGCTCATGACTTGCATTACTCTCATTTGGTAACTGCTACTGAAAATGCTTGATTTTTAAAATGGTAATTATTTAAATCACTTTAACTGGCTTTATTTGAAGAAGATAATACTGTTAACATGGCAAGTGATAGTTGGCTAATAGTAATTGAGTGAAAACTGATTTTTTATTTTGTTCCTTAAAGATAACACCAAGTTTTTCTTGGTGATGATAAATCAAAACATATCAAGAAATCCAACAGAAAATTGCACTGTAAAAACTTCATTTTATAAAAACAAGCACAAATAGTTTGCAGTTTTCCTAAGACATAAAGCAGTCTTGTGGGTCTACTCTGATCTACTGTATAAAGGCAATAAAATCTCACCCAGAAATTCCTGCATTCAGCCACCATCTTCTGCTTAGCTTTAGGGCATAGCTTTATAACATCCAGCCTGCATTTAATGGCAGCATAATATGGTCTGACAAAAAAAAAACAAAGGTATTTTACTTTATACTGAACTTTGAGGATAGAATCATTAATTCAGTAGAATGAATTGGACTTTTGGCACTGACTTCTATCAGATTAGTATCTCTACAGAGAAGCTTTCAACATATATAGAGCCCTGCCAAACAATTGCTATTTTCTTCCTTTTGTATCAGACGATGGAAGGGAAGTGGAGCACCTCATGGAGGTGCTCATAGTCTTTAAACAGGCCATGACCCAAGTCTGGGAACTAAACTACCAAACTTTTACTGTGGAATGAAATTGGTTCGAAGACCTGCTTTCCACTTCCTTCCCCTTTACATACCAAAGACAGATACCGATAATTCTGATGCGGTACCCTGATAATCACAGAGTTAATTACATCATGAAAATCGATTGTGGCTTTTAAAGGTCTGCAGAAAAACTTCTGTTTCTATTGTTTCATAATACTTTACTTCACTGGCTGACATGCAATACTGTGTATTCAATTGCTAATGAATCAGACATAGTTTTTTTCTAGTGAGAGGCTCTGAGACAGATTTTTCCTTTACTGTTACTGTGCTCAATTTAACTAATATTGATTTTCCACCACAGAGTTTCTAATGAACTGGAAACCAACCTTTCTTCCTTTATTTACCCTTGTCTTCTATACAGTACATTAGCATTCTCAAATTACATGTAGATATGTGTAGGGCAGAATATTACTTTAATAACATTCAGAAAAGAAAAAACTGGAAACCATTTTTAGCGCCAGAAAAAGATATGGTCACTCTTTTAAAATGTTTTTTCCTAGTACAAAATTATTCTACTCCTATATTAATTGTTAAAATTAGAATATTGCTGCCCTCCATTCAATTGTCTTTTAACGGCTAGTATTTAGGTTTTAGTACGTATATTCCCTGCACCAGCCAGTAATGAGGATATGTTTATACTCTACCACAAACAATTGTGTACTGCACATATATGTAAGCTATCATTATATATCTAACTCAGATACTATTAGCAAAACATACTGAGCAGTCCGGATCCCAGCGAAGCACAACTGTCCAGCCAAGCTATCCAGGAAATGCTGAATCCCAAGCTGTCATAAAATATAGATAGAGGTATCCCAGCTAGCTACCCAGCTAGCTATTTTAGATCTCACCTTATATATCTACTTTAAACTAGGAACACGGCAGGGACAAGTAGGTAGAAAGAGATAACAAGAAAGCAAAGCTGCTTATTGGTGTAGGAGCTGTATGAAAAATTTCTGTGGTATTACTGAATCACAACAGTATTTTGAGAAGTCAATGCTGTCAAGAAAAATAAATTTTGTCTACTATTTAATGTCGAAAAAACATTGAAATTTCCAGAAAGCTGGGAATTTCAGAACAAATAAAGATTAAGTCTTAATGCATTCAAAGATTTTATGTATTCACTGGCAGAGCTTAATATTAGTCTGAGAATATGGAAAGCAATCACTGCCTAGATTACTGTAATGGTAAATAACATCAAAGGCTAATAAGTCTTAAAGGCAGCAAAGAAGCTTCAAACAGTAATGCAAAGCTCTTGTGTGTTTAAAACTATTCTGCAATTTAATTTTAGTAAATTCAAAATATTATTTATCTAAAAACTGGATTTGTTTGGTGGCCATGATCTAAAATATGCTGTAATTTGCAGGTACTGTTTTGTATTTAAGAAAAGTTAAAAGAATGAATCATTAAAAGAAAAGTAAATAGCTTGCTTTCAGCTGTTTGCTGCATAGATTTAGCATAAATGTTGTAAGATCATATAGTTTCCTGTGTCATAGGCTCAATATCAGTTTTAATATGGCAGAAATTATTAGTAAAGCTTTATATTTCCTAATGTATGATACCATTATTCTGCACTTGCAGCTCCCCTGATTATCAATAATTGTATAGTTAATCAGGAAACACAAATGCTCCCCAGAAATACACATTACATGATCTCAATTAATTAACATGTACATATGCATACAAAAGCAGCACAGTAAGCTGTAGGCAACCCAGGACACTCCTGGAGTGTATGGCAGATAACTCCCTGTGACAGGTAATAGACAGCCCTACCAGACGGGATGCCATACTGTGCAGGAGAAAGATGGACTTCAAAACTCTATGAGAGTTATACTCCGAAGCCGTTTATTGTCTTGTCTGACTCCAATATATATCATAATTTTTGTTTAGTCACCACACACACACTCGTGATTGGTTACAGCTTGTTACACACATTATTGCAATTGGCTATATATAAAATATCATGCGCTGCCCACGTGCCTCTCACAGTCAGGATTCACTGTCTGCAGGTGTCCACGTGCTCCTTTGCTTCCTCTTAACTGTCTACCACAGCTCCTTCTCCTCAAGGCTGAGCCCTGCAGATGTCCAGCTGTTTACCAGCTTCTCAATGCCACAGCTCCTTCTCCATAAGGTCGAGCCCTTGCAGGGTGATCCCAACAGTACTGGACCTGTTGGTCACCGATGTAAGTGAGCTAATCAATGACATCAAGACTGGAGGCAGCCTGGGCTGCAGTGATCATGCTCTGGTGGAGTTTGCAGTCCTGACAGGATATGGGGCAGGCAAAAAGTAAAGTCAGGACCCTGAATTTTAGGAAAGCAAACTTCCAGCTCTTCAGGGAGTTAGTCAATAGGATGCCCTGAGAAACTGCCCTCAGGGACAAGGGAGAAGAACAGAGCTGGCAGATCTTTAAGAACGCTTTCCACAGAACATTTAAGAGCTCAAATGCCCAGGAGTAAGAAATCAGGAAAGGAAGGCAAGAGACCAGCATGGCAAGAAGGAAATGCCCAGGCAGTGGAAACAGGAACAGGTATCCTGAGATGAGTGCAGGGATGCTGCCTGGTTGTGTAGGGATGGGGTCAGGAAGGTCAAGACGCCTTTGAAGTCATAGCAGTCAGGTGAAGTCCCTGCTGACTGGAAAAAGGGAAGCATTGCACCCTTTTTGTAAAAAAGGGTAAAAAGGAGGGCCCTGGGAATCACCAACCTGTCAGCCCTATCTCTGTGCCTTGGAAGATCATGGAGCAGATCCTCCTAGAAGCTATGCTAAGGCCCGTGGAAGGCAGGGAGGTGATTGGAGACAGCCAACATGGCTTCACCAAGGGCAAGTCCTGCCTGACCAACCTCGTGGCTTTCTGTGATGGAGTGACCACATCAGTGCACAAGAGAAGAGCTACCGATGTCATCTCTCTGAACTTCTAAAAGGCCTTTGACACGATCCCCCACAACATCCTTCTCTCTCAACTGGAGACAGATGGATTTGCTGGGTGGACTGTTGGGTGGATGAGGCATTGGTTGGATGGTTGCATCCAGAGGGTAGTGGTCAATGGCTCAATGTCCAGATGGAGATCGGTGATGAGTGGTGTCCCTCAGAGGTCCGTACTGGGACCAGTACTCTTTAATATCTTCATCAGTAACATAGGCAGTGGGGTCGAGTGCACCCTCAGCACGTTTGCAGGTGACACCAAGCTGAGTGGTGCGGTTGGCATGCCTGAGGGATGGGATGCCATCCAGAGGGACCTGGAGAAGCTTGAGGAATGGGCCTGTGTGAACTTCATGAGGTTCAACAAGGCCAAGTGCAGGGTCCTGCATGTGAGTTGGGGCAACCCCCGGTACCAGTACAGGCTGGGGGATGAAGAGATTGAGAGCAGCCCTGCCAAGAGGGACTTGGGGGTACTGGTGGATGCAAACCTGGACATGAGCTGGCAACATTGACCCGAAGGTCAACCATGTCCTGGGCTGCACCCAAAGCAGCGTGGCCAGCAGGTGGAGGGAGGTGATTCTGCCCCTCTACTCCACTCTGGTGAGACCCCACCTGGAGTCCTGCATCCAACTCTGGAGCCCTCAGTACAACAAAGACATTGAACCTGTTGGAGAGGGTCCAGAGGAGGGCCACAAAAATGATCAGAGGGATGGAACACTTCTCTTATGAGGACAGGCTGAGAAAGTTTGTGTTGTTCACCCTGGAGAAGGGAAAGCTCTGGGGAGACCTTGTTGCAGCCTTCCTTTATTTATAGGGGGCCTATAACGAAGGTGGGGAAAGACTATATAACAGGTCCTGTTGTGATAGGACAAAGAGTAATAGTTTTAAAGAAAAAGAGGGTAGATTTTGACTCGATCTAAGGAAGAAATTTTTCACAATGAGGGTGGTGAAACAGTGCATTGCCCAGAGAGGCGGTAGATGCCCCACCCCTGGAAGCATTCAAGGTCAGGTTGGATGGGGCTGTGAGCAATGTGATCTAGTTGACGATGTACCTGGTCATTGCCGAAGGGTTGGACAAGATGACTTTTAAATATACCTTCCAACCCAAAGATTCTAAGATTCTATGGTTCTATGTTCTAAATCAACTAATAAAAACAGTAACTGGTGGATGACATGGTATGGCAAGCTCTTCCTTAACTGTACGTAGCAGATAGATTAGTGAATATAACATACATGTTCTGAGTTGTGCAGACTTTACTCACTTTGTAGACTGCGATTTCAAAAAAGCAGATTTTAATGGTATTAAATTCCAGTCTTTGGTGTCAGAATACTACTTTTGGTATAAAGACTTCTGTTACTCTAAGGATATATATAATTTTGGGTGGTATTTTAACAAACCAGTCAAGATTCAATCCTCCTTATTAAATTTATCTATAATAGAGATAAGTGTAAGGATTTAGCTGAAGGAGAGTAATCCAGAGTTTCTAAATTAGGTGTTTAGTTTATATTCTTTTCTCTATTGACTGAAGGGATTTTTTAGGTGATTCAGAAAATGTTATTCAGTGATCTTATATGAGAAGGAAGGAACTGCCCAGAGCTTGCCAGTAGGGTAGGTGTCTAACACAAGATCTGTTCAGGGCTGCTCAAGTCTACTTTGTACAAATTGCCAGTGAGAGGGAGAAAGATAAGGCACCCTTTTCCTTAAAGTTGATTGACACTATAGGCACTTTTCAGTGATGAAAGTTTACATGAACACCCTTACTTTGTAAGAAAGTGTCAAAGTACCAGACTATTGACTACAGGAAAGAGGGCTGCTATCCATCTCTTTTATTGAAAGTGTATTTCTGTGCGCAATGTAATATAGCATTCGTGAAAATAGAACAGAAAAATAAGCAAGGGAAAGTCCATATTTATAATCATGGAGTTGGGGACTTGCATTCACTCACATGTCCAGTTTTCTGATGTAAAAATAGCAAGCCATATATTCCCAGGTCAATCCCATGACTCCCCTAGCATGGGAAACCTAGTTTCTTCCATGTACCAAGAAAACCTAGTGATGATACCGTTCTGTGGAGCATCAAGGGCCACGTGCAATCCTCATTTACCTCCCTGCCCTAGCACATAATCCAGTGTTACAGGAGCAGAGTCATAGCTGCCCATACATATTAGCACTATTTCTAGCTCTGTGTGCATGTACATCTGTGTGTGAGTACCCACTGTATTATAATACCAGTTATTATACTAATTAATTGGTTTATTTTAGTCAAATTTGAAAAATGAGTGGAGATTGCAAAGCTAATTATCTTTCTGCACTTTTTGTTTCAATAGAAAATGGACACAGAAAACAAGTTAAAATATCTCTTAGTTTGCTTCTAATACTTTCTTCTTTCATTGGCTAATCTCCAATAAGGAGTGGAGCAGCCCCTACATTACTGACTAAGCATAAAACAAGGCTGCAGTGGGAAACGATGAATCACAGAATCACAGAATCACTAAGGTTGGAAAGGACCTTTAACATCAAGTCCAACCATTAATCCAGCACCACCATGTCCCCTAAACCATGAAGGGACACTCACCTTTAGCTGCTCTCAGGAACAGAACCTCAAGAAATTTTTTGCATTGAAACAAGATGTCTGTGGTTAAGAAGTGACTGACAGATCACTTTCTTGGATTCAAATATCTTTATTCCTCCAGAACTGTACTTTAAGTTTCTAAAAATTATATGGTAACTTGTGATTTATGCATACAATTGATTCCATAAATTCCTACTCCACAGTACTTAAAAGAAATGCAGCAGCCCTCACTTTATTGGTGAGGAGCTGAGGCACAAAATATATTGAAGTTGCCCAGAGTGACTTAGTAGAACTATGGAGGAAGCAGGAGAAAGCCATCTAACATATTCAACATATCTACTTCAACTGCATCTATTTCCACATAACTATGACCAACCATCCTTCACTGTGGAGTAAAAATCTTTTTCTAAAAAAGCACCTTAACTTCAAATTTTATGCTTCTGTTTGTGATTAGAGCTTTAATAATTATTTACAGATTTACCAGTTTTAAGGGATGTGCCTAAAGGAACCAAATAATCATTGTTCTTCTAAAGACATTTTTAGCTTAGAAAGGTCATCATAGTATATCCAAGCTTATTGCTCTAGTCTTATTGTACACAAGTTCCTTCAGATTTGTTTTCAAAATAGCTGCCTAAAACTGGCCTGAGAATTGTTCTCTAGGGTTCTGTTTTGTTTCTTTTCATTTAAAGCAGATACATGCAGGCAAACTCACACATCGATTTTCCTCAGGAAACTCCTCTTGCATCTGTGCATCACTGCTGGAAAACCTTATTCCCCTGCCTTACATTCACATTAGCGTTTCCTGTGATAATTTCTATTCTTCTGGCACAGAATAATGGGCTGAACTCCTTTCCAAGGCCACCTACAAAGTTTTTTTGATTAACACATGAAAATCTCCCAGCTCCTGCTAATCAGACCAAAAAATCATGAAATGCAACTCTTCCAAATGGATCTTGCAAATGACATCTCTAATCCACTGAACTTTCAGCGTTTTCAAATGCAGTTTCATAAGGGATTCCACTTCTTTTGCAGCACTTTTATTTTCCAATTAAGGCATCTATAACTCTAAGATTAATTTTTAAATTAGTATTAAAAAGACAGTCTCCCTCAATGAATTTTATGGGTGCATAGCTTAGTTTAAAAGAGATATTCTGAAAATCAAGTAACCAAAGCAGCTAAAACAGAAAAATTACACCAACTGAATATAAGATGAAATATAACAACAGAAGAAGTCAATCCATGTACATATGACACATCAATGGCATTTTCTTTTAATTAGAAATTACTGGAGGTTATATTGTGCAAAAGAGAAACAAAAAAAAAGGAAGAATCATAGTGTAAAGATCGTTTGTCTTGGACAAAATAGGGCTGTAAATAGAAATGTCAAAAAGTTGCAAAACAAAGAAACAAGCAATGAATCCCCTAAGAAAGCTAAAGTGCTAAAGATAAATGTTGCTGTCTTTGTTCCACACATACTTCAACAGAGTCAGACAAGATACCTGATGGTCACACAGCATGTTAGCATGAGAGTTCTTCATGAAACCAATCCCAGCCACATAAAATCATAATTTATTAAGAGAAATAGCAGATGAGGAACACTGGATTTTGAATAGTCAAATATTTTGAGTGTATTTGAAACAAAGGAACTGGGTTTTTTTGAGCTTTTGTTTGTTTTTTTTTTCTTTTCACATTTTTAAATTATAACAGAAATATGAGAGACTAATATTTGAAAGCTTTGTATGTTTTGGTACCACTAAGTAAGTATTCATTTCAAGAAAACAGGTGAACAGAGGTACCTCCTTTATGTGTCTATCTTAAAAACATATATCAGGGAATTTCAGAAAACACCTGCTTGAACTTGAGTCCATATTTTTCTATAGGGAGAATAGATTTTGGTTTGTGTTATGGTTTCACCCTAGCCAACAACTAAGCACCACACAATTGCTCAACCTCTTCCCCACAGTGGGATGGGCAACGGAATCAAAAGAGTAAAAGTGAGAAAACTCATGGGTCATGATAAAGACAGTTTAATGGGTAAAGCAAAAGCCGCGCACACAAGCAAAGCAAAACAAGGGATTCATTCACCACTCCCCATGGGCAGGCAGGAGTTCAGCCATCTCCAGGGAAGCAGGGCTCCGTCATGCACAACAGTTACTTGGGAAAATAAATGCCATCACTCCAAAGGTCCCCCCTTCCTCTTTCCTCCCCCAGCTTTATACGTTGAGCATGACATCATGGAATGATATGGAATAACCCTTTGGTCAGTTGGGGTCAGCTGTCCCAGCTGTTTCCCCTCCCAAATTCTTGTGCATCCCCAGCCTACCCACTGGTAGGGTGGTGCGAGAAGCAGAAAAGTCCTTGACTTTGTGTAAGCACTGCTCAGCAATAAAAAAAATCCCCAAATTACCAACACCGTTTCGATCACAAATCCAAAACACAGCCCTATACTAGCTACTATGAAGAAAATTAACTCTATCACAGCTAAAACCAGCACAGTTTGAGACAAACAGATGTTTCCTTGTCTTGTCAAAATTAAATCAGTGCCATGCAGACACAGAAGGAGAACGACAAAGCAACAAAGCTTCAGACAGTCATTAAAAATTAAGAGAAAGACCAAAATTCCACCCTGCAATACCTTTAGTGACAGAAATTCTAAGTACTTCATTACTAGATCTGATGATACTTAAACTAATGATGAGTCATTCAATAGTTTTAAAAACTGGTGAATGACACCCATACCAGGGATCCCATGCCCATCAGTATTTGCAGCTGGAATGATAATTTGGATAAGTAAGTCCAGTTATAACACTTTGAAAAGACAAAAACTAAGGGAAATTTGCTTACTAGAATTCACAAAAATGTCTCATTGGTATTACCTGAGCAATAAATTGTTCCAAAAACTAACATAGTTAACATTAGTTTTCATATTAGTGATTCAAAGTTTAAAAAAACATTAAATTGCTTGTACCGTGACATGAATAACTGAGACACTTAGGTGAGTAACTGTTCTATACATTTTTCCATTAACATACTTCCCATTGGGCTATTCAGAAAAGTGTTAATTGTGACTAACATTTAATAAGAAAAAATAAGAAGAAAATTTTTATTTGTATCAGTTTTCAAATTAAGGACATAATTATTCTTCAAAACTTATTTTTAAAAAAAAAAATTCTGAAATCCCTTGCCATAATTTTCTGTGACCTTAATGATGGACAGAAAGATATCAAAAATCAAGTCAAGCAGAAAGAAACAAATTTAGAAGTCTTACAATGGTGTTTTCATACCAGCTTTCATGCTTTTTTTCCCAAACTGAAATAGAGAGTTTCTTACAGTGTTTCTATAAACTTTGTGAGAAGAGGGTATAAATGTACTTATAAATTATATTCTGACAACAGGGGAGGTATAAAGACAAACCATATATTTTCTGGGACAACATGATTTACTGACTTCTAGAAGAAACATTAAAAATAAGAAAAGGAAGAAGGAAAAAGTAATGAAAACCCAGAAGCTTGTAAAAATGTTCTCATTCTCTAGGTCAATATAAGAAATTCTGGCTATCTTGCTGTGAAGAGCTTTCCTGTGCATTTGGGTGAATATTATGAAATACTAGCTGTTAAACTCAACCGTGGATAGCTGATATTTTTTTTTAATGAAAGGTAAACTTGTAAATTTTGATCAATTATTAAAAAATGTACCAACATCGTCTCCATCTGTGAAATATCTGTGAAATCAGCATAAATTATTTAACTCTGTTCTGTTCTTCCATTTTGTTTTGTGAAATAATAAGTATCACTTTCATATAGTGTCATTATGGTACATAATCATGAAACCTTGTTCCTCCATGATTGTATAGCATACAAATTATTCTACTGCACATATTTTCTACTTTGATGTTCAAAATTCAGTTTCCACAAACAATTGCCACTCTTTTAAGTTCACTCTGTGAACATTTTCCAGCAACACAAATCATTGGAAAATTTATGAACAGTAACACAAAGCAGTTTACAAATGACACAACATAAATTAAAAATGCAAATTAATATTTTAATTTCTGTTTGTATGTATTTGTTTTATTAGATTTTGTCCACAATGCATTCTGAGAGTTACACAGCAGTTATTATTCAACTTTGAATCACTTTTTTATTTTTTTGTTTTTTCTTTGTAAATTATGAAATCTTTCCCATGAAGGAAAAATACAGCTTTTTTTGTTCTTATGTTGGCATATTTTCTTCTTTTGCTAATGTTCAGCAAAATCAAGCATGAGTAACTAATACAAAAAAATATTATTCTCTTAAACAATGATGAGACCACTTCACTGAAAAGAATATCAGTATTTTGATTTTTTTCCTCTTTTAGAGGTGGGGACAAATTTTGTATTTGTTGCTAGTTCTCTGTTTAATATTTTATTAAATAGGATGCAATGCAAGAAGTTTTCAAACAAAAAGCAATGGAATTATATATTTATAATACTGAAACTGATACAAGAAGAAATAAAAGGAAATTAGGATACACTTTCACAGGCTGCTAAGACATAAAACACTATTAAAATATTTTTTTTCTTCACAGTCCTAGTTGTTCTGTTATTTTCAATGAAACTGTTAGGTCAGACATCTTCAGCAATAACCATGGCCTGTTTTAGTGTCAGCAAAGGCTGTACAATTCCTGTGGCCACAGAGGCTTTACAGTATTGTTTTTAACAGGAAAGGTTAACCACAAGGCTCTAACAAGTTGTTATCTAACATTGTGTTTCTGATTACATACCATCAAATATTGAAGAGCTTCCTACCGAAAGCAATGCTGACTGCCAATTTCGAATGGCAGACAAACAACTTAAGCAGTAAGAAAGTAAGATCAGTCAACATGAGTGACCTATAGAACAGGAATTTTAAATTTGTGAGACAAATGTCTTTTGCTTCAGTAAGTATTTGGATTCACTGAAGGAAACAATGTAAAGCCTAACATGTGAAAGAGAAATAGATATGTGTTGTAAATAGCAACACTGAACACTAATATATCTTACAAATTTTATAAATACACTGTCCCGCCAAACTTACCTAGAAAAATATTCAGCTGTCTATTCCCTTTGTTAAATACCCCCGTGAAAATTACTGTATACATATTCAGTATTATTTGGGTTATGACATTTTTATTTTAAGAATTACTGCATACTTCCATATAAAGCACTTCATAAAATCAGCCTCTGGTTTAATCCTCATCTGTATTTTAATGATGTGTTACCTTATGAAGTGTAAGATTGAAGGTTGCATGCTGAAGACATATTCAGTTCATAGAATCATAGAATCATAGAAAATAAGAATCATACAGTAACAGAATTATAGAATAGTTTGGGTTGTAAGTGACCTTTAAAGGGACATCTTCAACTAGATCAGGTTGCTCAGACCCCCATCCAAACTGACCATGAATGCTTCCAGGGGTGGGGCATCCACAACTTCTCTGGGCAACTTGTACTAGTGTTTAATCACCCGCATTGTGAAAAATTTCTTCCTTAGATCTAGTCAAAATCTATCCTCTTTTTGTTTAAAACTATTACTCCTTGTCCTATCGCAACAGGACCTGTTATATAGTCTGCCCCCTATAAATAAAGGAAGGCTGCAACAAGGTCTCCCCAGAGCTTTCCCTTCTCCAGGGTGAACAACACAAACTTTCTCAGCCTGTCCTCATAAGAGAAGTGTTCCATCCCTCTGATCATTTTTGTGGCCCTCCTCTGGACCCTCTCCAACAGGTTCAATGTCTTTGTTGTACTGAGGGCTCCAGAGTTGGATGCAGGACTCCAGGTGGGGTCTCACCAGAGTGGAGTAGAGGGGCAGAATCACCTCCCTCCACCTGCTGGCCACGCTGCTTTGGGTGCAGCCCAGGACATGGTTGACCTTCGGGTCAATGTTGCCAGCTCATGTCCAGGTTTGCATCCACCAGTACCCCCAAGTCCCTCTTGGCAGGGCTGCTCTCAATCTCTTCATCCCCCAGCCTGTACTGGTACCGGGGGTTGCCCCAACTCACATGCAGGACCCTGCACTTGGCCTTGTTGAACCTCATGAAGTTCACACAGGCCCATTCCTCAAGCTTCTCCAGGTCCCTCTGGATGGCATCCCATCCCTCAGGCATGCCAACCGCACCACTCAGCTTGGTGTCACCTGCAAACGTGCTGAGGGTGCACTCGACCCCACTGCCTATGTTACTGATGAAGATATTAAAGAGTACTGGTCCCAGTACGGACCTCTGAGGGACACCACTCATCACCGATCTCCATCTGGACATTGAGCCATTGACCACTACCCTCTGGATGCAACCATCCAACCAATGCCTCATCCACCCAACAGTCCACCCAGCAAATCCATCTGTCTCCAGTTGAGAGAGAAGGATGTTGTGGGGGATCGTGTCAAAGGCCTTTTAGAAGTTCAGAGAGATGACATCGGTAGCTCTTCTCTTGTGCACTGATGTGGTCACTCCATCACAGAAAGCCACGAGGTTGGTCAGGCAGGACTTGCCCTTGGTGAAGCCATGTTGGCTGTCTCCAATCACCTCCCTGCCTTCCACGGGCCTTAGCATAGCTTCTAGGAGGATCTGCTCCATGATCTTCCAAGGCACAGAGGTGGGGCTGACAGGTTGGTAGTTCCCAGGGTCCTCCTTTCTGCCCTTCTTAAAAATGGGTGCAATGCTTCCCTTTTTCCGGTCACCAGGACTTCACCTGACTGCCATGACTTTTCAAATATCATGGAGAGTGGCTTGGCAACTACATCAGCCAATTCCCTCAGGACTCTGGGATGTATCTCATCAGGTCGCATAGACTTGTGTATGTTCAGGTTCCTCAGGTGGTCTTGAACTTGGTATTCTCTTACAGTCGGAGTGAATTTGCTCCTCCAGTCCTTGCAGTCCATCCCCTCAAGAGGTGTGGGAAGAGATACTGCCAGTGAAGTCTGAAGCAAAGAAGTTGTTGAGTACCTCAGCATTCTCCTTGTCCATTTTTACCAGTTTGCCAGTCTTGCTCAAGTTGGGCACACTTTCTTTGACCTCCTTTTTCTGGCTGACATACCTGTAGAAGCCTTTCTTATCATTCTTTGCATCCTTTGCCAAGTTTAGCTCCAGCTGCACCTTGGCCTTCCTGACCCCATCCCTACACGACCAGGCAGCGTACCTGTACTCATCTCAGGATACCTGTCCCTGTTTCCACTGCCTGGGCATTTCCTTCTTGTCCTTTAGTTTGACCAGCAGGTCTCAACTCAGCCATGCTGGTCTCTTGTTTTCCTTTCCTGATTTCTTACTCCTGGGCATAGATAGCTCTTAATAGTCTGTGGAAAGCGTTCTTAAAGATCTGCCAGCTCTGTTCTTCTCCCTTGTCCCTGAGGGCAGTTTCCCATGGAGTTCAGTTGACTAGCTCCTCAAAGAGTTGGGATCATTCTCGCCTTTGACAGCAACAAATACCAATAAAAAGAATTAATCATTAACAGCTCTTTAATAGGGTCAACTGCAACTATGAAACTGGAAGTAGAGTATTAGCTTATAACTAGAAGATGTCATATTGTAATCAGCCATTTATTAAAGCATCAGCATTAGGCATTCACAACAGTGATTGAACAACAGGATTTTGCTGAAGTGTTTACAATTTCTTCTATGCACAGGCTTTCTGACAAATCACTGCATTAGAATTTTGATCTGTGGCATGACTCATTTGAAATTGCAGTTTATAAGAAGAATGCTACACAAGTATTTTTATTATGATTTTCCATTTTTGTTTTCAGTTGAAGAAGTCTTTTAGTTTAACCTTTGAGACCAAGTATCACAGTGCCAACTTTCATACACAGGCACATACTTTTTATCATATGCTCAGAGAAAGGAAGATTTAAAAAAAAAAATTATTTTAAGACTTTGCTGTTTTACAGAGCTAAAATTTATATTCAAATTGATGAAAGTGGGAAGCCAACAAAAGGAAGAATGAAAGAAGGGAAAACCAAAATTTTGAAAAGCAAGCACAATTAATATTTTCACTTATTTTCCCTCTTTCCCCCTTCTTTTAAAGAGAAAGATTGCATAGCAAATGGTTCTAATGTTTTCCTGATTGTGTGGCAAAGTTAATATAAATAGATTTTGCTTATATTTTCTTCCTGAAGTTGTGAGTTCATTGGTCATTCTAATGTCTTACAGGAGGCCAATGACTGGCCAATGTCTCTTTTTAAAGTCTGCAATGAATGGTACAATGTCATTGATGTTCCTTGGGATGCCCACAAGTGCACAGGCTCAAATCTGCAAAGCGCTGTGAAAGAAAGAACCCATTTGCATTGTGTTAATGCTTGGAGCACTCAGCGCATGCCAAAGAGTACTCAGGACCTTGCTGGATTTTCCCTACAGAACAGAAGATTAAATAGGATGAAAAAAGGCATTACTAATCCACAGCTCGTCTAGCACATACACTATCTGCAGCAGTAAGCACTAGCCAGTAGCTATTAAAGAGAGCATTTTGGTCTTTCTTGAAGAAGAAAATATAGATTATTTTTTATTCTGGGAACTATCTGCTGTGCTTCTTTGATAGAAATAAGACATTTGCAGCATAATTCTTCTACCACTGGTAGCATTACAACCAATGCAACAAAGCTAGTTCTTTGTCCCATATTTCTTAAAGAGAAAAGAATTGGATCTAATTTTTTCCACATTATATCTTCTGTCATTTGAAAGATTTGGATAGCATGAAATAAGCCTGGTAACTATAGATTTGGCTACCAGATGGAAAAAAGATCTGGTGATCTATTTTGGAATTCTGGATAACCAGTGGTTAGTTAAGTAAAGTTATTCAGTACTTCACTCTGTTCATGGGACACTGCTCTCAAGTTCTGATTTAGATGGTAGTTAGTGAACATGTTTAATTCTAGTACCTTGGCAGTCCCATGCAGTTTACAAGGATTATTCAGGTAATTAAAATTCTATGTGATCTTAAGTAACATGTAGAGTCTAAGTTTAATCTTTACTTGCAATACTCAAGTGGCTACTGAGAGAAAACTTTTGTTTTGCATTATTTTAATAAATAATGCTAACTTTAATGCTTGATTAGTCCTGAACATTCAAAATAGCAAGATGCTGGACCACAATGCTGTTAATACCACTATCCTGAAAAATGACTTTATGCAACATACCAGATTCATTCAGCAATCCATTCCTCTGTTTTATTCTTTTGACTTTGTAGGTGAGGTTTAGTATTCAAAATAATTTCATCTAGTCTTGCAGTACTGTCTGTATTTTTATTTTTTCATTCTTTGGACAAGAGAGCACTGACTGACATAGATTTACAGTGAGGTAGTCTTGGTCTCAAACTGTTGAAAGATGTTAAATATAAACTTAGTTTTTCTATCTTCTTCTATGGCCCAGTCATCAAAATAATTGAGCTGCATGAGCAGAAGGTGTCTGTATCCTTGTCTTCTAAATTCAGGGATGTTCCAGCTAGTAGAACTAGATTATTTTGGACCTCAATAATGAATGTAATCAAAGTATACTTGTTATACAAATTTATTATTGGGAGTCTGTCTATACTGAAAAATTCATAGTTTAAATAGTAAAGCCATACATGGTTGGAAGGAAAAATAAATGAAGCACTGGTTTAACATAGAAATGCAGTAGCTCCCTCCAAAGCAAAGTTTTTTAGGCATTATGCCAGTGATGTGTTAAAAAAAAATATTTGCGAAACGAGAAGCAATACTTTCACATTTCCTAACTATGGAATGGTGCTTCTTTTTAAAGAACAGGTTGGAATTTTAGAGTGATAAGAGAAGTGAAGATGCCTGTAATTAATTAAATTAATAAAAAAGCAGTGTAATGATTATGTGTAATGATATCTGAGGCAGTTAGAAATGACCATTAAATTGCTTTGAATAACAGATGTTTAGGCCTGAAAATGATCAATAACATGACTATGAGACAGCTGGCTTCATTAATTGAAGAAATTAGCTAACTGCTAGGAACTTACATCTGGTTACATCAATTAAAAAGAACTGATTGAATAAGAGAGTTGTGCTTCATTGATTCAAATAAAGTAAGTTTAGTAAAAGATTTAAGAAATCACAGATGAGTGTCTTAATTAATAACAAAAATAGCAAAAAAAAGTTCTTTAGTGGTTAAACAGAGAAAAAAGAGTTTGAGCAGACATAAAGAATCAAGTGTATTGAGGGCAGAGACCTGAGGACTTTAGGATAAGAGTCTGGCTAATTGAAATCTGTTGGATCAGACCATAGTAGAAGTGAATGTCTGCCTCATGTACAACCTTTGGTGTACCTAGTGCCTCTTCTACTCATTCAAGAAAACAGGATTCGGGAATATATGTCACAGTCAAAAATAATGAGAGGCGTGTTTAAAACCTCTTCTAGGACACAAAAAATAGAGGTAGGCACCAACAGCTTCTAACTGAAAAAATGTGATCCACAAAACTTCATATCATTAATTTCCATATTCTAAAGCAGCAGAGTTAAATAATTGTTTCTACTTTAGCGTGAAAAGTGTTCTAAACAACAAAACACATGCTCTGATCTCTGCTCAGAAGTATCCTAGTTCAAGCCTGCATATACTTAAGCCCCAATAAAATTCAAAAATCAAGGTCTTTGAGTGACCAAAGTTAAAGGCTCTCCACTGGAAAAAAGCTGAACATCCTTGACCTTGCCAAATCAAAGTAAGAGTTTTGCTGAAAACAGCAAGCAGTGCAGTAGGTACTGAAGGCCTATTGCAATCTGCAGAAGGAGCCTTCAGAAGTCAATAGAGATCTTTCTTGGCTGTAAAGGAGCCTGAGAAGATGAGGAAGGAAAACGAAATTTTCTGTGGGCCTGACATGTACTGTTCAGGTATTGTAGTGTCTTGGGCATCGTTTCAGGCAGAGCAAATATAGACTCCTGTTCTAGAAAAGAAACTGAGCAGGATATGCACAAATGACCAGAAAGGTATCAGAAGCTGCTGAAAGTGCATCCTTCCATCTCCAGGAATGATTATATAATGCCAGTGTACAAAATGCCAATATTAATTCCTTAGAAGCATGCACTAACACTCAAAATTGCAGTGCACATTATACCAGTTCAGCATAAGGCAACATGCTGACTGTTAAGGCTGCAAGCAAACAACTAGACATGGCTGGAGGTTATGTTAATTTGGCAGAACACAAGAAACTATTGCACAGAAGAAAACAAATTGCTGGGCATGAAAAATAACCCGGTGTGTGTGCACATGCACATGTGTGTGTCTACTGGGAAAATGTGCTCAGCATTGTTATTGTGATGTAAAAGGCCAAGAGGGAGGAATCCCCTGAGTGCTTCTGTCCATCTATTTGGATTGCAACTATCTTGTCACTGGACACCACTAAAAAGGGTCTGGCTATGTCTTCTTTGCACCTTCCCTTCAAATATTTATAGCCATTGATAAGATCCCCCCTCAAGCCTTCTCTTTTCTAGGCTGAACAGTCCCACCTCTCTCATTCTTTCCTCATATGAGGTTCTCCAGGCCCTTACTCATCTTAGTGACCCTTTGCTGGACTCTCTCCTGTAGCTCCGTGTGTCTCCTGCACTGGATATTTCCGTAACACTGGTTACTGGCCTCCAACTACATTTTGCACCACTGATCCCACCTTCTGGGCCTGGCTTTTCAGCTGCTTTTTAATTCTTCTCATTATCTGTTCATCCAGCCCATATTTCATCAGCTTCTCTTCACAGATGTTATGAAAGACAATGTCAAAACCCTTAGTGAAGCAAAGATAGACAATATCCACTGGTCTCTCTCCATTTACTTAACCAGTAACAGCAACAGTAATAAAAGAACAGCAGCAGGGTCTGTGCTTCTCTGTCACCAAACTATGTATTCATGAGACCTAGTATTTTGCTTATTCAAACGGGAATTTGTTTTAAAAATGATCAGATGGGAATTTGCCACTACACTTGAGAATCATAAATGAAATGAAATAGAAGAAAAAAACAACCAAGTAGTATTAAACAAACATTAGTCTATATCATTCAGTCATTCATGTGAGAATTTTGCTATTTACAACCTCTTAATAATGTAGTAATGTAATAATGTTATTCCCATTTTCTTACTGCTATTTGCATTGCAATAGGACCAAAGATCCTGTAATTGATCACAATGGCATTGAGCCAGTCACTACATGTAAAGATTGTGTTTCTCATATTCTTAGCTGCTGACAAGATCCAAAAACTGTTGGTTGGTTACTCTTTCTATTCTTTGGCAAGATGGCAGCAGAAATATCCAGGTAGATTTGAATGAGAAGAGGAAGAGAGCTGAAAACAAGAAGTGAAAAAGTTATGGTATTGAGCTAGAATCCCACAAAGGAAATTTCAGAGAAGGCATACCGATAACCATACTGTCATACAAAGACAAGGAATATCCACTGGTTACATCTATTCTGATGTACCTTTAAAATAAAAAAAAAGTAAATGCCTGCATAAAAAAAATTCTCTACAGTTGCTAAATGAAGTCTGGCTATAAAGAAAGAGCAAAGATAGGGCAAATGTGGGACTGCAGTTATTGTTAATACGAATGGCTTGCACATTTGCCACTCTAGTACTTTATTGGTTACCGCTGCACCTTTGATAGCCTGGTAACTTTGGTAACGTAATAATCACTTAGCAGTTAGGTAACATAAAAAAAGAGTAATTATTAACAATAAATCCCTGCAGCTTGACAAATTATAAACATCAATGAAGTAAAGGTTTAGAAATATTTATGTAGCTGCCTATTGCCCTTGTGAGTAGGTAGTGCCTGTGAGGTCTGAAAATGTTTTCCAGACATTAACTAAATGTGTATATAGCATACCTGTAGAAAGAATACGTTATACTATATATAGAATATATTACCAGTGTATAGAACTAATCAAATTTTAAAAGTGCCAGGAATTAAGTTGTATTTTCTGTGTAAACAGATGATTAAAATGAAGAAAGAAACCATTTCGAAAGATAATGTGTATAATTCTCAAATAGTTATTTTTACCTTGTTATTTGGTACTGCAGAAGGAAAACAAAAGCACATATTTAATACTCCTCCTACTCTAGAAATAATTATACTAATTAATCGAACAGTTGTAATATGTTCTTCTGATAGCTCTATAAGTAGCTTCCATTCATATTAATTCTCCTGGTAATTATCCTTATTATAACAACAAATATTTATAACAGCATTCTAAGCACTTATCACCTAAGACCACATCAGTATAATGAAGGTGAAGTGTTATTAGTTTTGCCACAATGCAAACACTTGATTTCAGACCTTATAAAAAGCCTTTGTATTTAATTAACCCTAATGATGACATATCAGACCTATAAAACGCTGCTAGATGTTATATTAGCTAACACAACTCACAAGTCCAAATAATCAACAGTAGCGGGGTCTGATTCAGAACTTTTGTTCTATATTGAAGCTTAATTCTGATAATTGTTTTTACACAGTAATAGTCCTATCACAGTATTCTGTTGAAACCTGACTACGTATGAGAATTGCATTTTAAAATTCCAGTCTTGCAAAATCATGCAAACAACAGGGAACATTAAAAACATTTTATAACTCTTTTAATATAAATTCTGCATTTGCACCTCTGCAGCAGGACAATAAGCCCTACAACTCACTGATAGAGCATTTTAGGGTCTTATCAGAGCGTTCCATAGCCTTCAGATGTATCTCCTACAAGAGGTTTGAAGGCAAATCATCTTGAGGAGGATAGGAGTGAGTAGGATAACTTTTCCGTGTTTCTTCTCTCCACACGCCTGCAAAGCAAGAACAGCAAGAGTCTCTTCTACAGCAGGAACCTTTTTTTTTCATTTTTTGAAGGCAAAGGGAAAGAAGGAAGAACTTTTTTCTGCAGCAGGATGTCTGTGATGCCATGTCTTTGACAACTATTTCCAGAACAATATAGTATTCATACCAACGATTCCTGCTTCCTATGATAAGTAAAATACTGTATTGATGCCTTTTCAGAAAATACCAGCAGAAAGAGAGGGAAATAAATGGAAGGACTGTAGTCAGAAGGTCTAAGCCTGCACCAATTAAGCTCACCAGGACAGAGTTCTATTCTCTTCAGAGGAGCTAGAATTTCGCTCCATAGATTGTACAATTATAAACCCTAAAAGTATTACTTGTGTAACAGGGAATTTCATCACACAAAGTGAATTCTATTAAACAGACCACAGATCCCACGAATAGGAAAAGAGAATTTGTAAGTCTTGAACACTGCAGCTATACAAAAAAACATGTTTTATACACAAATACATGTTATTATTAACGAGCTTTGTTTTATGTTTTCTATACAACTAGACAGTTCTACTTTTTGTTTTTCATCTTTGCTTTTATTTACCATCTAAAAATAATTTAGATTTTCCTATTGAATTTTCAGATTATCCACCTGTTGTTTGAAATTTCACAGGCAAAATAATTTTACTATTTAATGTAATTCTTCCTTGTCTTCCATAATGGCTTCTCTGTTCTTCTCTTTCTCTTTTTGAACTCTGAGACTCTTTGAAAGAGTGGAACAATTTTTTTCCCAAGTGTGTAACTTTTTTTCTCATCAGAGCCAGCGATTGCTTTGGCTCTTCTAAACGTAAGTGGGATTAATTTCTTAAATTTAAGTATTAACAACATTATCACTTTTGATCTCATCTGTATTATTATTAATATGTCAATTTTTTATTTTACCTTCACTAACAAAGCATTATTTATTGGCCTAAAGGTAATTTATTCCCTGTGTTCTGTCTGTTGTAATGTCTTCATTTTAGCTATTTCTCCTCAGACTGCTGTGGATAACACTATGAAATGTAGTTCATTAATTAATACAGGATATTAGCAATAATTTTTCCAACTAAGTCTTGCATGTGCAAGCCTAAAACTGTTTTGCATATTAGTTTATGAGACAGGTCACGTGAGGGATGGAGATCTTATGGTACAAAGCATTCTACGACTATCGTGTTTTTATATGAGACTAAGTGTCCAACAACTGGGGTACTTAAGAACTGAATAACTTTTGAAAAAAAAAGTCATATATTTATGGCTGTATGATGCCATTTTGATATACACACATATAGTTCTAACAAATATACCGAACTGTGTTTTATTACAATATGAATAAAAATTTTATAATCCAGTTTCTAAATATTAGTAAAGATCTATTGGTTCCACACGGTAAGGAGAAATAACAATTCCCTTTCTGAGGCTCAGGTAAGTTGCTGATATAGCAGGATAAGATCTGGTGGAGGTTGCATAGGACTCATGCCAAAGATGTCTTTGAAATCGTACTGGGAACAATACGCAGCATGTGTCCTGCTTATATTTTCTAACTTGAAATGAGAAACTCAAAGTTCTCATAGTAATCAAGTAGTATAAGACTATTGCAAGACATGTCTTTTCATTCTTGCTGTTATTTTTTATTTGATTGAATCTGCAGTTTGCATGTCTCTTGGCCTAAGGTTTCAGGTCTACTAGCGTATACTGAAACTGAGCTGATCACACTTCTCTTGGTTAATACCACGTATTTTCAAAAATGACGTACAACACAAAATGAAGTTTCTGTGATACTACATTCTTCTTGGACCTTCTGAAGCCACATGAGTTATACAAGTCTTATCAGTTTAGCAGGTTGTTCATTGGTAACTCCATTTGGTAGTTCAATAAGTGTAATCTTTTTATATATTTAAATATAAATAATTTCCACCTTGATAATGGTGATGGGTTTTCTCTCATTTCTAAGTAAACAATGGCAATAGAGAATACAATTTTGATTTCAGCAATCATTTTGGGAAAGTTACTCATAACAAATGTCTACCTCCAGTTTTTCTAGTACAAGCAGTAACAGAGACAGTCCTGGGTTCTACACCCCAAATACTAGACAAACACAGATGTCCCTGAAAAACAGCAAGCTAAGTCCTGCAGAAACTCACAGACACATGCCTATACTGATGGGTCCTGCAGTGCTATGATAAAGGAACCACCACAAAACCACTTTCTGTCTTCTGTCTCTCTCATTGAGGATTTATTGCTTAAACATCAGAAATACTTAATTAATGTTCTCTAAGCAGGAAATTTTAGATGCACTAATAGCATTAGATTCCCTTAGGATAACGTTCTTAATTAAGATGCTGGGAAATGCACCTTTAGGAGATATCTTGGGATTGGTTTTCACAGGTATCTCTACCTGCATGGAACTATTTGCATGAAATTTGGTATGTGGGAAAGGATTAACAACATTATCTGAAAGGGCCAAGAGGGAAATGTTTTTAATTAACTTTAGAGTTCTTAAAAATGTATTTCTTTCTAACATTTTTCTTCTTAATTGCTGTGTGTCCTTATAGGAATAATAATGGATATGTTGCCTGGGATCGGTATACAAACAGGAACAGGATCTAAGTGGGAATACCAACGAAGGAAAGGTGCAGACCAAATGTCTCAGCTCATCAGTGCGATGACAGAAAACACTAGTCGCACAAGGGTTTTTCATCACTCCAGACATTTCTGCATATTAGTTCCTCCTGGTAATGACTGAAACAATGTTTGTGCCTGCCCTAGTATATTTGACTAAGTAACACATTGATGCTTAGCCTAAAGCAACATTCCTTCTTTTGCAGTCAGCCTTTGAAAATCAGTGCAAGTTTTGTTCAAGTAAGGAAAGCAAAACTGATCTCATAAATCCTGCAGTCACTTTTGTTCTTCAATCTGATGACACTAAAATACATATTTTGAATATACTATATTGTATTTAAAATGAAATCAAGTAAGGTGAAACAGATAACAATTGAAGCTAACAGCTTCGTAGAATGGTATGAAGTTTCTCATTTTTAAATGTGATCCAGATAATGGAATATTGATATATTCTAAGATTAAAAGTGTAACTAGCTAAAAAGATACTCAGTAAAATTTCGTTACAAGTTACACACAGTTATTTCAAAGTAGCTTTTTATAATCCTTTTTTGTCATTGCAGAAACTGTGATTTTCATCACTTGAAAAATGAATGACACCAGCTTGTCATTTAAACTGAGCTGAACTCTATGGCACTGCAAAAATATTTATATTTGAGTAATAAAACATTTTTTAAGTTTCTTAAGTTTCTTTTTTTCTTTCTTTTTCCCATTCCCATCAGTTGATGAAGTACTGCTTTATGTACTATCACAAGTCTCAAAGTCCTTACGTGTTTTCATTCAGACTTCTCTCAATGCAACAGTCAGTTAAGGATCTGCTAGTGGACTTTCTGTCTTTTTCTACTCCATGTACTTGGGATACACAAAAGATTTGACTCTACCACTAGATACCTGTATCCCACTATTATATTTTTTCTTAATCAGAAAATGTCCAACAAGCGTACAGAGGTGTCTAGAATTTAGTGCAACACTGCTGGACACTACAGGCTACTTATCACTGCACAGAGACCAGGGCTGGAGTGATAATGTGATAAATTTTATCTTCTTGTTACACCCTCCTAAAATGCACTAGGCAGTCTGGCTCTAAGTATTCTTTTCCAAACTGTGGAGGTGAAGGCAATTAGTGATTTTTATGCTGGCTAATTAATAATTATGGTATGTATCTCCATGAGCCAGATAGACAAGTTGAATTAAGAATAATGGATTCATTATCTGCCTATATGTAATCACCATTACATAATCAAAATCATATGCATTAGTTAATATGCAAAAGAATTCTGTATCTATTCTTCATTTAATCTTTTTGCTGATACAGCAAGATAATGTTGTTATAGCTAATGGTCTTAAAAATTGTATCAAATTTTACATCTATATTATAGAGCTTTGCATAAGTCACATTTAGTTAAGTTTACAAACTACTCAGGGACATGACACGTGAAAGCGGAAGGCATAGTATGATTTGTATTGATAGAAAAGTAAACATGATCTGCAGAGAGAAGAGTACTACACTTTGGTCTAGATTAAATCATGATTTGCTCTGACCTGTGTAACCAAAAACACACAGATATCATAACCTTATTTGAATAAAATGGGAAGTTAAATGAAGAACAGGTAACAAATTTTGGTTGGGATAAAGTTAATTTTCTTCCTGATAGCTGATATAGTGCTGTGTTTTGGATTTGGGATGAAAAAATGTTGATAACACATTGATGTTTTTAGTTATTGCTACCATGTCAAGGACAGTCCAGCTTCTCGTGCTGGGCTGCCAGCAAGAAGGCTGGGGGTGCACGGGGAGCTGGGAGGGGACACGGCCAGGACAGCTGACCCAGGCTGGCCAAAGGGATATTCCATACCATATGACATCGTGCTCAGTATATAAAGCTGGGCGAAGAAGAAGGAAGTAGGTGGGCAGATGTTCAGAGTGATGGTGTTTGTCTTCCCAAGTAACCATTCCACATGATGCAGCCCTGTTTCCCTGGAGATGGCTGAACCCCTGCCTGCCCATGGGTGAATGAATTCCTTGTTTTGCTTTGCTTGCATGCATGGCTTTATCTTGATCCATGAGTTTTCTCACTTTTGCCTTTCTGATTCTCTCCCCCATCCCACCGCTGAGGAGTGAGTGAGTGGTTGTGTGCTGCTTAGCTGCTGGCTGGGGTTAAACCACTACACAAATACAGTATTTTATTCATTGTCAGTCAGTTAAATCTGACTATTACACTAATAACAGACCTTTTTTTTTTAATTTTTACTACAGAAACAAATTAAGCCATAGGTGCTAGAAGCTGAATCTGAGGCCCTCAGATTTATCATTCACTATTTAAATGCCCTTTAGCATTCGAAGTCAGACTCTTAATTTTACTTATATGGCTTGATGTATTTTCCTTCAACAGGAAGCAAAACGCAGGCAACAAAAAAGATGATTCCACAGTTCCTGCTGCTCTGTGGTTTCCTCTGCTAATCAACCAAGATCTGTAGCTGTTTACATGAATCCTACTTCTTTTCCAAATGTTTTAAAGTATATTGAGTTGCAAATGATGACACATTATTACCTGTTTATTTAGAGACATAAAAAAATGAAACAAAATTTGATCCATTCCAAGACATGTCAAAATCATTTGGTAGTCCTTTGGTAGTGAAAAATAATAAATGCTATTGCAATTATAAAAACAATCTGAATCTGAATTTAGTATTGCACACATTTTATACAATAAACTTAGTTTTAGAGAATAAATAAATGGTTGTTTCAAACAATAAATAAATATCAAGAAGAATTTAGGCAGGAACATCATATCATATGCAGCAGATGATAATATAAAACATGTTGAAGGCCCTCAAGTCTTTCAGAAACAGAAAATTCTACTACCAAATATGCTTGAAAAGGTGCCCGAATGAATGAGAATTTTCATGCTACAAAACATAAAACTCACTGATTGAGACAAATAAAACAACACTTCTGTTGTTGTTGGTTTGGTTAATGCAAGTTGACATTTTACAAAAATACATTTCATTTCAAAATATTAAAAATATTTTAAATTATCAGAACCAGCTCCATGCAGACCTTATTCGAGTTAGTAATATGGAGTATTATTTATTTTTATATATAGATATATGTTTCTTTTCAGTGGTTAAATTTAAAAAAACTAGTTTTCTCTTCAGTGATTATTATTTGTGATATCTAAAAGATCTGCATTATCATATGTTGTACAATACCCATCTGATATAGGTGTCCTATTTGTACTCCATAGTCCTTTGCCCCACGTAAGTTTTTGGTACCTAGGTGGCCTGTGTTAGAATCATGCAGTACTGTGCAAGATATGGTTGACACCACTAGAAAAAGATTCAGGTGCTATGATTCATTCTCTTATAGATGCCTTTCTCTTTTCATTTGCTGGTTATACTCAACAGGGTAACTAGAGTCTCAATGGGAGAGACCTTAACAGCAGTGTATAAGAGATATCTTTGGTCAAAAGAGGCTTACCTACTTCTTATTTGTTACTATAGATCTTCCTCAGTGTTGATACCTGTTTTAGGAAACCAAGAATGACAAAACCTACCTTTCATAAAATCATGCTGACTGTCATTAATAAATTCCATTTTCAGCCTCCAACCTAAATTTTCCTCACGTCTTAGAAGTTATGTTACTCAGGGTTAAATTCAAACCAGAAATACCTCTGGATTGCCCTTTTACCCTTTTTCTCTCTTCTGTTTCTGTTACTGCTAAAATGGTAAATACAGCCCTAAAATGTTTCCACTTACAGAATAAAAGTCAGAAATCATTGGAAAAGCAGTACAGGAAAGGCCCACAAGTGGTATGATGATTTCTGTTTTCAGACAAAGTGAGAAGGATGTATTTATATAATATACTGATGTAAATAAGGAAAGAGTGATACAGTATCTATTAAGATTACATCTTGTTAAGTCAAAAATCCATGATAATTTAGTCAAGAACCATAAGGGAATTACTTTGGGAGCTCTTTGCACAGCTCAGTTTTAACAAGACTTAGGAAACTGGAGCAATACTAAGGGATCAAAACCTAGTAATGTATGCTTAATCCTATAAAAAGATAAAAAAGGATAAACCAGAGGAAAACTGTTTGGTGTTACTCCTGTGTAAAATAACCAAATGGCTATTTTCGCACTCGACCAATAAAGATTTAGATCCCTTGAAGAGGGAAGGGGATAATATTAGGCTTGCCATGACAAGCTGTGGGATGACATGCCAAGATTAGAGGGACGGGGTGCTAGCGAGGGCCCTCAGCCAGTTGCTCTGAGATGTGCTGGCTACACTGAAGCACACTTGAAGTTGTACAGACATGAGCCAAAGGCTCCTGAGGTAATAGGAGCCAACAGGGAAATAGCAGAAAACGACCTCAAAGGAACAAAGGGGTATCCCTCTAAGAAGGTGACACAGCCCAGATGAAGTGCTTCTACACCAATGCGCACAGCACAAGCAACCAACAGGAGGAGTTGGAAGCCACTGTACTGCTAGAAAGCTATGAGCTTCTTGCTGTTACTGAAATTTGGTGGGATGAATCCCATGACTGGACATCAGCTACCAATGGCTACAGGCTGTTCAGATGGGACAAATGAGGAAGGAAGTGTGGAGGCATTGCCCTCTACATCAAGAAATGGCTAGAGTGTGAAGGGCTGTCTCTGAAGAATAGCCACAAACAAGTTGAAAGCTTGTGGGTAAGAATCCGGATTGAGGCAACAAAGGGAACCTTGTGGTTGGTGTTTACTACAGGTCACCCAACCAAGGGGAGTCTATTGATAAAGCCTTCTTACTCCAGCTACAGGAATCATTGTGGTTGCAGGCTCTCATCCTGCTGGGGGTCTTCAACCACCCCGACATCTCCTAGAAAAGTAGCATGGTCAGCTGTAGGCAATCCAGGAGATGCCTGAAGTGCATGATGGATAACTTCCCATGCCAGGTAGTAGACAGCCCTACCAGAGGGGATGCCATGCAAGTGAACTAATTGGTGACATCAGGACTGGAGAAGACAGCCTGGGCTGCAGTGATCATACACTGGTGGAGTTTGCAGTCCTGACGGGATATGAGTCAGGCAAAAAGTAAAGTCAGGACCCTGAATTTTAGGAAAGCAAACTTCCAGCTCTTCAGGGAGTTAGTCAATAAGACATCCTGGGAAACTGCCCTCAGGGACAAGGGAGAAGAACAGAGCTGGCCGATCTTTAAGAACGCTTTCCACAGACCATTAAGAGCTCTCAATGCCCAGGAGTAAGAAATCAGGAAAGGAAGGCAAGAGGCTGGCATGGCTGAGTCAAGACCTGCTGGTCAAACTAAAGGACAAGAAAGAAATGCCCAGGCAGTGGCAGCAGGGACAGGTATCCTGGGCAGAGTACAGGGACACTGCCTGGTTGTGTAGGTATGGGATCAGAAAGGCCAAGGTGCAGCTGGAGCTGAACTTGCAAGGGATGCAAAGGATAATAAGGGCCTCTACAGTAACAATGAGAAAAATAAGGTAAAAGAATGTGTACGCCCCCCGATGAGGGTACTGGCAAACTGGTAAAAATGGACAAGGAGAAGGCTGAGGTACTCAAAGACTTCAGACTGCCTCAGTCTTCAGTGGCAGTGTCTCTTCCCACATCGCTCGAGGGGATGGACCGTAAGAGAGGGACTGGAGGAGCAAAGTCCCTCCCACTCTATGACCAGGTTCGAGACCACCTGAGGAACCTGAATATGCACAAGTCTCTGAAATCTGACAAGATGCATCCCAGAGTTCTGAGGAAATGGGCTGATGTAGTTGCCAAGTCATTGTCCATGATATTTGAAAAGTCATGGCAGTCAGGAGAAGTCCCTGGAGACTAGAAAAAGGAAAACAGTGCACCCATTTTTAAAAAGGTAGCAAGGAGGGCCCAGGGAACTACTGACCCATCAGCCTCATCACTGTGCAGCTATGCTAAGGCACATGGAGGACATGGAGGTGATTGGAGACAGCCAGAATGGCTTCACCAAGGGCCACATTAATGGACAAGGGAAGAGCTATAGATGTCATCTACCTGGATTTCTGAAAGGCCTTTGACATGGTCCCCCACAACATCCTTGGTGCAGACAACACCAGGCTGAGTGGTGTGGTTGACAACCTGATCTGGTTGACGATGTCCTTGCTCATTGCGAGGGGGTTTAGACCAGATCACCTTTAAGAGTCCCTTCCAACCCAAACTATCCTATGATTTTATGATTCTATGATTCTATTGAAATATAAGTGATTGACATCCAGCATGGTTTCATGGAAGGCAGGTCTTATAAAGCAAAGCCACTGTTTTTCTAGTAGGTTTTTTTTTACACAATCACACATTGGTAAAAGTAATTCTATTGCTTTGACACACTTTTTTCTCCAAGGTATTTTTATTCTACATAACACTTAGAATAATAAGATTGCATTAGGGAATTAATCAGTCAGACATCAGAGCTGAAAATGGTCTCGTTGACATGTCTCAAAATATAATTGTTATAGACGTGGTAATAATGAGCAGGGACATTTCTGCTGTGGATCCTTAAGGGACTGAGTTTTGGTTCTGCACTTTTTAGTACTTCCTGATACGATCTCAATAAATATAGAAAAACTTCATTGAAAGAGTTTGAAAATTACATACAGGATAAAAAATATTGGGAAGGACAAGTTACTAATGCATACTGGGTGACCATGGGCTTCACTGACATTTGTGGGAATAGTTGGAAAGTAGAAATATAGTAACAGCATATTACTACTCTTACCCTCTCTAAAATCATAACTCTGTTCTTGGTGTGGATTTGTATTGCCTCTCACTGAAGTGGATGAAAAGGCATTCTGTTATGAACTATTTAAATCTACCTTTATACTTTTCTTTCCCCATGAATTGGAGGACTCTAATTTTGAATTAAAATATTTGTCCAGTATGTAGGATTGGAATCGTATTTTGTACTCCTGGTTGTCCTTTCTATCATTTGCCTTTGTGAATGGGTGAGTATCCCTCTTAGTGCTCTTCTACATAGGCCCCAGGAAGTATATGATCACCTGTGTTGTCAGTGAATTTATGACATTCACAGCTCTACACCTGGACAATGGGTGCAATCAAATCTCACATTTCATGGTTTCAGCTATTTTTTTGTAGAAGTAAAGTTTATTTTTTCCTTCTTTTCCTGCACAATTGACTTGTGGTAATCAGATTTTTGTTCCTTCTTTCTTTCTTTTCTTCTCCCTTTGAAGCATTATAGATTTGAGACAAAATAAACTCTCCTAAAGCTCACAGAGAGAGCAGACAACCCTATCTCAAGCATTTAATTCCCTTGACTGGCTCAGCACATTATGATCACATTGAGATCCCAATCTGGGTGTAAAAACAATTTTTCCTTAAACTCAGATTGGCAGAGCAATCACCTTTTCAGTGTCGAAGGCTTGGATCATTTGCTTGGATTGTTTGGCTGTATCTTATTCTAAATGGTGATTTCAAGGTCTCTGATTTTCTCTTTCTATGGTATAATCTAAAAGCTGAATCTTGACAGGCTTTAATAAAGTTAAAACCTGCATCACTTTATAGCCAGTAATATACAAGAAATTATGTTTAAAATATCCAGGTGCTTTAAGCTTTAATTCTATGAAATAGTCAAAACCATTCTTAGAGCCTTTATCTTATAAATCATCAGGCTTATGTTAAATTGAAGAAATTATATTGTTCCAAAGCATGACATTTAATAAATGGGTTAGAAAACAGTCCATCCTAAAACAATTTAAAATCTTATATGACTAGATTCAATTCTGTAGAAAGTATCTAAGTTCACCATACAATCATTGGAGAGGGAATTATCCTTTTTGCTTGGAATACCTAACTAGAAGCTATTCTCTGAATAGGTTATTAAATCTGATTTCTGCCCCCACCCATGCAATGAGGTTGGCCTGTTAGTAAATCATGAAACTGCTGTCAACTTCACCTCTGTAAATGGAGCGAACAGGCAATGGTACTTATTTATGAAAGTTTTACATATACAGAAGATACCGTGTCCTCACCATCTACAGAGTAGTAGTAAGTAATCAGAAAAATAGAACCAAAGAAGAAAGTACAAGTTGAAGATTCTTTGAACATACATGGAAGCAACTCAAAATAGAATTCAGTACACTGTATAAAATGCATGTCAAAGTTACTGGCACATGTAGTAGAGAATCATAAACCCACATTAGAGAAAGTACAGATGTATTTAACCTTATGGGAGCTTCAGAAGGAATTGGGTCGGAAGAGCTTCAGGGAAGATGACAGTTATTCCAAGCAAGGACACGTTACTTATCTATCTGGTGCTTGTCAGAATAAGACCCTTGGATTAAAGGTGGAATCAAAGCTCTATGTTTGTAAGGTTTCCTATGTACTTGGTTTCTGCGTAAAAAGTGGAAACTCACTCTCTTCTGGTCTTACAGAGTCAGGAAAGGGAGCAACAAAACATGTCTATACTCAGGTCCTAGAGCCCTTTCATTAGTTAACGTGGATACAGAACTTTGAAAATGCGAAGTAAGCAGCCAACATACAGCATACATTTAAAGAACTTAAAGCAAATGAATCTGTTGTTTTCTGCAATGCAGGAAAAAGTTTTCTTCAATGTTGCTGTTATGCCATTTTGTTATTTGCGTCACTATCAACCCAGTTTCCTGTGGCAGGATCCACATGTGATATCCACTTGAGATATGCTCAGAGTGCACTAAGATTTTAAGTCCATTCCTGCTGTGTAATGTAGCCACAACCACAGTTCTGAAGAGTAAGATTATAAGTATCTCTAGTTTAGGAACCAGACATGCCTATTGCTTTTTAATATTATTACAATTATTATTTTAAATATTTATATTAACTTTCATAACATTTTTTCTTGGACAGCTCAGAGGTTAATTCACCATATTTAATATGGCCTAATCTGGCTGTATTTCTTCTTCACCTTTGCCTAGTTTCACCTGTTTTATTATTTTTCCTTCAAAGTCACACAAGTCAGTATTATATATGTGCCTGAAATATATTCAGAAATATGAACTCCTGACATGTCTTGTGTTTGAAGTCAGTAACACAACTCCCATAGAATGCGTTGGGTGCAAAATGAGGCAACACGGATGTCGCTAACACAGAGCTACCACAACTGAGAGTTCTTCTGAAGACCCCTTAAACTTTTAAAGTTACCCTTAAACTTCAAACCACACTCACTCTTGGATAATGCTCAATGACTAGAATATATTTTTTACTTTCCTTGTAACAGTAAGAAGACTTAATTAAATTTTATAGCATATAATAATCTACCACTTGTGATAAATTAGAGCAAATAGGGTTTTTTCTTTGGTTGGTTGGGGTTTCTTTTTGTTTGCCTGGGTGTTTTTTCCCCAAAATAGCAAAGAACTGTTAATCTCTCACAAGTGACCTTGAACTATGGTACAGTGAACTTTCTTTTCTTTTCTACTTCATATATACTGTTCTAATTGTCAGAAAAAATAGACCATGTGGTGACAAGTGTCCATGCTCTAGCTATACCTCAGACAAAAGCACAGCTTTAAAAAAAAAGTGTCACCAAGTGATTAGAAGCTAGAATGCCTACAGTGAGACTTTTTTTTTCTGAGCTTGACCTTAGCGAGTCACCTAGCTGCAAGTACTCCAAATCATTTTTGATTTGTTTTATCCAAGGTTTTTCTTTTCTCCTCTTTCACCTATATCAGAGACGTCTGTGACACAGCAAGTGGTATTTTGAATAACACTATGAAGGCACCTGAAAATATCATTGCACATCAGGTACATTCATTACAGCATGAATAAATTAAATGAAGATTCAGCATTTGGAGGAAAATTGTATTTAGGAAATTACATTTACTTGAAGAAAATAGATGCATAAACAGTGATAAACCCTCAAAACCCAGTAATACGAAAGAATAAACAAAGCTCTCTATCCTATTTCAAATGCCTAGTTTCTCAATGGAAATGTTACTCTATGTTTAATTTTCTATTTTCTGACGCACAATTATAGATGCAATGCATGTATGAGCAATTTTAGATATTGCAGCTTATTACAGGTGTCATTGCAATAAACTATAAAGATGCAGCACATTATTTAGGTAGTTTCCTATAAATATGACCACCTTTAAAAAGTATTAAAGTTGTTTATGGTATTTCTTATTTATAGATCTGAGTTTTCATATATTATAATTTTTATGAAGGTGTGCCAGATTTTGCCCAAACTAACTCTTTTATTTGAAAAAAGGTATGCAGAGAAGATCCATAGTGTTACATTTTAATTCTGGAATATAATGTTCCTTCCATCAGGTACAATATTTTGCACTCATGTTGCCTTTTCTAGAAAACAATAAAAATAAAGCAGTTTTATACAAATGCATTTTAAAAGTCTCTCTATCAGTCTTTTCATTCCACACACAGAAGAAATCTATCATTACATTCCATTGTGTAGTAACTGCGGGCTATTGTTAGCATTTTAATAAAGTTCACAACTGGCTGTCATAATACAGAGAGTTATTCATTTAATATCTCAAATGAAATCTTCACTCTTATTTCTGTGATAGTTTGAATCTCATATTGCATGGCTCAAGCCACAAAAAAACCCCAACTCTTTAAATGGTTTATTGGCATATCAGTACTTTTTTATTGATCTTGATAGAATAGACTGAGACACTTATAAATTGACATTCTTCTTCTTTGTTTAATCAAATTTGCAATAGTATAATATTCAACAAATTTAAAATCATATTTCAAGAAGGCAAGCTTTTTGCTTTTCATAAAGCAACCTGTAGTAAGGTGTTTTTTGTCATGAGATTGAACATATCCACCACTACTTTCATTCTATGTTTACTTTAAAAATAAAAGAATTAAGTACTTCTTATTCAGTGATGTAGGTTAATTTTCCCATCCACTCGTCATCTGAGTACATACATTAAAAGACCATCTTCTATATTTTAAACACAAATTACTCTAACTCGTCTGACCTACACTTTCTGCCTTTAAAATATTAACTGTTAGCTAGTTTCAAGTGTCAACCTGATCAAATTCCTCAGTAGTAAAGCAAATGTAATTATTTCATTTTGTAATATATTTGTTATAACTGGCTTCCTCTGTAAAGCAAAAAGACTGTTTTCACTAATGTCAGAATAAGCTTCAATTTTGTAAGAACACAACAAGGTCCAAAACAATATGGTCACTTTGACGTCAATCTGGACAGACAGATACAGAAACATTCCTGGCTATTGCTATGGATAGGTATAATAAAAAAGTTGGCATTTTCAATATCTGATGTAACCAATCTGACATTTTCAAGTCTGTAATAATCCATAGCATGAACATACGTCAGTATTTTGTCTCGTGAGTGCTTTTGCAAATGCTGGTACGAGCTCAGCTTCTGCTCCTTGTAATGGTGGAATCTCCTGCAAAACTGACAGAGGAGGTGCTTTGATCAGAAAGTGTCAGGGGTTCCTCCTGTCCAGCCGCTGGCATCCAGCCTGGGGAGTCTCGAGGCCCAAGGGTTGTCCATCTCAGGGGGATGGGCATGGCTGCTGCTTTCCTGTTTACAAGTTCAACCAGCAGCAATGCTGAGAGGACATCCCAGACATGCACACCCAACGCGCAGAGGGGACACTGACACAGATGTCTACATGACTGCCACAGCCAGGGCACTAGCGGCATTTAACAACACCCACATGTACTGGGTGCACGTCGGTTACCAGAACTGACATAACACGTAACCATAGATAGCCAGGTCCTGTTCTCCTTCAGCCAGTCAGGCCTGAAGTTCACACAAATGCCCTCATTCTCTGGATTTACACGCACATGCACACACACACGCACACATTTGCAGATCTCTCGAGCATCAGCATCCTCTGTCTGACCGTTACACCTGCCTGCCTCGCAGCCATTCTTATCTGCTCCACTGGTCTCCCACTCACTGGCTGGTCCAGCTTGGTAGTCTCTAGCAAACACACGTGAACTCTCACACGTCTCACACACACACTCCACACTCATTTGTTCCCCCCAGTACCAGCATGGATCCTTGACATGGACCTGGGACGACCTACTCGCCATCTGGTCCACACTCACACACATCGGGTTAGGGGAAGATACGAAAGCAGTGGTCCCCAGGCCGCTGGCATGCAGGCACATGGGTCCTATCCCCACTCCAGCCGGCGCTGGGACCCTCACTTGCTCCAGCTGTTGATACCACAGGCACAAGGGCCCTGTGGCCTGAGGTCTGACTCCAGCTGCTGGCGCTTGCATCAGTCACAGCAGCCCCTTAGCTGGTCCACTCCAAACACATGGATCCCCATGACCCAGGTACCTCCGAGCTGCTGGCACGGAGCTTCTCACTCCTTCCGTTTGCTTGCACCATGAATGCATGGGCCACTCTCTCCTGGGTCTCACATCTATCGCTGATACTTGTCAACCATTCTAGCCTCTCTAGTTGCTGGCTCCTAGACCTTGCAGTACTCACACATGGGTTAAGAGTGAGATTACATAGAAAGACAATTAAGGAAGGTTTTAAGTAGAAGATAAGATGGCTGCAGTGATCAGGCAGACTAGCAACTGTTTAAGTGTGGCCAGCTTCTTTAATACTTGCTCCCCTCTGTTGCTCCTCACTAATTCCTGTCGCCTAAATATTCCTCAGCAAGTTTTGCCTAGTCCCACATGCCCCCCTCAAACATTCAAAATCCTCATGTTCTCTGTCATCTTATCAGTTATAAAGCCCGGGTTCTTATCAGTTATAAAGTCCAGGTTGGCCCTCTCCAAGACCATGTCACATCAGTTGGTGGTTGAAGAGTTTCAATCTTTGTCATGGTCTCCATTACCGTTTATCAGGTTTGTGTCTCTTGTGAGTTTTGTTTATCACTTTCCCTTTCACTTATTATCCCCTTTGAAATAAAAGTTCTTTGATCTAACTATCTTACTGAAGCAGATGGTCTCACAGCCCACACATCCTTACAGAAGTATTTTCTCCATTTTCTCAGGAGGGGACTATTCCCACATGTTTGCATCGTCACCCAGGGCAAGTTTAATACATGAAAAGCTTTGATAACACAAAACTAATTTTCATAGGAAATCATTTTACAAAATGTACTTTTTCACATAAAATTGGAACTGTTTAAAGAAAAGAATATATTACACTGTATAAAGACATTTTAGTGATTATTGTACCTGTTATGGCTTCCTTAGTAGTTACACAGATTGTATATAATGTAGCCAGGACTGTAGAATTTATGATTATGAATTTGTACTCTCATGTAGTTTTGGAGTCAAAGAACTTTCCCTAACTACATTTCTGTAGATGGCACAAGTCAATCAATATTTATCTATGTTGTTCTTCTGTCAATAACAGAAGTATTTCAAAGGCAGTTGTTTTTCTGTATGCATGCCTTCCATCAACACATACTCCCTAAATATCAATAAAAAATACACAAGTGAAAAAATTGATACAAATTTCATGAAGGGACACTTCAGACCACTGCCCTGTAACATCTCCATGCCCTTCCTATACATTTAAAATGGGTATTTCCAAGAGTTAAAATAATTTAAAAAAGGAAAGGACAGAAATGAGAGCAGTTTGTCAAAGTCCCCAGTCCATACAGCTTTGCTAACACACAGAAAGAAATTATCATCCCGCATATAATAATGGTCTTCTGCATAAAGTGTTTCTATGAGACTGCAACTTTGCAACATAGTTTGGATCTATTTCTCTCTCCACAATTCTTAAACAAAGACAATGACTTGTATTTTACTGAAGGAACATTTTTAGTTATAAAAGAACTGCAACAGCAGTATTTGCTTTGGTATAGCTGAATAAACATTGATTGCATAATATTTAAAATATATTTTGGGAAATAAAAAGGTTATTTCTTTTCAGCAATACTAAATTTAACTTATTATTATTTATCATCTAAACTGTAATCTCTTTCTTTTACATGAGTACTTAGGAGGTCTCTAATCACAGCATCCTGGAAAGAGTTATTGCTGTGCCGTTTCAAAGCTTGTGATTATCTTCTGGCAAAGATACTGTTGTGTTTATCCATACTATATTCTGCCGATTCATACATACAAAATAATATTTCAAAGTGTCGAGCAGCACATTTTCATTTAGGTTTGAAATAAACACACTTTAATCCTTCATTATATTATATGGAATACATTTGATTTCAGGCAGAGAAAATAACATGTTACTGTAAATATTTCAGGCAAGACCAATATGGAAATAGCACTGATTTAACATTTTAAAATTCAGTAGGAACTGTAGACTTTCCATATTCAAGACTGATTTAGAAATGTCTGAAGACACGTGGCATGAATGTAGAGATTTAGGAAAAGTATTTTTGTTCTTTATTTGTGAAATGGCATGTTTTAGGTAAAAAAATAATAGGTAACAAACAAGTAAATTTTAGTGTTAAGACTTCTCTGTGTTGTAGAAGATAACAACATGAAGTATTTCTATGCATACTAGCTACGACTAACTATTTAACATATGCATTATGATATTACAAGAGAATTGTGCAGACAATGGTTTGTTCACTTTTACAAGTCATGAAGTAGGAAAACACAATTTCTTGAACAACAAAAACCACTCAGTTTAAACAGGAATAAGAGAAATCCTATGTTTGAAATTATGAGAAGAAATTTTCAAGAAAATGAGATGCTAACTTTTTATTAACAATAATATATTGTTAAAAAAAGCTCACCTGGAGCTGTGTAAGGAATCTGGGGGTAAGGAAGAAATAATTTTTTTCCCGTTGTCTAGAGATTTAGGTCACTGGCTAGCATATCAAAATATAGAATTAGTGCTAGTACAGATTCATTGATCAATCGTAACAGTAGAATATGTAACAAGTACCATCAGACTTGAGAAACATGCAGAATCACCATCTGTCTGTGCCTTATATACCACAGAAGAAATCACATTGATACTTGCTCTTTAAAGGCGTTCATGACAGCTTTGCTCTTGTCATGTGACAAACTGTTGCACAAGTGATGATCAGGCTTTAATTGAATTTAAAAGCCCAACTCCCATAGTTTCTGAGGAAAACTAAAATTTAAATTTAGAAAGGAAATGAGTCAACATGGCGAGCAAGGACTTTTGTGCATGGGAGTGTGTTTTACTAACATGGCCCAGCTGGTGGTTTGAGCTGGAGCCTGACAATCTTTCTGCCAGGATGACTCCACCCTGCTGTCCTGCAGAGGAGCAAAGGAAGACTGCACTCACTCCCCCAGCAGCTAAATGCTTTATCCTTCCCATCTCCTTTGCGGGGTGGTCAGAATCCTACCAACTCCTGTTGTATCCATTTGAAAGGAGAAGCTGGGCTCCCACAAGGGAGTTGCAAGCTAGACTTCTTGGCTGATGGAATGGCATGAATCCTATCCCCCTCAAGGCATCTCTGAGCTGTAAGGAGTTGCTGCACTTTGCTCAGCACTTATGGCACTCAGGCCTCCTGTGAAGGATGCAGCCTAAGTCCTTTCTGACAAAAGCTGAGGTCAAGTGTTTCCTTCAAATCAAGGCCAAGTGATTTTAGCCAACAATTCAGCAGTTATGAGATTTAGAAAGGCAGAGGTACACCTGTGTCCAAATCCTTTATCTTTCTGACAAGACTGAAATTCCCATCTTTGACTTACTAAGGTCAGTCTGAAACCATTAAGCTGTATTATATTTTTAAAAAGAGATAAAACAGTTGTTCATTTTTGCTTGGAATATTAGAGGATTAACTGGAAGCAGATATATCTGCAGGGTATTCAGCCCCCTGAGCTGGAAGATGGGGATGGAGAGCACAATAACCCACCCATAATCCAGGAGGAAGCAGTTAAGGACCTGTTAAACCACCTGGACACCCACAAGTCTATGGGACCTGATGGGATCCACCCAAGAGTACTGAGAGAGCTGGCGGAGGAACTTGCCAAGCCACTCTGCATCATTTATCAGCAGTCCTACTTAACAGGAGAGGTCCCAGAAGACTGGAGACTTGCCAATGTGACGCCCGTCTACAAGAAAGGCCGGAAGGAGGATCCTGGGAACTACAGGCCTGTCAGCCTGACCTCTGTACCGGGGAAGATTATGGAGCGGTTGGTCTTGAGAGTGCTCACAGGGCACCTGCAGGACAACCAAGGGATCAGGCCCAGCTAGCATGGGTTCATGAAAGGTAGGTCCTGCTTGACCAACCTGATCTCCTTCTATGACCAGGTGACCCGCCTAGTGGATGAAGGAAAGGCTGTGGATGTTGTCTACCTGGACTTTAGTAAAGCCTTTGACAGTGTCTCCCACAGCATTCTCCTGGAGAAACTGGCGGCTCATGGCTTAGACAGGTTTACTCTTCGCTGGCTGAGGAATTGGCTGGATGGCCGAGCCCAGAGAGTTGTGGTGAACAGCGTTAAATCCGGCTGGTGGCCGGTCACAAGCGGTGTTCCCCAGGGCTCGGTTCTGGGGCCGATCTTGTTCAATATCTTTATAGATGATCTCGATGAGAGAATCAAGTGCTCCCTCAGTAAGTTTGCAGATGACACCAAGTTGGGTGGGAGTGTTGATCTGCTGGAGGGTAGGAGGGCTCTGCAGAGGGATCTGGACAGGCTGGATCGATGGGCTGAGGTCGACTGTATGAGGTTTAATAAGGCCAAGTGCCAGGTCCTGCACTTTGGCCACAACAACCCCATGCAACGCTACAGGCTTCGGGAGGAGTGGCTGGAGAGCTGCCTGGCGGAAAGGGACTTGGAGGTGCTGGTTGACAGCCGGCTGAACATGAGTCGGCAGTGTGCCCAGGTGGCCAAGAAGGCCAACAGCATTCTGGCCTGTATCAGGAATAGTGTGGCCAGCAGGAGTAGGGAAGTGATCGTGCCCCTGTACTCAGCACTGGTGAGGTCGCGCCTTGAATCCTGTGTTCAGTGTTGGGCCCCTCACTACAAGAAGGATGTTGAGGTGCTGGAGTGTGTCCAGAGAAGGGCAACGAAGCTGGTGAGGGGTCTGGAGCACAAGTCTTATGAGGAGCGGCTGAGGGAACTGGGGTTGTTTAGTCTGGAGAAGAGGAGGCTGAGGGGAGACCTTATCACTCTCTACAACTACCTTAAAGGAGGTTGTGGCGACGAGGGTGCTGGCCTCTTCTCCCAAGTAACTAGTGATAGGACAAGAGGAAATGGCCTCAAGTTGCGCCAGGGGAGGCTGAGATTGGATATTAGGAGAAATTTCTTCACTGAGAGGGTGGTCAGGCATTGGAACAGGTTATCCAGGGAGGTGGTGGAGTCGCCATCTCTGGAAGTGTTCAAAAGACGTGTGGATGTGGCACTTCAGGACATGGTTTAGGGGACACGGTGGCGCTGGATTAATGGTTGGACTTGATGACCTTGAAGGTCCTTTCCAACCTTAGTGATTCTGTGATTCTGTGAAGAAAGACCGGAAGGTGGATCCTGGGAACTACAGGCCTGTCAGCCTGACCTCTGTACCGGGGAAGATTATGGAGCGGTTCGTTTTGAGAGTGCTCACAGGGCATCTGCAGGACAACCAAGGGATCAGGCCCAGCTAGCATGGGTTCATGAAAGGCAGGTCCTGCTTGACCAACCTGATCTCCTTCTATGACCAGGTGACCCACCTAGTGGATGAGGGAAAGGCTGTGGATGTTGTCTGTCTGGACTTTAGTAAAGCCTTTGACAGCGTCTCCCACAGCATTCTCCTGCAGAAACTGGTTGCTCGTGGCTTAGACAGCTGTACTCTTCGCTGGGTAAAGAAATGGCTGGATGGCTGAGCCCAGAGAGTTGTGGTGAATGGCGTTAAATCCGGCTGGTGGCCGGTCACAAGCGGTGTTCCCCAGGACTTGGTTCTGGGGCCGGTCTCATTCAAAATTTTTATTGATTATCTGGGTGAAGGGATCAAGTGTTTCCTCAGTACGTTTGCAGATGACCCTAAGCTGGGTGGGAGTGTTGATCTGCTGGAGGGTAGGAGGACTCTTCAGAGGGATCTGGACAGGCTGGATCTATGGGCAGAGGTCAACTGGATGAGGTTTAATAAGGCCAAGTGCCAGGTGCTCCACTTTGGCCACAACAACCCCATGCAATGCAACAGGCTTGGGGAGGAGTGGCTGGAGAGCTGCCCGATGGAAAAGGACCTGGGGGTGCTGGTTGACAGCCGGCTGAACATGAGCCGGCAGTGTGCCCAGGTGGCCAAGAAGGCCAACAGCATCCTGGCCTGTATCAGAAATAGTGTGGCCAACAGGAGTAGGGAAGTGATTGTGCCCCTGTACTCGGCACTGGTGAGGCCGCACCTCGAATCCTGTGTTCAGTTTTGGGCCCCTCACTACAAGGACATTAAGGTGCTGGATTGTGTCCAAAGAAGGGCAACGAAGCTGGTGAGGGGTCTGGAACACAAGTCTTATGAGGAGCAGCTGAGGGAACTGGGGTTGTTTAGTCTGGAGAAGAGGAGGCTGAGGGGAGACCTTATCGCTCTCTACAACTGCCTGAAAGGGGGTTGTGGCGACGAGGGTGCTGGCCTCTTCTCCCAAGTAACTAGTGATAGAACAAGAGGAAATGGCCTCAAGTTGCTGAGATTGGATATTAGGAGAAATTTCTTCACTGAGAGGATGGTCAAGCATTGGAACAGGTTGCCCAGGGAGGTGGTGGAATCACCATCTCTGGAAGTGTTCAAAAAATATGTGGATGTGGTGCTTCAAGACATGGTTTAGGGGACATAGTGGCGTTGGATTAATGGTTGGAATTGATGATCTTGAAGGTCTTTTCCAACCTTAGTGATTCTGTGATTCTGTGAAGAAAGAACAAGCATAAGGACAATAGGTTCTCTGACCCAGTGATAAAAACATTTAACCAACAGAAGGATGGCTTACATTCTATTCCACACTCCTAAGAATGACTGGTGTTTTTTGTAACCTCTGCTTCTATTTTTATTTAATAAAAAATGCATTAACTTTTTATACAAACAAGCATATTATATACACAGTGAAACATAAATTTACAATCCTCTTTGTTCCCTTACCAGGCATATTGACTGAGCTCAAGCTGATCCAAAGTCATGAAAAGAATGTAATTGTAACAAAGAAAGTGCTGGTTCTTTTTTTTATTGTAGAAGAGTATGCAAGATTCTTGTATTATTCAGAATCTGCATTCAGTGCAATAATAAACTTTTAAAGGCTTTTGGACTTTTTTATTTTAAATCACAAATCTTTTTGTGTCTCCTTTATGGTATTTCTGTGACATATGTCCTTGGTCTCATTGTTGAACTAAGTAGATATAGAAGGACTGTTAACATCTGTAACTGTTGAGCCAGTCCTGCTAGTACACTGGGGCTTTTAAGTGCCCATATCTGTTGTACTTAACCCCCTCGCCATGCTCAAAACGAGAACAGATGCAACGCTTCTGAAATACAACTGAGCGTGCTCTTACTCATAAGTCTAATGTTTCCTGGAAATGTATCAAAATAACTACTCCAAAACAAGGACTTCCATATTAGCTTTTGTTGAAATAATGACACCAGAATAGGTATTTTCATATTTCGCCTGATGTAGAAATTCTGAGAGTTGTATTAATCTTACATTTTCCTACTCCCTCGTTATTAATTTTGATCCTTATTCACAACTTTTTTTCCTCCAAATGATTTACCAATAGAGGGCTTAATACAATTAACATAATAGAGGCCTACAGAAACCTGCTAAACTGCTCTAAACACAAATAACTTCAGGCTGTTTTGAGCTCAGGAAGAACACAGGAATGGAAAGAATTTACTTAACAAATCTTTTAATACTCTTAGAAGAATAGGTTGCCTTTAATAAGAATCCATCACTGATAAATGTTTTCCAGCCTGAGTAAAAGATTTGTATGTCAGACATGGTGAAACAATCTTGTTTATCTGTTATAATTATATTGTGAAGTAAAGATGTTATTTTCAGTGATCAGACTACACAATTCTGCACAGCTCAAAAGGCAGAATTAAGAAAAAAATTAGAAAATACGTGAGTTTTCACACTGAAGTAATTGCAAGAAACTGTTGACTTTAGCTAACTAGCTGTAAAACAAGTCATAATCTGAGAGAGAAGAGGGAAAAAGGAAAAGAAAAAAAACCAGAACTCAAAGAGTGATGTTAGTTAGTTGATAACAAGAGAACTCAACCACAGGAACAAAATTTTCTTCTCATGTATTTCCCCCAAACTATGTGTTAGTTGTATAGGACTAGATGGTGCACAATAAGCAGAGGACCTCTAGGACTCATTGCATCTTTCTTCATACTGTCTTGAGCTGCTGGACATTCTTCTGAGTCAAGACACATAGACCTTTGATGCATTTCCAGGCTCTTCAGAAAGGAGTTTGGAGCTAGAGGATAAAGGGAAAAGATGTTAATCTCCCACTCCAATGTTCAACATAATACAGAAAAGCACAGCTGTGAGTTTTTGCAGTGATGGATTAACAGTATAAATAGCCAGTCCTCAACAGCAGCATACACATCATCTTTAATTTAATGAAAATCAAATTATTGTTTACTATTTTTAAATTATACTTCCAATCCTTCTAAAACCTGATCTTTCCCTTCTACCTCCTAGTATTTCTACACAACAGCAATCTGTTCTAAATGGAACTTGGACAAAGTAAATCTAATATATACCTGTCTTGAGTGTTTTCTTGCTATTTGCAGTATCTGTTCTGTTTCCGCTAAGATTCTTCCTCTGACTTGAGTGATTGCCTTCCTTCATGTTTGAGTGCCAGCTATGCTCTGAAAGTTAACCACAGGATGCTGTACTCAGAACTAGGCAAGTCAGTAGTTTTATGTTACAATTACTGTGCTTTAGTCATTATTAAATTTTTAATTTCTTTTGTAGGCAAGTATTCCTAGTGATACACAGCCAGAAAATGCATGTCCCTAGCAAAGTAGCCAAAAGTGGCTCTTCCCCTAGGAAGAGAAAAAAAATATTCTGGCCTGCCAGTAATATTTTGGAGCATCAACAGGGAACGGTAAGCAGTTTAGCAAGAAAACAAGAGCTGGTGTAAACCCAGGTCCTTAGAGATAATGAAGGCTTAAATCTCCTAGGAAAGATAATCATATCTAGGAGGTTTACCACAGTAATTCATTTTCCTGAGCAGAAACTAACGCCAAGCTCTCAAGCCTGTTCCACAGACGAGATGACAGATTATTCTTTGCAAAGCTAATTGAAACAATGCCATGTAGCTACAGCAACAGGATTAGCAATGTCAGAAACAAAGTAGGGTGACGGAGTGAAATGCCCTATATTTACAAAAGATACCCTTCTCAAGTTCTTTACAGAGACAGGAAAGACTCTTCTCCAGAAACATTGTTGTGGACTTCCCTATTACTCCATAATCAAACCTAACTATCTATGGTTTAAAACCAGCAGAACTGATAGGCTTTGCTGTAGAATTGGTTTTCTGCTGCCTAACATAATTTATCTCATTGCTCATGATTACATTCCTGTATAACCAGGAGTAATCCCCCATGGAGTTCTTTATGGTAGCAAATACAAGCAGAAATGCCAAATGAAGGATTGCAAAACATGAAAGGAGGTACTTGATCTGCTGTACCGATTTGGTTTGAAAAAAAGAACCAGACTGGGTTTTGTTCTTTTGCAAAATACAGTACAAAGTCCTGTAAAAGTCAAAACATAAGCTCCAACTTTATGCTTTAGTTTCAGTGTGGTTTTGATCTACTTCTAAGTTATCGGATGTGTACACAGCTCTACTTCATTATCATGCTGAGGAGAAAATAACCCCCCTTGGTTCCTTTTGATGACCTCTTTTTTGTCTCTCTCTAATCCTACTGCTCAAAAATATAATGAAACACACCATGCTGCCACAGCAATCACAGAGAACACATCTCTGATCTTAAAAATAATCTTGGCGTGTTTATACCCCTTTGGAGTTTTCTGGTTAAGTCTGTGGAAAACATCAATATGGCAGTGTGAAGGAGAATCCTTGCAAAAGGCTCTAGAGCAGACTTGTAGAAGTGTTTAGGTACCTAAAGAGCAGATAGATGATACATGATGTTTCCAAAAATTCTCTGATTTTCACTGATTTAAAGGAAAATTCTCTTCCCAGATTCCTTTGAAGATTTTGCACCTGACTCCAACTACAGTTAAGCACTTTTGAAAATGTCATTAGATACCAGTTTGCCACTTTAGGTATCTAAATGACTTTTAATATCTTGTTCTACACCTCTAGCAAACTGTGGAGGAAAGGAAGGGGAAAACAAGGGAAAGAGCAGAAACCAGGAACTCAAGGCTGTTTCAAAAGGTTGCTTAACATTCATTGTATTCAGTGCCAGCGTGCCCCAGGTAGGTGTTGAAATGGGAGTAAATGTTGACATCACTCAGTTTTGTCCATTCAAATTATCCAGTTGCCTAGGCAGTCTCTGTAGGTTCCCTTTGTCATCAGCAGTTTGAACTAGGTTTCTTCAGAGGGTGGTTCAGAGGATCCTAACTGAGCTGCTCTGAACTACTCTATGGAGGAGTGTTTTTCTTTCCAGTACAGGGACTGGGAACCAGCCTGGCTGGTTACTTTACTTAGACAAATCAGGTATTAAAAGTTGTACCAAGTCAATAGACCCTGTAACATTTATTTTTAACTATTGTGTAAGAATGCAAGACTATTGTAACAATAGGAATCATTCGGGAATTTCCAACTGTAGGCAAAGAAATGCAGCATAGCATGGTGATTTTTGATATGTGATTTAATTATTAAGGAACACCAGAATTATATTGCCCATGAATATTACTGAAAGCATGTTTTCATTTCCTCTCAAAATGAGAAAGCTCATTTTCAATTCCATCAACACTCATTTTGTACTCTTTGTCAATGTTTAGTTTTTTTTAGGTTTTATGTAGGTTATTATTATGTAGGTGTGAAAATTCAGAGTTGACCATAGGGAAACTGTGTTATGTGTAGAATACATGGAACCCTGATGTGTTTCCATGGAAGTAACTATTTTATTCCTTTTTAATCCAAACTTTTTCATTACAAATGAACGGAAAAAGTGGACAACATTTTAATTAAAAAGTAAAATGCAGAATGAACTGAAAACCTAATCTTGCTTCTACAGCTTTTGGCATGGACTCTTACACATCTCCAGAACCTCATTACAGATAGAAGAAGTAAACAGCCTACAACTGATCCTGTGTTTGTCCTTACTGAATTCCAGTTTGTTTTTTTACAGTTTGTGTCTTGAAAGCATAACAACTGCAACATAACTAAAGAACTGACTGAATATTGAAGGAAGATAAATTAATAATGTACTGCAATGTAGTTAGGATTTTTTGTGTAATGCTTGTTTTTCCTCTGAGTATATAAAATACATTGTTTAGCCATGGGAAATTAAAATTTTACTGAAAAGCTAATAAGATATACAAGGGCCCAGCTTTCCACAAATATCAGAATGACTATTTAAGTATTTCCCATAGACTGAAAAAATTCCAAGAGGAGATAATTAAGGGTATTATGTCTCATAATACTCCACTCAGTTTACTAGAATGTAAAGAACATAAGAAAAGATAGATTCTGCTCCCTTCCCTGCATTAGGGGAAGAACAGATTCGAACTTAAATCCTTCACTTCAGAAGAAGGCTTAACTGTCCTTCCTTCTAGAAAATTTCAAATTAGGGTGGTGTGAGATGTCTCACTGGAGCACTGGACTACCCTGGAGAGTAGAACAGAAAAGTAGAATATCTGGGTTCCAGTATTTACACATTCAAATTCTTTAGATAGAGTGGAAAAGCAATGCTTTCACAGATCCTACAGAGATGATTATCCAAACTCCTCTCAGAAAAAGAAGAGCAAGACATGGTGAGATGCATTTGGATGAGGTCGGTAAGGTGGGTTCAAGTATTGATTAAAATTTTAATCTAATTTAACCTATTTAATTCTAAGCTGAACAAGTTCTTTGCCTTCTGAATTGCTGGATGAGAAGCATGAAATACTACTGCTTCAATCCAAACAGCATTGTGACAATCAAAACTCTGTGTTTGATGGGGGATTTTTGGGCACATCCACTTGCAGGAAAAACAAATCAACCAACTCTACTGTGGTTTCCCAGTATCCCAAGAATACTGATTTGCTATTTTCTAATACTGGTTAGCTGCCATTTGTCTTGGGATAACTTACAGTGAGCAGTACAACTGCGAATTATGTAAACACAAATGCAGTAACAAAGCTCTCTTGTTAATGATGATTGTTTCTTAGTAATTGTATGTATCATTCCTGTAATTATAATGTTATTTATTATGTTAATTTACCACAGTATTCCCATTAATTATTTCTAAATGTGATTGGACTACTTGCTATTTCTGACACTTGGTGCAGTTAGGAATGACGTGGCCCACATTTTAATTAATTCGTTAATGTTTCTGTTGTTTGGCATGTGCTGTACTGTGTACTGCTTATTTTGCAAGATTTTTTTTTTATTCCTGCCTTTCCTGCTGAAGTAGCTTGTTCTAAAGATGCAGCATAGAACAAAGGTATTTGCCAAGTTAAAAAAAAAAAAAAACAAAACTCTCTCCGTGTATTCCCTAATGCTCAGCTCTATATTTCTACTGTTAGATGGAGCCTTAAAAAAAAAATATTTTTTTTATGTATATATGATTATCCCTTAGAAATCGGATATAAATGATACATTAGCACCAGCAGAAAATAACATACCAATTCTTAAATGCAAGATCATATTCTCGAGTTTGGAAAGGGTGAATTAACCTCTCGGGAAAGACACTGGAAGTGTTACTGAGTGCTCTATTGGCAGGATAGGGAAGGTGTTCACATCTTGACTGATTCTCAGATAACTGGGAAAAGAAAAAGGAGACACTGCGTAAAGGCATCGTACTTTTTCATGCCTGATTCTGATTTTGCTTCTGGAAGTTATCTGTCCAAGAAATGCATTAAAAAAAATCAAAAAAGAAATCAGCAGAGCTGGACAAGCAAGGATAAGTGAAAGAGGTGAATGACAGCTAAAAGTAATCTGAATGAGTACAAATGGAAGTTTTAACTTGAAGTGTTTTACTAAGCACAAAATACCTCTGGCCACTAAAGCCCCAGAATACCATCTCCATGGCAGGCCGACCTATTTAAACAGAAAGGTCAGACTGTCAAAGAAACTAAACTGCCTTGTGGAGCTGTAGAGCAGATGATGAACTGGGAGCTAATTGAATGAACTCCTCCAACCTCCCATCCTTTGATATTTCACACTCAGAGGTATTTTGGCTCCACAGTTAGCAGTGCAACAGATATGAGCTCCCTGATTTCCAGACAACAGTAATTATCCTGAAGAGAAGTAAAGAGGAGAAAGCAAGCTTTAGCCCCTTTGTGTCATTAAGACAACTCTAGTTTCACAAACAGTTGTCTTCCATAATCTGTTCACCTTTTCAGAACTGTCTGGTTTTTCCTTTAAAAACAATGACCTTTGACGCTGGAGAATGTCTTTCCTGCTGACGCACAGGGAAGAGGAGAGCCCTCAGGGGTGGACCCTTCAGGTTATTCCTTCATGCCATTGTTTCCCTGGTCAGGGACTATATCTGGTCCCTTGCCATGATGAGCGTTGTCATTGACCTTTCTAGATACAGCTCAGAAACAATCATGTGTCTAGATGACTGAATAGTCTATTTCCTCATGAGAAACATGCAACGAAAAACACGCAACAAATATTTTTGATACAAAAATTGAGGTCAGCAACCAAAAATACTTTTTTTTTTTTACTCTCTCCTCTAAATTCTAATACATCCCATTTCCAGGTTAAAAAGTCCCTTTTCATCAAAATTAAAAACAATCAAAGTTCAATAAAAAGCAAATTTTTATATACTACCCTGCTTCACCATTCAGTGGGCACAAATATACCTGAAAAAATGAAATATATGTGTGATTAAAATAAATTGCTAATCAATTACTATAATGAAATTGACAGTGACTTACAGTATATTATCTCACATGAAGTAAGTATCTGCTAGAATGCGGTGGTTAGCTACTGTGGTGAAATAGAAAGCATAGTTAATAACACATATTCCATACACTCCCAGCCATCTCAGACATGTTACAACCTCAGTTCCCTGTAAAATTTAAAGTATTCAAAACTTTTACCAAAACCATTGCAAACATGTGTGTTTGTAGTTTGAAACTGACTCTCCACATCCTCTCCAATTTATTGCTTGTTTGTAGTTTTTAGCAACTTTTGCATTTGTTTAGGAACTATTCATTTTCCAAGTAAAAATATCATTAGCACTATCCTTCAAAATGTGAACGTGGAAAACAATTTGAAGAATCATGGGATCTATTGTGTTCTGAACCTTCTGACAAAAACAAATCATTCATGCTACAAACATCTTTGTGCCCTATGAAATGGGTAAAAGCTAGCATTCAGAACAGTGAAGAAGCATAAGAAGCTGAGGCTTTAGATATCCTCCTAAAATACATACAATTCATAATATTCGTTAAGAAGAAAATAAAGAAAATGTTTGGGTTTTCTTCCATAAAATAGAGCTAGTCAAGATGTAATTAGAGGTGAGCAAAATTAATAAAGGACAGTATTTTTATTATTTCATGTGTGCATTGGGACCCTGATCATAACTGTGTAACAGTTCCGTGCAGGCACTCATATCAGAGCAATTAGCACCATATAAAAAAGGACAAGGGTACCTGAAAAGGAATCAACTGTAATTAGAAACTGTAGCATTCTCAAGGTCAGAGCCAGTAAACAACTAAGAGACTTAAACGTTATATTCCTCAAAGCCACACTGGCCCTGAAGTACAATGGGATCTCCCGCCTTCCAGTAGTGCCCATGAGTGAAGCTAAGAGCTTCACCTCACAAGAATGAAAGTTTACTTTTTGAAGACTGACCAGACTGCTGCTCATCTCTCTCTGTTTCTGCCTCTTCTGTTGACAGAACTGCTCATGAAACAGATGAAAATCTGCCAAAGAAGTTTATAGCCGAGTGTTTTAAAATTAACCAAAGTGCAAGACTGGTATTCTATACCAATCTGGCCTTAGAAACTCCACTTTTCCTAATCCCTAAACTGATGAACTAAGTTCCAGTTTACCTTCACTCTGGCAGTTCTACCACTACTTCAGAGGGCAAACAGGTAAGGATAGCAACTCTATTATCCACCTCAGGGCAAGCCATTCCCACTTGCAGGAAAAAAGTCTGTAGTTATCTGTCTGCATTCTTGTTTTCATATGGTATCTCAGCTATTATAACCATCTGCAGGGAAAAAGGATATTCAATTAGCAGATTCAATTTTCTCACTTGCAGGGAATGGGGAAGAGAATTAGGCTGTATTTACCTAACATAGTGCACTGACTATGAGTTCAAAAGGTGTTTATAGGCCCTATTGACCACTCCTGCTGAATGTTTTGTGCAAGATAGTGATTCTACAACCATTATAGGTTCCCCTACACAAATTAACTTCTGCTCAGTCCAGCATCTTCATGTTGCTTATCAGTAATCCTGAGCATCTCCTTGTAGACACTTATTACTGGTCTTTGAAGCACATCACAAGTTGTTGTGTGTGTCACCTAATCAGTGGGAAATATTATCATTCAGAGTATGTTGTAGGATCTGAAACAACCAGGCCACAGGGCAGTCAGACATAGAAGAGAGAAAAACTGACCTTGTAACAAAGACTCTCTTTCATTTAACCCAAGTAATGATATAAACTACACAGTGGGAATGGGAAGGAAGGCTGCAAGAAGTAGGGCAAAATGGAAATGAATACTGGCTGTCCCAGGTGGACATGACAAAGCCTCTGAATGGTGGAAAAATTAGTTTTGCATAGCACCTTGAGTGACTGATGAGAGTACAGGAATAGAGAGGAAAACAGAAGAAAGATGATTCTGACATATGAACAACAAGGAATCCAAAAGAACTGGATTTCCTCATGTCAGTCTGCAAGATTAGATCACACCTAATTGTAAGTTCACCTGGGCAGATGTAGAGTTAATTTAACATGTTCTGTAGCTGCTATGTCACACAGTCATATCAGTCACACTGTAAGTGACTGATAGTACAGTCTGTTGTTCTATTCACTCTATACATTGAAGCGCCAAGGGAAGTGGGAGAAGCTTTTGCTGCTACCATAGGGCTCCCTTACCACCAGTGGTCTGTAAGAACTGGGTAGTGAGCAGGCAGCAACCCTTCCCTCAACTGACTGCGCTGACCAATGAGCACCTCCAGTGCTGCTCAAGAAGGGGGAGACTTCTGACAAGGCTTCCAGCTTTTGTACATCTAGTAGTGGCCCACTGACATCAGCGTTCTCGCCTTGCTCTTTTTATTAGGACAGATTTTAGGATAGGATTTTTGCCAGCATGCCTTTTTGACAGAAGCTGAGATTAATTGTACAATGAGAGAGTGTACAATAGCAAGCTTACCCCCGCAGTGCTAGGTATGTCAGAACATGGTTTGTAAGATTTTCTTCCATCTTTGCGTTGTTAGTATCTTCATACAGTTAATTACCAGGCTTAGCTGTATTGTATGTAAGATTAGGCCAGTTTACATGACTAATTTGCCCTCAAAATCTTGCAAAACTATAGATGGCAAAAAATAAAATGCCTCTTAAAAATCAGACTTATTGTGGTATAAAAACCAGAAGAAAATTACAGACAACACTCTATTTATGCTATTGTAGCAAGAACATCATTAGACAATGAAGAACGTATTTGTTCTTTCAGATGAATATGTTTAGTAATTTCTCCTTAATTAGCATGAGAATTGCATTATACACATAGATCTCATAGACATATAGAACATGTTCTCATAAAGGTTTTCAGGAAAAGCAGTTGCAGAATTTTCAGTTCACTTTTAAAAATAACTTTCCCATCATTAATATACTTCATCTGGAATATGGAGTTTGGGTATGCAGTGGGCAAGAGCATATGGCCTATAACTGATCACTTTATAACAACAACAGTGTTTTTGTCAGCTGGCAAACAGTAGGTTCCTCCTGCCTGCTCTCCCCTTGGGTTCTGAAGCATCAGCATCTTCCTTTCAACAGGTGAAATGGAAGACTTGCTCCTTCTTGCTACATTATTGTTTATATTTAAAACACTTGAAAATTGGAATGTGGACCAACATTTAAGCTACTGTATAAAACCCCAGCACTTTCATTCACTAAGAGCTATGCTTGCTCTAAGAAAAGATTGTGCACAGCAACTAGGATGCAGTGGTTCCTGACTAAGCTACTGAAGCAGAGGAGGCATTTGGTCAGATCACACCCTGTGCCAGTTTGCCTCTGGCAGGATCTAAGCAGCTCCCTGATCTGCCTGCAAGAGCCATGAATTGCCATGTACAGGCATCTGGCCACCATCAGGGAAGACAAGGCACCTCTTTCAAATCCATGGCACCGTACTGTGACAGCAAGCACCTGGAGCTGGCTGGGCTCAAGGAGCAGATGTCAGCCAAGGAGGTACAAGAGGTTGGTCTGAATATGGGCGTAGTGCCTTGTTACAGAATCACAGAATCATTAAGGTTGGAAAAGATATTTAAGATCATCGAGTCTAACCATTAACCCAACACCACCATGCCCACTAAACCATATCCTGAAGTGCCACATCTACAGATTTTTTGAACACTTCCAGTGATGAAGATTCCACTACCTCCCTGGGCAGCCTGTTCCAATGTTTGATCACTCTCTCCATACAGAAATTTTTTCTACTATCCAGTCTAAACCTCCCCTGGTGCAACTTGAGGCCATTTCCTCTTGTTCTATGGCTAGGTGCTTGGGAGAAGAGACCAACACCCACCTCAACACTACCCCCTTCCAGGCGGTTGCAGAGTATGATGAGGTCTCCCCTCAGCCTCCTCTTCTCCAGACTAAACAACCCCAGTTCCCTCAGCCGCTCCTCGTAAGACTTGTTCTCCAGACCCCTCCTCAGCTTCGTTGCCCTTCTTTGGACATGCTACAGCACCTCAACATCCTTCTTGTAGTGAGGGTCCCAACACTGAACACAGGATTCAAGGTGTGGCCTCAGCAGTGCTGAGTAGAGGGGCACAATCACTTCCCTACTCCTGTTGGCCACACTATTTCTGATATAGGCCAGGATGCTGTTGGTCTTCTTGGCCACCTGGGCACACTGCCGGCTCATGTTCAGCCGGCTGTCAACCAGCACCCCCCGGTCCTTTTCCATCGGGCAGCTCTCCAGCCACTCCTCCCCAAGCCTGTTGCGTTGCATGGGGTTGTTGTGGCCAAAGTGCAGGACCCGGCACTTGGCCTTATTAAACCTCATACAGTTGGCCCATCAATCCAGTCTGTCCAGATCCCTCTGCAGAGCCCTCCTATGCTCCAGCAGATCAACACTCCCACCCAACTTGGTGTCATCTGCAAACGTACTGAGGGAGCACTCAATCCCCTCATCCAGGTCATCAATAAACATATTGAACAACATCAGCCCCAGAACCAAGCCCTGGGGAACACCGCTTGTGACTGGCCACCAGCTGTATTTATTGCCATTCACCACAACTCTCTGAGCTAGGCCATCCAGCCAGTTCTTTACCCAGAGAAGAGTAAACCCTTCCAAGCCATGAGCCGCCAGTTTCTCCAGGAGAATGCTGTGGGAAACGCTGTCAAAGGCTTTACTAAAGTCCAAGTAGACAACATCCACAGCCTTTCCCTCATCCACTAGGTGGATCACCTCGTCATGGAAGGAGATCAGGTTAGTCAAGCAGGACCTGCCTTTCATGAACCCATGCTGGCTGGGCCTGATCCCCTGGTTGTCCTGCACATGCCCTGTGAGCAGCCTCGAGGTGAATCTCTCCATAATCTTCCCTGGTACCGAGGTCAGGCTGACAGGGTACACCACTCTGGATTACTCGATGGGATGGATGGTGTTGTATTTTGTGCATCCTATCAGAGAAGAATGTAACCAGGTAACAGGGAGCATTGATCAGTATTTGTACCAGTTAACCAGTAGAAATCTCTTTAAGGCAGGAAAGACTGTATCATCCTTCAAAGCAAATGGATGTGCTCAGTAAAGGGAAGATGGTGTGCAGGGGGCATCAGGCAGAGCAGGAAGAAGAGTACAAGTAAAGAAAACTGACCCTAGCATGTGAAAAAAGAGCTTTTGGTAGGTAGCAAAGTTTTGGACAGTCTTCATAGTGAAAGACAGACATTTATTCTAGAGACTTTTATATGACTGGGTAAATTTACTTCTAAGTTAGGAAGATTGCAGGGAAGACCTCACTCTACCAGAACATGGTGAGTAGATTTGTCTTAAAAAAACTGAATTTATTTAGTTTTACCAATGAAAGCTAAGCTTTTTCTGTTTAAAGAAACAAAAGTATTAAGGAAAAGATGTCCTTATGGAGATACATGTTTTAACAGATGGATAAGGCAGAGAAAGAAACAGATCCTTTGAGATAAGATTTTATACATTTTTACCTCAGAGTCCAAGTGGAACATTTGGGTACAATATCTGTATTTTCCTGCTGTAAAGCTCCTGATCAGCCTCTCAGCAGGTCAAGTAAGCAATAAAGCATCCATACTAGATAATATTGCATTATGACATTGTGTGTGACCCTCATCTATAAGTACGTGTATATCTTACATAGCACTTATTTAACAGTAAGTTTAAGCAAAGGAGAGAGAATTTACTAAATCACGTTGAAAGACACAATGTATGCAGGATAAGCAGTGCAAGAAGAGAAAAGAATAAAAAATTATGTGGAAATATCCCATTCTTACCATATGAGCACAGGTGCTGCCTTTTGACATATTTTCATCAAAGAGTAGGAGAGCAGACAGCTAATGCTCTGAAACATCTAGCCAAGTGTTCAAAACAAGAAAAGGCCTTTAAAATGCAGGTCAAAAATATATGTAAATGCTAAAGATATATAAAAATACTAAAAATGGAGAATAGAACATAGGAAAGAGGAAAATATGTCAAAACATTTATTTTTCAAGCCTTGAGGCACATAAAACATTGTAAGATCACAGTAGATGAATACTAGTAACTGTAAGGGAAGGCGACCTACTAAACTGATCAAATCAAAAATGTTATATTTCTGCCTTTTATCACTTTTTATTATCCAATAATTTGAAGTATATGGGTGAAAAATTTCCCTTCTCCAGTAGGTAAATTCTTCTGATGCATCATTTTCTGAGAATTTAACATTATCGCAGTTCTACTGTTCATTTGTGGCAAGGCACAGACTACCAATGGAGAGAAGGCTTGAAAGTACAAGATAGAAAATGTAAACAGGGTGAAAACCAGAATTTTTGTCTAACTTGGTTTAATGGTAATTGAACTTGCCAGGTGTAACTGTTTGGGTCTGTGTTGCCTATAAATAACACAACTAACATACCAAGCAGCACTACAGGAAACAAATCAAATTTGCTGACAGTGCAGAAGTCATTGAAACTGAGAGCCCAGTTATTTCAGTAAGCAAAAAAAAAGTAAAAAGCAGTAGTCATACTAACTATGAGGCAAGTCATGCCAACATGATGACTAGCAGGTTTAAAATCGAACAGGCAGACATCTGCAACATGTCTAAAACCAAAACCAAACCTCAGACATGCACTTGCATTGTTGAACAGGTGAGGGAATACATAAAAACTCCTGCAGAAGGGAAAAATCCTTTCCCTGGAGTACAGCCAGTCACACTAGAGATAATTCCATGCCATATGTGCAAAATAATGACATTATTTTCTTTGGCATGCATAGCTACTGGATTTCTTGCAACCCAAATTCCTGCAGCTATGGTAGGGACAGGCTTGTGTCATTTATGTCTTTGCTTGAGAGATAACACCTCCTCTGAATGCTTCTTTTCCAAGTTCATCAGGTAGGGGGTAGGTAGATTCATCGGGTAATTATTCTTGTCTTCTATGAAGCTGAAAGAAAGGCAACTTTCTGACCCCTTGCCAGTAGCGCTGGGTTATGGCATCCTTGACACATGCTTCAGCTGTTGTCACATAAAATGATGAAAAAAACATATGCCTTAATCCTCAGGTGGCTAGAGTATTTTACTGCCATGAAACTAGTAAACAAGTATCTAATTTTCTGTGTGTGGTTTCTTTATCATTATAGGAGGTAAGGGTCAAGATAACAGGATATGCTGATATAAGTTTTTCATCTCTGTCCCAAAGAGGATATTCTTTCACCAAAGTAAGGGAGCTCTTGTCATTTTATATTTCCTGAGCAATGAGTCATCCTGTGAAGTGTCACATCAGGTTGTGTCAGCCACATTGCCTTGTTTAATAATGAAATTAATAGTTTTCAACCAGAGCAGAAAGTCTGGAAGGGTTTTAAAAACAGCCTTGAAATAACAATGAACTTGCCCTTTACAAATACCTACAGAGAAACAAATTACAGAGGCCAATGTTCTTGCAAACAGAAGATGCACCTGTTCTCCATCACCCAAGACAGTTTTCACATTAGTCATTATAACAAGCATGATTCTCCAACCACTTGGCTTTAGCCCACATTCTGCAAAGTATATTACCTCTGAGCCATTTTGTAAGACCTTCCATCAAGAAGCTGGATATAAAATTGTGTGTGTGCATATAGCAACTAAAAACATTAAAATATTTTGCATAGTATTGTTCTTACCTTATAAGGAAAGAGTTACTGGTGTGATGAATTTATAAATAACATGTGATATAGTGTTCTGTGAAACATTGAGGAAGTAGATCCTAAATGACTCACTATGAGTGAGCGATTTAAAAGACCTCTGAGGTTAAGACCTGAGAGGAACTAAAGGAGGTTGCTCTAAAGGGGTGACACAGCTGGCAGCCCAACTGAAGTGCCTCTACACCAGTGCAAACAGCATGGGCAACAAACAAGAGAAGTTGAAGTCTAGGAGGTTCCTGGAGTGTGTGGAGGATAACTTCCTGATGCAGCTGGTGAGTGAGCCCACCAGGGGAGGTGCCTTGCTGGACCTGCTGTTTACAAACAGAGAAGGACTGGTGAGAGATGTGGTGGTCGGAGGCCGTCTTGGGCTTAGCGACCATGACATGATAGAATTCTCAGTTGTGAGTGAAGTAAGGAGAGGGGTCAGCAAAACTGCTATCATGGACTTCCGGAGGGCAGACTTTGGCCTGTTCAGGTCACTGGTTGAGAGAGTCCCTTGGGAGACAGTCCTGAAGGACAAAGGGGTCCAGGAAGGCTGGACAGTCTTCAAGAAGGAGATCTTAAAGGCACAGGAGCAGGCGGTCCCCATGTGCCGTAAGAAGAGCTGGCGGGGAAGGCGACCGGCCTGGCTGAACAGGGAGATTTTGCTGGGACTCAGGGAAAAGAGGAGAGTTTATCACCTCTGGAAGAAGGGGAAAGCAACTCATGAAGAGTACAAGGTTCCTGTTAGGTCAAGCAGGGACAAAATTAGAAAGGCAAAAGCCCAGCTAGAGCTCAGTCTGGCCACAGTCGTAAAGGATAATAAAAAATGTTTTTACAAATATATTAACAACAAGAAGAGAGGCAAGGAGAATCTCCATCCCCTACTGGATATGGCGGGGAACATTGTCTCCAAGGACGAGGACAAGGCTGAGGTACTTAATGCCTTCTTCGCCTCAGTCTTTAATAGCCACTCCAGGTATCCACAGGATATTCAGCCCCCTGAGCTGGAAGACGGGGATGGAGAGCACAATGTACTCCTCATAATCCAGGAGGAAGCAGTCAAGGACATGCTAAGCCACCTGGACACCCACAAGTCTATGGGGCCTGATGGGATCCACCCAAGAGTACTGAGAGAGCTGGCGGAGGAGCTTGCCAAGCCACTCTCCATCGTTTATCAGCAGTCGTGGTTAACAGGGGAGGTCCCAGAAGACTGGAGGCTTGCCAATGTGACGCCCGTCTACAAGAAAGGCCGGAAGGAGGATCCTGGGAACTACAGGCCTGTCAGCCTGACCTCTGTTCCAGGGAAGATTATGGAGCGGTTGGTTTTGAGAGTGCTCACAGGGCATCTGCAGGACAACCAAGGGATCAGGCCCAGCCAGCATGGGTTCATGAAAGGCAGGTCCTGCTTAACCAACCTGATCTCCTTCTATGACCAGGTGACCCGCCTAGTGGATGAGGGAAAGGCAGTGGACGTTGTCTACCTGGACTTTAGTAAAGCCTTTGACAGCGTCTCCCACAGCATTCTCCTGGAGAAACTGGCGGCTCGTGGCTTAGACGGGTTTACTCTTCGCTGGCTGAGGAACTGGCTGGATGGCCGAGCCCAGAGAGTTGTGGTGAATGGCGTTAAATCCGGCTGGCGGCCAGTCACAAGTGGTGTTCCCCAGGGCTCGGTTCTGGGACCAGTCTTGTTCAATATCTTTATAGATGATCTGGATGAGGGAATTGAGTGCTCCCTCAGTAAGTTTGCAGAAGACACCAAGCTGAGTGGGAGTGCTGATCTGCTGGAGCATAGGAGGGCTCTGCAGAGGGATCTGGACAGGCTGGATCGATGGGCAGAGGCCAACTGTATGAGGTTTAATAAGGCCAAGTGCAGGGTCCTGCACTTTGGCCACAACAACCCCATGCAATGCTACAGGGTTGGGGAGGAGTGGCTGGAGAGCAGCCCGGCGGAAAGGGAGCTGGGGGTGCTGGTTGACAGCCGGCTGTATATGAGCCGGCAGTGTGCCCAGGTGGCCAAGAAGGCCAACAGCGTCCTGGCCTGTATCAGGAATAGTGTGGCCAGCAGGAGTAGGGAAGTGATTGTGCCCCTGTACTCGGCACTGGTGAGGCCACACCTTGAATCCTGTGTTCAGTGTTGGGCCCCTCACTACAAGAAGGATGTTGAGGTGCTGTAGCATGTCCAGAGAAGGGCAACGAAGCTGGTGAGGGGTCTGGAGCACAAGTCTTATGAGGAGCGGCTGAGGGAACTGGCGTTGTTTAGTCTGGAGAAGAGGAGGCTGAGGGGAGACCTTATCGCTCTCTACAACTACCTGAAAGGGGGTTGTGGCGATGAGGGTGTTGGTCTCTTCTCCCAAGTAACTAGTGATAGGACAAGAGGAAATGGCCTCAAGTTGCACCAGGGGAGGTTTAGATTGGATATTAGGAAAAATTTCTTCACTGAGAGGGTGGTCAGGCATTGGAACAGGCTGCCCAGGGAGGTGGTGGAGTCGCCATCCCTGGAAGTGTTCAAAAAACGTGTGGATGTGGCACTTCAGGACATGGTTTAGGGGACATGGTGGTTCTGGATTAATGGTTGGACTTGATGATCTTAAAGGTCCTTTCCAACCTAGTGATTCTGTGATTCTGTGGAAGCCACTATGCTACTAGAAAGCTACAACCTGGTTGCCATTGTTGAAACTTGGTGGGACAAATCCCATGACTGGAGTGCAGCTATGGATGGCTACAGGCTGTTCAGAAGGGACAGGTGAGGAACAAAAGGCAGAGGCATTGCCCTCAATGTTGAGAAATGGCTAGAGTGTGAAGAGCTGTCTGAGGAATAGCCATGAGCAGATCAAAAGCTTCCAGGTAAGAACCAGGGACAGAGGCAACACCGGGAACGTTGTGGTTGGTGTCTACTACAGGCAACCCGACCAAGGGGAGACTATTGATGACGCTTTCTCATTTCAGCTACAGAAGGCATCACGCTGACAGGCTCTCATCCTGCTGGGGGACTTCACTCACCCTGACATCTGCTGAAAAACTAGCATAGCAAGCTGTAGGCAATCCAGGAGACTCTTGGAGTGCATGAAGGATAACTTTCTGTGCCAGGTAATAGACAGCTCTACCAGAGTAGATGCCACACTGGACCTGCTGGTCACCAATGCATGTGAGAGAATTGGTGACATCAAGATTGGAGGCAGTCTGTGCTGCAGTGATCATGCACGGTGGAGTTTACAGTCCTGACAGGATATGGGACAGGCAAAGAGTAAAGTCAAGACCCTGAATTTTAGGAAACCAAACATCCAGCTCTTCAGGGAGTCAGTCAGTAGGATCCCTGGGAAACTGCCCTCAGGGGCAAGGGAGAGGGACAGAGCTGGCAGATCTTTAAGAACGCTTTCCAAAGAGCACAAGAGCTCTCGATGCCCAGGAGTAAGAAAGCAGGAAAGGAAGGCAAGAGGCTGGCATGGCTGAGTCGAGATCTGCTGGTCAAACTAAAGGGCAAGAAGGAAATGCCCAGGCAGTGGCAGCAGGGACAGGTATCCTGGGAAGAGCAGAAGGACACTGCCTGGTCATGTAGGGATGGGATCAGAAAGGCCAAGGTGCAGCTGGAGCTGAACTTGCAAGGGATGCAAAGAATAATAAGAAGGGCTTCTACAGGTATGTCAGCCAGAAAAGGAAGGTCAAAGAAAGTGTGCCCCCGTTGATGAGCAAGACTGGCAGACTCGTGACAACAGATGATGAGGAGGCTGAGGTACTCAGTGACTTCTTTGCCTCAGTCTTCAGTGGCAATGTGTCTTCCCACACCACTCGAGAGGATGGACTGCAAGAGAGGGACTGGAGGAGCAAAGTCCCTCCGACTGTAAGAAAACATCAGGTTCAAGACCACCTGAGGAACCTGAACATACACAAGTCTATGCGACCTGATGAGATACATCCCAGAGTCCTGAGGGAATTGGCTGATGTAGTTGCCAAGCCACTCTCCATGATATTTGAAAAGTCATGGCAGTCAGGTGAAGTCCCTGGTGACCGGAAAAAGGGAAGCATTGCACCCATTTTTAAGAAGGGTGGAAAGGAGGACCCTGGGAACTCCCAACTTGTCAGTCCCACTTCTGTGCCTCGGACGATTATGGAGCAGATCCTCCTAGAAGCTATGATAAGGCACGTGGAGGACAGGGACGTGACTGGAGACAGCCAGCATGGCTTCTCCAAGGACAAGTCCTGCCTGACCAACCTTGTGGCCTTCTGTGATGGAGTGACCACATCAGTGCACAAGGGAAGAGCTGCCTATGTTGTCTATCTGGATTTCTAAAAGGCGTTTGACATGGTACCCCTCAACATCCTTCTATCTAAATTGCAGAGAGATGGACTTGATGGGTGGACTGTTGGGTGGATGAGGAATTGGTTGGATGGTTGCATCCAGAGCATAGCTGCTCAATGTCAATGGCTCAGTGCCCAGATGGAAGTCGGTAATGAGTGGTGTCCCTCAGGGGTCCATATTAAGACCAGTATTCTTTAATATCTTCATCAGTGACATAGTGGGATGGGCTGAAGGGCTCCCTCAGCACGTTTGCAGGTGACACCAATCTGAGTGTTGTAGTTGTCACGCCTGAGGGATGGGATGCCATCCAGAGGGACCTGGAAAAGATTGAGAAGTGGGCCCATGTGAACTTCATAAGGTCCTGCATCTCGGTCAGGGGAACCCCCAGTATCAGTACAGGCTGGGGGCTGAAGAGATCAAGAGCTGGTGGATGAAAAGCTGGACATGAGCTGACAATGTGCGTTTGCAGCCCAGGTAGCCAACTGTCTCCTGGGCTGCATCCAAAGAAGCATGGTCAACAGGTTGATAGAGGGGATTCTGCCCCTCTACTCCGCTCTGGTGATACCCCACCTGGAGTCCTGCATTCAGCTCTGGAGCCCTCAGGACAGCAAAGACATGAACCCTCTGCATCAAGAGGATGGCCACAAAAATAGTCAGTGATGGAACACCTACCCTATGAGGAAAGGCTGAGAGAGCTGGGGTTGTTGAACCTGGAGAAGAGAAGGCTCTGGGGAGACCTTATTGCAGCCTTCCAGTACTTAAAGGGGGACTGTAAGAAAGATGGAGACCAACTTTTAACAGGGCCTGTTGCGATAGACAAGGGGTAGCAGTTTTAAAGTAAAAGTGGGTAGATTTTGACTAGACCTAAGGAAGAAATTTTTCACAATGACAGTGGTGAAACAGTGGAACAGGATTCCCAAAGAAGTGGTAGAGACTTGCAAGACAGTGTGAATATGTACACTGAAGCTAATAATTTAGATTCGTTAATAATCAAATGGAACAACCACATATAACAAATATGTAGCAAGTAATGTAACACTTTTGAGATATGTTCTTTAAGATTAAATGGATTAGATCACAAGTCCTCCTTCTCTCCATTGACGAATAAAAGGAATCTAGTATGACTAGCTCAGAGGTAGATACTCACGTAGTTGGTATCTGAAGCTAGGTGAGACTGTCTTATCTTTAATTCCTGGAGAGGGTTTGCAATGTGGATTCTAGGTATATAAAATTCAACATAGTCAAATAAGATACAGTTTCTGCAATATTTAAGGTGTACTTATACTCTAGGAAATTCCAAGGGTTCTCCTGTCTTGAATTTTGTAGATCAGAATGATGAAAGCTACCCTGGGCATGGACTCTAGGACAGTGGTAGCATCTTGCAGTAGACAGAGACCTTAAGTTCATAATGCAGAATTTTACTTTAAGGGCCATATAGTTACATTGCCCTTTGGATTTGCTAAAACTTTACAATTTCCTCTGGAAAAAAAATCTGTATTCAGAGGACAATCTTGTCTTAAACATAATGCTATATATACCTAAGATGTACTATTGGCTTTGATACCTGAAAGAACTCAATAGACTTCTAGCCTTGAGTACTTGGGTTGATGGTTGGACTTGATAATCTTAAAGGTCTTTTTCAACCTTAATTATTCTGTGATTCTGTGATGCTGTGACTTTCCAGAAGACCTAATAACATTGCTAAACTGCTTAGATAGCTGAAAATGTTTTGATGAATGACAATCAAATACATCTAGACCTTCTGTGATAAAGGCTAAATAATTGTTATTATATACTCTTAAAACATATCTGGCTCAAGGATTTTACTCCACTTTTAGCATGTTTTACCTTTGAATGGGAAGGCTTCAGAATATGAAATCTGAATGAGGTAGATAGTTTGCAGCTCAGGAATAACACTTGTGCTCATTATTGGGTAAAATGAGCAAAAGCATAACACAGCTGCCCTTCTATTTTAGCTTACTTTAAAAGAATCGAGGCCACCAATATGGGCCCACCTAATTAAAAAACAGCTGGAAAATGTTCTAGGCCAATTTTCCCATTAGACAAATCGTTATAGGATTTAACAGAGAACAACAGTTTTCCCAATACAAGACTGTAAACTGTTCTCTAGGGTGTACTGACAGTATGAGAGATGACAGTTTGGGAAGCAGTAGGTATTTTAAGCTTCTAAGGGATCTTCTCTCTAGGCAAATAGAGGAACACAGTTTTTGCACGTGTAGCAGCTGACATGGATGATAGTATATTGGACCTATGTTTTCCTTGTCAAATAACTTAGTGTCCCGAGGCCTGATTCCCTGATCCACTCTACAGGTAATTTGGTTCTTTCCTGGACTTTCTGTTGAAGCAAACCAACTGGTTGCTTCTGGGTAAAATCTAAATGTAAATCTCTCATTACTTTGCTCGAAGGACTATTCTGTATGGGGAAAAAGAATGAAACTGCACAAAATTTCACCTCCTTCACCCTACTTTAGCCTATAAGGCCTATCCCAGTTTTTCAGGTTGCCTCACATCCATTTTCCTTCATGGAAAGGAAAACAGATACTTAATGTTGTGCTAAAAAATATCATTTTTGAAAGCTTATGAAACAATCCCCAGTTTCAAGCACCACAGGTTCACCCTGGGGCCAAGTGTATATCACAGGGAATCCAGAAGACACTGTTGTCAAATACAGTGCAGTGTAACAGCAGTCCATGGAGAAAGGTTCATTAGTATAGACACAGGAGCTTCTGCAACTCTGGAGGCCTGGAATCACTCCCAGGCAGCAGTATAAGTATAGTCTGTGCATATGTCACTGAGCCAATGACTTCCACAGGTTCTGTTGATATCTGATGCCTCCATTCAAGAAATATGACGATACATTGTTCATAACAGAGTTGCAGGAATGATTAAAAGCTTAACTAAAAAGTCACACTGTGAAAAACTCCAGAAACTCTACCTCTTTAAACTAATAAGAAGAAGGTTAAAAAGCAACCTCATTACGGCCTATAAGTAGTTACAAGGAGACCAGAGCTGTCAGTGAGCCAGTATGTCTAAGCAGAAAGAATACAGATATATTCAGGTGAGGGGAAAAAAACCATAGTTTTTTTAATAGTGAAGACATTAACCTTTGGAACATATTACTGAGAAGAGTGGTAGATTCGTCTTCATTCAGATTTTTAAATTAAGACGAGATTTTATTTTATTTTTCCAGAAGACTTGTTCTAGTTCAAACAGGAATTAATTTAAGTAAGTTTTTTCCTTTACAGAAGGTCAAACTACATGACCCTTTCTTGATGGGTAATCTATGAATCTATTAATATAACAGAGAATTACACTGACAGTAAAACTCAACCAGCCATTTGTCCTGTTGATAGGATACATCCTCTATAACATTCAGACTTATGTTTATAGAATTTCTATATTCTTCATGTTGGGCTGACTAGCCATCTCTTTTCATTGTATGTCCTACAAAAATAACAGCATCCTAGTTCTGCTGTTCACACACATAACTCATATTTATTTCCATACTGTTCCTAAGTTTTGTAATATAAATAGTAAATTAAGTCTATTTTAGAAATTTTCTATTTTGTTTTACTGTGATTTTTATCTCAATTGTCTCTACAGATCAACTTCAGCATATTTCCCTTTTTCAGTTCAGGTTTCTGGCCTCAATATTCTCTGTTGTACTAGTTATATTTTCCATTCAATAGATCCCTTATAATGACTTCTGTGTAGATCTAGTCTACCACATCTAGAATCCATATTTTCTTTTCCCTTTACATTTTCCTCCCAACTTGATAATTTCAGACTGTTTCTGCAAGGTTCAAAACCATCCTATCACATAGAAATGGAAGAACTGACGTCAACGTCAGATTACTAATTAATCTGGCACATGAAAATAAATTCTTAGTTTGCATGTATATTTGTCTTTACCCATAACTTCTGTCATTTCTCTCAGGGAGAAGAGTTAAGGAAGTAGCATGCCTGAGTTTGTAGCAGGAAAAAAATAAATACATGAAAAGTTTAGTTTATTTGACTTAGAAAGACATATGTTGATCTGATACCAAGACATTGCCCCAGTCTCACTGCCCGGGCTGGCAGCGCGGGCCCCTGACGAGCAGCAGCTCTGGCTCCGCGGGGGCAGGGACAGGAGCGGTGGCGGCCAAAGCCCCTCACGTACCAGAGCAGCACCCACGAGCGCGAGCGACCCGGAGTGCGACGAACAGGGCGGGCAAACACGGGTGTGGCGCGTCAGAAGGGCATGGCAGGGAAGGTGCGCAGGCAGGACGCAGTCCCCACCCCCGGCACTAGAGGCTCTCTTGAGGAGTGGCCATCGACCTCCCAGAAGATGCCCAGACATGGTCTCCACTCAGCTGAAGGCTGTGGCCAGCAGGAATGTGGTGGCCGAGACTGAGGTCCCGCTCAAGCACGGCTGTGCAGGTGTCCGGCTGCAGGAAGTGCCTGAGCCTGTCACATGTGCCAGAGACCAGCGGAGACACCACCTGCGTGCGGTGCAACCAGGTGAGCGACCTGCTTGGCCTGGGGGCAGAGCTGGCAGAGGGAGTGGAGAGGCTGAGGAGCATCATGGAGTGTGAGAAGGAGATGGATCAGTGGGAGCCATACTTGGCTGTCCCTGAGGCAGGGGCTGCTGGTGGAGGCTCCACAAGCAGCAGGGGATCCTCTGCCCTCTTGCTGCTGGGCAGAAGGAGGGGACCTAAGAGACGAGGGGAATGGAAACAGATCCCTGCTCAGGGCGGCAGGTGAATCCCCTCCCGGCCTCCCTCACCGTCCCAGCTGCCCTTACACAACAGATATGGGGCTCTGGAACTTGAGGGCCAGGAACATGAGAACCTTGATGAAAGTCCACCCAGAGGCTTGCCTAGGGTGAGTCAGCCAGCCTCATGCATCAAGACTTCCTCTGTTAAGAAAAAAAGGAGGGTAATTGTTGTAGGCGACTCCCTCCTGAGGGATACAGAGGGCCCAATATGTTGACCAGACCCAACCCACAGGGAAGTCTGTTGCCTCCCTGGGGCCTGGGTGAGAGATGTCACCAGGAAACTCCCTGGTTTGGTTCAATCCACTGATACTACCCGCTGTTGGTTGGCAATGATGAGGTTGCACTAAGAAATCCAAAAGCGATTGAAAGGGACTTCAGAGTGCTGGGGCGACTGGTTTATGGAGCAGGAGCACAGGTAGCGTTTTCATCAATCCGTTCAGTGACAGGGAGGAACACTGAAAGGAATAGGAAAGCACACTTGGTCAATACATGGCTCAGGGGCTGGTGCCGTCGGCAGAATTTTGGGGTTTTTGACCATGGGGCAGTTTACACAACACCGAGCCTGCTGGCAGCAGATGGAGTGCAACTTTCTCCAAGTGGGAAAAGGATTCTTGCTTATGAGCCGGCAGGCCTCACCGAGAGGGCTTTAAACTAGATTTGAAGGGGGGAGGGGATAAAACCAGGCTCACTAGAGACGAGCCTAGGGGTGGCATGCTGGAGTTGGGGGTGAAATCAGTAGCCCAGCTCAAGTGCATCTACACCAATGCACACAGCATGGGCACCAAACAGGAGGAGCTGGAAGCCATTGTGCAACGCGACAGCTATGACTTAGTCGCCATCACAGAAATATGGTGGGATGCTTCTCATGACTGGAGTGCTCCAGTGGATGGCTATAAGCTCTTCAGAATGGATAGGAATGGAAGGAGGTGCAGCGGGGTGGCTCTGTATGTTAGGGAGTGCTTTGATTGTATAGAAATCAATGATTGTGAAGACCAAGTTGAGTGCTTATGGGTAAGGATGAGGGGGAAGGCCACCGAGGCAGATATCCTGCTGGGAGTCTCTTACAGACCACCTAACGAGGAGAAGAGGCAGATGAAACATTCTATAAGCAACTGGCAGAAGTCTCGCAATCACTAGCCCTTGTTCTTGTGGGGGACTTCAATTTACCAGACATCTGCTGGAAGTGTAACACGGCAGAGAGGAAACAATCTGGGAGGTTCCTGGAGTGTGTGGAAGATAACTTCCTGACACAGCAGGTAAGTGAGCCCATCAGGGGAGGTGCCTTGCTTGACCTGATGTTTACAAACACAGAAGGACTGGTGGGAGATGTGGTGGTCAGAGACTGTCTTGGGCTTAGCAACCACAACATGATAGAATTCTTGATTCTGAGTGAAGTAAGGAGAGGGGTCAGCAAAAGTGCTACCATGGACTTCCGGAGGGCAGACTTTGGCCTGTTCAGGTCACTGGTTGAGGGAGTCCCTTTGGAGATCATCCTGAAGGGCAAAAGGGTCCAGGAAGGCTGGACAGTCTTCAAGAAGGAGATCTTAAAGGTGCAGGAGCAGACAGTCTGCGTGTGCCTTGAGACAAACTGACAGGGAAGACGAGTGTCCTGGCTGAACAGGGAGCTTTTGCTGGGACTCAGGGCAAAGAGGAGGAAGAGGGGGAAGGCAACTCAAGAAGAGTACAAGGTTCCTGTTAGGTCAAGTAGAGACCAAATTAGAAGGGCAAAAGCCCAGCTAGAACTCAGTCTGGCCATGGTCATAAAGGACGACAAAAAATGTTTTTACAAATATATTAACAACAAAAAGAGAGGCAAGGAGAATCTCCATCCCTTACTGGATATGGGGGGGAACATTGTCACCAAGGATGAGGATAAGGCTGAGGTACTCAATGCCTTCTTTGCCTCAGTCTTTAATAGCCAGTCCAGGTATCTGCAGGGTGTTCAGCCCCCTGAGCTAAAAGATGGGGATGGAGAGCACAATAAACTGCCCATAATCCAGCAGGAAACAGTTAACACTGCTACGTCACCTGGACATCCACAAGTCTATGGGCCTGATGGAATCCACTTGAGAGTACTGAGAGAGCTGGCAGAGGAGCTTGCCAAGCCACTCTCCATCATTTAACAGCAGTCCTGGTTAACAAGGGAGGTCCCAGAAGACTGGAGGCTTGCCAATGTGAGACCCATCTACGAGAATGGCTGGAAGGAGGATCTCAGGAACTACAGATCTGTCAGCCTGACCTTGGTACCGGGGAAGATCTTGGAGCAGTTCATCTTGAGGGTGCTCACAGGGCATGTGCAGGACAACCACAGGATCAGGCCCAGCCAGCATGGGCTCATGAAAGGCAGGTCCTACTTGACCAACCTGATCTCCTTCTATGACCAGGTGACCCACCTAGTGGATGAAGGAAAGGCTGTGTATGTTGTCTACCTGGACTTTAGTAAAGCCTTTGACAGTGTCTCCCACAGCATTCTCCTGGAGAAAGTGGCAGCTCGTGGCTTAGACAGCTGTACTCTTCACTGGGTAAAGAACTGGCTGGATGGCCTAGCTCAGAGAGTCGTGGTGAATGGCATTAAATCCAGCTGGTGGCCGGTCACAAGCGGTGTTCCCCAGTTCAGTTCTGGGGCTGGTCCTGTTCAATATCTTTATTGATGATCTGGATGAGGGGATTGAGTGCTCCCTCAGTATGTTTACGGAAGACACCAAGCTGGGTGGGAGTGTTGATCTGCTGGAGCATAGGAGGGCTCTGCAGAGGGATCTGGACAGGCTGGATCGATGGGTGGAGATCAACTGTATGAGGTTTAATAAGGCCAAGTGCCAGGTCCTGCACTTCGGCCACAACAACCCCATGCAACGCAACAGGCTTGGGGAGGAGTGGCTGGAGAGCTGCCCGATGGAAAAGGACCTGGGTGTGCTGGTTGACAGCCAGCTGAACATGAGCCGGCAGTGTGCCCAGGTGGCCAAGAAGGCTTTCTTTACCGAGAGTGTGATCAAGCATTGGAACAGGCTGCCCAGGGAGGTGGTGGAGTCACCATCACCGGAAGTGTTCAAAAAACATGTGGACATGGCACTTGGGGACGTGGTTTATTTGGCATGGTGGTGTTGAGTTGATGGTTGGATTTGATGATCTTAAAGGTCTTTTCCAACATTAATGATCCTGTGATTCTGTGATTGTTATCCTCCAACTTTCTTTCATATCCTAACTTGTTGTGACTCCAAAAATTCAGTGTTTCAGAAATCCCTTTGCATAGTTATTTGTTTTTCTCTCCCATGTCTCATAACATTCTATATGGAGAACATTCTATATGAATTACCATTCTACTCATGGATTTATTATTTTCTCCGAAAAAATAGATCAGCTTTGCCATTTACAGGTATCAGGTTTGTCTGTATTATTTGAAAACTTCCTTTACTTTCTTTTATAAATACAACAATCAGAACTGACTCTTCAGAAATCAGGATGGAGTGACTGGATTTTGATATTTACTTCTTGTACTTCACACTGTTCTACTCAGATAACCACAGCAAAACCGATCTAAATTTTTGCAGGAACACTACGTTTCTTTAATGGAGATCCAGTGTATATACATTTCTTGAGTTTCTGATTGGTTTTCAGTGACTGATTTTTTGTCAATTTTTTTGTTATGGAAAAGAAATAGAATTTTAAATAGGTTTTATGATAGACCTTAATTTTTTGTTCTCTAAGTATATGCAAAGTGTCATATCCTATTACCACACCACTCTCAGATTTTTCACAGTTATCAGTCTGACACATTAAGATGCAGATTATCTAGCCTGCTGATTAAAATTATGTCTTTTTTGATTAATATACCTCTCTGTAATTCTGACTAAGCATAATCTGCAGGACATAGATATTACATATTTCATGGCCTGACTACCCTTTTCACATTAGAGCAAACCTTTTTTTTTTCCTCAGATGTACACCTTGAATAGATTTCTTTTGTGTGAGGCTGATGTTCAGATAGTTTGTATTGCATTTCACCAAAGAATGATTCTATCCATATTACAGACTACATTCTTTCTTTTCCTTGATACATACTTCTCGTCGAATGTATTTTGGACCAGTGTTATGTCTTCCTATATTTGTTTTGGATTGCTGTAAATTCAAACAGCTGTGGCTTGACCTTCATCTGTGTTCCAATACTAGTTCTGCAAGGAGATGAAAAACTTGTAGGGTTTTATGACTTAATATTATCCACTATTTATATGTAAATAGTACTGAGGGACTGAACCTGTGAACTAAAATGTTAAATACGGCAGGTGCTGGGCAAGTGCAGAAGAATCTCTATCCCAAGCAACTTTACAAGCTGACTATGAAATGGAAGACAATATGGCATATATTGAGAAAAAATAAATTGAGTGGACAAAAATATACACTTTCAAGGTTCCACTGTGTGAAATCATGGATCTTCATTGCCCATTACTCTGTCTCTGACTGTAACTGGTAACAGATGCTTAAGAAGCATTAGAACAGAGCGTGCATATAATGATACCTCTCCAGAAGAATCCTGGTCAATTTTTAGCTTCACAGCCTTTTGATTAAGAAGTGGTGTCTTTCCAGTTAATATCGCTTCATGGATATTCTTCCATGAGACTGTCCAGATATTTTTCAAAACTATACACAGATTTATGCAAAGAATTTCACAGCTGTTTTATGTCATGTGTTAAGAAACTTCTCCTTTTATCTGTCACCAGAAGACGACTTATACTGTTATTGAGTTAGACTTTATTTTGAAATTGTTTCCGCCAATATTTTTAGGTCTTGGTGATTCCTTTTTTCTATTAAATTAAACTGTCATGTATTATTTTTTTTTTTTTAAAGATAGCAATTTCTTTTACTAAGGATAGCTGTCTTGTTAATTTGTCACCTTTGAACAATATAAGTTCCTACCTATAGGCCAAATTCTGCTACTCTTTCTGACACTAAGTAGTCATTTAGGTCTGGATGAACCAAGAATACAGATGTATAACATTAAATGTAGGCATAACTTAAGCACCTAAGTCCGATTTTTTTTTCTTGGCATTAAACCATAATTTAAACAAATCTGTAAACAAGTTTAAAATCTACAGGTATCCATATCTTGATATGAAAACAACTTAGTTTCCATTGTTTTGTTTCTAGCTCAAAAATGACATCAAACCTGACAAAGCCAATCAGTTGAGCATTTAGCTTATGTCTATTTTGGACTCATACATATTAGTTCATTTTTCTTAAGAAGCTCAAGCTATTAATCCTTGAATGTGTGAGGTACTTTATCATTTGTCAGATTTTGCAAGAGCTGCAGTGATAGCTACCCTTGTATTTCAAAGGATGGACAGAAAGAAAGGATGAGTTGCCCAGTTTTTTTACAGGTTTAGAAGTAGATTACATCAAATTCTACATCTTTATTTAGAATTAAAGCATTCCAGTCACCAAACACAAAATCCCTTCTTTCTAAAGAAGTTCTACTTAGTAAAATTATTTAAAATAGGTTGGTTGTAAAGAGTGAATGTCAAAGGTCATGTGTTATGATGAGCTCTGGTGGGTCAGAGGTAGATTGCATACAAATGTAAATATGGTCATATATTGTAGTAATTAGACATATTTTTGGAATAGGAAGTAGTGTAATCCTCCTTCTCTGTGTCACTTTGTTCAAAGAACAATTACCTTAAGCAAAGAAATTCTGCAAGTAGGATACACAACAATATAAAACAATTACTTACTTCCTAGTGCAAAAAATGGATAGCTAGGATTAACTGCTGGGTTAAGCATTAACATGGTCACCACTCCCAAAAGTAAGCTAATGAATTTTGGCTGGCCAGGCAGATGCTACTCAGGTGGAAAAGGTTGCCTTTGATGTTCTTTGGAGTGGCTTGGCCCTTGATATTGCTGATTTGCTATCTCCTGTTTTTTTCCCTTAAGATATTTTATCTTTTCATATTAATACTTTTTCTCTTTTATTCTTGAGCTGCTAATACTCATAATCTCAAAAATCCTGCCTATGTCTGCAGTTTTACCACACTTATCCTGTACGGCTCTGCTGTGCTGATGTTCTCACAGATACTTCTCACAACTAAACTGTCTCTTCAAGAGTATGAGTCAAGGTTACCTAGCTGGGGCATATTAAGAGTAGGTATTGTACAGCAAATATTTGAGCCCTTGAGATCAGTGTTAGGGTGGAATGAATCTGCATAGACCAAGAGTTGCTTATGGGCTTTATCCTACAGCTGTTTAATGTAAATATGCCCAAGCCTCCCTCAGAGTCAGGACTCTGTTCATGTTCATAACTCTTTATAAACTGGCAGTTGCTACACCATGAGAGACAGACATCACGGAATGGAGTGCTTCCAAGCAAAAACAGGATCCTTACTTCTTGAGGATGCGCGAGTGCCTCAGTACTGACATATTCCTCTCATGTCTCTTTGAAAGATTAATGTTATCTAAATTTCTATACTTTGGATTCCTAAAGAAAGTGCATCTGTCTCAGCAGAGAGCCCAGAGCTGTAAATCCCTAGCAGCTGAAAGGTCCCATGCTGCCATGATAGGGATTTTGGGGACCCTCTTGTCTTCTGCATTTTCTACTAGATAATTTAGTCATGTTCCCCCGCAGACCCTGGCTTTTGCAGAGCCCATTCAGAGGCACTATCCCAGTTCTGTTCTTGAGGAGTCCGTACTGCTGATTTAGGCCTGTAGATTCTTCTGCAGGGCCAAAAGCCTAAAGCTTAGGTACTGCCACATGCAATCCCCTTGTCAATTTGAGCCTTATTCTCTCTGGCTGTTTTCTCATTGAGTACACTGTGACTCCTATTATATACCATTTCACTGCATGGTTGGTCAATGCTTATGCAGTTGCATGAGTACAGCTCATTGCAAATTATAGTGTGGTTTTTCTGCCTTTGTTTTCTAGCTGTGATCACCATCAAGATTATGTAATATCTTGCCCGTGGAATAAGATTCTATATGGGTTTTTTGTTGGTGGTTGCTTTGGATAAATTATCTCCTGTAGACTTTTAGTACCAGTATGCTCTCACTGACAGCTTGTTAAGTTTACAAGAAAAAGAAACCTCTTGTACTCCCAGATGTTCAGCTTACCTGCCAGAATGAGAACTGAATTAGGAACTGAATAAGTAGTAGGTGACATATTACAGAACACAGAGCAAGCTAGAGTTATACCAACTCAATAGTCTTGAAGTCTATGCAAACTGCTGGTTCTTCTAGCATTTTATACAAGATTTTAACCTAGCTATTTTAAACCAGATGGCACATTCATTATTATCTCGTATTTAGACTTATATTATCTTTAATATTGTTGAGTATGAAGTGTTTGAGACATTAAAATGTGGAAATGTAACTCTACGTTGTATGCCAGCTAGGCAGGGAATTATTTTTATTTTTTTAATGAACACATCAAATTTTCTTAGTTTCAAAATGTGAGGTATATACTATACAATACCTTGTTCTTAAAAGTTCGTACGATATATGGTAAAAAGCTTAGAAATAAAACAGACCCATTTCCTGTCACCAAGGAGAAGTCATGAATATATGCCTTCCCAGAAGAAAAAGAGAGGGACTGCTACATCAGAAGAGAAATAAATCAGTATTATCAATCCAACCGACATAATAAGGAATCTGCAATAAATAATTCCATTTCAGTCAAGTTCAAGCTTTCACACATAGTTTGAGCACTCAAGCATATGTCTTCTATAGTACTGGAAAACATAATGGAATTTCTCCTGTTTCAGGCAAGCTTATGACTTCAGCTGTTGTACCCAACAGAGAAATAATTCTGCTGACTCTTTTAGGTCAGTTTCCTTAACTAGACAGAATTGTATTGATATGGACCCACTTGCTATTGTATTAGAGTGTCTTACAGCTTTTATATGTTTACTTTGATTACACCCATGTAGAATAAGGAAATATGACTATCTCCATTCTATGGTAACAAATTCTATCAGATAGTTAGTTCCACAAGGATTTCTAGGCTTTTAAAATTCAAAGTTCCTTCAATAAAGCAAAGAAGTTAGTATATCTTTAAAGACCCGTGGTAGTATTCTAATCTCTGTGATATCTCCTAGATCCAATCACACTGCGACTTGCTTCCCTTTGGCATTGGGGTTATCTCAAATGCATGAGCATGTTTTTGCTAAGACATTCCTTTGTGTGATCCAGTAAAATGTACAAACATACAGGTTAGTGTGCAACTCCTAATGACTTCAGTAGAACAACTCGCCTCCTTAAAATTATGTATATAGATTTAACCAGTTGACAGTACTATTTTTTATTTTTCCTTGAAGTGCTTATCAATTTTTATGGTCACTCTTATCCACTGTCAGCCAACTAGCTGATTTCATCCTTAATGGCTTTTCTTCTATATGCGAAAGATATTCAGATGGTGAAACCTTGAAGGTTTATGAATATTTTCTAGTTACTTAAGGTAGATACATAGATAAAGAAATAAGTAGATAAAATTGACATGTGAAGAAGAATCAAAGGAAATTGCATTGGGTAATCCACTTTTTTGTAAAATCCCAATTTTTCTACGGCTATCACAATCCAAGCTTTTGACCTGAACCATTTAAAGGTTACCATTTGAAGTCCATACTGATATTAGGTCTATTTAATCTTGTGTTGCTATGCCTAACCACAGCCTGAAATATTGTTGATATGTATGGTTTTTTTGGTGGGAGTTTATTATTGGGTTTTAGTGAGTAGAAATTAGGTAGATCATTGTTGGACAGGAAATTCTGCAGCCTATATCAAGAAATAATTCATATTCTTCTTTCATACCTATCTTTTAATTAAAATTCCCTTCCAAACACAAATTCATGCTTTCATTGCAACATTCTCTAGTAAAATCTTGAAGTAAAAAGTAACTGTGGTGAAGTCCACAGATGTCTGTATTTCTGTTTATAATAGTCAGAGCAAAAATGAGGTTTTAACACAAAACTTGTCAAGATTTCAAAAGAAGTTTTCTAAGCTTTAAAAATATTTGCATGAACCTCTTCCCAAGAATAAAATCTTTGCATTTGTACATGCAAAACTACACTGAATTTTCCAGGTAGATGTCTATGTAGTCATTTGTTTGGCTTTCACATGGTTGTTTCTGTTTGCAAACAGGTTTGTACAAATGTAATGGGTGATATTTCACAGAATTGCAGAATCACAGAATCGCAGAATGGTTGAAGTGGGAAGGTACCTCTGGAGACCATCTGGTTCACTACCCTGCTCAAGTAAGGCCACCCTTGGCCTGTTGCCCAGGACCATGTCTATATAGTTTTTTAATATCTTGAAGGAGGGAGGCTTCACAACCTTGCTGGGCAATTTGTGCTAATGCTTGGTCTCCCTCACAGCAAAAAAGTGTTTCTTTATGGTCAGAGGGAACCTGCTGTGTTTCTGTTTGTGCTCATTGTCTCTGCTGCTGTCACTGGGCACCACTGAAAAGAATCTGGTTCCATCCTCTTTGAATCCTTCCTTCAAGTATTTATATACATTGATGAGGTCCCTCCTGAACGTTCTCTTCTCCAGGCTAAACAATCCCATCTCTCTCAGCTTTAGAGATGTAATGTAAGCCTCATGTAAGAGATGCTCCAATCCCTTAACCACTGCAGTGACCCTTCATTGGATTCTCCCCAGTATGTCCATGTCTGTCTTGTCCTGGGGAGCCCAGAACTGGACACAGTGCTCCAGGTGCGGCCCTACCAGTGCTGAACAGAGGGGAAGAATCACCTCCTTCAACCTGCTGGCAATACATTGTCTAATGGAGATGATATAATCTGGATCTTTGCAACAAGGGCACATTGCTGCATCATGTTCAAATTGGTGCCCACCAGGACTTCTAGGTCCCTAGGTTTGAGAATTTATTCAGAAAAGTTGTTTGTTACATGCTGTTGGAAAATAGAGCATTCCATTCCATATCCAAGAGAAATATATGTTAAAACTAAGCCTTTAAGAAAATATTTAGCAGCAAATATCTCTAAGTAAATCTTGATTACTAATATGTTTGCGGTTCTGCTTTTATAATTACCATTGTTTTATCTGAGGTTTTTTCTTCTTTATTGTTAAAGGAACATTTAGACAGATTTTTTAATCAGCATTTTAAACATAATTATATCAACCTAAAGAGGTTTCTTTTTGAGAAAGTGGATAATCCACTGTGTAACAGCTGAGAGATTTCAGATCTAGTTGCAGACAATCTCCTTATTAAAGAAAATTTCTATATACAGTGGTTTCTAAGTTTTTTTATTTTTTTAATTTATTATGCATTTTTGTCATTTATGCATTTTGCATATTTTTTACTTCTAATGGTAATTTTAATTACTCATTGTAAACACAGTTGTGATACTTTACATACATTGTAGGACTGCTAATTGAATCAATATTTGGATTTTTGTTCTATAATGATCAAAATGCTCTTCAAGTTTGCGACTTTCTTATCTATGTTTCTCAAGCTATATAATCTTAGCCAACATTTCATCATTCAGCTTAATAATAATATAATTTCCTTATCCTTAAGATACTCCATTACTGAAAGAATATTTTATTCTCTTCCAAAGAGATTTTTTTTCTAGAAAAGTTATATATAAATTAGATATATGTGTTCACAGTGGAAATAACTGTCTTCTCCAAAAGATTTTCTCCCTGCATGCATCTCAGTCTTCAAGTATATATTTTTACCGAACAAAATATATTTCAGTTTCATCAGTGTAACTGAAAAAATGCAATTATTGGAGAGTTAACTGAAACACTGTATTTTATAGCTTCTCAGTATGATTTGCATTGCAGAACATGCTCATTTGTTACATATTAAAAACTCACAGTTGATAAAGGAATCTCTACGCAAATCTTTGTTTGGCAGGAGTATTTTCTTAAGGAACATGTCAACAGCTTTGGAAATGAATGCTTCCATGCCCTTTTTGTACTTGTTGGTTCTAAATGACAAGATTTTGCTACACAGCTTCTGATACTTCACAGGAGAGAGGCTTGTCTAACTGAGATGCCTTTGGGCATTTATCCACAAAAGACTTTAGCTTCATCCAAATATGGGTCCTCTAAACTTACACTTAGCTAATCCTAGAATCATAAACTCTCCAGACAGCTACATTTTAAGCATTTAAATCCTTCTAAATAAGTAAATATGCATTTTTTTTTTCTGGAAACTCCTTTCATACAAAGGTAGTTACAAGTTACAGAAGTTGAAACAGATAAACAACATACATTCACTTCCTCATTCATTCCATTCAATAGTGTCAGTCCTATTGCTCATGTAATATGTTATTGCTTCTCCACTTTCCCACTCTGCTAACTGTTGTTTTCTTACATCCAATCTATATCCTGCTATGGTATGGTAAACCTAGTTATTACTAGATTTAGCCACTTCTGTTTAAGAATAAATAAATGTTTGCTGACCATTAGTTTGAAAAGTATTCAAAACTGCCATAAAATGCTGACTTGAAAGACATCTCAGTGAAGGTCTTTCAAGGAGTGTCAAACACTTTATGTGGACAAGACTCACCTGTTTAAAATATTGGATTTCAGCATGTCGGATCATTTAACTCATGTTGAATATTTAGGATATCATACATTTTTCTTCTTTGTTTTTCAATCAGAGAAACCAGACCTGGTTTGTGTGATTAGGTCCTGAGGTTAAAAAGGGTTTGTGATCTATTCCTCATCAGTTCAGGATTGTGTGAATCCAGGACAGTGTTTGGAAGCCTGGGTGTCTAGTCCTGGAAATGTGAGTTACACAATACAACAGGGTGTCTTCAGGCTAAGCTAAGAGAGAGACCTGAGATTGTTTTTGAGTTCAGTTCTTGTACAGATTCATAGGTACCTGAACTTGCTACCATTTATTTTCATTTCAGGTAATCAATGGTTCATTACCTGATTCATTAATTTTAAACTCCTCCAAACCAGTTCTACTGGAAAGTCCGACAATTAAAACTGCAAGGAGTTCTACAACAGAGCAAATGCTAGCTTTCAAGTCCTGTTCAGTGCAGGCACTGGGCACCATTTGACTCAGTCAATTTCCTTCCATCCTTCTCCTTGTGTCTATTATTCAAGATTGATGAACTAGAGAGAAACTGCAGCCCTAGGCTAAGGCTGGAACAGGGCTCTGAAGCAGAGAATGCGAGATGAAGGCCAGGTGGGAAATGTAGGAAGACCCACCTTCAAGCCCCTGATGAACCCATATGTGCACAGAAATACATATACACAGAGAAAGCATCCAAAAACATCTGCCCTTGGGATCATCACGTTTTTAGCTGAACTATAATTCTGGAGAGATGTTGCAGGCTTAGCTTCAGTTTGTGTTCAATTAAGAGTTTCACTCCAGTTCAGGGCTATTTGAAAGTAAGTTATAGCTGGTTTGAACTGGGTTTTAGTGGATTTTGATTTTCAGTCTGATCCTCTTGAGTGCAGAACTGTAACTCCTAAATTGCTTTGTGCATTTACCTCAAGGTAACAGCAGTTCTGTGGCACTGCTACAGTACCAGGCATTGTGCCCAAGTCATAACCCTTGTCACAGTTCTCAGCTATTCATTCTCTGCTCGTTTCCCAGTTCCTCAGAAAATATCAGTGCAGGAACTGGATGCGGCAGACAAGCTATTGTAACAGCCAGGTTTATTTTTTTGGCAGAGATAATTTAGTGATCTAGAAATTAGGCTCTTCCTATTAAATTTGTATCTTCCTGGGCATTTCAGGGAGAACTGGATGCCCTCAACTCTCAGGGCACACCAGTATCTTACAGAAAACCTTGGATTCACTTCACAGTGAGAAGTATCTAGTGCTTATGGCTGTTCATAAATGATAAAGCCAATTGCACCATGGAAATACATTCCCACTTATTGAAGACTTCTCAGTAAGTCATAATCAACAATTACCATCAGCCACTCACTGCATATAGACAGACATGTATAGGCATTAGCAAATAGTGTCATATTGGCTTCTATACTAAACTATGGGCATCAGCTCATCAGCTTTAGCTATGATGCTGAGCCACATGGTACACATGAAGTGACATATACATAGAATTGAAAGTTTTGATTTTTTTTCCCTTCTAGAAATAAAAAGAAACTAACAAAAAGCAAACTCCAAGAAGATGCCAGGAAGAACTTTTTCATGGAAAAGATTAGAAGTGTGTGGAGCAGCCTAGTGGGCATTATCATTAAAGCAAAATCACTGAAGCCGTTCAAAAAACAATTACATTAGATGACTCCCTAGGGGGACTGGAGCTCTCAAGGAGAAATAAGTTCTGGTAGGATGAAAAGCTTTCAGTCCCTAAGCTTCATATCTATTAGACTTTGACTGTATGAATACACCCACAGATCTAAGATGCATACTATAGCTAAAAGATATTGGTTTACATCATCAAAGCACAGGCTACTATGACAAGGTCAATTAATAAATGACTGCTGCAGGTAGATCACCCTGGCTGACAAGGTTGTGTTGTTCTAAACAAATAGGCAGGCAGACAGACACACACGCACAGTGTAGGTCATAGAATCATAGAATAGGTCCCTAAATTGATTATCTATTCCACTTAATACCACAATAAATGTCTTCCAAACACCTGCACTATACTGGATTCTTTTTGAGAGGCATTATATTCAAATTCACTTTTTCAGAGTGAAATCAGATGTTAGATATTGTACATATAAGGAGAAAGCATAGTAGATTACATGCATATACATCCTCTAAGGTCAGTATTTCCTTTTTACTGTTTACTGAATATCTGCTGTTATAATTCCTCCCTCGTCTCACTCTTATTATCTGTTTGTTATCTGTTTAAATTAGGATATATTGCTGCTTTTTTTTTTTAAAGTAATTTTATTCAGATTGCTATGTATTTCTAACACTAAACATGGAAGTACTGCTGTATTGATAAAGGTTTAACAAAGGCAGAATGTATAGCATTATAGTATGGAATCCTATCCTGTAAACCTACTGAAAGAAAGTTATTAAAGTACATAAACTCCATAAAGGACATCAAAGAATCTGTTACTGCAAAATCTGTTCAGAATATATTAAGTGTGTGGAAATAGGACCACAATTTGATGTTATTAAATTCTGCTAATGGAATATAAATGAAAAATTAATATTTTGAAAAGGCCAGTGAAGTGCTTTTTGGTCCTGCTGGTTAAAACGACATTAAGAATAATTATGGGTTTAGAGACTGAAATGCTGCTACAAACAGAAATATGATTCCTATTCAGAGGAATCAGAGGGATCAAGTCCATATACTGGAGTGCCCAGTGCCTTTCACTTGCACTTCAATGCTATGTTTCTAGTTACGAAAACTGCTAACATAGTTGTATAAATTTACTGTCTAGTCAGTAGGAAATGATGAAAATTTCATAGTAAGCTGATATAGCCCTAAGATTACCATCCACAGAGATGCTGTTAGTGCAAAAGAGTCTCATAGGAGAGGAAGAAAGAGAACCAAGATCATTTTGCCCATGGCATGACTTTATGGAAACTGTGTAGCCACTCAGAGCCATATCATTTATATTGACAAGTATTCCACCTATGAGCACCTTGGTCAAAAATTTAAATGTCATGAACAGTGCATGCTACATTTGATGCACCTCTTAAACTTCACCTCATAGACTGTATTTTGTAGAACATATTATATGGATTTATGTTCTTTGGCCAGCTTCTGAGCATGCAGATGGGGCCTTGTCACCAGAACCAGACATTTTGAAGTGCTTATGGAGACTTCCATAGAAAAAGTAAGAACCAGCTTCTGATATTCCTAAATATTCCATCTTTTGTTGTAGATCTCTGAGAGCTCACTTGTTGATTTAACTTAATCCTTACATATGAGAAGTATCTGCCTGGAGTTTGTCAGCTTCACATGGATCCAATTCTGCCCATGTCCTGTCCTTCTGTTAGTGTCAGTCGGTCATAGTCAGCCACTAGTTGTCATAAGCTAGAAGTTTGTAAATGAGGAGTAAAACTAAAATAGAAAAAAGTGGTATTTTATTGTGATTAAAAAATTCATGAGGTTCAGCATTATTTTAACTAAAATATGGAAGTCATCATGTACAAAATGCCAACAGCTAGAAATACTTTGTAGGATACTTTAATTATTTCTTTTCACAGAATGTTGGATAATTTGTTTTATCTTAATGCAGAAGACTTTCCACTTTTTTTTAGTGCAGGAATAGTACCTCTGTAGACTCATTTAATTTCTCAGCAAAGATCTGGCTGACTGAACACTTTAATCTCTTTACCTATTAGCACATTGCTATTTGCATTTTGTATCTGAATAGAAAACAGGGGTACCTGGTATGTCTGTCAACCTCCTTTTTTGTCCTTCTCTCCGTCTTTCTGAGAGTCTGACTCAGTTTACCCAAAAGGCAATGTAAGTTTTGTAATGCTGGCTGTGTATTACATATCTGATTGGTATCAAATTCAGCTTTCAGTGGAAAACAGATATGAGTGAAGACATTGTAGATCCTTGAAAATGACCTGATGCTGATCTCTTCAGCATCTCCAAGCAACTATGAGTTCATTTATGGTAAAATTAGCTTCATAACCACCCCACCATGCGGTTGGAAGGGCTTTATATATTGGAAATTTCACAGACTAACTGAAAGAAACAAAAAACATGACCTACCTGGAGTACTAACACCTACATCCTGGGTCAGCATGTGTTGCAAGTCCTACATTATGCAAATGTTTTTCAGATGAGCTGTGTTGCTTTCCCACACCAGAGCGCTGTGTATCTCATTTGCATCAGTAGCATACCAGGCCTTTGGCCCTGGCAGCTGGCAGCTGAACCCCAACGTACCAGGCAGGAAAGCTGACATTACACTACTGCTCTCCAGGAAAGGTCTTGCTTTGATCCCTGACTTCATATCTATAGGAAATTCACCCAGATGGGAAACAGTTCCAGTGATGTTTTCCTACCACAAAAAACATTCTGCTGTCATTAGTGCTGCTTAGGCAAAGCCTGGCTTTCAAGTGCAACCTCATCAAACGCAGGTCAGGAGCTGTGTCAGGTGCCTTGGTGCTAGGAGGTATACTGTAGGAGCCAGCGGTGGAAAATGTGCAAGTGCTTGCCTAGGACAGTATTACTTTCTTAAACAGACACACAGGATTAATTAAAAAGAGGCCTTCTTCCTATGAACGGCTGATCCTTTTTGTTCTTGAAAGCAAAGCTGATGTGTCTTAAGGAGGCTTATTTCAAGGGCATCATGAACACGGTTCTTTCAAGAAAAAAAACCTGGAGGAAGTCATAGTACCATACTAGAGACTTTAAGTATGTGTAACACCACTCTCTTCATAGAACCACCAGCATCCATGGTGTGATTATTTTTTGTGAGCATATTACCTGTACTGTCTCATTTCTGTTTTCTTGGTGGAGCAATATACATAACCATAAAATACACTGAATTAATCAAACTTTCTGAGAAAACAAATGGTTCCTTTCTTTCAACTTTAATATTTATGTTGTTGTTTCCAGTGCTGCTGTTTCACTGTTTTCTGGTTTTATATGTCGTCTGTTTCTTGAAGTAACAGTTCATTTTTCTTAAGTGAAGAAATAGGTTTTGAAACATCGTCGTTTGGAAACTATCTCTAGAACACACTTCCAAGGCATCTGTCCTAAACTTTCAATGCTTCAGGTAATAATTTATAAAGTACCATCAGTCTGGCATTTGAAATAATCACATTTTTGTTATTTTATCTTGCAAACTGTGCACTTCATCGCTGTCGTTCTGTGAAAAATGTCCTGAATTTCATGTAAAACTAATCTTTCTGTCATTCTTTGTTCAGTGTCACACTGGAGACAGTGGCAAAAGATGAAAACTCTCACAACAAATTATAACCTCTGTATATCAAAATGTTTGCAACTTGTTCTGCATTTTCAGATAAGTGTATGAACTATAGGAATGAAAAAATAAACAGCATATTGTTTTTAGAAATGTCTATCACTTGTGATGAAAAACTATGGGGAGCCGGGGCAGAATATATGGTTACAGTTATATTTACAATTCTGTATCCTCTCTAAATTATGCACACAGTAAGAACTACACATCTGAGTTAAACACAGCAGGCAAGCAATATTGAGGTTAACTCTTTACAGTTTGCAATATGTGAAATATGTAATGAAATAGATAAATAGAAGTATGGATAGGTTTATCTTCGAAGAACATTTCGTATTCTTGTAACAGACAAGTCCCCCAAAGTTTGGCAGTTCAATATATCATATGCATCTCAAACATCAATTTTCACCTATGCACTCTCCCTTTCCTTATCTTTTTGAGATTTTATTAAAATTCTATCAAGAAAAAAAAGGATAACATTCAAAGGCTTGTTCAATTGTTGAGATTTTCTAAGAAAACAATAAACCACTGCATCAGACTTCCAGCAGCAGCCTGTGGAAATTGTCTTTAGATATGATTCTTCAGTTCCTCAGAAGAAAGCAATCACTCATCTTTCTAACCAGGAATGTTTTCTGGAGTTGTTTTACCTTCTTTAAGCACTTTTCACCCTGTTATTCCTCATATTTGATTGTCGTTGTCATGGCTTTACTCCATTGGTACATTTTCTTCCATGATACCAAAGTCAGTACTTGGATACAAATCTTTAAAGGGAATACAATAAAAATACTAGAAGCTATATTGAAGAAAGATGGTGATCAATCATAAATCAAAACATATCTATTGGAAAGTTCATCAACACTCTAGCAAGACTAGGAAAAAGAAAAGTTGTAAATTAAATAAAAATTAGTTTATTTTCTGAAAGGTCATACTTACTTAATATTGACAGTCAATGATCACAAAGACAGTAAAGACACTGAAGCTAACTTGAGAAGTAGAGTAGGATCTCAGAAACAGTGTATATGCTGTGTCAGGTAAACAGGAAGCAAAAAAGGCTTTGAAACTAGCATTGCATATAGCAATTCTAAATGACATAAATCTTGCAGAGAAGTTTTGCAGAATAATACTAAACTTTGGCTTATCAATTGTTCAAAGAGCCTCCAAGGCACATTTGCATGAAACAGGAACTGATACTGGCAATGCAATTTATGTTTTACTTCCTTCGGGATCAGGCTGAAGTTAGTGCACTTGCAGTGTTGTACATATCAGATGACACTGTGCAACAAGACACTCTGTAATGCTTATATTTGCCATTGTGTGTGTTTCTAGGTGTGTGCTTCTTCCACATCTGACCAATAAAGAAAAAAACCCAACACCTTCTAACAGATAGTAATTAAAGCTATCAGACATACTCAGCTGAATATGTTCAATATACTGGTGAGGTGGAAATTTAGAGTTATTTTTGTTAAATATAGCATGTCAATGCTATATAACAATTTTAGGTGAGAAAATTTCAATTTTGCAGGGAAATTTTCCCTTTATTTCAGAAAATAATTTCCATTTCCCTCTCAGACTAGGATGCGATGGGCCATAAAGGCTCCAGAGATTTTCTGAATCCCAACACGGAATTAGTCATTGACAAAAGAGAATGAACTAATTCATTTTCAGGAAGAGAGGTGCCGTATTAAAGGATATGTTGCAACCTTTGATCCCATCCTACATCTTGTGAATAAAATGTTAAAATATTTGTATTTGCTGGTCTTTGCAGAAGCTGTGCATATTCCTTGGACACTATCTTAACATTTTCTTGAATTTCAAAGAAAAATGACTATATTCTTATTTGCTACCTCATCCAACATTAGCTCTGATGGCTCACATCAATTATTTTGCCATGTTTGCTCACTGCAGTTCTGTGAAGTATGTAAGATTAACACACACTCTGGGGATGGCATGTGCCCTTGACAGAGATCAACTGACACAGTTCTTAGACAGTGGAACTTTCCAACATTTTCTGCTGCTTCCAGTGGGGTTTTAGGTGCTGTGGTTCTGTCACTGCTCTTTGTTGTCTTTCATGTCCATACTCCTCTGCATGTTATATTTCTTCTACTGAGACACAAGTCATTTGTGTAATACAAACAAAAACTCTGTTTGCCATTCAGGATATTGTGTATCTTACTGTACTTCTGACATTGTTTTAGCTCTGGGGGACACTGCTGTTTTCTATTCTCTTCCCTGCTGTTGTACTATTGAAAATAGTAAGTTCCTGGGAGCTAGCCACCTGCTGTCATACTATGATGCCAAACGAGAAAGACTATTGCTCTCCATTAGTTTAGTGTTTCAATGTGATGGCAGAAGTTACAGAGTAGTCAACATTCATGAAATGTACAAAGAATTCTACAATGACCAAAGACAAACTTTGAAAATCTTCATAAGTCTTTCACTGAAACAAGTTTAACGTACTCCTAATTTGTAGTTCATTTCCTGACAAAAAAATTTATAAACTCATTATTAAGGTTTCCAATTTCCTTTAAGTTATCATAACCAAAATCTTTCTAGATGAATATGTCTTTCACATCAGCCAGCTTGTTTTCATTGCACAGATGCAACAGATTATTTCCACCAAATGTATTTTGCAGTTCTTATGATCTTACTGGTAAATTTAAGCCAAGTAAGAAGCTAAAAGGAGACAATACAACCTACATATATTCAGAAGTATACAATGCAGTCCACAGTTAAGATCTATTCCTTCTTCTATTTCCTGTATTCCATTAATCACATTCCTTTACTTTCCCAGAAAACATAATAAGGATTAGTGATACATACACTTTGCTCTCCTATTAGCTACTGAAATTTCAGCAGAAAGTCAGAAAGAAATGACTTCTTGCTGAGAAAAATACCATTTCACAATTAGATTGCAGGAGGTAATCATCCACAGCAAATGAAACATGCATTTAAAATATCAAATGGTGTTTTCTGGATGTAAACAATTGCAGTATCACAAGTGTTAAAGGCGCCATTGGATTAGATACCACTGAAACTGGGAAAAGTAATGCTTACCTCTTCTGTCACTGAATTTTACTCTTTAAAATTTAACCAGAATATGTAGATCCACATGTAATTTCTTAATTGTACCATGTGGCACATAAGATATTTTAAAGCTATCATTTTATTTAATGGCTGATGTGATGGTCAAATATGCTGGATCATTCATGTACATTTTCAAACCAAAGCATTACAAAAGAATGCTGCAGGAGAGACATTTTGTCTTTATCCATCCACCACACTATGTCTTATGCTTTCACATTCGGTCTTTAAGTAGACACATAAATCAGTAAGTTGTATTCCAATACAATACTTTTACAAACTGGATCTGTTAAGAATGGTTTCCTTCATTTCTTTCCTTGGTTAGTAATAAAAATTATCTATTCATTGGAAGAAAGCTAATACTGTTAGTTAAAAACCCTGCTGTGGAAATTGTTATTTAAGCATTTCTTGAAAAGGGGATTTTTTGAAAAAGTGTCTCATTACTTTTTCTACAGAACAGTTAAAGCATTGTCTATAAATTCTGTTTAATTTCTGGTTCATTGACCTGATACACAGAGTCATTCAGATCTCATTGTATCTATCCTGCGGTCACAAAACAACATTAAGGTCTTTTATTCCTGATCTCAGTAAAAACAAAGTTGTATGTCCTGATGGAGTTGCTTCAGTGTACTTACTTACACATAAAGACCAGTAATAGTAATTTTAAAACTACAGTCTGCTTCTCCATGATTTGAAAATACTTGAGACAAACTCCTTGTTTAACAAAACTTGGATAAATCACATTTTCAGACACTGTCTCACTAATGTGCATACACCATACTCTGTAGGCTTTCATTATTGTAATACTTCAGTCACTGTGCTTTTGGCATACCTCTTTTGGTCTTGCCACTGGGACCTCATTCATAACAAAAGTTGTTTCTCCTGGATAAATATTAGATTGGAATTTATTTTGACATTGCGTATTGCCCATTTGATTTGTAAGTCATTGGATAGTTTCAGGTTACAGTCTGGAGTAGAATTTTCCAGTCCTCTGGGTGGTTCTGACTAAGTAAGCCTACTAAAAGTCTCCTGTGAACTTCACTTGGCTTTGGATCAAATCTTTAGCATGCCGTATATCTTTGGGGGCTGTGGAAGTATATGGTTGATAGGAGAGAGCAAATCTTGCTGAAGTATACTAAAACTAACATGCACTAGATTTATATGTTGGGACAGCTTCTCTATTAGAAGACAGTGCCATTGACAGGGGATCCCACTCTGTCACCTGTCTGCAAGCTAGAGAGAAGCACCAACTCGGACTTTGATCTGTATACATTTTAATTTTTCTACAACGAACTGCTCACGTTTGTGAAGTGAGGCAACGAAAGTTTGCAGAACTAAGGCTGCAGATCAGTTCAAGATGTTCACTCATTCCTTGCTTATAAATGGAAAGCTCCTAGATCTAGATCGTTTTAGGTACCAAGGTGTTTAACGTCAATCAGTCCTAAAGAGAGTTATCTATCATAGTTTATATTCCTCTAATGATTTCACCATTTGGTTCTTTTCCCCTCAACAATCATTTTTTTTAGATCAGGTTAGAGTGATTCTCTGTAGCTCTAGTTGCTGCACAAAGATAGCAGGGAAGACTAGGTGATTTAAGAGTGCTCTGTGTCTAAAAGTCAGGCCAACAGAAGGCCTAGCTTAGCAGTCCCATAACACCATTTAATTGATAAAACCTAATTTGTGCAGACTTTTTTATAAACACGTGATTTATACACCAGAGTTACTTCTATACATAAAGCATTTTAAGGGTTATAATTATGAATTAAAATATATTTTATAGTTTATACCTAAGTAATATAAGCTTTCCATGACAGCCATTTATTCAAAGCAAATAGTTAAAAAAAGCTATAGTTTAATTTAATGATAAATCATCTGATGCCGAATCTCAAATCTGCTAAGTTAAAGGTAAGACCTTCATTAATGTGAATGGTTTTTACATTAGGGCCATAGGCCCTCAAAATATACTTTGAAGGGAAGAGAGTGAAAAGGTATGTGAAAATGGATACTGGACATTTATATTTTTGTACGGTTCTTTTCTATAATTTTTCCTTTAGTTTTTCTAATTGTATTGTACATAGCTAGAACATACTGTATTATGAACCATTGGTCAAATCTCAGTTTTTAAATTGTTACCACCTTCTGATTACATCTGCCTCAGGACTTTATCTTGTTTGTAAGCTTTTTTCTAACTTACCTAAGTAGTTCTATTTTTCCATTTACATTATTTTGCATATACACTAAGACAATACATGCCAAGTTTCAACCTGCGGAATCTTTATGTGTGTTAGATAATATGATTCGTAATGGAAATGTTGAAAATGGTTTAACTGTAGCTTCATGAACGTCAATGTTATAAGATAAAGAGCAGAACAAGGTAGAAACAGAGGTTGTTAAAAAAAATACAACTAAAAAAACCTCCAAACAGTCAGTTTTCTGTATAGAAAGATTAAGTGATGGCTGTTTCATAAAGAGAGAAGAAAAATGCAGCAACTGTATGAGTATTCAAAAGCATAATAACAACAGATTCTGTGGGGATTCCTCTTCTTATTGTTGACTGAATTCCCCCAGTATTCTCATAAAAATGGACCTTGTAGTATAAAAAGTAAAGAACAGTGGAAACAACATTTTTAAAGTCCATTCTTTTTTATATTCATGTTGCAAAATTATAGCACTTTTTCCTTCTTCTGTGTTGTGCAATTCTTTGCCTCCTTCTTTATAATAAATATATTTTTTTAGGAGGTTGCTTTTTATTATAATAGCTAAACTGGAGACAAAGCTCCAATAAGCTGAGGAAAAGACCACTCAACCTAATTAGAATAAATCATTGAATAATATTTAATTCCTTAATCTAAACTGTTTGTGTTCAATGATGATGCTGAAAAAGGTACATCATTCTTTGTTAGAGGCTGTAGACTGCAGTTTCTTAATCAATAATCCCCAAGCAGGGCTCAGGTGATGTCACAAAATCTAGGTCACCTAACCTAGAAGTTAGGACTTGTAGAGCTGATGCACAACCTATTGCACAAATGGGATTTAAAGTCACCTGAAGACACAGTCTTGGAAGAAGAACTCACAAATCACTTCGCTGGAATAAAATCTTTGGGACTGCTACTGTCTATACAGGATAAAATCTCCTGCACTGAAGAGAACTAAGTCAGCATCTCATTCAGAAATAAAATGCCTTGTTCTTCCATACTTTTAGAGGGATACAAGAGAAGAATGTGATTTTCATCACAGTTACAGGAGATAGACATGCACCATTCTATGCAAATGCATAAACTGCACATAACTACTCTATAGAAGCAAAACCTGCAGGCCAGTGCTGTTCTGTTGTATTTTGAAAATGCCCAGTTCATTCCATAATTCATACTGTGTGCTCATTTATCTGATGAGTTACACTAACACCAGTGAGACTCGTAGGTTTAATATACTCCATGTTTCAGACGGAATGACATAGAAAATGCACAGAATAATTTGCATTCCATTTTTACCCTACTATTCAATAAAAAAAAAGTGTATATTTGTCTTGGTAAATCTGTTCAGAATAACATTTTCTTTGGACTACTGTGAAGCTGGAAGATATTCATATATTATATACTAACATTTATGTGTATACAAAATATGTTTATGTATATATGAAATGTGCTTTAAAGGCAATTCCTATGTACTTGCATTGTAATGCAAAATATACATTTTCCAAATGCATGTTGTTTGCTTATGTTATTATGTATAGATACTAGAGACAAAATATTTGAAACTTTTTTCATTGTGGATTGAAAACTATATTTTTCAAAGGTTTCTTGAAAAGAAACTGTGCCAAAACATTGGTTTTCAGATAAAACAGATTCCTTCTCTTTCTGTCTTAGGAAAACCATCCTAGACATGGAAGTCTGTCTTGTTAAAACATTGATCTAATCAACCGATTTTCACAAAAAAATTCAATTTGATGAGATATTAGCTAACAAAGCAGAACTGGTTTTATGAAATTTTTTGCAGGTTCCATTGCATTAGCTGCATTACTGATATGCTTAAAATTAAGCATATATTAGTGTATAGGTTTGGGATTGATGTGCTTATGGTACAATTAAAAAAGGAATTTTCACACAATATATCACAAATACCAAACACAAAATAACACACTATACCAAAACAACCATCAGTTAATAATTCAGGCAGTTAAATGCTGGGAAAAAATAGCTATATTTTGTCAAATATTTTGAAAATAGAATTCACTCTCATGCAGTTTGCTGACTGTGTTAGAGCTTAAATGTTGACATTGTAACAGAAAGGTATTCAGTTTCAGATACTTCAATTTTCATTCATATAATTTACGACCCACCACAGCTTCTTTAATATATATTACAAAAATACAGTTCCTTTGAGGAAAAAAGCACAAGAAGCCATCCAGGCTAATTCAGGAGAAATAACATTTAATAACCCATTTGTGAAGACCCATTGACTTGACGAATGGTAAGTAGTGTATGGAGTGAAAAAGTCTTAAAGAACATCACAGGTATAGTAACAAAGTGGAAAATCCCTAGCTCTCTTTTTTAAACTTCTTTGGAAGGGTTTGTTAACATGATAGATATCTCTATGAATTTCTCCTTCCCTTTGCATAATCATTTCTAACGGACACACGATCATTTGTCATGGGAGTTAGAAGATGTGAAGATTGTAGATGGACATCTGTTTCTTTGATTTTTGAGTGTTAATAAGGCAATGGCACATATATCCACTAGGTTACTCCTTTCCAAATTCTCCATTGATTTCTCTCCTGTTATTTCAAAGTCACCTTTATTGAGATAAGCATCTGCTACATTTCCCTGTCAGAGACAGGATACTAAGCTGAATAGACTTTCAGCTTACTCCAGTCTAGCTGTCATAAAGTCTTACAAACTGTAAGTTCCAGAAATGAAAAGGAACAAAATTATTAGTGGAGGTTCAAAAATATCATACAATCGTACAAAATAATTACCATCAGGACTCCTTCACTTTACAAACATATAAAATGCACTTACTTTGAAGGGTGAGAAGCAGGGAAAAAAATCCTTCCATTAGAAAATATAGTCACAAAGCTTTGAACAAATAAATTCAACACACTGTAGAGTACACACACACACATGCATGTAGGCATGCCCATACATACACGCATGTGTGCACACATACACACACACACATGTTTAGAGTTTACACTGCATTCTTCTGATGCCATGATTATTATTTTATTTGTACACCCACCTTGACTGCACATTCTAAACAAACAATAGACAACAGTGTAAGGACTTTTTTTCCTTAAAACTGCAACAAAACAAGTCTCAACATTTGCAAAACATTCCTTTATTATTAGAAATAAATTATTTTGTATAAAAATTAGCATGCGTTGACCATTGCATTTATTTTAGCATTACCCAGGACTTAATTCAGTCAGCCATCACAAGAAACAAACTCATCTTCTTTTACAAGTTGAACAACGTAAGACAGGAAAGGAAATTGTCACAATCACAAAAAAGTACTTACAAATATAACATCAGACATGATTTATTTCAACAGCATTTTTTTCACAAGCTAACATTTGTTTTCCTTTTGTGATTTGCTTCCTTTTGTGAGTGAACAGTTCAGAAGCTTGACACTTTGTCTCTATGTTAGAAAACTGGACTTTTCCTTCCCCTGTCTCTTTTTACCTTTTGCCTCTTGCTTAATCCTTGTCCTTTAGGAGACTGACTATTGATTTGAATGTAGTGTATTGATATTTCCAAGACTGAATTCTGATGGTGGTAAAGTCTTTGTTTGCAAGATCTCATCCTGTAGGTCTTCCAGTGAATTTCATCACTGATCAATTTGCCTGATTGCTGTAACTGACATAAGTTGTCTTGGTAGAGGAGGCTGTAAATCAAAAAACCAAAAACAAACAACAAAAGAAAGTTCAGGATTTTTAGAATCAAGAGAAAAAAACCCAACATATTTAGCATTTGAACTCAGACAGTGTCCAACTATATTTCCAAATAACATGGCCTATGTTCATGGAATAAAGTAAGAAAGTTTAAGCATGTATATAAGCGGTGAGTAAGTTGGAACTCAAGTTCTGTGTTCTTGATGATAACTTATTTTGTTTATGACTTGGGGAAGCAGAGATCAATAGAGAAGAACAGTGATGACTGGTTTTAGCATACCTATAACAGAATTTCTGGTATTATTTTGCCTGATTTCTGTTTTTTAAATTTGGAGCTTGGATTCTTCTCTCTCTTCTACTGGTTGAAAACAACTTCGCAGCTAGTGGTGAGTTGTCCATCTAGAAAAAGGCTTATGCTCCTTGAAAGGAGCAAAGCTTAACATGGAAACATCTCTCCAAGTTAGCAAAACTGAGTAGCTAATGCCTACAGAACACAGTCTCTGGAGAGTCTTCAGACACAAAGCATCTGCATGGAAGTGAGCCAACAGAAGTGCTTATGAGAGCCCAGGCTGTACTGTAGAGTTGCTGTGCTATTATGGTCTCCTTATGTTAATGGTCAGCTGATCATTTCTTCCTTTGAGCAAAGCTGATACCCCTTGTTCAGAATGAGGCAATATGTTGAGAAACTTAAACACTTTTACTATTGTAAAAGAGAACAACTGTGAATCTTACATGGAAGTTTGTGTCAGCTTCTAGCCCTTATATCTTATTCTTTTGCTGTAAAACTTATGTCCCAAGTCTCCACTGTTTTGTTAACGTAGTGGTGAGAAGAGGGAAGTGGTGACATCAGACCTCACAGTCAGCTCCCTAATTTTAAACCAGTTTGTTAGATGGCAAATCAGACTGCTGGGGGACTGAGTCTCATTTTGCCTCTATAATAAGGTCTATGTCACACTGCATAAAGAGTAATTTGGCTTCCCAAATATGTTTTATATTCCGTCTGCTACAGACATATTCTGCATATGATAGTGAAGACTGCAGCTGCCGGGATGAGAATAATTTGATGGCACAGAAGTTGCCTGGTTTATAGTTTTAAAGATCTTAATTCTATTCCTATATCTTCCTTCAATTTTTTTTTCTATGTAGAATCTGGTAGGAACAGCTGAGATAAATATGAAAAAAATTCTTCATGCTAACTCCTAAATCCAGCCCAACAATCCGATGCTTTGGGAAGAACAGACTACAGAAACCAAGAAATTACAGTTTCTCTCTCATGCACCAAAGATTAAACTAAATCAAAGATCACTAAAATTGCTGCAAAATAATACTAGGTAGTATAAATAAGTTTGCTGCTTGCTTTTTCCTCATGTTTTCTTTGGCTTTCTGAGCAATTTGATTCTAATATTGCATTTATCATTTTGTAAGACAGAACAGAATCAAACCATTATAATTCACACATCACTATAATTTTTGTTGCCTAGGAATATATATATATGAATTAACAATCAAAAGAAAGCTGTAAAATATAATATTTCTTACTTTCACTTGCACAGGCAGCTCCAGTACTTTGTTTCTGCAAGAACTGATTCATGAAAGGATTGCTTTTGGCACATTAAGCAGGTCTTTCACATAATCGATCACAGTATTCAAGCACCAACATGAAATAGCTTTATTTGTATTGGGACACTTGATGCAAATATAGCCTCATTTACATCTTTCAGATCTTTCAGATGGGATGTACTACTCCCATCTGAACTCTCCCATGCTCCCACAGCTGGATTTCTGAGAGGATTTTATTTCTCCTTTGGCCCGTTAAGTTCGTTCTGAAAATAATGCAGGACTGCTGAAATGGCACCAAGTTCCTTAGAGTATAAAAGGATTTTGTTCCCAGCTAAGAAAAAAACAAATAAATGCACATCTGCAAACTCTGCACACTTGGGAACAAAAGGACAGAGGGAGCAGAGCTTTTTTTTTTTCCCCTTGCCCTGCAAATAGGTTCAGATATGTGATCAGGTTACGCTAGCTTACCACATTGCCCTGTATCAACTGGGTTCTATGATAACGTTTCATGTGTATGTTTTAGCCTACAGCGATGAAGCATAATCGGATTTATCACAACTCAGTAAACTGAATTATGTGAGTACATTTGCAAGAAGCTCAAAATACAAAAGTAAGTAGTTACTACACCTCATGAATTAAAGCAACTTCTTAATTTGCTGTAACTTTGTTGTATATCTAAGACTTAAATAGTTTTGACAAAATTATTTTAGGACTGATCAAGAAACAAAAATTATCCTGTTGAGTTCTGGGTGGTGTTACTTTAAAAAATGATAGCACAGGAAGCTGGCGTAGATAGTAGTTCGAAATATATAAAATCTAACCTCATCTCCAAACAAAGTGTTTTTACTTGATAAATATTGCAAGTGTCTTTATAGTTCACTGTAATAAGCCTACAGTTCCTGTTTGGGGATCTGAAAGCTTCAGCAGCTGGTGTTCTGCTCTTTAAGACTGTTAACATTTCATAGTAATAACATAAACCACATTTGGCAAGCATAAGTGGCCAGAAAAAGTAACAGACTTGGCTCAAAATATTTCTGGGAATGAAAACTCTTTTCTAGTTCCAGTTACTACACTGCTGTTGGAAAGAGACAAAAAGAAAAAGAATAAAATGAAAGAGGATCTAAAGCAATTTAGAATGATTATTGTGATCTGACCTATATGCATCTAAAGTACTTGTCATTGTTATGCTTTCTGTAATTGCATCTGGGTATTTTTTTTCATCTTTTTTCCCAGATACAATTTGTTTTCCACTGAATATGAATGTGTTTCCACAAAAAAATGTGACAATATTCATGTGGGGGACAACATGCAATAAAGTCTGTTACATGGAACAAGAGAAACCAAACAGAGCAGACTTGTTTCTAGATGGGAAGCAAATGCAATTACCTGACCATCTCATCTTATTTGTTACCTAGTTATGAGCATTGTTATCACTACCAGTATTTGTGCTTTGGAAATAGTGGGAAACACTTACTACCTATTTCTAGTATACTAGGAATAGCCTGATTTTTTGTGATGAGTTTCATATACTGTCACTGAAAAGAAAGATCTACCTCACATGGAGTCAGTGCAAGAAGAAATTTTGCAATGTTGAGAGGTTGGTATTATTGACCTAGTGAAAAGGACTTACGTGGCATTGTGCACTAATAATTCACGGGAAACTCCAGAAGTTTTGACGATGACTATTATGGCAGAAAAGAGGGAAGCTGGTCAAATCCAAATGGTACAGAACAATCTTGGGGAAGAGAAAAAGCCATCTTGAGGCCAAGAGCTCATTTATATAGAGACAGCTCTCTGGAGTGCAAATGATTTCAATCTGAATTTTTGCCTAGGAAGCATTATGATGCCTGGATCAAAGCCTAGTCAGGATATACTCCTGGTGAGCTCAGAATTATATAGATGTGCTACTGTTAAAATCATGTTTAGAGCACAGTAGATAAGCATTACCCTGCATACATCACACTACTGGAGGAGCAGACTTCCTTCCAATAACAGCCGTTTCTATGAATTATGCATAATCATAGTTTAAGGAATAGCAGAGACAGCATTCTTAATTAGGTACAGTAGATAAACATCAGACACCCAAGACTTTCTTAGTAACACTCTTTCTCACCCTACTGTGGAATCCCTCTTTTGACCTTTCCTCAGAAGTTTATAATTTTGCACACTCAGCAAAATCCACCCATCTTTCCCTTCTGAATTTTCTTTTGGTGACTTCTGAAGATTTGAGAAATTATTGATTTCTTCACATTTCCTTGCTATTATTTGATCCACAAGGAATTTCATTGCCTTTCTCCTTTTGTCCTTTGTTATATGTCATAATATGAAGCTGTATAAACCCATAGCTCAGTCTAGAAGATTTACACATTTTGAAGGGTAAATAGTTTTTCAAGTGAATTGGTTTGCACTCAGAATCCTCCATGCATCAGCAACTTCAGTATGGTAAACTTATGGACAATTTTTATACAGTCTGCAATCTGGCAAACTCTGATTGAATTCAGTGGGGAGTTGTATTTTTCTGAAATAAGTACAATATTTTTCTGCGAACTTGATACTGACTTGTCTGAATGTGCTCAAGCAAAATAGTATTATTGAATCTCCTGTCAATATCATCAAAAAGTAATAAAAATCCAAAGAAATCCCTCATTTGTAGTAAAATGACTGAAAAAATTGTCTTTAACTGTAACAGCTGCTGTCCATCCCATGTGACCTCTAACTCCTTAATAAAAACCAATTCTCCGTTACAACTAAGGATGGGGGGTAAACTTATTGGCTCTACTCATATTTGACTATTATTATTGTGAAATCCAGTTTATAAGACTGTATGCCATGTGGTGGAATGGAAGTTACAACCTCTGTTTTCTCCTATACCAGAGCAATTTAGACACGTGGCAAGATTCAGCACTTTTCTAACTGGGAAAGAATTTTTTCCCCTTACTAACCCATGGCGTATCAGAACATCTAATTATTAAGCTGCATATGAATTATCACAATTTTGTGCGAAGGTAAGAAAGACCACAACAAAAACCTGGATGGGAAGCATTATTCTGGGATGCATTAGTACTCATGAGTTGTGATAAATGAATAAGTTAACAAATATTAAGTTAAGATGAAAAAGTAAAAAACACTGTTTTCACTTCCATATCATACTGCAAAATAAAAACAATGTTAACGGTTTTAATTTTTTTTTTTTTTTTGCAACAGCCTTCGAGTTTTGAATATACAATGATTACCATAAATACACCTCATGAACTGTCAGGACATACCACGACTGGCACAGCAATGCACACATCAAATTAGCACTAGCTAAACCAGATAATTTTAAAAAGATGTGGCTTTCCAAAATCTGCTTGTGCTTTTTTTTTTTTTTTACTAGCCTCCTGTGAAAAACAATTTATTTGAAACTACTGTAGGCATTCCTGCATTCTGCAATCAGCAGTACATTAATTCTGACACATCTCTGGATTCATGCAGAACAAGCAAGAAAAAGAATAAAGTTTATTATTAAAAGAAAGGACATTCTTGTGAACGTACATCTATTAGGAAGTGCTGCCACTCTTGACCATGGGAAAGTCTACAGATGACTTACTGTTGGTTTCAAGAGTTTCACACAGTTCAGTTTTGACCTCGCCATTTGGTCTGTCATTTCCTTTTTGGGTCAGTTTGCTTTGCATTGTGGCAGCTGTCACTACAGCCTTGAAGCTCCGTTTCCGTTTTTGAACATTCTGCTCTGGATGAAAAATGATAATATAAACCTTGGGCATGTAGAGCATGCCCAGAGACACAGAAGCACTTAAACTCATGGAGACAGTAAGTGTTGTTGTCTGGATGTACATCTGGGGAAGGAAAGAAACAACAACAAAAAAATCATTGTTATATTGATTTAATATAAGAGGGAAAATAAAGTAATTATTTTAAAAAAATTAGGTGGAAAGGGAACCAATAATATGCTTCCTTTTCTGTACATACATCAGAAGGACCCTTCACTTTGGCCGCCTTTAATTATAGTCAAGTATGGCTGTTTAATATTGCTTTTTTAACCTTAAGACTGGGTGGTAGAAACAGCATATTTATTAAAATTCATTCAAGTAATCGAGATGCTGTAGCAACCACATTTTCAGAAGATAATTATGTCTGTACAGGAAAAGAGGAATGACAGTAGGGTTAGCCTTGTATCAACTACTTGAATACACAGAAGCCTCCTCAACAATATTCCACATCGTGATACAGTAGTGTGTGCAGCATGTTTCAACCAGCAGCAGACATAATGCAGAATCTAATGAAATCTTTTATATACTCTTTGAGCTTCAAGCATGGAAAAAAAAATAGTTTCTCCAATAGTGAAGCCTGAATATTCTTGAGTTTGTTTGTTTTTAACATTTCCACCTTACCGTTGAATTCTAGTCATAATGCTCTGTTGGCACACAGTATATATTTTAATATGTCATAGTCCTAACTAAGAAATCCAGAAACTGGGGAGCCAGGAAATCAGGTGACAAAGGACCTCAGTCCCCTATAGATACAAAGGAAAAATCTGACATTTCTGAGTGAGCCTGTCTATTGTTTGTCACCACCTACAAAAAGAAACTAACTATGGTCTTCCATAGTCCCATAAAAGAAAATTACAATGATCACTTCATAAGAACAACAGAGAAAAGATTCTATCTGGAGAAGTATTCAGATAGTATATGAGAAATACTAATTGTAGTTCTGCTCAACATTTATTTTTTCTTAGGAAATTATATTTTATTAGAGGTATTATAAGACAACAATTTTACTTTACAATTCTGCGTGGTTTGCTAAACTGAGTAGGAAATCTTTCAGTAACCATGTTGTTATACTGAAAAAGGTACTGAAGTAAAACCTGTTCATTGCCTTGGCAGAGGATTCACTGACATTGTTGTCAGCACTGGCCAATACTATCACGTTAACCTGGAGATAAGGTAGTAAGTCTGTCTGCAATGTCAGCATCAGATCATATGTTTTTATTAAGTGGCCTTGCCTAACTTGACCATTGGCAGGAAAGAAGAGGTATGATAAACTGGCATGCAGTCACTATTAGAGTTGAATATTTTTTAATGTCTTTCAGCTTGCAGAGGTTTTCCATTAGATACTTACTCTTAGACATCAAAAATTAACTATGCTCTCACTTCAAGCAATGTTAGGTGAGAAATGTGAAAAATGTATTTTGGAAACGTGGACTGTCACTCTGAAACACCTTGTAAAGTATCTGTATAATTGTACAGAAAACTGCCAAATATCACCATAAAACAAGGGATAGCCCAATCTAGTCTTTAAGAAAAGACTGACAATGCTTCAGAATTTGTAATAAGCTGAACCTGCTTTCAGGGACAGCACCAGACTGAAAGGACAATTAGGATTGTCTTCCTATTGTGTTGAGGAAAGCTATAGGAGCAACACCTTCCTTCATTTCAATAATTCATCAAGAAAATAAATCAGGAAATATACACAACACAGTCTTTTCTCACATCAGTGAAATAATTCCATTCCCTTCACAATCTCCAAAATGACAGTGGTGTGCCTGAAAACAGAGCTTGACCTATATTTTGAATGAACACTTCTAATGAAAACCTCACACGCTACATTAATAAGCAGTTGTTTTCAGACTTCTTTGGAAGGATTTCTGTGCAGGTTCACATTCACATGCAAACAGTACCAACAATGTATCCATTTCTCTTAGAACCAAATTGTCTGCTCTCCAATTAAATTGGTACAGCAGTGGATTTTAGGGTTAAACATTGCATTAAGTGGTGTCCAAAAGCAAAAGTATTTTGCTTCCTACAGATGTATATGTTTCCTAATAGGATTTGCAAAACTGAAATTAATGCAAATAATACCTTTAACAATCTGTAGTGCATATGAAAATTCCATTAAACATTAAAAAAATCCTTTTTTGAAGCCCTACCATTTATGAAAATCCAACTTATTGCATTTAAGTGGCTAGCTGAGCCTCACCCACAGAATATGTAACAATGCCTGGCATTTAAATATATGTTTTGTAAGTCCTTATCAAGTACGAAGATGTAAGGCTCATATTTCTCTCATGGTTCAGTGTAAGAATTAGATGACAAAAAAGATAAAGAACCTCCAGATGTTATAGGGTAAAATACATACAGTCATGCAATTGTACTAGTCATATCAGCAACCAATACATGCATTTAGATAGGTAGATCTCAACAATCTTTTTTGTGATAAGAAGTCCCACAGTGCCAAGCTCTTACAAATACTAAAGAGAAAACATGTCTGCCTGAAGGTTTACATTCAAGTAAGCTTCAGAAGTTAATCAACTCTAAATCTGACCATGCATTCGCTGAAATAAAAGAGCCCATGGTGCAGGTATTTTGCATGAGCTATATCATTACATCTAATGTATTTTCTGTGGATTTAATTGAAATGAATAGCACAACAGCCTATTTAACAACTCCAAATCACAGATAGTTTCATGTTGCAGATTATAGTTCACATGCAGCAGAATTTCTTTCTAATGATTGCTGTGGTTTTGAAGCAGATGTTGTAATTACTGAAACGTTAAAAGTACATTGAGTTGGCAATTTTCTGACAGAACAGTTTTCAAATAGCTGATATGGTCTTTAGAGAGCTTCAACCTCAGGGATCCTGTTTTGCATGGGTCACCCGTACTACTTACTCTTTAATGAAGCTAATGAGAAAGAAGGGTTTCAAGAAACTTGCTAGACCTGGAGAAGAAGCTTTTGAACATATATTTACATGTACACATAGTGTGTGGTGTGTACATCAGTCTGACTCCATACGCTAATGCAATTACATTCTCAGCCGGAGACTAGTTTTCATGGCAGCCTGGGTCTGATTCCTTTTCCTGGTGGAATCATAGAATCATAGAATAGCTTGGGTTGGAAGGGACCTTTAGAGGTCATCTAGTCCAACCTCCCTGCAATGAGCAGGGACATCTTCAACTAGATCAGGTTGCTCATAGTCCCATCCAACCTGACCTGGAATGTTTCCAGGGATGGGGCATCTACCACCTCTCTGAGCAACCTGTGCCAGTGTTTCACCACTGACATTATGAACAATTTCTTCCTTAGATCTAGTCTAAAATTATCTTCTTTAATTTAAAACCATTACCCTTCTTCTATCACAACAGGCCCTACTTCTTTTTAAATGGTCATTTGCAGGCTGAGAGTCTGTTTATAGGACAGGAACATTCCCTGCATCTAATCTTTCCCATCTTTGGAATTCCCTTTCTTGCAGCCTGATGAAGCACAAGTGTAGCAAATGGGATGTCACACACTTGTTTTGACTTTTGTCTGAATCTTATCTTGTTTTACCACTGACAGGAGGACAATGATGTTTTATGGCTGTGCATTCTGGATAATTTTATTATTCTGGGAACATAACTACCTGTAACTTTTACAGAATTAGCTGCTCTAAAAATCAAGGAGCAACAAAAGAGTTCAGAAAAATAAGATATAAGGTCTGAGTAATTTTTCATGTGTCTCACAGTGGTAGCTCACTCTAAGTTACAGGAGAATAAAGGTCCCTTTCTCACAACAATTCATGGTTACACAGAAATGAATTTCAGCACTCCTCACACTAAAAACCCCTCTGAAGTACAAACTTTTTGTCCAATATAGTCTTTTACACATGTAACAAAGGCTGCTATATCTATTCTCCTTGTTCTTGACAGTCAGAAGGTATAAAACAGAAAACTAAAATCAAGGTAGCACAAGAAAAAAAATCTTTATACTACGAGAAAAACTTGAGGTCTAAATACCTTCCTGTCTCCATCCCCCACCCCAATCGCACACCAGAACTGATGCTGGACTTCTTATGTACTGGTTTTTACCTCCACAATTGACAAAGGAACCCTCACAACAGACTGTCTCATAGATGATCTAGACCCTGTGTACCCACTCAGACATATGATCTATTTCACAAATGACCTGTATCCTTTCCTCATCAGAAGGGTCCTACAAACTTGATAATGTAGCCTCTGACTGTCTCAGCAGCTAAAATAAATAATGGCTGTGTGGATACTTAGGGATTTTCTGTCTTCTACCATTGATTCTAGGACTATGTATCTCCTCCTTTCTACTTCGAAACTCAAAACGTGACATAGGATATATCAGGGCACCCAGAAATGACATTTTAGAAAAACACAGATCCTCTGATGGCTTCTTCAATTTGGAAGTACTTGAAACTGAATTGCCTCCTTGGTAACCTGAAAAATTTCTATGGATCAAAGCAGGTGTGTGCACCAAATAGTCCCAGTGCAGGTAGCTGAATGACTACCTCTCAGCAAGGCTTCACTGCCTGGAACTGAAATATCCTCCAAGTACCCAGGAGTGTCCCATCCATTTGCTGCTTGCAGAGGTAATGTCATGCACACAGCATGCCTTGAGTTCGACGCAAAGCCACCACTTTCATTAGAGAAAAAAAAAATAGTGGTAATGTCACAACTTTTGTTCAGATTGTTTCCTTCGTTTCAGTCCTCCCCTACTTTCACACATAAGATTATATTCAGGCTCTCTTCAGAATTGCTGTTTTTCTCATGCTATTTTTTTTTTTTACGCAGTTTTAATACATCAAATAGAAGGCACCTCCCACCCAGCCTGTTCCCTAATCTGCTTTTAATAGTATATCCTGGATAGGTGGGAGATACAGCTATTGTGACTCCTTGAGCGAACTGAATCTAAGTTTTCCACTTTGGTGCAAGTTCTCTAACTGCTAGTAGTTGTAACACAGAAGATGAACAAGTCATGGAGGGAGTTCCACTCCCTAAGTGATAACTTAGGAAAGGTTTGGTACATGTCAAGCTATTGGGGTGCCTAGTGTAGATCCAACTCAGCTACTTGCACTCCAAAGAAAAGTGGATGTTTAAAAAGACGGAACTCAGTTTAGTGTCTCTCATTGGCTAACTCTGTATGATTTGCCCTTTAGAATTACATGTCTCTGCAGACTAAAGAAACAATCTCGGTATCAAATACTGGAGTCTGAACCATCCTGCTGAGACAGATATACCCAGAAAGCCACCTGAACGTGTCTCACACTGCCAGTAACAGAGCAGAAGATGGAATTATGATTTAAATTTTCCCTTATCCTTGTTACCAAATATTTTATGTCTCTTATGTGAACCTTCTCAGCTCCTTCAGCCAGTTTCATTTTTAAAGGCCAGAACCGCAGCAAGCTTCGTTTCCCACAAGGGTTTTTTGCTCTCATTCCCTCCTGCCACTCTTGCCTTCACTCCCAGCTGTTGGAAGCCTTTACCAGATCATTTATAGCCAGAAGATAAATGATACATCATAAAATAAATGTACATGCCATCTATCCACAGTCATCCCACAGACTGGGAAAGCCAGCAAAATGGTCCCTCTCCATTTGTGGTGGAGAGAGTATGAGTCTTTTTAGTCTCAGTAAAACACTGAAAGCATTCATAGACATCCTCCCTCTGCTGCAGAATCTAGAGAGCTTAGAAAAAGACAGTCACTTCTTCTTTAAGTCATGCACATGCGATAACACTATAATTACTTTTTCATGTGTTACTGCTTGCTAAGGACTTGACTGGATAACGCCACTTGTGGTTTCACAGTTGTGTTCACAAGTCGGAAAGAAACACCATGCAATGGATTCCACACCAAAAACCAACATGGAAAAAGCTGGCTGGAGGCAAATATATTTGAAACCAGGAGAGTATAAACAGGGAGGTAACAATACTGGCAAGGTGCCAATAACTAACAAAAGGATTCATGCTTCTCTGCAGAACCTCCATCCCCATAAACTTACAACTACAGATTTTGATTGCTTTCAGTGCACAACATACTTTTCTTTCTGGACCTGTGGGAAGAAAATTAATCTTTTCTTGAAGAAAAACATTACAGGCACAAGCCAGTCATTGTTTTGCTCATATAACAACATTATTTGCCAGGTAAAAGATAAACTTAATGAAATTAGACTTCTTCAAACATTTGTTCAGTTAGAAAACATGGGAAACTACTTAACATATTTTTTTTAACCTTTTAAAAATATTTCTTACCAAACTACCAATTAAAATGAGGGTTTGAGAGGAAAAGTCAAAGTCTTTTCACAAACATGAAAGTACAACATTCATTAGGTTATTATCTCAAGCAGTAAATGTAGGCTGTAAATCTGTACATTGCAGAGAAAACTGAGAAAACAAATCCTCTTTAGTTTTATCTGTACATTTCATTTGCTTACAGAAACTTTAAGAGTAAGGAAGAACCTAATAACTTATTTAAAATTAAATGTGTGCCAGTTTTAAAAATATGAACTTTCATTAAAGCTTGGATGTGAGAGGAGTTATAAAAGCTTGTAACCTCAGTAGAACGTGTACATACCTGCATTTCAGAAACAGAATTATAGTAAGGATTTCACTGTTCAGATTTTCCAGTTAAGTCTAATTTTGACCTTTCCTGCAATATTTATAAGTATTCCTTTTCTAGCCATAAATTATTTTATGCAAAGAAAGGAATGGCTTAATTAGGTCTTTTTTTAGCATTGTATTTGTTATTTTAAGGTAAGTAGATACAAGGAACTCAGAGTTGCCAATTGCTTATTGGTATGTTCCACAACTCTACATTCCAAAGTTTGCATTTGCATAGTTTTCCCTCCAAAGTGTTTTTTCACCATGTGCCTAAAACTAACCTTAGTTCACCCAAACATTTTCCAGTGGCTTCTCAATACCTGATTTTACCACAAAGGTAGAGTAGGTCAGTTGTATACCAACTCCTGAAACTCAGATAATGGGAATTTGAAGACTTTCACTTCACCAAACTCTGCTAATCTGTCCTATCATTTGGGAACAGCTTCTTCTTGGACCAGTAATGGTTGTCCAACTCTGTGTATCTACTAATCTCATCTCCTAAACAAGACATGATTCCTTTGTCACACAGAGGGTATCAGGATACCACTATAATGTATCAAATAAAAAGAGGAAGAGCTGATCTCTAGGGCTGGGGAACAACTAATATACATATAATACTCTACCACTGCGTCTATATAGTAGACAATGAAACAATGCTAAAGGTATAGGTCCAGGAACTAGGACTTTAGTGCCTGCACGGTTAAACTGTTAGAGCACTTCCGGCATGAGTGGGGCTGGGTGTAGACTAACTCACATTCTCCCAAACCGTTCCTAGGAGTTCTGCTACAGTTTGGGACGATTACCACTATGTAATGTTGATATACCCACACTGTTCTTGCTGAGAGATTAAGAGATTTTATTATAATCTTAGCAAGACTATGAAAACTGGCTTCATGGCCTGTGAATATTCTTGGCAAAGTATAGTTACTATTTCAGCTAGAGCCTAAGAGGACAATGCAGGAGACATCCATGCAGACCAAGGGATGAACTGATTGAGAGCAGGCCTGCAGAGAAGGACTTGGGGGTACTGGTAGATGAAAACCTGGACATGAGCCAGCAATGTGCACTTGCAGCCCAGAAGGCCAACCGTATCCCTGGCCGCATCAAAAGCAGAGTGGCCAACAGGTCAAGTGGGGTGATTCTGCCCCTGCACTCTGGTGAGACTCCACCTGGAGTCCTGCGTCCAGCTCTGGAGTCCTCAGCACAGGAAAGACATGGACCTGTTGCAGCAGGTCCAGAGGAGGGCCACAAAAATTATCAGGGGGATAGAACACCTCTCCTTTGAGGACTGACAGAAAGAGTTGGGGTTGTTCAGCCTGAAGAAGAGAAGGCTCCAGGGAGACCTATTGCAGCCTTCCAGTACTTCAAGGGGGCTTATAAGAAAGATGGGGACAGACTTTTTAGCAGGGCCTGTTGTGATAGACAAGGGGCAATGATTTTAAACTACAAAAGGGTAGGTTTAAACTAGATCTGAGGAAGAAATTTTTCACAGTGAGGGTGGTGAAACACTGGCACAGGTTGCTCAGAGAGGTGGTAGATGCCCCATCCCTGGAAACATTCCAGGTCAGGTTGGACGGGGCTCTGAGCAACCTGATCGAGTTGAAGATGCCCCTGCTCATTGCAGGGGGATTGGCCTCGATGACTTCTAAAAGTCCCTTCCAACCCAAACTATTCTATGATTGATTCTATGATTCTATGATTCTATTTAATTATTACAGGAAAATCTTGTTAATAACATAGTTAAATCTCTTACATGAACTTTTGATGATGAATCACGCTTCTCTAGTGATACTCACTCTGTCTGTGCTCCTGTGTTTCCTAAGGACAACAGATTCAGCCCTCCACAGGAAGAATAGAGGGAAGGGGAGGTTATGTGGGGTTGTCAAAATCCCAAGTACTTCACCAGGAGAAGGTGCTTGATGTTGATGGCTGGTGTTCCCTCCCTCTTAGTCTTGGGTCCAGGTGGGGTTACTTTTACACATTTTTTAACGCTGTGTGCTTATTTGCTCTTTTCAAAAATGAGTTGCCATCTACAGTCAGTCTATCGCCACCCATTAATTGCTTATTAAGTTAAATTATGTCTCAGTTACTTTGTTACTGAGTAGCATCACAGGTTTGCTAAATCTTTACCATATACAGTATTCGGAGAGCTAAGCTGAAACAAGTTAGGCGGTAGTCTCCCGATTGCTTAACAATTCTTACCACAACTAACACAAGCTCAGGACACAAGCAAAAATATATTCTGAAAGCCCACATTGACAGGTCAATACAAAGCCTATAGCCTTTTCTTAATAACAAAAAAAATCATATTTATTGGGCTACAGCTGGGTACTCTGTACAAAAATGAATTTCAAACTTATTTCCAATATTATTTAATAAAAAAAATATTCATTTATTGTAAGATTTGCAAAGATTTTCTACTAGGGTTGTAGTCCAGTCTTCAAATCACTTTGATAATGCTTTCAAATACTTAGAAAATTAAAACTCTTTTTGGTCAAATGCATTCTGATTTGCACAACTTAGATCAATTCATCTAGATATGATGCAGCACAATTTAGAGAATCTTTTTATTTTTGCACTTTTATAATTTTTAGCAAAAATTATTTTGTATAATATGTTTATTATTAACGCAGTCTCCAGGTATCTATTTTGAATGAAGATTGTATTTACCCTAAGGCTAAATCAACTAGTAAATGTGGCAGGTGGACAACTATTCAAAAAATTTATGTAGATTGGCAGATCTTCAATTATAATCCATTTGAAAATATGGGAGCCGACATTTTTGGAACACTTAAAACTCAAAGAGCCAGTTGGCAACCCCAAAATTGTCACTTTCATATGTATAACTATATAGTGATGAAAAAGGGAGAGAAAGCAAGCTGCATTACAGAGAGCTAAGCAAAGTTGTTACCAGGAAAAAGAAAAAAGTATAGGTTGGATTTAATTCATGCTTCAGGTTTACAATAAAAACTGAATGGTTTTCTATAACACAGAGAGACCATTGTTGTTGATTGACACATTCTCATAACTAGAATATATAGCTGAGTAGAAAGCAATCTTTTTTCTTGTCCAGATTTGAAATTTATAGAGTATTACAATCCTGTCTTTTTAAAATAACCAGTACTGACTGAAGGTGTATTTCCTATATTCAGAAAACATAGAAAAGGTTAACCTTAATTGCTGTTTTATTATGCTATTAAATGCATTTTAGTTCCTGTTTTCTGAAGTCTTTTAATTATGCATTATACCTGAACTAGAGAGACAACTGTGCTCTAGCAATACTATAAAACAACCTCTCTGTAATAATTAGCTTGTTACTATGTTTAGTTTCAAAATATGTTTATTTGTTTAGTGCATATGGCTTAAGTGTCAGAGTTCAAGTACCTGATGGAGACAAATATTTAGTGAAGTACACTTCTTCAGAAGATCATTTTATTTAGCATCTTCAAGCAGGGCATAATTAAGTTCCTCTGTCATACAAAATGATGGAGGCTTAAATAAGTAACAGCTGGTTACCCCAATGGCTGTACAACTGCAGGGCAGCCTTTCTCAGGAAAAGCTGTGCAAACACAACCAATACATTATGCTAATGGGAACAATGTAACGAGCAAGGAAGCAGATGAAATGGAATGACAAAAAGAAAAACAAACAATCAAACAAGTCCCTTCATCCCTTATCATGCATTTCAATTGCAGTTTGTGAACAGAAATCTTACAACGGCTGTGCTCAAGTACTAGCCTTATCTAGAAATGTTTGCCAAATCCATTCCTTATGTCAGAATAATTTTAATGACAGCAGGATGAATCCACTGATGGTTGCTCCCTTGACTTCAATGAATTTACACTGAATTGCTCCAAGTGGTGAATTGACCAGAACACTAAGCTAATAAAAATATTTTAAAATTAATTTTCTCTCTGATCTTTTAGAAAAAGAAATTAACTAAACTGCAGTATAATTAGACTTCAAAATATGTACATTATAAGACTATTTCCTCCCTTTTACTACTAATCTCTAAAGGTTTCACTTGAGTGTTTACTTGCCTTGTTGTCACTCTGACTTTTTTGTTCCGTAATTCATTGCGACACTGCTTCAGTAGAGCTTTTTCTGCCAGATTTCGTTCATTGCAGAAGGCCATTGTGAATTCCCTACCTAGGTCTGGAGGAGCATGAAACCCCAAGTAACCTGAACTGGATTTTAGAACCAGGCACCAGGTTCCTAGCTGCAGTGCAGAGGGCATGTTGCATGCTATACATTTAACCCATAGCCCTTTCAAAGTCCACTCCAAAAGGACTTTCAAAATAGGACTTTTCAAAATAAGTCTTTTCAAATAAGATTTTTGAAAGAGCCTATACTGCTCTATAATCTAGACTAAAAATCATAATCTAGATTACCCAAAACAGAAACAGAGGACAGAGATTTCCAGGGATGGAGATGACAAACCTGGAAAAGGATAGAGCAGAAACTGGTGGAGAAGAAACACCTTAAGGGCACTTACCTTATAAACTGTTGGAGGCAGTAGGAATACAGAGAGAAGTCTCTAACACTTATATTTTTCACATGTAAGTAAAACCCACGCTACTGTTAAACGCTACTGTCCCACCAAACACACACAAAGGAATCTGGTGTATATTGAAAATTATCATCTTAGGCAAAGTCTAGTATAAACAGTAACAACATAAAAGTCTTAGGCAATATATTTATACTATCTACATTAGGAAGTGCACAAACACAGAACATGGAACAACTGTCCCTGCTCCACAGACTTTATTATGTAATTTTACATAAAGAATGTCAAAAATATGCAGAAGACATTGATTTGGTAGAGACTATGAGAGTACAAGCAATTTAGCAAACAGAACTTTGCTTTAGGACACCTCACGTCCCTCCATGATGGCACGATAGCTGTATAAACCTGGACAGATTCAGTTGTGCTGGTTACCAACAATGTTTTTTATTGGTTTCTAGTTAAGTGGCTTTACATGCTCTGAATTTCAGCTTGGCAGTCTTTTTCTGAGCTCAGATTAATGCATATATGCAAAATCTCAGCTCTTTTCCCTCAGTGTCTGTGGACCTGTCATCTCAAGTGACCTAAGTACACCGATTCAGAAGAGAAAAGGAAGAACTATCACCTCTTTTAGGCTATGCAAAAGCTTATCTGGTCTATAAGCATTGTTGCTATGGTCTCCCTATGTTCTTCCTAGAGAGCAGAACTGGTGAAAACTCACCATTATTTCACGCCTGTCCAGGTGCAGATATACGAAGGGGAAAAAGGGTATGTCAGGGCAAACATATCTTAATTTCTCCCGTTGAATTACCTCAATACCATAGCCTTGTGAAGTGCCATGACTTTAGGTTGCCCGTTCACCTCCCTATGACCCATGTTTTGACATATTTTCATGACAATCCCTGTCTCTTCCTGCTCAATAGCTCCATCTATCAGACACAGCACATCTTTACACCCAGCAAGCAGTTGCATTTATCAAATAAGGGCCATGCATGGAAAGAGAGGCAGGGGTATATTCTAAACCTGAAGAAAGTTCTGCACCAGGGCATGTGTTTAGTGCCAACCCACGCACACAGTTGTTCCTTCAGGCACAGGTAGGACTGTTTTATGACCCCATATGCATCCTGTGCCATGTACAACAGCCCATCATGTGACAAAGCGCATCATCAGTTATATAATTTCAGGCTAACCATATTTCTTTTCAAGCCAAATCCTGGCATTCCGCTACATGGTTCAATCCAGCTGTACATACTGTGACCCGATTGGACTAATTTCTTTTGGATGCATGTGTCCTTATTTTACAGATAATGTCATATGATGGCATGGATATATATATCTGTTCAGAGTCCTGCAGCTCCCATCTGAAGTGTACGCCTGGATTTCCTTTGTATGGAAACTTTCCTGGGTGAGAGATGAAATGGGAAAATGGAAGTCTCGAAAACATGGGCAGAAAATGTCTGACTTGGCACTTGCCAGAGGTCCAGGTACCTGGATAGATATCATATCACAGTGCTTCTCAACCTCCAGGACAATGACATTAATTTGATTACCAATGTGCTTATTTACACCAGAATTCATCAAGAAAACCACAGAATGGTTTCAGTGTGGCTTAGCTAACTATTCCCCAAACTCTTAATTTGTCTTTGAAGTTTCTCTGTGACCGACAGACTCTTCTTGGTTTCTTCAGCAGGTAACCACATATTTATGGTATAGAACTGGCACAAACAATATTTTTATGTAACAACTTGGATAAGCTTTAAATTTCTTCTTTGACTATCTGGAGGATTCTCATGGCAAGGCAGGACTTTGCTGACCCCCACAGAAATGTGCAATATGAAGATATCTTAGAGGTATCCCTAAGGTATCTCAGGAGGGGATCTCAGAAGACCAACAGGGTAGAGTAGTGGTGACATATGTACCTCCCCTTCCAATCCTCTGCACACATACTTACAAACCCTCCTTCCACCCTTCACTTTCTTTTTTCTCATTCTCTGTTCAGGGTGAATCTCACTTCTTTGAACTATTCTGCCACATTTTTAATGTTTTTTTTTTTATTTAATTCAACTGCAGCTCTCTCTGGAGAGGTTTCAATTAGTTTCTCATGTATAATAATATAGTGTAGTCCTTCCACAATTATTATATGTCATTATTAACAATTGTTTCTGTATTTGCACCCTCAGCAGCTACAAAGTCATCCATAGATAATACTGCATCTTTACTAGATTCAGCATTAGAATTTCTCTGATGTCAGCATCCAACCTCTGCTTTCTCTCTGTCATTCCTAACTTTCAAGAATTTTAATCCTGAAATAAAATCTAATATGTTACCTTTTCTGGGTGCAATACCAGAAGGTAGGGACTTATGTGTAGAAGGTATGCAGCAGTAGATGTGTCTAAAATGCACTGCAGAATCAGCAGCAAGGTGGGCTTCTGATTGATTCAGGGCTAACTCTAGTATGCCTTGGCTGATAATACCCAGAGGAACTATGAGAAACCCAAACATTTATATTACTCTCTCCTTCTTCTCTTGAGAACATGTTGGCCTGAGTTATGCAAAGATCATGTAAAATAATCTCTTAAATTTTAAAGGGCTGAAGTACCTTTGATCTACTGTGTTATCCAATGGTGTCGGCATTACTTCTGAGAGGGAAATAGCTTGTCCCTCATGTGAGTATTTTCAGTGTGAAAGAGTTTTTGTCCCAGATCAAGAACTGAATTTTTCTCAAACTGAAAATCCACAAAAATGTACAAAAACTCAAATCAGTTCAACTGAAGAATTTGGTTTCATTCTTTCCAAAAAGTTTTTGTTTCATTTATAAATATAGTTAGTTCAGGTTGGAAGGGACCTCAGGTCTCTAGTTGAACAGTCTCCCCAAAGCAGGGTCACCTGTGCAGTCAGACCCAGTTTCTCAGGTCTTTATCCAGTCAGGTCTTGGAAACCCCCAAGGATGAAGAAAAACTTCACAGCTTCTCTGGGAAGCCTGTTGAACTTGACTGTCTTCAGAGGAAAAATGGTTTTGCTTTTATCCAGTCTGAATTACTTTTGTTTCAATTTATGCTTATCGTTTCCTGCTCTCCTACCATGCCCCACTGTGAAGACCCTGGCTTCATTCTCTCAGTGACCTCCGTGTAAGCACTGGGGGCTCCTGTTCAGTTTCTCCAGAGCTGTCTCTGTTCCAGGCTGAACAAGTCTAACTTCATCAGTTTCTCCTCACAGAGCAAGTGATCCAGCCACCAACTGTCATTATGGTCTCATGCTGAACTTGCTCCAGTTTATTGATGTGTGTCTTGTACTGGGAGGTCAGTATTTCAGATGTGGCCTAATAAGAGATAGGTAGAGAGGGATAATGCCTTCTCCCAGTCTACCTATCTGCTTCTGTTAACACAGCCCAGGAGGCTGCTGGCCCTCTTTGCAACCATGACACTGTTAGATCATGCTCAGTTTGCTGTCTGCGAGGCCTCCACGGCCTTTTCCACAGAGCTGCTCCCCAGCCAGTCAGTTTCTAACCTGTATCATTATGAGGGCTCCACCTTTCCAAATGCCAAATTTTGCATTTGTTCTTGTTGAATTTTATGAGGTTCTCATTGGCCCACTCCTCCATCTTGTCTAGGTGTCTCTGGATGACAGCCCTTTCCTTTAGCATATCAGCTATTAACTCCCGGCTTGGTACCATCTAAAAACTTCATGAACGTGCGTGTCATTGCTTCCTACTGGTCATTGGTATAGATGTTAAACAAGACAGATTCCAGAAGAGAACACTTGATATTGGTCTTCAGGTAGAGTATGACCTATGCCCATGACCCTCTGAGTCCTATCATCCAAACTGAATCGTATCTATTTTGTTGTACACCCACCCAGACTATAACATCCTTGCTTGGGTACCAAATTATTGCAAGTGCCAAAAGCCTTGCCAAAAATCAAGGTAAATGATGTCCCCAGCTCTCCCCTCACCCACAAACCCAGATGTCCCATTGCAGAAGGCAATCAGGTTGGTCAGGTATGTTGCTTGCTTCCAGTAACCTTGTTCTTGATATGCCCAGAAATGTGTTCCAGGAGGGCTTGCTCCATGATTTTCCAAGGGACCAAAGTGAGATGGACCTGCCTGCATATATACCTAAATATTTTTCAGCTTTTAAAGTCATTCTTAAAATTGAGTACTACCAAGTTACTTACAGGAAAATGGGGGAGGAAAGGGTGTCACCATAAACCATATGATAGTAGTAGTGATAATTAGGAGGTATTACATCACAAGTCCTATAATGGTAGTAGTAATAAATAAGAAGTGTTGCTGAATTATCTGTAATAAAAATTGAGAAGTGTTACTGAACTATCTAATGATTTTATTAATACTTTTCATTTCTTTGCCTCTGTAGTATACTTTTGACATCTTGACCTTCCTTGCCCTGTCTTCTTGAACTGAATAAAGAAGATGGAGACAGGGACCATATTTTAATTTGCTTTAATTTTCTTTAATGTGTTCCAATTTGGACATTATGGGTATTAAATAACCTAAATAATAATTAAATAAATAATAAATTGGTATTCAAAGTGAAATGATAAAATATGGTGAAACCTGTGTAAAGTACATGGGATTCAGGTCAGCTCAATTAATAGTCTGCATTTTATATGATATATTTTACTTGACTACTTTATATAAATTAAGTGTTTCTATTCCTCAAGGTAGTTTAGAAATGTTGATTATTAATATAAAATAAAGCCTTTCCTTCAGTACTGTGTTTCTAGTGCTCAAATCCAACCCAGAATTCAACAGATTGCATATTTTTAAGATGTTGCCAATGTTTTAAACAGAAAATCCCTTTGGTTTACATTCCCATATATTCAGATTGTTTTTGCACATCTGCTGTAATGATTAAATAGGACATTCCATCTCTGGAGGAAAACCAACTCAATTAAGTGAAAGAACTAAAAGGTAGTTTTCCTTCCTCTTCTTAAAAATAAATTTAAAAATACACTTCTGTTTTTTTTACTTTAAACTGTAATTAATATCTGTAATTGTATAACAAAACAACAGAGAGTAGTTGCATGCCCAAAGGAACATGACCACACAATTACTAATTACTAAATACTGATTTTTTGTCATTAAAAAAAATTAAAAGCCATCACTAGATTTCTTAGTTATGGTTCCAATGCATCTAAATAAAGGGACAAACACTCCTTGTTCTTTTAAACTAATGAGATGATCTTTTTGCTTCCCTTTCAATGAACATTATTCAATGTGCTGGAATACAGTCTGCAGCCTGCAAAGTGGTGGTCAGACAAAAGAGCCAACGTCAATGGTTCCCTTAACAGCATTCTAGGGCTATTCCAAATTAAACGCTTTATCTTGCCAGATCACCCAGTTTTTCAATCCAAAATTTAATGCCTATCTAAACTAAAAAGCCTCTGCCACTAGCCAATCTGCTGGGGCCATGCTGTCAAAGCCCTTTGACGTATGCCAGGAAGAGATGCTCTCCTGCCAGCACAGTTACATCACCTCACTGAATGACAGATGCAAAACTAACATTAGCTTTCCTCTATTGGCATAACCACACATTGGGGTTTTGCCAGTGTCACTGGCAGCTTCAGTATGTGAGTATGGGGGTTTTTTAGTTTCCACAGAATCACAGAATCATTAAGGTTGGAAAAAAACCTTTAAGATCATCAAATCCAACCATCAACCCAACACCACCATGCCTACTACACCATGTCCCGAAGTGCCACACCCACGGGTTTTTTGAACACTTCCAGTGATGGTGACTCCACCACCTCCCTAGGCAGCCTGTTCAAATGCTTGACCACCCTCTCAGTATAAGAAATTTTTCCTAATATCCAATCTAAACCTCCCCTGGCGCAACTTGAGGCCGTTTCCTCTGCTTCTATTGCGAGTTACTTGGGAGAAGAGACCAACACCCACCTCACCACAACCCCCTTTCAGGTAGTTGTAGAGAGCGATAAGGTCTCCCCTCAGCCTCCTCTTCTCCAGACTAAACAACCCCAGTTCCCTCTGCTGCTTCTCGTAAGACTTGAGCTCCAGACCCCTCACCAACTTCATTCCTTTTCTCTGGACATGCTCCAGCACCTCAATGTCCTTCTTGTAGTGAGGGGCCCAAGACTGAACACAGGATTCAAGGTGTGGCCTCACCAGGGCTAAGTACAGGGGCACAATCACTTCCCTACTCCTGCTGGCCACACTATTTCTGACACAGGCAAGGATGCTGTTGGCCTTCTTGGCCACCTGGGCACACTGCTGGCTCATATTCAGCTGGCTGTCAACCAGCACCCCCAGGTCCTTTTCCAGCAACTCCTCCCCAAGCCTGTAGCGTTGCATGGGGTTGTTGGGACCCAAGTGCAGGACCCGGCACTTGGCCTTGTTAAACCTCATACAGTTGACCTCAGCCCATCGATCCAGCCTGTTCAGATCCCTCTGCAGAGCCCTCCTATCCTCCAGCAGGTCAACACTCCCACCCAACTTGGTGTCATCTGCAAACTTACTGAGGGAACACTCAATCCTCTCATCAAGGTCATCAATAAAGATACTGAACAAGACCAGCCCCAGAACCGAGCCCTGGGGAACACTGCTTGTGACCGGCCACCAGCTGGATTTAACGCCATTCATCACAACTCTCTGAGCTCGGCCATCCAGCCAGTTCTTTACCCAGCAAAGAGTACAGCTGTCTAAGCCACAAGCTGCCACTTTCTCCAGGAAAATGCTGTGGGAGACGCTGTCAAAGGCTTTACTAAAATCCAGGTAGACAATATCCACAGCCTTTCCCTCATCCACTAGGTGGGTCACCTGGTCATAGAAGGAGATCACGTTGGTCAAGCAGGACCTGCCTTTCATGAACCCATGCTGGCTGGGCCTGATCGCTTGGTTGTCCTTCATGTGCTCTGTGAGCACCCTCACGAAGAACCTCTCCGTAATCTTCTCCGGTACCGAGGTCAGGCTGACAGGCCTGTAGTTCCCGGGATCGTCCTTTGGGCCCTTCCTGTAGATGGGTGTAACATTGGCAAGTCTCCAGTCATCTGGGACATCCCCTGTTAACCAGGACTGCTGATAAATGGTGGAGAGTGGCTTGGCAAGCTCCTCCACCAGCTCTCTCAGGAGTCTTGGGTGGATTCCATCAGGTCCCATAGACTTGTGGGTGTCCAGGTGGCGTAGCAGAGTGTTAACTGTTTCCTGCTGGATTATGGAGAGTTTATTGTGCTCTCCATCCCTGTCTTCCAGCTCAGGGGGCTGAATACCCTGCAGATACCTGGACTGGCTATTAAAGACTGAGGCAAAGAAGGCATTGAGTACCTCAGCCTTATCCTCATCCTTGGTGACAATGTTCCCTCCCCATATCCAGTAAGGGATGGAGATTCTCCTTGCCTCTCTTTTTGTTGTTAATATATTTGTAAAAGCATTTTTTGTTGTCCTTTATGACTGTGGCCAGATTGAGATCTAGCTGGGCTTTTGCCTTTCCAATTTAGTCTCTGCTTGACCTAACAGGAACCTTGTACTCTTCGTGAGTTGCCTTCCCCTTCTTCCAAAGGTGATAAACTCTCCTCTTTTCCCCAAGTCCCAGCAAAAGCTCCCTGTTCAGCATGGCCAGTCATCTTCCCCGCCAGCTCATCCTGCAGCACATAGGGACAGCCTGCTCCTGCGCCTTTAAGATTTCCTTCTTGAAGACTGTCCAGCCTTCCTGGACCCTTTTGCCCTTCAGGATGGTCTCCAAAGGGACTCCCTCAACCAGTGACCTGAACAGGTCAAAGTCTGCCTTCTGGAAGTCCATGGTAGCAGTTTTGCTGACCTCCCTCCTTACTTCACTCAGAATCAAGAATTCTATCATGTTGTGGTCACTAAGCCCAAGACAGTCTCTGACCACCACATCTCCCACCAGTCCTTCTCTGTTTGTAAACAGCAGGTCAAGCAAGGCACCTCCCCTGATGGGCTCACTTACCTGCTGTGTCAGGAAGTTATCCTCCACACACTCCAGGAACCTCCTAGATTGTTTCGTCTCCGCTGTGTTATACTTCCAGAAGATGTCTGGTAAATTGAAGTTCCCCACAAGAACAAGGGCTAGTGATTGCGAGACTTCTGCCAGTCGCTTATAGAATGTTTCATCTGCCTCTTCATCCTCATTAGGTGGTCTGTAACAGACGCCCAGCAGGATATCTGCCTCGGTGGCCTTCCCCCTCATCCTTACCCATAAGCACTCAACTTGGTCTTCACAATCATTGATTTCTATACCATCAAAGCACTCCCTAACATGCAGAACCACCCCACTGCGTCTCCTTCCATTCCTATCCCTTCTGAAGAGTTTACAGCCATCCATTGCAGCACTCCAGTCATGAGAGTCTAGCTTTAGACTAGCTTTAGAGTCATGAGAGTCTAGTCACACTCCTAGCTTTGTTGGCAAGTCTTTGTAGACATGTCCTAAGAATGTTACTATTAATGGTCAAAATGGCAGCTGACAAGTACTTCCATCTATAAGGTATTTAACTTAGTAAAATATACGCAAAGATTGAAAAAGTACCTTGAGGAACATAGAATTCTGTTTGATTTGATTAGAAACAAACAATTCATTGGAAATGTGTCTTCTAGGTGTTTGATCAGAGACTCCAAGAAGTAACAGTCTTTATCTGAAGTTTTTACTATGTTGGAATAGTCATAGATTTATTTTGCAATGAAGGGATTATATCTCATTATAGTTTATGAGGTGTAGTTCACAATACAGCTTGTTTGTCTCTTCTCTAGCTGCCTATGTTGGATCTCCACTTCTATGTAAAAGTTGGCTGAAACCGGATGCCAAACTGTTCATTTTTTTAATATGTGGTGGAATTAAGATGACTAGGGCTGGTTACAAGTAAACTCTAAGTACTTTTCATACACAACTGTATGTACTGTCCATACTCTGTTCTGTCCTGCAGAACTTCACCAATCTCTATACTAGCCTGAGAGATTTTACTGTGTTTCCTTCTATCATTCCTATAAACCTGGAAAATGAAGTTGCTGTTGCTATTGTTTTATCAGTCATTAGTAAATCTGTCCTGTATTGCAGACATCTACAATATTAATTCTTTTAAAGGAAGGGGATGTTTGTTTCACGCTTTGCAAATCAGCATGAGTAGCAAACAAAGAATAAATATGGTGCAATAAGGTGTATGTTGTTATTTTATTCATTATTTAGCTTTCTAACTGTATAAATAATCTGGCCTGGGGTAGGAACAGTCCAGTCAAATTTAGCACACCATTGTTTTTATGCGGTGGTGGTTTGTATAAATTGTATTTGTGACAGGTTGTAATACTACAAGGAAATATTTTGGATGGAAGTAACAGATGACCCATCACAACTCTAACTAAAATATATTACTGGTGTAACACAGATAATAAACCCATCATATTCCATCTATTGAGTTTCACTAAGAGGCAAAATAATATATAACACATGATAAAACAAATACGAAAAGGCAAGCCCTGTTATTTACCAGCTTCACAAAGCCTCTAATAACCAAAAGTGATCCTAACCACTGCCTCCCTGCTGAGCCTTTTAGAATAAACCCTTAGCTCACGTCACTTCCTTTGTTTCCCTGTGTCCTACCTTGTAAACTCTTTTGCCTTTATCTCTGAAAGCATTTTTAGATTTTTGTTGTCTGACAGGCTGCCTATATCACTGACAGAGTATCCTGCCTTCACTGCCTTCCCTGATTGGATGACCTAATTTTTGCCAACAGGAGCACTGAATAAAATGTTTATTAATGCCCTGAGACTATTCAGGTGAAGACTAACAGTACTTCAGAGTGAGGGATATAGTAGGAGACAGTAAGTATGGGAACATTTAGGCCATTAAAAATAATTTCCTGTCCTTCCTCACAGCCTCTCCCCCCAACCCCCCAATAATATTTTTTGCTTTTTGCATGAGGTTTAGTTTTGGCTGTAAATATGAACTCCAGAGTTTATATTAGCTGTGTTCCTCCCAAAGGCAAAAGAGACAGTGAAACCTAAATCAGATACAACGTTTAGCAAAATTTGCAGTCCCTTTCTCTTGCCATTTTCTTAACAATTATTTGCTATTTCTGGCACCATTCTCAACTTTACCAGTGCTGCTGACACTGATAACTGGCAGCCCCTGACTTTCACTCTTTGGATATGTCCAAGGTGTGTTTGAGGACTATAAAAAGTTTCCATCGGACACTTGCCTTCAAATTATGAGCTTTCGTACCATACTATTGAGAAAAGAGGTGGTATACAATCTTTTTCTTCACAAGTAATTTTTCTGCTGCTCATACATACATGACCCTCTTTTTTCCTTGTTTGATATTGTGCTGCATATATTTTGCTTGGAAAATGAAGGTATTTTGCAGTAATCCCCTTTTCTTATCCATATTACTGATAACCTTCCTCCACTTCCATGAAATGCAAAATATACAAAAACATAGGTATGCCAAAGAGGGGTTGAAAGCCCATTTAGTCTCCATGTACATGCTCCAACCAAACTGCAGTTTTTGTACATGTAACAGAAATGTAAGAAAACAGGGAGAAGCACTTGCTGAATCACAAGTCAAATTACATAAACAGAATCATAAATATATTATTCCACTGTTTACTCAGCTCTAAACCTGACACTTAGCAAGAAACGTTTAGCCACATGAGACAGGAAATTGCATCTTCTCACTTATCCACATTCACACTCTGTCTCTTGCATTTGATTTGTGCCAGATTAGCAGAAGAGAGTGAGGGATGAGGCTAAATTGTTCCTCCCTGTGCAGAGGGAATGCAGAGGTCTCCCAACAGCAAGTGGCTTTCCTCACCATATGTGCTTCTTCATCTTGGCCCAGCAGGGCAGGAAAATGAATTTGAGGATTTTCAACACAACACGTGTTATGTAAGCGTTAGCTGCAGTGCTTTGCTCCATTTTTGCTTCCAGTAGCTTATTCACATACATTTCACAGAGTGGCTAAGCCCAAAAGTTAGCAAAGATTTAGTATGTGTGGCAAGATGTATGGAATTCAAGTTAAAATTGTTACATGAGGGTGAAATTCAGGTTAGTACCTTACATATAACCATGTTGTAGCTCAGTAAGCAGGGCTGTGTTTTTGCACACATGCAGCATACTTAGTCATCAGTTCCAGGGTAGTCCAAAATCAGTCTTGCTATTCTCAGTGCTGATAAAAGAATAGACTAATTTGAGACAATAGACTCACTTCAGACAAAGTGACTGACTGAATAACAATGCATTTGGCTAATTGTTTACAGAAGTTCTCTAGGTAGGGATTTTGGACAACACAGCAGATTCTCTGAGCAGGTCCTGCTGCCATAGGGCAATTGATAACCACCTTTTGTATGTTGTTCTTACAGAAGCAGAAAGGATAATGAAGGACATTTTTGTTAATAGATAAAGATAGTTAGGGGATATTTTGTACATAGTTCAACATAATAATGGGAAAAGTCCATGCATTTGCTGGAGAGGTGAACTCAGCAAAAAAATAGTTCAGGGACTCTCATCCAAACCAGTTGAAAATGCCATTGCAAGGACTTGGACAGTGACAGACCATTCTGTTTGAGAGATTTAATTCTCCACATGACCACTACCCTATGTAACATATTTTAGCAGGATTTTCTGGCAAGCATTCTGATTCTGTCTGTGTATGTTTGCAACACATGAACCATACAGCCCTGAAGGGCATTTTCTTTAATGACAAATTATCATGTAGTCTCACTTGCCAACATACGACCTCCCCTCAAGAAACAGCATTTCAGATGCAGCATTTAAAGTTGTTTCTTTAAATGTTGGATATTCATGTCTATACTCTTTTCACCAGGTTGCATGATGGCCAGCTTCCAGTTAGGCATGGATGAAGTCATGAGCATCCTTCTTTCCCGCTTCATCGTATTGATTAATGTTCCCCATGACAAGGGTATGTATAGTATTGCTACCAAAAGGGATGAGATGAGGAAATCCCTGTAGTTTTGCCACCAGCTGTGAAGTCAATACAATTCAACCAATGCCCTTGAAACTAGGTGCCTTCTGGAAAAAAAAATGGACTTGCTGGTCAGACAGTGTGATGCATTTTACCCTTGTATCCTGATCCAAACAAAATCAAGCTACACCATTAGTAGATACTGAAGCTCGTAAATCTTATCTCTGCAATCATGAGTAAACAATATACTCCTTGATATAATTTTTATGAACGTGTAAACAGAGAATTTCTTACAACAGAGGAGTTCTAAGGGAATCCATAGTTTAAAATGTTGTCCATAGATATTTCTATCCTAATATATCTCTGTATCACTCTGTTCTTAAAAAACAAAATGTAGTTTGTAAGTAGATGAAAAGACCTTTCTTTCATATTTTATTGACACAATTTATATAGCAATCAAATGTTTAGAAAAGTCTTTGTTCCTAAGCTATTGACAGAGTTGATTCAGATATTTCATATCTACATACTAGATTGAAGGCCTTCTCCCAAAATTTAAGACTCTAATTTATATCATACTATATCAGATGATCTTTATCACTTATAAACTGGTCCATGAAACAGAAACAAAAGTATTCAGCTGCATCCAGAGTAAAGGAATGTACCCATTATATTTGTGGTTTTATGTTTTAGGCTGCTAATACTTTATAACTGATGCTACAAACAATGTCCCCCTCCCTGTAATTATTCTGTCTACCCCCACTCTTATTTTCACTGCTGTTCAAAAAAATAAAACTAAAAGCCAGACAAATAGAAGTACAAGACAAGGCTAAACTAACTATGTATGCCTACATAACTACTAAGCTAAATACATATAACTACTAAGCTAAATATATATGCCCATTTATTTAAGGATTATAAAATTATATATGAACATTCTGAAAATTATTACTTGTGGTCTTGGAAAACAATAAAGGTTTTGGTGACACTGATTACCTGACTGAAGGAAGCGTTAGTATAAAAGTTTTTATTTGCACCAATTAACAGAACATTGAAATCAATTTAAAAAGAGGAATAAAGACAAATTATATCTCAGAAACATTTTGAATCTTGAAGTTACAACAGAATAGTGATGCTATGCTATCATAATACCCTTTGAAGTGTCAATTGTGGGTCTCAGTGTACTTTAAAATCACAACTGTCTCCTTTCTTCTCAGTGAAAACCTTTCAAGTTAGCAGTCATTTGAAGTTTTCTTTTTCTATGGGTAACACCCTGTGAGGGTTTTCTGCCAACGCCTTTTGGGGGATAAGAAGTATCCTAATTTTCATTCTTTAAAAACCCTGTGACTCTGCAGCAGTTATGCTTTTCTGAATACATGGGTAATGACACTGGAAATTTACCTCCACGCTCCCCCTCTGCCAACAAAGCGTAATGCCAGGGTCCTCCCAAAGCTTACTCATATGTCTGCCACCACAGTTCTTCAATCATTTCAATAAAATTTTCATTTTCCTTTCCTGTCAGTAGTAAAAAGTCAAAGATACCTCACAGCTACAGACTATCAGAAGTTACAGGCTGTTAAAGGATCCGCTAATAAAAACAGGATTTTAAAGGGACAGATTATATGTGTGAAAATATGACTGAAACCGTGTGGGATAAACTACTAAAAACCTTATCTTATCATAGCAAAGTAATATAGAATATCAGAGACATGCGAAGACATTATCATGTCTTCTGGAAGTCATAGCAAATCATATGCCTTCTGATAATCAAAAAGAGGAAAAAATTGAAATACTTTTTAATGCTAATTCTTTCATGTAAAATGCATTCCATTTCCTCTGAGAAAGAATTCATCAACCACAGTAATGTTCTCTGTAAAAAGTAGAAGCTACGCAGTTGATGTTTATGGCTAGAAAAAGTTGAAAAATTGACATAGCTAGGACATTTAGTAAAATTATTGTATGACAGAGTAAGTGTTTGCTTGCTTAAAAGTCACTGTTTCAGACCACTGAAGTGCTATAAGGAGTCCTCTTTTTTTTTTTTAATTCCTAGGCATTACTATGTATTAACCATTTTAGCATATACAAAAGACTAGCTTCTGTGTTACAGAAACGCTCATTTTTATATTTGAAAGCTTCCATACATTGCATATTCAGAGCCACAATGTTTGATAAATACTGTGCTTGCAAATGTGAAAAGATGACGGACAAGTCATTGACAGGTGAACACTGACATTTCTATGATTATTCTAAAAGCAGTTTCTAACAAGACCGTGGGTTTGGCGTTTAGCGTAGTTTAACGTAGTTTAGCGTACTGACTAGAAATCTAGGGTGACTAGGTTCACATATGCAAGATGACTGCATACTGTCAAATAAATCCCACCTTACCTGTCTGGAGAACAAATATTGGCATAAGAAAACAGAAGTGTCCCAGCCCCCTTACATTAAGCTTGTTAAGATCGTTATTCCTTTATTCATTGAGCTCTAGCCACCAACTCCATACAAATACCCATATGACCAATAAGCAAACTTTTTTTCCCTCATTTAACTTTTTTCTTGAAATATACTGCAAAATGGTTTTGTTGCAGTAATTATACATTTTTAAATTTTTTCAAAGGGCTTGTCAGCTTACTAGAATTTAAGTGGAAATGTTCTACAAAGTCAATTTAAAAATGCTTCTGTCATGAGAGAACTCCCATCCCCTGAAACACGACCATGTAAGTGGGTTAACCATGTAACTGCAAAGAGTTTTAATCAATAGGTCAACATGGCATTGCAATATGTTCCTACTCCATTGGAGTGCTCATAATTTACGCTACAAAATAAACCCTAGTTTACTCCAAAACATTATGCCATTTGGTTAGACATTGATGCACGTATTACATCCTGCTTGTGGGTTGACTACAGATTTTCCACATGCTGACAACTCAGGCCAGTGTCAGGATGCAGTTTAGATGCTGTCAGGTAGACGTTTCTGGAAGAAAGGCCAAGTGAGGAAGGCCACTTGTCCCCATTTTACTTCCAAAGCAGTAACTAAGCAGTCTGTCCACAAGCCTCACAGTACTTTCCCATCAGAACAGGCACCCTGCAGATTAGGAACCTCCTCTAAAAGAAGAGGTACTTTTTAAACTGTTGGTGCCACACCAATTATGTCAGATTAGGAAATTTCACCAACTGCATGAAACTTAAAAGCTTCTGCTAGGGTGAAAAGTTATACATTATGTATTTGAAAGTATTAAACACTGTGGTTTGCATTATCAGATGAAAGCATATTGAAGTAACACAAAAAATTGAGTGACACAAGCATTTGGTGTCTCCACTTAAAAAGTATACTGTTGCTATGCAAGTGGAAGATCCTTACATGTTTGCAGATGCACATATTCTTAGCTGCAGAGAATACAAATTTCAAACTTTCCAGGATGAAGACATGAAGGAATGATGACATGATTCTAAATGAAGGAATGTTCTTCTTTTTCATAACCACAGCTACCTAAAGATGGGGGGGTTGTTTGTTTTTACTATCTTATTTTTTGCATGGAATGACTGACCAGATATGTTACATAAAGCATATCTGCAAAAAACAGATGAAGAACAAAATTCAAAAGCTTGAACATCATAAAAGGTTTTCAGGAGCTCAGAAACATTAACAAAAGTGCAATATAAAGGTAAACTAATAAGAAGGAAAAAACAGTGACAAAAAAACACCCACTCATTTTTCTACATTTCTAATACAAGTAGTTGTTTTATTTTTAAAATATATAATATAAAATGAAAAATAGTTTATTTTTTAAATGTTTAAGAATGAAGAAGTTACCAGATTAGATTTGAAGAGCAATCCATGTGGTCAAATATCCTGTTTTAGTGTGTGGCCAAAGCAAGGTGTTTTAAAGGAAGGTGTAAAAGAGACCTAGTCGCAAGAAAATCTACTCTCATGAAGTTCTTATCTTCATAATTAATAATTAGAGACTCTATTAAACCCTTGAGTATGATATTTTATCCCCACACAAAATTGTTTCAAACATTAGTAAATGCTACCGTACGCTATTGCTATCCTTATAATCTAATTCCTTTTGAATATGGTTAGATTCTTGGTCTGTGACAGATCTGTGTGCAGGCTTATCTGTGTATCTGCAAAATTATTAGTTGTTTTGGGACCTACCTCCACACTTTTGTGGGTTTATAAAAGACCATGGTGATGGTCTCTCACAGTTTAGCCTCTCATTCCTCTGCTTTCAGGTGCTGTGTATATTATAAAAGTAAAATACTTATCCCTTGGATAGACAAAAATTCCTACCGGAGTAGAAACCCTACAAAGTTCATTACAGCTGAGGACCCATTCTGTATTTTTATTATTATATTATTATTTATATATAGCTATATCTAACTGTTTGGAAATGTAGGTCTATAACTGCTTGCAACCATCAGGCAGAGTCGTGGGACAGCGAGTACCTGCCTTGACTACTTGTCAGTGTATTTGGGGGGGCAGCACTGAATTCTGCACAGAATCGCCAATAAAAACGACTATTGTCGTACTTTTTAATGTCACTAACAGATTCAAGGACAACAACAATTTCAGTGCAGATATCCTGAGATATCCTTTACCTCCTGGGAAAGGAGCTATGCATTTTTTCTATGTTAGTCATCAGTTTCCATTTGCAAGTAATTGCAGCCGAAGGCTGTGTTTCCCCTAAGGCTACAGTAGGATACTGTGTACAGCACTGCCATGAAGGAAGAGGGTAAGATAGTGAAGTTAAATCAATGATTTCCTTCTTTCCTCTGGTTTGGCAAATAGGCCATCATTTAAAAATTGGTTGGGATTGAACCAAATGCATTTATTTTGGTTTTGCTTATAGAAAAAACAAAGTCAATAATGTACACCATCTTTTATTAATGAATATTTTATTCATCACTGATTCGTATATTTTCTTTTCAGGTCCTTGAAAGAAAAGCAAATTAAATCAAATAGAGATATCACAGACAGAACAGATGGTGGCATCCTTTTACCTCACAATTGTTGTTAGATATTGTTTTACCTCATAACTATTCTTGAGAATGGAGGCTACTTGACTCATATTTCACAGAATAGTAGCTTCATAACCTTGTTACAGAGTATCTTGGAATTCTATTTTGCCATACCTTCAAATGGAACTTTTTAATATAAATTTAGATGAAGATTCACTGCAACTAGAATCTCACGATTCTCTTCCTAATCTGTCTCGATTAGGAAGTTTCTTTGGCACAATTAGCTCCTCTACAGGGTATCATTCTCAGAGACAATGCTCAGGAATAGTTCAGGAATAAAATCAACCATCATTTCCAAAGGCAGTATGGAAAAAGCTTTGGCAAATATGTTTCTCTCCATTTGATACAATTACTATCCTGGCAGTAAATTAATTCACAAATTCTATATGCTCTTATGGTAAAGGACGCATATTGTAGGGTGAGGTTTCTGTTACAAGAACTCTCATATGCTGTACACCCTCAAATTATTTCAGTCATTTTGAACTGAAAAAAGATGCACAAAAAAGTAACAATTCTGTCTCAGGTCCACAGATGCACCACATCTCTGGATCCAGAAGAGATATACTTTTAAGTGTCCCATTGTATGGGTGTAGCCATTGTGGTTTCTCATTTACAGAGTATACTTAGTATGCAGTACTGTAGAAGGGGATAAAGTCCCTGTGGTGCACGTAAAAAATATGCTGGGGAAGACAGTCTGGGTTACTCCTGCCTCAGGTAAAGGCAAACCCATTCGTGGGATTGTCTTTGCCCAGGGACCCGGGTGCACTTGGTGGGTAACACGGAAGGATGGGGAAGTCTGATGTGTACCTCAAGCAGATTTGATTTTGGGTGAAAATAGTCAATGATTTGAATTGCATTATGTTAATTGTTACACAATACAGTATGACATTACTACTATGGTTGCTATCTACCATATCAACGGTTTACAATCAGAATCTCCCAAACTGATGAGGAATGAGCTTCACTGAAACCGAGCAACGTGCAGCGGTGATGGAACCAGAACTGGCTTCAGCAGCTTGCGCCCAACAATTCCCTCGAGACCGACATCTTCAACCTGCAGATCATGGACATGGACCGTGCCAGATAACAATCCAACACTACATACCATCTCCCCTGCCCTGAGAGACTGCTATGATGGATGAAGTCCAGAATCATGGACCAAATGAGCTCCACAGATATTTTTTGAAGTGATGGTCCATAGACTAAGAAAGTGATATCTGTGTGTATATATTAAAAGACAGGAAGAGTAATAATGAATAATTGGAATGTATTGAAAAGTACAGGACCTGAGCATGACGTAAATGGTATGGAATAAGGGGTGGATACTGTCCTGGTTTTAGCCAGGATAGAGCTGGTTTTCTTCACAGAAGCCAGTGTGAGGCTGTGTTTTGGATTTGGAATGAGAAACTGTTGATAATGTGCTGATGTTTTGAGTTGTTGCTGAGCAGTCAAGGACAGTCCAGCTTCTCGTGCTGGGCTGCCAGCGAGCAGGCTGGGGGTGCACGGGGAGCTGGGAGGGGACACAGCCAGGACAGCTGACCCAGGCTGGCCGGAGGGATATTCCCTACCATACGACGTCATGCCCAGTACATAAACTGGAGTTGGCCGGGCGGCAGGAATCACTGCTTGGGGATGGGCTATCGATTGCCGGGTGGTGAGCAATTGCTGTATTGGGCCTCACTTGTTCTTGTACATTCCTTTGTTGGTATTATTATTGTTGTTATCATTGTTGTTTCCTTCTCTCTTGCTGTCCTATTAAACTGTTTTTATCTCAACCCACGAGATTTTTCCCAATTCTCTCCCCTGTCCCACTGGGGGAGGGGAGAGCAAGCAAGTGGCTGCGTGGCCCTTAGTTGCCAGCTGGGGCTAAACCACGACAGCATCTTTTTCAACTTGCATAGAGTTTATTCTGAGGAAAATGGAAATTCATTTACTATAAAAATTAACTGAAAACAGAAATAGAAAAATCAGACAAAGTATCTGATATGGCTTCATCAAATAAACCAGTACAATAACTGTGGCTCTTTGCCTCCTTTGAAAAGTCCTGTGTGATATGAAATAGTACATAACTAAAAGGAACTCCACACTTCTTACTAATGAATTAAATTTTTTTACTTGATGTGCTGACCTGTTCCATTGGACTTCATGGTACCAAAACAGTTACAATATCTTGTTGAATCTCCAGAATTGTGTGTTTGAATTTGGCCCTGAAATGCTCAGGCAATTGGGCTAAATGATCATTGTAGGTTCCTTCCAACTGAAATATTCTATTCTATTCTATTCTATTCTATTCTATTCTATTCTATTCTATTCTATTCTATTCTATTCTATTCTATTCCATTCCATTCCATTCCATTCCATTCCATTCTATTCTATTCTATCCTATCCTATCCTATCCTATCCTATCCTATCCTATTCTAGCTCTTGATGTACAGCACTCCTGATAATGGTGTAGTAACAGCTGATTCCCAATCATAGAATCAAATGTAGCTATAAGTAATATTTCCTATATAACTCCCCTGCATGCCTTTGGTATGCAAGTATCTCTTCAAATGCATGGATTAACCCACTCTTAAACTCAAGAAAGTGACTTAACATACCTTAAATCCTCACAGAAATCTTTAAATTAAACTGAAATTTGAAAATAGAGCTTCAGACCTGGACTTGTAGGAATACTGGGAACATAGGTGAAGACCACTGACATGGCACTATCTCATGCTGTGAAAAATAATCAGGATCTATGTACAAAACAGCAAAGTTTTCTGTACAGTGATCATGTGAAAATCTGTCAAAATGGTAAATTTTCGGGACAATGATTCCACCAGATGCCCTACCTACCTTAATCAACATTGTAAGTGACCCAAACATCATTTGCTGAGATTTTATTCAATACTGCCATATGTAATTTTCCATCTACTGACAGCTAGTTTCTCCTCATCTGCATACTCAAAGCAGAACACAGAAATAAAAAGGTAAGCCATTACTAAAACTTTATCCCTGTGCACAGTCCTGGAAGACCTCTCATGATGATCTTTAGGTAGTCACTCATTGTCATTACACAAGATAAAAATCCAGGAAGATTGTTCGGTGAAAACAGAAACTTGCTGCCTCCATAATCTTTCCAGAACAGCTACTGGATGCTTTGTTTCTTCTCCAAATTCTTTGGTAATCTCAGAGGACATTTGAATACATGTAAAAAGGCAAGGAAGGATATCTTTTTTGCATATTGAGTCAAAAGATGAACACAGCATTAAGGGGCTGGACTTTACATGAACTGTATATATCTACTAGATACAAAATTGTCAGGATTGGGAAATCAAGTGCTACGTGGCTGGATTTACAGCAGAATATATTTGGTATATTCAAATTTTAGAATTCTAGCTTTTCCAAACCACCAGCTCCTTTTCTTAGACTTCTCTCCAGCCTGCTCCCTAAACACAGCCAACCCACACTCTGTTAATACATATCCTCGTCATTTGTTCTGTATCTGTGAAATACCTACATTTCCTAGTAGATAGCTATTTATTCACCTGAAATAAGCAGACATCATCTCTCAAACTGCAGACAAATGGAATTTTAATAGACTGCAACAGAGAGTGACTTGTGTAAGTGAAGAAACAGGACAAGATCCATCTTTGAAAATTACATGTACATTAGTTCCCTTAACATTCTTCAACAAATCTAGGTACTTTAAGTTTTTAGGAAGCAACAGAAGGTTTTCTTTCCTTTTTCTCCTTATTTTTTAACACAGATATTACTCACACACTTTAATTAGAATGTGAGCAAAATGCAGTCATCATCTGAACAAGAAAACATGTACACTTAAGCCTCTTAAAGAAAGAGAGATTCTTGAAAATAAGTGAAAGAGGCCTTGGTTAAGGAAAAAAAAAGAGAGATATGAATTGTGAATATATTGAAAAAGTTATTTCAACAAGCAGTCAATAAGGCATAGAGTTTGGGGCGTCTCTGAAATATCCTTCACCCAAGTGGATGGCTTTGTAGGAGGAGAAGAGTGTTGTTTACCAGAGCTAGAATGAAAAAGAAAAACATCACAGAGGAAATAAGCACACTGGTGATCTGAAACACATCATTGCTGACTATCCTGACAGGTTAGATCTAAGTTACTTGCTTATATTCTGTCATTTTAAACAGCATGGTAGTGCGAACTGCGGTAAAAGTAGGTCTTGGCATTGACTCTGAGGCATTACACGTGTTGGAGAGGTGCCCATTGTTTCATTTTGCAACCATAGGAGTGCAAGCACAACAACATTAAGAGGAATATGTGTGTTCATCCATGGGCAAAGAGGCCCAGAATGCTTGTGTTAGTATTCGGATGACACAGTTAAAATCAGGCTTAATCCTTCTCATTCTGTAGATAAAAAGTCTAGCATAATTTTACAAAAGCTTTTATTTCAGTCATGTATAGGAGACAGAAATTGTTAATTAGGCTTATAGTCAAACAGTGTTCTGCAGGGTAATAGTACATTCTGTAAGATGAAACCAACAGCACTTTTAAATCTCTTTGATGCAATTAAAAAAAACAATCTATCCAGAGCAGATATTCAGCCTACTGTCAGTGTTTTGAAATACAAAGAACTTTTTCCAGCAGACAGGTGTAGAAACCACATTAACTTATGTCATACAGAAGAAGCCTGTTCAAGTGCAGTTTTGCCATTTCCTTGTATATCCTGGTGACCTGGAGAAAATGGATATAGTCAAATACTAAAATGCCTGGCTGTGATATTAAAATGTCTGGTTCTGAACCACCTTCTCAAAGGAAGTGCAGCTTGGAGCAATGCCAGCTGAGAGTGCTTCCCTCTAGCCCACAGCCTAGCATGAAACCCTCGCGAGTACCAGACAGAGCTACATGGGTACAAAGAGAAAGGCCAAAAAAGGGAACAGCCAGCCAAGCAGATCTGCTTGTTACACCCCTGCCTAGGAGACAGGAGGTAGCACACCACATATTTCTCTTTCCTACATCTATGCCTCCTTTGCCTTTACAAACTTTCAGTGCAGCCGTAATGCAATGTGTGGAATAACCGCTGAGGGGCAATTTAGAAATTTACCCTCTAAGAACAGCATTGAGACAGGGTGGAACGTAGTTAATGTACAATGAGTTTGTACCATGGCAATTGCCTAGGCAACCCTAGATGTTGGCAACATCAGGGGAACTTGGTGTGCTGACTCTGGGAGAAATTGCATGGAGGGTGGAGCGGAGTGGAGATGTCACGGCCACGCTCTGTGAACAAGGGAATTTAAAGGTACACAGTGTGTACATCAATAAGCTGCACATGCGATGCCCTTGGTCAGTGACCTGTCAACTTTGATGAAATGCTGTACTTGGAGTGAACTTTGCTTATTGTAATATCATTATGATACTAAAACGCACATCCCTCTCAAAAGTTACCCACTTCCCAAGGTGTGACCACCCCTCAATGAGCGTGTGCACTGAATTTTTCCTAGTCTGTACCTTTAAACGCAAAGAGAGAGAATTTTGAACCAATCCTGATAAAGGTACGTATGACTAGAGTCATTCAAGCTCCACCAGCAAAGTAAAACACTATAAAATAGTTTGAAAAGAGCTGGATGTCAGGGAAGACACTATCACTCCTGACTTCTAGGATCCGCCGATGGGCTGACCCTCTCTTCCCCCGCACTGGGACACCTTTGGGTAAGATTCAAACACTCGGCTATTCCAAGTGGATCCCAGGGAACTTTAGGAATCTCTATAGAGTTGTTTCATCACCCCACGCATGCGTAACCTGACTGTAATTAATTGCACATGCTTTGTAGGCAGTGAATTTATCACCAGCAATCCAAAGAACTTGTGCATCTGTTGCTTCAATAAATCACACTATTGATTGACTCAGCTGTGTGTGTCGTCCCTGAACACGACCGTACCTCTGAGTGCGGCCGTGTGAGTTCAGGAGGTGTCCGGCTGAGCAGGTCGCGTGATGTTAGTAGAGCATGACCCATGAGAATCCAACAAAAGGGGTTGGGCACAACCGGACTGCTAACACTGACTTTGGGCATCACTCAGAACCTAAGCTCAGCTGCCTCCAGTCCCTCTGATATCTGAGGATTGACTGGAACGCAAGGGGGTTTAGTTTCTGCCAAATTGCTCTGCCTCTTAACACAACACAATGTATGACACTGTTTAAGGACATAATGTATTTAGAATTTTTCCTAGTTTAAGTGTTTAGAAAACCAGTGTATTTTTATACCATTCTCCTGGTGTGCAGGAGAATTCAAACACACATAGGGCAGTTTATTAAAATGACACAAAAGCACAGGATAGTCAGCTCAAGATAAAGCCAAGTCATATATGACTTTTATTTTAGATAAACAATGAAAAATACAGTGTCAAATTTCCCAGTTATATTCTTGTGTAACACAGATGTGCAAAATTCTAACTTACACAGGTTCCTTTAGAAAAGCTTCTAGCAGTTTGGAAAATAGAGGGGATGCATACCGAAGAAGGATTAAAGGAAGAGTTAACAGCAGTTGGGACAGTTACGTCAAAGGCTTCTTGACATCATTGGCAAAAGTCCCACTCACTTGAACTGAATTGTGGTTTTACCTGAACCTTTCAGAAATGAAGCAAACGAAGGAACTGAAACTTGGATAGATTTGAGAATGCTGGATGTAGAGGAAGGGAGGAGGAAGGGAGGGAGGAAGGGAGGGAGGGAGGGAGGGAGGGAGGGAGGAATTAAGGAAGGAAGGAAGGAAGGAAGGAAGGAAGGAAGGAAGGGAGGGAGGGAGGGAGGGAGGGAGGGAGGGAGGGATGATATACAGAAGTCAGAACAAAATTTCACTAAATTTAAGAGTGAAAGTAACAACAGTAACAAAAAACCAACATCGATGTCAGCATGGGAGAGGAGGAAGAGACACAGGGATAAGTGCAGAGCTAAGTAGTAAGTCACACAGAAAAGAACTAAGATTTTGGATATCATGGAAGAAAAATGGCACTGGCTGGAATGACTGTTCAATTTTGGACAAATTATTAAGTAAACAAAGAAAAAAGAGAGGAAGATATAAACAGCAAAAAATGAAGGTTGATAAGGACAAAAGTTATGGCTTTGGTGATGGTTGGAAACAAAGAAATTACAAGCCTCATTGACAAGGCAAATAGTGTGGAGGGAATAGCAGAGAAATTTCCAACTTGGAAATCTGGAAGCCTTGATGGAGATATGTGATCTTTGTAGGTCAATAAAATTTTATGCAGTGTGATGGCTCAAAGGGATAGAAGGCAATGTGTTCTGGAGGAAGCTGCTTCAGGCTGTACCATAATTTGCATTGTATGTGTAGGACTTCTTCTAAAGCACCATTTCAGTAGATCAGCTCTTAAGGAAAACATATGGTGCAAACAATTCCCTTACAGAGACTGTTTGAAATGCAGTTTTGGGCTTTGGGACCAATTTCTGTATCATGCCACATCAGTTTGCCTGTGTCTTTTTGATGACTAGATTAGGAGATAGATGCTTTGCCTGCTGTGAGCTCTTCTGCTATACCTCACTCAATTACAAGTGCTAGCTTACTAGAAAAGACACTTGCAAAATGTCATATGTTCCTCAGCTTCAGAGCTAAAAATCTTTTCCTATATTTGCTATTGAACACTGTCTTTTAAGCAGTTTCCTGCTTCTCTCCTAATCTCCTTCTGACCTTACTGTTCTGTAATTGGGAAATGTTGTGCAGTACCTGTTTGAATGGCATTCACAATACCTGTGAATACCTGCTGTTATTCCATCTGAGTTCAGTGGAATTTAAAAAAGGACAATCAAGTCCTGTGCCTTTCTTCCCTTCATTGTTCAGCTATTATTATTGTACTGTAGTAGAGAGGAGGAAGTTTTATATAAAAAACAGATTTATGCAAGTGCTGTTATCAGTTCTATCAATGAGCCTGATAACATCACTTTAATCCTATCCATACATTTCACAGTATCAAGTAAACATGACCTTGATAATCACCATGAAAACCGTTCTACTAGAGTCGTGTTTCTGGTAAACTAACAGATTACTACATTACTCTCAAGTCTGGAAAACACCATTTTAGGTAGAGAAAAACTCAAACTGTATGTACATACTGAAAAACCATGTGTAAAGTTAAGAAGATATTTCATAATTAATCCATTTTTATCTGGATTACTAGGAAAGAAGTTAACATTCTGCTACTGTTAAATTCTGACCCTCTTGGCTTAGTTTATATGATTCTCTCAATTGTCATTTTATCTTTTGTTAAGAAGCTTCAGTATAAACTGAAAGAAAAATAGGTTTTCAAAAAATAGATGTATAAGACCAATTAAAGACTTTTTTTTGCAGAAGGTGGTCATATATGTATTGAAATTATTGCTTTTGCTGGGCCTTCTAATCTAATTATTCTGGTTTCTTGAAAGAAAGAGCTTACAGTTATGTAAAATTAAATATTTGTACACACTAACTTACATGCATATTTAGTGTTAACAATCTAATTAAAGATTTATTCCTATTAGTTTTATTTTTTAAGAGTAAGCATAAAGCTCACTAGTCTGTGTGAAATCAGACTTCCATCATTTTCTGGTTCCTGGTATTTCCATCTTTATGAGATATGAATTTAACGTTCACTATCCCCTACATGAAATTTTAGACTTTAATTGTATTTATCCATTGTGTTACAAATTTCACTGGCTTTATATCTAATTAAATTTTTGGTCTGGATCTGGTATTTTATTGGATGTCCAACTTATTGGCATATTCTCAACTACACAAATGATGAAAATTCTTAAACAGAATGGTCACAAGGGGCTGAAACACACATCAACTACTGTGCTTAACATAACTAACATTGACATTGAGTCACCATAATTGTCCTTGAAAATGTTACTATTCTAAAGGAAATATAGGTTAATGTGGCATTGATTAGGTGCGGATCATGAGTCAAATCCCAGATGTGGTATGTGATGAGCTTGTACATGTGTTATTATCAGGGCTCAGCCTATGCATGGCAAATTACCAGTCCACAGCATTTTGTTATATTTGTAAGATCAAAATCTTGATGGTGTTATGAAACCTATGCAAAATTGGAATTATTGTAGTAAGAGGTAAGAAAAATTAGACGCTGAATATCTACTCAGAGCTAAGATAAAAGCCTTTTTAATTTGTTTCTTCTGTCTTTCATACATGTGTTCACCTGTTTTCAGTAAGGTGAAAGCACTGTTAAAGCTACAACAAAGGCTATTTTTGTACTGCTTCCAACTTGGCAGGAGCTAACAAGTACAAGAAGTCTCACAAGGCCATCACAGAAAGAGTTCCAACCCAATTTCTAAAGAGTGTTCTATTAAAGATTTTCTGTTTTTCTTAATAAAAGTGTACAAGATAGTTGCAATTAACTTTCCATTACCCATAGATATATTTTTCCCAGTATGTGGGTTTATCATATCATTCCTAACTGAAAAAAAAAATCCCTCTTCCTGTATACTTACAAACATATTCAATTCTATTTTTCAGTGAGTGATGAATTTGCTTAAAGATATTTCCTATCCAGTTTATGTTATCCCTAGTTTTGCTTTATCCAAATTAAACCACCCCTTCCAATCCCCAGCAACCTAAGGATTTATAGGTTTTTATTTATATTTAATAAAATTTTATTTTTATGTAATTTATATCAAGTGCAAGTCACCTCATTGTTTTGAAGCGATGGCTGAAAGGAACAGGGTGCTGCCAGGCCACAGGGCAGCACTGGTGCTACTCACTGAAAGATTCACTGGTCAGTAACACATCAGCCTGCTCTGGGATCTGTCTAAGACCAGACTTCAGTCTGAAATGGAAACCTGAATGAGTTTGTAGGCACATAACTTCTGTGAGGATGAGCTTTTTCTTAGGCATCCAAGTCCAAAAATTGCTACATATCCCCTCATTTTGAATGCAGAATAATGGACTATATTGAATACAAGCCAAGATGCAGGAGCTGCACTTGGCTCAATCCATTTTTTTTATAAGATCCTGTGGTGCAACATTTTATGTGTATTCCTTGAATCCACAAATCCATTCTTGTTGCATAGAGAGAGGCTTGCAACCGGTCAAAAGAAATATGCTTGCTTTTAATGAACTATTAACCTGTTTGTGGCCTTCTTCAGATGCAGTGTGGCTGGGCACTAGTAGTTGGTGCTTGACCATCAGCGCATGAAGCAGTTGAGAGCATGATTAAACTGTAAGATGTATTATCTACTTTTTCTTTTTATGCAAAACCATCAGTCAGATTGGATGCTGTCCTGTGCATAATAATGACATGGAGGAGCCCATCTCACAGTTACACTTATAGATGAAACACAACTGTGAAAGTTTATAACAACTTAATACCAAAGAGCAATCTCTTTCTTACTCTGCAAAGATCATCTAATAAAACTGGAGGGATTTCTCTTTAACTGCACTTGTCGGCGACAACTAGATTTTTTGGCACTGAACAAATCAGAGCCAAAAGATCAACAGTTTTGTGGAGTGAATCTGATTTCTAGAAATACAGTCGATAAGGCATAAATTTCTTTCCAGATTACCTCTGAAACATTTGTGGTCTTTCACAAACTGCCCTCTCTGATTACCAATTATCTTTTTTCTAAAGTAGATGAAGATGGCAGAGTCATTTAGCTAGCTGTGCTTCACAAAATTGTTTCTGCTTCTCAGTTAGAATTAGTTACTTGTCACAGAAGCCAGCAAGTAGCCAAAAAGGTCTATTTAAACTTCCTTAGCACATATTCCTTCTTCATATACCTGTTACCAGCTCTCTGACATTCTCCAGGATGGGGTAGGAAGCAGATCACAGGCAAATTTAATTTTTATGGCAGCTCTTTCCTGTCTTTGGGAAAGAAGCTATCATTCATCGCGGGGCCAGAAGCAAACACATCAGACAAAGAAAACGCTGGTGTTTTCCATTATGTGACAGGTGCACATCTCTTCAGTGTACGCACTAGGTATGCCAGCTCAATGCTCGTACTGGAACAGACATGCAGTCATGCAGAAAAGAACAGGGTATTCAACCTTCAGGTGCACACATGAGCATCTCACTGAACTGAAAAAAATGGCTTTATATTTTATTCAATAATCCACTTCTTTCTTAGAGAAGCTGGCATTTTCTCTCTTCTTGATATCTCCTAATAAACTTATAATTAAAATCAGTGCTCAGTGCACATACTTAAAGTGATAGTGGCTTAATTAATATAAAAGGAAACAGAGAAATGAAATTACAACCTAAAGACTGTAGGCATATCTTAAAACAATAAAGTTGAGTCTTTAAAATTACATATGCACTAGCTTTGTACAAAGTCCTTCATGAAGCAAGAAGTATACTTGCTGAAATTCAGGTACACACTATGCTGAAAAAAAAAATCTAAACAGGGGTTAAAATTTTAAAAAGTAGCTACATTCAGCCCTCCACAAGATTTCATTGAGTGGGTAGCACAGTCTGAAAGAAATCTTCACCTTAGCTTTTATGCACTTTAAGCTGCCAGGTAACACCTACATGTCGTGAGCAGGCAGAAGCAGAGGGACCTTTTCCTTTCAGTCCAAAGGGGTTTCAGCAAACCTTTGCAGATGCATTTCACCTCAAAACAACTTGAAAGAACTTGGGAGCCTTGCTTCTCTTTCCTCTATCATCCACTTCTGGAGCAAAGCAGCTAAACAAGGGAGCAGATGACTAACCCACAAAGTATGCTACAGTCTTAAATTATCGAAAAGAACCTGAACAGCATCTCAGAGAACAGAGCTCAAAGTATCTTTTTGCACAAGAAACTGACTCAGTTGACTATAGTAATCCCTTCTGATTTCTTAGTTAATCTAATGCAGTTTAGATAATTATGCTATAGTATAATTTAATTCCTAAGAAAGTCAGTACCTGGCCCGAAAGTTGGTCAGAAACTTTTTGATAAATGTTTTTTTAAATGCAAATCTGGCTGTACAGTTAACAGTCAGTTCTGGTATTCTTCAGTTTAAGAAAGTGGGAACAGTTTAAAAGTTGTGAAATTACCCTCTTTCATTATCAAAACTGCTCTGCTTCCAAAATTCAATCTAATCTAAGAAAGAGAGAAAAGGTTGAAACTGAAAAAAAGCTTTCTAAATGTCCACAATATTTTAAATGACCCAATCCATCATTTTTGTCTCATTTATTAACTAATAAATTTTTTTCATAATTTTCACTTATGATTCTAGCGAGAACAGGGGAGCTTTTCCTCAGAAACATCTTTTGGAATGGTTTCCCACAAAGTGGCTTTTGAAAGAAAAGAGGATCTCTATATTTAACTGGTTTCCCATTAGGGACACGTTTTGCCCTTTATGCAGCCACACTGGAGAACTATGACCATTCCTTTGTCCTGTTGCACCAGCTCATGGAAGGCCGGGAAGAGAAGAACAGATTTGTGGGGCTGCTGCAAACATTATTTATTCAGCCAATAATGCGGCCTCAGCAACATCCATGCAGTGCATTGAGCGTCTTCACCAGCTGGAGGCAAACAAGCTGTCGCAGGGCTAGGCAAGGAACAAGGAACTTCCCTCGCAGAGGGAAACGGAGTAGAGAAGATTGGGCAATAAATTACAATTCAGTCGTACTCTTGTTCGTGTTTTTTTTTCCCACTCTGCTTCTACAACAGAACAACAAAGTCCTAGTTTGTGTTAAAGATTAGGTCACAAATCCTAGGAAATTATCAAATTCAGAAATAATTTAGCTCATGAAATATTTATGTTTGGAGAAAAATTAAATGAAAAAACATTAACAAAAACTTCTCTTTTCTTAACATACAATTTCCAGTGAGAGGGAGGGACATTTCTATCAGACAACCTGGTGAATTTTATCTAATTTTCTATTTTCCAAAACATGCAAAAATTCAAGTACTTATAATGTTGCTATAATCCTGCAGGTTCTCCCATAGTCTAAACATTCTGAAAAAATCAGCAATAGCATAGAAATTGAATTTTCAACAATGATAAACTGATGAATGTGGAAAGTATCACTTCAGCAGTCTTCTAACTTTGGAGCCCATAATAATGAAAATTAGAGACTGTTCCAAATATCTGTCAGATTAATCCTCATGCTATGCACAGTGTTGGCACTAAAGATTCTAGCTTAATCAAGCCAAACATTATTCATACAATAGAGGAAAAAAATACTAACATGATAAGTTGTCTTTCTGGACTTTTTCCTGTGATGTGTACTGCATGGACTACCTGTAGAGCTAGATCTCTGAACATGATCAGGATTAAAAGAGAATGCTTTGAGGAGAAGAAAAAGCTCAGTGCAGTCTACTTCATTAACACAGTCTGAGGCATCATTAAGATGCTTTGTTTTCTTACAGTCACAGGAATATATATAGTCAAGAATTCATAACATAACTTCACATAAAAAAAGATGATTTGTATAAACTTTGTAGAAATGTAAGGGGTCTCTACCTGAATTGTCATTAGTAGTTGGTTTTTTTAAGCTAAAGGACGTATCTTACTAGACTGATGGAACTATCTCTCCCTCCCACCGAGAAGTGAATATCTCCCTCTTGACAACTACAGTAGTGGTTCATAAGTCAAGTTAATATTGGGATGCTCTTAGAATTGTTTCTAGCTTCTTTTAATGTTAGTAACAAACAGCAGGATATAAGCAAGCATAAGATCCATATGATGAGTAAATCCAAGATGAAAACATCTGGAATAGTAAGATCATAAGGATAATAACTTATGGGAAATTTTCTACCATATATTAAAACGTATTTTGCCTCTATTGCAGTTATGAAAAGAGAGATCAAACTTGTCAGAATAATTGGAAATATATTAAAATTTATCTGCCTTGTTAGATTACACCTTGCAATTGCTTCTGGTGGGAGAAGAAGGAAGAAATCATTCAGCATTTTCTATGGTCCTCTTTCCTTAGCAGAAAACACAACATCTTTCACAGTGTGGGAAACAAATACTCCTTTTCTCATTCAATACAGAGTATTTCCAGGTTAATATAATAAATTATGTCTTTATTATCTGTGAATTAACATGATTCATCCACCTGGATGAATTTACCAGATTCAAAACTGGTAAAGGGAAGGAAATTAAAAAAACTTCAGTTTATCAAATAAGGATGTACTTTAGACAGCCATCTACCCTCAGCTGGTGTTTGTGCAGTCTGCTATTGTGACTTAATTTTAACCAGAGGTTCATCAAATATCTGCTTTAATCACTCTGCTAAATTCAGTCTTTTTTCTGTGGCATTCCAGTCATCACAACATTTCAGACGTCTCTATTCCAGATGATCCCAGCACTTCCAGTGTTTTGCCATGTACACGTGTGTGACAAAGATGAAGGCTATATTCACAAAATGCTTTCTTACAGAATTTCGCTCCTTTGCCTTTAAAGCACCTCACTGACATTTACACAAGTGTTAGAAAATTGTTGGTTTATGTCTTAGGGATATATTTTTCATTCAGTACAATGATGCACTGGAATAATTTAACTATTTGTAGTGGGTTTCCTTTTCGTAAAACAGCAGCTGTCAAAACACACTTGATCATGAATGGGCAAAATAATGAATTACACAAAAAAAATCACACAGGATTTAAAGTCAATATTCTTATTGTACTCTGCAGAACATCTGTAAAAATTACAATCTAAAAATGGCATGCTTAATAGCACAAGGGTTTTATATTTTGCCGCTTGAGATTAATGACAAATAATAAACATGGAGTTCCATAAAAACCACAAAGCTTGGGTTATAAAGGTTATTTTGGATTGGTATTTAACCTTTTAATATTTGGACGTAGATAGATATTATTTTTAATTTCTTAAATATTATATAGTAGTTTTGTCAATTTTATATTAGTTTTAAACTTACACGTAAACTGAGATAATATATATGAGTAGAAACAATATCTGTTATAAAGGACAGATAAAAATGTTACAAATGTCAAGACTGTAAATCAAAATGTTCCCACAGAGTCTTGTCAAGTTACCTTAATGTTACCATGTTTTCTCTTATGGATATGTCACACCATGCAAATTCAGACATTTAACTCAGCTGTATTAACCCCCTAGAAAGCCAAAGTTCCTCATATGCATATCCTCCACAGTGGACAGACAAGAGTTTCCCATCCTGTGCTTCACAGCAAGAACATATCAGCAAGATTCAGCCTGTCAGCAGAAAAGTACTTATGCTTATTTACATGCCCTTCATCATGCATATTTGAAGTTTGATGGACACCAACACTCAATTTATGGACAACTGCACAGGCTTATACTCCTCTAGGTCCTATCCAGAATCTCTTAGCAAATTTACACTTTTGTGAATTGATCCCAAGGCCACCAAATGTAAAGGTAGCCTTTTCATAACGATCTATGTGTTTTGGATCTAGACACTTGTTTTTAGCATTAATGGTTCTATTTTTTTGTTTATCAGTAGAAATATTTTGATAGTGAAATAAAAACAAAAGCATCTCAATACACTTTCTAATTAATCTGTGTTCATGGAATACTTAATTAAGTACATATAACCTCTCTTTCAAAAAATGTGTAATGACTTCTGCTATTGTTGTAAACACTGGTAATGTTTAGGAAAATAAAAATTCCTCAAAACACTTTGGAAAAGTTTTAACTACTCTTTATTCAACCAGAAGTGTGTCTAAAGCTAGTAGTTCAATAGAATGCTAGTTGGAAGTACACCTGGCTTGTAATGAATGCTATGTTAAATTTTATTACTGTCAACATTTCAAAAAAGGAATCACTACTTTTAAAAAGTACTTGAAGTTCCCCAGCTTACTGCTGTGTTCTCTCTGAAGAAACTCAAGCCTTAAGAAAAAATAATTTCAGGATTCTAAAATAAACTACAAAGTGAGTAAACACCTAACAAAAGTCCGTTTACATTTATTTTCTCTTTCATTTCTTTCATCCTGAAAAAGAACATAATACCAAATTTCAACTAAGATATTCTACAATGTATCAGTTTGTTTTTAAAATTATTCTTTTGGTGTTACGCATTAACTGAGAAACCTACTAGCAACTTTGAGTTTTTTCAGACAATGTATATGTGTGTGCACTAAGATATTACATATTTGTCCTATTCAGACAAGTAATTTAATTGTATGAATACGTGAACTATTATGATGATGTCTGTAAGACTCTGTGTGGAAACATGTTTTTATTTGCCGCAAAAAGTAGAAGCACTGTGAAAATAATTATTTGATGCACAAAACTACTGTATTAGCATATTAATTTGGTTTTTTCCTCCTGAAAGTCATTATCTGAAGAATAACAAATCATTTAGAAAAAAGGGCAACTAACAAGTGAAACTTAGTGTTAGAAGCCGTGTGACTGAGTATAATTTGTGCGTTCAGTTTTGGGTTTCATAAAAGAAATGCAAAAGAGATGTTCATACATTTCTTTTGTTATAGATACTTGCCATAAAACTGACTGGCCCAAGCTGTTAAAATCAAAAGTACCACACATTTATACAACAAAGTATTTTTCTGACTTAAGCCTACATATACAAAAAAGTCAGAATTTAAATACAATTCATCTAAAGATGTTTTCCTATATCAAACAGGATTTTTTTTATCATTACTTGTTGTATCTGTGATATGCCATTACCTTAGTACTCACCCTGACTTAATCCAAAAGGCCATGAAAATCAACCCTGATCCAATTCAGTAAGCTTTCTTACTTCAATTTTTAGTGAGTAAAATGTTTTTCTGCCAAACTTTCTTCCCCATATAATTCCTTTGCTTGAATTACCAGGTATTTTATCAAGCCATACTGACCTGTTCTTTAATTCTGCAGGCAAGAGTGCCCTCTAAACCACAGACATGTCAAACTTCTGTGCAATTATAAGTGGATACGTGTTGACTTTTCCAATTAAATTAAAATGTATATTTTAAAACATTATAAAAAACACCTGCTAGGAGAAAAGGGGAAAGAGTTTATGTAAAAACTGATGACTTTAATTTCTTTTTAAGATTTTCCAAATCTCGCAGATTTGCAGTTTTGAAGACTGATGCTGGTATTATTGCTTTTTCCTACCTAACGTGTCATTTCCACCACTATCAGCTAGATTAAAAACTCACACGATTAAAACGTCACAGATTAAAAACATGGTCGACATTTACCTTTGCCCTCCCATTAGAACTGAGAGAAGGAGAGTTAAATGTCTGACACATTTTGTACCACTCACCATGATTGATATCAGGAAAGATCCATGCCAATTGAATGAGGAATAACAGATATCCAAGCACGTAACTTTTAATTTCTCATTAAAAGATCAGGAAAATATTTTCTTTTTGCTCTGAGATAATAATTAGTGAATTATGCACCATATGATTTTACATACACTTCATTGACTCCTATTCTTTTTTTTTTTAAAACTATATATGTCAACCAGGAAAAAAAGTAATTCTTTTCACTCTGCCCAGGCATTCTTCTTCATTATTTTTGACAAATGTAAGTTGATCTTCTTAGACTTTTGAAATGCAACCATTTCTATCAGATCCATGGGTGATAACAAAGATTTATAATGCTTCAGGTAACAGGCTAGAGCATCACTGAAGGGTAATAATAAATGTTAGAAGAAACAGTCATTTAAGGATATATTGAGAAAATGTCAACATTATTATGCCAGCCACACCACAATCGCATTCACTTTCTTGTGTTAAAATGTAGGAAACCTACCTTTTGAATCATATATTCTATTATCTATGAATTCTGAGAGTTTGTTTGCAATTATCTTTCAGAATTATTCATTTGTAAGAGTGAAAATGTTGTAGTGCTATAAGAATTGTGAGATGAAAACAGAAAAAGGATAGTATTTGATTTGTAAACTTATAATCACTTACCTTCTCTGCTGATTGGGCTGTACCAAAAAAGATTGGAATAAAAGCTAACCAAATTATGCAGGTTGTGTACATAGTAAATCCAATGGGTTTTGCTTCATTGAAGGTCTCTGGAACCCCTCTTGTTTTAATAGCATAAACAGTGCATGTGACCATCAAGAGAATACTGTATCCAAGAGAACAAATGAGAGAAAGATCTGAAATGTCACATTTGAGAACGCCCCTTGCATTTTCCGGTTCAAGTGTCCTCTGCTCTCCGTAGTCTACGATGGTATGTGGTGGATCGATAGCAAACCAGATGAAGACTCCAATAAGCTGCATGGATATGAGGCTGAAAGTGATCACCAGCTGGGAAGCTGGACTAATAAATTTGGGAGCTGTGACAGATTTTTTACCTTGTTCAAATATTCTGTGAATCCTGTTTGTTTTGGTAAGCAAGGCAGCATAGCTGAAACACATGCCAAGTCCTAAAAAGATCCTTCGAAACGAGCAGACCACTGTGTCAGGAGTTGCAATCATTAAAAAAGTAATGGAGTAACAGAGAAAAATCCCAGTCAAGAGCACATAACTGAGCTCCCGTCCAGAAGCCCTGACAATCGGTGTGTCATTGTACCGGACAAATGTCACAATCACAAAGGTGGTGGCAATTATACCGAGAATAGCTATGAAGACGGGCACTATGGCCCAAGGAGAATGCCACTCCAGTTTGATTATAGGGATAAGCTGGCAATCCGTACGGTTGGCATTTGGTCTCTTATTAATGGGGCACAGTTCACAGTTGAATTCGTCCACCTGGTAATGGTACCCCTCACAGCGCTCGCAGTGCCAGCAGCAGGGCACTCCCTTCACCGTTTTCTTTCTTTCCCCGGCTTTACAGGGCAAGCTGCAGACAGATGCTGGATGAGTGTGTTCTCTGTTAGCCCACTGCATGTCTTCTACCTGTGGGTATAAAAAATTAATGAGCCTTCTATTTTTCCCCATTTATAATATCCTAATCCTGGCCACAGGTTTGTCATAAATCACTACATGCTGACAGTACAAATACAGTTTACCATAATAAGAAACCTGTTTCTTTCCCTTGTATTGACTTTATAAAAGTGTTAAATGATTGTGTCCAATAAATCATTCATGCCACAAGCTTGATGAGTGTCATTAGTTTCTATTTACCTCTTTACTGCTGACCAAATTGACGTCTGTAAAGATATTTATTGACTCTAGGTTAGTTTAAAAGCAAAAAGCCCTCTACATAGTGCTTTAAAAGCTAATCGCATGCAAATATAAATATACCAGTAGTTCTCAAACACTTAATTACAAAATAAAGCTATGTGAGTTTCAGATAAGTTTGATGATGTAATGAAAAAGATTAAAATCTCCTTGCATCATCTCTGACAGAAAAAAAAGAGTGCCAGAAAAAAGATCCGTGGTGCCACCTCTTCCACAAATGTGGATATTTTATACTTTTCTGCTTTCCAAGTCTTGAAATACAGGAGTGGTTTGTTTACATTTCTAGAAGGTAAAATGAGTATATACTGCTTTCTGAATAATAACGGAAAAAGTCGTCATGGCTACTACTTTAGTCATCCTGATTTCAAAAGTCCAAGGATCTTTTTGTAGTACAGAACAGATGCACACAATGCAATCTTGTTTTGGAAATCCCAGATTTCTCCACAGCCGCACATTAACAAAATATACTTTTTTCATCCACTTATCTATTCTTCCTGCATGCCCTCCAAATAAAATCTGAATAGGAAACTCACGGATTTAAAGCATCTCCTGTTTAAAATTATTGTCCAGTTTGGTCCCAGCTCTCCTTAGCCCACCCTTAGTAAAACCACGTTTTGCCAAACTGAGTAAACCAGAACAGTGTGTGGAGCAAAGAGCTACTTGTAGGCACCAGAATGACTCTGAGTTGCTCTCATGCTCCACCTTTCATGCCTTTGTTAGGTGGTAAGCACTTAAGGACAAAGGACTTGCCTTGTTCTTGACTATTAAGTACTTAACACTTTTGATTCATTTGGAGGCTTTATTTATAAGTGGAACAGCAGTAAAAATGTTTTCAGTTTCTTCTGGAGGAGGACAGAATGAGGACAAATTATCAAGAGGGATAATTTTGGCCTTAACAGTTTATTTTTCCAGCAATTTTTGAACGGATTTGAGAGAAAATCACAATGTAACATTGCCGGCCTCATTTGCCTTCCTCAGAGCGCCGGAGCACCAGTTGCAGCACCATGCAGGGTGAATAAAGCAGCAGCAAGCAGCCAGGCTTTTTGTCTCCTTTGTCCACTCTTCTGCACAGCGTAGGACTTTGCTCTTATTTGCCGCTCAAAGGGGCATAAAAGGGACCACACAGTAACAAGGAGACAAGAAACTTGCTCATACAACCAGCTCTGTGAATCCCCAGAGTCACTTAAGGACTTCAGTGGGGTTTGGATCAGTCCTGAACCTACAGAAGGTAACCATATTTTGTATCAAGGACTGTGATAATTACACAAAATGCGTCATCTGGCGACTACCTAAAAGGAAACTATTTAAGTAAGGAGCTTCCTAAAAAACATAAGAGTAACCCAGTTGCATGAAACAGCTTTGATAGATCCCTAGTAGAGCACTTGACACTCTAAGAAAATATTCTCCTCTGCTACAATCTTCTGATTTTAATCTCTGAAATTCTCAAAGCCTGCATAACCCCTACTGTTTCATCTACTAGACAAGAGAGAAAACATGTTATGATGAAATCAGTGTGATAGCAAAGACATATTCTCCTTCACAGTGTTGTTAGGAGAATAAATACATCAAAGCTTGTGATTTAGTCAGAGACTATGATAATGGGGGCAACAGGAGGCCATGGTCATTAATCCAGATCTCTGGATAAGTTTGGGATGACTAAAAAAAGAACAGTACTGCATATTTGACAGATTATAACACACAATACAGAATCACCAGGAGAGTACACAACACCTGATCCAGCATAAACTTAGAATGGCATGGACAGGCAATATCTAATCTGGCAGAAAGCCTGATAGGATAAAGCTAAGATGTCCAATTTTTTAAAGACATTTGAACTAGCCAAGTGAGTTTATACCAGATCAGCATTTAATACCATGAGGCTACAGTGTTTGTTATCTGGCATTAAGCATCCTAAAGCCGCATTTACTATATTGTGAGTCCACGGCTTAGATAGGTACACAGAATTCCTTTGTGTCTTTCAGAGTTTCTACCTTAATAAAAGAAAACAGAAAAAAATATCCTCTTACTGTACAGCTACTTATGATTTCACATACTTTTGTCTTGACGGTGCTTTAATTGACTAAAAACATGTTTAGAAACTCTTTCTGGTTAGCAATATATGAGAGTGCCTCAGGTTACGCATCCCACTGGCACAACTGATAATAAATTCCTATTTCTGAAGGTCACTGGTAAAGATTCATATTAGGTTTTTCATTCTAGTACATCTGACACATAAACTACACAAGATATAATTTCCAGCATGGCAATATAGGGTTATGAATGTTGGAAATCGTGCTGCTTAAACAAATGAGTTGGGGTTTTTTTTAATTAATTATGAATATAAGGACTATTAGCTGTTAGTGATGGAACGAGTCAAACAAGAATGGGCTTTTATAGCATAAAAAAATTCTAAATCAATGTAGAGAATAACCAGAATGAATAGCTGGTGCAGGTGCATCTTACAAGGTATACAAGTTATGCTTTACAATCTGTCTTGTCCAGATTACTTTTTTTAAGCAAAACACACAGTCACCTTTAGGTTGACCTACATTTCTGAAAAAACTCTTAACAAAAATGTTAGGAGTTCTTGCTCATGTGTTTTTTATTTCATTTTTTATCTAAACAAGGAAGAGAAGATATATTCCCAAGAAACGTTGGCCAGTGTTTGAAACTGAAGATCCTCTTTAAGGTACTTGCACATCTGAGAAAATTCTGGCATTGTAGGATTTTTACTCTGGAGGTGGGTGCAAAGATGGGATTCCCCCATGAATCCAACCATCCTGACAACTCAGTTCATAGCTACATTAACAAGCAATATGGCACAGTAAGAGCCGATCTGTGGAGCAAAGATGTTGGCTCTAAAGACTTGATGTTCACATTGGTCAGCATTTGAAATTAGAGTCTGGGAAGGAAGGTAATATTGAACTATTTTTGACATAGTTCAATGGACTGAACACCCAGTAATGATTAAAGAAGATTAGATGTCCTTCTGGAAACCATCTTCTCTCTTCATTTCAGCCAAAAGCAATCCAGTTCACATAGCCTGAGACCCACTCCACAATGAGCAAGTGTGGTAAGTGGGAATAATTAGCAGATTCATTTCAAAAACAGACCCTTGATTGAAACCGAAATCCTAATGTGTATACACCCTAAGATTGCAATTTAGACACTACTGTAATAGAGGCAGAGTAAAGGGCAGAAGAAACTATACCTCGGAGTGAGCACTGCTTTCATTGCATCTGAACAGATCTGCTAAGAGTTTCTGTATATGCAGCAATTAAAGACTGAAAAGTCATGCTGGTTCATTCCCAGCTATCCATAACCTGCAGCAGTCTTTGCCTGTAATGTATTTTTGAGCTATTATTTTGCATAGTATAAGTGTGATAAAGAAATCCAGTACAAGACATAATTACAGCAATGGTCTTAAAGCTCTATCAGTTTTTTCAGTCATTGAAAGTCTGTACCAAAAGAGCTGGCTTCTCAAACCCCTGCAGAAGATTCACCCGTGTCATTATTTTTCTATCCTTTGGTTATAATACTATTGATTCCACTTCTTCTCTGAGGTTAACTTTAGACAATAAATGATAGTAGAAACTGTTAAGAAACAAGAAAGTGAAGGAAGATCATTTGGGAACAGAGACCCAGGGACATTGTATGATTTTCAGAACTGCTGAAAACCTGTAGTAGTCATAAACTTTGAAGGGAGTTGCTGGATTCTCAGCCTCTTTTGAAAAATTTTTTTTTCCTGTAGACATAAACATTTAGCAGTGGAACTTCCAAAAGTGCCAAGGGGAACTTGTTCAATCCAGCTAATTAATTAGATGGGACTTCAGTGCCTTATCTGTTTAAGTACTTTTGAAAATCCCACTATGCTTCCATCTTCAGTTTTCACAATCTAAATACTTGGGAAAACCTGCCCCAAAGTGATTTAGAAGTTCAAATGTTACAAAACTGACTTCAGGGGAGCTTAACTTTAGGCACATATTTTAAACATGATTCTCATGAGGGAAAGGAGCTGGCAAAGCCAACAAAGCCAGGCAAAAGACAGACAGAAATTAAGGTGTTTTTCTACATTGAAAAAAAAAGAAAAAGTTCCCCATCTCTTCAGCCCTTACTGATCAACATATCTGGGTCTGTGGCACTCTTTATACTGCTCAGACCTTGCTAAGGCTGCGTGAGTCTCACATTATTAAGTAGCCTTAGGTAAACATAGTTTCTAGAAGACTTATTTTGTCACCTTCATTTTCATGTGACATCTTCTAGCTGCTGTTCACTACAGGATGATACATGACAAGGCAAAGTTCATTACTAAATAGATCTGAATTCATCATCTAGGTCAGATGGACTGGAATACCCTAGCTATGTATCTATTATTAATAATAGTTTAAACATTATTATTAATTTTATTTGTGTACATTCTCTGACTTTGGAAAGTGTCTGATAGATTGATGTGCTATCATGAAGTACCTCACATTTCCCTAAGATGAGGTTCCATTTTTTACTATTCCAATACTTACCGGAGTGAAAACATCAGAAAGAGTATGACAGCATGTCTGTAAGACATGTATTCATTTTCTATGAAATGCATCATGATACACAAAGAGAATGGCTTCATTGCTATTTAAATAGACATAAAAATCATCTCTAGATGAGGTAACTGCCTGATGGAGCTGCAATTTGCTTTAATTTGCAGCTCTAAGATTCACAGTTCACTAAACCATTAAAATACAGACAAAATGCCATTTCATATCAAAACCAAGAAAACACCTCTATCCTTCATAAACATTACAAATACAATTTCCTCTAATATCTAATAATAAAACTAAAAATTAATGATGTGAGAACTGGGCTAAAACAAGATGAGATTTACATGACACAGTAGAAGTAGCACATTCACATTCCTGGCACCTATGTTCTTCCAATAATTAAGCAACTCATTCATTTAGCAATGCCCTCAGCAACCAGAGGAGACTGATCAAAAATGCTGTTAATAGGTCACATATAATTTCTGAACCATTTATGTGTGCAAAACCACTCTGTTTTCCGTTCTTAATGATCATGGAAAAATTTAGCACTTACTCGCATAATTCAGCAACCAGTGACAATATAAAGGCATTTGGACAGCCTTCAGAAAGTTTATATCAAGGACATTGGTGGATAATATTTTGATGTTTCTGATTATGTTATATTAGCACTTGCAGGAATTTTCATTTTTGAAATTTTATCTTCGAGCTAGTTATTTATTAAAAATAATGAAAAATACATTTAAGGATATTATTGTAATGAGTAGAATTATACAAGATCTGGAAACAGGAATGCAAGTAGTGCATTCTACCAGACTTGTGGAAGCAGGCAAACTTCTTATTCTGTAGTCAGTTCGCCAAGACTTGCAGAAGCATCAAGGCTGTCACATATAAATTCATACAACTTTTAATAGATATTCAGATCCTTAGTTATAAAAAGACAAAGAACTGAAATACCACCTCCAGCTGTCACTAAGAGTTGTTCTTATTTTTGTCTCTAGTTCCTGGAAGTATTTCTCTTCTGACAAAAATCTTCATCAGAAGAGCATAGCAAATGAGTGAATTAAGGCAATTTAGTCTAATATTTAGCTTTTTCAATTGTCTAATGCACCTATTCTCACAGTAAAAGTTCAAGTCCCTAATGTACCTTGTCCAATCAAGTCATCTGAACCATCAAAAACCAAAATTAAACTGAAACTGGTTCAACTAAAGAGGATTCATTAGGAGCTGAAATATAATGATCATTACATTCACTCTGCCAGACAGATTATATCCCTCTAGAGAAAAGCTGGGTATACTTACAGACTAAACTTACAAATATTTAAGCAAGCATGTGCAGAAGGGAAATAAGTCAAGGACAAAAAAACCCCAGTTTTAAATTAAAAAAAAAAAAAAGAAACAAAAATCCCCCATAATGAATCCAGATTGTCAATGGCAGTATAAAATCACTATCATTACCAAATTTGCCATAATTGCTGTAAATTATTTACCTAATTCACCCCATACAGATGTTTTCCTAAAAACTGAGATGTCATTTTCTGGAATTTCAGGCCCAGACATTCCTAGGTGTTTACAAAGAACATGGGATCATATCTTTGGTTTTACCACATACTGATTGAAAATTAATACAGTTGACTATCAGTTTGAAGAGGAGTCTGAGAAGCTTGACAGATGCAATGACCATTAATGGGCCACTCTGAAATACTACAAGGAAAATAATTTTTTTTTCTTTTTCTTGAGGAACAGAAGCACAGGTTGTTGTTACAACTCAGATGGAAGTTGATTTCTTCTAACTGTGAATCCACCTGCCTAAAGTTTTTCCTAGGCATGTCATCTACCATCTCTACCTCACAGCTCCCCTAAAGGAAAAACAGACCGTTAAATTTACCATCATTTAAATTTCAATACCTATTTACATGCATGTTTGCTTAATTATTTATATCTATGTATAATTTAAAATGTCCCGGACTACAGGAAGGAAGGAGATATTTATATTATTTGAAAGAAGTTCTACAGAACAGTTAAAGAACTTTGGTCTTTAAGCTTAGAGTTACCCTATACAGCCCTGATACAGTCTGACTTTCTCAGTGACATCCAGCAAAATATCTAACCTGCTTGAATCTCAACTTTGCAAATGGCTGGAGGGAAGATGTCGTGCAAACAGGAGTGGTGGAGGCACTTAAGTAAGTTTAAAAAGGTGGGAAGAAGTTTAAGTAGGGATATAACTGATCTCTGTCTCTCATGTCTGGAAGGTTTTTTGCCCACCAAGTACTTTATATTTTAGAAAGCTTGATTAAAAATTTTTTACTTTTAAAAGTGAGCAAAATTTTTGCACAGAATTAATACCAGAAACATCATAACAATCCCGTGCTTCCTCAGCCTGTCAAAATCTTTCTTGTCATTTCCCATTTCCCAGTACTACAATATCTCAAATCTCTGGAACTACTAAAGCTAAGAGAATGTATTTTTAATGTTCTGGCCATATTAACAAGTCATTCTCAGGGCAAAATAATTAAAGAGAAGAATCCTCTGAGATAATGCATAGAAACAGAAAAGAACAGTGTAAACAAATATAAAGTTTTTATGTTCATAAACAGAAAAGGTTTAATACTACCCTTGCTTTGTCGATGGAAGTACGTTATTTAATGTGCTGATGAAATAATTTTACCTCAAAGAAACCAGACCTACTAGTTAAGTCATATAATTCCTGACTGCTGAATACTTACATAGAGGAGCATACTGTGGAAACCTTAAACAGGGAATCAGCATCTACATGTATCATAATCTACAAAGAGTGTTTATTAGTGCTATACAGACTTAAAACCACAGTCTTAAAATGCTAGCCTTTGAATGGTTTGGGATCTGTTTATTTTACTTTTTTTTACTTCTACTTTTCTCTACCTGTGGTTTGTTGGTACAGATGGGCTGCAGAAATGCTGACCCAAAAGACCCTTGGTACAAGGGTAGAAGGAGCTGCAATATATTCCCTTCTTCAATTTGTGAACGAACAAACTTATTAATGTGCATGGAATACCTGCAAAACAACATTTTATTCTCAGGAAGACTAGCACAAAGTGCAGAGATTAGCAGCTACTCTTACTGCACTCTGTAACTATCAGATGGAATTTTAAAGCAATCTGGTAGGCACTTCTATTCAATATAAGCAAGATTTTTTTCCTTTCTTGGAAGCATGATTCACAATTCATTTTTAAGCTTTATTTACAAATGAGACCAACAAAACAAAACAAACAAACAACCCACCACAATTGTTTACTTAATAATTTTATGATGCAGAAATATCCTATACAAGAGGACATCAGCAGACTTCAGTTTTTTGGAAGTGCTTTGTATGATCTATTGTCTATATTTTGAAAATATATTATTACTATCAATGGAGCAGACTGCAAATCAGGTTTCCAAAGTTATCCTTTACACAGACCATTTTCACATAGGCAATCTCTATCACATATCCTTACCTAAAGGCCCTCACTGCCCTTACATGTACCTGACAGGCACTTGGAGAGGTTTTAATGAACATATACATATAACTTATATAACACAGGGATTGAAGTCATCATATGCTACCAAAAGCAGACTGTACTATAACTTTGCTTATAATTAAACATGTTAAAATAAAAAAACCTGTCAGATTCAGATTTTTCTTTATGAAAATGCTGTTTTGGGAGGAAACCTTCTACCATCGCTCTTTTTTGTCAAATGATGGGTTTTGATCGGCTCTAGTACTAAGGCCATTTAAACCATAAGGTTTGGAAGTACTTTTTTCTTCCTGCAGTTGATCATGCAGAAATAGCCTGCAAGCATACTTCAAAAAATTTAGTGCTTTGAGAAAGGAAAAGGAGCCTAGTTTTGGCAAAGAATTTTTTAACATCACTTTCCTTGTGCCTGGAGAATAATCTCAGTTCTGCCCAAGGTCCATGCCATCACTAGTTTAACAGACTAGTTGCATTTCTTTAAGAAGCTTTTAATATCCATAACAAACATGCTCCCTCCCAAATCTGTTGCTTTTATTTACAGTTACTTAAGTTAAAGTTTGAGTTGGCCTGTTCCAAGTCCAGTATTCCGTAGTTACTCTATTTCTCTCCAGTCTGTGTCAGATGTCTTTCATTCCCAGTGGTGCTCAGATTCTTCCCCACCTCACAGCTCGGAGTAAACAGAAGGAACACGAGGGCCTAATCACAACACCCATTTGACTTTAAAGGAATCTTACATGGATTTTTTTTTCTTTAATTTTAAGGATAATTTGTTGAATAAATCCTACCATTTAATTAAAAAAAGTAGTCACCATTACATGCTTTTAATAATTCTTTTGGTTTAAAGGTGAGTTTCTTTATCAAAACAAAAAGCTTGGAAATTCTGTCCCCAAGCACGCGCACGATGGCCTGCAAAAACACTGGGCTAGACTTTCAGGAGATTTATATCAGTCCAGTAGCTTCAGTAAAGTCATGCTAACAAACACATGACCCATACACATATTTAATATTATTTCACATATTTAATACTAAAGACATTATCTATCACCTTTTTTCTTATCTGTAATATTTTGTTATTTTAAAACTAGAAATTAACCAATATCAAAAGCCTCACTTCAGTATGAAAAAAGTTGTTGATGGTTTTGTTTTAGTTTTATCCCGTCCCATTGTTTTTAAATTGTTTAATCTATTTCCTATTTCTTGGTCAGTGCAAAAGATGTTGTGCATATGAGACTGAAGAATGAGTGCCTCTAAATTCCAACCTGCACAACCTTTCCTACAAAATAACACACAAACAATATATTATTTTTATTCCCACACTGCTCACAGACCAAGACCTCAATTGTACTAAGGGCTATACAAATCTGCAAGAAAAAATGATGGTCTCAATCTTAAAAAATTCACAGTCAAACCATAAAATAAAAGAAAGCAGAGGATCATCAGAATACAGAAAATAACATCCTAAAAACAATAAGGCAACACTGATCAGCTTCACAGTCAGCAGCCTTAGCACACCTCCAAACAGATGCTTTTTGAGGAAATTGTAGCAAAAAGATTTTTAACGAGGGAACTGAAAGAAGAGAGCAGGGCAATTTTGCATATATTTCCTGAGCTTTCCATCCAAGCGTAAGCGGCAGCAAGACAGAAAGCACAAAGGCAATAACTTCATCACTGACCTCTCAAAGAATAATAGAAAACAGAGCTGGAATATCCTGTGATCCTGTGCTTCTCAGCCTCCAAGGAGTGTTTCAGCAAAGTGAAGCACTTAAAATTTTGAGCAAAGTTGTCTTCACCTCAGCAACCTTGTACCTTAATTGACTATGACAGAGGAACAGACAAACTCGGTTGAAATACAGGGATCGAGTTTATTTCCCTGTCTCAAGAAAAGAGGCACTGTACCTAAACCATTCCTGACATTATTTGTCCAACCTGGTTTTAGGAAAAAAAGCTGTTAATTTGTCTGGTACATTCTACCCTGAAGCACTGCAAAATCCTAAACATTGAGATGTATGTTTTGACATTACTTTAAGGTGGTTTTCCACTGTAATAGCTCATATCTTCTTTGCCAGCTCCTCTTAGTGAACCGTCAGATCTTTCCACGACACTAATTTTGAATTTGCAGCACTACATAAACAAAAGAAAATCACACTGGCCCTTTAAACACATTTTCAGCCAGGTAACAAAATCACATATAAAAAGTCTGAAAGTCTGAACTAGTTCAGAACTGGCAGAAAACAGACTGTGTTTTATACTGAGATTTTCAGCAGCAGGGGAAGAGCTCTCTGCCAAGTCTATGCTGCTGCTTAGAATGAAGAGTCAATAATTAAATTGAAAATTCTGTGGAGAGACTTAGTGATCTGGCAGGCAAAAAATAAGCATGTGGAAGAAGTTTAAGCTAGAGAAAATACCACACAGCACATTTAGTCAGAAAAAGAGGGGAAAAAAATCTTTGTTACTAAGGAAAGAAAGATGACCGTGTTCAAAACAAGAGTACTTCAGGGAGTCACGAGTTTTCATATGGACCGAACATATTGACATTTATTCTACAATATTTAAAGAAATGACTGAGGAGGTAGAACTTGCAAATGGGAAACTAGTGCTTGTGCTTCGAAAAGGGGGAAAAAAACAGCAGCCAAGGAATTATCAATCATTCAGTTTAACTTGAATTCCCAGAAACGTCCTGAAAGAACTAAACATACACATTTAAAAAACACAGAGAAAACAAAGTAACAGCCAAAAGGGATCTGTCAACAATGAGCTGTCACGTTTCCTTCAGTGAGAGGGTAACAGGCACTGTGGATGAGAGGCAAGCAGCTAGGTGCCATTTATCTTAACATTAGAAAGATTTTTGACACCATCTCAAATTACACTCTCAGTCATAAGCAACCTATTGAAACAGATCTAGCCCCTTAGGGCTAGGTGCAAATTATATCAGAAAGCAGTGGGAAGATAAAATTTGTCATTGATTCACTGTCAGAATGGAAGGGATGGTACAGGGTGGGGTTTGGAAAGGTCTATTCTTAGTCTGCTATTATTCAATATTTAAAATAAACACTCAATACAGTTTGGATGATAAAATAGAGTATATAGTGATCAAATTTGGGCAATAGCACGGGAAAAAGCTGAAGCTATGCTGAAGGTCAGGACAGTTATTCCAAATAATACTGCAGAGAGTGAAAAAAAGGAGCATGCAGTTTAACACGGACAACTAACAGGTAGCACACTGTGGGTCAGGAAGGACAGAGAGATAGCAGCTTTCTAGAAAAAAAAAAAATCAGGGCTCTAGTGGATTATTATATGTTGAACAAATGTCATACTGTTACAAAAGGGGCAAATGTCATCCTGAGAAATGCAGATAGATAAAATGATCTTTCCCCTCTACTCTGCAGTCATGAATACATGAAATGATGTTTCTCCTATACTCTGCACGAGTGAGACTTCAGCCAGAGCACTTCGTGAAGGCTGGATCATTGTGTTTCAGTGTGAAGCAGAATCAAATGGGGAGGCCAGAGGAAATCAGCAAAGATCAGAAGTGTGTCTGGAAAACATGATCTGTGTGACTAAGTTGAACCAATTCAGGTTGTACAGCTTGAAGAAATAACACAGACTAAGGGATAAAAAAACAGTCTTTGAATACGTGAAAAGGATGAGGATGTGTTCAATGTATACTGAATAAAATAAGAAATAACAGGTTTAAATTATTGCAATGAGGAGTAAAGTCAGGTGTTTATAAGACACTTCAGAGTGATAAGGATAGTTAAAAAATGGAAGAGAATGCCTTCAGAGGCTGTAAAGTCTTCATCCTTGGAGTAACATAAGTATAAAAGATGCTAACTTTACAGAAGGGCTAGGTAGTATCTTGAGATCCCTTTAGCTGTCTTCTATAGTGCTAGGGTAGATTTCAAGTACTAAGTATTTTTAACACAAACAAAAAAAATAAGGTTATAACTAGGCCATACAAACAGAAAAAATTGAAAGTATTTTCATTACAGCTAAATTCTTTAGACTACTTTTTGAGATTTTACAGAATACTTGTTTAAGAAACCAATATTTAATAAGAATAAAGTTAATAAGAAATGCTGATGATCATACTTTTCCTACTTCTTGGCTAATTAATGATGCGTTTAAAATATTGTTATGGGTAGAGCTGCTGCATTGCTTTTGGTTACAGGGAAAACGCTTCCCTGAGAAATGGTAGGGAAAGTAGATCTAAGTAAAAGAAATCACTACTGTTACAATAGTGAACTGTTTTCCACATAGACATAAAGGAACATAAATCAGTTTGGGGTATATTAAGCAGCTCTCATGTAAAAAAAGCCCAATCTGGAGTTCTATATGTGAATGGGAAGTTCTCCAAGGATTCATAGAAAAAGCTGTCCTTACCTACTAATGTGATGAGCAACCTACAGCAAAAGAAGATCCTAAATAAGTAACCAAGTTCATAAACTAATAAATCTAATGTTCTTCTAGAGCCCTTGCTAAAGACATACACAGTCACGCATTCACTCAGGAAACTTAGAGTGTAGGAGTACACTTGCTTGAATCCCTCTCAGCATTTGCTCAAGGCATACAGGAAATCTACCTTTGAGGGCATCACCAGCAAATAAAAAAAAATTAAAAAAAAATTTTTAAAAAGCCAGAAAAATAAGAAATTATGGCTGAAGGTCTCAGGAGTACTCCTCTGGCCCCACCTCTGAATCAACTGTGCAAAATCAGTCTGTACAGCTCACCCGCTGCAACCAGCCCATAGCGCTAGAGATTGCCCAGCCTCCCAGGCAATGCAGTCCATTGCTTAATTATCCTCCTCATCAGAATCTTCCAGCATGTCCACATCAAATATCTCTTACTGTAATTCAAATCCACTACTTCTCCTAATAGCCAAATTAATGATGACTAACGGTTTGTTCTTTTCCTGAATAATCTTTTCTGTATTGAAAGAGATTATCATAACTCCCCCCAGTTCAGTCTTCTCAAGACTAAACAACCCTGGCTTGCTCAGCCTTTCCCTACAGGCATACTATTAGATGGCTGATCATTATCATTGCTTCAGCTGGACTCTCTCCAGCTACTCTACTTTTTGAAGTGAACTCACAGTTCTGCCAACCAGGTCGTAGTACTGGGGAAGAGAACAGATGGATTACATCACAAGTCTAGGAGTTCCTTGTTTCAGTGGCTTCTGGCGATGAAAATCTCAGTTAACCGTTTCAAAGCCATTGTTTGGCTTTATGTGCATGCTTTCCATAAAGGGGGTTTGGCTTCTGTTCATGGAGTTACTGGAAACATTACTGTAATCCTCCCTATTTGATCCAGTCATTACCAGCACATCCTGTTGTCCCACTCAACACTAAATCTGTTTACTGCGAGATGAAGTTACAATGAGATTAACTACGCTTTCTGTATTCCCTGCCTTAAACTGCATTACCACAATGTCATCACTAAAACCAGTGAAACCATTTTGGAAGTGTGGAAAATAATTCATTCCCTGTCTTCAAATAATTAAAAAAAAAAATCTGGGTATTTATCAAGATGAAAAGTCCTGCACTAATGTTACATTACTATCCTAAAGGAATTAAATTAATACTACTGCAAGATGAAGAGAAATTGCAGCAAAGCAAACAGGAAAAATAATCTTATAGCAATGTTCTGCTAACTGCTGGTTATTCTCTTTCATCATATCATAACCACTGAATGTCTCTTTCATTTTCCATTTAATGTTTATTAATTTAGTAGTAGACTTCCATTATGTAACACACATGAACAACAATTAAAGACATTTAATCTATGATTTTTGTTTTTAAGCATGAACATTTTGCTTCTAGGTTTAAAGGGCAGCTCAGTCATCAAATTATAATACATATATAAATTTCTGTGGGGGAGAAGAGAAACATGGAAGAGACTGGGGAATAAACATGCTGATACTCCATGTTTTACACTGGTACCTCACAAAGCAATTCACTGCAGACTTGCTGCCCACCATGAATAATCCAAACTACCTGCTATGCCCAGTAGCTGTTTGTCACAACATTAGCTGGTACCAGGGGTGCAGCTAACCCTGCTCTGAAGTCCCACATATGAATGCACAACTCACCAGAATACGTATAAAAGCTCATGATTTTCCACTATTCCATCACTGCACACTTTTTCTTTTTGTGCGTGTGTGAAAGAGAAAATAATGTTTTAAACCACAAATGATTTATTTTAATTGTCATGCATGGTAAGGTCTCCTTTCTGTTTTTTTTTTAAAAACAAGAATAGTCCATGGTTCTGTTGGCTATGGCTATTTAAAGAACAGTTCATTCTAATCGTAATGCTTCTTTACAAAGGATGATCACAAAAAACTAAAAAATACCTACCATGCACTCAAGAATCTTGTGACAAATTCACAGCCAAGCCTACAACTGCAAGCCCATGCTTTATTTGAGAAACCTGACTTTCACTCACTCTGACAAGGTGGGAAAAAATCCCTATTCAGCCTAACTCTCTAGCAGAGGCTGTTTCATTGGCAATCTGGTATCATTCTAATGAAGAACAAATGGTTATCCATGTTCAGGATATTTTCTTAGCAGCTCTCTTTTTTTGATTTTTTTTTTTTTCTCTAGAGAATCAGTCAAGATGTCTGTTCCATTGAGAAAAAAAAAAACAAACAACAAACTGTTAGGATCAACAAAGTAAAAAGCTTCAGAAGGAAGACAAGCTGTCATTCTTCTTGGGTTCTTCTAAGGTCATTGGCTCTTGAATCCAAATTCTGTCTTGATTTTTCAGTCATGTCTGAAATAACATCTGTTCTGCTACAGGCACATCTTAAAATCATTCAATGTTTTTTCAAACATCAGGTTTTTTCCCCCCATCCCAAATTATTTTTTTAATGAATAATACAATATGTAACCTTTCAAAAAAATACAATCCCAATTTTATGCCACGCTTCATGTATTTTGTTGTCTTGTCTACAATATGCATCCACTGTAGCCTGTTGTTGACTTATCTTTTCAGTCTAGCATTGGTCCTGAGTGACTACAAGTCTCATGTTGACTTCAAGCTCTGACAGTAAAGAAGAATAAATCCTGAGTCATACTTATCGACCAGTGATAAGATCGGGACTGGCTTTGCAAAATCTAAGTACTCTTCTAAAAACCATAATAGTCTCTTTCTACTTCCAGCCTCATGTAGAATAAAGGAAGACAGCAGTATAATTTTGAGAAGAATAGAAGAACCTAATCCATTTTTGCTTGTCTCATCGAGTTTGTTATTAGCCCAGCATCAACAATTTTCAGACAAATAACATGGATGGAGTGTAAGTTTCTGCCCATATTACATATGGGCAGAAGAACACCCTACCAGCAGTATGATTGTCATATTTGGTTTATAGATATAATTATATACAGCACTAAGTGCCTCTGCTGTGTATTTCACTGTAGTATGTTCTTTTGTTAAACACGGGGCTTAGGTTCAGCAATTTGAAAACATCTATCCATTATATAATAGCTACCACAGGAAAAAAGAGGCTCTCTGGCTTCTTTAATGAAATATAGTGGCCTACAGCAAAGCTTGAAATTTATTTGCTGCAGTTAGAGAAAACATCAGAAGCTTCTTGAATCATTTTCTTTTACCATGTCACAAGAAAGGGAACTAATGCATTTTGAAGCTGTTACTTCCAAAATGAATTTACTAATGTCAGTGTTGATAGTTTCCTACAGGATTAGATACATAATTTACAAGAGTCCTAGAAAAGAAATCAAATACAAATTCAAACCTTTTTGTGATATGGCTGCCTGAAGGGAAGCTCATTGTTGATGTGGGCTTCCCAATTTTTACTAGTTCACCAAACATCGTGCTTGAGGTTGATGATGATTATGGCTGTCTCTCTGATAATTCATCACATCAGTATAATTTTAATTTATGGTTTTCTTAGTCATAAATCAAGACCATTACAGAAAAATGGATGCCCCAGAGTCATTTATATTCTCAGTACATACACTCCATAAATCTGAAAGCTTATGCATCCTATTATTTCTAAGAGAATGTTAAAAATCTGTTATTGTAAAATTTCTCTTGCCTTTTAACAGAACTCTTGTGCTCTGGTGAGAAAAAAAAACGAAAACAAACACAACTGAATTCTGTCTTAAAAATTTCACCATTTGCACTTGAAACATACAGTGTTTTGATATGCTTTGGTTTTTTCTTAAGGAATAATAAATGGATATCCACTGAAGATTTTTAACTGCATCAGCTACGTAGCTGATTCTGAAAGCACCAATAATTGTGTCTGCCTGAAGTCCCATCAATCAAGATTGCTAATTTGGAAGTAACTTGAAATGAAATATGAGAATGATTTAAACTGTATTAAAAATGGTTTTGTTTAAGTTAAAATATTAGATTTTAAAATTCTTAAACATTCAAATTTCCTTTTTCCAACTGGCATTTAGGTTTCAAAGTAGAACATTTTTAAAGAGGGGAAAAAAGTCCCACAGAAATGTTCTGGAAACCAGAACAAACTGAGTGGTTCCTAAAGAAAGGAAACTGAGAAACTTGTTACTAAAACTCTAGGACTGGGACTATTTTCATTTACTGCCACTGACAAAAAGCATCAGTCAACATCTCTATCTAGACCTTAGTACAACATGTGCAATACAGAACACAGTTTCTAAGAGGGAATTCATTATTAATCATAAAATGAAGTTGATTTCAAATCATAAGTGCCAGGAAAAGCAAGCTTGTTTTTAACAACTTTCCTCCTACAGAGATTACATGGTTGAGAGCTCAAATTCGCTAAACCCACACATTTGTAGTGAACTTTTACATGTGACCTGTATGCAAAAAGCTGTTGCAATATGAATAAAACATATCTTTTGCAGAAACAGCTACCTTCTCCTGGATTTTTGTTCATTATGAAATCCAGAATATTTTTTGAAAGAAAGGATTTTAACTATCAGACTTTCCTGAAAAATAAGTTAACTTCTTCTACTGAGAAAGAAAAGGAGTAAAGCAAACAACAGAAAAATTTGACAGTTAATATGTAGTCAATGATCAGAAGTTCTACGACAATTCTTTTTTCCTTCAAAGTGATACTAAAAATTTTTAAGGTTTGGTTAGTTCCAGTACATTAAGATCATTCAAAGTCAGGCAACCTTAGAAAGTAAAAGGACTTTAAAAAGGGTGTAAATTTACATTGTCAGAATCATGTAAAGTGATAATTGTATAAAAGACAATCAGGTTCTTTAAGATTGTGTTTTGATGTTTCTAAATATCCACTTTCAGAGTTTCCTTGCATCTGTCAAAGATTGAGGTACCTTGTTCAAACTCAAGAATCACACAATCACAAAATTTTGAATTTTTAACATCATGATTCTTTTTTAATTTAACGTCTATACTGTATCCTCAGCATTGTCACACATGCATTTGTTTTGTAAGAATTGCAAGAGTAGTACTGATCAGTAATCATGAAGTTCCTATGTCTGGAAGCTATAGCTGCTTCACAGGAAATCTGAAAGGTCAGTCTGCCTAAAGGAGAGCATTAATATTACTGAGGACTACAGGGAGAAACCAGCATCGAGCTAGAAGGCCCTCTGCAGCTGGTGAAGCCTGCTGACAAAGAGCCTCTTAGGGAGCATGATACAGAGGAACGCCAGCACTGCACCAGGAGAGGAACGAGTCTGAAGCTTGACCACGAGGACCCTGCAGAGTCAGTGAAAACTTTGAGGAACCAGAGACACCAGCAGAGGAATCCTGAATCCTGAAGGTTAGAGTCAGAGACAGGACCAGGGCTGGCCACCAGGTGAGGAGCCATAGTCCACACAACAGAGACCCACAGCCAAAACCCAACAGAGAAAATATCAAAGAGTATCCTAAGGAAAAGGAAAACAAAAATGAAGGCAGGGGGAGAAGATGAGAAAGAAAGAAGGAAACCTTTGGTTCAATTATTTATATGCAAGGCATGTTCTAATCTTAGTTACATTAATTGTTCCAAAGGCTGAACTGTACTACAAGCCTAGCACTTTCATGATTTATTTTTCTGCCATAGAAAATAAATAGATGAATAAAAGCTATAAATTTTCTGAAGCACACCACCAGCTGTATAGATGAATGCAATCATAAACACATCATGGCTACAACATGTTACCACACAATTTGAGAAAGAAATATCTGTAAAAACAGGAGTAGAAGTACCTATAAAGGAAGTAGAAGTATCCATAAATCTATCTAGCTGACAGAGATTGATTAAAAATCATAGTTACATGTGTCTTCATTAAAAGGAAACTGCAGAAGAAAGAAGGTTGCAGTGGGAAAAGTATTATATTTCAAAAATATCTCCTTTCTAGAACAACAGGGTAAAAAGTGCTCTGCCATCTTAATATCGCTTTGCCTTCAATAAATATAGATGTTTTCAGTGAAACCAATGAAAACATCCACTGTGTTCCCACTGATTCATTGACAATCAAAGGCACTACTTAATTTGTAATATGATGATTTGGAGTATTGACAATCATTCGCAAAGATTACTTGGTTTCAGTACATTTTGTCTAGTGAGAGGAGGCAACAGCTTTGCCACAGCAGATCATCATGTGGCATAACTACCATCAACACATGCTAAGTTTAGTGAATATAGAAACAGATGGAAACGAACTGTACCACCCTACTACGACTTCCTTCTTCATTGTTACAGTACCAGCACCTGCAGACATTGATGGAGACCAGCATCCAGCACCTCAAGCCCTGAGAAACTTTAAGCAATAAAGTCCAGTAATCCCTTTAGAAATCTTCCAGGCTTTAGATAAAGATGACTAAGTCAAGAAACAGAGAGAAACATCTCCTTGCTGAATCAAACCAGTTGCACCATGCACGGGGGGACTAAACCCTTGTGCTAAGTGCTTGCTTGCACCCTGGTCTGTGTGAGCAGAGGGTGTGCAGCAGAGCAGGGGGTGGTGGGACAAGAGTGGGGCCATGGCACGAGGCTGGGACCAGAAACACCCACTGCAGAGCAGTTTGCCATCCCGTTCACATCTCCATGACTCCATACGCTACTCAGAGCTCGCCCATGAATTTGGACAACCGGTTGTATCCAGCATGTGAGCTCATGGAGGTGAAAAAAAAAAAGGTGAAAAAAGAGAGGCAAAGAACAACCTAACATATCCATTCTTAATGAGAGTTAACAAGGGATGTCCTTAGGTAAATCCTTTCCTGTTAGATTTGTGGTCAATGTGGTTAGCATGGTGTGGTTTCAGTAGTCTGCGTAGCAGCTGATCTAATCATATTTCAGAGAACTCCCTGGAGTACACATGTATCAGGCAGAAATAATGGGACTGAAAAGCTATGGGTTTAATGAAAAATTTAGTAGTCTAGGGGGAGATATAAAAAGGTAGATGAGAATGGAATTAAAATTGAAGTAAATTCTAAGCTAGCTTCAGCTACTACTATGTAACTGCTATGTTAATACTAAAATTTGTGCGAAATGTGTCTGTCAGTTTTTCAGCTCACTGAATAAACGTTAACTTTTCAGAAAACTGTAGCAACTATGAAGATCTGGAATGTATGCCAGAATAGTTATGCTAAGGGTTTAACGCTAGTGTTTTCCAGAAATTGCTATTAAGTACTAATCTTTAAATTTGTTTATCATAGTATTACGGAATCATAGAATAGTTTGGGTTGGAAGGGACCTTTAGAGGTCATCTAGTCCAATCCCCTTGCAACGAGCAGGGACATCTTTAACTAGATCAGGTTGCTCAGAGCCCTGTCCAACCTGACCTGGAATGTTTCTAGGGATGGGGCATCTACCACCTCTCTGGGAAACCTGTTCCAGTGGTTCACCACCCTCACTGTGAAAAATTTCCTCCTTAGATCTAATCTTAATCTACCCTCTTTTAGTTTAAAACCATTATCCCTTCTCCTATCGCAACAGGCCCTACTCAAAAGTCTGTCCCCATCTTTCTTATAAGCCCCCTTTAGGTACTAGAAAGCTGCAATATGGTGTCCCTGGAGCCTGCTCTTCTCCAGGCTGAATAACTCCAACTCTCAGCCTTTCTTCAACAGAGAGGTGTTCCATCCCTCTGATCATTTTTGTGGCCCTCCTTTAGACCTGCTCCAACAGGTCCATGCCTTTCCTGTGCTGAGGGCTCCAGAGACAGATGCAGGGCTCCAGGTGGGGTCTCACCAGAACAGAGGGCCAGAATCACCTCCCTCGACCTGCTGGCCACAATTCTCTTGATGCAGCCCAGGAGACGGTTGGCCTTCTGGGCTGTGAGTGCACATTGCTGGCTCATGTCCAATTTTTCATCCACCAGTACCAAGTGCTTCTCAGCAGGGCTGCTCTCTATTCCTTCATCCCCCAGCCTGTATCGATACCAGGATTTGCCCCAACCCAGGTGCAGGACCCTGCACTTGGTCTTGTTGAACCTCATGAGGTTCACACAGGACCATTCCTCAAGCTTGTCCAGTTCCCACCGGATGGCATCCTGTCCCTCAGGCGTGTCAGCTGCACCACTCTGACGTCATCTGCAAACTTGCTGAGCATGCCCTCGATCCCACTATGTCATTGATGAAGATATTAAAGAGTACTGCTCCCAATATGAACCCCTGAGGGACACCACTTGCCACCGATCTCCATCGAACATTGAGACATTTGAACTTTTTTTTCCTTTCATTCCTTTCAACAGACAAATATCAGGTTAGTGGAGGGACATAACACTGACATGCAATCTGCTACACACAGTTTCTGTTGGTAGGCTTATTTGTATTTGGGCAGAAGAATTAAATAAATTAGTCCTTGCCAAGTAGTTATAGATATTAAACAGTAGATGTGGTAAAGTGGTTTAACAGCTGTGGATGAAAATAGGGAGTGATCATATGCATTACTGTGGGTAGCACTCAGATAATTATTGCAAAGTAGTCTCATCAGGAGAAACATTTGTTAATATTTACTACACTGCCTTTGTTACTATTCTTCAGGAACCTCTCACACGGGCAACCAGAGATGGTTGAAACCTGCTTTTTGTGGTTTGACTGAAATCACTGCATAAACTCCCTTTGGGGAATCTAGTAATCAGTTTACACTGTAGCCCTTCTCATTAGCCCTTAGCAAAACAACACTTGATATTTCCTATTTGCAGGGCTACCTATATGGCTAACATACCTCAAGTAAACCCTGTAAATATAGCACAGCTAACAAGGAAACATATTAACTTCATTTTTCTTTTCTCATAACTGTGTCTCTCCTCGCACGGAGCCATGTTCTTACAGAAATGCATGCCTTGGACCCAACAACTCAAATTACAGTTGTGACTTGACGCTTAGCTGTCATACCAATATTGCATATTATATTCCCTGAATCTTATTGGGATGATGATTTTCAAAACATAATGCCATGCACAGGTGGTGTTTAACTACTGCAAAACTTTGCAGAACATATTAAGACAGCAATTAGTAACATCTCCTAAGGATGGGTAAGTTGTTGTGTCCTTTTTTCTTCTGCTATTAAGTAATAAGGGACTATATTAATCCTAGTTAACTATATAGAAATACTCCAAATTCTCCCTTTATATTCAAGGAATATTTTAATTGTAGTTGTTCACCCCTCTGTGTTTCAATTAAATCAGAAGTAGTCAGAGAGTCCAAATTTCTCTTTTATTAAATACATTTCCATCCCCTTATATTATTAGAAATACCTGGGCAATATATATGTACCCATCATTTTTGACACCCTCGTTTGAAGGGTGAGATACTATTTCCCTGCTTAACTTAAAAATCAGTCTAAGGAATATCAGATATATAATGATTCTAAAATATCATTTAAAAGGAACAGGTAAATACACAACTCAACCTATTTTAAAATATACAGAATTTGGTTCCAGTTTTTGTACTATCTTTACTGTCTTCTCAAGAAGAGAATGGAAGACCTTTCTTCTGCCAACTGACGGAGAATAAATCATCAATATTTTTAAAATTTTTTGAAATAATGTAGTATTCAAATAAGTATTCTCCAATGTCAGCATCCTAATCAAACTATTACTTACATTTAGATGAAGCTGGTTAGTCCACTGACCAATTACTTTGTATTCTGTACTCTTGTTGGTGATTTGATACTGAAAAATATCATAGCGTCCAGGAGCATCCCCATTTTCATTGAAGATAACAGGTGTTCCAGCACTCCCTGAAAAAAAAAAATTAAAAAATAATTAAGATAAATATCTTTAAATTTTCCAGAAAATATATTTTGGAGGAAAAATACTAATTAGAGATTGAGCAGGCTCTTAATAATGCAAGACTAGTATGGTAATAAATCAAAAAACCTCACAAAGAGAATATATGTTATTATCATCATCACAAAATCTGCCTTATCTCTGAATTAATTTTAAAAAATTAAAAACATATAATCTTTTACAATCCTTTTGGTTGGTTGGTTGGTTGATTGGTTGTTTTTTTGTGTGTGTATATTACAGAACATTAAGAAATTCTGTGATAAAACAGAAGTGGAGAAACTCCTTTTTACTTTGGGAACCAACTCTCATAGAAGACCTTGAGATGCAAGTGTCTAAGTCTGGTCACAGTAAATGTGATCTGTTTCTAGCACTGCCAACCTGTGTAAAAGTGTTTTATCAAAATAAATTAAGGATAGCAGCTGTGCTTGTTGCTCTCTCCTCTATACATGACACTGCCTGACAGAAAGGGCCATTGCTGAAGCTGTCAAAAGTTATAAATTGACGCTCTGTTCTTACTTCGATCAACAAAATGTTCAAAGATTGAGAACTACACATCTACCTTGGCAACCAGACCAGCCAAATTAGAACACATTTTGATGAATTCCCTCAAGGTGACATCAAGGATCTGCACTCCTACAGAGACTTTTCAAAAACTACACAAAGAATGTAATTTTCACCCATCCCCCAAATTCATGTGTATAGGTGAAGCATATTTATACTTGAGGCCCATTGAAGACAAGATCAAGTATGTTAAAGTTCTATTTCAGTGACTGGAGAATGAAATCTATCTTTACTTGGCAAAAAACCCAAACCACCATAAAACCCACTCCCCAACGTTTTCATGTTTCCCCATATGAACAACCAAGAAAAGGAGAATATCCAGTCCATAGTAAATTCCTACAGTATAAGACTAGTTAATGTGGCATCTAGATGCACTAAGTCTGCTGTGAGTGGTTTCCAGAGAATGCCAAAAAAAGCTTGAAATTCTGGGTGCATATCAAGCAGAAGCTAGCCAGTAAAAGTGGGAACAGTAATCTACATACACCAGAATTTCAGCATAAATACTTCTTCTTGTATGTCTGTTTGTCTCCCATAAACTATTTTGTTCTCTTGTTTTCTATAGCAGCTTTCATAAAAAACTGATATCCAGTGAAATAAACAGTGCTTTGAGAGTGACAAGTGGCACATTAACTGCTCTGCCAGTTTCACAATTCTGCCAGCAAAATTCTGGCTGCAAAAATTAGATGTGAGCAACCACGGAAGAGGAGTATCAAAAAATTATGTGTGATAAAGACTTAAGACCCCATGAAGATAGAAGGTACTCGACACAAAATTTTTGGAAGCTCTTCGTGCTTTACTCCCAATTCATTTGACAGAATGAAGGGCAAGAAAAATGCTTGTCTACAAACTTCCAAGCAATGAAATTATTCTTCGCTGCTCAAATAGCAGGTTGATCCAATAAATTTCTTCCACCCAATAAACACATACTCAACTGCTGTTGGTATGTAGGTGTGAAGGTAACCTTCAAAATATTACTCTCAAGTAATGATGGAATTCATCTTTCCACGCAGTAGCATTTGAAGAGCTCGTGGAGAAAACAGATACCTTTTACCAACAGATATGAAATTTCCTTTGTATCCCTTAAGACCAATGGCAACATCAGACATTCTTATGCTCAGCAATAACCACGTGAGTTTATAATCTATTGCTGGTTTTAGAAATACCATGTACAAAGAGACAGACTATAGCACAGGCCAGAACCATCTTTCTCTTTGATGTAGTGGTGTTCTCAGCTAGAGCATAGCAGCGTCTCACACTGTGCACCTCAGTCTACAAGGGACATAGAATCCTGCTGAATTCAGCTGTCAATCCAACTGAGTCCAACAAGATCTTTCTCATATAGCAGAAGTTCAAATAGCCTTTGCCAAAAATCTGGAATAAGTCACAAAAAATTCAGACCCCCAAACACTGGGAAGAATATGCTATCCCTCTGCTGAGTAGCAGATTTTAAAAAGTACAATAACAGTCACAGCACCTGCTGTGAAGTAAATGTGATTATGTTCTAACAACACTGCCATATCCAGTAGATACTGTTAGCAAGCGGTACCAGAACATTCTTTTCATCTGTCTATGTCTTATGACTTATATATGTCTTCCAGTTCATTGTTGTTCTGTAGAATTTAATAGACCTAAAACAAGGAGGTATGCATGGCTGGATTGTGTTAATAAACCATTAGCTACATAACCAGGAAACCAAAGCTTAAAGACATTTGAAGAAAAACTGGGGATTTTACCAAGGGTTCCCAAAATTATGCATACAAGATGGTAGCAGAAGCCTTGAAAGTGTAAGGACAGAATGGAACGAGAGGCCTCAGACTATAAACAAATCACCAATGGTTAATTAGTCTTCTTTACAAAATGTTAATGTCATCTGGAGAAAAATATACCTTGATGGATGATCCGGACAAACAGATCATCTGAGAATGGCTAGTCCACAAAATGAAAAGGTTGTCTAAGAAAATATACTTTGTTGGATAGTCCATCAAATTATAGTGAATATTTCTGTGGAAAAACTGATTAACAGTGTATAGAGATCAGATAATTAAACTATGTAGAGAAACACTCTAGCTGACCCTAACTAATAGCACAAGTGGAGGCACATCTAGATTCAGTTTAAAACACTGACACAAATGCCACTGAGTTGTACAAGTGCCTCTTTTTCTGACAACCAGATGTGCAGAACGTGCACTCTTGATACCTGGTACTGTAGTGCCACGTAGGCTTACACTCTGTCATTACTGTTACAGGGAATTGCATCTTCGTTCTAGTTTAAGACATTGAGTGTGTTTAACTGCTCCACTTAATAGTCACTGAGGACTGGCTACTAAATCTAAATGCAACACCCTGTGGAGACAACATAATACGGAATATAACACTGACCCGAGGTAGTGAGCCCAGATTAGATAAATTCCAGCTTAGATAAAAAGATTTTGGGAAAGAAACCACATGGAATAGTTCTTGGACAGGGTATTTACCTTAGAGAATGAACTTGTATATATCAAATTTATCGGGCACCATCATAGAAAAATGTTACTTTGCTTAGGAAAAATTCCCTTGTAATGCTAGTGTAGACCACTTCAGAGAATACAAAGCAGCCCACTCTTTAAAAAATAATTTCACTAATTTATTTTTTTTGTCATAATTTGTCAGCAATAATTTAACAAGGTAGTTAAAGAGCAGTGAGGGAATTGTGCCTTTGGGCCTTTTCACATTTTATTCTCGGTGTGGTTATGTTGCCATGCATAATTTTAACCAATGATTGACTCAGGTAATTGTATTCAATCTGTCACCATATTAACTAAATATTTAATGTATTCTGGGTGCCTGAAACAGAAGTACATGGTAGAATTTCAAGAATACACAATAAACTTGGCTAATGATGGCAAATAATGTGTAAGACAATGCAAATTCTTTTTGTATTTTTTTCATATATATATAAAAATAGTTTCCAACTTATTTTGAGATCTGTTTCTGAAGTTTCTCTTTGCTGAACAATTCCAAAATACTTTCAGAAAGTTGTGGGGTTTTTTTTCTGAAGTATAACTGTATATGGATAAGTGGAAAGAAAATTCCAAATTTCACAATGAAGCATTGTTAAAAAGGTTTACAGACTTGTTTTGAAATCACACTCTTTTGCAGCCAAAAAAGTAAAACAAAATAAGAAAATGCAGCTCATTTAATGTCCTCAGTTTGTAATGGAAAGACCAGCAGTTCAATCTCATGCTTAGTATAAGGTGAAAGTGTTTATTTTTCTTTACAGGAACTACTTAAGCAAAAGGGATAAAAGGGATAAGATACAGTGAGAAACACACAGAGAAAGAGCTCCATCCATCTTTCTACTCCTTTGAAGACGTTACAGCACGAAGAAATTACATTGTCCTGACAGCAGAGCTGTGGCTACATCCAATGATGTGGTTCAAAATACAGACAAAGAAGTAGAGTTGTGCACCTGAACTGGTGTCCTGAGTTTTTCAAGTCATAAACTTAAGCATTTGTCTACTCCTGGACATCCTTTTAAGAGCCATACATATTGTAAGTATGATGAGGTCACCTAAAAGCTTTGGTGTCTTTGCTGTATTGCATACCAAGTCTCAGATTTTTTTGAAACACTGAATGGTTGATAAATAGATCCTACTTCAAAATCACTCCAAAATCAGACTAAATAACTAATCTTCTATAAACCCTATAGAAGGATGCTTTGTAGAATAGTTCTGTTACCACCGATTTGAAGACAATCCATATCCACGGCATAAAAAAAATTACTTACATTTTATTAAGCCTGAGGGCACATTTTCTTATTGTAGATATAAAGTAATAATCTGGTACTGAAAGAAATTCTTCCTCCTCCTTCCCAGTCTACAGCCAGCAACATTAAACAACTCTGGGTGTTAAACTAGCACATTAGCTAAATATTACTGAAGCAATGTGTCTGTGACCTCAGCTATTTATGAGCCTTTCAAAATGCAGCTTAAACTAGCCAGAAATGTTACTTAGAGAAGAAAAAAAGGAAAAGGCATGAGGTTTTTAATTCAGAATCAAGGATGAAATGGATCCTTTTGAATTTTTAATGCCTTACATTGATGTCAAGGAGCACTCTTTCTGATAAACAACGGTTTTATGACTGTTCCTTTGTGCACTGAACTTGAAAATTTGCACTCTTCTGAAGAAATCCTTAAACATGTATCTTGATATTCTTAAGATGCTGCTCAGCAGCTACCTTATCTTACACGTGCCTACTTTATTAAGTTACATTTCACATGAATCTAAAACATCCCTGCTCCAAATGCAAAGTGTAATCTTAGTTCCCTCTGAAGTTATGGAGCACACTTGCCTGGATGTCTTCCAGTGAAGTTGTTTTCTTTACATCTCAGGTAGTGGAAAAGAACTGGAATGACTGGAAAACCACAAGTTCATGGATAGTAGTGACCAACTACATATTAAAGTGATTAATCTGTAACGGTTCCTAAATTAAGAATAGTGGTGATCCCTATTGTAAAAAAAAAAAATTCTGTTAAATTAAATGAACAGCCTTGGATTTTTCTTATATGGAAACCTTTAAAAAAATTTACTTACTACAAGGAACTGCTACTTCAATGCCTTGACAAAAGTGTAGACAAGTGGTTGTGCTTATAAATCTCACAACTGCCATTTACAGAATATTCCAACTTTAGTGGAGCTGATTTCATTACAAAGCTTGATACCAGATACAAATCTGTTATTTCACCAGATTTCGGTGATTTGATTTTTTAAACTGAAATGAAAATTACTTAAGCTAAGTCTTCAACCTTTGAGTTGCTCTACATAGTCTCTTCTGTCTGTTATGAATCCTAATGCAGTCAGCATGGATTCAAGGGTATGTTTAGGTGAATGGAAGTCAAGCAGTTTATTTGTACACTAATATATATATTAGTATACTAATATATACTATTTTATATATATGCTATAGTATATGTGTACACTATAATGTATAATACATATGTATAATATATATAATGTGTAATGTATACTATAGTATATATGTACACTATAATACAGTTAACTGTTTTGTATTAAAAACTTCAGAATGCACCATCTGTTAGAATTTGGCTTTACTGGAAGACTCCTCAGATTTATAGGATCAGCCCTTATTTCACTAATTTATACAATTAGTTTCAAGTGCTAGAGTTGGAGGTTCAGATTTTTTTTAATGAGCACTTCACCTTAATTAGCTGTTAAAAAGAAAAAGTACTACAGAGATGTACATGAATTAAATTGTTCTCAGTAAAGTGGAAAGAAGTAGTGTAACCATTTGAACTTTCAGTGCTGAGAGAAGAAGAATGCGTTTGTAAAATTAAACAAGAAATTTGTCACTGATAAGTATTTCAGTGAGACAAATGAAATAGAGGGGTGAAATTGAATAAATGGAAAGAGTAAATATTAAATGTTAAAACAATTAATACTTGGAAAAAACCAAACAAACAGAATTATAAACAATCAATTAGAACGAACAAAAGTGAATTTGTGAATGTTAGGCTGGCAGACAGAAGAGGAATACACACTGTATCAAACTATGTTTGACATCAAACATTTGTTTGTGACAAATGAAGCCATTATGTCCAATCTCTGTACAGGGGACATTTTTAAACAATGAGCAATGTGGTTAACTAAAATAACGAATTATGATTGTCTTACACCGATTCAAAATCTGAAAAGACTTCTCCTTATGTTTACCCTAAAAGTCTCAGTTCAAGATGAGGACAATAAAACAGGATTGCACCCAGTTGCTGTAAAGCTTACTGACTTTTCAAATTTCCTAAGATACTGGAGACATCCACAGAGACGTGCAGAATATGCATATGACAGAGAACCTGTGCCTTTCCAACGCAGCAGCTGGAGGCCAGATGGATACCCTGGGGTATCTGAAATGGCATTCAATGCCCATGTTTAGGCAATTTATCTTACTTACCACGGGGCAGATTCTGGCTGTTTATGTATGAATACACAAAACAGAACCAAAGAGAAATGGAGAGTGCTACAGAAAATGAACTATATGCAGATTTAGGGCATAGATGTGTGATAGAAATTATGGTGGTACCCACTACAAGGCTCACAGAGAAAATAAAGGATTTGGTATTAAAATAAACTGATAGGAATCAATTCCAAGTCAGACAGTAAAACTTTATATTATTGAAGCTGATGGACAAGAACTTTAGTTGTGATTCTGCAGAGATGGATATAATTTATTTGGTCTTCAGCACAGTGAATGATTAGAATTCTGTACTTCTGTGAAAGGAACGGTTCATTCCACCCCTGCATGAGAACATCAGTCAGGGTGGGTAACACAAGCACATGGTATTTAAAATAACAAATACCAAGTAGTACTTTCTTCCTTCCAGAATGTATTAGAACTTCTTGCCATAGCCAGTGCAGAGACTCGATGTCTCATAAAACTTACCCTAAAAGGAATAAAATTTGAAGATGAGACTGAGCTGTTGCAGCCAACAGTATAGGTATATTAAAAAGCAATTTGACCAATCATTCATTAGTATGTCTTTCAATGGTTATTAAAAGCAGTGATCTAGATGCAACTCTGGTTCATGCTGTCCTTCAGATACTAATTGCAAGCAGAATATACAGGAGAAAAATTTTCCTACATTTTCTTTGTTCCCTACATTCTCTCCCCAAGCATTGGCCACTCTCAGCAAATCTACTACACTGCTGAAATTTTTGTTCATATCTTCTAACAGGTAATATTCATTCCAGAATATAAAAGGACAGAACCCTAATTCCTCTTCTTACAGCACCTTGAATCTACAAACAGTCAATAAGTATACCTATAATACAACTGCATCATGGATTAAACTCCATATTTTGTCAGATAAAGAATTAAAATTGCTAGACACCAGTCCTGTTGTGGTGACATAGTATTGTGAAGGCAGTTTTATATTTCCCAGCCTGGGCTGATCCTGTTCTCTGCACAGCAAGGCTATGTCTCTACCTTCACCTCTCCTCCCAGAGTTGGGGCAATGTTATGTGAATCACTTTCCCTACTCCAGGGCTAACTGGGAGGGGTAGGAGATGTGGAAGAGGTTCTCCGCAGGGAGCTACTAAAGCAAGGCAGGCGTTAGCACTGTGGCATTGGCAGAAACATCCACCAGTCCTCGGAAAGGAAGTGTGAAGAAGGAGGTTCTGATCAGGTAGGAACTACTGAGGAACAGGAAAGGAGCCCCTTTGGACCTCCCCTGCCACCTTAGCTTTGTTCCTTTCCCTTCTGGAAAAAGGACAGCCCTCTGCACACAATGATATCAGAGTAGATTGGGAGAGGGATTTGGGGGGAAGGGGGAAGGCAGAGAGTGAGAGAAAAAGCTTGCCATTCCCTACATGTAACCAAAAAACACAGTGCTTCCAGCACACTTGGAGGAATCCAGCGTGTTTTTATTCTGTACCCAGAAAATCCATAGAGACAGGTTTAATCTTAAAATCTACGGCATACATTATGTGCCAGAGAAGATTGGTTCAGTTCTGCATCTGAAGAACACAGTAAGTCAAAAAAGCCAACAGGCTCTGGGAACAGGTATTGTATGCAATGGGGACACATAACTCAATCCCTTAAAAATTGACACATTAATAAAATTCAGCTGCAAGATAAATATTACTCTAGTAACACTCTGAAACAATAACAAGGCGGTATAACATTAACTAGTAAGTACTAACAGCTTGTACTGGAAGATGAAGTTATAAGAGGGTGGTTAGGTTTTGGGAGTAACAACTATACAAATGTATAAATAAATACATAAAGTTTTGTTTGCATGATGTTATAGACTGATAGTATAAGATGTTCTTGTGTGGAAAGTGGTCACTTCAATGTTAATCAAGTGTATGTTCATATTTTTTAAAAATGTTGATGGTGGTTTGGGGTTTTTTTAAATGTATTTTGCAGCACTAGGAATAGCAAGCTTATTTCTTGTAATCCTTCTGAGAAGAGTTCATGGTTATGATTTTCCACAAGAAGGAGAAGAAAATAAGGTAGCTTACACATATGCTGGGACGTAAGTGGGAGTGAAAGCATGAGGAATCTTTACCACAAAAATAACTGCAAGTCACTTGTTTCAGTATTGCCAAAATGAATACACTTGAAGACATGCATTTCTCTTCAGAATCACAATCACCTCCAGTCCCCAGCAACTCAACCATACAACAGATGCCCAGATTAAAATGGTCTTGGTATCACTTATTTCAATTCTCATGATTTTACGGGCAAAAAAAATCTTCCAAGAAGCTGTAGCTATATAGTGCCATTGGAAAAGATCAGAAGAGATTGAGGACATCCAAGAGTGTCCAAAAACTTCTGCATTAACAATTTTTTGTTACTTAAAACTCTAATTAATATGTTCCTAGGAAGCACAGAAAAATTCCCACCTGATCATAAATCTGGCCATCAGCTTATCTCAGGGTACACAAAAAGGCCACACGAAGACGTATGTGAGAACTACGTGTCACAAAGAGTTGGGTGCACTCTGCCTGCATCTGTCTTTAGCAGCAGCCAGTCTCCAATGCTTCATGAGATACCGAGGATCCTCCTTATTCTACCTTTTCCATTTTCCTGTTTTGTGACATCATTTGTGGAGGGTGGTGTGGCACTTCATCTCCTCCTCCCCCCCCCTTTTTTTTTGTTGTTTTTGTTTTACTAGTCCCAGAAAGACATACTTCAGCACTACTGATCGCTGTCACTGAATACACAGTACTTCCACTGGGGTCACCTGCCATGTTCATCAGGTCCTATCTAGGTAAGTTCTACCTAGGACACTGTGCATTATACAAGAAAAAAACTTGTTCCCTTCCTGGATTAATGTTCATACATCATTCTACAGCAGTAGAAGTTCATACATTATCTACAGCTTGCACTTACTGAATATGGGATGGCAGAGATGAGTTACAGCTCTCCCACTTCAGACTCCAGTCTGAGTATTTATTTCAGGCCAGGATGAAAATGTGCCAAGCAGATACGTACACACCTCTGTGGACTTCAGAAGTCAAAAGACACTAAGATAAAGTGTTTCAGATAAAGAAACAACTTTAGTGCATATCAGTAACTCGCAAGTGTCTGTACAGTCTCAGAAAGAAAGATTTCTTCCCTTTCTAGTCCAGAACGATACCTCTGGTACTGAAGCACAAGAGAAAGGAGATGTGGAGCTAAGGGAAAGCCCTGCCCAAAGGGAGGTTGGGCTCATTTAAGGAAATGGATCAAAAAGAGCCACACATTACTACAGGAATCAACAGAAAGACTGTGATGTTTAGGAACTAGTTTAACTGCAAGGGCTGTCTGCAGAAAAAGGGACTATCTGAAGAGCCATGTATACTTCCAGGTGTTGTTGCACAGAAGTTTGGGGAGTTTGTTCAGCTTCTCAAGCAGCTCTTCTGTACTAATAGATTCCTGAGGCCTATGGGAGGCAAATAAAAGTGCTTTGCCACAGGTGACAAATGTCTGGGAAACAAGGCAGCATCCTGGTGAGGAAAGGTAAATACAGTCTTCAGAATAATTCTTAAAATGTCATCAAAATGGCAAAGGGTGTAAATGGTCCTGCCAACAAACATTTCCAGTACAGGGACTTCTGTCCCAACTCCAGCAGAGTCTTTACTTGTGATTCTGCCCCTCTGTCTCCAGGCTCGTCTCTTGAGTCTTTGCCTGATGAGCTCTCTGTTCAGCAAAGTAGAGCTTTACATGGAGTTACTCTGCAGTAAGGTCACTAACTGTACTGAAGCCGGTGGCTGAGCTTTGACACAGCTTCTGTCATCAGCTTCTTTTTCACTGTGATATTTTTAAATATAAGGAGAAAGTTTGGAATCAGAGGGGAAGGGTAATAACCACTACCTTTGCTAACCTAGACAATGGTCACAGTTCTCAGATAGTAAAATGTGATCCAACATGTTAATACTGACATGTAATGATTGTGGTGTTTCATGTCTAAGCCTTCATTCATTTTCCAGAAATTATACATTGCTTGAATAAAAATGAACTGAAAACAAACAAAAAAGAAAAACATTGTCACATAATCATAGCTGAAATAATGGATTACAAAGAAAATGAAGGAACTAAACAATTTCTCAACAAAGGGTTACACAAAGTGTACTTGATTTACCAAAAAAAATACCACCCCAACATACAAACCCACAGCCAAAATCTATGAACTATGGATGGGAGCAACCTCCTGTATCAGTACAGGCTGGGGGATGAAGGGATTGAGAGCAGCCCTGCCAGCAAGGTCTTGGGGGTACTGGTGGATGAAAAGCTGGACATGAGCCAGCAATGTGTACGCTCACAACCCAGAAGGCCAACCATATCCTGGGCTGCATCCAAAGAACCATGACCATCAGGTGAAGGGAGGTGATTCTGCCCCTCTGCTCCGCTCTGGTGAGACCCCACCTGGAGTCCTGTGTCCAGCTCTGGAGTCCTCAATACAGCAAAGACATTGAACCTGTTGGGGTGGGTCCAGAGGAGGGATATAAAAATGATCATCAGAATGGAACATCTCTCCTGTGAGGTCAGGCTGAGACAGTTGGGGTTGTTCAACCTGGAGGAGACAAGGCTCCAGGGAGACCTTATTGCAGCCTTCCAGTACTTAAAGGGGGCTTATATGAAATATGGGGACAGACTTTTGAGCAGAGCCTGTTGTGATAGGAGAAGGGATAATGGTTTTAAACTGAAAGAGGGCAGATTTAGACTTGATATAAGGAAGACATTTTTGACAATGAAGGTGGTGAAACACTGGCACAGGTTTCCCAGAGAGGTGGTAGATGCCCCATCCCTGGAAACATTCCAGGTCAGGTTGGACGGGGCTCTGAGCAACGTGATCTAGTTAAAGCCGTCCATGCTCATTGCAGGAGGTTTGGTCTAGATGACCTCTAAAGGTCCCTTCCAACCCAAACTATTCTATGATTCTATGATTCTGAAAGCACACAGATAATTTAAGGTTTCTTAAAGGAGGCACATCTGATTCCTTAACTCTGTCCCATTGGGATTGTCATTATGAGACAGACATTAGTCCATTAACATTTAGTTAACAGACACCTTGAAATGTAAATGTCATTTTCTTCTCTGTCTAACCCAACTCCACTTAACATTCTTCTCCACATGCAACTTAATATGACCAATGTGCTATCAGTCTTCCATGAGGCTAGTTCATCTCGGTGAACAAGATCCTACTTGACAATAAGCTATTTCCTGTTGTTTCCAACATATGCTGTGTGATGATTAAAATAATTAAGCAGGTCAAAATTATATCAGGGATTTTCCTAATAGTGATTTCTATCAGTTGACAGGGATCTCAAAAGGCCTTCTTTCCAATGCTTAAACTCTGATGTTTAGTGAGTACACAGCTCCAAAGAGGAACTGTTAAATGTCCATAATCTATTTTGTAGCTCTGTTTCTTTTGTACAGTCTGCACTGAAAATGAACTAACTCACACAACCATGCACACATAGACGCAGACAGATCTTCAGGTCATGCTTCAATTATCACAAAAAATTTGGGGAGACATCAAGCAGAGACATCTCTGTCTGAATCACAGCTTTAGATTTTCCAGAATATCCAGGGTAATGTTATTTCAGCCTCATGACCTTGTCATGTCTTATTGTTTGATGTTTCTGGAATGCAAAACAGTCTAATACAATTCACAACAAATACTACCTTATTCATTAAAGTATTACCTTGTACCGAAAAGACGGGGCAGACTACAGAGCAGTTACTGAGAAGCCTGATGTGCTGCAGCAAGGGAAACATGCTTGAAATTCTTGAGTCCTTTGACTCTGCATGGCAGTAATTACTGTATTGAAGTCAAAGGATAACAAATAATTTCAGGGGGTTTTTATTTTATTTCTTTGTAATTACAGCAGCCATTAGTGAGTAACTGGTGCCCAGTGAAAATTTATTCTGTTGCCATGGTTATTTCAGGTAATTGTAAAGCTATTAATCTCCAAACATGTAAAACAATATTAATGTTATATCTACAAAACATTTAAGAAGTAATTTTAATTTATAGTGTTTTACAATCAGTTTATGGGTCACAGCCTTACTGAAGAACTGACTTAAATTTGGGAGTAATTTAATACACCTATAACCTATATACTCACTCCCATGTTTCTGACTTTTTAAAGACCGTACTTTAGAGATCATACTGACTTTCCAGGAGGTCAGTCCATGGAATCCTTCAGTATTAACATTTCAGAAATTTATATAGCAATGTCTATCCTAATTTATTACCTTTATGATTGTTGTGAAAGGGTATAACTGAAATTTTATTCACTGACTCTTTTTCCTAGGATAAAAGATTATTCACCTGTTTACATGGAGCATATTAGAAGCTGTTGATATCCTGGGAAATGATTTACTTTTATGGAAGACAAATAAGAACAATTTTTTTAAGAGCATAACAAATCTATATGAAAGGAACAATATATTCTCTGAATGGCTAGTCTCTCCATTCAAGGAGACTGATGATGAGTGTATTTCATTAACACATTTTTACAGGTACAGCTCTGTATTAATATTAGTGAATAACACAAGCCATATTGTTAATGCAGTAAAGCTTGTCTACTGCTATGAGAAATTCACATTCCAAGAATTACAGGTAGAAATACTGACCACTAACATTTTTAGTATTACTGAAATTTTATGGCTAATCTTACAAAACTTCTTTTTGGATCCCAGATATTAGGTTCGTGTAGATGTGGGAGAATCTTTTTAGCTTTCTTTAAAAAGTTCTGAATCCTCAAGGCTACAGAGAAAAGCTTTCATATGCAGCCAAACTGCTATTCGAAAAACAGATGGTGCAAAAGAATTGCTCCAAGAGTATTTTTAATCTTAGAATGTAAAGGCTTCTTTGGGGGGCTGACTCAAGACATCTGAGCTCATGGTATTGGAATACTTAGAGTAAGCGATATAATGAAAAATGCTAACATTAGACATCCTTCAAATCTTGGCGTTATCTTCCCTACATAACTAAAATACATAATGACTAAAAGACATTCATCAAACAATGTTGACTTCTTTCTTCAGTATCATAAGGAACACATAAATTCTGTTTAACTAATTACTTAAATCAGGTTTGCAACTGATTTGCTTTCTGGAAACAAGATAAGAGTTTAAAAAAAATCACAAAAGAGAGATTTTATAAATTTTCAAAATTTCTAAAATAAATCTTCATAATTTATCACTGTACAATGAGAGTCACATAAAAACACAAAACCACTTTTTTTTTTCTTTTGCCACAGTTATTAAGGCTTTTAATATTTAACGTCCTGGTTTGGGTTTATATCCTAAAAAAGATATTGTTTTCACAGTTGGGCGACCAAAACAGATACCATTCTTCTCTGTCCTGATTATCTGCTTATCACAAAAGGTATTTTTTATATGATGTAAATGTTAGTAGGTCTATCGGAAGCTCATGGAGTGCAGGGATCTGTTGAATTACCTAGAGATTAAGTCATACATCTTGAGTTGGCAAAAGACATACCTGGCAAGCAGGTTGAACCCAGTAATACTGGGTTGAAAAAAAGACACACACACACACACAAAAAAAAAAAAAAGACAGGGGGCTGACTGGAGAAAGTGTTGACTGGGTTATCAAACTCATCTGATTGTGCCCAGATGTCCAAAATCTAAGATTACGATATTTAAAAATAATTCATAATGGAAAATTTAGTACGTAGATTCAATGCAGTTATTGGCATTCATATAGCCATGGGTTATCTCAGGTATTTAATGTAAGCAGTCTTCCCAGTTGTTTGAAACCTTGTGAAGTCTCTAATAATAACTACAAATTACAGCATTGTGTACTTGTACTTACTTATCATCATGCCCAAGTTTGTTATTTTAAATACATCAGTAAATCTAGTGTTTTCACTCATATCTATGGTGCAATATGAAGATTTAACTGCTACCATGAAGTATTTCAAAGACCACATAAAAAATCTAATTTTCCAATTGTAGCTCTACCTGCTTAAAATAATTTGATCATTCTTGCAGGTGGTTAGAGGAAATGTTGTACTATTTTGTTTATTGCACTAGGTACATGCAACAGATACCTGGCAGACATAAACTGGAAAAGGTCTTGTATTGGTTCTCATTTCCTCTTGCTATTTCCCTGTAAGAAAGTAGGATTCTGTACCCTGCAAGGGTACAAATCAATATTTGCCTCTGCAGCCATCAGAGCAGAACAAATCCCCTCACAAAAGAACAATTTGTTTGGTCCAAATTTGGTGTGATTTAAAAGACAATAAAACCAAACTATGATAATGGGCACCTCTGCTTACCATAACCTGAGCAAGTGCAATGGGGATGCAGCCTGTTTTAATTGCTACAACTTGCACAAGCTTCAGTCACAGTTGTATCCATGTTTCTATAGGTAGCGTTAAGCCCAAAGAGCTGAAGATTTATGATTTGTTGATCCCATTGTGTAAGCTTCAGCTAATACTATACGTGACAATATTCGAGGCTCTTGATCACATTGACTGATTTCATAAAAAGATTATTTACAGATTAATTCCTTCACAAATCCTTACAAGGACAAGATCCTAGATGCTGATCTTGCAGAAACTGCGAGAGTTACAAAAATTGCTTCAAGGAAGGATCCTACCCCAGAGAAAGAAGGCTGTGTTGTTACCACAGCCTGTCAGATCTCAGCTGCTTTCTCTTACAGTAAAACTCCATCAGTTCAACCCACTCAGATATTGCTGCCATCCATGTCCATATCATATAGCCTCAGAACAATGGCTTTATCAGCCATAAAAATCCCAATAAAATAAGAGAAACATAAAGGTGATTTCCTATTCAGGAAAATATTACAAAGCCTTTTCAGATTCTTAAACTAATATTACCTCTGCAGTTATCTGGAGCCCTTTCAGATTTATTCCTTTTAAGGATAAACTTGATTATATGAAGCCGATAGTTGCAATCTTATTAAGTTAAATAAATAAGTAATGCACATAAAATCCTGTTTTCTTGAAACACATCTGACCTTTTTGCTATTTCTACAGCCCAAGGATGTCTTAGGTCATATTTATAGCTGATTCTCCCAACACATCTAGGCAAGAAAGGCTGCAGGAAGGTATCCCCTGAGCTACTTCAGAGAAGCCAGCACACCCACACAGCGTAGTGCATTCTACCTCAGCAGCACAACCTCCAAAACAGCTTTGTTAGTACCGTGCTGGGTCAGGTTCAGAAAGCCCCATGTCGCAGCACTGGCATAGTTTTCGTGCTCAAAGCAGTCACAGTGACCTACAACATCCCCTCATCACTGCTTTCCACTGTACAGGCTGTGATACGTCTTTACAGCCTTTTTACTCTTTCCTTTCTTTACCAACCACCTACTCACCTCCACCAACTGCAACTCACCTCTCCACCTCATGAAACCTGAGAGTGCAAGCCAGGACCTTCACCACACCCAGTGTGTCATCTCATCCACTGTGGCTGCATAGCTCTCTGCTTGGAACTACGTCTCTCAGTATTTACAGAAATTTCACGCTTTAAAGGGGCTTTACTGACATTTACATTTGTAAATAGTAAAGTAGTAGTTAAAACTAGTAAAACGGTTTTAACTAGGTCTTGACTGGCTGATCTGATTGAAAACATCTTATAATAATACTCCATGCTATTATAAAAGCTGCTGACTACTTTTCTCCTCAAACATCCCTGGCTAAAAATATACTCTCAAAGCCCATCATTATCTCTCATTGAAGGAATTAACTGTAGAAAAGCAGAGGTCATATAAAATAAGTGTGTGTATATATTTTTGGGGGGTTATTATTTTTTTCCCCTAAAAAGTCAGATATGCAATCTCTTCACTATTTCCCCAAATCCTCAATCGAAGTACCTGAACCTAGGTGGGAAAGGAAGGCAGATTTGGCTCCTAAAAAAGATGTCTATACAAGGTTTATTTTAGAAAAAGATGTGCAGGAGTCCTGACAGGCCTCTCCAGCACTGGAGTTAACCTCAGCAGAGCAGCACGTGACACCTTGCTGGTTGTTCATGACTGCCGTTTCGCTTGCATGTTAAAGATATTACAGCTGCAACTTGTAAATCTTCCCTTAGCAAGGATTAAACTTTCCAAGTAAAATATTGTTTGGTTGGCCACAGCTGCGCACAATCCTGCTTTGATTTTCAACTGGTAGTGTGCAGTACGTCCAGCGTAGCAGAACAGCAGAAGCTGGTCCCTTTCCTTCTCGTGGCTTCTCCTTTGTGCATGTGGCTTGTTCCCAACACTGGTACTGTCACAGCATTCTTACCGCTCTTTACCCTGGGCCTGTTAAAACTTCCTGTTTGTTTGCCTGAACGACTTTAAAGTATGTGGGCCCCTGCCAGCTCTGTCAAATTCTTATAATACAGCTCTAAGGCAAAGATTTAATCACCCAGCAAGAACTCTGGCTATGGTACCATGCTCATAGCTGCTCCCAGTAAGTAAGCAAAAACTGGTGCCTGTTGCCACTCGGGAAAGGTATTCTGTGCACACCACACAAATTAGCCAGGTAACTGATAACACCACAGGTATTGCTACTCATCTCCAACTATCTGCCAGCTTGTATTGAACAAAATTCTAAAGCTCGTGCTGCCTGCCCACCTGCGCTCTGGTATCTGAAAGCATTATATGCAGTTCTGCAGGGTTTACAGGTTTTCTTGCAACCAGTGTGAATTCTCCAGGTGTACAGGTGCCAGACCGAGAAATCTCACCTCTCTCCTTGCAATCAGAGCGTGTGCATTCACATGCCAAGGTGCAGCTGGAGTGGTCTCACCTGGGGGTTATGCAAGATTGTCCCTCATACCTGTCAGATCATATTTCACATTTTGTCTTCTCTTGCTCTTTTTTCACTCTCTTTCTCAGTGTGACGTTTTGCATCGTAAGATTACGAAATCCTGTTCTGACCATTGCATTCCTTTTATGCTCTGCTTGAATTTCTTGTTGCTTATTTCTCTAAGATGGCTTTCAATCGGGAGAACAAAATCACGTCATGGCATAGGATTCAGCTTCATAAACAGTTCTTGAATAAATACAGGTATAAATACAGGCAATCACCAAAACCATGAGTTGGCTTCTTGAGAAACATTCTCCCAAAATTCATGCACCTAAACTGATGTCCACTTGCTGATAATCTGATGGAGTCATTTAAATGAATGAGGAATGGTGTTTCATTGAGCAAGGCTAATAATTTCTAATAGATCACTCACGACCCTTTAAAAAAATCTGTCAAGAAAACAGTTTATTCACAGTATCGTACTTACAGCTTTTGTCCAGAAGTTAAACTATTAAAGCAAATTCAAAAACAAAACCAAACCCCTCTTCTTGTATTTTGCAAAAAGGAACTTATTTTGCCAGGTCATTCAGAAGATTTTCTTCATGCATATAATCCAACATATTAAAAACACTTCAGACTTTTTTATACAGACTCTCTACAGCTACAATAAGGTCTGTAAAAGAAGATCTTAATTTGCTCCAGTCGAGCTATACATAGGAGATAAAATCCACCTGAACATCATCCGTTCCAGGATTGAGAATATGAAGTAATGAACAACATTTAGAAGAGCAGGATAATGATGCAAAACATCAAAGAGAGCATCACATTATCCATCTAAGTCAATAATGATGATTTCGTAATATAGTGACCTAAATCTAATCAGTGATGTGTGATAATATGTCAAAACACAGCCTTTACCACCTGCAGCAATACATCTCACCTGTGATATCTTGCAGGCATTAGCCTCCAAGTCCTATATAATTAATCACATTCTGTTTATTTAAATATTCCTTCAGTGTTCCTATAGACTGTTTCTTTCTTCTAGGTCAAAAACTGCACCAACAACTACGGAATTTTTGCCATTTACTTCTGCTGAATAGATATCACTCTTTGTCTTTAAATCACTATGGAATATACATGTTAGTGTACAAAATTAAATGTTCTTCAGAATTGCTTGATATCACGGTGAGAAAATAATACTCTTCAGCAATATATTTTAACTGTGAGTCTTAACTCTTTGAGTCTCATAGCACAATATAAATAATGTCACGTTCCAATTTAAGTTACTTTATGCTATATTAATCTTTTCTAAAATTTCTTCTATTTAAAAAAATGCTGCTGTAGTAGATATTTTTGAAGGTAATGAAATGCCTATCAAATGACTCTTCATACCAGAACTTAAAAATAGGGTTAAACAAAAATATTTTTTTATGAAAGCTCTCAACCAAAATCCTTTTCAATGAAAATATTTTTGCAGCCTTTCATTGAAGATTTTCTTTTTTTTTTTTTCAGTGAAAATCTAAAAGTCTTCTGAGTGTTAATTTAAGATAATATCAATTAATATAAGCCATATACATTTAAAGACAAAGAAACCAAGTTGAGTTAAGGCTGGATGCACTGCATTAAAAAAAATAAAAAGAAAAAAGAAGGAGTGCTGACAATGCCATCTTACCACAGCAAGTTATTTCATTGTAAGGCTTTGTTCACAATAAAGCAGAATTGTTGAAAAGCTCAGAAAACAATCAAATAAACCATATTTTTACATATTCTCTAAATTTCTAGATCAAGCTCCAGTGTAAAAGGTTGAGCCAACCTTGGAGGAAGCAGAATAACCTTTGTAAGTTTTCTTGAACTACACACATTATCTAAACCTTCAGCTATTTACTTATTACCAATTCTAGCACCATTAGGCACTTTGTGTGAAATTTTATCAGAACATTAGTATACACCTTTGGTGTTCAAAAGCATGAAACTCCATTTAACTGGCTTCCTAACTGCCCCCAAGGAATGTATTAATGAACCGTTAAAGCTGCTTGTTACGACCCACTTCATATTAATGCCACATGTACCATATTTCTGCAAGAAGTAAAAAGAAATGGAGCAAATTCTACACTCCCGGTGTTGTGCAAGATATTAGAAGTGGCTCAGACAAATCCTGTTTCTGTTTTAAAAAAACCATAAAGTTACAGTTTTGTTCTTAATTGAAAAATTGAAGGGTCTGGTTTTCCAAGTCCAGGTGTCTGGTATTTTAGTGTCTGGTTTATATGCAGTGAAATATCAAATGCAGAAAATATATTATCAACAAAATACACAAATACAAGACATCTTTATCAATTTCAGATATAATTTTTCAAATATAAACAAACAAAAAAATTCTTCTCTAATATTACCTTTTAATGTCAGCATATTTGATGCTAAATTGCAGAAATAGGCACATAAAGATCGGTGTAATACTCAAACAAAGGCCAATCAAATAAATCTCAGTTAGATAGGCTTCGCATTTCAAAATGATGATTTTTTAAATTTTACTGCATGTTTCCTCTTTGCAAAGGGATTCTGCAGGCATAGCAGTACAAACACATCCTTTTTGTTGTTGAGTACAGTTTCAAAGACGTCCTGTGGACTTTATCTGTGGGTGTAATAAGGCACACACTGACATTCCTTAGACTCTGCTTTTCAGGGCTTACCAAATAAGCTAATGATTTTTTTCTAGTAATGTCAATAGCTGGGGAAAGAACAAACACACTTGCCTGGAACTTTAAAAGACAAAAAGATTTATACCAAGACTAGGATGCACTTCAGTTTCAACGCAGAGAAGAGGAAAGTTAATCCATATAGATATATACATGGAAATGACTGAGACTTATGTGCAGTCTATACTGTGCTAACATCCCTGCCCATTGATCTTCACATATTTTGACAGATAAAAAATTGCTCTAGACCATAGATGAACCGAACTTTTTGAAAACTATAACACAAGGACTAGACAAGCTATCAAAAATTTTGCTATGATACAAGACATACAGTAGATTTTTAAAGAGTTGTAATTTCCCAATCATTATTATAATGGATAATTGAAACTTATAAAATATTTATCTTCCATCAGAAGTTTTTCTGAATACAGAAATTGTGATAATTCAGTTTCTAGTAAGGAACTTTTGCTCATTTGGCAGTGCAGACTCTATCACAGAGTAGCAAAACATGGTTGTTGTATACCAGCTCCGATCGGCAGACAGTCCCAAGTTCACTGAAACAGCAAAGTCAAATATAGATATTTTTTCACATGTAGCAGTCCATATCAAATCTGCCAACAGAAGAAGCTTATCTGGGCAAAAAGACTGTTCCTCTTGTTACCAACATTTGTTCTCTAGGAACAGTCAAATGATTGCAATTTAAAAAATAAAGCCAGGATTTTTGGTGAGCATTTTTTGCATGCTTTCAGGAGAAGGCAAAGAAAAAAATATTTGCTAGTTTGAATAACAACATTAATAAACATTGTCTGTTGTACCATAAAATTAGAAGTAACTAGAAAAGGAAGGAGAAGCAGAAGGGTAGAAAATTTCACTGTGTGCTTAGGGTTATATTAATTCCTGGGAAAAAAAGGCTTAAAACCCAAATACTTCAAATTATACGTGACATTTCCAGAGTCTTTTGTAGTCATTCCGGATTCACATCGACTTTTGTCCCACACAAACCAATTATCTCAATGGTTAAATGGAAAGTTGCAGAGAACGGAAGAGAATGATCTAACATTTTTTCCATCCTTAATGCCTTCTGTGAAAGTATTTATATTGTACATGAAAAATCATGGGGCTAAAGCCAAAAGTCTTTGAGTGAGAGGGAAGAGAGAAGAAAAGGTTATAGTAAAGAATATTGCCAAGAAAATTATTCCCGTAGTCTTTTAAAGTTTTTCATTTTTTTATTTGTCTCTCTCATCTTAAATTTTAGCCCTGCATCTGCATGTTTACATACCTATAGTATCAAAATACTTACTTCAGTGTAGTTAATTCATGACATATTTTTTTTCAATTTATTTTTTTTCCTTCCAGAAACAGGAAAGTTGCTTTTCCACCACCACAAAGAAAATGCAGTATTTACGACTTTTTACGAAGTTATTAATAATGGAAAATTGAGAAGAATGATTCAAATATTCTCTCTCGTGCACATAAGATTAGCTAAAATTGTTTAAACTTTAGCTATTATATCAAAAAAATTCTCCTTGAAGAGATAGAAAATGCAATTGTTCATGAAGGACTCTTGCTCAATATCAGGCAGTTCAGGATGACATTTTTTAAGTAAGGAATTTCTTGAAGTCCCAAGTCCAGAATGCATATTTATCATATGAATCATTTTATTAACCAAAAGGGCTTTCAGTAATCTTGAAGTCAACAAAACCTAATTTTCTTTCTATTTATCATGACTATATTTTAGACACAGTCAACCATCTTCATCATAAATAAATTTTACATTTAGAACAAAGTGTGATCTGCTATACAAGACTGTTGTTGACATAATTCAAAGTACACATCAGACACTAACCTGACAAATCACTAGCATACAAAACATTAACTAACAAATTCATTTTAAGCCTTCTTCCTGTTAGTTCCCCAAAAAGAATATCGATTGTTTGGGAGTTTTCTTATTGATGCTTTCCCCCTGCTTTCTTTTCTGTTAACATGGCAAGTATTATAATTTCAAGAGTACAGGACATTTAACTGTGGTGCTTTACAATATTATTGAAAATTATTTTTCCCAGAAAATACCTATAAATCAGGTAGAGAGAAAGTAGCAGGGGAGATACTAATATAAACTTTCCCTTGTTCTTGCTAACATGGATATCTATATATTTCAGCTATGTCATGGTGAGGTAGTTTGATTTCATCTTATGAATTGTATTAAAACAGATGGCCCACAAGTTTTACTATGAAACCTGGTAAGATTTAACATATCTAGGTTTCTACCTGAGGAAATCAGGTAACTGCCCACTTCCCATGTTTGTGTCATCCCTCTGGCCATGCTGCAGGTACAGAACCATAAAAAAGTAACATTAAGGGATTACACCTATCATCTCAGGCTGAATATTTCTGAGTCTGAAATATCATTTTCAGAAAGGATCCAGGTGACAAAATGTAAGCCCACTGAAAGGAGGGATTAGGTTTGCTTAACTTATTTCAAACACTAAAGACTCCTTAAATTGCACTTTCTGGTGTCTCAACGCAAGATGCAGGAGGACAGTTCATTGTGCTCACATTTTTGCTACACGGAAGTAACTTCCAAGCTCAAACTTTGATATGCCTTTGTTTGCCTTAAAAAAACAAATGGGATTGAAGAACAAATGAGGAAAATGATGATGCATTTATCTTATACACAGCAAACTTGCTGTGTACTTATGTCAACTGCTGAGACATGGAAATGAGGAAATGGATGGCTAAGCCTTTCTTAATCTGCTCATAATTGAATTAATCTAGTTAAGTTAATTCACTTTTAATTTATATCAATGGAAGCATATTTTCCTAGCTGAGATGCACCTATTGAAATGATCTATAGGGCTTGAGATGTAATGCCACAGGATGCACTCCATTCTTCTCTTTTAGCTAGAGATACCGTCTGAAAACATGTCTAAAACCAAAAACAGTTAAATCCTACCAATTTAAAATATCATTGTCTCCCACTAGAGCAACTTTCCACTGAAAGTACAAGCCACTGGGGAATATTCTGTAAGCATGTGAAACAAAAATTTCTTAAAAAATGCATAACAACATAGAACACAGTAAGAGCTATAAGCATCCATTCAGCATATTAACGTAGTGCAGGTTATTCTGGAAGAGGCCCTGGAAATACCAAGTACCAAAAGAAGGGTGATGTCCTGCCTGATAAATACCAGAGTATTTGATCATGTGAATCCTGTCTCAACTCTATAATTACGATTGGAACATGTCCTTTAGGTAGAAGCCTGATCTTGGTTAAGGAATTCAAGTGGTGGAGAAATGCACCAGTTCTCCCAGCCTTGTCCAACCAACCACAGCAAGATGCACCTTCTCTCCCACTGAGCAGGCAAGACCTTTGCAGTCTATCCATCCTGTCTCCAGATGTCTTATCTACTAGTTTCTGGCAAACTCCGCTGATGTCTTCTGAAGATCAGCTCCTCTCCACATTTTCTTACCTGCAGAGACATTACCTTTTCTTTTTCTGTTCTTTCAGCTTTCACAGATTTGAAGAGTGGACACATGTGAACCTCACATGAAGGCCAAGTGCAAGGTCCTGCACCTAGGTCAGGGAAATCCCCAATATATGTACAGACAGGTGGATGAATGGATTGAGAACACACCTGTAGAACAGGACTTGGGGGTCCTGGTGGATAAAAAGCTGGACATGAGCCAGCAATGTGTGCTTGCAGCCCAGAAGGCCAGCTGTCTCCTGGGCTGCATCCAAAGAAGCGTGGCCAGCAGGTGGAGGGAGGTGATTCTGCTCCTCTGCTCTGGTGAGACCCCACCTGGAGTCCTGCATCCAGCTCTGGAGCCCTCAACACAAAAAAGAAATGGACCTGTTGCAGCAGGTCCAAAGGAGAGCCACAAAAATGATCAGAGGGATGGAACATCTCCCCTTTGAGGACAGGCTGAGAGAATGTGGGTTGTTGAGCCTGGAGAAGAGCAGGCTCCAAGAAGACCTCATTGCAGCCTTCCAGTACTTAAAAGGGGCTTATAAGAAAGACAGAGAAAGACTTTTTACTAAGTTTTGTAGTGACTGAACAAGGGGCAATAGTTTTAAACTGAAAAAGGCTAGATTTAAATTGGATATAAGGAAGAAATATTTTACAATGAGGATGGTGAGACACTGGAACAGGTTTCCCGGAGGAAGTTCAAGTTGTCCCAGCCCTGGAAGCGTTCAAGGTCAGGTTGGATGGAGCTTTGAGGCACCTGAGTGAAAGATGTCCCTGCCCATGGCTGGTTGGAACTAGATTATCTTTAAAGGCTCCTTCCAACCCAAACCATTCTATGCTTCTACGATTCCCCATAGGAGATCATATTTTCAGCTTCTATCTGATTGCTTTCCGAGTACTTTCTTGCCATTATGGACATATAAGCAACCTCACACTCTAAAAATATTACAGTATTTCTAGTTTCAGTTTGTCTAACTTCAGCTTTCAAACCATAATATGCTTGAAAAATTAAAATAAAATTAAGTTCTCCTTTAGCAGAATATATTCCCTCATGAGACAAAAAAGAATTCAAAAAGCCTGTTTACCTTTCATTAGATAAAGAATCTCGAGTTTCTCATTGTAAAAAAAACAACCAAACTTGCTAAAGTCTTGTAATGCTGCTTTTAGTCTCTTTCAATATGCAAGCACCATTTTTAAACAATGAATACTAGAAATGGATAAAGACTTCCAGTAATAATACAAGTGCCAAAGACAGTAATTTTAATTACACTTTTCATTCTGCTATTTATACATTCAGAATAACATTTGCTTCCTTACCAAATTCAGCTGATTATCTACCCTGAGACATTATTTTCTGAATCCCCACTTGTTAAGACACAACTGAATGTCCATTGATTGTATGATTTTTTTCTTTAAAAAAAAAAAAATTATATAGGGTCCAGAATATAAGTTCACAAGCTAAAATATCAATGGATTTGGGGTAATTTTCTTCTTTTTTTGTAAATTTTTTCTTAAGCCTAAAAAGGTGATAAAGCATTAAGCAATGTTAGCAATTAAGCAAAGTTACTAATTAATTAATGCCCTGGTAAAGTGAGAAAAATGTAACTTTTTATACCAAAATAGGTAGAAGGAGCATACTGCAAAAATGTTAATATAGTCATTACTTTGCTTGCTTGAAAAGTGCTATTAACAATACCAACATGCAGAATAATAATTCCAGTGATGTATAATATGAGAGCAACAACTGAAAGGGAGCAAATATAGATATGCCTGTTCAATGCCCAAAGTGACTGCTTAGATACTTTTGATTCTGTTAGAGCATAACCAAAAATGCCCTCACGCATCATTTGCCTCATTTTTGGATTTTTCTGTGAAATATAGAATCATACAGTCATAGAACCTTTGGGTTGGAAGGCACCTTTACATGTCATCCAGTCCAACTCCCCTGCAATGAGCAGGGACATCTTCCACTAGATCAGGTTGCTCAGAGCCCCGTCCAACCTGATCTGGAATGTTTCCAGGGATGGGGCATCTACCACCTCCCTGGGAAACCTGTTCCAGTGTTTCACCACCTTCATTGTCAAAAATGTCTTCCTTATATCAAGTTCAAATCTGCCCTCTTTTAGTTTAAAACTATTACTTCTTGACCTATTACTACAGGCCCTGCTAAAAAGTCTGTTCCCATCTTTCTTATAAGCCCCCTTTAAGTACTGGCAGGCTGCAATAAGGTCTCCCCAGAGCCTTCTCTTCTCCGGGCTGAACAACCCCAACTCTCTCAGCCTTTCTTCATAGCAGAGGTGTTAAACTAACTTTGCTTTACATGCTTTATCTGTACTTGCAATAGCGAAGTGTCAGTATAATGAAACATTTTCTTTAACCAGATAATATAACGTTTATATCATTCAAAGTCACATTTTGGATCATTAAATATATAGCGTATCCCATACCCATATTATTAGGCTATTAGTATATCATGACAAGTTCAGAAGTCAGCTCATTAAAAAGTTTTGTAGGTTTCCAAGCCTAGGGCAAGTTTAATTAAAGTCAGTGAAGAATTTTAAATTGAAAGAAAATTAAAGTAGTAGGAAAGATAAAATATAATCTACTGATTCATTTGAAAGTCATCCAGAGAAAGCGAACAGGATTAGTTGTTAATGATCATTGATTAAAAAGGTCATACACATTACAGCCTAGGTTAGAAATAGCAGAGGCAAGCCCACTTTGAAGAAACCTGCCTCACATATGTGTCAGTTGGGCTCTAAGAGACATTTTTAGTTGTATGGTATGTGATGAATTAGTTAAGAGAGCGTGGACTCAGTCAGCATGGGTAGGATTCATCACACTTCACTTAGCTATTTTAAATTATTATATAGTAAGTGGAAAGAGGTAGACAGTGTGATTCATCTTATTGTAAAGTTGGTTTTTAAAACAAGCGGGTGAACCACCCCTGTGAAGATTCCTAGATAGCTGATAAACTGTTGGGGAAGTCTAAATGGCTAAATTAAACTAAATGCTTGGTTTTGCACAGTTAAAGTTAGGTGAAACAAAACTGACTCCTTAAATATTTAGGGTACGTAATGAAAAGTTAAAAAAAAAAGCTCTATAGACCTACATCATGGCTATTTTTCTCTAGACAAAACTAACTGAAAATTATAAAAAACTAGTAATTTGTAGTTTTGAAATAAACAGCTAATTTGAATTATTCAAATTAATTTTCTTTTCTGCAGATGAAGAAAAGTTCTTCCATTCAGGAAGATAAGCGGCTGGGATAAGGTTAAATTTCTTCATGAAAGCTAGTATGGGGCTATGGTTTGGATTTGTGATTAAAACAGTGTTGATAATACGTGGATGTTTTTGTTACTGCTATTGAGCAGTGCTTACCCAGAATCAAGGCCCTTTCTGCTTCTCACACCACCCCACCAGCAAGGAGGTTGGGGTTCACAAGAAGTTGGGAGGGGATGCAGCTGGGACAGCTGACCCCAACTGACCAAAGGGATGTTCCAGACCATATGACGTCATGCTCAGCATATAAAACTGGGGGAAGAAGAAGGAAGAGGGGGACATTCAGATTGATGACGTTTGTGTTCCCAAGTAACTGTTTACACGTGATGGAGTGTGCGCAGCTTTTGCTTTACCTATAAAACTGTTTTTACCTTAACCCATGAGTTTTCTCACTTTTACTTTTCCTGATGCTCTCCCCCATCCCACTGGGTGGGAGTGAGCGAGCGGCTGCGTGATGCTTAGTTGTCAGCTGGGGCTAAATCACGACAAAAGTTCAAATGTATTATGGTGTCTTCTGATTTCTTTTTAGAGGATTTAATTTCAAGAGTGCGTTTTGCATTGAACCAATGTACTGATCTTCCTAATCAGTTAAAGACATTCCTCCATGATCTATAGCAGTAGCTATCACAATGTGAAATATTCAAGTCTTGGCAATCATTAATGGAAAGTCCCAATGTCATGGTTCCTAGCTATTTTTCTTTTTCAGTTTAGTGGATTCCCCCCAGATATTTACTTTGCTTCTGAAAACCGATGTTATTTTTCAAGGTAAGAAGGGACATTTTGGGCCCAAGAACCTATTTTTGTATCAAAAGGCAAACTTTCTTGATGACAAAGCTAATAGTAACTAAAAACACTTGGTGTTGCATTTTTCAGCACACATATGCCGAAGTTGCAGATGCTAAAAAGAAAAGGAACAGGCTATTCAAATGAATGTAGTGCTGCATGTGCAGACTTTGTTATGTTATTTTATTTTGTATATTATCTGGGCAATGCAGCGCTGCCAGCAAATCATCAGCAGTTGTTATTGCCAATGTAATCGACAGTTGAAGTTATGTCCAAGAGCAGCTGCTCAAGCTTTCCTGGTTTTGTTTCATCCAAATGGACCAGTGGTCACAGATCTATTTTTCAACACCCATGTATTTCTACTGTACACATCTGTACATTAAAATCAGGTTTCACTTTGAGATTATATATATCTATATTTATATATAGATATATATATGCGAGTTCTGGTTTAGCTCACCATTAATTAAAATGCCAAGTTACACTTAGGTCTTTTTTTTCTTATAGTGTTTCTGACTGTTTTAAAAATTGTGTCTTTCCTGGATAAAAAGCAGTAATAAATATAAAAGTCAGACCCACTGAACATGAAAGTCAGGACTGGGGTACTGCTCTAATGGGTCTCACTTTATCTGCTTTCTCCAGATGGACTGAAAATGTCTTCCCTAAGAAGGCAATAACTTAAATATTTATAATAACTTATTATGAAGGCACAGCATCTTTATTTCTTTAGGATCCAAGCAAAGGTTAGTTACCAGGCTGTTTTAAGCAAGTTTACATCACAATATTTCAGGAGTGCATGTTTTGTGATCTAACAGCAAATAACTATTCCAATCTCAGAGCTGCCAGTCAGCAGGCTGCCAGGATACATTTCCTTGTTTTGTGTTTAAGAAAAAAGATCTGGGTAATATTCTCACAAAATTTCTGAACCTTAAAAAATAATCTAAAGGTAAGAGTTTCAAGGCTAGTTAATGGGATTCAGATTCCCAATCTGTGCAAGAAATGAAAGAAAATTATTTGCTACTGCTCTGAAATCACAAACTGCTGAACTACCATATAATATGTACATGTATAATAAATTATTATAAATATATGTGTTTATAAAATATGGCGGGTGGATGTGTACAAACACAAAGAAATCAGTCTGAAACATAGACTAAGCACAAGTCAGTAAGACAAGTATGCTCCATTAATTGCCATAAGAAACACTACCCCAACAAGGCACTATTGACATTGATTTAGCTGGAAAGTGTGATTGCCAAAGAATTTTATGAGATTTTTCCACATTGCAAGTCATCTTTATAAAAAAGGGCTATGAAATTCATCACTTTATTGAACTCTGATTGTAGAAGTATAACTACATAATTAGGTCTTAAATCATTACAGCGTCCTAGGTGAGCATGTATTTTATACCAACCATTTAGCAGACCTGGAAAAAACAAGCATAGCATAATAATATATATTTCTTAAACAGGATCAGGTACCAAATTTATTTATATAACAAACGCAAGTGTTTAAGCAAGCAATGAAATAATGTCAACAGAACTATACAACGTTGCTCCCTCTGTTTCCCTGGAGGCTTCTGTCACTGTTTTTCTGCATCATCCAATTCTATAAATGCATGTGAAGGCCCCGGCTAAAGCAGGAGAGAGGCTGAGAGCATGAGAGCATCAGCAACAGCAGCCTCTTAGGGTGGAATTCCATTAGCTTTGACATGAGGTTCCCAGAACGGAGCCAGTGCAGCTTTAAGAAGGAGCAATGCTGTGGTTTTGGTACCTCCTCAATCAATCTATTAGAATATACATTTACTTCTGTTTGATCTTTTTTCCCCTTTTTTTTTATTTAATTTTGTAAGGCTAGTGGCAAATAACAGAATTATTTTCATATTTATACTTAAAGTCACAACTGAATTGTTAGTGTTAAGTGTAACACAGAGAAACCTGATTCCAGCAAAGAAGGAATGCTGCAGTTCACTTAACTAGAGATATCTATAACAAGGTTAAATTTCTATCTAAAATAAAAATCTCAGTGCATTTCAATGACAAGTTGCACTGAGTTCTATAAGAAGATAAATCTAGACCTCCCAAAATTAAGTTAAAAATTTATTTCAGTTTTCAGTTCTTGATTCTTCCTTAAACTTCTTTCTTCCCCTTTTTGCTCATTCTGATTAGTACTTTTATATGTAAATATCTCTCATAGTTTCTCTGCTTAGAGTAATAGGAAACTAATTCCAGCTCAAGAAAAATTTTCCACGCAAAAGCAAATTTTCAAGGCTCTGTCTTAAGCATGCCTCTAACATACTTCTCCTGGCTGGTAGTGATAACAGATTTGACATCCAAATGACAGTAATGCCACAGTGGGCTTGTGAAACAAGGTCAAAGAGTTAAAAAATCAATAATAGAATATTGCCAGAGTTTTCAGGGAAAGTAACTTAAATATGTTTATCAAAAAAACATGACCTAATTCTGGCCAGAGTAATACCTGGGTTTCAGGTATTAGATCATCTGACTTGAGTAGTAAAAGGTTGTAAAAGTAGGCTGAGAGAAGAGGGATGGTTTATAAACATGTTGTGACATTGGTTAATTAAAAAATTAACTGCTTGGGAAAGGTTGTCACATTTTTATACACATTTTCCCTGCCCAGTAGCAGAAGAATGGACTGAACAACCTCTTGAGGATTCGCCTCGCTCTATTTTCTGACATCAGTATTTGAATATGATAAAGGAAAAAGTCATTCATAGTAGCAGAGACATTAACCAGAAGTTTACCATTTCGATTTTATTTCGCATTTAGAACATACGGGCAAATAACCAGTGCTTAGGTATGCTATTCACATACTGATTTCTTTTTAATAACACTTAAAATTTCAGTCTTCTGTATTTGTTACTGCCTTGGATAGCAGTAGATGAATGAGCCAAAACAGAATGGCAACTCATAAAGAAACGTATCACAATTGCCAGTGTAAGTATATACCATCTGTATTAACCTTTACAAAATTCTTTACAATTTCCCAGGATGTCTTATTTTCAGCATTTAGGGAAGCAGAGTAGCCCAAAGGACACGTTAGTTTACTAGTGGGAGATAAAATTCAGATAAAGACATCGTTACATTGAAGAGAGCAAGAAGATACAACTGCGAGTAATGATCCTGATTTTAATATCACTTAAGGTATTATTTGGGCAAGGAAGGAGCTTTCAGAATATAAAACTCTTTAGCAGTCAGGAGGAAACAGGAGAACTGAAATAAAAGGACTCTGTCCTCCTATTTCCATAATTTGAAAACCACTGTGATGGCAACAGAAGTATATCAAACCTCACAATTTCAGGGAAAGTGTCGTAACTCCAAAAGAACTAAGTATAGCTTGTAAGTAATTTTCCGTATCGTCACCGAGTCTACAAAACAGTGAAAAAAGAATCACATGGGAACTACCTTTCCCAAAGGATTTCCAGAATTTGAACAACTATAAATTCCTTGAGTTGGTGTCCAAAATATGATCTTAGGTCATTACAATGGTTATCACTATGAGTAAAAAAATGCATCTATCAAAACTGTCATTAATTTGCATATCAGAGACCACAGTCAATTTACAGTGATTGAATAACAATTTGGACATTTCTGTATCCAAGCTGCTCATTACTATGAAAAAAAAATTATCCACTTCTTTTGTGAGTTTTGCTAACATCACATAGATGAGGAAAGTAAATTAATTATCATAACACCTTTCTCCATAGAAGTGTGTATCTTGTAGACTTTGGCAGTCTTTAATAAAATGTAACCACTTAAACAGTATATAAATAGATCAGACAGAAAACTAGTAAATTAGGTCTGAGCAGGCATCGTTCTTACTGAAATCACAGGCAGAAAAAGGACAAGGTCAGGCCTTACAATCCTGTAACAAGCAACAACACTGACAATATGTTGGTATAACCATATTGATTTCAATAACTATATTTTTGATTTATGCTGTTGTCAGCTCACAAGCAAGTCTACACACATTTTCATGTCCACTTCAGTTTAAACAAAGCCCACTGACAGAGCTGTCAGCACCAGCAGCTATTTCACACCTCTGCTGTGGACTGCTCAGTGCAAGAGTGACCTCACTAAGCCACCAGCAAGACTTAGTACTAACATACTATCATACCAACATATGTTAGTAAAAAGTGGGTGTAACTTTTCAACAAGCAGCTGCTGAGATAAAAGACAGTCTCATGCCTGCGAAAAATTCAAGTAAAATGTGCAATGACTGAATTTGCTTCAGAGATTTCTAATTTGGAGAATTTAAACCTCAGTCCCAGATGGTGAATCATTCATAAAATTATCTTCATTGACATCCTTAACATCAGTTTATCATAATATCCCTTTCTTCATTGGTTATTATATCTATGCAATCAATGGCTATTACAGCTTTTAGTTTGGTTTTTAAAATACTTAATAATTACTGCAGTGACATCCTTTTTCCTGTCTGTGACACTGGGCTTTTACTTTCTGTGTGCTGAATTAATGACATTAATTATCCTTTGCCTTGACAACACAGAATTTCTGCCCAAGGGCTTCCTCAAACAAGGAGGAGAGTAAGATCAATTAAAACAAATACAATGAATTTAATGTCTCTTGAAGACAAATGGTCAGCTGTAATACATATGGCATACTGAAGATCTAGATCCCACTTTTGACTTGAATAAAATCACTTCAAGTTTAGACTCACGTGATCAGAATTAGGCCAGTTACATGTTTTAAAGCCTCAGGGCAAAATTTGGGTGAAATTTACATATTTAGTTTGGAAACAAATCAGTTAAATGAATAATAAAAACTTCATTTCTACACTACTGAATCTACTAATCCTCATAATCCATGCCTACTATGGGGAAAATCTGAGACAATCTCTTGATTTCCCACTTTGGAAGTGCAGTAACTCACCTGCTGCTAAATGCCTCTAAAGACAAAGGTTGCTGAAAGAACAGTCTCTATGTTTAAGAACACAGATCTTGTGGGATTACACATATGCAAACATAAAGTATTTACAAACATCTGCAAACTTGAGTGTGTGTCATTGCCCCTGAGCAACACACATCAATTCTCAAGTGTGAATTCTGCAAATGCAAAAAACCAGATATGCATTTCTAAGTGAAAAAAGGCAGTTTTAGAGAAACAAAGTGAAGAGGCAGCCCATGAAAATCAAGCCCAAAAGACCATGTAACACAAGAAATAATTTTGTATATTACTACCAAAGTTGGATTTTCTGTTTGATCTGCAATTACCAGTTGCCCTCTGAGAAGAAAAATTTTGCTTCCAAGTATTAATATCATTGCACAAATGTAGATTTCTAGTATGCAAATAGTGCACAAATGCAGAACCTTGTGTGGATGGATGACAATTTGTATCTACATGTTCAAAAAGACAACAGAAGAAATTACAAATGTTATGAGAAGTATGGAATTATGATAGTATAACGTCAGTCACATACAAGCATTAAAATGTTAATGGACTGCTTGGGCAATCCACGTACCTCATACAAAAGCAGTGAAGCTGTTTTCTAAGTAGGAGCAAAATAATTGATTCCCCCGACCCCAAGATTATTTTAGACATTTTCTGTCATGTTGGATTTCTGGACTGAAGACAATGATGATATCCATTTAAATCATTGTCGTTCTTTCATGCAGTGTGACATAAATGATATGAGACATCTCAACAAGATACAGCAGACCAGAAAACTGTACCAGGGGCTTCACATGAACTCAGTCTCAGCTCCCCATCACAAAATAAATTCCGTGCTTTCCTGCAAAATTTTTATATAATGAGGAATTACATTATTGTTTCTGTTCCCCAAACACAATTAAGTGTAGCACATCTTTAGTAACTAATATTTCATTAGAACCCGTAAAACTCAGAAGGTAAACAACTGCATTCTTCATATACTAATTTAGATTGGGCGGGGCGTAGGGGCGAAATTTACCTCACCAGTGTGACCATTAGCATACCCAAATCATACTAGGACCTCTAATATAACATTGATGCAGTGCCACAGTATTTTGAGGAGTAAAAAGGGTGGTTGTTATAGAGTATATTCTTCTATCAAATACTGTGTAAATGGCTAATTAAATTAAGGTTGTTCTGATGCTGCACTGACCTGAGTATAGTCTTTATTATAGCATTGAGGACTGACACTTCTGAGAGTAGGCCTGGCCAAAACAAGATAAATTTTATGAAAGTTTTTGAGATTCCAGTATTATTTCGATCACAAAATGGAAACAATTTTAAGGGGTTGTGGATTTTTTAGAAAAAACAAGACAGCCTAAACGTTGGGGGATCACAATACATCAAGTCCTTTCCCTGAACCAGGGCCTCGCACGTTCCAGTCAAAGAGTTACTGTTTAGCTGTTCATCATGCTTTTTCCCACCCCACCCCCTTCTCTTATTTTTATCCATCTTCATTCCTTGGAAAGTGTTCACATGAAGGTTTGATGATGAAAATATGGTCAAAACAGCTGCATTTATGCAAGAGTTTAAGTTTCCAAAAATTAGCGTCTTGAAGTTGAAAAGGGTTTTGTCAAGGTTCTCTCAGCCTCCCCTACATATCCCACTTGAGAACTGTGACTATCCTAAAACTTCCCGGGGAAATGGAACTTATATTTTCATAGTAAGGTTAGGTAAGGGCTGCTATTGCATCCCTGAAAACTGAAAGGTCTTGTAAAAGGAAGAAAAACCCTGTTCTAAGACAGAAGCCTTAGGGTTCTTATTCATGTCTGTCTATTTGAGACTCTCTATTGAACCAGTCACATCCAATTAATGAGTTATGTTTAAAAGATGTAAGCTACAATGATAGCTTAGTACCCTAACAGCTTTGGCTTCTATAAGCCCACCACATCTTATTATTCCCAGGATAATAGTAAAGCTAGCATTGACTGGAAGTTTTTAGGTTGTTTATTCTTCAAATAAAACACTGCCCAGGAGCTAAAGAAGAGAGATCAGCAGAAATGTTGTGGTATCAATATAGTCCAATTTGTGTAGTGCATAATTATTGTATTAGGGTCCACGATTTTGAGTTTTTTCCTCTCAAAAGATCCAGATGAATCAGATAGCTCTTAAACCATTCAAAGGACAGGCTTGTTTTGACTAGCCAGAAAGAAAGAAACAGGAGACAATATTGTTTTGGTGAAGAAACATAAGACAGACCAGAAAATTTATTGAGTAGTTTTCATGGCAATGAAAGAGCAAAACTTGTATTGGTGTGAGCAGATTGAAATTGTCTTTTATAAAACAGGTCTGATACTAACTCAGTGTTAAGGGTGTTCTTTTTCTATGTTTACATTTACAAGAGCCCACCATTTAGTATGAATTAGGTAGAAAAAAAAGCTTCAGTCCATGGCTGGCAAGGGTGAGTTTGACAGTGGCTGCACTAGAATGAGGAACCTGGTGCCCTGGAGACTCAGTAATGCCCAAACACATATTGATGCTAATCTCTCCTCACCTCCAGCTGGCTGGCAGTAGTCTTCATATTATTATGCAAAGCCATGTGTTATTGGAAAAATAGGGTTATTCCTCCTCTTGAAAGTATGGATGTATTCACTCTTGTTTATTTGTTAGCTTTAGCAAAAGTGGATTTGTTTTTATGGTTGTTCTTTCAACCTTTAGGGAGATTAAACCCCTAAACACATCTTTTTTTTTTCAGATCACTTTCATATGTGATACGCAGAAAGGGATCAAATAAAACTTAAGCCATTAGTAGTAAAGGATTCACTTTTACTATTGTAACATGTGTAAGAATCCAGCAAGCCTACCTCTCACATCTGTGATTTTGGTAATAAGGAAAGGTATATGCAAAAAACTTGCATTTTAATTTTTACTTGAGACACAAGCCTTAAAAATCTCATCTATGTATATTTTCAGGAAACTAGCATTTTTAGGAGTATAAATGCAGTAAATCCTGTGAAAACGCACAACATAAAAAGGCAGTTAAGAAAATTATTAATGGTAAAATGTAAAAGTGTACCTGTTCTAAAGTGCTTCCTACAGAAATCCAATATGTCACATTATTTTAATAAGTTCTGCCAAAAAGTCTGGAAATATACAACCAAACTCTCTTAAAACATCCACCTAGGAATTATTTGCTGCTCCAAAAACTATCTAAAGCAATTTTCAGCCCTGCAATTAAACCAGGTTTCATTTCCTTTTTGTTTTCTTTTTAATCCTCTCTTGGCAGAGATAGAGGGTTTATAACTTTTAGAGAAAAATGTCAGGATGAAAATAAGATACAGAAATACAGACTATTTAAAGACAATCTATTGCAGATTGCAACAGTCCTGACTTGTAGTTGCTAGTGCATCAGTAATATCAGGGTGACAGCTTAGCAAACATTTCACATGGATGGTTTCACAAAGAACTCAGTCATAATAATACACATCGCAAACCCTCCAAAAGCTCTGATGTTATGTGTTTACAGGAAATGCTAGTCAAACATAATCTAGATAGATAGAAATGCTGCTATGAACAGGATCATTTACCTCTCTTCCGTTATCATACATTTTGTTAAAATGATGGATTAACGTCACTTCACTTCTCCCCCCCACCCCCCACCTCCCCTTCTCACACACGTACACACACATTTAGAGTCTGGTCTTCTGCATTAAAATTCTCATGCCAGAAAATTTCTGAATATGTAACATGAAGTGGTTCTGACAAGGGTGTTTTTTTGAAAGATTTTAAGTTCACCAACTGATTATAACAGTGAATATAACAATCTTTTTTTTGCTTTTCCTATTTCATTTTTTCTTTTCCAATCACATGAAATACAAAAAGTATGAGAAGTTACCAACACAGGGCTTACAACAGTGAAGAGCAACCAATTAGAAAATTTAGAATAAAATGAGATTTAGAATAAATAGATGTTAATTATATAGCGTGGGGTTTTTTATAAACTAGACAGATTTGTAGTGGAATGCATTCATAACATCATTTAGCATTATCAATTTACCTCAAAATATCATTCAACATCACAGTTGAAAACATGTTACATTCCACAGTAAGGAAAGAAAATGGTGATTGAAATTCCATTTTTCATTTTGGATAACTTCCAATTAAAATATTGCAGTGAACATGTTTCTAAAAGTTACCTGAGGAGAACTGACACTGTAGAGATGCAGTAAAACAGTCCTGGACACATGGCAATCATTTCACCCATTTGCTAACTCATTGTACTTTCAGAATGACTGTTATCAATCTTGCCTTTTTTTCTGTTTTAATTACTGATGAATACATTTAATATTTTCAGTTTGTTCTCTTAATGCTCTCAAAAGATTAAATTTTAAAGACCACTTCCTCCATAAAACCACAGAATCACAGAATCATTAAGGTTAGAAAGGACTTCTAAGATCAAGTCCAACCACTAACCCAACACCACCATGCCCACTAAACCATGTCTCAAAGCACCAGATCCACAGGTTTTTTGAACACTTCCAGAGATGGTGACTCCACCACCTCCCTGGGCAGCCTGTTCCAATGCCTGACCAATCTCTCAGTAAAGAAATTTTTCCTAATATCCAATCTAAACCTGCCCTGGCACAACTTGAGGCCATTTCTTCTCGTCCTATCTCTGGTTACTTGGAAGAAGAGACCAACACCCACCTCACCACAATATTCAAGAAATGTTCACTTTTTCATTAGATGCCATAAAAATATATGAGTTCATAGGGACCAGAGGGTCATTGCTGTTCCACTTATCAGCTCTGAATATGAATACTCTGGAAGTTCTCTGTAGGGAAGCTGAAAAACATATCAGCACTGAAATTTTCCAGAAAGGACTGAGAAGAAAGGTTTTCCTTACAGAACTTTTTCAAAATTGTTGGTCACAAAAAGCAATTTGAGGTCAGTTTTATAAGAACAACAGATGTTTCTGCCCTTTGAAAAATCACACCCTAAATGTCACTGTTAATATTGTAAATTTTTAGCACTTCGGTTTTAGCCGTTTTATTGCATCTTGTGTGATTCTTAAACTTTGTCTAAATATTATATTGTTCTAAAACAATTCTAAGATTTTCCAAATAATTTATCATATATAGCAATGTGCTATATAGAATAATGCATTTGTTCATATCTCCAAGATATATCCACATTTCTAAAAGCTGGAATTTAAAGAACTATAAATAAAAGGTAGGTTTTACTATAATGAATGTATTTTAAACAATGGCTCTTCTCACAGATTTTAATGAACTTCAATTTTAATAAACTACACTTTTCCTTATTAAGAGACAATATTCTTAATAAGGACTGAGGGACGATAAGATTCAAAGAAAGTAGAATGAGCTAAACATGGTTTCTGTCTTAAAGTGGGCGGAGGGAAAAGCCACAAAATTCAAGGCCAATTAGGTCCATTTCAGTTCCTAAAAAGTGGCAGAACAAATAATCAAACACTCTCTGAGCACTTACAAGATGAGAAAGATACTAAGATAAGTAACAGTGACAGCGGATTCACCAAAAATAAGCTGTGTCAAAATAATCTCTTTTTTTTTTCCCATGATAAGAAAATAGGCCTTTAGGATAGAGGAAAAGCAGTTGCATTGTCATCTAGCTTCACTTTAGAAAGCCTTCTGATGCTCTCACGTGATATTTTGATACGCAAACTAGGGAAACACTGCCTGGATAGACTACCAGATGTAGTTATTAACAGTTATTTGTCAGGCTGGACAAGAGTTTGCAGTACTGTTCCACAGGGGTCTGAGCGAATTCATAGTTTCCTTTAACAGTCTAGATAAAGAGATCAAAAGTATGGTTATTACATCTGGAAGATGACACCATGCTGAGAGACCTGCAAACATATTGCATCAAAGTGATCTCAACAAACTGAAGAACTCTGAAGAAAATTCAGTGCAATAAGGGCAAGATCTACATTTCGTGGTAGAAAAATTAACGACATTGTTGCAGAATGGGAATGACTTGGTAGAGAGCAACAGTATCCCATGGGTACCAGTGGCTCTAACCATCACAAGCTGAACATGACAATATTTTATGCAAAACGGGTATTTTGAGATGTATAAAGAAATTATTTTCTGTTAAGCATGGGCGAGCACTCTGCCATCCCATTCAACACCAGCAAGGCCTTAGCTGAAATATTATATCTCATTTTGAGAATGGAATTTTAGGAAGGACATGGAACAGCAAAAGAAGCTTCAGAGGAGAGATTAAGAAAAAACCTACAGTAAGTAATTAAAGGAACCAGATCTGCTGAGTCCAGAGAAAAAAAGACTGAGGAACAATATGATATTAAAAAATGTAAAAAGGTAGGAATAATGACAACGCAAAAAACTCTTATCCTTGTCCACTGTGGATGAGTTTAAAATAAGCTGAAAATTTAAGATCATTATTCCAAGCCATGGAATAACAACTTTCATTTGCAAGAATGAAGACTTAAATTAAACCTAAGGAAAAACTCTCTAGCAGAAGGCACTGAAGCAATGGATTGCCTGCAAGGGCTGTGAAATCCCTGTAGCAGGTTTTTTTCAAGAACAGGCTGGACAAGCATCTGTCAGCAGTGACAACAGTGTGGTTAATCCTGGCTTTGGCAGTAGGATAGAACTGATAACTCTTCAGAATCACTTCTAAATTTATTTTATACTATTTTTATGATCCTATACTGGTTGCTAATGATCTGTCACTACACAAGTAGAAGCTTATGGACTAAGTCGCAGCGTACAATATATAGTAACATACTTTTAAGAGCTATCTGTAAAACTAACACATATGCTTGACTTTTGGTGAAACTTGACCAGAGCATTTACTCAAGTTCTGAAAATATGAAAATCATTAAATGAGTGCCTGAATTTTAAATATAGACATAAGGGGTAACAATGTAAATCTAAAACCATATATAACAGGTTGCTACTAAAGAACAAAACTGATGGGCAGTTAAAAGTGTCGTTTTTCCTTAGACTAACGTTCATACATTACAGCTTAATGTACTGTAATAATGATTCCATTAGAAACAGACAAACAAAAAAAAATCCCAACAACAAAAACAAAATCCTAAACCAACCAAACCACCAACCAAAACCATAAAAACACCACCAACAACAAATCAAAACCAAAACTTTTTTTTTCAGTTTTAAATATTTGGAGACTCACAATATTATGTATCTAGAGTGGAAGCAGAAATGTTCCACTTTTCATGTCAGAAACCTGTCTGACCAGTTTTAAAAGTGATTCTGAACCAGATTTCAGTCATAACCACACTGCTAACTCAAACACCTTCATGTCTGAGGTGAGCCCAGGGGAAACATGTAAGTCTGCACAAGTAGTGATTTAGTTTTGCATTAGAACTTAAGGCTAAAAAGCATACATCTGAGATCCATAGGAATTTTGAATTAAATTATGTCCCTCTTTTTTCCTCATCTTTTGAGATGAGAAATATTGAGCATTATGGAGAACATATCAGTTTGATGTTCTCCCTTCCAACAACAGAGCCTGTGTCCTTCTCTTTTAGAAGATGAACTCCTCAAGCCTGCAGATAACGGTGACTGAAAAAATATCCAAGAACTTCTGAAACTGTCACATCTTCACTGTGCTCCTAGTGCTGGATTTGCAGTAGGTAAGGAGCCATAAGGCAGGTTGCTCAAAGCAGAAGCAGTAATTTACAGCTGCTGTTTCCTCCTCTGTTCTTTCATTGGGATCTCTACTCATGTCTCATCCTTTCGATGTCCTTTAACAGCAGATTGAGTACAATTCGGTTTAGTGATCAGCACCTGTCATTTCAGAACCCCATTTCTTCAAGTAAGTTAATAAAAAAATACATCTTTAACTCTGTATAAAGTCCTTCAGTTGTAAATACGGAGCAGATAACAACTTTTAAAAAAAAAAAATGTTTGTCAATTGAAATCATATAATGATCTCTAGCACTTATATCTCATATCTAGTGTTAATACATAAATCTTTTTTTTCTTAAATCTTCCCAAAAGAAAAGTTATTCAGACCATTACTTCCAGGAAGATTCTTATATTGTCAAAATTATTTCAATTTGTTTGCAGGAGTAGTTATTATTAGACTTAAAGTCCATCTTTATTACATTTCTGCCAACTGAGTGCTACTTACAATTCCATTAAGGCGACCACTAACAAAGCAGTTAGGCACATGCTTAACTTTATGTGGACAGTGGCACTAAATTCAACAAGTCAACAGATGATTTTCTTGTTAACTGCAATTTTATGCCTTAAGGAAATTCTTAATTGCTTGCCTAAGGTTATAAACTTGATTTTTAAATCTGACTTAATATTATTTGATATTCCATAAGAAAAGCTTGAAATTAATTTTCCTCCAAGACCACTAAAAGATTTACCAGGTGAAATAAATGATCATGATAACATTATAACACTCAAGGACTGCACAACAAAAATACCACATACCAGCATCACTATGTCTCAACATTTCATCAGGAACACATCATAGGTAAAAATCTGAATATATTTACATAAATTACCTGATTGTTCCTGTAGAATAAAACCTCTAGCCTAGTCCATAAAGATACTGATCATGAAGAAGAATTAACTAGTTTGGTTCCATACAAATAAAAGTCCATTTAACAATGTCTTGTAATCTCTTGAGGTAATAATTACCAGATCATCTTCATATGCATGCAAAACTCTAATAAATATTACAGCAACATGGAAGAACCTTAAACCGGATGCAAACAGGAATGTCGATTTTTTTTCTTTCATCTATTAATGGAGTAAAAAAAGTCAAAGGAACAGGAATGTCAAGGCAGAGCACAGCTAACAGAGGCAAGCAGCAGACAGCAGCTTGCTCAGCATTTTTTGGGCTCTGCTTGTAAATCTTCTGTGAACGCCTTCTGGGAAGGCCAGGGACTCCTGGGAACTCCTGGAGGAACATCAAGGTGCCTGCTGCACCGGGGAAAGGCAGCTGCGGGGGGCTGTGACTTCTAGCAGCTTCTAACAAACCTGTTCCTCATCAAAGGGTGCTTTGAGCTTCAAGCTGACTCTGAGCAGGGAGAGCCAAGCACCCGTTCAGCGGGTGCTGGGAGAGGTGCACGTAAGGGCCAGCCCAGAGTGCAGTTCCAAGAGAAGCGGTTTCTGCAGAGGGTGCACAAAAGCTGGATAGAAACTGTGCTGCTGTGGGAAGTGTTCGTGTGCTCGGCGGTGGTGGTGGTGGTGGTGTGCTACAGAGTGCAGCTCCAGCACACATCTGAGTGACTACCCTGGGACATCAGAGGTTCAGACCAAGCTCCCGAGGGAGGATGCATCTCTGCGGGCCGCTTACTGAGGCTGGGGCCAGGGTCCGACGGGGTCCCTGCCTGTGGGAGGTGTGTGCTGGGGAGCATCCACATCACTGGGCAGAGGAGCTGTGCCAAAGGAGGGGCAGGAAGAATCTGTGCCCATTGCGTTCAGAAACGGAGGCTCCCAGGGTGTTGAAACCTGAGACTTTCCGTGGGAAGTGAAAGCTCCTTCTCTGACCAGCAACTACAGAACAGGCTCAGTGTGCTGGTAGTAGATGAGGTGCTGAGTCTAAGCAGCAGGTTGAGGGGGTGATCCTTCGCCTCTCCTGAGCACTGGTGAGACCACAGCTGGAGCGTGTGTCCAGTTCTGGGCTCCCCAGTAAAAAGAGAGACATCGACATACTGGAGTGAGTCCAACAAAGGGCCACAAAGATGATTAAGGGCTTGGAGCATCTGTCATAACAGATGAAGCTGAGAGAGCTGGGACTTTTCAGCTTGAAGAAGGGAAGGCTTGAGAGGCGGCTGTTATCAGTGTGTATAAAATATCTTATGGGGAAATAAAGAAGATGGAGCCAGACTCTTCTCAGCCATGTCCAGTGACAGGACAAGAGGCTATGGGCACATATCAAACGATAGAAAATTCTGTTTAAGCACAAGAAAAAGCTTTTTTAATGTGCAAGCAGCCAAACAGTGGAATAGGTTGCCCTGAGAGGTGGTGGAGTCTCCATCCCTGGAGGTATTCATTGTTCAACTGGAGGCAGACCTGAGCAACCTGCTGTTGTAGCTCAGTCTACTCTGAGCAGAGGGCAGTTGGACTGCCCATCTCCAGAGGGCCAGCCTTAACCATTCTGAGATTTGTGAGCAGTAACTCTGGTTCTGAGGTCTAGTGATCCCAGACTTTCAGAAAGTTGCAAATGATCAATGACAATGACATGAATATTTGCAGCCATTTGGCTGCACCACCAAGCCAGGACAGCTGTAAAACCACCGAAGAGAGCCATCTTTGCTGCCTCATTTCCTGCTGTTAAATACCAGATGGGGAATATCTGAAAAATCAACATAATATGTTTCATGAGCCTCATCTCTACATTCAAAGGGATATTTTTATTCTATGCATGTATTGTCTGTGTGAATCTATGCAAAGCAGTCTAAACAATCCTGAATGAGAAAGGAAGATGACCCATGAAACACTCACACTATTAGTTGTTGTCAGCCCTCTGGAAAGGATTCAGGAGCTCAGCCCTCAGTAGCTTTGTGCTAGAGGAGCTAACAAAGGCTCGGGTGTTCAAGAAATTATACCTGTAGTCAAGGCGTTCTTATGATATGTATGATTCTTATGCTTATTCTGGCATGGAAATGCATAACACTTTCTCTTTAGAAATAAGTAAGATTGAATAATAAACTAAGTAGATGAAGATATGTGTAAATAGGAACAAACGTTTTCATCTCTCTGTAAAAATGTAGCTCTAGATTATAATTAGAAGGCAATAGGTAATTTTCTTCTAATTTTTAAAGCATACAAAGGGTAGATATTACCACAGCCAAATGAAGTTTACAAAGTTCCTTGCAATTTCAGCTGAGGCAACAGAAAAAGCAGCAGACACATGTAACAGATGAAATGAAGAAAAAATTCATATTACATGGGGAGAGTCAAACCCATTTCTGCAATTCCACAGGTTTTGTATGTAATAGATAATTCTTGATAATGCACTGAATATTCCCAGAAATGGATATGAGTAATATTAATTAAAAATAGACAAATTTTTTGGAAGTACAACTTTTCAGAAGACCCGCTTCCATGAATGACAGTGGACAGGTCAGTGTAGAAAATTGCATAAAAATTATATAACCTTGGGATATGCACAACAGAATGGGAGCAAAACTCTTCCATTACAGTTGTTTTTCTCATTCCTGTGAACTGCTTTTTTAGGATCCATTTAGCAATTAATTGCAGTCCTCAATAGATGATAGTGTTGCAACAGAAATCTACAGAATAAATTGTGCCGGTGCAGAAGAGGCAGTGATTGGCAGGCCTTTCTTAATTACGGCATTAGGTTTAGCACTTGTGTTAATCTGAAATTCATTAACATGTCTCCAGATACCACTAGTTAAATCCAGTTTGCCAACAGGCAGAATCAGCTCTGAAATTAGTGCTTCAGCAAACGTTGTTTACTGTCTGCTGTCCTCTGTAAAAAAAACCACTGAGGTCAGGTTTCCTGACATCCTGTTTGTCTGGATTCCCAAAACAATTCTGTGATATTCTCAAGGGGCAACTCTGGACACACAAAATCTAGAATGAGGTTTGTGCCAGAATCACTTATCTACAAGTAAATCTCTTATTTCTTCAAACAGATTCTTAATTCCTCTTTTTATACTTTATGGATATAGTCTTTCAAGCTGTATTTTCACGATCAATAGCTATTCAACCCATACAGAAATCTCTGTAGATGATACAGATAGAAATGCAAATGAGAATAAAAGGTACATAAATTTTTCAGAAATGGATCATGCCAGTGATCCTGGTATCTTTCTTTGACAGAGAAGCTATTTATTTTACAATGAAAACATGACAGATATAACATCTCTGGAGTTCAGAATTTTATTCCATGGGATATGACTGATTAAAATTGAGAAGATGGCGATCAGAATCTGGACTTTCAAGTGGATAAGGAACTGATCATAAAGGAGATCAAACGGGTTGTGCTCAAAGAGTCTGAGTATTGGTGTGCAGTTCATCACAGTCTATTTTGGAAAATTTTAGTGTTTTCACCAGTGGTCTATGTCCACAAAGGGAAAAAAAATGCCCTTTGCGGGCATAGAATGTGCTAATGAAATGTGTCGACAGTGTGAAGATGGGATGCATCAGTAATATGGAACGAGTTCAAACATCACATGGTAGAATCTGGGTAATCTTAGGGACTGAGGCAATGAAAAATGAAATTATATGTATATTCTGATGCATTTACAAGCTAACAACAGTAACTTTGCTAAGGGTACAGAGTACATGTGTTTCCAGATACCAGAGAACAAAAAGTGTGTAACGGTTCAGACAAATCTCACACTAGATTCCTGTCTTTCTCTTCACTCTTTCTTCAGGCACATTAAGGATGTATTATCTACCTTCATAATGTTGTAATATTGTTTTTATTTCATATTTTGATCTCTAATATAATTACAATGTGATTCTCTATATCATCCAAACTTTTTCCCAATCTTGCTTTGTAGAGCTTCCTAATTATAATCTCAGAGTGATGAATCTTGCAAGGATTTGATATAGGTCTCCTCAGATCCCTAAATAGGCCATCACATGAAGTCATGAAAGACAGCCTGTTATTAAACTTCCAAATTAATCTCTCCTAAATCTAGCTTCCATCTTTCTGTCTGCATTTTCATTCTTATTTCTTTTTCAATCACATATCATAGAATCATAGAATGGTTTGGGTTGGAAGGGACCTTAAACATCACCTGTTTCCAACCCCCCTGCCATGGGTAGGGACACCTTCACTAGACTAGGTTGCTCAACGCTCTGCCCAACCTGGCCTTGAACACTTCCAGGGATGGGGCATCCACAGCTTCTCTGGACAACGTGTTCCAGTGTCTCACCACCTTCATAATGAAGAATTTCTTCCTTATATCTAATCTAAATCTACCCTCTTTCAGTTTAAAGCCATTACCCCTTGTCCTATCACTACATGCCCTCGTAAAAAGTCCCTCTCCAGCTTTCCTGTAGCCACCTTTAGGTACTACTATAAGGTCTCACCAGAGCCTTTTTTTCATATATTTCTCAGAGTATGATGCATTCTTTCTTGGAAATGCTTGGTCATTTTTGCACTGGACAGACAGATGCCATAATGATGGATTGGGTGAATGCTACAGAGCAATGAATTATATAACTCTTTATCTCACCTCATTTCTATAGCCACTCCCATTCTTAGAAGAGTGTTGACAAATGACAACTGAAAAATAGCTTTATCTCATTGGGCTCTCCAAAGTCTCCAGAATTAAATAGAATAATCTTCTACCACATCTAATTCTTTTTCCCAGGTACCTTCTCTGGTTTTCTTGAGTTCCAAATAATAAATAACCCTGTAAGTACTGTCACTTCCTTCCATGCACATTCTTTTTTTGTTTAATGTTCAGTTCCATAGCCTTGTCAACCCCTGTCACTTACTGCCAGAATTATTTACCTAACTGTTGTACAGACATACAATGTATTATATTCTGCTTTTACACATTTCTATCCAGCAATTTTTCCTACTGGTTTTGGTAGGCTCTTTGAGACCAATTTTATTTTTATTTTTCCTAAGCTCCTTCTTTATTGGTATCTCCTCCCCTTTTCCTTTCCAATTGTTCAGCTTTGTAACCTACAGCTTCTTTTTCAGTTTTAAAGGTGTTTTCATATTGGTGTAATTTAAAATCTTGTTTGACAAGATGCATTTTAACTATCTTCTTCGATGTTAACCGTTTTGTCTGTAAGGAGATTTTATCATTTATGTGTGTCTTAATTAGTCTATACAACGCCTGTGTATATGAGAGAGAACTCCAAATGGATTACTTCTCCTTTCACTGCTCTTAAAGCAGGCACAAAATAGTAGTTTAATTTTACTATTGACTAATTCATGGTTATTGTCACTGGTATTGTTACTGGTAATTAGATTAACATCTCCCTGCAAAGTAGTGTTATCATATGGCTTTTTCACCTACTCTATGCCATTTCTTCTTTCACTTGGTAGACAACTTTCAGGTGATTTACAATAATAACTTATCACTTTATTCTTAGCTTCCCTCTTCAAGCTCATTTTTTCCTCCAAAACCAGAGTAGTATTGGAGTCGTCTCACCTGTCTTTGGAAATCTGCAGCATAGACATCTAAAGCTGATGTAGTTTTACAGATTTGCTCTGCTGTCAGTGGAGGCACCTCTAAAGCACAATTCATCTGGCTTATTTTAGACAAATAAACGATGAGGTGTACCATGCCCATGTACTTTCTCTCCATTCACTATAAAAGCAGTGTAATCAACTAGTTCATGTGTAGGCATCTGCAGTGTACATATCTAATTTGAAACAAATTGAATTCCATACCTATACAGTTTTGCTTTATAAATAGCTGACATATCTGTGTCCCTGTATTATTCCATTTTTATATTTGTCCCCTCTTCCACTTTATCTAGTTGCATGACACACAAGAAACAAGGTAAGCCTAACAGATCATAGTTGTTTTTCTAGTTTCTTTTACAATGCTGGGGGAAAATGCATCTTTTATCGCCTACATCATCATGTGGGTGTATTGTTTGCTGTATTTTCTCATGGGGGGAAAAAAGAAGCAATACCATTATAAATAGCCTTTGTCTCTAATCTATCTACTGTTCAATATTTGTAGCATGTCAATCTGCTGAAGTTATAAGTCCTTCTGTTCTTCTGTGCCTAACCTTATTACTTTCCATTTCCTGGCAACAAATCATATGGTTCAGACACCGGCTTGTGACCCTCTTCTATGGGAGTCATGTTCATTTTTTCTCACCCTCAATGCTTTGTCCACAGTTTTCTATTATTGTCAGGTTTCATTATCCTTCTACATTTTCCTACTCAGAACCCCTTTTGTTACACATCTGTCTGGCAATTCATATCAAGGTCTGTGCTCATTCCTGTTAAATACTCTATTAGAAATCATTAGCAAGTTGGGACCATAAAGATGAAAGATTTACATTTTCAGAACTATTCTTCCATTGATCTGGATGTTATTGATTCTGGAAGAGGGACCACTGAGGGAGGACAAAGGAGCAATTGTAGCAAGAGAGAAAAACTAAGAATATTTATAATCATCTTTACAAGATATTAGGAGTAACAGATGCACATACCAAATCAAGACAATAAAGGTGAAAGTTTATAACAATAGATCTGTATTCATTTTTCATATAGGAGCCTAATAGAAGATCTATATGCAATCTCTGAAGATACTGAACCCCATGAGGATTATTTCCTTTCTTGACCACCTCCCATTTAACCGCAATACATCTATATTTGCAAGATCTGTCTTATCACAGAGTCCAAGGACTTCACAACCTGAAAATCACCCATATGAAACAGGAAGACATTTTTAGAGGAAAAGCACCAACAGGAAGGTCTAAATTTCAACTGCCTGTTTTGGTGACCAAGACCTGAGCTGAATTTAGCTATGCACGAACTGTTCAAGTGGCACTGATTTGCACCTCCAAATTTCTGAAGGACCAGCATTTGCACTCCCATTTTCAGAAGCTCCTTTGTTGAACCAGTGAGGCACACGGTTTCTTCTTCACCCCCGCCCTTGCAGCTCAGAACCAAGAAGGAAAGGTAACCCTCTTTTTTACCTGTGTCTCTGATCTGAGTCCTCCTCTCTGGACAGAATCCAAGGGAAATGCAGCTACAAACTCACAGGGATCCCGGCTGCTGAGGGAGGCAACTCTCAGCTCTGCTAACATGGCACTACCTCAGCACGAGGCCTGCCCGAAGTTCAGACGGGCTTCCCCTGAAGGTTTACAATACTGGAAGCTAAGAGACCCCATTCCTGGGACCTATTTCCCAGAGGTTTTCACTCAAGGAGACCAGAGCCACAAAAAGAATTTCTTGCAATTGCTCGATGAAATCAGCATCCTTGTCAGGAATGTCAATTAATTACTGGTTTTCATTAGTGATTGAACTGATAGGAACATCACTCATCAATATAACTTTAGGACCTGGAGAAATTCTGATTCTTCATGAAATTAATTTTAGTTTAATTCAGACCAAAATCAAACAATTAAACAATAAGACAGAAGAAAAAAAAAAACTCCTTCAAATCAAACCTTGGTTTTGTTTTTTTTTTTTTCAGGTGACACAGGATAAACTGGATTAAAATATTTCTCTTTAAAGGCCATTTATGCTTTGTAGTACTATTTCAGTCCAGTGTAAGAACTGAACTACTTTATAAGGTCTTTGGTTTTCTGGGTCTCTTTTAGCCTTTAATGACTTCAAAATTAGAATATACTATAGTAGTCCATGAATCACTGAAAAAAAACTCCATATATTAGGAAGATGTTTATTACGTGTTTGATGCTGGAAGGCCTGACTTCAATACACTTTCTTAGGAGCACACAATAACCTCTTTGGCTGCCCAGACTCTAAACATCTATTCACATGACACAGTATACACCAGGTAAATATTAGACCCCGGCCATGGAGCTCACAAGGTATGCATTTATAGGTGTTAGTGGACAACTTCTGTAAAAACAAATTGCAACCTCTTCTCCATGCATGAAAAAAACAGTCTGTACTTCTCAAGTGACACTGGTGTTATTCACTGTTTGGCAAGTATAGGCAATGTCTATTATCAGCTTATCTTCCTAGAAAATCTTTAATCTGATTATACATGAATACAGAACACACAAAAATCTCCTCAGGTGTATTTGGAGAACTCAAATAGAAAGTGAATTTCTCAGCTGCCATTTGCTACCTTCTTTCTCTCCCGCTCTTCACCTTACTGCTTTTCAGCAGCTACAACCTCTTATCTTCATAGGAGTGGCAAGGTACTGCTATTCAAACCAAAATAAGTTAGCTTAAATCACCTCCGAACACATGTTCAGAGTCCTAATTTAAACAGAATGGTTCATGTCTTTATTGCAAAAACTTGGTGGACTGAGATAACAGCCAGTTATGTCTGCTACATACCATGCAATAATTCATTAAAACACTGTAGTTAAAATACATTCAAACATATGCCTTCACTTTTGTTGTGAAAATTGGTATAAGCATTAAGAACTTGAATCCCTCAGTAATAACAGAGACTGCAGGTGCTTATTGCAGATGGGTATGCCTGCTACAGGATAGCTGGCAGAAAGTATATATCTTTTCTCTGACCCTTCACGCCTTGTAACAATGAACTTTGGCAGACCTGACAATTCAGTCCCCAGCACTTGTAGAGCTGTGTAAATTCCTGGCTAAAAAATATCTGCATTGTCTAAAAATTACTTGAAAAACTAAAGTGTTGTCCCAGGACTACCTAAACAAAGAAACAAGCAAACAAGTGAATATGAAAATTTATATGAATCAAATAACATTTTTAGGTGCTTTTTGTGTTAGTAATGCAGTAACCCAGAGTCAGCGGGTGTCAGGCAAACACCACAGAAAAATGGGAAACTTCAAAAGGTCAAATCAGGTCTAGGGCAAATCAGCTGAAATAAGGAACAATTTCAACATTCATCTGTAACTGGAATTTAAAATTAACAACTTTCTTATGTTTTGGAACATCTGCTTGAACATTACTTTCTTGATTTTTCTGATTCACCGTACAAGGCTCAGGACAACTCACTTACTACAATAAGAACAAAACCATGTGCGTTTTATGCTCAGGTAAGCAAGAAATCCTGCCTAAGCACTTTGTGCATGAACAATATGCCATGCTGGTAAGAAACAGTGGAAGTGCAAAACGGAGAAAAAATTACCAGTGTTTGAGCTGCAGTTAGTCCATGCATAAGGGAGGATCAATATTAACAATTTGTAACTATCAAGAGCTGGAGACTTTCAACGCCAGCTGGCTTAGCAGAAACCTTCCCACAGTGGTTGTATGTCAATATAAGGGTTATTTCCAAGCACCTTTAGTTGTTTTTCTCCAACAGGATAAGAAGTGAACTCTAATATCCCGAGGCTTTCTCTTCAGATCTCTGGGTAGGGACTTGGCAGAACCGCATCAGAGACTGCTCTAAATAAGCCTGTCAAGTTTGCACAGTCTGGCATGTGCTGAGGAGTCTGACTCTGAGGATATGCCTTGTAGGTGCATATCCTGCACGCAGACGATGACCTGAGGTTCCATACATCATTTTCATTTTCCTTTAAAATGTGTAATAATTACCTCCAAAAAGTGGGACACAGCTACCGTAACTGGCCATATTATGAGTTGTGACTTAATGCTACCTAGGGACATATTTATAAAGTGTGATTACGTGTGGCCTGGGAACAGTGCCAATACATTTTTGTCTTTCAACTCAAGATCAAGCTATATTGGAGCAAAGCCAGGGTAGTCCTAAAGTGGCTGCAGGACCAAACAGGAAAATCAAACATTGATCCAGCTGGAGCTCAGAGTGAGCAATAACGTGTCTTCTGTTATTATATCTGTTTGTTTAGCCTTACAGTCAAAGGAAAGCAATCTACTACTGAGGTTTCCATAAGATTCAACATACAGAATTGTCAGTTTCTTGTTATTTTAAAGAGTTTGGTAAGTATATGTATGGCAAACCTTGAAAGAAAAGAAATTCTGAGGTGGCAGCAGGATACATTGCATGGGTGATATATAGCTGCTTCCTTTCCACCACCTCTGTACAAACTGCTGCCTTTGCCTGCCACAAGCAGACACAAAGTCCCTTGCCTTTCCACTGAAAAACATACAGCTCCCAGGGGAATATTAATTTAGTGAATGTCAAGGACTGTCTCTTACTGTGCTGTTCTCCTGCTCCTGCAAATAAAGATGTGACAGAGAGCACGTCTGTAAACTCGGGATGTTCTGAATTCCCCAGACAGTTCAGGTAACCGCTATGTTATTATGATGCTTTCTAAGCTCTTAGGAACTGTCTTCCTGTACAGATCAAGTGCACCACCTAAAATCGAAGCCACAGCTAAGTGACTAAATGATACTCATACTAAACATAAGTAACTGTAATTGCAAATGCTTCTATCTGTTTGCTTGCCAACTGACCTGGATTTTGCTTTAACTTATTTTTTTATCATTTTTTTAAAACTGTTATTGTGACTACTTTTTTACTGTTGGTTTCCAGTATGGTTGATGAACTCCAGTATTCCAGACTCACTAAAATAAACAGTAAATTTTCCGTTGACTATAGTACAGTTGGAACGTTATAAACCTAGTGTTGGTAAAAATATTTCTGCATTTTCCTGATTAGCTGATGTATTTTCATTTTTCAACTAATTAATGAATTTATTTAGTTAAGTAACATTTATTACCTACTTTTCAAGAAACATTTCAGCAAACTAAATTATATTGTTCCATTTCAGAATGTGAAATAAAAAGAGTGAGCTAATTTACTCATAATCTCAGAGCATTCAGGTTGGCTCAATGGCTTTTAATGTTTCCAATCACTGGAAACATCTAAACAGTAATAACCAGTATTAGTTTTTATCTGCTGTGGTATTTGCATGTTATTGTACATTTAGGACAAAATCACAGATTAAAGGTGAAAAATGTATTGCAATCATCTTTTAAAAATATTTTTCCTTCATTAATTAAACACTTGAATAGATCAGAGTTTCTACTTCTTTATTGCTGGTTATATTGGTTAATTCTAATTAGAAATGTCTTTAGCAACTCTGAATCCATATTCGTTTTAATTTAAAACATGTGGAAAAAAGTTACAAGGAGATACGCAGATAGCATAGACTTAGAACTGAAAATTGAAAAAAGTTCTGTAGGAATATCAAGCAACACTATTGCTTGAAAAACTGTAAAAGATTTTTGGCTTTTGCAAGAACAGACTTAACCAGAACTCCCATTTCTGTGAAAATTCTTGTTAATCAGGGTGCTACCTAATCAAGCTATATTTCACGCATTGCAAGGTTGTTATAAGAAACTTGAAAGATATTAATTTCATGATAGCATAACATCAACTTTTCATTGCTCATTGAAAGAAAATAAAAGTGATTGATGGAATAATCAACCATCATTATTACATGAAAACTCTTTTTTTTGCCTAAACCTAAATTTTGTCCTTTATATTAAAACTATGGTAATATGTTGACAGTTTCTTTCTCTAACGAAAGTTGGTTGGTTTTGTTTTCTTATTGGACAATAATAAAAAATGTTTGTTATAAAAAAAGAACGTTTAAAAATCATGCTAGCTTCTCTAACCCTTTGGAGATAATACAGATATATTGCTTTAAGCACAAAGAGTAACTTGTAATTCATCTTCTATAAAACAGAAATTTTTCATCTGAATCAAAATGAAAAATAATCCAGATGTTGATGATAGGTCTTTCCTTATGTGTGGTGCACAATTAAAAAAAAAACACCAACAAATGGTTTGACATTTAACGTTACTGCACTAAGATTGCTTGTTTCAGTGCTGGCTGGGTAGAGTCATGGAATCACAGAATCATTAAGGTTGGAAAGGACCTTTAAGATCATCAAGTCCAACCACCAACCCAACACCACCATGCCCACTAAACCATGTCCTGAAGTGCCACAGCTACATGGTTTTTTAACACCTCCAGTGATGGTGACTCCACCACCTCCCTGGGCAGCCTGTTCCAATGCTTGACCACTCTCTCTGTAAAGACATTTTTCTTAATATCCGATCTAAACCTCCCCTGGTGCAACTTGAGGCCATTTCCTCTCATCCTATCACTAATACGGAGTCAGACATTTATAGCTGCTTCTATGCTGCTTTCAATGGAACAAAAATACAACAAAAACTATGACTTCATGTAAATTAATAGCCACTTAGTGCTGATAAAATAGGATACTGAGAGTCCATTTGAATAGGACTTCTAGGAATTCTTGCATTGCACAGTGACCCAAATGCAAACAAGACTAAAGAATATTCTCCCAGTCATGGCTTATACTTGATTAAGGCTTGCTTCTCAGACACGGCTTCAGTCTCCTTTGGATTAAAGGCTTAGAAGTCAATTACTTTATTTCTTTAGTGAACATCTGAACCCCACACTAATATGAAAAGTTTTGGGGAAAGACCAAGTTCCAGTGTTTCTGCCATCCTCATCTCAAAGCAGTTATTTGCTGTAATTTGTTATATTAATTTTTTCCAATGCGCTTCTGGAACTGTTCAGAGGCAGAAAACTCTTCCTCTCAACTTAACATAGAACAGTTGTACCACACCTTTTTACCCTCCAGCTGAATTCCTAAAATGCAAGCTGAAGTCCTGATACAAGTCAGCATCAAAGTTAATCATACCGGATAAAAAACCTCACCCATTGCAATTGGTGGGTCTAAGGAGGAAGCTATGATTGGTGTGTAAATTTTGATACAGTAGTTAAAAACATATCCAAATTTTCATACTCTGAGATGTAGCTGAGTATCCTCTAATAATCTTACCTTTACATAAATAGCTCAGCTATCATCAAATAAAACTGTGTTCAAATACAGTACCAGTCAGGCTGATAATTTGTTAATAGAGCTGTAAGTAATAGAGAGAAGTACCATTTTCAAATCTATCTGGCTACACAGGCTCCTATGACTTGGCTTAAAAGAGTTTAGGCTTCCAAGTGTAACCAATAATGAAAAGTATTCTGTATTTCATATATTCCAAACTATTTTTTTAAATACTAATATAATTATAAAAGTTAATAACCTAAAGAAATTGCACAAATTGAAAAATGTTAACATGGAAGCCTTACTAATGCATCATCACTTTGAAAGCATGCTATGCACAGAATCCACAGAACTGCAACGAAAATTTTTACTGCAAATTACTTTCCTCTTAATTATCAAATGTTCAATTTTGATGATGGAGGTAATAGGAGAATTGAGAGAAACAGTCTCTCTATTTAAAATAGAACACCTCAGGAATTTGTGCATCAAATCCATTTTATTTCAGGCTTACAAGGGAGAGATTTAGCTAAGACTATGGGGAGAAATATTTTGGGTTGAATCTGTTCAGCATAAAACATAACGTGTTGTGTGGCCAAAATGATTGGCTACCTTAATCTTCAGGAATAACAGCAAATGCTTCCTCTGCTGGAGTAAATTAGAGAAACTTCTAAGATAAAATATCTTCCACATGTTTAATATTTCATACTATTAGAAATGTTTTAACCAGCTTTTGAGAAAATCTCTCTGACTCATAGCTGCTTGCAGAAAAAACACACAGAAGTAGATGAGTTACTATGGTGCCTAAATGCTAATGGACAGGCTGGCTTTCTGGTAGCTTTTAGAGGTATCAGCCTTTCCCATCAGCTATATGGAGCACTAGACACTTGCTGTAGAATTCACCAGCTACTGAAACTGAGGGAAACTTATATGCCTGTGAGGGATGAACTGAATCCACTCATTTTCCTCCTGGATGTCTTGTTTAGTTTGCTCGGATTCTCTCTGGTTTTGCTTAAGGTCGCATCTGGTAACAAGGTCTAACATGTCTAACTTGCTCTTGAATCCAGTACTGCTTTGACTGTAGATCTGAACTTCGTTGATTACTGCTGAATACAACATCTCCCTAGAGTAGAAAAAGTAAATAATGCTTTCAGATGACATCAGCAACGTCTGTTAATTATAGATTTATTCTCTCCTCACTGTAATTCCCGCCCTACAGTATTAAGTCTACCTGATTTCACTGTCATTCCCTTTACCACAGAGAAATGGTTATTTTCATCCTTATATGAGAATCTAAGATTTGTCAACGTAATTTCACTTACAGTGACATCCCTGAAGAATTGCTCTATTTTTTTATTTTGTCACTTATCAGTCATTACCAGTTAGACCACTCTTTTTATATGAATGAACTATTAATGTGGCTTATTCATGCTACCAAATACCCTTAATAAAATCCTTGGATTTTTTTTTTTTTTCCTCTTTGATACTCTCTCTAATGTGCCTGTTTCATTTTGCAAGTAAATATTGTTGTAGGAAAATGAAAAAGGCTTATATTATTCTGTTACAGAGGTACTAAAAAGCAATTCCTTTCCCCTTATGACTGTCCTGCTGGCTTGCAGAATTGTTCTCTTACCAAATGGGTCATAAATCGACATATGGAAAAATTAATAACTTGTACAAACATTTTTACTTGATTTGATATATTTAAGAGGAAACTTCAAATTTAAACATTTAAGTTAGGAAGCTTGTCAAAGTATTCGTTTCCTCAAAACGTGTGGCACATCTCCTTCCTGTTAATAAAGGTAATAAGGTTATCTGAAAGGCTCAATAATGCCGCAGAACTGCAGCTGTGATATTTCTCACACTGACTAAAAGGTAAAAAAATACATGCATTATGGATCCAGTTTCTTTGCACTCAGATACTTTTTCACTTGGAATGGCAAGGGTTAGTTTGTACTACTCCTCACTATTGCTTGAGTTTTTCTCTTGATCATGTTAGAAAACTGTACTCTAATATAGCTGAATATCCTCACTTATCAGGAGATGCAAATCAATTTTCATGGGTAATGAGGGTAAATCCTTTATCACATTCCTTTACATATTAATTATTAAAATACCTTATGAATTTGACCTTGTTCCTCAAAATGGAGAATTTACCTCAGTCACATTCTACATCATTTATTTTGTATAGGGAACATATATATTGCTTAATTAATCAGTACTTAAGATCTGTACATAAGCAAGAGCACAGCTATAAATTGCACTTACTTTTAGGTTCTACCTTCTAATTACACACCCAGCATTTTCATAATCTCTGATTTTAATCACATGGATTCGTGAGGCACCTAAGAATCACAGCAGCTCCAAGCTTTGCCTGCTGCACATGCTTACATTATAAACATACATCACTTAAACCCATTAAGAGTGATTCAGAACACTGTGCAATTTTAGTTTCTTGCATAGCCACCTGGATTAATTCCATTAAAATAATTAGCATGCCAAAGCAGAAGTTATTTGAAATCATCCCCTGCTCATCCCCAATAATAAATTAACAGAGGTAACAACTCCTTTATTGATTTAAGATAAAGGTACGGGAAACTAGACATCAGGATTCTTTATTACAAATGGTCTGCTATAGCCCCAGTGCATTCACAAGCTGACACCTCTGAAACCATGACAAAAGTACATGAAAAGAATGAACTATTTTGAATTGTGAGATTTTATGAGTTCAGGTCTATGTTAGTTTGAACTTTAACCATGTTTTCAAACATTGCTCTGTACCACCCGTGATTAACTTATGACAGAGCAAACATCACAGGTCTTAATAAAACTGCAGCTGACATGACCCCTTCCACTCCCCCTTCTGCAGCTGAAAGCAGCAACTTTATTTCTTCAGCAGGGTACAGATTAGCGAAATTAGTTGCTATCACAGCGAATCCAAGCAAGATCAGCGGAATTCAGCCCTTCCCAACTCATTGTTCATCTTGTTTGTCCCTATCAGATCTACTCATCTGCTACTATCTCCCATTATACTTAGTTTTTAACCCTATCAGAATATGGTACCAGTGGCATCGTATGATGCTAAGTGTTTCTGACAGTACAAACCCCTAAATTATGAACTGACAATAAGAATTCATAACTTTAAAAAGCACAGATGTGTTCGAATAGGGTTTTTTTTTCTCTTTATAGTTGTGGACTTGAGAGTTGGATTTTTTAAAATCTAAGTTAGGAGCATAGCTCCAGTACATTTTCAGTGGGACATTTAGTTCTATTGTGTTTAATGCCTTAAAAATTGTCAAAACTTATCAGCCTCAAAGGGTACCATTTTAAAGCTTCTGTTTTAATGATAAATAATGATTTCAGAATGCAAATTTTGTACTCAGTGAAAGAACAGAGAGGTGTCAGCTTTCTTCAAGAAAACATTTAAAACAACCTGAGCTGAATATTAAGTCAGGAGAGTTTTGCACAGATTGATGTCTTATCAACTTCAAAAGATAGCAGGAGAAGATGTATTTTGTAAATGGCTGATTCCACAAAAATGATTGTCTGGAGGGTTCAAAATTCTCCATGAGAAACCCCATTCTTCATTTTTTTAAAAAACTGTCCTTTATAGGAATTTCTTTCTCAGAAAAAATATTACAATGTAGAGTGATAATTAATTTTTAGTTTACAAGTGTTGACACCTTATTTTGAGCTTGCCTGCTAGTTTCTCTACTGATGTTCTCATTCTCTGGTATCATTCTGTCCTTTCAGGATGAATTTTGCTTTTTAAATGGGGCTGATGCTGCACACATGTGGGTCTGGGTGTGTGTGTGGCCAAAAATAATCTTTTCTCAAAGCCATTTAGTTAACATATCTAAAAACCAAATAACAGCAGGGCTTACTAGTCTACTCAGACTATGAAGTTCATTCCAGAACAATAAAGGTAACATATTCATTTAATATATTAAAGCAAGGGTAAGTGATATACTTGTCTTTCTTTCAGGTCCAGCTAGGGTTACAGAATCAGCATGGATGAGGTCGGAAGGGACCTCTGGAGATCACCTAGCCCAACCCCTCTGCTTAGAGCAGGCTCAGCTAGAGCAGGTTGCCCATGTCCAGATGGGTTTTGAATATCTCCAAGGATGGAGACTCTACAACCTTTCCGGGCAACCTGTTCCAGTCCTATTGTAGATTTGTCACAAAACCCCAGCACACAACATAGTTGCTTTACTTTGTCCCAGAGAAGACCAGAGAAAAGGTTGCACAGCCAGACTCAGAATTTATTTCCTGAGTCTCCCCTTCACCGGGTGGGGGAAGTGATGTTGCAGTGACCTCTGGAAGAAGCAGACATTTATCTAAGCATTGATGGCAGAGGGGAGTCAGAGCTTCCACCTATTCTCTGCTCCCTTCTCACCTATCCCTGCTCTCCTAAAAAGATGTCAAAGTAGCAATTATCCCGATTCACCCGGTTGGGGTTAACCTGGCAGGTAGCTAAAACAACCAAACAGCCGTTTGCTCATCTTACCCCTTCCAGAGGAATGGGGGAGACTATCAGAAAAAAAGGTAGAATTCGTGGCTTGAGATAAAGATAGTTTAATAGGACATGAAAAAAAAAGAGAATAATAAAAATTATAATACTAATGGTAAAAGAATATACAAAACAAGTGATGCACAGCACAGTTGCTCACCACGCACTGACAGATGCCAAGCTAGTTCCCAAGTCACAGCCCCACCCTGGCCAGCTCCCCCAGTTTATACACCGAGCATGACTTGCATGGTATGGAATATCCCTCTGGCCAGCCTGGGTCAGCTGTCCTGGCCGTGTCCCCTCCCAGCTCCCCGTGCACCCCCAGCCTCCTCGCTGGCAGCCCAGCATGAAAGGCTGGACATTCTTTGACTGCTCAGGAACAACTGAGAACATCAGTGTGTTATCAACATTATTTTCAACCCAATCCAAAACACAGCACTATACCAGCTATCAGGAAGAAAAGTAACTATCCCAGCTGAAACCAGTACACACCCACTGGATAAATAGCCCATCAAAGTAAATAAGATGTCTGCTGGCATGTATGAGAGTACAGGCCAAGTTCTGCCCTTACCTTTAAGATTAAGTGCAAGACTCATATTGTAATATCTCTAAATATATTGTGTTACACTGTGTGATGTTTTCTAGATATTTATCCCTGGAACTACTACACTGTGTTAATGTAAATATAAATACAAATATATGACTAAAGGTAGGCAAAAAAACAGCTACCCTATATTAGCTATAAATATATATATAGAGTGAACTTTCTTTTATATGAAATGCTTTATGTACAATATGAACACTGATATTTATATTTGGAATTTATCTATAGATTTTGATCTTCATTTTTTTAGTGAGACAGCTGAGGAAGGGGACACTGATCAGTCGTATCACTTTGTGTTTTATTCCCGCCCAAGAAATAGCACTGTATCCATGTTGTCATCCTTTTTTTGCTTTGTCCAGAAGGAAGTATAAAGATAAACCTTTTTCCTAAAAACCAAACCAAAACAAAAACACCTTTGAAACACCTCCATCCACCATAAATGCACGTTCTTGCCCATGCATTTATGTTGAATTCAGCAGAGCACTTTTTATAAAACATTCGGCACATGCCAAGGTAAAGACAGAATAATGAAGTTAAATAGAGTGAGAACTCTATTTAGAGTTAATTAATAGAGCAGTGTGATGGGACAATATAGTGAATCATGCCACAATTACGCTATAGTGCATACCACCCTTTAGAAACCTAATTAACAGGAAAACCATTTGCTTTACATAACTTTAAATATGAAACACTAGTTTCATATAAATATCTAATTTTGTTTGGATACAAAAAATGGTAGGGAAAATCTTTCAAATGTGCCACCTTTATTAAAATAAGAACACCATAAAGTGACAACATTCAGCTTTTGCCTGGGAAAACCAAAGATAAGTAGGAGAATGAAGCTTCTGAAAGCTCTAAATATTCTTTGATCAAATAGCCAGAAAGGGCTGGTTACGGTCTACTAGCAGTGACCATCAAGAACACAGGGAACTAAATATGCCACATCTCAGCACAATGGTTTTATGTCTTCTTGTCGTTTAAAAACTCTTTTGATGTACACAGCAATAGGCTGTACCAGTTACATGTTAGAGGTTTCTTTTCCTATGAAATTAAATTAACTATTAAACTGCCCATTATAAATGAAAAACAAATGTTTTTAGACACCATACTTTGCTAGCTGTCCTAAGAAAAACACAGGCAATAATAAAACAGGAGACTACACTCAGCAGTAACTCAAATCTCATGTCCACATAAAATCCTGTATTCCTCTTACAAATCAAGAAGTTCTATTCCCTTCAACATCATGCTGAACTGCGAGATTTTCTGCATTTAGCATACAACTGGTAGAAGAATATCTGAGCAGAAACAAATGTCATATCAATCACATCAACACATTGTGCGCTGGTGGTTATGATCACCCTTCAGTCCTGAAGGTGTCACGGAATATTAGACAGATAAATCCTAGGGGCAACAAATCTTCTTCATAAATTGTAAATAAAAATAAACAAAGTAAACAAAAATAAATATATTTCAAAGTTATTATTTGCAATTAAAAACAAAACAGTTATGCCAATAAACAATTTTTTTTTTTCCCCCTTGCAAATACTCTCCATAAGGCTCCTGTGTCCTTCACAGCACAGGTCATACTTTGTGAGGTGAAACCCACTAAAAGTTGAGTGTGACAGCATATTCACTGGACTTGCACCCACTCATTACTACCTTGGTTAAGAGGAATATATTGAATTACGAGAGGTGAAAAGTTGCCTTAATATACATAAGGGTAGAATCATGTGGGGAAACTTATACTGAATAAACAGAAAAACTCCCTGTCTCAAAAAATGCCAGTTACTTCTTGATATTAGAAATCATTATCATCTTGAAGATCAGGGGCTTAATTCGAAAAGACAGAAAATGTTGTTTAAGCATAAGAAAAAACTTTTTTACTGTGAAGATGGTCAAATATTCAACCTGATGGCTCAGAGAGAATTTTGGAGGATTTTCCGTCCTTGTACATAATTAAAACCTGGCGGGACATGGTCCTAAGTAACCTGATCTGGCTGATCCTGATCTGAACAGGGGGTTGGAGTACATGATCTCCAGGCGTCCCTGCCAACTTCAGCAATGCTGTGATTGTTAGGATGGAAAAACGTTACTTTGAACAGCTGTGAAAGCCAGGATTGTCCTTTCAGGTATCAGTTCACTTTTAATATACTACATTATTAATGACTGAACCTAGGGTGCATGTCAAAATTGGCACACAGCATTACTATCAACTCCCAGCACAGGAGGTCTAGCTGCCTATGTATGTATTCACCTCTGTAAACCAAGTCAGGCACAGCAGCACTGCTGTCCTGAGGAACAGGAATTTGCGATTAATAGGAAAAGGCAAAGAATTAAAGACTCTCCTCTGCTTATGCCTCCCAGTACATGACCAAAAAAAAGGACATACTTAGGCATATAAGTCACCAAAAACATTGGTGCACCAGTAGATGATGTGGACTAACCTAATACAGGGAAGAGTTAATGTATCCCATGGGACAGAAAGTTAACCTCACAGAAATGTTTCTTTTTTTTTTTTTCCTTTTTTCTTTTTCCTCTCTTTCAGTAAATCACTAGTTCTAGAACAGGTACATTCTCATTAGTGTCCAGAATGCTTTATCCCACTCTTTCATCTCCCCTTATTGCAATACTTAAGAGTCAGCCAAAGAAATCATGGCAGGTATTGATGAAATACAACAATCTAGGGAGAGAAAGGTTTCATATAAAATGTACAGCTTATCTTTTTATGCTAAACTTTGATGCTCACCAGATGAAAACAGATCACTTTCTTTGTACTTTAACAACACAGATTAAGAAGAATACCTACTAGGAATGTAGACAATTATCACTGCAAACCTTACAATATGCTACCTACCTTTGTCATCATAACAAATTTTCCCATTTGCCAGCAACATATTTTGCTCTAGGTTTTCTTTAAAACCACTGAAGAATCATTTAAACTCCTTCTGTCTTTATATTCCTGGAGACAGGGATTCCCTTTTCATGAAAATTGCATAGGAAGACAAAAGGTTTAGAAGAGAAAAAAACTGTGAACTACAGCCAACATTGGTATCAGCCAAAAGGTCTGGTATATTACCTAAAGCAAAAAAAAGCTTCCACTTGGAAGCTAAATTCAAAATGACCTTGTGCTTTTTTCAAAAAGGCTGGCAGCTGAGGTCATTGGAATAAATTGTGATAGACAGTCCTTCTCTCTGCATAGTTAGAAGGCATGTCTAGTACATGAATTATCACCAAGTAGGGAAAAAACCCCAACAAACAAACACAGCAATGAATATTGTTCCATTTCTTTGTAAAAAAAATGGTAAGTGTAGTCTACAATAATTATGGCTTTCATGAAATAATGTAAGATTTCAGGAACTTTATTTCACTATCAATTATGTTCTACCCTTTTCAATTCTATGTTCATAAATTAATCCTGTTCTTTTTTGGCCTCTACTGTTAATAGCATAAGCATCTGTAACTACATTTCCCCAGCAGGCAGGTCCCAGCTGCACAGAATATTATGTAGTGTTGTTTAAAAATATATATTTTAGTTGTGTTAAAGCCCACTAAATCACTGAGTCAAAAACAATGACATAGAAAAGAAGCCGGAACTGCTAGTGAGTGTTTTAACTGAGACTTATATGTGCAAATTGAAAGCAAACTCCTCACTATTCACTTTCGTATGGAAATTGTTAACAGTAATGTCAGAAGACAATTCTCAAAACAGTATTTTTTTCAATTCATTCTCTTGCAAACACATAAGCAACCTCTGTCAAAGGATTTTAACCTGTCAATAGGACTGCATGAGTCCTTAACTTGTTTCTATAATAGCAGCTTTTCACCAGAATATTTTGTTCTACAGATTCTTATTTTTAACATCTGCCTTTTTTGGGAGCAGCTTAATGTTAAGATAAAAAAATACACTTGGGGTTTCAAAGCAGGTGGAAAAACTCACAGTTCTGATTAAATGAGAACTGCTTCTAATCGTGTTTTCCACTGTGCCTTAGAGCATCCTACATAAAGAACAAAACACATCTTATCACTTCTGAAACATTTAAAGAAGAAAAAAGTGTGGAAAAAAGAGTACATGTAACTTACCATTAAAGTTTACTGCCCGGATATAACTAAGTAGTTCTTTACCATCAATTGTGCTCATCCTCGGGCATAGACCAATGTATCCAGGACAGAGATCTTTATGCATGTTGTGTAGTGCATAGGCCATGGAATACACTGCATCAATTACAAACTGAACTTTTCCTTCTTGCTCATAGGCTGAATCTCTTGCAATTCTTTCTAAGCCTAAGGAAGAAAGAGAAAGAGTCAGTTTACTTCTATTTCTCTGTGTGTGTACGTGCATGAGTATTTGCATGCAAAAATTCGCAGTAGAACATAAATAATTACAGTCAGATTAATAGGGAAAGTTAGGATTCATCTATCTGTCACCTAAATAAACAAGACAAGGCAAAATGTGGCCATCTGGTTTTGCCTCTAATCATTGTAAACTGTGCCAGGTATATAAACAGTACGTTGAGTTCTGGGGTGGGAAAGAGGACAGACGTTTCATTATCAGAAAAAGAAATACAGATATATGTATTTCTACAATCCAGTAGAAAAACTCTTTCCACCTTATTGACTTTCGTTCAACAGCTGTTTATTGTTATTTATAGGACACTTCTACAGTAGTCTGCTATTCTGTTTTAGATAAATTTAAGGTTATCTTGATTTTTATCCCTATTTATTGTTTGATAAACATTATTTAAACATGTCAAGGAAAAAAGCTGGATGCTTGCCAAGTGATGTGGCCATCTGTCTCCATATTGAAAAGTGCTTATTCTGAGAGTTTTTCCTGTATTTACTAGTGAATTATGCTTCACACTGAGAACCATGTACTGTCTGCTATTTCTGACAGGGACATTTTTCCTTCAGAGGGAATATAGAGCAAATCAGTACATTATGAAATTCTGATTCTGCAGGAATTTCCCACATGGATGTCCGAATCCAGACAACCTTTTACAGTCATATGTGATAGTGCTACGTGGAAAAATTAAAAAGTAAATTTCAGGAAAATTATGTTTTAAGTAGAGTACCAACATGAAAACCCATGTCCTGTAGAGGAATTCAACCACTGATTTCAAAGGTTCAAAATCCTCATTCACAAAGGGAAAGAGAGCTCTGCAGTTCTCGGCGTGAAATTTGCCCTGCTGAAATCTACAGTCAAGTTCCTATTGACTTAGTGAACACAAGATTAAATACCTAGGTTATCTACCAGATTAACAACTCATTCAGTTTTAAAATAATGCATTCACATTATTTAAGACTATTTAGAAATGAATCAAAAGTTTATGCACTTTTTTTATTATTTTAACTTTCTACATATTTTTTTTTTATGTTTCTTTTTTATCTCTGAACACAGGTTTTTATCAGTTCAAGATACCAATTTTGGTGTATCCAGGTCTTTAAAAGTGCATTGTTTATGCCTCAAATATACTGTATGTAAGACCTTTCTTTAGACAATGTATGCAAACCCATATGACATGAAAAAAAAAGCCAGGGAGTCTACTCAGAAGCCTTTCTTTTGTTTGCCTGCTGCACTTCAGTGCCACCATCTCACATTACAATGATAACGTATGAACAAATTTGTAATCCTACTATCAGCAGTGTTTTGTGCTTTAAACATCCCTGAGCACTGGGAGATACAAATAGCCTTGAAAAATCATGATGTACTTTTATTTCTCCTCAGGAATTACTTAAAAAAATTAAAATCGCTACCTTTTGAAAAGGTATTAACCATTTGGAGAGGAAACCATATAACTCATTTTTGTGATTTGTTACAATTAGCTTCATAGACACGTTTCAAGACATGCTATCTCATGATTAGCAAATAATTAGTAAATAGTTCAACTTTACTGCAAATAAACAAACAGAAAAACTTTTCCTTGCACATGCTGAAAATTACACAATCAGATGCAATGCATTTCGCAGACATAAAAGAAGATATGAAGAAGAAAGATGTTTTCATTAGATTGCAACTTATTAATTTATTTAACTTGGGAACTAGCTTCCAACAGTAAATGATGGGTAGAGCTCAGGATCCCTACCCTCATTATTCCTGCCTTGTTAAGGACTAATGGACAAGAAGTGAAGGACAAGTCTTAGGGAACTGCTGCAGACACACAGCAGTCAATATCCTGCATGTGCTCCCAGGACCTTCGTCATCCTCTAAACAGGACGCTCAGGACAGGAGGAATTTGAAGGACATATATCCATTTTAATTGCTAAGCCAAATATAATGCCCTTCATACATAAGATGTGTATGTTGAATGGTGGGGAGTTGATGAAAAACAGAAAGGAATAATTTTCTATAATAAATGCTAAGTCATAAAAACTATAGAAGTTGCAAACACTTATGCTAGTACACTGTACTAAGTGGTGCAGATTTTTAAAGGGGAAAAAAACCCCAGTATTACACTCCCTTATGTTATACTGTAGTTTAAACACACATAGGGTTTGCATAAATTTCTTCTACAGCATAACATTTTCCTTTCACTCCTCACAGATATATGATCAAAAACTACTTTATCATATAAATTACAGAAAAATAAAAGAAAAGTTTTTATTAAGGCTGAATGTATTTCGTTACATACAAAGGGGTGATGAATACCACAGAATTATCACTTTTAAACCTGTCAAACCAGATTGCCTAGAAGGCAATAAACAGGAAAAGTCTCTGCACTTTGCATAACTAAAAAAACCCCACAATAAAATGGATTATGTGTTCTTTCTTTTTGATGTTTCTCTTCATGTTCTTTTTCTAGAATTCTCAAAAATTTATAATAATAATTTATAAAGATGACAAGAACTCACCAAATTAAATTACATTACACTGCCCTAAATAAATTTTAATGTATAGCAGTAAAATTATGCATATTGTCTAAGACATAAATATGGTCAGCTACTACAGAGATAATATTACACGTTTGGAAGACATGTTTATAATTTTTCTTCAGACCTGTGTATCAAGTAATAATACTTTCATTTATAGCTTGCCTCTGAGCTCTACAAGGCATGTTTCTACACACATTGGTGTCTTGAAAGAGTATTACAATTTGTATCTCAAAACAGAAATATTTTAATATTCTGTATATAATACTTCTTAATTATCATTTCAATTTTTCATTCTAATTTTTCCTCTGGAATAATTGCTTAGTCTGTGTCTTCATCAAAAAGAATGAGGAGGTGTTCCCAACTCTTGAACCTGGGCACTTGATACCACCATGGTCTGACAGTGTGTCGAGAACTGAGACAAGAACTGGGCTCACATCATCTCTCCTTATTCTGATCTCCAAATAAAGGAAACCCAGGGAAATGTGCCATAGTACTTTCCAACAGGTTTTCCAAACAAACTGTTGAGAAGTGCAAGCTTGTGGGGAATTTCAGCAAGATGTCAAGACTTTCTCCAACCAGTGGAGAAAATACATAGATACGTGTATTTATGTTATCATCTTAGGCTAAAGAAGAGCTAGGAGAGGTGTTACACCAGCCCAGGAAAAGTGTCAGCTGTTCCTGGCTCCTTCCATTTGAAGTCTTTTTTGCGAACCCTAGAGAGAGTACAGGAATGATCCTCTAAGAGCCTGTACATGTGAAAGAGTTGTTACAGCTACTCTTGCACTTCCTGAGCAACAGCGATGAGCTGGACTGTTGCAGGAAGTATCACCTCCACACCTTCTAATAATTTCCCCCTTTGTTCCTGTAGTTCTTGTGCTGCAGGAAAAATTGAGCATCCTGCTCAAGGTGGTGGAACTCACTTGTGATATGGAAAGTTAAGGAGCATAACAGTAGTAAGGTAAAATGTGGATTATATGGATGAGGGCATGTGGCTGGGACTACAAATCTGGGAGGGAAGGCAAAGCAGGTGACATTGTCAATTCCCCAGGTATGAACTGGGAATCAAAAGATTTCAGGGAACATAATCAAGAGAAATTAGGCCTTTACAATAATAAATTAAAATGTATCTTAATTAAAAATTTAATAACAGCATACAGTAAGCAAATAAAGATTAATGTAATATAGCAAAGATAATGAATTCATGCATGGGTGATGATATCACCTGTGGGATACAAACAACTATCCTAAACAATCAAAACTTAAGTTGCCGATCTCACCAACAGGCAACTAATCTGCTCAGTGATAAATGTTGCATAATTCATCTAAGTTTTAGAAACCATGTTCTTAATGATGATCTTAAAGCATACGTAGAAGAAACTTCTGCTCATGTATAAGTCTATGTCAATAGGAAAGCTTCAGAGCAGAGTTCCTAGTTATTATTCTCTTCATTCTAAATAAGGCAAATGGATATACCTGTTTTGTAACTCATGATACAGAGGCAAAATACTTACTTATTTATTTAACTGCCTTGTTTCTGGAAATTACTGGTTCACCTAACATTTCTGAGCAATCCTATTCCTGCTGTCTTGCAAATCTTTCTTCTCCATTTACCATTATTGAAAGCAATCTATGTAAAAGTGCAGCCTACATTATCTCTCATGATTATTTCTATAGTTTCAAGAATTCATCCCATGTATCTAGTTAAAATCTTAATTTATGCTACTTGAAGACCAAAGGTTGAAGTCAAGGACCTTGTATACATACAACGGTTGGTTAGAGCTTCAGACTGGAACAATGTTGTGAGGGTGCAGGGTTTGAGAAAGATTTTGTGCACTGGACAACTCCAGGAGACAGGAGTGGGGCCCCACTGATATGGGGATTCAGCATGCATGGGAATAGGATCTTAATTTTCACAGAATAATCATCAAAATTTAGGTTCCAAGCTTAGAAAAATAGTGCAGTCAGAGACAAGAAAGTACGAACACATAACTAGAGCTCAATGTGCGAAATAGGATGTTTCAGGGTGTTGTCTTGATTTCCTAATCTCTAGTCAATGGCTTTTTTTTTCCTTGTCAATCTCCTTTATTATCATTTTTTTCTTTGTTTTTTCTAGGACTTATTGGAACACAACCAGCCAGCTCACTTTTCTTCTTCAGTTCAAATACTGGCTCAGTGTAAGCCTTCTTCCATTGTTTTGGGGTACTAATTCTCAAAAGCTTATCAAAATCAAAGCTAAAAAATCAGAAAACTTCCAACTTTCCTCTCTGCAAACTCTCGGGTGGAAACTATAGAAATGTTCTTTTTAATAACTCTCACCTTTACTTGTTGCAATGTGTCGTTGTCTATCACTTAGTAAAAATGGAAATTACTTTTTCATCATGATCTGGTAAGGTTAAATCTTTTATTTCACTAGCATAAAAATATTAATGTAATACTTCTGATTTTTCTGTATGATTATTGATACATCTAGCAATGGACTAATATTCTATGTCTGCTTGAAAAACTCAACTGCTGACTATAGATTTCCATTTACACTATTTTAAGCCATTTATTTCTATGTTTTCTATTGCTTGATTTATGTATCTTACACTTATGGCTGGTAATTTTCATCAAAATCAGTATTTATTGGGAAAAAAAAAGCTTAAAAACAAACACACAAGACTTGCACATCTTGTCCTTCAGTTGGGGAACAGCAATGTGAACAATTGGCTTAGCAGTGACAGAAGTCCCATTGCAGGAGGGCGAGGAATCTCCTAACCATGGATTTGTAACCAGCAAGGAAAGTTGCCTTTCTGAGAGATTGTATTCCTCCCTTCTTTTCACATTCTCGTCCACTCTTCTGTCTCTTTGTCCCCTCTCGCATGTGCCAAGTGACAAATCAGCTCTTTTATGGACTGTGCTCTAAACAATAAATAAAAGATAAATCTTTCTGGGGTAATGGTGGGAGGACATGTAATGGGGGGGAGAAAAGTGACAATAAAAATTATTGTGAAAATGATAGCAGGCAAAGCGGTTAATTATGAACAGCTTTTATTCTATTTGCTTCCCTTTACCTGCTTTTGTTATATATGCTTGTGCATAATTACTGCTTAAAAACGGTGCATCTATGCAACTCTTGGGTTTTATTTTCCAAACTTCTGTTTTGACAAGTCTGGATCTTGGATATCTAGCAACATTTTTTCAGTTCACAGTTACAATTCACATTTTTTACTCACTGCTGAATTATTTATCCCCATTATTTGGCTCACAAAACAGTTTTACTTAAGTTGCATTTGGAAGCAAATGAAATCAAAGATAAATATTATTGTGTTGAGATCGATCTTTCTGTGCATGCCAATCACAATCACCAGTAAATCACAATAATTTGTAAGCGGGCTCCCGCTACTCTTCAGCTCAGGCATGATAGTCCTCTGTTTGTCAGAATTGGTTAGAAAGTCCCGTCTTTGCAGCAACAGTTTTTTCCTCAGAAAGTTGGCATCTGCAACTGTAAGCCATTTCAGCAGGCTCAGCAGGAAGCACCAGGAGCATATGTTGCTCCCATTTAAGTCTTCCCAACTATTCAGCTGTCTTCCTTACACATTATAGAACTCCCTGAACAAATAATGCAATAGAGATCATCATGCTCTGTTACTCAAACTTAAGGGGATGATATACTTTTATGGTGGGGGAGTGAGTTGAGTTTTCTAATAGCTGCACGGTAACTCTGATGCTTGCTTTGTGCATGAGTTAGTTTGCAGAAAGCATGACAAAACCTGCAGCTCCTCTGTAATAGCATGGTGTCAGTTTAGGAAGCAATTCAGAGAGGAAGTTAAGGATTATATCAATTTTCTCAGCCATTCCAAAATGAAAATTGAGAATGTAAAAGCACTGATAGTGAAATGAAACAGTTTGACGGTCTACTCTTCCCCAACAACTGACAGATGTGGTTTTGTGGTTTAATGAACTGGCACTTGATGTAATTTTTCTGGGGTTATGCCTCTTTATTCCAACTCACAAAACAAAAAGGAAAACAAAACTGCAAGGCCAATTAGCAAAAGTCAGAGAAAGAAACAGTTTTTCAATCTCTAGAATAATGTGGAGATTTTAAAATACTTCCTACCCAGAACTGGGGTGCGACCTCACATTTTAAAAACACTTTTCAAAGAGGAAATAACAAAAAGAACATTCCATGTAAGTGAATATGTTTCAATGATTTTCACTTTAACATCACCATAAATGAGAAACTAGCTGTTTTGTTTGCCTGGCTCTTTAAATGAAATATCTTAAAAATTCTATCCCTGACCACAAACATTTTTCATTGGAAATACCATTCCTGACCTTCAGAGTAAATCAGAAATTTGTTTCAGCAAAACACTTCTAACAGATGCACAATAGTATATATCAAAGTAGAAATAAACCATTATTTTAGTCATACTGGGTTTTTTTTCTACTATGACGTGACATTTACTAGAGTGTTTTCTCTTAGAAAAACAAACTGAAGTTGCTTTGCTAATAGAAGATTCTTTTTTTCCTCATTTCTGTGTTTCGAGAGAGCCCCTAACAACAGTTTGAATGTTGTTATCAGAGTGAAAAACTTTCCCTTTTTTACTTAATGCCTTCACGTTGCTTAATTATAGCTCCTTGAAACAGCGTATAGAGTTGGAGAACACAGGCATTCAGAACTCTCAAACCTTTAAAACCTGAGTCTACTACATCTAACAGCAGCAGTATTGTGTAAAATACCATCTTGCTGAGCCAAGATTTGCTGCGATGTACATGTTAGGCTAAACAGTAACGACCGCATTCAAATAATGAGGAGACGCTGTTGGATATGGTTTCTGCCAACCACACAAAGAAGCGCACCAAGTGTTTAAAAGAAAAGGTGTATCAAAAATACAGTGGGATAAGCAATATTTCTTTCAGGCACATCCCTAGCCAGTATCAATAGAATTGCCCATGTAGGAAAACATTATTTAGTGTGGACAAAACCTGAAGCTGGGTATAACGTTTTAAAAAGTTGTATGTCCTTGTTATTAACAGATTGCAGCTTTGAAACTGCAGGCAGGGCATTAACAATGTCACTTCCAGAAGATTTTTCGTCTCTAAAAATGGTGCTCTGGCAGAGATCGGTTCTGTGCCCGTTCATTTTCTAGCTACAACATGTCTGACAACCTGAGAGCACATACCCACTTCAGAAACACCTGCAGAAAGAAGGAAGACCCTGTATAAGTTTAATAGAAGGGAGAGGCTCTATTGCATTACCTAGCAAGGATCCACAGCAATTAATAATTCTGACATCACAATAGGTTTTGTTAGATTTTCTCCGGGTTTTATGCCAGAGGGCAAACCACAGTCAAGTTTTGCAACGCCTTCTTTACAGTTCATTCCATGCGTTCTGCAGGTTTCCTAAATATTTACATAGTCATTTAACTATCACTCAAGTCCCTTCTTGCTGCTTCTGTTTTTGTTTTAGAAAAGACACTGAAGCCAGAGATTCACATCTCAGTTTTGCTTGAGTCTTACACTTCTGCAAATTTTGTACCATGTATCATTTAGAAGTTAGTGAGCCACTGCCTCTTTCATTCATCTATATTTCCAGGTTTAGTATTTATTAAAGTAATGCAGTTGATTTGATTCTGTCTTACTATGGTATTGCACTTTTTTAACCCTCTAATTATATCTATTCTGCTTTACTTATAAAAATAAAAGTCTAATGCAGAAGTAAGTTCAATTTATATATCTATCAGATATAAGATTTTATTTTACATATATCAGTATATAGTAACAAACAAAATTCAGTTTCATATATAAAATCATGAGTTTTACCATTAATTATCATTCCCTAAATTCTACAAAAATAGGGAATTTCAGCCTCAAAAGTTGTCAGTTTGATTTGTGAATGAGGAATGTTATTTTACTGATTTTTGACAAAATCAAAATGGTACAGGAAAAAAATACGTTTTAACTATGTTATAAAAAGAGGTGTGTTTGTCATAATTAAACCATGTCAAAAGCTTTATTTGAGCTTTATGAACAAAAGAACATGAAGATAAAGGAGAAATATTGCTTACTGTTTGTTAACAGTAACACAGAGATCTAAGGACTACTTGATCAAAGACATTTTAAATGTTGTTCGAACTTTACCTTTCAAAGTTAGGTCAAAGTTTTAGATTCTACCTTGGATTTCTGTACCAATAAATAATTTTTTCATTAATAATAGCAGATAAAAGAATGCAATAATGTGGAAGTATTTGTCGGTCTCCATCCTACTCAACTTCTATAAAGTCTATGAATATTTGCCACATTTCTGTATCCCATTCATTTCATGACTGGGATCCAAAGACATGCTGAATTATTCAGTCCTTCACGCCAGTAACCTAGCACATTTCTTTAGGTATGTACGATAAGCAAGAACATGAAATTTTGGAGAAATCACACATTTCTTTATCTCTCAGCATAGTGTCAGTATACAGGTGAGTGCTAGCGTGAACAAGAAAATACTTTGCTGATTTTCTCAAGTTTAAAACAAATCCAAAAAAAGGGGCATCTTTTCAGATCTTGAGGTGAGTATGTAGACAGAACCTACATTTTCTAATACAAATTACATATGGGAATTTCTAACTATGGGAAGAAATTGCTAGTGTACTAGTCCAGGCACACAGGTGGAAATAACCGATATTACTCTAAAACCCCACAGGCTACAAACACTTCTGATGCAGACTTCAGTATATAACTACAAAGCCTATAGAAATGGCTATCAGAAAGAGCAAAGATTCAGTACAAGCAACTGAATTTATTCATTGTCTGCTGGCATGTAATCTCAGAGGTCCTTCAGTGCATAGCAACAGTGTATATAAAAATCCTCTCCTCTGCTTATTAACCATGAGAACTTTTAAGTTTAAGCTTCAGACCAGAAACTCTGGGGACTTTTTTCCTCAGGAGTATTATTTTTAGTTACTAACTTGGTAGAGATCCTGCTTAAGAAAGGCCTTCCTTGCAGTTGGAAAGGATTTGTTGAAAATATAAACAGACACAGAGTTATCCAAGTGCATCACTTTCTTAAGTATTTGTGACCACTATTTAGTATGAGTCTATTTGGAGACTAAAGAGTTACGTTGCAGCAAGCCCTCACCATAAATGTTGCAATATCTGAACTAGTCATATTAACAACTACTGACCAGAGGTTTAAGCATTTTCCTTCAGTTTGATGAGAAGCTCCACAAAAGCAGATTAATTTAGGCTACAAAGAGCTCATAGTCAGCTATTTACCAAAGAGAAGTCAAGTGTTAGTTTGAGATGTTATTATGCCCCTTTCATCACCTATAGATACTTGTTACTAATCCTTCTGTAGGAATTTAAGGCCTCTTCAGCTAAGCTGATGGAAAGAGCTTTATATAGAAGCCCCTTCTCTGATATCAGAGAGCTGGGCTGAATCCTACATCAGGTGAGGACCATGTGTGATGCATGTCTGCTCTGGCTTGGCTTGAAGTCTGCAAACGAAGGGGCAGCAAAATGCCATCAGGGCCATTTCTGCAATGAATATTTGATAGCTTGTTTATGCAGAGAATTTAAATATAGATTTGGAAAGTACTGTGAAATCCCACTCAGACTAAGTGTTTTGACATTATGATTTCACATCAGGAATTGAATAACTTTGGTTGCTCCTGAGAGGGAGATTTCATCAGCTTGTGGTATTTCCTTGCAGTTAGTTGCTTAAGAAGGATGCATCTCATGCAGCTTTACTGACCTAACAGTTAATTGTATAACCTAAAGAAAGCTTTTTTTGTTTCCAAGGACAAGATTCACCCTCTCTGAAAATAAGCATTTAATAAAATGGGTTAATATGCCCTCCTGAAAAGACTTTCTTGTGTGACTAGCTTAGACTACATAGGTAACTCCTAGAGAACCAGTATTATGCAAGATAAATCCCAACTAAAAGAAAAAGACGAGTCTGTTGTTAATCTTGAATTTAAATGGAGATCAATGAACAAATCATCCCTTTTGTCAAGCCTTGCATATAATCATAAACTGGTGTCCAGCATTTCCATTGCAGAACGGCTTCTCGTCCAGTGTTTAAGCTTCTCTGCCCCCACGTACTTCATTCACTTCCAGGTGTTGCTCCCTTAATCCAAGACCTGAGATTCCCTCAGCCACCAGCCCACTCATCCCCCCCCTCCTGCTCATCCTTAGTGGCCTGTATGACTTTCCTTTGCTTACTCTGTCATCATCCCAGTGCTCTTTAATCACATTTTGCTGCAGGACTGTGTGACAGCTTCGCAGTCCTCAGATGAAGCTTATTGCTACTATAAAACAGTATTTCACATGCTATCTGCTGTTCAGTCAGCTGCTATGGGGATAGAGGCTCAGATCCAACAGAACAAAAATTCGGTTGTTATGTTTTCTTACAGTTGTTGCAAGGACTGACGGTAGCTATAAGATTACTTATATTAGATTAATATATATATTAATATTTAGATTATTTATATTTAGATTAATTCACAGGCCTGTGTGTTACTGTTAAGGGCGCAATTATGCAAAAAGATTTCAAGACAAATGCAATGAAAATCAGTGTGAAATGAAAATAAATGTAATAATAATTCTTAAAATAATTTCACTATGAGTTACTACTGGGGTTGTATTCACAGTATCAACTTTCCAAGAGGAAATTTTTTGAGCTGGACAAGATAGAAGTACTCATGACAGAGTTCATATGTGGAAATATGTAGCTTTTTTCAGGAAGAAACTGTGGGAGGATTTTTTCAACTGCAACCAAAAAGGAAGGGAAAGATAAAATGCTTTCTTTCACAACAAAGGGACAACTACCAATTTAAGCATGTAAGAGAACAAACAGTAACTTTTTACAATATTAAAAGCTGAAGAAAATGTTCCATTAACTTTTCCATTTGGCCTATCCACTGTGTCTTCCTGCTGTGCCCCATTTTAATGATCCCATCACACTCCAAGAAGTAGGGCATGGTAAGGGAAAAAGTGTAACCAGTAGGAAAAAATGCTACAATGTCATAGAAAATTAAATACTATTTTGTTTCCATTTTTCACTTTTCTATAAGACAAAGGCAATTTTTGATGGTCAGAATGGAAAATGTGTGTTCAAGAGCTTTGAATTGCTATAGGCTATAATTTTATCATGTATTACTGTCAAAGAAAACCTCTGTGATTTTCTGGATATGGTGAAATATCACTTTTTTCTACGAGCTGTGTAGACAACAGCTGAAACACAAGATTTTCAACAGGTGAAAATCTGTATTTTCCCCACTACTCTAATTAAAGGCGTTTCTTCAGGACCTGATAAAAATAAAAGCATCATAAATTAGAACTAAGCAGCTAGTTAATGGACTGCATGATCAACAGGACATGGACAATTGGCTTCTGGAAGGAGATTTCAATCTAAAACAGGAAGACAGTTTATCCACAAACACTACTCTTCCCACAGCCTAGAAGATAGTTAGTTTAATCACAAACTAATTAGAACTGATTGGCTTCATTGCTAAATTAAGGACATTAAAGGGGTTTGCTCCTTCAGCAGGTTTGCTGCACACACTCCATTGGCAGCATTCTTACAGCTGCACATATCCCATCCTCACCGGGGCAAAACGGTGACAATCACAATCTTGGAGAAAAGTTCCTCCATTGACGGTGCTGTCCATTTCAGATACAGAGAATCAATTTGCTCTACTTTCTCCTTCTGCATGAATCAGGACAATTATCTACAAAGAATGGGGTGGAGAGGAGGGAAAGACTTGTCTGGAGTTGGTATTTTGGAGGTGGGGGGTAGAAGATATGCTGTCAGAACTTTTGCAGCAAATTTGAAAATTATCTTGGCTGAGACATGCTAAATTAGATAGTGCTGAACAAGATGCTTGTGACTAAGCAACAAACAACACCTAGAAAAATATAAAGGTCCCTACAGTACAGTTTAGGTATCTAATATTAAAAAGTAGCCAAAAACATCCATAACTGCATAAACACCTTTAAATCTCAAAACTTTACCAAAGTATCTGAAGTTCTGTTATTTCACACAGCTAAAAACAGAGCTGGTTTTAGGATTTGAGGGCCTTTCCTCTCTGCCAAGGGCCATCTAGAATTCTCAGTACAAACAAGTTTAATTCCTCACAGGGGATAAATCCAATAAATACATCTGAGTACACCAAATTTACACTGAGTTTAGCACAAAATATAGACAAGTGATACTCACTCTTTACTAAAAAGTCTTAGTGATTTAGCACTTTCTCAGGAATCAAATCCCTCCTTTAGGTGCTAGTACACTAGTAATAATAACATAACAAATATGCAAAGTACTGTTAAAGTGCAGACTTTCTCTTGATAGGAGGTACTCACATTGTCATATTTTACATACCTATATCAACAAAGCCCCTAGCATGAACTGTTACGAGCACAGTAAGGCTTCGGACTTGCAATTCACTGTATAAATTTGTGACGGTATTCTGAGCCTGAAGTTTTGTTTTTTCATCAGTGATTTCTACTGGCAGTAGGTACCCCAAAAAAGCAAATCTTTAGTAATTTGTTCATATCACTGTAACACTGAGACATTGAGCACCTACTTGGTTGTTCTCATGTACTCTGAAATCAAATGAAAAAGGACATGACTTTTTAGGTATTCTGATTCTTGCATTGAAAGCAAAGACCACCTGTGATGACCATTGTATTATCATAAACTTATTATAGTAACTTAAGGCTGGTCAAAAGTCATTTTTCACCTGATCTTGAACAGAACTGAAATGCTCTCATCTACTTTCTTACAACACATCTTACAACGATAGATACCCTTTTGGAGAAATCAAAACTCCTCCACAGAATGCCACAATCTTGTGCATTTCATGTTCCAATTTACCAAGTGCAGTTTGATCTCATTTTACCAAGGCTGTTTCATTTCTCCTTATTCTTATAACTTGTATCATAACCTTTAGTCTACAGACTGATGGGAAAAGCCTCAAAATCATTTAAGTGTTTCACTACTACATTAGATGTGTAAAAGTGTTTTGAGCCCTTCTAGATAAGAAATATGTCAATAAACTGGAGCAGGTTCAGCAGAGAGCTGCCAAGACGTTCAGGAGGCTGGAGCACATGCCCTGTGAGGAAAGACTGAGGGAGATGGGTTTGTTCAGCCTTGAGAAGGAATGACTTTGGGGTCAAATCCCCCAAACAGCAAACCCCAGTGCCTACAGGGAGATGGAGCCAGGCTCTTCACAATGGTGCATGATGAAAGGACAGGACATAATGGGCATAACTGGAAACAAGAGGTTTAGAATGGTAAAAACTATTTTCCAATGAGGATGCTCAGGCAGCAGAATAGGCTGCCCAGAGAATATATGCAGTTTCTCTCCATCCTTGGAGGTTTTCAAAACCTGACTGGATCAAGTCCTGAGTCACCTGGATATAACCTCAAACTGACCCTGTTTTGAACAGGAGGTTGGACTAGAGACCTCCTGAGGTCCCTTCCAATCTGAAATATCCTGTTATCCAATATTCAGATACCACTGCATCAAAAATGTCTTAGCCAATTCTACTGAACAATCCCAAGTGCCTACATACATATGCATATGTACAGATGCATGTGCTCATGCAGATGAGCATGTGGAAATCCACAACAGTCTAGAATGACCTCATTTAGGAGGGAGCTCTGGGGGCATCCCAAGTGAAGAATTACCCCCCTCTCACATTGTCTCCAGACCCAAAAGGCAGGTTTGGATAACAAGAGTTCTGGCAACGGGGCCTTTTGGTGATTTCTCTCTCAGTCCTTAGATGATTAGGAACAGTTCAAGGCAAACAGAAAACCAGGTGGATTTGCATGAAAAATACTACCAGATTAGACCTCATCATGTAAGATATCTGCATCTTTAAGGACATGTTACATAGACAGGGGTACAATACATTTAATGTTGCCAGGTTGAATGCTTTTTATTGCAACTACTGTATAACTTATTGGGACAATTGTGTAAGTAAGACTGTTTCACTCATTCCTGTGAGGCTGGAGTTCTGTGACAGTGGGAGGAAAAAAAAGTTTACTGATGGAAAGTGATGGTGAGAACCTTGGTCCCTTTTTAAAAATGTTTCAAACATTTTAATTGGTACAGAGCTCACTCACTGTGACCTCAGCGGATAGCGAAGTTTTTAAAAAAAAAACATAATGTATTTTGGTAAGATCATTTTTAAGCCAACGGACTGATCTGCAAGTGACTAGTTTCATGACTGTGAGCATTCAGAGCTCTTGGCACTGACCTCTTCTGCTGGCCTTGATCAACTCCGTTTCAATGGAAGTCAACTGAGTAAGGGTGATTTACAGCCCCTCCAATTTTGTCTCAAAGTCTGGTGTAATATGAAAATGCTAGAGGGGTAAGGACAAGAACTTTATTTTTTTAAGACAAATTGCACTATTTTTTGTTACGGTAGACTGATTGTTTCCTTCCAGGAGACCAATTCTGACGTTCTCTATTTTAATTTAATCGGAGAGGGCACCTGAAGGGATAGAAATTCACACACAACCTAGATCATGTAGCTCAGGGAAGCTCTGGTCATCCTTTCATTTTAATATTCTCCAATCTCGTGGGGACATACACTAAGGTAATTACTATTAATATATAACACCTGATATATAATTCTCAAGATGACCATCACTGTAAAGAGTGTAAACAGTATTTTGTAATTTATGTTTCCCAAAAACTATGTTCAAACCTAAAATAGATCTGATAACATTCAGAAAGAGCAAAAGAAAGGGATGGGAGTGAAACACAGTAACACAGTAATTACTATTCAGGATGGAGAACAACAGAGACCTTTTTTCTAGCTGTAATCACTGTGTAATTACGGCCCCACAAGCAAGGCAACATATATATAGAAACAGCTAGAAATTAATGCCTTGCTCTATGCTATAAATTTGTGGTCTCTTCAGGCCTTTTATCTTAATTACCCTTATGGACAATTGCAAATCCCTATTTTTCAATCTGCAGCTCTCTTCATCAGTAGCACCATCCAGAGGTACATGTTACTGCTCTGAAGAAGCCAGTTTACTAAAAAAAAACCATGGAGAATGACAAATACAAACATTTATTTATTTATTTATTTGAAATAAGACAAGGAATGAGGACAAAGTGATTACCATTTGTGCATGAGAAATTATTCAATAGCAAACCAAAAATAAAATATTTTTTCACATAATTAATTAATAAACATACATCACAGCTTCTTAACATGAAAACGGCATCCAGTTATCTTCTCCTATGATTTCAACCTCTTAATACCCTGGCTTTGGGAAAGCCTTGTCAAAGAGGGATAGGAACTTCATCAACAGGTTCCTCAGAGTAAAAAACATTTTGAGATTTCTCTTTTCTCCATTGATTTATACATATTATTTGGTCAGGACACTTAAGGAAAACAATTGAAATCTTAATGAAATCCAAGTGATGCCATTCCACATTGATCAGTGGAAGATTTGGACAATAACAGTTGTGGAAAGATGTGATAGCTGAAAGATTATTTTCTTGTTTTGGTGAATAAACCTATTAATTTATCCTTATTAGTTATCATCATTATTCAATGTAAAATTAAAAAGCAAACAAAACGTGTTCTACACAAAAAGTATTAAAACTGTGTATTTTGGTGATTGGTTAAGGAGGATGAATTTGTCTTTATTACACATTTTTCCACTGCTGTAAAAAATCCTATCTTTAGAAATGTGTAAGTGGCCATCGTCCTCCCAGAGGAGGCTCAGCCATGGTCGCCACTCGGCTGAAAACCGGGGCCAGAAAGAATGTGGCGACACAGACGGAGCTCCTGCTCAGGCACGCGGCTGTCCAAGTATCCGGCTGCAAAGAGTGCCTGAGCCTGTCGGTTGTACCAGAGACCAACGGGGACACCACCTGCGTGCGGTGCGACCAGGTGAGCGACCTGCTCAGCCTGGTGGCAGAGCTGAAAGAGGAAGTGGAGAGGCTGAGGAGCATTAGGGAGTGTGCAAGAGAGAGAGGTGGGTGGAGCCGCACCCTGGCCATCCCTGAAGCAGGGGCAGCTGGTGGAGGCTCCACAAGCAGCGAGGAATCCCCTGTCCTCTTGCTGCCGGGCAGAAGGAGAGGACCTAAGAGATGAAGGGAAATGGAAGCAGGTCCCTGCTTGGAGAGGCCGGCGAATTCCCTCCCAACCTCCCTCACTGTCCCAGCTGCCCTTACACAACAGGTATGGGGCTCTGGAATGTGAGGGACAGGAACATGAGGACCCTGACGAAGGTCCGTCCAAGAGGGTGCCTAGGGTGAGTCAACCAGCCCCACGCATCAAGACATCCTCTGTTAAGAAAAAAAGGAAGATGATTGTCGGAGGGCCCATATGTCGACCAGACCCAACTCACAGGGAAGTCTGCTGCCTCCCTGGGGCCTGGGTGAGAGACGTCACCAGGAAACTCCCTGGTCTGGTTCGGCCCACTGATTACTACCCACTGTTAGTCATGCAGGTTGGCAACGACGAGGTTGCACTAAGAAGCCCAAAGGCAGTCAAAAAGGACTTGAGAGCACTGGGGCAACTGGTCGATGGAGCGGGAGCACAGGTAGTGTTTTTGTCAATCCTTTCAGTGACAGGGAAGAACGCTGAAAGGAACAGGAAAGCACACCTGATCAACACATGGCTCAGGGGCTGGTGCCGTCATCAGAATTTTGGGTTTTTTGACCATGGGGCGGTTTACACGGCACTGGGCCTCCTCGCAGCTGATGGAGTGCAACTGACTCTAAGGGGCAAAAGGATTCTTGCTCATGAGCTGGCAAGCCTCATTGAGAGGGCTTTAAACTAGATTTGGAGGGGGGAGGGGATAAAACTGGGCTCACTAGAGTTGAGCCTAGGGGTAGGTTCAACGTGCCAGAGTTGAAATCGATAGCCCAGCTCAGGTGCATCTACACCAATGCATGCAGCATGGGCACCAAACAGGAGGAGCTGGAAGCCATTGTGCAGTGCGACAGCTATGACGTAGTTGCCATCACAGAAACATGGTGGGATGCTTCTTATGACTGGAGTGCTGCAATGGATGGCTATAAGCTCTTCCGAAGGGATAGGCAGGGAAGGAGAGGTGGTGGGGTGGCTCTGTATGTTAGGGAGTGTTTTGATTGCATAGAAATCAAAGACTGTGAAGACCAAGTTGAGTGCTTGTGGGTAAGGATGAGGGGGAAGGCCACCGAGGCAGATATCCTACTGGGAGTCTGCTACAGACCACCCAACCAGGATGAAGACACAGATGAGACATTCTATAAGCGACTGGCGGAGGTCTCGCATTCGCTGGCCCTTGTTCTTGTGGGGGACTTCAATCTACCGGACATCTGTTGGAAGTATAACACGGCAGAGAGGAAACAATCTGGGAGGTTCCTGGAGTGTGTGGAGGAGAACTTCCTGACGCAGCTCGTGAGTGAGCCCACCAGGGGAGGTGCCTTACTGGACCTGCTGTTTACAAACAGAGAAGGACTGGTGAGAGATGTGGTGGTCGGAGGCCGTCTTGGGCTTAGCAACCACGACATGATAGAATTCTCGGTTGTGAGGGAAGTAAGGAGAGGGGTCAGCAAAACTGCTATCATGGACTTCCGGAGGGCAGACTTTGGCCTGTTCAGGTCACTGGTTGAGAGAGTCCCTTGGGAGACAGTCCTGAAGGACAAAGGGGTCCAGGAAGGTTGGACAGTCTTCAGGAAGGAAATCTTAAAGGCGCAGGAGCAGGCAGTCCCCATGTGCCGTAAGAAGAGCTGGCGGGGAAGGCGACCGGCCTGGCTGAACAGGGAGATTTTGCTGGGACTCAGGGAAAAGAGGAGAGTTTATCACCTCTGGAAGAAGGGGCAGGCAACTCACGAAGAGTACAAGGATCTCGTTAGGTCAAGCAGGGACAAAATTAGAAAGGCAAAAGCCCAGCTAGAGCTCAGTCTGGCCACAGTTGTAAAGGATAATAAAAAATGTTTTTACAAATATATTAACAACAAAAAGAGAGGCAAGGAGAATCTCCATCCCCTACTGGATATGGCGGGGAACATTGTCTCCAAGGACGAGGACAAGGCTGAGGTACTGAATGCCTTCTTTGCCTCAGTCTTTAATAGCCAGACCAGGTATCCGCAGGGTATTCAGCCCCCTGAGCTGGAAGATGGGGATGGAGAGCACAATGTACTCCTCATAATCCAGGAGGAAGCAGTCAAGGACATGCTAAACCACCTGGACACCTACAAGTCTATGGGGCCTGATGGGATCCACCCGAGAGTACTGAGAGAGCTGGCGGAGGAGCTTGCCAAGCCACTCTCCATCATTTATCAGCAGTCGTGGTTAACGGGGGAGGTCCCAGAAGACTGGAGGCTTGCCAATGTGACGCCCGTCTACAAGAAAGGCCGGAAGGAGGATCCTGGGAACTACAGGCCTGTCAGCCTGACCTCTGTACCAGGGAAGATTATGGAGCGGTTGGTCTTGAGAGTGCTCACAGGGCATGTGCAGGACAACCAAGGGCTCAGGTCCAGCCAGCATGGGTTCATGAAAGGCAGGTCCTGCTTGACCAACCTGATCTCCTTCTATGACCAGGTGACCCGCCTAGTGGATGAGGGAAAGGCTGTAGACGCTGTCTACCTGGACTTTAGTAAAGCCTTTGACAGCATCTCCCACAGCATTCTCCTGGAGAAACTGGCAGCTCGTGGCTTAGACAGGTTTACTCTTCGCTGGGTGAGGAACTGGCTGGATGGCCAAGCCCAGAGAGTTGTGGTGAACGGCATTAAACCCGGCAGGCGGCCGGTCACAAGCGGTGTTCCCCAGGGCTCAGTTCTGGGGCCAGTCTTGTTCAATATCTTTATTGATGATCTGGATGAGGGGATCCAGTGCTCCCTCAGTAAGTTTGCAGATGACAACAAGTTGGGTGGGAGTGTTGATCTGCTGGAGGGTAGGAGGGCTCTGCAGAGGGATCTGGACAGGCTGGATTGATGGGCAGAGGCCAACTGTATGAGGTTTAATAAGGCCAAGTGCAGGATCCTGCACTTTGGCCACAACAACCCCAAGCAACATTACAGGCTTGGGGAGGAGTGGCTAGAGAGCAGCCCGGCGGGAAGGGACTTGGGGTGCTGGTTGACAGACGGCTGAACATGAGCTGGCAGTGTGCCCAGGTGGCCAAGAAGGTCAACAGCATCCTGGCCTGTATCAGGAATAGTGTGGCCAGCAGGAGTAGGGAAGTGATTGTGCCCCTGTACTCGGCACTGGTGAGGCCGCACCTTGAATCCTGTGTTCAGTTTTGGGCCCCTCACTACAAGAAGGTTGCTGAGGTGCTGGAGAGTGTCCAGAGAAGGGCAACGAAGCTGGTGAGGGGGCTGGAGCACAAGTCTTATGAGGAGCAGCTGAGGGCACTGGGGTTGTTTAGTCTGGAGAAGAGGAGGCTGAGGGGAGACCTTATCACTCTCTACAACTACCTGAAAGGGGGTTGTGGCGACGAGGGTGTTGGTCTCTTCTCCCAAGTACCTAGTGATAGGACAAGAGGAAATGGCCTCAAGTTGCACCAGGGGAGGTTTAGATTGGATATTAGGAAAAATTTCTTCACTGAGAGAGTGGTCAGGCATTGGAACAGGCTGCCCAGGGAGGTGGTGGAGTCGCCATCTCTGGAAGTGTTCAAAAAGCGTGTGGATGTGGTGCTTCAGGACATGGTTTAGGGGACATGGTGGCGCTGGATTAATGGTTGGACTTGATGATCTTGAAGGTCCTTTCCAACCTAGTGATTCTGTGATTCTGTGATTCTGTGATATAAAGATACAAATGGCACTATCATCTACGGTAGACTGATTCCTTCTCAAAAGTGATTTCAAATTATAAAAATTAAATGCACATGATATATATACACACACTGAGTGAATCATATATACTGAATTATTTGTTTACTTTTTTTCTGTTTTTCCTGCCGAGGAGAAATATACACTTTATTAAAGCTTCAGAGTCTGTGACCGATGCCTTTACTATGTAAAGTACTATTTACTATTTTTTGGTGGGAATTATTTCATAAACCAGATTATCCCATAATAATTTTATCACAAATAAATGAAGCAACTTTGCATAGGGAGAAATGGCAGAATCTGACCTATATTTATTTTACTTTATTTGTCCTAGAACTTTCTGGACATAATTCTTGATAAGCTATTTGCTCATAAGAAATTAAAGTATAGCTAGTTGTGACAAGAACCATGATAAGAACTGTCAGTAAGGAAGGGTCAGTTCATACTCAAAATACATATCTGCCAGCATGACATGGAAAATGTACGTGAGTGTCAAGCTGTGCACAAACTATATAATTACCTTTAAAAAAATACACTAAACAGGTCTGGCAGTGTACTGAAGAAGTGGGTTGCACTTAATCAGTGCAATCTAGGAGACCAGACAGTCATGATTGCATGCTTGCTACATTTGAAGAAAAATGTTTGAATAGCTGTGCTAGGACCTGTGAAATGCCGGTGTGAAAAGCTAGTTCAAGACAGCTCTCCAAGAGAAACAAAAATACTCTTGATGGCTGTGTAGGCAAAAATATTTTTTAATAACTTGATGAGAGCAATGACAAAAAGATCAATGATACTTCCTAATAGTCCCACCAGCCCACTCATGCTCCTATTAGTACATAACTGTTTTAGTTATTTGGTATTGGTATCACTCTGGTGTCACTTCTGCCTTCATGGGACTGAGATAAGGCTAATTTTTTTATCCAGGCCAGAGTTCTCAATTGCTAACTCCAAAGTGACTACATTTATCGGTGGATGTCACCAGAATATTGGTAGCATTAAATTTCTACACCATTCAGAATGTCCTTTGGCAGCATCACACACATACACACACTAAAATGAATTATAAGATTCACCTTTTTTTTTAAGATTCTACAGCTGATAACTGTTACTGAAACAACTCAATATTTGAGAGAAGGAATACAATGAAGGTAGTTGGGGTTTTTTTAATTCTAATGTCCCTATCGGTAGAGTCAAAACAGCTTACTATTTTATTTCTCTTTGTTCTAGATTATTCTTAAAGAAAAACTGTAGTCTTTCTTAGGAGCTTAATCTTTTATTCTTTTATGGACATTTTTCTTCCAATTTAAAACAACAGATTCATCCTGGCATACAACCACAATAACAAAAGCTATGTGGATATCATTATTATCACTGATAATAATATAAATTGTAAGTTTGCTGTGTATTGTCCCACTGATGCTAAGAAAGCAAGACATTAAGCAAAGTTACCATTTCTGCTACCAGGAGACACAAACACTTCATCAGGGAAGAGTTTCAGAACATCCCTCTGCTCCATTACTGTTTAACTGCATTAAGTTCCCAGGCAAGCACTGAGGTTTTGATTTGAGCCCGTATAATTTATCAGAGCAGACTCTCAAAAGAGAAAGTCTGTTTAGTCTATCTCTATCATCATAATGGCAGTAGAAACACAAAATAGCCTGTGGCTCTGTGTGAGTTAATTATCTACATCTTTTTTTCCTAGGACACCGTCTTAAAGTACTAACACATTAACCTTGCAGACTGTTCTCTTAGACCTTCTGCACAGCGTGAGATTACTACTAGTCTCAACTGGTTAGTGTCAAGTTCCCTGCTCTCCCGGGTTACTCAGGTCACTCCTCATTGCCTGGAAGATTAATTTCCCTCTTAGGAACAGGGTAAGTTTAAGCGTACAAACATTTGAACTAAGTGATGGAACATATTCTGAATAGAGAAAAACAAAGTGAAACAAATCTACTGTTTGCCCTGATGAAACTGAAACACTATCAGCGAACAAGATTTTTTTCACTAAAATATTTATTCATAACTATTCAAAAAGTATACCCAAAATATCTCCTTTAATAAAAAGAACTAGGACTCTCTAACAATACGCTTTGGTTTGCCAATATCATAAATGTCATAAAAGTTCATTTTTATATAAACACAATATATTTACATTTATATACGATACAGGGGTGAATCTTCTGTAAGTCACCTATATTTATTTTTTCCTTGCCAGTACATTATATAACTAACTTTCTTGTAGGATAATGACTCACCAAGATGTATGAAATGCAAATGCAGTAAACGCTTAGCAGAATATGATAAGTATTACACAATAAGTAAGATACAAAGATTTAAAAAATTAAAATATAATTTGCCCGGTACAACTACATGTTTTCATCTATGCTTTTACTTTTTACTCTTCATTGACTTTGGACAATGGAAATGGGTTCAATAAACTTACATTTTGTTTCTTGGCATAAACACTACACTACTGAAAGAAATATTGATTCATTTAACTGTTCGGAAATGTTGCTCTGTAGCTTCACTGGAAACAGCACATCTTTTGTTATTCTTTCAATTCTGAAGTATTGCTTGGGTTTGCCTTTTAGTAGATATTTGCTGATAATACTCTTGTTAATTAAATCATGCTAACACTCTAGTTAATTAAATTGTAACTTTTGTAAGACAAGTATAACGTATTACTATCATAAAACGAGCACCTTTTCTGAGCAGGACAGAGAGAGCTTGCATTCAGCTTCATTTCAGTTTCCTCATCCTTTGGAACCTATGAGCCTGTTTCTTGACACCAATGTGGAAATCACTGATAACAGACAAGCAGGTGAGCCAAAAGCTTTTAGATCACTGGTCTACAAAACACTGTCCTTCATCAGAAGCCATCATCTTTGTCAACCTGTCACAAAAAATTTCTTCAAGACATTCTGACCTTAAGACTCAAAAGAAGAAAGTGATAAACTACCAAAAAATATGGACGGTGCTTTATATTATGCCCTAATAAAGATGCCTTTGCAAATTTTAGAGATTCTCTTTCCAAGCTCTCACAGAACATATCTGTCACACCGTTTCTGGGAAATACAATAAAACTAGTATTGCCTTTCAGTACAACTTAAATTTTTCAAGTTACCCAGTGAAATGTCTGGTTATGAATAGACACATAAGGCCAAATAATTTTATAAGGCTTGTTGAAAATTTGATCCCGAAGTGGCTTAGTTTTGGAACGAGCAAAAACTGGTCTTTACTAGGAAGAATTTGTGAAAATCAAATTATGTAAGTCTCAGTCATATCTAAGTACTGCATGGCATCTCCAGTGGCTTAAAATAAACTGTATCAAGATGACAGCCAAGCTAATATAGTTGTTCTGTAATGATTTCGGTTACATGGTTGGAAATCCCACAGAAACCCCATTTTGGCTCAACCCTTAGCCCCAGCAACACCACAGAGGTGCCTGGCCCATGTTTGATGACTGCAGTTCAGCAGTCAACCTTGGACAGGACACCTGTGCCTGATGATCACTGGATGGGTGAGACGTACTGCTGCAGCTCCCTGGCTCAGCTCGCCCTCCCAGACATGACTCTAGCAGTTTTCAAAAAAACCCCAATTCTCATCTACAGGTGGCACAGAAAGAAAAAGTTACCTTAGTGATATTTGTCTTACGTCTTCTAAACAACTCTTCAGTAAAAACTGACTTTCAGAAATTGAGCAATGATATGATTTCACCTCTTAAGTCTGCCCCTTCTCAAAGGTTTAATTTTAGCTAAAGTACATTTCAGAAAGGACAACTGCATCAGTACTAGAATTCTTGAGCCAGTATTTTAGTAACTTTACATGCCTTTGTATGACACACTTCTCTTCTAAACAGCTTCAGTAAAATAAACAGCAAGCTCAGCCATTTACACACCTTATTGTCAGTAATCCATTCAATCAGCAGGTAGTTCAGCTATTATTGAATTATTGCTGAAATGTTTTCAGCTTTATTCTTACAAATCTTTTGAGGATATTTGGGGGAATATGATTTCTCTAGTCCAAAAAGAAAAAGATAAAAAAAAAAATGAAATGTTTCTCTTAAAGAAATTTCTAATTATTAAGTGCCAAGAGTAGCATTATTAAAATATATCAGCAGGACTCTATGTTTTACTCACTTCTAAAGCAAAATTTTTCACCCATTAAAACCCAAGAAGCACCCTATCAGATCTTCTAAGTCAACCTATTGGTCATAAAATAAGTAAGCTCAAAAATTAATGAGCTACTGATGTAAGATTAATGCTTGATTATCTTTGTTAAGTTGATAATAGTGACTCTTAGACGGACTTCCCAGAATTAATGGGCCATACGGAATTGACACAGAAATGGCAGCCACTGCTCAATTATTTTCATTACAACTTCTTTATTTAATGATGAAGTGTCATGTGAAGTATGCTATGCTTCACTTTCACTTGATTTGGAAAATATGACTGTCAAAAACAAAGCATCATGGTTCTTTCTCATTTATACTACAATGTTAGCTTGTTTTATCTTTTTTAATGTAGCACGTATTTGTGAGATTGTGTTGGGTACAGGAAAGCAAAAGAATTTGGAACTAAGAGATAAAAACTGAAACAGAAATACAAACTGCACAGCAGTATAAGTTTCTCTGCATTTCCTTCTGAACTGACAGTGAATCAAGGTTACAACAAAAGTAAATATGTTTGGTTTTCTAAAACCAGAATGAGCCAAAAATGCATGACAGATGTCAATGATACAGGGCTAATTATGTCCACTGCATCCAATCAGGAGACATACGCAGGCTGTCCTTCTGGTGTGAGTGCTTTAAATTCACCTATCTTTACTCAACATGGCTATTACACTTATTATTGGTTTTCTTTCAACTCAAGTTCACAGTCAGGAAGACACTTAAGGAAAGTAATCATACCCTCCTGATTTCATTACCTCCGTAGACTTAGATAGACTTAAAGGTAATATGAAAAAGCAGTGAAGACCAGAAAAAAACAGAGATTATTCTGAACTATGGTTGCCACAGTTATCATAAACCCTCCATGGTATCTGACATATCCTCAAAATAGCCCATCTCCCTCCCTCAGTAACAGTTTTCTTTCAGATTCAGTGGTCTAGATGAATTCAGACATGGTACTCTGAAGGCTGTAATAAATATACAAATATATATACATTTGAATTATATTTCCCTCTGAACTCTCCCAGAGGAAAAAGGGCTTTTAGCAGAAGGACAGTCTTGTTAACCTGCCTTTTTACAACAGCATTCTGTGTAAAATTCCAGCATTGTAGAAGTCGATGTAGTTGTAACAAACAGGAACAAGGTGAGTGCTAAGTTCATGGCTTTTTAATGCATTGAAGTGATGAATTTTTTCATTCTTTCATTCCCTATATCATATTTCCATCCTGCATAGCTTATTCAGAATGACACAAACTACAACAGAAAGAAAGCAATTAAAAAAAACAAGGCTAAGATCCCCAGTAGCTAAAGTACTCTCACAAACCCCTATCACTGTCCTGGTCTTCCAGAAGCACTGGTCTGGTGCAATTAAGAAGTTGTTGTTGTTTTCCCAATGTTTTGGTAGCCAGAGAATGAGGGGTAACCCAGTTACACTTCTTCTTCCTCAAGAGTTCCTCCTGAGTAAGGTACTGTTAGCACAGTAGCATCCTAAGGATTCTGTAGAACAAAACCATAAGCAGCCAGCTAAGCTGAATTTATGGCTGCTTTTTATTGCAGAGCAGTGATGAAGCCTGAGGCAGACAACAGTTCTTATAAAAATCTCTAGTGCCATCTATTTAGGTTTGATAAAGGAAGAAAGAAGCTCAGACACACTTAACTAAATTACACTGAACACTGATACGTGAATATGGTGTCAAAGTTAAATGGAGTGCTATGCAGAGATAATATTCTTTTTCATTGCGAAGACCCAGAGCTAATCAAAACAATTAACTAAGCTATTAACCATACCGAACATACTGAGTAGTATTGTTTATTACTCTTCCCAAAAGAATTTCCCATTTTCTGTGATGATGGTAGAAGGAAATATATTAAGTGTGGCAAGTTAAAATTATGATGATCCTAGAACCACCTCTGAAGAGTGTGTAGGAGAGCTAATAGTAAAGCAATTACAAAGAGAAGACATGTTGGCACCAAATGTGTCAACCTTACACTATTCATGAGGGTGGGCTGTAGAGAAGATTTAGAATTAGTCCTTTTCAACATACAATAATGAAAATTTTCACCCTACTTCTTTGGTAAAATGCTAAGCAAAAGTGCTCTTCTCACTTATATTCTGTCTTTGATTAATAGACAGCAAATACGATGTGGTAGTTCTTGTCCTGACTCACTCTAAGAAGCTTGGTTAGAGGACCCTACTTCTACCAAATGACATTGATTATCATGAATTACTTATTTATTAAAGTTCTGTATGAACCTTCAAATTCTTTAATAAACATGCAGCAATCAAGTTTTGTAAATTACAGACCCATCTGGATCTCAGGACTTTTATTTTAAAATTATCTTCAGCATATGCACTATTTGGTGAGACTGTATGGAGTTCAGCTACCACGCCATTTGAATGGAAAAAGACAAAAACAGTCAGCTTGTTCACGTCTGCCAAACAGGACTGCAGCTGACACTAGTATCTGAAGAGGAGGCTCTTTGCATGTTTACTATTTACCTTTTCTCGATCTAATGCAAGACTGGCTTTTTAAGTGAGTACTTCACATTAAGGGAGGATTCAATTTCAATTTTATTATTACTATTGTTATGGTACAATGCTGTAACATGACCTGGGGCTGATTCAAAAGCTGAAGTTATTCTGGGCACAAAATGTTGCATAATGAAAAATACTTTAACAACACATCAGTGTAATTCTGGGCACCTTGTGAGCAGCCCCAAGTTAGCAACCGCAGTCTTCTGCATCTTTGTTTCTCTTTTATCAGAAAAAGTAAACATTAAAAGAAGATGCCTCAGAAACCAAATTGACACACAATCCTCCTCCATCAATCACCTCACTAAACTGTCCAAAGCTATGGATTAAAGGAAAAATGCGAAATCAACCCCACAGTGGTGTCTTTCTGTCCAAGAACCATCAATATGCTCTGAAACTACTATGTGATAGCTGAGCGTTCTCGCTCATATAGGCTGGTATCTGTAAAAGTACAGGTAGTCTTACAGAAGCCTCATGACCAGTCATTCTGTTGGGAACGGGATATTCAGATCTCAAAGACAGCTCCAAAAATTTCGGCCACAAACTACAGAGCTATCAAGTGAGATTTTAAATGTGTCTGTTCTGCCTCCATGAAGAATGCAAATTGTAGGTTCTGCAACAATGATGGAAATAAATGTTGAAAAGAATGAGTCACAACAAAAGAGCTGAATTACTCTGTGGTTTGTTTTTTTTTTTTTTAAATGACAAAAGGAAAGGAATCTTGATAACTTACATCACGAATCTAGCCTGCTCCTCTAAGCATTAGTCTCTATCTGTCATTTCAGTGATAGAGGCACTGTAAGCAATTCACTGTGTCACTCTCATATTAGTATGTAAAATCAGGAGTTCAATCATCAAAGTAAAAAGGAACAAAGATAAAAATGAAAAAAATCCAAGGTCCAGGAAATGATGGTAATTTTCAGAAAAAAAAATCTAAAGAAAAATATGGTTGTGGTTAAATCCTGAAAGCTGCAGTATCTGAAGGTCAAACGAGCGGTGCTGTCACAAATACTGTTGGCAATGGGTAACAGTAGCACTAGTACCAAAGTACCTTACATTTAGGAAAGAAAAATGAGAAGACTCAAACTTTAAGAAAAAAATAATAGTGGGCTCTTTCTGCATCACTGAGTGTACTGTAACTTTCTGTGTAATGCAAATCTCTATGCCCCGAAAAAGTATGACAATTTCAAAAACCTCTGGATGAAAAAAGGGTAAGCGTCATCAATTCAAGTCCAGAAGGCATTCTGCTAATATTTAAGACTGTTTCAGTGAAACTGGCAGACCTCTGACAGTCCTTTGCCTTTTCCACTCTATACTCCATATAAAATATAAAACAAAACAGGTTTTTTGCACAGATTATACATTGGCACCCAGTATGCAGTACTTGAGAACATACTGGTGATAGCTGGCTGTGCGGAATAGATCAGTCTGGAGCATTCAGGGAAAAAATCTGCCAGTCAGTTCATCAGTAGAGAGACTGCTGGAATGAAGAGATGCTTTAGCAGGATGCTGAAAAGGGGAAGAGAAAAGGAGAAAAGAGGGTGGTGAGAGACAGACTGCAGCAAAAGTAGTGGAATAAGGAAGAAGAAATGGAACTGTACCACGAGGCTGAAGAACAAACAGAATAGCTGCCAGGGTAAAGCTGATAGTGGGAGAAACTCTTTAGTACCATTGTTCCAGATGATGTTTTGCATTTCTCTGTTACTTAAACATTTGAAATTATTGGTTATAAATCTGCATAAGAGTTCAAATTACACAAATGTTCTATTCTGATTCATAACCCCAATTAGAACAATGGAAAAATACTATGTCCTCTATTAAGAGTGATTCTTCACACCTTAAAACCTTATTTCTACGGTTAATTTGTTATCTTTCAGATCACAATATTGTTTTGAAGAACTTAAAACCAGCCCAAAATATTTAGAGTGTTGTTAAAACAAAATAAACAACAACAAAAAAAAATTAGGAATCTCAGAAAGATATCCCTTTGCAAAACCCTAGGTGCCCAGCAGAACATTGAGCATCCCTTATACACCCACGTTCATGCCCAGGAAGAGGAATCCATGTGATCTTAAGCTTTTACAAACAATTCACTTACAAATCCACTGTATCTATAAACAGATTGAGTTGCCAGCAGCACCAGTAGCCAGTTAAGAAAGGCTGAGTGCAGGAATGAGCCAGAGCTGCCCATTGGCATCTTCTTCCATTTTGGTTCATCCTAGCTTCATCCTCAAGGTGGAACCTTCTAAAACTGTTCTTTTCTTTCAACACCTGGTGGTGGTGCTATTGTTCCTTTCTATACAGTAGTGTAATTTTTCCAGGTCTTACCTGGGATGCGAACAACCCTGAATTTATTATCTAGCACACAGTGCTAGAGTAATGTTGCTGTACTCTCCCAACTTCTCCATGGGCTCCTAGCTTACACTTCATAGGTATGTGCTGAACACTTTAAAAATCCACTGGAAAAGGACAGTCCTAGCTTTGTAAAAAAAAAAAAAATCAGCTTAAATATGGGAAAAAAGACAGTAGGATTAGAGCAGAAAGTCAGTGAATTGACCAAAAGTGTTAGAGTTGGAAAAAGAAGGCAAACCTCCTGGATTTGGGGCAGTGTCATATCTGCTTGTTCAGGTAGTTTTACAGAGAGAGGAATTCCACTCATATTACTAGTCCTGTTCAGTTCAGAGGACTAAACTTGCTCATTTAGATGTCTGTAGAGATCATAGAAATGTAGAGCTGTAAGTACCTCCCAGCCTGCTGTGCGTGTGTTTATAAAAAGGAATTATCATTAAGAGGACAGTGGTTGCTAAAACTGAAAGACTTGCCAGTGATAAACACAGCATAGTTTCTGTACAACCTTACTGATCAGATTTTCCAGCATTTTAAAAGACAACCAAATTCTAAGGGAAGAAGTCTATTCCTTTGATTTATTGTTTATGATTAGTATCAGGTACATATCACAGTAGATTAAAAGCTTTCTTCAAATGTAAAAATAAATGGTGCAGGTTGAAAAAAGAAGTCAAGTCATAGCAACAAGAAAATTTAAAATGAAAAAACAGCAGAGTTATGTAAATTTGTCAAGATCCTTCTAATTATTTGTTCTTATTTAAAAAAAAAACAAAACAAGCAAGAAAAAAACACAAAACCAACAACAAAGTTCTAGTAAGACAACTCTTATTTAAATGTTCTTATATTAATGATCTGAAGGCTAGATAATTAAAATGCATGAACAAAAATTAATTAAGCAGTGGTGAGGGCTTTTTCATGGTTTGCAAATCATCTACATGTCAAAATAGAGCTATCCCATTAAAGAAAAAAACAAACACAAAAGAGAAAAACATGACTAAATCAAGCAGGACCAGATTAACACTTATGCACTATCGGTCTGAGATTAGGGTGACAGTTTTTGGAATCACATGATGGGATCAAAATCCCATCTTTCATTTAAAAAGCATGTTTCTCATCCCTGCAGCGGGCAAGAGAAAGGAACAGAGAAAGGGGAGAGCTTAAAAACAGAAATGAGGGGTAACTAATGTCCATATCTGCAATTAACTTGAATAGATTAAAACTGTAGCACTGAAGTAAGTCATCACGGAAACTGCAGAATCACACTCAAGGCAAGGGAAGCAAGCAAAGGTGAAGATGAGTTTTGGTATTGACCTATATAGTCTAACACCCTGGATTCTGTTCTTTGATTGTCACTGACTTCGATACCATACAGCACATCACATGTCCCTTCTTTCTGTTTCTGAATGACAAATGTACTTAGAAATGCTGAGTGATCTTGCTTTTGAAGAACATTTTCCCCCCTTCTCTGCTCTTTTTCTTTGCTGGTGCACATTTACTGTCTTCACAACCTAGACTGTCCTTGAGTTTTAATAAAATCAGGAAAAAAGAAAGTTCAGGTAGGCGGGGTGAAGGAAAAATGAAAACTGGGGGATAAGGACGGAAAAAAGCCCATGTAGCTAAAGGAAATAAAACCAGAAGAATAATGACTAGTAAGGAGAGGAAATTGTAATTATCATAGTTTTCGAAACATTCCATGTTGAGAGAAAAGAGAAAGCAGCGAATGTGAGAGTAGCATCATGAGCAGGGATAGACACAGTAGTGATGTTAGCGGAATGGCTATGTATCTGCACAGTTGCATCTACATCACCTGAGCATGAATTTAAGCTTTGGATGTGGCAGTGTTAATCTGAAGAAAGGAACTGCATCCCTCTCTATTAGTCACACGCATAAATCCATGCTTGTGCAGTGACATCCTTCCATGTTCTGAACATCAAGCATGGAAAATCATTTCATCTGACAACCCAGCAACTATGTCTCTGTCGGGGCAATTCTTTCCTAAACTGAACTGGACTGAGACATCTCTCCTCTGCCACTAACTGCGCAATTTGCACTATCATTTCATGATTATTTTTTTCTTTTTCATCTAAAGTGCCTAAAAACAATAAGAACATATAAATAGAAATTTAATAGTCATTGGTGCACTTCCCAAACGTTTTCTCATTCATCACCAAAACAAACATGATAAATAAAAATATATCATAATAATATCAAATTATTATGTTTTATTATTATGTTATTTTATATATGTTACTGAAGTTTGTAATTCTTTTGATTTCACTCATTTGAATGTGATTATTACAGCACAGTTCACCTCTAGATGCAGATATCTAAATGTATTGAACGTTGATATATCCATGTGTGTGAGATTTTTTTCTCCTCTTGAGGTCATAGGAGATCTAGTCAATCAAGTCAACAGAGTCTTATAAACTTCACAGATCAGGCTAAAAAATACATCTGCATTGGGTGAGCTGAATAGACCTCCAGACTTTTGATTAGCTCTGTTGTCTATGTAGAACATCTAAATTTAGGTGTCTGACTCTGAAACTGAATTCCACTTCAGGGGCTCAACTCAGTTGACATAGGAAGAGTGTCTCTAGTTGCCAGTCCAGAAGGGCATATTTCACTCCACCCTGCCACGTACAGACTTTTTGGATACCAAGCATCTCAAATGACTTATGTGTGAATAACTTACTTGATTTACTCAAGTGCCAAAAACAGATGCTTGTTCTATCTGTTTTTGCAAGGATTTATAAAGCGTATGGATTTGGCTCCATAAGTTTGTTTAGAGATTTCAAACCTAACCATACATCCTGGGTTTTTTTCAGGTTGTTGGATAAATATAAATCTTGTTCTCACTGACCTCACCCTGATATCACTTGAAAATGATGCAGGGTTGTCAGAGAAACTCTGCGATATACATGGGATGCAAACAAACCACTGCGTGGATGTGTTTCTCACAGTCTTCCTAAATGGACTTTTACTGTCTGGAGAGTTGTGAATTGTAGAGATTATTCAACTTTCTATCAGAAATGTTTCAGCTGAAACTTTCTAGGATTGGATTTGCCTTTTTCAAAGCCTGATCATGTTAGTAATTCACAACCATTCTTTGATGGAATACTAAATCCAGCCTTGCATCTCTGTTTCTTCCATGCGATGAATTCTCACTCGAGAGTATATATTCTTCTTAGCTTTTTGTTAACCGCCCCTATTAATTCTCATTCCATTTCTATTTCTCCATTCCTTGACAACCTTTTTTCTTTTTAGTATCGGTGCCAATCTTCCTACAGATTGGTAATGTCTCACAGATGAGACATTTCACCAGATGATTTCCTTGACAAGATTTTTCATTTCTATGCCCTGGCCACTGATAAAATAGGATGGGTCATAAGGCATATGTTTGAGAAATCTTGTCAGTCATCTACCTATGCTTTCCTTTGGATACAACAATGCCTCCCCTCCATTAGCCAGTTAAACTAGTCTTATAATATAGTAACTTGGTAATTACAATTTTTACAGCTCTTACTGACACCAGCATTCTCCATTTCAAACTCATGGTTTCTCTTCCAGAATTGTGTTAAAAGCTAAACTGATAACCACAGAGATGAGATCAACTACTTTTTCTCAAATCTTTGAAGTTAATGATATGACATTGATATTTGTCCTTGAAATTATTAGTCTTAAGATAAGAAGCAAGCATATTAAGCAAATGAGTATTATTAGAAATTTTCTCAAATTTCATACTCAAAATTTTGCACTTTTCTTTTTATCATCTCCTAGGTCACAATACAAAAGTAGAACTGGAGAAGGAAAGCTAGTTTGCAAAAGTAGGAGATTGGTGAATTCTGAAACAACCTAAGCAAAATCGACTCTTTCTGGATGACATTTCTGCTAATTTCAATTTTCACATGTCAGAGAAAGAAACAAAAAATGCAATTTAGAAGGACAGCTGCTTTGGTTTTTTGCAGAGTTGTCTTTTGGAGAAAACTTACTTTAATCTATCAGTCTCATTCCTCTGCCAAGCATTCCTCAGATAATTCAAACTAATGAATGAAGCCATATTACATAGGACTAAACTAAAGTAATGATGTAACTATAGCAAAAGTCCAAAGGAGGAGTAACCTTTAAGCTGTTTCCAAACAATGTGTTATGATTACAACTGTATTCATCTTTCAGGAGTGGATTCACATAGGGGAAGTCATGCATGACCAACCTGATAACCCTTTATGATGAAATGACTGACTTGGTAGACAAGGGGAGGAGAGCAGTGGATATTGCCTACCTTGGCTTCAGTAAAGCTTTCAATAGTGTGTGCCATTAGATCCTCATAGAGGAGGTTTTGATCTATGGACTGGATGAGTGACAGTGAGGTGGACTGAAAATTGCCTGAACAGCTGAGCTCAGAGGTTGGTGATCAGTGGTATGAAATACAGTTGGAGTCCAGTAACCAGTGGTGTGCCCCAGGGGTGAATACTGGATCCAACACTGTTCCGTATCTTCATTAATGATCTGGATCATGGGGCAGAGTGTACCCTCAGGAAGTTTGCTGTTAGCACAAAACTGGGAGGAGTGGCTGATACAACCAGAGACTCATGTTGCCATCCACAGGGACCTTGACAGGCTGTGGAAATCGGCTGGCAGGAATGCCCTGCAGTTCAACAAAGGGAAGTGCAAAGTCCTGCACCTGGGGAGGAGCGCTCCTATGCACCGGGGAGTGAATGAACCATAAGTAAAATAAAATATAGAAAATTGAAAAAAGGGTTTTCTTTGCCCAGGGCAGTTGGGTTTGGAGCATTCCAACATCCATTTCCCCCAAATCAGGCAAAAGAGCATGATGGAGGCAACTTTACAGTTGAAAATAAACCATCAATTTTAATAATTAGCTTCTGTGATCTAAGAGCCTACATTTACAGGGAACTTAAATCAGTGACACGTGAGACCTTTTCTAAAGCTTTTCTCTTACACAGATATTTTTTCTGATTGTTATGAGTAATTGAGGACTGCTGCCATACCACAGAAAAGGAACTACCATAACGTAATGTCATTGCCTTTGATGTATATTTTTATATTTCTACATAGTAAAAGCATCATGGGTTTTGTGAAGAAAGAAATTATGATGAAAAATACCTTTGTGATAATTATCCATAAAGCTTCCCACTTATAAAACCAGAAAAAGTTCAACATCAGCCCTCAGTGCGCAAGAAAGTGCACAGAACAACCTATTTTTAAGTATAAATTTCTATCGGTCTGTTTTTCCAATTCTTTTGTTTTAGCTAGGCTTACCAAGTCTTTCCAATAAAAATGTTTTTTCCAATGGATTATTCACTGTGTGAAATCAGTGTCTGCTTTCCAAAGAAAATTATGAACAATGTCAGGCAAAAGTACTAAGGCAATAATATTTTTATATTTTGATTAAGGTATCTCAAAAGAATTTCAGTCCAATTACCTCATTTTCTTCTAATTGTGTATGAGCTGAATTCTATAGTCTATTTCTCTCTCCGGTGATGAGCTGTGGCCATAAAACTGACACGATATGCAGACTCTGCTTATTCAGTTAAGAAGATTGTGGCATTGCCCCATTAGGAACCGCATCAGTCTTGATATTGAGTAAGATACACTGTTCTGTCAATAGAAAAGGATGGGAGCAGCAGGCAACTAGAAATGCGTTCCCTGAAAGAGTTGTGACAGCAACTTCAAAGCAAAATATTTCTGGATTTTAGTAGAATATCATCCTTTCATCACACACTCCTGTCTGAAGACACTCTGGATATTTTAGTGATTGGAATGACACTAATCCACAGCACCCATTCACCTCTGCCTGCTCTCTCCCTCTCCATATAGGCAGGCACTAGTGAGAGCTGAGACCCTGCTCCCGTTTCAGAAATGGGAGCTGGCAGCAGACTGCTGTAATGTCCGGAGTCAGGAAAACACTCCCAGCTGCAGTCTCTGTTTGCAAATGGAGACATTCACAGATCATTCATGTGGTCCGAAGGACCATGATGGTTTGGGAAAACTCTCGTCTATAAAATGAAAGTCTTAAGGAGACTCTAACAAGCATCTCACAGCACTCATGCACAGTGTTGTGTTTACTTCTTCGAACATAAGCGTTCAGCGTTACACCAAAATCCTCTTTTCCTGACGGTTTGAGATGGAAGAACAGGTTTCCCACACAGGCATTGACAGAGAAATCCTTAACTGTGTCCCTGACTTCAAGCTATGAAGGATTCTTCATAGTCTTACAATGACAGGCTCATGTTTAAATCTGTTATTAGGCCTTACCAAACAACAGAGTCATCGTTAGTAAGTCAACAGCTGACGAACAGTCCTCCTTCTTTCCTCAGCGGGGCCAAAGCTGCAGAGATCAGCAGCATTTGTCACAAATTTGTCCACAATGGAGCTAGTTTTTTTCACAGAATGCTTTGCAACACGAAGGTTAGATTTGTCCCAGTACGTGTTGCTGTTCTGACTAGTGTCAACTCTTCTATCAGAAAAGGCAAGCAATCTCATTCCACCAAAAACAATTATTTCAAATTTGTTGCTAAATGATTTCTGGTAAAACCAAGGTGATGAACTATTGAACACTCAGTTCATTAGCTGTGATCCAGCTTGACGTTTCCATCTTTCAAGCAGTATTGCAGAAAATCAGAGATACACAGGGCTGCACTTCCAAAGCTGCAGAGGTAGCCCAACTATCTTCAAGAAAAGGGACCATGAAGGCTATCACTAATGGAATGTGGAAGATTACAGCAACCCCTAAGCAGATAAAATGTGTTTGAAAATTATTACTTCACGTGCCCTTTAGACACACATTTCCAAAAGGAACTAACATTAATAAAACAGAGTAAGAATATAATAACAGAACTTAATAACAGAATAAGAATACTCTGGAGACACAATAAGAAAAAATATCTTGGCACAAATGACTGGTATTACTCTGCGGCACTTTCTTAAATCACCCTATGTAAATATTGTACTCCATATCTGTGTGAAAGACAGTTACAATGTATAGAAACTAGGTGAAAGTAAAAGAGCGCATGATAACTGAACAACTTTATGGCAAAATTCTCATACTAATACATATACAGAGGAAATAATCACTATTCTATAATACATTCTATATGTTATGTTACAACTATTCTTTAATTACTGTTTGCTTTATCCACTTTAGTCTTTAAGCCCTCTGATACTTGAATCACCTTCTTCAAGGGCTTATCAACGGGATTCCTAGCTTAGGTACTCCCTTTAAAAACTGAAAATGGTTTTCTGTTTTTCTCCTGTCCTTTCAGTTGAACAAGGTAAATATAACTTTTTTTTTTTTTCTATTATTATTTATTTCTTTTGAGATATCTTTCCCCTCTACACTCCCACTTTTTATTGATGGATTTTAAAATTAATACTTTCTTGGCCTATTTAGGAAACACAAAACCTTCTCTAAAATGCCCTAAAATATACACGTTCTTTAAAAGTTTTCCAGTTTCTTCCAGAAGGGTACATAGTGCTTGCCAGTACCTGCTTAAGTGTTAAATGCATCTATCATTTCCAGTCATCCTGTCTGCCTCAGTTCTTCTGAAGTTCAATCACCATCTATACGTGACACGACAAGGATGACACAAGTATCAATTTATTGAAAGAAATGTATGATATCTGTAATTTACTCCCTCAATCAGAAATCGTAGTCTTGTGTGTGCTGTTTATACTAATCCACTTAGGGCAACTCCTGTCCATTGGCATTATTAGACTTCAAACTGACCCTCTCAGCTTTGTGAGAAAAAAATCCCCAGCTCCTGAGACTCCTCCAAAACCATGTCTAGAGCAAACCTGCATGCTGCTGCGCTCCGAAACTTGTGCTGTTCCTTGAGCAGGAAAATGCTCAGTGTTAAAGATCATTTCTGTAAGTAGCTATGGCTAAGCTTTCATTTAGCAAAGAAAAATGTTAGATACTTGACTAAGAATAAGAATCCACATTTTGAAAACAGTAAATATAAAATATTTAAAATATTCCCAGGACTTCACAGTCAGACCCACTTTTGCTCCAAGTTATTAACTGGTGCATCCCTCTCAGTGACAAAAGTTTGGGAACAATTCTACCACCTACTGAAATTATGTTTCCCTGAGCTAACCTCCTTCCTCAACCACTGTACACTCTTGGTGTCTTACTGAGGAAGCTCAACCTGCTGCCTTCAGCCCAGGTCTGCTCAGAACAGACCCTTCTCCAAGTAAACCATCTTGTGTCAGAGAGACTCTACCTTCTTTGTCTGTCATCCTATCAGATGTTTAGGATTGTTTGTTTATCAGCAGAACTGGCAGTCGAGATTTATATAATAGTTGTGAGGGACAAAGCTTGGTGAAATCTGCTCAGTCTACATTAAGTACTTAACTGCTACCTTCAGCTTATATGAACCAACCCTCCTACAGCTAGCATCTAATCTCTTTATATTCTTTGCCATGGAAAGGGGCTGGTTGCTTTCAGGATCTCAGGCATAAGAACTGCTTGTTAAGTTTAGGTATCTAAGTTATATTCACAGGATCTTCAAATGCAAATACCCTTGTCATTAAAAGAATAAAGAACTTCGGCATTTATTTAAAGAAGAGTAATTTGCTAGGCAGTTATTATTTCAGTAGAGTTAACTGCATATATTAAGTGGAGATGGTTGCAATCTTAATTTCTCTCCTCCTTCTTTTTGGAGATGGATTACAAAAATTCTGATTCAATAAACATAACATTACTTCCACTTGCACTGTGGATGAAGTTCCTGCATCCTCACCCTAAACAACCTTGAATTTTTCCATCTCCTATGTAAGTTTGAACATACTGCCTGTTTCAGACTTCTCTGCAAGAAGGATCATTTTCAGTATAGTGGGACCAAGTGACATGCTTGTTATTGGATTCATACACTTGAATTCACTGTGATATCTGCAAAGAATCTGCACATGAAATGCTAGCAGCCCAGATGACAGATCTGGGACCTAACATTTTCTTCTCCTCCTCAAATTTTGTGAACATTGTAGGTCTTGGACTGACATTTCAGGAGTTGATAAGATGATTTTTTTTTCTTATTCTAAAGGAATTTATTTTTTAATATCATTGTTGTTGATGGATTTGTGATATAAACCACATTTGTAGGTTTTTCAGAGGGATGACAGGTCAGTGATTTCCTCTGGCACTAAAAGGTAGCCATTACCTTTTACAGTTTAGTCGTTTTCAAGATTCAGAGTCTACATTCATCTAATTCAAAGAACAGGCTCATATCGATGAGACTCCAAATATTTCTGCATTCCTGCTAAGATCTTTATGTGACTTTGCATACAGTTAAGTTTATTCCTATCCATATAAAAGCCTGATGGTTATATTTCTGCACAGTAAAACCCAAATAAATACTGAGAGTCATAAAGAATTCCTTTATTTCTTTAGGCGGTGTACTAAAGCAGTGCAGAAGAAGCTAACAGGTTCTGGAAAGCCATTGCTTTTTGCCCCTGTGCAAGTGGTCAGGACAGGATAGAGGGTGACTGAAAAATTATTGTGACAGGCTCTCTGCTGGCTGTAACTCTGAAATTGGAACTTCTGTACTCTGCCCTTAAAAGTGACCAGACTAAGGACACTAAAATGGCTTGCAGCATCAATGGTTTATTAAAACACACACTAAAAACAGTGTCTTTTACATGTCCAGTTATATGTAATATGGTGAGTTAGAGTAAAATAAAAGGATTTACAAACAAATCTTCCTCTTATTCGCTGTACCTTGCAGAGTAGGTCCTTCTATTGTTGTTTTCTAGGTCAGCAATTTTTTAGCAGTTTCCTGGACTTCAACAAATTCACTATGGTCTGTTCAGAACTCCCATCAACTTCCCCTTTCCTGGGGGGAGGTTTCCACAAGCCACCCTTGAGATTTTCTACAGCTCTGAGCTCCCCTCAGGAGTTTCCCAGCCTGCACTTGTGCAACATCATCCCTGCTCACGGCATTTATCACTCCCCGTCTGTCCTACCTCACATGCCAGAATCCTCTCTCCCATAACCATGCTCAGTTGTCCCCAGGGAAAGAGCAATTTTTCCCCTTCCCTGCTAGTACCACGATACCAGTACTGTAGCAGCCTGAGCATTACCAACAGGCAGCCTTCCTACCTATTCTTCGGCCACATACTTTATTTTAGCAATTGGTGCATGTACGCACATAATAAAGTGAGTGATAAATTTTACAACAGGTGTTACTTATCACCATTATTTATAGTGACTGATATGGCCAATGTACAATTAGTAAACAGGTGCATGACAAGCTGTTGTACTTATTGTTTTGAAAATCAATATGTCATTGACTTCTTCAGGGGTGGAGGGAGGGGACAGCCACATTAAGACTGACTACAGGAACCCAACCACAGCAGCAGTCTTGTCCAAAGAGTAATCGTCTGTTCTTTTTAAGTTTCCAAGGACGCTGCAGGGCAAAACAGATTGGAAATCCCTGTTTCTCTGAGGCAAGAAGGACATTGCTGTTCAGATCATTTGTTCAACACTTTTCCATTGCAAGTGAATGACTTCAGGCAGCCTCAGAGTGGGACTCCAGTAGGAACAGAAGCTCCTCTTTGGAAGGACATAAGAATCTGATTTACCTTATGCAAATGGAAGTGCCTTGTTTTGCAAGCACCAGGAAATGCTCTCTCACCAAGAGGCAAGGTCCTATCAGTCACTGGTATCTTCACTCTCAAAGAAGCAGGGTTTCTCCCTACTCAGAAACATATGAAGATACTGGGGGAGATGGGGGCTGTCACTTGAAGCATTGCTTATATCAACACACTGGAGATGTCATGTGAAAATTAAATCAGATCCTGTTTATGCTTTTCCAAGTAGCAAAAAGAAAGCAAAAAATATCATGACCTACAACACCCCTATCTCTCCCCAAATGCACCAGAGCCACCCAAGAACAAGTCTTCCATTACTACTGGCAACCCTGCAAAAGAGGCGAGGAAGACAACTACACTGTTGGAATGTGCTAAGTTGATGCAAAAAATTACTTGTATTTATATTCCTCTTAAACCAAGTGATATTTTGTGTTGAAGGTTATCTTGCTGGGTATTATTTTAAGGAGCCAATAGATTTTTAAAATTGCTTTGAATTTAAATATTTGTTTTATGATGAGAACTTTTATAATTTAAAAAAAAAAGCGTTACTTGTTTTTTTAAGCCCAGTTACATTTTTTCCCCTTAAGCTGCTTGGCTCTTTTGTGCTTCTATATGACTATAAAGAGGAGTACGTTATTATTTCTGGAAAGGTTGCTTTTTATATTATTTCTTTATTACTTACCCTAGTCTCTTAATCTTTTTTGGATATGTTTGGGTGTTCTTTTCATCTCGAGGTTTATTTTTTTTTCCTGTACAATATGTTCTGTACTTCCAGACCTGCTAGATACTAATTTTGCTTAATTATCTCTCCTTAAAAGTTCACCCTCTTAAAATTATCCCTTCATAAAATTTGCTACTATATGTGGCAGACTCTCGCCTTGTCACAAAATACATTAAAAATATTCATCACAGTCTCCTTTTCTCTCACAAAAAAAAATTGCTCTTAAAAAAAAAAGTAAAAAGAAGGCTTAGTATTTCATTTATAAATGGAAGGCAATAACAGACATTTAATAATGTGTTAATAACACATATTTTTAATTAAATTGTAATAATGGAAAAAAGCACAGTATTTTCATGTTATAGATGGACTTGCAAATCTTATTTATGCACCGATTGCCAGATTAACTGATTAATTTCAATAAAAACGTAAAATTTTAATCTAGAGGGTATATTTCATTTTAGTGAATATCTGTGTATGAGAACATTAAGAGGACTGGTATAGCATGGAAATGAAACTTTGTGTTTGCAGTCCAGAGATTGCCAATGTAGTCATCATAGGTGAGGTTTGCAGAGGTAGAGATGTCCCGTATAAAAGCCTCCATACCCTTTAGCTATTTACCTTCTGAATTTCCACGGAGCCATAAAGGTGGTGTCCAAGCACCAGTTTAGCTCTGTGCTGCATTCTGGCTGCACTGGGGGGTCCCACCCTGGACACCCAGATGTCTATGACAGGAGCAGGTATGAGACACAAGAGGTCGCAGCATCCTGACCTATTTTTTTCCTGACAAAAATTGACACCTAGCAAGTGAGAAACTGTATTTTATTTCCCTCAGAAAATGAGATAGAAATGCATCTGCAATCCTCTCCCTGGTCTCTGTCCTTGCAACAGTTTGTTCCATAAAGATGGATTACACTTACTTTTTTACTGGGACTCGTAAGTTGCATCCGTCCTAAACATGTATTCCTTGTTTGACAGATGTGTAAAGCACCTCTGGACAACGATTTTTATTAGATTTCTGGAGGTATTTGTCTGTCTTTATAAGAAAAAAAGGCATCTAGACAGAATGATTCTGCCCACCTTGGGCAGACTGCTAGCAGTTTCCTTTCACTTCAGACCCATTGACACCATCGTTACGTACATTTTGAGTCACTCGGAGATTTAGGTCCTTAAAGTCCACCTATAGACACTGCTTAAGAGGTCTTGCTCACAGTACCTAATATTTCAATAAAAATAAAGGTTATTAAAATTCTCCACCTTCTTTTTATTCACAATTGTCATTATGCCTAACAGCTTTTAAAATGAACCCAGAATGAACCATGGACTTCCAAAATACCAAAAATTATAGTCTCTATTCCAAAGGTAACACATCTTATTTCTTTAAGGTCTCAAGCCCAAAATATTTCCTATCAATAGCATTCGGTTCAACCTGGAGTTTAAATTATCAGTACCATTCATGGGTCGCAGTTTATAATTATCTTTTCTCTCTCAGAACTTATTCATCAGACAAACCAGCTATAACAGACTTTACAAAAAGCTTTATTTTGCCTGGTTTTGCACATAAATACTGCATTTGTATTTACTTCAGATACAAATGGTGCCACCTGCTCCTCTTAGTACCCTGACATTTGGTGCTAATTAGATGGACTTGCATTATCAACAGCAAAGTAATACCGCGCTGCAGCAGGCATGGTTACCATGGATCCTAATGCACTCGGCGTTCCACAGGAAATTTAGCAGAGCATAAGAAATAAATCTATTCCTGTGTGAACCTGCACCAGTTCTGTGACACTATTAAGGTGCAACCTCAAAGTCTGCTAAATCCAAGGGTAAATACCGTTATTATTTCTAAACTTTTATTAATGCATTTTACCATTGAGTGTAGGTGAAACAAAATTGTAAGTCGATTTTAAACACTCTGACAGTGCTAATGGAAACAAGTCATGCATTCAAGCTGTAAAGGAGAATGACTCTCAACCGGGGATCAGTTGCCACAAAAAAGACTACCGGCATCTGTAAGTGAGAACAGTCAAAACAATTCAGACTCATAGGACTGTCACGCTGAACAGTTGCAGCGAAAACTCATGCTATTTGTTCCTTTTCAAGCCTACCTGAATGTACCTAATAATTATACTCTGATTATAAGACGTGACAAACACGGGCTAATCCAAAAGTTGCTTCTACAGAGTGATTTGACATAGTTCAATAAATTCGACAGATCAAATTAAATGAGAAGGAGGAGGAATAGAGCAGAAGGTGAAGAATACAGTAAAAGAGAAATAAAACCATTAAATAAAAGGCAATATAAAACCAAAATTCTTTCCTTTCTCCCTTCCCTACATTGAAATGCAAACAACGCTGTAATTCTTACCATCTGTTCTAGGGTCCAACCACTCCATATTTTACAGTTGAGATAAATTAGCATTTTCTGCTTCGGACATCAGCCTCAGCCATTGTTTGGAGTTTCTCCTTCGTTGTCAGAATTATCTGCATTTCTATCTTATACACATCTTTTAGTGCCACAGAGACAGACATCTATGAGATTTAAGAGTCTTTCAGAGTTGTACCCAACATCTCACATCTCAGAAAGGAAAAGTTCAGCACCTGAGTTATGAATTGCGTATCCTGTGTTCTCTAGATAGGCTTAAATGCTTCCAGGGATGGGGCCTCTACCACCTCGCAGGGCAAACCTGTTCCAGTGTTTCACCAAATAAGGAAAAACATTAAAGAATCTTCGGAATAAGAAAAGCTTGTGTTCAAGGTAAGATTTCCACAAGTATCAATGTACTTTGAATTAAAAACAAAGAAAAGCACAGCTTCCTTGAACAATAACATCTTGTGAACCAGATCTACTTCGTTTCTAATATCAAGATACTGTCAAAACTTAGTCTTTCAAAAAAGCTAACACATCCCTGCGATACATGTGCAGCAACCTGTTCAAGTTTTAATCCTAATTTTTTTAGGGGGTCATAGACCAAGATAAGAGAAGAGTCATGAATACTGCAATTGTTAGGAATAAGTTTAAAATAAAAAAGTTATATAAGAGCATCAGATTTGCCTTCTCCAGAGAGCGTCAGCCTCTTGTATTTACTGACATAGCTGAATTTCAGGAAATACATAAATGTTAAGTGGTGAGTATACCCAGCTCCCTCCTGACATTCAACTTCTACAATCACATCTTTGATTTTGAGGAAGAGATGGAATGCATAACTTACATATTCTTTTCTGAAAAATAGCCCCATAGAAAGATAAATCTATTGTCCAGATACATGGAAAATTACTGGACATCAATGTTGACATTTTTAGCTGTGTGATTCATCACAATCAGCATGTCATTTGTACACACTGTCATTATTGTTTCCATCAACAATGTGCTGGATAAACATTTGCACAGATAGCTGTTCACATACATACTGTATACAATAAATTATTATACACTGCTCTGATAAAAATGATCATTTCTGGGTCCCAAATCATACTTTTTTCTCTTCTTAAACTATAGACTTATGGGGAGGCTTTGTTACAGAGTTACATTTTAGTAGAGAATGTATTTCTATCACAACAAAAATACTTTCTAAAATCTTACTTTCCAAAATTTCGGTTTCTAGGAAATCAATACAGAAAATCAGCACTGTGTTGAAAATATGATTGTTGCATTTTAGAACAGAACAAGTTTGAAACTTTTGATTACATGCATTTGATTTTTATGTTAGATAACACACTATAGTATTTTCATTGAAGTAGAATAAGGTTTAATTCTCTTTTGCTTTGAATTTTAAAACAGTTTGGTTTAATTTCAATTCCAAATGTCAAAATCCTTTTTGAAAGAGAAGATTGATTTTCTTTGCAGTTCCACTTCTCAAGAGGATTTCCCAAATAATAAATTAAGAATAAAGGTTTTGACCCTTATTGTATTTTTTTCCCACTTTGTGAAATTGGTTCTGAATGTATAACAGAAGTAATTGGAAATTATCTGCTTTTTGAACAGTATAAACATATCATCTGAGATTAGGAATGAGGAAAAGGGGACTGGGAATAGTTCCCCTGTGGCCTGCCAGCACTTGTCAGCACCAAGAGACCCAGCCCCAAGTCCCAGCTCCCACAGCTTCAGCTCCTCTTTCTCCAGGCAGACAGCTCTGACTCTTAATAACTCCCTCAGTCCTTCTGCACCTCCCGCTTATCGTTTCTATGCTGAATTGAAGCTCAGTAATACAAAGGTTAGAGGTAGGAGTGGGGATGGGAAAGGCAAAATATTTTGCTGCAAAAGCATCCTCTGTGGACCTGCATACAGATAGGGCTGAGGATGGAATTAAGGTAGTAGAAAAGGATATTTTATATAGGAAAATGAATGCATACCAAGACATATACACATGCATGCTGTACACACTAGTAATACGTCTGTATGGATGTCAAAAACCAAGGAATAGGGTTATATCATCATCCCTTGATCAGAAAATGAATCATATACAAAGCTGAAAAACAGAAAATATGACGAGAGAAAAGTATTAATGATGCAGTTTTTCAAATAACTACCTACACTCTAGGGAGCTATCATAAGAAGGCAAAATACAGGCACTTAAAATTACCATTTCTTTGTGGAACTGGTTATGGAATATTTTTACATGGGTAGAAAATATATTTAAGACACGTTGCATGTTGTAGTAATCATTCTTAAGTCCTTTCAGCTGCAAAATGCTACTGAGTTCAGTGCAGTCCTGCACAGATGCATAAGTGTGTCCCAAACAGACTACCTTGCCTCACATTTGTGTCTGGAAGATCATGGAGCTGATCCTCCTAGAAGCTATGCTAAAGCATATGGAGGACAGGGAGGCGATTCAAGACAGCCAGCATGGCTTCACCGAAGGCAAGTCCTGCCTGACCAACCTAGTGGCTTTCTATGATGGAGTGACCACATTAGTAGACAAGGGAAGAGCTATGGATGTCATCTATCTGGAATTCTGTAAGGCTTTTGGCATGGTCCCACATAACATCCTTCTCTCTAATTGGAGAGATATGGATTTGATGGGTAGACTGTTGGTTGGATAAGGAATTGGATGGATGGTCTCATCCAGAGGGTAGTGGTCAATGGCTCAATGTCCAGATATGGAGATCAGTGATGAGTGGTGTCCCTCAGGGGTCTGTATTGGGACCAGGACTGTTTAATATCTTCATCAATGACATAGTGGGATTGAGTGCACCTTCAGCAAGTTTGCAGACAACACCAAGCTGGGTGGTGCAGTTGACATGTCTGAGGGTCTGGCAGCCATCCAAAGGGACCTGGACAAGCTCCAGAAGTGGGCCCATGTGAACCTCATGGGGTTCAACAAGGCCAAGTGCAGGGTCCTGCATCTGGGTCGGGGCAACCCCCAGTATCAATACAGGCTGGGGGATGAAGGGATTGAGAGCAGCCCTGCCGACAAGGTCTTGGGGGTCCTGGTAGACGAAAAGCTGGACATGAGCTGGCACTGTGCACTTCACAGCCCAGAAGGCCAATCATATCCTGGGTGGCAGCCAAAGCAGCGTGGCCAGCAGGTGGAGGGAGGTGATTCTGCCCCTCTACTTCACTCTGGTGAGACCTCACCTGGAGTCCTATGTCCAGCTCTGAAGCCCTCAGCACGGGAAAGACATGGACCTGTTGGAGCAGGTCCAGAGGAGGGACACAAAAATGATCAGAGGGACGGAACACCTCTCCTATGGGGACAGGCTGAGAGAGCTGGGGTTGTTCAGCCTGGAGAAGAGAAGGCTCCAGGGATACACTACTGCAGCCTTCCAGTACTTAAAGGAGGTTTATTGGAAACATGGGGACAGACTTCTGAGCAGGGCCTATAGCAATAGGACAAGGGGTAATGGTTTTATACTGAAAGAGGGTAGATTTGAGCTAGGTCTAAGGAAGAAATTTTTCATGGTGGGTGTGGTGAAACACTGGCCCAGGTTGTCCAGAGAGGTGGTAGACGCCCCATCCCTGGAAACATTCCAGATCATGTTGGATGGGGCTCTGAGCAACCTGATCTAGTTGAAGCTGTCCCTGCTCATTGCAGGGGGGTTGGACTAGATGACCTTTGAAGATCCCTTCCGAATCAAACTATTCTATGATTCCATTCTATGGTTCTATGATTCTATGATGTTGTGATTCTATGATTGGAGCTATATTTCTAAAAATTTCACAGCAAATTGTTTGAAGGCATAATTACACCTGAAATGTTTGATAATCACGTAATTAAGTTACTCAGCCTCAAATAAGAACTAATTTAAGCAAGCATTCAAAACTCCATTTAAAAAAATGAGAACTTTGGAAAACAAAAACCTAGTCAAAAACTTTAATAAAGGAATTAATGTACTGAGCTATAGCAAAATGTACATAGTCTTATAATAAAAGAGTTACTAAGGTCCTGAACACCATGAACCAAATATATAGGAATGACAAATGACATCAGACCGGGTGGAGAATTAACACTGTATTTTAAAGAACAGACAAACAGCTTAAAATTTAACCTTAACAAGTGTCACAGAATTGAACTCCCTGAATGACCAGAAAGAGTGAAAGGATTGTGCTTTTGGCTGCTCAGCCACAAAAGCAGCAAGGCAAATGAAATGTTACAGAAAGTTATAGAGACTGAAGAAGCAGAAAACATGATCATTTGACATTTCAGATGGGTAAATATCATAATGAAGCATCAGCCAGAGATACTGCAAATGACCAAGATGAAAAACAAGCAGAGAACCCCAATAAGATAAAGGTTTTATCTGGAAGAGTGCACTAGACCCTATTCCAGTTAGGACTACAAATGCGCACCTTTGTAATCATGACCAAAATATGCTCAGGTACACCTTTCTAACAAACAAACAAACAAACAAACAAATAAATAAATAATATAGGGATATTGATTTTTTTTTTGAAGGAGCACTATAAAAAGGCAAGGAAGGTAGTAAAAGCACCATCCAAATTATAAAAGCACACTTTCTTTTTTTTAATGTCATATATATAACTGAAAGTAAACATATAGCCCCAATCTTCAAGTTTCTAAAAGCAAAAACCAACACGATTCAATATCACAGTGAAGGAGGCTGCAAGAATTTTTAATTTTTTTTAGAAAAGTAATTTATGCTAAAATAAGAAAAAAAAAGTAAGCTGTGGAAAATAGAACCACGTAACAGCAGAGCAAAAGAGATTTAAAGGAGTAATACATACTGCAGTTCCCTCCCACATGCAATTTTCCTTTCATTGATACTAGAGGATTTTAATATTTAGTATTCCTGAGGCCAAATTCTTGGCTGGTTACCCCTTTCATAGGATGTTCAAACTTCTTGTCTCTTTCAAGGATCTGTGCAACCTGTCTAAAGCTCTGCTTATTTTCATCTTACTTTTAAGATCTAAAACTCTTGTCTTATGAAGTAAAAAGCAATGTAGCTGCCCTTCTGATCATTCCTTTAAAGCTTTTCTTATCCTACTCAGCCTTTGATTGCTGACCTCTCTGTGATTTCCACACAAAAATCAAGCTATTACTCTCGTTTGGGGGGCCATATCCACTCAAATCTCATATCTCTTCCTGTCAATAAAACAACACTCATGTACGACATTGAAGATTTGGCCATTATACATCCTTTGTATTTTATATCTGTGCAACTAAGTTGCAAAATCTTTGGTCTCGTGTTCCAAACCCTGTTGGGGTTAGGGTCATAAAAGACAATTTCGCAGAGGAATTAGTGAAAACAGTTCAGATAAAATGGAAAGTGACCTTTAATACTCATCCAAAATTCGACCCAAATTTTATGCAGACCTGAGTCTCATGCTGCAGCTTGCAAAGTTATGGGTCAGCCGGAGCCTGTGTAAAGGAACAGGCACAGAGAGTGCCAGGAAAGTTTTACCATGAAGGCTGATATCCAGGCCGTAGGTAGTTCTGTTGAAAAAAAGTGCAGAAGCTACTGTATAATATATAGATTTATTTGCCCTTTTTCCTGCAGGCTGTCAGGTACCAATCTTTACATGCCTCACTATCCCACTGAACACAGGAATTGCAAATGTAAAGGACCTTTACATACTCACTTCCAGTTCTGTTAGCTGACCTGAAGAATTGTACAATCTAATACAGCAAATTAATTCTTCTTCTTTTAATTATTTTTTCCCCTCTCCATTTTAAAATACTGCTGCAACTACAGATTTCACCTAAAATCCAGTGGAAAGGTATCAAAAGTTCATGAGAAAGCTTCTTTATATTTAATTTCAACTCTAATTTTGCAGGAAAGTTGGAATGATATATATCCAGTTGTATTGGGTGTATTGTAGATGAATCTGCATAATGTACGTGATCTGTCTGTACTGAGAGAAAAGCAGCTGGAGTTGTAATCTCACGTGCTGCATAACCTATGGCAAATAAGTTACTTTCAGTTTATTAAAGTGATACTGTGGAATAAGGTGTGCTTCCATTAATGGTATCTTTAGCTGAATCAGTAAACAATGGGTGATTAATGCTGTGCAGTTCTTCTACTGTATCTCCAGCATTTACTGACGTTTTGGCAACCAAGGATAGTCTTGGTTGATTTGTTACTGTCTTAGTTGAAAAATTCGAGATAGTGAAAGGGCAGGTCTATGCACTTCATACATTCCACCTGACCCCACAAAATAATAAGGCTCAAATGCCTTCGAAAGCTCTGCAGTCATGGGGCAGGTGATGTGCTGAGGCCACGATCTACCATGCTGTTCAAGTTTCCTTGCTTCCTGTCTGTTCCCTATTTTTCCATGTGCTCAAGTATAAAGTCAAGCTTTGGACCAGAGACTGCATTTTTCAGATTTTTTTGTTTTTTTGAAGTGTTTTCCTGTTCTATTCTTTCAAGCAAAGAAGAAGAAAAATAAATTGGCATTTGCACATGTCATAAACCCTTTCAGAGGAATCCAGTGGAATTTAAGTGCCACATAAGTATTGTTTGGCTTAGAAAATAAGGGTGCTTTTTCACTCTCTCTCTTCAGTTCTGACTGTTGGTAGACTTTTTTCTAAGCCATACCCTTGAAAGAGCAGTTCTTCAGAGACTCTCGGGTGGATCAACAATTATTCTCTTATCTTGAAATGAACAAATCATTTCCAGCACCAGAAGCACTTCAAGGTAACATTTTAAATTGTGTCTTCCTGTGACTTTTGAAACTACAGCAAACAAGAAACAAATTCATTTTATTCCTTTTAAATTTTGAGAAAGAGCCTGAGACTCTAAAAGCGGCAGTTTTAGGAACTTTGTAAGTGTTGGTTTGGACACTGATAGAATAAGCTCTGCAGTTCACTAAAATTTCTTGCAAGATATATTGCATATAAAATCTGAAAATATAGCACACAGCCCTTGTATATAGATTACTAGAATAATTGATTTTTCTTTTTAACTTTTGGAACAGAAATGTTAGCATATGCCGAAAGGCTACAATAGAGAAAAGCAATTTGCAAAATTGAATAGTATGACTATGAGACAAAAAGACTGTTGTGTTCTGCATCCTACTTAAAAGTATATAACATTCCTCAAATTCTAGATAAAAACTATCCAGAAAGAAAAATGTACAGACCACACATTAGCCATTGTCTTTGTAATTAGTAATTCCAAATAAATAATAAACATAAGATTACAAATGACCTTCACAGAATTTGGGAAGAGAAAAGGAGGCTAAATTTGCTGTACAAATTTGCCATTATTTACTGATAGATAAAGCACACACATTCAGGGGTTTAATTCCTGGAACTCACTGCTTTTATTTTTTAATCAGACTGGTGTGGTGAGTTGACCTTGTCTGGGTGCCAGGTGCCACCAAGCTACTCTATCACTCCCCTCCTCAGCGGGACAGGGGAGAGAAATTAAGATGGAAAAAAACCTAGATGAGTCAAGAAAAAGGCAGTTTAATAAAGCAAAAGCAAAGGCCACATGCGCAAACAAAGGAAAACTAAAGATTTATTCTCTGCTTCCCTTCAGTCGGTGATGTTCAGCCACTTCCAGGGAAGCAGGGCTTCAGTAGGCGTAGCGGTTGCTCTGGAAGATAAATGTCGGAAAAATGAATGCCCCCCAGCCTTCTCTTAGCTTTTGTTGCTAAGCTGACATCATATGGTATGGAATGTCCCTTTGGCCAGTGTGGGTCAGCTGTCCTGGCTCAGTCCCCTCCTAAGATCTTGCCCACCCCCAGCCTGTTGGTGAGGGGGAAATGTTGCCGAGACAGCCTTGATGCTGCGCGAGCACTGCCCAGCAGTAGCCAAAACACAGGTGTGTTATCAACACCATTCTAGCTACACAAAGCACAGCACTAGGGGGGCTGCTATGGGGAAAATTAACTCCATCTCAGCCAGATTTTAAAGCCTTAATTTGTCTGTCTCCTGGGATTATCTTATCTCAGAATAAAAGGATCTTGGCCAGAATAATTAAATATTTCATTTTTAATGAAAGCCTAAATATAAACCTGAAATATAAACCTTTGTCAACAAGTCCCTTTAAAATATTTTTTACAATTCAACAGGATATTGTAACCTGAAAATCTATGGTATTATCAATAGGCAAATAGTCACATATTCAGATCTGAAGAATGTTTGCTGTTAACCTATGTACAGAGGACTGCCATGTATTACTTTCCCTTTTGTTTCTATCTGTGAAAGTACCTGTAAGGATGCTAAATTACCTCTAAACATTTAAGTAATATAGTCATAATTAATATAAGCAAATATTAGAGTTATCACCAGGATTTTACATGAATTGGGAAGGCAGATTACTTTGTTGAGAAGGTGGTGATCCATGCAACCATGGAATGGGATTAATTTCTCTTGACTTGAGCAATCTAAAAGTGGGGCACCTCATTCAAATTAGTCATCTGGGTCTATTTGCAGTCTGTAAAGAGAGATGGGCATCCTCACAGGGTAAGTCATACCAGTCTAAGCAGCTTACTAAGACATGTGGAGGTGGCCTGCCAGAAGTTAAAGAATTAAGTAAATCCTGTCTCATGAGCTCCACCCAAGGCCAATCCTGCAAGCCCTGAACACGCACTAGTCCAAAGCTAGAATTTGGGTCAAAATCATTATGGCCAGCCATGCAGCTAAACCAGTGTAAGTTCAATGTAACAAATATACCTCTCCTCCCCTGTACACTGATTTTAAAACAAATTGGGGACACTTGTGCTTCTACCTGACCTTTCATAAGAACCCTCCATACAAAACCACTTATCTCAAATATTGGATACAAATATTATTCTGGAAATATTGAACTATAATTGGAACATTTAATGGTTACACTTACCCATTAAAAGCCAAACTCTGACCTCCTTTTCTACATTGATTTATACTGCAGACCATTATGTATGCCCCATTGATTTTGCTAGGTCTATTTCAGCAATAAAATTCTACTTGGTAGGTTAAAAAGCATCTGCATCTGTTTACAGACGACCAATATGAACTCCCTTCCACAAAAGGTGAGCATTTACTTATAAATCAGGGGCATTTCACAGGTGAATAATTATTCAATGTATTGAAAATGTTCATGATCTAAAAACAGTCCACACTAAGCATTTTCATTGCTGCTTCATGAAATTATAAAACCACTTAGTTTAACTATACTAATTATGTTATAAAATTAGTATAATTATTATAATATATATTTACTTATGGTATTGGTGCTATCTAACATCAGGATAAGTTGAAACTTTTTTTAATAAACAATTAATCAATAGAAAGATTACAATTGAAAGATTAAATAATTTCTTTTTTTTACCATATTTTTTTCCTTTGTGCTCATATTTGTTTTAACTTGTTGATATCCTGTAAATCAAGTATTAACTAAGAGATAAAAGGCTGTTTTGTGGGAACTTCTACATCAACAGTTTATGATGTAAGTCACTCTGTATTCTGGTATATGTGTGAGATGACATTTTTCTGCAGTTACAAAACAGGACAAACAAGCTACTTTTTTTTAATCTACTGCAAAACTAGGTACTGTAAATTTAAATACATATCTTGAATAACTGCATACTCCAAGAATATTAAATATAGCTTATAAATACTGAGTTGTCTATTAAATAGACTTTTTCCCCCTCAGAACAGCTAATCAATGGAATAATGTAATGTTAGCTTGTAGTGAGCTGTCTTCTACAAATAAGGGCCAAGAGCACTCAGATCCTGCTTGTTCACAGGAACTGAGCACAGGGAGGGCTCTATATCCTCCTGACTTTCTCAGAGAGATCAGTGTCATGAGCAGCTGGTTTCCCTCACCATACAGTCTCTGAAAACACTAGATGGAGGGGTTCACCTTTCTTCAGCCCTACCCAGTCAGTCCCTTGAGTGCAGCTACACTCATGGGTTTTTTTACAAGGAATGTGCTTTTGAAACAAATTTCCTGATTGTCCCTTCTTTCACATGGTGCAGCAGTCTCGCTGTGCACAATCACAGCGCCTTTCAGAGTAAACCAAACTGTAGGATGAGTGCCAGGAATACAGCTATGGCCCTCCAGCTCAAAAGGTTGTACTAAACTGAAGTAAAATCCTTTGAAATTAGTATAGTGAGGACCTCAGACACTCATCATTGACCACTTCATTCTGCAGAGGTCTACTGTTTGATAACATAGACATGGTCTTAGGGCATCTGAGCCACCTGGGGAAGAAGGTACCTCACAAAGGCCACTCTTTCTCCGCCCAACTGGTATCCTACACCACAAAATAGACCAGGAAAAAATGTATCATGGATCACTACTTGTGAATATGGAAGAACATTTTCAACCAAACTAACATGTCTGCTGCTGATCTGGGTAACAAAGTTTCATTTCTAAAGTCCTCAACCAGATTAGCTCACAGAACAGTGCTAAAGTGGTTGGACAGTTGTCAATGGGTCCGAAGGACGAGTAACCCTCTATGAGGTTACAATGAGCAGATCAGCCTGTCTGATCACATCCAAGGACATTTTTGAAGACTTGAAGTATTTTTTATTGTACTACTTGCATTCTAATGAAACATCTAGTCAGGTACCACGTATGCACACCAAATGTGCATACTTATGTTTAAGCACTATAACCTGAAACGTTTGAATAATGGCACAGATGACGTATATACAAAATTAAAACAGTTCTTCCAGTCCCCTCATAAGGCAGGTCTACAAGAACCTGCTCAGAAGGGAAAACAAATATCTTTTCTACCTGTAGAAGGATATCTGGGACTCAGTCTTATACAGGACACGTCTTCCCATTCACAGCAAGGGTCTGTTTGTGGCAGACCAGGAGGGTAAACTGGGGAAGAACGGCATGTAACACTTCAATCATTGTCTTTCCCGTTCCACTAGCATCTGTCCAAAGTGGTTGGGCTGGTACTGGAAAAGACACAATATCTTACTATTTTCTCCAATGAGCAAGGATTGTTTACAGATGCCATTCTTACATGTGTGACATCTAAGTTTCATCATAAGTAGTATTGGTTACAAGTTTTCTGAGGCTGCATTTGAGAAGGTCCAGTTTCGGAGTTCACGCAAAATTGTACTTACAGCAACAATTTGTTCACTAGGATATGCCACTCTTGCAGAGGCTCTGAGCTGGAATAAGAATTTCTAGATTCGTAAGTTACTAGCAAACACATCCACACATGTGCACATACCTATGCGTAATTAAAAGTATTCCAACTTGGCAGCGAGTGTATCAAATCTCAAATGGCAAGATACACTATTCAAATGATTGTGCAGTGGAATATGACTCATAACTTTGTGAAAGATTATATATCTAAAATTGATACATTTCCTGCCAGAATACAAGACTTGAGTTCCTGTTTATGAATAAAATTATAGAGAAACAAAAACCGCTATCGAGCATACATATTTCTTCTTCATATTAGAATAAGAAGCTTTTTTAAAGTATACACTTTGTAGGTGAATCTAAGCTTTGACAACAGGATTGAAAAGTGATACTCCGCTGGATGTATTATAAAGAGATTTAAAAATACTAACAACTGGTGAAAAAACCAAAATGGGTAACAGCAAATGAAATGAAGAAATCAAACCAGTGAATAGGCAGCGTACTTTAGGTCCCCTGATTTAACAACTTTCAGACATATTGAGTAACATTTATGTACATTAGCAATTGCTGGAATGAAATACTATTCATCTTCTGAAATTCTGTAGTTTCTGGAAAAAAAGCCAGAACTGGCCCTTTGTAAGACAACTGAATGTATATATTTTGATCAAATATACCTTAAGCTATGGTCTTTTACTGTTTATCAGTCTATCAGACACTGACAGCAGAGAGACGGCAAGGTACGTGCCTGCCACTTCTCCACCATCAGGAGAGAATTTGGTCTAAACATTCTGACTTGATGTATAGCACAAGAAAGTCTGTATTTCATTCTTGTTAATTTTAGCGGAATGTCACTCACCATTCTCAGACATCAACTTTTTCTTTGGAATTGACTACCAGGCTTCTGAAATTGGGAACCAGACAAAATCTGCAAAAAACGGTGAATTTATGGCCTATGGTATACCATAATAAAGAGATTAAACTTCATTTAGTTTATTGGAACAGGTCTTGGTGCCAGCTGGGACATGATCTATTGTCCTAAAACTGAAAGCAAATGCTCTCTGGTTCCATATATTATTTAATGACACATGGTGCAGTTTGATTTAATGCTACATGACAGGCAGCATGGGACCACTGCAGTGCATCTACCTGTAACACACAATTTTCATCGTTCTGAGATAATGTCCAAAGCAGAGTAAGAAACAGCTCAGACTATGAAAAAAACGCCTCAAAGTCTTTTGTGTCCAATTGACGTGATGGTTAGTGAAGATTCAATAGTCACCTTGGCTCCTGCTTATCATGCTGAAAACCTGACTACTGTGATTTTTACATACAATTACTGTATATACACAAAACAGCAATAGACATTTTATAAATACAAATAAAAATTCGAAACTCCTGCAGGGGCTTATAAGCTACTTTTCAAATGGGAATCAAGAAAATGGCAAACAGCAGCAAAAGAAGAGAAAGAATAAGAATTGACAATTCTACTGCTCTATGCCTAAGCATACCAGCTGCAACATACAAGTCGCACAGAGAGAGCATGCAGCTCTTTCTTTGTGCTCAAAAGCAGTCCCTCCTGAGCCTCAGTGCCTTTTGGGAATTGTGATACAACTCACCATGTGTCTCAACTGCACCTATGCTGATTTTTTTTAACTTTGTGCAGGTCTCATTAAGAAAAAAAATATTTTAGGAGTGATTTTATGGTGATGGAACTATTACTCAAACCAAATAGCAATACACTGTACCTCTGCAAGATTCACATTCTGCTACTGAACTTTTCAATTTGTTCTATAAATTTTTCAGAACGTGGCTGCATACACATATGACTAAATCTACTTCTTTCTATTGAAAATTTTAGGTGAAATTGTATTTTCAAAGAGGTTAGTTAAGAGAAAACTATTAAATAATGTATCTGTAAAGTTCCTAGATGTCCCTACCACAACACTAGGTAAGCATGATGTCTATTATACTGCGCTGTGATTTTTTTCAGTGAAAAAAATAGTTCAGTTTGATAGAGCAAATTGAAATTAGGCTAATTTAAACAGGTCTCTATATGCTCTTGGAAATTCTTCCATCTTTATTTTTAGCAGCGCAGTCAGTCATTATAGGCAGTTAAAGGTTGATTAGGTTTGCAGAGTAGTTAAAAAGTTAACCATACAAAATAGGGGGAGAGACTACTTGTGTAGGGAAGTGCATGAAGGGGCATTTTTAATTAACATTTTTGTTGAGATTTTACTAAAGGGCCACATTTTGCTGTTCAAAGACTCTAAATACTATGATAAATGTAAGCCTTGAAGGGATGCCATGGGGAAAATCCAGAACAAATCTCAATGAAAGTATACCTTCTTATGTCAGATATGAATTTGACGCTACCATTGTACACATTAAAACATGATACAGTAAGCAGTATTACTTCATGTTAGATTTCTATCTGTTTATGCATGCAAATACAAACAAATATTTACATGTGTACACACGTATGTATGTAAAGAGGATTTCAAGAATTTTGTGTTAGAATGAAATCAACTATTAACATTCTGTGGAAGCAAATCTGAGTACATTTCATTTAATGCTTGCCCTTCTCCCTTAACTCTTCATCATTAATGCTGCTTTTTTTTCCTGTCACTTTGTTTTTGTCTTCTGAAAGAGTGATGGTGCATATTGTCAGCCCCACAATTCAATGCAATTTTAAAAAAAGTACTCTGGGATATCTTTGTTTCATTTTCAATTCTTTGTATTCTTACTTTTGTACATTTCTTAAGAAACACAAGGTCTGGAAACCTACCTTAAGGTGGGACTGATAATTAATAGCTCAACAACCAAGAGCTGGAGTTAACAGCACAACACCAGGAATAAATCTGGTCAGTCCACAATGTTTCTAAGTACGGTTAAATCTTCAGCTACCAAAAACTTGGTCCACCAAATGAGTCAAGTGGGAAGCTGAGGGTATGGGAAAATTCTCCAGGATGTTAAATTTGAAGTAGAGCAAAAGGCATACCATCTCTACCATCTCCCACAACCATAGTGCAAGCCCTTTCTCTTGAAGAATGTAGGTAATCAAACAAGTAATGCTGTCTCTGTCTTTGCAGTTTTCTGCTGGGGCACAGGGATCAGTGAAAATCATCTCATCTCCTCACTTCTTATCCCCACAAAGAGATTCCAGTGCTAAAGAAAGGCTGGTGAAGATCCCTGAAAGAGTCAGGTCTCATTAAAGATATTTTTATTGAATATGGAAAACCTGCACCTTGAATAAACATAAAGTAAGGCTTCCTGTGACCTCTACAGACAGTTCAATCCTTGTAATGCTCCATTCTTTTCCATTTTGTTGTAGTAAGACAAACAACTTTTCTCTGCAAAAGCCTTTCGCCTTCCCCGACTAAAATGTTTAAGGGTAGCCATTGAATTATTTTTCACGTTTACTAAGTTAATGGCCCAATTTGTTGTTTGGGTTTTTTTTTTATTTCCAGAAAGTTTGGAACAAAAAATGTCTAACATTTTTCAATGAGCTATTCTAATCTTGATTATTTGGTCCATGTTTGCTCACATTCAAGAACACATAGAGCTAGTTGCAAATCAATAGTGGCAAAGCAATTACTTTTTCAAAGTTTAGGTGAATCATTGCTTTCTGTAAACTGGCAGAAAATCAGAAAATAAACAATCAGGCAAACTCAGAAGAAACTTACTATTTGTAACTTACTTTTGTAATTCTTAACCTAAAAGGAGAGGAGATCCCTTTCAGGAATTTTGGAGATAGACTGTTGATTTTATATGGAAAAGAAAAGAAAGAAATATTTTTCACTATGAAACATTTTCTAATACCTTCATAGGAAAATAAAAGCTTGAAATTGGATTAGATTGGTAGCATCCTGACTACAGGTAGTGAAAATTTAAAGCTATGAACAGATAACTCGACTAAATAGAGAACAGGGATATCAGTTTTGTTGTTGGGAATTAAAAAGGTCATATGAGAAAAAGATTCAAGTACCTCCTAGCTAAGATAAACAGGAATGCCTAACAAAACACATCTCAAGCCTGAGAAAACATTATACTTATCAATTTGCCTTTTAATATCTTTGGAGAGAGAGAATTTCAGATTATGGCTGTATCTCAAGCTTTTGGATTCCTTTCAGTGTATCACTGGCTATTGACATGATATACAAATTGGGCTGGTGAGCAAAAGACAAAGAGGATCTTGTTATCTGCAGTGCCCAGATAAAATATAGGAAAATTAGGATAAATGGTGTTTTTAACATCAGTCTTCAAGTCCTGAACTAGAGATGGAAATACATTCCTTTTAAGAATTGAGCTGAAATTTAGGACTGAGAAAATACACATGAAGTTTCAGAGAAAACCCACTGGAAGGACAACTGGCAACTGGGATAGGCCAAGGATCAATGTCTTCAATATTAAGTTATATACAATTAAATATAACAGCTCCTATATCCTTATTGAAATTCCAGGGATCATTCCTTTCTTTCATTTACTGTCTTTATTTCAGAGCAGACTTGGCCATGAAGTAGCATCTTTGGCCTTTCAGGGAAAGATAAATTCATGGGTGGGATATTCTCCTCTTTAATCTTTAGTATACATAGATGATCATAGTAGACTTGTCTGCTTTGAGGGCTGTGGTATGAAGAATCAGCCAAGATTTCATTGCGACATCTCTTCTATGCATGGGAGGCCATAACAAATGAAGTGGGGTGGTTCAAGATGCAATTTGTGACTCTCTGTGTCTAGACTGGAGGGGATGATTCCCCCATTCTCCTCCTAACATTTGTTTTTAAACCACAGAAGATTTATTTTGAACATCGACCCTTATCTATAATGGAGTGACTGCATGAGTGGACAAGGGAAGAGCTACAGATGTTGTCTATCTGGACTTCTGTAAGGCCTTTGATATGGTCCCACACAACATCCTTCCCTCTAAACTAGAGAGATATGGATTTGATGGGTGGACTGTTAGGTGGATAAGGAGTTGGATGGATGGTCGCATCCAGAGGGTAGTGCTCAATGGCTCAATGTCCAGATGGAGATCAGTGATGAGTGGTGTCCCTCAGGGGTCTGTATTGGGACCAGGACTGTTTAATATCTTCATCAATGACATCAATAGACAGTGGGATTGAGTGCACCCTCAGCAAGTTTCAGAGTGTTGTAGTTGACACACCTGAGAGGCTGGTGACCATTCCCTCTGGATGGACCTGGACAAGCTCGAGGAATGGGCCTGTGTGAATCTCATGAAGTTCAACAAGGCCAAGTGCAGGGTTGGGGCAACCCATGGTATCAATGCAGGTTGCGGGATGAAGGGATTGAGTGCAGCCCTGCCAAGAAGGACTTGGGAGTACTGGTGGACGAAAAGCTGGACATGAGCCAGCAATGTGTACGCTCACAGCCCAGAAGGCCAACCATATCCTGGGCTGCATGCAAAGAACCATGACCATCAGGTGAAGAGAGGTGATTCTGCCCCTCTACTCTGCTCTGGTGAGACCCAGTTTGGAGTACTGTGTCCAGCTCTGGAGCCCCCAGCACAGGAAAAACCTGTTGGAGCACAACAGATATATCACTGGCTCTTATGTAAATGGTAGAAAGGACCTGACTGGGTTCCCAGTCCACTACAGTGAGATTGTACTGGCAAAAAATCCAGTTTTCAACTCAAACTGAAAGATTGATGCTAAAAATTCACCAAGACAGGTTAAGTCATAAAGCCCAACAATGTCTCATTTACCAGGACAAGCACTAAGCTGTCTCATTTTCCCTACAGTCAATTCAAATAACCCAAACACCACATAACAGCAAGAATCAAGTGGCTCTACACTACAAGTTTCCAGAACTGTATTCCAGGAATCAAGTTGTCATCTTTGTGTTTATTATGACCCCAAAAACTCTGCTTATTGTGTCTTTTCATTATTGTTTTAAAAAGCCCCTTTATTTACAAAACTATCTGAAGTTCATTCATCTTCGTGGCTGAACAGAGAGAAAGAGCAGCACCCACTGAACTGCTCACAAGCATCTGCAACACTTGCTCATTAACGATTCCAACCATAGTGACTTTGAATTGGAAAACAAGCTCCAAAAATTTGCTTATGCAGAAAGAAGCCTTCTCCATCTCTCCTACTCACCTTGCTCTACTATATATGAAAGCCAAATGTGATGATATGCGAGATACCCATGTACATTGTCACTGGGGTTCTCTGAAGACATTCTGAGTGCTTAGGATGTTCACCACTCTTGAGGATAATTGTTCCTTTGAAGAAATTCTCAAAGTGATCACAAATCGAGTATGTTTTGTTTAAGACCACATGATGGTCTTCTAGCCAATTACATGCAAGAGTACTTAAAGGTAACATAAGAAAGATGAGCACAGACTTTTGAGGGCCTGTTGCAACTGGGCAAGGGGTAATGGTTCTAAACTAAAAGAGGATAGATTTAGACTAGATAGAAGGTAGAAATTTTTCACAATGAGGGTGGTTAAACACTGGAAGAGGTTTCCCAGAGAGGTGGTAGATGCCCCATCCCTGGAAACATTCCAGGTCAGGTTGGATGGGGCTCTGAGCAACCTGATCTAGTTGAAGCTGTCCCTGCTCATTGCAGAGGGGTTGGACTAGATGACCTTTGAAGGTCCCTTCCAACTCAAACTGTTCTATGATTCTATGATGTCTTGATTCAGTTTACTTCAAAGGAACATATTTTGGTTATTTTTGTTATCCCACCCTTTACATTTGAGTTAAATAAGCATAGGGATCATGATGAATCATCAGCTTGTTTCAGGTTTGCTGCTGCCCAAGTGTCTTTTCCATTGTAATATGCCACTTTTAAGTGGTTTTAGTCAAGGATCCTGTCACTCATAGGTACTCTTGATTGCAGAGGAATTCATAGCTTTTTCCCTTGCAGGTGAAAATGCATGTGCAACCTTCATATGAGACCACCCATGTCTTAATCTCATCCCTTGATACTATGTTAACTTTCTGGGTGCATAAAATATGTTTTCTTTCTGCTTTCAGGCACAGAGAGCATACCATAATTTTGTTTCATAAAATATACGGATATCCATTTCAAATCGCAAATTTGTATCCATCAGGATACAGTCTATGCATTTTATACACTACTTTTCGCTTGGAAATTCAATTTGACAGATGTGATGAGGCCGAGACAAGTCATACAACCATCTGTGGTAACATTTAGAGCTTCCCAAACTACGGCACATCACTCATTCCACCTGAAGAACTTCAAAGAAGCATCTATTTTCCACTTAAAACAGTAAAAACAAAAGAATCCCTTCCCTGACATGGGTAACTACCCAGCCATGACTTACTGCTATATGAATCAAGAACAAGGAGTAAAGGATTAGAGTAATGACCTATCATTTAGCTCAGTGAGGAACCGAATATCATCCTGGAGTTTTTTGTGGAATGTGTGCTAAAATGTAGAAGACAAGGGGTTTTTGTTGAAATGAGAGAGTGTATGCATGGCTCTCATATTTCTGTGTGAGATATGCCTGTGCATTGCAAAGCCCGGTACAGTAAGTCTTTGAATCAATGGCACAGTACACACACAATAAATCTGATGGTTTGGGAAATGCAGAACTGATGGTGCATGTGCCCAGGGACTGCACGGTATGTCTGTCTGACAAACGCAGAAGTGGGTTGCTGGTGTGCAGCTTCTGTTAGCAGAAAGTTTGGAAGGGCACCCGCATAACAAAGGCTGCATGACAGTGTCCCCAGGCAGCCAGAAATCCTGGAACAGCAAGCGAACAAAAATGTTCACATTCCATGTGGAAAATACTATTTGGTGAAAGAAAACATTGCCAGGGAAATTAAAGCACGTGGATGACTTATGTATGCAGCACAGAAAATTGAGTATTCCTGCTGCAACTGGTCACAGAAATGGTGGTCACCACCACTACTGCTGGGGGTCATGGCAGTAATTAAGCAAATTACACCGGGAGCCCTGACATTAGGCAAAAAGTATCTATGCAAAAAGTGCCTATACAAGAAGTAACATAAGCAGTCTGCTGTAGTCACAGAAGACTAAAGGTAACAAACTTGTAGTAAACCCTGCAAGGAACTGCAAAAAGCCAACATCTCATAGGGGAGATTAAATTCAGAGCTACTGATGTGACTGTTAAAGTAGCTGTCATGACAGTTGTCTCTATTGTGATGCCTGAGAAAGTTAGAGAACACTAGTGCCAATTACGTAGAGTTTTTGCTCAGACTTCATAGAGACTTTCAGCTTTACAATATAGAATCCTGTTCTTTTCACATGAAGACAAGCAATAAGGACATATTGATTTGATTTTTACTCCATCCTCAAACACAGTTTGTAAACTAAATAAGGAGTTCATGACTTGACCTATCATCAAGACCTCAATGGTTTAAACAGAAATTTAATTTTCTCTGTATATACTTCAGGGGTATCGATATGAGTATTACTGTGAGGTGCCCATTCACTAAAAAAAAATTATATTGACAGCTATAGATGGGGTGAGAGAGGAGGTCATTAAAAATACGAATAGAATTGAACCACAGCCATAGGTCTAACAAAATCTGTATCATCTTTGGATTTGTGCAAATCAACTACTAACTTTCTCAAACATTGCCCATGAATTTTTTCTTCAGGTTTGAGGAAAAATGTCACAATTTTCTTGCAACACAATAGTTTGTATTGGAGAATTGAAGGGAGCCAGAAGAGTGATGAAAAGAAAACAGTTCCTTTCCTGCACTCCAATAAACACCTTACAGATAATGTTGTACTTTCAGTTACCTGTGCATTTCTTGATATTGCTATTTCTTTTTCCATGTGATCCTAACTTGCATCCAAAGTTCTCCTCCCAAAATTCTGCAAACCATACGTTTCTTCGATTGTTAGCAAGTGTTCGGCTCCGAAAATATCTGTCAAATCCTACATTTAAAAGAAGTGAAAAAAGCATTAAAATATGATACAGCATAAAAATAATCATTTAAAGACAATAACAGATTGTGTATAAATATCAGAACAAGAAAAATCTTTAGGTACAAACTACTATAGTAAGATATTTTATGAGCATAGTAGTATCTAAGGTTTATAAAAATAGTATATTTCTTATTATCCCATATTTGCTGTAGAACAAGATTTTTTAAAATATCTACAACAGTTAAAGAGCCTCTAAACTCCTGCAGAACTCTATAATTTAAAAAATGTAATGCAGATGTTTAGGGAAACAGCTTAATTTTTAATACACAGATGACCCAAAGAAAGAATTGGATACCTACAAGAAATTAGACAACCTATAATTGCTACTTAGTCAAAAACTGTGATCCAAATAAATTTCATTTCGAGGCCACGTAAAATCGCTGAGTACGGAATCACAGAATCACAGAATCACTAGGTTGGAAAGGACCTTCAAGATCATCAAGTCCAACCATTAATCCAGCGCCACCATGTCCCCTAAACCATGTCCTGAAGTGCCACATCCACACGTTTTTTGAACACTTCCAGAGATGGCGACTCCACCACCTCCCTGGGCAGCCTGTTCCAATGCCTGACCACTCTCTCGGTGAAGAAATTTTTCCTAATATCCAATCTAAACCTCCCCTGGCACAACTTGAGGCCATTGAGTACCTCTCTGTTGAACTAGAGGGCTTCCAGGACACCTAAAATTCTGCTTATATTTATAAGTTTAAAGAATGTAGTTGAGAAACTAAAGGTTCCTGCTTAAACCTGATCAGATTCTGCACCAGCAGCCGTAAAGAAATCATGACTAACACATACCATCTGGATTAAGCTCTTTACAAATACTTCCATGTGGCTAAATTCTCTAAGTAGCATCAATAATGCTCATTTTTTCTAATCGTTTACCAGTTTAGAGCACTTACCAATACAGTAAAAGAGATGGTACTATGTCCAGTAGCTCCCAGGAATAAGGTGACTCAAACCAACAACTATCACTTTGTCCACCCAGTCAGAAACTTTGTCAATATAGTGGCTTCTTAAAGTAAGTTTAGGAGAGGAAAGCAGAGCCTAAATTGATCTCCTCCCAGGAGAATGAGCTCACTCATTATCATCCATCCAATACTCTCCTTTTTTTGTCCCAAAGAACCACCAGGTTATGGGTAAGAAGCACTCCACCACACATGCTCTAGCTATTAGACAATTATAAGATTCCTTAATTACAGATTCAGCATCTCCTCATCTCAACAGAGATATTAAATTAATATTGGATCAGTTACTCAGTTGGAAAGTTTTCCCTGATTTACTTGTAACCAAGGGCAACATGATTTTTTAATTATTTTTTTTAAGAGAGCTAGAGTGCTTGAACATTGTCAGAAAATGAGGGTTTTGTACCACGTGCATTCCTACCATCTATTGATGTTCTTTTGGGCAGAATGGTTACTGCTCCTTCTGCAATCTCCTCCTGCTGCTGAACGGGTGAAATTTTTGACCCCCAGCTATCTGAGCCAATCCAGAGGAAATGTCCAGATTGATTAGCTTTTTTGGCTGCTTCCAGTATTCGTCTGCAAATAAGCAACAAATTGACCAGTTAAACAAACTGCATTTACAAACAACTTGAGAATCCCCAGCATTAATTCTGGCTATGCATAAGTAAGCTCACACTAACCAACTAGTCAATAGTTTTCACAGTCTAAAGCATATTCAACAACAGCTGTAGTGAACTCAAGATACAATACTGTACAAGTTAATTTCTTTCATCTTTAGACATTTTTCTAGCATTCTTATTAGTTTCTTCCTTTTCAGTCACCAAATAAGTGTTTCTTGGAACTGCACTCTTGGGAAATAGGAACAGGTTAGTTCTCCACAGAATAACGGACCAGCTCACTGTATAATTGCAACCCAATTTATTATCACCAGATTTCCAGGAATTTTTACATGATATTAAACCTGAAACCTCCTGTGTTACTCTTTTCTGCACCAGCCAACTGACCATCTCTGTGAAGAGATTAATATCTTTAACACATAAAATTAGGAAACAGGCACCTAATATCATCTTCATTCGCAAACATGATCACTGCTCGAGCATTTGGAGTTTCCAACAAGCGCTTGATGATCTTTTCAAATTCTCCTGGTCTTGGTTCCCGGGGAATTTTGAGTGACTGGGCAATGCAAACACCTCCTGAGAAAAATTTAAAAAGAAAAAAAAAAAATTACTTCAAAATATTAAATATCCACACTTCAGATAATCCATAGTTAATCGGACAGGCAAAGAAAACAAGATGCTAATCTGAGATAAGGTAGCACAGCCAAAAGTTACCTTACTTATGCATTTTGAAATATGCACTGTATAAACTTACACATACAATACTGCACTAAAAACTTCAACTCAGGTATCTGTTACTTTATTTTTTATATAAAATTATGGCAGCTGACAACCCAGCCTTGCTACAGGATTGCATTTAACTGTGGAGCTGCAATTTGGCAGTTATGTTCATAATGTGTCTCCTTGTTATCAACTACTATCACAGAATGACAGAATCACAGAATCACTCAGGTTGGAAAGGACCGTCAAGATCATCAAGTCCAACCATTAATCCAGCGCCGCCATGTCCCCTAAACCATGTCCTGAAGTGCCACATCCACACGTTTTTTGAACACTTCCAGAGATGGCGACTCCACCACCTCCCTGGGCAGCCTGTTCCAATGCCTGAGCACCCTCTCGGTGAAGAAATTTTTCCTAATATCCAATCTAAACTTCCCCTGGTGCAACTTGAGGCCATTTCCTCTCATCCTATCGCTGGTTACTTGGGAGAAGAGACCAACACCCTCATCTCCACAACCCCCTTTCAGGTAGTTGTAGAGAGCGATAAGGTCTCCCCTCAGCCTCCTCTTCTCCAGACTAAACAACCCCAGTTCCCTCAGCCGCTCCTCATAAGACTTGTGTTCCAGACCCCTCACCAGCTTCGTTGCCCTTCTCTGGACACGCTCCAGCACCTCAACATCCTTCTTGTAATGAGGGGCCCAAAACTGAACACAGTATTCAAGGTGCGGCCTCACCAGTGCCGAGTACAGGGACACAATCACTTCCCTGCTCCTGCTGGCCACACTATTTCTGATACAGGCCAGGACGCTGTTGGCCTTCTTGGCTTTTTCGGCAGAGAGTATAACGTTAATAAACGCTGTAGTTACAGAGTCAAGTAGAGAACTTGAAATGTTCTCTTATGAATGAATACATACAGATCACTTCTAATTGTTATTATGACTTTCTTAATTAAGTTGTCTTAATCATTTAAGAGGTTTTGGGTTGTCATTAAATATACTAAATTATTAATCAGAAAATCAAAACAAACTCAGAGATTATATTTATACCTCTTCCTGACAGACGTAGGAAGGTACTAATTGAAATCTTTACATTTTACCTGTCCTGCAAAAATGGACAAATTTCTACAGAAACTCTGGGATTTCTAATGGCTTTTGTACACCAGTGCAGGGGTATCTCTCCTTCTTAGTTACAACATTATTATGAATCTTTGAGCAGACAATTCCCTGAGCCTGTTTCATGAAACACTGATTCCAGATTGGCACAAACTTCCTACATCATAGATGAACTTTCTGTGATTGTTTGTGGATTTGTTTCTTTAATTATTTTTTCTTTATGAACTATTGCCTGATTCTCATTGGTACATCTAATTCCCACCAGTATTTCCTGTTGGCTGTTGTTGTTCCCAAAACAAAAGCCTCTTGTGGAGAATTTAATCATTAATAAAAACAGAAAATTAAGAAAACAAGAAAACGTTTATTTCTAAAAAAAGAAACATGTTACTAAACAAAGGCAAAGCAAATGGTCATGTTTGCATCTCTGCATTTAAATACTTTTACACTGAAGATTGCTTTCGGTGTCAGTAAGAATAAAAATGCATTTTAAAAAAGCTGTTCTATTTTTAATGAATGTTGGTATTTATTTTCTGGTGTATTAGATCATTCTGGGCATATACATGTCTGCATATTAAAGATAATTAAACAACTAAAAGTTACAGTTAGATGGTTATGTGGTATGTGGGGAGGTTTTCCAACTTTCTCAACAGTCTTGTCCTCCTTATCAAAATGTTAACCTTATGTTTTTCCAAAGTACTTCACAAATTAGATTGATACACACTGTCAATGATGATAGGATTTGATCAAAAACAAGGGTCCAGCCAGATGCAGCTTGGGATGTAAAGCTACATGAAGAAGCTACAGAGTCTCTTGTGTTAGCTTTCTTAAGATGAATGCATTTAATTTATAAGGAAAACAAACAAAATAAAGATATTTATGAAGCCTTTTTTATTTCTTTTATTCAAAGAATGAGTGAGAATGGTTCAAAGCTGTCTTATGCCTGTTAGTGTTTAAGAGGCATTTGGACAATATCCTTAAAAACATATCTTTAATTTTTGGTCAGCCCTGAATTGGTCAGGAAGTCAGACTAGATGATTATTGTGGGTCCCTTCCAACTGAGATTTCTATTCTATTCTATTCTATTCTATTCTATTCTATTCTATTCTATGTTTAGAAAATTATGGGGATTCATTATCAGATTTTGCTCTGCCTTTGCAGAATCTCATCGACCTCGATAGTTCTCTGCACAGGCAGATCCTGAGTTTGAATCAAGTTTAGACATGGCATAAATGAAGCATGGAATTATCAACTGCCAGTATAAAAATAACAACTTTTAAATTAAATCAGCCAGTTTTAGTCACAGGCAAGCATATCAACTTTTTCAACTATGCATCAATTTCTTGAGATTTTACATTATTATTTTATTAGATCGAGATGCATACTACTGTATAGCTTTATCCTGAATTATTCTCTGCTTTACATGAAAGAAATAGTATTTGCAGATCAGAACGCCTGTCATTTCTAACAAAAATTGTTTGTACATATTTCTTTACCATCTATAAATAGTATAAAGATATAACATAAATAATTTACCCTTATCTGCTTTAAAATGGAATACAGTGCTTTTTGCTAGCAACACATTTCTTCACATTTTTATGAACAGCCTGGCTCCCCATGATGGACAGCTAATTTGCCAATAACAACAGATGAGCCCATACAGCAGGTGACCCTCATATTCACCAGGTATCTTTGACAATCCAGTAATGAAAAGATAGATACTATACTATGAAACGCTTTAGCCAATTTTCTAAACTGATATTAAGTTATTGTGATAGACACTCAAAAAGTCCTTTACTGCAACATTTTTCTCAAATAACAGGGCTGAAATGTAAGAGAAATATTTAGCAGACATCCTGTAAATTTAACAATCATCAATTCACTGTTAAAAAAGATAAACTGAAAAACAATGCCAAGCTCTCAACTGTCCTCAAAGTCATTCAGGCACAAAAAGTAGAACAGATCCTAAAAAATTGCATAAAGGAATAATTTGTTACCTCATAAATTTTGAGAGTGCATTTTTCAACCATTTCTATTCATGCAATGGCCCTTAGGAAAAAAACATTCTTTCCACATAAAGCTCAAATGCAAATATTGCAAAATGCGTATATATAATACACAGTATACAGCCATCTACAACCTGTTTGGAATGGATATCAAGCAATGAAAAACTGCAGTATCTAAAAAAGCTATTTTCAGTCAAAATGGTGTAGAAGAAACACTATTCCATCATTGCAGCAGCAAGTTCAATCATGACTGTACTGTGCGTCTTAGCATCTCTACATTGAAAAATGCGTTAAGTACTAATAGGAACAAAATGAAATGCACTTCAGCCTTGTTGCTACATTTGTAATGAATTGTGTAGGCTCTCTCCAACACACAAAACACTTTGTGTACGCTCTTATCTATATATTGCATATACAGCTGTTGCTCAAACAAATAACAGAGTATCCCTTTTCAGCTAATGATGAAATGCTAGATCCACAAAGGTACTTAAAACATTACGGTGTCTAACCTCTCAGCACCCTGCTGCCTTTGAAATCTACAGCCTGGGCTAAGTGCCCAGACACAGAGAGATGAGTCTCTAGGAAAAGGATTCATCGGAGCCAAAAAACTGAATAAGGAATAATTATTCCTCCAAAATAGCTAGCAGAGGTACTGAAAGGGTAGGTTTTAAGGCCACTAGTTAGGATAATCTTATGAAGTGCGAAGAAAAGAGAGATTTCCCCAAATCCAGAAGAAGTAGGGTTTGAGAACAGATGTCTCGTACTTGGTACCGATGGATTTACCATTTGCAGCAGAGATGCCAAAGGGCAGATGGTTCAGACACCTAATGCCCCTGGAGGATTTATGGCTGTGAATCATAAGAACAAATAGTGTCTACGTGTTTTGTCCTGTCAGCATTTCTGACTGATTTGGCATGATGACTGCTTATCCTTATTGCTGATTTCTAAAACATTTGTTATCATTCATTGTCTAGGGATTGTCTGGGAAAAATACATTAGTATATTAGCCTAAATTTCCCTTGGCTGAAATTATGACTAACCTAACATTTGTATGAGGAAATGAGAGCTAACTATCTTCTTACTGAAAAGGAAATGTTGTGTTCAAACCCGGTCAAGTAAAAGGGCTTATGAACAGGCTTCAGAGACAGCTGCGCTAAAAGCTGTTGTTGAGACCGAGAAGGGAGTCAGACAGAGAGACTTGTTTCAGGTAGCTTGACGAGGAATAGATACTAGTAATTGTACCCATTCCTATTGTACCCATTCCTTAAGTCATATATGTCATAGGAGATGAAATTAAGGGTTTGCTTCTGTCACACATTTTAAAGACATCAGGATGGCACTGGTGGAAAGTAGTTTTTCAACTACTTGGCGGGGGGGGGCAGGGGGAGGGGAAGTCTTAACACCAAACTGTGCTAAGCCTCTTATGTCTGTTCTCAGATCTGTAAAGCTAAGGCTGTACTCAGTCATCCCAGAGGTTTGAGGAATAAAACAGTTAATATGAACTGCACTCTGTCAGTGATGATAAGTATCCATTTGTCTTCTGCCTAACAGCTATCAAGGGTGATATCCAGTGCCTGGGGCCAGGAGACAATGAAGAGAAGGAGAACAGAGGTGGGAACTGGAAATCAGGCTCACAGCAGGAGCTGTCTCACTCGTGATCTGGGGCTCAGACCAGCCTCTCTGCACCACGGTTAGCAGCTGGTAACTCATGCTTTTAAACCAGGGACATAACCAGACCTGATCTACAATAATATGTTTTTGAGTTGTTTTCTCCATTGTGATAAAAAACGCATCTTAAACAAATTATGCCGTGCTATGCATGGCTTGCTTACAGGTGCTGTGTATAACACAGCTTGTGGGAAATAGGTCATCACCAAATAAAAAACTGGTAGATTTTGAAGATATTATCAGTACACTGGATCAATGAGCTTTTTCCTTTCTTTTTGTGCTCATACAACAAGGATTCTACCAATGAAAAAAAAAAAACAAAAGGGAAATGTAATACCTGTACCATTTTCATGGTTAAACTTATGGTGACCTTATAATGATAAATATTCATGTTAGCTTTCATGGGTTCTGAAGTCACAAGATGGCATGTTAATCGTAACTTATTAAATACTGAGGTATGTGGAGGTGGGTGTCACAAGAAGCGATGTTGAATGTGTATTTAGAAAATAGCAAGAAGACTTGGTAGAAAGCTTGTACTAACAAATGGATATCCTGAAGCAAAGACTGAAAGACGAAGATAAATGTAAATACAAGGGCCGTATTCTGCCCTACCCTAGCTAGGATCCAGCACTACATTATGGACCAGCTAAGCAGGATACACAAGAAAGGACACTGCCTTTGTATCAAAAAAGCTGAAGACAGTTTTCAGTTCAAGTGTGTTCAGTGTTGGGACCACAACCATACTACTCGGAATCGGTTTACCCTCTAAACTATTTTACCTCCCCATGTATATAACAAGCCTTACCATTGTAAAAGAGGAAGGATTCAAGCTATGCCCTTGCTTTGACAAGCTATCTATCTCTTAGCATAAGTAGGCACACCTCACCTGACTCAGTATATATCATTGCAAGTCAATTATTTCATGGCAGGTTCATCACAAATCACATTGTTCCTGAAAAAGCTCAAGACAAATAGCCAGAGCACATCTGGGACCCAGTCCTACCTGGCAGGACATTCTCAGCTGCCTTCACGTATACATTTTCTTTTTTTAAGATGATTTATATGTGTCTGGTCACTAGGCCAAGAAAATTTCAATGCAGGTCTGTGGAAAGTTTCCAAATGATGTTACAGAAATATGTGAAGGCAGAGAAGTTCTTATTCCAACTAGGGGAACAGATGTCACAGACTCAGAAGAAGTGTCAGTAAGAAACTCTCCTGTAAGGCGCACAAGGTTCTGTTGCAGGCAGACACAGCCTCTGCCTGACAAGAGACTGCACATTTCTGACAGTATCATGTGATGCACCAGAACATGAGGAAAATCAGACAATCATATTTCTCTTCGTCTTCCAGTCCTTCCCTTGGATATATCAAAAGTCTGGAAAATCTAGACCTGGTTATATTGCAAGTCTGTTCCAATTGCCAGGAACCTAGTTCAGCATGAAGATTGGTGGAGACATTAAAAACAAAAAGATGCTCCACACTCAAGTTCTGTTGACAGAAATCAGAATAGTCTTGTGACTTACTGAAGCCATTAAGACCTTCTTTTTTAAGCAGATAGTTCATTATTTGACAAATTTGGATGCTAAGAAATCTCAATATTAATGAAAAATAAGGTAAGTGACTGTTCTGTGTGGGGCTTTCACTGATTCTTATAATCAGGAATTTGGAGGAATTATTATTACTTGAACCACAATCAACTTGCTGCCATCCTCTTGTGTGCCCCTAATGCCCTTAACGACAATTTTCTAGAGTGTGAGTCAAGAGGGAGTAACACCTAGGAAGTTTTAATTACAAGTTAAATATCAGATTTCACAAACAATAATTCTTTAAAATGTAAATGTCTCTTTAAAGCCAAAGTACTGTAGCTGGGAGGTCTGAATGCAGCCGTGTGTTCTTTGTAGAGCTACCTTCACTTAACTACTCCAAAAAAACACATGATCACCGATGTGGCTATATGGACTTCTGGGTAGCTTAGCTTTATGAATAAGAACATGAGCCTTCTGCAGGCTCTGTGCTCCCACTGAAATCCATGCATCTTCACTGCCATTCATGTCCAAATCAAGTTAAATAAAATCTCATTCCAGTACACCCACTTTGTTGCAGTCAACAACTACCTACAGTATGGAAATATCCTAAACTCTTGTGGCTCTTCATTTCCTCGGAAGCTCACCAAATACCTCAGCAAACAATTCAGTTACTCTTGCAAAGACAGTTAATTCTTCAGCCAATAGTGGCAACATTTTTTGATGTAAGGTAATAGAAAGAAAATAATTTTTAAAATTAAATGATTTAAATAATGCTGCACTCTGAATGGACAAAAATGGCACTTAGTATCCAATATACTAAAACTTAATGGAAGATGAGAGATATTGTTAATCTTTTAACAGAAAAAAACAGTCTGCATTTTGAGCCCAAACACTGATGTCTGTTTTCCTTTATTTAAGTAAAAACACGTTTTCTCAAAATCCCTTAATATTTATGACCAACATGTTTTTTAACGCACAAGCAGGTCAATGATACTTTTTCACTAACACGTCAGCTACAGTCATGAGCTTTTCTACTCAAAACTAACAGTCTTTAAGAGTTCAAAGTCTCTCTCATTTAGTGTTTTAGAAAAGGCCTTTTAGCAATTTTTTTTGTCAGGTCTTCTTTTATCCATTCTTTTGAAAATAAAAAAAAATAAAATTAAAAGGCATTCAGTGAAACCATGAAAGAGTGCAAAACATTCTGATAAAAACAAGTCACCCATTCCTTTTAAAACTTTTTTTTTTTACATTCCTATATGTATTCACAGGCATACAGCCATGCATATTTCACAAACACATGCACTCACACAGAGACTTACATCATGGGCAAAGCAGATGTTAATTCTAAACTAGAAAAGGAAGAAAGAAAAAATAAGAGCTCTGGGTCCATATGAGACCACTGGCTATTGGCTTCAGTCATCAGAGTCTGTCTCTAAGGTGAAATGAAACAAGAGAGATCTGTTATTTTATATTTCCATTCTGAACAATAAAAAATTCTCTTTTTTTTTTTTTTCCCCCTGGAAGAAACAGTTCTGAATGTACCACTACAGCTTCCACTAAAACCAGCATCTGATGGAAAATAAGTGCAAGGGATATTCTCACCATCATCAAACTTACTGATCTTTTATTCCGGGTTTAAAAAAAAAAAAACACACAGAAACAACACTTTTTTCATCCTTTGACTTTTTAGTGTTATTTGTGTAAATGAAGCCAATTTGGCAGTCTTGAAAGTTAAAGTGGCTAAAAGAAAAAAATCCTCTCTAGTAGAGAGGTTTATGAATAGGTAAAAATCACATACTGAGAAAAAAAAAAAAAGCCTGAAAAGAATCAATTCTGGAAGTTTGTGAAAGAGAAATTTTCTTCTCCACAGTGAATCACTGTATAACTAGTTCACAAAGGACATGGGCTGCCCAGCCAAACTTCAAAACAATCTGTGGCCAAAAGAATGTAATTGAAATTGGTCTCCACTTACATTTACTGGTCAGCTGGTGCAATACTTTCACAGCTATGTCTTTTTTTATCATCACAGTGGGTATGAATATCTCCCTCTGTGGAAATATGGTTCTTCCTACTTGCAGATTTAGAGCTTGCAGAGGCATAACAAGAAATAAGCAGCACACTGCTATTTTCCTTTTTCTGGCTACATGCTGTGTACATCCTTAATGAGGAAGGGAGACCCTTTGTTTGTTTTCTAAAGACCAGGAAAACATATATTATGAAAGAAACTTCATAAATGCCCAAATTGCAAAAGATTTTCAGATTTTTTTAAGGTAGCATCAGTTCTGATTTATAACAAAGTAATACTGTGAACTCAAACTCTGGCCTGTGGTTACCTGACAGATATTTTTCTCTGAAAGTAAATTTTTTAGAATATGGCCTTTATTCTTACCTCCATTTCTCTAAAATTCTTACTATTAATGGGTCTCAGTAGCAGTAAAGATTTGGGCTTGATGTTTTAGGGAGTTTAGAAGCAAATGGCTGCTTCAGAAAATTCTAGAGGTGGGTCAGGCATAAAAATCACCAGTTCATTTCCAAGCACAGTAAATGAATGGTCCTAATTGTGGCATCCTTCAAAGGTCTTGGTTAAAAACACCAATGCCATGTTAACAGACACAGTTCAAACAGCCCCATTTAATATACCATGCCCTGTCTCCTGGTTGTCACCATCAGACATGGGATGCCGTTTCCAAGGTCCAGCATTCTCCTGCCACACTGCTGGAGAGACCTTTTCCCTGAACACTACCAGCTGAAGTCACAATCCCCCATGGATGTGTTCAGTATCATGAAGATGACACGGAAGCTTCTGGAATTCCTTATAACTATGTTTAGGCAGGGGAAAAAAAAAAACAATGACAAGATGGGGTGTATTTTGCAAAAACATTTATTTCTAAATAAACATAACCTTTCTACTTTTAGGATAATTTGTTCCCTACAGGGACCTTCAGTTTAATATTTTTTTATTCTACTCCCTGCCCTGTTTATTTTAAATATTTTATCAGTGATATAAAAGATGGTTTTCAGTTAAGTTGTCCTGGAATGCCTGAATTTAATGGTAGGCTGGTGTCCTATTTTTCCCTTGCATGATTCACCATGAGTCATCATCTCTGGAAGTATTTAAAAAACATGTGGATGTGATGCTTCGGGACATGGTTTAGGGGGCATGGTGGTGTTGGGTTAACGGTTGGACTTGATGATCTTGAAGGTCCTTTCCAAGCTTAGTGATTCTGTGATTCTGTGATTCTTATTGCTAACATTGTGTTCAGAGATTGCCTTCAGTCACCTGCTTTGCAATTAAACACTCTGCATAGGCAGTGTAACCTGATTTTTAATCATGCCTTCTAAGAAAAATAGCAGCAGTGATTAATGTTCTCGTTCTGAAACTCTTTGGTCTGCTTTTGCAAGTGAAGACAGTCCTTGTCTTTGTGGTCATAAAATAGCTACAAAATTCTTGTATTCACTGGAACGTATAAATTCTCTACATAGCATGACTGAAAATTAAAGTTAAGCCCATGCTAACACTGCTAGAGTGCTCACTCTCAGCCTTGTTCTCAAAGGGCCTCATCTGTTTTTCATGGAAATTGTCATCAGAAGCCATACTAACTTCAGCTATGCAGGAACAAGCATAGTTCTCTTCCAAGGCATGGGCATCTTACAGAGATGACATCATATATGAGGAGCTCTGTTCATTGATTCGATTAAAAGAACAGGTTTTCAGGCTCAAAGAGTCAATTATCATCATCTACCTTGGCCCCTTCCACAGTTAAAGTTGGTCAGATTTTTTTGCAAAGGCCTAAGTTAGCTTTTGGAAAGGCAGTTTCATTAAAATTGAAATATTTTGCACTTGTTGAACAAAATTTTAAATGACAGAAAGACATACTCATTGAATTTTTTTTTATCAATATTAAAACATTAAGATAAAATGTGAACTTTTTATTTCTAATGTATCATTTTGAGGGGTTTTTTTTTATTCAGTACAAGATTACATGTAAGCATTAATGAGACAAAAATTAAATTCTTGAAAATGTAAATATTTTATTTTCACTATGGAATATTTCAATATTTCTTTTAATTTTCTATATCAGAATTTTGCATGAAATGGAAATAGAATTTCTGAGTGGTTCTACATGTAGTGAGTCAAAGCCCGTTGTCCTATATCTGAATCCAGCTGACTTCCATCAGTGTATTTAGCTAAAATAATAAACATTTAAAGGTATAAAGGGTCTGTCACACCCATGTAGAAGTTCCTCCAATGGTTCATAATCTTCATTACTGAAAAAACAAAAAGTTCTTTTTCATCACTTTAATTTTTCTAACTTCAGTTTACAACTGAAGTTGTAAATGACGGGACAAGAGTGAAAACACTGAAATCATCTTAGTTCTGGAGTATAATAAATGTTGAAAAGGTACTTTACCTGTTCTTGGATGAAAGGTACCATCTATGTACATATAAAATAAATTGCAGAAATACAGCAATGTTTCCTTTTACTAACTGTCTAATTATTCACATCTGTCTTTTGTTTGAGGCCATAAATATCAGGTTAATCTTCTGGACTAATCCTAGCTTGTAAATCATACAGGAGGCATATACATTTGCTATGTATTCTCAGTCCTTATTCTGTAAAGAATAAAGTCCTTATTCGGTAAGATTACAAGTAGCAACTCTGTAAGTGGAACCACCGAAAAATGCTTGGATTCAGAGTAAGGATTCTGGATAAGAGGTCCAATAAGTGATCTGATTCAGGCCTATTCCCACTATTTCTAAAATGGTGGGAATGCACTGCCTTGCTTTGTTGGGAAATGACCAGCAAGTAGGATCAAAGTCTGCTCTTCTGTAGGCTGTCAATAATTGTACTAGGACAGGATTTAACCCTGCCTATCCTTTTCCAGATGGTAGAAACATGGCTTCACTTTCACTAACATTCTGAAGGGAACAAAGGCTCTACCTAAGATCAAAGAAGGAAAAACATGGTGAGAAAGTTGTTATCCATGCAGAAAGAAACAGGAAAACCTGCTCTTTCCATCAAAGTGCACAGCTAATCTAAAATCCCCTGTAAAGAATGGCAGCTAATGGGAAGAGCTCTTGCTCTCTTAAGCCAAAATAGGAAAGGCTCAGCCAGAATATATGCCTCTCAGTCAACCTCAATCAAGCTGTTCAGTGATATCAGATGAATGAATGCAACTGTGTTCAGAATTAAATATGTTAAGAGTATACTACAGTAAAAAGGGAAATCTGGAGACTTTTACCATTGTAGCCATGAAATGGATGAAAAACAATGTCTTTAAGTCAAGGAAGGCTTAGGACAGAAAACAGACCAAGCACTGGTCAGTCCTTGCCACAGAGCTGTACCCTTCTTTGTTCTACCAGAGATGAAATCTTGCAAGTGCTTTTCAGGCTTTGTTTCCATCTAGATTTTAATGTTTTAGAATTAAAAGAATCCAGAATCATCTCCTTCCATGCAAATAATAGCTGTGCTACAGGAAATAGCCATTAACTATAAAAGAAGAGGAAGGAAGTGGTTGCTTGGCTATAGATTATGTATTAAAGGTGTCTAGTAGCTGACAAAAGATGTCTGCAGCTCACCCCCCTCTAATAAAATGTTTGATAGATCCACCATATTTTGGAGGCAATGAAGCAAAAAAAAAAAAACAATTACACAAAAAACCCTATAATCACTAAGTACAAAATTAGTTTTACTGAATATCGCACAGTAGTGGACACCATTATGCTGTTAATACAAGCTGAAAAAAAAGCTTATTTTAATGTGCATCTAGTCTCCACATAGAACTTTGATCAACAAACTATCTCATCAAGGGCCTGAAGGTTTTTTCTATGTCCATGTTACTCATCTGACTTGATATCAAAAATTTGATATAACTCTTCTATCACATATAACATTTTTAAGCATAATTCATTATGCTTTTCTTTTTCCCAAAAACTATCAAAAGTTATACCCGACAAAAATCTAATATCCATGGAGCACTTATATCTCACTCATTATTAAAGAAAAATGCAGAAATACATGTTTTCAAAATTAATTAGTTCTGAGATGTATTGGCCATCAAATATGTCAAAAGATATAACAGAAGGAAAATGAAGGTACTTCGATTTACTCTGAGTTATATCTTGAATAAAGACATATGGTTAGCCCCATGGACTTGTGAGAAAGAAGCTCCACCTTGGAGTAGCAAAAAATCCATTCTTTATTACTTGATGGAAGTAGCAAGTGAGGATAAAAAAGGAAGATAACATAGAAGACAAAGGGAAGATAACAAAGCAAGTAAGGAGTGGAGAGCTGTGCTACAGTCACTCATTGTTCAGTGTAATGGACAAATAATAGTGCTGATCCTATAACAAAATCTGCAAATGCCTAATGCTAAAATAATAATATATCTTCGTTTGCAATGCTTTATGTTTAATCACTGTCAAGTTTTGAAGTGGAAAAAATAGGCAGTAAGAATGAGTCCTTTATTATCCAGACTTTTGAATAACTTCCTTGCTCTGCTTTTTTAAGAAGTTTCATCAGTGAAATACATCTTCTGCCAAGAGAAATAATAGAAGAACAAGCATAGCTCTTCCAAACTCTCCATAATAAAAATACCTTGGGAGTTTGCATTGAAATATTCAAGTCAAACACATGTTTTCAAATCCCAGAAGAGTTCAATAAAAGTTGCTAGAAATCCAAATATTTAAATTCTAACTTTTTCAGATTTCAAATTCTGATAGCAGCCAAAATACAACAACTTCAAGACTATATTTCTGCATATGAAAAAGATCACAATTGGCCAAAGATGTACAAAGTTCCCCTGAATTTAATATTTGAAAAGGCAGGTTCATTAGGAATGCCTTTACCACCATTTAGAAAGTTTCCAGTGATAGAAAGATGGAAAAGCAGAAGGAACAAATTTTCAATAGTAAAAAACAAGCAACAAACTTGAAGAGCACAAACAATTTCTGTCCTCTCTTTTCTTGTGTTTTTTTTCTCTGCAGATGGACTGACTTATTTTAGAACACAGAGTAGCCAAAAAATGAAAACAAAAGGAATATGGGAGAAAAAAAAGAGAGACAAACTGTGGAATAACTCTAGTGATAGCTTGTCTGAGGATAAATTTAATTCCAATGAAAAAAGCAACATTATATCTCACTCTCTCTATAATGCACAACAGTTTAAGACACCTAAACCCCTGTGTACAATATCTCTCTACAAGAAGAGAGGACAAGTCAGGCACAGTAAGCTTGCTGTGTTCGTGCATTTCCACACCGTGACGTGCACATGAGGTCTGCTACATCCCATACCAGACATTTCTGTACAGTCTGCGAGACATGCTCTAACTTCAGGCTTCAGATCTGGGCACCCTGGGTCAATACTTAGATATCAGTGTCAAAATACAACTAGTCTGAGTTTTAGTAAAGCCATAAATTGATTGCTAGCCTGTGTTAGCCCTTTTCACAAAGACAATTTTACTTCTTGATAAATAAGGAAACTAATTATTGACAGGTTTTCCATATGAAGTAAACTGTGGGCATAGAGATCCTAGTGACCAAGGCCCAGCCATTTTCCACTCGTACTTTCACAATCTTTTCCTCCCCTGTGAAACTTCTACTCACTTGCTTTGAGATTCATCTCTTGCATAGAAAAAAAACATGAAGCATGAGATCACCATTAGCAGGGAGCAGAGGAGCAGAGGAGCAGAAAAGGGAGGCTAAGAGCCTTCAGCTTCTCTGTTAGCGTCCTATTGTCAAGCCTAATATAACATTATTCTCTGGAAACTCCCTCCAGATGAGAAAACCCACAAAAAAACTACAGCACGACACAGAGCCTATGTCTTTGTCCAATATCATATGTCCCCCGTGTCCCATGAGAAGGGCACTGTCATACACTCTTATGTGGCACAGAACCGGAATGCTGGTCTTCTCACCGTCATCACAGCTGTAGTCAAGCTGAAAGTATTTCACGAAGGAAATATGTCTGCCATGCACTTGAAGAGACTCCAGCAGCTGCAGTGCTACAGAGGTGTTTGGAGTAAAATTGCATATGGAAAAAGGACATTAAGAGTGCAAAGGTATGTGCAATAGAATTAGCCATTGATCAGCTTCTCTGAGATTGTCTGATTATTTACTGGAAAATAATACACTAATGTCCTAGAAATCACCTTTAACCATCTGTGTGGCTGCTAGATTCAGGTCAGTGCTTTAGAAGCTGAAGGGAAATGCTGCCGATGAGACAAGTCCAGAGGCAATCCCACATGGGACTTCCTAAATTGAATTCCTGCTCTCACAGCATTACTATGCTTTCCTCCAAGGTGCATGTCTCAGACTGGCATTGCAAGCCAAGCTCGACTTGGGCACAGTGATTGAATGATTTAAAATCAAAGCCAACAGAGTCTGTCCATTTTTTAACAAGACAGAGTGAAACAACGCTTATGGCATTGGAGAATATACAGTCAGCCTAGGTCCCTGAAACAGAAGCAGTGAAATGAAACAGGCAAGGACCGAGCAAAAACAAGCACAGCACAAGGACGTGTATGTAGTTACCTACCAGAGTTGTAAATTCTGAGAAACAATCAAGATCATGTCTTAACAGATAACTTAGATTTCATTCTCCTAGCTAGTCGGAAAGAAGCCCAGCTTCTCTGAAGTGCTAAATCTAGTGACTAGCAAGGGAGAAGATTCGAAAATATTTTACTTATACCACAGTCGCCTGGTATTTTCCCATTGAGCGCATTCTCACTATTTGCAGAACTTCTGCCAAAACCTCTCTACAAGACTCTTCAGGTACTTCCATCTGCAAAGCCAGGATCATCCTTTCAGAGAATGAACGAGTACCATGTGACTTAAATGACCCACTCAAAATCAGTTTTCCCAGAGAGGATATGACTGGAAAAAAGTACTCTAATGTAAGGTCGGGTATGCAGATTTCCACCTCACTGAGAGATGGATAACTCTACTCTGCCAGAAAGTCAGAAAGTAAACCTGTTCGTTACAGGAAAACAGCATGTACCTGGACAGTTTGAACATAAATTCATCCCCTGGCTTATCTCACAGTAACTTCACAGGGAGATGAAAGCTCTCACCAGCACTTCTCAGATCACGTATGAGCAGCAAATACCTGTTTGCTGATAATTAATGAAGAAAAATGAGATAAGTTTGAAGAATAAATTATTTGTTGCATTTTGTTTGTCAATAAAGGGACTAGGAAAAAGGCATATTATTATTATGATTGAAGACTACAATGGACAAAATTATTCCCTTCTAATAACATTGTATGTATGACAGGAAAGGATCCTTTTTGCATCTCCTCAGAAGGATTTAGTTCCATATTTTTATTTGGGATAATCTTCCCCCCCCCCATGTGTGGCTGAAAGCTCCCTGCCAGCTGTGAGTTTAATTAAATCTTGGTAACAGTGCCCATTGGATTTCCAGTTGTGAGGGAATCTCTACAGAAGAACAGCTATTATAGGTCTGACCAAAGGTTCATCTGAACTGATAGTCCCTTTTCTGGCTACACCTCATAATGGGAGAGCGCAAGAACAGAGCAAACATATCTGCTGGCACATTGTCCCAGCCTTCAATAATCTCCAGCTGAAAGGCTTTCTGACAGTAGGTGTCTTTATGCCCATTAAAAGCCCATGATAGAATTTTTTTTCTATTAATACATCTAGTCCTCTGAACGCAGGTAAAAGCTAGGTTAGATGTTCCAGGGGTTCCCTCTACGTCACTAAGTCTAAATTTAACAGTACCTAAAGATCAGTTTTCCTTTTTCTTTCTCCGTGATTACAATCCTAAGCTCCAAAAATCATAGTTTGATCCTAATATCATGACAAAGTCTTTCAATGTTGCGTGTACTTCTCAGCTTTGTCTTCTAGTTAAGCTGGTAGTCCCATGCATCATATATACACATCACTTTTCTCCCCTTCTTTTATGAACAGATCTGCAAAGTACATTTAGATACATTTCTATGGAGCTTCTTAGAATATTCAAGTATCTCTAAAACGGTAGGCATATTTTTATATCCCCATATGTGCATCTGCAGAGATTTTTCATGGACCCCAGAAAACTGGCCAAGAAAAACAGCATATGCAAGAATCTGTACAGGCGTATACATAAATCTCTAAAGGTTGCATGGAAGTTTTTTAGAAATAACAGGTTCTTTAACTTCTACGACAACTTAAATCAAGAATCAGATCTATTTGACAAGCAGTTTCATGTTCTGGAATCAAGAGAACTGTATTTTTTAATGAATGACTCAAAATACTAATTACAGAATAATCCCAGATATCTTTTCTTTGTGGCGTATTAACAATGACCTGACAGTTGATCTTCTACTTACATGTTGAACCGCTTCATATTATATGTTCAAATATGGTGCTTCCCTACATCTATTTCTGTTTGTAAGTATCCAGCAACTGCACTGTTTTAAGGTAGAGTTCTCATATGAGATGATGAAGAAAACTTTTCCCATACATTTAGAATAGTTGCATTTATAACAATATGAACAAAACAAAACTGATTACTGATTTGAGTTTACCAATTTCATTGTTTGCTTCTAGAAGTCCTATTTCACACTGCATAGCTCCCACTGAAGTCACTGAAAGGCTTTCATTTTTCATAGTTTGGAATGTTCATTAGATATTTATATGAAAAATGAGAACGAACTATGCTACAGTAGATAGAACAAAAACAATTTCATAGGGCAGTAAACTCTCATACTCCAGGGCATAACCCAACCAGTAATTTATAGGGTTAGACAGAAGCTGTGCTCATGGACAAGTTTTTTTGAAGAGAACACAATTAAATATTAAGTACCTTCCTTCAAAACAGCCCTTCGGTTGGAAACTGCACAGAATATGGTATCACTATTTGTTTGCCTGGATCTTTGTGAAACAAACTCCCTGCCTGCCATCCTTGCTAGAGTGACTTACACAGCTCCCTTTATCAGTCCAGACTACTCTTCAGTACTGTTCACATGATCAGACATCAACTGGCTCAGCTGATAGTGTTCTTTAAATTCTTTAGGGTTTAAAAAATATTTTCTAGCCATTTTACTTGTTCAATTTACTTTATTGTATTTCCTACACCCTTTATTCTTTAAGATATGAAATGACCATTTTTTCAAGTGAGCAAGGCAAATTCTCTGTATATATTCCTTGCATACCATACATATCACCCTGAAATACACCTACATTTGAAAGCATAAATTACCTTCTTCCCTCATTTGCACGTGGACTCTTTCAGTTGTAATCCTGCATCCAAAGCACAGGTATGTATAATATCTAAAACTGTATTGATAAATTTATCCAAGGCTTGCATTAAATGAAGATAATCTTTTTTAAATGTAGAAAGTTTAAACATATAAAACATGTACAATTATCTACCTTGTTCTTAATACACTTCAGAAAAAATATTGAAAGATGCAAAACCCTTCAACCACTGCAGCAACTGATCAAAGGACCTTTACAAAAAACCATGATTAACTGTTTCAAAAGTGATCATTAGTCTGATTGTCCTTTTAATTCAAAGGTGCTTCTCACTTGCTTCAGCACAATTTACTGTACATGTACCTTATCATTTAATATCATTACATCTTTGCACCAATTTATCAGTGAATGTATCACATAAAATTCCGTGTCTACAACTTCCTTCCTCTTTGGGTTGTATCTTACTTCTGGGAATAGGCTCAATCTCAAACAAGTGTTCAGGTAAATCATCATGAGAAAGGAATTAAAATAAAGGAAAGCAGAGAGTGATTTAAAGTTTTCGTGAGAATCCAAAGTACAGAGTAAGATAAGGACTTTTCACTCCCTATGGGCCTGCGTCTCTGCTGTAGAGAAACTGTCCCGGGATTTCCGGCAATTCAAAGAGGATATGCCCTACCCTCCACCCATATGGACCAGTGTCTCATCCATTAGGAGTAAGCGCTCTTCTGTTCAAGAGAGAAGATATAGAGGATACACACCACGAGCCACCCTGTGGTTTCAATTGCGTGACTACGGAGAGGACATGAGGAGGTAGGATGGAAAACCTACCTCGACCCTAGAGGCACGAGTACGCGAGCTGCAAGGAAAAACAATTACAAAAGGGGGTTCAGGTTCCTGGAATCGACTTCCCCAGGGGTGGAAACACAGCCCTACCATTTGCCATGGGCTGATACAAACTGCACTGGAACAGGGTGAAGCTCCAGAGCATCTGCAATACATTGATGACATCATCGTATGGGGCAACACAGCAGAAGAAGTTTTTGAGAAAGGGAAGAAAATAATTCAAGTCCTTCTGAAAGCTGGTTTTGCTATAAAACAAAGTAAAGTCAAGGGACCTGCACAAGAGATCCAGTTTTTAGGAATAAAATGGCAAGATGGACGTCATCAGATCCCAACGGATGTGATCAACAAAATAACAGCTATGTCTCCACCAACTAGCAAAAAAGAAACACAAGCATTTTTGGGCGTTGTGGGTTTCTGGAGAATGCATATTCCAAATTACAGTCTGATTGTAAGCCTTCTTTATCAAGTGACCCAGAAGAAGAACGATTTTAAATGGGGCCCTGAGCAACGACAAGCCTTCGAACAAATCAAACAGGAGATAGTTCATGCTGTAGCCCTCGGGCCAGTCCGGGCAGGACAAGATGTTAAAAATGTGCTCTACACGGCAGCCGGGGAGAATGGCCCTACCTGGAGTCTCTGGCAGAAGGCACCAGGAGAGACTCGAGGTCGACCTCTAGGGTTTTGGAGTCGAGGATATAGGGGATCTGAGTCCCGCTATACTCCAACTGAAAAGGAGATATTGGCGGCATATGAAGGAGTTCGAGCTGCCTCAGAAGTGGTTGGTACTGAAGCACAGATCCTCCTGGCACCCCGACTGCCAGTGCTGGGCTGGATGTTCAAAGGGAGGGTCCCCTCTACACATCATGCGACTGATGATACGTGGAGTAAGTGGGTCGCGCTTATTACACAGCGGGCTCGAATAGGAAACCTTAATCGCCCGGGAATCTTGGAAGTGATCATGGACTGGCCAGAAGGCAAAGATTTTGGAATATCACCGGAAGAGGAGGTGGCGCGTGCTGAAGAGGCTCCACCATATAATGAACTGCCAGAGAACGAAAGGCAATATGCCGTGTTTACTGATGTGTCCTGTCGTATTGTAGGCAAACATCGAAGGTGGAAAGCTGCTGTATGGAGCCCTATACGACGAGTTGCAGAAGTGGCTGAAGGACAAGGTGAATCAAGTCAGTTTGCGGAGGTGAAAGCCATCCAGCTGGCTTTAGATATTGCTGAACGAGAAAAATGGCCAGTACTCCATCTTTATACTGACTCATGGATGGTGGCAAATGCTCTATGGGGGTGGCTACAGCAATGGAAGCAGAGCAACTGGCAACGCAGAGGCAAGCCCATCTGGGCTGCTGAATTGTGGCAAGATATTGCTGCCCGACTAGAGAATCTAGTCATAAAAGTACGCCATGTAGATGCTCACGTACCCAAGAGCCGGGCCACCGAAGAACATCAAAACAACCATCAGGTGGATCAGGCTGCTAAGATTGAAGTGGCTCAGGTGCATCTGGACTGGCAACATAAGGGTGAATTATTTATAGCTCGATGGGCCCATGACACCTCAGGCCATCAGGGAAGAGATGCAACATATAGATGGGCTCGGGATCGAGGGGTGGACCTGACCATGGATGCTATTGCACAGGTTATCCATGAATGTGAGACGTGTGCTGCGATCAAACAAGCCAAGCGGTTAAAGCCCCTCTGGTATGAAGGACAATGGTTGAAATATAAATATGGGGAGGCCTGGCAGATTGACTATATCACACTTCCACAAACTCGCCAAGGCAAGCGCTATGTGCTTACCGTGGTGGAAGCAACCACCGGATGGCTGGAAACATACCCTGTGCCCCATGCCACCGCCCGGAACACTATCCTGGGCCTTGAAAAGCAAGTCTTATGGTGACATGGCACCCCCGAAAGAATTGAGTCAGACAATGGGACTCATTTCCGAAACAACCTCATAGACACCTGGGCCAAAGAGCACGACATTGAGTGGGTGTATCATATCCCCTATCATGCACCAGCTTCCAGAAAAATTGAACAATACAACGGACTGTTAAAGACTACACTGAGAGCAATGGGTGATGGGACATTCAAACATTGGGATAAACATTTAGCCAAAGCCACCTGGTTAGTCAACACTAGGGGATCTACTAATAGAGCCGGCCCTGCCCAATCAAAACTTCTACGTACTGTAGAAGGGGATAAAGTCCCTGTGGTGCATGTGAGAAACATGCTGGGGAAGACAGTCTGGGTTACTCCTGCCTCAGGCAAAGGCAAACCCATTCGTGGGATTGCCTTTGCCCAGGGACCTGGGTGCACTTGGTGGGTAATGCGGAAGGATGGGGAAGTCCGATGTGTACCTCAAGGAGACTTGATTTTGGGTGAAAACAGTCAATGATTTGAATTGTATTATGTTAATTGTTCAGTATGACATTACTACTATGGCTGCTATCTACCATATCAATGGTATTATAGTAAGAATCACCCAGACTGATGAAGAATGAGCTTCACTGAAACCAAGCAACGTGCAGCAGTGATGAAACCAGAACTGGCTTCAGCAGCTTGCACCCAACAAATGCCTCGAGACTGACATCTTCGACCTGCAGATCATGGACATGGACCGTGCCAGATGACAATCCAACACCACATACCATCTCCCCTGCCCTGAGAGACTGCTACGATGGATGAAGCCCAGAGTCATGGACTGACTGAACTCCACAGACATTTTAAAGTGACGGCCCATGGACTAAGAAAGTGATATCTGTGTGTATATATTAAAAGACAGGAAGAGTAATAATGAATAATTGGAATGTATTGAAAAGTATAGGACCTGGGCATGACGTAAATGGTATGGAATAAGGGGTGGATACTGTCCTGGTTTCAGTCAGGATAGAGCTGGTTTTCTTCACAGAAGCCAGTGTGAGACTGTGCTTTGGATTTGGGATGAGGAACTGTTGATAATGTGCTGATGTTTTGGGTTGTTGCTGAGCAGTCAAGGACAGTCCAGCTTCTTGTGCTGGCCTGCCAGCGAGCAGGCTGGGGGTGCCCAGGAAGCTGGGAGGGGACACAACCGGGACAGCTGACCCAGACTGGCCGGAGGGATATTCCCTACCATACGACGTCATGCCCAGTACATAAACTGGAGTTGGCCGGGGGGCGGAAATCGCTGCTCGGGGACGGGCTGTCGATCACCAGGTGGTGAGCAATTGCTGTATTGGGCATCACTTGTTCTTGTACATTCCTTTGTTGGTATTATCATTATTGTTCCCTTCTTTCTTTCTGTCCTATTAAACCGTGTTTATCTCAACCCACGAGGTTTTTCCTAATTCTCTCCCCCATCCCACTGTGGGAGGGAGAGTGAGCGAGCGGCTGCGTGGTGCTTAGTTGCCGGCTGGGGCTAAACCATGACAACTCAATACAAAGCAAAACAGCAATGCAGGCCTAGACTGCAGCACAGTGAACTGTGAAGACTTAGCCATCAGAAATAGAAATATCCTTTCCTGTTGTTTCTCCTCATTTCTTCAAGAAGAAACCTAAAATGAGTAAGTTTGTCCAGTTCTAAAAGTAAAAATTGAGGCAGTGAATTTGTTCTCATTGTTCCCTTCCGTCTAATAACCATGTGGCCACCACTGCAGGTGCCACTGCACATGATACCTGCACCAAAAGGAACTGATGTCAGTTATTCCTGAAGAGACAAGGACAAACTTCCATTAAGACATGGCACAGGGACAGCCTGAGGTTTCTTGAGTGACAGCCATGGACTTGCCTCCCCCCCGCCGCCTCCAGTGAGGCGTGGGGCATATACCACAGCAGCAGGGGACCTGCCTTGCAAACATGCCAAATTTTCCCCGAGCCAGAAAACCCACCTCGTCCAGATGGGTCAAGGTCAGAGACTGTGTCTGCAGCCTCCTGTCACCCTCTGCCACCCCTTTCCCCAAAGCTGAGATTCCTCTGAGAAAAGGGGTAAGAAACGTTTCCTTTAACAAGTCCCACAGCATAAACTGTGCAATAACTTAAAATAGGAAGATCTTCTGTGGCAGTTTGATAAGCTTTGCCTGCCTGCTAAGAGAAAAAAATTAAATAAATGCTGCACAAACTCAGAAATGTGTATTTAATCAATTCTGAATCTTGCATGGCATTTAAGATACCCACTTATTTTATATGTAACTACGCACTACCTCATGGTGTACAATGTGCAACTATAAGCTCTCTGAAGTTACATCCAAATTCTACCATCTGGACTTCAGTCAAAAAGTCGGTTAAATAGTAAGAGAAAACATTTGTCACCGAGCTATATTTTGAAGAATGGAGGTTGAAAGTAAGACCTTTTAAGGTCCTTCTTCAGGTTCACTGTGGTTTAGAACAACTACTAATAATAGGACAAAGAAGTTCACAGTATGATGACAAATTATAAAAAAAAGAGAAGTTCTTTGGTTACTTTTTTGCTAAAAATCCAATTTTGGCCTCCTGATACTAGGTGAAAGGGAAGCATAAGAACAGGTTTAGACATTTTGTATTTCTGAACCCATCCTTGGGACAGCACTCATTTTCTTAGGTGTTTCTTTCACATTTACTTAGAGCACGATAAATATATCTATCCAAGCAACTATATCAACACTAGGAGCTTATTTTATCTGAGATCAGGCTGTGTTGTTATGTAGGTGGAAAGGCAGATAAGTTTCTCCTTCTTCCTCGAGATGAGTAGGTGTGTGGAAAAATGCCATATGAATCAAATTATCTTTGATTCATCGTTATAACATTCACATCATACAAAATGATTTGCATTTAGGAATGCATTTTTTACCCCTACATTCCTGGGAAGTAGACAGTATACAAAAGAAAAGAACAGAACCCAAGGAACCCACTGATCCAATATCCAATTTATCTTTGCATTTGCTCCACGATAATTTTTAATTAATATTTTAACAATAATTTGCATAATAGTATTTAGAAAATTCCTATTGCAACCAAATCTTTTAGGTAAATGCCTACTCAAAGCACTTAGAATCCCTTTCTTTGAAATACCTGTGCTTAGAGTAAATCATATCATATGCAGCAAGCAGCTGAACTCAGTGAAATGATGAATGTTCTTTTTTAATCCACCTGGATCTCCTTTACTCTTCCCCACACATTTTGTGAGCAAGGAAAACCAAAGGTCTTGAATACACAGAATGACCCACGGTATTTTCTTCTTGAGCATTCAGGCATAAAATTAGGGACACGTTGCACCATTCCTTCAGAAGTCTACGGTAGTGGTATTATCATAAATCTCAAACTGACTTCCTTATTTGATATTTTCCCAGCATGTGAACATGCAGACAGTGAAAACATCTGTGGGATTCTGAATACATCTGAAGTAATGTGCACATGAGTTCTGTGCTGAATGGGTCTTAAATCTGCAGCATTTATTGGTCAGGCCACTGCTTCAAGTTGACTTGCAGTGCAGGAGGATTCCTGCAGAGGTTTTATTAAAATCCAAATTCTGCAGTCTGACATAAACAAAATGCAACTTCTCAGCTTGTTACATGCAAAGTATGTCTGCTAACAACACTCTATTTCATTCACCTGACATGCAAAGCCAGTTGGGAGAGTGATCTGCATGGGAAGAAAGGGATTTGTCATCTCATTCCAGTCAGAAGATTGAAGATGTGTTTCTAGTTGAGCCATAAGCAACTCTGAAGAATCATAACCTCTTCTCCCTCCATCTGTAAAAAGTGATATTTCTTATTTCACCTGTAGACTAAGTAGGCTAAGGTTTTATTGATTTCTGATGCTATATGAGTGAAATTAAAAAAGAAAAAGAAAAAGAAAAAGAAAAAGAAGCATTAACAATTAAAAAATTGGTAAAATGTCTTCCTTATTTGAATTAAAACAAAAAAATAATTCCCAGGCTTATTCCATCCCACCACAGAAACCAAGCATTGCAGAGTAGTGGGAAGCTACTGGTGAGGTGGGTCTGCAGATTTCAAAGGATTTTTCGTTCCTTATTCATACAGCAAATTCAGCTAAAGTTATTATTAGTTCTCTTTTTCGTCAGTTCATCTAACGTAGGCCTTTCTGCTTCTTCACGCAATGTTATTATTTCTAGGTGTGAATGCTTTTTCTGTCATGTGAAATTGATATCCTATCTCATTAACATACTATTTCTTTTCAGATTTCATTTTCTGACTTGTCTATAGCTAGTATTCTCTATTTTACTTTTTACTTTCTTTGTTGTTGCTGCTCTCACTCTAGAATGTGTTTTGGAATGTAGTTCACATGTAAGATGCTATACAAAAACGTAAGGATAATCTAAATTTTTTCTACCAAAGAAAAGAGAGTTCTCTACAAGTAAGAGTTATATCTATTATTGTAGTTATTCATGGGGTCTAGATAATGAAAAAGTCAGAACAGTTAGTGAGGGTGTATTCTGCATTATTCTTCTGTAAGGGCAGAGGGAATACAATGGGAAATAGTGTTTTGTTTGTGGTCATTAGCTTCTGCATTGCAAAAAAAAAATAACACTGAGCAGATGCACCTTTTTCTGAACAGAAGTGTTTTCTCTTCCTAATTAATTGGGGACTTATTCAGAACTGGCTCAGCAATGCAAAATTGACCTTTGAAGATCAAAGTGATAAGCCATATGGGGCTAAATCCTGCCTCTCTTATGCATGCAAAACTCTCACACGTTTCAGATGAGTTTGCATCAGGGTTTAGATAAGTGATCACCATATACCATGAAAAACAGCCCCTGGGACAATTTAATCTGTAACTAGCAGAACCTTCATCTTTCACTTTATATTCTTTCCCCTCCCCTCCAGTCTCCTCCCTTCCCTTTTTTCTGGGTTTCTTCTGGGAAAGTTTTACCTCCACCCACATCTTCCTCAATCATTTTGCTTTAGCACAGTTGGAAAGCTTCTTGCAACACACACAAAATCTTGGGAACGAGAATACTAGCACTGCATAATTTAAGAGAGCCTTCTCATTACATTGGCTCTTCATTTCAATTGTTTGAAATTCTTGTGCACCTTAAGGCATATGCAGAATGCAAACCAGGATCCAAGTGTGCTTACATTATATTATTATTTCTTGAATGAAGCATTTTAATACCAACATCCAGAGGGTTAAACTAATAATTCAGAATCAAGCAAACTTTCTTCCTCCAAAATACCTTACAAATTGCACTGACTTTGTATTGAATATTTATAGTTTATATTAAAAATACTCACTACAATAATACTAACTCTGCTGCCGTAAGGATTGTTCTATCCATTTTTCCCCAGAAATATTTATTAAATTTAAAACAAGCCCTGCTGGTATCACAAGTTGTAAGACCTCAACACCACCAATAACAGGCAAAAGCATATTAGAGGTTTGTGTGTTGAGTGTATCATATTCCCTTCTCACTAGCACAGTTGTATTTTATATTGATTGGCTATTTAGGCACAGAATATAGTCAATAGTCTATAGTCATTCTAGTCATTAAAAAGAAGTCTAAAAGATTCGAGTGTTCTCATATTGTCATAACAGCCAAATGACATGGGTGCGAGATGTTCACAGTGCCCTACTAACTCTTCAAAGCTAGTGATTACTGTACGCCAGCTGCAGGCACTGAGGGCTGTACTGCACCACTCACACTCTACGGCAAGGAAGAAGTGATTTAAGTTTCAGGCAAAGTCCTGCACTGGTATTGTTCAGACAGAATGGGAATATACCTTGGATGGTGTCAATCAACATTAATTCCTTGAATGTCAATAGAGCTATGTTTGGTAACACAATTGTGAATATAACATTTTTAGTCTGGTTTCTGATGGCATTAAGAATAATGCAATCTTACTGTATGCCATCTCATAATTGGCTAACAGACTGAAAAGGATTCACCAGTATTTATCAAAATGTTTTTAAATTAAGAGATGTGAAGACATGACAGACCTGTAGTTCACCTGTAAAAAACTCCAGGCAATTCAAACGTGGTGATAAGGAGAAACAAAAATCCTTATAAAGGTTCTGCCAGAAAAGCTTTGATAAGGTCAATGATCTCAAGTTCTTCTTATTTTAAGACATCTTTCTGGATGTTGAAAGTGTAGGCAGCTAGAAACCACTACTCAGACTCTCACTCAGTGACCTTAGAAAGTTTTTCAAATACTCAGGGCCATAGCAGCATTAAACATAAAACTGGGTACTAAACTGTATTCAAATTTTGTACCCTGTTATGCTTTTAGGATACATATTTTTAAAAAAGGCAACACAAGTCAAATAAAGAAGGCCTCTCAAGGGTGAGATGCTCCAATGCTGCAATTGGCTGCACTCTGAGAGATGGTAAAATACCTACCCACAAAAGAGTGGAGCTGTGAAGATCTCTCAATTAATGTTTTTGAAGTACCTCAGATATCTCTGCCTACATCAATTCTGCACAACAGTTCCATTAAAACAAAGAAGGATAAAATTCTACACTGAATTAAACCCCCCAAATTCAGTCCTACTACTGTCATCTGGTTCTCTCAGCAGCAACAGAAAAAATATTGTAAGACAAAAGGGCTATTTAAATAAACCAGCATGTTAACACGAGAAGAAATAGACAGACACAGACTATGAACATGTTTAGGCTGGAAATTAGAAGCTTCTTAATTAGCTGTGAAATAGAGAATATTGTTTCAGTAGGTGTAGAGAGAGAAGTAAAGCCCAGAGGTTTTAAGACCTAAGTCAATTTATGAATGGGATCATGCATCCGATCACCCTAATCAATGTCCGGTATTTTTTCAATCATATACACTTACAGAGCTGAGAGACATTCATGGAGCTCAAGTCAGAATTATAAGCGATAAGAGAGCCGCAGTACTTCACTGCAGACCCAGGAGGACGTGTGATGCGACAAGCCAACGAAGGCCCTGCTCCTGGCCAGGAGGCTGGGCTGTGACCTGGATTCAGTTCACTGCTCTGCCATTGTCTCTCATGTCTCCTCAGGGACGTCTCCATCCCAGAAGCTTTTCATCTGTGACGGAAGGAAATTCTTAACACCATCAGAGGTAGGTACAAGGATCAATATCGTATGAATCTTAGATACCAAGGCAACAAAGACCATATAACCACCTTTACAGGGTGCTTTTAATCCAAATATCTCAGGTTTTATGGGCACAGGCTCCTCAGCTATGTTAGCACACTTAGCTGGCATTTACATTTCAGGCCAGGTGACAGCAGCACTGCCAAGAGGACACAGGCCGGCAAGCGGGGCCGCTCACGGCTCGCAGGAGGCAGCCAGGGATGATGCGGTGCCCGTGCTCCTGCTGCCTACTCAGACCAGGCTGGAGCCCTGGACCGCACTGCGGCGGCTGCACTGAGGGGCCAGGGAGTTGTGTGAGTGTGTGTGTGTGTGTGTGTGTGTTCGGGGTGGGGGTGAGGCTGAGGGGCTGGCTTTGGACCCCTCTGAGCACAAGGGACTGCAATCTTCTGCCTCCCACAGTCCCCAGCACGAGAACCACGGCTGCCTCTCTGGGTCTTTCCCCTCAGCCTCCTGGTTCACCTCCATCCTCCTCTGCTCCTGCCCACGCCAGGAGCAGCAGGGCTTTGGTCAGGCCCCGTCTGTCATCTCTGATGGAACAAAATTCAGTTGCACCTGCTCTGCTGGAGGCGCTGAGCTGGTGCCGGCTGCTGCATCAAACGATGACTCTGCCGCTGTCGCTGTCGCAACTGCTTTTTAGTTCAGGGGCTGCCACTCTGGCAGTTCACTGCGTATCTGCTGGTTTGGTACTGCCTGGCGGATGCTTTGTGACGACTGCATCCCCAAAGAAAGCACTGGGATTAATATGCAGCATATCTGTATTTAACAGTCAGTCAAAATATCAAAAAGCCATGTACAAAATTGTATTTCTGTTGCTACCTAAAGGAATCTATACTCCTCTGTGGTTTTCCTGTGAATACTGATTTTAAAGTATCTTATTCAATTAAGACTTTTTTATACATATTTTGTAGCTGAAGTTGTATATCCAGCTTGTTAACCTAAAATTCACAGACTGCCTCCAGTGTTAAACCTCCCCTTTTAACAGTATACTCAGATTTCTTTTTATAAAAAGTGAAGTAAAAATACAGCTCCCTGTGGGGCATTTCAGAGGATGACTCTAAATAAGCCAAAGACAGTATATTAAAGATCAGGTCTTTACTAAGAAAGCTTATAAATTCATGGTAACTGGCAAGAAAGGAGCACCACAGAAACTTCAAGAAAATAGTCCAAATTCAACAAATATGCTTTATTGATGGGTTAGTGGAGAGTAGACAGCACTGCAGGAACAACAGCTCAGAAGACAGATCATTATCCAGACTAATAACAGTTCACACCCATATCTGGCTGGAATTCTAATATCCCCATCTGGAAACCAGGGCTAACTTGAATAATCAAAAAATCAATATAGGATTTGGACTCTTAGCCCAAACCTGCCAAAAGGTCAAGAGACTGGAAGGGCTTAGCTCTAATTAGGAGCTGAGTATCTCATTTACATCCACAGCTTCTGCATGTGCATAACAACAGAAAATGAAGGAAGCAAATTTTTCGCACACTGACTCACTGGATTGTTTTCCTTGAAACACATCCTGCTTTAGAGCTTGTTAAAGTAGTCCTCACCATAAGGTCTCCTCGCCTTTATAGAACTGAAGTTCAAGTCTGTTAAATACTATGTGATCCCATGGCGTGAGTATTTTAGAATCCTTTACCCTCATGTTAAATTAATAGAGTTGAGTGATTTCATCATGATGCACAACTGGTCATTTGGGGGGCTTGTATCTGGTGAGGTTTTTGTGATTTCTATTGTTCTGGTTTTGGGTTTTGAGGGGTTTGGTGGGGTTTTTTGCTTAATCACTTGGGCCCCATCAATGTTTTCATTTTGCTTAAGCAAGCAGTTTGTTTGTGATACAAAATTATGACTAAATTCTTTAATCAGCTTTCTCTCAGAAATTGTTTATTTCCATCTGCATTACAAATGCAGGATTTAAACAATCTATCAACACAGCATAATGCAGCAAGTGATCTTGTCAGTTTGTCCTTTCCTCTCAGGGATGCAGCTACTGTGTTCTGTACTTCTGAAGAAAGGAAATAATAGGATTAGAAAAACATTGAGGACAAGGGGATGTCAAACAAAAGAAAAGCATGCTGCAGTTCTAAAGCATTTTCATCTGGTATTGGGAATTGTAATCCATTTGTGCTAAAGACTTTGCCTCTGCTCATTATACAAAAAAACATAAAAGACTTATATACTTTGATACTGGAGTTTGGCCTATAGGGAACCGTAATTAAAACACATTTGAGTAAATGCAATTTTAGTCATTATTAAGCAACCTAAAGTACAGTCAGCCACACAAACACAGCATTATCTAAGGATTACAATGTTTGAGACAGCCAGCAATCAAATAACTTTAAAGGTCCAGTGCTTACTTAGCATATCAAAAATCAGTAATATATAATGCCCAATTATTTTAGAAAAAGGATTCTATACATCTATGAATGAAATGAAAAATGTGGGCCATCAGGAATAACTAATATCTGTAAGCACTTGCAATTAATGTGCAGAAGTTAATTCAGTTCATTATTCCAATAAATATCCTTTGTTACATAACACAGAACTCCAAGCAAACCCTCTAAATCCAAATACCTAAAACCTTCCTTTGTATCACCATTAGACAGTTTTATTAAAAAAAGAAACGTTATTTAAAAAAGTCACAGTAACATCAGATATACAGTATAAATTTTAAAGAAAAGCTTTGTGGTCTACTTTCTTGGTCTTCAGATATATGAATCAGTTTTTTTCACGTACTTCTGTATTGCTTCAGGTACTAGGCTAAATAAGTGTTCACTTAAGACTTTGTTCTGTTGAATTAGGATGGTCTTGAGAAAAGTGACCTTCTCTGCATATTAAAGTTTACATAAGAAAGGTGAAAAAATGTTTGTGACCTTGTAAAAGGCCATGTTTTCCATTTAAAAAGAGCAGCAAGCAAGAACTGAGCATCCTTAAGGGTGTTAGGGTTGTGTGCCAAATACTCTCAAGTCTAACTGTGAGTGAACAGCGTTTGACGATTGGTCAGGAAATCACACAAAATAAAAGACAAAATCTACCTCTACTGACAATATGTCAACTTTAAAAGCAATATCAAAGCCAATTTTGAAACTCAACGTTAAGGCTTAGGGCATTTCTCCTATAAATACCAAACCAAAAATAGTGAAAACTGAAAACAAAACAAGCCATACCTCCTCCTTCCCCACCCCCAAAAACCCAAGCACAACTGAAGACAGAAAAACCCAACCACTTTTTGCTCAGAACATTGTACCTGGGATAAGTGAGCTCAGAGAAGAGGAGTATTGGGATTTCAAATACAATAAAAGAGAGTTCAGTGAGACTGCAAGACTGAAGACATCAGTCTCTCTCACATCTAGAACAAGGTAATTCAGATGCAAATTCATCATTTTGGAGATGAGTAAAACTCAAAACAGAATGGGAACAGTTTGACATTCCCCATTGCTGTACTTAGCAAAGCCAACCAATGTTTATGGAGGTTGTACTTATTGTTCTCACAATGCCTTTTGTTGGCCAATACTTGTGTGCAAACATCATAACAACATAATATAATGTAATGTAATGTAATGTGATATATGTTATTATATGATATGATATAAAAATGATATGATATGATATAAAAATGATATGATAACACCGATGTGCTTTAAGCCCCTGTGTTCCTCAGTGCACATTCAAACAAGGCTTATGCAGTTTTGCCCAGATGCGTGTACATTTCTGTGTATTGAGGTACACAAAGAACATGAGATCAAAACCTCCTCATTCCCAGGTGAATCGAAGAGCTAGAGTCACTCTCCCATCCCACTGAGCATAGTTATTCATGAGGAGGTACAGGATGCTCATCCTGTCAGAAAATACTACTCAAGCAGGGTAAAGCTGTCCGTGAGTACTTTGGAAAACACTGCTGGAAAGTACTGTAAATGTCCATCTGCTCTCTGCAGAAAACAGGATGTTGAGATGTGGAGAAAAGCACATGTTCACAGAGAAATTCAAGTTACTGAATCTTTCTGACCCACTTGGCTGTTAGTGTATCTATAAACTAAAACAATAGTCATCAAAAATACGGCTGCCTACTAACTGCAGTAGTGTTTGCAGTTGCAAAATGTTGTCATATTGCTACAATCAAATGAAAGATTGATTTAGCAGTAACATTATTTTCAGCTGTCCAACAAATCGTAAAATCATTGGATGTCACCCAGTCTTTCACAAGATCCCTTAGTGTGGCTTTATTTTTGAGTGTCTCTTCCTCACTCTTACATATAACAGCAAAAATCATGAAAATCCCATAAAGCTCTACTTTTCAGAGCCTTTCAAGCATGCAGTGGCTGCAGTTCCAGGAGAACTATTCCTCAACCTAACCATGTCACACTGAAAGTATTTAATACCTCGAGATTAAAGCAACATTGTTCACTACTAAAGCATGAAAAATACATGGCTCTAAAGATAGGTAAGCCTTGCAAACATACAGAGGTTGACATCCTTTTAATCTGTACCTTAAGTGTCTTCATGACATTTTGGTGGCACCTTGAGAGTTACTTCTGAACCCTGGAGTCTTTTCAGCCTAGTTCACCTTAGCAAGACCAACAGCTAAGACGTGTACACACAGGTTGCTCAGTGGCGAAGTTCTGCCCATCAGTTCCTCGCTTTTATCTGTTGTGTTTTGTGCCGGGCTTTTCAGGTGATGCTGGGAGTCTGTCTATATATAAAAAGTTTGGCCTCTTTATTCTGTGTTTAGTCATCTTCCACCCTCTTCCTACAGGTTGACAAAGTATATACATTTTTGGTCAAAGCACAGTCATTAAAATTACTACTGTCCTGAGGCTAAAGAGTATGTGTTGGAAACCTTGTCAGTAAATATAGATAAATATTTACCAAGAAGTATTCACAATGCAGCAATTTTCATAACTACAGAATAATTCTGTGATGTTGATTGGAATCCATGTATCATATGCAAGTTCCCCTAATCATCACAGGTACCTACTGATGTCTCTTTGAGCTGCTGCAAGGACATGCAGCATCTGCAGTTGTTGCGAAATGTCCATTTATATAACAATATAAATGTACCTACTCTAATTTTAGCTCCTGCCAGTAAGGGAAAATGTTTGCAGCTAAAATATAAAGTTTGAAAATTTTGTAAACAATTAATTCGTACTTACTGAACCACCGACCATACTCATACATGAATAAAACCCAAAGGATATTACTGTTAATTTGTTCAGTATAGATTTAGAATTTCAAATATGTTCAATTACAGCTTAGCCAATTTTCTACATTTCTTCTGATTGTTCTGCCCCTGCCCTTTAAATGATGAGACATCTCTCTGCTGTGACTGCAGTATAGACTATTTCCTTTCACTATTAATAACCCCATTGAGAAATATGAAGCAGCCTGGCAGGATTAATTTAAGCTTTATTATTTTCCTAATTTCCCAAAACTGAATATTTCCCTAGTTACTACAAGGATAAATTATATTTACCACAGCTCTTGTCAATTCCAAATTATTTTCACATTCAGAAATATTTGCATGCTATCTGATTTACTACACAGTAACAGAAAAAAGTGACAGAGGAGGATGCAGTATCCTTAAAGATGGACAGTAAACACCTTGCTTTTTCGTTCCTTCAGTTTATATTACGTTTGCGTTTGGTTTTTTTTGTTTTAGCTGGTTGCCATATGAACTGACAATATAGTATACAGCCTTCTATACCTGTTAATGTCTTCCCATTTTGAGAAAAGATAGGCAGTTTTTAATGTATCTCTCTCTCAGAACAGATTGCATTGCAGACTAGACCGCATGCAAAAGAAGAATTTAAAGTATCATAAGCAATTCAGCAAAACTGCAACTTCAACCAGCAGATCTGCCAATATGCTTTAATGTGGGAACAAAACTACTGACTTTATTACTCCAAATACAAAACAGGACTAACAGCAAGTGCCAACAATGGAATAGCTCTTGAATATTAGGATTAGGTTATTCATCTGACTTCCTAAGAACTGAGCATTTATGAATGAAAATCTTTTATAATTAGTATTCAACCTCTGCACAATCCACATTATTGTAATTCAGGAATAAAGTCAAATGCATGGGAGTATAAAAGTGTTTGTGGTGGAGACAGAAGAAGGAAAAAAAAAAAACATTCCTTACAAGAAAACAACACTTAAATTTAATGCCAAAAAAAATAACAAGATTGCTAAATATGATGAGAAGGAACTCTTACATTCCAGTCATATGCTGAGACTAATCTTTTCTAGAAAAAACTGCATTCAGTACAAGTGTATCTGGAGAAGAGCACTTAGCTGGGTACAAGTCATAGACACTTGTATTCGATTTGTAAGGGGAGGAAATGGAAGAACAAGAGGGAGAGGAAAAGCTATATTAAGAAGACAAATTGCAGGAGCCCTTTGACTGCTATTACAAACTGAAGAAGGTCTTCAATACTGAAAACCTGCCATTAATCTCTTATTTACATGGAAAGCACATGCTTCCTTTTATCTGAAATACAGTAATGACAGGAGCTGGGACTAGACAGATAAACACAATATGTCTGGTTATCAAGAAATTTAGATTTCTTATCTAAATTTGGGTTTGAAGCTGATATTTGCCTACTGTGAGCAGATAGTGCATCTGCTCAGTGAAACTTATGTTCCCATCATTTTTACTGCTAACCGCAGTGGTGAAATAACATTTTCATGGGGCCCAATTTTTCAGCAAGCAATCATTCCTAATGGGGAGGCAGTCCAGCTACTGAATCCTCCTCAAAATCACAGATTATAAAGCCTGAAAGTTTACAATGATGAAGTCTAACAAGAGGCTAGGCACAAACCCATAAAATTCACTAAAATGTTTTTGAGCGCCAATTGTTCTGAGTGAAACATTTGAGCTAAACAAACAAGCATTTTGTGATGCAACTGTTCTCAGAAAATTTCCAGGAAGGACTGCCTCTTGTTGCATTTTTAATCAGACTTGGTAAATACAGCAGCTGTATACATCTGCTTCTTTCTATGCATGTCTGATCTGAAAGTGGGTGATTGTGAGTGGCCGTGCTCATTTATCAGCTTTATTTAATTTTTTAAGAGTTCTGTAAGCACGTGTGATTTTTAACAGGAGACTGTGTGGTCCTTTGAACAGCTGTGCTGTGTAACGGAAAACAGCAAAATTTCTGTCTTGTTTAACCCAGCTAAGTCAAAGGGAAAATAGAGAAGGCCATGAGACTAATCATGCAAGGAAGATACAAAGTCATCTCTGGTTTTGTTTTCAAGGTATTCTGTCATGCAATTTATTTGCCTCATTATAGGCTAACATACCCAACACACACCTCTACTTTGATCACAATATTAATTCTGGTGATTGGCTTGAAGTCCCTGTATGGATACCCATGCCATCCAATGTAGCACTTCTGAAAGCTAATGCAAAAGGAATACAAACGTAGCAATTGAAGCTTAATCCCATCATTTATTAAAAAACTACATGTTCTCTCACTCTGCTACATGTCCATCTCACTCTCTTTCTTATTTACATAAAACTCCTACTGATTACACAGATCATGGTAATTAAACTAAATCATTCTATGGAATGCTGCCAAAGACAGATAAACCCAGGTCCTGCTGTACATGTGTCATATAATGGGGCTATCAATTAAAGTGCCCAATAGTGAGCACAGAGATTATCCTATTTCAACATATGCGTATACTCTTACATTTCTGAATCATAAGGCCATAGTTTACCTGCTGTTCTACAAGTAGATTCTCTAGTGTGGGATAACATTAATTAAGACTGCTAGAAAAGTGTCTATACATATCCCAAGTTTTTACTCATTTGTTCTTTTAAGACCATTGAGTTATACATAAAAAGAGACGTAGGCAATGTCAACACTATGTTTGGCATTCCTTAAGGGTCATCACATCTCTATTCCTAATCCACAAACAAAACATGCTGATTCTTGAAATAATTAGTTTTAAACTTTATTCTGAGGATGCACTCACTCTTCACAAACAGTTGAATGCCACAAGCTCTGTGAAGGTGCAAGTCAGGATTGACAGGAGGACTGAGTGGCTACTTACCCCTCATATTTTGAATGCAAAACCATTGTGCCAGCTGCACATGTCATTAAGGTAAAATTGTGCCTAAGAAACTAGTTGGTTTATATTCTAATGGTACCTTACTGCTTGGCTTCCTATCTCACATTTGCTGAATCAACACTATCTAAAACAGCAAAACCTGCCTGACATAGTGATGTTTCAATGCATAATGATTCATTGTGACAGGATACTGAAAGCCCTGTGGCATGTGCAGAAAAGCTTTAAATAGTACTTTAGTTGTTAACTTATTTTAATTAAAAAGGCAAAAGCACAAGAGAGAAGAAAACAACCTTTCTGTATCACATCACTTTTATTTGCTCCACTTACCAGCACAGGATTATTTTGCTTCCATAAAAAATTCTATTTTAAAAGAATATTTTCTTCCCTGCTTTCATATTTTCCTTTCCTTTCTGCATAGCATATCTAAAGGCACACTGTCTGCAGATACTACAGAGAGTCACTAAATATAGGACAGCATGAAAATATGTTGAATACATTTGTCAGCACTGTATTAAAACAGAGCTGCATAGCAGAGATTCCCACACTGCTAATAGATACTGTCTTTATCACCTTTCCCAAGGTATCATAACCACTGACGTTTTTGCAAATTGGTTCAGGATATTTTATTTTTTTTTTCTCCACAAAATGCATGCTGAAAATGTGCTAATGAAGGTTACACAAAATTTTAGTATTATATTACCAGCAGAAATTCATTATTTCATTTGCAACTACAGAGGTCGAATCTCTCTTGTTTGAAGTGTTGCCAGCACAGCTGCAGAGTGCCTCTCAGATTAATGGGAGCCATGACAAACAGAATGAGTTACCCCAAGTGCAAACTTTCCATCAAATATGCACAGCAGGTAAACAATTGCAAACTTCCGTATTCTCTCTGCACTGTGAAGTCATTGCAGATGACACTAGGTTGTTATGAAGCAAGGGACATCAAAGCAGTATGTCACATCAGCAGAAAATCCAGAAATAGCACAAGAAATATTTCCACAAACTATTTTCAGCCTTTCCCAGGAAAACTACTGTGAAGCTGCATGGTAGAGCTAAAAAACTTACAGCAGTTTGCAGACTTAATAATCCATGATATAGAAATGGACCGATGTTCATTAATGAACAGTCTTTCAGCTTCACAACATCTCTGCAGAAGAGAAGGGCTGTAGAATTCCTTATCAAAAAAAGGAGTTTTGCTGATGATAAAGCTCCATCATTGATCTTTTTTTCTTCAAACACATCTGTGAGATTCATGGTGTCACCTGAAAATCTCACATCCAGAGCAAAAGTGGCAGAAACCATTCCTTCCCCAGACTTTAAAACAAACTAGTTACTTTTATTCCTTACAGGTAACAGAAACTCCACTGTGCATGCCAAGTTGTGATGAGAAGCGTTACCAAGTATGTTTTAACACCATGACTGCAAGTGAAGGCAACTCTTGGTATCCACGTTTAATCTGCTCTGTGCTGCCAATTGCTGCTTCTTTAAAGCCTTTTCCAGACACCGGCCGGGTTAAACAGCTGCCTCCAACATGTTCTACAGCTTATGAACAACTGAGGACCAGTGCAGGGAAATCCCTGTTACTGGTACTTTTCAAATCACTACAAAGTAGTTTGCATATCACCAGTGCCAAAAAATCTCAACTATGCTCACTTCAGAAATCACAAAATTTTCATGTTGATTTTGATAAAATACTTCTGCTGTTGGGAATATATAATGAAAGAGAACTCAGTCAGGGTGGTACTAGAACAGTTTATCATTTGAGCAACATCTCAACAATAACCAAGTACAGGTATATTCATTTGTTAACAAAAGTGGTGATTACGACTATTTTGTTTTCTTAACATTGGCAACTTATTGGATCCACATATTTAGCTGTTGTAATAACCACAAAAACAAAAAAAAAGTCCAATTCTCTTTCCCTTGATGACTACACAATTGTACTGACTCTCCCCTGTTCCCAGCAAAGTACTTGGGTCAAGTGCCATACTCTTAATAGCATTTGTTACCATGCAGGCTTCTGGCAGACAGTGGTATCTCACGTTGCCACTGGCATTTCTTATCATTAAATGGTCATGTAAGTTGTCTGCTTTTAGCGGATATCTTGTCTACTGTTCTTTTTTTCTTACATTTAAGTCAATAATCCTCCAGTGAAATTAGTCATACTTAAAAGGCTTACACCTATCTCCTAATTCACAATAATAAGTAACAGAGGAAATGCAATGCTGTATGAAATAGCTTACACAAAAGACATAGATATGTTCTCTACACCCATGATATAAAGGGCACAAAGTAATGAGATTAAATTGTATCAAGAAAGATTCAGGTTAGAAACAGGAAAAGCATTCATAGAACTGGGGCAACTAAAACACTCAAGCAGAGTGCTTGGGGATGCTGTCACACCTATCTTTGGAGGTATTTAAGAGCGTAAGCAAAAATCTACCTTGAAGTGTTACAGGTCTTGTCAATCTTGCTGTCGGTGAGATGGACTAATTAACTTGTTGTAGTCCTTTCTATCCCAATCATTCTAGAATGTGTACGAAACACAGAAAATAGAAAGTTCAAATATTGGACTAAAAAAAGTTTATGCTACCCTCTAAATTAGTATCTGAACTCATCTCTAGAGTCTACTTTTTTCTCTCAACACTTATTAACAGAAAGCACACCCCTGGGGAACTGATACTTTTAAAGCAGAGAGTGGGAGAAGGAAGGCGTAAGAAAAAACATTAGATATAGCCAACTCTACAGCTGATAAGAAATTCACTTTCTATTCTTTTTTCCTGGTTGGGATTTAGAAACTCATAAAAGTGACACGGCTCAGGTGAAAAGAAGTAAGTGTAAAGAAAGTCCCACCAGAAATGCTACATAACACAACATTCCTTAATATTATTGTCATTCATAATAGCAAGGTCTCATTAAAATATTAATGAAAATGACACTGATTTATACCAAAGTGACTTAGACATATGTCTTCTACCCACGGCTTCAATTTCTCCAGTAATTATCTTCATACCATTAGCTACACATTTTGATGTCAGAAACATTTGAAAGGTAGTAAGACAAGAAGAACCTTGAAAGCATATACATATCCAGGAGGAGGCAAGTAACCCAAAGAAATCTCAGTCTATGTTGCAGGGCGCCAGACGTACCATGGCACCGTGGCAGCGACCACACAACCCGCTCCGCTCCGGCGGAGAGGATCACCATCTGCAGTCGTCCCCATGGGCACACCCAGCATGTACACTGCCTTTTCTGATCTTCCAGTGCAGCTGTTTCTGCAGTGGCACAATAATAATAATAACCCAATCCAAACGCATGATCCAAGCTACAAAAGCTTCTGTAGTCGTAACTCAGGTAACAGTAAACTGCCATTACATTACTTGCCAGCTCAGTCTGAGTTCACTACCATCAGGACACAAAGCCATCAGCAGCTGAGTTTGTTACGTGAGCGGATGAAGGGGAAGAGTCACCCAGGTAGCTGGACTTATACCCCTCCTAGCTGGCCCAGCAATGGCTGAAAGAGAATGTGTGTTCAGGCCTCCAAGGAACAGGAAAAGGTGATTGCTCCCTATTTCCTCGCTGGTGGAATGCAACTTGATGTGACACTTCTGTGTTTAAGAGCACCCCTGTCTTGCAACATTTTTCTCCGTACAGATAATAAATATCCATCCACAAAGAAATTGTAATCCTCTCCCACGCTCCTTTTCCTTGATTCTTCTATTACTTTATAATACTTGACTGAGAATTATTTGGTAAAGAATAATTTCTTCTAGTCACTCCTAACCTCTGCCTTTTAAAAAATTGTCATTATAGAATTCTAGCTCTATTTTCAGGCTACAAAGTAGTCCATAAGATCAAAAATTTAAGAAAAGGCAGCTAATTTTCATGCATAAAGAAGATTCATGGACAAATTGCCTGTTTTATGGGGACAAGGAAGCTACAAAAGTTCTCTGATGACAGATACAAAAGAAGCAAGATTTCTATTCTTCAAAGACACATAGAAAAGATCAGTAGAACTCTCTGGTATTCAATACTTTAATGTAAGCCTCTATAATTAAATGTTAGATTTTCTAATAGAGAAATTATCAGATTAAACATGGGTTGATCAAAGATTTAAATTTAATTTTGTTACTTTAGATACTCTAATAAAGGTGTTTTTTTGATTCTCAAACGAGTAGCACTTAAATTAAGAGCGCTTCAGGGAATGCCTCATCATGTGTGGACTACAGTATATTCTTCTGTACTGAGCTCAACATTCTGTTCTTTTAGGGAAAAAAAGAAAAGCACATGATAAGATTTTCTGCTGATCTCTGCAGGTTAAAAGGGCAAAAAAATTTATATTGTACTCTATCCTTTGAATTTTCTCAGCGCAATTTCTCTCAGACTCAGGTTTCTAGAAAATAATATTTTAATAGACTTTAACTCATACCTTTTCAACTGCCTTTTTTATTCATTTTCATGTAGAATGTAGTTCTCAGCAGAGGATCAAACCTGTACCAACAATGCAAGCTTCACTCTGTTTCCCACCACATGTTGTACATGATGCATAGACCTATCAGGGCAATGAGGAAATTCCCTTTATATGTCAGCTAAAAAAGGAACTCCTCGGACATCATAATCAGCTTGCTTTATCTTACCCTGTAAAAGAGTAAATAAGTTTACTGCCTTTCTTTAGTAAAACGACTATACCATCAGCCACATTCGAGACACCTATGAAAGAAGAAAGATATCAACAGCATGAAAATTTTAGCTCATAAAAGAAGAGCTAAATGAAACTCAACACTAAGTGAACAGAATGAGCAATTAGTCTATCAGCATTTCAAATACCACATACACATTCTTAGCTCAGCTGTGTAACTAACATTATTCTGAAACATTATTTTCCATTACATCTATGGCATATTTCACCAAATGTTGGGCAAATTGTTGATGCACATTCTCAAGCCAATAATACATGTAAATTTGTCCATCATATATCCTTATACTTCAGTCTTGACTTCTTCACTTCTCTTTTACTCCTTTGAAGTGATGCAGACTAAATGCTTATTTGTTTCCACAGTCCCAAAGACCATCCAGTCTAACTTTAAGTATGTAAAGAAGTAGATGCCTGTACCAAGACCCTTATGATTCTTGCCTTCTCATTGTCTATATAAAAATGACAGACTTCGTCCACAGACATCTCAATCCACACAAAATCTCAACGATTCTCTCTCTCCCCCTCTCTCCCTCTCACCACCTGCCTCTTCTCTCTCTCTCTCATATGTAGATAGGTAAAATGAGGTGGAAGAATCTGGACCTTAGCTGCAATTGTAATCAATATGGATTAAATGTTTCTATTTACCAGCTACATAGCACTGAATCTGAGCACTGGAAGATACGAGAATCTGAACCCAATCTAAAACAAAAACTTGAATATGAATCTTAGACTGTATTCTGCATCTGAATCAGTCTTTAAAACACCACCATGTCTAATCCTTGATCGACTCTGAATTCTCAACTTGGGTTCTGAGTGATTTTCTTAAAGAAAAAAAATATATTTTCCAAATGTTAAGGTTAAGTTAAATTACTATAAATTCTCCAGTGGCCCTACTGATGATGACAACGGATGTTGTTGTTTCAGCAGTCTGAAATTACAGAGGGAGGAACTGTAGGCATTATGTTGAATTATTCTGGCAGTTAACAGAATCAGCTGAATGTCAGGAAAGATTGCATGAAAAGAATGTAATAAAGTGTGAAATAGTTTCATAAGAATAATAACAGAAGCAGCAAGATGTAGTGACCTAATGTTAGACACACAAAGGCACCTCATATGGTAGATAAATATACATAATACTTCTATAAAACCAGTTTTTCTTTATCTACAGTTATGTACATACAATTACTTGCTGCATGTATATGTGACAAAGAAAGTGAAAATGTAGCATGAGGGCCAACTTCGACAATTCTCATGCTTAGACTATTGCTTCTTCTCAATCTCCCTTACCACCTGAATATGAGGGGAGAAATGACAATACACAGTGTCTGATAATATAGATTCTTTTTAAAATTCTTAATATCTGATTTTTTTTTCTGATCAGCAAGATGAAAACTCTAAAAGTTAACAATGCTTCTTCAGTTCATGAAAGGATACAACTTGAATTCTCAAGGGCCAGAATATTTTATATCAATATTGCAAGCGACAATTCTTGAAACAGACCCATCAATCCACATAAAAGAGATTGAGTGTGATCTTGAGAAGGAAAGCACATGTAGGATGACGAAATGGTAAAAATTAAAAGTGTTACTACATAACTATTAATGTTGCAGACTATGCATGAGACGTTCCCCCCCTTGATCATTACATCTCACTCAGTTATTAAATATTACAAATTGGAAATTTCCTTTTTATTATCTATCCTAAATAACACTCGGAAACCTTGTTTCTGAACCCATTAAAAAGACTACTTGACAACAAAAAGATTTGAGATATCTAGGTACCTTCCTTAAAATCTGAAAAATAGTACTGAGCAAAAATGTACTCAAAGTAGAATAATTTTATAGTTTTCTGAACAAGCAGAGGATAGAGGAAGAAAAAGTGGCATAAAGAAGAACAGAGGCCTCCGGAATTCTAAAAAAAAATGTAGCCAGATTGAGCGAGGAAACTGTATTCTTTCTCCAACTTCTGCAAACAATGGCAAGCAGCTCCAGCAGAAGGTAGGTGCTTTCATTTGCCAACATGCACTTTACAGTTAGGATTCCTTCATTTTTATTAATTTATAATGCTCATAAGAGAGATGCTTAATGTTGGGACTTTTCTTCTACTGCTCATCATTCACTTTTATCATGGGTTTTTTTTACTTCAAAAAAGGTCTACATTTCAAATATTTTTTTATTTTATTTTTTCCATTACCACTCTGTCCTTGAAATGTTTTTACAACTTCTGTCTTCCATCTTTCTTCTTGTTTTCACTTACTTATTTTCCAGACAACTGTTCTAAGTGTGAGCTCTGGGAGTGTGAAGAGACATCCCCCCTTCCTACCTCATGAGGCAGAGCCTTTGATGGATCTATCAAGAATTTGTCTGTATAACAGGCTTATAAAAAACGGCTGTATGTTTCTCAGACTCAAAAAGGCCAGTATTATTAGAATTATCTATGATAATGAACTTTTTATAAAGAGAAAATTCAAAGCGATCAGGTAAAACAGTATAGAAAGAAAGAGAGTTTTTAAACAACTCCCCCACAAACAGGTCTTTGATGTCAGGTTTGACTCCAGCTTACTCAGCAGCGTAGAAGGGGACAGGGAACTCTGCACAATCCCCACCGGCCCCTCAGAAACCTCTCCCCAGCCCACGGGGACTGGTGTTGCTCCTGGCTGCTCTCAGCCTCCTGGTAGCATCTGGATCATCCTCTCCCTCACTGCTCAGCAGCTGGCAGTAAGAGGCATTGTGACATCCAGTGAAAGTTGCAGAAAATAAAGATTTCCTTATATCTTGCTCTGAATGTCCAATACTTTTTTATTCATGGAATTTTACTTTGCAATTCCATAAATATATGAAAGCAAAACTTTACTACCTGAGACATGTCACCTATTCATCATTTTCCAACATGTAGTACCAGTAAAAACAATCCTTTCTGCCCACCTATTGACAACCATGTCTATTACTGTTGATTCACCAATTCATGTCAATTTGCATGGCTAAAATTGCTATTACTAATCTATGACACAAATAATCACAAATTTGGAAGCTTCTCTCTAAATTCTTAAAAAATTTCTGTGAATGCATTAAACCCAATGAAGTGATTAGAACATTTTTTGAGAAATTCAGAACTCATTATACAGGGTGATTTTTTTTTTTCCTGTGCTCAGTGGTTCATAATAAATGAATAAAAGAAATTTCAGGATTCCTGTTCAGCAGTAATACCCTGTCACCCAGCCAGTGACCTGTTGCAACATCTATTATTAGATGCACTATTTAATTAGGATACACACTCAGGAGATCTGCTTAATCAGGATGTCTCCCAGTGAACACATTTAAGTCCAGCAACACTCATTGGTAGTGACTTTCATAATGGGGACAGTAACTTTCCTTAATTGGGATGCCTTAGGGTGAGTGAGTGTGTTAACCTGACTCTTGTTAGTACTTCTGTCTTCTTTGACAACAGCTTCCAGATTTTCTCAAGCTATGGAAGAAAAAACATCTAATATGTATCTACTGCCTCCTCTTAGCTCCAACTCTGCAATAATGCCAGAAATAACAGTGCTAAGAAGTGTCAGTTTGAACCCCCTTCAATCCAAGTTAAAAAATGAATTTTCATAGAATCATAGACGAGTTTGGGTTGGAAAGGACCTTTAAAGGCCATCTAGTCCACCCCCCCCGCAATAAGCAGGGACATCATCAACTACATCAGGTTATACAGAGCCCCACCCAACCTGGCCTGGAATGTTTCCAGGGATGGGGCATCTACCACCTCTCTGGGCAACCTGTGCCACTGCTTCACCACACGCACTATGAAAAATTTCTTCCTTATACCTAGTCTGAATCTGCTCTCTTTCAGTTTAAAACTATTACCCATTGTCCTATTGCTACAGGCCCAGCTCAAAAGTCTGTCCCCATCTATCTTATAAGCCCCTTTTACACACTGGAAGGCTGCAAGAAGGTCTCTCTGGAGCTTCTCTTCTCCAGGGTCAACAACCCAAACTCTATCAGCCTGTCCTCAGAGGAGAGGTGTTCCATCCCTCTGATCATTTTTGTGTCCCTCCTCTGGACCCTCTTCAACACGACCATGTCCTTCTTGTGCTGAGGACTCCAGAGCTGGATGCAGAACTCTAGGTGGGATCTCACCAGAGTGGGGTAGAGGGGCAGAATCACCTCCATCGACCTGCTGGCCATGCTTCTTTGGATGCAGCCCAGGATATGATTGGCCTTCTGGGCTGCAAGTGCACACTGACGGCTCCTGTCCAGCTCTTCATCCACCAGCACCCCCAAGTCCTTCTCAATCCCTTCCTCCCCCAGCCTGTATTGATACCAGGGGTTGCCCCGATCCAGGTGAAGGCCCCTGTTCTGGGCCTTGTTGAACCTCATGAAGTTCACACAGGGCCATTCCTCAAGCTTGTCCAGGTCCCTCTGGATGGCATCCCTTCCCTCAGGCATGTCAACTGCACCACTCAGCTTGGCATCGTCTGCAAAGTTGCTGAGGGTGCACTTGATCCCACTATGTTATTGATGAAGATATTAAAGAGTACGGGTCCCAATACAGACCCCTGAGGGACACCACTCATCAGTGATCTCCATCTGGACATTGAGCTGTTGACCACTATCCGCTGGATGTGACCATCCAACCAATTTCATCACGGAAACATGGTGGGATGACTGTCATGGCTGGAGTGTTGTAATGGATGGCTATAAGCTCTTCAGAAGGGATAGGCATGGAAGGAGAGGTCGTGGGGTGGCTCTGTATGCTGGGGAGTGTTTTGATTGTATAAAACTCAATGATTGTGCTAACCAAGTGAAGTGCTTATGGGTAAGGGTGAGGGGAAAAACAAACAAGGCAGATATCCTGTTGGGTGTCTTTTATAGACCACCTAACCAAGATGAAGAGGCAGACGAAACATTCTACAAGTGACTGGCAGAAGCCTGACAATTGCTAGCCCTTGTTCTTGTGGGAGACTTCCATTTACCAGACATCTGCTGGAAGTATAACACAGCAGAGAGGAAACAGTCTAGGAGGTTCCTGGAGTGTGTGGAAGATAACTTCCTGACACAGCTGGTGAGTGAAGCCTGTCAGGGGAGGTGCCTTGCTTGACCTGCTGTTTACAAACAGAGAGGACTGGTGGGGGATGTGGTGGTCGGAGGCCATCTTGGTCTCACTGACCTTGAAATGAGAGAATTCTCAATTCTTAGTGAAGTAAGGAGGGGGGTCAGCAAAACCACTACCATGGACTTTGGCCTGTTCAGGTCATTAGTTGAGGGAGTCCCTTGGGAGACAGTCCTGAAGGGCAAAAGGGTCCAGGAACATTGAACATTCTTCAAGAAGGAAATTTTAAACGTGCAGGAGGAGGCGGTCCCCATGTGCCTTAAGATGAGCTGGCGGGGAAGACAACCAGCCTGGCTGAACAGGGGGCTTTTGCTGGGACTCAGGGAAAAAAAGTAGAGTTTACCACCTTTGGAAGAAGGAGCAGGCAACTCAAGAAGAGTAAAAGGATCTCGTTAGGTCATGCAGAGGAGAAAATTAGAAAGGCAAAAGCCCAGCTAGAACTCAGTCTGGCCACGGTCAAAAGGGACAACAAAAAATGTTTTTACAGATATATTAACAACAAAAAGAGCGCCAAGGAGAATCTCCACCCCTTAGTGGATGTGGGGGGAACATTGTCACCAAGGATGAGGGTACGGCTGAGGTACTTAATGCCTTCTTTGCCTCTGTCTTTAATAGCCAGACTAAGTATCCTCAGGGTATTCAGATCCCTGAGCTGGAAGACATGGATGGAGAGCACAATAAACTCCCCATAATCGAGCAGGAAACAGTTAACACTGTGCTACGTCACGGGGATACCCACAAGTCTATGGGTCCTGATGGGATCCACCCAAGAGTACTGAGGGAGCTGGCGGAGGAGTTTGCCAAGCCACTCTCCACTATTTATCAGCAGTCCTGGTTAACAGGGGAGGTCGCAGATGAATGGAGGTTTGCAAATATAACAGCCATCTACAAGAAGGGCCAAAAGGAGGATCCCAGGAACTACAGGCCTGTCAGCCTGACCTCCGTGCCAGGGAAGATCATGGAGAAGTTCATCTTGAGGGTGCTCACAGGGCATGTGCAAGATAACCAAGGGATCGGGCCCAGCTAGAATGTGTTCATGAAAGGCAGATTCTGCCTGACCAACCTGATCTCCTGCTATGACCAGGTGACCTGCCTAGTGAATGAGGGAAAGACTGTGGACATTGTCTACCTGGACTTTAGTAAAACTTTTGACATTGTATCCCACAGCATTCTCCTGGAGAAACTGTCAGCTCGTGGCTTACGCAGGTTTACTCTTCGCTGGGTAAAGAACTGGCTGGATGGCTGAGCCCAGAGAGTTGTGGTGAACGGCGTTAAATCCAAGCAGCGGGCGGTCACAAGTGGTGTTCCCCAGGGCTCAGTTCCAGGGCCAGTCTTGTTCAATATCTTTATCGATGATCTGGATGAGGGGATCCAGTAAGTTTGCAGACAACATCAAGTTGGGCAGGAGTATTGATCTGCTGGAGGGCAGGAGGGCTCTGCAGAGGGATCTGGACAGGCTGGATTGATGGGATGAGGTCAGCTGCATGAGGTTTAATAAGGCCAAGTGCAGGGTCCTGCACTTGGGTCACAACAACCCCATGCAACACTACAGGCTTGGGGAGGAGTGGCTGGAGAGCAGCCCGTCAGAAAAGGACCTGGGGGTGCTGGTTGACAGCCGGCTGAATATGAGCCGGCAGTGTGCCCAGGTGGCCAAGAAGGCCAACAGCGTCCTGGCCTGTATCAGAAATAGTGTGGCCAGCAGGAGTAGGGAAGTGATTGTGCCCTTGTGCTCGGCACCTCCAATACTGTGTTCAGTTTTGGACCCCTCACTATGAGAAGGACGTTGAGATGCTCCAGCATGTCCAGAGAAGGGCCATGAAGTTGGTGAGGGATCTGGAGAACAAGTCTTATGAGGAGCAGCTGAGGGAACTGGGGTTGTTCAGTCTGGAGAAGAGGAGGCTGAGGGGAGACCTTATCGCTCTCCACAACTACCGGAAAGGGGGTTATGGCGAGGTGGGTGTTGGTCTGCTACTTCTCCCAAGTAACTAGCGATAAAACGAGAGGAAATGGCCTCAAGTTGCACCAGCGGATGTTTAGACCATGCTGAGAGAGTGGTCAAACATTGGAACAGGCTGTCCAGGGAGGTGGTGGGGTCATCATCACTCAAAGTTTTCAGAAAACATGTGGATGTCGCACTTCAGGACATGTTTTAGTGGGCATGGTGGTGTTGTGTTCATGGTTGGATTTGTTGATCTTAAAGGTCTTGTCCAACCTTACTGATTCTGTGATTCTGTGAATTCCTCATCTACTCTACAGTCCACCCATCAAATCCATAACTCTCCAATTTAGAGAGAAGGATGTTGCGGGCGACCATATCAAAGGCCTTACAGAAATCCAGACAGATGACATCTGTAGCTCTTGTCCACTGATGTTGTCTACTCCATCAAGGCCACTGTGTTGGTCAGGCAAGATTTGTGCTTGGTGAAGCCATGTTGGATGTCTTGAATCATCTCCCTAAAACTTTCAGTGAATGTTATAAATTCCAAAGAATAACATCAGGGAAAAATCACATTTAAAATTAATAACTTACCTTCATTGAAACGTTTTCATATAGACCTCAGAATTAATTTTCTGCGAGGGAAGAAAGTCTCCCTACTTGCATAGTGAAGGTTTCTGTCTAAAACAACATGTGTTGTTTCATTCATACTATAGTTCTAGGTGTGTACTACAGGCTTATGGAACGAAAAATGAGGCTATCTAAACAAGGCAGAAAAGTATGAAAAAACATAAATAAATAAAATTCATGAATATACTTTTTGAATATGTTTCTACAGAAGGATAGAAAAAAATGGAAGAAGGAAAAAGATTATCAAAATTGCTCAGCTGTAGAAGGGAAAAGAACATACCTAGTATAAATATAGCCATATCATGCACACATCATTTGCAGGGCATAAGTGGCAAGCAGATGCCTAGCTCTTCAACACTCTTTTAAAGTCTCAGTAGAGACACGATCAATGTCTGCATACAAACTAAACTTTAATAGGCACGTTGGGCATGACACCTCAATAAACTGCTTGTGTCTGGCTGAACGTTTTTTCCAGTAGTATCAATGTAAAAAGTGTTACAAAAAGATCAATGTGAACAGTAGTTCAGCTCATAGGGCTGCTGCATCTGAAAATTGGGCTAATTGGGGTTCCATAGTAAGAATTGATATTAGAATTACAACCCCAAAAGGGGCCCTACCAAATGTTATCGATCACTCCCACCTACCAAAGAATACAAAGGTACTGAGAAATTGCTAAACAACCTAGAAATCTGGCCCATCTTTGTAAATAGGGTACTTCTTTTATAGTACAATTCATGCATCATAAATGTTAAAGATATCCTTTAATTTGTATTTCTTAAAGGATTTGCAATTTGGAGAACTATTGTAAAATAACAGGATCATTTGCATAGGGTTCCTTCCTTACCTATAAAGGTTTGCTGCAGATACTTCACACCTTTGCTTCTGACTAGATTAATTATTTTTTATATATTATTTATAAATCCTGTATCAGCAGAGTTAGCTAATCGCTATTGCAAAGATGAGGCTAAAAGACTGTCATTTGTCAATTTACTTTATTAGCTCTGTCTCAAATGCAGTGTAATTCAAACCAGAAAATAATAACTCAGAGCACTTTTACTTTCCTTATTCAGAGACAATTTTCTTGGGAAGTTTGAAATACTAATTTGGAATTAGTAGTGACCTTTCTTTCAAGTTTTGCATCTGCTGATCATAGCTCCATAATTACTCAAAACCTTTCAACATCAGGAAATACACAGTCTTTGGATTTCTAGAAGGATCCCAGTTCTAATGGTATTCTGGTATATTCATTTGCCTAAAACCATTTTTGTCAGTTTAAACTGTGCACTCTCAACAGATTTATATCTGAACAAAACTAGTCTAGGTCTTACATTGGTATAGTTTAAAAAAAATAAATAAAGTATATATTTAATGTTGGCAATCCAACGGAGCGGGTCTCTGACTATAAGAGCACTCACAGTAATCTTGATCATATGTGGCAGAGAGTTTCTGAGTGCCTCTGTAGTTTTATTGACCCTTCTTGTCTCTGGAATGAAATCATTAGTCCAGTTCACACTGGAAAATTATGAAATTCCAAGGCCATATTGTGTGTTTTTGCATTTAACTACAGAAAGAAAAAGAGAGGAAAAAACCACTGTCTCATTAACTATTCTGCCAACACCTGGGAATATGTATTCCATTTTATGAGAAAGAAAAATATTGAGAGTGACCAATCATCTGATTTTATTAGAGATTTCTTTTTCTTATGCATAGCCATCATAATTCAGAAGGCTTTGCCCTGTCACCCAGTTTTGCTTAACTATTCTAGAACTAATTTTGGTTTAATTTCCTTTGCTGTAGTTTTTCATAGATCCATTCCCTTTCCATTGAAATCCTATTAAAATGTTTTGACTATGTTTTCTCATTTAAATGAATTACACTCAGATATTTCATTCAAAGACAAACATTTTTCAAAAGTATTTATGCTGAATTTACTACAAAACAGTTTCATTTGAATGTCCACTAGTTCTTTTATTACAAGCTTAGACCAAGGAGAAGAGTTTTCCAGTCCCAGCTGAACCCACCATGGTTTTTAACTATTTCTACGATCTCATTCTTTACTGTTCTCTCTAAATGACTTTATCTAAATCCCTTTAATCTGCTTTCAATTATAAACCTGGCCTAAACCATCTTATTCACCCTTCTCTGGTCATCTCAAGTTCATTACCAACTATTTTGAAATAATTCTGCTTAGCCCTTTCTTACTCTAAGGCATAATTGCCATTTTTATTCAGTTTAGTATTGTTATCTTGTTATCATTCTGAAAGAGCTATCAATAATTAGCTGGTCAGCTAGCAAACAGACTCATCATTTGCTCCTTGCCTTGCTGCCTGCAAGCTCTGTATTTTTAAAATGCTCTGATTCTACCAGAAACCCCCACTGGCAGCAGGTAAGATGCTTTGTTGTATATCAGATATAGGTTAGTGTTAAGCAGTATAGGCTGCATCCAGACAAATAAACAACATATTCTGCACAAATACTGTGTTGAAAACAAGTCTTGAGAAAAGCATGTGTCAAATAATTTGCTTAAGAAATATGACATCCCCAAAACATAAATACCTAGCTTAGCAAATGCTATTTGCTGGCTGCTATACTATCAAGCATTTCAAGCTTTCCACCCACCTTTAGCTAACTCTGGAGCAAACTCCTTAAGCTACTTTCTGTGTCCCACAGATTCTTTCCTTGGCGAGTGCTAAGTACACCCATACATTCCAAAACTCTTCCCACCATACTTGAGCTCCATCCTTGCCGCAAGGCTTAGAGGGATAGCTCTGTCCCAGTGTTAGGTGTCAGACTGCAGCTCATATATTGAACCTCAGTGCCACTGGCTCCTCAAGTTGACACTGGGGAATCTGCACTAGCCCATCTGGTGCAACTTGTTTCCTTTTCAGCCCTGGTTCAGCCCCCAGATGAGCGTCACGACCCCCCTGCAACACAGCACTGCATCACCCACTGCTCTAGCACACACCTTCCTTCTGTTTTGGACAGGACATCAAGCAATAAACACCCAGAAGATTTTCTTCTACCTTGCTGCTCCTGGGATGATTCTGTTTACCTTCATGGATCAGTATGTAGAGTAGATTTTAAGCTAACTCATGTACTGTACTGTTATTCAGTTGCCTGCTTATTTTTGTTCTTTTACTCCTTTTAAAAGCCCTCTTTTTCCATGTTGAGAACCATTTTAAGGTCATCAACAAGTCCCAGTCATGGCAGCTCCTGCTGATCAGAAGAGACCCAAGGCCTAAAGCCATAATTCCTCACAGTAGGTCAGAGTTTAGAGCTGGTTGAGAAAAACTACACTGTATACCCACGTTAGAGAAGATGAAAGCAAGCAGCTGTGTTATGTGCCTTGATTAAACTGCCTCTTTATTCATCACCAATTCTATCAGCCTCAGTTGAAGAAACCTTACCAACAGGCAATTTTTAAAAAGAAAAAAGAAACAAAATCTGCAGTCTTTATGTGCACATATTCAAGTGCCATCTCCAAGAAGAACATCTATTGAAATAATTTGAGCTAGAAATATGCTACTCATTGACAATCCAAGATAACCATGGGTTTATTGATCTCTCTCCTCCTCCTTCTCCACTAAGAAAAAGAAAGAATGATGAAGCGCTGCTGTTGAGATAAAATGCACCATACTTAACATCAAGTACAACGCATAAAAATAAAAAGTTTAGGATTAGCTGAGTTGCTGTCAGCACAATATCAGTCAATGACTTTTTTTTTTTTTTCCAGCCTGAACTTTGCCCCCTAAATTCTACAACAGATGCAACAGATGGGAAGAAAGCAAAGGTAATACCAAATACGTACGTCTTGGGAACGCAAAGCTGCACAAAATCATGTGTGATTGTACAAGCATATCCACATAAGCAGATGCTGTTACTTGTTCGCTTGAGGTCTGAGCTGGCTGGATGTAAGCCAGCTCCAGTGCAAAAACTACAGAACCATGTTACATAGTTTATTATTTTAGGATTAGCACTATGATAACATGTGCTGCTGGCTTGCACTCAGCTGTCTGAGAGCACCGGTGGAACAGGAGCACAACTGTCCAAACCTGTGCATGTAAATATGGCCTGCATGTCACTGCAGATCTCCGTTTGAGGAGCTAGGACAGTAACTCCACGAGCTATACACAATGAATCTGATTCTCCCTTCACTAACATTCATATAGGAAATAATGTCACAAAAGACAATGAATTGCACCCATGAGAACAGATATTAAATGCAATGAGAATCTGGCTTAACAGCACCTTCAAAGTATATTAATTCTCCCCACTGATCTAGTGCTTGATTGTTCCCTTTTCCAGCTTCTGGGGATTTTTCCTTGCATTTTAGTATGGCCAGGATAGATTCTGATAACACAATATGTGGCCAAATGCTGTATTTTCATGCCTGGACAGTTAATACCTGGCAGCATATTAAAACAGCACTTCATGGTTCCAATTTTCCTGAATAGAAATTAATTCACTAGAAAGCAATTATATTACTAATTTCTTGTCAAGTCATACTGATATTCTATGCAGAGGTTCCCTGTGTTATGGCCTTATCCAGCAGGGTACTGAGGATGTTCTGGATGTCAACAGCATTCTGAACTCTTGCTGGTAACTGGGGAATGGATGACAGTTAATCAGCATATTCCAGGGAGAAATCAGCATCTTGGGACATGAAGTAACTAATTCATTGTCCTCCTTAACTGAGTGTGTTTTTTTCCATAAACATTAGATCAATAAAGCCCACACAAGTAACAGAATGAATAAGTTTGGGTGGGTTTGATAATGTTTAATGTCAAGCTGAGTGAAACTACAAAAGAAGCAGTGGAGTTTTAAAATCATAATTTTTTCACCTCTGTGATATTTTCCACATGACTTAGGCACTGGTTTTGTGAACGACTGGACATACGTAATTCTATCCCACTAAAAAATGAAATACATACTCCTTATCCTTAGCTGTGCACCATAGCAGTTAAAATATGCTGCTTCCCAGGATGTTTTGTAGATTCTTCCATGGATTTCCTAGTCCCTATTAATTTTTATGCATCCAAAGACAATAAAAAAAAGCATTTATTTGAGAACCTGATGCATCATATTCCCACTGCGTGTTGTTTATGACATGCTTCCTATAGTTTTACCTATTCTAGCCATAATGGCAGGATCTAATCTGCATTTTGGTGTCTCAAGTGGAATTTATTTTTAAACCTAAATGAGGAAGCATGAAGAAAACATGCATTTCTTTCTTACCTCTGCAGTTACTTCAACCCTAGAGATGCCAAGGGGTATTACAGTTCCCCACTGCCTAGAGGCCCACTGCTGCTTTTGCCTAGGACTGTCTCATCCTTGACAGGTTTAAACAGCTCAGCATCTACAGAAAACAAAACCCCCCTTAAAATCAAACCTGAGTTCTGATTCCCATTAAAATCCCTCAAGGAGTTCAAACCATAAGAGCATTTCCAGTCTAACAGAACAGGACTTTCCACAAAATAGAATTGCAGCTGTCATTTTCAAAGGTGACATGGTTCAGTGAATAGCCTACTCCTTTTTTAAAAAATATGCAACAAGTGGGACACTGATATTCCATGGTTACTTCAACCTTCATCTCCCATCAGGTGGACCAAGGACAGCCTTCCAGCCTGTGAAGTGGATAGTGTCCACTCCTGCTAAGATTTTAAGAGTAATAGTTCTACTCTGCTTTCCCTGAAAAGACTAAAAAAATTCAGTGATGAGAACTTAAAAAGAAATGAGCCCCAACAGAAGTTTTCAAAAGCTGCTGCTTCACCACTTTTCAAGAAAAACAAAAACCTCACAAGTGAAGAGGGACTCTTTTTTTTTTTTTTTAAGATTTTTTTGAAGCTGCAGAAAGAAGTCAGACACACTTTTCTTTTGCTGGGTGTATAATGACCCTAGTTTAAGAGATTATACAAGAGCTCTGGAAGCGATGATCTACTTGTTACAACAGAGCTCCGCTTGTATTCTGTGAAGGACGATTCAGTAAAGGAGCCCTAACAGTGTGTGCTTTATTTAGCGAGCCTACACGATCAGAACATTTTTCTTTCATATCTGATCACTTTCCTCTTTCAACAGCCAGTGTCAGATGTTTTATAAAATGAAAAGGTTTACATTACTTTTTTCACTCCTTTCTTATTCTGAGCTGTAATTCATTGATTTTAAAGAAAATCTAGAACTTATTACCAACACCTGGTATTATCTCCTGCACAGTATACCTTACATCACACAGAAGTTTCTAATTCAGACCCATGCCTTTAGGTTGAACTGGTGAATTTTGTTTTCTTCTGTTTTCTGCTTAGTTTCTAAATTCCCAGAGTTCATCTTTTCTCTTCAACAGCTACCACATCACTAGCGCTCTAAAGCATTCAGCTAGAAAAATCTCCACACTTTGCTGGCACTATTCAGCAGTGGAACTGTCTTACATCATTTTCATATCTTAGATAATACCACTGGTAAACAACATTTTTCTCCCTGAATTTGTCCAGCATGAGTTTTAGTTATTGAATATTGTAGTATCTTTTGTTCTACAAAAGATATCTTCTCTTCCTGAGATGAAACACACAAACTAGTTCAAATCACCTCTTGACCTTCTTTTCAGTGAACTCCTTTTGTTTCCCCTCATAAGATACACTTTCCAGCTCTTCAGCTTTTTCTTTCTCTGAAGCATTTGTTTTAACTGCAGGACTCAATATACTGTTCCAGCATTACTCTCACTAACACATATAGAGTTAATATCTCTCTGCTGTTTTAAGTAATACTTCAGTTATATGTTTATTGATGTCTTTAGCCCACCTAGACAAAGCACCTTATTGGACACCTTTTCCTTCGTGTATTGTCCTGCATTAAATGTCTTCAAATTCATGTGGCTTGAGTGCTTCCATCTTTTCTGTTTGACCAATACTGTTTCTAGATATGACTTATCCCAGATATTCTAGCATTTATTTTACTTTACCGCTTTATTATCCTTTTCATTACTTATAAACCTGAACAACTTCCCACCAAACAAACCCTGCCACCCCAATCTCAGATGTTTACTTTTGTACATGGGAAATACATCGCTTCTCTGTTTCTGGCCAAGTGATGCATGTGGCCATTTTAACAAGTTTTCACCAGCTTTTTCACTGAAGGAGTTAAGGAGGTTATAGTCCCAGTTGTACACTGTAGATTTGGAATATCAAGGAGGCTACACTTTGCAGACTGAATGACCCTCCAGAAGATACCAAATCTTTTCCAGACTTCATAGGCCACCTGAACAGGTTAGACTTTCACCCTGACTGAGTAAGGTGATGAAGGTTAGACTGCAGGATTCTCTTTTCCTCATCCTACTTCCACATGCAGTCTTTATCATAAGACAAAACATCTGTAGACCAATACCACAGTTTTGTGGCATAGTCTTCACTCTTGTTTCTGCAGAGCTAGCTGAGAAAGCAGTTAGGATTCTGCAAGAGACTGATATTGAGATGCAAAAGACAACAGTAAGCATATAAACAACTTGAACCCTAAGTTGGCACACAGCTTAATGTCTCACCACCAGACCCTTACCCATTTTTGCACAATTTATAAACCAGACAGATTTTCTCAGTACTTTGTGTGACTTTAAATTCATCATATTGAAATGAAAATTCTAAGCTCAAGTCCTGGTTAGTATTTTTGAAGAATGGTCTTGCAATATCCACACACTCACAAATCTGCAAATGCTTGTACTGTGTGTATGTGCTTATGTGCACAACACACGTAGAGAAAGGTCAACTTTCACAGAAATTTGACCATTAAGCTTAAGCGATCACATTTAGGGGTCTGAGGTCACACACTGTGCACCTTTTATATCCCAGATTATTAACCTGATCAAAATAATGTCAGCACTGCAGAAAACTGTTTTGATCATTTCAAGTGAAAACTGTTATATTAATTTAGGAAGAGAGATCAAATAATCAGGTTGCCTGACAAGTTCTCCCCATTCCAGATTCCTGTTTTTACTCATTAATACAGTTCTATTCCTTCTGCAGAACAAGTGTTGCGTAAGTGCTGTTCAAGAGACACAAGTGTGCACATGCAGGAGACAACTGTATTTGTACAGGTCCTACAAACATGCCTGCCATACAAGAGTATTTGTTCAACACAAAAAGTGTGAAAGACATAGAAATTGAGAATTTATTAAACAAATACACTTTTGCTTGTTTGTTTGAAAGAGGATTGAAAGAGAGGTTGAAACTTCCAAAAACACCTCAACAGCTTCCTAGCCTTGCTTATTGCAGTGATTCTGACTGCATTTTACAGTTCTTCCGGAAGCTAAGAAGCTTCTTGAAGCTGAGAAGACGTCAATAGGAGTTGATGATGCAGAGTGATCCACCAGCACCATAAATAATTTTGTAATACATTGCAGGTTTCTAAAGTCTGGTATAGTTAAGTAAAGTAATATAAATGGATTTAGAACAAAAGTAAGTAAAAATCATCGTAAATAATATTCATCCTTTGATATTGTACAGTCTGATATATACTGATTATATAAAAAACTCATGTTGCACATTACAAAACAGAAAACCATAAGAAAAAAAAGTGCTTTTCCGATTGTCGTCATGTACATGAAAACTTCTTTAACAGAGTAACACTGCATTTTGGTACAATACCCATTGCATTTTTACATTTCATTCATACACCTTGTCAGAATCTATCATACATTTTGAAGCTTTTTTGTTGTTGAATCAATTTACTTATTTCTTTCTTGCACTAATAGTATTTCATGTAGCAAAACCAGTGCAGACATTTCAGTTTTCACCAACTTTTGTCCTTCTTCCTAGTCCTCATCCATGGAAACGTGTTGCACTGGAGGAATTTTGTTTTGTTAAAGATATTTAACAGATATCATAGAATCATAGAATCTTTGTGTGGAAGAGATGTTTTAAGATCAACTAGTTCAACCCCCCTGCAGTGAGTAGGGACACCTTCAACTAGATCAGGTTGCTCAGAGCCCCCTCCAACCTGACCTTAAAGGTTTCCAGGGATGGGGCACCTACAACCTCTCTGGGAAACCTGTGCCACTGCTTCACCACCATCATTGTGAAAAATATCTTCCTTAGACCAGGTTGAACTCTTCCCTCTTTTAGTTTAAAACCATTTAGTTTAAACCCCTTGTCCTGTTGCAACAGGCCCAGCTCAAAAGTCTGTCCCCGTTTATCTTATAAGCCCCTTTTACACACTGGAAGGTGTGCAAGAAGGTCTCCCTGGAGCTTCTCTTCTCCAGGGTCAACAACCCAAACTCTATCAGCCTGTCCTCAGAGTAGAGGTGTTCCATCCCTCTGATCATTTTTGCAGCCCTCCTCTAGACCCTCTTCAACACGTCCATGTCCTTCTTGTGCTGAGGGCCCCAGAGCTGGATGCAGGTCTCCAGGTAGGGTCTCACCAGAGTGGGGTAGAGGGGCAGAAGCACTTCCCTCCACCTGCTGGCCATGCTTCTTTGGATGCAGCCCAGGATATGATTGGCCTTCTGGGCTGCAAGCGCACACTGTCCAGCTCTTCATCCACCAGTACCCCCAAGTCCTTCTCGGCAGGGCTGCTCTCAATCCCTTCATCCCCCAGCCTGTATTGATACTGGGGGTTGCCCCAACCCGGGTGCAGGACCCTGCACTTGGCCTTGCTGAACCTCAATATGTTCCTCAAGCTTGTCCAGGTCCCTCTGGATGGCATCCCCTCCCTCAGCCGTGTCAACTGCACCACTCAGCTTGGCATCATCTGCAGACTTGCTAAGGGTGCACTTGATCCAACTATGTTATTGATGAAGATATTAAAGAATACTGGTCCCAATATGAACCCCTAAGGGATGCCACTCATCACCAATCTCCATCTGGACACTGAGCCATTGACCACTACCCTCTGGGGGAGACCATCCAACCAATTCCTCATCCACCCAACAGTCCACCCAGCAAATCCATCTGTCTCCAATTGACAGAGAAGGATGTTGTGGGGGACCATTTCAAAGGTCTTACAGAAGTCCAAATAGATGACATCTGTAGCTCTTGCCTTTGTCACCGATGTGGTCACTCCATCACAGAAAGCCACGAGGTTTGTCAGGCAGGACTTGCCCTTGGTGAAGCCATGCTACCTGTCTCGAATCACCTCCCTGTCCTCCATGTGCCATAGCATAGCTTCTAGGAGGATATGTTCCATGATCTTCCCAGGCACAGAATTGAGGATGACAGGTTGGTAGTTCCCAGGATCCTCCTTGTTAACTTTTTTTAAAATGGATGCAATGCTTCCCTTTTTCCAGTCTTCTGGGACTTCACATGACTGCTATGACTTTTCAGGTATTATGGCAAGTAGCTTGGCAACATCGGTCATTTACCTCAGGACTCCGGGATACATCTCATGAAGTCCCATAGAGTTGTGCATGTTCAGGTTCCTCAGATGGTCTCGAACCTCATCTTCTCTTTCGGTGCAAGGGACTTTGCTCTTCCAGTCCCCATCTTGCAGTCCATCCCCTGAAGCGGTGTGGGAAGAGACAGTGCCCCTGAAGACTGAGGCAAAGAAGTTGTTGAGTACTTCAGCCTCCTCCTCATCCTCTTAGAGGATGACATGCTTCTCATCTTCTTAGAGGAACACCCTTCAGTTCCTTTGAGGTCTTTCTCTCGTGCAACAGGCTGAGGGGCCTCACTAGCACCCCATCCCTCTACCTTGGGCATGTCACCCCACAGCTTGTCATGGGTAAGCCTGATATTATCCCCCTCCCACTTCATATCTAGTTTAAAGCTCTGTCAATAAACCCCGCTAGCTTGTGAGCAAAGACCATCTTCCCACTTTCAGAAAGGTTTGGTCTGAAGTGCGGTGTTCAGGTTGATATTTAGTCCAAATAATTTCTATTATAATGATTTTGCCTCAAGACTTTAAAGAAAACAATTTTATATGCTCTTAGTGTTCATCTACTATCTTTACTTTAGGCACTAAAAAAAAAAATCAATATCAAGCCTAATTCCCTCTGAAGAAAAGAGGGCCAAACGTTCAAGGGTACACCTACATAGGGAGTTTAAGTGTACATAAGATGCACACACAGAAAGAAAGAGAAAGAGAACAATTTGTTTCTCAGTGATTCATTCCTTTCTCAGAACACTTTTTTCCTCATTGATGCTATCCAGCTTTTTTGGAAGGCTTTTCCATAAAACTGATGTTCTTACATTGACAATCTTACCTTGTAGATGGGTGGGAGGAAAGAGGGAAAGTATCCAGATATGACAAGTATGCTCTATAACAATAACTCTGAATGACTGTGTCTCAAAAAACTATGTCACCTGGGCTCCGTGCACACAAAATCCTTTTCTTGACTCCTGCCTTTATCACTAAGGTCCTGGTAACACTGTCACAATCTTCTCCCCTCCAGCACATTAGGCTGTTACAGATATACTAATACCACTAGGGTGGCCACTTCCAGTCATCCAGAAATGCTTGTTGAAGAATCAGTGAACAATATTCTAGATTTATCACAGGTGAAAAAGCAAGGGCAACTGTAGACGAGGTGGCTAGCCTCATCAATTCTGTCACTTAGAGCAGAATCCAGGCTATCTTACATCATCTTAGTTTGAAATATAGAGATTTTAGGCATTTAATAGCCTCAAGAACAACCAAGGAAACCAGTTCTCCTGAACTTATACACCAAGTCCTATAAGTGCACAGAGAGCTCAAAACTCCTTTCATAGCTGCAGTTATAGTCCTGTGAATGCCCAGCAGTGGGAGATCCCTACCTCAGGTCTACTTAAGGATCCCCTAGTCACCTTCAAGCAGTAGTAAATCCACCTTTGAAGTCTGCTTTAGCTGGCATGCTCTGAGTTTATCATATTTATTTTTATCAAATGAAACATAAAACAGCCATTTAATTCCAGTATTTCTTCCATGTGACAGCTGAGCAGCTAACATACAGGTTGATACTCTAAGAAAGTAGGCGGTCTCAAAAGCTATCTTAGCAGTCATTGAGATCCTCCTTGATTCTTAGACATTCTAGATAATGACCTTTGATTCTATATTTCATTCTTTGCCTTTCTTACTTTTTGTATCTTTATAAGATTTTTCTGGATTTCTATCAGAAATAGACAATTTCTGCTCTTCAGACAGGGGTTTTTTTGCCATGTTCTTTAAGAATAGAAAATTAAAAAGAAAATAATATGAAGAAATTGAAACTGTTTTATTTAAATGTTTTACATAGAATTCAGTCACACAAAATGAACATCCAGAGCTGTTTTAGGTTCTTCAAGTGCCTGCTTTCCTGTGGGCCCAGCAGCACCTGAGGTACTGACTCTACCCTGGCAGGTGTGGCACAGGAGCAACAGGAGACCCATACCTTCTGGGAGTCGTAGCTAGAGGAAAAAATACCTCCCCAAAACTACCCAAATATCGTTAAGTGCCTTTCCTTCAGCCACTGAATTCTGTCCTTTTTCTGACAATATAAAACCACTGCACAAAATATAAAATGGTAATATATCAAATAAAAATACCATGTGTCAATACCATTTCTGTTAATGTAATAATAACATGTATGTTTCTAAACAAAATTAAAGTAAGAAGAAGCAATAATTGGAGACAAAAATTCCATTTTGATAAAAATAAAGATACTGTTATATCAACAATTTTTTTCAGTATCAATAAAACTATATTTGAGAGGGAGGGAACATATTCTCATCTTTCAAATTACATTAATAAAAAATAATTTTCAGCCTTTACTGTTCCTTCCCAAGGTAAGAGTTCAGGTTCTTCACCACAGGAGCTGCTATATATGGCACTTTCCTGAATTTTTTTTAGCATCCTTCTAGTTCTGAAGTGTCCTGCATTGTAGCATTTTTCTAGCTGTAGTGTTAGCAGCTCTCAGAAAGGGGCATTATCACCTCCTGTTCTAGCTGTGATACCTCTAAATATGCTGTAGTTCTAAACTGCTTTGACTTTTTGCTGCCATATTTCACAACAAACTTATATCTAATTGTCTATTATTGCCCATAGGTCTGTTATTCAATGTTATTGATTTCCATCAATCTTCTTCCTGTTGAAGGTGTTTGGAATTATTTTTCACCAGATATAATCAATCTTCCTTCCTGCCCATTCTTTAAATCTTCTCTAGGAACCTGCCAGTACAGTTCTGTGAAACACTCTCTCAGTGGTTTTACATGAAAAAGTCCACATTATAAATGCATAATTACCATTTTTTTCACTCTTTCCTGAAAAAATAAAGATGATATGCTCTAGTAAGGAGCAGAAGATCATTATTCAAAGGGGTAGAGCAGGATTACAAAGTCACTTGCAGCCAATGACACCTTTCTGAATTGCAACAAAAACAGTGGGATTGCTCCAGTAATTTACTCACCAAGACACGTTCAGGCTCACTGTGTATGGGGAAATTCAGCCCACACTGAACACGCAATATGGCATTGTCCTTCTCACCAGGTCATGTCAGGCACAGCACAAAGTTAGCACAAAGTCACACCAGAGACCCACAGATTTCAGAAGTAGCATCAGGGAATTAGGGGACCAAACAGTCCTTTCATCCCTGGCACCCTCCTACTTAGAAATTCAGAAGTTATACAGAATCCTCTTTAACATCAGTAAATGCAGAACACTATAGCCTTTGCATACTCATTTCCATGAAGATGAAATGTAATTGCAATGTATAATCAGAGTCACCTTTTTACTGTTGCAAAACAGTTTTTGAGCATTCATTTACTTTTGGGCTATGAAAACCTCACATTGTGGAGGTGTGCATTATTATAAAATAAGAAAAAACTCCACAACCAACATAATCTAAGAAACAGATTTTCCAGGTATTTTTTTTAGAGCTCTTTCTTGATGTGGTGGTAGTATTAACCAATGTAATACCTTGAGAAAGCTCTATGGCACAACATTTTTGTTTTATTTCAGATCTTACTTTTGTAACTTCTCTGCTAATGCAACTTGAACAAACAGGATAATTCTTTCTCCTTTATTTACTTATGATTTCCTTACTGAGCTTGATGATGAGAAATTATTTTTTACTAATAAAGTTTTAAAACTTTCTATAGAAAAACATATGTCATATGTCACATTTTCTCTTATAATGTAGCACAAAACCTATCTGAACTAGAGTTTCTCTACAGATTTCCACTGCAAGGCCCATATTGTGATTCAGGTCATCCTGAGGCTTCAGTAATGGGTGCAGAATATGCCAACATTTTCACCAGTCAGGTTCTAGTCAAAATAAGAGAGTGAAAGTCTGTATCTTCCAAAAAAAGGGCACTGAATATTTTTAATAGCAGTGTCTCAACTTCAGCAAGACATTCAAACTCTGTTGTTCATTTTGAAAAGCCCCCTCTACAAAGAAATGTTTCAGTCAACTTTTTATTATAATCTTTCCTTCTCCACAAAACAAGATAGCATCTCTGAAAAATCCATCTGACTCCCTTCCTCTTCTGTTTGGAGGACCTTCTTAATATACACTTTTGTTAAAACCCCTGTGAAATAAACTGTTGATTATCAGTGCCAATCTGCTCAGTAGAAAGGATTACCTAGCTGTATATTAACTAAAATGAAACAATTGAAATTCACAGAGAGTGATTTATATTCCTCTACATTCATTATCACAATTTAGTTTCCTCCAGTCCAGCCATCATTTATAATAATTCAAATCCTGTTTCCATATACTATGAAGTCTTGGGGCAGGGAAAATCTCTGTTTGTCAATACAGTAAGTAACATGTGAGGATCCTCTGGGCATTATTAAGAGTAAAAAGTAATTAAAATTGTCTCATGGAATTAAGATAGAAAAAGACAAGATTGCAGTCTTATGAAGCAACCCAAGAAAACAAGCAGTTTGATTAACTCATGAAGGTTTTAAGAACATAAGCACGAATCTGTTCTTTCTTGGTTTTGGATGATTGGGAAGTGGTTCAGAACAGACTGAGAGAACAAAAATGGCAATTTACAGAGCACTTCCCTTCCCAGATGACATTAACCCTATCTTCTCTCTCTTCTTTATAGCAGTACATTTCATACCCAGATTAATACTGTTAGCATGAAATGTAAGATCCCTGAGCACACTTGCAAACCGAAGCCATAAACACTTCAATCGAGTATGCAACCTAAATACCCTCAAACAGAACTCAGAAAAGCACCAGTAGAGTCATAGATTCTTCGTGTTGGAAGGGACGTTTAAAGGCCATCTAGTCCAAAACCCCTGCAGTGAGCAGGGACATCTTCAACTAGATCAGGTTGCTCAGAACCCCCTCCAACATGACCTTGAAGGTTTCCAGGGATGGGGCACCTACAACCTCTCTGGGAAACCTGTGCCAGTGGTTCACCACCATCATTGTGAAAAATTTCTTCCTTAGATCAGGTTGAAATCTTCCCTCTTTTAGTTTAAAACCATTTAGTTTAAACCCCTTCTCCTGTTGCAACAGGCCCTGCTCAAAAGTCTGTCCCCATCTATCTTATAAGCCCCTTTTACACACTGGAAGGCTGCAAGAAGGTCTCTCTGGAGCCTACTCTTCTCCACACTGAACCATTTCTCTCAGCCTGTCCTCAGAGGAGAGGTGTTCCATCCCTCTGATCATTTTTGCAGCCCTCCTCTTGACCCTCTCCAACATGTCCATGTCCTTCTTGTGCTGAGGGCCCCAGAGCTGGATGCAGGTCTCCAGGTGGGGTCTCACCAGAGAGGGGTAAAGGGGCAGAATCACCTCCCTTGACCTGCTGGTCACACTTCTTTGGATGCAGCCCAGGATATGTTTGACCTGCTGGCCTGTGAGCACACATTGTTGTCTCATGTCCAGTTTTTCATCCACCAGTACCCCCAAGTCCCTCTTCTTGCAGAGCTGCTCTCAATCCCTTCATCCCCCAGCCTGTACAGATACTGAGGGTTGCCTCAACCCAGGTGCAAGACTCTGCACTTGGCCTTGCTGAACCTCTCAAGGTTCACACAGGCCCATTCCTCGAGCTTGTCCAGGTCCCTCTGGATGGCATCCAACCCCTCAGGCATGTCAACCACAACCCTCAGCTTGGTTTTATCTGCAAACTTGCTGAGGGTTCATTCAATCCCACTGTCTGTGTCATTGATGAAGATATTAAAGGGTACTGGTCCTAATACAGACCCCTGAGGGACACCACTTGTTACTGATCTCCATCTGGACATTGAGCCATTGACCATTACCCGCTGGGGGAGACCATCCAACCAATTCCTCATCCACCCAACAGTCCACACATCAAATCCATCTCTCGCCTATTTAGAGAGAAGGATGTTGTGTGAGACCATTTCAAAGGTCTTACAGAAGTCCAGATAAATGACATGTGTAGCTCTTCCCTTATCCACTGATGTGGTCATTCCATCACAGAAGGCCACTAGGTTGGTCAGGTCAATAATATTTGCTACTCCTTGTTTTAATGTGTATTTTATGCAGTTTTAAGATTCTTTCTACCTCACAGTCTGTGCTCCCCTTTTTTTTGTTGTTACCTATGCTACAGATTCTTACACCTATGCTATCAGCACTTTCTAGTACAGAAGCAGAAGGAGCATGACTGTTTCTCAATTCAAGATGACAGCTGTGCTAGGCAATCATCAGAATGCAAACTAAGCCATCATGACACTAAAATCAAAAGAGTTAGAGTAGTGTGAAAAAACAGTCTCATATAAAAAGTTCAGGCTTGGACTGTACGTGTCATTTGGTTGTCTATGGAATTGGGACACAGACAAATTACAATCAGATACACTGGTGCATTAATGTAAAAAACATTTGCCACTGCTCTGCAACAGATACTCACATACATGCTCCAGAGGCAAGTCACACCACATTTAGGGCAGAGTCCTGTGCCCAGGCCGTTAATGTAGTATTATAAATGATGCGCTAAATTTATGTCCCCTCATAATTTGATAATGTGCCTTTATCTAAAGTGACATCTTCTAAATGATGAAATTATGAAAATGGACATACTTGCTGCAGAGCTTGCAACTCTCCCAGAGGTATATCATCATTCAAGACTTGAAAAGCATGACTAAGAAATTTGGACAGATCTGAAGACAGAGCTGGGAGATTTTCAGCAGTAACCTTCAGAAAGTTCAGCAGATGTTTTTGGTTTCCAAGTACAACTCAAGAATAATGTCCATCATTCTGGAAAAATGGCTACTGGGTCACATCAATATCATGCAGCTTTAAATAGTTGATTATTGGTGAAACAGTCACTGGTCTGCATCAGAAAAACAGTCCTGTTATAACCAGTCTTCAAAAAAGGAACTCTAAAAATAAAAGTAATGACTGACACGTGAAGGACCTCTGGGAATGGATTTTCAGACATGCTTAGTTCTACTACTCCCTTATTTGACTTAATTTGAAAATTTAAGTGCTCAGAAGAACTGAAAGTCAGCCCTGCAAACCACATTCAGAGATCTCAAACTGCTCTAAAAATGTTACGACTAGATGGGAAAAATGGTATGAAGTTACAATCTCTCTTGTTACTAAAAGTGCAGCCTCTTCCTATACTAGAAGAGAGGAAATTTATGTAACATGGTCTTGACAGTTATTCCAGTAGGAAACTGAGACTGATGAGCTCTGTTGCTGGCTAAACAGGACAATCCTCCTCCACAGGCAGACTCACAAGTAGTTCAGCATCAACTTACCACACTTTACACCACCACTGTGCTGTTCCTATTCTGTCTCCAAGATGCTTCATTGATCTCTCTTGGCATCTTCTGAAACTCGATCAGAACTACACACAACAATTCCTATGGGCCTTTACTAGACTTTTTGATTCCAGCATTACCAGATCTAGTCCCCAAATTTGAAACTAAAAAAAAATATTTTATGAAAGCTTATAATTTGGTAAAAAAAAGGTGAAATATATGGTTTTATACAGCTGAAATCCACAAAGCATTATAAATTTGTGGTTTTGCTTTGTTAAGAAGAGAATAAAATCCATTGGCAAAACACACTTGTATGCAAGCCTGACTGCCTGTCCAAAATGATGGAAGCATAGCTAGCCTCCCAATCAATTTTGTCTGTCCCATAGGCAACCCTGCCAATAAGATGACTATGTTGTTACTTTTAAAACTTCATAACAGGATATCTTTAGAAAGATCTGGTTCTTCATGATTCACACTTTCTATTTTAAAATCTCTGCTTTAACATGCCTACCTTCTGTGTTCTCTAGACTCCATTGGAGGCCGTACTGTGTTGTCCGATAAATGGTTACTGTATTGGTTTGCGTGGCAAGGTTTGGGGCAGGGGGGAGGTGCTACAGGGCTGGCTTCTGTGGGAACTTGATAGAAGCTTCCCCTGTGTCCAATAGAGCCAACGCCAGCCGGCTCCAAGACAGACCCACCACTGGCCAAAGCTGAGCCCATCAGTGACGCTGGCAGCACCTCTGGGGTAACAGAGTTAAGAAGCGTGAGGGAAAGGGTGCAATGGCAGCCAGAGAGGAGAGGAATGAGACTATGTGAGAGGAGCAGCCCTGCAAACCCCCAGGTCAGAGCCGCAGGAGGGGCAGGAGGGGCTCCAGGCGCTGGAGCAGAGGGTCTCCGGCAGCCCCTGGGGAAGCCCATGGGGAGGCCGGCTGTGCCCCTGCAGCCATGGAGCTCCACGGGGGAGCAAATCTCCACCCGCACCCGGGGAGGGCCCCATGCCGGAGCAGGGGGATGCCCGAAGGAGGCCGTGACCCCGTGGGAGGCCCACGCTGGGGCCAGCTCCTGGCAGGGCCTGTGGCCCCGTGGGGAGAGAGAGGAGCCCCGGCTGGAGCAGGGTTGCTGGCAGGACTTGTGACCCCGCGGGCGCCAGGCTGGAGCAGCCTGTTCCTGAAGGACGGCACCCGTGGGGGGACCCAGGCTGGAGCAGCCTGTTCCTGAAGGATGGCACCCGGGGAAGGGACCCAGGCTGGAGCAGTTCATGAAGAACTGCAGCCCATGGGAAGGACTCACGTTGGACAAGGTCACGGAGGACTGTCTCCCGTGGGAGGGACCCCATGCTGCAGCAAGGCAGAGTGTGAGGAGTCCTCCCCGTGAGGAGGAAGGCACAGCAGAGGCAACGTGTGATGAACTGACCACAACCCCCATTCCCCGTCCCCCTGCGCTGCTCAGCGGGGAGAAGGGAGAGAATTCGGGAGTGAAGTTGAGCCCAGGAAGAAGGGAGGGGTGGGGGGAAGGTGTTTTTTAAGATAAGGGAGTTACTTCTCATTATCCTACTCTGATTTCATTGGTAATAAATTAAATTAATTTTCCCCAACCTGGGTCTGCTTTGCCTGTGATGGTAACAGGTGACCGATCTCTCCCTGTCCTTATCTCAACCCATAAACTTTTTGTTGTATTTTCTCTCCCCTGTGCTGCTGAGGAGAGGAGTGATAGAGAAGCTTTGGTGGGCACCTGGCATTCAGCCAATGTCAACCCACCACAGTGACAGGTCTATTTCCTTGAGAACACAATGCTCAAGGTAGCATTTACTTTGAATAAACAGGAGCTAATTTCTGCATCAGATGAATCAGCAGAGCAAAAGCCTTTAGTTTCATGAAACCATCAAAAACACAGTGAAGGGCTCTGACAGATGTCCTCTAGCAAATCTTGCTGTCAAAGTTTAAATATTATCATATCTACGAGAACAGTGGTCTCCAAGTTTTTTTGACCATGCATCTCATCAGTAAAAAACTTTCAAGCCCACAGACCAATACATATTTATTTATAAACTATATAAATGTATTACTGTGAGAGAAGGGGTTAAGGGAATCTTAGCAGTTAATTAATAGATAAGGTTTGAAATCTTGTTAGCTACTGTGTAAAGTAACTAAAGCAGGAGATCTGTAGTTCCTTACAAAGACAGTTCCTGATAAACTGACAGGAGTGAGAAGACTTGTGGCTCCTCACAAGGACGGTTCCTGATAAGAACCAGGAGAGTGCCTCAAGAACTGGCTGAAACTGACCTTGTGGTTTGGATGAAAACCAAAGAGCAACTGAGTCTGCGCAAGAACAAGGGGTTACTACTGGTGACGAAGAGGAGCCACCGGCCTTCATCCTCACGACCCTCAGCGACCACCACCAGAAGGCACTGCGCAAGCGCAGATGGGAGGAGTTCATGGAAATAACGTCTTGAAACTCATTTCAATACAAAGCGGGGACAGATCATGCATATGTATAGGCATATTGCGAAACTTTATGTATATGCAACACTTTGCTGTATATACTTGAAGTAAGTGCCGCATTGGGGTGCGCACGGTTTTTGGTGGGACTACCCCCCGTGCTGCCCAGCGCTGAATAAACATACCTACTTTACAATCTTACAGATTGTGGAGTCTGTTTTCCGCACGTCAACTGTATTACTTAAAATAATAAACTGTTGCTATTGTTATTAATAATACTGCATAATGAATATTATTATAAACATAGCCAGAAACAAAAATGTTGAAAGGATAAGATAAAGATGAAACAAACACTACTGTTAAATTAATTTTTTTTATTTCATTAATACTACAAAATAAAAATTCTTCCTGCACCCCAAAGGATTGTCTTGCATGCCCACTGGGGTGTGCAAACCCCACATTGGAGACCATTGCACTAGACCACCCTGCTTCTCTGCCAGGTAAAATGTGTTTGTGTTATGGGTACGCCAATACAGAGATAAAATGTATATTTATCAGAAGTTTATCAGTATGGCATGATTGTGCCCTAGAGGTGACTTTCTGCTACTCTTATTATAGATACTCTGTTATATGGCAGTGGGGTTGGGCAGACAGCTGTAGGAAGCAGGGGAGTGCATCCTAAACAAATCAAAATCAGAGTCACTACTGAACATCTGTTAGTGCCGAAAGGCACTCAGTTGATTGTTCCATGTAGACCTCATTGCCCTTATTTTCATTGTGCTGTGAAGCAGTTCATGTGGAGCGAGACCATATAGGGAGAAAAAACAAACTGTCAAAATGTTCCAGTAGCCCTAGGGCTGAGTATTTTGTCTGTTCTCCAAAAAGTGCATATAAATCAGGTAATCACAAATGACAGCAGTATCACCTAAATTTCAGTGTCTAAAAGTTAGATAATAGAATACAAGGTTGACATCCAAGCTCTGTTTATCATAACCGGGGAGAAACCAGCCCTATCAGAGTGTTGTTTATTTTGCCCCATTGAAAATATTTAAGATAAGTCAAATAAATTGGCTTCTGAAGCTGTCTTTGTCTTTCCATGCTGACTGTGAGGCAACTTATGACAACTAATGCCATCACAAATACACAGTGTTTGAACCCTTAAAGCAGGGCAGGTGAGTACCAACCTGTACACCTACCTGTTCCACTGAACATGCCACAGACATGGACTTACGCTTGGAAATGGCTTGAGATAAAATTTCCCTCACTGTATATATAAGCAGCTTCATTTCTTACCCTACATTCTTCTGACATGAACATCGATGAGACAGCAAAGACTACCACAGTAACTGTGTCACTGCCTCCCTGTTTTCATATGGTTTCTTATTATAGCTCTTATTTAATTTGCGGCTGTGGCATTTAGAATACGTTGTACACCAACAGTATCAGTATCCAGAGAGATGTCTTGTGCATTCACAATGAATCACAGCTTTCTGACCTTTAGACGGCAAGAAATAGAGGAATAATTATTCAAGTGATTATTTGCATTTTTGGTAACATCTACAGGGCTGTACTGTTTTACTCTATGCTTTGGACATGCTATTTGCCTTGTCAACCCTTGATTTAAAAAAAGAGCAAAACAAAAAAAAATGGAGAACATATACAGCATACAAAAGAGCTATTGGCATTATCAACAGCATTTGGTATGCTAGTCAGGAGGCAAGAAAAGTTAGAAGAGATTTAAAGAGTAGGGAAGGAGGACAAATGAAGGGAAAGAGTGATAGGAAGGAAGGGACAGGCAGTGAGAATAAGAAGACAAGGTGGCCCATGGGAATAAATACACAGTCTGCCAAATAAAACTGGCAGTTTTCACTGTTCGGAGCATCTGGGGCAGCCTGTTACCAACAGTGAGCCAAGCACTTGGTGGGCTGAGATGGTGGGTTTCTCTCTACCATACATCATGGATTTTTAGCTATGGGCAATAAAAGTTCTGTCCGTTCCAGGTATCAGGTCTGCTTCGGGAAGATGTGCAGCAGACCTTTCCTTTAATACCCCCAGTTGTGAGGATAGAAGAAAGGGATATGAACACAGCCAGGTCTTGCTCTACTGTTTCTGCTGCTCCTAAATACTGTCTAAACGTCAGGATGACCATGGACTTGGCATACGCCATTGTAACAAACCAGGTATCTAGTGGCAAAATATGCCCCTTAGGAAACAGATCTGTTTGCTATGCATGTTATCTAAGGCATGCTTTCCTGTTACTGTGATGGAAAAAATGCCTTTAACTGACACAGATATTCCCAATACCCACAGCAACACGTTTCTCATTTCACTGCTGCCAGTTTCTTTTCTTTTTTTTGGCAACAGAAGCGCTTTATAGTGCCATTAACACAGTGAAACCGAAATAAAATCTGTGCCATGAACAAAACACCCAAATATTAAAGAGCACAAAACATTTTGTCCTTCTTTCCTTACTCAGCTTTTGATAGATCTGTAACTCTGCTGCCAGTTCACTGACATGGAAATTGTATTAATTGCAGTAATTGTGTACCTAAAAGGTAAGGGTGCTCTGCTACCTTAGACATTTAACAAACAAAGTTTCCTCTTACGTTTTTCTTTTTATTAAAAAACTCTCTAAACCTCAGAAACATCACTGTATATTCTCTTTCAACAAGTAACTTATTTTATACATCACTTCTGTTATATGCTGTAAGGCTACTCTATTAGGTATTCTATTTAACAATTTGGCCAAATTTTGTTTCAGTTCCTCTCCCATTGCTTCAGGAATTTTTTTTTCCATTCCAAGAGAACGTGTTATCTTTTCTTCCTAAGTTCTTGCTTTAGGTGGTGTGAATTATAAAAACATGGCACTCCTGAAGTGTCTACATTCTAGCAATGTAGAAATTAGCTCTCTCGTAAGTAAATTTCTACTACTTTAAAAGAGTTTCAAAACTTTCTAGAAGGGAGGCAGCCCTACGTATGTTCATGAAACGGATAATAAATTGCAGCATTTCAGAAAATATTTGAAGGTCCCTTTTTGAAGAGAGGATAATCTTAAAACAGATTATCGGTTATTCTTGCTTCAGGGAATTTAAAAGCACTGCCTGAGTTAAATTTTTTTGTGTCACTTAACAATTTTAGGACATACAGCCAGATGCAACAGAATGCATCCCGAATGATAAAACATCCACTTGAACTAGATGGATAACCCTATGCTTAAAGAACCTCAAATTTGTCACTTGTTGAAACCATTTATAATTAACTTTCCATGCTCTTCAGTAATTCACATCTTTGTAGCTTCTTGTAACATACTACAATAAGTATTAAAAATTGAAATAACAAATCCCTTCGGTTTAGGGCTATATTCTTTCTGTCAGGCCCAATCTTTGTAGCCTTTATTCATTGTCCAGTTGCTTGCCTTAGTATCTCTCTTGTTTAAAATAGTCTCAGTGATAATAAAAAGAAATAAAAAGATATCATGAAAATATATCATGGGAATTGTGGGGTTTGTATTTTCAAATGTATTTTAAGAAATGAAACAAATTTTAAAAGACTACTGAATTTAACAAATGACAAAAGTTATTTTAGGCTTCCACGAAGACCGTTGTATGAAGATACCGTATTTAGCGAAGTCTTCAGTACATGCTTCACCTCTTCAATTCTCAGGACATTTCAGTCTGCACCTTCAAGAAATTTGTTTTTGGAAAGGTTATTTTCAAAAGAACAGTTACCCTCCCAGCAGGTGATACAGTGTAAGAACACACATATGGTCTGTTCTTCAGAGAATTTGAGGTATTTTGTTGCAAATGTGAGGGCTTTCACCAGCATTTAGATTTTACCACTTAGAAGTTTCCTTTTTCAATCACTATAAGATTTCTTTGTTTTGAATTATAGCCTTTTCTGGTATCTCAAAGAAAGAGCATCTGTTCGCTATTCTCAAAACTTTACACTATTTAAAGTACAGGCTGAAACCCTTGCTTTTGCTTTGTATTCTGGGAAAACATCAAGAAACTGCAGCAGACACAATTTATCTATGATTAGTTGCAGTTTCTAAAAGCTTTATACAACCACAAATATCAAAAAGACCGCTATTTCCTAGACACAGGAGGTTTGCATCTTTTTGCCTTGCTATTCCCCAGTGTAACCAGTGAGAATAGAAATATTCTCAGCAGACCCAAGGGCTGACATCTTTATTTTGTTATAAGCCAAGAAAAGAGATAAAGATGCAAAATCAAGATGGCCAAGTGTCTTCTCCCAGTCCCACTCAGAAGGCTCCAGATTGATCGCCTACATAGTCTTAATACTATCAGACCAAGAAGGTGCCCAGTAATCCAGAAGTAATTAAAAAAAAAGAGGGGGAAGGTCCATTTAATACCCAAATACAGACCAGTAATCATCACAAGAAGATTTTCTGAATTCAGAAAGAGGGTACAAAGTTAAATACAATTATCCTTCTAACTCTTCTGATTTATGCAAGTAATATATGAATGGGATCTCACAGTCATTCAAGAGAGAAGACAAGAATATGCTTTATACACTGATTCCTCTTTGTTAAAGGACATTCTTCAAATTTAGTAGGTGGAGAGTTTGGCTCAGTGACCCACAGAGAAGGAAGAACTTAAAAATCACTCTGTATAGAGCTTACTGTTACTGTTATGACATAACATTCCCTAAACACATCTGTTACTGGTACTTCATAATTTCAGATAGATTTATAGGCAACTGTGAGGGTTTAAATATTGTCAGTATTTAAAAATCACTATCTTGATATTAACTACCTCAAATTTCCATTTATTCAGATTCCAGAGCAAGGTTTCCCTCCATGTACAAGATCAAAACATACGTGACTTAACTGAGGCTCAGCTAAGCCTTTGGGCTATTACTATGTTGTGTGCTGATCCCAGTGGACCAGATAGTTGGACACTTTGACTGATTTCTGCAGTAGCAGATATAACCTGAGTTTTATACAGTCCAACACTCTTTCACACCTCTTAAAATTCATTCCCATGAAGACTTGTAGTTCTTTAACCATGTCCTCTTCTCCCATGGTGTTTTTTACAGTTCAGTTTAGCTGTCTCAACAAAGATTTTATGCATCTCCTCCATTTGTTCTTTATACCTAAATTCTATAATTGAACTCAAAGATTAGGATTTGAAATGTAGAAAAAATAACTGTTTTCACCATAGTCCGTAACACAACCACTTCTACTTCTTTACTGAAATGTTCTAGGGACCGTCATAACAGATTATAAAGCTGTAAATCATCTGTATATAGTATGTCCAGGAAGCAATTTCAGTTTGAATTAAAATTTGTGCATTTCTATCACTCGATACCAACAGGTGCACTGTTCCTTTGACTGCCAGAAAGGGTCCAATTTCATCACAGTTTGTATTTTCCCAGATTCTCAGCTCCACATTTTCTTCAGTTGCAGTTCATGTTCTACAGTCAAAGGAAAATTTGTTCCCAATGATATTGTGTGACAGCTGCTACACATGGCATCAGTGCATTTACTGACTGTTGTAATCACCACCAACAAAATTAAATGTTACGGGGTGGTACAAATTTGCAGTGCATGTAGTTGTTCATTTTGTTCTAATGGCAGTATCATTAAAGCCATTGAAATATTGGAATTTGCCATGTTTTAGTCCTGTAACATTGCACTCCCTATCATGGAAGGACTTTGAACACACTTTACATGAATGCAGACACCTCAAGAGCAGAAATTTTATTAATGGCATGACTATTTAAATCAATCACAAAATTGTAAATAAATTAATCTCTACAAAGCCACAATGTTCCAATAATTTTATTTTTAAAAAAAACAACTCTATGAATGTTTTGTAATTTTGGAAGCACAAGCTTAGTACCCCATAATTCTGCAAAAACCATTTCTTCTGCCACATCCACAAAAAATAGCACATTCAGCTACATTGCATTGGTTCTGAAGGCATGAACTGCTCATAAAATTACAGAAATGTCTCAAGGTAGAGGTTTGAAGAACAAATGGGTACATTAGAAGAAATCAAGTTAGGCTGGGTGAGGCAAAACCGATGATTGACTTCAGAAAGTAACTGAGAAATTTAGCTTGAAAAAACAGTCTAATAACAAACTTCTCACAAAATATATATTTCTATTACGTTGCTGCTGATGACTGTACCTAATATTCATGCAATCATCAGGAACACATTCTTTTTTATTAGAAGATCTTTGGGCAAGGTTTGCATGTGTCTATCATACTCTGAGTGCCCGTGAAATGGCAGTAATTAATGATGAATCATTTATTCATTGAATTTTGTCTCTTCTTATGCATGAATACTGACACAGTTAGTCTGCAGTTCTTAGACTCATGTTTCAAAACTGGTGTATCCAATTATTTTCCATGAATATTTCTTGATATGCAGCTTGCACATGAGCTGTTTTTACTGAAAATATCAGAGCATCAGGGTTTCAACAGGCAGATGGAAAGGATTATATTCAACAAGTTTTGAGGGAAAGTGTTTCCAGTATGGCACATTTCATTATGTCAGATATCCTAAACTCTTGTGTTGAGTTAGGTCATTCTTGCTGTCACCAGGAGGTCACATTCCCCCAGAAAGCAATAGGGGATTCTGCAGGAAAATGAATGTCATATGCATGCTCTTCTGCAGTTACCAAGCTAGGGGATGTCATGATTAACATTTGCCACATTGCCTCTGAGAGGCAGTTACAGGATGTGCCTCTTACCTCAGTGCCATGCTTTGAACCCATCATGACAAGCTGAGAAAGCCTTTTAAATATGTATTTTCTCCTTTCATTTCAATAAGGCTTAGAAGGCCCTTTTCCTTACATACATTGCTTTTCTACAGAGTAACTATTAGAGGTGCTTGTATCTGCTTTGGAGCAGCACAAGAATGTATCGCCTCTCTTGTGCTTTACACAGCCAAAATAATCAGTCTGAAAAAATCACCCAGCCACAGCTCAGCATCAAAAACTATTCTTAATTAAACTATAAAGCACAGTACCTACATTTATACTGCAGCTCGGGTTTCTACTAGCTTCTATAGCGAAGAGTTGAGACAGACATATCCAAGCTATCTGGCTAATTAGTTCAGTGCTGTCAGTCCCTGGGATCCTGATGCAGTCAACAGCAAGAAGTACTTGCAATGCCTATTCAAGTATGTATAGTAGACAGTCTGTCTATGACCCAGAATCCAACTGTAACCCACAGAATACCTTAATATTACTTCTGCATCATTTATTCTGCCTCCACTTGTCACCTTACAGTGATCATCAGCCTGTTTTCTTCATAACTTCTATGCATTTTATTAAAAAGAGTTTCTTCCTAAAGCATCATTTCCATAATTGAACATGAGCACCTAACACAACAAAGCAATGAGCTGAAAGTCACTGGGGCAGAATTATAATGCATATAAATAGAATCCAGCTTTTCCCTTTCTCCTATGGTGTAAAGAATTAAAGATGTTCTTTTCTTTCTAGAAGAAAATATTATGCTATGGGACTAACCCAAGCGTTTATTTCATCCATGTTCAGATTTCAACATATTTTTCCCATGCAGTCAGATGATGTATATTGCAATTAGGTGCTCTGGAAAAGGAGTAATAATATAATTTAAATGTTATGAAAAATCTCTTAAAACACTAACTTGAGACTATGACCAAGATAATCAATATTTCTCTAGTCACCTGTAAAAGACTTAAGTCTCCTGAGAAATCCTAACAAAGCTTGAAAATTTCTGCCTGCCTAGAAAAGAACAGCTTTGCTATATCTTTCTGTCATGCAGAGGACACTACACTTGGGTGCATAGGAACATGGGATTAGATAGAACCGGATTGGTCTTCAAGTCCATTCCCAGTGACAGTGAACAATCTGGCAATAGATCCACTGAACATCACTTTAGGCCCCCATTCAATAACAACCATCTCCAAACACTTTCCAAAAAGCAACAAGCCAAAAAAACAACAGCAAAGCATTGCTGCAATTCACATAATGCAACAGAAGAAGACAAAATGCCTGCAGCGCAATCTTGCCCCGGGGATGAACACATAAAATCTACTGACAGGGGTTGAGAACTTACAGGGAAATTTTTTCAGCAATTGATATGCAAATTTGCTTCCTAAGGCATATTTGTGCTAAAGTTCAGGTCTGGTTTGTTGGTTGTTTTTTTACATCTAGAACTATGCTGCAGCTCTCTAGTCACAGAATTGGAAGGTATAGGCAGGGAGAGAAACACCCTTGAGGGAGAAGACCCAGCTCTTTCTCCCTATGTTGTGTCACAGCAAGGAACAAACACAACATAAAAACACCAGTGGACCACAGCTCAATACTTCAGTTTCTATCTTGCTTTGGAGGAGCTGAGGCAAAGGACACGTGTATGAGATGTTGATGTAGCAACACCAGATAGCACATCTCAGGCTAATGTGAGGGAGAAGAGGGTTAAACCCTCTTTAGCCCATCAGTAAAACTTTGCATGCAAGTTCATTCCAGAGGAAAACCATTACACTTCTTGGTGCTGGAGGATTAAGGAAAGGCCAGAAAGGGATGCTGTAAAAAGGACTCAGGTAAAAGAGTGTTTTTCCTTCTAAACTACGGTGCCAGAGGAAGGAGATAACATTGAACCTGCTGCAACTTCACCCGAAGCACACCTGCACAATGGATGCATCTTGGTCATTGTTATCATCATAACTACAGTGGCAGAGCTGATTTGTGCTTAGCACATCGCTGAGATCTTTTACCTGTCCTAGTACAAACTGGCCTGTTCCTCAGGCAGACCTTGGGCTATCTGAACCTTTGTAAAAAACGCCCACAAATGTCAGAACTGTGAGGGGCTAAGTAGGACCTGCATAGTAGGAACTACATTCTGATCACAGTTGAAGAAAACACTCTTAAACCAGCTGAGAATAGTGCAAGGAGTTAAATTCCTTTATTATTTGTTTCCAGCTGCAGTCTTTGACAGCAGCCTCTTTATTTATATCGTGCAAAGGTTAGGCAGCATGTAGGCAAAAATCACATTATGGCACTAACAATTTATTTAACTGTGGTGATATTAAACTGTTGTGTATGTGGGAGGGACACTATCACAGAAACATATTTTTCCTCTTTTTTTTTTTTCTCAGATTCTGTGTTTTACATCCTAAAGCTACATACTAACAACTTCACTCACAGAGCACCATCAGGTAAACTATGTTGATGAAACCCTTCATCACATAACTTCCTGGGGAGATGTTCATTACATGCTACTTCCAAACAAGTAATAAGAAGCCTTTGGCTTAGTAGGTGCAATTAAAATCTTGACATTTACCACACGCAGTATTTAGAGTTACTGTGATATTTACAGTATGCCACACTGAGTTCTGAATGCCACAAATACTATAGGGAAGGTAAATATTTCAATGCATGAAAGATGTAGGCACTGATATATTTCAATGTCTTATAAACAATGTATAAATCATCGACAAATAAAGTCCTTCATTTGATTCCTCTATTTTTCTCTTTTGAGGGGAGATAATTTTGGAAAGAGATTATTTCCCCTTTTTATCTCAAATAATTACTTTCTAAGAAGGAAAAAAAACCTAGTATTTACTAAAACAGCTTTAATATCAGGAGGTAAATAAGTGACTATTCATTTAACACTCCAAATCAAGTTTTGACCATATTATTGGCATGGTTTGCACATTCCAGAGTTTTGTTGTTGTTGTTTCCTAAAGAAACTAAATTAAACTTACTTAATCATATTGCCATATTCTGTGTGGTTGTATGTAGCCTTTTTCTGGCATATTGCATGAGGCCTACCAGCTTTTTGCACAATTTTGCCAAATTTGACAGAGAGATAGAGGTCCAAAAGCTTATTATGTTCATTCATCTTTTGTGAAAGCACAAGGCTGATTAGAGGCGAGAGCTCCAGTTAGTGGTCTCACCAAGGGAAACACTAAACTCAGCTTTTGCTAGACACCATAGCATCCACGCAGGACGGAGTCATTTCAAATGCCTCAACAACAGATAAAACTTTAATCAAAGTTCACTACCGATTCAACCATGAAAGACCAAACCATAGTTAATGAGACTATATTACGCCCCTACTCACAGGAGTTCTTTTTTCTTTAATGTTTAGAAACAGAGACATCTGCAGTTTAGAAAATCCCAAAGCCTTTTGTCTGCTCTCAGGCTCCTATCAAAATTGAATAAATTCAGGGAGCACAGATTGATCAAATGGCTATTAAATAAAATGGTCCATCTTACACTCCACGGTCTAGGAAATCCTAGTGAATCACTTTGCACATACAGCCTGTTCCTTAGGTCTTTTTCTGCAAAAATGCCTTTGCCAGAGACAGAGACCTGAGCTATCTGGACCTTTGATTAGACCCCATTCAGCTGCATTAAAGTTTTGCAAATTCTGGATAATTACTTTAATCATAATTAAATTTCACTGACCTCTCTTCCAAGAAAAACTCAGGCATTTGCTAACCCTTCCCTTAAATGAAATGGTGTCTGCATTTCATAATATTAAATAATGGATTGATCAAAAATCCCTGATTTCTTTCCTACAAGAGTTCTTCTGTTGGTACAGAGTGCACATGAGATGAAATACAATCCTGCTAATGAGATGATTAAGTTAGGCACAGCCTGACTGAAATTTTAAATGTCTGGGCCAAAATGGGCACTCCTCAGTCCACTTAAATTGTCTCTCTAGAGAGTTGAGGCAGTCAACAGAAAAATGCAGAGGAAGATCTCGTTCCCCTATTGCACCTCCCTCCTCCTGCAGCAGAGCACTGAGCCCCTTTTTGTTAACATATGTAAACCTAAAAACACTGCATTAGAATCAATGTCAGTTTTTCATGTAAATATGGCATCTGTTCATAGCAAAAGAGAGAGATAAACAGAAGAAAAGGGGAAAAGAAGAAAGGAAGGGGAACAAACGTGTCCAAATCCAACAGCAGGGACTTTGATTTCATTCACTACAAAAATTAAGGACAGGTGTAATTCCCCTTACTTTACCCATTCAAGAAAGAGAAGTTCTTGCTTTCTCACGCACACCCTCTCACACTCTCTCTTTTCCTGATGCTTTTAGAGACTTGTATCTTTAGTTAGTTTTCTTTGCCATAACTTTCTTCAAATTGTAATTGCATGATCTTCCTGATTCTGGGGACTCATTTGTCACAAGGATTCCTGGGAATATAAGCCCTATTTGATGAAAATAAGAGCTGCTAAATTAGCAAAGGACCGAGTGCAGACATGATTCTTTTTTCATAGTAAAAATCCTGTTTTAACAGCAGCTATTTTTAAGGAACATTGTAAGAAAATAGTTAAGTTTCTACATTCATGTTCATGTGTTTTATCTTCTGCCAAATAAGACTGAACTTACAAACATTATTTTTGTCTGTGTGTGTCACTAGGAATGTAGATCAGCCTGCACACCTGCTACCTTCAACCTTAGGGATCCCAAATTTATAGGCACCACTTGAACTAATTTCCCCAAATAATTTTGGTTTTGCACTTTCTCTGAGTGTGCATGTGGCTCAGTCACATGCAAAAGCCCTACAGGTAACAGCAGCCTCCCAGACAGGTAGGGTCTGCATGCAGCCAGTCTGGGAAGGGCATTCACACATCGCCAAAAATCATCATCCACTGGTGCTAGAGAGACTGCATACCCTGGTGCAAGAGTGAGATGCCATGATGACCACGGCATCAAATTAAGTAAATCAGCCTCCTGATCACAGCCAGTGTTTCAGGCTTCTCTGAGGACTTAGCAGAGTTGAGGACATGCCATGCGTACAGCCAGAAGCCTCCAACAGGAGCTTTCAAAGGAATGAATTCAGATGTCTAAGAGTTAAGTCACCTGGGAAAAAACAACAGCTGGAAGTCCATCTGGGGCTCCAACAGGATGGAAGGGATAAAACTTAAGGCATCTTATACTAAAGAATTCTCTATTCTTCACCCTTAATTCCTCTTTATCATCAACAAACTGCATCTCTTGTTTCCTTTTTTTCCTCTTTCTTGCTCTGAAAGACTGTCATGAGCAAGTATTTGAGAAATTAAAGCTTTTTTTTCCCACCACAAAGATCTTGTGGTACTACGTAGCATCTGTAATGCTTTCATTTCACCTAGTATTTTGCCATCAGCTTTGGGACTATGATCTGCTTTCATACAAGCACCATTCCACGCCCCACTGCCACCACAAATATGTATATATACACATCTTAAGTCCAGCAACTCGACACAATAAATCAAAACCCTGTAAAAGCAGGAATGACTCAGTCCTTGGAGAATATAGCAGAGGATGTTGCATCTAAAACTGAATCAAAAGTAATTAACACTGTGGCAAAAACTTCTGGCACCTAACCTAAGCTATGAAAATAGTGCAAGTCCACAAAATACCTTTACTTGCTTTCTTTTTATATGTCTGCCATGGATGGATGAATACCAGCTTTGTCTCTGTCTTCCAAAAGTTCTTTTATTTTGATAACTCTATTCCCCTTGTTATATGTCAGCAATCAAAAATCAAGTAGTTAAACCTGATACTCATTTTTATAATGAATTTACATTACATGCAAATTATAGCTGAATATATGCTATTTTAGCATTTTTCTTGTACATTGTCTTAGTCCTACAGGCCTTCAGAGAAAGGTTCAGTGGTATTAGGATTACATGAATACACAAATAAGAGGTTCTTGCTCTCCAACCCCTCACATTGCCTCTGTGATTGCTGTCTTTTCCATTTGGTGAGCAGTGAACAATAATTTCCATAAGAATAAAACATTGATCAAGAAAATTAATCAGAGAAAGGCTGAGGCTAATCTTGGTGTCTCATCATGCTGGATTTTAGTGGCATTGGTCTTATTTGTATTCCTTCACTGTCTAAAAACTATTTATTCACATGCATGGAAAGGAATGAATTAGAACGGTGAGAAATTCAGTGCTTGTAGAAGTGGAGAATTAATAACGTTGGGTAAACAAAAGCAACAGCGCTGTGTAAACTCTCTCATCATGCTCTCAACTGCGTATCACATAGATTGCTAAAATGGTGAATTGTGAAGGTCTCATAATATTGGAATACCTCCTGATAGCAAGTTTGGAGACAACAAAGGCGCTTTTGCACCAATAAATAAGATGTGAGCTCACTTGCAGAGCTGAATGTTTGGCATTACACAAACCTATTTATTGTCTATGTTCTTTTTTTTCAGTTAATTAACCAAAAGTCCACAAAAGTGGTCACAGAGGTGAAATTTCATCTGCCCTATAGTCCTCAAAATTACAACTGTTTCAATAGGAAACTTTTCTAAATGAAAATGTGACTTAGTATAGAATACATTCTCCAAGCTAGAAGATCTGCATTCTTAACTGGATTTGAAAATCATCTCTCATAACTGGAGTGAAAAAACAATATTTTTGGATGTATTTGATTTCTGTTAGTTAAGACAGAGCTAGAGCATAAGGATTTTGTGCATCATCAAAAGGAACATTTACTAAAGACTCGCAATTTCATTTGAATCAAACCATTTAAAGTGGAATAAAATTACAGCCATCAATCAGAATACCATCTGAAAGAAATGGGAAATTCATGGCTTGAGCAATAAAAGATGATTTGATGGGGCATATGGAAGCCAAGTTCAACTCTTAAGCTTGGAGCCTGCACAACTGTTCTGTCCCCAGAACCTGAACACAGCGTGCCAAGGGGTCATCCAGGTTTCTGAGTCAGATTCCACACTGCCTCAAGGAAATACATTGAACAGTCCCTTTTATAAACTGATCAAGGTCCATTCTTGAAACTTGTTTTGGTTTTATTCCCATAAATAAATTAAATCAAATTAAGCAGAATTCAGGGATTACTTACCCGTTCAGCAAAACATTACACTGCATAGAGTATCAGTCCCTAAGAAAATATAGTTATGTTTTCTTAAGTACTTTATTAAGCTGAACATAATGTAAACTAAAGGCTGATAAAAGGTAACAGAAGAAATCCACTTAGCATTTTCCCCTTTTATGTTCTTTCTTCCCCTCCTTTCGTTTCTCATTTTGCCTGTTTTCTTCTGTGTAGACTCTCTGTAATTGGACTAGGAAACAAGAAGTATTTGGACACAATGTGTTTTACCTTTCAAGCCTGTACATAATCTCTCTCTTGAACAATTTTTTTCTATGCCTGTATAACAACTGAAATAACAAATGAGCAAAAAGTTATTTAGAAGGAAAGACAAGGCAGCGCTCTACCCACCACAGAAGTCCTTGAATGCCTTTTACCACTCCTCCTGAGAGGCACTTGAGGTGCAGGTAGCCCAGAGGGGCTTGTCACAAGCTTGCGATGCCTGCGGCAAGTGCACAAATGGGAATTGATGCTGTTCCATCACTAACACATTTCCTGAACATATCCAAATGTCCATCTTTCAGAAAAATGTCTCCTTTGTAATTGTTTATCACAGAAAGACAAAGAAAGCTAAGCCAACTCCCAGTTAATATGATCTTCATTAATGAACCTTATAATTACATGGACATTACTGTGGAAAATTGGTCATTACCATTACTCTCTAATTGGGAAGTCATTCTACGTCTGAACTGAACACTCACCCTCACTTGAAATCCTCCCCCCACCCCAGTGTGCTCAGACTCTACCAAGGTCCACATGTGAACAAAATCATCTTCAGAGTCCCATGACTTTAACAGACTCTGTACAGGCAGCCCTGTTAACTCATGTACATCTGATTAACTAAAATATCAACGCAATGAAGGGATTTAATCATGACATGCCCATTAACTTCAATAAGAGCTCCATATCTAAGTCTGTAAAAACTTGTGTCACCATTACCTTTCTGTAGATTACTTTTCTATTTTTCAACCAAATTTTTTGCACTTAACTGGAGGAAAAAGAAAAAAAATCACATATTTTGCATATGTTTTGTAAACAGAAATAATACCTTCAGGTTGGCTTCAACAGCTCAATTCTGTGAAAGGGACATTATACTTAGTAAAACAAATTATTCTGAAAAAAAAATTAAAAACATTAACTAATTAAAATAATTTAACTGAAATTAAATAATATTTCTACCTCCTGAATAAGCTCTAAAAGGATTCAATCCATAAAATACTACAATATAATGGAGGTAATTATGAGGTTTGACAACTCTTGTAAATTGAGCAGTGCGATAATCTGCACTTCATTAAGTGCATTAACATGTTGGATAAAATACTTATAATCATATCACTCAATTTACTGGCCTTAGCAAATGTTGTAATGCATCTCACAGCAAATCCAGTATGCTAGCAAAATATATAATACACCTGCTAGAGCGTCCATAAAAGTACTGCCCTCTTCTGGAGAGTGTCTGAACAGAGTAGTGAACAGGGTCTCTGGCTTAAAGATTTGTGCTTTCTTCCCGTCATCCATGGGAAATGCTAAAAAGTTATTATACACAACAGGGACAGCACTGAAGACCTGGGCAGGTTCTGTCGAGTCATACAGCCTCTCATTCTAGGCTTTCATGGTACTCATGCCAAACTTCATCCTAAACTAATAAAACGGAGGCTCTTTATTTCCTGGGACTGTGCAATATCATTCCCTTTCATCCTTCTGGGGTCTTTCTAGGAAAGCTGCCTCTGTGGGTTTCTCTCCAACCCAGGTAGCACTGATGAAGTTTAACAAGATGTAATTCTCTCAACGGTTATAGACTCTCTTAGATGTCCTGGGATGAGCATGTTGTTTTAAAGGGAGTAGGCTGTGCAGAAGATAAATACAAAGACACCACCACCCTCCTCAAAATAAAGGAAAAGAAGTAAAGAGGAAAATAGAAATGCCTACAAAAATAAACAACTTCACTACAAATTTAGTTCATACTTTTTGCTCCCATTTTTGAAAGAAAGCAGATCTTGCCCTGATACTCCTGAAAACAGGTGGTGGTGTTCTTAATTTAGAGAGTATTTACATCCATGGAATTAATAACATCTTGAAAATGTCATTGATTGTTTAATGGTAATTCTTCAACATTACCAGCATAAATGTTTGCAGGAATTATTGAGGTGTTGGGATAGTTTTGTTTTTCATATTACCCCCACCCAAAACATTTGCAAATTCCATAGGTGGATGCACTTCAAAGGACACAGTTCTCAGTTTGGAAATCTATTACTGCCTTGTTCTTCTGTTTACAAGGGTTTTAAAATTTTGTTCCTCCTTCTATGAACCAATCACAGCATTTTGACAAATGACCCAAGGAGAAGCTGACTTATGAAGGTATATGAAGGGTATTCTGCATTTCTGTACAATATGCTCAGTATGTACATAGCAAGAAGCTTTCTGGCCACATAGAGCCACAGCAGTACCTAGAGATTTGTCTGCATGACAACTCTGCTACTCAAGGGTATTGTTTTGTAACTCATTCGCTTGATTAATTGACTAGTCAAAATATCCTGCTTTAATTAACAATGTTAAAGAAAGAGACCAGCATTTTTGTTAGAAATTCAGCATTTAAAACAATTAGTTCTATTTCAGTTTCTTCTAAAAAGTGATGAAAAGCCACTAAACATTCTATATTGAAGAAATGCTAAAAAGTAGAGGAACAAACAACACTGTTTCCATCATAGAAAGTCCTTGAGGTGATAGGGTTTTGACCTAAGAAACAGTTTGCTTTCTAGTAAGAGGAAAAAAAAAAATCTTTTTTATAATCTGTAAGGTTTCACAATACACATTTTTCTCCTATCCAATTTATCGTGGTAGTATCACAGCTTGTCATTTGCATAAAAATCATGCTTTTCTACCAGAAAAAAAATTCAATGTAGGAGTCTTTCCAACTATTAGTGAAACATAGACATATGCCTGTTTTTTCTGGAATGAGTAATAGTAATTCTTTGAAATATTCTATTCCTTGAACAGAATTCTTTGGATCTCTGAGGGCAGGTCATTAGGTAACAGAATTGAAGCTTGTAGCTGACTAAAAGGATTACCCTAGTCTGAACCACAAGTCTATGGGGACTGATTGGATCTACCCGAGAGTACTGAGAGAGCTGGCAGAAGAGCTTACCAAGCCACTCTCCATCATTTATCAGCAGTCCTGGTTAACAGGGGAGGTCCCAGATGACTGGAGGCTTGCCAATGTGACACCCATCTACACAAAGGGCCAGAAGGAGGATCCTGGAAACTACAGGACTGTCAGCCTGACCTCGGCACCAAGGAATATTATGGAGAAGTTCATCTTGAGGGCACTCACAGGGCATGTGCAGGATAACCAAGGGATCAGGCCCAGCCAGCATGGGTTCATGAAGGGCAGGTCCTGCTTGACCAATCTGATCTCCTGCTATGACCAGTTGACCCGCCTAGTGGATGAAGGAAAGGCTGTGGATGTTGTCTACCTGGACTTTAGTAAAGCCTTTGACAGTGTCTCCCACAGCATTCTCCTGGAGAAACTGGTGGCTCGTGGCTTAGACAAGGTTTACTCTTCACTGGGTAAAGAACTGTCTGGATGGCTGAGCCCAGAGAGTTGTTGTGAATGGAGTCAAATCCAGTTGGTGGCCGGTCACAAGTGGTGTTCCCCAAGGCTCGGTTCTGGGGCCGGTCTTGTTCAATATCTTTATTGATGATCTGGATGAGGGGATCCAGTGCTCCCTCAGTAAGTTTACAGATGACACCAAGTTGGATGGGAGTGTTGATCTGCTGGAGGGTAGGAGGGCTCTGCAGAGGGATCTGGACAGGCTGGATTGATGGGATGAGGTCAACTGCATGAGGTTTAATAAGGCCAAGTGCAGGGTCCTGCACTTGGGTCACAACAACCCCATGCAACACTACAGGCTTGGGGAGGAGTGGCTGGAGAACTGCCTGGCGGAAAAGGACCTGGGGGTGCTGGTTGACAGCTGGATGAACATGAGCCAGCAGCGTGTCCAGGTGGCCAAGAAGACCAATAGCATCCTGGCCTGTATCAGAAATAGTGTGGCCAACAGGACTAGGGAAGTGATCGTACCACCATACGCATTGGTGGTGAGGTTGCACCTTGAATCGTGTATTCAGTGTTGGGCCCCTCACTACAAGAAGGACATTGAAGTGCTGGAGCATGTCCAGAGAAGAGCAAAGAAGCTGGTGAGGGGTCTGGAGCACAAGTCTTATGAGGAGCGGCTGAGGGAACTGGGGTTGTTTAGTCTGGAGAAGAGGAGGCTGAGGGGAGACCTCATTGTGCCCCACAACTACCTGAAAGGGGGTTGTGGTGATACGGGTGTTGGTCTCTTCTCCCAAATAACTAGCAATGCAACGAGAGGAAGTGGCCTCAGATTGCACCAGGGGAGGTTTAAGCTAGGTATGAGGAAAAAATTCTTTACTGAGTGGCCAGACACTGGAATAGGCTGCCCCGGGAAGTGGTGGAGTAACCATCACTGGAAGTGTTAAAAAAACGTGTGGATGTGGTACTTCAGGACATGGTTTAGTGGGCATGGTGGTGTTGGGTTGATGGTTGGACTTGATGATCTTAAGAGTCTTGTCCAACCTTAATGATTCAGTAAGCATATGCAGACTCATGCAAGTATCCAAGAGACAGCTGTTACTGCTAAGCTAACAGAAGCGAAGATCCTACAGGTAAGGTCTAGAACACATTGGAATTTACCGTAATATAAAAGAAGAATGATAATGGATTCTCTTTAGTAGGCCATGGTTTGGTTTGTTTTTTATTACACTATCCTTGTATATCTCAGACATCCCTAAAAAGTGCCAGAAAACCAATAATAATTCTAAGGTTGTTAAGTCCTAATAAGTTTTTTCAGTCTTAAGAACATCTGCCATGAAGCTACAACAGACTGAGGAGACCTGACTATGTATATATCCTACTGCTGAGGATATAGTCATATATGTCACAGCACAGTACATAACACAATGTCATAAAGTCACATTTCATGTTATGTAAACATACAAAAAGATGAATAGTTGTTTTCTTGCTTTGCTTTCTCTTCAGAGAGAGAAAAAAAAAAATAACCAAAAACCAAACACTGTCTTCTTTAACAGCTTCCTATATCTCAGTAGAACTGCCCAGGAATGTAGATCATAATATCCTGTACATACACTGTATTATTAATACACTATACCATACCATAATACCATACACTAATTATTAACAAAATTTGGCCTAATGAAGGAAGAAAAGCTGATTCTTAGGTGGCATTAAAATTTATGACTTTTTTTTCTGATTGATATTACCATTTAGCAAAAATTTATTAAAATCTTGAAAACAAAGTTTCATTGTATTTGTTCATTTTTTTCTTTTTAATATCAGAAGATACAATTGCAAAGACATCAGATTAAACATTCATTTTCTGTTTCAATTTACAGCTTTTTGAAAATAAAATTATACTGAAATCTGAACAAAACATGTTTCAGCTGAACTATAATGCAGAAGTTTGTATAAAAGATGTAATGAAATTTCCCTCTGTCTCGATTCGTAATGCAATTATCAGTTGTCAAAAATTCTAAGGAAAGAGAAATTCCAAGTTTCATATAGGGCTAACCTAATACTTGAAAGACAGTTCACATAGAAAGCTCATGTAACAGGGAACTAGAGTCAGTGGCTTCACGTACAGTTGGGTGGTAACAAGAATTCAACTTAGCACGTGTTGGAAGTTACTAACCTTCACCCTCAAACTACCAGCACTATCGACTCAGTGACAGATAGCATCATAGAATCCTTAGGTTGAAAGAAACCTTTTAAGATCAACTAGTTCAATCCCCCTGCAATGAGCAGGGACAGCTCCAACTACATCAGATTTCTCAGAGCCCTCTCCAACATGACCATGAAGGTTTCCAGGGATGGGGCATCTACAACCTCTCTGGGAAACCTGCGCCAGTGTTTCACCACACCCACCGTGAAAAATTTCTTCCTTAGACCTAGTCGAAATCTACCCTCTTCTAGTTTAAATCCATTACACCTTGTCCTGTTGCAACAGGTCCTGCTCAAAAGTCTGTCCCCACCTATCTTATAAGCCACCTTTAAGTACTGGAAGGCTGCAAGAAGGTCTCCCTGGAGCCTTCCCTTCTCCAGGCTCAACAACCCCAGCTCTCTCAGCCTGTCCCCATAGGAGAGGTGTTGAATCCCTCTGATCATTTTTGTGGCCCTCCTTTAGACCTGCTCCAACAGGTCCATGTCTTTCCTGTGTTGAGGGCTCCAGAGCTGGATGCAGGACCCCAGGTGGGGTCTCACCAAAGCAGAGTAGAGGGGCAGAATCACCTCCCTCCACCTGCTGACCACACTGCTTTGGATGCAGCCTGGGGTACAATTGGCTTTCCGGGCTGTGAGCGCACATTGCCAGCTCATGACCAGCTTTTCATCCACTAGTACGCCCAAAGTCCTTCTTGGCAGGGCTGCTCTCGACCCCTTCATCCCCCAACCTGTATTGATACCGGGGGTTGCCCTGACCCAGATGCAGGACCCTGCACTTGGTCTTGTTGAATCTCAGGAGGTTCACATGGGCTCATTCCTCAAACTTGTCCAGGTCTCTCTGGATGACATCCTAACCCTCAGGCATGTCAACCACACCACTCAGCTTGGCGTCATCTAGTCTAAACAGTATGATCCTACATAATAGGGAAATGTCTGAGTTTAAAGCACCTTGAAGAATAAATATATTCAGGAAGGCCGTATGGTTATACAAGATACATTTATAAGGTAAGTTCAATGTCTCTGCATTCTGTTATTATTAATACTTATATAGAAAATAACAGTAGTAACTACCAAAACCAATATATCAGCCTTGCATATGCACTATTAAAGTTCATAAAACAGTGTTTAAAAGAAAGACTTGGGACCAATAGGCAGAAACGGGTGGATGTGGAGAGGGAATGGACCCGTAGGTATCAAAAACAATGAAAAGAAAGGAACAGTCAAAATTCAGCACTGGAAAAGGCTCACAAACATGTGCTCTGGAACCACCTTCTAGGGATTGATTTGTATAACACAATGTTCTTCAAAAAAGTGAGCTGGAGAATATTGAGCAGAAATTAAAATTGTTTGAAATAAACAAGAGTAGAGAGAGGAGACAGAATATTCACAAAGCTAGATAAACAAGTACATCATAGAAAAATATTGATTATTGAAAAATGCAAAGGAGCGTATGCTGGCAGGAATACCTGAAGTTGTTCACACACATCATCGAGCTCTAAATCAGCTGTAGCCATTTGTTAATAAACCTTGAGTTTTAGAACAGATAGTTTTTGGAAATAATTTGCTTGATACACAGCAGACAACAGAAAAAGCTTGCAATTTGTCAGGATGTATAAAGAATGGGGCTGAGAATAAAAAAATGAGATTACAATGACACTACATAAATCAATAGTAAGGCTTTACTTGGAGTGTTCAGCTGTGGCTACACAGCTTACAGAGATATAAATGAAATAAGGTATCCAAAAACTGACAACAAAAACTATTAAACTGCAATTACTTCATATTGTCTAACCCAGAGTTAAGATAAGTAACAAGGCACGCTATGAAGGAGGTTAACTGGATTGTCTTGCATGCCATAAAACAAGAGGACGTTGAATGAGTGAGGTTAAAATGATAGCAAGAAGAAATTATAATGGATATACATTTTCATCCTTCAGGAAATCTAAGCATCAACCACTAAATACGTGGTGTTACAGAACACTTCTTGGATAGGCAATTCTGCCAGTGACTGTTAAGTAAGGTTTTGGTATCTTTCTCCTCTGTGTATTGAGGTTACCACTGGAGACAAGGTATTGACCGGCACCATCTGACTCAGTCTGACAGTTCCAGTGCTTCATTGCTTAAACTGCAGCCACAGATCATGAGAGAGCTGATACTCAGAGTATATATTGCTAATAATCAATCACGAGGCATTTCTCACATACAATTTTTAAGGGGTACAGTTCTCCAGGTAGAAAGCAAAGCTGCAAAAATGCTGAACATTTAAGTGTACTAGAAACCATTTGAAGGCAGAAGGACATACGGGCAGAAAGATGCAGTTTTCTCAGCAAACTCAAGAGCCAGGAACTTCTCTTCGCCAGGTGTAATTTCTTAATGTGAATGAGACTACTGGCTCTGGACCAGTGAAGCACAACCAAGATTACAATTCAATTACTGTGAACCCTCTGACATGTTATCGTAAAGAACATGTGAAAACAGTCCAAGCCCATGTCACCATGCTCCCTCCTGTCAACTTTGCTTGGACAGTGCTCTTACAGGCTTTCCTTACAAAAGTCTGTGCATGCTGGGAAAGCAAAAACCATGAAATGTTATGTTAGCAAAGTTCCTCACACAGACTCTGATCAAGGCTATGCTATGGTTTGCATATTCAATCCCTGATTGAAGTTGGACTCACAACAATCATTCACACCACTGCAATACAAAAGATGCCATGCTGAATCTGGTGTGAAAACAAGCTTTCTGCACAAGCAACAATAACAGAAGTTTATAAAAAAAATAAAGGACAAAGGAGCTCTTGGTCAGTTCTTTATAGAGGAGGAAAAAAAAATCTCATTCATTGCAGAATTTGTGAAGATTCTGGGACTTGTTATTGACAGGCTTATTTTTGTTTTTTTTTAAACAAGTTAAGCATAACCACCATGGAAAATGAGCTGTCAAAGTATTTCCTATAGTTCTTCTCTGTCTTGCACCACAGCAAAACCACAATGCAAAAACCAAACATGGTCAGCTTTATTCAGACTGCAAATCATATTGTGTGTCCTTGATGCTATCCCTCCTAGTATCCCCCTTACAAATACTTTCACTTACAACAAGAATATCGGCTGGGATTAACTCTGTTAAAATCCCCTTCTTGTTAATGGGATTGTGTGAAATTTGGTCATAAACAACTAGAATGGCTACATTCTGATTCAGATGTTTCCTAACTTTGCTTTCACAGGATTTTTTTTGTTGTGTGTGAATTATTTGCTCTGTGATTCCTTCTAAAACAAGAAAGTCACAGAATCTAAGAGAAGCTACAGGCTCAACAGTAATACCTACTAGTACACAGAGTACCAGTACTTAAGAAACTTCATTTCTGTCAACACAATAATCTGATGGTACATTAATACCTATATATTTATCCTACCTTTTATTTTAATAAATTTTGACAGTTAATTTTAATAACAGTTGTTATGTCCAGAAAGCACCTTTATAATCACAGAGGTCTCAAGCATAGCATAGACTACAGTTTAAGCAGTGATTTCTAAATTTGGCCCAACATCTTGTAGCGAAATTCCTTTTAGAAAGATTTCTCTTAATGATTTAAAACAGAGATGAATATACCAGTATCCCTTAGTATTTTTAAATGCTTATTCACATCTAATATTAAAAAGTACACCTTACATCTTATTTGAAATGGTTTCCCTTAAACTATTGACTTCAGTTTACAGACAGTGAAACTTGTAATTCCCTATCACTGCTGCAAAGAGCTCTGCATTTGAAAAACAACTTAATGAAAATGCATATTCATTACAAACACCACACACTACATTTCAACAAAAGTAGGCTTTTAATCTAATAACATGGCTTTCTTAAAATTAGCATCAACACACTTATAGTTTTGTTTTAATTTTTACATTTAAAAATCTTGAACTAGATATCATGACTAAGTTAAGAGGTTCTACTAACAAACCATTGCACTAAAAGCACTGCTGAAATAAAACTTTGTTCCCTGGACATTTTTAACATTCTTTGAATTTGGGCTTACAACCAATGCAAATATCTGGTGTTCACGTGAACTAAAGAGAAGGAAAAAAATTCATAAAAGTTCTGTCACTTCTATAGTAATTATAGGAGTAAGTTAAATATGTGAGTATACACATAAAGTTACAGAGGTTCTCCATATTATGACTAGCTTTTAACATTACTTCTTCAGAGTTCTCTAAATGTTCTAAATTCACCACAGTAGGCGTCACTGTGGAAACATATTTGTCCTTGGCGTGAGGAGCTTATTCATCTCAGCTCTCCAAGAGCTGACTGCTATAGGCAGAATGAAATCAGCTTCAGACACTGAAGAAATTCAATATCACAGCTATTTGGTAACTGTACCATATAAAAATAGCTAATGAACTCAGTTTTGACCACAGTTCGCACCCCAGGCAGCATAAAGACAATAAATATCAGTGGACAAAACCAGGAAGGTTTTGAGGTCTTCCTACTCTGAGCCTTGTTGGCAGCCTCAGAGACAACCTTCCTGTGCCTTCAATCCTTTGCCAAACCCCATGAAATTCAGGGAAGTATTCACTGACTTCTTTCAGTTTCAAGCACATGCAGAAGTCCCTATTTCTTGCCTAAGTCTTCTCTCCAGAATCAAATTGCAAACTGTCTCCTGTGGAATAAAAATAATTTGTACAAGTAGGGGAACAAGAGGAAGTGTCTCGCGTACAAGCATGTGCCTTGTAAGCATAGGGATGGTATCTATCCCTAGCTCCAGACTAAAGCCTCCTTGGGACCTCCTTTGCCAACTCTCATAACTGAGTTCACTCCAGAAGTATGAATGTATAACGGTGGTTTCAAATATGTGACAACATTGCTTAGACAACGCATGAAAAAATTATATGGTCTGTAAATTACTTAGGCTTCTTTGTAACTGTTTCTGGCATTTTTTTGTCATAACACCTTACAAGCACCCCTATGAGGGATATTATTGTTTGAATTGGCCACAAGAATAAGAAATTTGAGCAGAGTACAACTCTTTCAAGCTTATCAGCAAATGTGTGCCATGCTGGTTAAGGAAGCAAGGTTGGCTATGTAACTTTTGTCTACACAGTCCACAGTACGGTACGTACCCTTTGGGGCAAGCGCAAAACCCAGTTCTACAGAAGATTTCTGCCTTTTAATTTCCCCCTCCACTGTAACTAGTGAGCTTTCTACAGAAGGTTTAAAAAGTGCATCAACTAATTGACTGCAGAAGAAACCCCTCAAGAGCTATTAGAGATAAAAAAAAGTCCCTCTTCCAACAGTCACTGGAGGGTCAGAGAGCATACCAGGAAAGTACCACAGTATGCTTACTGCTCGGAAATACCTTTCTGAAACTATAGGGGAAAGACCGTATAATTAAAGCTGAAGAATATCAACTTGATTAGCACCACTGAGAGCAATTTAAATGGTCCTTCATTATTAATCCCTAAAAATTACACTGTTCCTTATCAGGTACTAATTGGTACAAATATTAAAAACTGTGGGAATAATTTTCCAGCTTTTGCAACATTGATACACCTACCATCAGATTTTGTAATTTTCCTAAATTACTTTGAAGCTCCTGTAGCCAATTATATAGCGTTATATTAATTACAGCTTACAGCTTGAAATACAGTGTTATCAAAAGAGTTCAGCTGCATAAATATAAAAGTAAAACTTAAAACTGAATTAAACTGTTTCCCTTTTGTGAGGGTATGTTAAAATATTATTAGTTGTGAAAATTAATTTCTTAAACTTGAAACCAGCCTTTAAATCAGAAGTATCTCTGGAGAAAAGGTTACATTTCATGTATTGCATTTCTTCAGTCTTCATGTTGCAAGATTTTTTAATCTTCTATTAAATAATATTGGGGGGGGCAGAGGACAAAAAAAAAAAAGTAAGTCTATTCATCAGCTTACTCGAGATATAAAACGTTTTAGTTTTATATCAAACATATAAAAAGATTACTGCTGGAAATGTGAATTAATCTTAACAACATTCCACATTATTTATTTCTAAATTATCAATGAATAATCAATGGGGAGAGGAAAGGTTACACACACTGAAGTTTTATTTTCCTGCTCAACCCTCCCTCCCCATTTCCCACTAAACTTTCACTTTATCCATTGAAAGCTTTAGGTGTCCAAAAGATATTAAAGGTAAGAAGTAATCCAATAATTTGAAGAAAAGCAGAAATACAATGCACAACTGTAGACAGACAAAAAAACTGACAAGAGACAAAGATGACCTAAGAATTATGTCAAAGAAATGTCACAGACCATTCTCTATGCAAACAAAATATGGCTAGCTATGTTGAAGTCTGAAACAATTTAAATAAAGCTACTGAAGCATTCATTCAGTGCATGTGTTCATTACAATTAGGTATATAGTTATCAATGTGACCGTAATGGTAAAATATTATGAAGGATTATAAAGTAACTGTGGACCCTTCTCAGAAAAATGCTATTAACTGCAATATACCAGGGTAAAGGGAGTGGGTAAAACTACAAAGCCCTGTTCCCAGCATTTAATAGTACAGGCTGATATTAAGTTCACTGTTCTCTTCTGGGGTAAAGCTGCTACAAAGCTATGCCATTTTGGCTCAGTCAAAGATCTGGTCCTAAATGCTCTTTGCTGTCGCCTTTACACTTCCAGCAAGACATGCAAAATCAACTTAAAAGCAAAAAGGGGCAAGCGATGCTGGAGTTCCTCACCTATTCCTAATGATCAGCTACAGTGCCCTGCCTTTATCATTTTTACTCCTCTTCTGATAGTTTCATAAGCGTTTCACTGCCAGCACCCATTAGCGCTTGTGTCAATTTTTCATTGACCACTAGTGGGGATAAAATCTGTCACCCAACATTTCATATATTATTTGTGGATTTGTTACATTTTCCAGTACAAAAGTTGCACTAACTGAGCAAGCATTCTGACCCCAAAGAGATTTTTCAGAATCAAATTTTCTTCTATTCTGTAAAAAATTGAAAAGAATACCGTGATTTTTTCTCTGATGGTAAATTCATTGGGTGTCTAACAGCAGGGGGAAAGAACCATTAAAAGAAAGTCTGATTAGAGACTTTCCAACATTTATTTTGTCAGACATCATTAACAGCAAAGTAAATAGAAGAGTAATATTCAGCATGACAGTTTAATGAAGAGTTTGTAAAATGTGATTCCTTTTTTCCCCCTTTTTAGTTTCCCTCAGTGAGTCAAGTTTCTCTTAGTTTAATGCTTAAACTCTTAAGCACTATCATTTTGTATGAGTTCATTCCTTTGGCCAATGTACCAAAATGATTTGATCATAATGACAAAATTATTATAGTGATATCATTGATTAACTTCATAATAGAAGTAGAAAAATCTATAAATTTAATCGTTGTCTTCAAACAATAATGTATGGAAGAATGAGCTGGAATAAGTACCATTCCCTACTCTCTTTACAATCATTGTCATGTAAAATATTTAATTTCCAGCTATGCTTTGTCCCAGACAGGATCTTTGTCATTAAAATGAGAGCAGATTTTGATGTGTAATATATTCTGTGACATGTCAGGGTGGCATCACTTTGACCTTTTCAGTATTCCACATTTCATTTCGGAGCCTGTTCCTTACTTTCTGCTTCTGTTACTGATCAAGAAATAGAAGTTGAACAGAGGGCAAATCAAACTGGAAGTTAGAGGCAAATATTCAAGCTCACAACAAATAAGCACCTGAAATTAATATTTCACCCAATAATTAATTAATAAGTACGTTAAATTAATCTTTATTTTAAAAATACTTAAAACCTTACCTATTTCTTAACTGACTGGAGAAAATTTTTTTAAAAACAAACAAAAAAAACACCAAAAACTCAAACTTTATATTTTCAAATCTGCTATCTCACGTCTTCTCATGCGCTGAACTTTTTCATAAATGAATATATCAATTTTTTTCACATCTTTTCCTCAAATTTATTGCTTTCCATTATGTTTATATCTTCACATTCTTTTTGTTTGCAGTTGTTTGTTACCTATCTTAAACAGCATGTAAAGTACTCAGAAAGGAGTTGAGCTGTCCCATGCATTTGTATGCCAGCAGCACAAGGGGAGCAATGTCCTGATTAGGTTCACTTAACACACAGTTTATTAACATGGATCTGGTTAAGTTTTGCTGTTTTGTGTGCAGTCTTATGTGACGATTTTTATAAACCTACCTGGACTCTATAGTCTGAGACCTCATAATTAGATGCTATTCAAACTTTCTGTTTTAAAAAGCGTTTCCAGCCGTGTAGCTCAGGTGAAAAGTCTGAGGACAGTGCATAATAGAATCAGCCTGGAAGGGACATTAAGAAATCATCTGGTCCACCTCCCAGCCCCAAGGAAGAACTAAGTACACTTATATAATCCCTGGGCAGGTGTTTGTCTAATGTGTTCTCCCAGACCCTCAGCAACGGAGGCTCCAAAAAGTCCCCAAGCAAGCTGGTCTAATGCTTTAATGTCCTAACCATTAAAAGGGGCTTTCTGCAAATCTAAATGGAAACATGCTAGAGATTAATTCAATTACTCCTGTTCACATACACTGTATTTGGATGAACAAGTGGTCCTCTACCTTTCCGGAAAAGCCGTTTGTCTATTGGAAAACATTCTTTTCCATCACCTTCCCCTCTTAGCTCTTCTTCAGGCTAACTAACCACCTTACTCAGTTGCTCCTCACCGGCCACGTTTGCAAGAATTGTGATGGTCTTTGTTCTTGCTTGTGGAGTCTCCCACCTTTTGTGAAGTGAGGGTCGAAACCCTTACTGAGTCAAAATGAGGTTTCACAACTGCCAGGCAAATTGGAGGGTTACTCAAATTATTTTACAAATGGTATGCCCGTCTGCATGTTCCAGTAAAACACAAGGAATATAGGCAGGTTATAATTTACTATCATGTGCAGACCATTTTTTGAAGTAGTATTTTCTGACCAGTCTTTCTGTATTCCTCATTGTAGAGATCTTTCTTGCTGAAGCACAGTGCCTTGCATTTGTCTCTTAAATAGCATACTATTTTTTCAGACCATATCTTCAGTTTCTGACTCTAAGAATCTCTTCCAATACACTCCTAGTCCTTCTCAGCTTGGTCACCTCCAGATTTTACAGGCATAGCCTTCATTCCAAGCCCATCAGGACTAAACATGAAAATATTGCCAGTACCTGATCCAGCGCAGACACCTGCCAAATACCACACAACACATTCCTCCTTTTAAACAGAAACCATTGTTAATTAGTCTCTGAGCAAAGTTTTCTAAATATGTCTGCATCCAGCCTATGATATTTTCACTTAGGTTACAATTCCCAAATTTGCTTAGGAGAATACTGTATGCAACAGTTGAGATATCACTACTAAATTCAAAAGGCATGACATCAAGTGCTTCTTCTCAAGCTATAAAGCTGTTAGCCTGTCAAAGAAAATTATTAGATGGCTTTGATACTCTGTGTTCTTGACAATTCTGCACCGGCTATCCATCATGTCCCTGCAGTTACATATGATTTACCTGATTATTTATGTCACTATTTTTCTAGGAAAGTCTGTCCTGTCTCTCTTCTGCTTTCCTTCTTCAGAACCATTCAAGTCCCTGGTACCCACAATAGTTGGTAAGTTGCTATGAGCACAGAGGTTGCCAAAATCAAGTGCTCTAGTAGAGAACATAAGTCATAAGGGGGAAAGAAAAAAAAAAAATCAAACCACAAATCACCACTTTTTATGCTTCTTAGTATTACACACGTCCTATCATCTTTAGGACACCTATTCATGGTTTTAATTGCTTTGGATTAACAATCTTATTAATAATATTTATTTAATTAATCCTATTAGTATTAATTGTGTATCAAATGGCAATAGTCTTTTTTCATTCTAAGTTCAGTCAAGGTCCAACTGACACAAACTCAAGTCACTGTGATTATAACGAAATCACAGTAATTGTTCTTGCACCCATCTGAAGAACTCTCTTATTTCTGGAAATGGGAAATGGTAAAAAAAGTCCTGAGCACTTTATTTTATTTGTTTGCTTTCAGAGCTCAGCAGAACTAGCTGGTTGCAGATGGTTTCAAGAAAAATTGATTTCCAGCCAATGAACTACTCAGTGAATGTCTGGGGCAGCCAATCTATTCGCTGCTGTATTTGACACAATAGATAAACCATCTTTTTTAGATATGAACTGCAGAAGAATTATCCATGCCTTTGCTAACTCCAGATCAAACCATTATACTGTAGTCAGCCTTGGCTCTCCCGTGATAACACCTAGGATCTGACAGCGTTGATTAGAAGCTAGAAACAGAGTATTTATTAGTTAGCTGATGGAGCATATTATATACACCGATTCCCTAATGGCATGAATCGCTGTGTTTTTGTCTTACTGCCAAATTGTTGTGAGTAATCAGTAACCTTTATGGTTTATACATACCTGAAACACACATGCACCTTCCTATAGGATTCAGATGGCCTCTGTATTTACATACGGTTATTGAAAATGGAAGACAGTATTATATTTTCTCACAAAAGCTGACTTGAAAGAACCAGAGTTCATATGTACATGCCCTGAAAGTCAAATCCAGTAGATTAACCCAGGCTTTCTGAGGAAGGACAGGAAGGCTGTTTGCAATTTTTTTTTTTTTAAAGGATATTATTTTGGGTTATTTAACACTTTACTTAGTGAAAGACAAATTCTGACCTCTTTCAAACCACCTACTACTCATTATCTTATTCCTTGGTTTCCAAAACCTACTGCTCCTGAGAAACAGCCATTTTTTCAGGCCAGAAATAACTATGGTATTAAAAAAAAAAAAAAAACCACCAAGATCAAAGGGACTTAAATATCCTTCTCATAATATCATCTGTATTTATACAGCACATTTCATCCTGAAGGAAAAACAACATGGGTGTGTCTTTGTACTTCACAGATTTTTTGTTCTTGTTTTTTTTCAAATTCAACAAAATTAAAAACTCTAGATTTCTCAGTGCTGGAACACGGAAAATGAGGTCTCATTGGATTATGATTTTCCTAAGCTAAGTCAATTGCATCTCCTCAAATCTGGCTGTAATTCAGCTGGTGGTTGCTTTTTGCCCCTAACTCATCAAGAAGTTTCCCTTTCCAAAAGGGGCAAGGGATGTATGTTTTGCGTCTCTCAGGAGCTCTTTTTAAATTACTGCCAGAACTGCCACCTTGGCAGACATGTGAGCAACAAAATCATGCATAAAACCTTCCACTTGAGTCCAGGTAACACGCCCGCAGGAGTTCTGATCACACTGCAGAGCTCGGCAATGCTCTCCGACCCGGCAGCTATAAATACAAAGCTTGATAAACATACACTCACCAATTTCTCTGGAGATCTGGGTGAACGCCTCCACGCCACTCTCTCCATAGTTGCCTTCAGAAGCCAGTGTCGAGACGTAGTTCCAGCCAAGGGCCGTCACGATGTCAACCATGGCCTGTGCTTGGTAGGAGTCCGGTGGCACCACTCGAGAGAAGAAGTCATACCTGGTGTTATCGCTCAGTTCTGGAGCTGTAGATGCATAGCTGATTTGAGGTATCTGCAGACAGAATGACAAGTCATTCAAGCCCATCAAATACCATTTTACACTATATACTTGTATGTTTGAAAGGCTTAAAATAGATTATGCACAGGCATTGAGCAGACCTGAATATCTTGTTCTAATTAAATCAACTGATCAGAAAACATCTCAGATTTTGCAAAATGTCAGTCAAGTCTTATTGTATAACACTCTCACCAAGAACTAACGCATTCTGCTTTTCTCCAGGTGTCATGGTCTTGACACGTAAGGGTAACAACTTTGGTTTTGATCCTGGTTCTGATAGGAACAGGTGAAGAAAAAAAAGATGACAGAAAGAGGTATTCTCCCTATTACTGTGGAAGATGAAAAGGTCAGTTTTGATGGCTGATTCTTAAAAATGCTACACTTAAATTTGATGAGTAAACTGTAGATTATTTCCATGTAATTGTTTATTTATGTATGTGCATGTATGCTTTCCCATTTTATTTCTATTTTTCAAGCTTTCCCTGTCATAGATTTTTCATTTTCCAGTTTTAATATAGTATTGTGCATGATTTAAGAATATGGAGACTATGTAGTTACTACCAAAAGCTATCTGATGAAAAGACACCTAAAAAAATTACCTGCATACATATAGAGAAGCAGAAAGGCTACAAGGATGGTAATCTTTGTAGAAACCACCTCAATATTCTTTGTGTAGAAACAAACAAAAGTCACTAAATAATAAATTACTATATTCACAGGAAAAAAAAAAGAATCTAGGGTGATTTCCTATTAACTCTTATGTTAAATAAATGATTTAACAACATCCAGAAGAAACTACAAAATAATTGAATATTGGTTACAGGCAGAGTGTTTTGGTGCAAAAAGTTTAATTATCATTTATGCTAACTTAAATGGGAATTGTTTTCTCATTTGAAATGGTAAAACTGACTAAATAGTCACTAGCTTGAAATTAAAGACGCTTCAAATATTGCATTTGTAATCTATATTAATAATAGGTGCTTAATTCACATCTTACAAAACATAAAATAGTCTTCAAGAAAGCAATCTGAACCGAGTTCCTAAATTGATTCTGTTGAGAGTTGAATTTAGTAGTCCCAGATAATAGGTGATCTGGTAAATGCTCACTGTCACATTAGATGCTATAGTAGAAGGTTTCGGTGCAAGCCTTAGGTCCTGTACAGTGCTTCCTCATCAGCACAATCTAAGAAAAAAGGGATTTGAGGGAAATATAAGGGATTCAAAGAGTCTGGTCATTAACCATAGCTGTAAAGACAGCATAGACTCTTGCAGCCTGAAAAAACAGCTGATAGCCTAAGGGATGGCAAAATCATTTCTCAGTCAGAAGCAAACAAATAAACTCTTATGTATCTTGGCTATATTCTTCTTTAAGATATTTTCCATTCATGGAAACGCCTCAGAATAAACAATCTGAAATGTTTTAATAATAACAACCAGAGAGAACAGAAAAAAAGGAAAGGGAGGACCACAGAAAAAGTTAAAGGTTGTATCTCATGGAAAACAGTATTCCTAACACAGCAAAGATCCACCAAGTAAAAGTAAAGGATAAGATTTCCTTACAAAACTTGCCTTGTACAAATTCCCTTTCTTTCAGAAAATGTTTGAAACATCTTCGTCTCTTTACAGACAAGAGATTTTGGCCTCTAATACCACAATTATGTGCATTTAGAGCACATATCATTCCCTTTCCAAATTTGCCCCTTTCTAAACCAGTCATCTTTTTCCCGATGGAAAAAAAAAGAGACAACCTCTGTGATTTTACTCATTTTGCTCCTTGGTGTGCTGTTTCACAAATACTATGGCGCTGCTGCTTTGCTCAAAGTTATTTCACAAATAATGTTCATAAAATCAACACCATTAAGAGATCTTTTAGGCAGACACTTTGTCATTGAAAATCTTGAAACCTAGACCACGGAGTTCTGTCCATTAACTTTCTCAGTTCCTGTTCTCTTCAGGCATGAGATGAATAACAAATCCTAGATATGCGTTTGTAAGAGAGTTGTTGGTTCAACACAGCAGTGAGATGTTTCAGATCAATAGAGATACTCTGTGTATGATGAATATCACTTATTTGGGGCCTTGGAAAATGCAGAGAAGAGATGTTTCTTTCCTACTTTTCAACTCTCTGTGGTTCAGCTTTCTTCCCTAGAGTTATCAGAAATAACAGTGAAGAAAATAGAAAATAAATAGAGTCCAAACCCAATACCCTGAAATCATTGAGCACACCTAGTAGGCTTAAATCACCAGTGTTTTATAACTTCCACCAACTATTCACTAGCATGAAAGAACAATATGCCATGCAGCAGTAGGGAGGAAGACACTGTCTAAATAGCAAGCCATCCCTAAGTTTTGAGAAAACTGGTTCATGCAACGAACTATGTAGTTATTTTCCTTATTTCTTTTTGTGTACAACCCTCATGGTTACAGACCATACTTTGCATTCAAGAATTTTCTCCCCAAAACTGCAGATCTCCCACCTAGAAAAATCTCCTGGATTACTTTCTGTGAAACCATTTTATGCAAAATTGGCATAAGGACAAATTGTTAGGATTTAATGGTTCAATAATCCATGAATGAAAAATGTATACATTAAAATGTAACAACTTCAATTATGGACTGCAGGTTTAATAAACCATTTTACATGTCCCCCAGTACATTTTACAAGATAGAGCATAATGCTGCCTAAGCAAGAGAACTGTTATGCTCTATCAATTCAGTAATATGTGTTTTTAAAACTCTCTAAATACAGACAGTAGTTATACTTTGTTTCACTTTCCCTTGAGACACAAATTTGCATTTTGAAAGAGGCTTGTAAAGGGGTTTTATATTTCTCATTCTAGATTCTTCAATCTAAATTTTCAAATTTAAATACAATATGTATAACATTTACATTGTATTTAAGTGCTATATACACTATTAATAGCATATTTCCTTTTCTTTGGGGGGAAAAAACAGAAAAAAACAATGCATTATATAACCACATTTGAATCGGTTGTCACACAACAACTGCCACACTCACTGACAATGGCTATAAGCATTCGTGTTTGAATGTTCACCAATATTTTTTTTTGTTGTTCTTTCCTACCCTGTGGTTTGGCCACTGCTTCCCATTAACCTATAATCTGCTGATAAACTCTCAACTTCTAGTGGGTAACAGACTTGAACTCTGAAATTATTATACAGAGGAATTCATAGAAGCCTTATTTCAATTACGTTTTTAAGCTTGATTTTTCTATTAAATGTTTAAAAACAAACATTTTTAGTGTGGTCCTTTGAAATAATGCGCAGTTTTAGTTATGTACTGGTCTTAATCCTGGTGCATACTGAACTACAGCTGAAACTACAATCAATCCCTCAGTCCTTTAATCTAAGTCAGTGGTGGCTTCATCTTATTCTATTATCCAGTCACTGGCATCAGAAAATGATTCTGCACGCTTAAAAAAATAAAACTAATTGGAACAAAAAAAAAAAAAAAGAGAAAGAAAACAATTCCTGATAACTAAGTGTCGTGGTTTAGCCCCAGCCAGCAACTAAGCCCCACGCAGCCGCTCACTCACTCCCCCACGGTGGGACAGGGGAGAGAATCGGAAGAGTAAAAGTGAGGAAACTCGTGGGTTGAGATAAAGACAGTTTAATAAGTAAAGCAAAAGCTGCGCACGCAAGCAAAGCAAAACAAGGAATTTGTTCACCACTCCCCATGGGCAGGCAGGTGTTCAGCCATCTCCAGGGAAGCAGGGCTCCGTCAAGCGTAATGGTTTCTTGGGAAGACAGACGCCATCACTCCGAACGTCCCTCCAACCCTTCCTTATTCTTTGTCCCAGCTTTATATACTGAGCATGACGTTATATGGTATGGAATATCTCTTTGGCCAGCCTGGGTCAGCTGTCCCAGCTGTGTCCCCTCCCAGCTCCCCGTGCACCCCCAGCCTGCTCACTGCAGACCAGCACGAGAAGCTGGACTGTCCTTGACTGCTTAGCAACAACTCAAAACATCAGCACCTTATCAACATTTTTTCATCCCAGATCCAAAACATAGCCTCACGCTAGCTTCTATGAAGAAAATTAACTCTACCCTGGCTGAAACCAGGACACTAAGTAGAGCAGCTAATCCTTCAAGATACATTCAAGCCAAAACCAGCAGTCAAGAATAGTCACTGGTTTTCCTGAATCTTTTTGTATACATCTCCTAGCTGATTTAAAACCTGTCTCTAAAGATTTCCCCTTCCCAGATTAGAGAAGATGGACTGGTTGCTTTCAGAACCAACTGTCCACAAAGCATGACTGTGGCAGCACTTCAAGGGGGGAACAATATCCGTACAAGATATCCACCCAGCATTACTACAGAAGGACAGACTCCTGCCTGATGGAGAAGGTGTAAGCAGAAGTGCCAAAGGCAGCTAGCGTAACTTCTCATTTATTCCAGCCTAGTGGTAAAACCACTTTTTGTCCCTCATACACTGAGAATAAAAGCCCCCCACCACTCCCAAACCCAGGACTATTCACAGGGAAGCGTTACCCTGGATCTGTTTGGTGGGTCCAGTGCTGGGATCTAAACCCCAAAACATAGAGTTGCTGCACTGAAGACAGCAGAGGAAACAACGTTTGCCCGTACAGTAAAGTGTCTTCACCACATCAGGCAGCTCTTAGTATGCCTTCTCTTCAAAGACAAGCTGTCCAAGTTTTGGACAGAAGTTCACTAAAACCTTTTTTATTGAGGTTTCAAATCCATTTGCATGCTACATTTGTCAATGTAAAGTATCAGCTGGCCATTTCAAATGCCATCTTCCTTTACACAGCCTTTCAGCTGAAAGCATGATTTAGGAGCAGAGTAGCAGACAATGAAATGAGCTAAGTTCATAAGAAAAAAGACCCGAGAAAGGAATCACCAGTAATTTTGAACATTATAGATTATGAGTTACACTCACAGCAGTAACTGTGCTGTACAGTCACCCAAAGTAATGGGCTTAAATCACTCACACCTTCAGTTTCACTACCCACTCAGTCCTATCACTACTAACTTTAACATACTAACTAGCATTTTATTTCCCTTTTCCATTCCCTCATCACTGAGCAGTCTTTCTTTTTTTTTTTTTGAGGAATACTAGCAATAGTACATTAAAAATAGTAATAATTCTAGCTAACAAACAAGTCAATAAATTTCAGTTTAATGATTGCTCAATATCAACAGACATTTTACCATCAACTAACCAAGCTTGCAAAGGAGTAAAAGTGCTTGAAATGAAATTTGACTGTGGAAACACATTTTCAACTTGATGATTTTTTTGAATTTTAAGTGTCTATCATTAATCATTAATGGTCCTCTTTTTTCAAGATTTTTATTCCCTCTTCTGTACAGCAAGAAAGCGTTCTTTGAGAGTACAAAAAAATCACAGCAGTGAAATGAATCCTCGGAGCCCAGATATTGAACAGTTGCTGGATGAGAACTGAGGTCAATATATTTTAGCTATTAGTCACCTTTGTAAATTGTCATCAGTCAGAGCATCATCTTAGCCTGCTTTCACTTCTGAAAAACGTGTCAGCCTGCACCAGAGTAATGCTAAAGTCATTCATGGTAGACATTCAAGATTCAAAAGATTTTGATGAGGCTTAATAACATCTTACACTATACCAAACAAGATCTTTTTTTGTTACTAACTGTAAGCGGAGGTGAAATGCACCCTGAAACTGCCCATTTCTCTCCACTGACTCTAAAGGGAGCCTAGGAGATTAATTCAACTGTTATATGCACGTTATGTAGAACAATACTGTAAACAGCTACATGTCATGTCTTCCGCTGAATCTCACAATCCCACTCATTTTGGCTACACACGACTCTTAAGACATCTGTGCACAGCTAATGATCAACTTCCTTCTGCGATGTCTTCATCTTTCCATCTATGACAAAAACTGAATAGGTCAGCCATGCCATCACTAGGGACCTCGTTTCATTCATTTTCAGTATAAATCAACGTGAAATCACCCTGGGAAGATATAATACATTAAGACTCAGTAATGCCTTTGGAGATGTGAGATGCCGCGTTCAGTGATCAGAGCCGTTGAGCAGGGTTGCACCTCGTCAGCTCCACTGGCTACAAACCACCTCTGCTAGAGCTGATGTTGTGGAAAAGTTTCAGCACACAAAGTTTTCCAGTTCAGCCTCTTTCCACGGATTTTACCGTGAAGAGGACTGATCTGTGACGATATATTTTGCCAGTAGATGTATACATGTACTCACTTATATTAGAAATGTGTAATTCTAAACTATATTTATTTAGAGGTATACACTTGATGATCTCTCTGTATGTTAAAGACACTCAACCATAGTATTTATCGTGTGTCCAGAAACATATCTTGTTCAGGAATTACCACAGATTTCCACCCCCCACAAAAAAATAAATGTTTGTATCAGCTAGAGCAAAAGGAAAAAAACAAAAAAACAGGTATGCTTTTCATCTAGATTAATACAATTTTTTCATCTAGATTAATACAATTTAAAATGCATTTAGTTCAAACAAGCTCAGTAGAATTTAAAACCTTTGGAGAGGGAAAGAATAAATGTATAAACGGAAAGTTGCCATTAGCTGATTTCTTACAAGGCAGGAATATTTTTAAATCCATTTGAATTATTCCAAGTCATTCTATTTGCAGTAAATATCATAGCAGTTCTTGTCAAGGGTGTTTGTGATTCATACACCTAATGATGAGGAGCTAATGATAAGGTCATTTCAAATCTTTTCAAAGTTCCTTTTATGTTTGTATGGGTTTTGTGCAAAGATATGGTCTTTGTGATAAAATCCAACATAGTTATTGCTATTTTTTCCCCTGCAAACACAGAGACAGAAGTAATCCATCACACCTAAATGTTTCTGAGCTGGGATGGGTAAATTATTTTACTCTTTCTTTTCACTTCCTATTACTCTTTCACTGGCTTTACTTTACTTCTGTTGCCATCAGTTACCTTCTGAAGACATATTCCTGAGCAGAATAAATCTTCAATGAGCTGCACTGATCTTTTCATGAGAAAAGGACATAGCTGAGGATCAATGCAGCATGGTTCGTTGCCAACAAAATTATTTCTGCAAGCATCATAGGTTGTTCTGGTGTATGAAAAATTAGAGGTAGATGCAATTGCTAACCCAGTGGAAATATGAGTATAAAATCAAACATGCAAATACTCTTGCATTACTGATTTTCTCTTTTTTCCCTCAACTACAAACACAGTGATTACCTATCACACTTATTTCTGAGGTTATCTCTGGTGGTCAAATGGACTAGCAACTACAGTATTCTGAATAAACTGAACTACCCTAGAGAAAGTAGTTTTTTATAGTTAATACACATAATTGCATAGTATCGGATTACAGGCTGAAAAAATAGTAAAGCTTCATTGCATTGCATCCTATCCCCACCAGCCAGAAAATATCTTTCATAAAGTCTAACCAGACATGCTACAGCAAGCGTATTTCAGTTTGTGACTTGCTGTGTTGCCCTGGTAAAACAGGATGCGACAAAGGAGAAACGTGTATAATACGGAGTGTTTGAATGTGAGAAGTAGTTTCCTTCCAGTGGGTTGAAGTAGGTCAGGGACTCATTAGAAGTCATTACTTTTAATTATACACAAGGGATACTATAGAAGAAAAGAATAATAATAACAACATGATATCACAATCTCAAATCCCATAATAGATGTATCATCTACAAAACAAATTCACCACTCCAGAAAGTACGGGTCTCTGTGCTGTGTGATGCACTTTAGGGCAAAAACATTAAAAGGATATTTATGCATTACAAACATTTTTACCGCTGAAGCACATCTTGTCACACTGTGCATTGCTGCATAACTCCAGGAGAATGAGGATCCATCTAAGGACAGCTTGAACTGTCATCAATGTTCTGTGTGAGAGAGTCTATTGATAAGTGTTTAACAATGGCATTTTCTCAGTAAGGGAGCTCTATTCTGGTATTTCCACATCATTTTGTATCCTGAGGTTTGCCTCTCTGAAAACCAACTACGTTAAGCAGTTGCACATTAAATCATCCACCATCTGTAGGCAGTCTCTTTCTAAATATTTTAAACCCAGATGAGGTCCAGGCACCGAATGATAAGCTGAAGAAGCAACAGATCAAATGAGTAATATTCATACCGAGATCAAATCACAAGGAGAGGGGTTGCAGGGGGACCTTGAGCTTGGGAATGCCTGTTAGCTCTTCCTTTAAATTCTCTTATATTCTCCAATCAGCAGATCAAACGGGAAGCCAAGGATGGTCAGATTAGCTCTAGGGACTTCTTAAACTATTAAAATCCCTTTTCTACTTTTTGGGGTAACACACACTTAATTATGTGTATCAATATGTTAGACTTGTGTCAATCTCTGCTGACTACAGTGTGAAGTCTGATATTTCAAAGTTTTTTTAGCCCCGCTTTCCTCATTAGAGCTTGTCATGTCAGTGTCTGGAAATGTAATCTCTTTTGATGAGCTTGAGAAAAATATACAAAGTTGTGCATTACTTTTGCTCTGAATTAACAAAGCCAACTTTTGATTATTATTCAGTAGTAATAAATTTACCTAGTAGCTCATAAAGTATTCCTCAGTCCAAACTGGGTTTCCTTTACATTCATTTACTAATTAGTACCATAGAGAGCACAGCAGGCAACTTCAGAGACTCTTCCGTAGGGACATACAGTTGTCCACAGGAATTTTTCTGATTACAGAGACCATCACTATGGAAGAAAAGGATGCTTTCTACAGGATGCAAGATGGGTGCTCTGCTTAGTGGACAATTCTGATCTTTGCATTCACTTCTTAATGCTGCAAGGCCACTTCAGCTTACACCACTGGCTGAGCAGTAGTACTATCCTATTGCTACCCGTGCTGACAGATCAACATCTAGACACAAGTAACTGAAAAATACCATGAGGAGTAAAAGCAAATTTTGTATTGTTCACAGCTCTCTCCTCAGCTGGGGACAACATGAAGATACATAAATGGGGCTCAGATGGTCAGACAGATATGCCTAGTGCTTTCATGTGTTCCAGGGTATGCTGCCTACACTTCAGCTACGGCCCCAGGAAGCCCAGCCTTCCTGTAATCTGTTCGAGCCATGCTTATGACTCTGATACTTCATATCAGAATGCATTAAGGGAATCCCTATGATTCACCATAGCTAGGGATTCCTTCTGCAGCATAGGCAGTTTATATGGGATTATAAAGCATCATTTTGAATACATATATTACCAACTTGGAAGAAGAAAAATGAAAGGTAGCCCTTTTTTATGTGTTCAGATCATTTTTCTCCATTTCTTAAAACAATCAGATTTGGCAGTTAAACAATTTTACCTTGAGTTTTTAACGTTAAACATTATAAGTAAACATTAGCCAACTCCAAGCCATTTCCAAAAAGTTAAATGTTTCCTCTGCTACCACAATGAGATGGTAAGTCCAGTTGCTACTGGTAGAAAAGTTGAAGAAAGAAGCAAAACATTTTCTTCTACCCAGATATCCCTTTTCCTTCACACCTGGTTTCTCTACCTCTTCTCACTCCTTCCTCTCTTCTCAACCACAGTTTGACTGAAGTGAGAAGGTAGGCAATGTTTAGTTTCTAAGGAGCTCATTTAGGATTCTGAGTTCCAGCTCTGCTTCTCTCCTTCGGTAGCCTACGGTTCAGAGATACTCAGTGTTTCTACTTGGCCTAGCAGTGAGGTCAAAGGGGAACTCCTCTTCTGTGAAGTAAGGCTGGACAGGGTCACTCCTCACTCTCATCTACTGAGTAAGACTTCCTTCCCCATAACAGGCATTTTTGCTCTCTGATTGCATTGGGAACACATCCACAAAGTCAGCAAAAGCAATATTTGATGTAGGGAAAAAAGCCTATATTGGATGAGCATTTCACTTCATTTCTGAAAATTCTCCTTTTCTCTGTTTTTATTCATTGCAATTTAAGCACAAATCAGTTTACTGTTATCACCACCATACAGCCTTGTTTGAGTGCTAGCCTTACCTTTCCTGGGTAGTGTCATGGAGATTTCCTCCCTAGCTGTGACTCTCCAATATCTCTAAGCTTATATATCCCAATACCGATGATATATAAGTCCTTTTGAAGGTTTTTAAAAGTCCTCCTCAGTTAGCTTGATCCTCTAAGTCTGGTACCACCATGAACATCCTACTTCAGCCGCTCGGCAGGATGCTGAAAGAAGAGGGTCTGAGGAGCTTTCAATAAGCTCAAAAAGCTCCACCACTCTTTTCTGCCCCCTTCCCCCATTTCAGCAATCCCAGTAACAACCCATATTTCTGACAGGACGTCAAGAGTCAGAGGCAGAACTTGCTGACAAGCACTTCCCGTTGCCCGAGAAGCAGCTTCTTGCCTGCCTAGACACCTACAGTGCACCTTTGCCACGCAGCGCAGCCGGGCAGTGCTTAGGCAGGCAGCCAAGGGAACCTTGGCCCCAGGGCTCCATACAAACCTTTGCTTTCACCTAAAGGGGGTGAAAATGCTCATGTCAGCCCCCGACATATTTCACAGAATTCAGTGCCTTTATTTGGGTACAACAAGAAATCAATCGGTCCTGCTTTAACCAAATATTGGGAACCTTTATACACTTCAGCTGTTAAAGATTTTTCCTTTGACTGATGCAAAACACCTCTTTTTATGAACCCAGCTTTAGTATGGATCTTTTTAAGAGAACCCCATGTTTACGAGACAAGGTTTCAGTCTGCAGCTACTGTATGCAGTGCGTTGGTGCACTGATCAGTAGTCTTCGGGAATCTCCTTTTGTGTACTGCGCGCAAATGATTTGTATTAGGAACTAGAGTACCACTGTACCACTTCTGAATACCATAGCAGCTTTTGATGAGTCAACATCTTTTATTTTGATAGTGCCCTCCCTCAGTCTGTTGCTGCATATGTTAAAAGATCCCATCAAAAGCAAAATTACACTAAACTAGATTTAAAAGTGTCAAGTGCATTGAAAAAACATTGGAGACATCAAAAGCCTGAGTGGATGCTCCTGATGACAAGTGGTGTGGGAATTCCAGCCTGTGCTGAGCCTGATACAATTCCATTTCTATCTACTTATCGAAATTGCTTCACAAATATATTTCTGCATATCAGTGTCACCTATCCACTTCCAGGCACTGGAAGAGTTGGTTTAAAATTGCCAACTGAGAGAAATCAACATATTTTTCCATGGAATATCAATGTCATCTACATCTCTCTCAAAAAAAAAAAAAACCAAAAAAAACAAACAACCAACCCACACAACTTTGAAGCATTTGGTTTTGATGTCTTTAGTGTCTTCTCTTTCACAGTTCGTAGATCTTACTTTTTAATCATAAAGGCAACAAAGCACTGAGGTTTATTGGAACAGAATTTGCAGGCTCTGTCTGGCACATGGGCTGCCTATGTAACATATGGTAAAGTTAAACACCTTGGAATGGGATTCACATGATACTTCCTGAGCTAGCAAGTAGGAAATACCAAGCAAGACATGTGTCCAAGATACCATTTCTTTGTTTTAGGTGGAAACAAAACTGCAGTTAATAACCCAAAGTCATCTTCCACACATATGACCGGTTCACACTTCTCTTCTAAAAACAAGTCTGGAGAGAGGACAATATTGCCATCTCTATTTTATGATGAAAAGCTAGTTGCCACGGAGCCCACATTTATACAGTTACATATTCATTCTTAGTTGGGAACCCTTCTTTTGTGTAGGGCTGATGACCTCCCTCAAGTCCCTTTCCTCTAGGTTAGAAACCAATACAGAAAAGGTTATAGCAAAAGCCAAAGCGTGAAACATGGTTCTTATGTCACCTTCAGCATGTACACAGCCTGAACTAGATTCCCCAAGGGATTACTCTAGCACTGAGACCCTGGCCAGACTGAGATGGGGAGGACTCTCGCACCCTCCCATGGCAGCAGGAACCTGTGTGGATGAGTTGCATAAAGCTGGAGAACAAACAAGCGCAGCAGACATAATTGCACAGCTCTGCACTGTATCTGAGATGGGACAGGTCCCAGAGTCTGGTCTTCACTCCTTGAGGTACGTTTGACAATGAATAAAATATTATTTGCCAAACATGTAGGCAATAAGCTAACTGCCAAGGTGGCACCCTCATTGGGAAATGCAGTCACAAAACTGTAAACGTTAAGAGAAATTTATTGGCCAAAATTAGACACCAGAAGCTTCACAGATCCAAGAGCATCTTTACAGACTGAGATGTCTAAGTGCCACTTTAGGCACATAAGAGGGTTGTGTGAGGTCTTATTTCATCTGTGCTAGGTAGTCCAAATATACCTCTTCAGATTTATGAAAACAATTAAGGGGTCCAGTTGTATTATGCAGTTTCCAAATGAACCTGTAAATCTTCCATGCCAGATTTCTAAAGAATTGCAATTTCATTCCCTATTAGGATAAGGGAAATTTCTGCCTGACAGAATTCCCCGTAGAATTGAATGAAGTTATTTTCTATACGTTTGTATGTCAGAGTCTTATCTGTTATTTCCTAGCATTTTTCCCTGAACACTTTGTAATATATATCCTTTCCACTCACTCAATTTGGCTAAGCCAGCAATTAAAAATTTTTTACTCAAGAGAGAGAAAAATTTTGGGTTTATATACACAAGTGTCACAGTCAGACCAGTACCAAAAAAAAAAAAAGTGAATCATTTCAAATACACTTCTCCATATACAGAGGAGAGTTTTGTACAGAATACATAAAAGAGTAGAAACAGAGCTCCTGCCAGTGCCTGTGCTGGTGGCCGGCAGTCCCAGATTCCCGCTACCATCTCGAGTGTCCAAGCGAAGGGCACCTTCGAGGCCAGCTCACCCTTTGCACAGCCTGGTGGACACAAGCCTCAGGGCCAGAGTCTCCACAGCCCCTTCTGTCCTGCAGTCAACTGCAGAGCAAAACCTGATTTTCAGATGCGCAGTTGGCTGCAGAAACCCAGGCCCTCGCGTCCGGCGCTTTGCCTCGCTAGCCAACACGCGGGGAGACTGTAGGCGAGAACTGAGCGCGGTTGCTCGCCCCGGCACAGCCTCGCGGGAGGCAGAGCGTGGCTGTACCCCGAGAATGAAGTCCCTCTCTGAGCTTCTGCGACTCAGGTGGGGTGCGAGGGCTGCGGCCCCTCCGTTCAGTCCTGTGGGATCACAGCCGAGGAGATCCTGCCCACAGCGAGAGAGATCCTCGGCACCGCGCTCCGCTGGGCCAGAGCGCGTGGAGCGTCTGACGACTGCATCCACAGAGAGAGGACAGCATTTCTGGGACACTTCGCTTTCCTTCTAGTCAGGGAGACATCAACAAGAAGGAGATGCTAAGCGCACAGGTAGTACCATCGCTTTAAGGCCTATGGATTAAGTTATAGGGACACAAAAAAGCTCAGCAAATATTGGTAGCTGGCTAGACAGGAGATGATTTAAATCTTTGCACGAGAGCTAGGCCAGCCACACTATACCATCACTTTTCCTGCTCCCACACCAGGACTGCTCACTTCAAACTGCAAACTACTGATATTATTAGTGGTATTTTCTCAATTTTTCCTAAAGGCAAAGAAACATACAGAAAAACCCTCTTCAGACCTCTGTTTCACGGTTTGGATGAATGCATGTCACACAATACAGAAAGAGATGCCAAGAAGCCTTTCTGTACGGAAATTACTGGGTTGTCCCCATGCTACCATTTCACCATAGATGCTGGAAATCTCAGCTCTACAGAACAAACTTCCAGAAGGATAATTAACAATCAGGCTTTCATGTGATGTGAGCATCAGCCTCTCCTTACCATAATTCTTGAAGCTATAAAACAAAACTAATGCATATTTCCTTTGTTCCCTAAACTGACTACTCAGAAAACATGAGGCTCAAGCCCCAGACTGTAAGTTCACTATCCAAGTGCTTATTAAGGTCAAGAAAACTTTTCACAGATATGGAATTTTACCTGAAAGCAGCAGATGAAGAATCAGAATCAAACATGATCAGAAAAGTGATCTTCTCACACACACCTTGTTTAAAACTTCCATATAAACGCCCACACATACTCAAGAAATAAGAAGCACTTGAGATTCTTCTAACACTGCATCAATTTCCACATCTTATCTCACTTTAGCTCATACCTGCTGCAGAAATGAAATCTAAGAAAAAAAATTAACATGCTCAAACCTACCAATTAATTATAAATTCCAGATGTAGAGTCAGAATGGGTTAATTTGTTTTATCTGTTTAAAACACAAAAAGCAGCAAGTTAAATACTGCACTCTCAAAATGTGAAAAATATGTTACCCTTTTTATTGATTGTAAACATTCAATCTAGAGAACAGTTGGAATGTAGAGTCTGGAATACTGGGTTTGATTAGTCAACAGATGCTCTACAGAGTCAAAACTTACTTACTCCCTGAGTTTTGAATTTTATTGTTAACTCAAACAATAACAAAATAGAAACTTAAGCTTTTTTTCCCTTCAACCAACCACATCAGCAGCAGCTCTCTAAAAACTATCATCTCTGCTCTAATACTTGATTATATCTGCTTCAGGGAAAGTTTCTTGTATCTCAGATAATTTCCACCTGCTTGTATGAGTCACCTGTTAGTACAGCTGCTTCTTAATGCTAGTGCCTTGCAGCTGAGATAAGAGTGCATTCAACTACTAAAGATTGGGAGGTGATTTGATAGTCTAATGCATTAATTTCTTCCACTGACAGAAAACTTATTTCCTGTATAAATAAATTTGTGACATGATCCAGTAGCTAAAATGAGCAAAGTAAAAAATTAGAACTAGAAATAAGATATTTAATGCTGAAAGCAACAAATAACTGGAAAACTGTGCTGGACTCTTTATATTTCTTTGTATCTAGTGTAAGATAGCAGAGTACAGAGCCCAGACTTCAGACCAGCAGGCTTCAACTTATTCAGGAAACTGCTGGGTGTGATCCTATGGCAGCTCTGAAAAGTAAAGGAGTTCAGGGAAGCTGGTGGGTCTTTCAGCCAGCATTCTACAAATGCAAGAGCAATCCGTCCCAATATTTAGGAAGACAGGCAAGCTTATCAGAAGTTGTGCATGACTGAGCAGGGAACTTATGGTTTAGTGACATTAAAAGGCAATATACAGTAGGAGGATGCAGGGACCGAGTACAGGAATTTAAAAATATTGCTTGGGCAGGCAGGGATGGTGTCAGAAAAGCCAAAGCTCACCTAGACTAGAAGGGATATCAAAAGCAGCAAAAATTGCTTATACCAATACTTTCAGAGCAAAATGCTGAACAAGGACAATGTGGCCTCATTGCTCAATGGGGTGGGTGATTTAGTAGCAACAGACAGAGATAAGGCAAAGATACTTGATGCCGTCTTTTCTCCAGTCTTCACCAACAAGGTTTCTCAGGCCTCTCTGCTTAGTGAAATGGTTCACAGAAGAAAACAACTTGCGGTGGATGAGACTCAAGTCAGGGATTACTTGAGATAAATCATCCTGTGCACACCCATGGACTCTGTTGGGCTGCAGCCAAAGGTTCTGAGAGAACTGGTCAATATCCTTACAAAATCACTCTCTACCACTTTTGAAAGGTCATGGAGACTGGGAGAGGTGCGCCATGACAGGAAGAAAGCAAATGTTGCACCCCAGCTTCAAAAAAAAGCAAAAAAAAAGGATCTAGGTCCAGATTGGCCTCACCTCAGTCCCTGGAAAAATCATGGAGCAAATCTTCTTGGATTACATCTCTGGACACATGAAGAAGATGATGACTGGAAGCAGTCAGCACGGATTTACCAAGGGCAAATTGTGCCTGGCCACCCTAATTGCTCTCTACAATATAGTGACTGGGTTGGTGGTCGAGGAGAGAGCAGGGAATGCCATTAACCTTGACTTTAGCTTTCAACACTGGCTCCCACAGTATTCTTGTATCCGATCTTGTATTTACAATCTGGTGGTGAACTAAAGACGTAAAAATCCAGTTGGACGATCAGGAGAGGGTCATGATTAAAGGGCCATACCCCATCTGGAGGCTAGTAACAAGTTGACTACCACAGGGATCTATCCTGGGACTCATCTCATTTAACATTTTTACCAGTGACCTGCAGGTCATTGAGACGATAGAGTGCACTCTCATCAAGTTTTCAGATTACACCAAACTGGGGGAAACAGTGGGTATGCTGCAGGGCAGGGTGGTCATATAAAGGGACCTAGACAGGCTTGAGGAACAGGCCAACAGGATCCTCATGAAATTCAACAACGACAAACAGAAATCCCTGCACCTAGGAAGGAAGAGCTCCTTGTAGCGATACAGGTGGGGATGAATGGTAAGAAGCTCTCTGGAAAAGGCCTTGGGGGCTCTGGAAGACAGCAGCATGAGCCAGCAGTACCCTGGCAGCAAAGAGGTGCAGCAGCATCCTGGGCTGTAGCAACAGGAGCAGTAGATCAAGGGAAGGGATTATCACCCTCCATTCATCACTTGTTAGACCTCATTTGGAATACTGTGAGAAGTTTTGAATCCCCGCTACAAGACGGATATAGATAAACCAGACCAAGTTCAGCAAAGGGTTACCATCATGGTTGGGAGCTGAGGCTCTTGCCCTGTGAGGAGATGATGAGGGAGATGGCATTTTTCAGCTTGGAACAAAGTTGGATCAAGAGGAACTGAACAGCCCTCCAGCATCAGAAGATGCAGCCAGACTCCACAGCCATGCATGGTGGCAGGGTGAAAGACAACAGGCAAAAGTTGAAACAAGAAAGGTTCAGACTGATATGAGGATAAACTTTTTCACCATAAGGATACACAGGCAAGGCAACAGGCTGCCCAGAGGGTCTCTCTCCATTCTTGGGGTTTACAAGACCTGATAAAGACCTGAGCAACTGAACTGATCTCATAGATGACCTTGCTTTGAGCAGGAGGCTGATTCATCCCCTCTTACTGGTGACAGGACTGAGCTTTGAGTTGTCCTCAGTGCTCTCTGTAGTTCATGAAGAGAGACAGGAACCTCCACTGGGTAATTTGCATGTAAATGGACTGATAAACCTCTACTGGAGACCTGTTTGTCTCCAGTGACTGCAGAGAGAGCTTAGATTAAAGTCACAGCCTCAACCATATTCAGATATCTTTCTGTGTACCAAAGAACCAGCAAATATTTGTCTCAAATCTTGTTTAAATTTAGAATTTAAATGGAAGTATGCATTATCTGACCTAATTTTAGTCCTTCTGTGCATCCTGACAGAGGAAAGTAAATATAACACAATCATTGCAAACATGTAAGATGCTAAACCTGTACAGATTTTGTTGCTACCTTAGGAATTGCACTTGTACAGTCGGTGTTGGGGTTACTTTCTCTAAGACTTCCCATGGGGAAAGAAGCTATATTAAATTTCATTCAGCAAGTCATGAAAATTATAAAGGACATTTACAAAATATTGCTGAACCTTAAAAAGCAAACAGACATGAAAGATTTCATAGTAAATAAAGAGATTTCCAACTGTATGGGCAAGCAACAGCAGAAAACGGGGAATTTGTATTGAACTAAGACAAAAACTCCCACGATTTCTTAAATTATGTATATATGCATATGCACAGAGTGTGGGAATAGACCACAGCAAGAACTGAGGTCCAGTTCCTGTTGGTAAGGGAATCCATTCCATTCTGCAGCAGCTCCAGTGGTACCCCTCACTAGCAAAATGCCAAGGAATTTCTTGGCTCCTCATACATCCTGATTTTGATCTCATAATATGGGCAGGGAATAAGGTAAGGCACGTGTACACCTGTCTGCTAAGGTCCAGTTTCCAGAGGTGTGTGGTGTTCTCACATGAGGGGCACCACTAGCCCTAAAGACCACCAGGAAAGTGAAAGATGTCTTCCAAGTCTTCCTTCTCTTTTTCTTATACAGAAATTACACCTTACGGAGAATGACACTCTTCACCATCTAGAAAACTCAACATATTTTAGCAACATGCTGTTAGTGTATTTGTGGAAAAAAAAAAATTTAAAATTGAAGCACACATCAGTCCATCAACCAGCTAAAAAGGTCAATTTCACATCAGCAAAGAGATTAAAAACCTTATCTGTATTTCTGCCCTTTCCACATCATTTTGAAGATGTTCTTGTGAAAAATGTCCATCTCATCTAATCAATTTCTTTTTCTTAAATACAGCTACATTCCAATGGTCTTGGAACATTTTATTAATTTTTATGAACATTTACCTCTTCCTCCAGAATACATTGTTTCAGATTTATATTGCTTTCCAACCTCAGCCTTTACAACTACTGCTCCAGCACAAGTGCCACTTCAGTTCTAGTCTCCCCAACACAATGAGCCTTTCTTGTGCTGTGAGTCCCAGACCAAAATAAAAGCTCTGTGGCTAAGTCATTGTGAAAATAAATAAGGGGACTGGTTGCTAAATCTTTCTGAAGGTAAGAAAGAACATTTACTTTTTATCATGCTTACCATCTATAAAGCAAGAATACTTTGTCATTAAGATATAATGCTCCCTTTGCCCATTATCCATCTTTCAGGAATGATAGAACTCCGCATTACCAAAATGGTCTTAATTTTGTCCAAGAATAAACATTTTGAAAAACTACTTTAAGAAATCCCTAGTCATTATAATTAGAAATCAAATTTCTGTCATTTCTTTAATAAAGCAACACATTAAGTATGCTACAAATAAATCAAATAAATTACCATTTTTAATTAGGCATAACAAACAATTAAACAGATGACATTTAAAATTAATTTCTTCTACTGGAGGGAGCATGATTTAAATCGGTGCTGAGCCCAGCACTCTCCTTGTGGATATTCCTTCAAATGCAGTGACATTCAAAACCATCATAACATTTTCAGAGACAAGTCTCTTTCCATTTTTCAGTATTTGAGGTTTCACTTTTAAGCCAGGTTTTTTTCAATTACCAAACTTCCCTAGAAATGCTTCATGTCTTAAAGTTTTTGCTCAGCTCCATAGTATGTATGTAATTGCTGAACAGCTGCACAGTCATACCAACCACTGATAAAAAGGCATTACAAACTTCTAAGCAAATCATATTTATAATGCATAACATTCAAGGGCAAAGAAAATCAGTAGTACTTCAAGGCAAACTTCTGAAAATAGGGCAAGAGCATCTTGGGAAGGCTGATGGTAAACGCTGCGCAGCAATGAAAAGATGCAGCTGTCTAAAACATAACTCCCGTACAGCACACTGAAAAGAGAATTACCTTTTTGACTGCACTTTGTCTCCCAAATTAAAGCATTAACTACAGCTAACTGCTTCAGAGACTGGAGTAAAAACTCTTAGGAGTCCAGTGCAGCAAAGAGTAGATACCTCTAGGAGGTACCCAGTTCTGAGCACACGGGCTGTCTCCCTGCCTCCATATATTTAAATACCTCAAAGATTACACCCTGTGAGATATTTCAGGTGATTCAGAAGGCACAAAGGAGATGCTCTATTTCCTGCTCTGAAAGCTTTTCCTTAATTCTTCATTTGTAATGGTGTGAGTGAGTCTGTTGAAATCAGTGGAGTAAGGCACTGTAAACCCAGCCAGCAAGGGAATCCAGCAGGTGGGCATTTCACTTGCAAGCTTTACTTAGTAATTGTCATCACACACATACACATTTTCCGCAAAAGCATCAAATGCTAAAAACAGAGCAAAGGCATTTCATACTCACTAAAAGGTGACAAATGAGTTTTTAGAGACCGCAAACTACAATAGAACATTTCACCCAGAAGATTATTTTCACGAAAAATAGGAAGCCCAAAATGAGAACATGAATTTCATTTTTGTTCTGTTGCCTGAGAGAATTAAATGTAGAATGGTATCTTCCTGCTTGGACTGTATGTGTGATTCCTCAGCAGAAATGAGTGCTATGTGTGTGCATTGAGGGTAGGACAATTCTGGGGCTCTATATGCAATCTGGAGTGTGAGAAGGCAGAAGTGGGTTTGCTCTAAATGAAAGAAGTGGGAAGCTGAAATGGCCATTTTTGTAGCTAGCACATCGCTAGAAACCTGAAATTGAAGAGCTAGTTGGCAAAACCTATTTGTGACATATGTTACATCGGTCAGTTTATATATAAAATAAACTATAGTTAGTGTCTTTTTTATATATATAAAAAAAATCATACCAAAAAAGAAAATGTTTTTAAACATTAAAATTGTGACATAAATAAGTCTTTGTGCTTGGGCAAAAGCCTCCGGGGAGCAATTCTACAGACAAGCCCCTGCACAGAAAATGCTTCCAGGGAATGCCTCCCCAGACAAATCTCCTGCTAAGCAGAACGCCTCTGGCAAAATGCTTTTGGTAAAATGCTTCTGAAAGATGATGACTCTCTTGACAAAACCGGTGCTCGCTCTCTCTGAGAGTGCCCAAAGCCAGGCTTTCACCGCTGCGAGGAGCAGCCCGTCAGTGAGATGAGCCCTGCTCCTCACTCTCTGCACCAATAAAAGTAAAAACTGGAACCAAACTGCTGTCTGTATCTCAATGAGTATAAAGCCAGAGATTTCCAGAATCCCAGTTGTTACACATATTTGCGCTTTCATCAGGTACTGGTGACAAATAACCATCAGAAGGAAGGGATTCACATGTGATAGAGATACTGGCTGAAAATCATACTGTGGTTATGCAAAACAGTCCTCATCAGCCAATCCGAGTGCAAGGATTTGCGTATGTGGTTACAAATGTGCAGGAATGCATGTGTAACTTTGGGCTCTGCCTGCCTGAGAGACTGCTTCTCCTGTGGAGTACCTACTTAAGTGAAAAATCCTGAAGTTACACTGGCACTGAAATTTTCTCGTCTTTTTCACATTCCTTGCATGATCTGGCATGAGTATAGCTGTTAAGATATTCTTGTGCCAAAGAAATCTTAAATCATATACTCACAACAAAAAAGATTACTGCAGTTTCCCTCTTCCTCACTAATCTGTTTATTCTCTCGCTGTCCTCTTGCTGCAGCTACATCCCTTGAGGGGAGTTTTTCAGTCCCTACGGACACTACATAAGAGTGAAAATGCAAAAAGTAGGAAGTCGCTATATTTACTGTAACACAGAATGAGGAGATGAGAGCACACAGATAAACGTGCTGTACAGAATTCAGAAAGCATCATGGTTTAAGTGGATCAGTCATGTTTCAGGCATACTGCTATAGCTAAAACACGGGAGCCATGCTTTTTGCATTTTTAGGGCGTAGAAAACAAACAGCAATCTTCAAGCTATAGTAACAATTTCCCCTATAGTGGATTGCTTACCTCTTCAGGTCACTATGGTATGAAGACCCTTACAACAATAACACTAGCTTTTTGGCACCACAGTGAGGGGGAGTATGAATTAACAAAAGATTAAGCATTTTTAAGACTTTTCTACCTAAAATGATTCTATTTCAGTTTATTGCTCAATCTGAATATTTTTGATACATCTAATTTTCTGCAGGTAAGAGTGAAAATGTTGATACAATCTGATAGCCTGGAATATCTTGTCACATCACAGTGTAGACTGTAGGCCACATCCTGTTCTTCTAAATCCTACCTGAGCTAGAATGCAAGTGTATGAACTCAACCTATACCTCCAACAGCAATCCATCCCTCCTACCTGTGTGCATAATCCTTTAAATACTTTTGTGCTTGCCTAAAAGTTCCTTTGGTGTCTAAATATTTGAGTTGGGATTGGGGGCTATCTGGAAGCTACATGTGTTTATAAGCACAGGAAGTCCTTAATGGATCTGGAAAGCTTCCCATGATCAGAGTTTTAGTAAAACTATACACTGCCATTAAAAAGTTTGATTCAGTAAGTCATCAATTTCAAACAAAAAAAGCCAATGTTCATCACAAAATTCCAGACAAGCAGTAGTTGCTAGTATCCAAATGTTGATATGGTACTCATTTTATTTTTATGGGGCTTTTTATTATTATTCTGTAGCAAGTGAATAATTTGTCAATCAAAATAAAATTACAGTCAATTTCAGTCTGTGGTGCTCACTCAAACCAGCTATCTAATTAGACATAGTCAACGTTATGACTCATAAACTAATGAGATCTCCCTTTTTGATTCTTTCAAAAAGGAATAGGGATTAACTCACTTGAGAAACCATTTTCCCACTTTGAACATTAGACCATAGTAATCACGAGAGCAAAAGCAATCTATTAAAAGGGTGTATTCCATATGTATTGTATAAACTTACTGCATAATACCCTATTAGGAGACTGTGTGTTCTTATTTAATTCTGGAAAAACACTCCAAAAATCACTTACAGAATTGGTCTGTCATTCCTTTATTACGTGTAAAAGACATAAAAACTGTAGTTGTAGCCATGACAAAGGCTGACTTGCAGACACAGCAAAACTCATTCTCACAAGACAGGACTGAGAAAGTTGCAATTGGTGTGCCTACAAACCAAAAAAATAGTGGGGATAATATCAGCATGCATTGGTTTCTTGACATCACCAGGTACCGCAAACAGATTTTAATTCATTTTTCCTACCATTAAAAAGTGTCAGGAATGCCTCAGGGTTTCTGTGTTGTTTTGCTCTGTAGAGAAAAGCTTTAATCTTTTTAAATTAAGTATCCGGAATGTTAATGCATAGTTAATATTCTGAATCTATTTCTTTACACTGATTTATTTTAATCTGCTCTTTTTTTGTTACAGAATGTAAGCCCACCCCCAGAATGACTAATTTAGGCACTGGCGTATATATATATTTCTGGTGCCTGCTGAACTTTAGTGTAATCAGTGTGACTAGGTGTAAACACATCGCGTACATTAAGGCGAGTGCACCTGCAGAGAGGGGAGGAGGTGTCAGGTTCCCTGCCCTTCTAGTAGGGTGCGACCCAGGAAGGTAGTTCTTGCTCCTGGAAACCTATATTCCTTTTGCATGACACTACCGTTGGGGAAAAACTACATAAAAACAAGGGCATTGTCATCTAACTCATCTTAATTACATTTTAAGTTGGAGGAAATGGGTGGACAGGTCCTGGACAGGCTAAAGAAGACACACTGTGTCCCTTTTCTCTTTCTAGCAATCCCACCAGGTCCCATCCCCAGGAAAAAGGCCTTTTTCACCCTGCTATGACTTAGAGGATGCCACCAGAAATTTAGTTGTAGCTTCACTTGTTACTGATTTTGGCAGCTTTTCTGGGTCAGAACACAGCCTAAACCCAAACAGCCATGAAGCTGAGAAACTTGTCCCTCTAGAAAATAATGTTTCTGGGTGCTTATGGGTGACATAAACACTCAGAAGCATGTGTAGACATGGCACTTAGGGGCCGGGTTTAGTGGTGGACTAGGTAGTGTTAGGTTAACAGCTGCACTCAGTGATCTTAAGGGCTTTTTCCAATCTAAATGATTCTATGATTCTATGACATACTTCAGATGTCATAGGAACTTTTAGACAAGCAGAAATGTATTTAAAGGATTATGCACACTGGCCTGAGGGCTGAATTGCTGTTGGAGGTATAAGGGGAATGCATATGCTTGCATTCTGGCTCAGACAAGACTTAGGAGAACAGGATCTGGCCTACAGTCTAAACTGATATGACGAGATATTCCAGGCTATCAAACTGTATCAACATTTTCAATCTTACATGGAGAAAATTAGATGTATCAAATATATTCTATAAACAACAGCCTGATTATCACAGATATCTTGTACCTAAAGCTTTTGTGAATAAAAAAAAACCTAGCCCCTGCAACAATCTCAGTGATCAGAATTTCAGAAAATGTTATTCCACTGCCTACAAATCCTGTTTTAGTTCTGTCTTTGAAATAAAATGTTGAACTTTAAGTTGCCACACAGGCTGCAAACCAATCCAGGTTTTAAAGCACTTGAGTCAGTATTTTTTTTGAAGGCAAATGTTTCACAAATTAAAGAAAACTTCCAGAGGATCCCACTTTTAAGCTGCGTCCTAATATGTGATGGCCTCAGAGACTGAGATTTCCTACTCACTCACTGCAATTTTCTGTTGTTTTGGGTCACTTAATTAAGGTTATACATTGCGATGGAGTGTTGCAATGGCCTTAGACTGTGACGGTATTTTGTGGATCTACTTAAACTAAGCACCTATTACCTGGCTCATTGTGGTGGAGGGAACAAGAGTCAATACTGATTGAGTAATAGATCAAGTGACCTTTCTACATTGTCAAGTACTCATAATTTAAAAACAACCAAGCTGATTCCTCCAGGTTTGACTTAGCTTTTCAGTGGAGTGAAACAAACTGGGATATTTCACAAATTGATTTGTTGTAACTTCTGCAGGATACACGGAGAATTCGACCAAGCAGGGACTTAGAGCCCTCTCTGTTCTCTGCCTGCCCCTTGCAGCAGGCTCTTACCAGGTACTTAGTGCTCTGCCTTTCCGGGCTCGCTGCGTTACGGGATGGACATGAAAAGCAGAAAAACAGCTACATTCCCAGAAGAGATTGCCCAGCATTTGGGGATTGCACTTCAGAATACTTGCAAACAGTGTTCAGTACTCCTGCATTAGCTTTCTGTGCAGGAGCAGAGCTGGTCCTAGTGTGGAAAATTTATGAATCACATTACATAGAATTAAATCTATGTGTGTGCACTGAGGCTGCACACACAACCTAGCCGGGGATGACTCAATCAGTCTTATACAGACTTCAGCCTCAGGTGACAAAGGTGGCTAAAAATTTCAAATCTGACATGTCAACTATGAACTACTCTGGTAAGTCTGAAAATCACTAATAGTCTAAATGCTTACTCTCTTCTTTTCTTCCAGCAATCTGTCGACCTTCTCTACAATGAATATTTTTCCAAACTTCCCTCAGTATCACTGTTGTGTTTTAGGAATAAAGTCTGTGAAGAATTTCCCAAAGTATGTTTCCTAAGTGAAAACTTTTATGGCTTTGAACATGGGAACAGAAGGCTCATGTGACAGCTCAGCTTGATTTGTAATTAATAAATCCACAGGTCACTCAGCAAGGGTTCCTACTGCAAAGGATTGTTCTTTCAAATATTAGGACAGGAGCTGACTCCAGCAAGGTTGAGGCTGATGGCCAGCTAATTTGGGTAGCACATGATGCTGAGCATCTGCTCCAAAGCAGATGCTAAAGCTTCTTTCTCTTGCAGACACACTCCTTTCTGTCTGTAGAGGTTCTAGTAGATGGTGCAAATAGAAACAACAGGGGCATACTGGAGAAGCCTTGATGGCCCTATTTATATCTGTTCCACAGAGCTCAAGTTCGCAATGCCACCAAAATACTAAGAATCACTCTCAAAGGACATGCATATGTGTGCTCCACTTCAGTCAAGTGGCCTGATTTTTGGGAGCCTGGTCACCGCGATGCGACAGCTGACCACTCAGAAACTGCAAAACAGGCCAAGATGAATAAACATTGTTCAGAATGAATCCATTAGGCATGCATGCTTTAAGAGTGCCCTCAACCAAAATACTTTAAAAATCTGAAAAGGCTGCAGATCTGCTGACCACAGTTATTCAGTGATATCTCTAGGAGCTTTGTGGCAAGAAAACCAGCAGCTTTCTGGCAGCTTGTCTGCTAAATCTTCATTTTGGCATGAAATTTGTTTATGAGACAGAGATAACATCCTTCGATAGTTTTTCCCTGAATAGCTCCTAACTCTTTCTACTGAGATTTTAATTGAAAGCTGTGATAAAGACTCAAAATCCAGTTAGAAAAAATAACTTAATGGGCAGCTGCGAGCGGCTGCATGGTGCTTAGTTGCCGACTGGGGCTAAACCACAACAGCAGCATATAACAGGGACAAATTTTATTCAAATTGATTCACATTCAGATATTACATATGAAAATAATTATAATATGCTCTTTAGTAAAAATGAAATCTATTCAATTGAAATGTAGACAGCTTAGATGTTTCTGTGTAGATTGAGAGACAGATAGATAAATGTAAATGCTAATGATAAAGGAAACCCAAGGAATGGACTTTTTTTAATCCTTGAGTGTTGAGAGGGTATTTTTTCATGTTATATATTGTCTACTTTTCCCATAAATGTTTTCATTTTATCTTAGTTGACATGCCGGAACAGGGGCCAACTATCAATTCTGTGCTGTGGACATCTGTACCTAAAAAAAGAACAGAAAAAACCAAAAATTTCTTCACATACACCAATTAACCATCACAAGTGAAGAATTCTGAGTCACTACAAACAGCAGCCAGTTTTGAACTTAGAGGTGAAAGTATCCATACTACAAAGCTCAAAAATGTCAGGGGGTTATATTAACATCTGACTTTCATTCAAAATAGATTACTTCTGTTTTCGAGAAACAGAAGAAATCATTGCCCTCTGGTGGCCAAAATGTCATTTTTTAAGCATTACTGACTCAAATTTTAAGCAGGGTATATAGGGGCAATAATCTACTATGGCATATGCAGAATGAAAAAATCTTAAGAGGCACCACTTTTTAGTGATAGTGATATAAATGGGAAAAAAATACAGTCCTGTCTTTCATACAGGCTCTAATTAAACCCTTAATCTAGATGCAGTTTTCTCCCCCTACAAGAATTTTATCCAGTTCAAATTCAGTTTGATTTGTGTGAACATCCACCCATGAAATAATAGGCATGTACTACCTACCTTTATTCAATGTCAGGAGCAAACCATGTTTTCAGCACCTAATCACCTTTATCAACAATAGTGTGCTTTTAAACATAGTAAGGCATAATTATACTTGCCTCTGAGAATGCTGTTTCTTTCTAGACAGCCACCCACGGATGGTTGTGAAGGATGAACTCGAGCAATGCAGCCAATCTAACAACTGTTCTTGCGCAGGGAATAGCCAGGCAGAGGGTCCTCCGGCGTCGTCCAGAGGCAAGGGCCAATTACTTTATTGGTGCCTGGGCTGCCATGGTGAGAAAAGGGGTTTGTTGTGCTACGGGAAGAGAGGGAAATACGGCCGCTGTGCTCAGCTGCGGAGATACGCACACACTGTACGTGTACCACATGAGGGGATTCAGAAAGGACGCTGCCTTCTGACACGCAGGCTGTGCCAACCCAAAGAGCGACGCAAACAGTATGTTATAGCCGGCTGCTGCCCTCGGTCTTATGTACCAGAAGGCGTAGGCAACCTCTCATAAGAGCTCCATGATCTTCACCAAGCATCTGTTGATGTCCCGATTGCTCATCATTTTACAGACACTTTAGCAGGACAGAGTCCTTAGGTCATCTCCTTGCTTAAAAGTCACAACTGCTCTGTAGATCGTGCTGGAGGTACAGCGCAGGAGAGGGAATGATCTGAACCTCTCACGCTCCTCACCACTCACCTGAACAGGTCCCACTGCAGCTAAGGACACTCCTGGAGGTCAGTGCAGAAAGTGCAGCCCTGTTCCACTCCTTTATGTTCCTAACTGCTCCAGGCTGTGAGCCAACACTCCTGGACCTAGAAAACTCCCAGGGAATCTGTATCCATGAGTTAGTTTATTGACATAAACCTACGTTCATTTTATCCATGGGGAATTTAAAGGATCCTTGCTTAGAAGCTGGTTTAGCCCAGTAATTTGCCTGGGAAGTAATACTGTCATTCCATTATTTTTTCTTTTAACTTTATTCCATCACTGTAATTACAGACTGTTGTCACCATTTTAAGCAAAGAATAGAAATGACAGCTGAGCAAAAACACTTTGCAAGTAAAGAAGGGGGCAGGGGGGAAGAAAAGAAAAATGAATCCAAGCCAAGACAAAGCAAACCCTGCAAATGGGTCATCAAGGAAGCTGCCTATGTTAGAAAGAAGTCAAATCAAGCAATACAGACTTAAGGTTATGGTTTTTCTGGTCTATCAGGTGGCTTTACTGAGTTCTTAAGGAAGACAGAAACAGGATGGAGAACGCCTTCTTGAAAGGAAGGGTACGATCTTTATCCCCCAGCCTTAATGCTTATTCACATAAGCAGTTACTGATTTATGTCAGAACACACTTTTTGTGTTGCACAACTGCTGTGTTCACACCAACTGTAAGCTTAAGCTGTTCTTACTACCTATTTAAATATGGCTACTTCCTTAACTAAAACATTCTTGTACCAAAACCTGGTGATTTTATCTAAACCCAAGTATCACAGCATTAATCATCACATACTGCGCCAATTAAAGATGTGAAGGAATTGGCCTGTGGTTTGTTTTTGTCCAAGTTTTTTGAAATGTGAAATGTTTTGATCGGAACTTCATTTCTCTGAACGTAATTACATTTTTAAAGAACAGTGACAAAGGCTAACAATAAAAGCAGAATGACAGAATCAGATAAATTTTATGAACGTTATGATGCCTACAACAAATGAATAATCTTTTATTCTGAGTATTGGCTGAAATACGACAATTGCCATCTCATAGTGCTATCCATTTCATTGGAGAAGGATAAGCTTATTGCACTTTGAAAAATTTTTAATCTTACAGCTGCACAACCTAGATTGTCTTCTGTCTTTCTCAGCAATCGAATATGTTTTATTCTAGCTATGCCAACAAAGTACTGAGTGCAAGCAATATTCCTATTGATTACAGTGCATAAAAATAGTAATCAAGCACTTCAGGATCTGATCCAGTATCTGGGGTTTCTGGAATATCAACATTGGAGTAGATATTATGGACTGGTTGTGAAATCATCAGCTTTTTTACTAAGATTGATGCAGATTTTAAAACTGTCATAATTTCCTCTGATTGTCATGAAATTTAGAAATAAATGAACAATTATTCCAAATGTAAGGGAGTCATGCTTATGTTTATCTTCCAAAAATGGGGCCAGTGCCTCTCTATCAAATATTACCCACAGCAGATATATGCAGAGATAATTTTTGGAAACTCCATCTTTTATCTTCTTTCCCAAACACAGTTAGATTTTAAATATAAATACAGTTAACTTTTAAATATTTTCTCCATGCTTAGAAGTATTTGTAAAATTCTTTCTCTTGTGATTGGATCCTGCATGGGCATGCTTCTTATAGTAATATTACCAGGACTTAAAATACCCATAAAATTATGACTGGGATCCCATCTACCTGATGAAAGTTTTGCTCTGGGAATTTCTTTGAAAGCCAGTGTTAAATCTTTACCTGATGGTAAAAAGTAGTGCATTCTTCTTTAAAACTGAGATGCTTGTGCTAGGGAAGACTCAGCAGAATAGAACTGCACACATCAGCAGGACCCTGCCCATTACATCAGGAAAATCTCCCAGGGAAACGGGAATTTCGTCCGGAGCAGCAAAGGCAAGATGGGGCTTCAATAAGGGGTCGTGTGCTGAGACGGGCCACGGCTGGAGGGTCTGGGGGTGGCACAGCCGAAGCTTTTGTGGCTGCACCTGTGCCGGCTGGCCGAGTTTATCTCAGGTAACCCTTTTTCTGAACATACTACAACAAAGGCAGAGTTTAGCAGGTCCATAAGGACAGACGGTTTACCCCTCGGTATAAATGGATTTTCTTCAATACTATACATCACAAACAGATGCTGTTACAACCAAAGATACTTTGTTTTGTTTTAAGTATTACTCGTAAGGGCTCCTAAGGAGTTCCCGTAAGATTCTTTTGGAACTTCAAACGCCGAGCCAATTTTGAGGGAATGATATAGTTAGATTTTAGAATCCACGGCTCAAATGTCATCTCAATAATTCTTCAGAAAAGTACTCCTGCTTATGAGCCTAAAGCTATGTAAGCCGCTGGGTAAGATTCCTCAAACAATTGAGAATTAGGATTTCTTCCTTCCTTTCCCGGAATTTGTTGTGATCAATAGAAAGGTTTCTATTCACTTCCTTCCTTTTCCTTCAGCTTTTTTTCATTATATGCAGGGTCTACAGCCACTCTGATTAGGAAACTTAAAAAGCTTAGACATTAGCTGCTTAAGAATTAACTTCTTAAGATTTAACTTCTTAAGACCATATAAATTTAGATCCTCTCTGCTGTGACATTAGCCCAACAATTCAAGCAAATACATGTTCTGACTTTAAAAAAAAAGAGACAATTCATACAGTTCATAAGGTAATTATGCATCTGCCAAATACTCAGAACTGTACTTCCTAGTCTCTTTCTTTAATGTTAAGTATAGAATACTCATTTATTTCCAATAAAAGCTTTACTAGCAACGTGAACAATCTCAGAGCAAACTATAAGGGTGTTCCAGACTTCATGTTTCAATCATATCTGTTCTCTGGGTCGTTAAACCAACAGAAGTGCAGAGTCAACAGTCCCTTTCCCCCTATCACGACTCACAATTATTTTCTCTGATCTGCTACAGACATGTATATACCTTCTGTAAGAAATGCATCTGGGAGACTGACAATGAGCAAAAGCCCAGTGCAGATTTAAAGGCTTAAAAATGGTAAATAAATTAGCCCATGTCATGCTCTTTTCAGACGTGCCGAAACATTTTCAAAGAACTTTTGTTTTCATTGGAACACTGATACTTTAGCTCATTGTTGTATCCTTTTGAATGCATTTTCATTGCTGAAAACATATTCATAAAAGTTTTGCTTTTGGATCTAATGCTTTCAGACGTGAAATCCTTACGTCCAAGAAGAGAAGGACATGCCTGAGTATGATTGAATTTAAACATTCTAAACACTGAGAGAGGTGCCTAAACTGAAGAAGCGAAGCAGGAGAGAATAATGGGGCCTAATTCTGTCCTCAGGATTGCCTGTGCAATCCCCCATGACTTCAATAGATGTATTATATTGAACTGTAGGACTTGGAAAAATTAAAAACAAAAAGAGCTATTATCTGTTATAAGCAGATCATATATCAATAAAAAGTATTATTACTATTATTATTATTATTATTGCTATCCACTCCATCCATCTGTCAGGACAGGATTATCTTTTAAAAGGGCATTTTCTGGCACTGTGCTCAGTCCAGGTTTAGATGTCACATGAGATATGACACTCCTTCCTCAGGAGGCCAGTTTGTCTCTGAAAATACTGCAGCCATAAAACAAGATGGTCAAGGTCAATGATTATTTACTTCATTTCATTTAATTACTTGTTATAAACTCTAAGATCGCCCTAAATAATTCAGAATTATTTATCTGCAAATATACAGTGCATGAAATCTTAACTTCCCAGTTGATAGATCAAGGGGGTCAAAACCTCACCCCATCACGTGGACTCTGTAACAGCCCTTCTCAGAATTACTGCTCCATCCAACCTAGTTAAACATAGCCTGAAACAACTGACTTCTTTGAAACCCAGGATTCAGGCCTGTTGACTCTTGTGAAATTCCATTTTAAGTTCGATCAGCCTTCTGCTTCTATGATTTCTCCTATTTCCTAACTGGAGCTTCCCTATGTGTGAGTCTCTTGTGAGGACAATGTGCCTGGAAGGGCAGGCAGCCTTACTGTTTAACCAGGACCCGAAAAGGAGCTGTTACACTCCACGGAGTTATTTGATGCGGTTCAGTCCCATGTTTTACAGGCTGCTTTTGCTCTTTTCCTACACTGCAATCATTCATCAGATTTGCTTTCTGTTCCATCCTTGTGTCTTCCAAGATACTAAATCTTGTCAGTTTTTTTCATCACAAAGAATACCAGTACATGTCCCTGAAATATGATAAATTACATCTTAAAAACTAGGGAGGAAGCCTAATTTTCCTCATTTTCTGAGAAAATTTTGGCAAGTATTTTGCATCTCTTTCTTGTTCCTTTGCTCTGTTTTATTTTTTACTTTCTATCTCCATCCTTGGGACCTCCTTCTACATTTTCATTTTCTTTTATTCTCACTTAGCCTTTAAATGCATCTTCCATTTCCTCTTCTCCTCTTCCTCCTCCTCCATCTGCTAATGTCACCAGTTGCTGTCAATCCTCTCTCCCAGATCATTTTGTATAGGAAAGGGTTTAATAATAATCTCTCTGGCACCCTTCTAGAAAACTCCCCCCTTATTTATTACCTAGACATATATATTACCTTTCACTTGGGGTCCAGTTACTAAATTCTCATGTCAAAAGACTATTTGAATTAGCATGAAAACTAGGATTTCATGAGACATTGTAAAAAAGCCTTACTTATACTACTCAGGCTGTAGTTGTGCCAAGATCAACAATTGCCTTTGTGAAGCTATCATTACAAGACTTCTTAAACTTTGCAGACCATTAAATAGTTTCTTAGGTGTTTAAGGTGGAAATTTCAGATCTGCTGCACAGTTGGATACAATGGTCTTCAGTGGGAGACTCAGCAGGGATGGGATAGAAAGATTCTCCCATTTGGGAGTGCACTTGGATTTCCCAGCAGCTTCCTGAAGGCTGGGAACATGAATGCTGTATCTGTATGTGGATCTGTCTAACCTAGCCATACATATAATTTATTTACTTTCCAGAGACACGCACAGTGTCCTTCCTTTTGCTTCCCAAGGGTCATGCAGTTATGTGACACAAGGGGTGCTCAAACACAGTCCAAAACCTGGACTGATATTATGGCAGTTCCTCTTAGCAGTCCTTTTGCAGTTTTTGGAATAAACATAACAAGAGTAGGGACAGACTCATCCTGGCATACAATCATCTGTATGGTAGAAATGTCAGCAAGCCCCATGGCACAGTTTTGGCTTCTATCAACAACTATCATCCCAGAATATGTCCAGACTTAACTTGGGGAATAACCTGGGCCAGGTACTGGCCATACTGGGCAGGAATATAACTTTGCCATGCAGGTGTGAGCTCCTGGCAAAAAGGGCAAAAATAAAAATTTAAAGGCTGAAAAAAAGAGACAAAAAAGTTCAGACAAATTTTGTCCATATTTACAAGGAACAAGATCATCCAGTCTCATTCACCATCAGGATTTCTGCTTAATAACCTGTCTCCAGAGGTCTATGACAGTATTTGCTGGTTAAACTGAATAAAAAGTTGTCATATCTGTCCTACTGAAGGTAGGGATTGCAAGATTTATGGAATTTCCTTACCTGTTGCTCTACCAGTGTAAAGACTCATAGTAATGCACATGTATCACCTGTGACCTAATAAGCTCCTATAAGGAGACATATGTCTGGTCTTCTTTCACCTCAGTGTTCAAATTTTCCAAGTAGTCATTTCTGGTTGTATTTTCCTCTCTCAATCATTGTTTAACTGCTGTATATATTTAGCTCTTTAAATCGTTCCTGACAGTGATTTCTCCAGACCACAATAATTTACGTTGTTCACCTTTGAAATGTTGCTCTAATTTGTCAATACACTAAGAAAAAATATGGGTGAAAGATTATACGAAAGTTTGACATGAACTGCTGTCTCTTTCCCCTGTGTTGTGATCCTTGCATGAAAGCGTACTGAAATCACACTGTCCTTTTTTATAGCTTTATCACATAGCACACTCACATCTCATTTGCTGTCCTTACTGGATAGTAATTGCTGTTATCACTCTTCCCTTTTTTTCTGTCCTGGGGCTAGGTAATGTCTTTTCTTTTTTGGAGTCTCTGGTGCCATCTCAGTTACTAGTGCTCTTTGTAAGTGGTCAGATGCTCAGAGAGTTTCAGTGATTAAGCATCATCTAGAATGATTGATTTGCCTTTGTTTACATTTTACAAGTATTCCCAGATCTGTATTTTATCAATAGCTGTTGTTACACAATCTCAATTGTCTTCTAATTGCCTGGCCTTCCTTTTCATTTCTTGTTAGAGGCAATATTAAAAAAGGACTTCAATCCCCTGAGTATTTTTAAGTCGCATTTAATTTAATCTGTTGCTTATTTATTTTTTAGCTCCCTTTCTCTCTAATCTAGTTTTCAAGTTACCTTACTTTCTTCTGGAAAGCCTTGTATGACTCTGAGTCACTTCTGAGAGTCAAACTGCATAGCTTCCCCTTCCAATTCTCTACTTTTTCCTCTTGAAATCTTTTCTGAGGATCTCACTTATTTGAAAACTGGAAGCAATGATGCTCTTTGGAAGGAATAAGCTCCTCGCTCTACTTTTGATGTGTGAAGGTCCACCTGCTTATCTTTCAATGCCATTTCCAACTCAAAGGCTTTCCCTTCTCCATCCTGGCAACCACTGCTCCAGCCAATACTCTCTTTCTATTTCACCATTTACTTACTGTTTCTCAGTACTCCATCTCCAGCGTGGGCTTTTGGGCTATTGCCATCACAGACATGTTGGCAAGGGTAACAGTAATAATGATGTTATTGCAATTTAATGGAGCTTTAAAATGTATGTGAGGGATTTACAGGAATTTAAGTACCACATACTATTATTTCCCATCCGATTTGTACGATATCTTGACCCGAGCCAAACAACACTTGCTTTCAGTGTACCTTCTCATTGACTTTGTCTTTCAGTTGGTGTCTGTCTGTAAACAAGACATCATATGGTATGGAATATCCCTTTGGCCAGCCTGGGTCAGCTGTCCTGGCCGTGTCCCCTCCCAGCTCCCCGTGCACCCCCAGCCTGCTCGCTGGCAGCCCAGCACGAGAAGCTGGACAGTCCTTGACTACTTAGCAACAACTCAAAACATCAGCACATTATCAACATTTTCTCAGCTCAAATCCAAAATATAGCCTCACACTGGCTTCTGTGAGAAAATTAACTCTACCCTGGCTGAAAGCAGGACAGAGAACAACTTTGTTTGTGAGATTGGCAGACTCAAGGCACATCAACAGCGGAAAATGCAGTAACTTTTCAAATCACATGCAGTAATAGAGATGTAAACCAGCCATTTGAGCAGTGTGGAAGGTTTAAGGTAACCAAGCAATCTTCTATGGGAAAGGATCTCCTAGGGGAGGAAGTCCTTTTTCATTTGATTAGGGAGAGAAGCGTAACTGGTTTATCTGAGACAGAGACAAACCAGGGAAAGGACCAGCCATTACATAAAGTAGATCTTGTGGAGTCCTGTCCTGCTACTAGTTCAGAGAGGAATTCTTTCGATGGGAAGAGGCCCAGACAATTCAGTGAATAACATTTCTTGATGAAATGATAAACATGTTACAGTAATAACCTCACAGTATCTCTGAATGCTGTGGGATATTGAATCTGCTTTTCTGCTTAGCAGAGATAAATCTATTTTCAGAAAGGTACTCTTTCAGGAAAAAATTTACTCATGTCAAAGCAGTCAGTAACTTCAATTTCTAAGCTATGCCATTTGACTAGCTAAAGGATCACAGTGACATTCCTCCCATGGATGTTGGGACCATAACATTATCATTTTTATTATTACTATCAGGCAGGAGTAAACCAAAAATAATCCTCTAGTTGCTAAGATGTGTGGATTTTAATTTGCTCCCTCTCTTTTTACTGCTATGGCTACGTCACAATTTCCACCTTATCTCTCTTTTGCTTATTTAAATCCACCTTGCCCAGAAAATAGAGATCAAATCCTTCAGCATGGTCCTGTGACATTCACCCTTTCCTGCCAGCTGCCACTCAGCAAATGAGTGGTAACAGCTAGAATTATGACACTGGACTCATCTGATAGCCAAAATCCCTATGAATTCCTGTTCCTCTGAAAGAGAGGCAACATCTTCGCCTTGTGCCCTTTCCTAAGCCATCATATGAACAGCAAGGCTGAAAGGAGATGAAAGTAAGTACTTTCAAACTCCTTTCACATGTTCTGAATACCCGAGGCTCCCACGCTACTTCCAGAGCTGCCAGCCCCTTACAGCGTAACCCTTGGCAATGACAGATCATTCCCAGCCACGCTGAATGACCTCCCTGAATCAACCTGCAAGTGCAAGTCTCTAGGGACATTACAGCGCAGTGAGGTCAGAAGGGACGTTAGAAGTATCTGAGGATATCGGTGAGGAGTAGCTATTTTCTGGCTACCAACGTGTTTGCTTGTTAAAAGTGTGGGACTCCAAACTTCTGGCTGTGATAGTCCCCATGAACTGCAGCACTCCTCAAATGCCATGCCTACAAATTTGTCTCAAGAGCACAGAAACCATCTAATCAGAATAACTCACAAGTAAAAGAGCACCATTATTTTTAGGTCGATACAGAGGCTCTTCAAGTGGTCTGTCTCACACCCTGCCTGTGGCAAATCTGATTTCGGCACTTCATTCTGCAGTGATTTTGGTACACATGAATTATAGGTCAAATGCACTAAAACTGATGTTTTCTGCATTTCTCTAATGTTTTCTGATAAAGCCTATTGGCAGCTTGGCCCAAGCAGTTGCCATCAGATAACGAAGCACTCTGGACAGAGAATACCTGAATGAATTTTTTTGCAGGTACTTTGCAGGTCAGGTAGTCTATCAAATTGGGTGATTCAAAAGCTATTTTTACCTTAATGGATCTCTTTTAAATGTGCATCACCAAGGTCAGCACATTAAGATGAATCTCTGATGTTCATGGAAGGAGAAAATAGTTTTGCATCTTAGCTTTTCCCCTAAGACTACAAAAGCTACAGTCCCTCTTTATTAATTAATACAGGAATATTTGAAAGGATACAAGGATACCTGTTTCCCCTCTGACCAGGATGCCCAAAGAAAGATTTCATATGTTGTAAGAAAACAACACATGTATTAGCTGACAAAGCACAAAATGTGTTTTGTATTTGGAGTGTGATTCCAGTGCTTACTTGGCCTGACACTCTGGATATGCAGTTTTGTAAATTCCAGCTTCATAAGAAACATAAATCACCCACAGAAACCTCTGCAGTTCTTCTTACAGCAGCACATGAGAAAGAAACCATATTAGGTCAAACCAATGGTCTATCTTTGACACTGACCGGTAACAAATGCCTCAGGAAAGGGCACGATAAACAGCAGATCTTGTGTCTTTGTATCTTAAATGATGGTCTCGGACGAAGCTGTTATAAGGAACAAAAGTTTTTTGGCGAGACCAAGGGGACATATACTGCATTTTGCTTCACCTCCACTGATGACTTTAAACACCAGTTTTGAGGACACGACCCAGCTGAAAAAGAAATGAACACTGTCCACTCTGCCTTCTTGAAACCAAATCCTTATGGAGAACAAATTCACACATACACAAGAAAGATAACTACCTAAGCTCTACCTAATTGTGCAATTAAAGTTTCCTTTCATAAGGCTCTGATCTGCTTTTCTTATATATACCTCAAGCAATTATTTATTTGGAATACTGTAACCATACTACCTTCATCACAGAGTGGACATTTACTTGTTTCAAAACAATTACTGTAACCAGTAAGTTAATGTAAGCTCATAACAGAGATGCCATCATTACATAGATTTATGAGAAGAGCACTAAACATAAAATTGAGGTAATTGCCTCTGAGCTGCCAGGCTATTTTGCCAGTTAATATAAATAATATCATTCTCAGCATGAGCCACCAGAAGGACATCATCCTTAAAACTAATTCCTCACCTGCCATTGTCAGAAATTTTCACTATAAACTTGATGAAGAATGTGTTGCTAAGTGTTACTGACAATCATATATTACCAGGGAAAGGTGGTTACCTTGAGTACCCCAAACAATCTGTTGTTTTGGTGTGTTACCACATAAAATTGATTTAATGCTGCGATTTTCCATTTCTCTCTGGAGCACAGGCTGATAATTTATTAGTCACGTATATTGAAATTTCTTCTTTTTCCATTCATATATAAATTTCCATAAGCAAACTGAGCAGATAGTATTTTGTTTGGTTTATTTTTAAAACTTGGAAAAATAAATCACATGTGAAGCTCTGCTACTCATGCTATTGAAATGGGTCCTACGAAGCAAGCAAAAGTTAAGAGCCATGCAGAAGATGGGAGATAGGAAATGTTGGTATGCAGGGAAAAAGACTTATGTGTTTTCTTGTTTTATGCCTGCATAAAAAGTTAAACAGAAATACCAAGAAGGATGAAGTGGAGGTGGGTTTTTTGCTCTTTCTTAGTAAACAATGCAACAGTTGATTTGAATGGCTGCTACAGTATCCATTTGAACTTTTATTCAAATTTAGTTCCTAACATCTTCATTTTTTAAATTTTTCAACAACAAAGAAAATGAACTCCTTGTCTGAGACAGTGAGTCTGGAGATTTTTGATTGCCAACACTTACACAAGAGCAAAAGCAGGTCCCCCAGCACTCAGGAACGCTTGTCTGTGACTGATCTCCTCTTTACCCAGTAGGCTCACTGTTTATCATCAGAGGTCTTTATGAGTCCATCAAATCTCACAGTAAAGTGTAAACATTGTTGTAACTGAACAAAAGGGATTTAAAAGCCTACCATACACCAGTGCCTCTGAGGTTTCTGAGATACAGGATGATGGCCTGAACGGGACCACTGGGTTACTGTCACGTTCTCGGTCACAGTGGGGCCCGTATGTTAGCACGTACAGATGAAACCAGGACTTGCCTCATGTACTTTTGAAAAGTAATATTGAGGCATACTGCAGGTATAGCTGAGAAAGATCTCAAAGAGCTGAAAAAGTAATGAGTATGATGGCAAATTACTCCGTGCTTGATTGCTCTGCAGCCAATTCCTGAGTGGTGTAACGTACTTTAAAACCTAACAGCTTTTAGGAGAATAACTAAAGAATAATGAATAGGATGCGTTAAAGCTAGGGATTCCCAAAGCAAATTTTGTTTGTTCCAATAAAGTTCATGTTACTAGAAAAGGTCTGATATTATTATCTTACAGGGAATGGACTAAGACAGCAACATTAATAACACTCCTTCCCTTGTAAAAAAAAAGTTGCAGAGGGATCATGATTTTTGCAAACAGTCTCCTATCTTCCCTTCACCCTGCATACACCAGAAACCTTCCAGGTGAAATGAATAATAATCAAAGAAAATGTTAATAGCTTTTTCAAGAATAGCATCCATCTTGAATACATCTAATAAATGTAGAAAATTTCAGGGCAAGTAACTTTCTGAAAACTAGTGCGTCTGCTAAAGACAGTGAAGACGTGGTGAAGAAAACACTAAGCATGGGAGTTTGTATCTCGTTATTCCATGCCACCCTTTATAATATTATGTTTGGTTATAAACAAGTGCATTTTCTGTGTATTTGGGGAAATGGAGTGTTTCCAGCCTGAAAAGGCATTTCAAGTGCAAAGAAGCTGAGACTTTATCTATCTGAAAGTCAAGCAGCAGAGATAGATTTCAGGTGATGAATGTTTTCCAGCCAATTAATCTTTTAAACAGTCCTCTGGCTCAGGACCCTGCAGGCCACAGTATTGCAGTAGCAAGTCAGCATTGCTCGCATGGTGGTTCCAGGCTGAAAGAGATGTGTCTTCTGTCCTCAGCCTCCTGCTGAAATCGCAGTGGTACCAACATTACCATGCCCTGACAATTTCACCTTCTATCCATCGGTCTTTCAAGAATATATTCTATGACACAGGACTAATTTTCAAATATTCTTCCTGACTGTTCTTTCCCAACTTTGTATTTGCTACTGATCATTAGGATCAAAGCACAAATTAAACAGTAACAGTTCCCCTAATCTCATGATAAATCATCAAGGTTTTGATCAGGCTCCCTACAGGACAATTTAGCAACAACTTCTGGATAAAGTAAGCATTTGCACAATGATTTTTGGTTTTAGTTATAGAGCCAGGCAACTACAAAACGCCAGCACAAGGGCCCGAGGAGCTTGCCAATGAGGCCAATGCGCCTGATGCAGGAGTAGGTTGTTTCTGGGGCTTATGACCAAACAAAGGAAAGAAGTAAAATGAGAAATACAATACAATATATGAAAAAAACACCCCAATTTCACTATCCTGCTCTTAAGGGGTGAAGAAAAACTGTTAGTCAGCCTGTTATAAAAGACAGGGTTTAAGGTTTGGGGTTTTTTTAACGAATGACAGTAAAATTTTTTTAAAATGAACTTTTGGTGTCTCATTTCTTCATTAAGACTCGAGAAGAGAGAGGCACTGATAAATGAGGCTCCAAACTACTGTGCATGGGGAAGAGTAAGTTACCTAGACGATATGAAATAACAGCTAGCACTTTCCATGGTTATTATCATCCCGAAAAGAAATGCTTGAGCTTGCAGCTTCTGTAGATTAACAATACAATTGACAGATTATACGACCAGAAATATCCCAAAAAAGACACAAGAAACATACCCTCCTCCGCTTTCCTGGGAGAGAGCTGCAACGTTACCGACCACTTCCAATGATTTTCAGAGCCTGCCTGTTCGCTGCACTCTCGAACAGAAGTGAAGCACTTGTTTGTTGGACTCACCGACCCCGTTCTCCCAGTTGCTTCGCTAAAGAGACCGTACAAACCCGCTGTACTTTGTCTGTAGGTTCCCTCCCCTGACACAGTCTTATTTCCTCGCCTTTCACAGGCAGTTCTCTCGCCCTTCCTCCACGTTGCTCGGCTCCCGTGGAGGACCTCAGAGAGCCCCCAGCAAACACAGAGATTTCAGCTCCCACTAGCGTACTGTTTACGCCTCACAGATATTCCAAGAAAACCTTAGAAACAAGCTGGAGAGTTTAAAAGGTTCAAGGAAAACCGGCTGCAACAGCCCCCCAGTTTCTGCCTCATAATCAGGAGAGGAGTGCCCAGAGGGGCTGTGAAGGAGCACTGTCAATGTGGGGAGGAACATTTCCTTCTCTGAGTCGGGCATTGGCACGAGAGCAATATCAGCAGTAGTTAGCGGAGAAGGACTTTTCCCCATGAACCTTCCTCCCCATCCCTAAGCAAAAGCTTATCCGGATAAACCCCAAGCTACCACTGGTATTAATGTAAAGAACTGAAATAAAAAAATTATATATATTTATGTTGATCTTATTAAATAAGGTACGCTTAAAGTTAACTCAGTACCTCACAGAATGACTTGTGACATTGAGGTTTACAAAAGTTAATGCCGTTAGCTTTACAACTCAAAATCTTGCTAAAAAGATAACCAGGCTTATTTGCCAAGTCCTATTTTCCATCCCCCCACGTGGGCTGGCAGTCCTGATACTTTCATTCTACGTTAATACAATTTTATATCAGCTGTTGCGTTATTTTGCCCCCGGCAGGGACTGGTTGCCAGAATTGCCTTTTTTTTTTTTTTTATCCCCCTTTTCAAACTATTGGCTTATTCTAGTTCTCAGATTTCCCTGGCAGTGTTCATGGAATAAAGCACTGCTTAGCAGGAGGGATAAGGCAGACACAGTGTCTCAGGGGTAATGCTGACAACAGGAAATAAAAATCAATTTTACAATCTACACAATATTAGCAACCCCCTTGCCTTCTCAGTACTGCGGTAAGATACAGGGTGTGGAAGATCCCAGCTGGGAGTCCGAGCGCCGAGCCCGCTCCCATGCTTATGCTCACCTTTGCCTAGCAAGTGCAGCACCCATCGGCTCGTCTGTGTTGGGGATACCTCCCCCAGCACGCCCAGCCTCGCTCCTCTTTTTCTGCTCCTCTTCCTACCAAAATCTCAAGCCAACAAAGCACCAGCTCTCTAGGGCTTGAGACTTTTTACTCAGTGTTCTAATTCAAATTACGTTGAATGTTAACACATAGTATAAACAGGTGAAAAGGGCTGTTGCTCTTTAAGTCCTATATAATAATCTCCTGTGTGAGAAGAAGATGAAGAAGAAGAAGAAGGAAGAAGAAGAAGAAGAAGACGAGAGCATGATAAACACTTACACAACTACATCTGCAAAATGTAACTGAAAATTGTTAACTGTATGCATGTACCTGATCCTTTGCTTTGCAAACACGCAATAATTGGCAAGTATCTGCAGATGTGCTGGTAGTGCTACTCAGGTATGTTCTGACTGTCTTACTGAAAGAAAGGTTTTAATGAAATAAATGTCAAGATGATTTCTTGGATGACTGCTTACACTAGGATTTGATCTCTTGTTTATGCTTGCTTAATATCCATAAATTAAGGCATATGTTTCAGTAGCATGTAATTACACTTGTCATTCTGGATGTTAGATTCATAAGTACTGCAAACAAACTGTGCAGTGATAGATGGCCAGTTCAGACATCATTTACGACAAGTTAAATCAGCTTCCAAAACACACACGTAGCACTGTAAAATGGTCAAAGAAATATGGAATTAATGTTACTCTTGGTTTTACAATTTCTTACCAGCAGCAGAATTTTACTAACTTTGCCTTTCTATTGAAGCCTGCTTGATAATCCTTTGCTTAAAAATACATTAAATGCTGTTAAGCTTTTCCAGGATCTGTAGCTGCACCTTGCAATTTGCAGTATTACTATCAAACTTTGTTTACTTGCTTGTTTGAGAGAATTTTCAAGTCACTCATATGATCATCAGCCGTCCCAAAGTGCTACGCTGGTCTGTGTGATGAAAAGACCAAAGTATTTCTTTCACTTTTTTCTGAAGTAGCAATAAATGTTTCTTAATTTGCACCATTCTGGAATGCTTTCCATCAGTAACCAAAGGAATAGAAAACTTTCACGTACCATTTTGCACTAAATTCCCATCAGTCACTTAATGTCCTTAAACCAGCTTTAGACATTCTCACTGCTACGGATGGAAATTGAGCCTATGCCCACGAGAGAACACTTGGCCCAGGATACTGAGACGTCCTTCCTGCAAAGCCAGTGTTCAGCTGCCGCTGGCTTTCCTGGCACAAAGGACAACCTGCCACTCTAGCCAAGGTGGATGGCTTTTAACTTGTTGGCTTGGGCTACACTGCTCCAGCACATTAAAAAACACTCATGGCTGGTTTTTGTAAACCGAAGCAAAGCCCCTATTTGATACATTGCCAGATAAAATTTGATGCTAATAGTAGCATATGCACAATCTGGTTTGAGGTGTAGGACAACTCTACTTCTCCAAAAGTATAGCCACTTGGATCTAGTGGTATTGCATTCCTCGCGTCCTCAGGCATCCTGGTGCGCTGCCCGGGGGTGGCAGCTGGGGCTGCGGAGCTCACACTGCTTACAGGTCTCAGGCTCCCGCCATCGTTTTCTGTTCTCCTTGGCATGTGGTACAGTGCAGGGAGTGCAGAATTCAGCTCTTACAAAGTGGGAATAAATATGTATATGATGTTTCTTCACAACTTTTTTCCCCTGAATCTTTTCAACAGAAGCTTTTAGTAAAATCAGTGAGATTCATATATATTGACATCTAACTCCATAACTCAATTTTTTTTCAGTCAGTGGATCTGAAAAGTATCCCAATTAAAGACATAACTACTGTATTCTTTACTTATGACTTGCAGAAAATGTTGGTTGTATGCTGCCCTTGCCTCCTCCAGCCCTCCCTACATCCTGAGCCTTCAGTTAAGAAATGCCACAAACGTAACTGTTTAGAGACTTGTATGTTAGATTTGAAAATAAAAAGTTCTGTCATAGTCTAACTATTTATTTTATTTGTCCATTTGACATTACTTTTATGGTTCATTTTCTTTGTGTTTTAATATTTTAATGGTCTTCAATGTATTATAAGGAGGCGCCTGGAGCACTGCTGCAAATAGAGGCTGTAAAGTAAAATACAACATTATTTAGTATTATGATATCAATCTGCCTAAATAACTATAGTATCCACAATGCTCACAATAGCCTGAAGAAAGAAAGAATGACAAATATTACTGTCAATAGCTGCTGTGGAAGTGTCCTCCAATTTTCTATATTCAAAACAAAAATCTCTACAGTCCTTCTATAAAGCCCTATGTGTAAAACAAATCAAAAGTAATTACAAGCCTGTATATTAAGGACAGAAACCACCTATATTTTATGAAAGTATGTAAATAAGACAGTTCATGGCAAGGGTTTTGCACTACAGAGATATCAGCCCTAGATACTGAACGACCTGCTTGGCATTTAGACAGTTCATAAGTGAGATGGTCAGTACTGCATAGCAGTAGGTGGTTAGAAATTCCTAGTCTTTGGAAGTCACTAGGTCTTCATCTACAATTGACGAACATACACAGGCACTTCCAGAAGTCCACTAGCACTTCAGACTCACAGGGGATGATTCAGCCATTCATACGAGTACAAGAGTCTGTCCTTGAGGTCTATGTTAAACTAGGCACCTGAGGGTGGGGGTGAGATGAATCTTTTGTTACCATTCTGGCCAAGACTTTCAAACTTCATCTTAAAGATAAAAGCTTGGAAATACATGGCTAAAGCATCCAAATGAATGTTTCAATACTCAAATGTACTTTACTGTTAGGTGTCCCCATGGCATTCAGCAGGTCTTCCGTTGGTTCTGATCTCTGTCACCACATATCCGTCATTTATTTGTAATTTATCCTCTCAATGCACAAGTACATTCCCAAACAAAAAAAATGAGGCTGTAGTAGCTGCCTGTATTATACTCAATAACCTGGTGGTTAGAGTACTCAGCTGGGAACAACTAAGCAATGAGTTATAGGGTTTTGGGACATGAAAGTCTTTTTTGCTGAAGCTGTTCATGTTTTCATAAACAATTAAGCTTCCATTGGACCCGCCTGAGAGTAATTCACTGTATAGTCCAGTATTCAGCAAGGATCAGGGATAGGTAAGTTCAAATCATTGCTCTAATGAATATTTAATGAATTCTAGCATAGACGAAATAAAATGTTCCCATTGTGAAAGCCTATCAGCAGTGAATAGACAGCATCTGGCAACAGCAGCGTTAACTTGCGTACAGCTGTTCAAGGGGACAGCGGGAAGCGGCTTTCAAAGAAGCAGATGCACAAGTACAGGCCTGTTTTGACAAAGAGTTCTGAGATGAGAGCTCTTCAGGGAAAGTCCTGCACACAGGAGATGGGTGGCATAAGACCTGTTCTGGCAGAAAGAAAAGTCACGGGGTGAAAGTTCAGGGAAGCTAAATTATACAGAGTGCCCCGGTGTCCCCGCTTCTGCGGAGACTCACCCCTGTGACCAGGACTCTTAATTTGACTATAAAGCAGTTTTGTCTGTTGTTGTGGGGACTGGAGTTGAGCTACCCTGTTTCCTAAACTATATTTGATTCCCTGTTCTAAATACAAAAGCACGAATTTGCCCAAAAGCCTTGTGTAATTCATGAGTCAACACGCTGTGATAAGAAGAGGGACACCACCGCTTAATGAATGGTACCCCAGATTGGCATTTCAAACCTGTCACTTTTTTTTTTAAGTTCTAGGATTTCCAAAATAGAAATAAAATACTTTGTTTCACATGGAATATAAGTTAGCATTTAACACAAAACGAAATATTTCCGAGAGTTTTCCACAACAAAACAAAAAACCCAACCAAATAAAGAAGCCCCCAAATCCCAATTCAACGTGATCATTTTGGCTCAGACTAAAACAAAGGCTTATTTTCAGTTCAGCTGTCAAAGTGACTAATTATTTGCACAGCCTTGCTCACAATATTGCATTCATGCTTTGGGCATATTAAAAATAACTGAAAAGGAGAAAATTCACAAATAGGAATAACCTTTTCTAAAAGGTGTGGCAGGCCCTCTTAGCTCCCGATCCAATCCTGATAAGTAGGTGAGGTAGTTATTTGTCACACAGAAGTTGCACTAGTCATAGGGATTTTTACTCAAACTAGAGATAAGCAAAAAAACTTTTAATGAAATCAGCATGAAAAATAAAACACCAAAAAAAAAAAAAGGTTCCTGAAAACCAAGAAATAAACTGGAATAATTGTTACAAGTCTTTTACAAAATTGATTTGACCGTCACTCTTCTCAAGCATTTAAGAAGAAAAAAGTCCACTCCGTTAAACAGAACATCATTTGCACACACCTGTCTTAATTTTCTTTTATCCTACACTATTTAATTTCATGCTTTGTCGTAATAATGGCAGACATCAATTTTTTCCCAATAACTCTAATAGAGATTGCAGAGATAAGTTTTAACAATTTTAATTTTACTGGGCAATAATCCAAATATTTTTTCCCGACTCTGGGGCTCTCTTTGACTGGCATGGTTTCCTAAGGGGGATGTACAGCCTCTGATTGCAGGTCAGGCAGGTTTTACCAGTTGCTCCAGGGGCTGATAACTTGCATATTTAAATCATACAGCGAGTTGGATAATCCCCTTTCATAGCAGAATCCAGGGTAGCGGACTATGTAAGAGGATACAAGGAATCCCTCATTAAGGACTATCTATCTGAGGTACTTGTATGCCCCCAGCCCTCAGTCTCATATCTGGTTATTGAGGAGCCTCTATATTCACAAATCCCGCTGGGCACAGAAGTTCTATAACCAGGGAAGCAGCAGGTCCCTGGGCTTCAGTCCTCCAGAGCCGCCGGGCACCCGGCTCCGTGGGCATCAGCCGTCGGGCTGAAGGATTCGCTTCTGCGTGACTTGCCCAAGGTCACAGAGGAATCTGTGGTGAAGCAAGACAAAGGATGTAAGGCTTCAACGGGCACTACCAGACAGCAAGGGCAGTCTGTCACGCTCAGACAAAGCTTTGCAGCCTGCCATTGAGCCGAGTGATTATTTGACCCATCCCCAAATCACCCTGCGTTTTCATCAGCTTTTTACATCTTTACTCTCACTCTCTCCTATACGCCGGAATCAAACGTTATTTGATGCGTATGCAAAGATGCAATAAAATAACTTGAACTGTGAATCTTCATTCCTGAAGCACAAGTCCTTCGCTATTCGTCCTAAAAATAGAAATAAGGAGAGGAAAAAAAAAAAAACACCAAGCTCTGAAACTTGGCAGGAACGGCAGGAAATCATACCTTGAGTCACAGGGCACTCTCAGCATCTGTTCCAACTGCAAGATTTTGACGCTGCCATATACAACACAGCTACACTCCCTTCATATTCCGGTCTCCAAGACTAGCCCTAGAGATATTATTCTTTCTCTGCAGTGCATCTTGTCTCAAATACCTTACGTATTCACCTTCCACAATGCTGTTCAGTTGGTACTGGAGATGTGAACTAGCTCACAGATGATGGGTTTTTGCTGTTCAGAAGATACTTGGCAAAATGATTCCCAGTGGGCTGAAACAACAGCTCCAATTGTGCTTAGGTTTTGCAAGTGGAATTGTTCGTAACATGCACAAAAAAAGAAATGCTGGTTAATAAGATACGTTTACACTTAAACTTTCAAAGGGCGTCATCAAATCCTGTCCAACAAAGACGACACAAGCACATTATTTTTCTTTCATGTTTCATGCTTTCTAATAGCTTTTACTTTCATTACAAACACTTCAGTTCTGCCTGAACTGAGCACAAAGAGAATCAGCCCTTTAATCCTCAGGACAATACATATTTTCTTCACACTTTGGAAAGTAAATATAGCAGCTTGTAACTTTTAAATCCTGTGCTTTGTTATGCAAAAGACTGCAAACAGAACCATCAAAGTTAGAAGTGGAAAACACTGGCTACCTTACCTAGATCATTTTCCTGCTGATACAAAAATTTACACTTTTATACTTCTGTCTAATCTAATTTTCAGAGAGTTGGGAAGTAGGAAATTTGGCATTTCTCCTATCCTACACAATGGGATTAACCTTTAGACAGTGTACAATAGGGTACTTCTTGGCAATATTTTTTTCTAATAATTAACCTGTATTTTCCCCCCTGAAAAAATATCCTAGCTGTACATGCCCGTGCTCCATTAACTCATCTTTACCAGTAGAATTTGGCGTATTATGTTTGTAGTTAGTCCATATTATAAAAGCCATGCTGCAGAGGCATGCCTGTGGAAATCGAATTGCCAGCTCTCTCAAGACCAGTGCTGTCTCACAGATACAAACCCTCTCTCTTAGAGCTGAACGTATCCATATGTCTTTGCAGACTGAGACCAAAAGGGCATCACCATGATCATATCTGAAAACACCATGAAGCAATAATTGAGGACCCACACCCACTTTTGCTACACATCTGTTGAACTCCCATGCTGGAATAGAAAGCTTACCGACAGTAATACCAACAGGATGCAATTTTGTATGGACACAGGACATTATTTCCCTCTGGATAAATTCAGTTTTACAGTGGTATAATTCACTGGCTTCCCTGGAATTCATTGCTTTCCTGGGGATTCTTCCTCATTTAAATGAGACTAAGTGACACAAAAATCAGACTCTGTTTCCCTTGTGAGTAAACAGAATTCAACAAGCAGGTCCTATCCGGCTAGCTACAGAAGAATATAGTCACTTATGCTGCTTGTCTGCTGCTCCTGCACTCAGCAGAAGCCAGATGTCTGAATCATAAAACAATCCGTGCCCCAGGCCTTCGCATTTCCCATTCAGTGTTTGTTTCCTTCTGCAGGACGTATTTTTGTTTGGTCCCAGACACCACAGCGATGAGCATAGTCTGAATCCCCAGGACTGTTTATGCTGCTTCTAATGATAAACGAGTTCCTTGTCTCGGATTACCAAGATACGTTCTCTTCTCCCACAGCACTCTCGTGACCGGTTGTTCAGACTACGTAGTCCACAGCCAATGAATTTATGGTAATATCACAGAATCACAGAATCACCAAGGTTGGAAAGGACCTTCAAAATCATCAAGTCCAACCATTAATCCAGCGCCACCATGTCCCCTAAACCATGTCCTGAAGCTCCACATCCACACGTTTTTTGAACACTTCCAGAGATGGTGACTCCACCACCTCCCTGGGCAGCCTGTTCCAATATAGCAAATACGTAGCGAATACACATGTGCGAAAGCAGACATACAGCCTTCCTTTCTATGATTAGCCAGTATGTACTGTCTTCTATAGCTGTGCTTCTCAGAATTTTAGTCCATGCTCCCCTTCACTTAATAATCCTTTAACATATCATCCGAACAAGCAAGTCTTGAGACCTCCTGTGACTTCATCTGACTTCATATAGCGCACCTGCTAGACTGGTAAGTCCTTGTCTAGGTGACAGCCCTCAAGGAATTCAGCTCTTCTGGAAGGAGACTTTCTGTGTTTCATCACTATTGATAAAACCAAAGCATACTCATGGCACCAAAAGAAGAAATAAGAATGGTAAGAAAGCCAGCCCTTTCTTCAGCTCTTCTCTTGGGCTTTGTTTTGGAAGTGTTAGGCCAGGACAACTATTGCAGGATCCACAGCCTCTTTGAAATAATTCTCTAAAGAATAGCCTAAATATAACTGTGGTGATAACTTTTCACTAAGACCTTAACATTTCAAAGGACTTTACAAACAAAAAAACAAAGAAAATTTATTTGAATAAGAATAACAACCACCGTGGGGGATCAGTGTTAACATAATGCAATGGAATCGCTTGACAAAATTTTACCCAGCCTGGAAGAAGATTGTAATGGCATTTAAAATGACAGAGCCACTATCAGAGTAAAAAGCTAATGGAAGTTGTTAGGAGCTTTTTGTAGAATGATATCCAAAATGGGCTACCGTCCTTTTGCTACTTTTACGTTTATAGAAAAGCCATGCGCATAAATGTGTTAGAGGAAAAGGAATAAAGATCCTGTCTCTACAAACACTGCTGCTATGCAACTAAATGCTGCAGGCACCTCCTATGAAGGAATGTAAGCCAAAACCTGAAATATGAATTATTTCTGCTCAGAGAAATCACTCTCGCTCCTGTTCCACAGTCCTAAGTTATAAAAAAAATACAGTAGGAAGAGAGCTCTCACAATACCACAGCGTATCTCAGAATTGTTATCAGAAATAATTTATTTCACAGAAGAGTTAGAGCCAGGTATCTATCTGAAGTGAAAGGAGAGACCCTTGTCCCTTTAGGGCTCAATCTCCCAACAAGCATTGCCCTTATTTTCTGTTATCCCCATAGATAGGTCCCACTCATAAGTCGCCCAAACTCCAGTTCTTCCTCCTGCTGACTCACTCATCCTCATGACCCACAGAAACTAAACCCCAGTCAGAGCCTTGCTTATTCAGCACGTCTGAAAGAATTTTCTTTGGAGACTATGGAATTAAATACTCACTTGAAAAATAATGGGGGCAGTGGTGAACGAGTAGCTTTTCTTAAGACAAAAAGAGAGAGAAATAAAGTGGGGGCAGAGAAAAGGAAGGAGAGAAAAGGAGATGAATAAGGTACCTCCTGCAGGAAAGTGAGGAAGGAATTCAGAAACTGGTACCACCCTTGCAGGTGGTTAAAATCTTCTCATAAATGTGTACAGAGACACCTATCACTTCCATACAAGGCTTCCAAAGCCATCCAGCGAGAAGAGGTTCTCTCTGGTGAAAGCGCAAGCATGGATCATCCCATCCTCTTTCTGCAAACATGAAAGATGGATCCACACTCATAGGGCTGATCTAGTCCCCCGCTGAAAGCATTTTACTCTCTCTGTTGAGGACACAGGCAGCCAAGGGCAAACAGCCTCCTAATTTAAGGCCTCACTTAAATGCTTAATTGTCCTGTCAGAAGGATAGGGGACATAATATCTTGCTTTTCTGATCTGGGAGCATATGTATATCCCAGCCCAGAGGAGCATTTTGCTCCTGGCTATTTAATTCATTCATGTGGAATTAGTGTCCCTCAGCAAGATTTTTGTTTGGATGCCTATTTTTCTCTGATAAATGCAAGCAAACCCAAGGATATACATTTAAGCACTGTAAACCAGTTTAATCCTAAAAGCACAATGTGCTTTAGGGAAAATAATGAGGATGGAAATACACAAACCCACAAAATCTACCAGTTGGCTGTAACACACAATAGTGCCTGGTTTCTGACGACAATCAGAATGCAGGACTATTCATATTGCACAGCTGTCACTGTACAGAAACAATTATCCACCAGGGAAAAAAAAAAAAGTCTTAATTTAGTTCTTGTCGTGGCGAATAAAACTAACATTGCTGCACTAAAACACCGAAACTGCATCAATGGTCCTTGCAGCGTCTCGGCTTCCCCTCAGTGTGACGTAGGAGCAGAGCTCTGCCCCGAGAAATCAGCAGCAACGTCTACGCCGGTAAATCACATCATTTCAGAGCACATCCCTCAACACCAGCTCAGCTGCTCAGCCGCAACCTGTGCCAGCCAAGTCTCCCGATTTCCAGACGGGCTTCAGAAGCCTGCATGGGTCAGGAATCGTTCCCTCGCAGTAATTTGCATGCAGCCCCATGATTTGGGGGAATAAAGGAGTTTATGACACGGGTGTGGATTGCCTGTGTCAGCTAGCCTCGGTGCCAGAGAACTATGCCAGCTATATTTTGTTTACTAACAGAGGCATAAAAAGTGCCTCCTATTAACACTGGATCTTTAAAAAAGCACATTGCAGAGTTTGTGTTTCTGTGTGTAAGTGAGCTCTTGTTGAACTGCTAGAGTCCCCTTAGCCTTTGGTCTTCTAATTTGTGAAACGATAACTGATATCTATATTAATATATTTGCAAATAATATTTGCAAATATATTAATTGCAGGTGGTTAAAATCTTCTCATAAATGTGTAAATATCACATACAAATAAATAATATTTGCAAATAACTCAGGGGCCCCTGTTGGATACAAACAACCCTAGTACAGTAGTAGGAACTCAGCAAAACTTCAGCCATGAAAGGGTGAAGTAATTCTCTCTGCATATGCAGTTTCCTTCATGTGAGGGAAAAATGTGTGTGTGTGTGTGTATATATATATATGTATATACACATATGTGTGTGTGTATATGTATATATACACATATATATACACATATATATATGTATACATATATATATATATAGTCCCAGCTGCCCTCAGGACAGTAGAAAGAAAATCAGACCATTGGTCTTTAACAGCTACAGTCTCTTTGTAAGGTGTTCACATGCTGTGGTTGTGGAATGACGTAAAAACCTCAACGCTTTAGAAAGCTTCGGTTTGCCTGCAAGAACAGGGGAGACATCTTAAACCATTTAACAAACGTTAATCAAGCTTCTAGTTGTTCCTGTGAAATGGTTAAATAGAATCAAATCAAAATGACAAGAGAGAAGCACAAAAAGGCCAAGAGATGTTTCTAAACCTTATAGCAAACCAATGGCAAACATGGAAAATAATACAGAAAAACAGATTGCCCCTTTGCTCTAACCACTAGTGACAACTCCATCCAGGAATGGAAGAAGACTGAAAATATTAGCTCTTTAGAGGAATATTTAAGGAACTAACATAGTGTAAACTACTAAATGAATGTATGAAGTTGCTTTTGCACAAATTGCACAAATAAAATGTGATACTAATCAGTCTTAGTTTTCACGGAATCTGAAAACCCATTATTTCCTCTGGCTGCAACTGAAAAATATTTCCGAATGTTTCATTATTGATACTTGCAATATATGTATATGTTGTACCTATAATTTTACCTTGGTGTTGGCCTGGCATTTACCTCTCTTGACCATAACACATTTATTGAATGGTTGGATTAAAAGGGGTTCTTGCATAATCGAGTATCTACTACCATGGAAATGTAAAGAGATATTTATGCTGTTCCTATGTATAAGAAGCTGAATTATGAAAAAAAAAAAAAAAACAGAAAAAAAATGTATTTTATAATTGTATTTTCCAACCAATAACAAGACAAGATGCTCAGGCACTAAACAGATACATGCTTGTAATAAGCTACAAAAAACACTGTGAAATTAAACAGGATGTATTGGCAATGGGCTCTTTTTATAATTAAAAATGATTCAGAAAGTGAAAATATTATTTAGAACAAAGGTAAAACAAATCTGTTCATCTTAAGAGCTGATTTCAAAACGTTTCAGTCATCTCTTCCCTTACAACAATTTTTCTTCACACTTCACATGAGATTTTCCACATGTTTTATCCACCAAAAAAAAATCATCCTGTTTCAAATTTCAAATGCTATGCAGCAGAAATGTTATTGACAAAAGTAGCATGACACAGTGAACAGAAAGCTCATATATTTGAATCCATCCAGCGCATTTTTATTAATGAATGACAATGAGTTGGATAAAATTCTTGAGCCTGTTCTTCACTTCTTATAAAGTATATGGTAAAGCTCTTCTGTTATGGAGAGGCCCTGCAGTCAGATATGGAAGAGACTGACTCCTGCATCCCTCTAGAGACTCTGAAGTCAGGAATTCTCACAAGGTGCAAAAATTTCCGTAGAGTCAGGATCTGTGTATAGCTCAGGTTGCCTCAGAAAAGTATGAGTGCGCTCTCTGGAATTATGTGGCAAAGTGTTACTGCGTTTTATTTACATCACATTCCCTTCAATCATGAGATGCACTCTATTGCCACAGTTAAATACATGGCCCTGTATTTATGAAGTTCAGTGAGGTTCAGCTCTGTGCAATGGTCATTCCCTTGTTTCTGGGAGGTCTGTCTGTTGTTTTCTGCAGGTCTGGAAAAGAAGGAGCAAGAGCACCAAATGGCAGCCAAACAAAAGAAGACCTGCAACTGAGACTAAAAAAGCATCATCCGGGTAGAGCCCTGGTAGCTGCGCAAGGCTGCCAGCCAAAGATATATGATAAAACCCAAAATGAGGCAAGGAAACAATCAAAGGAAATAAACAAAATGCTTCGGGAGCTAATGCATTCACTTCTAGGTTTACTGAAAGAAACTATCGCTTGCATTTTGGATGGCTGCACATAAAGTTGAAAGAGTAACTCCGTAATGTCATTTTTTTTTTTTTTTTTTTTTTTTACTTGTGCTTCTGAAGAGGTAAATGTGTATGAAATGTATAAGGCAAATGTGCATGAAGCGAATATTAGTCCCTCCAGACAGCAGCTATTAAAGTGGATTACAGTGGTGCAGCAAGAAGGGAATTTGACCAAAAAGAGGAAGTCATTTAGTGCTGGGAAAAGAGAAGAAAACAGAAGGCAAGGCAAGGCAAAAGACAAGGCAAGGCAAGGCAAGGAAAGGAATAAAACTGTCAACGTTTTGGCTTTATACACATGTACATAAAAGCTTAAGATCACAATTCCCCAAGCATACTGTCCACCCATCTCAATTCACATGCAAACCCATATCCCTAGGCTGCTCCCAGTGTGACATTGGCTAGAAGATACATGAAGGTGAGAGATGGAGTGTACCAAGGAGTTCAAAATAGCGTGAGGTTCTTTAGATGGGAGAACACTAACATAAATAAATGTCTCTCTTTCTTCCAGCAGATTTTAATCATTGGCATGAGTTATTCAGACATTAAACAAGTAGCATCTTTGAATAAAGGGAATATAATACATGAAGTGAGCTAAGTTATAGAGTCTCTTTTTTCCTCCAGGCCAAGTTTTGAGGGACCACAACAGCCTAAATGTTTGTGAGCATCACATAAAGAAGATAACAGATACCACCTGGCTGTGCCTGAGCACCCTACAGGAAGTCAAAATTTCAGTGAGGCAAAGCCAGGGAAGGAGGTAGGAGTAAGATTTTAAGTGATACACTCAATAGAAAAGTTGCCTTTGTGTTAGTGAGAGTTGTCCAATGGGGACAGCCAGCCCCTCAATAGATCCTACCAGACAAACAGAAACCAGCTTGGCAGCAGGATTTCCAGACTGAAAACAAAAAAAACCCAAGACAACATCACCTTTTGTTACGCAGAGGAAAAAGCAGCTCCTGGTTCACCAGAAGAGAACAGGCCTGGCCCATGCCTGATTGTCCAATTTTTACATCCACCACCATGGGAAATGCTAAAAAACTGTCAGGGCCCTGAGTGCACTGCCAGGCTCTGCACCACCCTCCCTTCCCCAGCCCTGCATTTGGCTCCATGTGTTCAAGGTCAGCTTCAATAAGGTACAGATATGTGACACTGGCTCGGCCCAGGAAAACAGATAAGTTGTGAGGAAGAGCAATGAGAAGCCTCATCAAGACCTCTGTCCCCCTTCTTTGCTCAGCAGCTTCATTTCAGCTCTGGCCCTTGCCCTGGGCTCCTGCTTGAGCTGTGCTGCTGGCCATTACCTTGCTGACCCCAGCCTTGCCTTTCTGACCTGACTTCCTGGTTGACCATCAACCTGCCTCACTACTATGGACTTCTCTGGAAATCACTGGACTGTTGGCTGAACCTGGTTACGTGGACGGACCGGTTTTGTTCTTCTCAGTCACTTGAGGCCATGTCTGCATTCATGGGACCACTGCCCTTCTTGCCTTGCTGTCCCCTTGGCTCCTGTCTCTATTTCCCTTGTAAAGCAGCCCCCTCGATGCTCTCTGACCAAAACAACAATAAAATGATAAGTCAGCAACTTCAGCTGGGGACAATCTGTCCTGTGATCCAAGGAGTGTGTTACTACCCAGCACAGTCCTTCTGTGCTCGCCTCTCCTTCTTCCATTATATTTGTAGCAAAACCACCTCCAAGTTCTGAAAGCTTAACATGCAACTGTTTCACACAGCCTTTTTTGCACCAAGCACCACAGTAATACAAGGTAAAAAGCAGCCTCCTTACTATAATCAAGGGATGACAGGTCCACTTTCAAACAGTTAATTCCTTGAACAAGTGTTTCTTGTTTGCAAAGTGCCTCTGAAAGGTCTAAAACCATCAACAGGTGAAATCTAGGCTGTCCAAATTTGGACCATGATGTTTCAGACCTACTAAAGGGCAGAAAATCACCTGCTAAGAGGTGGTGTGCCTGGAAATTCACAAAAGGAGAAAGGACAGAGAAGAGTTCAAGGTGAGCTATTTGACGAGGAGAAAGGCTATAGATTAAGGTCATTTTCTGTGGTGCCTTCCCTCCCCTCTTCTCATGAAAACACTTAGATAAAAGGATACCGTTACTATCAATCAGTTTATGCTATCCACCAGATTATCAGACAGAACTATTGACCTGTGTGTTTTATGTTGTAAAATCAATAAAAGAAAGAAAAAAGATGGCAAGAAAAAGAAAAATAGCAGCATGAAATTCTGAGCTGCTGAGCATACTATTTCTCAGGCTATCTTTGTGTATTCACATTGAGTGATGTAATACACTTCTCACAATTTCATCATAGATTAAAATTTCACTGGGTGACAATGTTCTCAAAAAATTTGTAGTCCTGACATTTAGGAACTTCAGAGTAGATATTAAAGAAATACTGACCTTCAAATTACAGGTTCAACTTGCTGAACAGAACTGTTAGACAGATATACAGATGAATCACACTCATCCTGGATATAATGGAAACAGCCCTTTGCATGATGGTGATCACTGACTTCAGTGAAAGCACAGACATTTGCACCAGCTGAGTGCCCAGCTTTGACATATACCAAGATTCAGCGAACACAATTTCATACCTGGAGCCTCTGTGAGCATGGACCAAGGTCTTGGTCCTCAGCTGCAGAGCTGTGGGGATGCATCAGCGGAGAATCTCAGCCCATGTCTTTGGTCTGACTAAACCCAAACTGCATTATACTTCTGTATTTCTGGCAAATGACCCTTAGTTTCCTAATCCCCTTGACTATAACCATTGTGAATGGTTTCTATAGCACTGCCAGATGAGGCCCTTATCCAGAAGTCTTTACTCATGCAGAGATAACAGATCTACTTCTGAGAGGAAGGTGTAAAAACAGATTTCAGATGCAGGTCCAACATCAGACATTAAAGGGTATAATTCGTCATTTTTTTACATTATTAAGAATATTTATGCAGGATCTATAATTAAAACTAAAAGAGATGTCTCCTCCTTTTGCCAGACACTGTGTTACATCAATTAAATGGGTAAATAAGATCTTTCCCCAGAGGGGATATCATGTGACCCTCTATTGATTAAGACTGCAGTAGAATGTTATTTGCAATCTTATTGCATAATGGAAATCAGGAGGTAGCTGTCATGGTTTCAGAAGACAAATTGCTGCTATCTTAGACAATTCATAGGCTTCTCTCCTTCTTGCTGCTCTTAATTCACAGTTAATGCATGTCTTAGAAGGCTTAGTTTCTCAAATCAGTCTACAGTACTGTATTCAACTCAAAACTGGGTGTAAGTGGTAGCCTACATGGCCCTGCATTATGATGGGTATTAAAATGACCATTCCATCTATCATTACTTCAGAACAGTGCATTATTTAATAGGGTAACACAACTCCATAAAAGGATGCAAAATTAAAAATAGACACCTCCTGCAGCATGCATGATTATTCCCAGGAAAGACAGGCCTCCCCCACCAGGCACAGCTTCATATAAAACATTTTTAAGTCTTAGCTCAGTTTTGTGTACTTGATTTTCACAAGCAGAACATATGGCTGGAACAAATGCACTACTCTCAAACCTGTGCAGTAACTGCAGTTAGGAAGCAGTTTTGAGACTGTAATGAACACCTGACCACAATCCAGCAGACACTTTGCTCCTCCAATGAACTATAAATCCGTCTCCTTCATGGGAGAACCAGAGGGAAGGACAAAAATCTCCCTTTAAATGACTGAAACACTCTTTGCCAATTTGAGAAACCTTCAAAAATAAGGCAAATATTTCCTTACTTCTAATCAATCTCACAGTCACAACAATTAGAAAACAAGTGCAATGCTTTTCAAAATACGTCACAGTAATATTTAACATTACCGGAATCTTCTCCACCAAAGTCAAAGAAATGGTTTTTAAGTGGCTTTCAATGGTTGTGAAGTTGTAGGACATAAGGCAAGATTTCTGAATGGAAGGAACGAGTCTGAATAACAGTGGGCAGTAGGACAGTAATAGATTCAGACAAAAGTTATAGTTGTCTCATGTGTAGAAAAAAGCACTCAACTTACCATCATCTGTTTGCCATTGCACAGGATTAAAAATTAAACGTCTGCTGCCTGATCTGTTCCAGCTAAGTTGATTGATTAGAATGTGTTCATCTTCCCATCTAACTTAGCAAGCTTAAAAGTGGCAGGTTTACTTTTCCATCATTTATAATGCCAGAGCTTAATAAAGTACATGGAAGGAAATGCCAGTAGAACTTATGTCCAAAAGTAATCTCTCACAATGTGATAACAAAGTCTGTAAAAAATTATCACCTTGTAAAAAACATAGAGGGGGTTAAGATTTCAAGGCAATCAAAGATATTTCAGTACCCTTCATTTGGCTACACATGCACATCAATAGCACTAGATTATTATTGGCAAATCTTCCTATTTAGGGAAATTATCTGGTCCTCCTACAAATGGATTTGTGTTTAAATCTTATATTTCATTCTCCTGGAAATTTGCTAAATCAATCTCAACCCAGTCATGATGAACATAAACGCTCAATATGAAGCAAATGTGAGTAGTAAAAAGATAAGGATACAAATCCCTAAAGAGTTAAATGTACTCTGGTTGCTCAGAACTTCAAAAGAGGCATTTGACACCTTAAATTAGGGTCTGCAATCATTGATCTTTTTTTTTCTTTTACTTTGAAAGGGCAAACCAGTCATTTCAGGTTTCTGAACCTGAAAGAGTCCTTTCTTTTTTGAAGGTAACACAAGACAATCACCTCCACTTATTTCATTGTGCTTGAAATTTAACAGAAAGATAAAAAATGTTCCTTACCTTAAAAAGTCTTAAAATATTTGCGACCATAATGGACACGGAACTTGCTGCAGCACCTATCACACCTGATATCTTGTCTGGCTTAGTGAAAATAGGTGGGTCACCATTAGCACACTTCACGTCTGAACCATCTTTTTCTATCAACGCTTGCACAAATGTTAAGGACTGTTCCAATGCGTAAGTGTCCCTGGAACATGTATCAAGGATCCGGACACCTAAGGTGATATTGGCGAGAAGATCGGGGTCTTTATTAATTTGATCAATTGCATACAGCATTGCCTCTAGTCTGTGGATCCCTTTCTCCTTCTTGAGCTCCCCACAAGGCACCCCTCTATCCCCTTTTGCATGGACAGGGAACAGTCCTCCCAGGATGATGTCCCCATCCAGTCGGATGGAGTGGGCATATTCCTGGCCATGAGTTCTTTGCATGAGGGTCAGTATCCAGTAGAATTTGGCTGTTAACAGGAAGAAACAATGGCAGGAAACTAATCGTTTTCCTTTGTATACCATTTTCTCTGAAGACGTTGTTGCTATCCAGTATCCAGATTTTCTTCTTGCTAAAGGATGAGGTTGACCATTTGAAGCTGCACTTTCTGGAGGCTACCATCAGTGCCCAGTAAGTAATATAGAACCATGCGGTAGGTAGAAAAAGGATCTCAGCAGAAGTACGTAAAATGTGTTTTACAAGAGATGTCCACTGATGTCATGGGTTGATCAGCTTTTCCAAGAGCTGGTTTTCAATTGCTCTTAATAAATGGTGAAGTGTAGGGTAGTATGTCTGGTCCTGATGCTAAGAGGAGGTCAGTAGCTTATGTCCTTGTATTTTGCCTTGCAGCTGAGGTACTTCTGAAAAAAACAGGGAGAAATACCATTTAGTTCAGCAGTTTTATACCTGTCTCACAGTGAATTTACTTTTGAATATCAGTTACATCGCCTAGGTTTTAATTTCAATATTCTGTAAGGGAGTAGTTCTTGGCCTTCTGTGAATTTGAACACCTGGCTGCACCGTACTACAAGCTGGGAAACTGATGATACCAGCAGAGTAAAAACCAAATCAGGGTAACCAAACTTAGTTTGGTGTTCAGATTCCAACCAGTAATTCGTATTTACCTTCGCATTGCATGACATCCAGAAACAGATTTGATCCGTAACACATTGTCTTTTCTGTTTTGCTGTGTCATTCTCTTCCAGACTACAGAAGTGCAATACCTACTTACACTCTCACTCGCAGAGAGGTTCCATTTATGACAATGGAGTAATCAGGGCTCCTGAACCTAAGTACGCTCTTCAGCTGCTGCAGTACAAGCACATTCAATTCATTTGGATATTAAACTGATTATTTCTCCAGTGGAATTCACTTTTTTTCTGGGCTTACTATATATCTAAAACACCTTCCAGGTAATTTCTAACACTAAATTATTTTTATGAAAAGCTAGCTGATTTCTTAAGCAAAAAGAGCACAATGTATTCTCTTAGGAAACCAGATGAAGATCCAATATTCCCTTTCCAACATTTTACTTGAGCTGAGGTCCAACATTAATAAGATGTCTATTCTCTGCTTGCATTTGGACCACAATAAATAGGAACAGTGTTGTGCCCCCACTGGCATCTGCAGAAGCCCCACTGATTTTAACGAGATCAGGACTTCAGCCTACATATCTAAACACCTGACTGGCTGTTATAAATATCTCTAAATAGCTCCCACTTCAACTCTCAAGTGAGTGGCATTTAACAAAATCAATATTTAACAAAATTATACATGCCTGAATAAATTCTTAGACCTATGAAGAGAGGAGAGAAAGAATTAATTTTACATAATACTACATAGGCACACTGTGGGCAACTGCATCTGAGCCAGTCGCTCAAGGCACCTGTCACAGGCTATGGAGAGCAGTGGACACCCTAGGGAGTAATTCACTTGATCCTTTTCATTAAAGAAGTTTTATTTATTATTAAATTGATCACATTGAACAAGTGCCTACCTCACTGCCTCTACAGAAAATCCAGGCAGCTGGCTCCTCTCTAGGTATGTACTTCGTCCCTAGTGATCTGACTGGTTCCTACCAAAAATATGATCAAATTAGAAGACAATTGTAGACAAAATTAAAAGAGAGTTATAGAGAACTATATTGTTTTTCAAAGATATTTTGAACTATTTTCCACAAGGTTTTTATATATTATGTGGTAACAAAACTCAAAATGTGGTTTGATAATGCTTTAAATTGATCATCCTCTTCTTACATTTATTTTGTTACATGGTTTTCCCCAAATGATTAGTATTAACATTATCCCCAAATGATTATTATTATCATTATCCCCAAATGATTAGCTCACGAAAGCTGAAAAAGAGTTTTTAAATAGTGGCTATTTGAAGACCTGCGGAAAAGATCCACAATGCAAAGTCTTCTATTGAATGTGAAGGTATTGCACTGTGATTTGGCAACAGAATAACAACTTGAAAATGAGACATGTTTAATGAGTGTGAATAAAATTACTGCAATCGAGAACAGCAGCACACAAAACTTTCAGTGCCTCTCAACATTTAGTTTTGCTTGAATTTGGCTCAGGGTTGAATCTAAATGAAACAAAGTCTGTGCTGGTCTATGTGATAATGCCATCATTCTCCTTTGGCTCCTTTTGGGCACATAGTTTACAGATCTGACCAGGCTTCAGCTCCATGAGCCAAACACAGACTCAGCCACAAATAGGGGAACTTGACGAACGTCACTCCTTGAGTTGGTCCAGTCCCATGGGATGTTTCTTATATAGACCACGCTATAGAGAAAAGATTGTACTACCTATTAACTAGCCGCAACTGCCTCTTGTCTTGATTGCCTTAGCAGAAAAACACAGCTATTTTGAGTAAAATAGTAAAGAGTAAAAGTTGTAGCTACACCTAAAATAGACACAGAGGTAATTTCCTTTCTGGTTCCACAATGAACAACCAACTCATTAGTCTATGCATGTATGTACAACCCATATGGGGAGCGATTCTCTGAGGCAATAAAAGATAAAACTGCTCTTATTTAACACTGTATGGAGAACAAGAAAGCACCACTGAAAAAGTGAAAATATTCATGAAGGAAAGAAATGTTACTTTTTCTCTTGCTCAGCCTCAGGTCAATTCCTTACAGCCAAAGGATGCCCAGAAATTAAAGCAACTGTCAGCCTTTGCACAAACAAATTGTGATGAATTCAACTATTGCAACCCAAATTCCAACAACAATGGAGAAGCTACAGGGAGCCAAATATCCTCAGTCCAATACCTTATCTGGAAGTGACTGAAAGTCAAATGAATTGATAATAAGCATTTTTCAACATTATAGTCTACATAAGCATTAGATGTTCTGCCTCAGCCTTCATGTTTTCCTGAAAAAGTATGTTTCTTTACTGCAAGTGTTCACAGCTTGTCTGTAAAACAGAAATAAAATTTTAAAATGTTCTTTTTAAAAATTCAAGACCTTTTAGTCTTTTTTTTTTATATTACTTAAGAAACAAAAGCTTCTATTACACTGCCTAATTTATTCATGCCACACTGCTTTTCATATATTGATTAATATGAACTTTTACAGAATGTTATAAGGCTGTGGAGTTAAGCAGAAAGCATCTGATCTAAATGAATTCCATTTTTATCAATGAATTTTAGTGAAAAAGCATGGGCCCCTGGGCTGTAAAGCCTGAATGAACTCTCCTCATGTTCAGAGATTTCATCTGAAGTAAAATGCTGTCCTTTTCCAACTGACCATAAAACTTCAAATTAATGCAGATATATTCTTGGTTTACCAGGTTCCCCACTGTGGTAGCTGGTGTTCGCTAGAAACGTGGCTTCAGAGAAAAAATACACACATTTCCCCAGCAAAGTTCAAGAGTGAGTGCACCACAAAGCCTCTCTTCCAGTCACCTTGGAATACATACTTCTCTTGGGTTTAATTCATTAAAAATATCTGGCATTATCAGAACATGTTTCTATTTTTAAAGTCAGTATTTCAGCACAAACCTCCACTTGTTCTGCTAGAATATATATTTATTTTTAAACCCAAGGAGGCGGGGTACTGCAAGACAGGGGACATGGAAACTTCTGCATGTAGTGTCTGGTTCTGAAATTACTTCCTTCATAAAATCATTCAGCTTTATCAGATATTTGGTACTCAGGGTTGGGTACTCCAGTACCCTGTTGCCAGAGTCAGTGCATCAGCATGTGCCTGGGCTGGTCACTATTCCGACCACAGACTCATTGGACTGAGAGATGGGCTCATTACAGGAGTTCTTTATGTTAATGAAAAGGTCTAAATAATGAGCTGAGTGACAGATAAATACTTAAATAAATACAGGCAATGTCTCTATTTTGGTAACAAGGTTTCTCAAAGAGCCATCTTCAATCGGCACTCAAGTCGTGGCTGAAATCCTATAGAAAGATTCAATATGTTTACCTGGAAATATTTTTTTAAAGATCTCACCATTACAGACAGCCACAGGAGCAAGGAGTGCTCTCTGCACCATAAGCTGGAAAACATGTTCACTGAAGTTCATGGAACATTTTTTAATTGATGTTGCCAGCCAGACACACATGAACACTTTGCTGAGGGACACAAAAAAACTATTTAGTTTGGCAGGAAAAAACATCTGAGAAAAAGTATTTAAAATTTTTTTGAGGAAAAAAAAAATCATTTGTCATTGCATTTGAAGCACAGTTGGAACTGCACTAAAATAAAATAAAACCAATATTTTGTGAACTAGAAAAGGAGGAGTTTTAGGGTGAAAACCCATTTCTACTTTCACAAAAAGTCAAGTTGTCCAGTCAATGTAAAACTGATATGAATTGTACTGAATAAAAACAAAATACAGCATCTTCCATTATGAAGTTCCGAGGAGAGAAAGAATTGCAAAATTGTGCTTATTGTGACTTCATACTACTGATATGTTACTTCTGAACTATCAAATAAAAATTATCTTGCTAACGTTCATTTTAATGTTCATAAAAGTCGCCTCTCCCTCCTGCACAGCGTTCCGCGATGAACGAATAGCTGAATTTCCACACAAGAGCAGGTAAAGAGTTGCCACCTGCATAGAGTAACCTGACACATATAGAAGATTAATGGGTTTTGCTGACAACAGAAGGGAATTTGGAAAACCTTAGGCCTTGACATCGCAACTCCTAACTTGCAGGAGAATTCTTCATTGATGTAAGTAGTCTTATCTACCTCAGCTCTTCTGTAGTGATTTGCTGTGCCCCTGCCACAGAGGTAACCTCTACACAATAATCAGGACTTCAAGGCGAGTCACCCTCAGCATCTCGTTTACAGGAACTATTCCTTCCTAGTGCACGAGAAATGTCTCCACTCGGTCTGATCAGCCTCTTTTCAAATACCCCAGAGCACCTGCCTTCCCTCTCAACCCTGCAAATACCCATCCTCCAAACAAGCTACCCTGCTAAAAACCAGCGCAGGTCCTTCTGCCAGGGTGAAACTAATAGGAACTTACAATTTAAAAAAAAACGAAACAGCATCAAATATTTGCCTCTGCCCTTGCCCGGTCTCACAGCTGAATAAACCCCATCGATATTAACACCTTTAGAGTTGGTTTCACCTCTGGTCTGGCAAGTGATGATCAAGGAGATTTTCCCAGGCAGCCTGGAGAGCTTTCTCTGCTGGTATTGTTTTCATTTTACCCTTTTCCCACCAGACTCCCGCCCCCCAGCCGGCACAGCTGCCTCCAGAACAGGAGCCGGTACCGCGGCCCAGTGCTCTGCGAGAGGGGCTCTGCCCCGAGAAACGCGGCCGCCCGCCGAAATCGTCCCGGGGCATCCTGCAGGACCCCCTCCGGCGAGCGGCCGCGGCCCCCGAGCGACCAGCTGGCGGCGAGCCCCGCACCGCACCCGCGCCCCGCGCATCGCACGCCAGGGCATTCCGCACAACGCTCCGCACCCGCGCAACGGGCCCAGCACTCTTCACCGCACCCGCGCACCCCGCCCAGAGCTCCGCATCGCATCCGGCTCACCACTCCGCGCCCCGCGCAGCACTCCGCACCCCGCGCACCACGCCCAGCACTCCGCACGGCATCCCGCCCAGCACTCCGCACCGCGCTCTGCCTCCCCCCGCCCCCGGCTCCGTCGCGCACCGCCGGGAGCGGACGCCCGGCCCCGCACCGGCTTTCCGTGCGGCTCCTCCGGGCTTTCGCGGCTACTCTTCGGCTCCTGGTGCACCCCGGCACCTCTCCCGACCCGAAGAAGGGCTAGCGCGGCCCGCGGAAGGGCTAGCGCGGCCCGGCCGGCCCCGGCCGGCCGCGCCCGGCGGAGGGGCCCGGGGAGCGCCCCGGGGCTGGGCGAGCCGCCTCTCCCCGCGCAACTCCACGACCATCGCCCATCACCGCGGCGTTCCTCCCTTGAAGGGAGCCCCCTATTGTTCTCCACTTTACTTAGCCGAGATTTTTTTTTTTTTTTTTTTTTTCTTCTCTCTTCCCAGGCTCATCCGTACCCCAGCTGGCGTCTGCCGTTCAGGGATTCCGGCACAGCCTCGGCGCGGCTCTCCCCGGGGCCTCGCTCCTCACAGTCAGCGGCCGCAGGACGGGGTTAAAGCTGCTTCGCCCCGCGGCCCTGCAGCCGGGGCGGTCCGTGGGCGGCGGGCACGTTCCCTCCGCGCCCCGAACCCTGGCCGGGAGCACCCCGCACCCCCGGCAGCGGCGGCGCAAAACCAGCCGTCGCCTTTCATTCAGAGCCGCCGGCGATACCTTCCTCTGCTCGCATCAACTGGTCAGCTTTAATGCGCCTCTGCTCGCCCTCAATGAAAACCTGTCTCTTTTAATGAATCCCCGGTCCCAGAGGTCAGAAGCATGCAAACGCCGACTCCAAAATGCCACCGCCGGATTTGCATGCCTTTTGGGTCACTGATCGATTTTTATTACTTGAGTTCTGTCGGGGTTTTGTGGGGGTTTTGAGGGTTGTTTTTAACTGTGTTAACATTCATCTGCCAACACTTGGGGTTCCCGCAACAAACACATGCCGGCGCTGGGAGATGCGGCTCCGCGCCGGGGACAGCTAACCCCTCGCCGAGGGCCGGCCCAGCCTCTCTTCCTCTTCCTCGGGGAGGCAGCCCCCGGAGCCGGCGGGGGTCCCCCTTCCCACCCCAGGGACACGGGGGTCTCCCCGACAAGCGGTGCGGCACGGGCGGGCGGCAGCTCGCCCCACCCCGGCCCCGGAGCCCAGCGAGGCAGTTGGCGGCGGCGGCAGGGCTGGCCCCGTCCCCCCGTGGCGGCGGGAGCCCCCCTCTACCCTCTCGGCCCGCGGAACGTGGCCAGGGCGGCTGGGAGCGCGGGGAAACCCCTGTGCCCCCCCTCCCCTCGGGGGTGGGAGAGGACCCAGTTAAGGAGGCGAGGGAGAGACTTCGCTGGTCGGGAGCACTGATATCCTCCCTTTTTGCTCGCTGCTGTGACGGCACCGTGCCCGGGATCTCTTTCGTCAGAAATGATTGGGGGAGGATATCGACAATAAAAATTATAAATAATTAAAGCAAAAAAACCCAAAAAGTCCCCGGCGCCACGAAACAGGCGGAGAGGATTGCCCAGCCCAAAAACGTTAATGAGGCAAAACTTGCATTATTTGTGGACTCCTCTCCCCCTAAAATAAGAACTACAGGAGACACACACACACATACACAAATACCTTGAGCGAAAAGAGTTGCATATCCATGTTACTGTAGAGGTCACTGGGATTAATACTCGGCGCCGATCGGGAATAGCAGGAGGGAATTTCCGTACAACCCTCCTCTCAAACAGCTTCCCCCTGGTAGCGTCAGCTTAATATGCAGGAGCTCAGCCCGGGACAGGTAACCAGGAGAGCGATTCAGTAGCGCTGCATAACACCCGCGGTTAGCCAAGCCGAACCTGCTCCGCTCTCTCCTTCCTTATTCCTCCTCCCCTCGCCTAAAAAAAAAAAAAAAAAAAAAAAACCACCAAAAAACCCAACTTTTGGAGACCAGCGGCTCAGCCCCGTGACGATATCCACCCTCTGCCGCTGCGCCGCTCAATTGCAGCGACAGACCCACGCACCGGCCCGGCCAAGTAAAAAACGCCCCCCAGCCCCCGCCCCCCGGCCCGGCCCCCTCCCCGATGGAGTGGGCCCCGCCAGGAGCCCCCAAAGCTCCGTGCCGCCGCTTACCGCGGCCCGGCGGGGCGGGAGGGGCTGGCAGGCAGGGCACGGCGGGGCGGGAAGAGTAGGCAGGGAGGGCAGGGCACGGCGGGGCGGGCAGGGCACGGTGGGGCAGGCAGGGCACGGCGGGGCGGGCAGGGCAGGCAGGGCGCGGTGGGGTGGGCGCTGCGCCGCACTTGTAGCTGTTCTTGGTGCTGAAGGCAGCGGCGCTCCCCGGCGTGGCACGGCGCGGCACGGCGCGGCACGGCGCTCCCCGGCGCGGCACGGCACGGCCTCATGTGCATCCCCAGCCAGCCGCGAGCTGCGGCTCCGGGCCCGCCCGCCTCGCCTCACCGGGGCGGTGGATCCGGCGGTGGGGCAACCCCCGGCCGGCACCGCCCTCCCCCGGCACCCCCGCCCGGCCCGGGGCGCGGTGCCGGACAAACGTTTCCCGCGGGATTTCTGAGCAGGGGAAGCCAAACGAGGGCGGAGGCGGTTGCGGTGAGGGGAGCGGGAGCAAGGAGGGGACAAGGAGAGGGGCACTGGCGGGGGCCGGGGCTATTTAACGCGGCCTCCCCCCGGGGTGCGGGACCTTCATCCCCACCCCGCCTTCCGCGGGCGACAGCGTCATGTCCTCCCTCACCGGATCGATGGCACAGGGGAGGTTTCCCGACGCTTTCTGTCCCATCCCCGGTTTCGTCAGGTAGCTCGGATGCCGGGTGGAGGAATCCCCGTTTTTCCCCAGGCACCGGGGAGGTTTCGTCAGCCGCGGGGCCATCGCACCCACGGAGGGTGAGGGACACGGTCGGGAGTACTTTGCTGGAACAACCTGGAAGTTTGCTCTGCTCCTCAAAGGCGCTCCCCACCCCAGAGCCATCCTCCGCTGGAACCGGGGTTCTCCGGGGCGCTCCGCGGTCCCTCGCCGCGAGGTGGGAGTTCCCGGGCCGGCCCCGCACAGCCGCGGGAGCGCAGCGCCGGCAGGGCCGCGCCTGCCCGACAGCGCCCAGCAGCGCCCGCTCCGCCCGGCAGCGCCCGGCAGCGCCCGGCAGCGCCCGCCGCAGCCTCGGTGAGAAGGTTCCACCTCGAGGGCGCTGCCCGCAACTGCACCCGCGGCGCCGGAATCCGCCGGCCCTCACTTGCTCGGCTCGGCCGCGGGCCCCGGGGTTAGGAGAGGGCTCCAAACTCCACGGCCTGAGTAGGACGGACGGTTAGTCAGGCTCCTGACACTAACCAGATCTTTTCCATCTTCCCATTTCAGATGAACTGCTTTCCTTAATAACAAACAGTAGTTTTCTTTGCTTTGCCCAGAGTTGCCTTGCTTACTTCGAACATCGGTGCTGGAAGGAGGACTAAACCCAAACAACGCTCTAATATACCCAACCAGTGCTTCCATGATCATCTTTGTTATATGGTACTGCTTGGATTGATGTGTTAAAGGTCTGTCCCAGGCAAGACACAGGACTCTGGCAATATCTGATGAGTCTTTCAATCCTGTAACTTCGTATGGAGACGACCTTTTACTATTGGAAAATGGCACTGGGAAATTGGCCAGGTCTTAGACAGAATTTGTTAACTCATATTTGCATTTGTTTTTTCTCAAAATGTTCCATGAAAGAAGACTGAGGAGCTGTGATTTCAAGGACTTTTGTCATAGAAATCCAGAACATAGTCGCATCAGTTTAATCCTGATGTTTAACCATGAGCAAAATTCCATTTTAAATTAGAGATCCTTCTTGACCCCCATCAGGAAAATAAGGCATGCATGAGTTACCTGTACTGTTGGGTAGACCAATTTTCAACTTCATTTAAACTCTGCAGCTCCAGCAGCTTAACAGAAAGCTCAGCAAAACAAAACCAAGTGATGTTCTGAAGGCACAGTTGATGCTTGAACTTCTGTGTAAATCTTGCAGCTGGAGATGCAGGTTGAGGTCAAAAGATTAGGATAAGGAAACCTCCGATGTATTTCCAGCTTGGACACCAACCTGAATGTAATCTGTTGCCTTCCCTATCTCTCCCAGCCACATCTTTTCTGGAGCACAATTCTAGGGGCATGGGTACTATATCTTACTACTTATGTTCACAGTGAGTAGCACAATGACTTTTAGGTGGGAGTAGGATAAATAAATGCATAATCAAAGAGACGTGTGCTGTGTTTTGACTAAATGCAAGCAGAGAAAACAAATTAGGGTGTGGGGGTGGAGAAAAGGAAAGAATGAGAAGTTTTAGATGAAAATGGTCATGTTTGGCGAGGATTTATGACACAAAAGAGAGGTAAAACACATCCATCATTCTCTGAGTATGATTCGTTCTGATTCAAGCCCAATGGCAGCTAATGTCAGTTTGTACAGAAGACTAATGTCAGTATTGGTGACCGCTACTACCTGCACAACTAACTCAGGAGGGAAGAAACTCAGTTCTGCAGACCAAGTTGTCATAAAGGAGCTCTTAAATGACACTTTTTCAAGTGAGAAGTCCTGATTCTCACAGGAAGCATCTTACACACTAGGAGACTGGCATGGACTAAAGGCCATACTAAAATGTCAACGATAGACACATGGCCTGAGAGGCTTCAGTTTTAATTACTGCCTAGAATGAATGCTTGCTCTAAACGTCTCTTTAAAGCCAAGCAAAAACAAATGCATTGGTCCATTTCTGCGCCTCTGTTGCTCCTACACAGAAGACATTGAATCTCCATGTATCCAAGCAGTGATTTTTGGCAGAGCAGCTTGTGTTCCAGCGGCATTATTCCACAACCATGCTCACCAGTACAGTTTTTAATGACATTCAAATGGGGCTGATTCTTTGTAACTTTGAAATAGTGCAAAGACACTCAGTTCCGGGATGGTTTTCAATTGTTATTCAAGTGACAGAAACGTGACTTTCAGAGTTATTCAAACAAGGGAATTAAACTTACCAAGGCAATAAAACCACTTAGGCAAAGGTCTGCTGATTAATAGCCATCAAAGAATACAGAGCCACGATGTCAGTAATTTCCATTACAATGACAGTGGATACTGGGTTCTGAGTCATAAGGTGTTTTGGAACATGAGTGTTGGAATTTTTCAAGAAAACATAATCACTAAAAAAAGACCTTGACACTTATGTGTTTTGTGTGCACTTCTCTAAGGCTAATATTTCTTTACAAAATTTAATGCATGGTGAAAAAATAAAAGGGGGAGAAAAGGCATTTCACAGTAGTAACTATGACAAAAAGCATTATCTGGAGGCCAAAGAAAGTGTGCAACCATCTGTAAAATAGAACGTATCTTTGGAAGGCCCCAACTGTGACTTATTTCAAATAAACTTTTCAGCAGTGAACAGGAGATGTCAAAGCCTAAACTATAAAAAGAAAGATAGCCATCATGTAGGAAAGGTAGCACAGTTTCCAGGGAAGATATTTTCAGAATCAGAATATTTTTAGTATCCAATTTCCAAATGTGTCTAACAAATTCCAGTACATTAGAAGATTTTAGCAGTTGGAATCCATCCCTCTGCCGGAAGGAGGAGTGCAAGAACACCGTTCTGCAAATGCGTTTTTGAATCTCTACGTTCAGAAGGCAGCAGGAGCTGGCTGCGCTGCAGAGGAGGGCAAGTCAAGAGCCGAGGGGGCAACAGAGCAGGCAGAGACAGGGTCCTCTACAAGAGACACAGTCCCACAGCAGCCACACAACGGAGCAGAGCAGATCTGGTGGCAGCAACCAGAGTCAGCACATCCCAGTGATCGCTACACAAGTTGCAGTGGTGAGGCAAGTCTGAGGTTAAGCCAGGAAGTCAAGCTGCAGGATCAGGATCTTCATGGTGAGGCACAGGCATGGCTGCAATAGTTCAGGAAATGGAGTGTCAGAATTTAAAAAAGCTCCTGAGTGATGCTGGGGAGCCCAAATGAGATTTCTTACAGCTTTCTCACAAAGCTGCCTACTCAGCAGCCTGACCCAAGGTCACAGCACTGCACCATGTCAGAGCTGGCCTTGAGCACAGGCTGCCAAACCCATGGGAGCAGGGCAGGGCTCTTGGCCCTCACTTACGTACTGGTCAAAGTCTGTGTCATATTCTCTTACATCTCCTTTTTCTGCATAGAGCTAGAGGATGACAGTGACACATCTGTCCTGAACACTGTCATAAAACCCGCTACATTTTCTTAATGCGCAGTGTAAGAATATGCCTCTCAACGTGATTGAAATGTGAAGGAGACCCATCTGGAAGTTAGAAATGGCGGACTCATACTAAACTTAAGTGAAGGCTATAGTATATTTATGAATCAAATACAGTGTTTCCAAAATACAAGTGGATGATGAGCCTGCAAAATCCTCTCCCACACACGTCAGAACATTGAAGCTAGCAGAGACAATTGTGAAGCAACATAATATTTGCTAAAGAGAAGAGAGACTCAATCCTAATTAACTAAAAATTACAACACCCACAAAGGGAGTTACGCATTGTTATACCTTTATAATGGAGACAGTCTCCGCTAGCATGTCCTCTAGTATAATGACTGTGTGGTTTTATATCTATATTTAATAAAGTATCTATATAGGTACTTGGTTCTGCAGCTTCTAAAACCTTAGTTTTTCATTTTGTCCTTCACTAAAGGAAAAATGAAACCATGTTTAAGAGTGCCTTTCATTCTAAGCCACTTTACAAAAACTGATAAAAAGCTATATATAGTGATTACTTCACCAGCCTTTGAAATGCTGACATCTTTGAGGTACAATAAATCAGGAAGTAAAGCCACATTATCTTTTCAACATGTGAGCCATAGCCTTTCCTCTTAAATGACAGCAGATGGACACCACTATTTTACATGAAAAAAAATCTTTGCATTTATTTACCCTTCCAAAGAAGTTATTTGCATACAATATCATTTGCCAAAAAACAAGTGGAGCTGAGCATGCTCTGCCTTGCTCCAGCCACTTTGTAGGCTGTTGGAGAAATTCTCTGAGGTTAGCAGTGCGTGGAAATAGCTAATCTTCAAGTCTGGTGTTTCCATCATTTTTGTGGGCAGCAGAATTCGGCAGAAGACTGTTTTCTAAACTAAGTGCGCAAAATGACCTGCATACTCCCTAGATAAAAAAATTACTCAAGGCTTGATATAAGGTAAACTCGATTCTACTTTTAATACTGCCTATTAGACAGCCAGAAAACAAACCATTAATCCATTGTCTAGAGTTCAAGACATTGCACTGCAAAGCCAAACATTTCTTTTCATGGCTTGTTGCAGAAGCAATAGAATTGCAGCTCTAGGAATCTTCAAAACCATGAATGAAGACTCACTTGAAATAATAAAATGCTTTGCTTAGATGTGGTTGTAAGTTTAAATGTTGCAAGACCCACCCTCAGGCAACATTGAGCAGGGAAAGCATTTTGAAAAGGCTCTGAGAATTCCCCTAAAACCATGGCATCCATACAGGCAGCAGATATACATCCAGCCCCACGTTTGGCCTGAGGTTATTCTCTGAGTGGATATGTAAACTCACAAGAATGATGGTAAGTAGATTATGGTGTCACCTCATGTGCCCAGAACCATAACCTTGGAGTAAGCAGGCAAACATGCCCTATTAGCTGTTGTTCCTGAAACTGTTCTTTAAGAATCATGTGAATATATTGTTGGGTTCTTAGTTAGAAGACATTAAAAACTGAGATAAATTTTCTTGGGCAAAATACACAGGTCTTCAGGATAGATTCTCAAACATCTAAAATGTAAACTCTTGTATTTAAAATATTCCTCTAGGCTCCCCGTGTAAATGCAAAATATGGAAATGGAAAGAAATAGCTACTTTCCAGGCAGTGAGTCATCTGATATTACCATAGATGTCTAAATAGAACATGTAAATCATGCCTGAGAAGTGTCTTTTTCTCTCCCTGGACTATAAAAAGCATCCAGACAACGGGCTTAGATGTAAATGTCTGCATTGTAGATGATTGAAGTGAGGTGAGATGTATCCACCACTGGAGTATGGGAAGATGCAGACAGTAAAGACAACAACAAAGACAACAGGTCAGGCTCAGGTTCTGAGAGTACACATCACCAATTTGTCACTAGATTTACTCTTCATTATGTCTGTTCTGCTGGTAGGTGATACTCCAGCACTAATGATTCTTTCCTCTTCCCTTTTGATCCTCACTGTAAGTTGCTGACAAATATTCAAAACAGTTTTAACAAGTAGATCAACTGTGTGCCAAGTATTTAAATGTGAAAAATACTTGAAAAAAACAATTTTTTTTTATTTATTAAGAAGTTATATATTTAGAAGGAAATAATTCTGCAACTTTTTCCTAAAAATTAATTTAATTGGTACAACATTAAACAACCATTTTAATTAACTGCCTGTGAGAAAAAGAATGGTCATGGTTGGGTTCTTTTCCTGCTTGACTTTTACATGAACAAGATGTTATTGAGCTGCTGCTCAAGATTCGCATATGATGACTTTTACATCCATATGGCACTTTGTGGGGGAGTTCACATTAACATTTCGGCTTGGATCATAAGCACACTTTTGAAGTAAACGTCCTAGTTGTCCCTGCTTACTATGAGTTTTGGTTAACATAACAGAGCAGTCTTGGGTCTCATGGACTGGATTCCTCTTGGGGGAAACTACAAGCTGCACTCCAGGAGTAGACCTAAAGTGTGACAACCACTAACAGATGAAACTAGAGCTAGTCTGAAGTGATCCGCATGTCCACATGTAGTGTGGACATCAACTCATGAGCACCAAATATTTTGGTCTACAGACCTGCACTGCCCCATGCGACTTGTTAAGATAAACATAGCCCATGTCAGGTTGAGGCTACAGTCTTGAAAACTGTCCCAGTATACCCTTGAGGGCCAGAGCTGAAGGACTAATATAGCTAGATCTTGTACTAATTAAAGGCTAGCACGATGCACGGCATGTTTCACAAGGAAGTTTTGCATTTTATTTAATGGTTACCAGCTGTAAGTAATGTACATGATTCTATCTCATATGTCCAAAGAGAAGACTGAACTTTTTTAATGCAGTGGAGGATCAGAAAATGTTTGTTCAACCATATTTGCCAATGCTACTGAAGCAACAGAGAACTCCCAGTGTTGTAGGAAGCAAGATTAAGTGTACAATGATGCAACATTCATCCAGCGTTCTGCTCTGCATCTGCAGCTCAGGAATTACCTTCATTTATCAATGATAAGGTGATCTTAATAAATCCCTTCATTACTTAAACTCTGCTTAAAGTACAAAACAACCAATGACATTATTTTAATCAAGAAAGACCAATTGCAATGTACTTTTATGACAGTAGCATTTTCTTGTCCTAAAAAAAAATAACCTCGGATATCTAAAAGCCACTTCGTCATGTCGTTGGTTTTAAGGTTAATGATTCTTGCTTTCTTGTGCTTCATTGCTTAACTCTGACCTGAAGGCTGGTAATCACTAGTGGTGTAATTAAGTGAGTGTTGTATCAGATGCTTACTGAGTAGGGACGCTTCTCCAGCAGAAGCATTTCCAGTTTTTAAACGCTACTTCATTGGTCTTATTGAGCAACTTTGGGTCTGGCAATAGGCATAGAGATGTTTTGATGTGAAATACAACTACTATAGCACTACGTTACATGCTAAAATATCTATCCGTACATTTTCACTCTTCAACTTGCATTCAGCAAGGAGACTAAGACACACATAAGTGGGATTTTCATTAGTATGGTCACAAAACCTGTTCAAGGAGGACATATACTCACATGCGAAAAATGAAGTGGGGGAAGGCTCAGCAATCTGTCTTTGCCTTAAGCATTTCAGTGTCTAAATGGGTCCAAGAAGAGTTTAGGGGTTTTAATAGATAAATGAAATGTACTGAATATTCACATTCCTATGGATTTATAGAAAGCTCATTACGTTGTAAAACTCAACATAAAATTTGTGTATTCCTTAATATCTCTAACTGCTTCTCCCAGACTGCCTTGTATTTCTCCGCAATATTAACTCTCAACAGCCACAGTTGTGGTGCTGAGAAAAAAAACCTGTGTGCCCACTGTCTGACCAAAACAGATAAAATGGGGAAAAAAGCTTTTGAACTCAAATTGAAGCCATTTCCCTCAGTACAAGAATTGATTCGAGTATCCAGCCACCAGCCTTCAAGAAATAAAATACTCTTTTGGGAACATAGTATCTTTAGATCTCCATCATTGGGGACAATTTAACTCAAAATGTCCACAGGCTAAAACTTATTTGGGGGATTAATTGACAAACATATGAACAGAGAGGTAGGGTGATGGAATAAGCAATGCATCTGAATGAAATCACAATAAATTAAGCAATTTAGGGTTAGGCAAAAATATTTATCTCCCATTTTTTTAATTGGTTTTACTCCTTAAATGCTATTGTGTTGGTTTGTTGTTGGCTTGTGCGTTTTTTAATTTATTTTATTTTTATTCAACACTTCAAAAAAATCAAAGGAAATTTGAAAATGAAGGGCTGGGGATATGCAAGAGGAGAAACTGTTGGGAGTAGATCCCTCCTGCAATTTTGTAGCTCTGTATGTTATTCACTTGCCATGACAGAAACACATGTGGACATCCTCTTTCTGACTCATTGCAACCCATGTTTGAAACCAGGCAAACCTCTTTTTCACCCCTATGTACAGGACTTAGATTGTACCACAGAGCTGTCTTGGACCAAACCAACAAGATCAATCCTTTCAGATGAAGCCAAAATGCAAGCTGTGCTCCAGCTCTGTCAGCCACCCATACCTCAGAACCAGACTAGCCCTGGTCCTAGGTAACACCACCGGATTGGGGACAGTGTGGACATGGGGCCCTTAGTACCCACCCCATGGATCTCTTCCCATTGTGCTAAACGACTTGCTCTACACATCATATCTCTCTCTCTCTCGTGTAGTGTTTTCTGCTTCAGATCAAGAAATACCATTGGGCCAGAGAGCGTGTCCAAGAATGAGCCCAGATAGATACTGACAGGAGGGATATTTAGCCCTTTGCTCAAGAAGCTCAGGGGGCTGTAAAAGTAAAATTGCCCCAATTCCCTGCTTCTTGGGCTATTATCCCTTCAGCAGGCTAGTTGAAGAAATGCTCTATAAGCATTGCAAAAATAATGAATAACTTCAGTTTTGGGCCAGGAGATATATTTTATCTGGAAATGACTATGTACTGAGGTGTCCCAAACATCTCCTTTCATTATTTTTGCTCCACAGAAAAATTTAGAAGCTTGTAATCATTCTCAAACGGAAAAAAAGGAATGTTTTAAAATATCAGCAATTTTCATAAAAATCAAGTTTCTGCCAGTTCTGTCAGGAACCAGTTTTGTGTAGATAGATCCACATAAGCACAGTTGCTAACTGCTGGATGAGAGCCCATGGAAGCAATGGCTGCGAGTCAATAGTCGCATTCCCTTCTGCCACTTCTATTTCCTACTGGGGAAAAAGATCATATAAACACCACATAATGGTTTATAAACCCACTAGTTTGCTGATCATCAGAAATAAATATTAGTAATTGTATTATTCCAATGACATATCAATGGATTTACAAGTCAAAGACTTAAAAATTACCTTTCCTTCCTGCAGTTGCACTGTATAGTGGAAATCGTACTCACTAAGGGCTGGAAGCTACACTTCTACAAAATTAACATTACAATATGCTATGCTGCGTACTCGTTTTAAAATGCAAAAAGATTGGATTAAAATAGTATGTTAAGGTATCGTTATTACTTATGAGTTCTTAAACATTAACACAGACTCTTGTTTTAAAATTCAAACATGTGAAGCAATGAGCGAAAATAAAATCTGGTATCTTTAGCACACACTGAATGAGCTTATCCATATTATGGAATAATACTGGTTTTACAAGGTCTGGCTAGTATGTGTTAGTTAGTTAAACCAGTGTTTTTCAGGCTCGTGCTTGCAGGTCACAGGTGAGGACTGTGCTAAACGTATTTACCACTGAGCTGGAAGGCTGCACAGTGCATCATGATCTGTGACAAATTGAGGACTGACAGTGGTCCTCCAGGAAGTTTGGGGACCAAGAATCACATGCCCCCGTGGCTTTGGCATGTAACAGTTCACATAGGTGTATAACAGTCTGGTGGGCTGACCTTGGCTGGACGCCAGGTATCACCAAGCCTCTCTACCACTCCCCCTCCTTAGCAGGACAGGGGGAGAGAAAATAAGACAGAAAAAAACACGTGGGTCAAGATAAAGGCAGTTTAATAAAGAAAAAGCAAAGCCCGCATGTGCAAGCAAAGGAAAACAAAAGATTTATGCTCTACTTCCCATCAGCAGGGGATGTCCAGCCACTTCCTGCACAGCAGGGCTTCAGCAGGCGTAGTGGTTGCTCCATAAGACAAACGTCATAAAAAACAAATGCCCCCCTCTTAATTTCTCTCAGCTTTTATTGTTGAGCTGACGTCATATGGTATGGAATACCCCTTTGGCCAGTTTGGGTCAGCTGTCCTGGCTGTGTCCCCTCCCAAGATCTTGCCCACCCCCAGCCTCCTTGCTGGTGGAGGGAAATGTTGGAGATACGGCCTTGATGCTGCGCGAGCGCTGCCCAGCAGTAGCCAAAGCACCGGTGTGTTATCAACACCGTTCTAGCTACTGAGACAAAGCACAGCGCTATGGGGGCTGCTATGGGGAAAATTAACTCCATCTCAGCCAGATCCAATACAAACAGTAACTATAAACTCTTTTTTTTGTAGACTAAGAAGAGAATTCATCTTCTCCAGGGCAATCACTTCATCCTCAAACAGGTGTCTTTAAAAGGCTTGGTAAATTGACTTGTAGACGTGGTAGTCTCCCTCCATTGACCACTGAGGGAGTCTTGGGGGACTTACACAGGGGGTACTAGATTTAGTCACTACAGCAGTGACTATGTAGACATAAGGACATAAGGACTCAAGTCATTGCTGACAAAAAGACCCGACTAAACCAAAGGTCTTCGCTCCTGTTTCAGACACAGATTTCCCAGTGGAAGGTCTGGAGGGGTTTGCTCTCCGCAGCCCGGCTGCAGACAGCTCAGACACCCCTGCTCTCAGCCACAGCTTCTCCACCACCTCTTGTGAAGGGGCTGCCCCTCGCCCAGCGGCTTTGGGAAGGGAGAGGGAAGGACAGTCCTGCCCCACAGCTCTCCCCCACCGCTGCCCAGGCCCACGCATGGGGTACGTTCTTCCTCGTGGTTCAGGGAGCACAGTCCCACAAGAGGCCATGGCAGGCATGGGGGCTGCCCCTGCAGGGGTGGGCCGTGGTTCTCCTCTGGTAACGCAGCCAGAAGTGCCTGTGTCAGCGCAAGCACCTTACCCGACCGTTTCCACCTAAAGCCGGCCTCCCCGCCTCCCGAGAGCAAGGCCAGCGCAGCCGTGCTGGCAGCCACACGGCTGAGACAGAGGAGCCCCGCAGCCTCGCGTGCCCCGGGGGAAGGAAACACAAGCACGCAACTCGGTCGGGAACGCGGCTTTACCCTGAATCAGCACGGGAGTTTTCCTTCCTGCAGTCCCACAGGGCCAGGAAAACCTCTCTCTCTGCACGGCACCTTCCAGGGAGGACCCTGAAATTGAGGCGAGCTGCTACTAGTGTCAAACACATCCACATTTTCTAGAAATCTGCTTTTTGTCTGGGTCCGTTTGGACCCAGGTTTCTCAGTGCACTACAAATACAACCCGTGCACTAGCTATTGTACAGCTAATATAGCTAAATCCTGTCTAACGGGACTTCAGTGCTTAACACTCGTAACTGCATCCTTGCAGAGGATGTTTGACTCGAGCACTCGTCGGGTTCTGAAATGCTTCTGCTTCCAAGCTGCAATATTTAAAGCTCTCACATCAACCATGAAAAGAGTTTAATTGAATGAAAGAAAGTTAAGATTAAAACTTATACACATTTGTTAAAATAAAAAGTAATTTAATCTGGTATTTGCCAGTTAAAAATACACTTTTACAATTACATTTTAAATCTCTAGAGAAGCTAATTGGGTTAATTCGGATAATTTTTAAAGCTTTTCCTCAGTGGAGTCAATTTTAATTTTGGGATTAAATGAACAGCTAATAGAGACATTTAGATTTTTTTCCCCTCACACATTTCATGTTTGCTTAAGGACTTTTTCTTAACAACCACCCTTTCAAAATCGCACTGCCTTCAATGAGCATTTAGAGAATGTGTGACTTATTAAAAACTTAAAACAAGCCCTAGGTTATTACATTTGCATCCATGCTTTGAAACCCTTGCTTTGAGAAATGGCTTTGCTAAAAGAACGTGTTTTCATTCGCTGGTACTACTTGCTTGCATAAAGACTAAAGGGTTTTACTATTTTTTTTTTAATTTAAAAATTGTGCACTCGTCAGCACCTACTGATGACATACTTGGTACTAACAACGCTACTACAACCAGATGTAGTGTACTTTATATCACAGTGACTGCATATGCTCCATAGAAGACAATTCTTCAGCAGAAAGAAGCACGAAATCAAAATTATGTAAAATACTGTGCAGAAAAGAAAAAAAGCTTGTCTGTGGACTCTGACTCTTTGAAAAATCACCTTGGAATATTCCCTCATAGTAGAAACAGTTAACCCTCCTGTTAAGCTTGCAATAAAGCCTCATTTAAAAGTTTTCTAGACAGTGGTTTATCTAGGATTAAGTGATCTGTAATGTCAGGTGAATAAACAATTGATCCATTCTGGAACAACCTGAGAGATTTTTTTCTAGCCTGATCCTTCTGACACCCACATCATCCATTTACTGCTTCCAGTGTGTCGTGGTTTAACCCCAGCTGGCAACTCAGCCCCACGCAGCCGCTTGCTCGCTCCCCCACGGTGGGACAGGGAGAGAATCAGAAGAGTAAAAGTGAGAAAACTCGTGGGTTGAGATAAAGACAGTTTAACAGGGAAAGCAAAAGCCGCGCACGCAAGCAAAGCAAAACAGGGAATCCATTCACCACTCCCCATGGGCAGGCAGGTGCTCAGCCACCTCCAGGGAAGCAGAGCTCCGTCACGCGTAATGGTTTCTTGGGAAGACAAACACCATCACTCCGAATGTCCCCCTCCTTTCTTTTTGTTCCCCCAGCTTTACATGCTGAACATGACGTCATATGGGCTGGAATATCCTTTTGGCCAGCCTGGGTCAGCTGTCCCAGCTGTGTCCCCTCCCAACTCCTTGTGCACCTCCACTTGCTGCTGGGGTGGTGTGAGAAGCAGAAAAACCCTTGACTCTGTGTAAGCACTGCTCAGCAATAACAAAAACCTCTCTGTACTATCAATCAACACTATTTTCAGCACAAATCCAAAACAAAGCCCCATACTAGCTACTGTGAAGAAAATTAACTCTATCCCAGCAAAAACCAGCACACAGTCTTTGGTAGTCTTTTCTATAACTCAGTTCAGTTCTGCAGCTTCAATTCAATCAAAAAATCATGTCAGGGCTCAGAGTTATAATAGCTGAAATTACGAATGATGGTCATTTGTTACACTTTGAGTCATATTTGTCTTCTGGACCTCAGCTTTCCACTGAAGACAAATTCTTGAGGTTTTTATAACAACTAAAGGAAAAATGATTTTTTAAAAAATTTTTATGGAAACTTAGTGCATCTTGATATTTATCCACCTTCCAAGTCTTTCCAAATGGTCACATATTTCACAAGACTTGTAGCCAAAATCACAAGAGCTGTCAGCACTGACATTTAGCCATCAACATTACAGGGTGATCAATTGCACAGATACGTATGAGATCATTAGCAGTATAGAAGAACTGTTCGGATATTTTTTCTTATTCCTTTTGGGTTAGGTCCAGTAAAGGATTTAACGGTGGCAACACATGACTCTTAGTCTGACTTCCAGAATGGAATCCAGAGCCAGATACCTAAGCTCCATCCAAAACTTGAGATAGGCCACTCAGTGGGAAGAACTAAGACTCCTGAACAGTGATGAGAAGCCCGGTCCCTCTGTTCCACTACATCCTGCCTCTCCACAGCTAAATTCTTGTGAGGCTGCTGAGCCTTAATCCCTCCTGGGAAGGGAGAAAACAAGAAAGTGAGATGCGTCTGCCTCAAATTTCCACTCTCTTTTTGACGTCAAACAGAACATATAATAGTTTACAGTCATATGGGCAGAGAAATTTATCCATGGGTCTTTCTGAGAAAAATAACTACTTGTAGAGTGAAAGCCCACCTGATGAGATCTGTAAGGGTAAAAAAAAAAAAAAGCATCCACACAACATCAGGACTGAGTGCTTACCCCAGCAGGCTGCCTGGTTTGGACACATGATGGAGAAGGGTTTTTGCCAATTTCTGTTTAGCTTGGGAAACCCCATGGCAAGTGTAGTCACAGTGAACATACTCCCAAACCAGATGATACACACGGTTCCAGATACAAAATGGGCAAATGAGAGCTAGAGTATAATACAACCAGTTAAAATATTGTGCGACAGCAATAGCTGTGCATACTATTGCCTTCAATGTATCCAGCCATAAACAGTATCATAAGGATCTCACATTTCTTTCACAAGTAAATAGCAGTGGTAGTGAAGTCAAAGATGAGATTATATCCAGTTGTATATACAGAAAAATTGATTTTTTAAAAATTTTTTTAGACACAAAGGCTGATCTTGGACACATTTGCTAGACAAGACGCACACAGCGAAGTCAAACTCAATTAAAAAAATAAAGCAAGACATTATTCTTCAGCGATTGGGTTGTGTGAGCAGGAGGAAAGAGACGATATCATCCTGCCAGTTTGAAATCAATAGGAACTTGGCCAGCCATCCTAGGGCTTCTTTTTTGCTGTCTTCAAGGGGATCAGTTTACTAAAATAATTATTTAATCCCATGTGCTTCAGGAATACTGGGTGTTTGAAGATCAGGACGTTTAAATCCTGGGCACTGTGAATCTAACACTTTAAGCACATTCGGAAGTTCATAGCATAGCATTCAACCTTTATCTGGTCAATCATACTTTCTTGTTATGTGCACCAAACGATGCTATGATCCAATTCAGATATTTATGCCAGAAATTGAATCATTTTACTTAACAAACTGTCTTGTTTGGAGTGTGAACAAGTCATGAGTTCCAACTCCGCAGGCCAGAGGAGATTAAAAACCAGTATATGTATGGTTCATAAAAACGTAAGAAAACTTGAAAATCATGGTGCATTTCTTCCATGTGCTGACCCAGTGCTACAGATGTTTGGCTTTTGCCAAAGTAGTATCATTCTGATACTACTCTGAGTCCAAGATGGCCACCAGCTAGCTGATGTCTTTTTAGTGGCATCTTCTTACCAATCTCAAACTGCAGGTAACAGTGACAATACCTTAGCTTAAGCACAGCAAAGGACCTTGCTGCAGTGGGTCAAACCAAACAATCAAATGCAGGGCTGCAAAGCATTAAAGTTGTTATAATTAAAAGTAAAGCAAATTCCTCTCCCCTACTGCCTGCACACCTTTACTGTGAAGGACAATCCTCTGTCAGGTTCTCTAAGCACACACACAGATTTCGTGACTGCACGTTTTCCCCTTTTTCCTACCAGAGCAGATGGGGGAGTCCTGGGCTGTGGCTCACAAGCCTGACCAGACTGAGACACATGTACAATTTGTAAGTTATATTTTCAGCTGTGGCTCCTGACATCTACCAGACAAGCATAGATGCTCTTCTTTGTTTTTCAGATATGGAAGCAGAAAGTTTTTTACCTGAAAGAAAAGTACGCAAAGTCTTATGGAAAGACCGTAGCAGGAGTGGGCTGGGACACAGGACATCCTTTGTCTCCCGACTCGGGGCCACACTCAGGTACCTACAACACATTCCTTTCTCATGCTGCTTCACCCATCCATCTGGCCAATCGTGTGCTGACATTGACGTGAGAGGAGATTGTATAAGGTCTTTTGCCAAGATCACTTTAAGAAGGTACCAGGGTTACAGTCTGATCCATTTCTCCAAATTACAGTCAGTCGAGTATAAAGTTTCACCCGAAACACCCTTCCCCACAGTGTACAACCAGGTGTAATACAACTGCTTCTCAAGTGGCCTCTCAACATCTGGTAACAGGACCTGTGTGAATAGTTCATACAGGCTCAGCATCCCCTTAGGAATGAGAAGAGCTTTGTCCTTGAGCTTCCTCCAGAAACAAGAAAGTTTGGGAGAAGACTGACATTGAATTTTAAGAAATACTGGTATAATTTGGAAAAAATAAAAAAACAGCAAAGAGCTAATTAGATATTAGAAGGTTAAAAAGGATGACCTAGAGGGATAGGCTGGTATCGATCGCACACAAAATGATGGAAGTCTGATAGGGATGCCATTTACCATGAGTAAGAGTATGGCAGCATAATTAATGCCATTCAGTAAGAATTATGGAGAACAGATTTTGTCACACAAATACCATTACTGGAAGAGATTAGAAATTTAGGTGATAAAGGTAATTATACTGACATAAAAGGTTTTGACAGGGTATTTTACATAATGCTGCAGGACTTTCTGTTTAAAAACAAGTTTTGTTCAAAAAAAAGTGTAGAGTTATAAGAAAAATAAGATTTAAAAACTTCATAAGATTATCTAGTTCATCATCCAATTGCAGGTGTTTGACTATAAAATGGCTTTCAAATGGAAATTGGATTTATACATTTCTAAACAGAAGTATTTTAAATGGTATTGCACAGAGCTTCTGTTCTTGGCTCAACACTATAAAATACCTTTATTATTGAAGCGAATACAAAAGAATCACTGCAGCTCAAGTACAAACTCTGCCAGCATGCTAAATGAAAAGAAAGGGTCAGCTCAACACAAAGACTGTGGTGCTAGAAGTGCTAGTTTTGTTCAAAGAATATAGGTCAAACATCCAGATATGGAAAAGCAGTATCCTGTAATTTAATGACTTGGAGAAGAATTCTAGTTTAAGAGAAATAACAAATGAAAAATAAGCTCATAACATGAGTGTGCTATTATGAGGGCTAGCATGATCTTCAGATGTGTAAATAAGAATGAATCTGCCAGAAGTAGGACGATTGCATACTGCCTAACTGAGGAGACATAAATGGGATTTTTTTTCCACAGCATTTTTCATCAGAAAATTCAATGTGAATTTAAATAAAACAGTTTAGAAAAAAGTGGGGAAAGGTTTTGTTTTTCATGACACTTCTGTTTTTAAATATACTTGGTTTGGTTTAAAACTTAATGTGCCTTTTATACTTTAGGTAACATCATATCATATGAAAAAATAAAAATTTAAAAATATTAAAAGTCAAACTGTAATGAAATGTTTCATGTTTGCTGTAAGATTACTTTTGATCCCACAGTTGTAGAAATTGTTAAGATCTTCTGGTTTTGTTCTGATTTAGGAGAGGGAATCTCTGAAATCCCAAATTTTCCACCAGCTGAGATTGTTATTCAAATATTGGAATCTGAGTCCACTATCAATATTTTAAGAATATAGGCAGCCAAGAAATGTTATAAGCAAGCTGCAAGAGTTACACTTCTTCAAAACACAGTTCGAAAACAAGGATTTGGATGTTTCCTTAGCTTACTAGACCAACAGAAGCATAACAAGACCTAACATGAGAACCACACACCAAACAAATTCCATTTAAAATTAAGTGAACATTTATTAGCAATTAGAACAACTAAATTGCAAGTACCATAAATCATTCGTTATTTAGAGCCTTTAAAGGCACGCTTGTAGCTCAGTTACAAACTTAGGACTCGATGCTGAATTTCTGCGGGCAGGTCCTGCAGCTTGTACGGTGCCGGAGGTCATCATAGAGCCTGGGGTTAAGCCTGTGCATATGGGGAAAGAAACAAAACAGCAATCAGGCACTGCTCCGGTCAGGCAGCTGCCTTCCCTAACCAACACGCATCCATGAGAACCAGTGTTGGCTGCCACAGGGTCCGGCGGGGGGACAGGCACCAGGGTCTGCAGCACGAAGCACTTGCTGAAGACAAGAGATGAGCCGCACAGAAGGAGATATTCTGAAACAAGCGCAGCCGTACATCTCCAGGTGCGGCACTATGGTCAAAGCATTTTTAATCTCCTCAACCTTTCTATGAAAGAGCTAAAAAGACAAAAAAAAAAAAAAAAAAAAGACGAGCAGACTTTTTTAAATGGTAAAAAATAAAATTGCAGGGGCAGTTGTCTGAACGGGACCCACTGGGCAAAATTATTTCAGTCCGCAACTCAGCACTATCTCTGGGGTAGCAAAGAGCTAAAAACAGAGAACAAAAAGGAAAAGAGAAACAACACACACTGCCCTCCAACAGACTGAACATTAGACGTCACAAGAAAGACCCCCTCCCGTGCAGATCACTGGCATCTTGCTCTGACTCAGCTTCTTCCCTGCCAGTCGGTCTTTCGGCAAGCGTAAACTGCAATCTTAGCTTTTTGAAAATATCTCATATTCCTGATAAGTTATTTCTCTTAAATCCACTGCTGTTGCCCTACAGCTTCAGATTAAGATGTACATTTTCACACATTGCTCATCTTTGTATAACTCGTGTTTCAGGAAAACAGACCTATTAAAATAGAAAATATAAATACAGATGAAATTTTGATGCTGTATTGGAGTAGAAGAAATCTTTCTTAATTTAAGCAGAAAACCTCTTACACAATAGATCAATCATAAACAGATGTTTCCATTAGTATCAGATAAGCAATCATCTTCCTGATGTATTAGAAATTCAACAAATACAGCTAATCTGCATCTATTCACCTCTCTCTATCCTTAGACTGCAAGATCTCAGACCAGAGACTGTCTTTTCCTGAATGTTTGGAAAGTGTTCAGTAAATTGTGGGCACTGGCATAAATAAATAATAATACCATGGCCACTGGGGACATTTAAGTAAAATTACACTCTGCTTTAACTACTAAGTTTCTCTTCCAAAATCCCAAATGAACAATGATGATCAGAACCCTGGTTTTCATTTATCTTGTTTCATTAGGAGTTTCCTTCTAGCAAAATAGAACTGTAACCATGTAAGTCCGGTTCATATATTCTTTCCCCAGGCACCCAGCGATGCTCAGGACAATCCCTCTTTCCCAAATGCTGTGGGACAGATTCTGTTCTCCCTGCTGCTTCTAAGTTCTTGTTATTTTCTTTTGAAAATACAGTGTCATCCAGAACTTAAGAAGAAGAAACCCAAGTCATCTTTGGGGAGTTGTTTATTGTGCTTAAGGGATGCTTAAGTCAACAGATGAGGCAAGGGAGTCATTGCATGGAAAGAGAAGTCACCAAGGAGCCAGCCAGCCCTCAAGAAGAACAACAAGATCTTTCCAGGGAAGAGGAGGCCCGATAGAGTTTGCTATAACTCAGCAGGTCACTGAGCTGGTTAAAGCAAGGACTCAACTGAAAGAGCAGTTCCTGACTTTCTTCTTTCACGTCCTTTTTGTCTAAGTTATCTCAATTTGAAAATGTAATTTTCTAGTGTTTATTCAAATAAAGTTTGTCTTGAGGTTAAAAAAAACAAACAACCACCTTTAGTCTTTTGAGAGCATTTAATACAAGAATATAATACAAACAACATTATTTAATATAGGACTATAATATAAAGACTGTGATGCAAGGTCCCATCACACGCTACAGGGACAGAAAGAGGACTGCCCTTAGTGCTCTCCCCATCACGGGAGCAAGGATGGAGTCTTTCACGCTGGGAGGCTTCACTGCTGTCAGAAGTGGAACAGTAAGTGTGAAAGAAGGAAAAAAGTGGAAAAATAGGAGATACTTTGAATGATAACAGGCCTCCTCACCTCCCCACACACCAAATGTCCTCCTGCGGGGAGGACAGGTGCAAAAAAGAACAAACAAAAGAGAAAGAAGAGGGAAAGCAAAGGAAAGTACCCAAGGAGAACAGTGAAAAGTGAAATGAAGGATGAAGGAAAGCTGGGAATCATGATATCACTGGCAGCAAAAGCAGAAAAACAGAGCACAAGAACTACATGAGAAGGTTTTTCCTTCCTGTCATCCAGACAACACAGTTATCCCAAACTGAGTCAATTAACTTCTTGTGATACTGAGTGAGTTCAAGAGTGAGGAGGCAGCTATTGCTCTGATGAGATGACATGAGATCAGCTGAGGCAGGTGACAAAGGTTGGAGACAAATGTTCCAGAACAATTGGAAATAGTATAAAATGCACATCATGCACCAAAACAAGTAGTCTTCCTTGCAAAATTATATTTTCAAAAAAAGAGGAAGATGGCATAAATGCTCAACAACTCAATAACCCCCAGCACCTGGAAATGAGATGTGCTTTTTAGAAAGTAGTTTCTAATGCCCTCTGATCTCCCCATGAAAAACAAAGTTAGAATGGGGCAATGCTATAAGGTAAACATGGATTTTGATGGTACAGCCCCAATTTTTAACTTAAATAAAAATTCGATAGTTTAAACAAAACAAAAAAAGAAACCTCACAAATGCCCTTTTCTTTAACTACAAAGGTTATTCCATTTAAGTATGTGGGACCTGCTGCCAACTGACATAAACTGTATCTCAAAAGAGACATTATAGTTGGGGGGAGAGTACAACATCACAGACTTTCTTTCCTTTTCTTCCAGTGTACCAGCCAATTTGTCCTTTGCAAACAGACCTAAACAACATGCAACAGCAAGTTCTCCTTTCCTCAGAGGGGAGGAATAAAGGCTGAGATCTATGTTTGGAAGTAGTGATTCTATCCATGACTAATACTTTTTCAACTTCTGCATCCTTCTAGATGTCACGATTATATATTTCCCAAAATTAAATAGACAGAATTAATTAACGTAGATACATAAAACCAGGAGAATGTAAAAATGACAATCCTGTGGCCAGAAAATTCTCAACTCAGGAATTTAGGTTTGCATCTATCCCAGAGCATTGCCATATATGAGTAAGCATCAGAACAGAAGGATGTGTCACATGGGGTTCTCCAGGGGTCTGTCCTGGCTGCAATACATTCCAGTATTTACTCCATGATTCAGAGAATGCATATTAAATTTGCAGATGGCAAGAACCTAGAAGGAAATTAAAGTATTGCAAAGGACAACATAATCTTGACAAAAATAGCAATAAGGTCTGGGGAAAAAAAACAGAATGCACCTCACCAGGGACAAACTGAAGTTGTTATAAAAGCAGATGAACCAGACAAATACAGAACAGGAAATATCTGATTAGAAATCAGTTCTGCAGAAGCAGACCTTGAACTATACCAAACAGGAGGTGAACATAAGTCAACATAAAGATATTGCAGGTTTCTTTAGGTATCAACAGGATTCTGCATGCACCTGAGAGCCGGAATATAGCATGCCTAAAAGGTGGAAAACCCGTTCTGGTCTGCACTACAAGTCACGGCTGTGATACTGCCTTGTTCTCACAATACAAAAATAAATAAGTAAAAACTCATGTGAGCCAACTAGAAGGAACGCAGAGGAGAGATGCAAGAACAGTCCTAGGAAACATGGCCCTGGAGAAAAGGGCCCTGGAGAAAAGATGGAGCAGTCAGTTTTTGAATCCAAAGAACATAAGATTAAGACACGACTTACTAACAGCCCTCAAGCACATAAAAAACTGCCGCAGGGAAGGATTGAAGACTTAGTTCCCCATGTCCATCCAGGAGAGTGGAAAAAGTAACGGGCTTAAATTTTAACAACAAGGTTTCCACTTCAAGACAAGGGAATTTTCTCTGTCTGCAAGAATAATGAAATGTGGGAACGGATTGCCTGAAGAAGAGGTCAGACAAACCTTCCTCAAAAAAAGACAACTGACCTTGCCTTAGAGTAAACTCCAAATGTCCCTTGCAGCCCTATCATTCTCAGCTTGCCTATATATTACCAAAAAAAAAAGTTAACATCCTGCATCCTTTAAAAGCAATATCTTCATCAGGACTAGCCAGCCTCTTCCACTGATCAGATAACCGTGCCTTGCCATGTTCTCCTCCTTCTCCCCACCCCAGATTAGCACATAGGATTTACTTGCTCCAGAGTGGCTGCCTCTGCTCTCCGACTTCCTGAGCATACACCAGGGCTATTGCTGCTTTCTCTAAGCAACGCTCTACAGAGGATACAAAAGCCTTAATGGATGATTAATAGCTAGCTTTCAAGGCTTAATGATTTGGCTTAGAAACTACATCTTATAGATCAGTCAGCTAATCTAGATCTTGGCCAGCTTCTCTTCTGCTCTTTCCAATGGACAGAGTGAATATTCAGCTCAACATCTCTCATGCCTTCAATCATTTTTTTCCATTATTAATCATCTATTCAGATGACTATACCCAAGTTGCACCACTTTGCTCAACAGACCATGACTAGCGCATTCCCAATGGATAAGCAGAGAAACATTAAGCATTGATCAAAGCAAAATGTCGCTAGAGACACTGAAATAATTCAGGAATTAGACCAGTTTTCCACTTCTGTGTATTTTGTTTTCCAGTTTTCAGCGCTGCAATGATGAGACTGCATTATCTTTAAGGGAGAACACACCATTTTACTACATGTTGGCTAATGTATACAATTTCAAACAGCAGAAGTTCTTTCCTTCTGTTACTGGAAGAAAGATGAATAATAACGTTAAAATTAGTTACAGACAGTATGTGGTAGATGGACTGTTGCCATATGGTGGTTATGTAAATTAAACGACAAAATAAAGATCTAGCATTTATAAGCAACTTTTGCACACTACAGAAACCCAGTCTGCCTGTGCAATACCGGCTAGCCTCCAGTTATGGAAAAAGATGACATAAAAAAATTGTTTTTTCCAAGACTCTGAACAATTATTTCAAGGAAAACACTAACTTCTTTTCCTAACATACAAAGAATATTACATCCAGTCACCACTTTTGTGTGTTATACAAAGTAGTCTTGTTCTCCAATTAACTTAAATGTCTGTTTTCACTTGGGAATATGATCTCCCAACAACGTATGGTTGTGTTGCCTCTCTGGAAAGGTGCGTGGCTGTGCTTTGTGGGTGACTTAAATGCCCAAACTTAGGTCAAAGATGATTTCTGACTGGAGGCCATCAAAGCCAGGTACCTTCTTCCTTGACTAGATTTGGGACCAGATCTAGGATACTCTATGTACCTGTCATTGATACATAAAATGGGGGCTTCAGACGGGTGGGCAAGATGCTTTCCCATCACCATTGCTCAGTAAACTTTAAATACATTCTAGAGGCAGCATTTCAGATTCAATATGTAGCTATCATGTAGCAAAGTGTTGATGCACTTACTATGTATTTGAATTTAAATAATTTAAAATATTTCAGTTTTTTATTATTTCAGCAGGCAGGGGCAATAGGTATCAAGAGAAACAGATAATTGGATCAGAAATCAAAACACAGTTTCTTCTAAAGCCGGGTCACTATAGTAAGAGACCAACTCTCATTGCTCAGGTTATAATGAAAGCATAGCACCTGCTATGCAAAATAAAAGTTGAAATTAATTATGGTATATAACAGCTTCACGAATCCTTGACATACAGCACAGATTTGATTCAGGACTCCTACTGTCCCACCACACAAAACCATGAATATTTTTTCTCTAACCATATGCACAGAGGCTAATTAAACACAAAATCCTTTTTGCTTACTGAAAAAGAAGTCTTCAGGCTTTATTAGAAGAACAGGAAAGTAATTAACTAAAGATTAAAGGGGGTCCATCTGCATGAAGCATGATAGAAATTGCCAAAAGGAGCAGGAGACAGGTAACAAAGGATACAACAAAAGAGAGAGTGGGAAAGAGAGAATGAGCAATAGAAGCTTAATATTAAAAACATGACTGTAGATCTTTTTCCGTAACCAGTTGGAAGCCAGCCAGAGGGGATAGGTCTAATGTAGGCACAAGCTTAGGCAAAAGTCTATGGCCTCTGCTATTCGGGTCAGGTTACCTGATCATAATGGTCCTTTCCAGCCTCACAAATCTACATTACACCTGTATGAAGACAGAAGTGAATACTAAGCATAAAATCAAGGAATGGTGTAATCTAAATCAAACTAAAAACCTTACACTATCATGATAGCGGAGGCAGAATGTAAAAGGCAAAATGTAAAAGATATTTTTCTTGATATCTCTATCCAAGTACATGCCCCTCTATCAGTCTTCACAGGAAATGACATATCTCATAGGGAGTAGCTGCTTGGCATCTTTCTGGAGAAAGGCTACAGGACTACTCTGCCAAAATTATCATCTTCTTAGAACCTTCCATCATAGGTTGCACTGGGTTTATAACATATGATCTCCTATACAGATTTCTAGCACTGGAGCATTATTTAAAAGCCGCAAAAGCTACACAATCCTGTCTGAGTGGATCTAATGCAGCTATTTTCCAGCACAACTCGATGGAGGTGGTGTGTCCCTACTTAAAAGATGTCTGTATTAATACAACCGGGTCTTTTGCCCTATGAAAAATTGCAATACATATTAACTGGCTTACTTCTGTCAACATAAAAATTGGCATATATCTGAAGTATCCCCTTGTAGTGGATACTACTAGTTTGGGAAGGAGAAAAAAGGGAGGTATGATCTCATTAAGAAGGTCAGTAAGTCTCAGTGGGATCCCAAGGTCTTTTGACATATGCTGCTAGAGTGGTCAGAGGTCCTGTCATGAGCACACACATTAAAGTAGATATTAGATCTACTTCAAAGTCTGTTTTGATGAAAAGATGCAGATGCAAAGCATGCAGATGAGCATGTCATATGCCTCCTGCAACACCATTAAGGTATTTGTCTGCCTGGAGCTCCATGGGAGATCCCGTCCCAAAACAGGTGCTGCTATGCACCACACCATGGCTCACACACTCTCAGCGAGTTGGGGGAAAGCCGTCACCGTGGGGCCTCTTGGGGCTCATTGAAAGCTGAGTGTCCCTTAAGGATAGCAGCTAGCCCGGTGGATTAGCTGGCAATGAAACTGTGACAGTGAATTTGGCCGGTGGAGCATCCTGTTCATTTCCCCTGCAAATAAAAATAGTCTGCAAGTTGGATAAACAGCTCCTCCGTAATGACTGTAACTGGCCATCACTGATATTACCAGAAACACAACAATAGCCCTAAAAGAAGAGCTTATTCCCTTGAAGAGATCAATTCTCTTTTCTCTTGAGACAAAATGGAAGAATTTAATGCAATACAGCATCTTCTTATTTAAAAATGGCAGGGCACCATTAATGTATAAGAAACTACTGAATTTCTGCTGTTTTCAGCTTGAACAGAAAGATCTGCAAATCTCAAGTGAACAGCAAGGACTAAAAGTTCATGCTGGTACTGGTAGCATTTCACTTACCTTAAAGCAACACATAGACTGCAGTAGGAAAATAATAATCTATTCCAACATTGATGCAATACGTGAACACCTCCCTATGCCGTCAGATGTCTGTTAAAATCATCTGGTTGCGAGGTATACGCTGTAACTGCAACAGCTATATAGGGACAACGGTGGGATGGATATGAGGATGGAATGATCCTCCAACTAAAGCTCTTCAGAGCCTGGAGCATACTCTTCAGCTTGAGCTACCTGCATATCTCCAAGCTTCGAAGGAGCAAGAGAGCTGACCTGGTTGAAAGGCCTGTCTGAAAGCAGAGACAAAAGAGGAAGAGCATTCTTGGGAGTCACAAACAACACATCTTTCCTCATTCTCACAAAAGGCCATGGTGTCGAGGAAGTTGGCGGAGACACTGCATTAGCAGCAGGTGCTGTGGGCAGCAAAGGGCTGGGGTACATCAGGAACAGCCCCGGGAGCAGCACACATGGGGCTGCTCCGCAGTTCAGGACGAGCTGCGAGCTGGGGTGACCACGGTACTGGTGAGCCAGGCCGTCTCCTCACTGCCTCAATGCACTCCCACAGTACCCATGCAGCACTAAGTTTTGATGGGCAATTTAAGCATTTAGTACCTTGATTCAAGATTTCAGGATGTTCAGAATTGCAGGTATAACCGCTGCAGAGCGCTCATTTGCAGCAAACCCATCATTTCGCATAAGCATTACATTTAAGCTGTGCACTGGGTGGATCCAATAAATCCAACACAAAGTGCTACAGAGCACTCGCACGTGCAAATGGGCCCGCAGACAACCTATCGGCATCCATGCGTTAAATCCCGCGTGTCCTGAAGAGGTCTGATTTGACTGTGTACAAGCGGAATAACTGAGCTCACTGAACACGTTTTAAACAGTATACATAAACATTTATTCCCAGGCAAAATTAGATGCCTGAAAATGAGTGGCTCTGATGTGGCACTACTGGCTACAGCCATCATCCAAGAGACAGAACAGTCACTCTGCTGTACACTGACTTGTGTATGCCTCATTGTAGCTACCAACAGAGTGTTGTATTCCCTGCAGCTACTGCTCAGAATGTGACAGAACCCAAGATATTTTCCCTTTAGGGAGGGGAAAAAAAAGTGAATGTAATTATTTGGAAAATAGATTAATTGTTTTTTATGATTATTTTTCTTTGGCAGAGGCTTTGCTAATATGAAGTTAGGTAGTTGTCTTTACCAAAAGCGTTAAGGAGATGGTATCTATCTGTAGACATGACACGTGTTTCTCCTTTCCGAATGATGAGTTTGGGACTATAATAGGATTCAAGGTCTGAAGGCAACATGTTTACAGATGCTAAATAACGTAACAATGCAGACATTTCTATTTATGATATCTCTTCCACTATCCCCAAGATAAAGCTTCTGCATTTTAAAAGGTGGATGTACTTTTGTTGTCAGTGTTTTGCTTTTTAAATGGAGAGATAAGTTAAGTGAAGCTTGGAGGAGGTAATAGACATTAATAAAGTACAATTCCTCTCTTGATATTCAGTAAGGGATTAAATAACACCACTGAGCTTAAATGTTATTGAGCTGCACAGGTTCTTGATGTGCCAATTTTGAGAGAGTGTCTGAGCAGATGCCACCTAACACTGTTACAATGCATTGTCCCCAGCTATCCTACAGCCCCAGGGACAAGAATGAATGCAATCGCACAAACTTGAAGTCTTTGTCCTTATAAACATCATTCCAGAATTTCAAATGCCACAACCTCAAAACTCTTTACAGAAATCACATTAATGCTTCATTCCTATGTCACAGACTTGACCAAGGCTGACCTTCCCACAGTCATTTGTCTTCATTTTTAGACTATCCACCTCTTTTTACAAGGATGCGTTTACAGAAACCGGCTACACTAAAAAAACTTGTGGATTTGCCATCTCCAAAATCTTTGTCGAGCCTTCTCTCACGATAGCAAACTGTGTGCTGCCATCTCGCGGCTACTTCAGCAAGCATCACCCCGGTAAACCGCTGCTGCCATTTAGCCCCACAACCCCAGCTCACTTGGGTGACAATAAAAGGCAACACTGGAAGTGTCTTTTTAGAAAAGAAGTTACGGTGCAAACTGATATAACTGATTTTCATTCGGTCCTCTGAAAGTCGGACCAGCAGGAGCTCAGATGATGCAGTCCGACTGCCCACCTCGCCCTTTCCAGCCTAGGAAAGGACCTAGAGGTGCACGTGGGCTCCAGGCATCACTGGGTTTCCTCTGAACCAGCTCCCCATCCACATTCAGGCTCTCTGCTCGAAAGCCACTGCGGACCTGGCACCTGCTGCACCTGGAAAGCCTTATCCCTCACGGGCTCCAAGCTGCTCTGCCCAGTTTTCTTCATGCCCACCCCTCACTCCAAGATTTTCTGCTGCTCTGTTTGCAGCCACCGCTCCAAAAGCCAGATTCCTTCCTAGCTCAGGGTCTTCCCACTCCTCTCCCGACATCTCCCTGGTCTGGGGAAGAGGACATGGCAGTAGATAGACACAGCTTAATAATAACCATAGCCCCAGTTCCCTTCCTGTTCACACACAAACCACTTGCCCGAAGCCCTTCATTCTTTATACCAAAGTAAAGTGAGGACAAAATGAGTTTTTATGATTGTGAATGCCACAGGGCAGGAATTACCCCGTTCCTCTCACATGCACTTAGTGTAAAGCAGTTCAAACAAATGCACCAGCCGCAAGCGCTTTCATGAATCTTACCATAGTCTCCTAGTTACTCTGCTGAATTTTATTCATTTATTTTTGCTCCAAAGATAAAAAGAAGGTGCAGCTCCACAGGCAGCAAGCCCATTCAGAACAGGAGAAACCAGCATTTCATAATAACTTGAATTTAGTTACATGCTACCATTCACCCACTCAGAACAAGTTAATGACTATGAAGAAAACGATTCAAGGGCACCAAACCTCATCTGAAAAAAAACATGAGAAAAATAAGCACTTCACTTCTGATTCAGGCACACAAAAACAGTGAGGAAAATAGGGCTCGTTAGGGCCTGAAGATCTCAAGCCATTTACTAGGTGCCTAGTGCAGGGTGAGAAACATAACTCCTGGCAACTCTTTCTCTAATCTATTTTTAAAGGCAAAAATATAAGAGAATCCACACTGGATCTCTCCCTGCTCCACCTTGCTTTTTCACAATCCCCTTCTAGGAGACTCCATAACCAAAATTTAAACTCCCAAATCAGTGGTGTTTGTATGTCTCTCCAGAAAAAAAAAATCACTGACCCAACACTATCAAATGCCAAGTGGTCTCAAAACAGCTTTCAAAATCGACCAAAAAAAAATTAATCCTACTTCAAATAAATCAAGGTGTTTAAAGAAGCTAAAACAATAAGCAGATAAATAATAATTCAGCATAACTCAACCACAGGCAAATAGTAAAGTGTTAAAAATTGGACTGGGGACTACACAGCTGAGTAAGAAGATGACCATCTCACTACTTGATGGAAAGAGAAAAAAGACAGCAAGAACCTTACATAAGGGAAGAGGCTTTTTATGAAAGAATGAGAACATTGTCCTGTAGCTGTGCTACTGTAGCTATCATAGCTACCTAGTTTTATACTTTCCTCCTTTAAGAGGTCCTTACATATTAAGTCTTGCCTCCCAAAACTTGTTAAAAAAATCTCTTAAGGATTCTACTACTTTTAACTAACTTTAACTAACTTAGCCTGTTAGTCTGTTTTTGAAGCCAAGAATGCTAATACTTGGCTTGCCATTTCCTACCACCGTGGGTCAGTCCATGGCTGGGCGTGCATTCACAAATGTATCCTCCATGCTTCTCAGTACGTTTTTCCAGGATGAAATTTCTTTTTGAAAGGAAGTCTCACACCAAACATAACTAAGTACCTGACTCTGCACTGCTGCAAGCAGTTACTTGCCTTAACATTTACAGAGAGATAAGACAAGGAAACAAACATCCTATCATTGCATCCTGATAAGATGACTGTAAACTAAAAGATGAAAACAAAAATTTGAAAAAAACTCTTCAAAGTGGAATATCTCTAGTATCACCCCAAACACCAGAAAAGCAAATTCTAAAGTTACAATCATGAAATAATGATAATTAAACTGTAACTCAGAACAACAACAGCCAGATGAAATACAATTGATGAGATGTTTGCATGCTGTTACACTGAAAAAACTGTAGCTTGCATCAATGGAAATGATCCCAGCCTGAGCTTCTAGACATTACTGACATTTAAGAAAATAGCCCCTTCAATCTTTTAAGTGTGGAAAACAATTTTCATAACGCTTAATTTGTTAGTATTTCCAAGCACGTTTCCTACATACTTCCTATACCAGCTGCAAGCATTTTCACTTATAGGGCTCTGCAATATCAAACGGTTGGCTTCGGTTTCTAGGAATGGCAACTGCAGCCAAAACTCTTTAAAAGATGTTTGTGCATCTACCTGAGGCATTCAGTGTTCTGAAATTATTAACACAATATACTTTAAATGGATCGATCACCTTACCAGGACCCAGTCAGATACTTGGTCAAGGGTAAAGAGAGTTAACTTTTTCATGAAGAAAAAACATTTTCTCAAAAAAAAATAAAACCACCCCAAACCAACAACAACAAACCCCCCAAACAACCAACCCCCCCGCAAATGCTTACAACGTTCCCAGGATGCCCCCAAGCACAGACTGTAGGAAGAGTGTGTTAAATTCTTGAAGACTCAAATCAGAACAGTCCACTTTGGCACTACTATTATGAGTAGTGGGACCTACTTTCAAATGATGGGACCAAAGACAGTGCATACCAACTGTCTTGTCTTCATAGCAAAACATCACAAGGGGCGAGACAGTTCCCTCAGAAGGACATTTACAGGAGTCATAGGTTTACCAGAGGTAATTCTAGCTTTGGACATCAAGAGGAGAGAGGAGGGTAGTCAGTGCATATCACCAAAGTTGCCCATCACGTGCAGGTTTCTGCTTTGCTATCAGTCTCCAAATGGTCCTCCATGATAGCTCCATCCCCAAGCAGTGAGGACACAGGTAATGTAGAGGCTACATTAAAAAAAAAAAAAAATACACAACAGGACAACTGCTGCCACTGCCCTCAGCAAGCAGAAGCAAGGAAGAGGATACTTCTACTGCTCCTTCCCTAAGGATAACTGAGCATGGTCAGCTGGGAGATGCCTTCAGGCTGCTGGACAAACATGGGAAGGAGGGAGCCTGCAACACCACCAGTGGACTTCAGAGAGAAGCAAAAGACTAGCAGCAAAATGAAAATCTACAGTCATGGTGGAAAAGAGTCTTTGATAAACTTCAGGAGAGGCAGCAGGCAGTTGGTGCAAACTAGAAAAACACTGAAAGTTAGCTCATACTAGAAAGAATGACACCTGCATGCAAAGAGGGCAGAAGCAGCTTCATTTTTCAACGTTTTTTACCTTTAAACTGGCAAATTCTGTTCCAATACAAAGCATTATTCCTCTACTTTAATATTTTGTGTTCTATAGCATCCATATCTCACAGGCTGGAAGGCTGCTTTTGTAACCATTTAAAAGAAAATGTGGGACAGTTTCACCTCAAGGCTCTGGTCAACTCAACTCTGTCATTTAAAGATGGATGTACATACCTCAGCGTTGCTATCTAAATTCTCCCCAAGTAGCCCATCAACATTCTCTCAATGTTCTCATTTTCCTACTGATGTGCTACACATGCACAATTCCATGTCAGCATACTAAGAAGATCCTTACTTGCATGTCAAAACTTATACCTTTATCCATTCCCAAATCCCAGATATATACAGAAAAAATTATAAAATAGCACAGAGGAGTCTACCATATGCAAAAGTTCTCTGAGGAGCAAATGTCCACATTTACCTATTGAGAATTAATAAAAAAGGGTGCACCTTGTTTTCTTCATTTATACTAACAGGAACAACATCCACATCTATTTTAAGTCTAAGCTGCAACCGACGTGCCTTGCCACAAGACAGTGACTTTAAACCATCTTACTCATCCCTTTGTTTGCTGCAGAAAGTCACAAGCTGAGGAGAACTGTAAACCACAACATCCTGGAGAACAGAACATCTGAGCAAGGGAGGGAAAAAAAGGTGTAAAAGCACGTGCACACACGATATGCTGCAAACCCCAGACTGTGCTTTTTGGTCTATGTTCTGCCCCAGAGCCCATTGAACTCTTGTAGGCAACATCAACGGTTGTGGGAAGATCATCAAAGCAAACTGTTCTGCCCCTAATAAAGTGGCTGACTCCCAGGATCAAAGCATGTAAGTAATGTGAAAGAGCAAATCCAGTTCAGCCAGGAGAGCTGAGCTAGCTATTACTCCAGAAAGGTTTGTGCTGAGAGGACAAACCAGGTAAATCCAAGTTGCCTTAGACTGAAATGTCAGGAAAACAACCACCATCACAACAAAAAAATACCAGTATTACCAGATTCTAATAAATTTAGTGCAGTGGATCACTGACACAGAGAACCTCAATCCTACTTATAACTGAGGTAAAAACACTATAAAAATCTATTTCTGAAGAATAACATTATAGCAAGATAAAAGAGCACACACTCCTCAGCCAGACTTCACAACAACCGTGCCTGCATTGCTCCTGGCAACACAGTGAAACAGTACATAGTTTAATCTATTTTGAAGAAAAATGTATTTGCTCTATGTGCTACCAAAGGCTCAGGCTACCTTCATTTCCCACTAAATCCTCCAAAGTCCACGATATTGTTTCCTCATTTGAGACATGGTTCCAACTATACAGCACTTACTATTAGGATTACCAATATTTTGCCAATCCCCAAAGCAACTGATGAACTCAAACAACCCTTTTTAAATTACATTCCCCTTCATATCTATGAAATTACTACTTTAAGACTGTAACTGAAGGATACTCTGGGAAGCGAGCTCCCTACAAAGGGGAACTAAAGCATATTCCCCAGCATTCCCTTCCTCTCCACTCCCTTTTTCAAGATGGGTGGAGAACCTTTATACCCAGCCAGAGGTCCCTCTTGAAAGTCTCCTTGTTAGTACAAACACCAGGGGTTCTCCATCAATGTAATTACTGAGGTCCCATTCTTCTCCACCCCTCATCCCCCAACCAACATACTGGTCTACCTTTGTGGTTAACCAATTGTTTTATTTCACCATTCAGCAAAAGGGAATGATGTGAAATACCTACCCACAGTTCTTTCAGCCATCAGTCAAAACTGACCTGGTTTTCAAAGTACTTCAGGCACTTGACCAGTCACACAAATCCTTCACACAGCAGCTTTAAGTCCATCCCAGCAGAAGCCAATCAAAAAACAAATGGTGATAATGACCATCAACCATCTAAGCTACAGTTTTCTTTAATTCTTCTATAAAATTAAGGAGACCAAACACTACAAGGACTTCAAGCCCTGGAATCTAAAATTCCAGACAGAAAAGACAAGTAAAACATAGAAACACTCCAAAATTAAACACAAAAAAATAAAACCAGGAAGACCAGACACCCTCAGCTGAGAGATGATTAGCTAAAGAAAAGGTGGTTGTTATTAGGCTTCAGCAAGTCTGATGCCTCCAGTATCACTGAGTTTCACTTATTGCTTATGCAAGATTTCACATCAATTAAAGCTAGCCCCTCAAAGCCTTAGCATTAGAAGATATGCATCACTTAAAAAAAAAAAAAAAAATCAGACAGGCTTCCACACAGAATACTTAGATCATCCTCAAAGTTTTCTGTAAGGTACCTCATACTCATTTCAATAAAAATCTCTTTAACAAGACTCAACCGTAATTCTAAAGGCCCACTTAGGATTTACACTTGTCTTTAGCTAATCCAAGCAAAATGAGCCAAACCAACATGCCTTATCAATGATGCAAGACTGCATCTTAATTAAAAACTTATACCCAGACACATTAATGTGTAACCCCACAGATAAGTGTCCACATGGATCCTGACTATATTCAAAGCTTTACTACAACTTTTCAGGATTTGTCAAAAAATACGCATTCTGTGGATTAAAAGCAGTAAGTAGCAATCCTTTTCCCTTCAAATTTTTGTTTCCTCCCATTCAAGATGGTTGCAAGGAAAGATTAAAAAAAAAAAAAAATCACTAAATTGAACAAGTCCATCATAAGCAAATCATTTATTTTTGTTATTGGAAAAAGATAAAACAAAGCTATTCCACAAGTCAGAATGAAAAGGAGACTTGTGCTTCGAAAGAGCTACCCAGTACATTTAAACTCATGGGAAGATATTTAAAAAAAAAGTTGTGGCAATTGCAAAGTATTAAGTCAAATCTTTAAGAAGAAATACACTACCCAAAGCTTCAAGTAGAACAAAACAATTTTATAGCTCTGTTTATCTACATGGATGCAGAATTGGAGATCCTTTAGAAGCAAGCTTACCTTTGAAAAGTGAGTAACTTCATCTCCACATATTTCAAGATGCAGACTGCACACTTACCCAGGACAGCGGAAATCACAAGGATTAGCTGAGAAATGAACAGTTATTCTATCACTACTCCTGCATTTTAATTTCCTAATCTTAATCCACAGGCATTTGGGAACATTAGTTAAAACGCATTTACATAAATAGCTTGATGTCTTCCTTCACAAAAGAATAAACAAAGATTACGGCAGTTCTTATATTCCAAACATAAAAAGAAGTAACATTAGATGGCCACCAACATTATTTGCAATGCAAAACTAGGTAATCCTATTTTCTGATTAAAAAACCAGCATAGCCCATCTCCTTCAATATTAATATTGGATAATAAAAGGATAATAAAAACAAGCTTTGCTCAGTTAAGGAAAAGATACCTTTACAAGGAACAAAAAGCCAGTATCTACAAGTGTTTTCTAAATATACAGTAAGGGTCAACCACCAGTGTGGAGAAGCGTACACTCCACAAGTGCCAAACTTTTAATAACAACAAAAATTTTATTACAACAGAATATTACAAACAACTAGTTTCAGTGATCAAAGAGTAAAACTTTACAAAAATGCAAACATTGTCATTTCAGACTGCAGAGTGATATATATTCCAGGTTTACAAACACGGCACCTTTTTGTTTATGCACATTTAAAAGTGATTTCCAGTCTGCTTTATTTTCCATCAAATACAGTACATTTATCCAAACAAAAGCATGTACATTCAATATAGAACATTTTGAGCAACAGCTACAGTCCAGTTCCCATTCACAGTATTTTTAGTGCAATGCACTAACAGGGCCAAATATTTCTCTATTCATAAAAGTATTTTTACTCCTGATCTTGTGATCAACATTTTTAGATATATTTTATACAAAAAGTATATATGAACACGAGGCACCTCCCTAAGTAAGGGAGTGAACCTATATAAAAAACATGGTATTTCTTCTGATGTACAATACCTTTCAAATTGTAGCAATTTGACACAAATCACTAAACAAAGTATTTCCTAAAAAGTTAAAAAAAAAAAAAAATAAAAACAAACCCAAAAATAACCCCAAACCACTGACGCATGAAACCTGCCAAGAATTTCATAATGGTAGGCATGCAACTGTTTTACTACAATCTTGATTAAAAGGTTAAAAAAAGGTATCTAAAACATTTTCCAAGTTATACAAAGTCAAGTGCTACCTATAGTGGTCTTTCATGATCCCGAGAGAAAAAATATTTTGAGTTTCTCCCATACTATCCTCCCTTTTTATTAATATTTAATGAAATAAGCTAACATTATAAGTGGTTGTGCACAGATTGTCTGTCTATAATACATCAGCAAATATTCACTACCTTCATATTAACATTAGTGTGTTGATCTTTCAAAAAATAAATGAAAAAATAAACTGCAACTATCATTAAAGTGCTTGTGTATAATTTTTTCTTAAAAATTAAAGAATAGAGGAATGTGGATATTCTTGTAAACCTCCTAGATGTTTACAAAGTTTTCCTATGAACCACATATGGAAACAAAATGGAGATCTTTGAAGGAACTCCAGTACAGTGAAATTCAGAATGTCCCAGAACTGGGAAATTAGTCAATATGAACAAACTGATGTTATGTCAAATACTAAAAATTAGTACAATTCAGCCAATATACACTACATTGTTTGCTCTTATACATTCATTTGTAATAAATTTAAAACAGTATAAAATACAACATTTGCCAAAGTAGGGTATCACAAAAAAATTTGAGTTGTTCATCAATTAGCACTAGCAGGGAGGACCAGTGTGCACGATGAGCTAAATGAAAATGATTTCCTAAATGAGGAACAAAAATCTTCTTCCAAAGCTGCTGTTCATTAACTTGCCTCTGTACTTTTTTTAATTTCAGGAAGTTCATTCTATACTGTGTCAAACCTCAACTGCACAGAGATAACTGCTAATTTAGAAGCACATGTGCATTTCAACTACTTCAGTGTTTTGGGAGGAGGCACTGTCCTACAAGCAGTCAGAATAGTTATTAATTTAGTAAGAAAATAACAGCTTATGAAAATGTCTCCTCCTTACAGTACCACTACCAAGATATTAGTGGTTACAACAACAAACTAAAGTCGTTTTCATTCAAATGAACTCCAAACTTTCCGAACATCACTTGAACCTATCTGAGGAGAAATGGGAATAAATTAATACTTTGAGTTTACCCATATAATTCTGTTTTAAATTACACAACATAAATAATTTACAAGGCTAAATTTTTAATTCTTGATCAAAATGCAGAAGTCACTCCTCCTCTTAAATTCAGCATAATTCAGGGTCCAGCTCAGTTCATTTTTGAAGTTCTGTCCCACTTAGCCAGCATTTATTACGAAGTCACAAAAGCACGAGATTACAACTTAACGTAGCTAGATGGCAATTCACTACGAAAGCTGAACTCAAATCAAATTACCTCCTTGGAAACAGCATTTCAGAGCTGAAGTATAGAACAAGGCACATACACTTGGTTTTCTTTTCACCAAATATGCTAGAAAGATAATTCTGAATAAGGATGTTAAAAACTCTTACAGGTATTGCTACTGTCTCTCTTCATTATAAATTTTTGTACAATCCCCCAACCTTCAGGCATCAGTCGGTCATTCTGAAATACAAACTGACCGTGTACATAATTTCCTTTTTTAAAAGGTCCTTTTGAAAATAGGCCATCTTTAACATGAAGGCCATGGAAAACTGAGAAACTACAAATACAATCCTTCTACAGTAAAAAAAATCCCAGAGTACCGTATAAGCAGAAGTTCAGAAAACTCTTGTCCAGACTTCTACACATATTTAGGCTTAAAACAAAAATTCTTGATGAGACTCGAACTCTTTAAAAACTAAATGATCACAAGTGTCCAAACCTGTGCTTACATAAATAAGCATTAAAGGAATCATATCCTAAATTTGATGATTTTAAAGATGTTTGTGGGCACCAAACTCATACCGATTTTAAAACAAAGCAATTAAGTATCCAAATTACAGAACTATTCTATGTCCTTTTGTTGACCAGGCATAGGTAATACACATTAAAACAAAAAACAAAAAAAAAAATTAAAATAAATGCACAGATGATAATCCCAATAAGTTCATAGAGATTTTTTCCGTCAACAGCTTTTACTGTAGTACATTTAGTACTTCTTCAACTGAGCCACAGAGAAGTTCATTAACAGGTTAAGTTATTCAAACCAAACAAAAGTATTGTTAATTTTTAAAAATTACTATTTTAGCAATGTACGTATACTAGCTTGATTACAATAGATGCCTTAAGACAATTTAAAGCGTTGACTTAGTACAGTTCAATCTCTATTCTATTCCAACTTCCTACAGTGACAAATTTAGAAATTAACTCTTTTCCAAAGCACTAAAAACAAAACTTAAGAAACAAATTTGACATCTACCTTAGTATTTAATCTGCTAAACCATAATATCTATGGAAAAATATGTTTTCAGCAATAAATCAACAACAGCTAAAGAAAGGCAGTGGGTTTGTTTAGCTAAAAAAAAAAAAGACAAAACACTTTTTCTTTTTCCTCACCAGACAACAGCTTTAGATCTTGTACTTCTGCCTTTGGTTTTATTTTCTTCAGGTGAATGAGATACATTTGCTTTGTGGGTTTTCTTATGATGTTCTAGAAAAGCTTTTCTGGCAAATGCTTTCCCACATTTATTGCATCGGTGCAGAGAAAAGTTTTTTGTTATTTTTACTTCAATGCCAACATCAGCTCCTTCATACTTTTTACTGGGAGAATTAGAGGTGACATCCTGTTTTGAACCAATCTGTTTTGTTTCATCCCTCTGAGGGCCTCTTTTTGTCACCTTATTTAGAACAAGATCAATTGGCTTTTTTATTGCTCTAATTTCTAAACTTGCAGTTATTTTCCCAAGGTAGCGTGGTGATTTTTTATGAACTACAGTTATATGCCTTATCACATCACGTTTGCGACGTGTTTCATAAGAGCAGAGTGGACACCTGTAGTATTTAACATAAATGTTATTTCCATCTGTGTGTAATTCAATGTGTTTTGTCAAGTTCTGTTTAGAAGTAAATTGGCGTTTACAGAGTTTACAGTAAAGCTGCTTGAAGTCAAAGCCAGCTGAAAGTTTTGGCTTCCTGGTTTTTTGCTGGCCACCTGCAGCAGATGCATTGGTTGATTTAGAGGTTGATTTAGCAGATGATTTACAGGTTGATTTACTGGTTGATTTAGAAGTTGGTTTAGGGTTTTCAGGATCCTGTTTAACTTTATTTTTCTGTGCTGACGGTGTGCTCTTTTTCTCATTTGAATGATTTGTTCCTTTTAATTCATTCTGTGGAGAAAGGGCAATGGAAGGGGGTGAAGGTTCTACAGAATCTGCTGGTTCAACTTTTACTTTTATTTCTGTGCCATTAGCAGTATTGTTGGGTCCTTTCTCTCTTTTAGAGTTCTTTCCAGAAAGAGTTATCTTGTGAACAATTTGCATGTGCCTTTTCAGCATTATTTGTGAACTATATTTTCTCTTGCACAGAAGGCATTTGCATGCAGTTAAATTGTATTCAGCCTTTGAAGACGACTTTTGTTTTCGGGTCTTAAAAGATTTTTTAGCAGATACTGTATCCAAGAACAAAGGTTGCCCAGGCTTTGTAGCTATATCAGGAGTAATGGAATCTCTTCTTAATCCTCTATGAACTTCATCAAAATGCCTCCTTACGTTGGCTTTTGTAGCAAATGATTTATAACATACAGGACAACTTCTACCTAACGTTACAAGAACATTCTTATTTCGTCCTTTCACAGAGCACTGGTTTGGTTTCTTTTTTGTTTCTATGTACTTCTTTAGCTCTTCCATCTTTTTTTTGTGCACTTTTCGAATGTGCCGGCGTACACTGCGTCTGGAATGAAATTCTTTCCTACAAAGGCAACATATCAACTGGTGGCCAAAATCAGAATTATCCAGAGAGTCCAACTCAGAATTTACGGCGGGCGGCTGTTCTTCAGGAGTAGACATCACCTTGTTTGTAATGGGATCAGCAGGAGGTAATTCTACAGTCTCCCCAGCTAGGACTGGGGCTGGAGCTGAAACAGTCTTGGGTTGCTCAGTGCTGGGTTCCTGTATCTGTACTGGAGCTTGATCAGGGGTACTACTACTTTCCATGTTCTCATCTGGGCTATCGGTCCTTGATACATACTGAAATACAGCATTCTGATTACTTTCTATAGGTTCCAATTTAATTACATATTCTTGCTTATCTACCCTTGGATAGATTGCTTCCAGGAGGTCACTTATGGCTTGACTCTGTTTATCATTTATATCTGGGAGGTCTGTGAAAAGATGCAAAGGCATTTTTTAATGATTTGGTAATTTCAAATTATTTAAACTTCAAAGTATCTTTTAACCACTGTGTCAACTCGGTCACCAAATTTGCACAAATCTTCTATTTGTACTATTTTTCTGACCATTTATATTTAGAGGCTTTGCATAATCGTTGTTCTCAAGTCAGTACAAGTTACTTTTTTATTAAAAGACAATATTGGAAGTACACCCTCCTAGCGTGCTAACACGAAAGCCACCTAAACTAAAAATCAGGTCACCTGCAATTAAACTGATCTTTCAAAATCTGTATCCATTGCAAAAATAGTGTCGTATGACGGAGTTTGTTCTGCAAGTGTGCAACTAAGCCAAAAGTATCACTAGAAACTGATTTTCCTGCTGCTGCAAATGGGCATTCTCAATAAAGGAACCTAACTCTGGAAATAAGCTCTTCTCTGAATTCTGAACAGTCCTTAAGAAAGAGCACTGCATGAAGATATAAGTAGATAAGAGAGAACTTAAATTCTGTGACAGGGAAACCTTTTAGTAATACCAAAGCAGCTAATGGGCTCAGTGATACAGAAAGACAGTAAATGTTAAGGACAGAAAAATCCTGTATAATTCAGGTGAAAAAAAATTGTACTAATTTCTCAAAAAAATAAAAACTGAGCCAAGGAAGTTAGTTTAAGAAAGAATAACTTCGCTGAGGTTCACCAAAGGTTCATCCTGTGTTCTGCCCTGATGAGTTGGAGCAGACTTAAAAAGCAAGAAAGATAGATACAGGAATTCTCCTTGTTTGTCTGATGTCAGTAAACTTCTCAAGCTGAAATTTGCCTTTAAAGTACTGTTTTAATACACCTGGTTTCCAAAAAGTTTATTCAAATACTTTTGAAGTATTTATGTTCTTGGCTACCACAGTGTTAAGTGGTGGGGGTTTGTTTGTTTTACCAGAAATACTCAAAATTTTACTGTGTGATAATTTTGATGGATAGCCCACAGTGTTTGTATTATCTAAAAAAACTAAATAATTGCTCCCATTTTTCTTCATGTCATTCATGATTTACAAGCCTCATCAATATCCTGGTTTTATATGCCAGATTAGTTCAGTGATCTAGTTCCCAGCATGATCCACTAAGCACCTGCACTGGCATAACTATGAAGTCAGGGTGCTACAGCAAAAAGGTGAGGCACTGAGATGATACAGTTCAAAATTATCCACAATGATGTGAAGATGTAATGCCTGGTAACAGCTAATTAAAAACTCACTTAGTCAGCATTATTCCTTCCACACTGCCAGCAATACATGAAAGAAGTGTCAGTACAAGAAATATGCTGTTTTGCTCATCAGAACCCATCTTTTAACACTGAATTTTTAACAGCTTTTGCAGTCAGTTTCAAATGGGACTATCTGTATAATTTTTATCAAGGGTAGTAAGTCCTTCCTATTTTATAGCACCTTCTCAGACTACTTAACTACACTAACAGATTACATCTCAAAAAAGTCATAAGGGAATAGTCTCTGCAATTTTTCACCATGGAAATGCTGAACTCCTACCTCTTGTTTACTCTCTTTTCTTTATTGAAAAAAAATCTCACTTTATTCAAGAAAAATCATACTCCATTTTATATAAAACTAAGTATTTATAGAGTTTTATTCAGAGCATGTAGTATTGTTCTCTTCATTTGCAACTCTCCTAGCAAACAGTGAAATACGAAAGCTAACCAGCCAACTAAACAAAGGATACAAAGTCAGGAGCTGGATGGGAAGTCTTTACTCAGGATAATCTTATTTTGCTTAGAAACTTTTGCATCTAAGTCAGATGCACTCCTAACCTTGCTTTGAAAATACAACTCATCCCTTTTCACAGAGAAGGTCTGTGACTGTGCAACTGGCCAAGCACACTCATTTAAGGAAGGTGACAGTACTAGTCTTTTCACCTTCTCCTTTACAACACTAGCTGACACAATGGAGAGAAGATTCACCTACATAAATTGCTTTTAGATCTGAATTTTTGAAATATTGAGGCAGGAAGGCATTAATCTGGAAAGAAAAATCCTCACTGCACCTGTATTGATCTAGTCACAAGATCAAGATAATTAGAAAGCTTTACAAAACATTTCTGAAAGCTGGCACACTTCCAAATTATTCAGCTTTACTCAGATCAACAAAGAGTCATTACTGGAATGAGACTTTAATAAATTTCTTTTTCCATAAAAATGTACATCTTTATTTTTTCCTCATAATTTAAGTTACTTTCTTTTAATAATAAAGTTTAATTTCTACAACAAAAGTGGTGGGCTAGGCACGATCACATAGAATATCTTAAAACAGTGTCAGGTGAGGTGACATCATGGGAAAGGGATAGTATTATTGAAGCATAGGTCATTAAAGAAAAGGGTGAACTTTTAGTCTGTGTTTCATGATGAGTAAGACTGAAGGATTCCATCTGTGACACTGAGCACTCCTTAAGTACAGGAGAAAATCATGGATATTGATCCAAGCCACTTTACAGGATCCAGCTGAAGTCCATCAGAGCTATGCTGATCTAAAACTGAAAAGCCTTGTTAAATCCACACTTTTCTATGAGATTAATTTCCTAGTCCTTTGGCATACTTTTTGGTATCTTTCACAGTAAAGAGGAAAAGACACGAAAGAAAAAGAGGAAGAAGGAATAAAAAGCGTTAACACTGACACTCTCCATTAAAAGCTTGGATGTATAAACCAGCTATCCAAATCATGACATTGACTTGGGTCTCAGTTGCTAATGCATATTAAGTCAGTGCTGTAGCTTCTTTACTACCACGAGTGATCTATATAGGTTACTATGGAAATTTAATTCCACTTCTTTTTTTGCATTTTGTTTCCGGTGTGTTTGTATAAATGGTACAGAAAGGTAAGTTTCTCAACTTCAGATAGCTTTATTAAATATTTCAATTAGTAAGACTTACTATCATCCATCTGGAGACTTGGAGGACAATAAAACTTTTTATGAGTAATTAAATTTGGTAATCCTCTGAAGAGACTCCGACACAATTTACACTCAAAAATGGTGTCCACATCTTTTAACAAGATATGTTTAAGTTGTTTAGTTCCTGTAATAGAAGAAACATTACACTTAAGGAAGGTTTTCTGTTCATCTTTTAATTCACACCATCCCATGAAAGTGGAAACATTTTAAACATGACAACTGTAACAGCATTTTATCTTTTGTTCATACTACTTCATTGCACTGTAAGTTTACGATACATACTCCAAGTTTCACTATGAAAATATGACCAGTTTGGAAAAAAAAAAAAAAAAAAGAAAAAAGAAAAAGTCAAGGATTATGCACATTACAATTTACAGGAAGAGTGTGATGATTTACAATAAAAACTAACAGCTAACATTAGGAAGGATTCCATACTACCGTACCTGGTTGCTGCAATACAATTGCCCAAGAGGAAAGAATAAGCACCTAGAACATTTAAAGAGGCCTGCAGTATTTTTTTCTTTAAGCTGATTGAGCGGTGCTAGGAAAACAGGATATATAGAGCTATTTCATGTAAAAACAGCATGATGATGCTTAGGCAAGAAAGTAGAACTGTAGACATATTTTCAGCCTGCTGAAAGGAAAATACATATAATTTAAGTCAGAAACTCTTCTATTAAAACATATGCAGTGTGACAAAATGCAGGTTGTCCAAACTATCACAGATTGTATACTGAAAAAAAAAAAATCCACAAAGATACAGTTTGATCTAACATTGTTGATGTAGTCTAGCTCCAGCCTCAAAGAACTAAAGGATTCAGAATTTAAGTTACACTTCAAACCTACTCCTTCATTTCCCTCTCATGAAAATTATGAACTTAATGCCTACAATTAGCAATGGATTACTAAATAATGAATACTTACGCACTCCAAATTAGAAGGAAACACTAGCTAACCAAATTCAGCTAATTTCTCTATCTTGATTTTCTTCTTATAATGGAACAAATCAAAATCAATCAAAATAAATCCAAGCAAAAATATAATGAAACTGGACCAAGAATAAATCGGACAACTATGAGACAGCATGAAGACATTCTTCAAGCTGAAACAGAAGTTCAAGTCTTCTGTCATCAGAGACACTTATTTTAAGAATTCCTTTTAAAGATCAAACTCAGAGTCACACTGCAGAACTACTTCCTAAACAAAACTCTTTCAAATATTAATAATTTCATGACAATTAATAGTTCTTCAATATGAATGGGCCTTACCAAGACAACTTTTTATTTCTTGGTGTAATAGCAGTACTACAAAATTTTTTACAACCAAGTTTTAGCAAAGCACGGTGTCGTCTTCAAAAATTGCTTAAAAATGGGACCCAAACTTGACTATCTGAGGCTACCACCCTATTTCTGTCCACTCCTATGCCATTCCTGGGCCACAGCCCTAACCTCTTGTCTTCTCCTCTTACTACTCTTCCTTCGAGTGTTACTAACCTCAGTTTCATCTGACCTGTATTTTTACAAACAGAATACTGGACAAATATTTAGATTTAATGAAAACCCCAAATTTAAAAAGTGTACAGAGTTCCCACAAAAGCAAGTTGTTTGCTCAGATCTCACCGACCAACATTTGAATTTCTACACATAAAGAAAACCATTGACAAAAACCCAGTTGAAAAAAACCGAAGATGCTCCATATAGATAAAATTCCAGGAAGTTACCAAACTGTAAGTCAGACAAAAGGCCTCCAATTTGGTGATAGCACACAATAAACCAAAATTTGGCCATGCTGTTGATGAATGCCCTAGCCATAAACCCCTCTCCCAAACAAAACAAAGGAAAAAAATCACCTAATTCTCCACTATTTCCCAATCAAGGGACACAAGGCCCCAGTTCTCTCTCCTGTTATACTGATATTTCAGTCTCCGTTCAGGACTGAAATGTTTTTGTCTCATCCAAATTATTTGGCTTAAGAATTACTGGATGAGATTAAAGGACTTATGACATACTGGAGGTCAGACTAGATGACATGGTAGTCACTCTGGCTTCAAACCATCCTTAGGCAACTATGAAGCTTTTCACTGGTAGGAGTAAGAACAATAATTGGTCCTTTTGAATTAAACTGTAGACCTTTAGGGACTTCTAGAAACAGCAAATAAATTTAAACATCCACTGGTTTTGTGGACACAGCAGGCAGAGAAAAAAAAAAATCATCTCCTCATTCTTCACCAATTGCAGATTGTGGCAATGAACAGTCAGTCGTCTGCCAGCATATGGTCTCTCCAGCTTACTGAAGCCTTCTCTATTTTGTAGTTACATCTAACTGGGGCAGGTGATATCTTGTCAAATTCTGTTAATATCTGTAAATGTTGACGCTAAAATAACATCATAGTCACAAGAAATCATTACACAACATTGGTTATTGCAAATACTTCTCTGGCAAAAATACCAAAGTTTATGCTTTTAGCAAGCAATTTCATTTTTAGAAAAAATATTCAAATTAATCTGTTATTCCTAATGCTTTGGATGACAGAAGTTTCTGCTAAAACTGCTTAAATAGTTACGGACAACACTCTGGCTTTAATCTCCATTTCTTTACCACAAGAATCAAAATAGTTTCTTTCCATAATTAAATGTTGCTTGTTCAAAACTAGCCAGTAAAACCTTGGTCTAAGTCCTTCTGCTTTCTGTCCAAACTCCCTGGAGCAGATGACTGAAGATGTCAAGGTAAGCTATCAATCTAACACCTGCCTGTGAGGACAATCTGGAAGTAACCCAGAGACAGAGTACTTGCAACTAGTTCGTGCTATTACCAGTAGAGATTCCATTAATCTGCTTCAAGCGAAAGAAGCCTGCCATGCATATCTGAGGCCTTAGGCAGTCTCAACCAAACTAAAAAACGTTACTAATAATGACTCCCACATCCAGTTTTTCTTCTTGTATTAAGTTGTTGAAATGCTAGTGAAGAACTTAAAATATTGTGCCCTTTTACAAGGCTCAGCCCAGACATGCATCCCATTACATACCAGCGATGATTTATACATGAAACATTTCATATATATAGAACAGCTCTATGTGGAAAAATCTAGAAACATATAGACAGTAGTATTAAAGGCATTGCTTTAATTTTTGTAATAACTGCTGTGTTCTTGCACCAAGGGTTGTGAAAATAAAATGTTTGGTTTGCCATATCAGAAGCGTAGAAACAGCTAGGAAACATTAAATGTTTCAATCATTTCTGGCATGCTCACCCAAACACTCAGTGGTTACTCTTAGGTTCACTGCCGTGCATTACACCTTCTGAAAACAATCAAGAAACACCTTAAAAGTACCATGATACAGTAGTTCTAAAAAGTTCAAGGTAAACACTAAATTTTCTCTTAATCTCAGGAGTTTTAAGATAAACTCATTAATAACAGCAGGAAGGGATGACACAAAAGCAGAACAACAAACTAATTTTTAATGTTTCTGAAAGATAGCTATACAACAGGAGCTGTATCTTCGCTACTTTATTCCCCTTAATAAGGGTTTTCATATAACACCTAACTCCAAAAACCTACAAATGTTGTAGGTTGCAAATATGTAGAAAGTCTTTGGTTGGTTATTTTAATACACTAAATATACACAACTCTTATAACAAGGCAATGAACATCTTAAGAGTGAGGCATAGTTTCATACCTGATCGAAAACACTCAATGATTTGTTGAATACCGGATTTTGATGTTTGCAGAGGCTGCTGTAATAATGGAGGATCACCAGGTTCCAACAGATGCACTGAAATATATAAAAGCATAATAAGCCCTTAGAGAACACTCAAGTGATTTTTATTAAGTTATGGATTTTCTGTGCATATAGTAAACTAGATAAAAAGGCCAGGAAAAGTTGGCTTACTCAAAATTTGCATATACATTGAATTAAAAAAGAGTCAATATTGAATTTTCCAGCCATGATACCTTCTGACAGTTTGCTGACATTTTGATTTATTTAAAGAAAATGTGTCTTCAAAGTTACATGTACCAAAACCACATAAATATATAAAACAAAATTAACACACTAGAAATTTCCATCAATTAAAGCAATTCCCCAGAACAACCTACTTGAGTCCCATCATTCAAACCGAAACAGATGTACAAAAAAGCATTACCAAATACTGTACTTCACAGTGTACTACGCCACTTCAATGCTGCCAGTACACAACTAAGCACTGAATCCAAATTTAAAGTAGCAATGATCAGAAAAGAGCACAAGCATAACTATGTCGCACATACCAAAAACAGCTATTATAAAACCAACAAAACCACATTCAAGAAATGCTTCTGGTTCAAGCAAACTGCTGAAGTAATACCTTATTTCTGAAGTTTCATTCCACATCACAATCTTTGTAAAATCTATCAAAACTAAAACATGTATTCATCAGGACAATTAGTTATTCCAATACGCAGTATTTATGCATATGAAAATTAACAGCATTCCATTGCGGTATATGCATATGGCAATTAAACTTTGCCCCTAGGGAAAATCAAATTTAAATGAATGAGAGCACTTATTCAAGCGCGTGCTTGCAAAATCTTTTGCTTGGTCGTCTTTCTGATTTTTATTGACAAAATAAATAGCTTCGTACTTCATAAATCGGCTCCTACCTTATCCATTTGGCTTGATTTTTGTAAGGTAAATTGTACAATAGCCATTGTAAGGTTTCTATTTTTAAATGAAGCACTGAGCATCTCTACAAAATTTATTTTTGATAAAGAGCAGTAGAGGCATAGTATAAAACTATTTAAAGATATCAAGTGCAAATAGATTAAACACACTTTGAGAGGAAAGTTGTTCTAAAAGATATAAGGTTATAAATAAATTCAAGCTGAAAAGAACATCAGAAAGAAAAGCAGTCTAAGAAAAGAACGATAGAATGAACACTCCACCCAACTATGCTGGCCCCATAATATACTATTATATATACGAACACATAACAACCATTACAAATCAGCTAATCGTTTGGGGATCTCTAACACAATGACATATTGTATCCTACTTGCCTATTGCCTATTCTTCAAAATAGTATATTTTGGTTTGTATAGTGCCTCTAATATGCATGTGCAACACCCACTGACATCAAGAGGAGTGACATACGTGAAGCAGACATAACACATCACTGTTATTTGTAAAGCAAAAAAAGTATTTTAGCTCTTTTAAAGCATTATAACAACTCAAAACCATTTCATCTTAACCCAAAGAAACGTTTCTACTAGCTGAACAATACCTACTCTAAAATTACATTTAATTAAAGGAGCATTATCAAAGTTGCCATGCTCACGCTTTCAACTAGTAATTGCCCCAGCTGATGCCTTTCTTTTCAAAACACAAGTGAAAGCATCCAAATAACAAACGCTACAAGGCGACAAGAAAGGAACCAAATTTCCTTTTAGGCTACCAATTTTAACACTAGGCAGAACAATTACAAAAAAAATCTAGAAAGTTGGCTGAACCTTCTAAGTATTCATTATACTTTCCACTGATGGCATCTTCCACATCACACAGCAGTGGAATGCAAAGAACCGTTTCAGGACTTGGTTTGGTTTTTTCCTCTTCTGAGAATAAGATCTTCAAGTTCACCAGAGAAGATGTAAAGTAAAAATATAAGCAGAGAATGCAACAGGTTGCCAGAAAGGTCGTTTTACAAAAAAAAATGCAGAAAATTACACTTTCTACAAATAAAAAAGGCCAGACGTTTTACACAACTTCTTGCCTTCCTCTGCTCGCCACATACAATGCCCATGTCGTGGCTTGGAGGTTACTGCAAACCCTGCAGGAACTGAGAAACTATCTTCCTGAAATAATTTTAACATGACAGTTCAAAGATATCAAAAAAAAGTGACCAAACAAAATTCAGAAACTTTTAATATTCCAACCTACTACTAACGATGCACATTTGCAACATCACAACAGTTTCTGCAAGCTTTTAACGAAGGAGGCAAGTAAAACAGCCAAAGCATCACACACCACTGTACCTGGCTCACAGCATCCATGGTGATGGTGGTCAGTCTGACAACACTTGTCCCTTAGAGGCATTTTCCGTGCGCAGGATCTACTTTCCTTCTACATCCAGCAGCTCGTTTCTGCTAAAAGAAGCAAATTAACTGTCACCGCCCCACCCAGGACAGGCGGCTGGGGAGCGCGCTAACCGCGCACACCCACTTCCTACGGCGGCACGGCCGGACCAGGCCAGGAGCAGCGGCACCCTGCGCGCAGGAGAAAGTTTCCATTGTTTACAGCAGGTCTCACAACGCCCTCTGCGACGGCCGCTGCGGCGAGCCCGGCTGCTCCGCTCCGCTCCCTCCCGGGGCCCGCCGCCCAGCCCGGCCCCGCCACCTGCGCCTCGTCCTGCGGAGGAGAGCCCCCGGCCGCCGCCGGCCTCCCCGCCGAGCCGCCCGGCCCCGCACTCCCTCAGCGGGCGGCTCCCGCCGCGCCGCTCTCCCACCGCCCCTCGCCGCGTGCCGTCCCCACCTCCCAGCTCTCCTCCCGCAGCCCCGGCCGCCAGGACCGCGTCCCTCAGCTCCGGCGGGGAGCGAGGCGGAAAGCCGCGTCCCCGAGAGCCAGCGGCCGCAGCCCGCCCGCCGCCGGGCCAGGCGCCCCCCGCGGCGCTGCCAGAGACGGAGCCGGGCGCGCCCGCCGCCCCGCCACGCGCGAGCCCGGGCGGGGAGGGGCGAACGGCCGGCAGGTGACAGCGGGCGCCACACGCCGCCGCCGGGAGGAGGGAGGCGCGGCGGGCGGGCCGCGGCGGGCGAGCCCCTACCTGGGAGAGGACGGGCGGCTTCCCTCTCCCCGAATAAAACTTTATTCTCTCCTGTCCCGCCAGCGCGGCGGCCGCTGACCCCGGAGCCGGATGGGCACAGGGGCAGGAAGTGACTGCGGCCCTGGCGGCGAGGGGCAGCGCAGTGCGCAGGCGCCTCGCCCGCCGCTCCCCCGCCCGGGCCGCACAGGTGCCCGGGCGGCGGCACGCGGCGTGGCGGTTGTGGGGCGCGCGGCGGCCGTTGGGCGGGCCGGCCCGGCCGGGGATGTGGCGCTGGACTGCGGCGGGACGGTGCGGCTGGGCGCTCCCGCGCCGAGCGAGTCGTAGGGGCGGCCTGAGCCTCGCTGCAGGGGGTAACCGCCGCGCGGGGGGCTCGGCGGGCGGCGGGAACCGGCGCCGTCCCCGTCCCTGCGGGGAGAAAGGCTTGCAGCCACGCTCTGCCCACGACGGTCGTGTGCGGGGCTACCATGGGGGCAGCGGTGCTCGGAAAACGGTGGGAGCAGCCACCATCACCTGAGGTGGCGTTTCTGCCTCGTCGCAGCCTGGTCTGCTTTATTACAGTGTTTTTTTTTAAAAAATCATCAGTTCTAGTAAATTCGTCATGGAAAAGGAGTAAGGGTTCCTTTTGTGAGAGAGAGTTGTGTGATGTGTATTCCAAATACCGGCAAGAGGACGTCGGTCCACTATAAGTGAATGGCCGGGCAGTTGGTGTCTCCAGATAGGTTTCCACAGGTTGTCTACTCAGACCTACACTCTTGGTGCACTTCTCTTAGCAGCTTGGGTTGGGGAAAAGGTAATAGTTTTTGCCAAAGGAAAGAGCACAATTAAGTCTTCTTCCACTTAAGGAAAAGCTTCAGTCATTTAAGGAAGACCTACAAGGAAATGTAAGAAATAAGGACATCATTACAGTAAAGATGCTGAGTGATGGTACTAACATAGAAACAATCTCTCAAGTTTTGGCTTGTAATAGCATCACTTCTTAATGGAGGTGGGGTTCGTGGTTTCAGACAAAGTTCAAAGTCACATCTACTGTCCATGTTGGAGTAAGATGTCTCACACTGTTTCTCAAACCAGGTATGGAGAGAGCTTACCATCTGTGACCATCAATTTGTAAGCAATACAGTCTTTTAAAATATGGATATTGATTTCACCAATAAGTCTTTTTTCCCCAAAGCAGCAGGAGGCCAAATTCAAGCTCCATAAAGTCCATTTGGGTTTTGGTTCATGAACTGGAGGCACCTTAAGTGTCAAAGAACAGTTCAAACAGCCTCTGTACCCCAAGTACAGTAGAAGTCAATTCAAACCTTTATGTTAGGCAACCAAATGCAGGTCTCCACTTATGTTCAGAGGTGTTCTCATCTTGATGAGCTTAGCTGCATCCCGAGCCCTGCTGTGTTTTAGACACAGGCTACAAGAGGCTTAGATTCCACCCAGCCATGAAGCTGCGTTCAGCCCACATACAGCACATTTGGGTAAAGCTGTGAAGCTCATGGGTAACAAAAGTGCAAGGAACACAGCTGTCAACTCTTTTCTTCTGCACAGCAGCCTGCTGCCTGTTGTACTTTGCCCAAGAAGTTTGGGCAATTTGGGCAATTCTCAAAAGAACTTTGAGAATTAACATTCCACACCTCCCAGGAGATGTGGGTATTGGGTTCAAAGTAAGATCATCTTCCATTCTCGCTGATGCCACTGTACTACAAGCATTGAAGTAGTAGAGTAACAGCAAATTAACTTTGCGTCTTGGTTAGTTACTCTGAACATTGGAAGCCTCGTTACCAATATAATTTTATTGAGTGATCAAAAAATAAGAACGATAAAAGCAACCTGCAAATCATAAACTCAGTAATGGGAATTCAGAAACTTTCCATTGTATTTCAAGTGACTGAAGAAGTTATAACAATTCTTGTGAGTGTCTGAATGCTACCAGCTAGCATGAAAAAGAAGCAAACATAGACATTGTTCATTTCCTGGTAAACTTCAGCAGAAAGAGCTGGAGTAAGAGAACTCTTTACTGATTTCTTACAATCTCAGACATCACTCATCTCAGTCTCCAAAGGGAGATCTTGGATGGTCGCACCCAGGGAGTAGTGATTGGTAGTGGTTAACAGCTCGATGTCCAGATGGAGATCAGTGATCAGTCCCACAGGGGTCCATACTGGGACCAGTACTCTTTAATATCTTCATCAGTGACATAGTAGGATCGAGTGCACCCTCAGCAAGTTTGCAGACGACACCAAGCTGAGTGGTGCAGCTGACACGCCTTAGGGACAGGATGCCATCCAGAGGGACCTGGACAAGCTCTAGGAATGGGCCTGTGTGAACCTCCTGAGGTTCAACAAGGCCAAGTGCACGGGCCTGCACCTGGGCTGGGGCAACCCTCGGTATCAATACAGGTTGGGGGATGAAGGGATTGAGAGCAGCCCTGCTGAGAAGAACTTGGGGGTACTTGTAGATGAAAAGCTGGACATGAGCTGGCACTGTGCGCTCACAGCCCAGAAGGCCAAACATGTCCTGGGCTGCATCCAAAGCAGCGTGGCCAGCAGGTGGAGGGAGCAGATTCTTCCCCTCTACTTCACTTTGGTGAGACCCCACCTGGAGTCCTGCGTCCAACTTTGGAGCCCTCAGCACAGGAAAGACATGGACCTGTTGGAGCAGGTCCAGAGGAGGGCCAGAAACATGGTCCGAGGGATGGAACACCTCTCCTGTGAGGACAGGCTGAAAGAGCTGGGGTTGTTGATCCTGGAGAAGAGAAGGCTCTGGGGAGACCTTATTGCAGCCTTCCAGTACTTAAAGGGGGTCTATAAGAAAGATGGGGACAGACTTTTTAGCAGGGCCTGTAGCGCTAGAACAAGGGGTAATGGTTTTAGACTAAAAGAGAGCAGATTCAGACTAGATCTAAGGAAGAAATTTTTCACAGTGAGGGTGGTGAAACAGTGGCACAAGTTTCCCAGAGAGGTCGTAGATTCCCCATCCCTGGAAGCATTCCAGGTCAGATTGGACGGGGCTCTGAGCAACCTGTTCTAGTTGAAGATATTCCTGGTCACTGCAGGGGATTTGGACTAGATGACCTTTAAAGGTCCTGTCCAACCCAAAGATTCTTTGATCTGTTTCATACATTTCCAAAAAATAATCATCCAACAGTCCACTTCTGCCTCAGAAAACTCCTGGCAAGGGATGGTGTCTTCAAAGATGAGCTATCTAGTCATGGTTCCTCCACCTCTTTCTTGAATTTTACTGATAAAAGCTAATAAAATTTCTCAAGATGTAGCTCATTTATGGGGACACTGCTTAAAGATTTAAACAGTGAAAAAATTATAAAATTATAGAGCAATTTAGGCTGCAGGCCATCTCGCCCAGCTTCCTGCTCGGAGCAGGGCTATCTTCAAAATCAAATCAGGTTGCTCATAGCATTGCCCTGTCAAGTCTTGAAAATCGCCAGGAGTGGAGATTTCATAACTTCTTTGGTTGCCTTCTGTGTTTAGCCACTCTCAGTGTGACATTTTTCTCCTTCTGTCCAATCAAATTTTCTCTTTTTGCAACTTATGGCCATTCCCTCTTGTCTTTTCCCTGTTCACCTCCAAAAAAAGTCTAGTTCCACCTTCTTAATAACCCCTCACTCAGTGAAGTATAGGGATTATATCCTCTTTCTATGTTCTCTTCTTCAAGATAAAGAAACAGTTCCTTCAGCCTCTCCTTATGTCATATGTTCCAGCCCCTGGAACCATCTTGGTTACCTCTGGATACTCTTCAGCTTCTAAGTATCTCTTGCATACTTGGGAGCCCAAACTGGAGACAGTATTGCAGATGTGGCCTCACAAATGCCAAGTAGAAGAGAAGAATAATTTCCGCCCACCTACTGGCTGTACGCTTGTTAATGTAGCATGGTATGTGGTTAGTCTTCATTACCTCAAAGGTGCACTGCTGACCCTTTGTTCAACTTTTTCACTGGGACCCACAGATCCCTTTTTGCAGAGCTGCTATCTCATTAGTCAGTCCCCAGCCTATACCGTTGCATGGAGATTTTTTATCCTGGGTGCAAGACTTTGTCCTGTCAGCCCATTCTCCATCTTGTTCAAGGTCTCCTCATATAGCAACTCTGTCCTCCAGTACGTCAGCCACTGTCCTGTTTCACATCATGTACGTGCTGAGCGTGCTTTCCAACTCATCATCCAGATCAGTGAGTACGTGAAACAGCATAAACCCTAATATTGCTCCTTGAGAAACACCACCCATAACTACCTGCCAGTAAGATGTCAGACTACTGACTGCAGCCCTTTGGACCCTGACAGTCCAGCCAGCTATACGCCATACGTGCCTACCTTGTAGTCTTCCCACCCACTTACATTTGGATTTGGCTGGAGGGATGCCATGAGAGCCCATGTGGATACACTAGCTGAAATCAAGGTAAATGGTACCCTCTGCTTTTCCCTCATCCACAGAGCCACTCCTTTCATCATAAAAGACACTGGGAATGAGATGGGTGAAGCAAAATTTGGCTTTCTGCCTTCCCCCTTTCCAGTTTTAGAAATTCCAATTAAATTAAGGTTAAGTACTCCACTATTCAGTTTGTTGCAGGGGGCAGGGGAGATGGTTATTTTTGGAGGATAGCCAAATAGTAGCTGAAATCTTACTCTTAAATGCATTTCCATAACTTTTCCACTCTTAAGGAGGACCAGAAAAAACGGGCAGTGTTGCATGCATGTATGTATCTCAGTAACTTAGTTGACCTTATAACTTGTTTGTGGGTGGAAGACCTTAATCTGTATATTGTTGTGTTTAACTCATGATGTACTTTATAATGTAACCAGTTAGTGATGTGGGCAAGCAAACGCACCCAGACTTTGACCGGTCAGATAGTCAGTCATGTGCAAAATGTCTCTGATACTGATAAAAAGTTGCCAGCACAGATCAGATAGTTCCACCGGACCTAGCAAAAGATGCCTTCAGGAGGGTACTTGTGGAGAGGAGTCCTTTCAGCCATTGTGACTGGCCATTGCATATGAGAACTTCAGATTGAGGTGTCAAAGATCCCAGTAAAGCTCACTTCACAACGCACTGCTGCAGTTGTTCATCCAACAGGATAAACTGGAACTAAGATCCAATTTGAGTTTCATTGTATAAATGAGGAACAAGCAGATGATGTTGCCTGACTTTGAAAAATGGAATATTCCTCCATTAAGTATGAATGATGATTGGAATCTATAATACCTTATGAAAAAACTTCTTGAATAAAAACAGTGGGGCAAAAAATGGGTAAACTTTCTTTTTGTCTTACATAGATAAGGAAAGATTCAATAAAAATAAAACAGATTTTTAAAACAGTAAGAAGTAATTCTTCATGTAATCTATAACTAGCTTGTATCTAGTGAACATGGAAATTCACAGCTAAACCATGTATCGTGTTAAAAAGTGCAGGATGCTCTTCCATATAACAAAGATAAGGATGAAAATCTCTTTGATCCATTTCATGTAAATTCTAGGCATAGAATAGATTATTAGGGGAGTTTTTCTGAGTTTAGCTTTTGTTCTCTGGCTAATGTTCTTCATGTAGCCAGGAGGCTTTGAAACAGCATCTTTATTTATTCATTGCCTTTTAGATGATACGTAACTGGTGAGATGTTTTGAACTGAGCCTTTTGTTACAACTTGATGATCAAATATTTTTTAACTGTTTTTCTGTTGTGGTTAATGGCTTTGAGAAATCCAGAATTCAGAACAATTTCTCTTAGTTACTGGATTGTGCTTCCAAAATGTCTAATGAAGTACTCTAGCAAGGGAGGTATTTTTTGGTAGAGGATATCGAAGCATTATCTCAAATAGTTGTGATGATAGGTTTAGTGTCCACTGAGAGGTTTTGTTCTGGTAGTAACACCTCCTGAGGTGCCTTGCTATCTGTTTATACATCTAAGAGCTGTAAGATTTGATTAGTAGAACTTTTCCTCATATGCTGTGACGACCACTGACATTTTTTTCTGTATTTGGGATGCATTTTGGATGAAGCACCTGGCTTCACAGCAGTTTTTCCTAGGAGAAAGTAATTCTAAGTTGGAGTGAGTTAATGCTGTGACACTGAGCAGAGTTCAGTTTTGCAGAGATGCAGGTAAAGTTGCATAAACTCTGAAGCATCTCACATGTAATGTGTGCTAATCAAGCAGTGCTACAAATCATAGTCATAAAGTGTTTTACTGCAAATACAGATATTCCAGCATTCCTTAATACAGCACTCTTAGTTTATCTTCCTGATTTGAGGTGGCTTCATCTAATGTTCTCACTAAAAGCATTCCATGATATTGAATGTACAACCCATCCCATTTTATGAATGTACATTCATAAACTCTAGATAAAACAAATTTTAGACATAGAAGTCTGAGAGCAATTCAGACTGTTTCAGGCACATTAAGTTTCCTTTGTTGGAATCTCTGTGTCCATGATGGCCAAATGGGTAGAACATTCACCAAGGAAGCAGAGAACCTTGATTTCTAAATCCTAAACTACAAGTTACGAGACCCCTTTTGTTAAGCACAAGGCACAGTTCAATCAGGAATGCAAGAGCTGGGGGGCTAAAGAGAGATTAACAAAGACAAGCTGATTCTACTGAGATTAAGTTGGGGAATACTGAGTTCTGGTTGCAATTCCCAATGCTGTTTGTTTATTAATATCCAGTGTTGCTTAAATGGGAAATGAATAAGCAAGTCTTTAGAGCACAGACATGTTGACTTTCCGATAAAGGTGGGGTCACTCAGGCAACTCTAAGTTGTTTTTTCTTGAGTCAGCCACTGTGAAAAAATACATTTAAAGTTTTCAATGCACAAGAAGCGAAACGATATGAACTAGTTCTCATGCCGTTTTATAACCCAATACAACTTGCTTACAGTACTCACAGATTTAAAGTGTGTATATGCCTCATATTTTTGGTGGAATCTTAAAATTAAATTCAGTTATATTTGCATTAAATCTACATTTACATAATTGCAATGTTTACACTATCCTTATACCTTAGCCTTGACAGTATCCTATGGTAAATCCCTGGGCTAGAATAATTCTGAATCTTAGTCAAAATGCATTCCAGTCTAACAAGCAGCTGCATCTTCATGCTCTGTGCCCCAATTAACACAAAACTTCATGACCCTTTTGGGGTAAAAATAAACTGCTATGTGTATTATCTTACTCATAATTCATTTGTTTACAAAGTTAGTAAAACTCATAATTAATTAGACTTCTCATGAGGTCTGATTCCCTTCTGTGCTGTCTGGCGCACTACTATGAAGTTTAGCAAAGGGAACAATTTGCAATGTATCTCTCCTCTAGCAGATCCTTGTCATCAGTTGATCACAGATTCAAACTATTCTGTATTTTCCCTTTATATCCTTCAGCTTTGATTCCTGGTTGCACAGTGACACAGCTTCACATGGAGGCAGGAATAATTTTCTGCCCTAGAAGTATTTAGCTCATGATTACAGCACTTCTGTGGAAAGCGTTAGCTCATGGTTCAGTCTCCAGCAAGGTTGCATGGGGACTGGAATCCAGGTTTCCCATTTCAATGCTGTACCTTCTTCTGACAGTGGTTTCTGGCAGAAGAGTTAGATAGCATACAGAGTAAATGGGTTTTTTAAGAGAAAGTCTTTGTAGCTAGAAATAACTGGGAAGAAAAGCTTTGGCAAACTGCAGGTGACAAGAAGTGACCATTGTCATACACCAAGAAGACATTCTGAATCATCAAATCAGTGTGGTCAGGAATCCCCTCTTACAAGTAATGAGGAAAAAAAAGTCTAACTGCATTGAAGGCATAGTGTGGGTAGTTTTGGGTGGGACTTGGGCACTTGTGCTCTTGGGAGCTTAACCTCAGTTAGTGAAGAAGTTCCAGTATTCTTGTTTCCTCCTCATGGATCACTAGCAAGTACAGCATGATTTGCAACTTTTAAATAATTTGTCTTGCATATCTCTCTTTAAGAAAGACATCATTATCTGTAAATATTCTCCCATTCTTACTTATGGTTCTCTTTTAATTTACTGTTACCTGCCTAGCTGGGTAAAAAAGTATGCTTCTCACAGTACAGGTAGTTTATTTAAAAGAAGAGTGAATCTAATGCAGTATATTAGGAAAAATGAAAGACTTGCTTACAGTATTGTATAATGATTTGCATCTTCTTACCACATTCAGTTTTTGTCCAGTCCAGTGATGTTTTTCCTTGTATGGTCTTCCTGTAAAATTAACATAACATTAATTTAATTCATGTTCTCATCCCTGATTAATACAAAATACAAACAGATATGCAACACAATGAGATGCATGTGTTTAGAAATCATTTGTGGCATATATATTTTAAGGGTTTAATTATATTTATGATGTGCACTAGGAAATGGAGGAGAATGCATCTGGACAAGCAATTTGAGGACAAATACAGACTGAATATAGGTCTAGCATGCTCATTCACAAGGTGATCATGTTCTGTCCCATATATATGTGTATATAAAAGGTATTCCTATTTATGAGTCTAGTGAAATTTAAAATGAAGCATTGCCAGTTGTCTCTTTCTTTTGTAGGTGGTGGCAAAGGATGCAGACTGTCAAAGACAGGAGAGAGAGAGGAGGAGAGAGAAGACATAGGAATTCCTAATCCTTTCAGTGGAAAAGATAAAGGAGCATATTCCTAAACTTACCTTGAAATGTGCTGGTGAGGGGAAAGTACTGGAGAAAATTTAGGTTTTACATTTAGGTCTCCAACATTTACCTCTCTAAACAGTAGGTAGTTTAGAGAAATAGGAGAGTGAGAGAAGTATATCTGGGAGGAGTCTCGAAGAAGGAAAGTGAGAATGAGAGAGATTAATGAGAAGAGGGGGGAAAGAATTGGGAAAGGCATAGGAAAGATTTAGAATGAAAGGAGGTAATCAGGTGTAGTAGCTTAAAAATGATGCAGGCAAGACTGACAGCAAGAAGCATAACAGAAAAGGGGAGGAAGAAGTAGGAAGTCAAGAAAGGAAGAACAAGCAGTAGAACTCATTAAGCCCAGTTTCCTGTGGTTTTATGACTTGTAATGAGATTATCCTGTTTGCTGACCATTTTCTTAGCATTTGTAGTAAAAGCAAACAGGAAGAATAAACGTAAGCATCCAGACTCTGGGTCTAATCAGAGCAACAGTGCTTAGCAAATCCAGAAATAGTGAGATTATTTCTATTCAAAAAGGAAGAAACTGTTTTCATAAGCTTCTTTACATATGTGTATGTGTCTGTATGCAAATCAAGTCCTATATTGCAGGACAATAACAAACTTTTCGATTTTTTTTGAGAAATTCTGATTTCATTAAGCAAACTTGTAAGATATTACTCAGTATCAAGGAACAAATACAAGTACTTCAAGATGTCTGAGGACAAACCATGAAAACCAAAAAAATAAAAGAGCTGAATTTCAGAAATAATACTGTCAGAAGCCCTAAGAACAAGAAGTCGTAGAAATGCAATATATAAATTAGCTAAATACAACTAACCCGATCAGCATAAAAATACTGTTTCTTGTAAAGAAGGACTACAAGTGATCAATCACATGATGAACTGAAAGAAAAATGAAATTATGCATGGCCTAATGAATACCAGTGATAGGCAGCTGATAAGCTAGTCTACGTATGTCTGAGAGAAAGCATATCCATAGAAAGGAACTGAGGTGCAGCTCTGTCCTCTGTGGGAGACTGATCTGGTTTCTGTAATCTGCCTGGCTCCACTCAGCTTGTGGGAATGTTCTAACACTGAGACCTTGAGCACTCTGTCAAAATTGGTTGAAATTTTGAAGAAGGTTCAAAGCTATTGCAAGACTAAGACTGACAGAAACATGCAACAGAGTAAATCTTGCTTCCTTAGGAAGTGAGGATAAAACTGTAGAAAAGCAAAGAGAGATGAGAGATTTATTCAGATAGACAGTTGATTGCCACTACATTAAAGCTAAATGCAGCTTGCATTTCCACTGCAAATTAGATTTGCTTCTTGGATAGCACTACATGACATGTCTAACTTGGAATAGAGTCCAGAATAAAGCACAATTTCATTAAAATAAAGTCAATGACAATAAACTAAAGGTACAAATTGGGAGGTACAAAGCACAACACAGACCTGGACAAAAAAGACTGTACAACAAATGTGACAGAAAAGATTGACACTGATAGGCTGTTCCTATTTCAGTGTCCATAATCCATGAATGCCTAAGAAAGACATACACTAAAAACGCAGGAATCAGAAGATTAAGAAGTGGTGACAGAAATAGTATTCAGCAATAAAAGAAGTGTTATGTCAGTAGCAACATATTTCAGCAGCTTCCGTTCAAGTTGGAATTAGACAGCAATGACAAATAGTCTAAATGAATCAAGCCTCAAACAGAGAATGAATCCCTGTAATGAGCAGGACTGATCTGCTCTGATGCTGACCTACTGGGTCTCTGTTTCACATTTTGACAGTACCCATGTGAATGAAATTTATGCTAAAGAAACCTAAGTCAGCTGAGATTGCCAATAGGATATTTTGGCAGAGCATATTTTGTCCATGGAGAGCATCATGATTCTTGCTCGAACTGTTCTTATTCCACAACTTTTACTAATTGATTTTTTTTAATGTGTGCAAATCGGAATGTTTTCATTCATCAGCCTAGCACATTTTTTTGATACTTCCTTGAAAATAACTTGAGATATTATATTTAACTGGCCACTCAAAATATGTTGTCCAAGCACCATGCCAACTGCCTCTCAGGTGAATTAATTCTCTCTTTTGCTTCACTTATAATACATCTCCCTGAACTACTGCACAGTTAATAACCATATTGTATTAAGCAGTATAAATACTGGAGGATAGTTTTGAAAACCAAGTAAATTTGATCTTATCACTCATCTGTTGAACATGTTGTGTCTCCCAGTTTTGAATATGTAGCATAGACTGGCTTCCAGACAAGCCAGTGAATTCAGTTAGTTAAGTGCAAAGGAATAAGCTATAGTCCACAGAGGACTGTAGTAGCCCTGGGCTATTACAGAATCACAGAATCACTAGGTTGGAAAAGACCTTCAAGATCATCAAGTCCAACCGTTAATCCAGCACCACCATGTCCCCTAAACCATGTCCTGAAGCGCCACATCCACATGTTTTTTGAACACTTCAGAGATGGCGACTCCACCACCTCCCTGGGCAGCCTGTTCCAATGCCTGACCACCCTCTCAGTGAAGAAATTTTTCCTAATATCCAATCTAAACCTCCCCTGGTGCAACTTGAGGCCATTTCGTCTCGTCCTATCGCTGGTTACTTGGGAGAGGAGACCAGCGCCCTCGTTGCCGCAACCCCCTTTCAGGTAGCTGTAGAGAGCGATAGCAAAAGAATAGTTGGATTCCATTAATTCAGCATTGATGTTAACTCATCCTGTATTGTAAGATATAAACATTGGAATAGGGTAAATGCACTATCTGTATTTAAAGAAGAGGAAAAAGACAAGCCAAGATTTAAACAAACCTGTCAATTTACCTTCAGTCCTCCAAGATACTGAAGTAAGTAATGGAAGACACTGTTATTGAGAATTTAGAAGACAAAGGGATATGTAAAAGGCAACAGATACCTACCAAGTGCAAATCATGGTAAGTCATCTAATTTCCTTCTTAATGAGTAATAGACCTTGAGAAAAAGAGACATGGAATCTAGCAGGATTTCAGGAAGCCTTTTGATGTTTTCTTATGTGGGATTGTCATTCATAAGCAAACTAATGTGACTAGAAAACCATATACAAAGAGAATTTATCAATGGTTTACTGTCAAACTAGAAAATTATATTAAGACTCTAACCTGAGCCAATACCATTAAATATGTTGATTCATAACTTGGTATGTTTGTTAGATTTGTAGATGATTTCAAGCTGAAGGATTTACAAGCACACAGAAGGCCAGCATGAGAATTTAAAGTTATTTTGATGAATTCAAAGAACAGTTTGCAAAAAGAAGACGTATTTCAAGTTTGGAAATGTGGCATTCTGCTCTCAAGTAAGAATAGACACTGTGTGGGTAGCACATAGGCATTAATAATTAAAAAAAAATCACACAGGGGAATAAGGTAAAGATGCTACCAGAGTGTGTATGTGTGCGTGAACCTCTCTGAATTATATTCCTAAATAGGAGGAGTATAATATTAGAGCTACAGTTTATCAGATTACCAGAATGGTGACAGTTTTCACAAACCGCTGAAGCAATTAGTGAGGCAGAAAATTATAATAATGAGAGATTTCAATTATTTGCTGTCATGTGATTAAGATTCCCAGCAATCAGGAAGCAGGTGTGAATAGCCCATCTCGAGATGGTAAAGGTTATGGACAAAATGAGACGAGACTTCTTCGACAGTAACATTCAAATTTTGAGAAGAAAAGGAAAATTTTAAAGAAGCAGATAAAAAAAGTTTTCAGTGGATTGGAGACATTTTAAAAACATCATGTTACAGGCCAGGAGTCAATGAATACCCTCAGTTAGGAACGTATCAAAAGCATTTAAAACAAAAAAAAACTGCTAGTGTGATTAAACTGCAAAGGAAGATACTAAAATACAGAAATAATTTCAAAAAAAAGTATTTACATCCAAAAGAGGAAAGAAAAACAGAAGAAGCTCTATGAAGTTAAGTGTAAAATCACAGATAAGTCCCAAAGCACAATTTTGAAGAAGCCCAAGCTTAATGTTCAAAGCCATCAAAAAGAAGCAGCTCACCAGACCATCAGTGGAACTGATCAGTGATCACAAGCAGAACTCAACAAAGATAAACTGTTATCAGAAAGCTAAATTAATTCTTTGCAGCAGTTTTCACTGAAGAGAAGGTCAAGGAAGTTCTTAATGCCGTTCTTTACAAGTGTTGAGCCTGAGGTACTGTCTCAATTCAATTATTAATGAAAGGGGCTTTAGAGCAAGCCAATAAAATTAACCATACTAAATTACAAGGACAAGTTGGTAATCATCCCAGAGTTGTAAAGAAGTTCAAACATGAAATTGCTGAGCAGTAGTACTGCAGTACATAACCTGTGGTTTAAATCAGCCTCTTAGGGCCAGAGGTCTGCACACTGACAAATGTGACACCAAGCTTAAAACAGGCTCCAAGAGAAATTCTGGGTACTAACTGGCCCATAAATCTGATTAATATTTTCAATCAGTTTTCTTTCTATGTAATTATGTTATTAATCTATGTAGTAGATATTAATCTATGTAGTAGATACATGGACAAATATAATGTACTGACAAAGAGTCAGCAGAACTTCTGTTGGGGAGTCACGCCTTACCAATCTATTCGAGATCTCGGAAGGAAAATAATAAATGTCATCTGATTGTTATGTTTTTCATAGATACTCTCATCAAAGGCACTTAAATAAGTCACACTGTCATACATAAGATATAAGAATATGGTTAAACAATCAGGTTTCACAATGAGAAGAAACTACTGGTGAAGAATTTACCTAAGAATCTGAGGTAGAATCTTCAGTGTGCAAAGCAGCCATAACCATATGGAAAAGGAGTGAATTGTGAAAGGACAGAGTTTTCAGGTGATGAAGTATTATGCATGCTAGACAAACATAAAACTGACTGAAAAGAAATCCACGGGGATCTCAAAATACTGAAGGACTTTTCAGTAAAAACAACCAAATTAAATTGTGACAAGTATAATACCATGCACATGAGGTAAAAATACCCTAATTATAAATACATAACAGCTGTCTCAAACTATGGTATCTACTATCTTCCAGAAAGAGGTCGGGATCCACTGGAGGTGGGAAAAAAAACACAATAAAGATCTCGTTAGAAATTACTAGGAATAGGGAGAATGAAACAGAAAATCCCATTATGTCACTATGTCAATTCATCTCAATCCTCCTTTTGAACACTTGATACAGTTCTGATTATATGTTTTCAAAAGAGGTATTACAGAATTTTAAAAAATACTGCAAGGAAGAGTCAGTCACTGAGATGAACAACAGCTTCTGTACAAGGGAGGAAAAAAAGGACCAAGACTTACCATGCTTGGAGAAGAGATGATATAGAGGGATATGACATAGGTCTATAACATTGTAAATGGTTTGAATAAGATGAATAGGGAATACTTATTACTTATTTCTGACTTCACAAAAACTATCAGACCCTCAATGAAATTATCAGGCAGCAAGTTAAACATTAATAAATCTCAATATAATGCATAACTAAATTGTGGGCCTCATTGCCACAGAATACTTTGGAAACTAAAAGTACAAATGAGTTCCAAAAGTGATGGATAAACGGATGTGGAAAAGTCTTATTTGTAGCTGTAAAACATGATGTCCTTCAGTCCAGGGAGCTCTTAGGGTGAGAAGTTAAAGCAGAGGTAGGATCACTGTTTAGCTCTTCTGGGAATTTTTGCATACTGGCTTCTGTTGTGAACATGGTTCTGGGTTGCGCTGCCTTTCAGTCAAGAATGAAAGGCCACAGGTTCATATGAAATGCTTATGATTTTCTAGACAGAAGTTCTCCAGAAAAGTTTCTTGGGGATATAGTGGATGACAAGCAGAGCAAGAGTCAGAAATGTCATACTGCTCCAGAAAATGAAAATTATCAAGCCGTGAAGTATAAAGATGCATTTGAAGGAATATTTCTCTTCAGTTCAACTCTAGTAAATCGTTAGCTGGAAAACTGGCTGGGTTTTGACATCGCATTTCAAGAAAAATGATCCAGAAGAAATCTGTGAGTAGGAAAAATGTGCAAAGAATATGACCTAGAAGAAACTTCAAAGGCATTACAGGTCTTTAATTTAGATTGAAAACTTCCAATATGTAAAAGGTAGCATCAAAGAAGGAAGATAAATTGTTCTTAGGTCATAGAAATATAGAATAAAATGCAGAAAGCTTAAACTGTTTCAGAGAAGATTCAAGCCAGACCTCAGGGAGGATTTTTTAACAGCAAGATCTCAAGCATTGGTGTAGATTGTGCAGGGAATTGTAGAACCTCTATCATCCTAGGGTTTTAAGACATCTGTTAGACCTATATCTTTATAGTTTAAGTGCAGATCATCCTGACTTACAGAGGTTAGTGGGCTACATACGTGTTCAACATCAATTAGAGTCCTATTCTTTTTGTGACATTTGAGGAATGGCTTGTCTGAAATGCGTGTGTTAAATTCATACTGTTTTGACTGCATGCTGGCATGCAAGTGTCCTTGTGTATATTTATTTTCTTTCTCACTCCATCTCTAATCATCTGTAACATGCTCAGCAACTGTTCCTTACAGTCAAATCGCTCTCCATTGACTTGCCACTCACTGCTTAGTGTTAGTCCCGGTATTTTGTCACATTCCCCTAGCTCATTTTTCAAACAGCCAGTGGTGATTTGTTCTTATTTTTATAAGGACAATTTCAATTTTATTTTAATTTATTTATTTTTAAAAGCACGATACATAACAATTGAGCATGTTATACTGAGATCAGTACCATCCCCTTATTTGGTATATTCTCTCAGGAAACACTTATTCCCTTGGTAAAAAGCTCAGGTCGAGTCACCCAAATATTTTGCTTAATCATGCTTGGGGGAGAAGTACTTTTTGCTTTAAATTTAGTGCAAGCTCTTGGCAACATTTATATAGTAAGGTTAGGCTTGCAGGATGAGGCAAGGAGTAAAGGTGACAGAGATTTAAATGTGTTTCTTTATCCCTGGCACTCGCAGCTGCCAGCTGTGGTTGTGCCACAGTGGATCGGTGCATCCAGGCTGAAGGAGCAGAGCCTGAGCTCCCTGTGGCATGGCAGCTCCGCAACGGCATGTTCTTCTCTGCCTAGGGAAGACTCAGCCCATGCAGGCAGACCCTGAGCAGGCACTGAGGTGCTGAACGGGCACCAGCTTTCTTCTTCCAGAAACCTCTAAAGCCTGGCCTCTGTCCACACTTAGCTAAATGCTTACTTACAAACAAAATACCAACAAAATGCCGAATGAGTATTGAGATCACAACAGGCTAGTGTTCATGATGTTCAGTGTGCCCATGTCTGCTGACTGGAACAGGTAGGATTTTTGTAGATTCTGGGTCACTAGAGCAGAGCACACAGATCAGCACCCTCCAGGCAAGTGTACTTCCTAATACCTGTACTAGCAGAAGTAATAGTAGAGAAGTCCAGTAGTAGAAGCAAGCCACATAATGCATCTGAGGAGGAAATGGGTCTCCTGCCTTCCTTCACAGCAGAAAACCTTTTTCAGAATCTTCACTATCAGCTACTAACTTTGTGTGCAAGGCCCTTAAAGGTGATCAGCTTTTCAAAGGTAATTTATCCCTGCTTCCTGAAAATCTGGCCCTGACAGACCAAAACAAAAAGGAGGCAGCATCCAAAGTCATCCATATCTATGACAATCATCTTGATTATTATTCAAAGGAACAGGTATCGATTCACTCAGAGCTATCTGCAGAATCAAGATCTGAGTGAGCAATGCCATTTTTACAAACTGTCATTTAAACCAGCAAGGTTATGTTTTTGTGCAGAACTACATGTTGAGTAACAGTTCTGTACCTGTTATATTCCAAAGTGATTCTTTCTAAAGCCACAAATATTTTTCTTTCTTAATTGGACAAAAGTCTTCGGATGGGTTGGGACAAACTCATCTCCTAGAAGCAAAGGCAGGGAGACACATAATCTGCAAGCCCTTTAAATTAAAAGAGGATTGGGCAGAGGAGTGTGCCAGTGGATTCTTCCCTTTAGAGTAAGCCAAGATGTAGCAAATGATGGCAGGATAACTGTGAGGGAGATTACTCATGCCTGATGGAGTAGACCAGGAGAAATCCGGGCTAACTGCATCAGTATCATAAATGAGCCATCAAAGTTTGAAACTTTTTACCATTCCACCTAGAAGTCTACTAGAGAATCAGAAGGATTTCTTTTATAGTCATCCCTCTCAATGTACATAATCCTTTGACATGCTTAATGTTCCTTGATTATATGTGCTGTTTCTCCCTTTTGTTGATTGGCAGTGATATTGTTGTGCCAGAAGAGGTTTAAAGTTTTCGTAATTCACTCCCTTGTTGCAGCCAGCTAAGATCAAGGTCTTTGACTGTCTTCTCTTTGATTCTTGGAAGTTCAGTTTATTTAACGCTATTGTTTTCAACCCTTTTAAAAAAATGGTTTTCACTTAGATTTCCTGTAGATGTCTCATATAGTTTTATGGCACCCCTTCTGTCTGGCTGCACTTGCCAACCCTGCGATCAGTGAAATACAGTATCCTTATAAAAGCTGCCCCAAAAAGCTATCTGATTCCTTTCATATATGCCTAGGAAGAGCATAAGTGTATACATCTACCACAAACCAATGCTTCATGTTGACTCTCAAAGATAATAAATATTTTTATTGTGTTTTTTTCCCCATTAGTCTTGAAATATTTTTAACTTCTTTTCCTATGTTTTAATTTTACATGATTTTAACAGACTAATAAAATAAATGTCAGTCCTGGTGTTGCCTGATTCTGCTGAAGAATACTCATAGAGGATGTAAAAAGACAGCAAACCTTTCCCTGAAGTGTCTGTTCATTACTGGAGCTATGTAAATAGGGATTAGTAAATAACAAGAGTAAAAGAGTACAAGAAACAAAGAGAACCGAAAATGCTCCTTTGCCCTGTGGCTGCTTAACTTTTTCTCACTTACTTGTCATAATTCCACTTACTCACTAATCTCTGTAGTTAAAAATAGGAAAATTGTCAAAACCGTATTTTTAAGAGAAAGAAATACCTTTTTCTGCGTAGATCACAATATTATAAAGTGTGTATAGAGATAAGAGGAATTTCAGAAACTGATTTTATAATATGAAAGGTGTACAGTAAAACAGGTTATGAAATTATCTCCAATGATTTCTATAACCTAAAATTATTCTACAGTTTAAAAATTAGATTCTAAATATCATCTTCTAAAGTCCTAAGCTTAATTCTGCTAGAAGTACTACAGACTACTGCTGCAGATATCAAACATAAAAACTACATTAAAAGAACACTGAAGTTGCAAAGCTAGTATTCACCCAGTGCCCGTAATGCACTGAGCTCCTTTAATTCTCCAATAAACTGTTTTCTCCTCATTGTGTAGTGTAGCCTATGCCCTGTTTATTGTACACAATTCAACTCCTGCTCTGAATTATTAATTTTCTTAGAGGTTCTTCCATAATACACATCAGTACAGGAACTGAATACTTCCCAGACTTTATTTTCACAAATGAGATTAGGGATACTGCTCTCTTTCTTTTACTGACTATGAAACACACAGAGACACTAAGGTCAAAAGAACTTACTAATTTTCAGTACTCAGTTTGAGACTCTTATGATGTGATTTTTCAGTGAAAGCAGCATAATACTTGACTTCACTAAATTCAACGTGCATTTGTTAACTTCAGAGGTTGCTATTAGCACTCTCTCAAATCAAACTGCAGTATTTCAAGTCCAGTATCCAGAAAACAAACACAAAATCATGTAAGATAAGAGAAGCCTAGTTTAAGGTACTCATGTAGTGTGTAATTATGTGACAGAGGCAGAAAGTAGAATTAATTCTCTAAGGTTGCCCTGTCAGACCAGTCCAGTTTTTCCCTCTTTCCTTTACAGCACTGCCTCCCACATCTGATTGCTTATTCTCTACCATTTACTGCAAGAATAGCCAACCTTTTGGAACTGTATGCCAATAGTGGTTGAGTAACAACACTAGGAGAACTCTAGGATGACTGACAGGCAAGAGATGATAATGGCTTCCTAAGGATCCCTCGGCCCTTGTAGAATGGGTCTGGATTAGGATACAGCAATGATTATCCTAATACAATTGCTGAACATGCCAAGGAGTTGAAGAAACAAACACCTTCAGTAACAAAACATTCCTACTACTGATAATGTAAGAGCTACACAGCCCATAGCATAGAAGATATCTTTGAATGTTTGAAAACTTGTATATCACTTAAGAATTGTTTGTCCAACTGTGATCCTTTGGTTCTAGGCCCTTTTCTTAGCTTTTCTTTTTACTATCTAGTTCTAGTCTGCCTAGAGAACCAGTCCAGACTTCCAAGGTACTGCTGGTGCATTCTCTGTTGCTCCATCGCTCAACACAGTCTCAGTTTCCCCTCTTCTTTCACCTTGCAAGCTCAGCTGGCCTAGTTGTTCCCCTGCACACTGATTGTTTCAGTCTTTTCTCTTCCTACATCACTTTCCTGTTTCTCCTCTTCATCTATCAACACTTGATTCAGTGTATGGCCTGTTCCATGTGGTCGAAGCATAAATTTTGAGAGTAAAAGGGTGAGAGCACACGACAGTGGACAACAGCAAACTTTGCTGAAAACCAGTTCACCCCAGTTATTTAGGAACTACCACTTCAGAAAAGTTCTTCTCAGCTTGGGCCTGAAACGCCCAGTGCAGAGTCTTTGGGAACTTGGCTGAGAACCTTAGGCACATCTCTGGTAATACTGGCAGAGTGGCAGTTTTTCAAAAGTCTGCAAGTTTTTCAAAAGTCTGCTGTGAGCAGACATAAAGATCGACAGCATAGCAAATTTCAAGAATCTGCACTGAAGTATTAAGACAGTAGACCTTCTTAAATCATTGTCAGACTTTTTAGAAAAAGACAAAAACACATAGTTCTCCTTACCCTTGTTACTGGAATGAAGATTTTTATTCATCAGTCTGAGGCAGCAAATTTTGAGCCCAAGCAGATAATATTTGCAATGTGATAGAGAAATAAAACCTGGATGTTATAAATGGGGGAAAATGTCAGACAATAATATTGTAGCAATGGAAAGCGCTGCCTTTAACGCATCATTACAGAGCAAGAAGCTTCCCTAATCCCATCAGCTTCTGTCTCCCTTTCTGGTTCCAGTGATCTAGAAAGTCATGTTTTCCTAGTGCAGTGCCTTAGACAAGCTCCAGGATCATGCAAGACCTATGAAGTGACTTAATGAGGAACAGCATGTGCAAGGGGCAAGGATAGGTTCTCTCTCGCTCATGATCAAAGGGTTTCCCTTTGGTATGAACTAGCATGGACGAGTAGAGCATGCCCTTATGGCAGAGCCTGGAAGAAAGATGAAGTTCAGTTCCCTTAGTCACATGGCAACTGTCCCAAATGGCATCTCTGCTTTAATTCTTTCCTCTCTAACAATTATTTCTGTCCTCAGGCAGGGAGCTTGGACTAAGATTGTTTTACAAAAGTCCAAGCTTCCTGTCTAGAGACAGAAGCAGTAAGCTGCAGAGGAGAGGAAACGTAGGAACAAGGATGAGCTCTTTCAAACTGTGTTCAGAACCACAGAATAACAAAGCTCATGGATCCATTTCCCTGATGATTCCATGGGACTTCACCTATCTTACATAAGCAAAGGCACCTTACTTGAAATCAGGGTCAGCATAACAGATCCAAAGTTGTAATACAAACCCCCAGAATTCTTTAACTGCTTAAGAGACATAAAATTATGTTCCTTATTCTCTCATCTTTCTTTGCATTTAACTATCTGCGCTCACTCACGGTGCCAAGGACCTGTTATCATGTTTTATTCTGTGTTAACAAATTCCTAAACGAAGGAGCCAGACTTGACTTTTTGTCCCCATGTTCTTGGCAGACATGAGGGTAGTAAATGCTGTAAAAAGAACACAAGCATAGTATCTTTTACCTTTCCTTTAAAATAAAAACAATCCCTAACTCCTGGCATTTTTTTTTTTTAAATGGCCAGCTTAGGTACCCCAATCCAGAAATGTCCAGACAACACTTTCCTGCAGCCCTGACTTAGATGCATACTTCTGGCAAGGCAAGGGTCTCAGGAACCTTCAGCTTAGCTCTTTTGCTCAGCAATCCAGTGCAGTGTGGTAACTTTTCTGCAGTCCAGTCTGAGGTGCTCACGCTCCTTTGCACTGTGAAGCACACAATGTATACATTTTTGAGGAAAGGAAGGCATGTAAAAGTTAGCCATTCCAAGGCTGGCTCTAAACAAGATTTCTGTGGAACAGATTCATAAAATTACACAGAGCACAAATTTCTCACAATGCAGTTTAAATGCATCTATCATATATGTACTCTTGAAAATATTTTCAAAATTGCCGAAGTCCCACACAACGTAATAAATGTAGTTTTGTTGCAACATTTCTGAAAATAAAGATGTTATGTACCATAAGTTGAGGTTATAGTGTTGTTTCTTGATGTCTTATCTGATCTTCATTTTGATTTCTGTAAATTCAAAGAAATTTGTGTGACCTCATACCTTAATTTGTATATCTAATCAACTGAGTTCAAGAACTTTCTTTTTTTAAACATCCTTTCACACACATTCCATCAGAAAGACGGTCCCTTCCCTTCCCTTCCCTTCCCTTCCCTTCCCTTCCCTTCCCTTCCCTTCCCTTCCCTTCCCTTCCCTTCCCTTCCCTTCCCTTCCCTTCCCTTCCCTTCCCTTCCCTTCCCTTCCCTTCCCTTCCCTTCCCTTCCCTTCCCTTCCCTTCCCTTCCCTTCCCTTCCCTTCCCTTCCCTTCCCTTCCCTTCCCTTCCCTTCCCTTCCCTTCCCTTCCCTTCCCTTCCCTTCCCTTCCCTTCCCTTTCTCTGCTCTTGCTAGTTTGTTGGTTGTTTTTTTTAAATTATTTTAGAAAGAAATTTCCCCTCTCAAAAGAAGTTTGTCTGCTGGACCTGAGTTCTATTGTCAGATCTGATGAAGACTCCTCTGTTGTCTTGCAGGCAAATCTGTACTCTCAGCCTTCCTTCTTCTGGAAGCTATAGCCTGTCAAATATGCACAAGGATCTTCTCTTTCCATCTCATACAAAAAATTGCCTTTTTCCTTCCAGCAGTAGGAGGTGAATGAATGCAACTTCCACTGCTTTCACAGAATGCCACTGTGGGGTGGGGAGAAGGGCACAACAAAGGTTGCTGCTCTCACCAAGGTAAGGGGAAAGGGGCAGAGCAGCAGATGCTGCGTCTGCTTTGAGCTGCAAATGCAAGAAGGAGAGTAAGCGTTTGGAAGGTGTTTACTACACAGCCAGCCTTTCCCTCTGAGACAGAGGAGACATACGGAAATGTGCTGCGTGGTAGATTCAGTTGGTGGGATATCTGTTGAATTACATTGATCAGAGACAATAAGACACTTGTGTATGCTTGATTTGCTAACATTTGTAAAATGCTTTGCAATCCTGACACACAAAATTTCCTTTTTAATATCTGCTAGATAATGGTAAATAATGAGTGGATATGAATAACAGGGTTCTACTGCAACGGCAGGCATAGTAGAAGCAGTAGATGGTATCTCCAATGTCATGTCACAGTTGTTATATCATATGGTAAAATCTGTACACTGTATAATACCTCATTTTAATAGTGTACTCATAAATCAGTATTTTCCATTTAAAGGAATTTGTTTGTATTATATTTTGCAAGTGGTTCGATGAGCAATCACTACTTACTGTTTCTACTGTTCGATTTTTTTTTTATTCCACTGCTATATTTCTTGGAAGTATTTCAGATGACAGATGGGGACTGTTTTTCAGTTCTTAGTTGCACTCTTCACAGTCTAACTCTTTGGCTTTCATTGTAGAACCAGAACAACTATTTTGTGAGCAGAAAAACAGCACCAGAAGTTTTAGCTACATGATTCAAAGATAAGTAGAACCGTTCAAATATTTGATATAATTAGGCACTATTATTAATTATTAAGATTTTGGTAGCAGAAGACTTTGGCTTGTACCAACCTAACAAATATCAGTCCCTTCCCAAAAATAGGTGAAAGAGAAAAGAACCACAAAAGATATGGTTGCTGACAAAGATGGGACCAGGAAACAGTGAGGGAGTGTTTTAGCAAGTCTTTTAGCAAGTATTAGGCAAAAGAAGAACTTTACGAAGGGACTTGTAGGTATTGAAGTGGTTCCAGATATGCACAAAGATTTCCTCCCCAGCATGCAGGGCAGCTTGGAGCATAACAAGTAAGGCGCTCCTCTGAAATCTCAACAAGGAAATGCTATAGGCTGCTCTCACTCACAAGCAGATGTAGATATTCACATTTTGATAGGGAATATGAGAAAGCTGTCTGGAAAATAGAGTTAGCAGCAATAAGTAGGTTCTGATGCAGGAGAAACCCATGGAGAATGGTCACATAGTCAATGCCACAAAAAATGTTCTTTTGGAGGATCAAGAAAAGGCAGGATCAAGATTAGGAAAAGAAAACTCAGTATTAGAGGAAAATGTATGCTGTTATCTTACACTACAGGTTTAGCTGTGGTGCTCACTGGAAGAGGATACACGTCAGAGAGAGTCTTAAAGGAAAAAATATTGCAGCTTTTATACATAATAGTTGTGTATAGAGAAAGAAGACGTCTGAGATCAGGTTGTATGCTGTGACATAAGGTGGTGTTCATTACTGTAGTACAAATAGAGGTGAAAGAATTTGAGGGAAAGACATGGAATCTTGTTCAACTTGAACTAATGGTCCAGGAAATACTGGAAACATATCCAGTATGCCTTAAACTGTAGAACGTTGAAATAATGATGTGTGAACTCCATACTGAAGCTTCTTGTGCTGCAAATAGTTATTTAAAACCAGTTAAAGAGAGGTATTTCCAAAACACCTAAGATATTGAGGAGAACTATTACTGTCAAATTGTCATCTCCTAAGAGCTCTGGAATATCTCCTCTAAGTATTAAAAGTAATTGCTAGTCATGAAACAAATGCTGACGACCTAATTTTGCATGCCTGTTTCAAGCCAAGCTCACAGACATCAGGTTGATTAAGTCAGTGGAAAAGTGCCCAATAACATTTTATTGTAATAACTTTTTATAAAAAGACCAAATGTGTATTTTTAATTGCCTGTTTTAATAATCTTTTAATAAGATGTTTTACTTCAAATTAATGTGTTACATAGTGTTACATTAAGCTAAATTAAACAGCATCTTTTAGTTATGGTTGTGCTGGAAGAGGAGTTCTGGGTACGTGTTCAATCTCAGTGCTGTAATTCAGACCAGTACCGGAATGGAACTGGAATGAATTACATGGAACGGGCCCATTGCTGAATGTGCCCTTCATAGACACAGGAGTCTGCACCAGTAAACCAATCTGCAGAGTCAGGACTTAAAACCAGCACATCTTAGAGGCCACCTTTGTTAAAGACTGAATGACACCACCTCCTGAATATGCTGTTTTTGTGATTTTAACCACCCACAGTAGAGTGCATTACTGATCATAGGAATGCTTTTGTAACTCTTCAATTAATGATAGTTGGAAATGTTTTTAGAGTTGGTAACAGCTTGCCAGACAATTAGTGAATGTCAGGTTCACAATTAATGTATTCTATTTCTAGGACATCTGAAATCTAATGTTTGTCACCTATGCCTGCTCCAAAGGGAAAGGTACTTTATGTTGACAAAAGAAAAAGATAGAAAAAAGGAAAACAAATTACACAGGAAGGAAAGGACAGAAGCCAGGCTGCAAGTAACTGCGTTTTCTTAGGTGGAATTGAACGTCACTGTGTATTGGGATATTATATTTTACCAACATACCGAGGCAAACAGAAGCACACTAGAAGTTTGTTGCTTCCACGCCTAAATAAGCGTAATAGCCCTCAAATTAGAAAAACATTCATCCAGGAGGCACCTCTTCTCGTTTGCATCATTGCTGAAACACTCTGGAGAGATTCTACAAGGACATCACAGAGCAAGGACAAATAGCCACCCAATCCCAAACCTTGGAAAATATAACAATGAACTATAAAAAAGGCCTATCTTTATTTTGTCTGGCCTTTATTTAAGACCACCACTGGATAGCTTTTTACTACTCTCTGTCTGCATGCGAAGGATGGACACAACTGCAGGTCTTATGCTTCCCTGATCCACTGAACACACGATGCCAAGCTGACTGGTGCGGCTGACATGCCTGAGGGACAGGATGCCATCCAGAGGGACCTGGACAAGCTTGAGGAATGGACCTGTGTGAACCTCCTGAGGTCAACAAGGCCAAGTGCAGGGTCCTGCACCTGGGTCAGGGCAACCCCTGGTATCAATACAGGTTGGGGGATGAAGGGATTGAGAGCAGCCCTGCCAACAAGGGCTTGGGGGTCCTGGTGAATGAAAAGCTGGACACAAGCTGGCACTGTGCGCTCGCAGCCCAGAACACCAACCGTATCCTGGGCTGCATCCAAAGCAGCATGGCCAGCAGGTCGAGGGAGGTGATTCTGCCCTTCTACTCCATTCTGTTGAGACCCCACCTGGAGTCCTGCATCCAGCCCTGGAACCTTCAGCACAGGAAAGACATGGGCCTGTTGGAGCGGATCCAGAGGAGGGACACAAAAACCATCTGAGGGATGGAACACCTCTCCTGTGAGGACAGGCTGAAAGAGTTGGGGTTGTTGATCCTGGAGAAGAGAAGGCTCTGGGGAGACCTTATTGCAGCCTTCCAGTACTTAAAGGGAGTCTATAAGAAAGATGAGGACAGACTTTTGAGCAGGGCCTGTTGCGATAGGACAAAGGGTGATGGTTTTAAACTAAAAGAGGGCAGATTCAGACTAGATCTAAGGAAGAAATTTTTCCTAGTGACAGTGGTGAACCACTGGCACAGGTTTCCCAGAGGGTGGTAGATTCCCCATCCCTGGAAACATTCCAGGTCAGGTTGGACAGGGCTCTGAGCAACCTGATCTAGTTGAAAATGTCCCAGCTCACTGCAGGGGTGTTGGACTAGATGACCAGTAAAGGTCCCTTCCAACCCAAACTATTCTATCATTCTGTGATTCTATGATTCTCTGAACAGAATACTTGTTGGACATCAGTAATGGTGATCAGCTTATAACTCCAAAGGGATGGAGATGCAAGAAGACAGAAATCCTACCTCCTTCCACAGCACTGAGTATAACCAGCTGGGCACAAAGAGGTAAGCATATGTTTATACACTGGAATATGAAAATGAATATACACTGGAATATACAGTAGAAGTAGTACAGATGTATCTGCATTAGGCCTAGTACCTGTACCAGAGGTGGATTTCAGAGAGTGGATTTTGAAGGGGAAAATCTTTCCTCCCTTCCATCCTCAGTTATGTGACACAGGGGAGGCCATGCAGCCACATCCCGTACTGCATCTGCATCCGTGCTGTACTAATAGTGACACAGCAGGAAGAGCAAAAACCTTAAGGATCCCTGGCAGTCATCGCAACAGAGTAAATATGGTGGTGAAAATCTGCACCATTCACATTGCAGGTCAACGTGTATGGGCTGTAGCACATAACAGCTTCACAAATAAAAGACAGCTGATTGTGTATTTGCAAACTACAGAATTTTTTTTCTGCCTAAATACATTAACTGACATTTGTGCCAAGTATATTACATACTCATGTCAAGAGAATAGAGCCCATCTGTACTGCAGAGATGTAATTAGCATTAATTAATACGTTCACATTGTCTGGTGTTCATCTATTTTGCCCTGAAGTCATAAATGTGGCATGGCATTTAGTAAGGCAATATTCATGAGCCTTTATCTGAATTCCAAACATTTGGATTTTGTGATGCTTTCAGTGCCCCTTGTTATTAACTGTTTCTTAGCATTTATGGAAAGGGAGTTTTGTTCACTGCAGTGTTTGAGAAATTGCTGTTCTTCGTAAGATATTGTTATAGGCAAACAAGTTTGTCTGGCAATTGAAACTCTAGCATAAAAGTAGACAGTCCCAATTGTCTTGTGGCACAGACACAGTAACGAAGAAACTCGTATTTCACAACCATGAAACAATTAACAAAAAATGTTTGATTAGGTTATTAACAAGCTAGAATAAAATCTATTCATCCAAGCCATTTGGTAAACAACATCTATATATTAATTGAAAGGATATTACAAGTGATTCAGGAACAAACGCACATCATCTACAATAGCACAGTTTTTACCACTTCTGGTTCAGCAGAGATCCTCAAACCAGTGAACCCACTGGTGTGCCCTACTCATGACCAATGTGCATTTGTGGAAAAGGTGTTCCTGTTCTTACCAAAAAACTTCAGAGGCCTGTGAGACCCTCTATTAGCACTTTTTTCGGTCACTGCAGACCTCAATTCTGGTTCTAGACATTCTGACTATTGGTACATAAAAGACATCCAAAACACTTTGGACTGAATTTCTTTGATTGAAGTCCTTCAAGTGAGTATTAATGCTTTTTAACAAGTCATACTGTGTGGAGCTACATGTGCTTTCTGCATCATTTTCTATAACATTTCCTCCCATCCCTCCATTTCTGAGGGCTGCTCCTCACCCCTTTACTTTAACTGTAAGCAATTTTTTCCTTTCGTTTGATGCTCCTGCAAATATTAACAACAATAGCTGAAATTGCCGGTTAAGTTAATCCAAATTTATCTGAACTGACTGTTTCAGTAAAGGCAAACCTTAAAACAAACCTTCTGAAGTAGGTCATAGGAAATGCATCACTTGATTTTTCACCTGTCTCTTCATTTGTGGGACAATATTACATTTAGAGAGTAACATGATTTTTTTGCAAATAATAAAAAATAGAGGGGAAAGAGATAGAGACATGTTGTACCTTCAGTGTAGCCAACACTTTTTTTTATTTTGGAAAAGGAATCCTTGCTTCCTCTTGGCAGCATCTTTGTCAGCATCCTCAGGGTTTAAACAGGGTGAAAGTCCTTCTCAAAGAGGAATAACACTCTTTCTTCCGGCTTGAGCAGAGTCCACACGGGTAGCACATAGACAGGGACGGGTCAAGCCATGGGACTGGGGAAACACCTGTCACGTAATTTGTTGTTGTAAAATAGCTCAGAGAAGAGCGATACCTCTGGCATGAACTTTGTTAGCCTAGCTGCTCAGGCACAGTAATAAGCGTATTATTTGCCTCTTTGTGCACACTTGTGACTCTGTCTTGCATCGATATGCGGCTAGTATCAGTGCCTGCAGAATCAAAATTTAAAGATATTAGTAGAAAACTATGTACTGAGTATGTGGAGTGTGTTATATGCAGAGCTTGTATACGCAGAGCTTGAGGTTTTTGCCATTTCAATTTAATTTTAATAAAGCTCATATTTCAGCTTAGTAATTTTGTTCATACCAAGTTTGAAGTATCACATTCAACAGATTTCTGAGTTATCCAAGAAGAAATAACAACTGAGCAATTTTCTGGAAGTATGAAAACCACAGGGTTCTCACAATATTCAGAACATTAAAAATGAACTGAATGTGTTTCCTTTTAACTTTGGGGAAACGTTCACATCTGAGTGAACAAACATAAGAATTTTCAGCTTATATAGTCACATTCTGGAAAAATTGAATTGCTGAAAATGAAAGAGTAAAAATACAGGACACCTTTATTTAAAGGTCTGTAACTGCAACACAAACATTGCAATAAATCACTTGCAGAATAAGAAATGCTGCATATCAGCTATTTTAAGTAGGCCTGTTTCAGGAAAAGGTACATAAGCTTGTACATAATTGAAGCTTATGATAAGATCCTACTCAAATCAGACTATTGATACTTACATATGCAAGTATACCTAAGCTATTGTTTTTAAATGGAGTCGTAATTATCTGAAGTTATGTAAAATAATCACCTATTAGTTTCGTGTCCACTATTGCAAACAGTAGTTTCTACAGCAGAACAAAGAAATCACAATGTAAATGACAGAAAATACATAACAAATTTTTTCTAAGTACATCCATATGCAAGATGTTTACCAAAATATTTTCAAGTTTCTGTCCTGACAATCAACAAATAGGCAAAGATGTTTACAAATATGATTTTTTTTGTTTCTCTTACACTGTAGAAGGCTTATACTGGAACTGACATTCAATCTTTACTTCTTATCAGTAGTGAAAAATATCTGCTATACAGGAAATTACTTGTTCAAGTAGTTTTCAGAGCTTTTGTTTGATACCTTTAGTGCAGAAACAACAAAAGCCAGCAATTTCTCTGCCAGTGAGGATGAGGAACTTTTTGTGCGTACTTTTAACATTATCTCTGAAAATCAAAAGCTATAGGGGTATTAAAATAGGCCTAGACTTCAATACGAGGCACCAGACCTCCTTGAAAAAGACGGCTGAAAAAAATATGAATTAAAAAAATTATAAAGGTTTTTGCCTGTAAGTATGCATTTTTATCCTACATTTTTAATGACATTTTCAGGAAGGAAGTGAAGAGGAGATTGTGCTTCCCAAAGGAAAAGCCTAGCTTGACAATTTTCCAGGGTTGTTGGGTTTTTTTTCATTAAACAGAAATGAGAACTGGCGAGAAAAGCATACAAGCATCATATCATTTGAGTGCAAATGTCTGCTGCCCCTCTGTGGCTGTTTTTAGAGTCTCTTGAGGTTTTCAAATAAATGTAGTTAATATCTGATTAAATTTACCTGATATAAAGAACTAGCACAACGTATATGTACCATTTGCATCCTATGTAATCTCTCAAAATTGAGTCTAGGTCATAAACAGGTTATATTAGGGCTATTTCAAATGTAAAAGACATCATAGTACTAAGCAGAAGCAGCAAGAAGCAGAAGCAATAGTAATGACATCCTAAAGATAAAAATGAGTCTCTAAAGCCTAGAGTGAAGTAATACGCTGCTTTGGTTTTGAAAAAGTGCCTGCACACATCCAACCAGTTTGTATTTCGCATCTAAAGGAGAATTTAAACATCCGAGAGCTCATCTGGTTTTTCCAGCTATATCAGATGATCTAATAAAAGTTGTTATCTTTTCCTGCAACCTGGTCCGTTAATATATAATCACAGTTTGAGGGATTTAGTTAGACCCTGGCATTTCCTTGGTCAGAGTAGGGATATTACCACGGACCTCTCTGCTAGCCTGATTGTACAAGCAGAGTGGAGGAGCAAGGTGTGCAAGGCAGAACATGTATGGGTCTGGATGGCTCCTGCCAAGTGCTTCAATGGAGGGAAGGACCTGGAATCCAGACAACCCTTGAGACAAGCAGAAAAAGACAAGGTTAGTCTTGGGAGGTACCCAAGAAGTATCCTGCAAGTTCACTTGCAATATGCTTCCACATTAACTTCTGGTTTATTACTTTAATCTAATAAAAAATCTCTCCCAATTACTCGTAGTCCACCGTACGAGGCGCTGAGTTCCTTCAGCACTTTCTGAATGTAATGAGAATCAAAAAAGTTTCCCATTCTGCAAGAAAAGGGCCTGGAGTTCAAGACAATCTGCTGATTGTTTCTGCCCACAAGCAGCCTCTTTTCCCCTACTGTAACATGCAATGTGCAGGGCTCAGACAATACGAGACACAACGTGACTCCAGGCCAGCTGGCCACGTTTTTGTGCATATCCACTGCAGGAGTCAAACTCATTCTGTGGTGGGAGCCAAAAGGACATTTTCCGTTAGAGTCGATGAATCAGGACTGCGAAGTTAAGCATAATTTGAAATTTATGGGGCATAAACTTGTGCACTTGGCATTGCCTGGAACCAGGTCTTGATGTATTCCATGGCCGCTGCTGTCATCTAGGAAAATGCTTTTAGCATCTTTTATTCTTTAAAGGCTTTTCTTAGAACTGTTTTACTGAAAAGCTGTTTTACTTTACTGATTTTACCTGTGAAAAAGCCAGAAGGGCTATCCTCAGCAGTATAGTCTTGCGAGTTACTAGCACCTCACATCTCAGGACTATCTGTAGATATTCCTATCTAAATTTTAACATCAGAATAACATAGAAATACTATTCTCAAAAAGCTGTGTGTGAAAAAAAGACGCATACAGAAATATTAGAAAGCTCTGTCCTTTTCTTCTGTGCAAAAGGAACAGTAATATTTTGAAAGATAGGTGGTATTATAGCTCTCTTCAGGTTCTTTAAAATTATGCAATGTGTTCTTATGCTGAATCCTTGGTGGGGTTTATGTTTATTTCTCATATTTAGCTTCCCAGCTGAATTTTAGCCAGCCATATGTATAAAATCATCACATGCTTTTATGAGAGTCACACGCAATTCTTTTAAGACCATTTGCTGATTTGCTGCTGTATTTCTGAAAAACAGCTGCTGTATTTCTGAAAGCCTTAGGTCTTGCTGTCCTGCATTGTATTATCTTTAGTTTCTCAAAAATGTCAACAGCCTTTTAAAAGCCAGTACTGCAACAGATTTACAGAAATGAGTCCCGCACACTATTGAAATTGCTATCCCATATCCTGAGTATGAAGATAAACTCCTTTAATTTGTTTGAAGCATATGAGACATTCCCATCATTAAGCACCATTTGCTCTTGCATTATGGGACATCTTTTTTTAAAGAAAACGGGGAGCTGATAGCTTTAGAGAGCACATCTGTAACTGAAGTCACCATAGCTAAGATATTCTGCATCCTCTGTGCTTTAGCAACATAGGGCTGTATGATGCCTTCCTGAATTAAAGCAGAAAAAGGGGCCCATAGGGAAATAGCAGGGACTATTAAATGCCAGTGAACATCTGTATTCATTATGATTACTTTTCAGACAGGCACACAGACAGCATCTGTAGTATATACAGCAGTGAGCACCTGTCTTGTCATCCTGGTTATTTATACAACACCGCAGAAGGTATAACTACAACATCACTTGACTGTTTTGACACAAGCTATCACTCTTTTACCTCGCTCCTGTTGATGATAAGCATTACAAATCTAGGGAGTGTGATGCCTCTCGAGAGCCCAACCTGTTTCCCAAACCTAAGCAACTAAAGAGATCCTGTGTTACACTCCAGTCCCAGAAAGGTGGGATGGGAGTTCCTTGATGATTCTCCAAAATCTTTTCCAAGAACAGTATTTTCAGGACAGCTTTGTTCAATAAAAAACATGTATTTTTCAGAATATGCTCTGTTCCAAAGGATAAGCAATTTTAAATTTTTTTTTAGTAATTTTCATTGGCTTAATTGTTTATGAAGCTTTAAAAGTAGTTTGGAGTAAATCCCAAACTAAATGTTTTGGCTTGGAAAGTTACAAACTAAGGGCTAGATACACCATGTGTGCAATTCAGGCCAGTTTCATTAGCTTCAGTAGGATGAAGTGTTTACAGCAGTTCACCAGAGGTAAGAATTCTCCCTTAATGTATAAATTGATTCAGTTCAATCTGAACCAAGCTAACACCCATGATGCAGTAAGGAGTTGTCAGGCTGAGTGAAAAAGCAGAATACATTATTTGTAAGCTCTTAATTAAGACCCTGTATTACACTTTCTCAACTGGTGAGTTTTTTATCAAACTTTAGCATTTTTTAAAATCCCGAGGGAAAGCAAAATTCAGTAATACTTCGTATTTCAGGCAGTAAGCTTTACCTCAGCGTACTACTAGACAATACAATCTATAGTAAAGTTTCTATTTCTGGATACAAACAATTAGTTCTTTTATTGATCAAGTCTTCTGTGAAATAATCTCCAGCCCTTTAATTAATAAACCACACTGAGAATCCAGCATAGTTTTTAATTCTAGCAGCATAAAATTGCCTTTGCGCAAGAGTAAAGAAGTTAGACAGGTAGGATTATTCTTTTTAATGAAATATTACATATCCAAAAGGACAATAAGGCTTTGAAATAAATGTTTTAAGGCCAATACTTGCGTTAGTTATACCTGGAATTATACTGCTTATACCGGTGAAATAACAGGTCTGTAAAACTGTTGTTCAAGTCCATCTTTCAGAAGACTGTACAAAGTTAGATATTTCTAACTATGGTAGCCCTGTAGCATAATCTTTCTTTTACAAAACTATGATGTTTCAGAGAGGTGAGTTTGGCCAGTTCATCAAGCTTTTCACTATATAAAGAGAATATCTTATTGTTACTTAGATAGCATATTTCATATGAGGTTGCTGTGTAAGTACATATTCATCTTATATATATTTATGTCTCCAGAAGGCTCAAGACTTCTCTTCCTCCCTTCCCAAATGTGTCCTTCACAGGTTGGTCCTGCATCTCCTTGTTTTCCCATTCCTTCTTTATTATAAAAGGTATCTAAAAAGTGAAACAGATATAGAAATCAAGAATTACAAACATTAAAAAATAAAATCCCATACAGATTAAAAAATGGACCACCTACCTTATAAATCATCCCTATAGCAGTTGTTCTTAAAATAGCCTAGACTCAGTATTCAGGGTTAAAGGACCTGGTCTCTTGTTCCCGCTTTCTTCTGTGCACCAGGAAGGTAAATCTTTCTTCACAGTTCTTCCTTTCCTTGACATCGTATGGGAATTTTCAACATGGAAATTTTCTTGTCAGTAGAATAAACCAAACTCCATGTTGTAATATCCAATGAGGAAAAATCACATAGATTTTATAGCGGAACGGCATTTCCTTGTTTGCCGTGTGTTTTTTTCTTTGAAGGCAGGTCTCCAAATAGTCATTTGACAGGACCAAGTGAGGAGGGTTTCACACAGTAATAATTTTTCAGATTTTCTGGTCACTGGCAATTCTTGTGTAAGTAGCATTATAAAATTGAAGAAGTCTGATAACTTAAAAGGGAGAATAAGGTGGAAAGTATCCACCTGCTGGGAAGCATAGAAGATCCATCCAAACCACACTAGATCCTAGGTGTATGTAGATTTTTTATATTTCATAAATAGCAGTCATAAATTTACTTTCATTGTTACTTAAGGAAAAATGCCGCTTAATTGAAAGCACTTTTGACTTCATGAGGTTACATGTGTGGTGGGTTGACTTTGGCCAGCTGCCAGATACCCACGCAGATGCTCTCACCCTTCCCCTCCTCAGCAGGACAAGGGGGAGAAAATCAAGTGGAAAAAAAAAGCTCATGGGTCAAGATAAGGGCAGGGAGGTCCCTTACCAATTACCACCACAGGCACAACACACTCGACTTGGGGAAAAATAAGTTAGTTTATTGACAGTTAAAATAGATTTGGAGAGCAAGAAACAAAGACAAAGTAAAACAACACTTTCCCACCATTCACACCTTTTTCCCAGGCCCAACTTCACGCCTTCATTCCCGACTCTTCCACCCACCCCAATCTTCAAGCAGCACAGGGGGATGGGGAATGGGAGGCTGTGGTTAGTCCGTAACAGATGCTCTCTGCTGAGCCTTCCTCCTCACACTTTACCCCTGCTCCACCGTGGGTCTTTCCCAAGGGCTGCAGACCTTCAGGAGTGTCTGCTCCAGTGTGGGCTCTCCACAGGCTGCAGTCCTTCAGGAAATACCCACCTGCTCCGCCCTGGTCCTCCACGGGCTGCAGAGGAGTTGTTGCTCCAACTCCTGGAGCACCTCCTCCCCTCCTTCTTCTCTCACTTTGGTGTCACAGGGCTGTTTCTCTCACATTTTCCCTCACTTCTCGCTGCCGTGCAGCTTTTTGCCCTTTTTTAACTTTGTTTTCCCAGAGGTGCCGCCATCTTGGCTGCGGGGCTCAGCCGCGCCCTGCGGTGCGTGGGTTGGAGGCGGCTGGAACCGGCTGCATCCGGCACGGGGCAGCCCTGGCCGCTCCTCACAGAGGCCGCCCCGCAGCCCCCGCTGCCAGCGCCCAGGCACCTGCACCCAGCACAACCTGTTGCATTCAAAACTTACAGCTTTGAGAACTAGTAATATCTTCTGCTGCCAACATGAGTAGCTTCCTTGTCTTCTCAAGGGAATACAACTTTTATTCAGATGGTGGCATGATGAAAACAATTAGAGAATTAAAGGGCACGAATAATGAAAGATTATGGCTTGATATCACGATGCCAGACAAGATAACAAAGGAAAATAATGAGATAACAAGTTGATGTATGTCGTCTTGAAATTATAAGAAAATGATATGGTTATATGATCTAAACATTTATCAACCAGAATCAACACCATCAGAGTGAAGTAAGAAAGTGTGAAGTATATTTCTGATGTGATGGAAACCAGCAGAAAGTCGATAGGGCCTACACCAAACTCCATCATTTGCAGTTTAAGCAGATTTGCTTCTGCTAGCAGACCTAGAACAACAGGCAGGAACCATGAATGAAGCACCCATAAGTGGGTCCATATGGGCGTGGAACAGGCTGCCCAGGGAGGTGGTGGAGTCACCATCACTGGAAGTGTTCAAAAAACGTGTAGACATGGCACTTCGTGGTTTATTGGGCATGGTGGTGTTGGGTTGACGGTTGGACTTGATGATCTTAGAGGACTTTTCCAACCTTAATGATTCTGTGATTCTGTAAGTATGCTGTATATGACATCTGAGCCTGAGAGTCCTAAAGATTGGACTCATCTCATACATCACCTGTGAAAAGCACAAGAACTTCCTGTTTTTCTGTGCTAAATATATACCTTTTCTTAAAAAAAAAAAAAAAGGAAGTATTGCAAGGAGAAGAACATTTGTAATCTCTGTAGCAGCAGGTAGAAGCTGTAGAAAGGTCTGATAATCTTGTCACTGAACACAAAACTGCATTCGTGTTCATGGACGCAAAAAGCTGTGCAGCAATGGACATTGCAAACATGTCTGCAGCTCACCATCACAGTCACGACACCCTCACGCCCAGCCTTTGCTTCAACATTCTGCAGACATTGGGAGACTTTAGTAGGCGTTTTATATGAATAAACTTAGCAGGCATGGGGCCATCACATTAGTAGTGATATAATTTGCCAGAGGGAACCTCTGCAGATATCACTGCTCTTACAGCTGAAGAAATACATCGTGAATAATTGGACGGATCAAGCATCTTTCTGTTTAAGAGTTGTCAAAGAGTAGCTTACAATTTGCTCAATTATATTTGTTATTCAGAGTCACCCAGTGGATAATTAGATGAATGAGTTTTGCACTGAAGGTTCACATGCAAGCAGTTCATACCAACATCTGCAATTTGAAAAGTTTCAGTTAGATTTCATTGCTTATGTGGGCCACATACTATTGGATCTGACTTCTGCTGGTATGAGTATTGCTCTCAGAATCCAGAATATGATGTGAAGATTTACTTACAAATTCAAAACATAGATTGATCAAATATTCTCCAACATTTTGCACTTCAAAGTTAACATTTTTGTGAACATTCCTGCCTTCACAAAATACCACAGAGAATATTCTCAAAGAACCGGCAACACAAATTTCTCTTTTTTTTTTTTTTTTCACTTTTTAGTTTCAACATATATGTATGGATTACATATGAGATACTTGTTGAGCTTAAACGCTAAATTTTAAGTAAAACAAAGCATAAAAATAATTCAACAATGTCTGAGCAATGATGTATTTTTGCTGCACTTATTATCTGCATGCTGTTGACACAGTTAAACCCTAACACACTCCAATGCAGTTCTTTGACAATTAAATGTTATATTTTTTCCCTCCTACACAATTTTTTGAAGCTATCAGGTACCATTTTCTTCAAGACTACATGGTGTACCTTATGTTTAGGAATGAATAATTTGGAAAAATCCTGAAAGCAGGGAAATGTGTATTTTTTAAGGTTGCATTGTTTTCAAAGTTTAGTATTTGAAGTTAAAATCTGCAGACCCTTCCTCCTTGATGTGAGTCAAATCTTAGGTCTGCATCAAAGCAAATCAGAAATGTAGATGAAGCCCAAGAAAGGAACCTGACCTAATATTATTGTTGCAATGTGATATGGAAAAATCCCTAATCTATGAAGTAATGTAAAATACAGTGCATTTTTTTCTCATTTGTCCTTTTCCATGATTCAGAATAACCCATGTGTGGTAAGAGCAGAACTAATATCTAGGATAATGCCATTAAGAAAAAAAATAAGAAGTTCAGCATCAAGTTACCAAGGAATGAATGGTCAGCCTCTCCAAGGAGATCAAGGATAAAAACCACGTAAAAAGTAGATTCTACCTCACTGCTATATTATTCTCCAGAATATTTCTGGAAATGTGTTTCAACTAAATCATGCACCAGTGGCAAGACCCTTACTAAAATGAATCTGGGTAACATCAAAGAAAAGATGAAAACAGTGTTAACACAACTGTGGTATAATTTCTGCTGCTCCATACACTCACACCAGGAAGAGTAAACACACAAACAGCAAATCTAAGCCTTGAGAAGAGGAAGTCACTTAAGTCAATGAATGTTCATACTGCTGGAACTTTTCTCTCCCCTTACTTAAAAAAAATTATTCTCAGAGGGACTAGGGACAAGAGTTTTATCACACTAAACTTTCCGTTCCTCACCTTCAGTACGCAAAAGCTCAGAAAAAAAGCGGTTATTCAGCTCCCAAGACCTCAAATTAATTTCTATACAAACAATAACAATAAAAAAGTGAAGCAAAGTTCTGATGCTGAAAAGTCCTACATTATGGTTGAATCTATTTCTCAATAAAACAAACTTGTGCATGTTTGTTACGCAGAATGAAAGGTGGGTGACAGAGACTATTTTCTTTCCTACAAAGCACATTCTCAAGAGTCAGAGAGATAATACATCATAAATTAAATATATTTCTTTTTAACTCTGGTAGAGACCTTTGGAATGCTTCATATACTGGATTACATTTTGCTTAGCTCTATGAGGTCAAAGACATAGTACAAAAATGTCCCCATTTTCTTTCCATTTAAGGAGACGGGTATTTCCAGGGCCGGTCCTAAACCTGGAGAGAAGGAGCCTCTCATTAAGTCTTACCCTGGAAGGGGACAGCAAGAGACAGAACAGGTCTGTCTGGAAGTATTTTCAACAAACAATCTGAGACCCAAATAGGCCACCTAACCAACCTGGTCCTTTCAGCAGAATCAACTGTATCTACATCATTTCTCACAGTTGTTTAACCTCATCTTTAAAATCTTGTCTAACTTCTTCAAACTTCTCATCTAATCCATACTTTAAATTCCCTAATACCACAGCTACTTTTGGCAAACTTTCTTAGGGTTTATGTATTCTGACTGGTAAAACACCCCTCGATGTTAATATCCAAATTTCCTTTCCTGGAATTTATGGCTATTTCTTGTCCTGTCTCTGGTGGATATGGAAGATGCTTTATTCCTCTCCTCTTTACCTATTTTATATTTTACCTTTTCCATACTACAAGATTGATGTCCCCTCAGGCTCTGTTCTTTAAGCTAAAATATATCCCTAACAAAATTAAAGGGAGAATTCCAGCTTCCGGCTCCATCAGGAAAACAAAAGCTGTGATGACACCTTGCAAGCTTTATCACTTTTCACGTGGCAGATTGTTATGTCTTGCATCTTGGATGGGATGGTTGCTTTCCTCCTTTGGAAGAACATTTGATTATTTTAGAAAATAATTTCTTTAATTTCTTCATAAGTGAAGAACTTTTTTTAGTTCTCTGGTGAACATATTTTCTGTATTATGCATTTTTAATTAGCAGCTCTCTGCTTCAAAACATATATTTCTTCAGATTATTGACAGTAATAGATGATAGTATCAAGTTTGCTGTGTCACAATCTGTAGTCATGAAAAAAAGAGTTACTGTATCACTTATGGAGGATTATACACTCTGAAAATAGTCAAGATGAAAAGACTTGTCAAGAAAATGATATTAACCAGGATACATAGGAAAGAAAGCATCTCAATTATAAATAGGTTTAAAACCCAGTATTACTGTTACCTTCTTTCAGCAAGAAAATTAATCTTTAAAATATATCTCATCTGATGGAAAGATTCCCAAGGCTGTGACCTATTCAGGTGACAGTTTAATCTGTGAAGACCGCACTTAAGCTCAAATAAACCATTTTACTTGCCACTGTAATAGACTAAGAGCTCATGGTCAGTGAATTATGAAGGGGAGTAACTTGCTGGAGAATGAACAGTAATTTCTTGAATTGCATTAACTTTACTGCTTGTATTTGTGCAGGTACAACTCCCATTATAGACTGTTCAGAATATAGCTCATTTCCTACCGCCTGGACTTCACGTTTCACATCACTCTTCTTCATACGACCTGCATCCCATGAACTTTTGCATTCTCTCAGCTAGTCGGTGGGCTCTGCTAGTCTGAGAGCTGCACGTGCAGTATTGCCCTTGCAGCACCGCTTCTGACACTGCATTTTTTAGCTGCTGCACTATTAATAACATTCAGACTCAAAGCCAGAAGATAAAAGCAGGAAAGTTGTTGCTGTTGCTGGAGGCTTCAGGGGCTGGAAGAGAGGTAGACTTTGCGGCTGACCTACGGTTTATGCACCCAATGCTATACCCTATGCAACTGCATTCTGGCTTTCACTAGCAATGGTTCTGGGTTCATTAAGCTATTATCCTGAATTTAAAATCTTAATTTCAGGGTATCACTCTTGGCATTTTAAGTTAATTTCTTGCTTTTTCCCTTTTATTTCTCCACAGCCAGTTCATACTGCCTTTGATCTATCTTCCTCACCTTGATGCTTCATTTAATTTTCACCTGGTAAAGTAGCTGATTACACAGCCTTTTTAAGGTAGCATAATAAAAAAAAAAAAAAAAAAGAATAATCAAGTTAGTCCACATTAACAGATTACTGACCAGAAACAATGCTGTCACTCGATACTACCTGGGAGCTTTTCAAGTAAAACTGAGTGGATGAGACTGATCAGGCTTTCTACTTGATATGATTCGAGGCTGGCACATGGACACGGGAGAGCAGGAGTCAGCAATGCATTGCACTGATCCCAAAGGCAAATACACACAGAACTACAGAGGTAGCACCTTGAGGGAGGTATTTGTCAGAGCCCAAAGCTCCTGGCTAGCAGTTTCCAGAGAGTTCTGGCTTCAGGAGACACTCCTTTACACGTATGTGGGTTATTGTCAACAAGGTGATCCCTGCTTTATGAAGCAGCACCTCACAGACCCCGCTACAAATTTGAAACTTGGACAAAGCCAGGGACTAGGAAGCTACTTTACAACAGATAAAGGACCATCGGTCAGCAATTTGCCTTTTTGAGAAACATCATCTTGTGTCTTATGAATTTTAATCAATTTATTTTATCCCTAATTTGAGAAAGGAAAGAAAATGTTTTCTAGAATGTGAATTTCAAAGGGTCATCTCTTCTCCAGAAAACTTCATGCAAGGCAGGGGTGTCCCCCTGCTATGGGGGAAAAACAGACTATGGCAGGGTCTCCCAACTGTCTGCCAGTGGTCACCTTCCGTGGATGTCCTGCTGCTAATTAAAGTCATTCTGTAGATCATTTTTTACACAGAGACATATCTGGTTTAATGCAGCAGATGGCCATACAATGGATCAAAGCAAATTTTTTGGGGCAGCTCCAATTATGGCTTTCATAAGTTTTGTGTTGATGACTTTGTGGCCTAAAGAAAGATGTTTATTGTTCCCTTAATTTTTTACCTACTATATACATTTAAACACAGAAAGACATGGAACGGGCTATACAAAAATAACTCAGACATATCTCACTTATATGAGTTTCAAGCACTTGAAAGGTCAGAAAATATATTGCTATTAGGAACAAATACAAACAGATCTCCAAAGGGGGGCTCAGCCAGCGTCTTGGTCACACGGTGATCAAACAGCAATTTGGACCAGCTGTTGTGGTCAAGCAGAATTAGAGGCAAGGGACTAGTTGCCTTTTCCACCTAACTTCAGGGGAATTTCCGCTGATACAAAGCCAGTCTGCTACACACAGTCCGGCCCAGCCACCGCTCCCTGAATGGAGCAATGTGCTTCCGTTTCCACAGCAGCGCCTGTCCTGAGCTGCAAATACATTGCTGCATTTCTGAAGCATCTTACTCTTTATTTCCGTGGTGGGAAACTTTAGGGAGGCTAAATACACTGAGGCTAGGGTAACACCATCCTGCAGTGTTTGCCTACACCATTTCTATGACTTTACCTTAGAAAGTCACCATTCACACATTCTCCCGTGCACATTTTGCCAACTGGTGGTTTACAAATGGTCCTACTTGCATATGAGGTAATACTAGGAATAGATGATATTTAGTAAGTAATGATATGGTTCATTTAACCTTTTTTACATTATTTTAAGTCTTGTCAAGGTCAATTAAAAACTTTTAGAGCTTTTACAAAAAGTTCTTGTGAAGCTTTTTTTTTCTATATTTATATTTAAGAAAGCTGGAGAATAACAGAATCCCAAAACAAAAGCATCTGTTAATTTGACAAGTAAAAATGTGTTGCCGTATATTTCTTCTGGTTAGTGTAAATAAACAGCTACAACAATGCAATAAAATGTATAATTTGTCTCAAAATAGTGATTTTACTCCATAAAATTTTCTACAGCAGACATTCATTATTTGTAAATGTTGTATTAATATTTCGTTTTGGCTTACAGGGTGATTTTTCCTTGCTTTTTCATTTGTACAACTTAATGTTTTCATTCAGTCTTGAATTTAACATTAGAAAAATATTAAATAAATTTGCATTAATAGAGTAAAAAGTTGAAATAATCATCTTTTGTAAAAAGTAATCAGAGGCATATGACAAAGAAAATGAAACAGTTAAAAACTCTGACAAATAATGAGCTAAATGTCTCATATTGCATTTACATTTTAGGGTAAGCAATAAAAAGTAAATAAAAACTTGCTAGAAGGATTAATGATCCTTGCTTACTTAAACTACAAGCACAATCTATTTGACAGATACTGCAGGGAAAATAACATTATATTTCTCTTTCCTCTTTATTAGAAAACTCTTGCCCTGCTTTAGCTATTAAGAAAACTCTTTTTAAACAAAAAAAGTTTCCCCTATTTTGAGGAATAAAGGCACTTTTTTTCATGTACTATGCTAATCATGGTAAAAATGCAGTGAACATAAAGGAGGACAAAGGTAGATATCCCATTGTTTCAGAAATGCTTCAAATTGTAAATAGTGTTAAAGGGTTCATAAGTCTTCAGAGGATTATTTCTTAGATGCGCAATCTGAAGGACACAGATGTAGAGGAAGAAGAGGGGTGTCCAGGCTGAAGAGAATAGAGCTGTTCAGGTAAGGAAGGAAAAAAAGGATAAACCAGCCTAACAGGGAAGAACAAAACTAATGAACCATGATTTCCTGCGGATGTTTTCAGCATCCCTTTACCATTCTGCAGGAACAAACCCAAATCTTAACCCTACACATTCTTTGCACTATCACTTCCAATGCAGCACCAGAAGCTCCTCTCTGTTGCTCTCCTGTTTGACAGTAAGCGCCAGCTCACTCCAGTGTCTTCTCATGCTATCTGGGCAGGAAGAACTCGCCTACTTCCAATAGCTCCAAACTATTAATATGTTCATCATGTGGATCAAAATCTGCTTTTTCAATGTCATATTAACTATATCTCTCTCCTGCCCAGGTGGTGATTTCTGTAAGATGTAAAAACTTAATTATTTAAAAGACCGCTACACCCTTGTCAATTGTAACTGAAATTGGTGAATTGTCGACATTATTTGCAGAGTACTGGTAGGCAAGCAGGCACATATGTCTGATTTACTTCAGAAAACAGGCTAGACCAGCTTGAAGTTCCATTTCCATTTGGAAGGTGCATTTCAAAACCTTAGTGGAACGTATACGTGGAAGGCCCAGTGCTAACTCTAGGAACTGGGCAAATCTATGGTGAGTAGTGGGCCACCAGGGCAGCCCTGGGTGGGACAACCAAATCTAAGAAGGGAAATTCAGTCCCTCACCTTATACTCGTAATAATATCCTATTTCATTTCCAAGCAGAGTGATCTAAAAACTAGTTCTATGTAAAATGCTCATGATACCAAAGCTATTTCTGTATTTACACTGAGCTATGCCACTATAGGCATGAACTGCATATTCCTCGATAGACTGTGCAAGGAATTACACAGTATATGGAACCCTAAAATAAACAAAAAAAACACTTAAATCATGAAAGTTATGCTTCATCATCTTTTATGCTAATATTAATAATCTATACTAATCATTTCTACTATGCCAATCGTCTTTAATACTAATATAAAAAAGTAATTTTGGTACATTCTACTTTTGCTGAGCTTTTGCAATTTTGTTTATGTAGCTTCTACTGTCATGAATAAGGCTGAGATTATATATGGCATTTGATTTGCTTTCATACATCAGATAAAAGTGTGACACATTGCAAGTACTGTTACCATCTCTTTTTATTAAAGTTGAACCTACACTTCTGCTCAGTTTGCTTCAGCATGTCCTGTGGAATTACCACTCTTCAGAAAAAGAGATGTGACATCTGATATTGCAGGAAGGATTCAGATGACTGCAGACAGGATGTCTTGCCACAACAAACCAGTATACAACCTTCACTCATTTTCTGTCAGAGAAGCATGACAGATCTTGATGAGGACCATGCCTTCGCTTTATCAAGAGCACTACTTTTTTAAGCAGCAGACAGAAAGGGCCAGGGGGAGAGGGGAGATGAGGGGGCAACTTTCTAATGAATCCTTCATGCCCTACAACTTCTGTCTTGATGAGCTGCATTGGGGCTGGCTCGGATGGAGTTATCTGTCTTCACATCAGCCTGTAGGGTTCTGCATTTTGGATCTGTGATTAATCCAGTGTTGGTAACACACCAGTGCTTTGCCTATGGCTGAGCAGTGCTTGCACAGTGAGTAGGCTACTGGTAGGCAAGAAGTTGGGAGGGGACAAAGCCCGGACAGCTGACCTAAGCTGTCCATATGATGTTGTGCTCAGCAATAACAGCTCAAGGAAAGGGGAAGGAAGGGAGGACACTTGTGTTTATGGCATTTGTCTTCCCAAGTAACCGTTACTCGTCCTGAGGCCCTGCTTTCCAGGAATTGAAAAGTAGTGAATAATCGCATTATTTTGATTTCCTTGCATGTGCATTGCTTCACCTATTAAACTGCTTCATCTCAATCCACAAGTCTTTTCACTTTCTTTCTATTTTCTCCCCATATCAGGGGAAAGGGGAGTGAGCAAGCAGCTGGGTGGGTTCTCAGTTGCTGGCCAGGGTCAACCCACCACATAAGATTTTCACTTAAGACAGAGCAACTCTGATATTGGGCTTCAGTTTAACCCAGGGTTTATTTCTATCGGTAACATAATACAGCAATAGCTGCCAGTATACATGCTCAGTAAGACACTTGCAGTTGTGTCACAGAGTCAACATTTATATGACTAATTTCTTGCTAATCTTAGCAACAGTGAGTGTTATACTCTCACGAGTTAACTTCTGTTTAATTGTTTCTTTAATGCATACAATGCAAATATGCTGTGCATCAGCAGCAGCAATATAAATCTGCTTTTTTCACATATTTCTTCACAAATATCTACACTAAACAATGCAATAAAAACCCTTTGCTCTTAACTTCTCTTGTCAAGTTCAGCTTTTTCACCATGTTCTGTAGCACTGACTCGCAGCATATTTATTCATTTACTTTACACACACATGCAACAGGCTGTCTACCTCTCCCTTTCAAAGTGCCGAAGCAATAGAGCACTATGCAGTGCATTTATGTATTTCGCTACATTTAAGTATCAGGTGCTTTTTACTTCCTCATAACCATTGCATACAGCATCAAGTCAGAATTACTTATTACAGATTACTTAGCTCCTGGATACAACAGTTTTATTGAAGGTGGCAGTTTTAAGTAGATGACTAACATCTTACTGTTGTGTGGTTTTCCACACTTCTGGAGGGAAATAAGGCATCTTTTCTGCTTTGCACTGTGTTGTTTCAAGCATGCTTTTCAAAATGATGAAGAAAATAATTTAGAAATTCAGAAATTTAGAAAATATAATTTAGAAAATATAAACCATTACCTTTTAAATCATGCTTTTAAGACAAGGCTTTGGAGGTTCAACTTCTAGTTTTTGAACAACTGGGACTGTCAATACAGTCCTGCATCACACAACTGCATAAGTAAGGAAGACCTAGTGACAAGTGCATCATTTCACAGATTATAATCTATTTTATCTAAACTTTTTTTTTTTTCCCCAGACACTTTCTTAGATATCGCTTTCACACTGTCCAGGTTAACAAAATTATTGTGCCACCAAAATATTGCCTTTCTGCAGAATGGCCAGTTAAACTTTCCTTTTTTATCCCCACCTAGGATTTTCCAAAGTTAATCTTGACTACCTTAAAGGGACCTGTCCTCATTTTTTTTCCAGAATGGTACCCCCAGGGAGTGATAAAACTTAAAAAATGAATAGTACCCTGACTCATGCAGACAGAAGATTGTTAATTGCCTGCTAGGTCATAGCAGATGGGATTAAAAATGGGGAAAAGTGTCTCAATACAATGTCAAAGTAAGGGGAAAATTATTTTGTTCCCAAAAAGGAAAAAGATAAAACAGAAATGTCTTTACTGTTGCATATAAGGAATATATGAAATTGAGGTGTCCTTATATTTTGCTTTGTGCCTTTAACTGAATTCAGTGATGCCACTGTGGGCTAGATATGTTCAGATCACCCCTGCCAGGCAGGGCTGGTTGAGCGTTTAGACATACAAACACGTAATTTGTGAATTTTAAAGGTCTCTGGACAGATGCTGAGCTGTTCTGCTCAGCTAAAATGAGAGTTCACCTGCTCTTATCTTTTAGAACTCTAGATACCAAACCTGGGTTTTGCTACAAATCATAGCTTGTATGAGGCATATGAAGACTCAGTAAGGCAAATATTGGTGAGGAAGTTATGAAGATTCTTTGTAAATCTGTTATTCATGGGCTTAACTATGAATGTAGATCTTAAATTTAGACACCACTGTTAAAATATTTTGGCTTTGATGTTTGAAAGTGATCCAGCAAATCTTAGTCCTGTTACATGTATCGTATAAATTTGACTTAAAAGTCACTATCAACAGTCACTTGTTGTCACTACCTGTGCCAGTGTTTCACCATGCTCATTGTGAAAAATGCCTTCCTTATATCTAGCCTCAGTCTACCCTCTTTTAGTTTAAAACCATTACCCCTTGTCCTATCGCAACAGGCCCTGCTAAAAAGTCTGTCCCCATCTTTCTTATAGGCCCCCTTTAAGTACTGGAAGGCTGCAATAAGGTCTCCCTGGAGCCTTCTCTTCAGGCTCAACAACCCCAACTCTCTCAGCCTTTCTTAGTAGGAGAGGTGTTCCATTCCTCTGATCATTTCTGTGGCCTCCTCTGGACCTGCTCCAACAGGTCCATGTCTTTCCTGTGCTGAGGGCTCCAGAGCTGGACGCAGGACTCCAGGTGGGATCTCACCAGAGCAGAGTAGAGGGGCAGAATCACCTCCCTCAACCTGCTGGCCACGCTGCTTTGGATGCAGCCCAGGAGACAGTTGGCATCTGGGCTGCAAGCACACATTGCCAGCTCGTGTCCAGCTTTTCATTCACCAGGACCCTCAAGTCCTTCTTGACAGGGCTGCTCTCAATCCCTTCATCTCCCATATTGATACTGGGGGTTGCCCTGACCCAGGTGCAGGACCCTGCACTTGGCCTTGTTGAATCTCATGAGGTTCACATGGGCCCATGGCACAGGGGTTGGACTAGATGATCTTTAAGGTCACTTCCAGCCAAAACCATTCTATGATTCTGTGAAGTGTAAGATGGAACCGGGAAATGAAATACCAATCTTCAGGTCAACAGTAACTTAAATGAAAGCTGTTTAAGAACAAACTAGCAATGTGATATCTTTTTCATTGCTCCCTTCCTGCAAAAAAGTGAGAAGAGTTTGACAAGAACAATAAAAGAGTGAAGCTGCACTGAGCCATTCCTCCTATAGTAGAATGGTCTGTTCTTCCACATGAGCTTTGTTACGAGGAACTGCTAAATGAAGAGGTAAGCTCTACAGAAAAACAAACAAAAAACCAAAGCAGCAGCTGGATCTGCTTGCTGTTTAGCATAACAACAGGCTCCTCTACTCCCCTTACTGGCTGTCCTGACAGCAGATAAAGTCCTACTACTATAATCAGGTACTATAATTACCCTCCAGAGCAAAGATGTGCGATTTGAGAACTGAGGCTTTCCAAGTTCAGCACCTAGTGACAAAGCCAGCTCTCATGACCCTGTTCCACAATGTATTTAGCAAAGCAAAGTGTTATGTTAGTAACAGCCATCTAAACTCTTGCTGACCCAAGAAGCAGTGTTTCAGTATGCGTCCTGTGTTTTCTACTGCATGACTCCAATATTTCTGAAAAGAAGCAACATCAGCAACAAATTGAACACTAAATTGAACTGGCAGCAAATCCTGTAGTCATTCAAGGTCACAGAACAGTCTTGTCTTCACTTGTCTGGTGATTGGTAGCCTCCTTTTCAACAGTTCAATAATTAATTCAGCCTTCAGCACATTAAAAAACAATTCCTCTTCCAAAGTAAATGACAGTTCAAAAAACCCTCCAGTTCCCAGTTCATGTCATGTATGGACTCCAGCGTTCTCCCTGCAACCTGTTTGCCCTCCTTCCCTCGGTGGAATGGTCTCTTGACCAAAGGACATTACCACGTCACCGCAACACAGTACTAACTCTTAGGCATGCATTATGCACTACTGTGATGCCAGCATTTACAGGAAATAAAACGAGGGATAAGATCAGCCTAGATATTTAGAAGTGCATAAAGCAAGTTAGACTGGCAGACCATGATTAGTCAAACTGAACTGTGTTCAGAATAAGACCTAAGCTTGATAATCCTAGCGGGCTGTTCACCCCAGCTATGTAATGATTTACACAGGGGAAATTGCCTGTGCCAGTCATTTGTATCTGAGATGCAAAGTATAAAATGCAAGTCTTGATTACCCAAAGGCAAGGTAATCAAGACTTCAAACAAGATTTTCTTTGTTGTGGTTAAGCTCGTTTCACAGTTCTGGAGTATAATATCTGTGAATGATACCAGACAATGAAAATACTGGAGTTTGTTAGACAGAATGGTGAAAGAGAAATGGTGTAACCACTTTTATTTTCACTTTCATTACAGTAAATATAATCTAGTTAATATGGATCCAGCATGGTCTGAGTCACAAGGGAATATGATATTCCTGCACCAGATCACAGGAGTCAGTAACTTTAAACCTGTTACTCTCACCTTGGTCAGTAAAACAAAAAACTGCATGCACTGGGTTTTAGCCATGTCACATCATGGAAAAGTGTAGCGTAAAATGTCAGGAGGTAAAGAGAACTCTAAAACCCTGTCATGCCCTCCAGATCTGTTGCAAGGACTGCAGTGACAAGTCAGAGCAGTTTCCAAGAGAGTACTTTGCTCCCCAAAATCCCCATGGTGCTACACAGACAGACCCTAACGTCTCTGTACCCTGAGATCCTATTTACCCCCACGCAAGACTGTGAGTGTATGGCTCTTTACATCAGTTTCAACAACATCTATGACCTGAGAATTGTTTCCTGGGGCTTCATATAATTCTTGCACTGATCAGGGGCTGAGGCGGTAGCCAGGAACAGTCTCATTGTGTTTCTTTCAAATTTACCTCTTTGTGAGAGCTTAATTTTCTTTCTGACACAGACAAACAAAAGGTTAGCAGCAGCCTACACTCTCTCCAGATTGGTCTGTGGCAATTCCTTGCAGAGATCTTAGAGTCTGTCCTAGATGCCTCTGCCTAAGGAACCATTCCTATGTCCCTTTTATTCCCAGCAGAATAAACATTTCAAATGAAACTGGGGAAAGAGAAAAAAAACCAAAACTCCACCCAACTTGTAACATCTCCCATGAAGAGTACCTGTGGACTGTTTGCTAAGAAAATGGCCTGACAATGTTAGCAGATTTTTGTGCTCATCAGTGCAGGGACCATGTATTACTACATGTTTGTGAAACAGCTACAATCATAATTTGTCTACAAATCTAATCAGGGAATCTGGAGATTAAACCAGTGAAAATATTAAATCCTAACACTTCTGCAGTTCCTGCACAGCCTGCCAACTCCCTCCAATATACTACAAACAATTCAATGTTAGTCTTATGCATAACAGTTCTTACCATATTTTACTGCCGCAGGGTTTTAGGTTGTTGTTTTTTTTTCATAAAGAAATTGTGCAAGTACCGTATTAAGGGCAAAATGCATAGTTCATGCTGAACTAAAATAATTGGCTTGTGAGTGACAAAATAATTATATATATCCTGGGTATCTATCTATTTTTATATATTATAATTACTAGCTTTGCTGCATCAAGAAGAACACAATGTTCTCAAAGACCAATAATATAGGGTGAGTTGATATACAAGAACGCAACTTTCTTGAAAACATATCCTCTAGCAGATTAAAAAGTTGCCTGCCACCAATTGGTAAATTTGTATTGCTGAGCATTTGGTGACGTTATTAACCATACTTATTTTAAACTTTTGATCAGATGACCAGTCTTCTTCACGACCCATGGCAGGTGTTGGCTAGTGATCACTCCAGCCTTTAAATCAGAATTATTATTTCAGAATATAATATTAAATGTTAATATTGTTTTGTTGTTGTTGTTATAGAGCCACTTACAGCTGATTTAGTGATGAAGGAAGTTGAAGGTGTGTAGGTGTTGCTTGGGGCTAACAGAGATGCATTTTGCACTTACACTTGCTGCATCATGCAATATTAAATATTAATTTGATGCAAGCACCACCTACTTTGAACATACTTTGCAGTCATGGATATTGCAGAAACTGGGGCAATGGATTTACAGAAAAAGCAGGAAAAACACATTGAAAAGTGATACTCTGGGATTTATGAAATCAGATTTGCAGTCTGAAGAGCAAAGTAAAAGGATATTAACCATTTAACCCAGCTAAAGTCTTAGCTGCAGATAAGTTGTAAAAGCCATTTAGGGATTTGACTGATTCCTTGTTTTATGAAATGAGGCCTGATATGGGCATAATAGTATCCTACAAACATTTCACCTTTTTCAGAAAAATCAAATGAGACACAAAAATATTTTGTGAATGCTCCTATACTAATTAAGCTGTCCAGAGCAATGAATATAGTTGGCAGTGTTGATCAAGCAATTACCTGACTTAAAATAGATGAATAATATTCTGAAAATGGCATGATCATGTCAACTTAAAACACCAAGGTCAGATTTCGGTGAACATATCTCAGCTTCACTACTGTGTTATTGTATTAGTCTTAATGGATTGGAAAGGACTAAATTCAAAACAGGCAGAGTATAGCCCCTTTTTACAATAAAACAACTCCAACAGTGTGTGGGCAGCTTCTGATCTTCTGCATGAGACACACTATTGATAGGAGGACCAGTCCTTTCCATTAGAATTGAAATAGTTTCATATCATGAGCGAGGGGAGATAATAGGGAGGACCAGGGGAAGAGTAAGGTTTCCAGAGTCCAGATTCCCTGGTGGACCATGGCTGGTGGATCCATTTGTTCCCAGACATAGCTACTGCTCTCTCCATGGCAGCAGTGGAATATAAAAACAGCTTCTGTGACAGAGTAGCAGTTCCCCTCACCCGTCCCCTGCTGCACTGTAGCCAGAATGCTGGGTGAAGGAAGGATTCCCACTTCTTGATGGTGTGTGTTTCTTTTTCTCTGTAAATGACTTTCCCTTGGCATGATATACACTGATGCTGTTAAAAACCCTCTTCTAGTTTTAAACTAAATACACCCTAATTTAAGTAACAGCAGTATGTAAAATCTTTATGGAACACCCTAAGGACCCCATGACTTCATCTTTTATGTACATCTTAAGAAGTTTGTCCTTTGCTTTCAGTTTCTGTATCTATATGCGTAGTTTGACCCAGACCAAAGTCAAGTGACATGGCACAAACTTCCGTAACAGCCCTTTTCCTATAAAAACCACGGCAATACCTTCTGTTCTGGGGCAAAACGGCCTCATCCAGGATACCTTCAAGAACCTGGTGCCAGGTGCCGCTTTCCCAGAGTTCCTGCACACAGCAGCAGGTATGCTGGCCAGGAACCACTACTTCTCAGTGCCACAAAACACCACCAAACAGATAATTAGTGGTATCCTCCTTCTGTGACGGACACTGCCTACCGCATCACACCTTTCAAGGTGGAATGAGCTCAGCAGAAGCTGAGAAATTCTGTTTCTCATATAGGAAACATGCCTCCGTGATTGGCAGCATGTGCTGTTCAATGTTTTTTGTTGTTGTATTTTTTTATTACTTCCTTATGTCTTATTAGTCTCAGTAAGGCTACATTTACCGGAAGGAGGAAACCTTTTCCCTCTGCTTGTGATAATGGCATTCGCTATCCTCTCCTGCTATTCTTGCAGTGCATTCTGCAGCGCCACACCATGGCTACTCTGTATCTCTCCCACAGAATCACTCTATTGTTTTTATTAAATATTTAGAATATTTATAGCAACGGGATTTAACTGCCAAAGCGAGGATTTGGGATTTTGACCAGTCGTCTCACTAGTCAAGTGCATTGACACCTTATTTTCTCTGGGAAAATTGCAGTCATTTTGCTTGGATGAGGACCTAGCCACAGTTAGCTGTCTCCATGCTGTTGCCAAATGGGATTATTACAATACAATATACATGTGGCTGGTTTTGAAGACCACCTGGAAGCTACAGCTAAAGCAGTACGTGGCTGCCCGTGAGATTAACGGCATCAGCTGTGAGGCATATAGGATACCAGCTTTCCAAACATGGCGCTTGCCACCTATTTGCATGTGGCTGCAGTGGAAGTGACGGTGCTCTGCGAAGTCCTGCATCAGGCAGCCGCAGCAGCCTGCCTCTGTCTCACAGGTAGCATTTCAGAGCAACCAAGCTGTGCTAGCGAAGAATCTGAGGCTGGAGAGAGAGGGTATTGTCACTGCAGTCCTTGACAGAACAATGTCCTCACCTATCTGGCAGAGCCCACAGCTGTTGATCAAATGATCAACACAGTGGAATACACATCAATTTTTCTCAGACCTCTGCTGTAACAATTGATTTTTAAGCTTTTTGTAGAGAGCGGTTGTGATCCATGTATGCAGTTGTCACAGACTGGGGGAGTGGTGTATGGTAATGGCCCTGGCATCAGCAATATTCATTGTTATATATTTGAAAATCCCACAATATTTAGAGATCAGAGCACAATCTATTATCCTCAAGAATGATAAAAAATACTAAGCAGCAAACAAGGAAGCACAGCTGTCTACATTTTCTTCTATCAGAGTTCAAGTAGTTGGGCTTCTTTGGCCCTGCTCCTCATGTGTCCCCACCGTAGCTCATACATTATTTTCCTGACAAGCCTCATCCCTCGTATCACCGATAGATTTATATTCTGCTGAGCTCAACTGAGTACTTCGATAGTCAGAATCTGATCTCATTACATGTGTGTCAGCAGAATTAACTCCAGGGAAGTCAATGGAACCAAGTTAGATTTACAGACTTCGAGCCAAATTTTTAATTCACCACCCAACATCTGTCATAACCTCAGATTTAAACTCTCTGTGGACACGACCTACATTCCTAAAGCTTACAGATGGTATTTTAATATTTCTATAAAAAGAAAAATCTTGCATGCCAGAGAAGGGTACTCAGTTCTTCTCATCTAAGATATCTCACATGCACCCTAATTCCTCAAGGAGTGTTTAGAAGGGCAGCCAGTTGGAGCTAAGACTAAAGGAAAGGGAAAAGAAAAGAAGGCAGCTATGTCAACTGAAATGTCAAGGTGCTGGCTAGCCTAAAGCTCAGTTCCAAAAGTAATTGGAAAGGGGAACTCGTATATATATATTTTTCACATTTCCACCGATTCCTGTGTATTAAACCTTTCTGTGACCTCATCAAAACTGCGCTTCTCCTGAAAAATCTGGATTCATCAATCCTTGCTCAGAACAGCTTTGAAATTATTTTTCATGCAGCTTTTGATGATGGAGACTAAAATATGTGCTGCTTCACAGTTAAACACAGAAAGAGTTCTCAAGTTTGGACATACTTTCTCCAGTTAGGCTTTTTCTCTCTGTGTTTTACACTGCAAGGAGCATTGATTAATGTGAATGTTTTAGCTGTAGTTGTTGTTTGTGTATAAACTTTTGTTAAAACAAGTACTGCAGAATAAATGACCTTTATACAGACACCTATTAAGGCACTAAAAGGCTTGGCTACATTCATCTGAGACGCGTATACATAACGTTTGGAACAATAAAGGGATCAGCAGCTGCAAGGGGCTTGAATTGAATTCTTTAACAATAGAAAAGTTTTTCAGGCCCAAATACCAGCAAAGAGAATTTTTTGCAGATAATCCAGGAGAAAGAAAATAATAAAAAAATGCTAGCCAACTTTGCAGCAGTTAGCATAAGGGTGCCATCTGAAACATGTCAGCTTAAGAGTGCCCCATAGTACCATTCTTTTACACAACCATAGTATTCAGAACTGTTTCCCCAAATAATCCCAGATGGCATGCCACAAAATTTCAATTCATTTTAAAAGCTTTCTTTGCTGTTATTATGTGATTGAAAGTGCAAAAGCAAGTTGCCATTCTCATGGCACTATTTGCATTGGCTATTATCCCCTAAAATCCCCTTTAAACAGCTACATTGTCAGCCCATAGGCCTCATTTAGAACTACAAAAAAGCCCAGATTAATTCGATCAAAGGGAGAGCCAAGTACAAAATGCACTTTTCAAACTGTATCAGAGTAGGTTCCCTTTACAGATCGCTGCATGGCTAGAGCAATGCAAAAAAAACCTGCCTGAAATAAAGCCTAAACACTAACAGAAATAACTGGGCATGTTTCACATGAAGCTTTCAGGGCTCTTCCAGGGTAAATCTCTCACTACAAATGATTAGAATAAAACATATTTAAATATAAGTCTGTAAATTAAGTGGCAAGCACCAGTTTTTGCCTGTTCAGCTTTCCACCACCACTTTCAGGAGGGACTGATATATTGCATGGATAACTTAGCCAGCTCTAGACATTTCTGAAGTCTGTGTGCATTGGAATTTTTAATTAATTTACTTAGCAATGAGCAAAGAAACTTCCAAAAGGTACAGATAATTCCCCCCAGAATTATTTTGTTACTATTGCAAAAAATCATCATCATCATCACTGGTGAAGCAAAGGAAAAAGAAAAAGCTGCTGGTATCATTTTTGCAAAATATTCTATTTCATAATCTAAGGTGAACCCTTGCGAGTCAAACATAACACCTGTCCATAGATGTACAGCCAAAAAGTCTCTAGTGGCTTTTCAATCTCACCTGGGATTCTGATGACAGGCAATAATGCTGATTTTTTGTTTCTCACAGAAGCTCCTTTGGTGTCTCTGCACCGTCTCGCTCTCTCAGTCTCTACTGGAGTTTGCTTAGTGGTGCTGCCATCAGTTCTCTCGCACTCGGTCTGAAGCGGTTTCTTCAGCAGCTGCTTTTGTGTACAGAGAAGAACATTTTACAGAGTAAAGAACTGCAGCACAAAGGTAGAGCAACTGAACATGTGCAGCAATATGTGCCATTGCCTCTTAAAGGACACATCAGGCTGAGAGAGACATGCTGAAAAGCTGAGCAGCTGCAACTAATATTAAAGTCATTTGCTGTAGGATGATACTGGATGAATGCTTTTGTTAGCCACTTCCAATGGGGTTTAGATTTTTCAACAGTACCATTTTAATAGAGCAATTGTATTTGTTTATTTACTTCTTGTATTTTGTGGAATAAATGTTTGTGTGGTGTTAGTAATAAATGCTGTGTAGCAAGAAAGTGTTCCCATGGAGACAGAAATAGCTCCCACAGAGAAAAAAAGGCCTTGAAAATCTATGTAATAAATGCGTATTTGTAAGAACTATTAACACACTGGCATACAGACCTTGTTTTACTGTTCGCAATTATGAAAACCATTATTCCTATTTGTGATCTTGGGAACAAGAAAAGTTAATGTAAAATTAGTTACTTATTTCAAGGACACACTTTTTTTTAAAAAGGGTACAGTTACACTGTGAAAGAGTGCATATTCGAATGCAAACACAGTTTGAGTTTTTAAAAATCTGTTAGATTTAAACATTTATATGTCATTCTACATATTCAATGGAAATAAATACCAGAACTTGTTAAACTCAGTTATAATGAGGAGCTCAGGTCTTTGTACAGAGTATTATACAGAAAAGTCCTTCAAATAAGCTACTTTGTCCCAAAAAATAAGATAACTTCAATCAATATTTGTCCCAGACAACTTTTTACCGTAAAGCATATGAATTATTACACTCTTGTGACACTTTCAGTACCAAAAAGTAGTTTCAGCCCATATAAAAATATAAAAATGTGGTACTTTATGGAATGAGGCCTCAATCTTGTAAACATGCATGTTAAATCTCATTAAAACCCATTAGGTTGCAGGAAGGTTTGTCAAATCAGGTGCTCATGGCTAGATCCAAAGACATTTCTAGATGTCCAACTATCTGTAAAAAGACCAAATTTAAATATAAAGATCTTCAAACACATGCTCAGCTGGTTTTTTGCCTAATCCTGGAAATCCCTAACCACTTACAGATACTTAATTCCCAACAGTAAAGTCCCATAAACTGAATCAGCTTGTAAGCATTCCCAGATCCAGGTCATAACATGGAAGGCAATAATAGGGTAAATCCCTCAGGATCCATGAGCACAGGATCCCTGCCATTTTTCAGCAAAGCCTGATCAAATAGGCATTCTCTAGCTGCACATATCAGATTACAGTCTGCACAAAGTACAGCCAGATGAGGCAGTGCTTCTGCCATGCTCTCCTCCTAAATCATTCAATCAATTGTTAAGAGCACTTTGGCTGGATGGCAAAGGGATTTGAACCTGCATCATCATCCCCAGGCGAAGGCAAATTGCAGCATGGATTATTCTACAGAGAGCACTCGGAGACGCTTGTGCAGGCTGAATTACACTTTACATGGAATAATTAATACAGGGAAGGAAAGGAATAGAAAGAAATACCACTTTGTAGTCTAGTATCCAAAAGACTCATCTGTCCAACTGCAGATCATCTCCAAAGAACATGTAATATAAACCACACATGTTTGTTGATCCTTTTGAGAGTCAGTCTCAGCAGTGAGCTTTGGAGTCATGCTCTCTCCCCAGCCAATGTATTGCTGTATTTGAAGTGGAATACTTTTAATCTGAGGGTTAGTGAGTATATTCCTATTTGTCCCACCCAATCTATTTTACTCTGCTATTTTGGATGTATAGAACTGAGAATTTTTTAAAAATCAGGTTCAGATCTTCTCAGAAAGAAGAAGGAATTGAACCTAAAACTCTTACATACAGAGTTGACATCAACATTTTTAGATTCAGCATCCTACTAAACTGTTTAATAAAAACCAAGATGACAGTATCACTAGCGGTGTCCCCAACTATATTTTTAAACTACTGAATTGTATGGATTCTCTCATTAACTACCTAACACTACTATGCCTTATAAATGCAGTGACATTCAGCTAACAGCGCTCAGTTAAAATCCAGCAGATGAGATGTTTCCATCCAGCCCACGGCTGTTTCCCTAAAGGAGAGCAAGCAATGAATACTGGCCAAGTGGCCATACTCTTCCTCCCACTCTAATTACCCACTACACAGATTTGACTGTGGCTGTGGATGCAAGGAAGTTGAGAAGAGGGAAGCCCGGGTACTGCTGTGGGACAAAGGACTTTCTCCAGCTTTAGTGCACAGACACCTTTCTCTCCCCAGCAGAAATGCAGCCCTCTGGGATAGACCAAGGAGGCAGAGGTGGCTGCAGTGGGGAAGTCAGTAAGGAAGGTCTGCTGCTGCCATAGCATTGCAAGAAGAGAGGAGACTGCAGTATCTGGTGGCAAAACCCAGCTCTTGGTTAGACCACCTGTAGAGATCATTACCTTGGACAACCTCTAAAAACTCCACACTGTAACATCCAGTGTGGCTCTGCTGAAATACAGTTTTGGCCAATCTTTACTAGCAAACTGATGCATCTCCTAAGGAGGGGAATTTTTTTTTGTATATTGAGATTCTTTCTATTGTATGGGTTTAGAACAGATTGAAGCTAACCAACACTTAACTGATGTCAGCATCTTCAAGTTTCTACCTAATTCTCTCTCATTCATCTGAGATATAGACACTTCTAAGCAGTTATTTCCAGGATAAATCACTGTATTTTCAGATTGTGTAACAGAATACTGATGAAGGGGGAAAAAAAAAAAAAGGTGGTTGTTGCCAGGAAGGTTTTATAAGACTGGATGCTTTCCAAACAGCTGTAGGCTAAGAAGTGATAGGCCATGTTCTAGCCTTACATTAGTGCAAAACTGGAATAACTTCATCAAAATCAATGGAATTAAACTGGCATACAGGAAAAGAGGTTCAGACCAATCTGTTTTCACAGTTTCGTACTCTTCCAAGTTCCAAAGCCTTTGGAGCATTAAACTCAATCTGATCTTGAGACACTTGATTATCTGTCCTAGAGATGCCCTTTGTTTCTTTCATTTGCTGTTATAAGTGTGAGAACATTAGATTTCAAGGTTTCTAAGTGCTGTTGTTTCCTTAGACTGGCTCTTCATAAGTCTGTCATTGGTGAAATACCCATGTCAGTGAAATGGCCAATTACACTGCTTGCTTTGACTGTGTTCCCACTGTAGATTTGCAATAGTCTTACATAGTTTTCCTTCAGTATTAACGATAAGAAAAGAAGCCATAGGAAAGCTTTTGTCAGACAATCCTGTCACAGAGAAATGAGGGTTGGCAGTGTCTTTAAATTTCACAAAAAAGTGTTTTGATATGTATAAAATCTGTAATAGCTGGTGATATTATAAACCAGCACAACATTTTTATCGAGAAATGTTCACTTTTCACTTTCCAATTTCATTTTGATTTTGCCATTTGTATGTTTATTATATTACACAGAACATTTCAGGGAAAAGTTTCTGACTCAGAGTTGTGGGAAGGAGTATCCAAAAAAGGCAACTGCTGTGTTAAAAAGTCCTGAGTCAAATGGTGTGTTTGGTCAACCTGGGAGTTGGAAGACTTTATATGGGGATCTTCTGGAAATATATCCTGGAATACACAAGGTGGATTGATAAGGAAAAAGGAGGATGAGCAGAGAATGGACAGTGCTTTAGCAGAATGGAAAAATCACTACACCAGTTGAGAAGAAAAAAGGAATATGTGGAAATAGAGCGGAGCTAAGATAAGGTGAGAGATTACAGCTGCACTTTTGCATTATAACAGAGTGGAGGAAAGGGTTGTCTTTTCCCTACCCTGATCCTACTATTCTCCACCCCACTATTAGAATTATAGAATACTTTGGGTTGGAAGGGACCTTCAAAGGTCATCTAGTCCAACACCCCTGCAGTGAGCAGGGACATCTTCAACTAGATCAGGTTGCTCAGAGCCCCGTCCAACCTGACCTTGAATGTTCCCAGGGATGGGGCATCTACCAGCTCTCTGGGCAACCTCTGCCACTGTTTCACCACCATCATTGTGAAAAATTTCTTCCTTAGATCTAGTCGAAATCTACCTTCTTTTAGTTTAAAACCAGTACCCCTTGTCCTATCACTACAGGCCCTGCTAAAACGTCTGTCCCCATCTAATTTATAAGCACCCTGTAAGTACTAGAAAGCTGCAATAAGGTCTCTCAGGAGCCTTCTCTTCTCCAGGCTGAACAACCCCAACTCTCAGCCTTTCCTCATAGGAGGTGTTCCATCCCTCTGATCATTTTTGTGTCCCTCCTCTGGACCCACTCCAAGAGGTCCATGTCTTTCCTGTGCTGAGGGCTCCAGAGCTGGATACAGGACTCCAGGTGAGGTCTCTCTATTAGCCCATTACTTAATCCTCACAAGAAGAAGATGAAAAATTTGAAATCAGATTTGCACAAAATACACAGCCTGATACTACAGACAGCCTAGCACAGTGAGGCCTGGTAGTCTCATGGCTGATCTGTAAGGAGGTCTCACTTTACAGGTGGTACTAATAAAGTCAGTTTGTGTCTTTCTGCCTCAGTCCCTCAACTGGGATAACTGTACTTCCTTTGCAGTGCTGATCACTTAAAGATTTCAAGTACTTGAATGCATATAATTGCTGAGAATGGTGGGGTTAATTTCTGCAGCTGTGAACAGGTTTCCTTCAGCAGTCCCTTTCTGGAAACTTCTTATAAATATAGGCCAATAAATAACAGCCTTATTGTCTGACTCAGCCCTTCTCTACCAAGGTAAAGATGGCTCTTGACTCCTCTAGCCAAAAGAGGTGATCATATAAAGTTCCCACAGAGTATCTAATTTCAGGCATATGTACCTGCATCTAATAGCTGGTTCTTGCACAGGGTCCCACAGGTCAACCCAAAAATTTAAAGTAGTCCCAGTTTTATGTGGATGGAAGAATAGCTGAGAAGCTTCCATTAGAAGGAAGAAACACTGGTGTCACTTGTGGAAACAACAGTACTAGTTAATTACCAGAACTGGTACTGAACTAAGCATTTGAGAGATTTTATGTAGTCACTTCTAAGAAATACTCCTCCCTATCCCTAGAAGCAAGACCCAAGGGAGACTTGCCACCACCCTAGTTACATGACAGCATTTAATTTTGCGCCCCTAATTTGGGGCAGTAACAGAGCACAGGGAGTTTACCTATCTCATTTTCACCTTTCTGTTTTACAAGACTCGTGAAGCATTTGTATGTCCTTCTTGTTGACTGAACTTTAAAAAAAGGCAGTATTTAAAAAGACAGCATTCTTTGTTTTCCTTTTGTGCTTCTCTGTTTGCTTTTGGCTTTTTGTAGCTGACATTACAGACCAGGACAGTTTTATCTACTTATGATTTAACTAGATGAGAGAATCCAGTCAAACAATATTCACTGCTTTTACTTTTGATGACCTATTCTTTGAACTTTATATATAACAATCTCAGGAATTGTTTACATAGGGAAGTTGGCAGAATTCAAGCTTTAGTATGAATTTTAATATATTTACTACTTTGCATTAACTCCTTATTTCAACACCCTTAGAACAATGTAAAGTGATATTGAGACTGCCTTTGGCTAGCCACCCATCTTGTGTTTCCAGAGGCTCCTGTGGGGCAGCGCAAGATCTCTGACTCTGCAGCCAACTATAGCAACTAAAACAGTAGAAACCTATTCAGTTTTTTCCTGGGTTCAGTATCTTATTTGCTGTACTGCAGCCATCACCTTTGGAGTGAGCCTCTTGGTACAATTGGTTCTCTGCGTAAAGTGAAAGGAAGTCAAATGCCCAGGTATGCCCCGAACTATTTATCCTATATCATTTCTTACCCAGGAAGCTCTTGTGGACCACAGAATGCTGCCAAAGAGGCAAGGCAGGGCCACAGGACAGTTCAGCTGCCATCTCACTCTGTTGATGGCCACAGGTGAAGCTCAGTTTCAGACAGCATGGGGCTCAGTAAACCTGAGAAAGCATATGCTCAGACATACATGACTAAGCATGGCAGGACAGGGCCATTGTAATGCAAAGCATCCTATTTTATTATTCTTTTCTGCAGTCTTTATCTAGGGCTGTGGAAGTCTCTGCTGTAAGTCAAAACTATTCGTGCTCCCACAATAAAATAAAAAAATCAATTAACTCCTCCATGCCTCTCCCGCCCCCAACTAGCAACAACCTAACAAATAATGGTTTTGATTTCCAGATCTTTGCCATCAGTAAATCATCTCCAGCCTATGAAAGCCTCACAGAGGAAGCCGTTTATTCAGGGAGGATGAAATATATAACAGAAAATAATAACACTAGGTAGGCACTGGTTTGTGCCTACCCAGAAGATCTGGATAGCCCATTGAATCTCCCTATAGTGTAAAGAAATCTCATCCACATCTGTTGAGCAGTGGGTGCAGAATTCCTTCCTGACACATCAGTCAGCAATGAGCCAGTCTAGTCAGAGTCTCTGTGTTCACGGTGCAGGCACAGACCGAGTACATACTGAGAAGGTCTGGTGTGTCTGCTCTGGACACGTGTGATTTACCTGTTCATATACATTCAGTACCTTTTGCTATATGCCAGGGTAATTTGAGCGAAAACACCCAGCTGTTGCAAACATACACAGAAAATCCTGCTTCTCCAGGCTTTCCAATATGGAGCACTGGCTTTCACTGTATATGATTGAATGCATGACAGATCTAACTGCCGTTCTGGCTGATAGATCTCAGGCACGTGGAAATGACACCCCATGCCTTACCACAGCAGCAATATAGTTTCAGGTGCTCCCATTGTTTCCTGCTTTTGTTATAGAGACAGCAGCCCTGTGTGAGCATCACCTGAGCAGTGCAGCACAGCAGCAAACAGCAGGTACCAAAATATTTACTATTGGATTTTCAGAAGCACTCGGCGTTGACCTGCTTTCACTTGAAATCTGTAATAAACCTTCCTTGTGGGAACATTAGATTTTTTTTTTTTATTTGGTAATAAAATTAAACCATCTCTAAATACTTTTTGAAATATTTTTGTGTTTCAAAAGTAGGCCTGAAGCATCGCCTCAACAGCCTTCCGAAAGGGAGGTGCAGCCCTGGCTCCCCACAGGGCACGTGCTCCTGGCTGAATTGCCCCGTTAGCAACTGGGTCACGGCATGTACTTCAGCTTTCATTTTCCAGGCTGATTTAAAGCATAGTCTCACATCAGGTACATTACAATAAACCAATGTATTGTAACAAAGGTAAAGCTACTGTCAGAGGGTCCTCATTAATGAAATTACAGTTTCCTGACCAGAGATCTACAAAGAAGGAAAACTTGTCTTACCGCTACTTTTATTTACTTCCTGTTAAGCCAACTGCCTGGTAAAGCATTTATGGAGTAATAATAACCTACACTTCTCACAGAGGCTGATACCACAAGGTGATGTGTTGCGGCTCGCATGAGCTGGTTGCATTTCTCACCTGGCTGAAAGGCCTCTATCACACACATACTCCTTTACACAAAATGGCAGCCACCTCCCGGTACCTCTGGAGAGACCTGAAATCAGAGGAGGCTTGCCCTTTCCTCTCCATGCTTCCTTCTTACTCTGGCCAAGAGACTGCTGTGCGCAAAGCCAGTGGCCGCTGCCTCTGTTTTGCAGGGAGAGTAAACCGTGTCCCCCGACAAGATGGATATCACTTTGTGGTGCAGTGCCTCCGCCCACCTCACTGCACCACAGAGTCGTAGCCATGTTGTCGGGGGACATGGCTTCACCACAGAGCGGCAGCCATGTTGTTGGGGGACACAGCTTCACTCTCCCTGCACAATCCACAGCACAGGAGCTCTGCACACCCCGGATAGAGCACGCAGGAGACGTGAAGAAACCAAGGAATGGTTGCTGCATGGTGGTTTAAAAGTTAGGTGAGACTGGGGACTGGCGAAACTGGAGTTGACACTGCTGAGAAGCCCACTGCCCCAGAGCAGGTGGCCAACTGCTGACTGAAGAAAGAGTTGCAAGTGTGATGATGTCATTCGGTTGATTGCTCACCGCAGCTGCCAGCACATTTAAAGTAGCTTTATTTAATCGGTAAAACATTGCAGGTAGTGTAAATAGCTGTTTCCTGGCCAAGTGTAAACCCCCCAGCAAAGTCAGAAGAATAGTAAACGTGTTACATGCTCTTCCTCCTCCTCAGCCCTGGTAGGTGTCCAGCACGGGCAATCTCCAGTCAGTAGCTGGAGAAAACAGCCACCAGCAAGTTATACATCTGGGGACTTGAAATAGCAGAAATAGCCGCTGACGGTGGCTCGAGTTTCCCAGCAGTGTAATTTGCAAGGATTTCTGTTTCTGCAAACGAGAGCTGCAGCTCTAACCTGGGGTAAAACATCCCATTTTTCTGAGACTGCTTTTTGGCCTGAGATGGGGGTAAGGGAGAAAAATCCAATATAGCAGAAAGCAAAGGAGAGCTGGAGAAATCCGCCGAAGAGCCTATAGGTAGAGGCTAAACCAGGGGCAATGGCATGAAGAAACAGAAAATATGAAAGAAAACTTTTACTTATTACATAATCTTGATGGCCGTGGTTTTTGCATTTGACTGTTATAATATTAAACTACATTTATTGTAATTATTAGATAGTATTCACACACTTGTAAGTTTCTTTTCATAAGAAGAATTTCAGTCTATTTTATAGCAATAGAGCTAAACTGAGAAACTTTATAGCATAAGGACAGAAACACTCCTGCCTTTGCACTTACATACTTACATTTAGGTATATTTATATAGCCAGATAATGAATAGCAACTATGCCAATAAATTGAGAATGCTTTACATTTTTTCCAGGTTTTTTTATTTTTTAAATCCAAACTCCTTGTTTTGAAATATACAGTAAGTAAAGATTCTATACACGACTATGTTAAATTAAAGAAAAACTGTGATTTAGTTTGGTTTTTTTCCCAGCAATTGGCAAAATCACTGATGTGGTTGATGTTGCAAATATTTCTGTACAAATATAAATCTTTGTAGGACACATAACCCTTTCCTCACAAGTAGCTGTAAAACTCAGCACTTATGTAACTGATCGGTGTTTTTTTATTATTAATTACTTATTTTCTATCTTCATTCCAAAGCCCTGGTAAGGGAGGGGTTTGAAGGAAAAGTAGAGAGGGGGTCAGGTGGGAACAAGTCAAGCCTGAAAAAAAAGTCTAGTGATGTGAACAGAAAGAAAGTAAATGGGGGGAAATGAGCATTTTCTGCTCATTAGCTTTAGACTAAGAAGTAATTTTTATCAAAATCAGATAATAGAATAATAGAAAAGCTGAAAAACTTTATGATTTAAAAAAAAACCTCTAAAATTAAAAAGAAACCTCCTCTCCAGGCAGCATAGTGGATAACAGCATTCAATTAGTAGAGGTTTAACAGGCTCCAGCTGGTGTGTCCTGCCAGTTTGGGGGTAGATTATCAAGGAAAGGCGAAGCAGGGTTAGAAAGGGTGTGTTCCCTTTCTGCCTGCCCTGGTTGCTCTGTGGTTTTTAGTTTGATTGTGTGGTTGTCTGACTGCCTTGTGGATAACAAAGCATTCTCTGAGGGAAAGTCTCTAAAAGAATTTGGGCTGGAAGTTTACTTTCTTTCTCTGCAGTAATTCACACAGACTAGGGGCTTCTTAATACCCTGAAATATCTCCTAATGGCTGCTGCTAGAATTAGATATTGGACTCCAGTAAATTAAAGGATCTACTATGGAAGTTTATTTGTGCTTACAGCAGCAAAGGCCCTGGCAGTTATATACGGTGTTGCTGCTGGGAATTTATTTCCATTGTGGTGGCTTCTTTTGACAATGTGTGAAAATTTAACTGGCTGCAGTTTAAGATTGAAAGTGTAAACCATACCGTTCGCAAGAGTTGTGTTTTACAATACAGACCTACTATACAACACACGCGACTGTAGGAACTGCAGATTAAAACCGATGGGGCGTATAAACTCTGTGTTTGGCTGGGGTGGAAAGAGGTTAAAAGTCTGACCTGCAAACAAATCTGGTGCTAGCCGTACCTCACAACTGCTGCTTTTGGTATGGGAAAGCGTTTAAGGCAATTTAAATGCTCCTTCAAACAAAGGATCCAGTTTAGAACATCACAGACTTTCTGACCAAACAGCCTACAGCATTTCTTAGGTTTGCTTTAATTATAACATATTATGGAGCACAATTTACTCCAAAAGTACCAATGAAGTTAGAAAAGGGCCTTCAGATGAACTTTTGCCATAAGGCCATCTAACAATGGCCAAGCATCCAACAATATTCCTAATAATGTATTGCAATCACATATTAACATAAACATTCTTTCGAGATTTTCCAGCGGCTTGTCACAATCTCAAGTTATGTCAATTTTATCTGGATTACGCTTTAGTCTGGCAACCTTAGTCTAGGTCTCATTGTCAACTACCTATTAAATGTAGAATGAGGTAGTCAGACCTGCTCAGATCTCCAGCTGTGGTTAGGAGGAATATGCTAGCAACTGAACAATTGGTGAAGTAAATCAATAACCTTTTTTCTGATAGTCATTTATATAGTAGTGATGACTTGAGAAGTTGCTAAAGCAAAATTTGAATACTTAATTTTTTTTTCATTGACAATATCAATTTACTAATTAATCTGGAAAAAATATTTTGTTTGGGGAACATTAGAACATTTGGAAAATATGGAGGTTCATATGGGATCAGCCTACTGATCTAATGTTCATAATGGCCAATATGACTGGCACAAATCAATATAGCAGCCAGTTCAGATATGATTGGTCAAAGGCTCTACTGCTCTACTCTTGAGTCATAAACATCAGTTTCATCATTTGCCTTGTAGTTCATTCATCTTCCCATCTGAATGCTAAGAAACATACTCTGTGTGAGTCATCTTGTCATAAATACATGAGCATATTGAAAATTGTTGATGAACACAGGTACCTGGCAAACATTCATAACTGTTTTGTTTCAATTCTTGCTCAGTGATCCTTAAGGATGGAAAAAAAAAATCAAATTTTACAAAATCAAAAATCATTCAGTGCCTACATTAGTAGTGAAATGCCATGATTTATGCCAGCTAAGAGTAACTTCACAGTTACTGATTTCTAGTTTCATAGTCCAATCCAATAAACATTGGATGGGAATGTTGACTAAATTCCATATTTAGATAATTGCTTTCTTGTTTGATTACTAATTGTACTTACAGGTCAAAGTAAACTATCTTGAGATCAATCTGCTGCCAGACAGCACTGGCTAGTGAACTAATCCAGAGTCCATGTAAAGTCAACACTCAAATGCCTTTGGGTTCAGTTTCTATTGGTCATTGTAAATGTATGTAATGCTACTCCTTGCTACAACTGCAAAACCAACATACTGGTGGTAGGCGGAGTTCTATGTACATGTTGCAAAGAACTTGGTAACATGTTAATGTAGTACTATATTAATAGTTTCTATTTCCAATCTATAAATAAGATTTCAGCCTTCCTGTAAAGCTTGAGACTCATGCTCTTCCTGTCATATATGACTTTCTATTCCCTCTTACCACATTTCTTCAACTTAAGACAGAGAGTGAGAGCATATATTTTACAAGATGCTACAGTGAAATGATAAGCACAAGTACAGTTAAAACATTTTGGCCAACTTGGGTGCTGATAGGCTGGCGGTTAATATTGAACACAGGACCAGAGTTAGATATTTGCCTATGGAGACTTTCTGCCAAGCATCAGCACCTGTCCCTGCCCGATGGCCGCATGCCCTCTCTTAACACATTCTCATGATAGTTTCATCTAGAAAGGTATCCCGTGAAACATTTCCATGCTCCCAAACACTGTACCTTGAGATGCACTCTGATTTCTCAGGCCATCTTGTCTAAAAAAGGCATGAATAGAAAAGTCTTCTATGAGAATATGAAAAAGGCTTCTGCATGCACCAAAACAGACTGTCAAATAGCTTTCTTGTCAAACTACTGAACTACAGTTCACCTACACAGTGCAGTTAATGAGCCCCTTGTGCTTGTCAGCTTGCACTCAAAGTGCACAGCAAAGAACAAGGGTAGAACTTCTCATTTCAGCAGCAATTTGCAGCTAGATTGGCTTAAACCAATGGTGAAGTTACACTCAGCACAAGGATAGCAGAAGCACACAAGATCTAGCATTCGATCCTCTAGGCGGAGATGGAGATTTGTTCAGTGGAAGACAGGACGTCCATACATGTCTGTGCATGTGCAGACTGGGCTTGCAACACAAGAATGTCTAATAGACATTATCCAAAGCGCCAGAGCTGGCTGGTGGCGTACCTGTGTGTCCTGCTTTCATCAGCCAGTGTCAAAAAAGCATGGAAGGGTGGGGGTGACTTAGAAAGGTGATGGATCTTGTCAGCTGGCACAATAGACACAGAGATGAAGCAATTTGCAGTGGGATTTTACAGGACCTGCAGCTCTCAGGAACTGTGTATTTTTGAGCACCACCTACCAGTGCACTGTGATACCTCAAACACCCAGGCCCCAGGCAGTTGTCCTAATTTGAAGCCCTGTCCAGCTGCCTGGGATTGCATGAGTAACCTCTCCTGCTCACCACGACAGTCTGTGCACAGCTGTTCATGCGATGTCCAGGGCCACCTTAGAACAGCCCTGACAGCACTACAGCTACATACCCACAGAATTGATTTTGTCGTGGGGGGCACAACAGGCTGAGGGTACAGTGCCCCAATGTAAGGGAAAGCGGCCAAGCTCATCTTAAACTAGTAACTCACATTACCTTAGGCACCTTAGTTGCAATAACATGTTTAGGCTTGGCTGATTTATCCCACCGAGACATCAGTGCTAAGAGTGCAATGGCTTCTCATTCTGCCAGGTTGCTCTCCTTATCCCAGCTGTGACCTGTCCAACACTTAAATGAATATCAACCAGAAGAAGAGAGAAGTTAAGCTAAAGGAAGAAGATCATAAACCCTTGACAACACGAAAAGAGATGAGTAATAGGATGATCCTATAGCTGCTTTTTGAACTGTTTTATGAGTTTGAAAAATCTAGTTCACTTTAGAAAATTGGAAGATATTGCAGAGGTACTTTATTCATGCTAGGTATGGATTTGTTTAAATGACTTCAAACTGAACCTATATTATTTCTGGTTCCGAGGGGGTCTGTAGCATATGGGTTGGTCAATATATTAGTGGGCAACACTAACTGTGAGCTGAAAGAATCCTGGGGCTTGTTGCATTCACACTGATTGTCTTGGCTGCAAAGAATGAGAGCTGGAGCTTCTCAGGGGCTGCTCTTCCAGGGGCGCTGCACAACACCACCATCAAGTGGTCTCTGCACCACAATACAGTAGTATGCCAAGCCCTGCACCCCTTTCAACACAATAGTGTTGCTGACTCTTCCAAAGGCACAAAAATCAAATGTCTCTTTAACATTAGATGAGACTTCATCATAAAGAGACCGTTTGTGTTTAACACCTCCTCTCCTATGACGTTCCACAACAACTGCTCTTTCATTAAACATGCCAGTGAGCTTATTTCTCAGAATATTTGGAAAGTAAGTAAAGTACTTGTAATTAAACTAGCTTCACAGAAAACTTTATATTTGGTTTGCACATATTCTAATTAGATGGATGCTTTCTTAAATTATTGCTCTTTCTCATTCCCCCGTTATATATATGTCAAATTTCCATACCAAAAATTAAAGTTAAGGACATATAAATAAAGTGCAGATAATGCAGTCTCAAGGCTTGGCAACCTGTGTTTTCACTACTGACCCTTCCATGATTTCCTGCAGAAAATTATGGCTTGAACATTTATCAAAGTTTTTTCCTATAGAAGCCTATCCACTGATGGCCTGTACAGAGTTATCCTCTTGCCGTTTGTGTTTGAAGAGGATTTGGATGTACCATTACTGCTGTTTAGTGTTGTGATTTCGGTAGCTCCATTCTCCTTTTTCACTTGGTCTCCTGTAATTTAGAACATTTCAGAACAGTGCTAAATAGATTCCCAGTAGCATGCTGAATTAAAATACATATTAATGTGACTCCCCTTTCCAAAACTTCCTAGCCTCTGTCTTTCCACAGGGGTAGAATACTATAAAAGGATCTATGTAGCAGCTTTGTTGGACCACTGAAGAGTCAATATAAGTCAGTAGGAAACTAGGACTTGATGTGGTTCTACATAGCCTGGGTGTTTTCTTGGAAGTTAGCTGGAATCTGTTACTTGACAGCTTTCAGCAAACAGGAAAGTTGCCACCATTTTCAGTGTAGATTACCCACTCGTCCTGATGTTTCACTAATTTGACCTTAATGTCCTGGTTTGAATCTGCAGCACATGCTGAAAACAGATAAGTAGAGTACTTAAATGTACATCTCTAAGCTGCTTCTTGAATTCTCCTCCCTTCCCTCTAAGGTTCCTTATATATGGACAACTTATCATTTTGTGGAAATTTGAATTGCTGAATAGTCGATCGAATGGTCTAAGAATTACTGGGAGTTCTGTATATCCTCACCTAGACATCACAGAATTACATAAGGTAAGGGGTTAGAAGAGATCCTTTTAACCAGATGCTGAACTGAGGATGGTCAAATACATACCAGCTATTTGGATAGTTTGTCTGAGTCACTCCAGTGGAGGTTTCATAGCATTCTTAGGCTCCAGTGCTTTAGCATCCCAATTAGTCCATTGTGCTAACTTCAGTACAAGAAAAATTAATTTCTTATTGTTCTTGTCATCTTCTCTACTAAAAGTTGTTTTATACAGTGGAAGATTATTATCATATGTACTGTTAGATTTTTCTTCTTAGATTTAACTATACCAATTCCTTCACATCCAGTTTCTAAACATCTTTATCTTGTTCTTCTTTGGACTCTCTTTGTTTTTTCTCAAAGTCAGTACCTACAATGGGGCACTATCAGTGTTTGAGTTCTGCCCTTTTTAAATATCACTGCTGGAGTTGCAACATAGAGTCTGCCTGAGACTGTGAGAATAGTTCCTTCAGTATCCCTTTCTTTGGTTTTTTTTTTTTTCAATATCCCTATTCTTTGTTTTTGTCTTAGGTGAATTGAGATTTTTTTTTTCCTTAGGTGTGCAAGGGTGGTAATATACCTAAGTATATAGCAGAAGAACATGACCTGCTTTGTGTTAGGCAGTGCATAAAGACAGGACAAAAAGATGATTCCTGCCCACAAAACTTACAATCTTAATGTGAAAAAGGTAGGTACAGATCCCAGATAAGCAGTAAGACAGTAATTGTCAGTGGCAGCCAAAGACTGCAGTAAACAAAAGGCAGAAAAGGAGGGAATGAGGGTTATAACCTCGGCAAGTACGGACTCATTTTGAAAAGTTCTGAATGTTTAATGATTCACATTGCATAAACCTTAAAAAAGATGACCAGATATTTATAGTTGTTTGGCATGCAGGAGGAACAATGAAAGTGTAGTTCTTGGAAGCATACGTTTGATCTAGGCATCTAAATGGAATGTGAGCTCTCTTCCACGTGGTCATAAATACACAATTTTTTAAAGTTTAAGAGTAACTTTTATAGTTAAACAAAACAGTTACATAAAAAGTTGTTTCTTTAGGTGTGGTTATCGTTAATTAAGGGAGTTCGTGACAGCAATCCTGCAGTTGCATAATCATTATGATATTATGGTATTCATTTATATGCAGTGCTATAGTTATTATGATATTAAAAACTGGACAAGCCACTTCTTTTGCCAATTTAGAGGATAAAAGCTAAACTAAATGAACCAAAAAGATTTTGTGATAGCTCACACTTCTCCAGCATTGGTTCACCTTCCTACTTTCCCCCAAGTTACATGAAAAATATCAGCTTCCTGATGACTGTGTCCATCTGTGTCCAGTTCAAAATGTGGCCAAGAGCAGACATGGTGCTTTTCAGACCACACCATGTTCTGAGTAGCAGTGTTTACCATTTCAAAGAAATCACCTCTCACCTGAAAAGAAGGATGGATTCCAGGTGCAATGTGCTTCAAAGGCAAACTTGTTGGGCAAACACTTGTTTCCCAAAAGTTACTGTCAACTGTTTGACCAATTCATGACATGTTTCAGTTAGCATATGAGGATGTAAGGCCACTTGTCTAAATATATGCATTTGAGAAAGTAGGCTTGCTTTCAAGTCGGCATTTAATGAAAAAAAAATGTAGGCATTAAGTGAAAAAAAGACAAGTAAGTTTGAAAAGAAGTGATTAATGACAAGATGCATTTCAAGGTGTGCCACAGATTCTGAGGTACAATGAAATGTGCCTGAATTTGACACATCCCTGGGTACCTGGCATCATGTGTTTTTAGGACAATACCTGTGAACTTCTTCTGGGAAGCTTTTTCAATGCTCCCTGCTATATATCTGTAATAAAATTATTTTTCTTCTTTTCTTTCTGGTGATAAGGAATACCATAATCATATAACCCATCTATCTCTCCTGTCCTTGGCTCTACTCAGTCAAGAGTATTATATGTATATAGATTATATGTATAAAGTCTAATTATAATTTTGTGCCTGTCTTAAGCACAATCACAAGTAAAATAGGCAGACAGGAATATAATTTGAATTCCACATGGGCATTCTATACATCACTTAAGCAAAGAAAAAGAACGACTGATTAAGAAATTTTATCTGCTCATCTATTCTTCTATTACAAAGTCAGAATGACCACAAAAATTACAATCATTCTCTAAAAGCTGTCATTATATTTGACTGAAAAAAATGGGGAACTTGCCAGATGAAATCTTTTAATCCTTTTAATCTTAAAAGATGTGTTTTCCTTGCACACAAACCTTTCTTGCTCTTAATATACCTAAATTGGTTTTATTCATAACTAAACAAATATTCAGTGTGATGCCTTTTGTATGAATATCAAAGATTTGGATTTCTTCTTCTGGTTGAGGGAGTGCTGGGGTTTGTTAGTTTTTCTTCAAGGGACTATCTGTTTATGAACACTGTTTCTTGAATGGCAAGAAAGTTTGTTAAATCAGTGTAGCCACACAGAATATAACCCTTATTCACATTTTCTAGCTGGCAGTCTCTGAAGACCTTCATTCATGTATACCAGGTGATACATCATCAGACAGGGCTTTGATAAATAAGAACTGTAAGGCTTTATCCTTATATACATCTATTAGTGACCTGCTCGTTATCATGGCATCCTGAAGGAGTCCTTGTAAGCACAAGATCAACCGTTTCAACTGGCCCTTATGAGCAGCAAGGTTCAGCTGATCACCAAGAATTGATTAAACCATAGCATCTCAGCCTTCTCAGCCAGCAGCCTATGACTTGCCTAATGGGAGAGGAAGTGGCTCAAAACTTTCTGAGAATCAGGTCATCTTAGTCTCTAAATCACTAGCCAACTTTGCAAATGGAAGCTAGGGTTTGTGGGATTGATCCCTAATTCATGAAGACAGTGACAGAAAAAGACAGAACAGACTTTTATGTAAAAGGCGAGAATACGAAAATAAGGGGAAATAAATGTTCAGTGCTGACAAACTAGTACCCTTTCATCACATTGCTGGAATTCAGGGACCTACAAAAATTCTTCATATTGCAAAAGTTAACAAACAATTCTTAATTCAGATATTTCCTGGGTTTTGCTGAAAATGGAAATATTTCTTCTAACCAATGTATATGACAAGGCAAATAAACATCTTTCTGTCTGGTACAGGTTTCTGTTTGTTGAACATGATGTTGTGGTAGTATTTAACAGTCGTCACAGATTACCTGGTTCACCTTTACTTATTTACATCCCTGTGTATAAAGTGCAACTGTTTTAATTCAGCAGTGTTTAAAACCCACTTTCAAGCATGCAAGATGGTATTTTAATGGAAGAAAGCAAAGGCATGATTGCAAGGATGTGCAATAAGCGTAGTTTTAATATTTATACTCAAGATGGCAGTATGAAAACAGAAAATAAATGCTTCAGTAGGGACTTCCCAGAGCTACATTGGCTCTTCCTGATTCTCGATTTTATTACGTTCTTAGTAAGACTGAACAGTTTAAACCACATCAAAATTAAAATTCAGAATGGTCAGCAATGAGAAACACCCACAGAGAAAATATTCAAGATGGGGCAAAAATCATTAAAACATGCATTATTAAACATAGACTAATGATTAAGTAATGGACCTTTTGACAGAAGTCCATTAACAGACTGTACAGTTTCAAAATACTAAATCAGAAAAACATTAACATACAACTAGATCCTGGTGAACTCCTAGCAAAGCTTTAAGCTGCAATGAATGTAATTGTGACAGGCTGCTTCTCCCGTCAAAATGACAGCCATAATATTAAAAAGAACAGCTTGGTTCTTATTCTGAGTGGCAATACTTCCCTGCATTTAAATCTATTCCCCACCACAGATGTCTCTCTTCTATCCCTTTGCTTCACTGTCTTGTGTCTCCTTCATGCATACAAACATGTACACCTTCCTGTCAATGCACATGCATTATCTAATTGTTTTATGTCCCTAATAAATATCTGATGCGTTTAACTACAAACCAGCATAATGTATCCTTTGCCTATAGAGCTGAAAATTATATAATTTATGACTCATGGAGTATATAGACTTTGAAGCTGAGAAGCTTTGGTACTATTAAACTCAGATATGTTGAAATGTTCATGTCAGGTATCATTATGAAGGTATTTTATTGTGCTTTATCGTACAGAAGTGATGGCTGCATAACAGACTCTAAACTAAGGTAAAACAGAAACTTTACAGTAAATCACCGATCAACATTAGGAAATATTAATAGGATGAGAAGATACAATCCATCTAGAGCCAAATAAATTCTTATGAAGAACTTCCCAAAAGAAATTCCTGCAAAAACACAGTATTTCCTCACAAGTAGAAACTGAGTTATGTTAACTTCTCATGGCATAGTAGCAATATTGAACTAACAACACCAGGCCCCATTTGTATCTCTAAATCTTCACATCAGCATATTTTCATTGACTGCAAACTAAAACAATGTGTGAGAGAGGGAGAAAGATGTCTGGTATTACAGGTTATGCTAAATCATCTTTTAGCCCTTCTATATAATAAGAGGCTTTTCTGTTGTGTTTAGAAAAGAGCATGATGACTTAGAGAAAAGTATGGGCAGCAAATGGTTTGAGAAATGAAAACATTTGGCTCAAGTTCTACTACAAGTTCCTGATACGTGACTGGAAGAAGCAGTTGAATCATCACCTTGTCTTTGAATGTGGCTGGAAAATACCGTGATGGAGTGAATCATCACCATCCTGTAAGTTCTCTTGCTTACCGTACACAATATAGTATCCGGAAAAGTACTGCAGAACAAATGTTACAACTTTTTTGTAATTCTGGTTTGGGAAGAGATGTTACTAACAAATAGTGAAAGCGTTAGTTCTGTTTGCATCTCTGTAGCTAGAATAAGCTTTTATACAGAAATTCTCATGAGAGAATTCTCTCTAACACTCTCATTGGTGTTAGAGCCAAGAGTTCCAAAAGATGGGTTTTCCTGTATGTTATTTGCCTGCATGTCATCTGTTAAGTGGTTAGTGCACGTGAGAGTGTACCTTTCTCTTTAAGAAATGGATGGCTGCTGAGTTGGTTAAAGGGAGAGCTCTTAGAAAGGGAGTAGCTGGAGCAGAGTTTGCTATATTCTTGAAGATAGTGTAATATTTATGGCTTTTCATAACAATTTCAAGTTTAAAACTGTCCCAAATTTGACAATGTAGGTTATATCAAGTAAGTGAACAAGTCATCATTGGAAAATGCCTAGGCTCTGGGTCAGAGTGTTTTTGTTTTTCCTGACATGGGCAAATGTTCTGCAAAGCCCTCAACATCTGCCATTATTTAACAGTGGGGATACAGTATGGTAATCTCTACTCCCTATTAACCAAAGTTTTGGAAAAGAGAGGGAGATGTTTGTAGACTTACTTTGGTTTCTTAGTCCCCGTCTGCAGCAGCACTTCCAAAGTCACATGTAGCCATCTGGTTACCATCTGGATCTTATCAAACAGCATGGGACATTTTCAAGTAGTTATGCAGCCAAAAACTGTGAATCCACAGCTTGTGTATAAGAGTACCTGAAAGAAATATGCATACTCTATCATGGAGGCCATGCATACTGAGCATATGATCCTCTCTGGCTCTTCATCGAATAATTTCTTTGTATATCTAAGGCCAGGTTCATTTTGATGACAGTAACTCCTCTGACATTGCAGGCTGAGTCTGGCCTTTGCTTTCTGAGCTATAACCATGCTAGCTGAAATTGCACCTTCTGGTATCAGTGAGATAAGATTGTACTTTTGTAGCACTTCATAATCACAGAGGACTTACCCCTCGGTTGAAGGCAGCTCTACAGACTGAGCATGGCTTCATGGGTGTTCTGCTGAAGGAGCAATGCAATTTGCAACTCTCCCATGTTTTTGCTCTGCAACAATGCCTACTCCTTGGGCTTTTTTGGAGCCGTAGAATATGCAGATGAACGTTATACTTCTAAAATCCATTTCCTAGCCATATGCCTATTTTCAACATATGAATATAGCAGGAGTGCAGTAAGCCCAGCATGAACATTTGAGCTTAGAGCCAAATGAATGATTGGATCCCTTTGCAGCGGCCATGCTTGGGCAATGGGTCATCTCTTCAGATGTAAAAGAAAATAAAAATCTGCAGCATCCTTTCATAGCATGCCTTGATTGCAGCTGCTGGTCATTCTGCTCCTCCACTCTTCTTATCTCTTGCTGGAAGCACAATTAAAGGGCCCTGAATATAGCAATATAACACTAATCCCCTAATCCCCTAACTGGTACTGAGTACTGCTGAGACTCTACCACATGCAAACCAAAACAAACCAAAACAAAAAAAACCAACCAAAAAAAAGTGAGTAATGAAATAAATTAGAGGTCTTGTCTTTGATACCTGCTGTCCTTTCTTCACATAATATTTGGGAATTGCTTGAAAGGCATTCCAGTGCTATTAACCTGCTATATGAGAGAGAGTATAATAGACTGATTCTTCCAGCTGCATAAACTGGTGTGGTTTCATCTAAGTTAATGGACCCCCACATTGCACCCAGTTGAGGATTTAGCCCAAGGCCTACTATGACTTCTGGTAGTTTTCCTGACAAAACAGTATGTTACCATCCCTTTCTGAGACCAAGATGAAAGTGCCTGTAGAAATGTCCCAGGTCATTAATTTGGTTTTGCTGTTCATCTTCCTTCATGACATTTGTTGCAGTCGCATTACTCCTCTGAGGGATTTCACATTCCTATCCTTGCATTTATCTTGAGCTGTAGAAAGCATAACTCTTGGGAGAAAGGAGGAATGAATATTTCTATCCCTACAAGCAAAAAGTCAACAAGTTGTCTGGGATAGTTAGGCAAACTGATACAGATGAAAAAAACAAGCTAGCAATATCATTTTAGGTCATTTTAGGTTTAGCTAAAGATAAAAAAGTTGAATATATACCAAAACATTTCAGGAGGGTTCTGAAAGGAACAGGGAAGTTCTCTGTCCTCCTGATTTTCAGTTTGGATTAAAACCAAAAATTCCCCTATGTTTTGAGAAAGCATATCCATACATATACAATATTTAAGGTCAAAACTGAAGATAAATAATAGCCTTCCATATAAGAGGAAAATAGGAGACAGGCTGATGGGACGGCCCTCAAAAAAGCAGAGAAGAGTTCTACTCTGAATAAAAAGCAAATCTGAAGTAAGTATATGGAGATTTCTTTCCTCCTCCCTTGCCAAAGGAGATGCAGGTTGTGGGGATGCTATAAAGGAGGGGATTAGGTAATTGGGGCATAAAAGGGATTAGAATAATGGAACTGATCCAAGTAGTTGCTCTGTAGGAGAGTGCTCTTTTGGTATCTATCAGGGCCAAAAAATGATAAGGTAATAAGATCTCCAGAATTTGGCAATAGGGTAGGCAACATTGGTATGCAAAGTAATTTTGCCTTTATGAAAAAGTAATTGCATGTTTGCTTACTTCAGACAAACAGTAGTCGTTACAATCTAACCAAAGTTTCAGTTTCCAACTAAAAAGCCATCGAACTACCATGAAAAAAAAATGTGTGGAAACTGGAACTTTAAATTTACTAGTTTAAAGGAAAAAAAAAATTCTTTATACAACAAACCTTGTGCCAAAAAAACATAGTCCAACACACTCAAATTGTCTCATTGATTTATGAAAGATTAATCAATTTAAATAAATCCCTCTTTCACAGTTTAAAAAATGTTGTTTGAAGTAGCAGAACATTCTAGAATACTTTGCTTTTTATTCACTCAGTGGCTTTTGTCCCTTTCAGGTAACATGCTTAAAGCTCTCAGTTCTGTTTTTTTGGAATATTCCCAGCTTCTCAAATCACAACTTTCTTTCATGAGTAGGATTGAGGCATTGCAGCTAATGGTGTTGAGAGCTTCCTGCTTTTGACTGATCACAGCTTAGAAATAGCTAACTACTGCATCTCAGTGAGCTCACAGCATTGACCCAGAAAAAAGCTTATAAAGGCATGAAGTCAGAAGCATGGAGGCTAAATACAAAGAATTTTCTTTATTTCTTTAAAGCTGAGAACTTGTTAGAAAAGATGGTGATGGTGGCTAATCCTTCAGCAAGTAAAATCTTAAGATTGCTGAGACAATCAGGATTACTGGATGCAGAGATTTGAGGGTCTACATTGTCTTCACAGACTCTGTTAATGCATGAAGTATCAATTGACAGAACCCATGAGGGAAGACCTGAGTGCTAGAATGTAGGCAGTGATCAACACAAAATGTAAGTGTGAGTTTGAATATCTGTGGGAAGAATGCCACAAGCACAACCAACCTCAGATTTTCAAACACACATTGGGCAAAATCTGAAGAACAGATGTAAATGAAGGGGGTAACATAAGACCATGGGGACTGGGGGAGATGAGGCCACAGCAAGAGGGACTAAGACACTGACTTGCTCCGTTAGAAAATTAATAGAAAAAGCAAGATGGCAGTGCAGAAAAGAAAAAAACTGTTTTCACTAAGAGGAAAAAAAAGGGATAGGACTGAGAGGCCAAGGGAAATATAAATGGTTTTCAAGATATTGAGAAGGAGAAGGAAACGTGACTCTCAGACAGAAGGGAGAGAATAAAGGACTAAAGACTCTTAAAAGCATAGTGAAGAGGCAGGTTTTTATAACCCAAGAGTCCTAGTTAAGAAATTGTAGACTTGTCATTTGAGTAGATCCAGTAGAAAATGTGTTGCTTGTCAGGATGCATTTAGTAAGAATATAAATTAGATGAGACTGTAAGGGGCAGTGACAGATAGAAGCCTTATCTTCTGATAAGGGCCAGAAGAACGAACTGATTATCTGTCATGTTGGCACAAGTGACATAAATGTCCCATTAGGTGAGTCTCCTAGATGAAGAATACATTCAGTCACTTAAAAGCTCATGGTAGTCACTGAAGTTTTTCAAGTCCTTAGGAAAAAAAGCAAACGCCTGGCAAGATGAGGAAGCAAAAGGATAACCTAAGATAACAAGTGCTATGGGAAAGATTAGAAGGAAGAAGAGTCCACAAGGAATGCAGAAGTGTACTGACAGAGGGAAGAGAATGAGGGTAAAATTATGTCTTCAAACACAGGAAATGTAGGGGTAAAGTGAGAATGAAGCTGAATAAGACCTGGCAGAGGATAAGAAAATAAAAAGAACAGGCTTTTTGAGCCATATACATGAAAAACTCAAGGCAAGGGGTGGGGAAGAGAGAAGCCATTAAGCAACGACAGTCTCAGTTTCTCTGGAAACTACATGAAGTATCCTTTTCTCAGTTTTCATTAATGAGTAGCTCAGAATGCAAAGTGAAAGGCATAATAGCTAACAGGAGTTCAAGAAAAGAAAAGCATAGGGGTCTTTTTCTAAGAACTTAATTAGTGATGCAAAATTGGGAAGCATCTGCAATACAGAGAAGCATCATGCTATCATGAAGTATCAGATGACCTTGAAGACTGTCATAAGAGTAAATGTATAGCAGTTAATTCTTCAAAATGCTGCAGTTACAGAGAGATAACAAAAAATTTCAACTATAAATGGGAAAAACTTTGTGACTGGGAGGGAATGAACTGGGATGTCTAGCTGATCAGCTGGGGGCTCTGAATTGTTAACATAGAGAGGGCTAAGAACCTAAGACATAACAGGAAGTATTTCCAGTAAAATAAGTAGAAAAATCTTAAGGTTATCATACAAATTTGAGTATTGTGTATAGTACCGATCAACTGTGTTTCAGAAGCTCATAGTGTAAGAGAAATTCTACCAAGTTGCTGCAGAGCTTAGAAACAGAGCTACGAGAAGGGACTTGTATTGGACAGTATATATATGTGCATATGTGTGTTGGTCAGCTAACTTTAAGAAGACCAATGAAGGACAAAATAAATCGTACCTGGTTTTACATAGCATTTGAATTGCATTACATTATGTAACTATCCAAAAGCACCAGAGTAAACTTAACCTCTCAAATTCCTTTCTGCTTTTTGTTTCTAACACAAATATGAGTTAGTTTTAAGTGGACTCTAATGGCATTTACAGAACTGACACTCCAGCTTTCCGATTCTTTTAAGTTAGTGAATTTTCAAAGTGTTGAAATATTCTGATGCTTATGATAGGAACCCTAAAGGACTAATAGGTGATGTCAAGACTGGAGATAGCCTGGGCTGCAGTGATCATGCACTGGTGGAGTTTGAAGTCTTGACAGGATATGAGGCAGACAAAGAGTGAAGTCAGGACCATGAATTTTAGGAAAGCAAAATTGCAGCTGTTCAAGGAGTTAGTCAATAGGACCCCCAGGGAACTGCTCTCGGGGACAAGGGAACTGAACAGAGCTGGCAGATCTTTAAGGATGCTTTCCATAGAGCGCAAGAGCTCTCGATCCCCAGGTGTAAGAAATCAGGAAAGGAAGGCAAGAGACCAGCATGACTGAGTGGAGACCTGCTGGTCAAACTAAAGGGCAAGAAGGAAATGCACAGGCAGTGGAAGCAGGGACAGGTATCTTAGGAAGAGTACAGGGACACTGACCGGTTATGTAGGGATTGGGTCAGGAGGGTAGAAAGGAGGACCCTGGGAACTACCGACCCATCAGCCTCACCTCTGTGCCTGGGAAGATCATGAACAGATCCTCCTGGAAGCTATGCTAAAGCACATGGAGAACAAGGAGGTGATTTGAGATAGCCAGCATGGCTTCACCAAGGGCAAGTCCTGCCTGGCCAACCTCATGGCCTTCTGTGATGGAGTGACGATTTCAGTGGACAAGGCAAGAGCTACAGATGTCGTTTGTCTGGACTTCTGTAAGGCCTTTGACATGATCCCCCACAACATCCTTCTCTCTAGATTGGAGAGATACAGATTTGATGGGTGGACTGTTCTGTGCATGAGGAATTGGTTGGACGGTTGCATCCAGAGGGTAGTGCTCAATGGCTCAATGTCCAGATGGAGATCAGTGACAAGTGGTGTCCCTCAGGGGTCTGTATTGGAACTAGTACTCTTTAATATCTTCATCAATGACATAGGTAGTGGGATCGAGTGCACTCTCAGCAAGTTTGCAGATGACACCAAGCTGAGTGTTGCGGTTGACATGCCTGAGGGGCAGGATGCCATCCAGAGGAACCTGGACAAGTTCAAGGAATGGGCCTGTGTGAACCTCATGAGGTTCAACCAAGTTCAGGTTCCTGCACCTGGGTTGGGGCAACCCCCAGTATCAATACAGGCTGGGGGATGAAGGGATCAAGAACAGCTCTGCCGAGAAGGACTTGGAGGTGCCGATGGATGAAAAGATGGACAGGAGTCAGCAGTGTGCGCTCGCAGCCTGGAAGACCAGCTGTCTCCTGGGCTGCATCCAAAGAAGTGTGGCCAGCAGGTCAAGGGAGAGGATTCTGCCCCTCTACTCCGCTCTGTTGAGACCCCACCTGGAGTCCTGCATCCAGCTCTGGAGCCCTCAGTACAGGAAAGACATGGACCTGTTGGAGAAGTTGGTAGATGCCCCATTCCTGGAAACATTCCAGATCAGGTTGGATAGACCTCTGAGCAACTTGATCTAGTTGAAGATGTCCCTGTTCATTGTAGGGGGCTTGGACCAGATGACCTTTAAAGGTCCCTTCCAACTTGAACTGTTCTATGATTCTATGAGTATAAAGAAATAGTGCAGGTAAAAAAACCAAATAAACCGAATTTTAAAATAAAGTTTATTGTGCCACCACCGTAAACTAAGCTCATTCAACTGAAATACTTACTCTGTTGTTGTTTCACACTGTACCTTCAAGATTCATTTTAATTCACAGAATCACAGAATCACTAGGTTGGAAAGGACCTTTAAGATCATCAAGTCCAACCATTAATCCAGAACCACCATGTCCCCTAAACCATGTCCTGAAGCGCCACATCCACACGTTTTTTGAACACTTCCAGGGATGGCGACTCCACCACCTCCCTGGGCAGCCTGTTCCAATGCCTGACCACCCTCTCAGTGAAGAAATTTTTCCTAATATCCAATCTAAACCTCCCCTGGCGCAACTTGAGGCCATTTCCTTTCGTCCTATCGCTGGTTACTTGGGAGAAGAGATCAACACCCTCATCGCCACAACCCCCTTTCAGGTACTTGTAAAGAGTGATAAGGTCTCCCCTCAGCCTCCTCTTCTCCAGACTAAACAACCCCAGTTCCCTCAGCCGCTCCTCATAAGACTTGTGTTCCAGACCCCTCACCAGCTTCGTTGCCCTTCTCTGGACACGCTCCAGCACCTCAACATCCTTCTTGTAGTGAGGGGCCCAAAACTGAACACAGTATTCAAGGTGCGGCCTCACCAGTGCCGAGTACAGGGGCACAATCACTTCCCTACTCCTGCTGGCCACACTATTCCTGATACAGGCCAGGACGCTGTTGGCCTTCTTGGCCACCTGGGCACACTGCCGGCTCATGTTCAGCCGGCTGTCAACCAGCACCCCCAGGTCCTTTTCCATCGGGCAGCTCTCCAGCCACTCCTCCCGAAGCCTGTAGCGTTGCATGGGGTTGTTGTGGCCAAAGTGCAGGACCCTGCACTTGGCCTTATTAAACCTCATGCAGTTGACCTCTGCCCATCGATCCAGCCTGTCCAGATCCCTCTGCAGAGCCCTCCTACGCTCCAGCAGATCAACACTCCCACCCAACTTGGTGTCATCTGCAAACTTACTGAGGGAGCACTCAATTCCCTCATCCAGATCATCAATAAAGATATTGAACAAGACCGGCCCCAGAACTGAGCCCTGGGGAACACCGCTTGTGACCGGCCGCCAGCCGGATTTAACGCCGTTCACCACAACTCTCTGGGCTCGGCCATCCAGCCAGTTCCTCACCCAGCGAAGAGTAAACCCGTCTAAGCCACGAGCCGCCAGTTTCTCCAGGAGAATGCTGTGGGAGACGCTGTCAAAGGCTTTACTAAAGTCCAGGTAGACAACGTCCACAGTCTTTCCCTCATCCACTAGGTGGGTCACCTGGTCATAGAAGGAGATCAGGTTGGTCAAGCAGGACCTGCCTTTCATGAACCCATGCTGGCTGGGCCTGAGCCCTTGGTTGTCCTGCACATGCCCTGTGAGCACTCTCAAGACCAACCGCTCCATAATCTTCCCTGGTACAGAGGTCAGGCTGACAGGCCTGTAGTTCCCAGGATCCTCCTTCCGGCCTTTCTTGTAGACGGGCGTCACATTGGCAAGCCTCCAGTCTTCCGGGACCTCCCCTGTTAACCAGGACTGCTGATAAATGATGGAGAGTGGCTTGGCAAGCTCCTCCGCCAGCTCTCTCAGTACTCTCGGGTGGATCTCATCAGGCCCCATAGACTTGTGGGTGTCCAGGTGGTTTAGCATGTCCTTGACTGCTTCCTCCTGGATTATGAGGAGTACATTGTGCTCTCCATCCCCATCTTCCAGCTCAGGGGGCTGAATATCCTGTGGATACCTGGTCTGGCTATTAAAGACTGAGGCAAAGAAGGCATTAAGTACCTCAGCCTTGTCCTCGTCCTTGGAGACAATGTTCCCCGCCATATCCAGAAGGGGATGGAGATTCTCCTTGCCTCTCTTTTTGTTGTTAATATATTTGTAAAAACATTTTTTATTGTCCTTTATGACTGTGGCCAGACTGAGCTCTAGCTGGGCTTTTGCCTTTCTAATTTTGTCCCTGCTTGACCTAACGAGATCCTTGTACTCTTTGTGAGTTGCCTGCCCCTTCTTCCAGAGGTGATAAACTCTCCTCTTTTCCCTGAGTCCCAGCAAAATCTCCCTGTTCAGCCAGGCCGGTCGCCTTCCCCGCCAGCTCTTCTTACAGCACATGGGGACCGCTTGCTCCTGCGCCTTTAAGATTTCCTTCTTGAAGACTGTCCAACATTCCTGGACCCCTTTTTCCTTCAGGACTGTCTCCCAAGGGACTCTCTCAACCAGTGACCTGAACAGGCCAAAGTCTGCCCTCCGGAAGTCCATGATAGCAGTTTTGCTGACCCCTCTCCTTACTTCCCTCACAACCGAGAATTCTATCATGTCGTGGTTGCTAAGCCCAAGACGACCTCCGACCACCACATCTCTCACCAGTCCTTCTCTGTTTGTAAACAGCAGGTCCAGCAAGGCACCTCCCCTGGTGGGCTCACTCACCAGCTGTGTCAGGAAGTTATCCTCCACACACTCCAGGAACCTCCTAGACTGTTTCCTCTCTGCCATGTTATACTTCCAGCAGATGTCCGATAGGTTGAAGTCCCCCACAAGAACAAGGGCCAGCGAATGCGAGACCTCCGCCAGTCGCTTATAGAATGTCTCATCCATCTCTTCATCCTGGTTGGGTGGCCTGTAACAGACTCCCAGCAGGATATCTGCCTCATTGGCCTTCCCCCTCATCCTTACCCACAAGCACTCTACTTGGTCTTCACAATCTTCGATTTCTATGCAATCAAAACACTCCCTAACATACAGAGCCACCCCACCGCCTCTCCTTCCCTGCCTATCCCTTCGGAAGAGCTTATAGCCATCCATTGCAGAACTCCAGTCATGAGAAGCATCCCACCATGTTTCTGTGATGGCAACTACGTCATAGCTGTCGCGCTGCACAATGGCTTCCAGCTCCTCCTGTTTGGTGCCCATGCTGCGTGCATTGGTGTAGATGCACCTGAGCTGGGCTATCGATTTCAACTCTGGCACGTTGAACCTACCCCTAGGTTCAACTCTAGTGAGCCCGGTTTTATCCCCTCCCCCCTCCAAATCTAGTTTAAAGCCCTCTCAATGAGGCCTGCCAGCTCATGAGCAAGAATCCTTTTGCCCCTTGGCGTCAGTTGCACTCCATCAGCTGCGAGCAGGCCCGGTGCCATGTAAACCACCCCATGGTCAAAAAACCCAAAATTCTGATGACGGCACCAGCCCCTGAGCCATGTGTTGATCAGGTGTGCAGAATTATCAGCTCTCTTGATATCCTTAAACAGCTGTTTATCTGGTATCTCTAGATATCAAAAACATGACTATATAGGGAAGTGGGCTCTATTGATGATAAATCTAAGGCTGAGAGCCTTGATGCGAGGAATTCTAAGTAATAACTCGTCTTCATGCCAGATCAACATGTAAAACAGAGTCCTTTTGCTTAGCTTTCTGACCACAAATAGTGGAAAAAACTGTAAAAAATTAAAAATTAGAGCAGCTGTTAATATTTTTAAGGCATCTGGATACAGCTGTGAAAATATGAAATAATTACAATGCTAAATTACATCTTAGTGCTGTAAGAACCACCGCCTTTTTAGTAAGAATCTTGATCTATTTTTGTATAGGTCCCAGTCTTCAAATCCCTGTGTAATATCATTAGTCAAAACATTTCACTTGTTAAATGTTTCAATCACTGGCTTATTTTTAATAATATATTCTGATGAAGTTGATAGGCTTCAACAGATGTTTAAAGGTTTCAGTTCATCCAGAAAGCAATATGTACAGATTCTCATGGCTGAGAAGTTCCTTGACTGTCCTGTTTTCCTCTTGTGTTTTCATTAGCTGAACTCTTCTATTGCTCTCTTCTTCATTCAAACCATTGCTCAGTCACTGTTCTGTTTTTGTTGCTGTGCTATCTCTTCCTGTTTGTACTACAAAGATGAAATCTCTCCAAGCTATGGATCAGAATGATACTTAGGAGGATCGCTCAGGCCTATAACCTCGGGGGTTTTTTTGGAGTATTTGCTGTAGAACTCTTATGTTTCTCACCTTTCCAGTCTGACCTTCATTTTGAACTTGAAGGTGTGTAATGTTGAACCTCTGCACAGGATGAAAGAAAGGCTGCTTACTGTTGTTAGCATTTGCTTGACTGGTAACAGATGTTCATGACAGAGATAATTTTTTTTAAAGTGTTTGGTGGTCTAATGTACAAGGGAAGGAGATTATTAATATTCTGATCAGCTACCATACTTTCCATGAATCCATTTTTCTCACTGTTCATGGGAGCAAATCATCACACATATTCACAACATTAATTTAACAGTAGCTTCCATTCAAATAATTTCAAAATCAAGAATAATCCAAGGAAGTATTACTAGAATCAATACCTGATCTCTTTTAATGCTTTCTGTGGCCTGTGTCAATTTAAGTGTTACATTCTATTCAGCAACAAGAAACAGAAGAGTGAGTTGTGATTTTTCACTCTCAAGGACACAGCAGTTTCACTGAGAGTGATCTTTCCTCTCTCATCCCTGTAGAAATCCCTGCACCTGTGCTTGAAGTCTTTGAGGTCTTGGCTAATGAAGTAGGAGCTATTTATAACTCTCCAAACCTCCAACAGTTTTTGATGAAAAACAGTCAGTCCTGAAAGCATTTGTGCCACACAAATAGTTCCTCAAACTGGAACTTTAGACCAGTTCAGCTCAGAGAAGGCAATCTGTCCTTTCCTCCTTCTCCTCATGTCAGATGTTGTCTACCAAGAGAGAGTTTTGTGTTTTCACTTAAAAAAGGATGGAATCTGAACCATAATGTCAACTGAAAACTAGTAATAATTGCATCAAGTTACTCCTGATCAAGTTTCTGTGGCCTGACAACTTCTGCTCCGCTGGCGCTCAGAGACTGTCAACCTACACTGAGAAAGTGTTATGTGAAGTCATACAGCTTCAGTTGCGCTCACACAGTTACCACAGCTCAGTTAGTCCCAGTAAACTGTTGAAAAACAGTAATTTGACTGGAAACCTGAATCCTGCACTTTTATACTTCAGTCAGTTCTCCTCCTATTTGGGGAATCTGTAACAAACAACAAGTTCTTAGGAGAGTCAGACTGAAAAGTATAAGTACAAATGTGTGATGCCTTGGGCCACATTCTCTGTCAAAGAGTAGAATATCATGGGGCTGAAAATTCCTATGAGGGCATACTCATCTCTTTTTCCTTTTTCCTTGTCAGCCATCCATAATTTCAGTCACATAAATTGACTAAATGACTCTACAATCAAAACTAATATCTTCCAGCTGTGGACTGAAGACATTTGACTGATAGTGGGGAAGAAGTTAAAATTCCCTGAAGAGGTCAGATCCAGGCAGACTACACCTGATCAGTTTTCCTGTGGGCATGCTTGCTCTGGGTGAAGGAAGGAAGGGAGAGAGAAGGGAAGCAATGAGGAAGAGCTAGATTACAGAATAAGGTACCCTTTTGGATAGTTATCCAACAGTTAGTAGGACTCTAGGGTGTCTTTTAAAGGAATATTCCTGGGAACCCTATCTTGCTTTAGAAAATAGAGGATTGGAGCTCCCATTCTCTCTCCAAAATAGGAAAAGAATATGGCATAATTTCCTGAGCCTCCATTTGAGACATTTCACTAAGGAATTTCCCTCAAATTAAGTTGACTGAAAACCAAAAAAAGGATCTTTGCAATTTCTCTGGCTGTATGCACAGCTCTACAGAAACATGCTGTTGTCTCAATCTTTCCTCCAAATAATATGTTCCATGTATTCACCTCAGCAGCTCTGCTCATAGCACACTGTGGCACCAGCCTGTTACAGCCCTACAGAAGGACTGAAAGCATCTATTCTAAAGGACATAAACTTCAAGACTCAGCCCTACTGTCACTGAGTCTTTGATTTCAAACGAGGGAGAAAGGACTACTGTGTAGGCATGAAAATGGACAGCCAGAAACAGCCACCTGCTAGGGAAAGAGAGAGAGAATATACTCATCACACGATGATGATGCTGCTATGTATATGCCTCACATACAGTGCCAATGGGCAGTCTATGACCCCTGAAATAAATCTGTCCCATATTCCCTGACTGAAGAGAGGACAGAAGGCTGAGAAGTAAGAAGCTTATTTTAGCTGACTGGGTTACTAGAACACAGACATAATTGACAGTTTTGCTGATATAGCAAACTTAAACTTACTTGGCTTATGCAACCAGAAAAACAACAGGGAGCAATGAAAAATGGGAGGTAGCCAGGCAGACTCTATCTCAAGACAAGCTGAAATGACTCATGCTAATTTATATGGTAGTTCTGGTGTTTTGCATTAAATAAAGACTTTGTTCTGTAGCTCTGTTACCAGTTAAGCCTGTAAAACCTTTTTGTCACAGAAGCAGGGTCTGGGATCATCCCAGATCATGCAACCTGGGAAGCATTAATAGGAGGCATCCTGATGGCTCCGCACAGGTCCAGGCCTACTCAGACTACTCAGATGGAACTCGTGTACTCCAGTCCAGTGCTACTGACTTGGGGAAGTTTCTTAACTCAGACACAGCACCACATCAGATTTGCTTTAAGCACTGTCATGGTACTGAGTTCACTCTGACAAGCCCTCTCAAAATCTGAGTCTGTAAGGTTTTGCAAAATGACCTTTGGTCCAGAAGTATCAGCTCTGAATGAGAGCTAAGAAGCCAGATTTGACCCAAGCCACTCAGATGAGAATTGGCATTCCACAGAAGGAACAGGAATAAGAGAGACACCCCCACCAGGTCTGCATGCAGCCAGGTCAGTTTTACATGAATTACTGGTGTGGGGTCTGTACCACATGAAAGCTGATGAAATGCTTCAACTGCACCTGAGTCAATCCAAGCCAAAACCAACCAGCTGTGCAGAGAGACAGCTCTATTGTCTTGTATCCACAACATAGTTAATCTGCAACCTGGATAAACAGCCCATGGATAATTAAGAGTGAAGCGCACAATATACCAGCATTCTCTTGGCATGTTCAGGTACTGACACATCATCTATTCCCATAGGCTGTGCATATAAAGCTGAAAACAGAAAGTTCAACTTTCACAGAGAAACTGGGAAAGATTCTCCATTTTTTTGATAATACCTTCATACAGTTTTGCATATGCATACCAAAACAGCTAATTAAATATCTGGTTTAGGGAGAATCCTCAGGTACCATAAAACTAATTTTGAGTCCATGTTATCACTAACCTTAGCTCAGAATATAATGTGAGCAAGAGGACAAATAAATTATAAGGGTTTGGGTACTTGGCTAAAACCTGGAAAACAGCATTAGTGTCTAGGCTCAAGCTGTAATGGTTCCACCTGCATACTTTAAGACCTTTGAAGACAGGATATATCTATGTGATAGGGAACAGTCTTAGAACTACTAGCTTCAGCTTCTTTCTCAAGCCTTATCTTAACTGACTCACCTTGCATTGAGTCACTCTGCTTTATTTGAGTTTCAGGGATTTTTTTATAGCTTCCCTCACCAGAACTATCTTCTAGCACTGACATCTAAAAGCTCTCTACAGGTTTATAATTCCCAGAGCCTTCTTACTTGGATTGTTGATTCAGCTCAGCTGTGCCCTAAAACCCATTTGCCCCTCACAGAGTTGTAATCTAGTTCTCTTTCAGTTGGTCATGTTAATCCAGTGACCTCTGCTTTATGAGAAGAGTTAGGTAACAGAGTCCCCTTAAAAAGAATGCTTTATAGGTATTTCTGCCATGGGGATAGAAGGGTTTTCACAGCTCATGAGTCTAAATTCTAGATTCTTGTGCCTAGTGTTTCATATTGCTTGTTACCTTGTCTAGCGCTTGGCGTCTTATGTGGGTGCTCTGAAACATTCCTCTACTGACAAGATCTTTGGATGAAGGTAGAACCTATGCTATTTAAATATATCCTGAAGTGCCAGATGCATGAGGGTATTTCAGGACCTAACCTCCCACTGATTGCAATAGATCTGGTATCTACTTCCTACATAGAAAATTAGTCACCTATGTATTATGTAGACAGATTTTGAGGATTTTAAGGTCCTCAGCAGATTGCCACACCTGCAGACAAGGTAAGTCAAAAACACAGGCCAGTCATGCCAGCACAACCTTATTTTATACTTGGTGTGGCTTTCATTTTGCACTGTCCACCTTCTTTTAAAGTAAGGTGAATCAAATAAAAAACAGTAAACTGCAAAAACCCTATGCAGTATGCCAGGAAATCTTTTCTCTAGGAAGATGAGAATTTAAATGGGAAGTATTACTATGTTTTTATCAAAATATAGTTTTTAACAGGATTGGGGAAGGGGGAATCCTCTTTCTGCTGATTCAGCACTTCTGTCACATAAAACTATCTCTTGTGATGAAAGTCAGACTTCAAAAGATAGAAGAATGCATAAGAAAAGAGTAAACAGTGACACCAAATCAAAATTTTAAATCCCTACCATGAGTCAGGTTTGTGTAACAATGGACATAACAGTTTTTAAGATCAGATAAGTGCCTAGATAAATACATCTCTACTGGCAAAGAAACTGAACTGAGTAATATTAGTTGATCTTGAGAAGAGCAAGAGTATTAAACTACCAGATAAAAAACATCCATATCTTGTTTCCACTAGACAACATCCTACACTAGTCTTGATATCACCCACATACACTGACATTTCAATTACAATACATCCAAAGAAGTGCAACGAAGCTAGTGAACCATCTAGAGCACAAGTCTTACGAGGAGTGGCTGAGGGAACTGGGGTTGTTTAGTCTGAAGAAAAAGGGGCTGAAGTGAGACCTTACTGCTCTCTACAACTACCTGAAAGGAGGCTTTAGTGAGGTGGGTGTCAGTTTCTTCTCCCAATTAGCAAGTGATAGGACAAGAGGAAACAGCCTTAAGTTGTGCCAGTGGAAGTTTAGATTGAGTATTGCAAAAAATTTCCTCATTGAAAGGGTTGCCAAGCATTGGAACAGGCTGCCCAGGGATGTGGTTGAGTCACCATCCCTGGAGGTATTTAAAAGACGTGTAGATGTGGTGTTTAGGTTCATGGTTTAGTGGTGGACTTGTCAACGCTAGGTTAGCAGTTGGACTTGATGATCTTAAGGGTCTTTTCCAACCTAAATAATTCTATGAGTCTATAATGCCAGGAATAGTTTTGCTGAGAAATATGTCAACATAAAAAGTAAAAGAGTCTGTTGTAAAAACTTACATAGTCTAGGGTTTAAAGGGGCAAGGCTAATATCACTTTAAAGCCTAGTTTCATGACTCCAGTATTCATCCCATGTTTCCTCCTTACTTACAGGAGTCTCCATGTTTGTGCTTTTTGTCAACACTCTCCCTCTGATCTGAGAAATCTCCATGTTATTAACTAGCTGCTAATGCTTCAAGCTAAAGAAGAAGTTTGCCCAGTTAGAGCCTTGAAACTAAGGTTTTCCAGTTTCATATTACAAACTAATGAAGTTCCCCTTTTGAACAGAAGCAAATCATGATCATTCTTTGTCCTTCCATATACCTGGAGGATCTTCACTCATTCTGGTTTTTTTTCTCTATCCCATTATTCTGTGGTGCGATGTTCTGCCATTTCTTTTCAGTTTAGTTAGTACAGAAATTTAAAGTGAACCCAAACTGTCTGAAAAATATACTTTTTACTCAGACACTAGTTATAAGTATGTAACAGAACATGGGCTTCTTCAATCCATCGCTAAACTTCCTGTCTCCAAAGCTAAGCTGCTGCAAGTAAAAGTTCCTAATATCACCTCTTTACTCCCAGATATAATCAATACTGAGCAACCAAAGCACCATTTAGGGTTTGGAACTGTAGCCACCTTACTGGCTTAACATACTAAAACTAATTACTTAACTTCAGGAGTGCCTTGTGCTGTTTGGATGGTCGGCTCAGGATTCTGTTGCTTAAACAGACTCACATCATGCCATCTGATATGCCCTAAGACAACCCAGATGTCTGCGTTATTGGACCAGATGATCGTTAAATGTCCCTTCCAACTGAAATTACTCCATAGTGCTGCCAGCATGACAGACGATTGAAAGGAGACCTACAACTGAAGGCAGGGTATGCACACACAGCACCAGACACCTAATTTTTGGCAGTTGACTCTGTCCTAGGTCTCACAAAAGTCATGAACGTCTGACCAGGCTGTTACCTGCTTGATTTGATCTGTCACCATTACATGTTAAGGTGCAATCAGCTTTACTTATTCCAGTTGTGGCCAGTTAACATAGTTTCTGGTGCAAGCAAGCAATGTTTAGCACCTTATCTTCCCTGTTCTGGAAGGTGGCAAAGGTATCATTGACTTATTTTCAGTCATAGCTGTTTACAACCTCAGAAAAACTCCACATGAATCTCTGCAACTGTTGACTTCTACCGGAGATGTGTATGCAACATATTCATAACATGGTAACAGCTAATCTTACTGAAAGGAAAGAGTTCATTTCTTCAGCTTTACCTGTCTCCTCATTTTTCTGCAAATCCCAAACACTTCTTACATCATCTTCAAAAGCTGCAAAAATTCTGAATCTTATCTTTATAATAAACACAATACTTGCAGTAGGCAAGCTGCAGTTCATGGGTGATGAATCCATTTTACATTAGCCTGTCAGATTGAAAATAATAGAGATTAGGGATTACAGGTTGAAATCCAAATGTCATACCTATTTACAGTCTTTAATATGTCCAATCTACTATATCTGGGAGAAATAGCATTAGCATGCATAGTTACTTATCCAGTTATTGTATCTTCTAGTGCAAAGATACATCTGCACAATTAGAATAGTAGTCTAGAATGAGTATATGCTATATGGAATGAGCAGAATGTTTCCTTGGACAATACAAACAAACCTATTTTTCTTCAGAGGTCATTTTTTTTCTGTGCTCTCAAGACAGTTCATTTGATCGACTTAGCTTATGTTTGCTATAGATGACAGGCATTCTTAAATTCCTCAGGAGTTCTTTTAGTTTCTCAGAAATGCACTTAAGTCTTCAGTACTCACATTCTTCTTCAGTTTCATTAATTTCTGCACCATCTTTGTTTGAAAACACATTTCTTGTGTTTCAGTTTTATATGGATGATAGTATTGTTTGTATTTCTGTAAGGGGTCAGAGCTGACCTCCTTTGAGTTAATCAAGAGTCATTAAGGACATAAAGTGCATTAACGGCTGCTATTGTCAGAGAAAAGATATTTCTATTTTTCCCACTCCACAGGAATTTATTGTATGCAGATGAAGATGGATGCTAAGGTAAATCTCTCTCATTTTTTCCAGAGAGCTTCCACTAGCAATAAAGGTAGCATGTCTAAAGGTCCATTTGTTTTCAGTTTCAGTAAAAATGGTTTTATCTCCTTGAACCTTGAGAATGGTGAAGAAAACAAACTCTTTTTCCATTTCAAAAGCTCTGTAATTGAACACATTTGCCATTGCAACAACTGAAGGCAGAACATTTCATTGCAACAACTGAAGGCAGAACATGTCAGTCTGGTTTGTGGCTAGCCCTTGTTGAAAAAGTATCCTTGAGCATTTCTGTAAATATTGGTGTTATATCTGATTAGGTTAGAAGCTTCTGATGATAATGTTTTATTAAGTGAAACTATAGTTTAATGCAGACTTGTTAGCGTGCTATGGAGTGGTGCACAGGCACATATGGTTAACCCAGCTACATTGTGACAAATGGAGTAAAAACGTATAGGAAATGGGTCACAGCAGCGCAATCAATAAACTAATATTTTTTCTTTTATTTTTCACTCCCAGGGTCCTGTTCTGCAAACACATTAAATTCCTAACTGCCTGACAGAGGATGGTATCAATCTGTGTGTTTGTTAGTGCTTATTGATTAGCTTTGCTGGGATATGTGCTGCCAGCTATAATAAGCAAGAACATTTCAAGTAAAATTGATCACATCAGTCCTAAAAGTTAGAACATTTTTGTGGGAAGTCCTCATGCAGCCATCTGATTTAAAACTCTTTAGTTTTGAAATCAATATTCTCAGACCACAGCTGGAAGAGATTGTTTCTAATGGAATTTTTTTTTAAAGTTGTTGGTTACTAAGTACCAACATTAACATGGTACAAGTGAATTTGAGGCCATGTTGACCATGCTTATTTTGTTATCTTTCTACAAAGCCTAAGATGCAGTGGCTTTATCTACATTACCAAATAAATTAGTACAACAGAAGCAGACTAGTAGATCAAAACAGTTAATGCAGCAGCCACATCTACATGCTGCAAGGTTTCAGGAGTTTACTGCAGGATACATTTAGGGTGATCCCTATGACCAAGTGTTCCAAACGTGCATGTGAGTCCAGCCTGTCCAAAGAGCAATTCATCAGTTTTGACCTTTGTGTTCCCGTTAAAGTGTGGAGTACATTGGATACAGATCTCAAGTAGACTTTCGTCATTAGTTTTCTATCTGTCCATGGGCAGGGACATGTTCCACTAGACCAGGTTGCTCAACACCTCATCCAACCTGGCCTTGAACACTTCCAGGGATGGGGCATCCACAACTTCTCTGGGCAACCTGGTCCAATGTCTCACCACTCTCATAGTGAAGATTTTCTTCCTTATTTCTAATATAAAATCTACCCTCTTTCAGTGTAAAGCTGTTACCTCTTGTCCTGTCACTACATGCCCTTGTAAAAGGTCCTTCTCCAGCTTTCTTGTAGGCCCCCTTGAAGTACTGGAAGGCTACAATAAGGTCTCCCCAGAGCCTTCTCTTCTCCAGGCTGAACAACCCCAACTCTCTCAGCCTGTCCCCACAGGAGAGGTGTTCCATCCCTCTGATCATTTTTGTGGCCCTCCTCTGGACTCTATACTACCCTACTAAGGGGAGGGATCTGAAGAGGACTGTGAATGAGACTTTTCTTTTACAAAGGAGGAGTGAAAAATCCCCGTCTTCCACTGTCAGAACCACACAAAGAATCTAAATGTTTGCCCAGAGTTATCAAGCTGTCACCATATACCTACAAAACATGAAGCAGCTCTCGCTCAATGCCACATACCACTGCATCATGAAGAGTAAGCATTGTTTTGGTATTGCTGCATATATTATAAATACACAAAAAGGGAGAGAATGGCAGCTGCTGTATGATTAAATATAAGAAATTACTTTTGCGAAAGGTTTGATGAGAAACCATACTATCAGTGGAGGATGAAATAATGTCTGAATGCTCTATCAGTGAATGCAAAGACAAGGAGAAGCACACAACAAACCAGAAACCAAATAATGAATAGGCAAAGGGGCATCAGTGAATATGGCCAGGTTACAAAGACTTCAATAGCATTACAGATTTCAAACAGCAAACAAGTGAAAGCTAATTAAAATTGTATGATGGCACCATCACTTGGATATTGCAAACTGTAAGCAGAATTATAAAATCAGTCCAAAGTTCTTGAGCCATTCAATGGACTCTGGGAACACACGGTGAATTTATTGCGTTCCTTGCTGAGAAAGGGTGTACCATTCAGTTGGTAGTAAGTTGGGTTATGTCCTAAGGTTCCTGACAGAGTAAGTTTGGTGAGTCAACATTTTTTCAAAAAGGTACAAATATCTTCCATAAATTGTCTGAATGTGGTTCTACGTTAGCCAGAATAGTCCAGGTAAGGGGAAACTGGCAGTTCGCTGGTGGGACCACCAACGGGAGTTCCTTGTTTGGACATTTGCAGGCCGTGGCTGCACTTATTAGAGCCCTTCAAAACAGCCTATGCCAAGGAGACAAGATCCCAAGGAAAAGAAGAATGCTTAATATTACAGAAAGAACAGAAAGCCCTCCTGAAATAAATGAATGCATTACATGTTGACACTGTATGGGGAACAAGCAATTCATACAACAGACACATAAAACAAAAAATATATCCTGGCAATATATTGCAGCATTCTTGTAGCAAGTTCTATACAAAGGCTGGGATGTCTTCTGCACATATTTTACCTGGAAATAGATAAAAACAATTCACCAACCACACTGCTGTCTCATACCTGTCATTCTATTATGAGAAAAAAGATACAGGAATAATAAAGTGGGTGGAAAAAGGACGAATTGCTGCTAAACTTAGCTAAACTGCATATTTACATATACTAAAGAATTGTTCTCATGTGGCTTCAGCTAAATTTAAAATTACTTTCCTTCTCTGTACTATTGTTGCCAAAGCCAAGAACCACAGGAGAAGTGAATGGGTACTTTCCTTTAGCTTGCATAGCACTGAGGTCTAGATGTTTGGGAGCATAATTTGGGATCAATTTACAAAGGAAGAATATCATTTTCACCAATAACAGGGACTACTAAGATTCGTGGAAATCCAAATGCATGCACAGCATTCCAGTGTATTAACATGGAGACAACTTTGAGGAGTCTGCAACAGATAGCAATGACACCCAATGTTATGATCAGTAATACAAGGGACATAAGTAGAAGTTTCCCCAGCAGAATTGTAACTGACTACAGTTCTTGGGACACTTCGGAAGAGATTCAGTTTATCTAACTTCGGGCATTTCTAGAATGCACACACTTGGCCTGTTTTGGACATCTATATTAGGATGAGATGAATCACGCATCTGTTTCTCACCACTGACTTTAAAAGAGCCTGGATGAAAGACTTAGTGGATTAGGTTAGATGAATCCCACTCTACTTCCCTTCCAGGCACTCTGACCTGATACAAAGAGTAAAAGCAACATGGCAGGTGCTCGTGTTGCAAAAACACAGAAGACCTAAACAGCCATACAAACAGCTTCAGCAAAAGGTCTGAGAGCAAATTATGCAAGAAAAATTAACATATGCCTGTAGCTACTATTTTTTCAGAGAGGACAGAGAACAAACACTATCAGTCTTCCAGGAATGTGGACATAATAGAGATATCAAATGTGTCCTAAAAAGCAGAGTTTCAGATAACAGCTCCCAGAGATATTTGTAAAATTTATCAAGAAATGGAAATTCTACCACACTGCCACTGCATCACAGCCAGGTAAGTGGCAAAAGCAAGCCAGTGATTAAAATTCTAAAGCTGAATTAAAGTGTTGCAAAGAAGGAAAAAATGGGAAGCCATGTTTGGAGGAAAACATCTGCATTCCCACATTGGTCTTCTGGTGATCCAGTCAGCATAGATGCATATTTGATGTCAAGAGATCCACTCACCTTAGTGCCTGTTGTGTCAGCTATTTGAATGAACATTCATTAGTACAGATTGCAACAGTAAAAAGTGTAACATGCATATGTCCTGGTTTCAGCCAGGATAGAGTTCATTTTCTTCGCAGAAGTTAATGTGAGGCTGTGTTTTAGATTTGGGATGAAAAAATGTTGATAACGTGCTGATGTGTTGAGCTGTTGCTAAGCAGTCAAGGACAGTCCAGCTTCTCGTGCTGGCCCGCCAGCAAGAAGGCTGGGGGTGCACGGGGAGCTGGGAGGGGACACAGCCAGGACAGCTGACCCAGGCTGACCAAAATGATATTCCATACCATATGATGTCATGCTCAGTATATAAAGTTGGAACGAAGAAGAAGGAAGGGGTGGAGGGACATTTGGAGTTATGGTGTCCGTCTTCCCAAGAAACCATTACGCGTGATGGAGCCCTGCTTCCCTGGAGATGGCTGAACACCTGCCTGCCCATGGGGAGCGGTGAATGGATTCCTTGTTTTGCTTTGCTTGTGTGCGCGGCTTTTGCTTTCACTGTTAAACTGTCTTTATCTCAAACCATGAATTTCCTCACTTTTACTCTTCCGATTCTCTCCCCTGTCCCACCGTGGGGGAGTGAGCAAGTGGCTGCGTGGGGCTGAGTTGCTGGCTGGGGTTAAACCACAACAGACCTTTTTGGTGCCCAACATGGGGACCAAGTTCTGGTCTCCATATGGAGGTGTGGGTTTTGGGGTTTTTTTTTGTTTGTTTTGTTTTGTTTTGTTTTCCAAAAAGGACTGTCATGGTTTGCCACACAATCAGCAAGTATACTTCAACAAGCTCAGCATATTTTCTTTGGCTAAATTGTGTGCTCAGAAGGAAGCCACATGTTTTGAACAATGGTGGAACTCAAGGTAGTCAATGGGCAATGCATGAAAGTCACAGACACTTTCATTCACTAGGAACATAAGCCATAAACATCTATTGTGGAGTTGGATGAAACTTTCATTCCACTAAAATTTGATCAGCAGGATGCAAAAGGAATACCGAATGCTGAGTGGCTGATACTGAATGGAGCCGAGCATCAAACTGCCTGCAAAGTATACACAAGACTTATTGTATAATAGAAAGCCTGTAAAAAACCTCTACCCAAACCAGAGGAAAATGCCTTACAGCTTTGATTCATTTTCCTTGTCACATTCAGCTGCAATAGGCTAGAGAGGTGACCTCCCCCACAGCCGGAGCAATAACTTCTTCAGCTGCCACAGCATAATCCACCAGGAATCATGAATCAGATGTTTTAACTGCTGTAGTTCACAGCCAGTGAATTAACTTGAACTGCCATTGGGTTTAGGTTATGTAACTAAACCAGATGTGAATTGTCATAACTAAGGAGAAAACTACCCATTTTCATCACTGCTGCATAGCACCCATGCTGCCCCTCCTGGCAAATCATAAGGGAAGGGGATGGACATCAAGGTGAATAGCCTCTTCAAACACTGCATCTAAAATCTAGGGAGGATTGTGAATTACAGCTCCTTAACTGCCAAACACCTTAATAAAATAAGAAAGTTACTATTATGTCTAAGTTGGTATCGTTTTTATGAGGTGTAATAGAATATTAAGTAAGAAGACGTTTATGATATTCCTGCTTAATTTTGTTACCTCAAGAAGCACAACAAAAGAGGCATTACACCCCGCAGCTTCTTGAGGCATGATTATGTAATTCCTCCGCAAGATGCTGCTAAGCAGCGAAGAGGATTACTTACCGACAGCAGGGGCTTCTCCAAAACTTAAGCCAAACTCGCTCCAACTCTCACGTGCAAATCCAGAAAGCAGAGTATCGTGGTTTAAGGACTCTTGAACTGACCTCTGACAAGCACTTCATCCAACGTGTTAAACCACAGAGCTTTATCAAAGGGAAAAGGAAAACGTAATAAACACTAGCTTGGGAACACTGGGTAATAAATCAAGAGTCAATGAGACTAGGGGGTCTAATGTGCAAAACCGGGATACATAGTTGTGTGGGTGCAACTGTGCCGCATTACTCGGATCTGTGCTGTACATGGCAATGTTCACGGAGCTACAGTCCCCTTAAGATTTACCTGGCCTTCTTGTTGGCCTGTAACTGGATACCTCCACGGTATTCTGCCAGTAATGTGACCTAGCTTCTCACCAGTGCCTGTATGCAGATGGCAAACTGTCACAGTCCCTTCCCCACTCCTCCCCACAAGGCAGCCTCAGAAGAATCCACATGAAGGTCAAACCCTAAGAACCGTTCACACCAGAGGAGTTCATATGCCAGCTAAGTGACTGATAGGTCTGGTACCAGGCAGGGAGGTCCTCACCTCTCTGGTTTAGACTGCAGTTGAGTGATCTCATTTGTTTACTATTCTTCTTGCCCATTGACTCTTCTTGGCATCCTCTGGGTGCTGCCTGCTCTTGTCGTTCCATTTCTGCCCACCACCTGCAGCTTGTAAATCTTTATGGCATGAAGGCATAAAGAAGATTATGGTAGTTCTTAACAGAGCAATTTACACTTTCATGTTATGGACCTGTCAAATTATATTCTTCTCTGTATTTTCTATAATTCTTTAGTTACATGCATACATTTTACACTCCCTGGCATGGAGACCTTGTGCAACCGGCTGCTTTCATGGGCTTCCAGTTGCTGGTTACCTTGAGTTCAACAGAGAGCATGCTGAAGTTTATTCATGACATTCCTTTACTCAATACAGCCATTTGTGTGAAGGGCTTCTTGCCAGTTGGGCACTCTGACACAGTTTGCTCGTTCAGGTTCTTCAGCTTACAACACCTGGCAGAGGGTTCTCTCTCTGTTCATCAGGACTTTTTGGAGATTTTCAGGCCATTCTTTTCCCTACTAGCAGCAGATGTTAACAGCAAACTCCTGCTTTTCAAGGGCATCAATCCACTGACCTTACAGTTCATGTACAGAAATTAATTCCATGCAAATGAACCAACTGGGTGCAACAGCACTGTGTGTATATATATGGAGAAAAGAATGAAGACCAAACAGCCTAGGAGGGGTTTATTTCTTTCCTCTTTTTACATATACAGTAAACACTGGAGCAATGGTTTGTCCGATTTTGCTGCAGTGGCTGAATGTCACATCAACAATTTATAGCTCAGAAGCGGGACTACAATTGTGAAAGATTATCCTAAAGCTGACCATGTTTACCAGTGACACCTTCAACGGCCAACTTGTTACAAGAAATCTTTCTGTTACCTGTGTAATACTGTGACAGAGACCACAGTATACGTAATACTGCCTTGACATACATGTCTTTGCTTTCACTGTGTTTGATCACAGCATTCTTCATGACTAAAGATGCTTGTTAATTAAAGATAAAAGTGTCCCCTTAATGCTGTCAGACTTTATACCTGGGTAAGCCCGGGGTTTGTAGCTATAGGCACCTTATTCACCAGGGAGTCATCTCAGAGAGAAATTCAGATCATAAATGGACTCTGTGGCCCTCTGAATGTCCCTGTCTTTCTCCATTAAGTAGGTAAGGTACAAAGAAATCTTGTTTACTTACTAAGCCCTAAGCCAGAAAGGATGAATACAGGCCAGAATCAGGATAAATTACTCATTGCTGCCCTGGACTCCCTATAGGGCATGTTTGCATCACCACATCTGCTGCAACCATCCAAGCTGCAACTACAAACTTTTCTGACCTTGTGAGCTACATACCAAGAACTTTACCACAGCTGCATACCAAACTTTATCAAAATACGTACCAACACCCATGTAATATATGTCACATACATCGAGTAGTCACAGTTACCACTTCTCCACTCCAATACTTACCTGGGTTGGACATGCAACTGAATCCCAGGAAAACCCACCAGCTCAGTTTTGGCAGTTCCTTTAACTCACTTCTCTGAGTTTTGTACTTCTTTGTGTAATCTGTGGATTACACGAGTACAGCTCGTGGTCATGAAATTCATCCCCAGCTTGGAAGTCACACTGGAGCTCTTTGTGAGTCACATGTGGCCCAGGAGGCTGTGTGGCCTTGTGCTATTCTGTAAATGCAACAGCTGTGATTGACATAGAGAAATGAAGTAAAAACACATTTATTATACTTTCTGGTTTTTTCCTTTCCCAACTGAGATGGAAGCATCATTGGCTGCAGCCCAACAGCAGTAAAACTGTTCAACTTCCAACCTCACTAAAAAGTACTGTCAAAATGGGATTAAGTAAATAGTGAATGCCTGAGCCTGTGAGAGGAAACAAAAAGTAGTTCATAGATACATAAGTGACTTTATTGATGACTCTGGGATATGCAATACTCTGACTTCAGGGTCTCAGGAGTGATAAATAGGCAATCAGAGTGCACTGTTTGAGCATGAAAGAATAAAAAACATGCCTGGGCTGGAGGAGAGCTATTTCATCTCAGTGAAATAGGAATCAGATGACCTGCATAAGCATGTAAGTGTTATATCACTGCAAATCAGAAATTTTAATCCAAAATGGGAATCAGAAATGAGACTGGACCTGTAAAAAGAGCCAATAATTCGCGACATTGAAAGATTTGGCCCTTGATATTTCTTTAAAGAGTAAATGAGCTGCAACATTACCGAATGAACTGTCAAAACCCTATGCTAAACAATGTCATCTACATATATTCCTCTATCACCTGTCTTCCAGTTTTAAGCCAGGATGTTCACCCCAGTGTCATGACCTTGATCTCTCATACTTTTGTGCACTTTCTCCAGAATTCCAGCCCTTTTTTACTTCTTCTTTTCCCACACTTCATCCTACTTCCTCAGCCCCATGCTTCTTATCCTCCAGGTTCTGTCTTGCCCCACAACTTTATCTGGAAGACCAGCCACACAGTAACTAGAGCATGTCGGCTTTCTACTGCTCGAGGTATTACACATCAGCTGATGGGTGGTGCTGGATGGACAGGGCAGCAAGGACCTTCAGTAAGCAGATGTACAGCTCATTCCTCACTGGCCAGAGCAAGACAGTGTACTAAAACTCTCCCTGGGGGAGTAGAAGCAAGAACCAAAACACAAGAAATTTGAAGGCCACTAAACAGACACTCTAATCCTCCTATGGCAAAACATTTTTAAGGAAGCATTGAAATTTACAGGGAATTGCTCATGGATATTATATGGATGTAGGAAAATTCATGTTTGCCTGTGTTACAGAACAGAGTCCTTAGGCATAAGATCTTTTTTCCTTTCCTCCAAAAATTTACATCTTTAGCTAACACCACTAGAAACCGAGCAATCAAGAACAAATCCATTTTATTAGCCAGATGTGCGACTTTCATTCTTGGCAGCTGGCAGCTGAGAACTTGTAAATGTGCATTCACCTACTTCCTTTTTAAGCAACATCATTGCCTACTAACAAATTTGCCCTGACAATCAATAATTTCTGTTGTCCATCTTCCCACATATCTACCTCAAGAACGATGGCAATTTGTTAATTGTTTTTGTTTTGTTTTTATTTTCTATTCTTTTAACCATCAGGAAGCTGCTTTCAGAAAACCATCTGCACTTATTCACTGCCAACACTCAATACGATTTTAATAAGCCTTGTGTGGTTTTGACTTTAACACTTGTTTCCCTGTGCATAAAAGCCTATTTCCTTAGCTGTCACATAGTTTGTCACTTCAATAAAGTTTCCCAGTTGCCTTCTAAGCAGGCCAATTTTTACTCTCACTTTCTTAAGCAACAAGTTAAATCTGAGGATAACAGCAACTCTGATAATTATCCAAACTAGCCACGTCCATTGCTTTCAGCATGAGTTTGACTAGAATCCTTTAGATTCTATAGGTATCAGAAGCAGATACCTATAGAAATACTTACATTTTGAAAAATTACAGCTATCACACTCTCTGGTTCAATGGCAGCATGTCTGAATGACTTCAGGATCAAATAGGCTCCTTTCACAAGGTGGTTTAATGAACTTCCATCTCTACAAAACTCACCTGGGATTGAAAGTAGAGCCTGGTACTTTTCTTGCTCTCACAGCATCACTAGCAGTGATAATTTTTAGCAACAAGGGGATTTCTGCAAGAGTAATGATAGATGTTGGAAGGGAGTGCTGGGTGTTCTCGTGGCTCTCCTGCGTAGAGGCAATCATAATCCTCTTTAATAATAGCAATACTGGAGAAGTAAAAATTAATTAATGCCATCATTTGGGTGCTGTTCAACAGGGAAGATGGAGCTGCTCTCACAGCTTCTAGCTGCTGGTCTTTCTAGGCTCTTCTGCTGATGCTACAGTTTATCCACATCTCTTGCACCAAGGCTGTTGTTTCTCTACCCCCTCAGAGAGACAGCTCACTCACCCTCCTGGCGGGAAGGGGAAGGTAATCCATGGATAACAGAGCTCTGCCTGCTTGGCAGACTGCACTGCCTTGTTGGTAAGAGAAATGATCCCAAGGGAATGGGAGAGATTGTGCCACCAGGAGGACAGGAGGTGGGAAGGGGATGGGAACAAGAAAAGAGTAAGAGATTATAGGAAATAGCAGGAAGACCGTTTCAAGCAAATTGCTAGCCAATGCATCTCATTGCAGCCTTAGTGTTTCGTCCCAGCCTCCAAGTTTTTCTTTCATATTGTTCTTAAATTGTAAACTGTTTTGGCCAGGGACTATTTATTGTTAAATATACCCAGAAGATAATATTTTTCAGTGAATAAATCCTGGAGCTGGAGTCGGGAGACCTGATTGTTATTCCCACTCTGGAATAACAATAACTATCCTTCTGCCCCCATTTGCAAGACACCAGGCAAATAATTCAATTTTCTTATGCTTCTGATTTCCCCATGTCTATATCATCTATTTAAATCTGAGCTCTCCCAGGCAGAGACTGGAACAATGAAAACCTAATCCTTGATTATTAGCACGAAAGCAAGGTGCTAATAAGTACAAAATACTTGTAAATAGTGCAAACAAACAAAAACAAAAATTCAGAGGACAGGACAAGCTCTGCATTTAACACTGAATTAATAATTGTAAGGATACAGGAATGCAAAGAAAACCAAATTACTCTTCTGTACCTAAGAAAGCTTTGCAGCAGAAACAGGAACAAGGCTATAGTGAAAATTCTTAATCTCTAGAGCAAACATCAAGCAGGTGCTGTATTTCATATTTTTGTACATGTTTTTCAGCCCAGAACGATGCTTTAATCAGAAAGATTTTATAGTCCAGAGCTTCCTGCAAATCTCTGCTTAATGTAAATTTTAATACCTTTGGCATATTTTGGCTGCCAGCCTACTGTTCACTTGATGAACCTCAAGCAAGTTTTAAATTATTCTGTTAAAACAAGAACTAATTCAGATGTGGTAGACAGCAAAATGATTTTGTAAAACAACATTGTAGGAACCCACCGTTACTGTCTATCTTTGATTTCTCTGCATTCAATTCTAAGATGTGTTCAGTGTATGGGTGGGTGGGTTTGCTAGAGGGACTTTGGTCTCGCTAGTCATGGACCTGGAGAATCAGGCTGTACCTACATATTATTTTTACGGCAGATCCAGGGTAAGATTGGGGAGGGGGGGCAGAAATACACTTTTAAGCTGAATTTTTTCAAAGGTCCATTTTACAAGGAAGTCATGTAAAAAAAGATCAACTGGCCCAACTTCTGGGGCACCAACTGCTACTATAAGAAAGAGGAGACAAAACTGAAGAAAAGCAGAAGTAAGAATCCTCTTAAAATTATTTACTGTCAACAGACAATATGTATCTCCAGTCCAAAACTTGTTCTTTCTCTGCCTTGGGCTCAGACCCTGGTATTTCTCTCACAAATAACTATCTATCTTGGACATTGAATCTCTGATACTGAAAGGCAGAAAAAATACCCAGGGACAAGTAGATTTTAATGCGTGAGAATGTGAAACAAAGTACTGGATAATGAGGATTTTCTGGTGTTTCTCTAGTTTTGCAGTTAGACTGCTACATCATGCACCTTGTCATATGTTTAATTTAGAAACAAGATTAGTAAATCAGCTAGTAAGCAGCTAAAGGGAATGAGCTCCTGTATCTGCCCCGCAATACAGATTGTAAGTGAAGACCCAGAAGACACATCGTGCTGCAGCATGTCGGCTTTGTACTGCTCCAGGTATCACAGATCGGCTGATGGATGGTGCTGGATGGGCAGGGCAGCAAGGACCGTCAGTGGGCAGGTGAACGACTTGTACCTTGCTTGCCTGTGCAAGAAAGTGTATCAAAAGTCTCCCTGAGGGAGGAGAAACAAAAACCACACAAAAAAGCTGAAGGCCACTAAATGGACACTTTAATCCTCCTACAGCAAAATATTTTTAAGGAAGCACTGAAATTTACAGGGAGTTGCTCATGGGTGTCTCTCATATTACACAGATGTGGGAAGATTCATGTCTTACAGAACAGGGTAGTTAGGAATAAGATCTCTTTTCCATTTTTCAGATGTTTTACATTCATAGCTATCACTGTTAGCGTAACGGAGAACCAATGTATTTATTAGCTAGATAGATACATACCCATTCCAAACCAGCCCAGCCATTTGGCCCTAGAGATCCACTGGTCAGTTGGATAAGCACTCAGGTAACTGTGGTGCAGATTGCCCAAATCTGTGCATGTTGAGCTAAACAAACCTCTGCCTTGTTTGATGGGCTAATCTATTCATCTACTCCATCTTCGATTTGTAAAGGTCGTACATAAATCCCCATGTGGGATTAACATTACAGGCATGGTTTCGTGACACAGAAGAGTTCTGTAGCAACATGATTTAAGACGGTTCTATCCCCACAGGCCTTGTCATTTGCTCATAAACCACATTGTTTTATGGGACCATGCTATAACTGAACAGAAAACAAGGCTAGCATTAAAAAAATCCCTGAAAAAAAAGGTGTTTGGTTGAACTTTTTTAGTTCTTGGTCTAGCCAGCATTCAAATTTATGTTTAAGTGAGTCACCTCAAGGTCCTTGCTCAGTCTATAGAAAGAAGTTGACATTTCTAGGATGCATCTCATCTCATTGTAATGTAGATGTAATCTAAAATAAAGCAGACAAATCAGGCCCCGAAAGCATCTATTTCTCTCCATTGACTATAAAAGGAGCACAGGCTGGCTAGCTCAGATGGAGGCACCTACGCTCTGGATGTCTAAAGTTAGGCGAGATAAATCCTGCTATACATCTGTTGCTGCTCTTCATATGGATTTCCCCTCTTTGTTGCTCTTATATGTGAGGTTTCAGTATAATATTGAAATGCTTGTAAATGCGTAGGTGAGGGATACACATATACGTCTCTTGATCCCCACCTGCAAAGGCAATGGCTTGGGGTATAGGGACATTTCCTCTGGCGGCACAGTCAGTTTATGAGGTTTGCATTTGTTGTGCTGAATGCTGACATTTGTCAGTCAAACTATATTTTAATGTAGTTTTGTAATGCTGAAAATATCTCTTCCAAGTAGGATGGTAAGTGAAATATTTTTGAGAAGTCAGCACAGCACTCCTGGTATTGTCAGACACGGAGCTCATTCTGCTGTAACTGTTGTCTGACATTTCAAGCTGTGTCTAGATGACCAGCTGGGACATACTCCTGTCTATTCAAATCATGTTCCTCCAGCTGTCCAGATCAGGGACTGGGTAAGGAGTTACCTGCAGTTCCCCCACTACACACGGATGGCTAAGAACAGCATCATTGCCCTGACGTGGAGGAGGGACGTGGCTCAGGCCTGGGGAGCCAAGAGTTCCAAATCTGTAACAATTTTCTTCACCAGGAAACTTTACCAGACTTGTTTCTTCATGCACTGAAAAATGCTGAGACCTTCCTCTCCACCACTTCCCAGAAAGTAAGTGCTAGTGGCCTCCTTCGATGCCTCAAATATTGTTAGCATTGCTTAATACAAGCATAGCTTCCTCTCTTCTTCATATCTCTTTGCAAGCATTGGTGTGGGAAGCACACCCTACTTTTCAGGAAATCCGGAATATGTTCAAAATGAATTAGAAATGGGGAAGGGCAAGAAAGAGATTTGAAACCACAGAAACCAATGGCTTTTATTAGAATCTGAAATGTGGTAACACGTTAGAGCATGTCTCAGCTTTGTACTTGAAAACATGCACCATCACTACCAAGATTTCAGCTTTCTAATAATTCATGCTGTTTATCTTCTAATATTAGCAGGCTTCCAAAATCTCCTGCTGCTACTTGAATATCTGAGGCTGTAGTGCACTGCATGCTATTCTCCCTTTCTGCTCAATTCACAACCTGGCTCTGTCCCCAGACTGTTCAAGAGCTAAGCCTTCAGCTCTCAGTCTCTTCTAGTTACATTGCTGTGGCTCTTCATGGCTTGTTAGCCAGCCTCAGCAGAAAGACAAGGAAAACCCAACAGGTTTTCATACTTCTTTCTCTTCTCCACAAAACTGGAATGTTTCCCTCTATTTCTTCATTAGGTTCACGCCTGTGATCAATGCCCGACTCTATCTCAAAAAGCTTTGGTAATGGCTCACACACGTTGAAAAGGAGTTTCACTCAAAAAGCTTTGGTAATGGCTCACACACGTTGAAAAGGAGCATTCTTGCTTTGTAGAATACCCTAAACATCAATATTAATTTCTCTTTTTTTCCAGACTAGTGAGTATTTTTTTGCACAAGTAACATGGAAGTATTTCCATAGTACCAACACAACAAATTTTTACTTCTAGTCTGTAGCAGCTCACTCCGTAGGGGCAACATTTCTTCAGGTCATCAGAAATCTTTCTACAAAATGCTAATGTTGATCTAATTGTTTCTTTTTTTTGTTTGCTCTTACATTTTCTAACTTTACTCACCTTCAATAGCCTGATTAACTGCATGGTTTTCACAGTTTGGTGTGAGCCTTTTTTAGGTAATAAGATGTATTCTTTTCCACTTTTTTCTGCTGATTTCTCTTCTTCCTGCACTGCTGTTTACTGTAAACAGGACATGAGTTTATTAACAGAAATGATAACTTAATAAGGTAATGCAGTATTTCCCACTGTTATGACAGACACCATTATGCCGACCATTTGGCTATTCTGAGTAAACAGCTTGAAGTTGTCATTCAGTGTTTACTAAAGCCTTTGTGAAAGCCAAGAAAGCCTGAACAAAACTGTTATTTTCAAGGCTAGCAAAGAGGTCAATAGCTGGGAGTGGCAGCTATCCTCCTGGCTGGCATATTATTTCGGACAGCTTGCCCATTAAGAGGCCATTTCTGACCCACGACCAGTCCTGCAAGGCTCTGAATTCTCTCTGGGTAAAGAATTAATTGAATTTATTACAAAGATAACATAGTTGCATGCCTTCTAGGGAATCTTCTTTCTCCTTACAAAAGCTAAATATATCTTGAATCATAAAGACACTTGCTAAATGGACTGTTTTATCTCACATGCTCACCTATGTATATGCTTAAATCATACGTAACCTATCATTTACATGTTGTATCACACTCTTTGCTCTCTGGGCCAAGCAAAGCAACAAGTGATGTTCTAGAAGACGTTACAAGGCATGTCTTTGTAACATCTGACCTTTGGTGCAACCTTATTTCGGTAACCTAGGACATCGACCGATACCTGTCTTTACTCTTATCGTAGCAGTAGTTACTGTGGTCATGTCTTCATGACTGCACTGTAGATGAATTCTAACTTTCTACATATAACCACGGTTGGAGAGACGACACTGCAAAATTGTTAATTACCTGGTTGCTTCATGGAAATTATTTGTCTTACATTGAGCCTCAGGAGGTTTTGGGAAGGTAGACTGTCTCCTCTAATCTAAAATGACCTTACCAAAGTTACTCGTTTTCAAAGCTTTTAATCTTCACATTTTTTTCAGCCTGTTACCTTATCCCTTTTCCCTGGCAAGTATCTTCCCTTATAGATGCCAGTAAAGCAAAATAAGACTGTATTTCTTGTTTGAATATATATTATATATATACACACGTGCACATGCACAAAGCTATATAAATAGGAATGGCTAAATTGAGGACATTCCTGTATGTTTATTGATGCTAAAATTAAATGCATTGCAGATCAAATGCAGAGGCATTTCTGACATTTTTTGTCTGCTTTCAGAGGGAAATAATGTCTAATTGTTAACCTTGAAATGTTTTAAGTTATACTAGATATTGATTTATGGTTCTTACAGTGCAGGTAATCAGTGTAACAGAACAACATGCAAAAATATTCTGCTTTGGTGCCATAAAGTATTAGAACTGACTTCCTCCACTAGGTCATAAACCAGAATGAGTTACATGACTGTTAGCAGCATCCTTCTATTTACAGAAATAAACCAAAAAAATACACCAGAGGCAACAGTCAAAGAATGGGACTGCACAACTTTCTTTACCAGTGTAGAAAAAACTTCATACTGTGGATTTGATCCCTTTTTGCAGTACTTTAACATTTTGCTTTAGTTTTTTTAATTTTTTCAAATTTTTTGTAGTGCATTGGTAAACATTTTGTGGCAATGGATATAACAAATATTCTCTGGAGCCTTCCAAATGAGACCCAAGAGCCTGCGTTTGCAGGGGAGTTTATATGGTGACCCAGGTGACAGATGAGAGTTTATTGGCCTTACATAGGTCTAGAGGAGCACATGGTCCTACTTCAGAAAGAAACTATGCACAGGTATTAGGACACAGCCCAGACACCCAAGTTCAAGCTTCTAAATTTAATTAGGCTTCCAAGTCAGAAGAAGGGGAGACAGTTAACTTGTGGCTTCATAAAGAAGGATGGGGACTTGAGACTGAAGAGCTGAGCTGTGTGAAAGAGGGCTTTATTTATTTATTGTTCTTTTGGAATTAGAAATAGTTTAAGAGGTGCTTATATTGAAGTTGTTGCAATGCTTGATTCTGGCAGAAAGCAAGACCAGCCTATGAAAGGTTCCCTGAACCTGAACAGATTGCTGGGTGAATGCACTGATTTGGGTAGATGCTTCCGAGAAAGCACTGCTGGAAAGACTGAAGAGCACTGGCGTGCTGAAGGGTACACAATCTACTTGCAAATCACATTTCCAATGCTGTCTTTCATTCCTGTCATATCCAGTGCTAAATGTTGCTCTAAGAGTACCTTAAGTTACTGTACTAGGCACAAATTTAAACGGTGTCCACCTCATTTTTTAAATTTTGCCTGTTATGCTGTGCATTTGGTAGATTTTAATTTTACTTCCTGCCTCAAGTGTTGGTCTGAACACTACTGTCATGCACGGCTCCAGGGAAAAATACAGTGCTTTCTTCAACCCACACAGCTGTGAATATGTGGCAAGCAGGAGTCCAGCTGGAAAAAACATGACCTAGTATTTAAGGCACTAGCCTAGCTTCAAATACCTACCCTAATATACACTCCCCGTGGGCTCATGGAGAAGTTACTCAGCTTCTCTGTAGTTCACTTTCCTTTCAGTAAAATCAGAATAACAGTGAGTCCCTGCCCCGCAGAAGTAATCTTAGGGAAATGGTATCACAGGTTAAAGGACAGTTAGGCATGGAGGTTGGAACTACCAGCTTTCCTAGGTAGATGTAAGGCAAGGGCCAGCAGTTTCCATCGCTGGATAGGAGCCCACATAAGCTTTAAAAGGATAAGTATAAGGATACCTATTGTATTAACCACTGCCAGATCTTTTACTGCCTTTTGCTTATAACATCCTCACCATTTGCAGACAACTCTACTAATTGCCAAAGACCAGATCTTGCATTACTGAAGTTTTGCCATCAATTAGAGTTGAACCAGCCTTTGTGTGTGTACATCATTATCGTATTTAGATGTTTATGCACACAGCAAGAAAAGCAACATTTCATCTGAAAGAATCTGATTCAATATCTACAGACAGTTTTCTATAGTCTTGCAAAGTAGGTCAGTAAATCAAACCACTGAAAACACATTGCTTTTCTATGGATTGTTGAAAGCAGGCAAAGACAACCTCATTTAATGTATTTGCACTTTTATTTCCTGTTTATGAAATCCGTTATTGACAATCTAATTTCATTTCTTGCTGAAACCTTCTTAAGCATCTAAGTCTGCTAAAGGAAAATTGCGTAGTGGGAGATGATGCTTCTCAACGAATCCTTAGACCTGGTTCTCTGTACCCTTAAAAGAACAGGGGCTTGGGGTTGATTTTTTTTTTAATTTCTTGTAGAAATTACCAGCATGTTACAGAGTTGAAAAATTTTGCTATAAACACAAAAACCAGAAAATCTTGCAAAATCACCAAGTTCTCAGTTCTGACTTCATTGCCTTTCTTGGCATCTGTGGAGGTTTTGCTTGAGTGAAAACCAGACTCAGGCTCACAGATGAGGTGGGAAGTGACAGTTGTGGAAGTCAGAGGTCTTAGCAGTAAAATTCAAGCCTGAGAAGCAAAGATTGTGCCATATTTTACTGAGGTCTTTTTTCCATTCACCTTTTGTAGTTGCAACTTCAAATACATGTAGGAACAGGTCAGCTAAGAGAAGCTCTGGCTTTTGTGAGAAGTTTGCAGTATTAGAGTTTAAGTTGAGCATTCCATAAGGTAAATATTTATAGGAAATAATCTTTCTCTTTAGTTCAAACTGTTAATTCTCCCTGGGTTGAATAAAATTTTTCCTTTTTTTTTCTTTTCCTGTAACAGCCTTCACCAGAATACCAAGCATAAGGTATAATTCAGTGGAAAATTCTCTGAAATAGTTTGTTCTTTTATTTTTAGTCTTATTGGGAAAGTAACATTTCTAAAAAAACAACACTTCGGGGGGGGGGGTTTGTCCAGAACTAAGCAAAAATCTTACCTCTGGAAAATAATTTTTAAGACTTTTAAAGACTGTTACATTTAGATGAGTTTCTTCAACCACAATATGCAGCTCACCTTGCTTGCACATCTCTGCTTTCTTTTTCTACCTTTCTTTATTTCCCTGAATTACTACCTCTTCTTACAGCCTCATCCACTGTAACTATGTACCTTTTTACTTGCCCTTTCTTCTTGCCAAAAAGTTATTCACTTAGGACCTTCATCCATTGGAAATACAATTTGTTTGCTTGGGAAGTAAGCAGAGGTAATGTAAGATGGAGGAGACCAGGAAGTTTTGTTTAAGGTATTCTATGAATGTCAGAAGATTATATAACGCAACAAACAGCTTTTGTGAGTGATTTAATGTCAGAACATAACACTTTATGTGTCTTCAATGTAGTTCTTCCTTTGTCCTAAAAAATAGAAGAGATAAATAAAGAGTACAGAAACACAAATAGAAATAAATAAGAAGAAGCTATAACTGTTAATTTCTTTGCTCCTCTATGGTTTGGGTTTTTTTTCAGTGTGAGCAGAAAAGCAATAAAACTAAGAGTGCATAAACTAGCAAAAGCATGATGGCAGGAACGTCAGAAATGATACGCAGTCCAGGGAAAGGCTGGGCGTAGCAGTCAGTAACAGACAAAATTGGGAGCCAAGAAAGAAATGGGGAATATGCATACCACGCCCCAGCTGAAACAGGGAAAGGACAGCATAGCATAAGAGAGCAGCAAGGAAAGAAAAATGGACAGGGGAAGGTGAGAACTGAAGAGACTGAAGAAGTGAGCAGCTAACCATGCTCATCAGCAAAAGGCAGCAAGTTTCCAGCTGGTTCAAGGCATCCACATGCCTCTCCAGATTACCAGCCTATGACTGCTGTTGTCTTGGTACTATAGCCTTTGCTTACAAAGCCTCCCTCCCACTGTTGGTGGTGATCAACATGTGGAGTTCTTTGCCAAAGGATGTGCTCTCTGGGAAAACTCCTCACTCTGGGATTGAAGAGAAGACTGCCCGTGAGTTGGGTATGATGACTTGGGTATGATGATTGGGTATGCTCATTGCAGGGGGTTTGGGCTTGATGGTCTTTAAAGGCCCCTTCCAACCCAAACTGTTCTATGATTCACTGTTTGTACTGAGTGCTGCCTGGAACGTGGTGGCTGCATGTACTCTGCGTACCATACAACCTAGATAACACAAACAACAAGCAACCAGTAAAGTACATCAAAGACCGCATGCTCAGCAGAGTGCAAGACACATAACGGTACAATTAGTCTGTTGTCTTTTTTCTTTCTGTGACAAGCAGCAGTCTTTCTTTGAGGGGTAGACTGGCATTGTAGGGTTCACCTAGAATATAATATCAATGCTGACCAACAATTCTAATGACAATTCTCACTGTGGTGTTTTGGCTTAAGCATTACTCCAGTTTGAGATCAGTCTTCCTAGGAGTATGTAGGCAGAGTCTTGATAAGGGTCTGGAATTCTTTGAGATCCTGAGTGAAAAAAATTGTCAGACTCCGTAGATTGTTCACATCTTATCCATTTCCTTCAACTGAATGTCTAGTAGCTCTGCTCTTGATTCCTCTGTTCTGTAATCACAAACCCATTTGTGACCAGCAAGGAAAGCCAAAGAGAAAGAATGTTATTCATATTATTCTGTATTACTCAAAAAGAAACCACAGTATAAAAGGTGGTGTGGTTCAGTGTATGATACTTTCTCTTTTATTTTTTTTGTGTGATTTGTGAGTACCTGGAAGTTGCTTCCTGTTAGTTTCTCATTTTTGACTCTGATGGGCTTTTGCAGTACATGCTAAGGCATGCTACTCTCTTCCAAACACTTATTCATGCGTTATTTATTGCATGAATTTGAGGAGGTTCTTAGCAGCTCATGTGAAGTAAAGGAGTAGTCTCAGGCCATTTACTCTTGACAGGTGTCCACATTAAAAAAAAAAAAACTCCACATACTTGGAAGCTGGAGGTCAGTCATAAAAGCTTCATGGGAGAATGAATTTGAACTTCCTTTCAGGTCAGGGTCTGTGTACTTTGGTACATCAAAACACTGTAGTTTTCTGATACTCTGTTCAGAGATAATAAAAGGCTTTATTTTTAGAACAACCAGACCTATATCTTTCATAAGCACCAACACCTTGAGATCAACATACCTTTACAAGGCTTTTATTAACTGGGACATAGAATACATTGAAATGATTAAAATACCCAGCCAATGATTACTGAAAAAGGATATCTAATAAGAACAGATTTGTAAAGCAATTTAGAGAAATTAGGTTGCAGATGTCTGTGCATTCTTGATGCTATCATGTTTTAATACGACTGTGAACAATGTTAGGAACAATAAGGGAGGTTAAATCAGCACCAGCCTGCATGGTGCTGAACATAGTTTGCCTTGAACTGACTGCAGTGGTGTTGGCTCTCTTTTTTAGCCCAGTTATACAGTGCTTCCTCCTCCACCCCTGACATGTTGCTAATCACTATCCAACAGAGAAGTAAAATACCAGAAATGGTTTCTGAATTAACTTTAACTTGAACAAACGATGACTTCTGAATTTTTACCAGCCTTTGTTTGTGAGGAGGCTTTGTATGCTAATGTTTTCTTTGACACTGTTTTCAAGACAGCACAAGGAACAGAAAGTCAACATTCTTGCATTCCCTGTTAGACCCAAATTTTACCTGAAAAGCTGTCAAAACAAACTCTCAGCCTAATCCATTTTCCTTTTGAGTCACTATCTGCACTCAGTTTTTGCATAGTCCTGACTTTCATTTCCTCCAGCTTCGGTTTCAGCCCGTCACACGGGTAACGAGGAAGAGAGCAAAATCACATGCCCAGAGTTTTTAAGCTCTTTTAGCTGCATTGTAGTTTATTTTGTCTCCAGGACAAGTATTATGAATAACTTGAGTACAATCTATGCATTATGAGGTGGGTTTTTTTTCCAAATTCTAAAAAAATGGGAGTGAAAAGATGCAATTGGGCATTAAAAAGAACAGCTGATCTCCATCTTCTCTACCCAGATGGAAGCATCCCACAGACCAGATTTGGTCTGTAGACCATCAGCTAAAGTGCAGTAAATTTGAAGTATCTTTCCCCTGAGAACCAAAAAAAAGAACTAAATAAAAATTTATAAATTACATTATAAATAATCTCCTCATTATTTTCCCCGTTTTAAGTGAAAATGGGCTTTTATTTGATATTTATCAATTTTTATCTCATAGAAAAACTATGAGATTAAAAAAAAGAATAAAATTTCATTTAATGATAGAATGTGATTCAGAGTGTGCATATGTTCTCTCTGAGTATCTGCAACCTTCCAAAACAGAGGTTAGAGTAGGAAAGATACTACGTTACACAGCTGGTTGGTTGAGCTTTTATGAGTGTGGTTAACAAAGAATGGGAATGCTATACAACACAGGATTTGCCTGGGAAAAAAATAATCACAGGCAGAATATGGATGATTTGTCTAAAAATATGTGGCAATGGAAGGCATAGATCTGTTATACTCACATTCAGTACATCTACTTAAGGATATAATGAAATTGCAAAACGATCTAGACAAGGTTGGTTTTTAAACCCTGCAGCACTGAAAGTGCCCTTGCCATCCAAATCCTATAAAAGACTATTTGATCTACTAGAAATAATATAGTGCTGAGAACTCTGTGGCCTGTTTCAGCTTCTACTGTGCCAAATAATATTTTGCAATTAGATATACTTCAGAAACAAATTAACGGCAGGATGATCAGAGGCACAAAGCTTCCTTAAATTTCTTGTCGCAGAGGACCTCCCACATCAGTAACTCTGTAGCAGTAGAAAACGGTGTTTCCTACCTCTCCATGTGTCCCTCCGGCTGCTGCGGGTCGCAGTAGGAAAGCCAACCTGAGAAGATGAACCTGAATCACACACATGTGGTTTAAGAGTGCCTTTTTTACAAACCCCTCTCCTGCATGACATGAAGCTGCTTTTAGCAAAAGCACAGGAGTGGGACCCGGTAGTCCAAAGTCTACCACGTTTTTCTTCCCTTGAGACAAATACACTAGAGGTAAGGATAACCCTCAAAACAATTTCCCTCTTACCAGTTCTGGCCTGGAGAGGACTATTCATGCAAATTTAATCCTCGGACTGTGGATGAATAAGGTAGGAGGCATTTCTCCATATGTAGCCAGTGGACAGAGGTGAGCTCTTCCAAGAGGTGATGTAGAAACCTCCCATGTGACTTCAGGCACTTAACTGAATCACCCTGATCAATGGAGAGTTAGGTATCTAATCTCCAGAAGGCAACTTGGATTACAGGGGACAAAAGCTTTTTCTCAGAAGTGTTTCTCTCTCTCCCTCTCTGCCCCCTTTGATTTTTCAAGGGAAGTAGGACAGGTCTGCTTTCCGATTTACCCAGCTTGGTTAAATGCTTACGTCAGATGAGATACAATCAGGTCTAGGCCCCTAACTTAGAGATCTAAATGTACATGCTGGAAGGAAACTGTAAATACCTGTCATACTAGCATGTGATAAACATGAGCTCCTCGTGTAGTAAGGAAATGCCATTCTCTTATTGTCTTTGGCCATCTGCACAAACAAGTCTTCATAAATATTGTCAATTAATGTCTTTATTGCCTAGCTAAATTAGCAGTACTTTTTATGATCAGAATATTTCAAGCAGCAGCTGAGCTCTTTGTACTGTGTGTTCCTTTGTAGTCTATCGCTATCTTACTGTGCTAAGCAAATCGGAGACTCAGTTGTGCTGTAAATATAAACAGAATTAATACCAGCACACAAATCTTGAAAAGTTTTAAAACCAGACAGAGTGGTTAGCCATTGTCACGCAGCCCAAGAAGATGGTGGGATATGTGGCAGTGTAAATTAGTGCTCCGTTATGTGGAGCTGAGTCTTCCCTTAGCCGATACTTCAGTGAGCTACTGTGGTCACCACTTGGACAGCAAACGTGAACTATGTAGTTTCTTTAAATAATAGAATCAGGCATCTGAATCTGGGTGGTCAAATTTAAAATTCTGAAGAACAATGCTGCCTAATTATCTGTGAAGCCAGGTTGCAGCCAGTGACGTGCCTTCAGAGGTCTACCACAATAACCAAGACCAGAATCGAACCTTACAAAATATCATTTTATTTTATCTTACATAAAAGCAGAAGTACTAGGTTGGAAGCCAAGCAAGAAAGACTGACAGTGTGCTGAGCTGAGTGATAAATTCATAACATATTTTGTCCTTAATGAAAACATATCCACTTTGTGAAATAGTAGGAAAAAATGAAGCAATGCAAGGGGAAAAGGTTATATGTCTAGTTTTTTGTGTGTGAAAGTATGTGTGGTATGTTTTCAGGGTAACTACAAGAATTTAAGTGCATTTTTAGCTATGTGGCTCCAACATCACAAGCTTGTTCTGCTTCACAAAAGTTATAAATCTGCTCCATCTAGTCAGGAATGTTTTTGACTCATTTACATAGAGCCCATGGCTAGAATGTATGCTTTTCTCTAGGTCTTTCAAAAAAATCCCATCACTGTGGAGGTAGCATCAGAAAGAGCTTCTGTGCTGTTCCTGACTGCAGCACAGTGTGTGACAGAGAGTTGCTGCTTGTCTCCCGAAGTCTCCTGAGCCTGTCTCCCAAGAGATTCGTGACTGAGAGTGACATCGGTGAAGATCCAATCTTTGAAGAAGAGACAGCCTTTTAGCTTGGCAATGAATACCGGTAGTTTGGATAAGCATTTGATTTTTGTCACAAAACCTTAATTATGCTGAGTATAGTTTCAAGTGCTTCAGCCTTACTGAGTTTCAGAGGTTTTTTGAAGCATATCCAGAAGCTGAGCCTGAAAGGTTACTTGGTTTGCCTCTAAAAACTCTTCACTCTTTCATGCTCTTCCGTTAGTTACCCATCTCTGTATATCGTGATGGCACTTCATCCATCCTGTACTGCCACTTTCACATGTCATGACACTTGCGGCAAAATTAGCCCTTGCATATCCCTTGCAGCAGACCAGTAATTGAGGTCAACTCTGAGCAAATCAATCTTTTGCCACTTCTGCCCTGCCTCACTACAAGTACATACATGTATGTTGATTCATCCTGTGCATTACTAAAGCTCTCTCCCTCTCTTCCATAAGCCAAAACTAATGGACAAATTAGTGGACACCAAAAATTTGGAAGTTTCAAAAATCATGTGAAGCATACTGGTGTGAAAATTATGGGGAAAACTTCAACATGAAAACAGAACCCCACTTTCACATGGCTGTTTCACAGCTGAAACACTCTTTGGATTGCAGTATCGCAGTCAGCTCCCTCATGGTAGTTTATTCTTCCTAGTGGTTTCCACACAGATCTGATGGGCAATGCAAAAATCCTAAGCAAGGAGATTGTCTACACAGAGCAGCTCACAGCCACCATAGAATAACTCACCATGGGAAAATACTCTGTTGAAATAAAAAAAATAACGGCAATCCTATTTTGAAAATGAAATAATTGCTAAAATTATAAATAATTCCACAGGGTGGAGTCACTCCAGACAAACACTCACAATTGTCCTTGCCATGGTAATTAATTTGGCCCTGCATACGCAAGGCCGTTCTGGAGTCACTGATGAGAACCCAGTGAGGACCGAACAACAGAAGCTAAAAGAGTCCAAGATACTCCTGCCAACCCCATCATCATTCCTGAGGTAATACAGGGTAAAGATGAAGAGAGCAAGTGGTGTTAAGGCCCCACACAATTGTTCTTTTTGATGAAAAAAAACAGGGGGAAGGAGAGCTTAAATAATTCACAGTATAGCTACTAACTCTATGCCACAGCAACACAGATTTTCTGACTCCCATCTTTTACTTTCACCATCCAAACAAGCTTCTTTGTTTAAAAACTTCAAAAACATGTTACTTCAAGTATGTTTATTGGTAGGCAAGCTTCTATTTCACTCTGGTCAAATTCCAAACTGGATAATTACAGCCTGTCTGCTGAAAACTCCCACCATAATTTCATTTGGCTCTACTGTTCTAAACTACTGTGCAGAATAGCTGCACACTAAAGCTTCCCTGTGAAAATGGGCAAAGCGATTACACATGCCAGCAAAAAGGCTTCCCTGATCTGTTTTAAAGTTTGGAAAGCAGTTCAGATTTTACCTGGGTGGAAGAGGGAGTCACCAACAAAAGATGTGATGTATGCCAAAGCATGCGTGTATGCATACACAAACATATACTTACCAAATATACTTACAATGCACAGTCTACATGAAAGCAATGTTTTAGAAAAAAACAGCACAATAAATTATTTGTATTTGAATAGAGGGGAGGAAATCGGGAGAACACATGCTTTTCATTATTTTCTCATTGTTTTCTCCACAAAGATTCATGGACTATGGTCTCTCTAGAAAGCACTGTTCCACTCATACCCCCTCCGTATACCGGTTGTGAATTTCATACTCGTCACACGCTTTCCCAAGAAATTGTCTGCACTAACCTTTGTTGATAGGTGTCACAATATTTCACAGCAAAAAGCCACAGTGTGTGTTGTAAATAGCAATAAGCTCAGTTTTGCAGATATTTTTCTTTTTATACTAGACTGGGAATTCTATCAAATGAAACGGCCTGAAGTTCACTGCTTCTGTACGGCTTATCAAGCTGAACAAGTGAACTGGATATAAATATCTCCGCTGCATTTCTCAAGATGTGAAATTGAGCAATAAAGTAAATTTTGGTGTTGAGAAGTTACATTGTTGATGGCCTTTCGGCACAGCACCAGCTGCAGGAAAAGGGCTTTTCAATTATTCAGCACCATTCATCCTTAGGAACCTAAACAGGAAACCTCACCATCGGATTTTACTCTTGGTTACCTGCTCCCTTGACAATATCTGTGCACTCTGTCCACACAATGCAGTCATTCTCTTCCAGCTGATGAGCTCTGGGCATATCTATGTCAAACAGTGAAGTATTTTGATTGCAACACAGGCCTTTGAACTAAAACTCCAGAGGAATGTTGGCACAGGATTAACAATACCCAGCAATTAGCTTAAGTGCTCTCCCACTGAAATGTAATCACCCTCAGCAATAAACGAGCTCCTACTCAAGAGAGCAAAGAGAAGGTGATTTTGGCCAGAAGTCACCTGGTGGGGGTCCTCCTCACCAGGGAGGACTAAAGAGGTGCCACATTTGCCCACTGGTGACTAGGTGTGGATGAGCCCTCCCCGGCTCCCAGGCAGTGGCCAACTGCGTCAGGGAGTCTCCTGGCCTGTTGGAAGGGGTGTGGAACCTCTCATGACTTCCCTTCTGAGTAAAAATAGGAGGCCTAGAAATAGTGTGCAAAACTTGTTCGCTCATGCATTCTGCGAGTCTCCTGAGACCGTGGGCATGTCAGTGTTTGAGGGGGGAGCCGGGACTCCCAGAAGCACCGCAGCTCTCAGAGCGGCTCCTAAGGGAGTCCAGGACTGGAAATCAGATCTGCGCCCGCACAGAAAGGAGGGCTCAAAGCACCTTGGGCATCCGTGTCTGGATAACAAGCTGGTGAGTAGTCAACCGGAGGGTCTTTCACCGCATTTTGTTACACTGCTTCCTTTCTCATACGCTCAAAACACCCTGTTAACCTGAGGCTACACTAGACACCAGCAAGGACAGAACATTATTACATCCTACTAGATGTCGGAAATGTACTGATATCTTCCTATACAGTCAGACGAAGCCTTTGGTGAGAAAAAGCTGTTATAAGGGTTTTAGTGACAAAAGCTGACAAGTAAAGAGTAGGATTTCATGTTACACTTCTTGGCAGCGGTGCTTATGTCAGAAACTCCCACATACAAGGTTCTCTTTCTATGCTGCCCAAAGATGAGGGTTGTTGGGCCATGCAAAAGACAAGTAAATAGCAAAAATTCCCAAATAACACCAGTAATAAAAACCTCTTACTTTTGACCTAGGATAGTTTCCCTGGTGATATGTCTGAGAGTTTGACATTAGATGCAGAGAAGGGCAGGGTGAAAGGGTGAAAGTGAGCCCTCCTTCAACTGCCCTTGCTTTAGAGAGAATGGCAGTCAGCACCATGCCCTTAGCAGATCTGCACAAAAGCCGATGGAGCATGTGCGAACCAGCCCTCACACATGAGAAACGGGGAATGATAAACTGGACCTAAGAGAGCAATAGCAACACAAAGATCTTGACAACAAGCAAGAGCCAAATGTCTAAAAATGTCTTCCCAGTTAACTCTGGAGAAGCTAAATTGGAGCCTACGTACTGCGTAATACTGGCTCTCCGGTTTCTGTGAAGAAGCACGTCCAGGTGATTCAGATCTTCATCACACCCCAGGCATGCCTGTCTCCTTACACTGAAACAGGATTAACAGTAATTTGATCATTCATGACAGATGCCTCTTTAATTCCTTAACAGCAGCAGTTCTACAACCTCCCCATAACCTGCTCTGGTCTACACTAGCCAACAACAAAGACAACAGCATATAGCAAAACCAGTCCTTGCTGTATAACCAAGTCTTTCTGACACTAATGAAATGCACTAGTGCTTGCCCTGTGCTCAGCAAAAAAATCGAAAAAATCTAATTGCTATCTTGTTTTGTAGAATGATCTCCTGGTATCAATATATCTTTAGACTCTTAGCATATCCTCACAATCTACCTTCTTCAATACCAGAAAGCAGTTCTCTCAGAGTTACAGCTTAGACCATTTTTTCTAAACCCTTGTAGTTCCTCCCTGAACTTTCTTAGTTATTCTTATTTGAAATGTAGGACCCAAGCTGCTCATGTTCCCTCAGACTGATGTCCAAGAATAAAACACAGCAGTTAATATCTGACTGCAATTACCCCCTTGCCAATTCTGCTGCCTCTTACTGTCATGGGTTTGACAACTAACTTTTGCTCCCTAAGCATACCACTTTGTCCTTCTCTTCACTGAACTTCCTTTTACCGTTTTGAACCATTTCTTCTGTTTACCAAAATCATCTTGAATTTTGATCTTGTCTTCCACAGAGAAAGGGTGGTACATACCTTACAGGGTATGTAATCCTTCCCACTATGTCTGCATCTATATATATTCCCTCTCTACCCCATCATTCACTGCTAATGAAAGTAGTGGAGGAGTAGAACCATTCTTGCCTCCCAGTTTGAGAAGAAACCATTGGTAACTTCTCTGAATGCAGCTTTTCAACCTCTGTGTAAATCCATCTTAACCTTATTCCCCTAGATTGTCAGTTACACGATTCTGTATCAAAACTTATTCTAAAATCAAGACATAATATACTATTTCTACTGCTACCCCTTACCCTCTCAGCTGGTTAGCCTGTCAAGGAAGGAAGTCTGATTGATCTGACATTATGTGAGTGTTGATAAATGCATGTTGGATGTTTCTTACAAATCTAGGGTGCTGAAATTATTAATAATGAGCTTTGATATCTTTCTTTTAACTTTATAAATTATTTTTAATCCATTCTTCCCCTCTTCACTGTGCCTAGCTTTTCTTTTCTTTCATAGTCAATAATTTGTGGTCACAGCTAGGTTTTTTTCAACAGTGGAGACAAAGAAAAGCACTGAATGTTTCAGTCTTCCTCCTATTTTGTCCATTAGTTGCTTACCTCCCCATAAATAATGGAACTGCACTTCTCTAATCATTCCCTTACTTCTAACATAAGGCTATTGATTAATAAAGCTGTGGCTGCATAATAACCTTTTCATGACAATAAATGTTCTGTATTTCTTGGCATTCTGTAAAACTTTAAATTGCTCTAAGCAGAATTTTTTGGCCATTGTGTATTCACCTTGTAGTTCAGATTAATTTACCATATTTCTCGAGTTTGCTTATGAGAATGTCATGTGAGGCTGTATGAAAAGCTACAATAAAACTAAGATAGTGAACAGCTTCAACTGCTTCTTCTTTAAAAAAAAAAAATTCCATCCTCATCCACAGTGAAAAACTACAAAGACCCGTTGCAGGTGTACACCTAAAATTAAGTGCCCAAAAAGGAGACTGTTTTTAAATTATCCCAACCAGGCTTACGAGGGCCCCTGAATGACAGCGCTCCCACATAGCTTCCACCTCTTACCCAAAGTGCAGTACAAGTGCTCAGAGCCTTTGCATTCCTCAATGCTTATGCAAATATAATTCTGGGCTTTTAAGTTGGGTGTCATTACCAGTAAGCCACTCCCATCAAATTAAAGAGAGACTATTAGAGAGGCGCAGTGAAGCTAAGCTGCAACCTTCTGCCTGCCAATAAACCTGCCCACCAGCAGCCCTGCTGTGCAAAGCCGGGATCGCAGAATATTGGGCTGTACATCAGAACATGTCCCGCCCGGCTCTTGAGCGGCGTCCGATCACGTGAGTCTCAGGCGTGAATGTATCTGTCCACGTGGGTATTTGGCCCCCTCCACCATAGTGCTTTCCACAAAACTGGGTTAAGGAAGCAGATGGAGAACTGAGGCACGAGGGAAAAATGCAGTGTGGCCACGGCCACACTGGCTGAGGCCGAGTCTGGCCTCATAGTGCAGTCAGCCAGCATTTCCCAAATGGTCCGGACAGTTTCAGTACTTGCTCCCTTCTGTTATTCATGGCCAGTGGTTAAGTCTGAAAGGTTACTGATGCCAAGACCAGCTCCTTAACTCCATCAGGTCAACATTCACATCTTTCCTCCACAGCCTAAATACCAAGTTCTGTTGTATGAAATGGTCCTTAAAACTAAATGAAACCACCTGCATCTGGTTTTATTTTCCATTCCTCCTGATTTCTCTGCTCTTCTTACTCTTTTTGCTTTATTGTTTTGCTTTACTTCTTCCCCAGTCTATCTGGGTCCCTGCAATTGAATAATTATCCTGTCTTCATCCTCCAGGTTGTCTTCAAAATCCCTCTAAATCTTACCTCGCCAAGCAACCAATTCTCTTTTCTCCTCTCTTCTGTGCTGCTGTCGTCTGCTTTACCTTGTGTTTAGTTGCTTTGGCTTATTTTCTTTTTGCATTGCAAGCTCTTTGTGCAAGGACAATGCCTGCATGTGTAAAACGCATCATAATTCTGGGATGCCATATAAGAAATAGGAATACAAAGAGAAGGCTGTATTTACAATCAAAATAAGCACGTTTCTTAACTGCGCTGCTATAAAAGAGAAACAAATAGATGGTACGGCAAGACCCTGTGCCAGCACCTGACTAGTTCATCTTTTCCTTCCCCCAGTTAAGCAGGCAGTGAACAGCCATGGGAACTTCTTTTCAGAGAGGCAGAGTGAAGGCAACGCCTTTGGGAGGCAGAGGTCTACGCTCACTGACATATGACTTGGCTGAAAACCAAGCTGAGAAAAGTGCTGGTTTGGGTTATGTTTTTTTATTTCACTTTCTTGTTATCAATGCTAATTTGTGGAGGAAGAAGGGAACAGTTGCTGCCTGCTCCACTTTGCTTGCCCAGCCATTCCACGTAAGCCCCTCACAGCTTTTCTTCCAGGCAGGACCCCTCAGTACCTCCGCTTCCAACGTTTTACTGTAAAAGTTACTTTTAATACAAAGAGTGTATTAACCACAAGTACGTGGTTGGGATTGACAGATTGGTTTTGAAGCTGGTTATCTTTTGAAAGTGACATATATGAAGATTAATCCATGGGACATTTCTCCCCATATGCAGTTTTAAGTATCAAAACCAAACGTGGCTGTCTTCTTACCAATAAATTTATGGCAGTAGAATGAACATGACTTGAAATTCTGGTGAGTGAAAACTTTCTGGCTGCCTGGCCACCTGCATATTTTCAATGCTAGTGTATCTCAAGCTCCTGCATAAACAAATCACAATTATTTTCCCTGTAGATTAATCTATTTAATTTTTTTTTAATTCAACAATGTTTCAACACTTCTTACTTCAAGCTAGATGATCCTTAATTTCGTTTCTAGGAGATAGCCCTTGAAAGAGTGGTCGTCTGAAGTGGTAGAATTATCACATACTTTAAAATGTCAGCTCTGCTGAAATAGTGCAATTAGATCACGATTGATGTGGCTTTCGAAAAACCAGACCCAGAATTTAACCCTAAAAGAGTCTTTGTCCAAGAAATTCATCTCACTCTTTCCACTTTAATGAAGAACACTGTGGCAGGATAAATCATTTACTGCGTAATGCGCAGATCTCTGAACACGACAAAACTAACTTTAAAGGAACATAGGAAATACAGTTGGGAGTTACAGAAATTTTTGTTCAAAATTTCGCTGTATGGGCTGGTCGACTGTTAAGCAAACAAAAATGTCTCCAGGCAGAGGATTCAAGTTCAAGTCCCTGGTATTTCTTAACAACAATCGGATGAAGCAAAACATTAAGCGCAGATCTGCAAATCTTCCCGTGAAATGCACAGGAATTAAGAAGTCTGCCTGAAGGAACAGTAAGTGAAAAAGCGATTGCAAGTCACACTACAAAACAACTGGAGCTGCAATCATATGCTGTTTAACTGCCTGTTTGGGACCCTTGTTCACTCACAAACCTGGCTTCAGGGATCCTAAGTGCTAGGTCAAAAACACTGAAGGCACAGAATGCAAATGTCTGGATCAGAGTAAAGTTATTCAGCAGGCTCAAATCAACTTGGAAAAAACAGTAGCTTTGTACCAGTAGACACTGTGAGCCAGATATTATCTGTGCATGCTACAGTCTTTGGCTTTCCCACTGATGCCCATAGGCATTTTCTCCAGTTTTTCTGCCCCTTCCTTCGTACTTCAGCAAAAGGTCATTTTCCCCATCTGATTATTTTTTCATCTAAATGCAAATTCAGGATCTGTCTCCTCTGTCTCTTTGGATATTTACTAGAATGGGAATATTCATCTTAAATATCATGCACCATATAACACCTCCAGATTTTGATTTTGCTATAAAGTCCAGCACCTGATGGGACAACGCAGCACCATTAGCTACAGCCATAGGCTTCTGCTCTGCTATCAGCTATTTGCATATTGCTTCTGCCCATCTCAGTCCAGTTTGGAGTCAGGTGGGGGTATTGGCTCTTCCAGGTTTCTAGAGAAGAAGCCACTACAGCAACACACAAGGGTGGAAGCCCAGCAGCCCGTGTGGGTGAGCACACATGTAGAACAGAGCAAGGCAATGACTGAAGACAAGTGAGCCAAGAACATTTCCATCCTTCCTTGCTGTGACAGCCTTGAATGAATCCTAGCAGGACAAAGCCTAAGCAGATTTTCTATATTTTCCATAGTACTGCGGGTCTCACTTGCAGAGCATCTTGCTTCCCCTTCACACAAAGGCAATTTGCCACCACCAGGAAAGAAGGGGCATCCAGGAGCAATTGCTGTTGCACTACGGGAGAGCAGGCACCCACGGAGAAGTGGCATTTCGGTTCAACACCTTTACACTTCAGTGGCACATCTAAGATGATTCCACAAGCAAGAGCCAAAAAAGTCTGGCAACAATCCTGCTAAGAAGTTCACACTATGTCCTTTACACTTTTTTTTCTGTGTTGGGTCTTAAGAACTTTGCCTAAAGGACTGTCTCATATTAGCAGCCGTGCTCCTCTCGACCCTGGCCGGGCAGCCTGCACCACCTCCCCTTTCCTGCCACGGTGGCTCTGAGCAGGCTGCAGAACATCTCCTGCCCCAGGGCCACCTGAGTTGCCCCCTCCAGCCGTGTGACACTGTGCAAGAGTAGAGGAAGGGGAAAGTGCCCACGTCTGTTCTGAACTGCCAAGATTTTCAGTCGTGTCTGAACTATGAAGTAAGGCTGAATGCTCATAGTTCAAGAGTTTTGCCTCTTCGGGCACAGCAGTTGGGCCCTTAATCCGTGTATGGGCTGCAGTACAATTTAAGAACAGAAATGTTGGTGGTCCTGCTGTCATGCCATTTGGAATCAATAACCACAAATCCAACTATTTTATTTTTTTTGTCCTGGCCTGCAAAGGGATGATACTCTGAGTACAAGAAGTACTGTAGGTTACCAGTACTTTCTAAACCTACAGTGGATTTTTTGTGAAATCACAACACAGCTATAAAATTAAAAATCCTGAAGAAACAAAGTATTTTGGCCCATGCATGTTTTAGATTTCTAAAGTAATGCATTAGCATTAGCAACATAATAAATTTTGGGGTAGTCAGCTACAGTTGGAAGGAAATGTAAAACACTGCAGTTACCACAGTCCTGTTAACTCAGCCACATTGTACACATTAGCTCCTGTAACCACGAATATGTGCAGCAAAGGGAGGCTTCATTTCACTTCCAGCAGGCTGGGTGCCCAGCTTGGCCCATTGCAGATGAACGGTTGAAGCACCGAGGCCTCTGGAGCAGTCCTGGACCGACTGCTGCTTTCTCATTAGGGCATACAAGGACGGAAACATTGCACATCAGCAACTGTTTAAAAAATGCAGTTGCTAATGGTGATCTAAGGCAGCACAGGAATCTATGGCACAGCTTGGACCTGCAATTTAGCCTGTTGAGCTCTCTATATGTCCAGATTACTGTTTGGTACAAATTGGACTAAAGTGTGTCCCATCAAATATGTTTTTTTGTAATTTTCTCAGTTCTTAGCATTTTGATTCACAATAATTATATTGTAATATTGTAATACTTGAAGCTTTGATAGTTTAAAAACAACATAAATTAATCACTCCCTTTTTCTATTTATCAAGCTGTTATCACAAATAAAATCATAGCTGAACAAATAATCTCTCACACATTAAACTAAACATAACAGAAGCAGAAGGAAGTACATTGGTACTAATGGCAAGCTCCGTTTTTACTGGAGCTAGTGATGTTTATAATGAGTAGGTTTTCTTTAGAAAGCACTAAAAACATCTAAAGGATTGCTCAGAATCATTTCAAATGGTCTAAAATTACAAAGACTCTGCAGAAGCAAGCAGCACTAGAAGCCCACTCTTAAAAAAAACCAAAATCTAGATTCCCAACAAATCTAATAGAAATGACACCTTCTTGTTGACCTGGAGTTTCACAGATTTTTCCTCTTGCTGCCATTGTGCAACACTTTCTTTGGAGAAAAAAAAGAGTGATGGTGGGAGGAGGAAAAAAAAAGCCTTAATGAAAAGATTGCCAGTCTTTCTTGGAACTGGTACTTGTGCATCCACATTGAAGTGACTTTGTCCTATGAATGACAAGATCACTTTGAAAAGGTTTGTTATTCACTAACAGCACCGCTATATTGTTTTATGTTAGAAGAGATCTCCATGATCTGAATTCTCTTTCTGGGATTGATTTTGTCTTCTAATCTATGTATTATTGTATGAGAGCATGTAGGAATGTCTGACTTTATGTATCATTGCTGTACCAAATAAGAAATTAACTGGAATCTGGCTGCCTTGGAAGACTGGCTATGGATTTCTTTTGCTGCTGACAGCGGTTTAAATTCAACCTGGGGAATTAGGGACTGATCCAAACACCACTGAATAGCCACCCTCTCTGAACCTGGAGAAGGCATCATGTTTTAGGTTCAAACCAAGCACCGTTCCAGTCCAACTTCCCCTGTATCCAGAGGCCAGGTGTGCACTCAGTGAGGACGTTCACATAAAATATTGGTTTAGAACCACTTCTGCTAATGATTAAAAGTGACGACTATCCTCCAAGAGTAATCATATCTGTCTACGAAGTGAACTGATTTCATTCTAGCTCCTAGTGGGCAGATATCAAAGTGAAAAAAGAGGACACTGAAATGCCCTCTCAGCCCCAGGGGCAATTCTTGCCTGCCGAAACAGAGACTGAAAGGACAAGGTGGTACCAAGTAGTTCAAAATGTTGTTGCACCAGTTCAAAGAGTAGGTTACAAATCTCTCTTCCTAAGGCTTCAAGTGCATCTTCTCATCACTTTACATCTGTTTTGTAAGATAGTGACTGGGTGATAATGAATGCTACTCATTTACTGCTCTTGCTGAATATATTGGTTAATTGTGCACAACACTTTGAAGATAAAGCACTGTGTTGTTAATAAACACAGTCTAATGATTCTCTCATGTTTTTTTAGCACTCCTCTTACTTCTCATCCAAGGTGTAAATGCAGGCGGGGCGGCCGGGCTGGCCGGCTGCATGGGCCACATGCTGATTTCAGCTGAAGGCTTTCACATCAATTGTTCCATGGCTGCTCCCCTCCATTGCCAACACATTGTGCTGTCTCCTGCTGTTGTTTGCTTGCTTGCTTGTTCAGGGCCAGGATACGGGAATTTCAATGATTTCTGGTGAAAAGGGCCCTTCCTTTACAGCAGGCTGTCATTTCCCTCTGCCTGATACACAAAGAAGGCAGCCAACAGGAGCACAACTGCTTTCATTGGCTGCTAACAGCCTTCGAGTGGAACAAGATGACAAAAAGAGACGAAACACTGATTTCCTCTTCACTCTTCTCACCCTGCCTCACAGTAACATTAGGGGGGCAATTTTCTTGGAGGAAATAAAGAACTTTCCTTTTCCTGGCCACAAGAGTGTGACAGAAGAGGCTGCTGAAATCAGCTGTTAGCACAGATTGATATGTTTTTCACACGTAAAAAGAGCTTTCATTTAGTTTTCTCTCTCAGACTTCTGCAGCGCGTGTTTTGGAAATACAATTGCTTTCACGTGTAATTGCAAGCACACACCAGTTTGAAGGTATTCACAACCCGGCAAAGCACCATGTGAAAACAAAGAAACAACATGAAAACTTAGCTGCTACCACGAGCTGTCAGTGAGAATTAAAGCTTCTGTAAGGCACCCATGTCAACCTCACCTGAGTTAGCAGAGCGGCTCCATTAGCTGATAGAATCACCGAGCTCGTGGGAACTGACCCTGCCAACACTTACACATGTGCTTCATTTTAAACCTATAAAAATACTCCCATTTGGGCTATCAATATGCACAGAGTTAACAACGGGCTGCAAGCACTGGTGAGATTCGAGACCTGAGTCCACTCCTCTACCAGCCATCCCAGGAGACCAAACCTGCAGATGTTCTCAGTGGGTCACATATCCCAAACATTCAGAGACAAACAAGATTTTGGTTGTAAGCTGTTGCGGTTGTGAATAATACCCAAAGCGACTGAAAATGAAGCAAAACGTCTCCTTCATTCTGTGTAATGCACACAACTGCCACTTTCTGGCTTACAGGGATATATCACGCAGAAAGAGGGATAATAAAATTATCAAAATCAGTCAGTTCTGTAGGTGATCCTATGGCTCTTTTTCAGTGTCTGAAACTGTGACAGCAACCATCTGAACCCTTTCCCACGCCTGAAACATACCGAAATCTCTCTCCTGTTTCAGTCCTGTGATGCTTAACAACCTCACTGAGATAACATTTTTCCTTTATGAGGATACTGATTCGGCTACTTCAACCTCTATACCTACTTTTACAAAATTTCCAGGACTTTAATGTACAGGAAACATGCAATTAGGTCATGGTTCCAAATTTATTGTGGGGGAACAGATAAAAAACCCAAACATCACTGCATAAGCCTTATTTCCTTAGGAAAACATGGTAAAATTAAGAATGTATGTCAAACCACAGAAACTGCTAAAGGATTCAGGAGCAGATGCAGTACATTAAGTTATTTTTCTTTCTAGCCTTCCTTACCAAACTACATTTAAACGTGCTCTGTAGCAATACTTATCATAAGCCTGTAATACTGCGCTGTGATCCACGGTAGTAACCGTCCTGAATACGATGCTATTAACACACAGAAGTCCTCTGTCTGCTGAAATTCCATCAAACTATTCCATTGTGAAGTCAAAAATGTTTTTCCCCTCTCCACCTGCTACAGTTTTGGAGATTTACTGAATAAAGACGACAAAAGTTCTAAACACTAAGCAAATCTATTTTAAGAACTATATTTATCACAAATTTAATGTGTTGGGTGACTAATAACATACATGTGTGCACTGAGCTTGCCAGAAAACATCAACGTTTCCAAATAGTTACCGCATTTGCAATTAAAATAATGTATTTGCCAAATGTTTGTGTGTTTTTCTTAATTTTATTCAAATAATGATTCCTCTTCTGGTCGAAGTGCAGAACAAAATTTCCTGAGTATCAGAAGTAAAACATTAGGGAGAGATTCTAATGTCCGATAGAGCCTCTTTCAGCTCTCAGCCATACAATATTGCTTAGATAATATCAGGTTTGTCGTTGTTGTAGGAGGCCTAACAGCATCCCAACAAGGAAAACCGAAATGAGGCTTTAAAGTCTGCCTCTTACAAGTCTCCTGCTTGTCAGTCACCGTTCTCCAGCCATTCCCCATGTTGCAGGGTTTCTGGCTCCTGCGACCCTCCTGCTGTCCTTCCGGGAGCGATGGCGGCAGGAGCGGCGGATGGCGGCAGGAGTGCGCACGGGCAGCGCTCTGATGCCCCGTCAGAGCGGGCGTGCAGAAAGCTTAATACGTGACTGTTCCTACGGCATTATTGACTTCCGCTCAGGGAGTGCCTGCGCCGGGCGGAATCTTACAGAAAAGTAGATGATCAAAGAAGGATTAAAACTGCATTGCCTTTTTGTAACAGTCTCATTCTTAAGCCTCCCACCTACTTCAAACACAGACAACTGCAACTTCAGAGGAATGCAGGAGCTGAAGCTCAGGTACTGTTAAAAACAGATTTCAGAAGAGAAAACACAAATGAAGCACCTGGTGATTGCTTCCCATGACTTCTTTTCCCCTCTAACAGCAAGAAGGGATGTTGAGGCTGAGCCGGTGGTTGATCTAGTGGTCTGTCACCTCCATGTCCCACTCCCTCATCCCATTCCAATCCATGTGCTGCTGCTGGCACCATCCTGACCTTGTAGTAAACCAGCTCTGGGAGCAATATCATCAGGCATTCTGGAAGCAGGAAAAAAAAATTACTTTTTCTCGCTGTTTTCTGATGGTTGGCTTCCAAGAGACGCCCATTATGGGATCAGATATGTACCAGAGCTGGACCAAGAGGTGCTGGGGGATTACATGGCCAGAAGCAGGGAAGGGATGAGGACCATCAATCATGAAAGAGAACCTTAGACCAGCTTAGCCATAATGTGAAATCCCTGCTGAAGAAATTAATTGTCAAGGACACGCTGGGAGGGGAAGGACAGTATAACAGTGGGACAAGGTGCTCATTAATCATCATTTGCTACTCTCAGTGTTCATTTACTCACCTCCATGTAGCACCATGCTGAGAGTGCTGCTTGGGAGAGGTGCCAAAGGCAGCGGCAATGTAGTTAGAGTGAAGATCTGGGAGATGGGAGTTGCTGGCTGCAAGTTCCAGTTGTTGCTTTAGTGTGTCACTAGATGAACATGACTTCAGACTCAGCCCCCTTGCTCAGGTTTCAAGCTGTTAGGTGAGAGATGGTGGCCCCAGGAGTCACACCACTGGGCTAGAGTTGCACCGACACGGTATTTTAGTTTGGGCACTGGGCAGCTAAGCAGGACCTGTCTTAATTCCATCATGTAAAAGGAGTATAGCTTTGTCTGGTTTAGACCTCTACATGTATGTTTGGTTATTTTCTCTAATGGCAGTGAAGTTTATCCTCCTGACTTATTTTGCTAGTTAATTTTATTTATATTTTATTACTTTTATATAATTTTCCTCCTCAGTCAGAAAAAAAAAAAGGAAGCTAAATGCAAAACAAAACAATTCCAGCAAGACTAAATAACATCTTCAGGGTACCTGTAACATTGGCATTGGTCATTTAATCATAGTAGGCTTTACCTTCACTAGAAGCATTGCCATACTTTAAGGAAGCAAAACCATCTACTGCAAGGCTCCGCTCTTCCGTTACCTGCATGGCTCAATTCTCCTCCATTTCAGTGCACCATTTCCCTATGGCCCTTTTAGTTCAGACTTCCAAGTTTCATGAAACAGAAGTAAAACGTGCAGAGCACCTGAGGTGATCCTTCCACTGTATTCACTGCTGGTAAGGGCTTGGCTGAAGGATCATGGCCACTGTTAAAAACAAAAAAAAAATTTCAAGGATGAAGCTGACCACTTACACAAGTCCAGAAAATACTCAGAGACCTAAAAAATTGAGCCTACATGAGAAGTTTGAATGAATGGGGGAGAAAGAATGTAAAGAAATGAATGCTTAGAGAAGGTATAATCACAGTTTTCGAATACATAAAGGGTTTTTGTGAAGAGGCGAGAACAACGTACCTGCTTTCAGCATCCTTTTTAGCATAAAGAACAAAGTATTTCATCTGCAGTAAGGAAGATTCAGATGGGATATTAGCATTACAATAACAGTTAGGCAGTAGATAGGTGGAATGCTCAGACATCCATTAATGGAGATTTTCAGAAGGTTGGGCAGACACATCAAAGTTTACAAATAGGTGTAGATGATATTGCTCCAAGGCAGGGGTATGTACTAGGTACCTCAGAGGTCCTTGCCAGTCCTCTGGTTCTGCGAACCTCCGTGCATGAGGTCGCGCAGTAGATGCGGTCCCAGCAGAAAGACGACGTGTCGCAGAGTGCCGTTGGTACGGGACTTCTGCACCCAACGGTGCCTCTTTGTGCGATGAGCCTTGGGAGGAGGCACCACCCTGGCTGTGCCTGGGTATCATCACAACCTTTTCTCCTTTTTAAGAGGAATCTGAACTGAAATGTATTTATGCTGTAAAAGTTTTCTTGAAGGGAAGACACATTCAGAACTATCTAAAAGATGATCAAATTGCTGATTTGCCTGAGCCACCGTGCAAGACAGTTCCGTAGTTGATTTGATGTGACTGAATTTTGTTCAGCTCTCACAAATTTTATACCGGGCTTTGTGTTCTGCCTTTTCTCAGAGGAGCACAGTTTCTGCAAGAATTATTAGAGTGAAATATAGCTGCAGCCTTCAACTATTAATCGCTTTGGAAGTGAAGACCCACGCTTTCTTACACTGTATCCAGGGAAGGAATACGAGCACAGATTTGATGTGTGTATATATATATGTACACATAAACCAGAGCCATCAGAAAACCAAGCATCTGTGTTTTGTACTTGCAGAAACCTATACAAACCCTCACAATTCACTTCAGATTGCATAAGTTGCAGTTATCTGACATGCCTGTGATAAACATGGGGGTTATTACATCCTGAGTCATTGTCCAGAAGAAAATAACTTAATCTAATAAACTAAAACATGGAAAAAAAAGGCGTTTTTGAGACTGATGTGTAGACCACATTGAGATTTTGCAATATCCTGATGAACGAGGGCTATTTACTGTGGACAAAAGACAGCAACTGCATTTTGGCCAGTTCTTTGTAGCATCTTTCCAAGGACAAACGCTGCTTTATTCTGGCCTGGATCCAAGTGAACCAACTGCCTTCATCAAGAACATTTCTTTAGGTCCTTTGACACTGTGGCAAAGGCACTCAAAATGTGATTAACGGCAATGGGAGGTCATAAAATGCTTTTTCAGCTGTATGCCACTGTTCTTAAACCACAGGTTTGGATGTGTACTGACCAGCTATTTCACATACTTATGCCAGGCAGACTGAGGTTGTGCTGGAGTTCTGGTAGGAAAAAGTAACAGAGATTTGGGGGGTGAAGGGACTGAGAGCAGCCCTGCCGAGAAGGACTTGGGGGTCCTGGTGGATGAAAAGCTGGACGTGGGCTGGCAACGTGTGCTCACAGCCCAGAAGGCCAACCGTATCCTGGGCTGCATCCAAAGAACTGCGACCAGCAGGTCAAGGGAAGGGGTTCTGCCCTCTGCTCCGCTCTGATAAGACCCCACCTGGAGTCCTGCATCCAGCTCTGGAGCCCTCAGCACAGGAAAGACATGGACCTGTTGGAGCAGGTCCAGAAACATGATCAGAGGGATGGAACACCTCTCCTATGCAGTCAGGCTGAGAGAGTTGGGGTTGTTGAGCCTGGAGAAGAGAAGGCTCTGGGAAGACCTTATTGCAGCCTTCCAGCACTTACAGGGGGCTTTATAAGAAAGATGGGGACAGACTTCTGAGCAGAGCCTGTTGCGATAGGACAAGGGGTAATGGTTTTAAACTGAAAGAGGGTAGACTGAGACTAGACATAAGGCAGAAATTTTTCACAACAAGGGTGGTGAAACACTGGCCCAGGTTGCCCAGAGAGGTGGTGGATGCCCCATCCCTGGAAACATTCCAGGTCAGGTGGGACGGGGCTCTGTGCAACCTGATCTAATTGAAGATGTCCCAGCTCACTGCAGGGGGGTTGGACTAGATGACCTTTGATGGTCCCTTCCAACCCAAAGATTCTATGATTCGGGCAAGGTAATTGAAACTCTATTACTTCATCTTCATGCTGTTATCTAACCAAAATCATTTGAGTTGGATGTCCCAGGCCTCAGTATGAACCTCATGATTTATGTATGCCAAAAGCTGCTTTTGAAAACATCCTTTTACCATCTCCCATGAGCATCAAAATGTCCAACAATCTAGCAGGAATCTGTGTATTTTTCGCATTGCTTGCAAGGAAAAGCTGCCTCAGTAAACCTACACGGGGTGGCAAGCAGTGTTAAGTAACAGAAGTTTCCCGTTGATTACCCCGTTCCACCTCCTCCCTGTGGCAGAAACAGATAAGACGTGATTTTTCTACCAATTTCATTGACATGAAAATAACCACTTTTAAAATCAGGGCTAATGAGCTAGAAATGTACAACAAAAAAATTGCTCAAAACCTGTAGATGCAGACACTGAAATGCAGCTATTTGACATGCTGAGCCACAACAATGACACATGATTTATTGATTAGTTGCCATCACATGCTGGAAGCTCAGCTAGTCATTGAAAATACCCATATTAACTTGGAAATCTTCCTGCGAACAAAAAAGTAAAATACAGCCTCTGTGTTAGTAGTCAATACTTTATTTTTCTATTTTAACTGATGTGTCATTGATGAATTCTGATTGGTCTAAGTGATAAATGCTTGTCTAACTCTGTTGAACCATATTAAACTCCTACTCCTTTAGCTGTATGTTTAACTACTATAGTCCAGATACACTTGAATAGTATAAACACAAAATTTCTGCAATATATGTTTGGAAAATATTAATTATACACTATCTGAGGTTACTGATGTAAAAAGATGCATTATTTCCAGCACAAAATAGTTAAATCTGGTTTTCCACTTCTGAACAGAACACTGTAATCTTGTAATTGTCTTCCCACACTCCAAGTCTCCATAATAAAACTGGTTCAAATATTAGTAGATAATAAGATTCTATTATTTTTTCTTCAATATAGATATATTTATAACAGCATGCATGGCAGTTAACTAATTCCAATAGCCATTTCTCCAACCAGCCGCAGAATTAGCAATACCATAGAGTGTATTGGCTGTCGCTAAAATGAATGGTCACTTTGTGATAGCAGAGCACTGGCTTTGGAACTTAGCTAGGCAGCTGCCTTAATTAAAGTTGGAAATGCTGGTTTGTCTGGTTTACATATATACAGGTGTGGGAGGGGGTTTATGAAGGGTCTACTTAAACAAAAAAGGAGGAGGAAAAAAAGGGCAGGGCCAAATATTAGTTGTCAACATTTTACAGTCATTTTAGCTATATTTTGAAACAACACTATACTTTCTGCTCAAATTTCTTATCATATTTTGATTTTTTTTTTAATTAAATGCCTCAGAAAATTCAAGGTAACATTAAAAATACAAGCATTGCCCGTATGAACCTCTTCATTACCCAAGGATCTCTTGACCAGGCCCACACACCATTGGGTACAACCAGGGCAGTGTCAGAATGTCAAGTCTTGACTGTGAGGGCTGCTATTTGTAATAGTTGTAGATGTGCATATAGGCATTGCACTTACATAAAAGGCTTTCTGCAGATTCCACATGGAAATTGTATCCAGAGCCTGCTGGCTTTCTATCTCATACCTTTGTGCAGCAATTTATATCCGTAGCAAAGTACATGCAAAATGTCTGCTAAGCTAAACAAAAGCAAATTTCTGACTGGGTAACATTTTGCACAGCGGTAAACAAATGTTATCAAGTGAGGACTGGTTAGAAAATACCCAAAACCACCTGCTCCAACTGGTTCAAATATTTTCCAGCATCAAAGGAAAAAAATGAAGGGAATCATACAATTAACATTAGGTTATTTCACTCTTTAAACATTTTTTCTGGATAGTTGGAAAATGGACACTAAGAAATCCATCAACCAAAAAAACCCCACAAATATATACAAATTGATCTGCCATGTGAGTTCGGTGCAAAGGGCATGAAAGTCAGGATGTGCGCAGTGACATTTCACAAATCTAATAACACCACCTTAGATTTATTTGGCACCTTTCATCCAGGAAAAAAAAAGTCAATCCCAGGGTGATTTACGGACTGTAAAAATATAAATATGTATATTTGGGTCATTTCAGTTACTAGCGGAAGACGACGCGGTGCCCTATCAGAACCAAAGACATCAGATGGAGGATGAAAAAGTCTTTTAGAGCCCTTTTTTATGTCTTAGCCAAGAGACTAAAACCATTCAGGTAGCGTCCTACTTCTTGTGCTCTTCGCATTCCCATTATTGATACAAATTTCTTACAAAGGAAGGCGGTAGCGGCGGTGCCAGGGCAGACTGAATCTCAACTACAAGCTGCTGCCCGGTATGGCAGATGCATTGCTGCTTAGACGAGGAAGAACCCTTGCCCCTTTCTTCCCCCTCCCCACCCTGAAGACGAGAGCCGAGATGCGGGAGATCCTCAAGCAGGATGTAAGGAGGTTGCTCGGACATGCGGACACGCAGACAATCAAAATTTTCTGCACACAGAAAGTGCAATTTTAATCATTCTAAAGGATTTGACCTTCATTCTTAGCTGTTTGGGCGTCTCTCAGGTTATCTCCATGACCACAGGGCAACAACCTTCCTTCCTAGAGGCTGATAATCAGTCATCTGGCTGTTTATCTGCCCATCAGTCCCCCATAAAAACGTCACAACACATTGGCCAGTGGCAAACAAATGAATAAAAGAGGTAGAAACCTCAAAGATAATTAAGTTCCCAGGGGTTTGTGAGCATCAGTGACGGGAGACTCAAATTAGTTTTCCAACAAAGAGAGACGCAGGAGGAACTCGGCTGTTACGGGCTGTGCTTGGCAGCAGCCAGCCGCCCCGGCAGCGCCGGCAGCCGCGCGGTGCGGGCAGCACGCGTGCCGCCCCGGCCCTGCCGCAGCGGCCGCCACCTCTGACCGCCGAGAAGAGGTGTCACATCAGACATGAAAGAGAAGCGGCAGACGAGGTTACAGCGACGAGTGAGTCAGAGACGAATCCACAGGAAACCCAGCTTCATTAAGTTCTGATGCTCGTGGAACAAGGTGTTTTTAATAATGACAGCTGGAAATTTGGCTCTTTTTTTACAGGCCTCGAAGGTCTCGGTGGTAGGAAGGATACTGTGTATCGCTGCACCTTAGATAAAATTAAGAATTGATGGCGCTGGCAAGGGAAGCGGGAGAGCGGCACAGACGTTGCATCCAGTGTAAAAGATAATAACAGGCAGAGAAAAAACCACGGAAGGACATGCATAACGACGAACGGGTGATTACCAGGTGAGGAGAGAAAGAGGGAGTGTGGAGGGAGAAAATAAATAGGAAATTGAAATCTGGACTAGAGGCCCATTATCTGTGTCCAGATATCTGTGTCCTTACACCGGAGAGGGGAGAGCACGGCCCTCCCTCGAGCCGCACACTGTGCGTGTGCAAGTGCACGCCGGCAGCGAAGGTCCCCGGGAGTCTGGGAAGCTGTTAATCATTCAGTCGTTTACTTGTTGCTCTTTTCTAAGCATTTCAGCGTTTAGGATTTGATTTGACCTCTTTTTCTTTTTTGGTGGGTGGTGATAAGGGAGGGGAATAATCCTTTAGTGGCAAATAGCAGTTTTTGACGTGCAGCTGTTCATCTGGTTTCACTGGGGAGGTGTCTCCCTGTGTCACGTACTTCTCCATGGGGGAGAAGGAGGATGTGCTGGCTCCAAGACAAGGAAGGACCAATGGCAGGCAGAAGACCATCTTGTGAACGCTTTGCACCTTCGCAAGTGGGCCCAGTACTGAATTCAGCACCGAATTCAGTAACAAAAGTGCTGCAGCACACATTTGTGCCCCAGCTGGCAGGAGCGTGGGCCGACACACCGTGCTGCTGCTTTCGCACGTCCACGTGTACCTGGCAGAACAGCAACTTACGGAGGCTCAGCAGGGAAGACAGCTGTCCTGGGATGGGATGCTGCGTGGCCACCTCGAGCTCTAGTTCAGCTTCATAGTCCCTGTCACACTCGGGAAGGTCAAATGCACAGCAGGTAATTGTTAGGCACTGGATGAGGATTCAGCACGGCTTCACTTCACCAGCTCCTCTTTTGAATTAAATAAACTGTCACCATTGCTCTGGCTCGGTGTGTGTCCATGGGCAGGTTTCTAAAAAAAAAAAAGAAAGAAAAAAAAAAAGGCTGTTATGAGGCCAGAGCAACGGGAGCTGGAGGAAACAGTTCCAGCCAGAGGGAACCGTGTGGTGTGCCGGGAGGGGGCTAAGGCTCAGATTTAGCCTGGTGACAGCCACCATGAGACAGCAAAAGTATGGCAAGTATAGCCCTGGACAATGGCCATCAGGTGGAGCAGGTGTGGGCCGACTTCTGGGGCTTCCCCATCTCAGCAGGGTGAGCAGATCCCTGGGTTTGGAGCAGGCGGGGGGGACGGGATAGAAGTGAGAGAGCCCCCAGCAAAAGCCCATGGGGCAGAGCGTGCCGGGAGGCAGGGATTCACAGGTCAGGGCACAGGGAGAGCAGCCTGGCTGGTAATTCCAGGGCATTCTGCCAAAAGTTTGGGCACAACCTGGCCAGAAGCCCAGAAGTTGAAAAAGCAGCCTGGAAAGTGAGGTCTTACCAAGCCCATTAGCAGCCTGTGAGTTTCTCTGTTCCTGGATCCCTCCCAGGGCTTGCAGGACGCGACTAACCCGATTTTCCTCGGGAAGTCCTATCTCCCTCCTCTTCAGATTCCCCTTCTCTCTTCCAGCAAACGAAGAGGTACACAGGGGGGATCCAGATCTTCTGAAATGCTCCACAGTTATTCCAGAGCCTTTCCTTCTCATCTTACAGTGACTCAGCCCAGTCAGGTGAAGAGAAGGAATAAGGCAAACAAACAAGCACCAGGGCCTTCTGGTGGAGGCGAGCAAAAAAACTGGGCCAGACTGGTGAGACCCAGGCAGCACAGTCTGCCTTGTGAGTGCCACCCCGGAGGGAAAACCCCACAAAACACCACGTTACCTTTGAACGGTCTCAACCTGCCGTTAAGACTGTAGTGGCACTTTCAAAGTCTGAAAGCCACTTTTAACATCTCCAACAGCGTCTCGCTTCTTACTCTTGCCCAGGTTTTGGAGCTGATTTTCATTTATTTGGTATTTGTTGCCATTCTGAGATGCAATGACAATTTTTCAGCAACTTCCAGGGTGCCGTTCGAGAAGTGGCTTTCTGACCAGCTCCCTCCTGTTCTTTCAGTGGGAAGCCCAACGCACGCAGCATTTAATGAAGCTGCACTCAAATCGCCAACAGCAGCTAGTTAATTACTCCTTGCAATATCACTGGTCCACATTTGACTGATGGAAAGCTACCTACAAAGTCTAAACAACTTGCCCAAAGCTTACCTGACTCATTCTTCTAAGACATCCCTCTTTCTAATAGATTATCCCTACCTTACATACAGTTCAGACAAATTTGGCATCTGAACACAAAGAAGATCAGGATGCTTAAGCAAGGTGATGCTGTGTTTACACACAGGCGGGAAGTGGCCTCTGCATTAACTCCTGATGGCATATTTCTGGGGGGAAGACTGGAGAAATTTGCACGCAGGCTTTTTAGCAGAGTGCCCGAGAGGGAGAAAAGACCTTCAGAAATTGTCATTCCAGAGAGTTTACCCGAGAGGGATAAACCCTGGAGTACTTCATGTTCACTAGACATGCTGCCAGTGACATATTTTGGGCCCCGGAATGGTAGGGCAAGGGGTGCAAGAAGAGAGGAACCTCTGAGAGCCCAGGAGTTCCCCCTGATCAGGGGGTGAGGGACGGAAACCACGCTGTTCCCTACATTTTCAGGAGCGTCCCCCAAAACACCACCCCAGTACTCCTGGCACCCCAAGGCCTTTCGCTGCGGAACAGCGAGGGGACCCCTCCCCAAAAGCCGCCGCCCCCGGCCCGGCCCTGCCCCGGCGGGGCTCGGCTACTCCCCAGCCCGGGGAGCTCCCGGGAGCGCTCAGCCCCACGGGCGGCCCCGCTCCGCCGCGCCGGCTCTGCCCGGGCGAAACAAAGCGGAGACGGGGAAAGCAAAAGGGAGAGAAAGCGGAGCGCCTGCCTCCGCCCGGCTCTGCCCGCGTCAGACAGCGCTGCCAGCGGATCCCGACCGGGGGCAGGGGGTGGAGAGAGGCGGAGGAGGAGGAGGAGGAGGACGGAGGGAGGGAGGGAGGGAAGGAGGGACGAACGGGAGCCTCTCTCCTTCCCTGGGCTGTTTTTTCAGTTTCCTGTCTCGCATTGTGCTCACAGCGGATATGTGCTGCGCCTACAGGTGTGTCCCCTCCTCGCAGCTTTTCCCCGGCTCCCGGCGGAGGCTCCGGCTGTCGGGGGGCGGCGGCGGATCGCGACCGTCATGTGACGGATAAATTCCCTCGGGGCGGCTTCTCTCTTCTCTCTCTCGCTTTCTGCCCCCCTCTTCCTCCTCCTCCGCTCTCCTCCTTCCTCTCCGAGCTGGCCGCAGCCGCTGCCGCCTTCGCGCTGACTCCGGCCGCTGCGGCGGTGCCGGGGCCCGCCGGGAGCATGGGCGGCCGCCGGGGGCTGCCGTAGCGCCTCTGCCCCGCCTGCCGCCGCCCGCCCCGGGCTCCCGGGTGCCGCCGCTCCCGCTCGGGCACCTCGGGCGGTCCGCGCCCGCGGGGCTCCCTCCCGCCGGCTCCTGCACCTGTTGAAGGTAACGCGGGCCCCGACCCCGCCGCTGCGCGCCTCGGGATGGGGTCGGAGGGGGGCAGGCGGGTTTCGCGGCGAGGTCACCCCCATCTTCCCCTCCGCCCCCCTGCTCGGGAGCCGCTGAATCGCGGGCAGAGCAACTTCCCCCTTCCTCGGCTGCGGGCGGGGCCGGGGCGGCGGGGGCCGCCGCGCTGCCCGCACCCCAGATGGTTTCGGTTAAGGGGCTGCCGGGCCTCGGGCTCGGGGCGCCGCTCCCAAAGCCGCCGCGCAGGGCCCGGGGGAGGCGCGGGGCGGCGGCTCCTCCCGCCCGGCAGCCGGGGCGCGCCGGTGCCCGGCGGGGCTCCGCGCTCGGCGGGGCTGGCCGCCTCCCCCGGGAGTCCCGCGGGCCCCGTGGCGGGGTCCGCAGCCCCGCTGTGGCCACCCGCCCTGGCTCGGCGCCGGCTTGGGAGCTCGCCTGGGTTTTACTGCAAACGCGTCTCGTCGTCTTTTGCAGCGCCGGCTTTAAACTTTCTTTCCACACTGTTAATTAGATGTACTGTACTTTGCGTCTGTTCCGTGCAGGCGAGCGAAAGTGCGAGGCTGAAAGGGCTGGTTGACTCAAGGCGTAGTTATTCGGCAGCCGCAGAATAACCCCTCTGCCCTGCGTGCTTAGCCGGGCTGTACCTGTGGCTTGTGACTTTGCCTTCTCCCACGCCGCGTCAGTCGCGGTGACACCCGGAGACGGGAGGGACTGATAACGATTTGGGTCCTTTCTGGATTAATCAGATGCTCGGGTGAATGTGGGAAGAAGGAAGTGTAAGTTTATTGTGTCTCTGAACCCTCATGGAAAATAGCATTGCCTTTGTCCGTGAATGACAACGCTACGGTCCCGTCCCTGTCGCCGAGCTCGTCATCGAATGATAACTTGTGAGGGAACTTGATGCTTTTGTAACTAACGCTGTTACCTCGAATGTGATGATTAGCTTATTGAACACCAGAGGGAACTCTGAATAGGTAATTCATTCGAGGGAGATAGATGCTTATTTTACTGTTTATGTTCTCATTACAATGGAATCTAGAAGGAAGCAAAGGTTGGTAAGTAACAGCTGCTGGTATGTACCTAAGGTTGGCGTCAGCTTGCTTTACAGTTCTCTTCTAAGGGTGTGAGCCCCAAAACTGGGCTGAAAAAATATCTTCCCCCCCTCCCCTTCCCAAAGCTTGAGATCTCTAACTGGCCTTGCAGGAGTGTACTGCACTGTAGGCAGATCAGCCGGGTGACCCATTCGCTGTGAGCTAGGGAGTGAGATTACACCTGCACGTTGGGCTGGCGCTTAATGCCCATCCCGCCTCTTGGGTTGCGAGAGGGATCTGGCATGCTTCGGTACGGGGGCTGCCGCCTGCGATGGAGGAGCCAGAACAGAGCATGCTTCCAGCCAAAACAAAAGGGAGGAAGTCTGCTTCCGAGCCTGGCGTGGTTTCTCCTCCTTGCCTTGAATACTTGTGGTTCCAAAGCCCTGGTGGGAACCCACTCTGATTGCACGGGAAATGGAAAATGATCTTTCTTAGAATATATTACTTAAACCAATACAGAAAGTAAATGATGGCGGTGTTTGGGAAAGGGATTTGAATGGTGGGTTCTGGTACCAAAAGCTTTTAAAATGATCTGATACTAACTGTAAGAAGCTGGTGTCAACCCCCCAAAATGTGATGCTGTGTTTTGTAGTGAAATGAGACCCCAAAACATGCACCTGAAGCCTTGGATGCTTGTGATAGTCCCTTACAACAATTTTGAAAATAAGACTTCTTTGATACCCCTGGATTGTTGATGATGTGGGAAGGATAGCACAGTAAATACACTTGCGACTCTGACTTATGCTGCGGGAGCTGAAAACATCCAGCTGTTCATCCTGTCCCTTTGCCAGAGGTTACTCTGCCTTTCAGCCTTGTTTCCTATTGGACTTTGAATTTGCCCGAGTTTACAGCCTGCCATATGAATGTAAACTGCGTTTTATGGCTGTTCATGTTGGTGTGTAATGCTGTGATGTCCAGTAGCGTGAGCCTCCTGTTTGTCTCTCTGTCCTGGCAGACGGACAAAGCAAACAGCTGGGGCCAGCTAAATTGAGCTGCATTTGTGAACCAGAGCCCGTAAGCACCTACGTTCTTCTGAAATGGCAAATGTGGCTCCAACAAACTGCCTTGTACTGCGCCTCGGCGGGCAGCGGTAGCGGGGAGGCAGCTCTGCACGAGCAGAGGTTGTGTGACCTTCTTGGTAGGTCGGTCACAGCACGCGGGGTTCTGGGTTTCAGAAAGACGTAGCAGACGGTTCACCCGAGCAGCCCTCCTCTTCCTCTGTTCCTCCTTCATCCGTTCTGGGAGTTAGCAAGTGAACGAGGTTTTTTTTCTTTTAGCCAAATCTTGCTTTGTCCATCTAACTTAAAGATCTATTATGTAAAATACCCTCACTAAGGGCACAGCCCTCTTCTGCCTGCATTTTCCTACAGATGTAGCTGGAAGTGGGATGAAGGTTTTAAATAGCTTTACAAAACTGGCAGCGGTTTGACTTGCATGCAGAAACTCCCTAAGAACAAATTACATTTTGAAGGGAGATGTCTTCATGAATGCCTATTAAGAACAACAAAATTCCAGTGACTTGTTGCTGACAGGTTTGCATTCTGGCTTGGTTTTGAGAAAATGGTTTGCACGTTTGGTTACTTCTATGAAGATATAATACTGAGCATTTGTATTTCTGTAACGGCTATAATTTGGAACTTTTCATCCACTTTTAAATTATTTATTGTATGAAGCACCGAATGAAGGTATTTATTACACTAGTGTCGCGTTCTGGATATTGAATTACAATTGTAAAATTAAGGTAACAAGCTTAAATTGGGGTGTGCAACTTTAAGCTCTTGCCAGCAAGCAGTTAATGGCAATGTTAACTGCTAGTAAAGTAATTGCTACAGTTCTTTTACTGTCATTTTGTTCTCACTTTCCTCCAGTCAGACTGTTCTGCAGCGATATAATGAATATTCACCAAAATAGCTTGGCATTGTCACTTATGCAATTCCTCATCAGGTCCAATGTGTTGATGAGCTAATGTGCACTTGATTAAATGTACTTGATTTATGCAAACAAAAGCTGTAGGTCCTTCTTGAAGTAAACTTAGCACCTGCACAGCTGTTAGTGAGATGAGAGTCTAAATAATTAAGATGGAATTAAGTAAACAAACAACCCCAATGTGGTGTTCCTCCTACTTCTTTACCTTTATCTTTCAGTTCAACTCAGTCATGGATATTTATTTTGGCTTTTCTTGCAGGTTTTCTCCTGCACCACAGGAACCTGTGAAGCTCAGTCTCTTCTATTTAAATGGCTACCATTAGAAGAATAATAATAAAAAAGTCATTATTAGCTATAATAAAGACAAGGATATCTAGAATTACTGGAGTATTACTTTAAGCATTTTGTTTAAATATGAGGCTGGCTTGGACTTGACATTGGTCTTTTAACTGTTGTTAAAAAAAAAAAACCCACCCAAACAAACGCCAACGCTTCCTAAGTCATTGAGGGGGGTGTCTGTTTTTAAAATAGTATTGGGATAGTACGTGGCTTAACTTCCTCTTCTTTGCTTGGTCAAAACTCACGTAGACAAAGTGGAAATAAGGAGTTGAAGATAGCTGCTGACGGTTAGATAAAATAGCTTAGTGGTACAAAAAGCTCTGTAACTGTCTATGAAACTGCTCAGATCTGGCTACAAAAAAAGGCCATGAAGCCCTTGCCCCTGGAGGCTCCAGAGGATGGATGGAGGAGGGCGAGGGCACATGCTTGCCCAAGGCCTGGAGCAGCTGAGCAGACTGGGGACCTGTTCAGGGGACCTTGCAGGGTTAGGACTTATTTCCTCTAGGCAGACAGCAATTTGTTTATCTGTTAAAATCAAGTACTTCTCAGTTTCTGTCTCTGCAGTTAAGTCTCTGGTAATACATTAACTTTTGGATCTCTCCAAGTTTCTTTCCATCTCAGATGGTTGAGGGAAGACTGACTTGTAGATGTAATGTCCAGAAGTGCCTGTGCTTAACAAATGTTAGTAACGACGATTAAAAAAAAAATCCCAGAGCCAACTTGATGAGCAGCCCCTGCTCAATTGCTTGGAGACCGCTGTAACACAGGGCAGAGTTTGTCCCCAGGAATGTGTCAGCAGAGCTGTGGTCACCAGCCACGTGCTCATTGGGACACTTGGTTTCTCTTTGGAATTTGGCTTCTGGGAGCCAGCGCCGGCCCGGATTGATGATTAGCTCCGTGCTGCGCTCCCCGGGCTCGGGAGCCTCAGCGCTCGTCAGCGGACAGAGTCCACCCGGCGCCTTCTGAGGTGCTTCTGACCTTGCTTCGCTTTTGTGGCTATTTTCTGCCGTTCTGAGTTCATTTTCAACATGCCCTCTTCCAGTGCCTGCCCTTGGGCAAGAAGATTTGTGATCCTGGAAAAAAGTGAAATTAGTAGTTTTGATTTATTCAACGAAACTGTGTTGTCTTCAAAAAGTTAGTTATCTAATTAAACCCTTACTTCTAGTGTTTCACTTGCTTTTCTTGGCGAATGGTAACTCTAACTTAAGGCCACAAGTGAAAAGTGGAGGCATTTTGGTAATTTGCAGTGAATGGATTTTGTATTGCTTGTCAGTCACAGTTTTCTTTGCAGATACATCATCTCGTTCTTTCTACTAAAGTTGTTTAAAAGCCTCTTCAGTCCTGCAACAAACCAGGAAGCCGTGGAGAAGCTTTACCCCTGAGCTGTCCTTCCCCTGCTCCTGTGCTGGACCTGCACAGGTAGACCTTTCGGAAGCCCTCTGCCAGATTAAGTAGTTAGGAATTGTCTGTGATCAACATGACTTTAAATAAAAATCCATGGGATTTTTAGCACTTCAACTGAATCGTTACCGAACTTACCTTTTTAGAACAAGGTACATTCATGCCTGTTGCTGAATAGACCTGGCTAGTGTATTTCTCGTTAAGATGTATTAGGCCTGTGTGTCAATTTGGATTGAAGGAAGCTCTCATAAACCTGACACTAATCTTCCTATGTCTAGAGGGATCATTAGGGTGATAGTTGGGTTTCTTGGAGAAGTGATGCAGAAATCAAGATTTCTCACATTTCAAGCTTGACATTCCATCTATACTGATGGACTGTGTTTTAAATATGTAGAAATTTCAGGAGTGAACTCCTTGCATCTTTTTCCCTAGGGCTCTTGTTTATCTTCTAGATAGTTTAAGAAGAAATAGTACCTCTTGCTGACGGATGTATGTAAGAGCTGTGTGTAAAGAAGATCCAGCTCTTACATTCCTAGTTGCATCGCTATTTAGAATTTGTGAAGGACCAGTTCTTTAACCAGTGTTTGCCCGGTGGGAAAACAGTGATTATTCCAATGTATTCAGCCACAGGAAGAAAGTGAAGGGCAGAAAAAATAAAATGCATTGTTTTGGTAAAAAGGTTACAACTGAGATACAAGGTGAGGTCTCCCATCCTGGATCAGAAGAACAATTTAATAATGTTCTGTTTGGACTTAGCCTAGGCATACATAGCAAATAAAAACTCCTTTCATGAAGATATGTAGTGCTTGTTATAGTAGTAGGCTATGGTTTCCTTCAGCTTGTAATAGTTAGTCCTTTCCCTTTAATGGATCTGGTTATGCTCATTGCAATTGTAAGTTCAAAATATGCAGCTTCTCTCTTTACATCAGAAGACCGTTAATTTGTCCTTTCTTAATATGTTGCCACAACGTGTGTTGAATTTACGTGCTATGCTTATTTACTCAGTATAAGGCAAGTTGGTAGAAACTTAATATTGGGTCCATTGAATTGTAAGGCAATGAAAGCAGTAGCTTAACCTCTTATTTTTCCCGTCCTTTAGGATTAGTAAGTATTTAAAAAGGAAAAGCTTTAAAACGTTTTTCTGTGCAGTTTTGATTCACATCAGCAGCAGCTGGGCCTTTTTCCCTCATGAACTGACTAACAGCCCATGTAAACTCTAGTTGGGATCGCAGTGCATGCGCATGACACGGGTATGAGTTACAAACCTAGAGCACAGCAAGTGAAACAGGTGACTTCTGGGATATTTAGTTTTCCTCTCAAACATGCCAAATGGAGGTGATTTTGTCTGAAGGCTTTTACTGAGGAAGAAATTGTCTTTGTGAGTAGTTTGAAGAAGTTTTTCAAGAGTCAATAACTATAGCCACGAAGCTGCCTTCCTGACTGAGGATATGTATCTGCCCTGTGCTCCAGGTGTTGCCTCCTTCTGCCCACTCAAGCTGTCGAGATGAAAACCCAAAAGACTTCACTTGCCTTGGCAATCCCGTGGCACTAAATAGTGGTATGAAATTACTTATTAGTACATTGCAGAAAACTCCAGAGAGGTCATGTTTATGCTTATTAACAGATGACCTCTTCATTTGACATTTAGCTGGGGGAAGATCTGCAAGCATTTCACAGTCCATTGTGCATTTAATAGCATTAGTGAAAATGCAAGGCAATACCCTTTTGGGGTTTTTTGTTTGTTTGCTTTATTTTGTTTGAGGATTTGGTTGTTTTGGTTTTTGTGGGGTTTTTTTTTTTTTTTGAGACTGTCATTCAGAGTTGAGGGTCAGAGGAGCCGTCAAATCCTGCAGTTGTTTGACCATCTCGCTTGGTTATTGCTCATAGGCCTAACAAATCCTTGGGCTAAAGCATATTTTATCCTGAAAATACTGAGGAAAAAGAGGATCCATCTTTAATAGTGTTGTTCCTGTTTGTTTCTCCCTGTTCAGATTTATATCTCATTTCTAACAGGAGCCTTCTATGCTTTTGGCTTGCATCTGTTGGTCCCTTTTAAGTCTTCTTGTGGCTGTATTAAAGTGTTTTTTATTGCTTATTTTTTTCTCTTAAAGATGATCAAGTAAGCTGTCAGTTGTCTTTGTAGCTTATCAGAAGGACTGAATCTTTAAAGCTGATTATACATAATGCTTTTTTTCCCTTCTGGATGCTAATTGTTTTTGTGACTCTGCTCTACATGTTCTCTAATTTTCAACATCTTTTCTTGGAGCATCAACCGTGGGACTGGGCACAGTATTTCAGTGTCACTCATTATCATTACACGCCCCATCCCACCCCATTCAGTATTTTCATTCACTCTCATATCTTTGCATCCATGAACAACATTAGCCCTGTTGTGGTTTTAATACCCTTTTAATATCAACGGAAGCTCCAGGCGTGATGCTTAGTTGCACAGCTATGATGACCTCTGCAACCCTTCTGGTTTCCTTGCTTCTTAAGGTCACGGTCCTCTGATTTGCTAACCTTACCTGCAGTCCTTGTTGCTGGGTACCTATATCTACATTTGGATATCTTAAGACTGTTTTCACAAAATCACTAAGGTTGGAAAGGACCTTCAAGATCATCAAGTCCAACCATTAATCCAGCGCCACCATGTCCCCTAAACCATGTCCTGAAGCTCCACATCCACACGTTTTTTGAACACTTCCAGAGATGGTGACTCCACCATCTCCCTGGGAAGCCTGTTCCAATGCTTGATCACCCTCTCAGTGAAGAAATTTTTCCTAATATCCAATCTAAACCTCCCCTGGTGCAACTTGAGGCCATTTCCTCTTGTCCTATCGCTAGGTGCTTGGGAGAAGAGACCAACACCCACCTCACCACAACCCCCTTTCAGGTAGTTGTAGAGAGCGATAAGGTCTCCCCTCAGCCTCCTCTTCTCCAGGCTAAACAACCCCAGTTCCCTCAGCCGCTCCCCATAAGACTTGTGCTCCAGACCCCTCACCAGCTTCGTTGCCCTTCTTTGGACATGCTCAAGCACGTCAAAATTTTGGTTGGAATGAGCCCAACTTGACAAGTAATTGAGATAACTCTGTGTGATTTCCTTTCTATTTTTATTTATCATGCTACTAAACCGTGTAATCCATTAATTTTACCACCAAGGACATACTTATTTCCAGGTAGCTAATAAAACAGAAAGGTAATACGGAGCATAATTCCAGTCATTGTGAACTGCAAAAGGAACGTTGCAGTTGCATGGTGATGTTACTCAGTAATGACAAATTTTTTGAGATCTTTCAGTTAACTAATTTTTATTCTGTATGTCCATATGACCTATATGTTTTGATATCCTGTTGTTAAAATCCTGTGGATTTGATGTTCATTGACTCTTATGACACCTCTTTAAATCTTCAGGTGCTGTATTCAGTACAAAATCAATAGATTTCATCTTCTTTACTCTTCCTCCTTTTGCATTTATAGAAAATTCCTTGTTTTCATCTGTATGATGTCTTGAGATGCCAGCTCCAAAATGATATCTTGCTTAGGATACTCACAAACCCATTGTGCAAGCTATTTCTCTTTGATTGTGCCTGTTGCCTTGTCTTATGTCTTCTCTGAAGCATCTTTTCTGTCTCTCCCAGCAGGAACAAGTACACGTCAAAAAGCACTTCATCCTGGAAGCTATTTGCACATCAGCCTGAGCCCCAAGAAGTCCCTTTTTGCTAGCGACGGTCGTGCTGCTCAGGTGGGCTAAGAACTCATTTGGACTGAGGGTTTTTCTTTCTAACCTCCATTTCTTCTTCCAAAGCAGTGTGTTGCTTGCTTGAGAAGGAGGAAGTCCTCTTTGTAGAGCACTGTGGTGCGGTTGGCTTGGTGCATCGAGATGAGAGATGGCCACGCGGGATTTATGTGCTTTGGTTTAGGTTGAAGTATTACAGCCCCAAATTTAGTGTGATAATCTGGCATGAAATTTGCTTTGTAATTGTCCTGGATACTGTCTGACTTACTAGTGATTTTTATGTGTATTTTTATACCTCCTGGACCTGTAGTGTAAAAAGACATTAAGCAACTTGTGCGTGTGAATCATCTCCAAGGTAACTTAGTTATCAAAACATAGTATCTCAGTTGCTCAGAGTAACACTTTCCGCTTCTCTAATTGCACTTTTGCAATCTGGGTTGCTTATACTGCCGCTGTTCAAATTATTGTGTACAGGTGTACTCGGTAAGGACTTTCTAATTTACTTTTCCCAGTTGTAGCAATTAGTTATTATCTTTTCATTTTGATCCTGAGGCCTGTAAAATAAGTGACTAAATGTAAACAGAATCCTTGAAACTAAACTCTTCATGGCATTTACTCCTACTGATAATTTGAAGAGGCAGCTTGTGTTTTCTGTTGTCTGTGGCATAATTAATCTACTTGAATTATACTTGAATGGGAACTCTGATATCAGAAGGGGGTTTAGCAGCCTTGGAAGTGAGCAGCTTTTGAGTGAGGCAGCACTGAAGAGTTCCTGTATATTCTTACTCAGCTTGTTGGGAAAAGACTGGTACATTTGTGGCCAGAAATGGCTACGTACTTGTTTCCTTTCCTTCCCTCTCACAGACTTTTCTACTTTGCTCACACCTTTCACGTACCGTAACTTGGCAAAGCCAGGTTGTTTGCTGCTGTGTCTCTGTTCCAAACTGAGATGCTCCTACACCGTGCTAATGGTTGAGTGGCATCGGTCACACAAAACAGGCGTATCTACTGGAATGCAGGACAAAGTCTGGGTTGCTCTGTGTGCAGGTTTGGCATCCAGAGAGCCGTCTGTATGATCTACTGTATGCAGTGGGGTCCTGTAGGTTTCTTTACTTGGGACTCCATGCATTCTGGTTTTGCTTCTGCCTTTAGCAAGTAATTTCATTTCTCTCTCAAGGGGTTTTTTTCCATTGCTTCTTTTTGGGCGGAAATTTAGGGAATCCGTAGATGAAAAATACAATTTAATGGTATTTTTGTCATATGCAAGTAGGGCAAGCGGATGCTGCAGCATTCTTTCTTGAACAGGAAGGATGAGGACCTGCTAACTCTATTAGCTGTCCTATGTCCACTTCCCAAAAGCCCCTGTGCAAAAGGAGACCTGCATCGACAGATTTTGTGGCTTGAGCGAAGCTTCCTACAAAGCACTTTTATATCAGGCTCTCCGTACCCACGAGATGACTTGGCACTGGGGGGAGTGTTTCTGTTCCAAGTGGGTTAGCAGCGTGCACAGACCATCATTCAATGATATGAAGTCTTTGGTGGCAGCTCTGCTCTAAGTAGTTCTTGCCATCACTGGCCAGGAGCCGCTTGGTTGTGCTACCATGTTTTATGGAGTTTTGCCGTGAACTGGACAAGAGAGGTGATCTGGCATTACATGTAGTTGTTATATGGCTTGGAAAGTAATATTTAAAAGTTTTGCTGCACCTCTGATGTGTTTCACATCATGGCTTTTGCAATGTTGGATTGAGAAGCTGCAAGGGCAACAAAAAGAGGATTTAAGGCCCACTTAAACTAATTCTATTATTAGTTTAATAACACAAAGCCAAAGTTTAATAACACAAAGCCAAATTCTTTGTGTTATCAAGCCCTAACTGTGTCTGTAGCTCTCTTCTTTTCCTGCCCATCCTCTCCTGGGTGGCCCTACTAGTCGGGGAAGAGGAGGCTTTTGCAAAGTCAGGGTGTTGAGCTTGTGCGTTCAATAGCAGCCATGCCCCTGCATAGCTGGGGTGGCTTTAAAATACGAGGTGGTTTTAAACTGAATCCTGCTGTTTTGCATAGAACTTACTAGTGCCTTTATTCTCTGTGGGTAGTCTAAATGTCGTGCCCATATGCACTTTGGGGAGGGGGAGCTTTCTTGGTACACATTAGTTTTCTTTCTCGGCTAATGACCTGCTGCATTGCTAGCACAGTGCGTAGTATTAACCTTGCACATAAGTCACTTCCTTTTCCCTCTTAACTCGTTTTAGAAGACTTTGCTCTTGAATTTTGTAAATGGGGTGATAATTTCAAAGCAAACAGCTTCCAGTCCTTTCTTGCCAACTTTTGCCCACAAGGTATGCAAAGTAAACAGAGCAGTTAGGAAATTAGTTATGTACCTTCCCACCTAGTGCAAGGCATCCCAGGATGGTTTGTAGCTCTTTTTTTAAGTAATGAATAAAGAGAGAGAATGAGATTGGTACACCCAAGTTACATTTTAATGTATGGAGCCATTACACAGATCATTCATATTCTTAAGAAGCTTTAGGAAAACGTTGTAAAGTGTGAGGTTTTAAAAAATCTCCACTATTCATATATTGAATTGAAGTTGTTTTATTGCTTGCAGCAGAGGAAGAAAATGAAAATATCAAGGATGGGGTAAAAAGAAGTATAGATAACTTTTTTCAGAAATAAAAAATAGCTTTGAAGCAGACTTTACCTAAATATGAGGATTCTTACCTCTGTTAGGCTCTTGGGGGAAGGATTTCCAGGTGCTACCATGACATTTGTAGGTTTGATTTGGAAACCGTGGGTCTGCATGCTGGAATGGCAGGTGCACAACAGTCGCAGGGTACGATACCTGTAATAGGAAATGCAGATGCCATCACGGCCTGTTTATTCAAGGAGGCAAGTGGAGGCAACTATTAAAAAATGTGACTTTAAAAAGTTGACAAAGAAATGGTTAATGTTTAATATATTTAGCTCCAGCCTAGGTATTGAACAGCCTCTGCCAATTGAACAATAGGAAAATTTGTTAAATGTGAAAACTAGACCTCAGGTGATCAACCCTGAGGCTCAGCTACAAGGGAATGGCGTGGCTATAAAGAGAAATAACCATTATGTGATGTCCTCCAAATGAGAGAGGGCAGGTCCCGAGTGTACGAGGCTTGCAGGAATTCAAATCAGCAGTCGAGTTATAATCTAATGAGACTATGAGCACAAAAAACCCTTCCATTTAAAGCTCACATGGGTGCCAGCACAAATAGAAAGCTGAAGCCCCCATCCCAAAGGATGACCCTTCGTTAGCAAATTTACTCCCTTGGCATGCCTCGAAGGACAGTATCGTAATAACCCATAGTGGTTCTTCTTCACATGTTTCTAACTATTTCGTAAAAGTAGCTATATGCATGCAGTGCTCTCTACTCCTTTTCAGAAATAGGATCTCTGTTATTAAAAAAAGAAAAGTATATATAATATGTATAATATATTTTATAGATACAATTGATGTGTTTTTAAAGGAAAGTATGCTCCATCACATGAAAACTTTCCCTTCATGTTTCCCAAGTGAAGGTTTTGAAATTTGCTGAAAAGAGGGGTTTTTTAATAGAAATTCCTTGAGTACCATAAACGTTAACTCAAAACACCTGAAAGAATGTAACGTATCTGTCTTCTGGTGTATTTCAGTTGTACTTGTGCCAAATGCAGAGCAGCAAATTCGGCTGCAAGGGCATCGTTTGGCTGTACTTGTAGTCCCTAGAATGCATGAGCTTATTTGGTTTGTTTTTGTTTTTTTAAATATAGATTTAATGCTAAGCTCTTATGTTTACCTGAAGGGAGAGGAAATATTACAACTTGAGTAAATTTTTTTAGTCTTTTGTGTATGTGTGTGTGTATGTGTGTATATGTGTGTGTGTGTGTATATATATATATATGTATATATATATTAGCCACAAGGTGATGATGATATGTTCCTGGAATAATTTCTCTTTTAAATAGTTGTGCTTCAATAAAGCATGAGATCAAACATCCCAAAACGCACAATAACTTTTTTTTGCTCTTTATTTCAAATATACATCAATTGAGGTGACATTTATTTTTTCCCTGAGTGAAATTATGAATAACCCCTTTACAAACCTAAGAGAGATTAGGAGCGGAGGTAGCCTTCTGCTTAGCCTAACCCCCAAGAAGCAGACCCTGCTTTATGAGATTTGATTCAGCATCTGCTTTTTACCTGTGAAACCTTAATGAGGTTAAAGCTCTCCAGGTAAATACAATTACAAATGTGATGGAGATCGTACCAAAGCCAGGAGATCAGCAGTCCAGGAGCCTTGTGGCTGAGCTACAAATCATCAGAGTAACCTTCTGTTCAGTACATACCCATTTCCATTCTCCACCCATCTTCTGGGAAAGAAAAGGCAGCGGTAGTCAGTGGCACAGACTGTACCCTCCTGGTTTACCTTGTGCAAAGATCAGCAAACCAGGCAGGAATCCAGATTTTTTTTTTTTCTTTTTTTTTTGTCTTGTGAGTGGCTGTTTGAATGGCTTTCCTCTTGCTCCGTGGTCAGACAGAAGGCAACTTCTCTGTCACAGTTACAATAGCTCCTTTTTTTTTTTTTTTTTTTGCATAGTCTAAAGAAGTTTCTTTTCCTTCAGACTGTATACATTAAGTGTAGTGGGGACAGTGTGTTTATTTTTCATCCTTTCATCTGGAGAAACCTGGCAGCAGATTGCTGAGTGGTGGGAAGGTTGGCTAACAGGAGCGATCCTTGTGCCGCTTCATGTTATTTGGCTGTTTGAAGCAAGAGATAAAAAAGCCGGTGACATCTCAGTTGGGTTTTATCTCTTTGGCTGCACGTGTGAAAGTTTTGAGAATGCAGTAATATTTTACCTGTTTTTAATTTTATCTGTAAATATCTATGGCCTACTTTAAATAAGATGGACCCACGTACCTCAAACTGAATAGCTGATGACAAGAAAATCGGATTGCTTTCTTCAGGTGAGCAGGTTTGCAAACTCAAAACATTCAGAAAAGATGAATTAACTGAAGATGTGGAGATGGAGTACACCAGACCTCAAGCCACCTGTGAGCAGGGGGCAATCTTGAGAGGGAAATTCACTTTTTCCTTTGAATTGGAAAGAAAGGGGGGTTTGATCCCCTGTGAAGATGGCAGAAGCATGATGCTGTGTCCTCCTCCCACTTGGGAGTTGTTCCTCATCGTTAGATCTTTTTTCAGGAGAGGAGGTGGCTACTGTTTTACAGGACAGCAAAGTAAAGGACAGGGCTGTACATATTTTCCCAGGATCAGAACTGTGGATTTATTTCCCAGGCCTGGCAGATTCAGGAATAGAAATCATGTGTCCAAAGGCCTTTGTGCTCAGAGACCCTCAAGGGTCTCCTCTGGGCTGAAGAATGACCCTCAGGTGGTGGTTTGGACCTGTATTTTACATAAATTGTGTAACTTCGACTAATGAGAACACACTAAGATTACACTGAGTGCGTGTTTACGCAAGAGATTAAATTGTGAATCTGTACAACTGGGTCCAGTTAAAATAAAGTATCACCACAGCAGTCACGAGCAGAGACATGCAAAGGAAATCCTTTACCATCCTTCCTCAGGAGTGCTGCAAATGCCTTGCTGTTCCTGGAGTGCAAAATCATTCCTCCCTCCTAAAGAGCATCCAAACGCTTTTAATATTGACCGGGAGATTAAAAAAGCCCCAACAACTAAGCGTACAGCTTGGATCCTATTACTGTATTGAATGGCTATTAATATGGCTGCTGTGGGAAATGTGGTTGGAAAGGAAGCGTAGCTGCCTATAGCTGCAGCCTTTAGAGCTTCTAAAGTTTTAAAACGTTCCTGCTGCTTCCTCCCACGTCAGTGCTACCTGCCATCCTCTATTTGTATTTTGTACGTTGACTTGGGAGAAGATTTGATTTGACACTACAGCACAGCTTGAGGAACTGGCTGTACAGCATATTAATATCTGATCTTGTTTCATTAATATCAATTTCAGGCACGCATTCCAGAGGGGGTTAATATTAAGCTGTTGTTAACCGCAGCAATATTGTACAGATTCCTAGACCGAATGCACCAGCTGGTTTGCACTAAATTTTACAGTGCAGGAGACAAGAAACAGGCTTCCTCACAGAAAGGGAATGTGGCAGTGGAGGTCCTGGAAGCATGGGGAGGCTTTAGAAGCTGGGCGGGATGTCTCGCTTTCACACGAGAGGTCTGGCAAAGGCGAGGCAGGAGACCAGAGGGACGGCTGGTCTTGGCTGTGCTCTTCCCTTGCTTTCTGACCTTGCTCACCTTGGGTTCTTTGTCCTGATCCCACCTCAGCGCTCTTGTTGACTTGCGTTCGTCCCTCGCTGCAAGGTGCAAGCTTTTGGCCAGGCTGCGTTTCTGGGCTGGCTTGTGGCCGTCCGCCCCCCTCCCTGCACCCGCCTAAAGCAGAAGTGGTTCTGCGGCTGGAAGTTGGAGCGGACGTTGCAATGGCCTGATCTCCTGTGAGACCACCAAATGAGGTCATTAGACATTAGATTTTTTTATTTTTTTTTTTTTTTTCAGATATGCAGCCTTGGAAGAAGTGAATGAACCATATCCTCCTCTCTTTCTCCACTCTTTCCACCACATAAAATGGCATAATTAGGTAGCAGCTATATTGTTTTACAAATGCCTCTATGCGTGAAATTAGTGTGCTTCCAAAAAAAGCCCTGAAAAGGAACGACTGCGATGTTTGTTACAGTAAGTTAGGCCTGTGACATTCTATCCTCTGAGAAATATTCCTGCGTAGGATCTAGTTATCCAGTTCATCAACATGCGTAATTTCTTCCACTACTCGTGGCTTTGAGTTGCGATGGGATTTTGTGAAGATGTCTGCAGCAGAGTTTTATGTATTGAGCTGTACAAAAAGGAAAGGTTAAAAATTGTTGTTGCAGCAGCCGTGGAAAGCTATAGCATAAATGCTTGCTGCTTTAAAATATGAAAAAATGGTGTCTTTTAAATATCAAAGGGATTAGTATTAATCCAGCACTTGTGATTTTCTTAAATCATGCTATTTGCATAATAATACTCACCACCTGCTGTATCTTCAAAGTGCTTTTCAGACATTAACTAATTGGTCTTCGTAACACCCCTGTGATGCAAAGACCTGTTATTATCCCCACTCTGCAGATGTGGAAACCAAGACCCAGAACAGTTGAAGGAACTTGTTGGGCGCGGGGCTGAGACGGTGGCATCGCGGGCGCTGGGTCCCTATTGTCCTGTCCTCCCGGAGCTCCCGCTGGCGGCACTTCCAGGGGCAGCCGCGCTTTCTTCTTGCCTGCCTTTATTTAAGAACAAAAAAGGCACAGAGTTATTTCTTTGTGTCTTTGGAGGGATATTGTTGGGGGATGTTTGTTTGTTTGTTTTGATTTTGAGATTTTTTTTTTTTTTCTAAATGATTTTGCTCTGGGTTTTTAGTCGCCGAATAGTCAAAGACATGTAAGGCAGAAAAGCTTCTTGGAGCTCCTTGTTGTCCGTGCACCGCAGTGGTACTAGTTGAGAGCTTTTAAGCACATTTTTCTTCGTTCAGGACTCAGAGTGGTCTTGCTGTTAGGAACCTTTTGGTCCAATTTGCCTCTGCTTGTCAGAATAAGAAGGTACTAAAATGGGACGTGACGGGGTGAGTTGCCTGTCCTTATACAATTTCAATACCTACTCCCATCCCGCGCTGGCGGCGAGCGGCGGTGCCCGGGCGGCTGCCAGGAGAGTGGCTGGCATCCACAGCAAGTGATGCTCGGGCGGTGGGAGGTCAGGGCAGCGTGTTCCCTCCCCGTGGGACATCTGCCTCCCCGTTTTCCTTTGCCATGTGTCTGGGGGAGCCACGGGCGTGTGTTGTCCCAGCCCTCGGTTGTGCGGGTGACGTGTGGGTTCCCCCGGCCCCCGCTGCCTTCAGACCAGGGCTCAGTAAAACACCGGGTGGGCCTTGGTGAGTGTCGTGTCGTGGAGCAAAAATGGAGGACAGGCAGGTGCCACCCACCTGAGTCAAAGAACAGATACTAAAAACTCTTTCATGGGTTACAGTCTGAGGGGGAGTTTAAAATGGGGTATTAAAAAATACATTGCAGTTCCTTTAATCTGGCAGTGTCACTTTAATACTTAGTGCGAGGGCTTAATACCAAAGTGTATGGATTTGTTTTTACAGATGTTTCAGCAGCTTTATCTCCAAGCAGGAAAATAAATCTTGGTGGCGGAGCATTCGGAGTCCATCGGCGCAGGCTCATACTAAACCGTAGGAAAAGCCCGTGTCACGCCAGATTTCAGGAGATGATTTCGGATAGCGTACGGTTTCCAGGCACAGTTGCCCGGGCCCCCACGAGGGCTGCAGCATCGGTAAAGTGGCAGATTATGTCAACAGGTTAGGGACACGGTTACATATATTGACTTTAGTTATTTGGCTAAGCAGGGGGCCAGGCGAGGCGAGGAGTGGAAGCACAAGTCACTCTGAATTCCTTTGTACTCCGGCTGGGACAGATGGGCTGTAATCTCTCTTCGCAGCACAAATTCCAGGGTTTCCAGCCCCTCAGATGCTTGTGGGTTGTTGGCTTCTTTTCCCTTCCTCGAACGTCGTTTCCATACAGCCTGTGTTGGCCCAGGGCGCAAACAGACCTGGCTTCAGGTGAGCGTGTCGCTTCTCCCGTGATGTGCCCTCACGCAGTCTTACGGCACCTTCAGGTGGAAGGGATGAAAACAAAGAGTCCTGGGATGAAAACAAAGAGTCCCGGGATGAAACGCTGCTCGGAGCGGAAGGGGCAGCTCAGGAGAGGGAGGAGAGAGGGTGAAGGCCTGGTCAGGCTCCGGGTGACGCTTGGCTCAGTGCTGATTAATCTGCTAATGACGTGTTTGAAGATGGAGAAGCGGGATAAAGGGCGGACCACTTAGCAAGAGGCAGGGCTGGAAGCGCGGGGCAGGTCACGGCGGGCGACGCGAGCCGGGCAGGGTCTGGGGGCCGGGCTCGTCTTGCAGGAGGTGTCGTGCCAGCCCGCTGTGCTCCCCTGGCAGGGACGCCTGCGGCGCGGGGGAGGAGGGTTTGGCCGTGGGGTCCCCGGGGCTCCCAGCAGCCGTGGCGATGCCTCTCTGCCTCCTTCCCCGCTGGAAGGGTGGCCAAGGGTGCAACGGCTTGGGCTGTCACCTCGGACGTGGCTCTTAGCTCGGGGAGTACCTGAGGGAGGACACGACCGCAGCTGACTGCGGCGTTCTGGGGCTGGTGGCGAAGCAGAGGCTGAGCTTCCCTTTATCATGCTCCACAAATACTTTCTGGCCTCTGAAGGGACCAGAGCGAGTGGGAACTTTTAACCCATCTTCCCTTTCCTGCTTTTGCTGCTGAGGGTAAACGTAATTCTGGCATGATCTGTGGTCTACAACGTGGATGGTGATGCCCTGGCTTGTGAAATGGCACATCTGGAACGTCAAACGGGGGCATGCCCTCTCTCTCCTGAATTCTTTTTCATCTGAAACTACTGAAGTGTGGAGCTTCTCCGTGCCATGGATGGTAGATGTACCAAAAGGAGTCTGTTGAAGACTTCTTATTTTAACGTATTTCTTGTAATTAGGGCAAAAAGCTTGTAAACCCAAATTCATAACGTTTCTGCCCCCCTCCCTCGTAAATTAATCAAAGGAATAAATGTATTTTTGCCACTCAAATTTATGTTTGAGACATGGGATTAATTTTTTGAGCTTGATGTTTATGAAAGGACGCAGGGCTGTCTGCAGCGGTGAATGACATATGGCCAGCTGACACTTCTCCATAGCATCCCATCAAGAGGGCTTCATTTCTGGACTGCAGACAGCATCAGATGCAATTTATTCCTGGCCTCTGGATCAGCCAGTGCAAATTTTATTTTCTTTTTTCTTACTGTGGATACATACTCAGTTATTAGACTGAGAAAACTTGGGCACCTATCAAATGATTACTTTTCATCTCTCTTCTGCTGGGCTCTACCGAACTGTCAACTCATGGGAGAGGTCTCAGCAAACCCAGTTTATTTAAAAGAACTTTTAAAGGAATGGAAAACAGGTTCGGGGAGGGATCTGGAGAGGCCGTATACAGAGGCCATCCTCTGTCGTAAGGCAGAATCAGTTGTGGTTAAGCCGTTTGTTACAGATGCTTGTTGAACCTCTTCTCCAGACCTCTGCCGGGGAACACTTCGTACCTGTCTATTCCTTTGCTCAACTATTATTACAGTGAAGTTTTTCCTGGTGTTTATCCTGCAACTCCTGGATGCTATTTAGCACTCTTGTCTTTAATAGACATGGCAAATAGTTCATTCCCTTCCTCTGTGAATAATTCCTCTCTGTTTGTGTACTCAATAAAAGCTAAATCACTTGCCAATAATTCTTGGACTCTTGAAACAGTGAGAAAGCAAGCTTTCAAACTGTTTAAAGTTCTCTTCAGCAGTAACACTGCTTTGGTAATTTATACAGCCTTGAACTTGTTTGTGAGCTGACTCTATAGACTGTAACTGGCTAGGTTTGTTTAGTAAACTTTTTAAAACCTCTCACCTTTTAAAAAACAATTGTTTCCAGACTGGGGTTATAAACGGAGTTCTGTGCCTCTTGGTTAATTTTGCTATGAACAAAAATGCTAGTGTCTTCATTGAAGGGCCTGCCTTGCTTTGTACCGGCTGATTTACAATACAATGTGTAAATGTAGTAGCAGCCTGGAACAAAGGAGAGCCTGTTTATCCAAACAAATTTGAGGGTGAGGGTGAAGAGGTAAACTGCAGCCTGTTCACTGAACTGCAGCTTGAAAGCAGAATGAAACAACTATGCGGGAAACATGATGGGCAGAATGATCCCAGGGGGTTTTCAGTCTAGGGTCCCTGTGATGTTAGGGTAGCGCTGACCCAAGAAGCCAGGGCGAGCTGTTGGGGTGCCCAGGTGCGTCCTGGCATTTTGGAGGAGCTTTTCTGGCAAGTAAAGATTTGATTTTTTTTTTTTTTTTACCAATGTTTGTGCCCCGCTTGGAGCGGTTGTTCTTCTGTGGGTACTTGTGTGGAGTCCAATGTAACCTCTTGGCAGGTCTTGCCACAGTTCCTCTGTCTGCAGCGTTTCAGCCAATTGCTTCTACTTGTCCTGAATTAAAGCCAGCAAACACATTTCTCAGATTTGAGTATTCTGGGTATTTTAGCCTTATTGTTAAGCTTGTGTATTTCAGCTATAACAGCTAAGTCTATTAGCAAAGAGATTAAATTGTGTAGAAGTTATATTGCCTTGTCCAGACATGAAAAATAAATTGTTAGAAATGGGTGCCCGTCCAAGGCGCGATCGCTGCTGGAAAATAAGTTGGACAAAAGTACTCGCTGTGGTGCTTTGCTAAAAGGCCTGTGCCTTGCACGCTCACTTTTTGCGCTCCCTATGGATGAGTTCTCTACCTAATTACAAAAAACGTTACGGAGAATCACCTATTCAAACTCGTGTTGATAGCGCTTCCCAATGTTGGCTGTAAGGGTCTGGGTTGCTGAAAACTTACTTCCCCCACCCCGCCCCACTTCTGCTACTGTATAACAGTGATTTGCAGAGCAAGGAAGGTTGGATTTAGCTGGGAGGTGAATGAAGTGAACTCTTCTTTAACACAGCTCACCACCTTCTTGGCTCAGTCGCATCCTGCGTGCTGTGTAGTATTTACTGTCATATCGAGCTATGTGAAGTTTCATCTGTCCTTTGTTTTTCCTGATCATTAAGTACAAAATTCATTTCAGTTTTGCAGAGCTTTCTTCTAAACTTTCCTAAGTTATAAATTATGGCTTTTCTGAAATCTTCAGCCGTGCCTGTGGGAAGGACACTTTAATTTGGTTTAACAGTAGATGAGTAATCTAGCTACACATAGTGATTTTTCAGTTCAGCTGCAGCCAGCTTCTTGCTCCAACTGTTCCACTAAAATTTCAAAGGCAGCAATCAATTCCCAACCAGCCTTGTTTATCCTCCTCTTGATTTTTCTTGTTCTCTTCTTGGTCTATGACACTGAAAAGAGCATTATCTTTTAAAGCATGTGTGCTGTATTCCTGTTAATGGTTTTCAACACAATTTTGTTAAGTCAGGGTGCTGACCTGGTTTTGCTCCATTTGGTCCTTGCCTAGAATTTTATGACAGAGACTCAAATATTGCGTGCTTGCCATTTCAAAACAGATGAACAGCATCTCTTAAGGAAAGTATTTTAACTTCTCGTGTCTGTTTTGGTCCTTTCCGGTGTGAAACTGGGTCAGCGTTAGTTAAACTAGTTTATCTTGTTCTCTTGTTCTCCGTGTACCTGAATACAAAGTCAGGCTGAAAGCTCTCGCTTGGTGTGCAGCTTCACTCCGCAGCCATTTTATAGGGAACTGAACTTGAAACGCATCCTTTCAATGCCGGCCAGCTCTGTTCTGTGGATGGGTGGATGGACGGGACAGAGAGACGTAAGTTCTGACTCGTGCCTGCGAGCATGGGGTCAGCTGCGCTGCAGCCGGCAAGGAAGCTCCTGATTCAGGGAGCGGGCCGACCGGGCGAGGGAAGAGGGATTCCTTGATGGTGCGGGAGCTGCCGCCCCACGAGGTACCGGTGGGTCAGCAGATGGGGTGCGCCGCTCTCGAGAAGCTTGGTTTTATTCCTGTAATTAGTGGGTAAAGTTAATTTACTCCTGAGAACGTGTAAGAGGGAGGCTCAGTCTTCAGGGACTGCTGCCTGCTGAAGGCGGCGGGGCAGCTGTTTTGTTTTAAGCAGCTAAGTGTGGTGTGGACCGTTTCCTGATGGAAGGACAGAAACATCTTCATAGCTCTTGTTCTAAAAAGCTTTGAGAAGGCTGTGGGCGATGGGTCAGCCCATAAATGTTATTAATTTCATGTGGAGTGGCTAAACTTCCTGCTGACTTAGGTAATGTACCCACTGAGCTCGGATAAAAGGTTAGAGATGGCAATTACGGAAAAATCCTTTTCCGTTAAGCTTTTCTAAGCTTAACCAAGCCGCTGTCAATAATTACTCTTTTTTCCTCGCTATTGTGGACTGAGTGTAATCCAGACTTGGTTTATTTAATTTTTTTATTGCTTGAATGTGCACTCTCAAGCTACTTGGAGAATATCAAGCTACATTGGGTACACGCTGAGCAAATGCATTTGCTGGACATACCTGGTGTGTTAAGCAGTGAATAGATTTACAGTATGTTTGTAAGTGGCCGTAATTGGGTTGTGAAAGTGCGTGCTCTTGCGTTTTTATTTCTCCGGTTGTCTCTTAAGTTGAACAAGGCATCTTGCAGGGTGGCACTGGGATGGAGGAGGGGTTCAACCAGAAGGGCTAGAAATAGCAGCTGCTTGTTTATGCCAGGATTTTTATTCTCTCCTCTTCCTCCTCCTCCCTTTCTTAGGGGTAGTCTTATGTATTCCACCCACTCTCATTCCCTTCTGGTGAATGTGTGTGGATATGCTCCAGGACCATATGTGCTCGTAGATATATACTTCAAAGGAAACTCTAGACCGCCTAGTGAAGCTGTTTGAGTTTAGATGAGCCCTGAATTTGCCAACTGCTACAGCATTTCTTTTGAAGAACCATATGGCCATGCTGCCATTTCTTTCCTTCAGCACCTTTTCACACTGATGAACACCCTTAGCCCCCAAAGCAAGTAAGCTGCTGATATGCATACTCTGTATGAACTTAAGGAAGCTGAATTCCACCTCAAGGCATCAGCTCAGCTGGGCTTTTTGGTGGCCAGCTGACATGTTTTGGATCACATGAAGTATTCTCCCAGCAGTGAGGATAACATGAGGTTGTTTCTTTTTTTCCTCCTCCATGCACAACGATTTCTTTAGAGGATTTTCCCAAGCGGTTGTCCTGGAATGGCAGGCGCTTGCCCCAGCTGGTTCAGGGACACTGTCTTACTAACTTGTTATTTCTAGGTGCTGAGGGTTCTGGCTGCAGACCAGAAGGACCTTGGCCGTGTCTGCTCTGCTGGGGCTGTTCTTTGTTAGATGCCTACTTGGTGGCATCCATATCATTTGTGTGGTGTTAAAGTGAATATGCTAAACGTACTCTTGGTTGGGGAGTGCAGGGCATCTGGTGCGGATTTTGGGATCCTTTGCCTTCCAAAGAACAGAATTGCACAATAGCCGCTCCATTCCAGCAGCAGCAGCTGTTGCGCCTGCACCGTGTTCGAGTTAAATGTTTGCCAGGAGTTGTCCATTAAGTTTTCCAAGATGAAAGACTGATCTTTCATATGAAGGCATTTATTTTAAAAAGTATTCCTACCTATTTTTATGGATATTTGGCCCGCTACCTTTGAAAAATGAGTGATTGGACCTGGCAGATGCTTCAACGGACATTTATAGAGCATCTTTAACTTTATGTGCTCTAATCCATGGTGCTGATCATCATTAATTTATTTCTGTAGAAGCAAGTTTTGTATCCCAGACAGGCTGATCCTGTTTGTAGCTAGCTGGAGGTAAGGGAAGGAAAATAGTTGGAGTTTTCACAGGTGTTGCCATGCAGTCATGCATTCCCTTCTACAGCCTTCACACTTTGGTCAGCCATGAAATGCAGCATGTGAGGGCGTGCATGGAAACCATCAGCTAAAAAAACCCTCTCTCTCTGAATGTAGGGAATTGGTCATCTTAGGGATGAGCAGTCACGCTTGCTCGCCTCCTAAGACAGTGGCATGCAATTGCCTTTAGAGACTTGACAACAGCAAAAGAAAATTACTTCTCCCCCTCACCCTGCCTTTGGAAGAGCACGTTCTTGCTAGCCAGGCTGCTCATAAGCGAGCGGCTCTCTCTGTCTGTTATCCCCAAGGTGATCTGCCGGTGTGCTGGGGGGGCTTCGCGCCTCCCCGACCGCGTACTTGTGTCCCTGTTATCTGTGGCTGGTGGAGTGTTTGTGTTCGCAGGATCATTTGTTTGCAAATGATATCGTTTCTCCTGAGACTACATCTTCTGATGATGATCAATGGCTCAGTTACTTTTAATAAAGCTGAGGCAGTCAGACACAGGAATTCTTTTGAAGCTGTTGAGGCCTCGTCTGAGTCATATAATACCTTAAATGAAAACAGAGCAAATAGGAAATGTAGAAGCAGATGACAGGTGTTGGCAGGAGGGATGTTTAGGAAGTTTATAGCTTTCACGGCTTTCTTTTCTGCTCGGGGCAGATGATTGCTCTGCCTTTAGGCACAGAGAAGATGGTGGAGAAAAATGGCTAGCAGTGGCAGGAAGGTGGGTGATGGGTCTGACCTAACACGTCTTCCTTTTTCAGCACAGGCAAAGCTCCTCGTTCTGGTGGGCCAAGTTCAGCATTTGGTGCTGACGCCCTTGGTGCCGGGAGGGTGGTCACGGGACGGGGCTGGCTGGAGGCCAGGGCTCAGCAGCTCTGCTTCCCACAAGGGAGGGTCTCCTAGGACCTCCAGTAATGATTAGCTCCAAGATGCTCTGGCAGGCATTGAGTAGTTTTGGGACATGTTTAGAAGCGGACTCTGTAGTCTATAATACATATTCCTGTATGTTTCCATCTCCCCCAACCTCCCTACCTGTGAGTGTCCATACGATAATTTAACTTTTTTGCCAGTTCAGGCTGTACGCAGGCTTTTGTCGAGCTAACAAAGCAATGGTGCTTTTCTGCAGAGGTGGTAAAAGGGGATCTTTAGATATTATGATGGGAATAGGAATAGTTATGTAGGGGTGACTGCTGAGTGAGGATATCCCTACTATTCATTTTTCCAATAATATGAAACTTAAAGACAATACATTTACGTCCTTTAAAACTCTCCTAAGCAAAATAGCTCATCAGAGGTTCAAAAAAGATTAAGTCTGGGGGAAAAAATGAAGTAGAAGTACAATGTGTGTTGTGCTGGCTAGTTTGTTTTTGTAACCCTGGGCATGTGCTACTGTGCTGCAGAAGATGTGGGCTTTCCTTTCCCCGCTCACCTTCTGATCCCATCAGTCTCTAAGCTTTTTGAACTAGCACTTTACATGCTGTTAGCTCTTAACACCTTTCACTTCTCTGCTGTGCTGCTGCATGGTTAAACCGTTGACTGGCAATGCTATCGAGGCATGGCCGTGGCAAACGGCTTACTGTTTTGCTGTCAACTGGGTGCCACTTTCCATGGCATCTGACCACAGTTTGAGAGCCACTGCCCTGGTCCCGCTGGACTTGCACGCTCTTACACAACTAGTGAAGTGCATTGCTGGTTTTCCACCTTCAAGACGAGGTCTTACTGTGTGTGGGAAACTAGTCTAGGTATTGGCTCATACTAACCACTGTTGATAATAAAGTTAGGGGAAAGGTTGATGTGGGTTTTATTTCCTGAGATCAAAGAATCACACAGAATCACAGAATGATTGAGGTTTGGAAGGGACCTCTGGAGGTCATCTGGTCCAACTCTCGTGCTCAAGTAGGGCCTCCTAAAGCCAGGTGTCCAGGACCATGTCTAGATGGGTTTTGAATATATCCAAGAATGGGGACTCTGCAACCTTTCTGGGCAACCTGTGCCAGTGTTCGGTCATCCTCACTGTGAAAAAGTGTCTCCTGATGTTCAGAAGGAACCTCCTGTGTTTGTGCGCATTGCCTCTGGTCCTGTCACTCGGCTCCACTGAAAAAAGCCTAGCTCATCTCTTTATGCACCCTCCCTTCAGGTATTTATATCTATTGATAAGATCCGCCCTAAGCCTTCTCTTCACCAGGCTGAATAGTCCCAGCTCTCTTAGCCTTTCCTCATAGGAGAGGTGCTCCAGTCCCTTAATTATACTTGTAGCCCTTCATTGTACTCTCTCCAGTATGTCCATGTCTCTCTTGTATTGGGGAGCCCAGAACTGGGCACAGTACTCCCAAGTGTAGCCTCGCCTCTCTCAACTGGCTGGCAACACTTTGTCTAATGCATCCCAGGACACCATTAGCCTTCTCTGCAGCAAGGGCACATTGCTGGCTCATGTTCAACTTGGTGTCCATTAGGACCCCCAGCTCCTTTTCTGCTAAGCTGCTTCTCAGATGGGTGGCCCTCAGCATATACTGGTGCCCGGGGTTGTTCCTCTTCAGGTGCAGGACTTTGCAGTTCTCCTTGTTGAACTTCATGAGGTTCCTGTTGGCCCATTTCTCCAGCCAGCCAAGGTCCTTCTGGATGGCAGCATGACCTTTTGGCGTATCAGCCGCTCCTCCCAGTTTTGTGTCATCAGCAAAATTGCTGAGGGTACACTCTGCTCCATCATCCAGATCAGTGATGAAGATGTTGAACAGGACTGGACCCAGTATTGACCCCTGGGGTACACTGCTGGTCCCAGGCCTCCGACTCGACTTTACGCTGCTGATGTGTATGAGTTTTCTAGTGGCAGGATTTGAGCAGCAAAGAGGTGGGTTTAAAAAGCACCTTGACTGGCTTCTGCTGGGGAGCTGAAAGAAGCTGGTGTGAGTGAGATGTAGAGACACAGGGAGACGTGTGGCAATGTTTGCAAGAAGTCTTGCTTGACAGTTGGCAGGGAGCTTTCGGAGAGAGAGAGGTGTGTGTCTTGGGTGTTATTGCCAATTCGTATGTTTTTATCACTAGTCTTGAAAATAGTTTATCCTAAGCTTATATCTCCAGCTTCTGGAGTCAAAAGATCGAGGGAATGTCAGCATTTTCTTAAAAGATTGATAATCAACTTGTTCCCGGGATTAACTTGAGAAGGTATGGCAAGTTAAATCCGAGTGCTTAAAAAGGAAAGGTAAATAAAAACATGTGTTATTTGCCACTTGTGGACCTGAGATTGTCAGTATGGCTAGGGCCTGGCCTGCTCCGTAGCCTCCATAGCCTAGTGACGGGGTGGCTCGGCACGCACGCGGCGATGAAGGCTTGCCGCTGGCAGGGCGCGTGCAGTATGTTGGAGCATGCATCGAGCCAGTGAGGTTACCTCCCGGAGACTCCAATACGCTTGTAGTCGTCCTTTGTCTGCAAAAGTAGCCATCAGGCTGAGGGCTATTCCCCTTTCTTTCTGGGGCGGGGTCCAGTGGTTTCCATCCTGCCCCAGTTCCTCCTGCCCCTCTCCTTCCTTCTCCGCAGCTGGTGGGTGCTGCTTCCTCCCTGAGCTGATTCAGCTGATTCAGCTTCTGGCGTGGCTGCGCGCTGCGCCAGACCCGTGAGATGTTTTGATCTGGGGGTGATTTGTTTGGGGTGTTGTTTTTTTGTTTCTGTTTTTTAAGAACACGACGCTCTTTTGGAGGTTTTACTTTTAAACTCCGTGTGTGAACGAACGCGCGCCCAGCTCGCCTGTGGCTAGGCAAGCAGCTGAACCGGCGCAGAGGAAAGGTGTGGTAGCCCTCCTGGGCGGGCAGGGAGACGTGGGGGTGGCGGCAGGGGGAAGGAGGCAGCTCCCAAACCAGCTTTGCCACTGGAGGACTGGCAAGGTGCTGCGGCATCCTTCTCCAGGTGCTCGCTGCGCCTCCTGCCCCGTCCCCAGGTTGCTGCCCACTCGCTAAAAGCTGGTAAAACAGAGCCCAAGGGACCTCCCTGGGAGCCGGAGGGGGGCTATTCCTGTTCCTGCAGCTGTGTGGTGGCAGGGCTGCAGGCACAGCCCCACCCGCTGTACCCACAGAGCCCGATTGGGCCGGCGGCGAGCCGGGGATGTTGGCCCATGGAGGGAGGCTGCACAGTGACAGCCATGCTGCGCCGGGTGTCCCTTGTCCACCTTGTTCACACCGCTGTAGCTGAATTACTGTAGTCTTTTTCCTGGTCCAAAACAAAGCAATGAAGACTGGGCCATAGCTGCAAATATAGCGAGTCTTCTCGTGGGGTGTGAGTCGCAGGATCGGTGGAAATGGTTGTGCCGCGGTGGAGCTGGAGAAGGGTCAGAGCTAAAGGTGCTTGTACTCCGAATGAAACCTGTAGTGCCTGGGTCCCTCTCCAGTAACCTCATTTTTCCCTGCACTGGAGCTGAGTTTATCAGCCCTGGAAAAGGCATGGGCGTAAGCTGTGTTGTTATTGCCTTGCTAAGGAGCTTCTACTTAGGTATTAGTTTTTCCTGGCTCACCTTGGTGAGGCATCCTGCCTAACAGCTATGGAGAGCCTAGCCCTTACAAAAACTACCCATAACATCCTCTCTGAGCATCTGTTAGCTGTGTCCCAGTTGGCTTGAAGGATCTGTGTATTCACTGCTCGTGAGCAAAAGCTGTGTGAACCTGCCAAAATTATGCCCTTGGCTGCAAAGAGAAGAGGCACATGGAGTCCAATTACTGGCTCTAAGCAGTATAAAATAATGTTAAATAACTCCTGATTTTTAGATTTAATTAAAATGAAAGGCTGAATTGGCACAGCCACTTCTGAATTCTCAGCGAGGGGTAGGAGTTTGCAGCAGAAAGCGAGGTCTAGGGAAGAAACTTTGAAATCGTGTTAGTAGTGCTGGAAGACGGAGATCCAAAAATATTTGGCCTTGCTCACTGCACTGAACATGCTCCTGTTCATGGTTTTTGTTGCTTGTTCCCAAGTGACAATGACACATTCACTTAAGTCATGGGGGAAAAAAATCAGATTTCAAAGCAGCTGATTATGAATCATACCAAAAAAACCCAACCACCCTCTACTGGGGACATAAGAAAAATGTAGTTCAGCATTCACAGTCATGAGAAAGAAAGAAGTTTGGGGAAGTAGAGCACCTGAAGTAGCCTGCAAAGTCATCACCTATCGATAAAACTTGACAAGAGTGATTTCTGTCAGCATGTCAAAGTGTGTTTTGCAGTAATCTTCCTCTATTTCTACTGAGATTGCCTGGTCTGACTGACAGCTAGTTTGCTTGTTCATTCATGGGGTAATCTGTTTAGTCTCCTATGTCTGTATGAAGCTGAAGAAGAAATTGCAGGTAGATTTTTTTTTTTTTGTAGGGAGAGGTAGTCTTTCCTGCTCATCTCCATGTGTGGAAAAGTTGCAAGCTCTGTTCGAGGGGAAAAAAGAAAACCTCGGTTCTGCTAAAGTTTTTGGGATATTGCTGTAACACCTTTCTAATGAAGCTCTCATAGTGTGGCTGTGGAAGTCAGTCCCAGATGGGTCCTTGGCAAAAATGAATTTGGAGAATTCTCACAGCTTCTCTAAAAATTTATTTACCTGTGTTATGTGCTACTGATTTAGCTTCTTAAACCTGTTTTTTTATTCAAGATGGAAGAATTAACAATCCTCTGAGTATAATAAAAATTTTCCTAGCTTTTTGGACAGTGTTCTAAATATGGGGTTATAACTGCAGTAGTAAAGTTTTATGTTGATAGTGTTTAAATTATTGCAAGGAATTGCAAAGCTATATTGTGGTTGGACCTTTTGTTAAACAAAAAAAAAATTTTGAAGTACTTTGGCTTCCCTGAATTAAACGTTTTCTGAGAGAGAGACTGTAAAACCAATCCAACCTTGGAAATCCTGGCCTCTTTGCACTGACATGATGTTGAGCAACATTTGGGCAACTGCGTTTATGAAGTGACGTGGTTGAAAGCTGCAAACCCGTGTAATTATCTCCCTCTGGATGCACATGCTAAACTTTCATTGTTGCCACATCACTTAAACACAGTCTAAAGTCTAACTTCTTCCATGAATCTTGCAGTATTTCATGGGCTATTTTTTTGTTTAGGCACAGTTCCTCAGAGAGACACATTAGAAGTAATTCCAGCTTTCAATTAAATTCCTCCATGTAGCGAAAGACAAATAAAAAAAATAAATGTGCATAGCTGCTCAAAAATCATGAGAGGATAATCAAGCTGTATGGGAGGGGAAGGGGATGCTCCGTGTATATTTGGCTTTGTGTTTCTTTTTTTGTTTCTTTTCATGGGAAAAGTCATCTGAATCATTGCTCTGGAAGTATTGGGGGTTGGCACAACTACTGCAAACAATGGTACCAGTCACCAAAGCAAATAGTGCTCAAAACCCACTCCCATCAATTCCGTCATCATTTTCTGATGGGCTTAAGCTACAGCTGTCACCACCCTAAATGCAGGACAGATCCACATTTACTGGAGTTCATGGGAGTCCTTGTTCCCCCTGCCCCCAGTCCTTGTTAAGTGATGTGGGATCCTCAGTATTGGAAGTCCCTACTGTAGCGGGGAAATGATGCATCATTCGGGTTGACCGAGGTGTTACCGTGGACCAATTTAATGTGCACAAGGGTGTCCTATCCAAGGGGTCTACGCGTGACAACTTTATGCAATAGGTTCATAACATTGCTCCTGCCTATACCCCTATCCTCCAATTTTAGTGGGCTGAGGACATGCATCTTATTAGGTGCCACAACGAAGAGAAGCTTAGATGTCAGTTATTTTAAATAGTATGACTCATCCCTTATCCTTTTACCTTGTACTCGCTCCTTTCTCATGCCTTTGCTCCTCTTAGGCTCCAGATCATTAGCTTTGCTAAAACTGCTGTTGGTATCTTCAAGGCAGCTGGATCGCAGGGACTTGCCTTCACTGGACCAGACATGTCTCTTTGATAGTTGCCTGGCTCTGTTTGAAATGTCAGTTCTAAAAGGCTTTTCACACACACACACACACACACAAAAAGAAAAGATAAAATATTCTGGTAACAAGGCACAGGAGCTGGATGCCGCTCATGCAAGAGCTCTAAAGGAATAAAAATAAGAAATTGCTCCTGGTTTGCTGTCTGCTTAAATAAACTAGCAATATACCAATCTAGTGAGGGCTTCTGGGGTCATGCGGGGAGATTATCAGTAAATCTGTCTCCTGTACTAGGTAGTTTGGTAGAAATTGGAATAGGAATAGAAGTAGTAGATAACAGAAATATAATGCACAAGATTGGAGACAGCATGTCTTCTGTAAAGGGAGTTTGTTTCTTGTGAATCTGTGGAAGTTTTTGAAGGAAGATACTATATGGATACAGCAGTATCAAATACAAGCTGAAACCTTGTCAAAAACTCTTTGAAAATAAAAGCACAAGCTCTATTTCACAGAAATATGTTAGAACCACAGTTATCAGGGAATTAAAGAAAAAAGTCTTCTCACAAATGTCTAAGTGGTTAAAAATAAGAAACAAAGAACTGGAATACCTGATTAGCATTCGTGTTCTATACCAGCTATTGCTGGGATGAAGTTCTTCAAAGATCTTTGCTGTTGTCAGAGCTATTCAACATATTCATCAATGGTTTGATTTTAAGTAGATGACAGAACTTGTAGAGGATACCGAAAGTATTTACAATAATCTGACCCGAAGCTGTCTGAAATGACTTTCGGAGACTTTCAACACAGAGCTGGAAATACGGGCAAATGAAATTCAGTGTCAAGGAATGCGAGATAATGCATGGAGGAGGAAAGGAAATAATCTTCCTCTTGCTGAGTGGGTAAAAAACCCCAAAACCCACCCTCTTGGAGGTACAGTGGATAATTCATTGTAAATGTCAGTTCAGTGTGTGGTGGTGCTCAGTCAAGTAAATAGAACAAGAAGAAATATTGGGAGAGGAGTAGAGAACAAAATCAGAATTATCCCTGTGATGATACAGATCCACAAATATTTGCATCTTGGATGCTGTGGAGAGTTCTGGTCATCCCAACTCAAAACAAAAACAGAAGTAGAGAAGGAATAGAGAAGGGTAGGAGACCTTAGGGGTGAAAAAGATTGTGGCAACTTTCCTTAGAAGAAAGATTCTTCAGTTGGGGGGGAAAAAAAACAGGAGAGAAAATACGATGTAATTTAAAAGTACAGACGAGGAACAATACAATTATCAGACAGCAGGCTTAAATGAAAAGTAAGTCCAGCTCCCTGTTCTGCCGCTTCTGTTCAACACAAAGCTAAATCATGGAATTGCTGCAGGAAGCTTTTGGATGCCAATGATATGAAGAAGAGATTAGGCACATACACAGAAAATAAGGGCTTTGCTAAATTTTAAGCCTCGATGCAACTTAATTTAGAAAGTCCTGAAACCCATTTTCTTAGGAATCTGGGCAGGTGTTTGGGATGCAAAATGAATGATCTTCAGTAGCTTCTGCTGGCCATTGTTAAAATGGGGTTCATTTTGCCTGACTGTCTTCAACAAGACACCTGACTTCTAGCTTTGTACGGTTATTTAAGGCAATCTCTATTGTCAGGAGAGGGAGGGAAGGAGAGGCTGAGGTGATTCATGTGAGTCTGAGATAAGCACCTAAACTAGGGAAGCCAAATCGCCTCTGGGAGGGCTCGGTCTCCTTGAAAACAGAAATAACCTGATGACTAGTTTGGGCTGCTCTGCAAAAAGTGAGATGAAGTCTGTTCTTGGGGAAGGGCATTGGGCTAGAGGATGTTCCATCTGTGTTGTTATGATTGCTCTTGGGTTTCCAAACAAAAAAAGCTGTGCATTGAAGTAGGTGGGTATCACAGGCCATAATTCAAAATGGCTTAGCACAATCACGGTGGGTATGTTGGGCTGGCTTTCAAATATGTCTTGAGCTCATTCAGTAATGGGTGGTGAGGGGTGACTGCAGATGATCACGGGTGTGAAGAGGCGCTCCAGGCTAAGTGCCCAGATCTAGTAGGATCACCTTCTTCTTTTGCTTCCAGCCTCCAAACAGAGGTGGCATTGTCTGATGAGGGGCTCGAGGGAATGGAAACAAATCCTGCTGGAATAAGGGACAAACATTGTTACAGATTAACATTTAAGTATCTTTAATTAATGTAATTACTTTTCCTGAATTACACCCTACATTGAGTGCACTTCAGTACGTTCTGCTGGTGCCCAAGAGAATAAAATGTGATTAATTTCATAAAAAGTTGCTATCTTTAGGCTAGATGCAATAATAAATAGCTCTGCAGGTCTGTGCTGGGGGTTCCCGAGCTGAGCGCTGAGACACAGGTTTGATGGCATGAGTCAACTGAGGAGCCCACTGAGGAGCTCCGAACCAGTGTGCAAGTGAGGGAGCTGGAGGAGATCTAAGAGAAATTTGCCTTGCGCTTGGGGCAGGCTAGTTGGGCATCCATCATCCATGAGGGCAGCTCGCCTGACATATGATAACTTAATCATACGTCTGATTGTGGAGATTGCTTGCAGTGATAATAAATAAGGTAATGTGCTTTATTAAGGACCTGAAATTGGTACAGCACCTCTGTACAAGAGACTAGTTCCAAAGTAATGAAGCTCATCTATCTACTGGTACAAACATCTTTTCTGTGTTGCTGTACTGCCAGATGAAACAGTGGGATAATTCATCTTTTTTGGTGTTCTAGACAAGGTAGTAAACAGGTAAATGCCTCAGCTCAAATTTAAAAAGGGTAAACTTCAATTTTTTTTTTTTTTTTTAACCTTTGACTGCATCACTGCTTTTCTGTATAATAGCCCTCCAAAGTACGCGCCTGTCTGGTTTTTAAGTGAAGATTTCTAAATTACTACCAGATGCTTTAAAAATGACATAACCATGGGGTGAGCGTGATCCCAGGCTGCAGGGCGTGAAGGCATTAGTCACCGTGGGCATGCCTGCGGTGGAAGACAGGATTCCTCCGCTGGCCCACGGTATGACTGGTGGCCCAACACGCCCAGGGTTTTGTTGTTTCTTGCCTCTATCGCTAACTCCCTGCAAACCCTGTAAAAAACCCCCAAAAAACAAAAAAAACAACCTGCTGTATCGTGGGGGAGGGATTTCCTACTTAGCCTCATTTTGTACACCAGTTAATCAAGAGAGAAATTAAGAGCACGCTATCACCCAAAATTTTAATTGAATTGTTTAAATAGCAGTGTTGTGGGGGAGGATTTAAGATATGATATGCAAAAGGAAAAGTTGGATTTTTTTAAAAAAACCCCACACTTATCTGCTATCTCTTGTTCCCATTGCAAGGCCCATGTAACTCCATCGTACAGCTATTTCAAGAATGAGTGAAAAAGAACTACTGAAGCACCCAGGGGAGAAGGGAGTTGGGAGATTCAGTGCTTTTGAATTGCTGTCACAAACAATCTCATTTTGAAGTACTCTGTGGTACAAATATGATAGATATATCCCCGGTCAGCTGGCTTTTCGTCAGAAATTAAGACATTGAAACCTTCTCGTGATTCAATTTGCGGTGCAGAGGGGTGACCTGGAGAACGATCCGGGAGGAAAGAGAAGCCTTTTATGATGCAGGTATTTTCCAACAACTTAACAAAACTCAGCGCTAGAAGAATGTTCTGCACAATTTTCTGGGGTTACTTACTGTTTTCAAATACATACTCCCCTACTAAAAAAAAGATCCCCTTTTAAAATGTATTCTTATTTTTACATACTTTTTTTTATTTTTATTTATTTATTACAGTCCCTGTAATGTAAAACCCTTTATGCTGTAATTGCAAGTAGGCTTTTATTGCTGCTGCTGCCACCACTGATACAAAATGACTTAGACTCTGAAATGGGGGCCATGGGAGGCTTAGCTAGAAGCAAGCCTGAAATGTTTCTTTCTCTAAGAAAAAGCAACCTAACCTTTTTAATAGACAGATGCTTGACACATCATGAAAAAGCCAAATCTTGTACTTGGGGAATTATTTCTGAACACTGACAACCAATCAGCTCCGCAGCACTAAGGCAAAACTTCCTTCTCTGCCCCTTTTGGACATTTGAAAAAGGCATTTCAGATGTGCATAGCTGTGTGCAATTAGCTGGAGGATTGGCTGCTTGTGATTTTTGAATCATTCAGGAAAGTAACACCTGCTTGGTTTCTAAAATTGTACCTTCATGATACCACCACCTAGTAATTATTATTCTGAGTCATCAGCTAATGCTCATTACCACTTCATAGTAGCAGTATAATTAAAAATCCTATGTCGTATTCCAGCTATGATCAAGCTCGAAAGCTAAAGACATGACTTTAGAGAAGTTAGTTGCAGTATATTACTTGGTCTCTACTACATCTGTTCAATGGTTTCTGAACGCTCTTCAATTATTCCTGAACTAAAGTCCCATTTTTGGTTTTCCCGGTGCATCTTGAATATTAGTAAATGTTGCAAGGGAAGGAAGGCCAGAGCAACAAAGGCTGTCCATCCAAAAAGGGGTCTCTTGCATTGGCTCTGGGAGAGGCTGGGATCAGGTCTTGATGGAAATGAGCTCCTGCACTTGTTGCTTTGAAGGTCAGAGAGCACCTATGGAAGCAGTTGATCCCTGACCAAAAGGTGAGAGGTTGACTGGAAAAAAGCAGGAAAAAATCAAATGGTCTGTAGTGGTTAATTTTGAGTTGAACAAAGCACCTTGGGTTCTTTCTTCTGTTCAGATGCAGGTGAGCCCAAGATGTTGGTTTGCTTTAGTTTTTTTGTGAAGAAAATTGACTCTGGAGTAGCTAGTACTCTTTCCTCCGTAGTGTTTTCATCTACGAGGTGTGGGGCTGCCTGGGCTCGGGGAGTACCTTCAGCCTGAGCTGGGCAACTGATTGCAAGGGACAGTAGCCCACTCCAGCAGTCTGTCCTTTCTCTTTCCTTCCTTCCCCTGGCCCGAAAGGCATTTCTCTCTGTGAAGAGAAACAGTTCTGGTGGGTAGGAGAGAACAGGGGAACTGGTCGTTTAGTTTCTTGTTTGGGAGAGGAAAGACTGAACTTGGAAATTCTGTTCCAATTTAGGCAAAACAGAGATGATTTACACACAGATCCCCTGGTTTGATGGCTGCCAGAATAGCGCAAAGCATCAGGGACCTGAGAAACTTCTTATCAATCTTATCAAATCTGCCAAGCTCCTAAGAACAGCTTCGATTGGGTGGATTGGCTTCTCTGATCAAATCAACTCTAGGGAAAAGACATATCACCTATAAGCTGACACTTACAGACAACGATTGCCACCTCTTTATCAGTCTCGTTTTACCTTCTCTGGATAAATTAAATGGATTTGCTATAGTATCTGTCTTTAAGTCTAGTTCTTAAATAGAGCCTATCGCTTTCATCTGAGCTCTTACCTATTTAATGACTTTAGATGCAAGCAGTCGCTGTCAGGAGCAGATACATTTTAGGAAGAGCAATGCTGAACAACATGATTACGTCTCCCAGTTTAAACATGGTACTTTGATGCTATGTGTGTTGGAGTATCACATTTGCTCTCTCTCCAGTTCCCGAGAGATTGTGCTAGCGGGCAAACCACCGTGACCCTAATGTTCTTTTATGTTACTGTCTTCCAAATTACATTTTAACACTGTGACCTAAATTTTGGGTCTGCTTTTTGTGTGATCTTCTTTGGTTACAGTAATAATGTTGCTGTTCAATTGAGTCTATTGTACTGTATGAGCCACATCATCACACCTTTGAACTCAACTTGTCCCTTTGTGCAGGTCACATGAAAACTGATGGATTTATACCAGCACTGACTTCCTTAAATAGGACTTCCACATTCCTGGAAGATTTTGCTTCAGGTCTTGATTCCCATAAAGACTAGGGGAGCTGATATACCCAGCACTGAATGCCAATGGTCAAGAATTATGAACTGTTTAATCTGCTTTGTTGACTTGCATGGCATCTGTTTTTCAATAGAACTGTTTAGTTATAAGAGGCTAATACACACTTAGTTTGCTGAAGGACACCATATGCCTTCGTTAACCAGACTTATCAGGGTAGGATTTTCTGTGTAGGGTTATGGGTCTGATTTTCATAAAGCTATATTGACTGTTTTATTGAGGATTCTGTACCTTAATTCTGTATGGTCTCCATTTGCTAGCAACATTTAGGTTCTGTTGCTGGAGATCAGTGTTGACTTAAATGGCCTGCAGTTGCCACAGTGACCTTATTCACAGTTCCTAAATATTACTAAAATACTTCATTCTTTGTCCTCTAAAATGTTCTTAAAATGTGATATTTAACCAGTCTTCAACTCTGGTGGCTCCTTGGCCCACACTTCTAAAACTCACGGGAGCAAATTATTCGGCATTTTAACAAATGCCGTATAACAACTTCTGTAACTTGCTCAGAAAATGGTACCTGCCATCTTTCCAGTCTCAGCAAAACACTGCTGTGGTAGGGTGAGGGGGTGACAGACTCTTTGTCTCGGCACACTTGAAAGTCTTAGGTTCTCCAGCAGAAGGCTGGGGAGTGGGAAGCCACCACTGTAGTGTGGTGGCTTCACACATCTGAGCCAGGCCCAGCAGCCTGTGCTGTGCTAATGGCAGCTTCTGGGATCATTTGCTTCTCCGTTTTTCTGAAAGGTGACTGACGAGCATGTAACAGTGACCTAGTCACAGTCAGGGTGGCATATTTTGTTACTATTGCTATTGGTACCTGCAATTCCACCATAGTCTAATCTCACAGATGTGGTTTGATTTAACTTAATTTGAGGGTAATATCTTACAATATTGAGGGATATTTATGAAGCAAGTTCTTTGAAGCTCTTTCCTCCTGCTCTTAGCATCACTTAGTCTTGGTGGATGCCTTTTATCTTGAAACAGATTTCAGCTAGCCATTAAGAAAGCTGAATAGTGGTGCTATTTCAGTTGGCTCTGTGATATTTTGCTCTTGCATATTAACTTTGCTGTTCTGCTTCCTATTCTAGTTGTGTCTTAATGTTCTTGCACTGCTTGTGGCTGTTTATTTCATTTAGGGGTGTGTATGCTGGACAGGAGAGAGAAACCGAGTAGAAAGTTAGCTGAGGAAACCAGGTATCCATATATATATATATATATATATATTTATATATATATAAAAAAATGTTCATGATTTTTCCAACGATATCAGAACGGTGGTTCTTGCACAAAACGCTTGTGGTCTGTTCACAGCACAGGATCTCCCTGACCTCCAGTCCCTGTGGCAGGGATGCTCAGCTCTTTTCTGGTTTGTTTAGATGCTTGGCCACCTTGGAGCAGGGGCAAAGGAATGAACGGGAAAAGGAAAGGGGAGCCCTCGCCGGAGCAGTGGGAAGGGAGACTGCAGGCTGGGAAGCGAGTTTGTGGTTTGGGGAGGGATGGAGGGAGCTGGGAGGTGGCCGTGCTCTCCCCAAAGGAGATGAGGGGGCTGCTGCCTCTGCTCGTTTCTCTTCTCGGGCAGCAAAACTGCCCAGGTTTCCTGGTATGTTCCACCAAGGTTTTGCTGCAGCACTTTATTTCACTCCCTTTTTCAGTCTCTCCAGTTTCTTAATGGAGCTATAGCTGGGCCCTTCCCTAAAACAGTCAGAGGACTGGAATATGTCCCACTTTGACCCCCAAATCATCCCACATTTCAAACAGAAAGCACTCCATAGCAGCATGCATATTTTTAAGAAATCCATGATGGACATCTTACAAACAAGAGCTCTTTCAATTTGCAGTATACTTCTTTACTGAGAGAGCTAGGGCAGAGTACTTATTTCTCCTCCTTGCATGCAGAGCACTTGTTTTCTCTTACACCTTCCCGCATGAGCAAGGAACCTCTCCACTGACGAGGGTGCTCCTTTGAAGTAAACAGTAGTTTGCAAGGACAAGTCCTTATCCATATTGAGAGTCGGGGAGGGGGGGGTGAGTGGTGTATAAAAATACCTTTTTTTTTAATATATATATATATATAAAAAATATCCTATTATAGGAGAAAAAGTTATGTAAGAAAGAAATTCCATCTCAGCAGTCGTAACTTCAGGAGCTGTTGGGTGTTATTATTTCTTCTCAGAGAAACTTCCTGCAATGAGTTGTCCAGGCTTTTGGTCAGTGCTCATGTGACTAATAGTTGTATTTTATTTTTAGCTTTAGCTGACATAGTTACCAGGAATACTTGCATATTGAACCACCACAAGATGTTTTTTAAACGCCTGCTCTGCCATGTATGTACCAGTGCTATAGAACGACAGGCAGAACTGGGATGCAGGTGTACCAGGTTCCAGTCGTGTTCCAAACCTCACATCGTTTTGCGGTCTTGATATATAACTGTATCTTAAGCTTTCCCCTAAGTGTCTTTCTCCTGGTCATCCTAATGAGGATGGCTCCTGCTTCTGTTGCTCTGAGTGTTTGCATGGTTTCAGACAACTAAAATAAGTTGATTTATTATTTTACATGAAAATATAAAGAACTTTTACTTTTTTTTTTTAAAATCCATGTTTTTCAGGTGCCAGTTAACAGTGTGGCATAGAAGGATTGGTACAGCTGAAGAGGAAGCATATGGTAGCATAGGTGGGAATTTCTTAAGCCATGTTTGCTGCCTAAAAAGACTTAATGTAATGTATAGCTACTCCTTCAGTCACAGCACTTGATACCTGTTAAAGCCTTTAGAAGGACTGCAATTTTTTGCTGCCTTGCCTCATAAGGCTATTTTTTAAATAAGATTGTTTTCTGAAAGGTAGAAGTGAGAATTGCAGAAGAAATAAATGGTAACCATCAGCCACTGTAAATGGAAGAGTGTTACCTGGAATCTAAAAGAGAAATCCAGACAGTTGCCTCTCTGTCCCTGAGAAGCAGTCCAGTGAGTCTTAGTCCTATCATCATGGAGGTACAACTTGTAAAAATCAACTTATCTTCTACCACTTCCTTGTTGTGGGAAAGAGAGACTTGATTTTTAGCCCAAGTTGTATCTACTTCTTTGACCCCATTACCTCCTACAAAAAAAGCAATTTGTTTCTCCCTTTCTTCTCACTCTTCCATATCAGATCATTTGAGAGTTCAGCAGTTTCTCAGCTTAGCCCTGGTAGGCTAGGAATTAAAATCTCACTTATTCTGGATGGCCTGATGCTTTTCAGAGTCCACTCCGTTCACAAGCAATGAGGGTCCTGCAAGAAGTGTCTCTGAAGCTGGGGAGATGTTCAGCCAGTCCTTTGGCATAGGTGGCACATGAATTGGTTAGCGTAGGATCCCGCTTTTTGGAAGATGTAGAGAAAGGATGAGAGAATTTTGGAATTTTGCTTCTGGTGGCACATGAATCGATTAGCGGAGGATCCTGCTTTTTGGAAGACATAGAGAAAGGATGAGAGAATTTAGGAATTTTGCTCCTGGAGTGGGAGAAGTGTTGCTCAAGGCTGAGAGGTTGTAAGAGGTGATGAAGAAAAAAAATCATCTTCTCCCTGAATATAGGCAAAGAGCCCAGATTAGCCAAACAGCCTGAGACTTGAGGTGTTTTGAGCATGTCCTCTCTGAGATACCTCAAAGGGACCTGATCATCAGAAAAGGATGAGCATGCAGCCTCTGAAGCTGCTGCCCTCTGTTCTCTAGATCAAAAGATTATTTAATCTCTCTGAAAAACATCCAGTGCCTGCTTTGCATTTCAGCTGGTGCCCATACCAGGCAGAAAGGGAGCTGGCACTACCAGTAGTTAGACGCCGGCCCCCGGCTCTGCGTGCCAGCACGCCAGAACACCCGCTCGCTGCCTTCGGGGCAGCGCCCGCCTGTGCTTGTAGTGATTTCTGCCCCCCGCCCCGGTGCTTCACGGTGCACCTCCCGAGACCGCCAGGGTGAAAGGCTGGCTGTTGACTTGAATGCATCTTCTTGCTTTTATACCCTGCTTGGAGAATCTTTCTCTGGATCCTTCACTGTTATGTACGGATGCTCTGAGCATTCAAAAATGTATTCTTGTAACTCTGTGCCAGAAAGAAGTGCTAGTTCCGCTTTGCAGACGTAGAAATGGGAGGTTGAACGATGTGGCTCAGCCCTGGTTCCTCCTGGAGCTTGTGTGTCACGGCCCTAAACCATCACCATGCCTTGGCCTCGGTCCCCACGGGGCTGGATTGCAGAGAGGAGAATAAAATATGGAGGTGGCTGAGGAGGTAACTGGGGGCTAAGGAGAAGGGGATATGGCCATGTTTGTGTCACCATGGTGCTGTGCCAGCAGCTGCCTCGGCTCCCTGCTGCTGCTCAGCCGGGAGAGACGCCAGTGGGTGCCCAGCCCAGTGCTCACAGGCAGCTGCTTATCTTTCATGCTCTCCTGATCCGTCCTCACATGAAGCGTCATCCTCTGTACCGCGGGCGCTGGGCAGCTGCTCTCTGGCACGCCCAAGGTGGTGGTTTGCTTCCAGAGTTGTTGCGGCCAAAATCTGGCTTCCCCAGGGCATGCAGCCTGGGCAGGGTGTCATGTCCATCCCCTGCCTTTTCTTCCCCCCATAGGAACAATGTGGGCTGTAGTTTTAATAGTTTTTAAGTATTTTGGACTGTCCTAGAACTGGCAGCCTTTCTTACAGACTGATGGGCCTTGGGTGGTGAAAGGTTGGTTGATGCCATGCAAGTCTGGCACCCTAAAAAGGTGCCTCTTCGCACGATTTATCTGAAGAGGTTTTTGGAGACTGGCTGAAACCCCTCAATTCTTACAAAGTGCCAGTCTTTTAGGCTGGGCACTCATATGTCTCATCTTCCCAGGAGAAAGTCAGATGATCTTCAAGGTTTGGCTCCATAGTGAGAATTGGTTCTCCTGAAAGAAACGCACAGGTAGACCACTTTTTACCCTGTAGCAGAAGAAAGGTTCCTGGACCTCCTTCTGAACCTGGCCTTATAAACCTTACCCTGTGATAAAGCAAAGGCACTGGGCCTCCTGAATATCAACTTGAGTTTTAATTTATTTTCCAAAATCGCAAAAATTCTGGCATGTGTGTATTTTATGGTACTTTCTTCACAATCACCTGCTGACTGCATCTACACTGGCTTCTGGAAAAATCTAACTGGAGCTTACTTCTCATATGTTCAAGCCACCTCATTACCACAGGGAGCCACCTGAGAAATGTGTTAATGGCCGTATGCCAACATGCTCAGCTCTATAAAAACCGCTGAGATGAACCTGCTCTGACTGCTGAAAGCCAGAAACAACTACTCTCTTGTCTACACCAGGAGAACTACAGCTTGTTAATTTGCCATCGGCCAGCAGCTGCTCTCGGGCTGGCAGTGGTGGAACTGGTAAACGGAGCTCAGGCATATTTAACACTGTAATAAAACATAATTTAGAATTACAGAGCAGACTGGTAATGCTGCCTATTATCAAGGTTGTTTGACACTTGCCATTATAAGACTCTATTTTCAGCCGCTTACAAGTTTGCCAGATTTTAACAGCTTGCACTGAGATTTCTTTAACTCGCTGTTTGCCTCTTGCTGAATATTCTGTTATTGTTGTTTAAAAAGAAAACCCAGCAGTTAGCCAGAGCAGCTCAGCTGTTTCTAAGAAAGAGGACTGAGAAAATATCATGTTAGTCCTGTTAAATTTAGGTGACCTTTTCTTTTAACAGCTCAGAGGCAGGATTTGGCAAGAGGGGGGAGCCGCTGTCAGAGATGCTTGTGCTCTTTCTATGAATATTGACCAAAATAAGCTGAAGTGCAAGTCCTCAAAACGTTTCAGTTAACACCATCTAGCAGGTCTTTAATTGGTAGCAGCAAACCTCCCCAAGAGGTGATGCCTGTGGGCTGTGCGAGTCTGGCCCTTGCGGCGGGGAAGCCGGTTCCTGCCCAGGCCTGCACACGGGCGCCTGGGGACCTGTGGTGTCCAGCGTCCCCACGGCTCTCGACTGAGCCCGCGCCATACAGAGGAGGGAGCTGAAAGATTTAAATGGGGCAGAATGTGATAGTGACCATGAGAGCAATTTTTGTGTGCTTTGGAGAATTTTAAGGTATGTGCAATAGGCATGTGCAATATAGGTAGAGGTCCCTATAGATAATAGATGTGCATACACCTATACATTGTTCACGGTATGCGTTAATGCATTTCTTGTAACTGTCATGTGTTAAGCTACAAAATGCAAGCCAAAAATCAAATTTGTTAATAGTGCTTGTCAAGGGCTTCTCTTTTTTTCTGGGTATAATGGTAGAAATCAGATTATTATTGTAGAGCACTACATGCAATCAAAATTGAATTACTTTTGCTCTTGTTCACTGCAGGTTTTTCCCCAGCTATTTAGTTAGTCTTTGCTTTTCCATAAAGACACTGTTGAAGCTGGATGCTGCTCTTGCCTGTGTGGTACTGCAGGTGCTGGTGAGATTTTGATCCAGCCCTACAGAGACCCAAGTCCTCTCTTCCCCTGGCCACTGCCCATGGCTGGAGGGGAAGAGAAGGGGAAACACCTAAGCCCCTTTAGCCAAGCAAGGAAATCTGTCCTTGCTTTTAGTTATGCTGCCAGTCCACTGGTTACGGTAGCTACAGTCTAGCCACCAAAACTGCCTTATCCTTTCAGTTTTCTATTAGCCTACTCACATGGAAATTGCAGGAGCATCTCATGGCTTGTCTTGCAGAGCTCCTAAGATCTGCAGACTCAGCATCCCTGGGTTGGCATACAAGTAGCATTAGTCTTTACCTACTACATATCTACAGCTGCAAATAGTAGGGCAACTGAAAGCCTACACCAAAGAGCTCAGAGAATCATGAAATCAATTATGTTACTTATTTCCAGGCAAACTGGGTTACGATGGAGTTCAGCCATCCAAACACATGAGCTTACGGTTGGAGATCAGGCATGGCTGCAGAAAGACCACACTTAAATTTAAAAATAACATTTGAAAATTTAATTAAAACTCATACCTTCATTATGCACCTTCTCAGTGCATAATGATATCATGTTAAGACACTTTAAACCTAAGGCAATTTTCTGTTTTTATAGTCACAGTTTTTTAACAGGCAGTGTTTCCCCTGCTTCCCTGGTTGGCATGAGAAGCCCACACAGATAGAGGAAACTATGGAAAAAAGTAAATAGAATATAACTCAAAAGGCTGTCATACACATGTAGTTTAAAAGAAATGGTGCAAGATGTTTTCTCCTTTTTTTTCCTATCATCTGCTTTGTAAAACTATTCTCAGGCTGAAGGTGTATGGGAATCCTTTAATGACCCATCAATAAAACCACTTAGCAGAGCTGAATAGCAGCTGTGACAGGTGACCTTCTTTTCTTCAGAAGTGCTCTATTAGTTCTCATTATCTTACCTCTAGGTCACTTCTGGGGGCCTTTCAAGGCTCCTTCTTTTTCTCCTCTGAAATAAACTGTATTTCTCTCCATCTGGAGATGAGTCCATGTCGTTTGTTGGGGGAGTATGTCATTCACGGGAGATGCCTGTGGAAGCATACCTTACTTGCTACTTCGGAAGTGCTCTCATTGAAGAGGAAGCTGAGGCAGGGGAAGAAGGGCAGGCAGTGGGAAGAGATGCCCTGAGCGCAGTCGACTCAAATCGCATGGGGCAGCAAAATGCTTGTTCCTTGTCTAATTCTGCTCCATAATTGAGGCTGGTGGTGCCACCTCCCCAGGCATGTTTTGTAGAGCATCTGAAAATAATCTGCCCCTCCTTTGGCTACCACTCTGAAGCTCTTCCATTGCTTCAGTTTTTCTACAAAACCTATGAAGTCAAGAAATAACTGTTTGGGGCTCTCTTTTCTGTCTAGCAAAGGTGCTGCTGACCGGTTTCCAGGTTTGTCCCCAGCTGCTTAGGTGCTGCTTAGTTCTTCCCAGCTCTCTGATTTCTGGGATTAGAAGCAGCAAATAAATCCTTTCTGCTATGGTGCATTAACTAAGCTTCTGAAATTCATTGGTTTTATAGCTGCCAAACAAGAGGCTTTTTAAAAAGCCCTTGCATCAATATTGTTTTTATTCCTGTGACTTGTTTTGTGCAACTTGGATCTTTGCAATAATGCTGGTAGGTGGTAATGATGAATAAACAATCAAATCTGTTAGTAAAATGCTACATTTTGATCTGATTTGCTTGGAGATATTTGAAATGGATATGAAATCGGGCAGAATTGATGTGGAAGGGGAGGGAGAAAGAGACAGCTTTTTACTGAGGTATCTGTTTCTTTGAAGTAAACTGAAACGTTATGCTGCAGTATTGTGATCAGGACAGTGTAAGAATGTCCGTATTTCATGCTTTAATAGCAGCCTTTTCTTATCCAGTTTTGCTTTAGACATGAAAATACAGTTTCTGAGGCTTTATCAAGTAAAACAAGAAACTTTGCATGGAAAGAACTAAAAGTGAAGTTTCTGCAGACATGTTTTCTTTTTCTAAATGCTGACAAATAACTCCTGCCAAATGCTACATAAAGGAGAAGAAGAAACATATGGCAGTTCAACGGGAGTGAAAAGATGAGCTAATCCAGCATCCAACAAGTCTTTGGATGAGACTATAATACAACCAACCAGTCTTTATCATGCTTGATAGCACCACTATAATTAGGAGTCTGTCACCAGGTTCATAATGAACCCTTAGCCCTATTTTGTGGGGTTTATAATCTTGGTAGTAAGTCACTTTGGGTTGCAACTTGGCATACTGGAGCTCGCTGTGCAGAAGGCTCAAATCTAGCCTGTAGGTTTAAATAAACTGACTGTTAGAAGTTGGGGTGGTTGTGCCAATGGTGAGCTAGTTACGCTTATAATATGTCCTAAGTGTTTAAGGAGTCAGTGTCTAATGTGATTTATTTGCCTTTAGCATGAAAAATATGTGTGGTTCGGTATCCTGATGTGCTCTCTTACTGCCATGTAAGGAATCAAAAATGTAAGGAATCAAGATTTTTATTTTTTTTTTTCCCTCCTTTGGTTTTATGATCCCTACATCTGCCCTAGCAGAAGCTGCTGCTGTAGAGCTAGGGGCTAGCATTTGCTGTACTCTGCCTTAAAAATGTAAGAAAACTCATTCCTTACAAGTCAAGTTTTCAATCTTGGGGAGAAGTCTGGCAGACAAGCCAAAAATCCAGCCTGCTTCTTTCTCCCATCTTTCCCTCCATCTTGGAGGCTTAGTCGGCTGCTGGCAGAGGGACTGGCTGTGCAGAAGGTACCTCAAGTTGTGTATGCAGGCATGCAGTTAATTCTGAATAAAGGGGTTTAAGCTTCAGGAAGTGTCCATTTTTTTCTGAACCCAGAATTATTGCATATCTAATCCGAGGTACCAGAAGCTGCAAGAAGCCCTCTTTAACATACCTTTATTATGTGTTGTCCTCTCTCCCTTGCAGTGCTGGAGCTTCTCAGCACCTCAGGGTGTCCAGCGTAGCTGTTTGAGAACGTCCACAGGAGACAGGGCAGAGCTCTCCCAACAGCATCTCCTCTGCAGGATGTGCTCTTGTAATGAAAGGTCAAATATTTGTATGTTAAGGCTGTGGGTTCGGATTACAGCTAGATGCCTAATGAGATTTTCAGAAACGTTGAGGCTCCCCTGCAGCCTTGTGTGCCAGACTCTTTAAGAGTTTGTCTTAAAAAGCATAACTAAGCAACCTCAATAACTTGAACAAAACCTGAGTAGGTCAGTCCTGTCCCAGTATGATTCAACCTTCTGTCTTGTATGTGAAAGCAAAGGTGAACTGAGGTGTATCCAGTTCACATTTAATATACAGCAAATGTTAACTTTCCCTCCCAAACACTTCAGGGGAGGCTTTGATGTTCATTTGATGAAGGTGAATAGGTTGGGGGAGGATTAAAGTTCATGAAGTGCTGCAGTAGTCCTAACGCTGGGAGGACGGGCAGCCAAGTGGTGCCTCTGAAGCGTCGTCGTAGAGATTTAAAAACGACGCACACAAGTGCTGGAGACCAGGGAGGGGGGTGTATCTCATAACCTCACCACCCCTGCCGTACTGCTTCTGCGTGTCAGGAAGAGAAAGTCTGTGCTGCTTTTCTGACAAAGAGACCTCCCCAAAGCTCTCAATTCATAAATTAGCAGCTGTAGGCTGGCAGTCTCTTCAGAGGCCTATGCCAGGTTTTGCTTTCTCAAACGAGAGGCTGACCCATAAAGGCTGTGCCCGTAAACTCAAGAGTTGAGAAATCCCATCCCTTGAAGAGACCACATGCTGTTGGAGGCCATCGTGCCTTGCCTCTAGGTGAGATACTTCGAAACCCCATGGGAGCCAGAACTGCTGCCTCTTGCAGATCCCTTGGCCCCAAGCCCCCGATCCTGCTGTACGCCATTCACACCCTGCTGGCACCCTGCTGCCAACTCCTGACCTAGCTGGCCAGGGAGGACAATGGAAAGGAGAGAGTGGTGACATATGTGCCTCTATGCACACATATTCTTGGCTTCCTCACCTGTATCTGCTGGCAAGCACGTGGTAGGAAGCAGCTGCTGACATTACTAGTTGCATTACACTCTTCATTTGGGCCCTATGCTTTCCAGCAGGAGCCACAAAGCGTGGATTTGACCCAAACCATGATAGCCTTCTGCAGAAAGAAGGAGAGACCGTGTGAAGAACAAGGGACACAAGGCAGGCAGGGACCTCTGCTTGGCTGTTGGTGTGCAGAAGTGCAAGACCAGGGCTTCTTGCACGGGTGAGGCAGGACCTGGGCAGACACTGCATCTCGAGGTCATCTCTCTGGATGAATAGCTACTTGGAGTGGACATTACAAGGAAGCAGGTAGCATATTCTAGCATACCTGTAAACAGGCACACGTATAACCTCCAAGGGGAACATGGTGAATGAATAAGATTCATTCAGCCATCTTCAAAAAGCCACCAGTCACGCGGTGCATAGAAACTGCTCGTGGTAACAACTTTTGATATTGACACTAAAGACTGGTGTCTTGCAGATCAGTGCATGAGCATGGGGGACCTTTGTGAGTATGGTTTTGATCGTTAGAAAAAAACAAGCTGAGATACTCAATCAAGAATATAAAGCTGATCACAGAAGGAAGCCACTGTACAACAATCTCATTTAAAAGAAGGCTTTTTAAGATTTCCATTAATTAGAATACATCTGATCTCTTGGCTTCATCTTAATTTAGAGAGAAATATGGAAGCACCTTCCAATTTCTGTTTCACAGCAGAAGTCTGCGTAACCCTTCAACTCCTGGCATTTTCAAACTACTGTTTCAAACTACAAAAGGAAAAGTTGCAGTTGATGTGGAAAACACAATCTGTGTCTATAAAGTCTTCTGTTTTAAAATGCCCATTTTATATTCTCCTCCAGAAGGTGTGACAGTTCAGCTTATTATCAGGGCTTTTTTAAAATTTGCATTATTAAACATTTTTCTGTAAGAAAGCCCTAAAATGAAGAGGAAATCTTGCAGTGTTTTTCTTTTTTCTTTTTTTTTTTAATAGCTCTATCACAATTACTATCCTTTCTCTGTATATGTAATCCACAAAAATAGAGAGATATGCATATTTGATATTACCACTTCTTGGAACTTCAGAATTCATTAGCTGATGTTTAGCAGCAGCTTCCTCTTCTGTTGCAAACTGCTGCCGTGTAAGGCATCAGCCAATCTCAGATAAGCCTATTAAAAAAAGATCAATTCTCAAACAGCAAGGATAGAGTCTGGATGTTTATCTTCACTAAAACATATGAGCTGTTCCTCTCTTCAAATAAGAAAATTAGGTACAGGTACTTGTTTTTTTTTAAATATTTTGCTACCAAATATTACTTACAGAAAAATGGCCTTTGCACTTTCTCTTCGTGTGACCCATAGAACAAGTACTTTCAGAAAACTGTTTTTTTCTATTGCATTAATAGTCAAACTGTCATGCTTCAACTGTCAAACTACAAGGTTTCATTTTTACCTCACCCTTCTGGAGCTAATAATTTTTTTTTAATTGTCCAAAATATAATTTTGTGTAACGGTGGTGCTGTGGAGAATGAACCTTTCCCCTGTTTGTTCTCAAGCTTCTGAGTTCCAGTTTGAAAGTTCCCGGTTTTTGGCAGCTTCTGAGTTTGACAAAACTGTAGAGTTATGAACAAAACAGGTAGCAAAGCCAGCGATTTTCACCCCAATGGAGAACCTGGGCTGCACCCCGGGGGTCGGCGCTTCCAGGAGGCAGATGTTCAGGGGGAGGAGTGCTGTGCTGTCATTCCTGGCCCATGTCTGAGGACTAAATGCTGCCTATTCACTGTGCATTTTGTCTTGCTAGTAGATGCCAAAAGTTTTATTATTCACTCTTATTCCAAGTGCTCAGAGGGGAAAGCTATTATTTCTTCTGTTGCTAGCAGTTTAAGAGCTTTCAGTTCCCCATCCCTCTAGTACTTCCCCTGAGGCTTCAGAAGGGGAAGTCTCTGCTGCTCTGGTCCCCTCCTCAGCCCTTTCGAGCCCTCCTGCCTCGCCAGCCGCCTTCTCTTCTGTTTCTCAGCAGTTCCTGATGGGTCTTCCGAAGAGCAGCAGTCTATACTTGGCATGATTCTTGCCTTTTTCATTAGTGCCATTGGTAAACTCATCATGGAGCGGTTAAATTGCCTGTGCTTATTAATTTCATTCTGCTGTTCTTGATTGTAAGGAGCAGGAGACTATTGCTGTCTGTCTGCAAGCTCAGGAAGAGGCCACTGAGATACATTAGTCTCCACCTTATTTGAAAATACTGGTTTTTGCAAAACCAGAAATACCACAATTATTTTTAGCAGAACCCTTCATTTGCCAAAGTTGATGATTTAGGTTTTTCCATTTTCCCAGGATAAGATTATTTTTCAAACCCATTATACATTTATAGTTATAGACATCCATTTAAAAAATGAAATCACTGAGTAAGGAAGCGGAGGAGCCCTGCACTTACTCAGCATGCTGTGCAGACTGACTGTCGTAACGTGATGTGAGAAGCCAGCCTAAGAGTTTGCAGTGCTCTCTCCCCAGAATTTTTTCACAGTTTGGCTCCTTCACAGTACTTACTGCTTTCTGCTCACCAAAAGGAGGAGCTGGGAAGCATTTCTGGGTAAACAGAATTATTTTTCAGAAAGAGTTTTGCTTGCAAGAAAGGGAGACAGTTTTTACCTTTGCAGGCAAAAAAGAAAAAAGAGGAAGAAACAAGACCTCAGACCCGAGCAAAAGCAGACATTTAAAAGCGCTGTGGTGGATTGAATCAACACAACGTGTGTGTTTTGGATTTGTGCACACATGGTAAGAAAAACCAGCAAAAGTCTTCATGGGATTTTACTGAGTAGAAGTTAACAGAGATGCCAAATCCATTTATCATTTCTTTGGTTACGTGCCACTGTCCCTTATGACCTTCTCCAGCCTTGGAGCAGTGAGCACTTTCTCTCCCAGTAGATATGCTTGTTTTGTTTTTAACCACTTCCTCACCACTCCACTACTCGTATGTTTTGTGGCACCAGAATTTTTCCCTGTATAGGGGGCTAGGTGCATTGCTTTAAGAAATACAACTCTGGAGAGAGAACAGAATTGACCCAGGAGCAGCTTTGGTGGATTTGGTGTGAGAGGATGGTGTTTATGACAGGACTACTGGTACACAGGACTACTCAGGATCTACTCCCTTTTCCAACTAATAACTTCTGGTTTTTTTTGCCACCCCGTGCTTTCCCCACCCTGCTTTTTCCCCACCAACCCTTCCATTAGAAAGGGTAGGTTCCACAACCACCCATCTGTTTGTGGTCTACCTGAGGAAGCTGGTATAAGGTTAAGTTCTTCCATAGCCTCCTTATGCAGCCCCAGGGAAGGTATTGTGCCTCAGTTGCTCTGTCTGAAAGCACAGGCACTTCAGAACTTCCCTGCACTTCAGTTCATTGCTTCTGCAGTCATTCCCTTCCATCTACTGCTTGAAGATACAATACAACGTGTGCTGCCAGCACTCCCTGCCTGATGGTCAGAGAGTCTCCCCTTTGGTCATGCAGGAGGACATCTACTTTTATTTTTACTCTTCTCATCCTCTGAGCTGCAGGTGTTGAGATCAAGAGCTGTTGGGCAGATCACAGCTCCTCCTTCGACCACAACTGTCAGCTGTTCCCATGGTCAGAATTAGCAGGGATAGTTTAAATAGTGGGTCTTCACAGACATGGCTGTTTTTGACAGAAATGGGCAAGAGAGCATCATCCAAATGGCTCTGCTGGTGGCTTTGAAGGTTGGTAACTTCCATAGGAGTCCAGACAAGCACTGGGCTGAGGGCAGTCACTTCTTCGACTGGTATAGCTGGAGCTGGGAGTTTGTGTCTGGCCACAAGTTGGTGTCTGGCCACTAGTGCCTGTGATTTGCCTGATGGCAAATCATTTCTCTTAGGCTGTACTTGAAGAAGTTGGGTAAGAACATAGTCAAAGAAGTGTGTGCTTCAAACGTAAAGTTGTGTTGTGATGTGCATGCTTAGCTCTGTCATGTGGTCATGGGATCCAGGAGGATTTGTCGTGGCTGGTTGCCACAGTTTGCTCTCCGAGTGTTAAGAGAGCAGGTTATTTTAGAGAAGATGATCACAAGCTCACCTCAGTTTAGACCTTGGTGGGTGGAACACAGCAAGCATGTGGTTGGGCCTGACAACAAAACTCAATGCTATGAGAAGTTAATCTACACAACGTCAAAGTGATGCTTCCTGGAGAACCTCAAGATACAACAAATGCAGTTATCAACAGAGAACTAAGTCAGAGTAATGGCAGAAAAAGATCTGCTGGTCTTCTCATAGACTAGTTACACTAGGGTGCTTTTCCAGCATGGTACACGCATGTATGAGTATGGACTTGGAGGAGGACATGCGTCATGAAGCACTGTGAGCTGGAGGGCCACTTAAATGGTGATACCGCAGAAGGAGGCATTGGACCTTCTTCTGTATCCTTCATTAGCAAAACCAGAAGGAGAACTTTCAGCTTCTGTGGCTTCTCCTCTGTCCCCATTGAGGTTCACCACCACCTCAAACTATGCTTTTGTGGGACAAAATTTTTGACCCATGTCAGTATGTATATGTGTGTGAGATAAAACCATACACATACACACCCTTCCTTTGTACTCTTTTAATAGTTTTTCACAGAATTGACCCTGCCTATTTTTTTTCTCTCCATTTTTTTTTTGGAAGTCTTTTCCCGAGTTGGCTTGCTTCCACACAGCAGTGTGGCAGCATAGCTGATGGTGGGCTGTCAGCGAGGACACATCAGCAGTAGTGTAAGCAGAGAGTGCTGCCAGGACTTTGTTGTGAATCTTCAGCCCCATCTGTGTCTGTTAAGCTGTCTGTGTGCCTGTGCTCTAAACTAGGTCTGTGAAGTGCTACCACAAGCACTTCCACGGAAGGAGTGGTCACCTCTAGCAGAGGGTGTGGAGCGTGTAGGAACTAATCGCTGTAGGAGATGGGGAAGGACTGACAAACCCTCCAGGCAGCGCTGTCTTCAGAGGTTCCCTTCCATTGCAGTAATGCCCTAAAGGTCTGCTACCAGTCCTCTCAGTGCCGTGGTATAAGAGATAACCGTGCTCTCCTCTAAAGCGGACTGATAAAATCTGCTTCCATTGCACAAGGCCACATTGCTCCCTTTTGTGGAGAAGGAGCTGAGTTTCCCAGTGGGCCCTAGCTGTAATTTGCCTTTCTTGCTTTCAAAGGTGTCTGTCTATTTTGGAAAATCTTCATTTAGTCTTCGTTTCCCTTGGAGCCTGCCTTCAGACTCAACAACAACAAAAACCCATTGAGCAAGTGAAACTACAGGCTTGTTCTTTCCTTGATTTGTGGTGGTGTTTACCAAGGACTGACTTTGACTGACAGTCTCTCAACGGGAGAAAAACAGATCCACACTGAAATATGCTATTCTCCCAATTAGCTTAATGGGGAAAATGAGCTCCTTACATCTTTTCTTTCTCTCCCAGGTAAATCCATAATTAATAAAGTTTTGATACATTCTTCTGACCAATTGCTTGCATTCTTGAATCTGCTTCATCTCCTTCATTATGGTCAGGCTAATAAATCCCTTATTTTTGGAGAAGTAATTCAGAAGGCTGAATTTTGGTATTTTCTCTGGACCTTCATTTTCTGCCAAAATAACGTGTAGCCTTTGAAGTTACCATCAGCATAAGTTTGGCCTCTACAAACACCTATTTGAAATAAGAACTGCTGTTATCCAATGGATTGCTTTTGGATGGGTTTTTGGGTAATGGCACTAATATAGTTCAGTCTGATGTATGGTTAATAATGTCCATGGAATTCCAATATTTGAAATTTGGATCGAGAAAACAGAGCGGGAATTGACCTTGTCTGTCTGAGCTGTTCTCGGCCTGATGGTGCAATCTCCTATTGCCTTGTGAAACCATCACAGTTTCTAATGCAAACTTGGACACCACCACAGTAAAATTAAACCTCCTGACAATGTGCTTGCTTTTCTTAGGAACTGCTTAGACGCAGGAGGTAACAGGGCCTGCAGATAGCATAGTGGAGGGTTTCTAGCAGGATGGCACAGCTGCTCTGGGTGCATTGCCTGAACAGTTGTTTTCCAAGGCTCCCATTGCAGGGTCTGCCCTCGTTAGCACTAGGTAACTGCTGAGGCAGCACATGGTTGTGTGTTTTGGATCTGTTTCATGCCTTGTTCTCCAGAGGCAAGTCACTCTAGTTTGTAAAGATACCTCAAAATAGAGGCAGTTGCTGTCCAATGAACATGTGTTATTTGGCTTAACATATGAAAATATTAGCTAGGGTTTTCTTATGCCTGTTGGCAAAAAGGTGTTCTTTTAAAGAAATGCCAATAATAATAAGAGCTACTTCAAATAAGGTCTGAGTTTCTTGACTATGAGTGGGAAATTATGTAGATTACCAACCCTGAGAACCCTCTGATACTCAGTGTCATGATTAGAGGGTGTGAAAGTCTATTTGAGGACTTGGCTAATTTAAACTACTTGAGCTCCACAGCAAAATTACTTCAGGTAATGCTGGACAGCTGTGTTTTCTAGCAGAAAGGGCTCAATAAGTTACAGAAGACATAGTTTGTTTGCTGTTTGTGACCTTCTTTCATTTGGATGCAACGCTTGCACTAATGACTGTTTTTGAGGGTTTCGTGAGCGGATAGTTTTGCTAATTGTGTTCCAAGCTGAAGTTACGTGACTGAAGATTGAAGAGACATTTTCTTTTTGCTGTGTGGCATGGTCTGATTTGTTGGCCTTGGAAGATAAGTTGGCAGCTTTTTTAAAAGGAAAGTGTTTGAATTTTACACTCAGTTTAAGAATCTTTTGCTCTCTGTGTGTGCCTGTGCATATGATTTAAACCACATTTCTAGAATACACATGAAACAGATTTGCAGGCAAGGAGCATGCAATGTGTATGTGAATTGTAGTGTTATGGTTTTAACTGTGCATGTGTGTGTATATATATTATGTATTTTTATATATATATTACTGGATGCTAATTCATCTCACAAAGACTTACCACAACATCCTTAAGAACCACTGCTACTAGGCAAGTGTCATCCCTTGTGGCCCATCTAGCATTTGTGTTAAGAAGTTGTCTCTGCCATCTTCCAGAAATCTGCTTTCTGCAGCCTTTCCCTCCTTGAGCTTCAGAGAGTTCAAATCTCCCATGAGAACTAGGGTCTGTGGTCTGGAGACTTCCTTGAGTTGTTTACAGAAAATCTCATCTACTTCTTTACTGTGTGGTCTGCAATAACCCCATATCACAATGCCACCCTTATTGGTCTCTCTTCTCATGCCAATCCACAAATATTCACCCAGCCTATTGCCCATCCCATAAATGAGCTCCACACATCTGAGCGGCCCTTCTGTGTAAAGGGTAACAATTCTTCATTGCTCCGTTTTGTTAGATGGATCTCTCTAGTAGCCTTCATTCCTCAAGAGAGTCCCATGGTCATAAAAGCCAAGGTGCTGCCTGGGATACCAGTCATGCAGCCAGACATTTATTTGCAGGAATTGTCCACTCCTACCTGGGCTTTTCCCTTTTGCCTTTAGGATCAAGAGAGTCCCACCTGGACCCCCATCTTTGCCCACAGAGCTCTGTAGTGATTCTTTATGTATTCCAGATCTCCCATAGCAATGTCGTTGGTACCTACATGGATGAGCAACAAGGGGTGACAGTTGGAGGGACAGGTGATCTTCAGTTGCCTTTCTACATCATCCCAAATCTGGCACCCCACAAATAAAACTCCATGCTCCCCTGACAGCATCTTTGATCAGTAAATGGGTGCCTCTGAGCACTGGAGAACGGAATCTCCACCACTGTCACCTAGTCCCTCCTTGTCGTGCTCATGCTCAGTTCGGGCCTTGTGGGCCTTGAAACCCCACTTCATGGAGTTTGTTCCCCGTCCTGGGCTATTATGGCCCAGTACCAACCTGTCCATTCAGACCTGAGGGCAGAGAAGGAGTCTCTGTCCTGCCCCAGGAGCCCCAAGCTGCCAGCTGCTTGGGAGTCTCCATCTACCATGTGCCCACACGTAGCTTCTCAACATCCCTCCTTCCTCGCATTTGTGTGGCTTGGGCTCTTGCTTTTGCAAGACTATGAAGACCCTGTTTACCTCCCGTTCACCCTCTACTCTCCTCCTCCCACAGCCCCCTTACCTGACTGCCCAGTGCCCCCCAGGAAAGTGCAGTGCCGTGGGAGGCCATGGATGAGGCTGGGGTCACCGCCTCCCTCTGGGCTGCGGCTGCTGATTTGCTAGGGTGCTGTCTCCAGCCACTGCTTCTGGTCCAGAACCTGCTAATTCAGGTGGGAAGCGTGAAGTGCATAATGGCCCTGGGCTTCTTGTAGAGGAAGGAAAGGACACTAGGTGCTGCAGGTTCCCCATGGCACAGGGTTTTACTGGAGTCTCACCGGGACAGGAGGACGCAGCGCAGCTCTCCGGCAAAGGGGGCTGTGCTGGGCCAGCGGGACCTTGAGAGGAGAAACCCACCGGGTAGCCAAGCTTGACTTCTTGTAAGTAGTGTTTCAAAAGGCTAGTCCTGACAACGATGAGAAAAATCTTTCTTGCTTTCTTGTCTCCAGGCATCCTATTAACGGGTTTGCTGCAGTCAAGGCCTCAATTTCAAGAATATAAAAAACTGCAGGGTTGCTTTTTTGTTTTGTGTGTTCTTTCCCTCCAGGGTGTGGTAATATCTTTCCTGGACTACTTTTTTTCTTTTTTTTTTTTCTATTTTTTTCCTCAATGCCAAAAAAAAAACAGGTTCTCTAATTTTGATAAGTCACCTTTGCCATTAATAACCACCTTTGAGATAACTTTCTAAGCCACTTGAGAGCTCTCCCATGAAAGTCAGTAGTTCTTTTTGTTGTGCTGTTGTTTGGTTTTTTTTAAATTGTGGAGTGCATTTTCTTCATTCAAATACATACCTCAGCCTCATCAAAATATTAATAAGTAGGTTTTTATGCATAAGTATTTATTTCCAGACCCAATTTGCGGCTGTTATGGTTTGTTGGATCAGCGATTTCATTTTTTAATGAAAATTCTAAGGAGGTTTGATTATGAAATGCAATGTTTCGCAAAGAGCTATTAAGTTTTAATGTGTCAATATCTGCTTTTCTTTTAAATTACTTTTAAAACTTCATACCTGTTTAAAATTAGAGGAACTGCGGATAAATTAAAAGTCTGGGTGACAGGAGGCTTCTATCCCTGTAGCGACTTGAAAAAAATAATTAAAGAAATTACTTTTGAGTCAAATTCAGACTCACAAAAGGAAGCGATGCTCTGGAGTGACATGATTCCTTAGGTCTTTTCTGTGTTTAAAAAAGCCCTTTGACGAGGTTTGGGGGGGGACACGCATTTTACAAGCCAACGACTAAGTTTAGCCTTGCGGCCCTTCAGCGAGGCGGCTTGATGCGATCCTTCTAGCGCGGGAAAGGAATTTCAGCGGAATGGCGGCGTTGCCCAAAATCACACGGTGCGGCTGCCAGCGGGAAGTGGTGCTTGCAGCCTGTGCCCCATGGTTTCGTGTTTGAGCCAGCGCTCCCACATCAGCTCCCGCGAAGCTGGGGGGAGAGGAGGGAAGAGGGGGGTAAAATCCGTTGCTTATTTGGCCCTGCATAAGTTAGAAAGCCCCGTGCAACGTGGTGGAGGAAGACACGGGAACAGCATAGCTGTCGGTGAGAGCGCGTGCCTGCAAAGGTGGCGAGACAGTGGTTTACAGTTTGCTGACAAATGGCTTGGTTTCGATCCAGCTTAAAGCTGGAAACAAAACCGTAAGCTGCGAGTGAACCGGATCCTACAGCTGTTCACCAGATCTGGGCTTTTGTAGGGCCGCCCCCCCGCCATCCACTGCCAGAGCGGGGCTCCGGCAGCGCCTCGTCCCCAGGCAAGATTATTCAGCAGAATCCATTAGAAAACTGGCTTCACATTTGCCAGGGGTTTGTTGGCCCTAAGGCTGGCCTGTCTGAAAGGAAAACGTTGCTGGAAGATGTCTGGAGAGCCCCTGTCCCCGGGGTCGCCTGCTTGTTTGTCAGCGCTGGGAGAGGGAGGGAGAGCGGGAGAGGCCATTTTGTGTTGCACGGAGCTCTGTCCTCCAGCCCCTGGAAAGCGAAGGTGGGAGAGAAACGAGAGGAGAATGATCAACCTCAGCTGAAGTCCTGAGGTGTTTCCGACCTGGGTGTTCAGGTTAAAAATGGCATTATAGGTTTGCTTCAGGTACTCACATACATGTTTTATTGACTTTTTTTTCTTGGTCAGGAAGGCTGGGTGATCTCCATGTTAGTTTTGGCATCCTCTCAGCCACCTTCTGCTACTGACTCCTGCTGCCCCGAGGAGGTGGTCCTGCCCCGGTTCTTCCCTGTATCGCCTCCGGAGCTTGCCCGTCTGCACAGCGAGCCAGCTCAGCTGTCTCACGTGGCCAGAGACTCACCAAACCAAAGAAAATGAGTTTTTTGCTAGAGGAGCGAGTCGGATCGGTTTATTCCTGAGGGCCAGCTGCAGGGAGGAGCTGGGACCGCGTGGTGCACGTTGAGGAAGGGAGAAGGCTATGTGTGGGCAGAAGGTCACCCTGCCTGGCGGCGTGGATCAGCTGGGCTGGCCGGCTTGGAGCCATGCCCAAAGCGTTCCTTCTTGGGTATCCACCAAGAGGCAAACTCAGTGAAGCTTATCCTGTAGAAAGACCACGCTGACCTCTTTTTGCCTCTCTCATCTGTTTTTAAACGTGGGTTCTTTGATATAACTTTGGGGGACATTCTTTTCTTTCATGCAATTCTGTTAAAAGGGCCAGTCAAGCACAATAGGACAAATTGGTTTAGAAAATAAATTTCATTCATCCCGGTGCTCATAAAACCATTTGTGTTATAACCTGTAAAAATGAATGGATTGCAGAGAAGGTGTTCCTATTTCCTAATAATGCGAAGTGTAGCCACTGTCAGCACAGGTGATCCCTCACCCTAAAATATTAAAGCCAGGGCTATGGCAAATATTATTCTTCAACTCAGTAATTCTGTATCTCAGAGCAGCAGCTTGCACAAGTCGCTGACTATTGTAAATGCCCATGTCTTGCAGCAAAATGGATTTAAAAAAATATTATTGTACCTCACTTGGTCTGTTAATTAAAGTCAACAAAACTTAGAAAAATTACTTCAGGGAGAATAGAAGTCTTCTGTATCTGTGTGGGAGAAGAAAAAATGAAAGTGTATCACTTTGGGGATGTGATAGTTTGTTTCTTGGGCAGAACCTCTTGTGCTGGGAAGTCTTTCAAGGGGACTTCAGACTCCAGTTGGGTTACACGTTGTTCTGACATTGTACAGCAATTCAGTGTGAACGCCTGAAAACCTTTCCAGGTATTTAATGGGAAAGAAGCAAAATTCTGCGGCAGTGCTAGCCTTGTGCTGCTTAACAGTTAGGCTGGACTTTCAGTCTTCACCTGGCAATGACAAACAGGCTTGAACTGTGCATATTCACAGGGTGTTTTGTTAATCATCCTTTTCTAGCAAAGATTAAAGAGCTAGCCAGACCCTTGCAAGCTGCAGGAAGCATTTCTTGACTAACTGTGGCAGGAGTTAATGAATACTTTGTCTTCTATGGACACCGCTGTATAAAGAGGTAACAAGAGGGAACACCAAGCATGTCACCTTGACCATCTACTTACAGTAACTCAGCCAGCTGGTGACTAAAAGCCATCTACTTTTGGAGAGCACCAAGAGAAATGCGGTGGAATTTCATGCGGAATTGATGTAAGTCGTTACTGCTCCAGCTGTCAGCTATGTTTCTTTAGCAGAGATGGTTGAAGGAAATGAAGGTTGACTTCTCCCTGATCACTGTTCACAGCCTCACATGCTAACTTGTGCTGAAATGTGCTGGCCATCCTTTTCCAGAGATGGCAACCTCCAGCAGAAGGGCAGGATTGACAGTTTGGGGTGGCATCTGCCACCAGGCATGAACCGCTTGGGCTCGTGTGCCCAAACTGCATTGCTCTAAGGAGGCTGCTCTTCATGGTATCTCGCCAAGAACGTCACCAAAATTGTACAGATTGTACGCTCGCATAAGCATGCTGCTTACCAGGAATTACATCCTATAGCAGAAGGAATTGCCTCTTGCCTGGGGAGGCAAACTCCCGGCCGGGGTTCACGGGTGCGCATGTCTGGCCACACTGTCGTGGGCTCCCCTCTGGACTTCAGGAGGGGCAAGGGCATGTTTTAGCTCACCTCTTGAAAGAGTCCTTGCAGTATCTTCTTTTGTTTTGAAAGAACCCATCTGACATTTTGGTTTTCTTTCCTTATATTATGCTGTGTTCGCTGTTTTGAGGAGTTCAAAACTGGACTTTCTGGTGATGTTAACCTTTCTTCACATGTAAGGCAGAGTTTAAAATACTTCTGTTATCGGAGGTACTTTTCTCCTTATTCACAGAAGTAGAAGGAGGGGAAGGCTCTTCTGTCAGATCCATAAAATAATTTCAAGTCAGACAGGTTTTGAATCTTCTAGAAAACAAGAGGAATGTGTTGCTGTTAAAGGACTAGTTTCACTGGAGCTCTGCATGCGCTGCTGTCGGTCATTAAGGTTTTTGACTTCTTCAGGATCTGGTCCCTGGGAATAAACCATGAGGGATAGGCTTGGATAGATACCATCTGGCATTTTGAAGAGGCCTAACCATATAGGTTTCATGAGACAAAGTATTGTTTAATCTTAACGGAAATCATGCAACATGTAAGAGAAGAATTTACAAATAAAAATCCAATTAATACCTTTTTTTCGAGATTTGCCATTTCCTGTGAAATATTCAAGTCATTCCTGTCAGCTCTGGCAGAGGCATACCTTCATCTCCTGCAAATTACTGTCATGCATTTTAGGTGTCTTTGATTTGTGTCTTGATGGCTGGCAGTGCAGCCAAAGTTATGGAGATGACAGTTGCTTACCAAAACCCCTTTATAGCAATATGGTTTGTCAGCTTACTGTGAAGTTACTTACTGTTGTATTGTTTTGGTTTTCTGGTCGCTTCTTAGTATTTTATCCTAGTGTGGAAAATCTAAGTTACTTATTCATTGAAAATGTCAATATAGCTCCTATATCATTATCTTAATAACCTGGGTCAAATGCAAGACTCGTGCACTGCTACAGATCAGTCCCACCTTCCTGATAGCTCTCTGTCAGAGTGCATGGCCTTCACCCTCGGAAAATGCTGGGCAATTGAAAATTACTTTATTTCCATGCAATTTGCCTCTCTGAAATGGCTCTTGCTTTCTGCACCGTCACCCATTGCATACAGCTAAATGGACAAATGTGAAACTGTTGTGCGTATCAGTATGATGCACATGCCAGAACGTGTCATGTACAATCTGGAATTGCCAGCAGACATTTCTCTGCCCTTTTTCTGTTTGTTGATGGGTTTTCTGTGAGTATGTGTATTTGGGCTACAGGTATTATGTATGTTAATTTTTTTTTTCTAAACAGATCTAATGCAATATATTCATTCTGTTTTGAGTGGCTTCTCCTCCCTCCATTATATAAGCATGTAATAATAACTAAATAATAAATTTTATGACAAGTCAAATAAGTGTTGTTTAAAATTCTTATTTGAGAAAGTAGTCTCTGCAGGTGCTATATTTATCTTTAAAACTGTCAGTTGGCAGCATGAAGTAGAAATAAAAAAGCAAAAGTATGCATTTTTGAAAGAGGTTGAGGTACTGAAAATAATACTTCAGGAATAATTTTGTTTTAATAACCTTCATTCTTAGAAGAATTGCATCCTATAGTTCTTTGCCATTGCTGTGTGATTGTGGTGTTTGTTTTTTCTCAGAGGTAAGCATGGAGACCTTACGAATCTTTGCCTCACATTCACCACTTAAAAATAATACCAGTTGCTCTTAACTTATAGTAGGGTAAGGAAAAAAAGACTTGGTCCCAGAACTAATAAACAGTGGAAAATAGTCTGGAGAGGGATGAATGTTTCTGCTTTTTTTTTTTTTCCCCTTCAGCTCTTGGCAGAAAGCATGACTCTGATTTCTATGCATTTTTCCCCTCCCATTTTTCTTGCTGATGGCCATTAACAATGTTACTTCCATTATTCTGTTTGAATTAGTGTGCTTTCCTGAGAGAAGTTTCTTCTTCACATAGCAGTGTGTTTGAATATGTTTCTGGTCAAGGCAGGACCATATTTCTTCTGTTGAGCTTTTGGCTACCCTACAGCATTTGGGTTATGCTAAAAATTGAGTTTGTTGGAGGCCTTCTGAATCTAGAAAATAATCTGGTTATCTGAGCTGCAACCTAAAAGCAAACTCTTACAAGAAGAACTTTTATGAACATGTTGCTCTCAAATAGCAGAAATTACTTTGAAAGAATTTTAAGAAACCAGTTACCTTGACAGGATGAATGTATGGATTCTCTGACGTCTATTTTCATTAAAGTTAACTATGCAAGTCTGACCACTGCTTTCAAGAGGATCATTTCAGTCTTTGAACATTGGACTTCATTGAATGTTTCGGGCATGTGACATGGTAACACACATCATGATTCCCTGACCACCTTGCCATTTTCTATGCAGTCTCTCTTCAATACTAACCATGAATACGTGAGGTCAGATGGTTAATCCTTGCTCTTATTAGGACTGACTTTTGTGTTTGCTTTCCAAGGATACTACCTAGATTTATTTGGTGTTTAAGAATTGCTCGCAAACATATAAAAAGCTATTACCATGCAGATTTGGTATCCATGGCCTTCCATTTTTCTTGATTTCTTGGGCGCTCTGAGAACTGTAGCTATAGTTAAAATGCTGCAAACTATGGTAGAAACCTAAGGCTTACCTTTTAACCCAAGATTTGGCAGCGTTCTTCACAGCTATGTGAAGGCAGCCACATCGTGTAATACTGTCGTCTCATTAGATAATCAATTGACCAGATACATCATTACTTACAAATTCATTGTAGAGAAAAATCTCTTCTGATGCTGCTCTGTGGTTGAGCTGTGATACCTAACTTAAAATCAAGCAAGTGTGTATATATATATAGATGACTGACTTCTGAATGCAGGCCAGACAGAAGCAATTTGCACATTGAAATGTGACAGGCTCACAGTGTAGAATTTTAATCAATGAGACGTTTTAGCTCATCTCCATATATTATTTATGCCTGAAGACTAATATCAGATTGAAATATGGCAAACTTGCTCTTCCCAGAGGAGAATTTGGAGAGAATATGTAAAGACTGAGGGTGATGAGGTTAGGCACAGTGAGGAGCACTCTGCCCCATTACAGTGTTAATCAAACTGGTTGCTTATGGCAAAAAGTTTCTCTGTTACCACCTTTGGTGTAGTTTAAAGCTTCCAAAATACTGGCACGCTTCCAATTTCTCATGTTGGAATTGAATTCCAGACACAAGACTACTGTTGGGCCTGCAGTGCTTTGCTTTATGGAAATTAATTACTTCGCTGCTCTAATTTGTGAGGTTAACTGGCTGCTGTGTGGAATAGTTGCACTGTTCTTCACTGTGCTACTGGTGCCAAACAACTTTCCTTGCAGCCATCACCTTTGATAAGACCCTGATGAAAATATCACAGATCACCTCCCAGCAGAGTGTACATTACCCAAGTGCCCAGAGGGATATGTATTTTGCAACTGCAGAACATCGTTATCGTCTTGAAAGTGCCAGGACAACATCCTTGGACCGTCATTTATGTATAGGTATCACCACTCATCCCCAGTACTTCTAGTACGTGTCACATGAAACTTACAATTCAAGTTTGCTAAACTTAATCAACAAATACGAATTAAAATATCTGATAATAAAATGGAATTCTTATATACTGGAAAGAAATCTGTGTTCATAAAAGGAACATTGAGATCACTGGAAACTTCAAAGATGAATTTGAGGCAGAGAATGATTGACTTGTATTAATAGGGGGGGAAACTTTATTCCCAGCTGGAGAGGAAACAGCACTGGCAGAAAATCTTTGAAGCATTTGTTCATAACAGAACAATCTCGTCTTTGGGGTTCTGTTAAATGAATTGAAATCAGCCTCCTTTCTCTTAACATGCTGAATTAACAATAAGAGATTAACAGTATTGAGACAGAATTCTAAGAGTTCTGACTCGATTAGCTCTTTGTAACTGGATAAACTTTATTTTGGCCAGTGTTGAACAAGTAACTCATTATAAATAAGTAATTCAAAAGATGATGAAGGGGGTTTTGCTCATAAAAAGTTCAACTGCATTATTTAAATACATTCCATACATTTTTCTCTCCAGCAAGTGGGGAAGGAAGAAGAGGTGCCATGGCTGTTCTCTCTCTGAGAGTGGTTAGAAGTCTCTTAACTATCATTATAAATCCAGAAAAGGGGCAGAAGGACGAGGAGGTTCTCAAATTTCCAGATGCTTTACCTGAGAACTCAGGCTATTTCAGTCTTCAAAGAAAAGTAGGTTATAAATACGGAAACTGCAGAAACCATGCGTGCGGTTTGGCATTAGCAAGTAGAAAAAACTTGCTGGTGGTGTTTGTATTTATCGCAGTGAATAATTGATAATCATCAATAAATCACTTAGGCTGATGGCAAGCTTGAACCACCTTCAGGGATGCAGCTCCAAAGGTAACTTATACAATACCCAAAAGCCAGAGTGCGTGCGTGTGGAATTGCAGATGAATGTTGCTCCATCAGTGGATCAGCTGATGCTGTTTCTTGTTCAGATCATAGCCTGCACAACTGGTAGCATGGCCCATGAAAGAAATTATTATAATTGTCATCATAAAAATAATTTAACAATTCACTTTTTTTTATAGTCAGCAGTCCATAATGATTGGGTGTACTGTGTTATAAGCTGGTTAGCTCAAATACACATATTTGAAATGTAAGTAGGATTTTTAGGGGCTCATAACTTGTTATGCATTCAGATGTTTTTTTTAAACTGCATTAATACTTTACATAAGTCTTCACATACTGCTCCTTTGGGATTTAGAAAGACAGTAATTACATGGTAAACATACCATTATTGGAATCACTTGTTGCAGCTTAACAGTGTCCATGCAGATTTGTCACTTCTTTCTGAGGGATTATGTGAACTTAATTTTTGGGTTCTCAGTCTGCCGCCCATCACAATTGCTAAGCTCCACTGTAGAAACAGAAGGTAGTTTGAGTAATCGGTATCTGGTAAACTGTCTCTGTTAAATAGGTGACAGGTGCTGGAGAGATCTTGGTGATGCTGTCCTAGGAGTTTGTGGTGGGGTTTTCATAGATTATTTAAGACTTTTTTTTTTTCCCCTGTGTAGTCTGAAAGACTGCGGAGAACTGCAGTTTAGCAGTTCCGTTCTATGTATATTATCTCTGGGTCAGGATACTGCAAACGCTGAGACTAAGAGCAAGACAGCACACAAGTGGTCAAACATCTGAAAACAGGTGGAAAAGAATAAGGAAATAAGCACATAACATCTCTCTCCTTCATCACATCAGGTGTGAGTAAAATTATGTATCATCCTCTTATGACACAAGGGAAATACAAAATATTTAAGAGACGTTGTGAGAATACTGTAGTTGCAAAGGATATATTCAATAGGTTTTTTTTAATTGAAATAAATCAATTAATAAAATTCCCCCAAACCAAACATCTAAATTGGGCACTCCATGTGCCTGTTCTGTATTTGAGCATTCATTTTCCTTTCAAAAACGCAATTTGTGATTTGAACACAAATCAGAATAAATAATGAAGACATTTTTGGATGATGATGTTGGAAATTGTCATGCAAAAGTATCTGGAGCTCTAAGTTAATGACATTGTTTATGGAAATTATGAGAGAGTTTAGAATTAAAAACAAACAAACATGAGACAAAAATGAGAACAGTTGTATCAAAGATCTACGTAGTGAAGTATCTATATAGGTCAACTAACAAGCACAGGAGCCAGGAGTTGTATGGATGATCTCTCTATACACCTATCGTACGCCCCCCAGCTTATGACAACTGAAGATTGAGGGGTTTAGTGGATCAGAGATTGCACTGGGACTGTTCTGTTCGTTAGCTCTTGATGGACCTAGTTGTATGTTCTCCTAGTGAGCCCTTTCTACTTTTGACCTGTGACACAGCATGTAGCTGCATGGAGAGTCACCTTCTGACTTCTGATGACACGCTGGGTACCTTGTGACTTTTAATATTGTGAGATATGGTGAAAATATTTTTCTATTCCCTTTCTATAGACTACTTTGTTGTTGTTGTTGTTTGGCCTTGATCATATCCTTCTGCATCTCTTCTGCAGGTTTAACTGCTAGGCTATTTAGTCTCGTGTCTAAAGGTTTGCTGATACAAATCTCTCTGCCCTTGTTGCCCAAGTACATTTTTTAATCTTGTGGCCTTTTTCAGGACATGTAGCATATTTTGGGTAGTTAAATCTAGTTTAATATTTTGAGAAGGAGCAAGGTCACTATGTAGTATCTAGTTACTGTCTTGTTAGTAGATCCTGAGGCACCCCTCAAACTCTGCCTTTGCCTTCTGCAAATTTGCACTGGTCTAGTTGTTCTGGTGTGAATCCGGGTGAGGAAGCACTCCCTTTCATTGTATCCTAATCCTGTTTCTAATTTATTTCCAAGCCAGAAGGCAAGAAATGCTCTTCCCAAGGCACCTTGAGGGGGTGACTCTAAAAGGTGATGCCTGTTTATGTCCCCACCCAGTTAATGTGACAGAACTGCACAGAGAGTCAGATTTTTTCCTTCCTCCTCTCCCTTTGGCTTAGGGAGTTTGGGAAGAGTTACCACAGCTTGAAAGAAATTTGGGGCAGTTCTACGAGTGAGTAAGAGAATCCACGTGCTTGGAGCACAGCCCTGACCCTGTTTATCAGTGCGAAGCTGTAGCCATACCTCTGTCCTGTATCTGACTGCACAAAAGCCAGCTCTCAGGAATCTGTGCTCTTTTCTCCAAAACGTAATGTGGGGTGCCTGCTATTTATGGAAAAATATAGTGTGCCGCAGAGTAAAATAGACTGTGTTTTAATGTTTTGAAAACATGGATATGTCCTTTAACTGGATGTTGCAAGGGCTGCTGTTGAAGTGCTGTTACAGTGCAGGCTAGTTGGTATGCTGCATTTCAGATCCTGAAAATAGGTTTGTCCCACGCCTGAGAAGTTTCTGTGGTACTGGCTCATTGAGGGAGCTTGTAACTTTTTGTGAATTCAAGATGCTTCTTAGTATATTGTGAAACAGTAGGAATAATTTAAAATAATACTTGGAATTAAGGCTGCATAATCCTTATTTGATTAATGAGTTTTCCAAATTAGTAAAGTATCTACTGATATTCTTATGGTAAACTTGGTGTATTTTTGACTTGAAAAAAAATGGATTTTACTTTAAAACTGTAGTTCAGATCTGCCTCTGGATTTATCTTGGCTATCATAAAAACAAAGGCAGAAAGCTCTGTGTTTCTGTTTTAACGTTGCCATTGCCAACAAACTGATGAAAATCTGGATACACTTTTGGAACTTATGTTAGGAATACTTAAGTTAATTGTTACTGTTGTTAAAGCTATCCATAGCTGAACCCTTCTTATTGCTTTGCAGTTCTTGTAGATTTATCAGCGGTAGCTCATTTGAAATTTCACATTTGCTTGGGAACAAACCAGACTGAGAAAAATCCTATTGTCAGGCAACTCAGGACAATGAAAATCTCAGTCTGAGAAGTGATATTTAATTACTTACTGCCTAGACAAGCTTGTAAAACAAATTTAATTACGTGCAACAGACAAGCTGCTGACCTCCACTTAAAATCCTGTGTACATAGGGTGACCTGTGGGTCTGACCTGAGATTGAAAAGAAAAAAAAAAAAAAAAAAGGCCCAAGTTTCCTCTTGCATGCCACCAAAGAGCAGCTGCGCTCTGTACCCTCCCTGGGGAAGCAAATGCATTTGCTGCCAGCCCCACAGTCATGACAGAGAAGCCAAAAGAGAAATTTAACCAAGGTGAAGGTTGAGAAGAGTCAAAGTGCATCTGAGCACAGGAATACTGAGTTCAGTGTACTGATTGAATAGATATGCTACGCTCTATGTGCCAGTTCCTATGTTCAGATGCACCCCAAAATGTTAGTTGCCAGTGGCTTTATTTTCATCCAGTTGCAAAAAAAGCGTCCTACTGTTGAATTGTGGTGATGAAGATGGATAGTTTAACTGCTGACAGGCTCCCATGATGAAGAACTGAATTTAGGTCTCCAGGTGTCTTTGCAGGAGGGAGTGGGTTGTTCGTTCGTTTACCTCCATGCTACAGGATTGCACTGCAATCCATAAACATGCTTGCCCAGGCGGAGCATCTCTAAGGCACAAGCACAGTGCTCTCACCCAGAGCTTGCTGTAGGTTTGAAAAATGCAAACTAGACATGCAGTATCTTTTTAGGGAGCTAAGAAAGCAAATACATCCTGGGAAGGTCTTTGTGTACAGAAGCGGAACGAAAACCTTGCAATGAATGCCAAAGAACAGAAACGTCCCCCAGATAGTGGCCTGGGAAGGGGGAGAAGGGATTATGTCGTTGCAGATGCAGGGCTAGCAGTTGAGGTTGCAAACATGCTTCAGTGCTTTTTGCCTTTGCTTTTCGCTGTAGTTCTGCTTCCAGTCTCCTACGTAAGGCTCCAACTCCCAAACACGCGCAGATGCGGCTGGACAAGCTGCAGCATTTACCCCTCCCCGGCAGCAGCTTTGGCCCTGTGTTGGAAATGGCAGCCCACTAGCCTGGGCTGCGGAGAGGCCATCTCTGCTTTACAGCCTGGTGTGGAAACATCAACAGCCACCTATTGTGTTTTATGTTACGGTGTGGCACTTTGTCATAAGTGCTTGCCAACCTCAGTTGATACTGAATTAGTATATGCACCTTATAATTATATTTTGGCATGAAATTAGCCAGCAATATATGCCTTGCCTGAAAGATGAGCAGCTACTGGCCAATGTCTTAGATGTTTGCCTGTCCTTGTAACTGATTGAGTTCCAAGAATATGTATACACTGAGAAAGAGATACGGCCCTGTTAGGGTTATCATTGCTACTCCTAGAGTATCTATAATGCACATGTATGCACACAGGAAAACCAGATATAAATAGGTAGATACACATGAATATAGGAAACTGCAGTTTTTTCTTATAATCCTATATTGTATGTTTGTGTCCTTATATGTATGTTTTCCCTATAAAATACAAATTTGTTTTCCCCAGTATTAAACTGCTTGATCAAAACTCCTTACACGTCACTACTGAAGACTCAGATTGTATTGTGGAGAAACCAAATTGAACAATAAAATACTATTCCTCCCAGGAAAGTTAGGAAACTTTATAGATCATCTGCTGCAGAGATTGCTCATTTTTACGAGGGGGCAAGAATAGCTGTGATGTTACTTACTGAGGGAAAATAACAAATCCTTTTTTCACTGAAATGAACTTAGATGAATTTCCAGGGGGAAACAGTGCAGCAGAAATATAGTGCTACCATTTTTGAGAGCCATATATGACAGTCCAGTGTTATAGCTGAAAGTTGCTCTCCATATGTCCTGTCCTCTGTATAATTTTGGCATGCCTTTTGTTCCTCTCTCTTTGTAGTGGCTCTGCTTTAAATGAGCTCTGAAGAAAAATTTGCTGTCAAGTCTGGGAAAGATAATGCAACACCTTAATTTTCCATATTACAAAATGTTCTGAAATGCTTGCAGAGGGATCCCAGTTTGTGCATCGAGTCAGCTGGAGTAATTAGGGCATGATGCAATTGTTTCTTTATGGGCCTGAAGCCATTCCAAGAACCACGAAGGCTCATTCCTTGTTAAAGGTTGCTATAACCCTTGGCCAGGTGGGTGTCATGGGTTTTGTTCAAACTCTTTGAGCCCCATGACAAATGGGAGTCACAAGACCCCAAGTCACTCTGCTTAAGGACTGCAGCTCAACATGTCCCTCGCTGAATCTTTAGGAAGACCACTGTTCAAGGAATGTGATTTTGAGTTGGTTGTTTTTGCTACAGAAGGATATAAATACCATTCACAGTATTCTACTTGATGAATCAAAATCTGAAACTATTTATTTTGGCCGGCTTAATATGTTGTCATCCTCCCTCTTCCTTCTGGAAAATTTTGGCCTTTCTATGAGTTCAATTCCATGAGGAGCATCGTTTCTGAGAGCAGTAAAAATCTGCAAAGCTATCTTCACTCAGATTTTAGAAAGAAGTCAGTTATAAAGTCGGTGATTTGTGCTATGTGCTTCTTGTCATTAGGATGACAATAATTTTGCATATTTAAAGAATTTAATAAACTCTGTTCACAGACACACTTTAAATTTGGCTGTTACGCTTCTAAACGTTTGGTTGTCCTCTCTAAGGTAGCATGAACTATTGCTGGTCTTTCCCTCTGACTATTATGCAGAAATATTTTTGGAAATTGAAAGGTGCTTTAGGATTTTTTGGTTTGTTTTTACTTCAGAAGAGCTCAGAAGGGTTAATGGGGAGGTTTTTGCAGGTTGTCCGTATAGAAAATGTCCACGCACGTTTCATATCTTTTCTCAGAAACCTGCAATGATTATTTTAGGCTCTGCTTTCTTTCCTGAATATATTTATCAGCTAAAGACCACATGTTTGCTCTCTTTGCAGCTCCTTTCATGCCTTTGACTATTGAGGCATGGAAAAGATGTGTTATGGTAATCCAAATCCAGGTTCAGTATTAACCTATTTTGTCAACATTTCTGTTGTCTTCTGTATAGGTATTTATGCCGAATCTTCCATGTACAGAGTGGGAAGGTATTATCTCTCCTACCTTACAAACATAATTTCTATATTTTTATTTTTCCTTAAAAAGGCAGAGAAGACTTGTTGAACTTGTCTTCCCAAAGGTGTGAATGGCCAGTTCTTTAAAAATCATTTTGTAGCAGCAAGATGCAGGCATTTTTGTGCTCCCTCTGCGCACATCACTAGCTCAGAAAAAAACCTGACCTGAATAGGTATGTGCCAGAACTGTGTTGCCAAAGATTGGAGTTTGAATATTGGGTACAGATTGAGGTTTTTCACTGTCTGTTTTCTTTCTTTGTTCTAGTAATAAATATGAATTTGCTCTGATGTTCTTCATTACCTCTAGATTAGCCAAAAGCTTCTTTAACTACATAACTACTAGCAAACAATGGACATTGTATAGATTTATAATTAAATAAACACGTAAATTAAAACAGCTGAAGGTCTACATGAACTTCACATATAGAATATTCTGGCATGAAATATCTTTGTAGTAGCATTTCATCCTTTTTTATGTCATGCTCAAGGCAGATTCTCCAGCAGCAAGCCTGTATTTGTTATTGATTTTGTTTAATTTTCAACTTTGGACCCAAGCTGTTTAAACAGATTACTCCCTGTTTTTATCTGAGTCAACTTCCTCATGCTTTCATCAAAGCAAAAGAGATATTTGACTTCCTGTCTCCTAACACAGCATTACAAGAGTCATATGTTAAGTGACAGTGATGGATTCTATATCAGGGAATGGCCACTCTGTCAGCACGTAAGTCCCCTGTAGTAGTACCCTCGCAAAGACAAAAACATCTCATTCTTATTTATTTGGAGGGTATTTATCAGCATTCATTGCAATAGTTTTACTCTCTAACTGAAGCTAGTACATTCCAAACTAGATTAGGGGAGGGTATGTTTGAACTGGAGCAATAATGTGGAGGCATAATACGTTTGTATCCTGGCACTAATCCTGTACCTTAAGCAACAGTTTCTTTCTCTTTCCTGGTCACACAATATTTGTGAACTGGCAATAGGAGGACGCCTTCTCTTTAGACTGACTTGCAGTGTAGTTGTGAGAATTTAATAGTAACTAGCACCGACACAAGCTCTGGGCATACACAAGGTTTTCTAGTGGGAGCAAAATCTCCTTTTATGCTTGGCATCTTATTTGTAAGAAAAGATGGAGGTAGTGAGTTAACCAATTTCTCAATCAGCTAAATCTATGGAAAATACCTGGAAGACTCTGCAGGGAACATACAGAGATCCATCTATATTTATGTTTCAGTTCTCTGCAGGAATGGTTGGGTTATAGGTGTCAAATATGTGTTCCCTCAATCAGGGTAGCAGGTGAAGTCAATGTAGACAACATCAGATGCTTTGGGTATCGTACAGCATCGTCAGTGACTGTAGTGTTGGCAGATTGTGTCTGCATCTCTCGGCTCTCTTGGGCTTTGTGCTCCAGGCTGAGCAGGCAGAGGGGTAAAATACCTTCTGTAGGTTCTGAAGACAGTTTTTTCTAAAGAGGAACCACAGATATTTTCTGCCCTCATTTAAGTTGTGGAAAGAGGACTTCAAACTGTAGTGAATGACCGTTCCCAGACACAGTCTCAATTCACAGCTGAGCAGGCAGGGAAGCCCTTCCAGGTTTTCATGCAGGAGGCACAGGACTCTTGTGAGGGTACAGATGTATTAACTGCTTGTCACGGCCAGGCTTTTGTTCGCATTGTTGTCCTCCTGATCAGATGGTACTTTATATGGAGACCTCCGTGTCCTTAGCGTGGAGAGAGCAGCGGTGCAGGTGATCTTGGGCTGGCTGCACTAAACTCCAGAAGCCCACCACAAAGTTGTCCTCAAAATGTGGGTCAGGGATTCCTCCCAGAGAGGGTGACAAGGACAGGGCCCAACTGAAGGAGGGAAGTGCACAGAAACAGGAGCTGCCATAAACTCGTGAAGGCACTGGAATAAAACATTCTTGTCTGTTTAGATTTTTCATGTTAGCTGCTTAAAAAGAGCTGCTATAAATGATCAAGGCCTCTGTAACTATTGAAAGAATGTTTCTGGTATGGCTCAAAATTGAATACTCATTGGTTCTATTTCTGTAGGAAAAGCAGCACAAGGCTGAAATGGGTATACTAGTAAAAGGTGAGGTGCCCCAGCATTTGCTTAGCTGTGTATAGTCTAACGTCTGGAAACACTGCAGGCTTATTTGCAACCTACAGTAGCTCTACCTATACTTCTTCACTATAAAAATTCTGCTGCTTCATTTGTGTAATTATTGGCACCTATACATGTGCAATTACAAGTTATTTTTAATCATTATGTATTTCACAGGCAGGGTATGGATCAAAAAATTGTTAATCCTAGAATTAGAATATCAGTCCTAATGCGGATGCTGAATTGTCGTTTCTCTGTTAGTAGTCAGTATACGACCTGGGAAGTAGCTAAGCTTTCTGCTGGCCAAATTAGATCTGGTTAAGTTAATCACAAGTTACCTGGTTTATCCTCGATAGCATGTCTGTTTACTGAGTTCTGTGTATATGCTGAGAATGGGGAAAAAATGGACTCGCAGGCTTTTTGTGTTAGTATCAAGGACTGATACACTTTTGAGGTTTTAGCTTATACCATGTAATGGTATATAAAATAGGATCACAAATGGTGTTTATAATGATCTGAACAGGCTCACTCTGTGATATACAGCAACCTACCTACCCTTCTTTTTTTGTAAAAATATACCCCTAAGTCAAAGCCTTTCTGTAGCATAAATTCCTAGAATCTTATTAAAATCTGATCTCATTAAGTACACCATCAGTATTAAAATAGTGTATCCTAAATCTCAGTCATTTAGAAATGATCTGTGCCTGAAAAGATGAAATAAGAAACTCACCAATTAGTATAAATGTCTTAGTGGAGCAGAAAGTGACTTCAAAGAACTCAATTATATATCTGGGTTTTTTGATACATATCTTTTCTTTTTTTCTGAAGTAATTCAATTTGGAGACAACTTTTAAAACTTTTTTAGCATAATATTGGAACATCTGAAGTTCCTTTTATCACTTGTGTGCAAACCAAATGTAAGGGGAACATTTGAAACGTTTGAAAATATTTTAAAACAATCTGTTTAGTTTTTAAAGATTAAAGGATTGGAAGTGAAATGCAAAGTCTTAGTCTGCTTGTGCTCTTCTGCTGCACCTCTGTTTTCTTTTATGTGTGCTGTGGGCCGGTGTTTGATGCAGCATTTCATCATGTTACCCAAACCTTTTGGTATGGCAAGCCTTGCCATGAAACATCGTGTTTCGTGTGTGCGTCTGATGATCTCTGCTCACCTTTGGGACCATCTTGCGATCAGATGGGATCAAACAGTGCAACAGAGTCCAGTAAGCCTTGAATTCCCAACCTCCATCAAACTGGCAAGAAAACGAAGCCTCCAAGTCCTGCACAGAAAGCTCCCTCCGTCACGTGAGGAGCATCCCAGTCTCAGGCTGCTTTAGTCCCATGGCAGATTGTACCTCGGAGCAGCTGGCATTTCTAGCTTCGAGTCCTCCTTATTTGTGTTCTGCAACATCTGGCAACCAAAAATGTTTTAATAAAAAGTAACATTAGACTAGAGAGTCACATGCTGCATAAGGGATAGCTTGGAAAGAAAGCAAGTATAGTATCCTCTTGTGTGCAGCATCCCCGTGCTGCGGCCCAGTAACAGATGCAGCCTGTTTTTAAAGTTAGGTTATTTTGGTGATTTTTTTTTTTTTTTTTAAACACAGCGTTTCCTAGTTTCCACAGAAATTTAAGCAACACTGAGGCTTGTTTTGGCCATTCTGCAAGGGACACTGAGTAATTCCGACTTAAACCTTTTGACTATGCCACTGCATACTGATGATGTCAGTAGGACTTCTTACCGTCCTTTGGGTTTGCTGCTAGAGTGGGAAGTAAGCAGAGAGTGGTACATCAAAGCAAATGGTATATTTTTTGAAACACCATGTGTATGAATATTAGTGCGGCAGTGGTAGTTTCCATATTAAGTGCCAGCAAAAGTTTGAAAGAAAACACTGCACCTCAGAGCTGTAGGTCCAAAAAAATGCATGGTAAGGCAAAAAGATGAATGAACCGTTTAAATGGTGAGGGTTTAAGTGGGAAGTGGAGGGGGGGGCATAACTACAGTCTCATGCTCTGCTGTTGGAGCGGGCGAAAGCCCAGATGTATTTTAAAAAAGCACAAGTGACGGGGAAAAGGCTCTTTTCCATCTCATGCTGTATCAAATTCCTCCCTCCTTAGCTTTTTTTAATCCTCCAGCATTTTTAGAAATTGTTTTACGAAAACTGTAAATGTAATTATCTATAATGGGTATTTATTACAAACTTACACATAATTATGTAGTTTTCAAAGATAGGATAAAAGCCATTACTGAAATAAGAAAAAACACTTTTATATCACCTCTAATAATGTTTTCCACATCCCTCCATTTCAAAATAGAAGTGAATTGGATCAGTGTGAGGAAGCTGTTCATACTGGTTCCCAGCTGTGATGTGTCAGTGGAGATAAATTTCATGTCCTCGAACATTACCCTTTCCCAAGTACCAGTTCACACACACCTTAAATTTCAGTTTGCCAAAAACAAAGCTTTCCAAGGTGTTCATCTGCTCCCTCAGCGAGGTTTTGGGGTTTCGCAAAGTGTTTGTACAAGGAGGTTCAAGGCCCGTGTGACTAAATAAAAATAACCCCAGCTGTTGTAAATGGCAGCTTTTCTTTGCCTTGTTTTGTAGGAGCAGAGGTCAGGGATATACATTTATTTTCTTCGCCGGTGCAGGTTTTCAGTGCCCTGCCAGCCCTGTTTCTGTCCGCTGGCCAGCTGGGTCGTTAGCGGCTGATGGCCGAGGAGCAGAATTTGCCTTTCTGATCAGACCGGCCGTGCACCTTGCGGGAGCCTCCTGGAGCTGGAGAGGGGCAGCTGGAAGCCCAGCTCTCGTCCTTGGGTCACATTTTTAATAATATGTACAAAATCTGAGCAGGGTTTCATTCAGTCTGTAGTCTTGGAGCATATTAAATGTTGTTTCTGTCAGATTTATTTATCCCTCAGCCCAGAAGACTGGGAAGAGTGTCCTGCCTTTTCCCTCAAACCATCATGTTCAAGTTTTTATGTGGAGTTATAATGAAGCATTTTTGTGTAGGTGTGTTTTCTAGAAAGGCGAAAAAACCCCGTTTCTTTTTTTTTCTTTTTTCTTTTTTTTTTTCAATTTGTTGACCCTAGAAGCTGTTTTTGCAGACAAACTGCTTTTGCTTATTTGCTTCTGTAAAAGATATGTTTATGTGAGTGCTTGCATAGACCTTCTTGGTGACTACCACAGGGTAGGACCCTCTGTGCTTCTGCGACATGAACTGTACCTTGCAGAAGTTACCTCTGGGTCATTGTAATACTGGTTTTCTGTTAAATAACAAACTATGAAAAAAGTTCAAGTAAAATGCCTTCGGGAACCATAAATGACAAACTTCTCCGAATGTGGTTTATGAGAGCCTTGCAGGCCAATCTTCTAAAAGAAGCACCTGCAATCTGGCTTTATAGCTGATACACAACTAGTTGGCAGACAAAAACCTTGCTAGGATTTCAATTTACAACCTATGATACATTGGGTTCTTTCTTCCTTGTAATGCTTTAAACTGAAATTGAATTTTAAATTAACTTGACACTGTGCTGTTTTCAAGTCAGATAAATAACCATGTTCCTTTTCCCTCCGTCCATAATCTATTTCATATCTTACTATGAAAGTATTTCCTGAATTGATATTAATATTATATATTTGCCTGTCCTTACTTTCCTTAAGAAAAAAAAAAGTGAAACATAACTGTTTGGCTGTAAGAAATATTGTTTGCACTTTGACAATGATATGGTTTTGTAGTTTAGGAATTTTTCAGTTTTATTTCTGTTGTTCACTGTAAAAAGTTGTGTTTTATTTCTGTGTTTTTGCACATGTCTTTGATCAAACAGTGGCCTTCAGTTATGTTCTTTGAGCTACCATGCATGTAGGTAAGTTCCATTTGCTTTAATTCATCAGACGGCCATATTCTTCACTTCAGTACCCCATTTATACCTTCACAATGTTAATGAATCAGTGTCTCAAGTCCACAAACTATCATAGTTTGGGATTTTGGGGTTCTTTTTTATATATATTTTTGAATGTTTGTGTTTTTTTAAGCTGTTAGACCCACACTATACAGGTGTAAGTGCTTGTATAACACACCAGATAGTTATGAATGTGGTCAGTGGTGTCTTAATCTGACACCTGATAGCATACATCTTTTTTAGACTTGATACATAACACCACTGGGAAGAATATTATAAAAGAGCTGCCTTTAGAAAAAAAAGGTTTTTTCTAAGTATTTGTAAGGAGAAGTAAAAAAATACACACGTTTCTGAATATGCAATTATAGTGGAAAGAAAGACTTTTACAGTAGAATTGTGGGTTGTTTTTTTCCTAATTCTCACATTCATAAGTGAACAAAACTTTCTCCTAAAATTGTATCTGGAAGAGCTTATACTGAAGGACATACAATAGCATAACTTACATTTTGCCCAGCATGCCAGCATTGTACTTCTACTGTTCCTGGTAAAAAATGTGGCTAACAGCATGGGTCCTTATGTGTAACTTGAAGTAAGGTATGGGAGTACATCCCTCCCTCCCTTCTCCCCAGGAAGTTGTTCTCCAAACAGCTCCCATTTTGTACCATCCGGCCTCCTGCAGGGCATTAGCATTCCAGAAAGAGTTTCACCTGCCCTGAGGCTTTAATAGTGGTCAGGACAGGCAGAAGGACTTCATTACCAAGCACAATGAAGAAATATTTGGAATATTTCATTTCTGTGCGTGTACTAATGAAGGAGAAAAAAACCATCTCTACCTGAAACAGGACAAGAAGTTATGCAGACCTGCCCGACTCGGACAGAAATTCTCTTAGGCAAAGGAATGCCGGATGAAATGGGAAGGTTCTTCTTTGGTCAAATAAGAGTGAAATACCAGAGCCTTAGTTCGGTTGCTTTTCAGTGTCTCGTAGTCCCATCATCTCTCCTCTCCCTTTCCCACGGCTCCCCCAAGGTATTCAAATGGAAAAGCTTACACAAAGAAAGCATTCGGCAGCAGATGAGATTTCTTCTGATCAAAAGCATCTTGGTGTGCTCTGATCTTTCCCCAGAACTTAGCTAAATGTGCAGAAGAAGGACTCTTGCTCCTTTGCAGTTACGGGTCCTTTTGGCGGCCGTTGCATTGCACATTCTCGGGGCGTGCATCTGTGCGTATCTAGGCATATTTGTCTTGAGTCTCGGCCAGGATATATGCCAGAGAGATTAGACTTCATCTTTCATCCCGGGGAGAAGAGAGCCTAAATGGGTTTATCATGGGGTTTTCATTCACTCTGTCATTTCTCCCTTCTTTATAGTTCATTGCTAGACTTCTAATTTTTCCCGACAGCAGCACACACCCCTGCAGCTGGCCCTGCATAATGATTCCCTCCTCCTCGACTGACACAAGAGCGGATGCATAAACCTCCTGCCATCAGGGTGCCTCCTTCAGCAGACACTGCCCCTTCTCCCCCCTGGAAAAAGATCTGTCCCCTCCGCAGCACTCTCATTTACCACCTACTAGCTTTGCCCGCTGAGCCAAGATGCTGCCCATGACCATTATCCTGCCTATGCTAAACATCAGGAAATGGTTCTTTTGCGACTCATATACACCATTTTGTTTTCTTCTCCTAATGACAATTATTAGTGGAAATCAGAGTGCCTTTGGCAATTGTATTTGACGCGAACATTACACCGTACGGCAACCAGGTCCTGTGAAAAGCAAGAGCTGACTGATGGTTTGAATTAGGAGCTAGAGGATGAGAAGGACTGTCAGGAGCAGGAACTTTGACCAAAATATAGCTCTTTAGGAGGTCTTAAGTTAGAGATCCTCATGTTCTCTGAGGCACTGTATTAATTCAAAATGATTGCTTTGAACCATTGGGTAAGGGCAGCGCTGCCAAATCCAGGGCTTCCCAGCTGCTGAACTCATCCAGTGCATTGGCAGTTTATAAATCAGATGGGACTTGTGGACTGTTCACAAAGTATTGTTTGAAAATCTCTTCCTTAGCCCTCCATCCTCACCCATAGCAGTGGAATATAACAGCTGGCTAAAAATCAACACAAAAATGGTTTAAAAGGCCGCAGTCTCTGTTCCTGTCCCGAAGATGAAAGCAGGCACAGGATGAATGTGCAGTGTACGGGAAGAGCTTCGTCATCCTTTACCAGCAGTGAAGGGATAGGTAAAGGTCAACCCTCTTCCAAGAGTCTCTTCCACAAAATACTAGATTTCTGAAATAGGTATTTGGTGTCAGCAACGTGCTCACAGCCTGATATTCATAGTTGCTTTGAGAATTAAATGATGTTTTTCTTTAGCTACAAGTATGTGGCTATTTTCTCTGCTGCTGTCCTTATGATGATTCATATTGCAGTTATTTTAAAGGCACGGATAATCTACAGTTGTTTATATACAAACAGAATATGGCATTGGCTGCCAGAAAACAATCTCGCTAATATTTGGCTTGCTAGGTTGCCTCGTCATTTCATGTTTTGGCTATCAGAGAGAGCAAGCTTAACAGTAATTGAAAAGAGTTTCTTTCTTTCTGAGTGCGCTCAGAGCTAGTGATATTTTCTCCTCTGTAAATGCTGGCAATTGATTATAAAATGTCAGAGGTGTTAGCAGTGTCAGCGACCTTCATCTAGCCAGCTGGAATAATAGGCAGGACTTGCTTTAGCACACGCTGCAGTCGCTGATGGGTTTTGTTGCATCTGCAGCCAACTGTATCATTAACAAGGAAAAAAGGGTGGATGGAAGAGAGTGGATTGTAAACGTAGAGTGCTCAATCCACTAAATTTATGTGAAAAATGATCATTTTTTGTGTCCAATGCCATTTTGTACTCTTCATGATCTTCTAATTAAGCCTGGAGGATTGTGTATCCAGGCTTTGATTTGAGCAGTACCGGCTGTCCTCCTTCCAGAGAAGTGAACAAAACTTCCTCTCTCTGCCGCTGGGGACTAACTCATGAACTGATTTCTATTCCATTCCTTGGTTACTGCACGTTATTAGGAATCCCACTCTTGTGACTTCATGTGCAGAACCACATCCCTGCAGTGACCCGCCTGCCAGCTGCGCACCACGTATAGCTATTCCCAGGATGCTTAAATCTGACTTTCCATCTCAACTATTCCCACTTAACACAATGAGTTTTGAAGCAAACTATGGGGTTGTTGAAGGAAAAGCCTTCCATGTCTAACAACTCTGTTTGAGGCTAAGGCTTAGCTTTAAAACCAGTGATGGTGTTTATTTATTTGAAATCATTTTATTAGAATAAAGCAGTACATGTGATTCTTGATAAACAAAAGAAGAAATAATGTGTATCCCCTTGCTTGGTAGACCCATGTGAGTGGTTTTCTGAGGGGATTATCCCTTTCTTGCCTCAGTGTTCCTTTGTGGCAGTAGCAGTGATAAAGTCTGATGGCCAATGTGCTGGTTGGGGTTAGGAGAGAAGGTATCTGCAGTTCTTTGGAGAAGGGGGAAGGGAGAGGAGGGCAGAGATGATGAGAGTGTTAGACTTTGAAGAGCAACAGAAAGAAGGCTCTGTTGGACCTGCGTAGAACCTTCCAATCCCATATAGCATTCCTTCACATCAATGATGGAAAAAATATGTTTATTTTTTATTTTAATATCTCATCTTTATGATGTTTTAGGACTGAAATTCCTGCACTTTATTCCCCAGATAGCTGAAATTCCTGCACTTTATTCCCAGGATAGCTCGTCTATTAAATAATGTTTCTGTTCCTCTGTAATGAGAGCAGGTACATGGAGAAATGGAAAAAATATTTTTCTGCATTACACAAGTTTTTCTTGGTTTTAGTATTAATCAAGAAACACACATAGGCTTAAGGGTTTGGGGAGGGGGCGGGAATCATAAGAAAGTTTGTCTTCTGAGAGTCTCCTTGAAAAGTAAGCTTTTTACCGCTCGGTAAACCTGCCAGCCAGCCAAAAGGTTCGGCTCGTGGACGCGGTAGAGGCAGCCGGAGCTCAGGGTTGGGAGCTGGCTGTGTGATGCTCCACGAGAGATGTGGGCTTGTGCGTGACCTTGTGCCTTGGCAGAGGGAGGAGGCGTTCGCGGGAGGACCGTGCTGGCAGGGAGAGGTGTGGAGCGTGCAAGGGGTCCCGCTGCTTTCGCTGCAGATGGGTCTGATGGCTGCATGTGAGATGAGAGCTCAGGCTGATTCTGAAAACTGTGTCCTGATGTCAGAATTGCAGGTAGAAAATGTATTACTGTAAAGTTGGCAGTTCTTCTATAGTAAATACCAACACTTTTTTTTTCCCCCAAGCCCTTCCTTAGCGTTACCTAACAGAGGACTTAGGATACATACTCTTAGTTTTCTTACCGGGCTAGTTTTACCTAAATGTGTTAAATCCTTTCCGTTTGTGATATGTGAAAAACTACTTCTCCTAATACAAGATTAAAAATACCTTTTAAAGACTTTTTATATGTAAAATGCTTATAGCTTTGAACTATTGAAAGACTCCATGTTGGACAGGATGCATACAGTAAAAATGGTGGGAAACATGAAAAAAGGTTGGCTTGCGTTTCTGAGAGGTACAAACCAGCCTTTGCTCCCTTTGGAAAAAATAGGATAACTTGGGTTGGAAGGGACCACCGGGGTCATGTAGTCCAACACCCTGCTCAGATCAGGGCCAGTGAGATCAGGTTGCTCAGAACACATAACATATTTAGCAGTCTACAGAGCTCAAAACCTATGTATATGGTGGTGAGTTTCTTGGGATTTCTGAAAGGGAAAAAATTGAATTGTAATATATCTCTTTTGTCTTCACCTTTCAGAAGGGGGAAAAAAAAAGAGGGAGGTCGAGAGAAGAAGTCCTTTACTATGCATTTCCTTTTATTTTTAGATGGAAATAAAAATTTGATCAGGCTAAACCTTACTTTCCATACTCAATTATTCTCCAGAAAGTTGAAATAAGTATGGATGTAGTCTTTTCGAGAATAAGCCCCAAGAAGTTAATTTCTGAAGGGAAAGTGCAAGGTGACATTGCTTTTGAAAATCGAGCCTTAATAGAGGGCTTCATTTAGGCATCCATCCTTGAAAATGGATGGTGAACTATGTAAGGGTTGGGATGGAAAGGGGAAAAAAGGAGATGCAAGAGAACGATAGTAGGTGAAAGCACAAGGTAATTTAAATCCTTGGTTAACACCCCTGTTTGAAATTAGCACTGGTTGATTTGGTCACCCCACCACTGGCAGCTCAAAGTCAAATTCTTACCATAAAGTGTTCTTGCCACAGATTGGGCTTGAGTAAGTTTGTCAGGGGTCTACCGTTACTTATAGAAAAGAGGCCCCGCCAAGGCAGAGATAGGATGTTTTGTAAATACCTTTCTAATGCTTTGCACGTCCTCAAGACATCTTAAGAGGGCACCAGCAGTAGAGAAAAGCAGAGAACCATGCTTATCGATAACGGCAGCTATAATGAGTTTCCCCTTTTATAAGGCTGTATCTCCAGCAGTCAGACACTGTAAACATCCATCACTGGGTCTTGAATATGAAATGTTGCATCACTCCTGTGCTGAGGGAGCTGAGAGCCTGTTGTTGTTCCAGGTGAGAAGAGCGAGGGGGACAGCCCAGGGCTCAGTGCTGCGGCTCGCCTGGTACCCGCTGGAGCACAGCTGAACAAAACTAAACACCGACGCTGCCTCATCTCCTCCTGAACTCCCAGCAGAAGTGGCTTCCTCTCTCCCAAGCTGTGGTGTGCACACAGACTTCTCATGTGAATTTTTTGTTTTGAGGTAAGCTCACTTTTTCCTTTTTTTAATACAGTAGAGTTTTCTAAATGGGAAATTATATTCTGTTTTTCTAGACAAATTTGTTGCTATTCATCAAGACTTTCAGACGTTGCTGGAGCATATAATAAATGTTTATTACTACTAATGGAGATAAAACTTCTAGGAGCTGATCTTGCAAGAGGCATTAAAAATTAGCAAAGAAAAAAATAAAGAACAGCTTGGCAGAGGTTCTGTATTCATAAACCTATTTATAGGTGGTAGGCTGAGAAGGAGAGCAGGTTTGTGCCTCTGCCAGAAAGATGCTCCAGCCTACTGCTGTGCTAGTGCTTGCCCTAATTTTGCACTTACATTCTGAGTCTCCCAGGGGGATGCTGAGCAGATGTGTGATTGACCTGAATCTCAAAGATGCGCGGGTTTGACTGCATCTCTGAGGACGATCGGAGAGATTCGATCAACTTCTTTTCCAGGACCTGTTCATGTTGATTAGCACGTGTTGGCTTGACAGGTTTCTCAGAAACCAGATTGTAAAACCTTCTTCCAACCAAGAATTTTCTTTATCCTCAAGTGGCCGAAGAGACCTGCAGCAAAGATTGACAGAGGGGTTGCACAAGCACGGCTCTCGGTCTGCTCTTTAGCCACAAAGTGGTTTAAAACCGTTTTGGCAGCTCGCTTGGTGCTGGCGACGCTCCTGGAAGCGCTGCTGTTGGGAGCGCTGGTTCCAGCCTGGCGTGAGCCTGGAGGGGAAGGCAAGGGATTTCGCTGGGATTGCCTGTGCCGCCTTCATCTTGGCTACCGGTAGTAATTGTCCATAGACTGTACTTCTCGGAAGATAGCACTTAGCCTTTCCAGCAAGGGAAACACACGTCTCCTGTCTGACACCAAAGAGAAATGAAACAGTGGGAGAGGAAAATAGAATTTACAAAGAACCAAGTTAAGAAAACAAGTGTATTCTAGTGTTTAGCTAGTATCTGGCTGCATGCCAACTTGGGAGGGTTTTTGTTTAGTGGTTTGGGGAGGGGGTTGGTTTGGGGTTTTTTTGATGCTTCCGTGTGTTAAGTTTTACTTCCCCTTAAAAATTAATGGGAAAGGGAGGGATCAAAATACAGTTTTACATGCATGTGAGCTGCAGAATGAATAAAAGTGAAGACAGCTGTTCTAAAACAAAAAAAGTACATTCCACCTTTCACACATTCATGACCTAAAATCACGATTTTTTGAAATGTATAAAAAAGCATGAAAATAGCCACTACTTAAGCTTATTTAGAAATACACATCAGGGAAGATGAGTATCACTAAGGAACAAAGGTGGGTCCTGTGGGGGATGCAAACGAAGGGTGGACTCACTGAAAGCAAGTAATAGCAGAGTAATTTTGCTGTGGAATTTTAAACCAATTATGTGAATAACAGAGCATATATTCTGAAAGCAGCCAGAAGTGCTTTTTTGTGGGTATAGCTAAGATGTTTTCAGAAAGCCTCTGCCTGGCCAGAGTGAGTGCCCGCGTGTCTGGCTGTACATCGTTGCCTTGCTGCAAGTCAGCCTTTCTCAGTCTGCCTCTCCCATGGTAAATCTTCCCCAAAATGCACAAAAGTGTGACTGATAATACCCAGTGCCTCATCTTGTTTCCATGTCTGACTGGAAATTTTGATGTTCTAAAGATGCTTGGTCTTAGATTTTGCAATGATTAAACATTTTGATAAGTGGCATCAAACTACATCAAACTTGTATTGAAATTACTGCAAGTTTTACATAACTGGACTGATGATTCAAGGTAGTATTTCAAGAAGCTTTCACTGATCTAGTTGTTTCTTGAGCTGTGTTCCTTTGAAAGGAAGATTAGCATCCTTGTGTTTTTTAATAAAATGAGCTGAAGACTAAAAATCCACTGTCAGCAGTTTGGCTTGAACACCAGAGTATGTGGCTCATTGCTCTACAGAACATGGGGGATATTAAATGTGGGTATTAATTTTGTTTGTTCCTCCATCACAAAGAAAATAGAAATGCTCATACAAGAGGGGGAAGATAGTTTATGAGATTCTTCAGCATTGCCTTTCATAGTATGCAGTTATGAACTTTGATGCACAGTGGATATGAAGTGTTTCCTGGTGTTAGATGTGTGTAAATAAGTATAAATCAGGTTGGTTGTTTTTTTGGTGGGGTTTTTTTTCCAACCTTTAAAGCACCTACATGGTAGCACTTAAAAAGAGAAACAAGAACAATGAGAACTCCACTAAACTTTCTTTTCTTTCAAGAAGCTTTCCTCAAACTTCATTCATCTTCAAAGTTTTCCTTTTAAATGAGCGGCCAGTGTAAGCATTTCTGCAAATTCATTTCATGTGAAGATTGTGTCTCTAAAGTTGTTCAAGTAAGCATAGCTGTAAATCTGATTCACTTGTGTGGCAATGAACTTCACATGTAAATCACGCTTCTAATAAGTCTGTATTGTGCTAGAAGGTGCTAATGGCTGCCATCAATCAGAGGGCTGGTAAAAGTTGTTCTCCCCCTCTCCCCCAGACTAAATGAGACAGCAATTAAATGCCCTTTTGTTGGCTGATAGCTGAGACAATGGAAATCAATGTCCAAAGCACAAACCAGAGTGGCAAGTCTTAAGTATAAGCTAAGCCATGTCCCCCAAGGGATTGGCATGTTGATTTCCTTGCAGCTGAGAGGGTATATGAAAGGGATAACTGGGAGTGTAGGCAGCAGGAGGAGCAGTAATGCTCCTTGGAGGAAAGCCAGAAGGGACTATTTGCTGGGAAGACTTCTCAATGGGGCAGTGCTGCCATGACCTTGCCTCCATGCAACCCAGGCTCAGCCGGCAGTACAAATCTGATCCACAACGGTCTTTGGCATAAGATCACGATGAGCAAATATGATACCAAGTTTGTTCGTGGTATGTTTTTATGTTGTTTGCTCGAGAACAGGCAGTATCTGATCTGGTGTGAAGCCTACTGATACAAACTTAGCCTTCAGCTGGCACGGGAGGGTTTCTACTCAGCCGGTGCTGTTATTGCAGTGGTTTAGATCCCTGGAACAGGATTTGCTGCATTGTCAAGCTGCATCCTGAGAACAACATTCCCTTTCCCCAGACGCTATCACTTTGTTCCAGAGTGCTTTACGGGTGCAAGACATCCTCTTGTGTCTCTCCTAAATAAAAGTGCCCTGCAAAAAAAAAGCCCAGTTTGCTCATCCATTTCTTGTAGATGAAAGCAATCCTTTGAGACCTTTAGTATCAGTTAACAATTTTGTCCAAAGGACATGCAGTCACTTAGGTGGCTGAACGTGTTTTGCCTGTCGTCTTCGCTCCAGACCTTCTCCAAAGCTCATTATGTCAATGGGACACTTCCTTTTGATTCCAGCTCACAGTTCTGCCTTCACTTTATTGCCTTTCCTGAAAGGGCCTTAAGTTACTCGTGTGCACAGGGCTGCATTGTCTCTAATCTGTGTGGGGTTTTTGTTTTTGTTGGGGGTGGTTTTTTCTGCTTTTGTGCAAAACTGTAAATGCATTGAGAACAACAAGCTATTGCATTTACTAATGGCAAGGCTCCCTGCTGTCATGCAGCTTATATGCTGTTGGCAGAGACTGTGGCTATATGATGCTCTGCAGCAGCTTAGCTAAACTGACAGAAAGTCTTCTGCAAGTTTAAGGCTCCAGAGAAATGTTACAGTAAAAAATGATTTTATTTTTGTGCCTGAAAAGTATTGCACACAGATGACCAGAGTCATCTGAAGTAATACTAGAATTTGACTAAAAGAAAATACATCTGTTTATAGAGTTCCGTATTGAATTTGTTCTGTGGAGTGCTGTGTCTGTCACAGCTCTTTTGAGGGCTTGAACAAAGAAAAGCAACCTGTATTAAGAGGTCCGCAGAAATGGGTAGGCGTTAGGAATGGACTCGTACAAAACCTGCTAGTTTGTGTTCCTTGTCCTTATTGCTCTGTGATAAGACATTATCTTTTCCTTGCGTCCCTGTCAAGGAGACACTCTCTTTTCAAGCTCATGTTCTACTGCACTCACGTTTAGTCTTTGGTTTTATAGTATTGACAATTACTGTAAATGACACCCTTCACAGTCCCATTGTCTTCATATGAATTCGGGTGTTCTCCTGATGTTAACTCTGGTTCTAGCCTTGTCTTGCACCTCCCTCTGCATCAGGTTCTCTATTAAAGTAAAGCAGAGACCCAAGGAACCAGGAGAGACTCTGTATGGGCACAGCAATACACCACCACCTTACCAGCATGAGTACAATATGTTGAACTCTTCAGTGAAGAGTGAACTCACTTCTTCAGTGAAGACCTTGGATTATTAATACGATCTTCACTATCACCAATACTAATACCTTTTCTTAAATAATAAAGCATTCTTATCGATAAATATATAATAAATTCTACAATGTGGCAGAGATGCTCATAGGCATAGAGTACAAATGCTATTTGCACTGTTTTATATTTAATTATGCTGTGTCTAATTTTGAATAATCACAATTTTTTTTTTAAGTATCTACTTTTATATTGCAAGCCTTCAGCAGTCCGATAAAGCAGAGCAATTGACTGCTATTTGATGTGTCCATTACCTCCTGCAAATGCCTTGGAATACAATGGGGTAGCATGCAGACTTCAGAGCTGTCATGACAGGTATTAAGAATGTGTCAAATCCCAGTGATGACTGATAACATATCTGTCATTTGTGATGGTTTTTTTAGGAAGAGGAAAGCCACTAGGAGAAAGATACTCTAGGAGAAAAAAAAAGGGGGGAGGGGAAGACAAGAGGAGAGAGGATTTACTGTTCTTCAGAGCTGCCTGCTTTAATTAAGCCTTGTCTAGTCCATAAACAATTTTATTCACTTTCTGAATGCTTTGGCAGCTTACACACTTCAACGTTGCAGCAGTAATTCCATGGAATTTAGGTTTCTCTTTGGTGGATAGTTGCACTATAGGTATTGTGACTGTGATGAAGGTTCTAGACCAGTACATGGAAACATGTGCAATAGTACTGATTTTTTTTAATTTTGTTTTCTAATTAAGAGTTTAACAGAATACTGTGGACAAAAGAATTCAGCAGGCACATAAGACATTTTCTGCGTGGAAACTCCTTATAGAACTGAGGAAGCAGAACGGTCTGCCAGTGCCATTTGATTAGCGCCTTTAGTTAGCAAAAAGACATGAAGGATTGCTTTTTTCTTTTAGTCTGGATGTGTGGGGAAAGAAGGCTGAGCTTCATCTCACTTGTAAAACTAGCTTCTGCCAAATGGGTCCAGTGTGCCTAGTACACAAACTGATGCCTTTCAGGTGTTTTAGGCTAAGCCGTAAACACATCAAAGGTCTAAAACAGTTAAATATTAAGACAAAAGAAACATCTTGTTCTGCTGCCTTCTGGTAGGCAGGCAGTGCAGGACGGAGGAGGTCACCTGCATGCTTCTTGCTGTCAGCATCTTTTTGGTGCAGGAGTATCCCCCGGAGAGGTATAACCAGCGTAGCTATCTTATACAGCCCCTACACACAGAGCTCGATTTGGGGGGCATGTTAGATGTCAGGAGAGGGAGAGACTTGAAGTTCAGTGGGCTGAGACAGCTATTCCTGGCTATCATACGCTCTCTTAAATCTCCTTTCAGCAGGATTCAGCAGCCTTTGAGCAGAGACTCGTAACACTGTCCAGATTGTCCCTCTGTCCTTTCTGCCAATTTATCTGTTGGCTTTGTATGAAAAAGGACCTGGTCTTTATCTCTGCCCCTTCCACAGGCACAGCCAAGGTGGTTATCGTCTCTCTCGGGGTTCCCTGTCCATTGGGGAAGCAAAGGTAGTGGAGCTCAGCCCAGTGCCCGAGTGTGTACCACTGGCCTGTTGCTGGAGGGCAGCCGCCATGTTGGATGTGTTCAGCCGGGGTGGCCGCCAGCGTGGGTAACGCATCTGGTGGCCATCCACGCTGGTTGATGGCTCAGCGAGGAGCAGCTGCTCTGAAGGTAAGGAGGAGGCCAAAGGACGGTCCCAGGTCTGGGGAGCAGAGAGGGAGAAGACCTGTGTGAAGACCAAGCTGTAGCTGTCATGGCGCGGTGAGAACAATGTTTGGTAGATGTTTAAACGGTCGTTGGTGCGTGAGAAGGACACAGTGGCCTAGCCAAAAGCCACCGCTGTTGGGTGGCTCGGGACCCCCTTCCTCACAGTCAGCAGTGGCAAATCAGCTGCCCTACGCTGCCCATGTCCGCCTCGTGTCACGCAGCACAGACAGGCGAAGCTCTCCTCCAGTGGGGCGAGGTGACCCCGTGGCAGCCCCGCCATGGGGCCAGGAGCACTGGCGGGGCAGCGCGGTGGGCAGACGGCTTCTCACCCCTGCAGAAGGATGTGCCAGAGCAAGCGGCAATGGCTGTGCGGGTGCCACGAGTGCGAGCGCGGGCTGCGAGCTGTGGGGTGAGCTGCAGCAGGGATGGTGATGGTACCCACCACGTGCGTGCTCGCAGCAGGATACCTCATGCGTACCGAGGGGGAAGAGCATGCACCAGGGCCGTTGCAGCATGCCCATGGACTTGCGCCCTTGCTTACCTCATGGAAGCTCACTCTCCTGCCCAGGCCCTCAGGAAAGACCTGGTTTTTTTTCCCCGTCTCTAAATGCACGTTTACCCCTCCCAGAGAGGCTGGCTGAGCAAAGACCGAAGAGCAACCTGAAGCAAGGATGCCAGGTTTTAAATGTGATGTATTGCGGCTTAACTCATTTCCCAAAGTAGTTCTCTCAAGGGCCTCTTGGCAACCATCCCAAAACAACCAGTGATTTGGGTACCTCAATCCAAAGCTGGTTTAGCTTAAGAATTGTTAAAGGAGCCTGATTTTTTTTTTTTTCCCCTCCAGAAACTGAACTCAGCATTTCTTCAGAGTACCTTGAAGTGTATACCCAGAAATCATTAATCATACTGTAAAATCTTGGCTTCAGCTTCTCCTAATACATAGGAGATTACTATACGGGTTGTTAACATCGTGTCTTGCCGGCTGGCAGTACCTCAGTTCATGCTGGTTAAACACGGTTTCGTAAAGAGGAAGGGCTGTGGATAACGGTGCTGCAGCAAAGAGCCGTCTTCCACTGGTCACAGGTTTGCTTTTGGTCCCAGGTGGATGCAACACAGATGTTCACGTCTATTGATGATGGGCAGCCTACGTTGTGTGACTTTGCTCTTCAGTGGCTACCCCTTCAGGAGGAGACACCAGCGCAAATAGGGACTGCTGGCAGCATGCACAGCCTATTTTATTTTTTTTCCCAGTGCTCTCACTGTCTTTCATCAGCTCCAATATTTAATAGATTTACGTGGTGAATGGGTTTTCTGTCCCAAGAAAGGACTACAGTAAAGTGCACATGAGCTTGGAATACTTCTCTGAGGGAAGCTATTCCTTCCCCGTACTCTCTCTCACTTCCCCAATTCACTGGGTTTTGTCAGTTTAAAAGAAACAATAGGAACACTTATTTGGGAGGTATTGCAGAAGTTGACTTGGGACTCGGTTATTTCTTTTTTATTCATTTTGCTGTACATGAGGTGTCCTGAGATAACACAGAAAATCATGAGGTTGAGGGAGTCACCTCTGCAGATCACTGAACTTCTAATAGAATTCCTTTTAGGGCCCAAGATCAACACTGCCCTGCATGGTCTCAGTTCTGTTTTACATGTGCTCACACTTAGCTGCAGTCCAGTTCTTGATTTATTTTTTTTATTTAGTGGTAGGATTAGAAGCATCCTTTGAAAACCAAACCAAACCACAACTACCATCCAATTTAAATACACAAGGATATCTTTAACCTGAGAAAAACCCCAGCAAAGAAAACCTTTTGTAAGTCTAACTCTTGAGTTCATCGCATATTTGAATGAGAGCTGATTTCCTTGTTTGTTTTGACAAAGTAAAACATTTCAAAAAATTAGAGACATCAGCAGTGGTGGTGGTTGCTGTTTGCGGGAGGGGAGCTGGAAGGCAAAATATTGCGAAACGACTTTTTGCTGATAACAAACAAAGCCCAGTGGGAGATTTCTGTTTTGAAAATATGTAACTGTTGACATGAGGATGTTTTTTAGAATATTTTTAGCGCAGATAAAGGAAAGCAACATTCATTGGAGTTTTGGTAATCTTGAACGAAAACATATGTTAAACTCTGGTTGTTCTGCTCTGGACGGCAACATTACACTATGTGTAGGAAATGTTTTTCTCAGCTAAGAGTTTCCTCTCTTGTTTCCACCTCTAAGCCTTTTAATACTGTATTTAGAGGAGGGGGAATGAGAGAGAAAAAGAGAGGTTTGGTCATATGGAGAATAGTATGCTACACGGGTGTCTCTGCTAAGACTTTCAAGGTGGCGTTTTTAAGTTGAAAGGTTGCAGCAAAGCCTAGGTAAAGCTAAAAAATTTGTGCTCATTTTAATTGTGGTGTAAAGCATCAGTATTATCATATGAAAAGCACCAGTGATGCCTTGACTTGCTTGATAAAATAAGAATCTGTTCATGGTAATGACCATTAACTCACTGACAGGATGATAAAGAGATTACAGGGTTCAGCTTTCCGCTTAGGTGCACGTGCTGTTCTACTAGTCCCATCTCAGTGTATGTTGTGGAACAGTCGTGGAAAACATTTTTAATATTTTTAATGTGCTACCTGACAGCGTGATCTCTACAGTATACAATTTTCTGTTCCTCTGACCTCTTACATACCAATTGTATTGGGAAAACATTAATTAAACAGGAACAATGTATTTATTGTTACTTGCAGTTGCTTTTATTGCGGTTGCTATTGTTCAGGTTCCTGAACAGGAATGAAAGAGCCTGCTTAAAGATGCTCTCCAAGCGCTCTTGTGTAAGGGTGGCTCTTTGTTCGTAACTGCCAAAAAGTAGCAGCAAACTATAAAAGGAAAAATTCCCTTCTTTGCGATTTTGGTCCCTTGAGTCTTGATGCAAAACAGTTTGTATTAATTCACTTCCAGTTTTAGCTTAGTTTAATTTTTGTCTCGGTCATGGGCCACCAATGTGTTTTGCTCTTCTTTAAATGGACTATGCATCCCTTGATAACACCTTGAATAGATAGTAATTTTTGAAGTGATGCAAAAGTGATGCACCTTGTGGAACTTGAGTGGGAGTCTTGTTTATACACTAACCTGTGTGGGGTCTTTTGTTTTGGTGGTTGTTTTTTTTAATTGTTGTTGTTGGGTTTTTGTTGTTTTTCTTTGGTTTGTGTCAGGGTTTTTTTCACCAACAAATACCTCAGCACCCTGAAGAAAGACCAGTGTCTGTGGAAGTTACAGCGCTGGTGGTGGCCATCATCTAAAGATCATGAGGCAGATGGGACAGTTGGGAGACTGAGGATAAGATTTTGAGTTCAGAGTCCAGAAAGTCATGTCCCTCTGAAAAGGCTTGGAGCCCCACTGCTTCTTACTTCCCTGATGATGTAATTTCACTTGACAAAACCGATTCTGCCTCCTCATAAGCCTTGCCTCTCTTTTGGCACATTACATGGTATGACATGCAGCACCTTCAAAGGGAAGACAAAAAATAGTTTTGTGTTAGCCAATATAGCTTCCAGAAGTATGCACTCAGTCAATCCCTACCCAGCAGAAATGTTACCGCTCCGAAGTGCTCTATTAAATTCTTATCCATCCTATTCCTACCTTCTTACTGTTCCTGCCTTTCTGTTGTGAGGTGTTGTCTTCCGATGTGTCAGTCTGATCGATTACGTATCGTGCAGAAAGGCAGTTTGCTTTTCTTAACTCTACTGTCCAGCTGTAACCGATTCCTCTGTCGCCCTTTTAAACATTTTGCCATTCTTGAGCGTTGCCGCAGCATTTGTGTTACTCTTAGTGGAGTGTGAAATTCCCTTTTCCTTACCAGCCTCTGGCTACATGCGTTCATATGAAGTAGAAATGTTGCCATAAGGTACGGGACGGAGAGGATTGTGACGAGAGAGAGTCCGAGAATGCCACTTCAAGCCTGTTAGCCCATAAAGAACTTAAATTACAAGATTTGCAAGGGGTGCGCTAATTGATCTGAGGAGCTGGATGCTGACTGCTGCTTAAATATTTGGGGGACCTGTTGAAATGCCACTAGTGCCAGAGAACAGGTGCCCTGAAACACAGGGTGGGAGTAAGAAAGCTCTTAGGTTAAGTGTAAGTGTCAGGGTAGCTTTGCAGCTGTGCTGCTCTGGCTCCACTGCAGCCAGTCCGCAGCTGAGCTTTAGCCAAGACTGCCTGGGGCTGGGTGTTCCCCGGGTTGCAGTCGTGGATCCTGACAGCAGCTCAGGTATGGTCTCAGCATTCAATCTGTTACTCCAGACCTACAGGCTTTTAAGAACATAAATCCTATTGGCTATTTTAATGTGCCAGGGATCTTTATCCCCATCCATTTCTGCCAGAACATCTATGAAAAAAAAGGATTTATTTTTTATTTTTTGTATAAAGAGCTTGTCTCACCTGATTCTTTTGTTGATGTCCCCGCTCACTGTTTGCGATCTTACTTCTTTCTGGTGACAGGCATGCTGAAATTTGACTTTAGGCTTTACAATATACACAGTTTGGGAGAAAACGAATTGAATTCTTTCTACATATGGAATACAGAATGCAGAAATACCAACCTGTAAATTGCTTAAAAAGCATTGTATGGTTTAAAATTTATTTGTTACCCTGCAGTTATCCATAAGGCCCGTTCTAGAGTCAGACATCTGTATAGTTACTTACATTACTGCATGTTTCATGCCTGGCACTCCAAAAATGGTGTTTGTTCCTTTCTTCCTGATGTGAAAGCCATTCTCAGTCAATAAGCTGTCAAGCTACCCTTTTGTCATCATCTCTGCCTCCTTGTGTTCTTTCACTTTGAGTCTCCTAAATCTTGCCAGTCTAATGTGTTAAATTCTTTGACAAGAATGTTGCAGTTTTGGAGCACTGAGAGCTTTTCTTGTTTTTCTTCATGAATGGAATGAAGCGCTTCTTGGTGAAAAAACAAATGCAGCGGAAACTGAAAAATTTAACTTCCTTCATAATCAATAGAGGAAAAATGGACACTTCTGGACTGTTATCCACCGCAGCCCTTGAGCTCTCCACCTTGGAGAAGATTAATTGCATTCTCCAAGGGGCTGGTTTTCTCGGCTGATAGAAGAGGGGTTAGTTGGCTCATTGCGAGAGCTATTTCCACACTGTTGCTACGGAATTTTAGGAAAGATGGGCGCCAGCATTTCGGTTTCAGCAATGAATAGCACAGCTAAGCAAGGACCTGTGTCCCTTCTACTGTGTCTCTATTTAAAAGTAAACAAAAAGTGTCCAAAAACTATTTTGCTTGTGCCTCCAGTTTCACACGGCAAAGTCGATCTGTGAGGTCCTCTTTCCTCTCCCCCGCTCTGCCCCAAATTTGGGGTTTTTACTTGGAGGCAAGCTTGGCTACAAAAAGGCTGCTTTAAAGTTTGAATATTCAGACTGAAGATGAATCTGGTGAAGTTCTTCAAAAATAGGCTGTTCACATCCCTTTCCTTAAAAGTATTGCACACTAGTGCTGGGAAGGCTTTACCAAATACATGTAGTAAACAGATTCTTCTTCTCTCACATTAGCCTTTTTCCTGCTGTGCTTGGGGAACTCGGTGCAAAATGACTTTTTGAGACTATGTAATATTTCACATTGTTATGCTTGTGATAAAGCAGAAAATGGGATACAATATTTAAGGTCAAAAATATTTTGACTTCTGCCTTCCATGAATTTGTATTTAGGGCTGTGGGTAGTCTTCTGAAACATTGTTTGTCTTAGAGATGGTCTCCAGCTTTGCACAGAAGGCAAAGATGGAAAATATATAGGACAGTAACAATTTCTGTATCTAAATCTAAAAGGATTTTTCCCTCCATATCAGTGCAGTTGTCCCCCTATGTTTAGTCTCACACAGCACTGCATATTTTTTTTTATGTGAAAGTACATGATATTCTGCAGCATGCATTAGGGAGCGGTGTGTGCATTAGGCTAAAAGCTCCGTCTCTGCTCCATGACCAGCTGAGCTGCTGGGGGATGTTGGCGTGGGCAGGCAGAGCTGGCCGGGCACAACGGACGAGCCATCCTCGTCCCTTCGGTGCCAGCTCTGCTACCACCCAGGGTGATGTGAGCTGACCTGGATAGCTCTTACCAACCACAGTGCTCAGGAAGATTGCAGTAAAAGGAGACACTTTGTTTGATAGAGCAAAGAAATGATGCACGGGGCTTTCGTGTGCTTCCCAGGAGGCTGTGCTGGGTCAGGGTGGCAAGTGTTGGGGACCAGTGGTAATATGGTACCTCCCGCTACCCCTTGAAGAAAGGACTTGTCCAAAGCCCCAGTGATGTCTGAGTTTCAGTCCTCTAACCATGCTGGTGCTCTTGGTTTCATTCCTGCTATCGTTGCATGGAATTTTATTCTAGCCACTAAATGTCTGGTCTTTGTCTCCATCATGTTGATTTACTGGCCATGATGACAGTGTCAGTGACTTGTGCACTGTGTTTACTTTTCAAAATGTATTTTCTTTTATTAGTTTGCAGATTTTCACAAGGTGAACTGATGTGCTTGGGTCTATATTGTTTATGATTTAATTTTGTTAATATTCTTAACTAAGCTTTCTTAGCCTTTTCAATTTTGTTTCATATGGGAGCTTTCCAGAGCTGCATTGCATGGGTTTGATTTTAATTAATTATGCATCAACTTGTGGTACATATAAAAATGTATAAAGCTAATATCTTTATTCATTTAGCACTGAAATGCACTTTCCCAGAGTGATAGGCCTATAATATGTTATTGAAAGGACTTTGACTCATGATTGCAGGCAGATTTTTTTGATACAGGTGACAGAGTAGCGGAAAGAAGTAAGCTTTCATCTGTTGCTTTTCACTTCTGAAAGGAAACTGCTTCCTGGACCATTCGCATCCCTTCCTTCTCTCAGGCTCTTGCTGGGTACTGGAACAGAAGGTGAGAAGTTTTGACACCTCTGCCCAAACGCATCCTCAGACGCAGCATCCCTGAGGGCAGGACACCCCACAGCCCCGAGGGGCCAGCAGGTCTGACGGGGTGGGCACCGGTACAGCTTTTCCCTTGAGAGTCTCATTTAGCAGCTGGCTGCAGCAAGTGGAAAAGTCCTTCCAAAGACTGTCACTAATTCACTTGCAAAACTGTATTTTGCACTTAAGCAGAGCAAAAAGGAAGCTATATGCCCGTATTTCAGACCCGCCTGCTTATGGCCTTTTTATTTGATGGGGCGGCTTTTCCTATAGTGGTGCTCCGAGCCAGCCAGCTTGTTTCTCTGGAGGCACAGAGCAGCGTTTCTGAACTCGCTCGGCGCTCCTCTTCTCTCAAAGTGCTGGTGTCTTTTGATCTTCCTTCTCCAGGCTTGGCAAACAACCCTGACATCAGGATTGGTGTGAGGAGTCCTTCAAAGTTATAAACCTGGCCAATTTGTCGGAAGGGAGGCTTCTGAGCACCAGCCGGCCGTTGTTTCGCCTTTCCTGCCTCGTTACCCAACAAGCCTTGTGTGGCTTCCGTGTGCTTTTTAACCGCGTGTTTGTGCAGGTGACGAAACAAAACAGAGCAAGAAGATGCAATGGTTGGAGGTTTTTTGTTTGTTTAAAAAAAAAAGAATAAAAAAGAGCGACAAATGCTTCCTTGGTTCAGCCCATGACAATGTAGTTGTTTTCTCCCCTCTTAAAACCTACCTACATTTATATGGTAGGAAGATACCACTCAGCTTTATTTTCATGCCCTGCCCTGCCCTACCTCAAAGTCCAAATCTGTTTGTCACTCAACCAAGTTACCTTTTGCCCATAGTTTCCAAACACCGCCCAGGCATTTAAAAACAGAAATGATCACAGTATGGAAACAACAAAGCCTCTTGCTTAATTCATTTGCGCATGTGTGCGTATTATCCGTGAGAAGGAATCTCCAAATGCAACGCGTTGTAGTTACTTGTCTAGGTGGTTTCTATTTTAATCTCCTCCTGCAAGAGGGAAGTCCCATGATCATGGCCAACCAAAAACGTTCTCCCTTCTTTATGCGTGGACTTCTTCCAGTTTAAACCACCCATACATGATGTCTAACTCCCTTTGAAGTTGATGGAGAAGATTTTTGCTCTGTAAATACTTGGTATATGGCCTAAACATGCTCTGGCTCCCAGAATAGTTTGCAGTGGTTAGGATTACTGCAGTTTTTTGGGACTTGGCTACATTTTTGTTGTAAAGAAGTGGCTAGGCCCAGTATTTCAAATACGTCTTCACTGGACCCTGATACCACACGAGATCATTTCTTCATGTTAACATCTGGATTCCAACATGACTAGTGCTTCCAGATTTTTTGTTTCCTTTGCATTCCTCAGCATGAAGTTTACCACACTGGAGAAAAGCTAGAAAAGCTATGCTTCAGTGAAACCTGTAATAGATGCTAAGAAAAGTATATAAACGGTGTATCACTTCCAAGCTGTCAGCTGAATAGATTCCCCCTGCCTCCTCCCCTGTCACTTTTGCTATTAATAAGAAATTTTCATTGCTGTCTCTTCTGCCACTAATCCCATGGAAAAATTTCAGCTCGGTCTTGGAAGGTAAAAATATCTTGCAGGTGACTCCAGACTGGTAAATAAGAAGTCAAGTTTTACGTAAAAAGAAAACCACAAACAAAAAAAGCTCAGGCTAAGTACTGAGATTTGACTCTCGCAAAATCCTGTTGACTTTACAGGCCATTGGTTTAAATAAAAATTAGTAAAAACATGATGTGGGGCAGCATAGAGATGGCTGCTGATTCCCGTGTTGCTCATTCTGTACATGGTTGTATTTTCACATATCCTTTGTTTTATCTGCCGAAGACAGTAGTTTGTAATACAGACAGCCAAGAGGCAGCTTCTTTGAGGGCAACAGTATTAAAAATATTGCTTCTTTTTTGGCAAACGAGAAACATTCTTGTGTGTGTTTAAGAAAGATGGGCTGGATATTTTTGGACACTCACTAATTCAGTTCAGCTGTCCCTGTTGTTTTGTTTGCTTGGGTTTGGAAAATGAGAGCAAGGGAGAATATATAGAATTACATGAAAAGTAATTCTTTATGGAGCTGCAGACCACCTTGTTCATATCTTCTCCGTATATCAAGAAATTGATCATTTACTGTGTCTTTTAATTTTTAATTCAAAACATGTATCCTTGTAATGGGCAGACCAATTCAGTTTTATCAAAGTAATCATCTGGGGTAATATTCTCCTGCGTAGCTACTGGTATATGAAGTCTTGTATCTGCAGTGTCTGTTTATCTTTTATGTGTTTATAAATTTACTTACATAGCAAAAGGTAATAAAGTTTATGGAGGGAAAAAATAATAATGTAAAAAAGAATGGTAACAAGGCTTGTGGAAAACATTGCTCCAGGAACTCCCTTGAGGGACCATACCCCAAACCCTGAAATGACTGCACACTACAGAAGTAAAACCACATTATCACGAGCTGATGGGTAGGTTTCCATGCACAGGAAAAAAAAATGGGGATGGCTTGGAGACAAGCTGGGGCTACTTTTCACCTTTACCCAGAGGCAACTGCTCAGTTTGCTTTATCCAGTGAGGAGCAGAAGCAGGAGCAGCCAGGATGCAAACCTTGCACACAGTTATAAAAGGGTGAAATATGGTGCGGGAGGAGAAAAGGGAAAACGAAAGTCAGGGAAGCAAACAAAAGGCAGAAGGATAAAAATCTTCTTGAGTTAGTGTGAAGCCCCAGAAAATCTTTGGGCCTCTGAAGATAAGCAGATGCTATTCTTCTTGGGCTGCTTTTTTCTTTTTTTTCCGGTGGTGCTCAGTGTTTCACATCGTATGTCTTTGTTACAAGTGAGTGAGAGAGGTTATCTCCAGTTTGAGAGGACTCTTTCTTTTCCAGCCTGAGAAGGTGATTACTCAGGAGAAAGTTCTTAAAACCTCAATAAATCTTGGCATCCCAACAGATAGTCCTAATATATTTAACGTTTTAAGCTTTGCTTTAAGATGGTGTGTTTCTACTGCTCCTTTACTACTAGCAAGGGATATCGTTTTTTTTAATGTTGCATCTGTTAGCAGTCAATAGCTTAACAATGGCATTCCCAAAATTGTTCCAAAAACATGGGTTTAGTGTGCTTATGGGCACCTGGAGGATCTTGACAGAACTGGATTATTTTAACTGAAATAATGAAGTAAATGTACTGTACAAACGAGAGAGACTCTTTTCAGGTTGAGGCACATTAGTTTGCCAGTAGTAAAACCTAAATTGCAATATATTATGCAGCCATCCCTAGAAGATGCGAGCTGATAAGGTTGTGCAATGCGTCCCTGCTCAGAACGGCGTGCTCCGGTTTCCTGCCTCCTTAAGCCTGCTCCTTCCCTCCGAGCACCCGGAAAAGTCAGGGCACAGACCAGGGACTTTTCTGTATGTGGTTTACATTTATTAGGAAGTAAGTACAGAGTAAAAAAAGTAAATGTGATGATGATGGTTTTATAGTGCGTTCAGGATGCCTTAGATGGAGAGGGAAGTTATGACGATCAAAACGCTTTCTTTAAACATCGGAGCCTGCGCTGACTTTTGAAGTTATGGAGTAAGTGCCTTTCTGCATGATTAGTTCAGGCCGTGGCATCACAGCTGTGGATGATAAATACAACTGGCATAACCTGCTGGTTCTGCTTCTGGGGTGTTGATGTTGAATATGGTTTTGTCTGTTGGGGGGGTGTGTGGGTGAAGCTTCCTGTGGGTGACTGCAACTCTCAACACTTGCTCCATAGCTCCAAAATTGGAGCACAGCTGAGAGGCAGGAGGACTTTTAGGCATCTGTGGGATCCTGCCTGCTTTTGAAATGTATTTCCAAGGTTGTTAATGTACATAAATCACTTAGCCCTTCAGGGACAGCTGGGTTTGTTTTAAACTTGCTAGGTATGATATAATGTCGGTGTAGAGTCAACGGTCTGTCTGCAGCAAGGGAGCTGAGAGGACTTGAGCTGAGAGTGGCAGGACAGCCCTTGCGGGGGAGATGAAACCTACTTCAACATCAAATTAATATATTTTGGGTCAACTGCATAGGTGTAAAAAAATAACATACACAGAGAGGAGGCAGCTGGCTGGTCAGAAAGGGGCACAGCAGGGAGCGGCGTGGGCAGGTCCAGCGGGGTCTCCATGCCAGCCACCCCCCGGACTGAGAGCCAGACCGGGGCAATCCCGACTGCCCACGGCTCCTCTCCACTGCCGGGGGATGCGGAGGGAGGGACGGGGAGAGGAGCCCACCCGTGACTGGGGGCGGAGGAGCAGCTGGCGGGGGCTGGCGTGGCTGGGGACCTCCTGCAGCTGGGATGGGGCTTTCCCCTTCCCCGGGCTGCTCGGCTCTTCCTCGCTACCTGCTCCTGCGGGATCTCCTTACCCCCACTCCTTTCTGCATCCCGGCCCTGCTCCCTTCTCTCTTTTTATTTTCCTGTCTATCTGATCCTGGCCTAACTCTCCTCCACCCCTGGGGTTAACGGGTTTGCTGCCCTCGTGCCGTGTTTGCTCTCCTTGTGCCTCAGTCCCTTTCCCTTTGCAGCTCAGTAGCCACATCTGTAACAGAGGTAAATGCAACCTTGGATTGGGTTTTACATGGAGAGATCAGCCTAATGTCGGTAATAATTCATCACGGCCCTCGCTAGCTTCAGAACTGCATCTGTTAAAGTGGGAGGCTGGATGTGTTGGGTTTCTTGTGTTTTTTTAAAGCTGCTTATATTTAAACTAGATGAAAGGGCAACAAGTTGTTAAAAACAACTTCAGGTCACTGGCTCTCAAGGGCTTAAATAGTATAAATACACAGGAATAATTAGAAAGGTGTCTCAGGTAATATGGGGATGTATATTTCTGCTAACTGCCTGGGCAAATTAGAGAATTAATTGAAAGGGAACGTTAGCTCATTAGCTGAGCAAGCTCATGTCAAAAAAACCTGCAGCTTTCTTTTAAGACCTACAGTGATTTTTTTCCAGAATAACCTAATAATGACATGATGCTTTGGAAGGCGGCCTCGGAATGGAGGCAAGTGTTCTGATAAATTATCAGCTTCCATATGTTTTTAACTGCATGCTGGTGTGAAATCTTATGCCATGAAGTGAGGTTCCTTCTGCCTCCCTGCCCCTCCACATTAGAGATTAAACATCGTGGTTTAAAACACATTTTTGGATATGGAAAAAAAAAATCATGTGAAAGCATTCTGAGCAGTCCCTAAATATGTGCAAGTGTTTATATATTTTTATATCTTTTATGAAGTTATTGAAATTTATTCAGTAAGAGTCCAGATGCTTGCGGTCAAAAGAAGTACTCAAAAATGCTCAAAAGAGAAAGGGCACCTTTGAATATATACTCCCATATAGGAAAGATGGGCATCTTTTGGCATTTTGGTAATGAAGCTGTCGCACCAAGTGAGAGGGAGGAGAGCTGGGACTTTAGTAAGCATTCATAAGACCGAGTCCTGAGTAATAACACAGAGCCGCCCTCCTGGGAAGAAACCAGCCTGAATTAGTGTTACTTTATTTGTTTCTGTTTTGGGGACCTTGAGGAACATTTACCACCTCTTCTGAAAACCACAAAGTTCCTCCAGTAGAGAAGGAGGAGGGTTTCGGAGGGAGGGAGGAATTCTTGAGGGTCCCATAATCCCTTTACTCCTGGAGCTGGGAATTTGCAAGACACTGATAGAAACCAAGAAAGCAGAATGGTTGTTCCAAGTGGATTTGGTTTTAGAAGGGTAATCTGAATTAATGTCTAACTCAAACTGAATGCATGCCATGAAAGTTAGGTGTCCTAATTCTAAGTTATGGTTTGTCTTCCAAGGACTGATAGAAGCCTACTGCAGGTGCTGATGTGAAAAGTAAGAACAGATTATCTCTAACAGTACTTGAAAGAGAAATGTGTAATGGCGGGCTTCAAAGCCAGCCTCATGATTATAGGTGTATGATTACGTTGGAACATCTTGTTGTTGTTCTTGTTACGAAATGTTATCATGAGTATTTCTGCAAGTAGGAATAGTATTAAATATATATCAGAATTAACATACCATGCTTTGATCATCAAAGGTCAACTATAAATGGGCAACTGTAAACCACAGGTTGTATAAGTGTTTTGGAATAAAATATTTATGTATTTAGTATTCAGCACAGTTGCTAATTTAGACCAGTCATTGGAAACGATGTTCTCTTTATTGCGTATTGTTAAAACATAGTGCTGCCATTTGACTTTATAAACACTAACAAAAAAAATGGTGGGTTTAAATTAATTCTTATTATTTTTAAAGAAATACACCAAAATACCTGTCAGTCTCTTCTGTGTATGTGCAGCCCTGTGTGCAGGTTTGTTTTGATTTAAATGAAGATTACCCTGAAATTAAACTTCTGACTCTTAAGTGGGTAATTGGGAAAGCAAGCCATAAATTGCTTCTTCATTAGACAACTTGCAAGACTGAGAAATCAAATGGAGGGGGAAGGGGTGTGTATTTGTTGGTGTTGTGTTTTGTTTGGTTTTGTTTTCTTTTTTCTTAATTGGGCATTTGGAAAAGTAAAGATTTGGGAGAGTGAAGGTAAAAAAAATAACGTTTTGTCCAAGCTTAGTAAATTAATTTTATGAAAGTCAACTATGTATTTGAACACTACCTGCATGTTTCATATTTATTAAATGAAATATACAATATCTTTATTGGAGTACCCCTTGAGGTAGGACACCTTTTTGCTTTTCAAAAATATTATGATTTTATGCAGCATTTCAGTGCATTACTTATTCCATTTTAGTCTCTTATTAATGCCTTTGGGGAATAAGGGGCTTTTTCCCTAAAACTCACTAACTGTAAGCTCTCAGTATCAGTCTCCTCTGTTTTTCACAGCTGCCTCGCATCCTGGTGCTACCAGGGGATTTCTGGCTAGTTTTTGCCTATGCAAAACCATAATTCCCCTCTCTGCTGCTCTACTAGCAAGAATACGGAACGGTTGGGAGAATATTTTCCTGTCAACTCCTCTGCTGATCGGCGGGGGAGATGCTGTGTTTCTTATGGGAGAGGAGATACAAAAGCTGCTGAATCCTCTCTAAAGAGAATCTAATTTAGCATCTGAAAGTTGCTTGACCAGATATTATTGGCTTGATGGATGACAGTCCCTCCGGAGAATATACAGATAAGCCGCCTTCATTATTTATGGGCATTCATTAAAGTAAGCAGCAAAAACCTTATTGATCTTCCAGATTCACCTCTGTGGAATTGGAGGAGTCTATTGTACTATGTGAGAGTCCGAAAATATTTAGATGTTTTTTATGAGGATGTAATATCAAAATAAGGTAACATTATATGTTATAATATTCTTGCCTAGATGAACTGCCTTTTTCAAAGCATGCTTTCTCCTTCAAAGTATGAATTTTTAATTTTATGGATGACGAGGAAAAAATCTACCTATCCAGTGATTGAAGTTAGTCAAGAGTAAACATTTCACTTAAATAATTTTATGCCTACAATCCTCTCTGTATCACTGTGGGACATTAGATTCAATTAAACTATGCCGAAGCGTTGTGAATTGCTTTATCCAGGTTAGAGCTACCCTTGCCAATTTATGGTGCAACCAAAAGCTTACACTTGCTAACTCCAGGCACATCATTTGTGGAGCAGTCCGTCTGTGAGAGCATAGAGGTGGAAAACAAGCAAAAGCATTTTGTCTGCTGCTTTTCTGTCGGTGTACGGTATGCCAGGGAAAAATGGGAAATCTTTTGCCTGCAAGAGAAATGAGCCTCACTTACTTGGAGTGATGTCTAATAGCTAGATTTGTAGATGCCAATAGCTCTTTAGAAGGACCATTTCCAGTAAAATATATGGTGTGTGGGGGAGGCTGCCAGAAGGCTGGAGCAAATTTTGGAGAATGCCAAGCCACGTGTCTCCTATCCTGCTCCCTTCCCTTGAATTTCTTAGCTAGATTCCTCATATTTCATGGAAGCTGGAAATAAACTAGTAAGTAAACAATACTCTAAATAGATAATTCTGTTCCATTTGCATCTAAAGTAGATATAGCATAGCAGGTCTGACTGGGAAGGAAAGGGGGTGGGAAATGTAGGCATTAATTTAATTAAGCAAGTTAAGTTTGTCCTTTCGGACTTAAAGTACCTTTCCATATATTTTCTATCTCATATGCACTGATTTTTTTTTTATTTGATGCTCATATGCTCCTTGTCATTTTACTCTTTCAAGTATCTCTTGTTCTAGATCTTCCTTCACCCCTCATCCGCCTATTTTCTATCTTTATGCTTTTTTCTTTGAAATCACAAATCCTGCCAGGTAACACGTTGTTATAAACCAGCCGCACAGTCCTTCCTCATTCCTTTCAGAGAGGCAATATCGCAATGCTCCAGACAGGGACACTCTCCTTTATTGTTTTTCTGTAGCAGGAAAAATGCAACTCCTAGAGATGCAGTTGATTCAAAAGCAAGAACGTGGAATTACCGGGTCAAAATGGCAGCACCAGCCCTGCTTGTCCGTGCCCCTTCAAACGCTGGGTGAAGCATGGCAGCTGCTCGGTGCCGTCGAGTCACCTGGGAAGAACCTTGCGTCATGTTAATCGATCCCCTGTTTCATTTGGCAGACACCTTTGCTGGAGTGTGACCATACTTTCTCAGTCAACATAGCATTATTAATCACTAATGTTGCAATGGGTATACTCCAAGTCAAGTTAAGTACCTTTAATGCTTAATACTGAACATTGTAAAATGCCTTACCAGCAGAAACGTGCTGAACTCCTTTTTTTCATACAAGGCAATGCTGCTCTCCTGAATTGTGCTGAACATGCTACTGCTTAGATGATGCTTTAGATCATTAAATGGTCAGATGCAGTAGGGTGTCCGGGACTCTGGCCAGGCTTGGGTAGGGCTGAGGTCAGGACTCTCTGGTTCCTGGGATGAAGGACTTAATGGGGCAGGAAGGAAAGGAGGGCAGTTCACGCGGGTGTAAAAGACACACTCATCTGCCCAAATTTTTAATTCAGATCACTAGGCATCTCCACAGCAGATGGGTATGTGGTAACCATGTACCGTACCATGTGTCAAGTTTGTCTGCAGTTTTAGATGCTGGTTTCACTTGTCGAATGGCTTTGAAAGCTCTGTCTCTGGTGGAGCACCACGTGTGAGAGTGGCCTTCACACTCCCCTGTCTCCTTATTTTGTAGTTAACGGGAATTCCTCCCCTTTTCTACATCTGCCACTGGAAAAGTGCACCACCAGCTGTGTTCTCCTCATCCTGCTCGGTGCGCTCATGCCACGCTGCTGTGGCTTTCGCCCCTCTGCTGGGTGAGCGCGCAAGAACTGCAGCTCCAAAAGCAATTTTGACGTCTCCCAGGCATAAAGCCAGTAGGCAAACACCTTATCAGTATTTTCCCTATCCTTTAGCAACAGGATCCCTGCTCCCCTACCCTCCTATAACCAGTTCTGGCACGAGTTTCTCAAAGGGTGTGGTGGTTGGGAACCTCTGGTAGAAGAAATCACACTGACTATCTAATCATAATTGCATAGTAGCAGAGGACGTAGGATACATTTCACCTATAGATTGAGAAGCAGAATATACCATGATATTTAAAATAAAGTATGTCTCGTTTTGGTCAATTAAACAATCTCTTTTTAAATAAGTTTTCATGACTTTAAGGTGCATGGAACATTGCAGTCATTCATCTTAAATGGTTTTACTTTCCTCCTGGTCTTCTCTTCTTTGTAGGTATTAGCGTTTCTGTGTGAAAACTAAGACTTTTTCAGCAGAAAGGTGCTGCATTGAAGTTCTTTAGCTGAAAGTGTATGTTCTACTTGTCAGCCATTAAAATGTTTAAATGGTCAATGGGTTTATGGTTAGATTTCAAATTACATTAATCATTCACTGACTCCAGAATGCAAACTGATCTGTATTTTTGTTGAGAGCTTGTGTAGCTACTGAAAACTTGTTTCCCAGACAGTTTTTACAAGAAAAAGGCTATGTAGTGCAGTGTCTGCTTCTCACAGGGGGCTAGTTTTGCTTGAGGACAAAAGAGTTGGTTTTGTTTTTTTTTTTTGAAGGTAGAGTGAATCAAGTATGTTTCCTGATAAATGATTCTCTTATGTGTAAGATCTTACATGTCTTGTATCTTAAAATTACATTGGGTATATTCTTGTTGTGTGGCTTTTTTGAGGTTTGTTGTTGTTTTTTTTCCTTCTCTCTAATGGGAGCAGTATATTCTGTTTCTACAAATCCACAGTTAAACATATTTCATGCCAGAGCACCAATAGAGAATAAAGATGGTGGAGTACAGAGCTACCCTCTAATCAGAGGTGCTATGCAATACACGGGTGAGGGATCCACGTCTCCTCCTCAGTGCAAGGAGAGACTGCAATCTGGTGGGAAATCTCAGCCACCCATGAAATCACAAAACCTCTGGCTGCACCCTGCGTTTCCTTGTTCCACCTCTTGAATCAACTTGTGACCTTGCGTCTGTAGAGCTGCTACTTGTCACCATGCCCAGCTGTGCCTACAGCCTGCAAAGTCCTTCTGGGGCAAAGGGTTTAGTCTTGTCCTTCTCACTGCAGGACATCAAATTGCTGAGGGAAGTCACTCTTGGTCACATTCTTGGTAACACAAAATCTTCTCATTGAACTGTCTGGTCACATCTGATTGTTTCACAATGAGGGTAGTGAAACACTGGCACAGGTTGCCTAGAGAGGTGGTAGACACACCATCCCTGGAAGCATTCAAGGTCAGGTTGGACAGGGCTCTGAGCAACCTGATCTCTAGTTGAAGATGTCCCTGCTCATTGCAGGGGGGTTGGATGACATGACCTTTAAAGGTCCCTTCCAACCCAACCTATTCGATGATTCTATGATTTAGCACTGCATTTTTATTTTGAAAAGGAAAGGGCTGAAGGATGCTGTATGTCACATACTTTTCAGGTCTTTAGGACTCTCTTTCACCCTAGCAAGTTTTCTTGGTTTTTTATTGTTTGGAGGGGGGTCCCTCTTTCTTTCTTGTTGTAAATTGTATTTGCTGATGGTCTAATGTAATCTGCAAGAGTTTGGTTTGTATTGTGCACGATAGGTAGAAAAGGAGCCTTATATCAGGAGAAGTAGATCCTCATTGTTGTATATCTAATTAAGGTTAAAACATTTCTGCTTACAGAATAACTTCGTGGATTCAATTTATTCCCTTTCAACCATACTGAGAGACTTTGATCAGTGATGGAATCTCTGTACATTTGAACAGTACTATTTTGTCCAAGTCTGTAAAATAGGCTTTTGGTAACTTTCAGGCTAAGTAGAGCTTTTAATTTTTACTCCTACTAGGCAATAAAACTTTGCAGAGGAATGTGAAGTAATTGCATGGCTGGATTGATTTGGAGCTAGATAATTTCATGGTTTGTTCACTTGGTTAGAGAGTAGGAGAGACAAGGATGAGAAAAACAGAGAGAAGGTGCTTTAAAATGCACTTTATTTTAATTTCTTGCCTACTAGTGGCTGGCACTGGTGTTTGAGTAGAGATGCATAATTTGGACTTGCATAACTTGACTACACTGGTTTTGTAGACACATCTATTTTGGAAGATATTTGTGTTTGATAGGTCTTTTCTGACAGTTTTCCTGACTTGTTTATGATGCAGCTTCATTTTGGAAGGTCCTTATTTTCATTTTGTGCTTTTTTCCTCCTAAAAATACTGTACCAAGTAATAACCACAAAAAGCTTCTTTTGAAAACCCACCCACCTGAGCTGTTAAGAGTTTAATATTTGTTATCACTTACATGAAATGCACGATGGGAATTATATTTTTTTTAGTCCAGGGGTTGTTGCAGGCATTTGTTTTTGAAACAGTTTGCTGCGGTCACTGCAGATGTTAAAAAATAAATCTGTGCCGCCCTTTTCAACTTGGGCAATAAAGGTTCAAATTTTACTTGGTTGGAAATTCGATTGTTTTGATTCATTCCGGGGTTGAAAACTGGGATTGGGAAAGCTCATCGCTTCCTCTTTAAAAAAGGCTTGCTTAGCAAAAGGTCTTCCAGGCGAAGCTTAGAAATGTTGTCGTGTAGTTGTCGGTCAGGACAGCGGGGGGTGATAATCGTGACTTCAGCCAGCTACACAGTATTGCTCTGACGTAGTTTTGGGGATTTTTAAGGACTGTGTCGACTTGAAAAGAGCATCGGGGCTTGGCAGGGCTGACGTCTCGGCATGGCGGGCTGGAGCAGGGGGTTTGCGCAGGCATTATCCACGCCACCGAGCACTTACACTCGCGTGAGCAGGCTCACCCCGAGGAATGAGAGCGACAGATGCCGGAGCAGAGCACGGGGCAGCCGCGGCAGTGCAGGAGGCCCGAAGCCGCAGGAACCGAGCACGTGTGATGCTTTTTCTGTGGCCGATGCTCTTAGAGCTCCAGAATAGCCACCTCAAGGTGCGTTTAGGTAGGCTGCGCTTGCTCACGTGTTGCACGTGGGTTATCTGAATGGCAGACTGGTGCCGGTGCTGCTTTTTGCTTATTTTACAGTTCAGCGCAGAATTTCGGAGCTCTTTGATCCATGGTGAGAATGGGAAGTAATGGGCCCATCTGTCATGACAGTTTGATTTTTTTTTTTTTTTTAATAGTTCTATGTAGCCTTCTGTAGTATTATGGAGCAAACCCTTCCCCTGCCTCCTTCCCTGTGCTCCCCTGCCACCCATACTAATTAGGAAAATTTTAAAAGCATACATGGACTTCAGAGTTTGTCTGAATGTCTGCAATGAGAATAACTTATCTGACCAGAGGGGAGAAGACGTGAGTCTGCCAGTTTTCCAAACAACATGAACAAACTCTTTTGTCAGAGAAAAATTTTTGAGAAAATGTCAAGTATCCCCATGGCCAAGTGAAAAGTCAGCAGGTTAATTCCTTAAGTAAGACAGGTTTGGGTATTTTTTTTTTCTTTATAAAAGAACTGTGCTGTCTACATTTATCCTCCAGCCATGGGCTGAATTCCTTTGTAATGAAGTGAAACTGTTCAGATCCTGTTTTACCTGTTCTTCAACTTCCTATTTCACTTTTCTTTTGCTCATAATCTTTTTTCATGCATGTTTTACTCTTGTTCAGAACATGATAGTCACATAAGCAAATAAATCCCCTTAGCAAAAAACCTACTGCGCATGGTTTGTAGTTGTTGCTTTTAACACAAATTTACTGTTCCGAACTTCTACTGGTGTTTACTTCTGCTCTAGTAGTCCACCCGGTTCAAGCTGTGTTTAGACTTAAAGCTACATACAAAATGTTGCTGTCAAACACAGTATTACCAAAATAGTTGAAATCAGATGGAAAACTGTGACTCTCCAGGGTATTCAGATCAGCATTCTTGAAATCTTTGTCACTTGTTTATGTTTCTTTTTGGTGGTCTGTCAGTCTCCCCGGCTAGAGGGCTTCAAGTCACAGAGCAGCATGGCTTAGAAGGGGCTTTTTGGAGAATGCGTCCATGTGTCTGTCCGTCCATGTATGCATGCGTGTGTTTCACATTTCCAGCACCAGGATGCTATAATTGCTGTCACATTAATTGCTCTATAATTGCCAGTATTTCTTTAGGCTTGCTTCAGTATTTCTTTAACGCAGTCTTTTGGCATTCATCTTTCCAAACCCCGTAAATGGTGCCACCTCCTCCCCTGCATGGCAGCACAAGCAGTCAGGACAGGTTTTCTACTCTGGCGTAGCAAAACCATGTAACCCTTATTGGGATACAGAGCAGGAGGAAGATAAACACAGTACTGGGAAGAAAGCGAGTTTCAGTCAAAGCCCTGGGCCCTGCTGAGTGCAGGAGTACAAGACATTCTCATTTATTATTCATGTTGTTTGAGCTTTAGTTTTACTTCAAGCCTTGTTGATAAGAAATCTTGAAGATATGCACTTGTAAGTTAGTTAGGAAGTTTGTTACCCTCCCAAATAGCCAGCAGTTAAGAGTGTCTCTTGCCTGGCTGAACTGATCCTTTAGGAATACATTTCCCAGAGCTGACCTCAGAAGTGGGTCTCCTGAACAATGTCATCGTCATCTGCCCGAGGACAGGAATAACAGCAGGCAACCTTCTTGGGCTGCCTACAGGGCACCTACGACATATTTCTCTGAAAAGCCAAGTCATCCATAAATGACTTCTGAGCTGCTCAAAACATGTAATAGGTGGGGGAGTGCAGGCAGAGAGGTGACTTGCCTGGGGCTTTCACGCACCCCGTTCCCTGCTGTTTGCGCTGTGGTGGTGACCTGAAAAAGGCTTTTCTCCCCCTGATTCTCGGGAGCACCCAGGACCCTTGCCCCGCTCCCTTCGCCATCGTGCCCCCAGCATGGTGAAGGAGTCCCAGTCGTGGTGTCTGACCTGCTCAGAGGTGCACCTTTTATAGCTCCTAACACCACAACCGCTCCAAAAGCGCTTGGTGTGCTTCTGCTCGCTCAGCTCGCCTGCTCTGAAAGCGCTTTTGTTCACTTATCCTTCAGTGTGCATCAGGATCAGGTTTTTCAAGTTAAATTGAAGCCATACGGATAAGAAATCAATTTTTGCTGAGTGAGCGCTGTGGGCTGCCCACTGTGCGTGCCAGGGAACGAGCGTACCCTTTGAGAAATGCATGAAATATCCCTGTGCACTTGACAGTGCCAAACACTTCAGTGTCTGTCTCCGTTTCCCCTCCAGATCATCCTTCCAAATAAATAGCTTGCTTGACACGAAAAAGGATGAAGTTAGCTTGAAGGCTGACTTAGAGTCAAAGTATACGTTACCTTTCCGTGTCTGGCACCGGTGGGGCATGTTAGTTGCTGCTCAACTGATTCCCGAAACCTACAGCCTGGAGAGCGACGGCACGGCCGTGGCTGCCCTGGTGCGGGCTCCTGGCTGCCATTCTCAGACCTGTAATTTCTCCTCCGTCCACCGTATCCATGTAGCTGCTCTCCTGGCCCGTTTCCAGCCCAGATCTCGCTGGGCCTGATGAAGTAATAGGTAAGGAATGTTACGCACACTTGAGTTTCTCCTCCTGGCAGGCTCTCCTCGCCGTTTGCTGCCTGCCTACCAATTACCCAGCACAGCTCTACCTGCCTTTTTTTAAGCTCCGACTGTCACCACATGGACTCTCCTACATTTTACGACCTGCTGCAGACTGAGTCAGCCGAGGGATCCCGGCCAGCAGCAGAGCATTGCTTAAGTTTGTGCTACAGCTGCCATTACCGCAGCACATAGGAACCTCATAGACGGGCTCAGGACCTCGTGGGAAACCACAGGTCTCTCCTAGAAACGTCCAGCATCCCTCTAGCATTTTTACAAGCTTCCCCCTTATGCAAAGAAGAAGTAGGATGATGCAGTAATGCTGAGCTGATGGACACATCTGAGGCAAGGAACTTGAGTTCAGCCTGTAACGCAGCAGAGCGGTGGTTCTCACTTAGTGTCTTGATTGGCATTACTGTAGTTGTGTATTTGCATCCTGTGACAGCGGGGTTTTGCTTGCCTTCAGACAGAGGTTCTCATTTGCTAATTGCCTGCTTTCCATGTTTTGGGCCTGAAATGTGTGCAAAGAGTGTTGGGAAGGAGAGGTTGCCTGCTACAGGTGGGTCCGTGGGCTTATTACACTGTCTGGAAGGGAGCTCATTTGGATATTATTTTGAAATTCAAAACTGGTGGGTGGGTGGAAGAGAAAAATTTGTTTCTTTCACCTTGCTTCCTTCCTCCCTCTTTCCGAACATCTATCTGCACCCTGGCTTTCCAGCTTTTTTGGTTTTGAGTGTTCCTGCTGTTCTCCTTTTCTTTAGTTTGCTTCTGTTTCATTTTAGAAATAGTTTTTTACCAAACATTTTCTTCCCTGTACGTCACCTAACAAAAGTAATTGTTGTGGAAATGATTCTGCTACTGTACAGCATCATCCCTATGCTCGTTCACCACAAAAGGCAGAAAAAAAAAGAGTGAACTGAACCAAAGGGAGGCTTGCAGCTGAGAGACCTGAGTCTGAATTTGCAAACTAATGACTCATTTCCCTAAGTACTTGCCTACTCCTAATTACGTCTAGATGAGATTCTTGGATGGCTTGGGGCAGGCATATATTTTTTAAGTGCCTTGCACATCTACGTCATAAGAGAATAATTCTGAATTATGTGTAGCTAGTGAGATGTGTCTACCCAGGATTAAATTCGGCTTCTGTGTTCTGGTTTTGGGGAGGCCACAACAGCTTGAAGACCATAGTCAGCCTGAGGGTACTGCAGATTTTCCTAGCAAAATCATCACATACTTTATCCCACTTGCCCTCGTGGAAAAGCTTCAAGGTTTCTGGGGCTCTTGGCTCTGCACTGTCCTGAAAGTATATGTATTTAACACAAACGAAATGCTGTGCATATCTCATTGGGGCCCTGTTAAAGTATTGAAGAATGAATGATGGTGGTGCTTTGAAGAAAGTCTGCATCAGTCCTTCTGTTGGCAAGCTTTTGCTGAGCCTACTCCTGCCTTCCTTAATTGTTACTGTGTCTGTATTGTAAGAGGCAGTCCCTCCTGAGTGCTCTCATACCCTGAGCGAACACATTTCTCCACCCAAAACTTGTTGTGACACATCTGGTTTATATTGAGACCGCTGGGTTTCTGCTCAGCCCTCCAGCACAGAGGAGTCTTTGAGACATTTATTCTGCATTCCAGCTCAGAGCTATTTGCTAGGGGAAAAGAAAACAATGTGTGTCTTTCATTTAAAAAAAAAAAAAAAAAGGAAAAAGGAAAAAAAAGACTACCTTTTGGAATGCAACTTGCCTTTTGTAGTAACCCACATGGAGGTGAAGGCTCTAAGGACAACAAAGCCAGGGCTCAGCCTCCAGGATGGAATAACTGTTGCTGTGGTCAGCACGGTATCTTAGTATTTCTCCTACATCTTCCAAGGAAGTTTGTTTGTTAGGTAACAGTCACTGCTCTTATTTTCTGGGTTTGGTTTTGGTTTTTTGTTTTGCTGAAAGACATGCCTTTGGCTGTGGTGGACTGTCTCTTAGAGTATAGATTTCCTATAGTATCACTGGAATATACAGTTCATAGTAACTCCTGAGGAGAGACCTAATGCATCTTTGTCACTCGCAAGGGCATTCTTACTTTGCAAAATAATTTTCTGGAGTTAATGAGAGGTGATGTGGCCACTGGCACAGCTGCTGGGTCTCCTAATGAAAAATGGATGTTTTAAGTGGTGAGACAAATTCTAGCTAGGCATTTACCTTCACTTTCATTTACATATTTTTTTTCTTCAGAGTCTTATAAATCACGTAACTGCTATTGAAGATTTAAGATATTTATCCTTCTATTAGAGAAACAAATAAAAACTATGTGTCAAAGCAGTTCCAGTGAGAACTGATATTATTACAGCATGTTTTGTTCTTAATTATTTTGTTGCAGGCTGCAAACACTAAAATACTTTCTGTGTAAGTTTGTTACTAAGTTAATGTTTCCTTTAATATTTAGGAGTGCAATTCTTGGTAGCTTCGAACTTAACTAGGGCTAATTATCCTTCTTGCCAAACACTTCTTTTCAGTCCTTTCTGTCCTGCCTTCAGATGATGCATCAGAAAAAAACCTAGTAATAGCATTTGAATTAAGCTTGCTGGAGGGGCGTAGAATGAGAAAGCAAAATTTTCATTTAATTTCATAGGTTTTTTCCAAGATTCATATTATGTGCAAAGTAATAAAATCACTAGGTTTTAATTAAATTAAAACAATAGTTTGCCTAAATTGTAACTACATAATTTGAAAGTGGCTATATGCTTTAAGCTTCCCTTTTAATTACAAACCACTCCAGAACGCTTCCTGTAACATGACGAACACTGACATAATTTTCTTCCATAAACACCTACAGCTGATGCAAATGGACTGTTTCTTGATTTCTGTTGTGTGCACTGTTTAATTCATTGTATTCTTAAGATTCCTGCTGTCTCTCAGCCCCTTCTGACTCATTTGCACGATATTTCAGCACGTATTTGATCATCTCTCTCAACACAACTCTGCGAGGCGCGGTGATGTTCCGGCTAGGCAAACCTGTCATAGGTAGAGGTCTAAGCACCAAAATAAAGTGGTCACCTTTGACCTTCTTAATTGTAGCCCTCTTCTAATTCCTCAGTGTCTTTTCTTAGTCGATATTAAATAGATACCTATTCTCCTCGCTTGTCCTTCGAGCTCTTTGTTCTTCACCATTTGCCTGAATTGGTGCTCCACAAGGTCCAGATGAAACATCTCAGGCTGCATTTGCCTCGCCCTTACTTACACTGCAAACACTTTTTCACATGGATATACATAACAGCAAGCCTGTGAACACAGAAAAAGGTAATCCTGCAAACTCTTTTTGTCAGCTATTCTGTTCCTGCTGTCTTGTAGCACATAATTGTCCTTTCGGCGTGGTCTGGTGGATGAGCTCAGCTCGCTGGCTGGCCTGGCACGCAAGGCGAAGGTGCCAGACACTGTGTAAGGCAGGGAGAAAAGCTGTGGCAGAAACACCTGCGCCTTGAAGGCCCACAAAATGAGCACCTCAAAGACACCGGTCATTAATGAATGAGCTTGTTAAATCTCTTCCACCAGTAAAGCTACCCCTCATGAAAAGTTTACAGCTCCTTTTTGAGAACATTGTTAAGCTGATCTAAGTAAACGCTGCGAAGTTGCATCTGAATGTCCTTGCTGAAAGTGGTGTGTATCTGCAGTGCTCTTTCTTTCAGAGAGAATGCTTTGTTGCTCTTTGTGAAAGTAATTTCCATTAAAAAAAAAAAAAGAAGAGTGGAATGAATAAGGGAAGATCTTTAATCTACTGGTTGTTTATAGATTTGAAAATAGTATAGGGGACTTAAATCCTAGATCCAGGAGGAAGCACAACAGAGGGTAAGTTATTTCTTCTGCACGAGAGTAAGAACCTAAATCACTTTGTGCTCTTTCAGAAGTCTGGAGATATCTTTTATTTTAATGAGAACCATATAGGCTTTTGTGTGTGCTCAAATGTGCAGAATAAATTGAAACTCGCTTTCTGTGTGCTGTCACACATTGCGCCTGGAATGTGGTTGTGCTTCTGGCCTGGTGAGATCAGGTTGGGTCTTTTTTTTGTTCAAACATAAGGGTAATTCATTCTTCATCGTCAATTGAACTCGAGCATTTTCAAGCCAGCTGCCAATTGTGATATGTGCGCTACTGGCTTTGTGGTGTATTCTTTTGTCCCCATGGTAAGAAATTGTGAGTGCTAGTCTGTTGACCTTAACCTTTTTGGAGGTAAAAATGAGTCCCTTGTTTGTCCAGACTAAAGTTTTCACTCAAGTCTTCAATTTTTGTTCTTGCTTTCCTTCTTTATTCTGTTATCTGAGAGTATATGTGCTTCCTCCGTGTGTATGAACTTTGTATAGCCTAGCAAAAGCAAAGAGATGCATTTATAGGTCTTGGTATCAGAGACCAAAATTTTTATGTTTTCTTTCACCGAGGAAAGGTCACCTTGTCGTCCAGTACAGTGGTAGCAGCTTTCAGAAGGGAATATGAAAGGGAATGCCTCTGTACCTAAGCCAAGAAAAGTCGCTATTAAAATAAAACGTACTTGTGGGTTTCGGTTTTGCTCAGTGCCATCCTCCTTTGGGATTTTTTTTTTTTCGCTTACAAATTATGGCAGTGGGGAGGAGACTGTGCAATAAAATCATTATCCTAAATGGGTAAGTGTGGCGTCACCTCTTTTTAAGAGTTTTAAAATGTCAAAAAATAGTATTTTGATAATATGGCTTATATTTGTTGAGTATTGGCGCTTCAAACTATCACTAAGAGTGAATGACCCTTAGAACCAGTGTTGAATACTTTGAGAACAACAAAACAATTCATAGTATTGTGAAATGTTTTAGGGGTCTCGTTGTCTTCTATCTTACTTCTTTTCTGCATGTTTGTGTGCGATCCTCCTGTTCAAAAAGACTTCTTTTTCAGTTTCAGGTTGTGTTAGAGGAAATGTCTGTTGTACTGAACTGCTGTACTGGAATGAAATTTTTGGAAACGATGTGGTTTCTTTCGTTGACAAAACATGTTAAGAGAGAATCGCAGAGAAAGAGCTGGCGTACCCACTGTTACTTAGTTAGCTTTTCTTTCTTACAAAGTGGGCCAAAGCAGTTATTCTCAATTTGGATAAATTTTGGATCCTTTGGTATGAGACGTAGTCCTGAAATCTTAAAAAGAGAAAGGGGGGTGACAGAATGGAGGTTTTTGGCTACTTCCCTCTGTCCCTTTGTGGAACGCTGCAGTAACCCACTTCTGCATGATATGGTTAGTTGCAAAGCCCAGTAAGTCGTGTTTATGCTTGAGCAATGTAAAACAAATGAGTATTGGCCAGGAGCTGGGTCTCACAAGAGGGGCCTGCAATACCAGCCATGACTGCTGATACTTACGGAGTTGGAGGTGTTGGTGAAGGCTTCATTTGGAATAGTTTTCTCTCACTGTCTTATATATTTAAAAAATGGAGGGGTGGTCAGAATTATTTTTTTCTTGTAGTTAAAGGGAGGGGCTAGTGTAATATTCCAGCATTGTGGTTTAGCTGTTACTGCTATACCACTGGATATACCCAAAGATAGACAGTGTGAAACATGGAAAGGTATTTATAGAGCAGTTTGTCAACCTGCCTACCAAAACATTTTGAAATATGTATCTGAAGTTTAGAGTCTGTTTTATTATGCTCTGTTTGTAGCTACCATATCTAGAAAGTTATCAGTCTTTCAAATATTAAGAGACTAAAACTGGTATGTCCCAAGAATCTGAAATCAGTGTTGCAGCACTAATGGTCTAGCCAAAATATTGAGCTTTTTACATGACTATCAAATACTTGGTTTGAGATTTTACAACTCTTTATTTCTTCCATGGTATTCCATTATAAACTTTGGAGTGGTTTTTTTCCTGGAAATTGGACCCCTTTGTACTTTTCAAGTACTTTTTTTTTACCTCTGATGTGTTTCCTTGGTCACCAGATGAGAATGGAATAGATGTTCCTGTTAGTCTAGCATGAAAAGTTGACATCTGTTGGGCTTTAAAGCAGATTTCCAAATGAACTGTAGAAAATCTATAATCCTAGTAAGAGGATAAACTTGACATAATCACTACTTTTAATAAAATAATTTTCCTAATTTATTGGATGATAATTTAGTGGAACATGCCAAAAAGAAGGGAGGGCTAAGGAAAATGTAATGGCTACATTAACGAAACAGGTGAGCATAGCCAGCTTTGTTATTCCAATATGAACAGGTCTTGCAAATCCATAGGGTTTTAACCCTGATCTGTGAGTGATACTAAAGACTGGAGTCACATATGGAGAGAGTTTTCTTTCTCCCACATTGCCAGCATTTAGAAGGAGTAGTAACCCAAATACCTCCAGGAATCTAGATGAAGAGCTAGATGAGGAAACCACTGAGAGATAAAAGTGCAGAGAATAAAGAAAATACGTGATCATCCTGAGAGGAGGAACACTCTTGGCTGGTCTGTGGGCAGCACCGTGCTTGTGCACCTGATGTGTGGGCTTCCCTCCACAACTGATAGAGGAGAGAGGTGAGCATATAGGCTTCTCTGGGACCTACTAATAAAGGGGGGGATTGTTAACTACCTTTCCTCCTAAACTTGTGGGCTCTTTACTCAATTTGGGGTATGGTAGAAGGAGATGTTATTCAAGTGGAGTGGCAATAATTGGGTAAGAAGGGAAGGAAAGGTATTCCTGAGGGTTCTCATGCAAGGATGTTGCTAGGTCTTGGCGTTTGCCCAAGTCAATTATATATATTTCTATGTACTGGAAAACCTGCTTTAAAGGGAGAGGTTGGGATTTCCAAATCCTAGGTGTACTTTGAGATCTGCCATAGCAAAGTACTGAAAACTAACTAGTATTAAAGATAGGTCTGCAAATCTTGTTTTTCACCTTCTTTCACCTCACTTGCAAGTGAGGAGCAGTTCTTCTGACTACCCAACACCCTTGGACAGACTGATTTCACTGTAGTGTTTACGTAGCGTTCCCCTTACACAAGTGTGGACCACTCCCTGCGAAATGACACAGAGCCACAAGACACTGATGAAAGCTGTCAGTGGGATTGTAAACTTCCCACTTCTGATTTCTCCTTTTTTTTCACAGTTTCCTTTTAAAATGTTTCCTTCTTGGGAACTTTATGGTAAGTGTCTGAATGCATCAGCAGTGAGTTTCTTTTCACCTCCTTGAGTCTCTTCTTATAGCAACATCTGGGAAATTCATTTCATTTACTTCAATGTGAAATTACTTTCAGTTTGTCAGACATCAGCTTTTTACTTTAAGTGTTTAACTCCCAAGTGAAGCACATATCATTAGCTGATATTATTTCAAGAGTTAAAGTTTGTGTAACTAATAATCTAAAACTCAGCCAAATACAAATATTTTGGTGACCATGCTTTAATAGCTCCTCTGATTACTTCATGATGAAAAGAAATAATTAGATAGTATATAACAGTGTTGATTTTTACAGTAACATTTTTTTCTCGGTCAAAAAGAACTGTTGTAATAAAACTTGAGGAAAATGAAACTAGGCAGATCTGTTTAGTTTGCTTTGCATTTTCTACTGACGTGTTCTTAGTGTTTTGTAATGGGTTATAGGAGAGGTAGCAGCAGGATGTGACCTGTAATTCCTGAACATTTTGTGTGTAGGCAATGCAAACACCCATATAAAGTCCTCCCAGGAAACTATCTGTCTTAATGTTATAGTATGCAATTTAGTCTTCTGCTTCCTCCATTATTCCAGCATTTTTTTGCTATTATGCACATCACCATGGTACATGAGTATCTACTGCATAATCTTTTCTCCACCTCTCCTGGAAGTATGCGTGCATAGAGTGGAAATTAATTTGGCGTGAAATGCAAACAGTAAGAATTAATGCTTGAGCCTACCTAAGCAGTGGAAGATATATGCAATATAAAGTAGTATTGTCACCCTAACTGTATGCAGCAATGAGTAGTACCCTAACAGCCAAATAACCAGTCTTGTTCATTACTTTTCACCAGCCAGCTGTAGTCTCTGCTTACACCCTATAATACTACAATTCTTTCCACAGGGCTTGGTCATTGCCAATTAGCAGCTGAGAGAGGGAGGGATTGGGAGATGATGAAACATCACTTTTCCCTCCCCGTTTTTCCTCTCATAACCATCTCCCCCACGCATACGAAGGGATGCAGAGCAAGGTGCTGAAGTGAAGCAGCCACATCTAGAAGGATCTGTGACTCCCAGGAAGGCAATAGGCAGAAGGGATTATACTTAATTATGTGGTCACACATCCAAGGATGTCAGTGACACAGGTAGAGGATTCAAATGCCCTAATTTTCACTGTATTGCTATATTTCTATTTATATGTGTGACAGACTCAAATCCCTCATGAACAGCTCTAAGTCCCATCCACAGACCCCTGAAATAGCACTGACTCCTGCCCAAAAGGTTTAATACTACATGGTGTCATGATACTTGCTTTCTTGATAATGTTATTGGCAACAGGATATCCGTAGTCTTCACCCTTTCAAGGGGTGCTGTTTCCAGGTTTTGACCTTCTCTAACAGCTCAGCCGATATATTGGGTTTTCCCTCTGAAAACCTTCTCTTCTTCCCCTTCCAAACCAGAGCAGTAATAAGCCTCTTTGCACAGACAGTAGATTAAAGCCACTTAAACCTTTACCAGCCTATCAAAGCAGTAAAGAATTTAGGTGAAGATTATCAATTTACATAAAACGGTGCTGTATTTATTTTTATACATATATGTGTGTGTATAATTAAGTGAGTCAATGCAACACATGAGAAGTGAATGGGGAGGTGCCCCATAACAAGGGTGTCGGTCGGTGATTGCTGAATCTGTGCAGTGCAATAGGAGTACTTTGAACACGCCTAGAATTTAGAAAGTACGGATTCACTCAGGAGCATTAGTTGCATCATTGTGTTTAGATGACTTGTTTAATTCAGAGTTTATTATTGAATTCATGTTGAAAAACAGTCTGCTCATCTGCTGCTACTCAGAAGTCTTAGGGAGGCTGAGTAAGTACAAAACAGCCATTTTGAAGAGTGATACTGAAGTGAAGGTAATTTTCTTACCTTTTAGCTCCTACATGGTAAGTAGTGCTTATCCTACAAGCAGATGTACTGGAAGGTACCGCCTGTAAACGCTGATGAGTTCTTCAAAGAGGGAAGTGATGAATGGAAGATAGGGTTATAACTACATAACCATTTACAAATCTCTTCCTTCTAATTATGCTATGTGCAACAAGGATTGTAAGCATCCACTGAAGATACAGTTTTCTGAGCTGCAGGGATTTATTGATTCATTGTATTTTTCTCCCCTCTGTGGAATCGGTGGGGAGGATTAACTTTCACTTAGACTCAGACGTCATTTTTCACCACTACTGTCACCCCCATTCTCCATTCAAATGTGCTGCTGAAATGTGGCAGGTGGTTTTGCCGGAAATTGCATGCCACTTCATTCCATTTTAAATGGAAGTATAGAGTACAGCGGCCTTCCTCTCTCATCCCTGGCATACTTCACAGCCTTGCGGTACTGACTGAGAAGAGGCAGAAGAGTGGGCTCCCCTTTAAATTGCAAAGATGTGTTATCTTGCTGTATGTTCCCTTTGGAGCCAGTAACTTAATTTCTGGGCAATAAGCTTTTGACTCCAGAATTTTTTTCATGTCAAAAAAAAAACCCCAACAATTTTTTTAAATGTCCACAAATACTTTTTTTCTAATGGTAAAAGAAACTGAACATGCTTTTGAGTATTTAAAACGAGCAGTGGCTATTCTGTGGATCATAGGCAAGTTTCCATTACGCTATAAATATGCTTGATCTCATTCTGAGGCCAGTAACCATGCTCTGGTAGAAGGTGGCTTTTCTTTGGCCCCAGCTGTGCTAAACACTATTATAATTAGCACGATGGTTAACTTAATCAGAGCACTTGGCTCAGGAGAGAGGTGTTACAGAGTACACCATCATTAGCATTTTTATTCCTTTGATCCTGAGTGTGCTCTTTATTGGCAGAAGTATCAAGAGCTGGTTTGTTTTTTCTTTTAACACTTCAGGAGGCGGAAATGTATGTGACTGGTGAGATTATGAATTTATTAATGAGGGTTTTTTTAAAAATACAACCTTCTCAAAGGAAGTAGAAGGGAAAATGATCTGCATGCGTGGAAAAAATGGTATTGGCCCTCAGTCTTCAGCACTGCAGCATTTGGGCAGGTATGTGGCCAGGAAACACCTTCTGGGGTGGCTGCAGCTCTTTGGAGTTGCATGGACAATGTCAACAACCACCTCAAGCATGTTGCTAGGTCTGTAGAAAAGATGCTGTTTCCTTAAAGTGAGGAAGGGGAATGCTGAACGTGTGATCTGTTCGGCAAAAAAAACACTCAAAAGGTTTGGGTGATACTATAGCAGCTAAAGCGTTGCATACGTGCCAGCTCCAGTCACTGGAACACAAGCGTCCCATCCTGCTTGCCCAATATAAGCAGGTGGCAAAAGCGTGCAGCGGAGCAGATGACTGGTTCGGTTCATGAAAAAACATAACATTTATGCTGTCAGACAAAATGCTGAAGACTTCCAAACTTGCATCTGGCATCACCGCCCTGATTGCAGGGGAGGATAGTTGAGATGCCCGAGAGGCTCTTCTCATTACACACTAGCGAGCGGAGCAGTCGCTCGCACTGCCAACAAACCCGGGATGTTAAAGATCAGGGACTTTTGGTAGATGAAGCCGCTGCCTGCCTTCCAGGGATAGCCTTCATTAGGCTTGATAAAGACGCTGTCTTCTTTGCCCACGTTGCAGTGGGATGCCCGCAACGCTTTGTATCTCGACCGCATCCATGCTGAATTGGGTATAATTTGTCTCTGTTGGTTTTGAGCATTTGTTCAGCAATCCAGAGCAAGTGTTTTATGCGCTTGTTTTTATTGACTTTGGGATGATGTTGGCTCAGGTATTGATGGACACATCCTCCATATTCGACTTCCATATGGCCTCTGTAATTTTTACTATTGGTTTTAAAAAGAAGGTATAGCAATGTTATGATGGAAAAACTGAAAAGTAATTGAGGTCCCCACTGCAAGAGGTCTTTGCAGGTTTTCACTCTTCCTTTATGTGTATCTGTCTCTTGCCAGTCTTTTACAAAGAGGAAGAGCCATCCCACGCCTGTGTTCTTGCAGTTCATTTGTATCTGCTTTGCCAGCAGAAAAATTACATACTAATAGAGGCTGCAGAGAATGCAGCCATCATTAAGGGACTTCCTATGTTATCCTTGACTTCACTAGATTACTTTTATCTACTCAAGATGGATAAGTAATTTTAAAAACATTTATGTAACTAGGTTTTAGGTCAACAGCAGGTTAAATGGTTTATTTAAGTAATCCTTCCTGGCGGAAAGTATGTGGAAAGACCCTCTCTCGGTATTTTTACAAGATTATTTTCATATCAGCATTAAAGCAGCAAGCAGTCTCCTTGACAGTAGACTTGGAAGATACCCATTATTTGAGAGACATGATAAAGACAGTATAATCTTTTCCAATACCCATACAAAGCCAGCAATTGTCTGTTTCTACCATTCCAGTTATGTATGTAATTATACTTAATGCCACACAGATTTGAGGAGAAAAAGAAATTGTTGCTGCTGTTTCTGATTAATATTTTTCCATCCTGAGATCATAAAAACAGTAAATGCCTCTTATGGTGGTAGAGAGAAGAAAGGACTATGGATTTGCAAACAGTTCAGCAGAGAAGCTGAACCAAAGGGGAGAATGTGCCTTTTTTGAGTCTGTCTCCTGTCCACGTAAAGGCATCATCCCTAAAGCTCATTGACTGCTAGGAAATGCTGCCATCACATAATATCACTCCTGAGATGTTAGTAACTTTATTAAACTAAAGTGTGTGGTAATTTTGCAGTGCATTTCAAAGGTATAGGATTTAACTAGCTTAAACCTGGATATGTCCAGCCTATCCTGCTTTGTATGGTTCTCCTGTGTTGCACTCCAGGTGAAACTATTTATGTGTTCGGTGGCCAACAAGGTTTTAAATACCAGGATACCTCCCATGCCGTCCTGCTTAGCATAACTGGGTTGGCCAGGATCAAGGAGCTCTAGCTGGTAAGTACCTGCCATCCGTCTAACCCCAAGGTTACTTGAAAATGCCCCTGGAAAGCAAGCCAATGCTTTTAGGGTCCTGGATTGGGGGAGCTGCTTGAAAGCCTACAGACATCTTCTTGTCTTCAAATTCACTGCGTTCACTTGTGCTCAGTCTTAGATATTTGGGTTGCTTCTTCACAGTATCTGAAGAGAAGGAAACTGGACATAGATCACTTCTACAGCAAAAGGGTCGAGTTAGAAGTTCAGATTGGGTTCGGCAAAGCTGGTGCATTCACTTAAAGCAGATACAGGAAAAAGAATTGATTTTGTAGGCCCACTCAAGAAATAAATATATGCTCATGGGTTTTATAATGTTATGATCATCTAGGTTGCTCAGCTATAGTATTACACACTTGTACAAAGTCACCACTTCACTCAGCCTGTAAGTTCTGCTTGAGCTAGATATTATCATTTTAAAAAGACATCCAATCTCAATTTTTTTTAAGACTTTAGGTGGCGGCAAATTTACTGCGTACATATGTAAAAGGTTCCAGTGACTTAATTGCATTCAGTTCTAACACTTCCCCCTCATTTTTAACTTTAAAACGTTCAATTTTTTCAGCTCTGTATCTTGTTATGCCCTGTATTAAATGTCTCTCACTAATGGAAGTATTTATGGACTGTGATCAAGCCATTCTGAACTTTCTCTTAGTGAAAATAAATAGACTGAACTACTTCTGGCTCTTGCTTTAGGGCATCTTTTCCTGACTCTGAATCCTTCTTGCAGCTCCATCCTGAATCCCTTCCAATTTGTCATCATCTTTTTTGCAGTATGGATGCCAGACATGGCCACATACACTTATAATCATTTCAGTAATGCTGTATGAAGTGACAGAACTGGTCTCAGCCATCTCGGCAATGTAAGAGAAACTGAATTTTTGCCACTTCAGGACTGAGGCTAGAATGAGTTCACTCTGAAGATCTGGGCTTGCTATCCTAACTGTGGAAGAGGGAAGGGAGAGAAAGAGTACAGCCTGGGCTGGGAGGAGCTGGTTCTCGCACCTCCTCCCATCGCTGCTTCTGCCGGCAGTAGAAGGAGGAAGCTCGGCTCCGGCATAGGCAAAGCAGGCAGCAGGTCCGTGACTACCACTTAGCGTTGCTTTGCTTACTACCCCGTGGCCCTGGATAACCTCAACCTCGTCTGTTGCTAATAATTCTCCTCTGAAGTGCTACAACGATATTTTCTGCTTTGTGTCTTCCCCTAGCTCATGTATCGAAAGATCTCATTAATCGTCTTAGCCGCTGCATCCCAGCCAGAGTTTTAGTTGCGGCTCGCCATGGCCCTGAAGTCATTCTTCAAGTCACTGCTTTCCAGATTAGTTTACCACCTTACAAGTTTAACCTGTGTTTGAAGAAGCATGACCTTGCGTTCTGTGACTGCTATAAGTAATGTCATTCAAAGAGCCCTATAGAGCATATTTTTCAGCTCACTCCAAACTGACTTGCCCTTAGTCTGGCTGCTATACCATTAGTTATATCACCTTCACCTTGACTGCCACAATGCTATTTTCTTCCACATCACTTAAGACTATAGATTAGAGAAGGACCAAGATCTCTCTATGCACAAATCAACCAGAAGTTTCATTTGGTTCTGGGAGTCCTGTCTTTCTGAGGTCTGTCCTATTTAATTGCAACACCTCTATTTTGTGGGATGCATGCCTTCACTTTACATTCCTCTCCGAGTAGAAGAATTAAAAAGGCAAGTCATCTTTCATCTTCCAGTTCTTGTGATGTGTGTGGGGTTCCTACTACTGCAATGCAGTTGAAGATACTGCAGACGGATATTTAAATTCAATTTAAAAAAAAAAAGAAAAAGCCTAATTAAAGTGAGGCAAAAATTATGAATGCATTTCTATTTTTAGGATTCATGAAACTTGCCTTAACAGAACCTTTGGGCTTAAATTACTAGACATTCCATTTTCAATTGGAGCATTTTGCTGCATATGACAGTCTAAAATAAAGGGTGAGTTAATTAGGCATTTATCTGAAAATTACGTAAAACATTCAGGGAAGCTAGTGTGCGGTTTTGGATATGATACTGTGTAGATTAAGGAGCCGGGGAAGGGAGGCAGATGAGCAACAGACAAATGGCACTGTTGGGCATCTTAGTTAGCTGTGCTTTCTGGGTGCTATCCTTAAGCAACCAGGGCAAGACAGAGATGTCACAAAACATACCAAAAATGAATTCAAAATAAAAATTTTTCACCCTGCAAGCTCTACGTTCATATGTGTGTCAGGAGTTGCAGAATCTCTCAAGAGTTTTGCTTTGCTTATACCCCCTGCCATAGATGAGCTTCAAGGTTGTTGTATTTGTACTTTTTGCTGCTACCCACATTATGCATGCACTAAAATAAATAGGGATTTGCTGCCCAGGGAGTAATGTCAGCTAGCTGAGGTTTTTTTGTGGCAGCCAGCAAAAACAACAAGGGAAAAGGGGAAGTCGTGGAAGGCTCTGTGGTAGCCGGTGCTCGTTGGCAGTGTGCTGCTGGCCAGCAGGAGCGCAGCTCCCGGGGGCAGTGCTGGCAGAGCAGGTCTGCTGGCTGAGTCCAGGTGAGTTGGATTCCAGAAAGCTACTAATTTTCCCAATATGCCAGATCTCAAAGGAGTTACGTCTGCACATTGCTGGTGGTTACTGTGCTAGAGGCTGTTTAAGGGAAGAGGAAAGGAGCATTCGGGTTTGCAAGACTTCTTGTGTGTTTTCAAGTTACTGATGCACAGCAACCACTGCTCTTACTGCTGCTTAGTCATACCACCCTAAAAACTGCTAAAGCAGTTAAAAAAATTCAAATATCAGCAGATTGGGATTCTGTTTTCTGTGTGAGAGCATCTGCTTAGAAAAACTGGATTGTACTTTTTTCAGAAAGCAAGCGACCGGTCACAATGCTGTGCTTTGTTTCTGTCCTGGTTGTTATCTTGAGCCATGAGAGCCAGGCTGTTGCTTAGCGTTTCATGTGCTGCATGACCTCCCTCCTGAATGCCGGAACCGCCAGAGAAGCGTTATTGCCTCCCATACATGCTGGCAATCTTAATTACTCCATCAGCCCCAGAATAAATATACAGCTAATCAACTACGACGATGAGTAGAGTGATAGGCAGACTAGCAGGACTATGGGTAAAACTTTCCTGGTGCATTGCTTGGAACTACGCAAAGTCCAGCTCATCCACGCACCATATAGCTATTTAGGTTAGATTCAGACCTGTTATGTTTAGGAAGCATCTCCATTGATCTGAATGACATTTTTCCCCAGGTGATTTGCTGAAGGTTAAATTACCCTTTCAGTTGGGATGGGAGTGTGGGGAGAAATTCTTTTTTCCTCATTTTTTTTTCCCTGCAGCGAGTCTTTAAAGCATGCTTCTGACCAGTGCAAAGTGATGTTGTCTTACTTTACCAAGCACAAGCACATGTTTGAATTTGATAGCTGCAAAAATTGCTTATCAAGGTTGGCAATTACAGTTAGCTCAGAAAGGATACAACATTTTACTAAACATTGAACGTTAGCATTAAAGCAGTGAATACCTGGCCTTGTAGAGTTTGGAGAATGTTTGGGGTTTTTTTTATCTAGTCTAACATCCTACTTCCAAGTTTTACTAACTTCCACCATTTTCTTAAAAGTGGACAGGTTCTACTTTTGGTATAAAGCCAGTTGTGGCAGAGTAGCGTACATCTCCCTCCTCAGAGAATGTTCTGTCCCTGCTATGTTTCCAGTCTTTCTAAAACGTAAGTAGAACGTGTTGACTTTATCCTTGAAGCAGCAACATAGAAACAGTGATATCACATCAAGAGTCACTGTGTTCCATTGTTCCTAATGGCAGTATTTGAAATCCAAGTGGGAGGATCTTCATGGTCCAATATGGAGAGCAAGGAGAAATGGATGTCTCGAGTCTAGTCCTCTTATCTTCTAAATAAAAAAGTTGAGGTGTTAGTTTTCATAGAGACGTAGTACAGTACAACAGCACAAGCTTCTGTGGTTTGAGGGAGGCTCCTTATTAGCTAGAAGACTAGTTAACTAGTTTCGTTTTTCAGGGCTTTTTTTGTTTCCTTTTTCATAGCTGTTCTTGTTAGTGCTATATTGTAAGCATATTTTGAAAACAGAAAATCATCTTCTTCTCACCCTCGATCATTTTAGAGATACCATCACAATGACCTTTCCTTTCTTAGCAGCTCTGCCAGGAGGAAATCAAATTGAATGTTTCATTATTAGCCCCATACCATTCAGACAATCAAGGAGTGATTTTGTTATTTTTTTTAATAATTCCAAGTTCAGGAGTGAAATCTTGGAAAATTATTAAAATTACTCATGTTTAAAAAATGAGATAACTTTAAAATGCAAATTGATATGATAATGCTGAAGCTTAGAGGTATAATTTATTCTACAAATATGCAAAAAAAGAATGTTAAGTATATATTTTTGAAAAGTTCAAACTTGCGTTGCAGTTCTTGCCAACTTGAAATACATTGTGGCATGGTCTTATAAAAAATTAAATATTATGTTGGCTAAATGGTAACAAATGAGCCAGTGTTTACTATGGTAAGGAGTACATTGGGGACATAACCATTAGACAAGGGTAATTTAGTTTTAGCATTATCAGTTAGAAATACTGCAGTTGAGTGGAATATTTTATTACATGAAAACATCTGTAACCAATATATCCCTTGGGAAGCTTACGTGACCTGTGATCTGTTTGGAAAAAAATGTTTCGGTTTTACGAGGCTGTTCAAAAGCAAGTATGCGCACCAGGCTGTGTCCCAACAAATCTGGAAAGGGCTCCCTTCTCTTTGTCTACCTCCTGGAAATTTCTGGGAGCCTTAGCAGTGTTTCTTCGTTCCAAGCTGTAGTTTTCAAACTCAGTCCATAACCTGTGGCATTGAAAAAGATCTGGGAAATGTGTACAATTGTGCGTGCTACCTTCATCTGTGCCACGCGGCGTTTACACACAATTATCCTTGCTATGAGGTATCCTAAAACAACCGTAGTAAGGTTCGGATCAAAAAACACGATGCAGACATCTGAAAGTATATTTATGTTCTGTTAAAGTGTTCCAGTGATACAGGACAAACAGCATCCTTGATATATTTCTCAGGCCTTGCCGTGTACCTTTTCATGGCTGGTTTTTGGGGTTTTTTTTTTCCCCCTCTCCTTCGATGAAGCCAGAGTATGTCATCCCAACTTAAATTTGCAAAGCAGTCGCCTGTACTCAGGCCTTCATAGTGCTTTGGCAGGAAAACAAAGCATCCAGCTGCCGAGGGCCGTCAGTCAAGGCCTGGGAACTTGGGGAGCCGGGAAGACGGGCGGATAGACAGTCTAAACCTAAGAGCCCATTAGGTACCTGACCTTCTGCTTAAATGACCGTTGAATTCTTGGAGCTCCGGATTAATGCTTTCTTTTGTTATGCGAGTTCAGAGGTGAGGTCGGCAGAGAGGCGTGCCAGTTGGAGACGGCTCTGCCGGGGGGGTGATGTGCGTCGCACGGCGCGGGCTGCGTCGCGAGCGGTGTCTTAGCACGCTGCTTCTAGAGAGAGGAACTACTGAGGAAAACTGTAACTGCCTTATGGCGTCGGAAAACCATCACATTCATCCAGGATCACGTTGCGCTGTAACACTCCATAATCAGAAGCAAAAACGACATGTTTCTAGTTACTTGGTTACTGCCTACTCCCAGCAATCAAAATTGGCCAGTTCATGACCATAGGCTATACAGGCGTGTTCCAGACCATAGTATGTCAAGCGCTTTTTCAGCATAGGCTACAAAAGTAATAGGTTTCATGCCAGCAAGACCACGGCGTTGCCTTTCTGCCATCACTTTCAGTTCACACTTCCTATGTGCAGCTCTGCGGCCGCTGAGGCCCAAATGCAGCACAGTAGAGGGCATTTCTCAGGCAAAAGGTTGTTTTTCCCTTAGAGTGAGCTAGTGCTGCTTCTTAAAAAGCCTGCCTTGTTTGGGGAATATTTAAGCTACAGTGTTGCCCGTTAAGTACTTTATCAGTGCAAAGGCAGAGCAAACCTTTATGGGCACATGAAGCAGATCTGTGGGCTCTTTTGTCTGCGGTGATAACACTGTGCCTGGGATTGGGCTGACTGTGAAACCAAGTGTAATTCATCCCAAAACTTCCATCTGTTTGAAAGGTATGAGGAGTATGTGCTAACGGGTTGTGGCAGTGCGTGTTGGTGGGAGGCACAGAATTGGGAAGAGCATGAAAGTCTGTTTTGACCCAGCAAGCAGAGGTGCTGTAAGGAAGGCAGGTCATTCCCAGGGTGGAAAATCCTTCATTTCCAGGACCCTAAGAGGCACTTCTCACCCTGCAAAGTGAACTCCCGTGAGACAACGATGCTTTATGTAAGGAGAGAAACGAGTGTGAAGATCCAGGGAGTGGCATCTGTGTGCATCTCAGGAGTTTACCTCTTATTTGCAAAGAGATGAGGATTTCATCCCAGCTCTGCAAATGGCATGTCTGGCAAGACTCTGTATTTCGCATTCTCAACGAAACAAAACGAAGCTAACCTGGGAGGCTGGGCCTGTATAAATGTGATTTCGCATTTTCAAGTGGTGTGAAAGATAAGCCTCTTCTCAGCTGCTGGTGACTGGTCTTGGGAACCGGCCACCCTTCCGTGCAGGCATACTCAGCAGGATAGGTACCTCGGGGTACACTGGGGCAGGCTGGGTCTGGCTGCTCATGCCGGCGTGAGCCCTGTGTCTCTAAGGCTGTCCACACTGTGCTCTGTGGCCTGGGGCAGATACTCTCAGGTTAGCAGCGACAAACCGCTTCTGTAAGCCACGTAACTGCTTTAGTTATTAGCCGAGAGGCAGGGGTGATTAGCCATAAAACAATACTAGGCAAATGGTACTCTTCTTCTGGGACTCTCTGTGCAGAGCCACAGTTGCCCTTGGAACTGAAGACGAGTTTCGTGGCTGTATTTTATCCACGTACGAGATAGTCTGAGGCGAGGCAAGGCAGGCTTTGCACAACGCAGTTGGCTAAGCTTTGTTTGGAGAAAGTTGCGTCGTTTATCATTCGTGACCAGAATGGGTTTCAATTCTGAGATTAGTGCACAGACAATGTCTAGAAATGGGACAGCTTGTTTTGTCTAGTGTTTTGAGTCCGCTTAATGTCAGGAGGTAGAAAGTTCAAGTCTAATGTTACTGGCTGCACTCTCTCTGTTTTCAGCAGACGGGACACACAGAGGGCTATGGGGAAAAGCCCGAAAAAAGAGCAGCCAGAGTAATGTGATGAGGGAAGGAGAAGGCATGTTGTGTATTGAGGGAGGCCGGTGAGCCTCACATTTGGAGCAGAAACGTTTTGCAAAGTCAGCGCTTTCACAGCGTGATAATATCCCCGTTGCTGCCTCACGCAGAGGAGCTGATGGCAGAGCATGCAGGGAGCTCTGAGAAAATACCTACCTCGTTTCTTAACTTCTCAGCTGTAATGCCATGTTTAAAAGGCAATGACTGTTCTCTTGGCATGGGTACCTTTTTAATCTCTGACGTTTCTTTGGAGAGATACTCCAACTACTTTTGAAAATAAAACCAAACCTTTACAAATCCAACTTTTTCTTTGAAATGGTGTAAAGGTTTAGCTGGAGAGAAACAGTTAAGTAGGATGAAAAGTGGAGTAGTGTCAGACAGGAGAGGGACTGTTTGCTTGTGTTTTACCCCACTGATCCCCACCCACTCCAACCCAAATAAATGAGCTAAGGAATGTTATAAATTAGCACATGCTAAGGTTCTAGTTATACAGGAACGAATGATTTACGCTGCTCTTCCGTTGACATCATCTTATGTCACTGGCGCACTGTTTAACAAGAGATATGTAGTTCTGGTAATCCCCAGGAAATCTGTGTGTTGTTTACCAAAACCCGCTGTTTTTTAAAGAATAAATGTACTTTGCCAAGGGTCCTGTAGCATTGCAGACTAGAAGAATGCTTCTTTCGGTGGCTGAGAGGAAAAAGTGCGTGTGTGGATATAAAAGCACATGCCTTCATGGTAAGCACGTGGAGGTAGTTGGCCAAGTCGTGGTGTTTTGCTTCCAGAAAGGGAGGGCAGTCAGGCCAGCTGCTTTCATGAATCTTACGAGTCTGAAGACAGAGGTTTCAGAGAAGCACCTTGCTCCTTACAGCTGACAACAGATCTTGCTGGTTACCTACAGCAACAAGCCTAAGAGGCAACTCCGCTTTGCTTTTCTTTCCTCTGTCGTTTCATCCAGATGGTCAAAATTGTGGGGTTTAGTTTGTTCTGAACCTAATACTGTAAGGGGTTTTTTTTCCCCTGCAAACTTTCCACTTAAACAGTGCAGCGATTACAAATGTGTAATGATTTCTGTTAGCTCTGCGATCCACTCGTAGTAATGACTTTTCTTTTGTGTGACTTGGCGCATGAGGTGAAACAAATGAAAAGCTGTATTAATTATTCACCAGCTGATGAATTTCTTCTGCTGAAACTTTGTTTTGGGTTTGTATATCTCTTTGCATAAACTCGTTTATTTTAATCATAATATTCCAAGCGGTTTTAATTAATAATTTAAATATAATTGTTTTGGTAAGTTCTTTAACCTTATTCTGGACAGCTGGCGCTTGAAAAAAGAATTTGGCAATGACTTAACTTCAAAAATATGGAGTTAGTTTTCTGCAGCTGTTATTAAATGAAATTGGTAACTCAAAGGTGCGGGATTTTCTTTGGATGAAAGGTTAACCAAGTCCAACACCAATTGTGTTCTAATCTAAAATTAAACACAGAAAAAAAATGCGGAGTAGGGACAGGGAGTTTCCTAAGCCTTTCACACCTCGGCGTGGCTGAGGAGGGGAGGGAGGGAGAGGGAGAAGTTAGTGCCAAAGCAATCATGTCTTTTATCTCAAGAACTATTTTCAGCAAGGTATGCTGATCTTATTTTCCATCCTCCCACGCTTTGTATCGGGGTTTCGGGAAAACTTTATTCTTCCTTTGCTGGGTAGGGACCTGATAGAGGTTTCAATACCAGGGGACTACCAACCTGCGAGGCAGACTAGTGGTTTGATTCACTGCAGAAGTTAAGGTATGTCGGTTCAAATAGGAAGCGGATTTACCATGAACTGTCAGAAAGACCTCTCTGCTTCCTACGCGAGTGTTGCAGACTTTAACTGCTGTGTGTAGGGGGAAATACTGCGTGTCAGATACAGTTTTCCCATGAACGAGAGAGGCTTTTAACACGGCAGCATTCCAAAGAAGTGGGCTTGCAGTGGCAGAGCCTTAGAACCCAGGGAGCAGGACGTGGGGTGGAAGCAGGGTGAGAGCAAGCGCCCCTCCAGGCCGGAGCAGCATCCCCTCGGCCCAGGCCCGCTGGCTCGCACAGGGCTCTGGCAGCACGGGCAGTTGCCAGCACCGGCTGCAGGAGCCGGTGTCTCTGTGTCCGTCTCCTGCCGTACATCTCCGTCCCTTAAAACCCCTGCCGCCCTCCCCGCGAGCAGGGTCCGTCCCATCGGCAGCGACATGGCGTGCCGCGGTGAGGATGATGGGGCCGAGGCCTCCCGGTGTCACCCCCGGCCTGTGCCGCGGCGGCCGCCCCCAGACAGGGCACGGGGCGCTTCCCGGCCTTCCGTGGAGCCAGTTTCAGCGGCTTTAATTACATCTGCGGTTTGGATCGCTTTGCTCGGCCATTAAAATCCATTTCACAAAGAGTAGTATTGAAACAAGCAAGGAATATTTGTGGCGGCAGTGGATTTCCTCCAGGCCTCCAGGAAGAGTAAATTAGTTACTGAAAACTTGACAGTTTGTCCCGAGTGCTTAACCCTTTCCTCTCTGGGAGCTGCCTTTTCAGAGGCAAGTGACTTTAGAAGGAAATAATATGCTCGATGCTTTTTTACCGCAACCACCACCCCTCTTTACGGTAGGGCTGTAATTGCAAAACCAGCCAGGAGTGATTTGTTTGAAGAGGAAGTGTGGGAACTTCCTTTGTAAATATTGCCTTTTCCCTTCGTGTGGATCCAAACGCGGTTTCCTCCGCTGGCGGAAAAAAAAGTGTTTGAACTGAACAACAAGCACTTTTTCCTGGAGCTCGTGCCCTGTGTAAACATGAAAGAAAAAGGTTGGGGGGGGAGAAGGAGGGGGCAAAGGGAGGGAAAAAAAAGAGCAGGTTGGTAGCAGGGAAGGACTGAGGTCAGTTGAACCGTCGGATCAGCTGGGTTTGTGCCCGGCCATGCCATCGATGCCAGCGGCGGCTGTGAATGCGGGTGCCCTCCGCTCGGGAGCACCGGGCGAGTTAAGGTCCCGTGGAGGGGGGTAAAATCAGTGTTTGCAGAGCGTGCAATTACAGAGCCTGCGATTACAGAGCCTGCTGTGACTCGCTCTGCAAGATAGGGCAGTATCAGCCTGAGCCCAGCTCCTGTGGCAGTTTGGAATGGTTTCTCTTTTTTAAAAAAACACCACATATGTATCTTTCCTAGTGAAGAAGAAACAATAAGGCTGCACCCTTCCCCCAGCCTAGCAAAATACCTTTGAGTTCTTTGCAGAAGAGAGGCTTGCCCACCAGGAGAGCAGCTACACCCAGGCAAGTGTCTGTGCTCAGCAGCAGCAGGTAGGTTAAGCTCACAGGGCAGGGAGCAAGTTTTAACCTGACAGGCAAAGCGCTGCTGGACCGTTGCACTTTTGGGGATTTGATTTTGGGTTTTGGGTGTTTTTTTTTTAAAAAAAAAAAGGGCACAGTATCAGAGTGTATGGGCTCCTTGGGTGTGCAGGCGGCCAGCCGGCCCAGCTCACTGACATAAATCGGTGCAGATGATGGGAATCAAGGCAGGGGGTCCGGTTCCCAGCTCTGAAGGATTCCAGATTAGGAAGACAGCTCACAGAGGAAGCAGGGGGGCGTGAGGGGGGAGCAGGCTGATTCCCTGAGAGGCACTGAGGACAAGAAGAGCCCTTCTGGCTGATTTGAAGGCGGGCAGTGTTCTTATATTGCTGATAATTAGGCAGAGTTGCCTTGTTCCTTGGTTTCGATGGACAAATGAGACATCCCTGGTATTTAAACTTGGATTGCTGTGATGCTTTCTGATCTGGCCAGCCAGAGGCACAGCCAGGCCACTGTTACATTAGTCAGAAGGTTCTCACTTTTACACATTCCTTAGTGGGGAGAATGAAATTTCACTCAAGCTTCAAACTGTGCTTTGCAATGATTCCTTTTTGCACTTTTAGAAACAAACAAAAGAAACAAAATTTTCAGTGTAATGGGCTATCCTTGGAAAAATCAGTCGTAATCGAAGGAGACACCCAAAACTTCACCAACCCTTCTGTCTGGGCTCTGGCAAGGCTTGCCAAGGCCTCACAGTGTCTCATACTCTGCACCAGAGGAATTGTCATCCCAGTGGTGGACAAAAAAAGGGAGTGGAAATGAACCTTGGGGGTGATTTTTAGTTTTTAAATAAAAATTAAAATAAAGCGCTCAGCTCTCCACTCCAGTTTGCTATCTCTAACTGTTCCTCCTGCATTTTCTTTCTCTGTTAAATGTCTTGCAAATGCATTTAAAGCCCTACAGTGTTCAGGATAATCTCTCCATCCTTTTATGCTTTTCCTCTTGTTTTCCACACCATCCTTTGCTGCTATCTCCTTATGTCACTTCTTCTCTCTTATCCGTGCTGCATTGCCCATTTAACAATCTTTTTTCCTTTTTACCTTCATACACTTAGCATTTTTTCCTCTCCTTTTTTGCACTCCCACTGTCATGCCTGCTCCTTCTTCCAATAATGCAGGCTGTATTTTGTAATTTAGGGAGTAAACCTTCAAATTCTTGTGTGAGTACTCCCACTGACCATGTGATGAAGAAACTGCAGGACTGGGCTGTAGTTTGGCAGATGCATAGGGAAAGGTAATGAAGCCAATTCTAAAGCAATCTTAATTACCTTGGTGGTTTGGATTGCTTTGGTTCACTATTAAAATGCATATTTCTAAGGCAAGGTGTGCACCAGTGGCATTGTATAAATAATAAAGAATTTCAAGAGCTTGATATAAAAGACTTTATAGAAGTCATATATTACTTCCAGTCAAGAGAAATGGAGGGCACTTTAAAATCAGTTTTGCTAGCTCCCTGTGTTTAAAAAAAACTTCTTTTTTGTTTAACCTCCTGTGCAAGCCTGGGCATGTTTGAGGCTCCCAGGATCCAATTTCATGTAGTATCCTATTTCAAATCCAGGCCAGAGCAAATCGATTGAAAATCAGTGCTCTCAGAAATAAAACTGCCTGTGGAATGCCTTCAACGACGTGAAGATGAAAGGGGGAATGTAATATAGCAGATACTGATTTTCTTTTTTGAGGTGGGAGGCTCTGAAGCAGTGTCCTTGGATGTCGCACAGTCTACCTTGATTGAACAGTAATGGTCATAGGACAATTTTGTTGGATTTTTGTGTTCTTCAGTTAGCAGTTAACAGCTGTGTTTTGTGAAGGGGGGGGATAGTTGGTATTGCTGGGGTTGTTTTAAGCCAAAGTGGCAGCTGTAGAATATTTTATGGCCAGTGCAGACCTACCTGTAACTCTGCACATCACCAGAATAACAGGAGATCCATAATTAATTCTTGTCAGTGAAATACTGATTGGTATTTTGAAATGATTGAGCTACTTCAGTACTTTGAAAACTGCTGGTGAATGCAAACTAGTCAAACTGATCTGTGTTTATACTGGTTTTTACAGGCAGCACAAACATAGATGGCAGTCTGCTTCATTTTCCAATATACCTCTGTCTATGCCTCTTCTCTTCCCTGGCCCTCCGAAGCCAAAGGAGGAAAAAAAAAAAGGAGGATTATCTGAGAACTGAGAACAGAAGGAAATGGCAATATCATTTTAGGACTTTGAAGGAATAGGAAAGTGAAGGGAAAACTGAACTTGCGAGCTTTGGGTAATTTTGAATTTTGGGTAATTTAAAAATTTGGCTGCATCAGTATTGTGTTGAATTCCTGGAAAACTAAGAGTAAACTTTGTTCTTCTCTGTAGCGGTGGTCTCTGTCCTGTCACCTATGCTAGGTGATGATTGTGACACGGGAAGCATCTTGCATTTCTGGGAGACCACCGGGTTGCACAAATAGGCCCCTTGCGTGGAGGCAGTGTGTCACGGCGGCTGGCCTTGGCCCCGTTTGCTGTCAGAACAAGGGGGGAAGCTTCAGAGAAAAATTCAGTGTCTGCACGTGCCGAAAAAGTTCTGTCTAAAGCCAGCCAAGAGAGTAACAGTAAGCACAAAGAGCGTTTGAATTTCTTTTACACTCTGCCCCTTGGACAGTAAAGGCTTGTCTGTTTGGGACCTTGAGTATGGTGTGTTCTTCAAAGGTAGATGCAAATAAATGTATTTTAACTGAGCAAGGCTAGTTAAATATACAGGCTCATCAAAGTGGAAGTGGTTTCTGGCTTTGCATAAGAGCGTGTTGATTGCTCCTGTAGCTTTTACCTATGTGAACGCATTAATGCACACATGCGCGTTCAGGACAGCAATTCTGGCCTCATGGAAAGTCTCACTTCAGTGACCGTAGGATTTCACCTTTGGTCTCCAAAGTAGCATGTGTTTTGTAAACTACTTAATGATTAACCTTCAGCTAGAATATAAGTGGCAAGTGTTTACTTAATAGTCAGAGATTGGGTTCCTGCTTGCAGGCAGCCTTTATTACTTGGGAAGCCATGTGAGTTAGAAATCAAAGATCTGCTTTGGCAACTTTCCAAGAAGTCCTCTCTGGTCTCCTGACAGATGTGGAGAAAGCAAAGTCCTTGAATAAAAACGCTAAGAATACAGCTGTTGAAAGTCTGCATGTGGTCATCTTAAAGACCCTGCTAAGCTACTAAAGAGAGGTTCTTTACTGTCTCTCTATGTTTATACAGAGTATATCAGAGTAAAGACATTGATGAGTTTTTCACTAACTTCTGAATCTTTTTTAGCAAGAGGGCACAAAATTAGGAAGATGTTATTCCTTTACATACTGAGTATATTCACTTTAACAAATCAGACTCCTAACATGAGCAACTGGGATGCCTCTCTAGTCAACAGTAAGAGAAGGAAACCCAGTGTCCATTGCCTTCTGGAAGAGTCTACCTTCTTCCTTCGGCTGTACTGTGTACAGAGAAACTACCAGGTTTGGTGTGACACCTACACTGGCATGTGTAAACCTCCTGTACTGTGACATAAGTTACTTCTCACAGGGTTAATTTTGAAATAATGTGCCAAATGGCTTTTGAAGAGTCATGGGAATAGACTGTACTGTTTATGATTTTGAATTTATCACCTTAACTCCCTGGAACTCAAGTTGGAGATTAAAAAATAAAAAAGGGGGTATCTCCAATGTGTTCACTTAACACATAGAAAAATTCTGACCTTCTCTGACTTGCATATGGTGTTGGGGTTGTCGCATAGACTAGCCAGGGACACGGCAGGTGTGCTTAAACTAAAGACAACCTGGAGTTCATTTTTACATCTGATTTGTAAAGTTTCATTTTTATGACAAAAAAATGTACAACCATTACTGTGTTAAAAATCTGCCTCTCCTATTTGCTGTTTTAGCATTCACAGGTAACTAATATATTGTAAAATACTGTCTAGGACGGCTTTTATGGTATGAGTTTAGGACAATGTTGTTAATTTGCAACCAAAAATCCCATGAGTTACACTGGCCATCCCAAGTGGGTGCCAGTAAAATTCTTTGTATTACAGCTCACTATCGGGCACCATGTTTATGCCTCATAGTTGAGGATCTTTCTAAAACAGCTTTTTCTGCAAAGGCTTAAAACTTACGGATATGATTTCTTGGTATCCTTACTCTTGTAAAGTTACCAAGCTAAATATGGCATTGGAAGATGAAGTCAGGTTTAAGAGTTTCTCAAACAGCATTTGAGAAATTGGGGTTGCTTCTCTGTTGCTTTGCATTGGATTAAATCCTTATGCGAGTGGCCAGGCAGCTTGACAAGTATGGATCAGCATTCGGTGCTGGCCCAGCACCTTGCTGGCCAGAGGGGAACCCTGTTACCTTATATGAGCAACAAGGCGAGGAACAATTTTGTCCAGTATCAGTTGTAAGGTTTGACAAATGATGATCTCAAGAGGCTGGAAACAGTGCTACTCACGACTCCGCCACTGATGCTTGCTTCGATTCTTGCCTTAATATGCGAGACGCTGAATCTCAGCCTGTTGGCAGTTCATGGGGTAGCGTTCTTGCTGTTTTGTTCTTCGCAGTCAAATACTGTTGAAAGTACAGGTAGTATTTCTAGACTGGTCAGAAGGGACAGCAGAGAAAGAAGTACTTTGTGGTTAGTGTGTTTAATTCTGTAGTTAAGAAATCTCTCTGGAAGAAGTCTATAAAGAGATAAGGTATTTAGTCTCCTTAGACTAAAGTAAAAGATACTCCGAAAGGGTAATGGAGCACAAATTACTGGGTTTCAGTTTTGGGTTATGCTGGTCTTTGTTCTTGTAGTGTATCTGGAAAACTCAGATAATTGGTCTGAGACTTTTAAATTTTAAGAACAGAAAACTCCAGCATGTGTGGTTTTTTCCTTTTTTTTTTTTTTTTTTTTGCCTCACAAACTGCAGGAAGAGCAAAATGAAAGGGCTGAGTGAAAGCGGTTGTTCTTTTGAGGTATATCTGGCAATATTAAATACCTCCATTACTATTTTAATATTCTGTTAATTTTTGCACAGGGTTACACAAGGTCTTTTCATAGTGCATAAACTTGAGGCCAAAAGGATGTGGGATTGACTGGAAACCAAAAAAAGAAAGCATTTAAGCAGTGTCAGACTTAGGTGTATTGAAGGTAGAGCTATGTTGAGCAGCTTCAAGACAACAAGGATACTAAGCCCGAGGTAGCCAAGCAGAGGAGACAGAAAGGGTGTCAGTAATAAAACTCTGGAGTTCATGTGCTAGAAGTGTAGCGGGTGTCTCTCAGGTCAAGGATGTGGAGAGGGCAGAATGGAGACGACCAAGAGTGACATAAGCTGGAGAGCTGAAGGAAGATGCAGCATTGACCAGATATTGGAGTGTAGTAGTGTGACACAGAGTTAGAGATGTAAAATCACTGCAATGTTTAGAGTCTTAAGCTGACATTTGATATCACCCTGAAGTTTTTAATAGTAAATTCTATATCCTGTTTCCATATGGACGTGATCTCAGTGTTGTAACGTAGCCTTCCCAGCACTGAGATGTGAAAACCCGTTTTCAAAATTAAGCTCAAAAAAGCAGTATGTAGCGTTATTCTACGTGCTCCGTCCTATCAAGTGCACCATGCTTGTTAACTCAACAGCCGGTTAAAAGTTCCATGGGCGTTTAAAAGCCTATATGAAAAGTATCTGCTCCATATGTTACATATAGCTGAAGGCTCAGGGGAATAAGGCCTGTGTCTGGGAACCGGATAGTACGACCTTCTGTCCCAGACCCAGTGCCTGCCCTTTCTAACAAACAAACAAAAGCCTCCCTCAAAGAAATGTGGGTTATGATCTGTTTTTAGCTCTAGAAGCCAACAAAAAAAAAAGCACTCAATATGTTCTTACTTGTACTTATTGCAGCGTCAGCTTTAGGTGCCACGGAACGAGCGCCATGCTTTGTTCCTTCCAGCTTTCAGAAGCCACAATCCCCCCAGCAGCTGCAGTGTGGGGCAGTGCGTTATTCACTTGCAAAATTTTGCACTTGGACACAACCAATCAGCCTGAGATTATCATCTTTTTGAAATTATGGTATCTGAGACGTTCACTCTAAATACAGAGGCGCAGCTGCCTGATGAGGGGGCTTGTTTATGGTTGTCCTGTCTCTGCTGAGTTATTGACCTGTCCTGGTGGTCTTAACAACACGTCCATGGTGGTCTTCATCCTTTCGTCCTAAAGGAGTATTTTGATTTGAAAAGCAGAAATTGAGTCATAGGAAAGGTGGGAACTGTTAAGTGTGTTTTGATTGGGGTGGGATGAGATAAGAGCTAAATGTAGTCTAATGGCAGTAATCTCCCTGCTGTCCTGTGTGGGTTATGGAGGGGAGAGGGAGTCTCCTCCAAAAAGCAGCTCAGGGAAGACTGTTTCCTCCTCCAGAAGGTGATCCATGGTAGGACCGACTCTGTCAAGCTAGTGTAAAGAGAAGAAACAGGAAGATCAACCTTGTTAGACTGAAGTTAGCTTGTGTGAGCATCTGCCTACCTACTTGCTCTGTTAGTGCTCATGGTTTCTGTCAGCTTTAAAGAACAACTCCCCTGTGTCATCTAAGTACTTTTAACTTCAGGTCAGTCTGCCAGAGCCTTCAGGTGTCAGAGGACCTGTGATAGTGATGTATATTTTAGTTCCTTTAGTTCAAGCAGTCCATTTTGACTGACCAGCTGGCCAAACCCATGCCATGAAAGACCTGTTCCTCATGGTGTGCCAGTGTAAGATACTGAAAAAGAGCTGTTGTGCTACAAGTAGGAGGTAAAAGGAAAAAACAAAACCAAGCAAAACCAGGAAGCCTTGAAACAGATGGTACCACCTGTGTCCATCTAAACCTAGCCAAAGCAGCATGCCATTTGAGTGGAGAAACCTGGAAAATCTGATGACTCAGTCTGAATAAATAGGGAGACAGTGAGTGAGATTTCTGGCTTGTGTCCCAAGCGTCTTATGAAAACGGCTTCCTATTTTATAACACAGAAAATTGAGTACAGTTTGATAGCATCATTCTCTGGCACAGCTGATTACCAACTACAGACTGAAATGCCTGGCATACCCATGTGAGAACAGACACATAAGTAGTCCGATGACTCTCTGCCAGTTCCTGAGTTATGGTTGAACCTGTTTTCCCAATAAATAAATTTCTGATGTTATTAGCTGGGGACATACCTTTATTACTGGGGGTATAACTGGCTGGACACAACGGTCAGGGCTGACAGCATTCAGTTCCCTTTGCAGGCTCAGCCAAATACTGATTTCCACACACTCCAATTGTTGCGTCTGCAAAGTTGAGATGTGAACCAACTGTGTACGATGTGCCTAAATCACCATTCAGCAATGCTTGCAAAAATGCCGTAAAGGAGAGAGGCAACATGGACATATAAAGGGAACTCCTCAGTGGGATGAAGTCTTGTGTCCTTGCTGAGTACCTCCACCTCCTTCCTTCATGGCTGTTGTTGACAGTATCATGATCTTTCACATCCCTTTGCACTTCCTTTTACTTCTATATTTCCTTTTCCTTTATATGCTTAAGTTGCACCAGATCTGTTTTTGCCTTTCTCAGTAAGATACGGAAATAAATCTGCCCTTTCCCTTGGTCCTAAAGTCTAAACTTTTTGTCTGTCTGTCTCTTGGGTTGGCTGCTTTACTTATACTCCCCTCCTACGATTTCCCTCAGTCCCAATCCAAACCTACACTCTCCAGTTAGGCTCTATTGTGCAGCTGTGGTCTAAATATCTCACCCAGCTCTTCTCCCGTGTTCCTCATCTCACAATTCTGCTGAGTATCCATGTTCATCCTCCACCTGGTGAGGGTGCAGGTTCCTTCTAAGAGCTTTTCCCTGGGAAGAGATAAATGTACGTAGTCTTATAGAACATGTTACCACAGCAACTAGATATGGGGAATGCAAAGAAGAAATTAAATCCATTAACAAAATAAACTTGGTTTAGTGCTGGGCAGCCTCAAGGAACACAAAGGGAAAATAAAAGCCCTGCTCATGTTTATGTCTTGCCTCCCTGTGTTATGCAAGTCAGGTTCAGCTGAGACGAGATGGCTTTGGAGAAAAGGTGGTGGATTGTGCCAGGCGTTCAGGTCTGTCTCCCCTGGGAACTGCCATGCAGTGATCTTTTAGTGCGTGCGTCGGCATTTGCTGCGAACTGTTTGAGTGGGTGTTGCATGCTTTGCTAAAAAGTAACTGCGAAATAACTGTGTAAGAAACAGGTTGTGGCGTTCAGCACTCGCTACGTCTGTTGACTGGGATATTTTTTTGAGGCCAGTTGTCCTCTTCACATTCATGTTGAACAATCTACATGAACCTTTTTTTATCACTTTCTGGCATACACAGTGATGTTAAAGAATATCACATGGTATTTTATCCTTCCTTAGAGGGACAGGCACTGTTTCTCTTCCATTCTTAAATGTTTGATTGTGGGAGGTGCAGAGTACTGCCGTTGATATGAGCATGTTCAAGCTCTAGCTAGAGGAGTGCCAAATCATACAAAACCCCATCTGTAATGCCAGGCATTCTTTCTGGTGATACATCAGTTGAGCTCTCAGTTCTTCAGTAATTAGTTGTACATCTGTGAGCAACTGTCCATCTGATTTATTATCCGAACAGCTATTGAAATACAGAATATTGCGCCATTTAGCCTCAGGATTAAAAGTTATGGTGTGCTAAAGTTGTGTTTAAAATGTAATAAAATTGACTGTATATAAACAAATTACAAGTTTATGGGACATTATAGAGGATCTTAAATCAATATTTTAAAGTTCATAAATTTAAGGTGATTGAGCATTGCTTAATGAATATGAGTATATTTTTAATTGCTGCCTTCTTCTATTTAGTAAGAAGATTAAACACTGTCCTGGAAAATAACTTGATTGTAGTGAAGAAGACTTAGTGGAAAACTGAATGTAAGTATTTTATAGCATATGTCAATTATTTATGTTTGGAAACCATTGACATTGGTGGTATTATAAATCATCATTAGTTTACCAAAAAGACCACTTCTAGTATGGTGAGAATGCTGGATCTGATCATTGTGCACGTTTGTGAGGTATAAAATGTCTCTTACATGGTTTTCGGTATGGGTCTGTAGGCTGTACGTATCTAAATGCTTTTAACGGGGCCACGTGCTATTAGTTATTTGCTTGCTTATGAACTGTTTGCAGGAAAAATGTCAACATGAAGTTGTTACTAAGTGCCCTTAAAAGAAAAAAAAAAACCACTACCCCTGTATAAATACCCATGGGGATCCTTAAATTCTGTAATGTGGACATATTTTCCATTTTCAGAGGAATTTAGTCCAACCTGGAATAATGCAGCCAGTATAAAGTATTTTTCTGTATACTTGCCCCAAAGATGTGAGTTTATAGTAGAAGAAGATTGCGCTGTGGATTGACAATTCAATTTAGAGTGAAATACAGCGGCTGCAAGTTCCAGGCTAAGTGCATCATTGCTCACTTGAGGTCACTTTTTCAAACCCGGAGTCAATAGTTCTCTTAACAATAAGAAGCTTTAGTTCATTTTCTAGACCCCTTTGAAACTGTTACTTTGCTGGTGAATACCCCATTATTTTTCTTAAAGTAATTGCTTTGCCTTGCTGTATTTCATAATAATGTGAACTCACTAACTGTGTGCGTGCACACGTGTATATGTACGTACATATTTGCATGTGAAGCAAAGCCATATCTCTGCAAGTCATACCCCAGGAGGCTTTGAGTGACTCTGGTGTACAGGCTAGCGACAGTCATGAACTTCTAGCTGCTCCGGATTTGTTCCAGCATTTTTTTCATACTACATTTTTCCCACGATCTCACCTTCCATTTCCCAGAGCCTGCCTGATGAGTTTGGAAGCAGTCAACTAAGCCTTTCCAAATGCTGGATAAAGTAGAGAATTCATGACTTAGATGTCAAATAGGACAGTGATCTTGTCTTAAATGTCTAACAAGCTGGGACAGTTTTAATTTTAGCCTTTGGGCTTTTATAAACTTGTCTTCTAAAATTACTAACTGACCAATAGTACTGAAACAGTGAGATACTGCAGGAACGTTGCAAAATGCTGTCTGGTTTATATAGAGTTGTCTACCGATACGAGGTTGCATGAAATGAAGATCCTCAGATTTGACAACATCGTACCTAAGCTGAAGATTTACAGACTAGGCTGTGCATTGACTCTTTGCATTACTGGTATCTGGCCCAGTTTGAAATCTATATAGACTTATAAGATATAAAATCAAATCCTTAAAACCTTCCAGTGTGTACTGAATAAAACAAAACAAAGTTTGAAGGCATTTACTGGGACCACTCACTTTAGTTGCTTCAGGGTGCTAAAAATACGTCTCGTGTGACCTTGTTCATGCCAGTGGCAGTTCTTGAACAATTCCATGTGTGACATGTTTGTACATGTAAATGTTTTTCTTGAGTTATTTTCACCAACTCAATCTTCAACTGTTTCTCCTGGGAAACTTGGGAAAAGGTAATGTTGTCTTCAGTTCCCATATGGCTGCAGGAATCCAGTGAGATGCTGGTTTTCTGTGTTTATTCACCTGGTGAAGAGAAAAGAGGAGATGGGGAGAGCAAAGGGTGGATTTTTCCCCTTAAAAATAGGGAAAGGCTAGGAAAAATGTAAAATGGACTGGAGGGGATGATAAGCTGTTAATTGTATTGCATTATACTGGTAATACATCAAAATAATCTTGAGGCAGTGACTGCAAGGAAAAGGGAGGGGAGTGTGTACCTTAGGGAATCAGGAGCAGGCAGCATCAAGTAGAGCACAGGCAGGAAAGTGCACGGGGCAGGCAGGGAAGAACATTCAGCCCTAATTAGACACCAGAATTAGGTTCTCACTGCACATCTTATCATCTGAGATCCCTGGAACAAGTTCTTAATGTAGCATTGATTGTCTTGTTCACTATTCTCAACAGTATTTCTCATGTAAAATGTGTGCACTGGCACCATAAATAGCCTGGTTCAATCATCCTTGTGAAGGGTGAGGACCACGTCATGTCATGTGTTCTCACTAAGCTCCACTTGCTGGTAGGCAGGTTCTTTCTGGAAAGTCTATGGAGATGCTTTTTAGATTTCTAGGATTAGAAAGTAGTTGCTCAAAAACAGTGCTCATCCCAAAAATGTCCACCTTGGATTCTGGATCCAGCTGGGTATTGTAAAATTAATTGTTGTTTATAAGAAATTGGCTCCTATGTCGTGAATGCTATAAATAATTCTCAGCAGCATTTGGATAGTATGGTAAATAAGGCAGAGAGCCACACTGGATAATGAGGAGAAAAATAAATATTGAAGAGTTGCTAGTTCATTAAGTAATGTCTATGCTGTGCATGAAATGTGACAGGGCAACAAGGGAAGAAGTCTCCCATCATAAAGACTATCGTGAAGGATTTGCATAAGCAACTTTAATTCTGTTATTTTCTAGATGTGGCAGTCAATCAGAGTTGAGTCCCCAGAATCTTTAGATTCATAAGTCTTAAGTCACCAAAACATTGGGTAACATTTGTTCAGTATCTTCTGCATGTCTTGGGCAGCGGGCAAGAATGAGAAGTGGGCTGTGCAAAATGTTCTCGCAGAATTTCTGTTGTCATCACCCTGAGACCGTAAAGGGCATTCGAGGTGACTGCACAGGGGTTGCATCTATCTTCATGCATGTGCTTTCTGGCGTCTCTTCCAGTACCTCTATCCCATCTTTTTTTCTTTCCTTTTGGCTCTGTATTCCCTGTGCTGCCTGGCTGACAGTAGGGAAAATACAGCAGCTCTTCCAGCCTGTGACACCAGGTCAAGCTATAACCACCAGCAGCAGCAGCCACAGGAAAGCCCTGCGTAACGATCTCTGGGGTGTGCAGAGCAGCTTATTTGGAGACTTATGCTGCTGTTTTCCCATATGCTATCAAGTACAATCTTTTATTTCTCTTTAATCTGGGTTTATATTCACTGGGCCATGTAAAGGCCAAATGTCATGCCTTTGCTGCTAGATCTTTGCAACAAGAGTGCCCATGGTGAAAGTCCTGCCCTTATTATCGAGCGCAGAGTGGCTGGAAGAGCACTGGCTCTGCGGGCAAGCCTTGGCTCTCTGTCTTTCTCTGGCAGCAGCCTACATGGGTGACCCATCTAACAAAAGTGTCATGCAGCTTTGGATGTATTTCATATCACTGGTTACAGATGAAACTGTAATAAGAGTTTTGCCCATATGTTGGCACCTTTCCCTATATGGAGAAATGAGGCCACCCTTTACCAGTAGATGCAATACTTGAATATCTGCAACATGTTATGAACGTCTTCTCATACTTCACTTTGAGACCTGCCTTGTAAAAAATACTAGCAGGTTAGTTATAAAAAAGTGGTTTATCAGGCGCCAAAGCCTACAGGGCTGGCTACAGGACCCACAGGAGAGAAGATTCTTGCAACAAAACACAGATTTTTTTTTTAGAGGTATCCATTCACCTTCTTTGAAACATAGATCTGCATGTCAGTCTTTCTCATATTTCTCCAAAATAATCTCCTTGGGGAATACGTAGAAAAACAAACAGTAGATTCTTTACCATTTTAGGAGAGGGATGGAGACAAATTCAACTTCAAAATCCTAGCTATTTTAAATGCAAAATGATCCTTCCTTAATTAATACTTGGCAAAGTATTTAAAGATCAAAGTGTCAATATTAGCTAATTCTCATGACACATCTGTCAGGTAAGTAAAAATTATATCCATTTATAGCCCAGGAAGATGAAATACTGTGTAACATCAGCATTTTCACAGTTGCTACCTGTTTAATTTACTGAAATAACTAGTCTAATTCTCAAAGATTCTGCATATTCTTAGTTGTTCTAAATTATAGTTGGAGCTTGAGAGTATTCACACTTTTGAAACTGAGTACAAGTATTTTGGTACAGAAACGTGGGTATGGCAGCTGAACCTGAGACATCCACACTTAAGGCTTTTTCCAAACTTAAGCATCCCTAAAAAGTCTAGAGCTGGAACTTTTATGCTGTCTATTCCCAGGCTGGACTTGGGCTCCTGAACAGCCCAGCTCTCATAGCTTAAGGCAAAGGGTTGTTTCTCAGTGGAGCCGCAAAAGGTATGAGGTATGGACGGGCTTGGGAGGGTCAGTCCTTAGAGATTATTTTTTGCAGGAAGGTGTGTGTAGGAGTGTTTGGAGAGGGAGAGGGTGCTTGAAGTGGGAAGAAAAATGGTGTGTGATGGCAGTTAATTTTTCTACCTCCTGCTGTTGCTTCCATTAGAGATGCCGGTTACCTTGTTGTTTCTGTCATGGCTCTTTCTCCTTTTCTTACAGCATCAGCAGAGTGGTATAATTAGGCTGGAGGACAAATTTTTTGCTGCCCTGTTGAGCAATGACTGAAAAGGAGAGGGGATTTTGAACAAGCGCTGTCTCCCCTTCAGTACGCAGTGCAACTTGTTTCCAAGCAGGGTTTCAGTTGGAGCGGTGGTGGTGTTCAAGTGCCTTGCTTTGTCTATGCAGACACTTTTTGTAACCCGTTTGCTCCGTTCAGTGTGGCAATGCCCAGCCCTGAATACAGCACAAGACTTAAGGATGGCATCACTCCATCCTAGTCTGTTCTTCCTCTGGCAGGAGCAGGTGGGGGCGGACAAAACCCCAGCCAAAGGCCGTCGATGGGTTGGCACTTAAGGGAGGGAAAAGCCCAGGCTACAAAAAGGGGTCTCAAGGGATTGAACAGCCTGGAGCAGGCGTGCATGGCTGAATTAGGAGTTGGAATTGTTTGGCTTTCAAATTCGGACGACTTGTTTGCTGTCTTGGCCCTGCTGAAAATGAATAAGTGCTACTGCTAATAACAAAACCTAAAAGAGAGGAGTGAAGGATTAAAACCAGAAAATGATGACTCACCCTGCCCTCTCTCCCCCTCCCCATTTTCAGTCCCCACTAAACCGTTTTACCTCACCAAAGCCCTGGTGGCTTTTCATTTATAAATAATCATGTGTTTGAAATGTTAAAATGTGTAGGCAGGGATTAAAAGGATGTGTGATGCTACAGCATTAAAACAGTGCAGACCTCTGCAAGGGAATTGTGAAGGAAAATTAAAACGTCGTTATTTTTGGCAAGGGCTGCTGCATCCTGGGGAGATCAAGAGAAAGCAAAAAGCAGTTTATCCAAGCCTAGCGAAACCAAGTAGAAAAGCTGGGTGCAGTAAAATAAGGCTTCTCATCAGTTCTTTGTCCTACTAAGGCCGAATTTGAACTTTTGGGGTTATCTCAATTTTGGGGGGTGCAGGGAGGAGATTCACTGAGAAGTTTCTGTCAAAGGTACCAGCCTAACCTGTCCTCCTTTTCCTCCTGTAAAGGTTGGTGGAATACAACTGCTTGGTTATCGCGCATGTTGTAACAGGTTTCTTCCTTTTTTTAAGCCACAGTGGGACTGAGAGGTGGATCAACACCTCTGACAATCTCAACTCAGTGTGTCAGCCCACAGGATTTTACAGAATAAGCAGGTTGTGATGCCCATTTGGGGTATTATTCTGTATTCTCACAGAAGTGAGAATATTGGCACCAAGTTTCTTGTTGTGTCTGGCAAGTAAAATTGAGAATTAGAAAAAGAAATGCATTACGGACGTAGAGGGAACTGTTGCGTATCAGTTGTCAGCATTGATTCTAGCATTGATTCTGGAGTTTGAATATCATTTTCAGTGTCATTCTCAGATGCTACATTAACTTTGTCTCCAATAAACCTTTGATTCCTGGCCAAAGTGAGCCCTTTCATGGGACTGCTGATATTGGAGTCAATGAAATCTGCCTCCTCATCCCCCTTCTATTTAATTTTAGGCGAGTGAATGATCCCAGTGTGAACAATACCAGTGTGAACAGGCACAGATAAGGGCACTGTTCTGCTGCTTTTCTTGCTCATGATCGTGCTGCTGTCTGTTTGTTGGTGCCGGGGAAGCCTCTAAATGCTCTGCCTGTAGCAACTGCGCAATTACTAATAAATGACAGTTTTAGGAGGCCTCATTCATTTCAGGTCTAATTAATTTTTGACACCCCCCCCGAGCCTACAGAACCCAGGGAGTGGTCTTCGGGGGGATCTCCTTGGGGGAGGCAGGGCAGTGCCACCCCCTTCACCTCAGCTGCCCCACAGCTCCCTTCTGCCCCACAGGCTGGAGTGGTGGCCCCTGCTGCTCCCAGCTCCCTGCATGGGGCTTTCACCCCACGACTTTCAAACCAGGGCTTCTGCAAAAGCCCGTTTGAAGCCTTCGTGCTGCTGATCCCCCTGGGTTTGGGGCTGGAACAGCCTGGCTGCAGGGGCGTTACGGGTCTCTCCATAGCCAGCAGTTTGAGGACTCCTGCTCCATTCCTGCCCTGCATCCTCTTGCTTTATGATAGCAATGACGTTGTTCAAGCAATTGTCTTAGATGAACTGGTACGTCGCTTTGCTAAATGGAAACCGTTTGCATTAACGTGTTGATTTGTATGGAATATGCCACCTCCAACAGCTCTTAAGCTTTGCTGTTACTTTTGTTCTAGCAAACATGAAAAAATGCCGTGTGTTTTCAGGGTTTTACTTTTTTTAATGCTGTTTATATGAATCTATTTATAAGCCCGGTTTGTGTTCTTGTTTTGTTTTTCTTCCTGCTTTAAGGTGTTTAAATGTATTAGTTGAGAAAAATCTCCATAATAATCTTTAATTCATTTAATGTTATATTTAATTAAAGGATTTAACAAGGATAAAAGTAAGAATTAAACACTTGTCTGCTTAATAATTTTTAGGGCTAAATTCAAGGCAAGCCTCAACTTTATTTGATTCAGTTAATTCAGTACGTGCAAAAGACATTATATTTAAAAATAGCTGTTCCTTTGGACAGCTAGACAATATTCTAGTGTCCTGTTACTGCAGCACTCAATTTGATCAAGCACGATGTCATGAAGTAATGTCAAGACATAAAAATACCTGGTTTTAGGTAGGAGATTTCTCATTTTCAGTCAGTAAGCCAATGACTTTGTAAACAAAAGTTTTCCAGGGATACACAAAATACAGTCTTGTTTATCCTTGCTGGTTTTCCTTAAAATTGCATCAGTTTAATTTGTGACTAGTTAAATGAATTGTATTAAATAACAGTTCCTGGGAACTTCTGAGTTTGCGAAATACTGCAACTCTTGTGTTTATACACAGCTACTATTTTCTTTAAAATGTGTCTGGAAATTTCCAGGCAGCTGAAGGGACCTGCCATGGTTTTCTTCAAAGCTAGACCTTTGTTTTCAAAAAGCATGGTGTTGGTTGCACCGAGGAGGCAGAAGGTATGTGTTGCTTTGAGAGCTCTGGCTGGTTATTTTTCATATATAAATACAGAGCTCAGTTTTACTTTATTTCTAAAAAAAAAATAAATATTTTGTCCCCTCCTGGAGAAATGAGGACTTCACAAATCATGGTACCTGTTATGGGCAATGTTATGGGGATTTATACTCTGACAGTCTCTTCTTACCTTCCTTCTTTTTTTGAGGCATTTTCTGCCAAGATCCTCTTACTGCATGTCGGAGAAGTCCTAAGGACACCACAGGGGATGCCAGGGGACCCTCATCAAGAACAGAAAGCTGGGTCACAGTTTTGACTTTGGCATCCTCTGCATCAGTTCCACATCCAAAAGTCTGCCACCATAGGCTACTGGCCATTTGGCTCTTCAGGGTACTCATAGAAGGGGGAAAAAAAGGGTCGCAATACCATTTCCATTGTAACAAGCAGAAACATACAGTACAGCTGACGTCAGGGGTGATGGAGCAGATTCCTGAAGTCCTCTAGCACTCCTTACAGCCAGCATCTTTAGAAAGCATGAGCTGAGCTATGTCATTCTGTACAGGAGAAACTGGATTAGTTTGGTCTCTGCTCTGTGGTGGCATCGATTGCCAGTGCTTCATCCAGTATCCAGAAATGGAATGACTGTAGAGAGGTCTGCTTGGTCGGAAAGCCAAGGAGATCCTCTTCAAAGGGCGGGATGGCACTAGGAAGGGAAGGCGTTGTGTGGTCAGTAACCCAGGGATGAGCTGATTCATTGAATTCCCAGATGTTTTCATACCCTTGGGTGAACTCAAATCAGGCCATCCATCCATATGTGAATTCTTCAGCTGATTGACTTGAAAGATACATTGGATAGTGTTTGTTTATAGGAGTCCAGGCTGCAGGATATAGATTTTATCTATCGTATAAATATTTGTGGTGCTACCCTGTGTTTGCTTTGCAGCATGTGTGTGCTTCCTTCTTGAGCTGTGCCACATGGGAACGTTCTACCTGTTTGCATGATTACAGATGTTGCCTAAAGGAGCTCTATGCAAAGAAGTTATCTCTCCTAAGGGATTTATGTGTGAGCAAAGCTTTTACAGCTGGGGGGCAAGCTATGCTGAGAGAAATTGTTCTTTGAAAATATGTCTTTGAAGTATATATAGGAACAGAAGGAAAAGAACAAGTAAATGACATAGATGGGGAATGGGAACAAAAAACTAAAGAAAGGAAAATGTTCCCAGTACATCTATTTGCACAACTTGAGCAAAATTGAATATGTTAACATTATTGTAAGCAAATGTGGTACCCTGACAATAGTCGCCTTACACAAAAACAGACGTTTATTCTCACGAAAGAATGAGCGGAGATAACATCCTCTCCCAGCAAGCCTGTGTGTTGTCTCTGACAAGGTGAGAGGCAGCATTTCTTTCGCCAGTTGTAGGAAACCTACTGAAGGTGTTTTATTTAAATTGTGTCAGGGCATATTCATGCAGTCACTTTATTGGGTACCAGTCCATGCTGTTGCCAAACAAGGTAGGTTTGTTCTTCCATCTCCCCTCGCTGCTTGTTTCTGCCACTTCCATGGATGGCATAAGTATGGCTGCAACCAAACCTCAAGCCTAAGCAAGAGCTGAAAACTAACCTGGCCAGGAGCTGAAAAATGGGTAATTCTTGCTGGAGCAGCTCCATGAGTGCCCTCTCACCACCTCTTGCATGCCAGTACCAGTCCAAAGCAGAGACTTTCCTTTCAGAACAAGGGACTACTGCACTTAGAGGCAACATAGATTCTCTCTCGTGGTGAACTAGATATCAACTGTTCTGCCCAAATGTTAGGCAAAGTATAGTATTAACGCAAGATCTTTCTTTGAAACAAATGGCAGGACAACCTGTGGAGAGAGGGCCCAGGTGCTTGCTGCCAGATTCACTAGATAAAACTGAAACTCTGACCTTGTGGGACAGTAGAGGAAAAAAGAGGTGTCCCAAGTGGGGTATTAGGCATGCTGTGATCTTCCTCATGTGTCTGTTAAGCAGCTGACAGGAGGCTTGCCTATGATTCCAATTGCTGATTAACTGGGGAGAGGAAAGGGGGGGGACATTTGACGTTTTGCGACACATGATTTTGAGGCAAGCATCTCTGCAGTGATGCTTCTTGTCTTGTTCTGCCAACTCCTTTACCTAAGTTGAACTACATTTATTGTCGTTGGCATTAATCTAATACATCTAATGTTCTTAGGCAAGGTAAATATCTGGCAGCCCCTGTGTTGTTAATTCGTCCCCATGCTTTAAAGATTTGCAGTATCCTTGTAAAATATTGTCATATAAGTAGTGGGTGGTAGAGTGCATGCTGTTACAGTAAGGAAAGTAGAGCCTTTTAAGTAAATTCCCTAAGCAGATGCACATTATAGCATACAACTATGTTTTCTGGAAGTGGTTGGAATTGCACTAGGGTCTTAATTTTCCATTCACCAGCCCTGGAAAAGGCATAAGCATCTAAGAGATGGAAATTAGTACAAATTGATCTCATAGGTGCAATTTTTATTAAAATTCTTGTCTGTCAGTGTGTGAGTGATCTTGATAAATTAGATTACCAAATTATTTTGTTCATGACAAGTTTGCTTTCATTATGGGTGAAATATGCAAAATAATAGCTAAATAAAGACCAAGTTAAGTTGTTAAATGCTGCTTCTGGGATTAATCAGACATTTTCTGGCTTGTGCTTTGATTTGAAGGCTGTCTGTCAGCCTTCATCTTTATTCGTGGTAAATAAAACCTCTTCCCTGAAGGGATCAAGGTATGAGCACATAAGAACCATAATATTATGCCTACCACAATCAGTGATTTTGTAGGGATCTTGTTAAAGTTCAAGGTCTTTCCCTACAACTGAGCAGAAATACCAGTATATGCTGGAAATAAATCAGTCACTGTTAAAAGTGATCAAGAAAGCTTAAAATACAGGGCAGCTGCTCAAGGCGGGTGTCATCACCCTTTGGGAGAGAAGGAGCTAAAGATAAAATTATAAATACCAAAGATTGTAGTTGAATCTCTCCGTCAGGCCTTCCTCCAGCCAGCAGTTGTTGATCGTGTGCTAGTCTGAAAACCAGAGAGGTGACAGCCTGGGGAAGCACAGAGAATTGACTCAATCAGTGGATAGCGAAGAAAGACTAACGGAGAGACCCGAGTGAAGAGAGGCACATGTATTGAGTAAACTCTTGTGCATCATACAAATGGATACTCAGGCAATTTACTCCACATGACCCTTTCTATGTCCATTGTTAACGGGACTGTGAGAATGTGAATATGCTGAAGAAACCAAACCTCCATGAACATTCTCTCAGCAGGTGACCTTCCACGGTGATGAGCGTCGAGCACTAGTCTAAATGCAGCACATGAAGTGCTGCCTGCGGTCATAAGCGACAGACTGTACACCAAATGTTGTGAGCAGGGTCAGAGCAAGGCTCTGAAGTGGTTAGTGCTGTAGCAACCCAGAAAGGTTTGATGGAAGTTAAAGCAGATCTGACTGAAAAGCTCCATGCTCATTCGGGAGGAGACAGCTTTTCATGACGTGATTAAGTATTTACGTGAAGATCTAAGAAATGATGACAGGGAGAGGACCAACAAAGTCCATTGTAGTAGTAATAAGAAGCCCAGGAACAAAAAGAATTTCATGTATTTTGGGAGAAGAAACTACCATACGCAAGTGGCTGAGCATCAGGCTATGTGGAATTAACTGATCTCAGAGCCCTTCTAGGCACAAAAGGGCCTGGCGGTGTCTGATAATAAGCTCTGACCCAAACATGCTGCCTAATGGCAAAACATTGATCGACTCTCATTTAGTATTATTTCTGGACTGTGGCATATCTGACATGGCCCAGATTGTGAAATTTGGTGTCTCTCCTTGCTGGTTTATTTTTGTGTGTATGGCCACTATAACACAGCACTTTTGTAGGGTAGGAGTGAAAGTGCCATACAACAGGTTTCTCACCTATATATTGAGATCATACATCACTTGAACAGAGTGTTGCTTTCACGTTCACACAAATGTAGTTCCCTTTTGTTGAGAATGTAGTAAGAAGGTATAACTGCCATAAGGACCAACAGATGATGTAAAGTATTTGATGAAAATTTAAATTGCTCAAATACTTAAGAATTGTTGTATTAACTGTTTTAATAGAATAATGAAATGTAATGTTCTAAAAAGTAAATGCCAGATTTTGGTTATCTAGTGATCTATTGCTGCTCTACAGTGTTATTAAAAGCATCTCTATCTCTTTATCTGCTTAGTTATCCCATGTCCTCTGTCCTTACTGCACAAGTCAGAATTTTTGCAGCGCAGAGGCTGAGGATTTACCTTGTGCCAAACAGTGATCCGTAAGCTGAGACAGGGTTAGAAATTCTTAGTTTTATTCCATAGACCATCCTGGTTTAGAGTTGGGACTATGAAGACTGTGCTTCTTTCCTACAGACCACTCAGTTCTAAAAATTACTATTTTCTGAAAGCTTCTGTATGAAGGTGTGTATGTATGCTTATTACACGTAATTTCCCTGTTGCTTTTGCTTGAGTGTCATTTCTTTGTCCTTCTTTGGTTCCCTCTGAATTTTGAGCTGAGCTCTCAGGGGATGAGCGTGCTGGAGATCACCATGGCAACACTCCGAAAAATGCACGCTGCAGGCGCCAGGCTTCGCTGCCGTTATCCCTGCGAGAGCTCTGATGATCAGTGGACTTGCAGACTTACTCAGGAGCTGCAAGAGGGATGGAGTCGGTGGCTGAGAGCTGGGGGTACTGTGCCTATTAAAAACATTTCCTATGTAAACTGAGGAACTCTGGATATTGTTCACTGATGTACGGCACTAGCATCCAGCATTTTCATAGCTTACTGCTGAGAAGTCCTTTAGCAGACAGTAAACCCTCCTTTTTTATTCCACATAATTCTAATATTAGTATCCTACGTCTTAGCTCTCCCCATTTTCACTCAAGGCTACTGTGGGAGCCATTGCAAAGGCAAAGTTGTTATCCTGGTAAAAGCTTAAAGATGGTTGATGATGAAACATGTCATAAAGATTATGATGCAGACTTTAAAAGAGGCGAGTGCTCGTATCCCTGCTCTTCCCAAATCCTTTTTCAGGAGAAAAAGAAAATTTCCAAGGAAGAGTTATGCTATAGATGAGTCTTTCACAGCAGCAGTTGGGAGAGAATGGGTTCTCTCCAGCAGCAGGAAACTGGATAAAAGTGTGTTGCCTTCTGCCAAGAATTAGGGTCTCTAGGTTGTGTTTTGGCAGGGAAAATGTGACATTGGAGTTTTGTTTTATATTACTGAAATAAGCATAGCATATCCCAGGACATGGAGAGTTTTTGTGTGGGTTTTCTTTTTCCTTTTTTTCTCTTTTTTTTTTTGAAGCACTGTCTCAGCCCACCAGCCGTAAGGCTAGACTACCAGAAGGACATGGGCTTGTGGTGCTCAGAGCAGTGACTAATTCAAGTGTGAACAGCAGCCTTGAATAAGATACCTTCACTTCCAGTTGTTGCAGGGGGAGTGCTAAGCCCATGAGAGCAAAATTCGTGAACAAGCAGGATGCAGAGCAGGAATGCCCAAAATATTTGTCAAGGAATGCTTAGGAGAAAAATGTATTTTAAACTTTCCTAGGGGTTTTCCCAGTCCCATTTGTGGATGCATAGAGCTCAATACCCATGTTAAACTGAGGGAAGCTCAGATTCCTACTCAGAAAATGGGTTGCACGTTTTACATTCATCACTGGGTAAAATGCACAAGCTGGTCCTGCCCCGGGAGCCCAGATCACCCACACAACTCGGTGCCCTAGAAGTCAGGTTTCCCTCAATCTGTTCCTATAAATGTAGAAGCATTTCTTGTACAGCACTGGATCAAGGAACCTCTTTTGGGCAAAGGCATCTAGTAGCAAAGCATCAAGAGGAATGGCGCAGATGCACTCAGCAGCTTGAATCGAGATTTCCCAATTCCTAAAAAAAGCGTTCTTGCTACAGAGCTACTGTACGAATGCCACAGCATTATCCATATCCATATCCACTCCCTCCAGCCAAGGGCATGCATTTCTTCTTGAAGGTAGGTGGCTCTGGCATCTAGGTGCAGAGATCCCCTCTGCTGTGTTTAAGTGCTTGAAATCTTGGATTGAGCATCTACTGGAGATAAGTATAATAATGTTTAGTCTGAGGTTCCCAGACAGGCTTGAGCATGAGAAAAAGAGCAGAGCTGTTGAGTGCTGACAAGGTGAAGGTACTTTAAGATCTGTAGAATCCAGGATTCTGGGGAATTTGGGGGGAAAAAAATAGAAAACTAATGGTATACATGGGCAGAAGTTATGAGAATGGCACTCTGGTATGACAAATAAACCTTAAGAATGCTGCTTTAATTTTTTGTCGTTATAGGGCTATGAATGGTTTATTTCAACATGTAGCCATTAACAGCCAATTTCCTTCTAAGGTCAATTAATTAAACTCACACATGGCTCTCTGAAAGAAGCAGTAAAATTAAAAGTGATGCAACGTATTTTAACCCATTTATTAGAGAGTAGAACTTCAGCAGATCAGGAGGTGTTGATACGTTCCTGTAAATGCTGGCCAAAGTCCAGCACTCTTAAAGAGACTCACTGAAGAGAAACAAAGTTCATGGATTATTTTAATTTCCCATTTGTCTATTTAAAGCTCATATTTTAAAAACAGGACTAAAAGAGTATATTCCTGCATTTTTGAAGAATCTCATTCCCAAGATGTCAGCAAGATAAAACTTTTTAAAACTTAATGTTAAAAAAAATACTTATTGCTGGTGATGTAGTTCTAGGCCACTCCTGAACCCCAAATGCAGTTGACAGGGATGCCATCAGTTAAAAAATGTTCTACCTGAGCCCTATTTTTTAACTGTAACTCTAAGAGAAAAATGTGGAGGTTATGTGGGTCACCACTCTGCCAGAATGTATAATGTAAACAGGATAAAACGCTCATGGAATCTCAGCATGAACAAAGTTTTAAGAAGTGCTGACTTCATACTACAACTTCTAGCATCAGCATTAATCGAATCCAGTGTATTATCTTCCTTTCCCATTCTCACTAAAATTAGATTGTTTACATTTCTGAGCAAGCTAATGGCACAGTTATTTACTACTTACCTCTCTACCAGGCAGAAGAAAACTACTAGAGAACCAACCTGCTGCGTTCAGCTCTAAAACTATTATATATTCTAATAACACAGAATCACAGAATCACTAGGTTGGAAAGGACCTTTAAGATCATCAAGTCCAACCATTAATCCAGCGCCACCATGTCCCCTAAACCATGTCCTGAAGCTCCACATCCACAAGTTTTTTGAACACTTCCAGAGATGGCGAGTCCACCACCTCCCTGGGCAGCCTGTTCCAATGCCTGACCACCCTCTCAGTGAAGAAATTTTTCCTAATATCCAATCTAAACCTCCCCTGGCGAAACTTGAGGCCATTTCCTCTTGTCCTATCACTAGTTACTTGGGAGAAGAGACCAACACCCTCGTCGCCACAACCCCCTTTCAGGTAGTTGTAGAGAGCAATAAGGTCTCCCCTCAGCCTCCTCTTCTCCAGACTAAACAACCCCAGTTCCCTCAGCCACTCCTCATAAGACTTGTGCTCCAGCCCCCTCACCAGCTTCGTTGCCCTTCTCTGGACACGCTCCAGCACCTCAACATCCTTCTTGTAGTGAGGGGCCCAAAACTGAACACAGGATTCGAGGTGCGGCCTCACCAGTGCTGAGTATAGGGGCACAATCACTTCCCTACTCCTGCTGGCCACACTGTTCCTGATACAGGCCAGGACACTGTTGGCCTTCTTGGCCACCTGGGCACACTGCCGGCTCATATTCAGCCGGCTGTCAACCAGCACCCCCAGGTCCCTTTCCGCCGGGCTGCTCTCCAGCCACTCCTCCCCAAGCCTGTAGCATTGCATGGGGTTGTTGTGGCCAAAGTGCAGGACCCTGCACTTGGCCTTATTAAACCTCATACAGTTGGCCTCTGCCCATCAATCCAGCCTGTCCAGATCCCTCTGCAGAGCCCTCCTACCCTCCAGCAGATCAACACTCCCACCCAACTTGGTGTCATCTGCAAACTTACTGAGGGAGCACTCGATTCCCTCATCCAGATCATCAATAAAGATATTGAACAAGACCGGCCCCAGAACCGAGCCCTGGGGAACACCGCTTGTGACCGGCCGCCAGCCGGATTTAACGCCATTCACCACAACTCTCTGGGCTCGGCCATCCAGCCAGTTCCTCACCCAGGGAAGAGTAAACCCGTCTAAGCCACGAGTCGCCAGTTTCTCCAGGAGAATGCTGTGGGAGACGCTGTCAAAGGCTTTACTAAAGTCCAGGTAGACAATGTCCACAGTCTTTCCCTCATCCACTAGGCGGGTCACCTGGTCATAGAAGGAGATCAGGTTGGTCAAGCAGGACCTGCCTTTCATGAACCCATGCTGGCTGGGCCTGAGCCGTTGGTTGTCCTGCACATGCCCTGTGAGCACTCTCAAGACCAACCGCTCCATAATCTTCCCTGGTACAGAGATCAGGCTGACAGGCCTGTAGTTCCCAGGATCCTCCTTCCGGCCTTTCTTGTAGACGGGCGTCACATTGGCAAGCCTCCAGTCTTCCGGGACCTCCCCTGTTAACCAGGACTGCTGATAAATGATGGAGAGTGGCTTGGCAAGCTCCTCCGCCAGCTCTCTCAGTACTCTCGGGTGGATCTCATCAGGCCCCATAGACTTGTGGGTGTCCAGGTGGTTTAGCATGTCCTTGACTGCTTCCTCCTGGATTATGAGGAGTACATTGTGCTCTCCATCCCCATCTTCCAGCTCAGGGGGCTGAATATCCTGTGGATACCTGATCTGGCTATTAAAGACTGAGGCAAAGAAGGCATTCAGTACCTCAGCCTTGTCCTCGTCCTTGGAGACAATGTTCCCCGCCATATCCAGTAAGGGATGGAGATTCTCCTTGCCTCTCTTTTTGTTGTTAATATATTTGTAAAAACATTTTTTATTATCCTTTACGACTGTGGCCAGACTGAGCTCTAGCTGGGCTTTTGCCTTTCTAATTTTGTCCCTGCTCGACCTAACGAGATCCTTGTACTCTTTGTGAGTTGCCTGCCCCTTCTTCCAGAGGTGATAAACTCTCCTCTTTTCCCCGAGTCCCAGCAAAATCTCCCTGTTCAGCCAGGCCGGTCGCCTTCCCCGCCAGCTCTTCTTACAGCACATGGGGACCGCCTGCTCCTGTGCATTTAAGATTTCCTTCTTGAAGACTGTCCAACATTCCTGGACCCCTTTGTCCTTCAGGACTGTCTCCCAAGGGACTCTCTCAACCAGTGACCTGAACAGGCCAAAGTCTGCCCTCCGGAAGTCCATGATAGCAGTTTTGCTGACCCCTCTCCTTACTTCCCTCACAACTGAGAATTCTATCATGTCGTGGTCGCTAAGCCCAAGACGGCCTCCGACCACCACATCTCTCACCAGTCCTTCTCTGTTTGTAAACAGCAGGTCCAGTAAGGCACCTCCCCTGGTGGGCTAACTCACCAGCTGTGTCAGGGAGTTATCCTCCACACACTCCAGGAACCTCCTAGACTGTTTCCTCTCTGCCGTGTTATACTTCCAGCAGATGTCCAGTAGGTTGAAGTCCCCCACAAGAATAAGGGCCAGCGAATGCGAGACCTCCGCCAGTCGCTTATAGAATGTCTCATCTGTGTCTTCATCCTGGTTGGGTGGCCTGTAACAGACTCCCAGCAGGATATCTGTCTCATTGGCCTTCCCCCTCATCCTTACCCACAAGCACTCGACTTGGTCTTCACAATCTTCGATTTCTATGCAATCAAAACACTCCCTAACATACAGAGCCACCCCAGCACCTCTCCTTCCCTGCCTATCCCTTCGGAAGAGCTTATAGCCATCCATTGCAGCACTCCAGTCATGAGAAGCATCCCACCATGTTTCTGTGATGGCAACTACATCTTAGCTGTCGCGCTGCACAATGGCTTCCAGCTCCTCCTGTTTGGTGCCCATGCTGCGTGCATTGGTGTAGATGCACCTGAGCTGGGCTATCGATTTCAACTCTGGCACGTTGAACCTACCCCTAGGTTCAACTCTAGTGAGCAATATGCTCTATTAGAATAATGGTGAGACTATTGATGCTTCATGGAAAAGTTTCTCCTGGGTGAGGAAGTGAAATTTTAGCTCAAAGAGGCTTCTGATTCCTTTCCTGTGCTGAGATGTATAGCTCTCTTGAGGCATGCAATATTCAGTTCTGCCAGTTCCTGAGGGCTTTGCAGAGAAAGGAGGGCAAAAAGATCTTCAGAAGCTTTCCCAGAAATCCAGGTTTTGGTGCTGACCAGGATTAATATCCAGTATTGTTTGTTACAAGTCCATTTGTTCCTAAAAATGTAAATGTCTTATCCTCGAGGTTCTTGCACCAACTCGTTATTTGAATGTGTCTTGACTTTGATGTGGAAAAGCAATTTCAGCCGCGTATAAAACGTTATTGGGGAAAATACATTTTGTTGCTCATATAGTGAAAGAATTCTTTGATTCGGCCCCGTTTCCCTACCTCAGCCGTGTTGTTTCCAATGATGCTTTCACCTAGCAAATCCAGGCCTTGCAGAGAATAATGCAGTAGGTAACACTTTTAATCAGTATAGGAAATAGGAAACAGCAGGGAATGAATTTCCAACTGTGCAAACATGAAAAAAAAACGAAAAATGTGAAAGCTGTTTTTTTTCATTTCTTTCTCCTTAGATTGGTCTTACCCACGGGGCTTTTATGGATCCACAGTTGCATACTTATCAATAATTGTTTCCTAATTCTGCTCCGTTTCTGCACTGAAGTAGTATAAAATGTTGAGCTCCACGCAGGCAGTCAATTTTCAAGATCCCATGTGGACAACAGAAACCAGTGTGCTGTTAGTAATCTGTTAAAAGGATGATTTTCTCCTTCTGTCAGTGTTTAATTGGGTGGAATTTCAAATCTTAATAGTACCTACATTGCTTAAATACTGTTCTCGTCTAGGTATGACAATGGATGGGGAAGGGCTGCTCATTTGTACAGGAAGCTTCTCTCTAATTTGTCCAAACCATACCTGAGTGGGGAAAAAAAGTTTACTGCAATCATTTCAAGAGTCAGAATTGGATAATGGCTTGTGGCAGCTGTTCATTTATACTGGGCTGTTATAAAATAACGTGTAAACTGAACATGTGTTTGGGGAAAGCTCACGCCAAGGGGCATTTCGGCAGGGACGAGGGATGCGGCGGTTGCTTGTCAGTCACGAGCAAGCTGGGTTAGGCTGTACACCTCGGCATGGGCTGTGTCTGTCTGCATTCTGAATCCTGCTGGGGCCCTTGGATCTTCTCATGATATAAAAATAGTGGTTGTCTGACGCTGCGTGTCCCAGGGCCAGAGCAAAGGCCAGCACCTGGGGCCGCAGAACGGGCATGGTGTGCTTGCAGCGGCTTCCATCTTTTCTTTGTATTTTTATTTTTTTATTTCCAGTGTGAGCTTCAAAAATTAAAAATCTTACATATTTGTGTTCAGTGTACAAGAAGGAAGGTTGTTAGAGGGGGCAGGGAGAGTTAAACCCTTGGAGGCAACTGGGAGACTGGAAGCACAGGGTCAGTGAGGGGTTTTTTGGAAGGCCGGGGGTGAGAAAGACAGGTGGAGTACTTGCATCGCGGGTCAGGGAGGCTACTGGAAATGTGGAAGCGTCATTCAAAATGCACCCAACCTGGAGTCCTGCGTCCACCTCTGGGGTCCACAGTACAGAAGGACATGGACCTGTTAAAGAGGGTCCAAAGGAGGGCCACAAAGATGATCAGAGGGATGGAACACCCCTCCTGTGAAGACAGGCTGAGAGAGTTGGGGTTGTTGAGCCTGGAGAAGTGAGCGAGACCTTATTGCAGCCTTCCAGTCCTTCAAGGGGGCTTATAAGAAAGATGGGGAGAGGCATTTTACCCGGGCCTGTAGTGACAGGACAAGGGGCGGTAGATTTAAACTGAAAGAGGGTAGGTTTAGATTGGGCAGAAGAAAGAAATTCTTTGTGATGAGGGTTGTGACGCACTAGAAGAGGTTGCCCAGAGCAGCTGTGGATAACCCATCCCTGGAAGTTTTCAGGGTCAGGCTGGATGGGGCAACCTGATCTAGAGAAAGATGTCCCTGCCCATAGCAAGGGGGTTGGACTGGATGATCTTTCAAGGTCCCTCCCAACCCAAACAATTCTAGCATTATATAAAGCTGATTCTAAAACGATTCTGAAGTCCTTTCCAGACAAAGAAAATTAGAAGAGATTTTTAACTCCAGCAGGTTGAATATAAAAATTTCAATGCAATTAGGCAGGCTAAAAAGGCTTTTGTAGAGTGACTTACCAGAGTAGGCTAAACTAATACTCAGACCTCCTTCAGACATGCCAGGAAAAAAAAGCTCAGTGTAGAGCCAACTGGTGGCTGTGATTTGAAAGGATGCTCAGAGAGGACGAGGCCCTTCTTACAAATATTTCATTCATTCTTGACACATCCTGTTCCCGCTAGAAGAGGTCAGGGATTTTTCACAGTGAAGTCCTTTGGGTGGGTGGGACAGGGGAGCACTGGTGCAGACTCGCTTGAGAACCTGTCTCAGTGGGAAAGGACCATGCAATAGATCTCATGTTTATACAGAAAAAAGATGAGTTTAAATACACAGAAAGGAAATGTCTTTGAGTACCCAGCTCCACACAGAAGAGCTAAGACCTTTTTCTTCCTTCAGCTGTCACTGGGCTCTGGCATCAAGGCTTTACCATGCAGAAATGTAGTTTTACTAGCAATTGTCATAGAGCCATGACGAAGTGACTTATCTCTCACTACTATTCACCATCCTCTTTCTTCCTACTCTGTCTTCCATTAAAAAAAAAAAAAGCCCCTGGCAGATAAGTCAGGGATAGTGAAAAACAATTTAAATCCTTACATAAGAAATGGGATTTTGCAATTCCCCAGGATGAAAGGAAAAAAGATGATGTGAAAGTAGCAGCACAGTCCTGATTCCGTATTTACCTGTTCTTAGTTCAAATAAATAGGGTCCAATTAAGATATAGGCTATTGGGGCTAAAAAAAGGAGAAGGTTAGAAAGCCATTTGTTTCCAAGCGTCGTTTTGAAAGAGGCAGTCTTGCCCAAGGCCTCACGACTGTCGCCCACTGTGGTACGAAGGAAGTGCGATACGCTTGGACGTTTCATCGCTGGATGCAGCACAGGGCAAAGCTCTTGAAAGCTTCCAGTCATTAAACTTTGCTAAACAACATAAAGCTTTTTTCAAAGAATGGTCCTCCTGCTTCAGTGAGCTGGCCACCATCCAGCCCTAATTACCTTCTGCCTATCTAAATTGCTCTGTTTATTTAATTGGACAAGGTCATATGTCAAAAGATGTTGTTGGGTAGGATTGGTGACGCTAGGACAATAGGTACTGTGTCACCCGACTCATTCAGGGCTGGGTGAAGCAATTCCTATGTGCAGATCATAGTGATTTTGTGCAAATCACTCTGAAGCTTGCAAAAGACTTCGTAAATCAAATAGCAGTTCCAGTAAGTTTAAACAAAGCGTTATTAATAACAGTGCTGATCCCTGTCAAGCTACCTAGACCACTGTGGGAGTTGTGTATGAATATTGTTATAGTACAGAGTGTGTAAGAGAGAGAGGCCTGGCTTGTACGAGAAATGAAGAAGTTTCTCCATGCGCATCTACCACAGGTTTATGGCCGTCCAATACTGGTGCAGTGCTGGAGGGGATAAGGACCATTGATTCTTCTAGACAAAGGTAGTCGTCTCTTCCAAGGAGATTTTTTTTTTCCCTGTCACACTGCTGCTTAAATGCTAATACAAAAAAAATAAAATGGTACATTTGTGTCATCAGTAAGGTACCCAGTGCACTTCCGTGAGCTCTGCACCCGTGCTTGCTGTGCGGGAGGGACCGAGGGATGCCGCTGTCGGACTGAGACCCTGGTGTTTCAGGTGCCTGGTACAGTGAAATCAGCCGTCCAACACAAAGTATGGCAGATTGCTTTGTCAGCAGTTCTTAAACTTACACTCAGGATTTGACCTAGACTGGAAGGATATGAAAAAGACATTACAAGCTGAGGAACTTTTTCAAATAAGCAAACAACAGTCCTGCTGAGCAGAGCTATTTTTGAGGGGGGAGATGTTTGTTTAATCACCTAATAGAGCTGGTGCATTCTTCCCAGATGTATTCAGATCAAGCGCTGGCCTCTGAAATCAGTGGTATAGTGGTCTTGTATGTTTTTTCCTTTTGTGTAAGGAGGTAGGGATCCGGCCCCCTCCCCTAGCTCTTCCCGTGGCAGTGAGCATGCTTTACATCCTGGTGAGACTGAGCACGGTGACCTTGCTTTGCTCTTTGAATTATAACCCTCTCAGTTTGAATGTTTGCAGTGCTTTCAATACTAAACCACTGCCTGTCTTGCTGAAGGCACTGTGCAGTGGGAGTAGAGACACTTTAAATCCATTGCCAGAGAGGGAGAGAGACTTCATTAATGTCTGGAGTATTTGAATCCCACCGGTGTTACTATCTTTCATCAGGGATCAATTCTTTCGATGTAATAACAAATGCACCCAACACAGGCAGTTCTTATCCCCATTCTACTTAGTAAGAGTTTCCCTATAGCTGTGTCTTCTGGGTGGTTGTACTGGGGGCGAGGCGGGGAATGTCCCAGAGGTTGGCCAGTTTCTCAGGAGAGTTAAAAAGTAAATGACTTCTCACCGTGTTCTTGTTTCATTCTTTTCTGCAAATCTTTGTGCTCTCTTAATGCTTTCACTTTCCAAAGGCTTGTCTGAATTCCCAAGTTGGTTTGATGTTACTTAATGATTATATCAATTTAGCTGAATGCTCTTGTTTGACATAAGCCTAACTACATATAAATAAATATTTATACTCAGCCTAAACAAATCTAAATGTTAAGTATTGAATTAAAGGTATTTAAGTGCCTTATTTCAAAAGCTTATTTAAAAACCAAATGAGACAAATAAGTATAGGTAAAGTTGAAAGCTAAACAAGCACGCTCATCTAACTGTGCACTTTTGCAGCCTGCTAGATAACACACCATAGGAAAAGCAGAGCAGTTCTATGAAAGTTGGAGCTAAAAATGTGTTGGCTTTTTTTCTCAAAAGGCAGTTTAGTGCCTTCACTAAAATCAAGGGTGAGACTCTCTGAGAATTTCTTGGCATTTTGGTGACAGGGGGTGCTTTCAAACATCAAGCTAGCAGGGAGAGGAGGGTGGCTGGGCATAGACTGGGCAACGTGGACTAATTTGCATGGTAGTTGCATAGAGTGACATTACCCTGTCACACAACCATAGTTCTTTCTAAATGCACGGAAGTAGTGCTCTTGCTTACTGTTTTTTAATGACTGTATGGTTAGACCTGAGGCCAAGAGGCCCTCATTAAAAACCCTTGTTTTGCCTGCATGGGACTGCTGCCTGCTATGTTTCTGTGAAGCAAATGCAGTGACAATGGAGACCAGAGCAAGCGGCAGCATCCTGACTCCATCCTCCTCTGCGTGAGGTAGCAGAGCTGGAGTCACGGCGGTGGACTTCAGGCCTTCCCTTAGTCACTGGGAGCAGGGACCAGTCAAAGGGCAGTGGCTGTCCTCCATAGACACTCCAGTTTGAAAACTAAGTGGAGAGACACATTTCTGTCTGAAATGCGCATGAATTTTCTGCGTGAAAATGTTTACCCAAAACTTTGAGGAAAGTTTAATACTGTGGCTAATTTTAGCAATGTACTAGAGCTGTCTGGTTGCTTGTTTTGGCTTTTTGAATCTTGCCATGATGTAAGTTCTCATTTTATGTAATGCTTTTCACCCACGTGTCACAAATCGTTTGCAAAGGAATAAAAACACTGTACCCCAGTCCTGCAGCCTGGAGACTGAAGCATTGAGGCTTCAACTTGCTCAGCTTCATGGTAGAGTAACTTTCTTGCTTGAGCCCCTTGTCCAGCAACACCAGATGTTGGTGCCATCTTTTGGCACCAACATTTCCCATGCCATCTTTCTTTGAATCAATTAGGAGTTCCCTTCCCAGTCGTGTGCTCAGCCTGAATGGACTCCAGCTTTTTACGGATGCTGATCAAGAACTAGTCCAGAGACAAAGTGTTGGTGAGTTGCTGTTACCTGAATTCTCAGAACAAGCAAACACAGATTTCAGAGATGCTTAAAGAATGATCATCATCTCGGACATCCTCACATTTCAGTACTTTAGTAACTGTAATTTCTGAATATCTCTGTAATGTCAGTTACAATTCATGGCTGCTCTTCTCCCATTAAACAAATGGAGAATTGTAAGTTCAAGTTTCCTACTGGCTTTTCTTTATGTCATCATTTAAGTCCTATAGAAAGCTAGTGAGAGAAATCTGTGCTCCAATACACGTGCAACACCTGCTGTTTTCTGTGGGAGATGGTGCATAGTTATTTGATGGTAGATTGTATTAACAAAATCATTTGCAAAGCATCGTAGGATATACAAGTCATTTATGTCTCGGAATGAAGCTTCCTCTGATATGATCCCAGGCTCTGTACATGTGCAGCAAAAGCTGGCCAGAAATTTGTCTCTTGTTGACGACTCAGTCATACTGCGATTTCCAGGTGTGGAAATGGGATTTCTGGCCTTTGGGACTGGTTTCCAGCTTTGTTTTCAAAGAGCAAACTCTTGCACAGGGGAGTTTCCAATGCTTCAAAGCCTTCCTGTGCCCACCAGGTTCTAGCCTTGCATGTTTAACAAACCTCCATGGTTATCTTACTGTCATGAGCAAGATGGTAGGCATATTTAAAGCATGGAAATATGTTTCTGATGACAGTCATAAATGCACAGAGTATTAGCATCTTGTTATGATTTAACCCCAGCTGACAATTAAGCCCCACGCAGCCGCTCGCTCACTCCCCCATGGTGGGACAGGGGAAAGAATCTGAAGAGTAAAAGTGAGAAAACTCGTGGATTGAGATAAAGACCATTTAATAGGTAAAGCAAAAGCTGCGCACGCAAGCAAAGCAAAACAAGGAACCCATTCACCACTCCCCACGGGCAGGCAGGTGTACAGCCATCTCCAGGGAAGCAGGGCTCCATCATGTGTAACGGTTACTTGGGAAGACAGATGCCATCACTCCAAACGTTGTCCCCCTCCTTCCTTCTTTTTCCCCCAGCTTTATATACTGAGCATGATATCATACGGTATGGAATATCCCTTTGGCCAGGGTCAGCTGTCCCAGCTTCCCAACTCCTTGTGCACCCCCAGCCTACTCACTGGTGGGGTGGTGTGAGAAGCAGAAAAGGCTTTGACTGTGTGTAAGCACTGCTCAGCAATAATGAAAACATCCCAGTGTTATCAACACTGTTTTCAGCACAAATACAAAACACAGCCCCATACCTTCACAGCTACTATGAAGAAAATTAACTCTATCCCAGCCAAAACGAACACACAGCTGAATGTCTTTAGAAATTCACATTGAAAAGACCAGGCCAAGGGATAGGAATTTTTAGTCTTGTGCTAGCACTCTGTCATAGCTACAGATTGCTGGTACATCACATCCAGAGCATGCAGCATGAATGGTCAAATACCTCTCTACTGTGATGCGACTGATAATGCTTTGCAAGCATCATACATTTCTACTAATTGGATGCTATTACTACCTGGTGTGTAGGTCATTGCTCCTAATTAATTAAGGGCCAAGAAGGTACTTAGTACTTTACAAGATGCAGATGAAGACAGATGTCTGCTTGGGAAATTAGAATGTAACAGTTTGAGGGTTTTATATAAAACCAGATCAACTATACAGATCTGATATCTAGACAGATCCTAATAAACCTGATGAAAATTTGAGAAATTAGATCAGCTTAAACCTAATAAAATGTGATAGAGATGTTCAAAGTTGTCTGCAAAAATGCTTTCAGGCAGAAGGATTAGCATGAAACATATTTTTACAAGGATTAGGGAGAATACTTTATAGGGTAAACGAGCCCATAAAATTGTTCCTTTTTACTTGAGTCTATAGAAGGACTTCTCTCATGAGATACGCAGCCTGAACAAAAACTCGTAGTCTTCAGCTATTGCAATAACAGTTTGTTCTTTCCTTAATGCACCATACATAAAAATCAGAAATGCTCCTGAAACAACTGAGCTATGCATTCTGGTTACTTGGAAATAAGACTATCCAAATAAATAGAATTCAGAATATTAAACACTGTAATTCTGACTGTCCTTCAGTTGTTTGCAGAGGAATGCAGGTTCTGTTTTCAATGATGATGTTTTGAGGCGTATTTCCTATTATCTGTACACACCAGCACTAAAAACTTTATGTCTTAATGTAGCCCTATAAATTTTCAGCATATTTGCTTTCAAACAGTTAAAGAAAAGTCTTTATGCATGGTGGTCATGTTTGAAGACTTTCCTAGATATATATTCTCTGTTAGAAAGTGTGCAGGTTGTGTTTGAATTAAGAGTTTATCTACTGCACAAAATTACTAAATACACTGAGCAGCCACTGTAAATTCAATTTTGAAATATATATATACCAAAGTACCCCACGTACAAAGCAAACATTGTAAGATATACTTGGATTAGACCTTTTAACCACATCAGTGGGTGCCATAAAAGAAACATTTAGCCTAAGAGCTCAGAAGATGCATGAGGAAAGCTGCCCAACAGAAGTCTTTGGAGGCTGCCTGAATAATTAGGGTTGTGGGATGAAACTGGTTGTGCAAGGAGGAGGATTTACACTGCTCTCTATTCACCTTGTGTAATGTAGCTGGCCCTTATTGGCTCTAACAACTCATGTGTTCAAATGCACACACCAGTGAGAAGAAAAATGTTCCCACCAGCTGCCAAGCAGCCTTGCAGTGGCCTCTCCATCCTGCTACAAACACACAGAAGAGACTCGTCTTGTTAGAACCAGAATTCAGCCATGCCCTGCAGCAGCAGAGACTACGACACTGGAGAGCAGGTGGCCTCGGTCTTGTCACCAGGACCATACCTGGCATTTTATGTCAGGTCTGTGGGAAGCCAGTAGTTTCAGTTGAGACCTCTTTTCCATTTGTCAGTGTTGGCTGTTTCACGATGCATACTTTTGCATTTATTCAAACATCAAAACAAAATGGGGTCAGGAAAGGGAATCTCCATAGGCAGGGCTGTGTGTGAGGCAAATGCTGGGCCCAACTTGTCCTGCAGCTCCTCTGGTAAGAAAGTAGTAAGAGTTTGCATGGCTTTACTTGTGGGTTTGCATCTTTTGTCATGTTTTTTCATAGGGATGCCTTGGCAGCACTTATTTAAGCAATAGGTTAAAGACGCACTGTGCTGCCAGAAGCGTGAAAAATGCCACTCCTTTATTTGAGTGTGGGTAACCCAGCTCATCAATCAAGGACAGAGAGGGTTCAGAGTTACCAACTTTTAGGAAGAGTCAACTCTGAGTGTTAGGAAGCCAAAACCAGATGCTTTATTTACAGTGCAAGCAGTGCTCCCCCCACCTCCTTTCTTTTTCTTTAAAGTTAGGTTTCTGAGTCTTGCAGTTGTTTTGGGTTAAAATACAATTCAAGAATGATTTGATTGCAAAATCAGCAGTTAGATAAATAAATCCCCCAAACCATGGGTTCTTACTGGTAGTAGTGGAAGGGCTGGTCTGCTTGTCTGTTGCATTGTACTTCCATGTGTCTCAGATCGCAACCTCTGATCTTTAGGAGCATGACTTGGGGTTCTTGAAAGCCTTTGAGGAGACAGGAGAAAATTGTAAATCTGGGACTGGTAATTATAGGGACAAATTCTGGGACTTAGGCCTATGGGTTTTTTTCAGGGCAGAAGGAAAAAGACCATACATACATATATGTGGACTTACTGGACAGCAGGATTTCCAAATAAAATGGGAGCCCCGTGCAATACTTAAAGGGGGCTTATAAGAAAGTTTGAGAGAGGCTTTTTACCTGGGCCTGTAGTGACAGGACAAGGGGTGGTGGTTTTAAACTGAAAGAGGGTAGGTTTACTGGACATAAGAAAGAAATTCTTTGTGATGAGGGTTGCGAGGCACTGGAAGGGGTTGCCCAGAGCAGCTGTGGATGCCCCATCCCTGGAAGTTTTCAAGGTCAGGTTGGATGGGGCAACCTGATCTAGGGAAAGATGTCCCTGCCCATGGCAAAGGGATTGGACCGGGTGATCTTTCAAGGTCCCTCCCAACCCAACCCATGCTATGATTCTCTGCAAGTCTGTGCATCACCTAAATCCTGTTAGAGCCCTCAACGCAGGCCATAGACAGTTCCTGGCCTGGTTGGCAGGTTCAGCTGGAGTGGGTCATGAGCCCACCTACGCAAACTGGCTGGTTTTATTTACATCTGTCCCACATATGTTCGAGCTGCTCTGTGGAGATTGTAGCATTTTCAGTGTGACTGAGGACTTGTAATTTTAAAGGAAGGGCCTCTGTTTTGGAGGGGTTAGGCAGGGACTGGTGTGAAATGGCTGGTAATATATTTTCATCACGCATTATATTGTGTTCCTTTTTTGAAATAAAGCGCTCCAGGAGATGAGAGCGTATTGGACAGTTCTGAAGCTATGAAAACATATTTTATGACTGTGTTATGCATCCATAAACAGGGGATTTTATAACGCTTTTGCCAACAGGCCCTTAAATAGACAGGCACAGGTAGATGCTTCTATCAGGTCTGTGCAAATTCCTGGTTAACTGGCTATATAAATTTGTAGTGAAATATAATGAATTGAAACATAGAAGAAGTGCACACAGTGTCTGTCTGGGCTGCTCTGGAGCTAGGACGCTCCATCATTTAGATGAGCCTCATGTGCTTGTTTAAAAAAAAAGAAGGGGGAAAAAAAACAAAAATGAAAAGGTAAACACAAGTCAAAATGCTGCAATTCTGTTTTGTCTTTTCTCGCCTGCAGCAGCCAAAAGCCACAATGGATAAATGAATAAGTGCAATCAAATCCGACTTGGTAACACACAGCCTGTTCTGTATTTGTTTGCATCTCCAGTGCTTAACCCTTTATACTGTCTATGGTATTTATTTTAGCACATTCAGTTTCCTGCAAGCCCTCTTGCTTGTGGACTCTATTCCACTCATCTCCCCAGTACCTTAAAAGCTTCTCCAAATATTTACCACGTGTCCTTTCTTGCTACGCTTCTCTTCTGCTCTCCAAGCTGTTTCTGCCCGGTTGTCATGTGTCTCCCCATCTTCTCCTGGCTCCCTTCTCAGCTGCAGGATTTACCTGTCTGTGAGCAGAAGCAGCCTCCCAGTTTGTTGTTTCTGCTGTGTTGCTTCACCTGCACCATGTACCGCTGCCTTTTCTTGGCTCCCTGTGGCAGGACACCAGTTCCCTCACCACCATCTCTTCCATGTCTACATTCTCTCCTCTTCTTCAAGCTGGAGTGAGCACTGAGTATGTAAAATCAGCAGGTGCCATGAAGCTAAGTACATCTCACTGTGGTTTTCTTTCCTCTGAAAAAGCAGGAGGAAAAATGAAAAAGAGGAGGAAAAAGCAGTCAAGAAACAGAAGAGGTGTTTCCAGAATAAGGTTTGAAAAGAGATAGGAAGTCAGTGAGGCAGTGAGTATGTCTGAGCTCCCTATTGGGGTCTGAAAATCACCTGAGGTTCTTGTTCTTTTTTTTCCCCTCCCTTTTTTTTCTTCTGCCTCCTGCTTTGTCATCAGAGACTTTCCACAAGAGTATTCAAGCTGTAGTAGCAGCAGCTGTAGGAGAGGAAAACTTGGAGGCTGTGCCTGAGAAGAAAAGAAAAGAAGAAGGTGGGGGGAGGAGGAGCTGTACGACATGAAAAGATGTATAAGGGAAGAAAAATAAAAGGGCTTTTTAAAAACTGTCATGAACATTAATTTGAAGGGCAGAGAGAAAAAAAACACACTTTAATCTCAGAGCAATCAAAATGAGCAACATCACCATGGACATACAAATGGTCCAAACAAAAGTTTAAAGAATTTCAAGAAAGACAAACCCCTGTGATTTATCTCCAGCAGCAGAAGCCAGGAAAATTCTCCATTCCTCAGCTATGTGTTTCTTGGCTCCCAACATTCAATAAACTTTCTGTTTCAAGAATTTTCCCCATCCTCCCCTGCCTCTCTCTCTTTGTGGCTTACATTATCAGCTGCCTCAGTACAATATATATCGTAGTACTCCGTTTAGTGAGCTTGACAGCTTTGCATTTTCATAGGGCTTCTGTCCCACCTCTCGGAAGTTCTGGATGAATCACTGGCACAGCCAGGTAATTACATTAAAATGTAAAATGCAGGAATCTGTTAAACCCAAATGGGAAAACAAAATCAGGAGAAAGAAGAATAAGAAGGAAGATGAGGCAGGGAATCATGCAGCAAACTCTGTTAGGCCAGGGGTAGAACTAGGGGGGATGGATTTTGTTGTGTGGGACTCCATTAATTATTTGCGTTTCATTGGTTATGGGTTAAAATTGATGTATGGGATAAATTTCATACAGTCTTATCATTGTAGCTTATACATGATTCTTCTATTAAGTCCCATAACATTGTGACATACGAGGAAGAAGAAAATTATGGTTCTGCCTCATGGCAAAATGCCCCTTAGCTTCGAAATCTGTGTGCCATCCGGTGCAGCCATATCGCAGCAAGGGAATTCCTGGCTGTTTCCAGCTCTCCTCCCGCTGCGCTCAAGTCAGCGAGGGCTGCGCTGGAGGTCCGAGCTGCCGCCGAAGCGGGCTGGTGCCGCCGTAAAGGCTGCGGCTGCTTTGGGCGTCCGGCGCGTGGTTTGGTGCTTCTGTGCCAAGGAGGAGGGCAGGGTGAGACGGATCGCCTGCCTGTGACCTCTTGAGTCCTGTTTGTGCAATTTGCAGGGAAAGTAAAGCTTCACACTTGCTGAAAATGTCGTCCTTTTGATTTGATTATTTTATGTGTGTGTGATTAATGGTTAATTACAAGGGAGAACTGGTTCTGGCAAGGAAGGAGCCAGAATAGTTTGTGTTTGTTTCCACATGGTCATGCTCAGATTCCCCCACACTGGAAAAAAATCCGCCTCCTTTTTCGTTTCTTCCAGGGGAAGTCCAAAACCAGTCCTTGAAGATGACCTTAGCACTGAAAACAAGCAATTCGTTGTTGTAGCATGGAACTGGTGACACAGAGTCTTTTTACTATCAGTATAAATGCATCTTTTTCCTTGAGCTGCAATACCCTTATTAGTGCAAGGAAAGCCAGCAAATTAAAGCCATCCTAACTCCCTGGGTTTCCCTTCCCATGCTCCAGGCTCGCTCTCATTTTCTGCTCGTCCCTTGGATAACAGAAAACAAAAAAGTTTTCCCAACTTGCGTGAGGGATGAAGTAACCCAGGACTTGCGTGGAGCTGGCAGGCGTGTGTGTGGCGGTCCCCGCTCTCTCACAGGCTTCTGCGTCCGCCTTGCGCGGCGGGCGCTGCAGGGAGCCATCCCCCTTGAAGCTTGGGCAGCTCAGGTATTTACACTCGGGGCCAAATTAGATTTGGCCATTTGCAGGATCAGGGAGCATAAAAGCGTCTGTAAGCAACTTTGGGAGTGTCTGGAGGGGCCTGTGGTCCTGTGCCGACTGCAGGCTAATGCAGCTGGTCCATAAGGCATCACTGGGCTTAGCGCTCAATGAAGTTGGGAAAAAAAATGAAAACCCTAAATTTTTATTAGTTAGGAGACGTCGTGGTTTTAACAAAACCACAAAGTGGGTCAGAGAGGGGAATCTGTGGGTTCAGATTCCTGCCGAGTCAGCTGCTTGCTATTAAACACGTCACTCGGCTGCTGTTCGTGCAGATCAACTACATCTTTGTAACACTGAGAAAGCAAGGCCTCATTAAAATGGGCACTTCATTTCTACTGAGAGAATGCAAAAAAGATGGAGGGATGGATGTAGAAGGCCAAACTGAAAGGGAGGTGTGCAGGTCTGCTCCTGCAGTGTCTCTTCCCTCTGTGTGCTCCTGCCAGCCTCAGTGGGGCTGTACTGTGTATATGCAGCCCTCTTATTTGAGGTGTTAATATGAATGCTTGTCTTCGTAAGAAAAATTACAATAATAAAAACTGGGATTTGAAGAGACCTTTCTGGCATAAGTTACCTGTGTCTCGGAGTGGTTTATATCTGTAATTGCTGGTAGCTAATGCTGTGGAATGAGGTCTTCCCACAGCAGCTATTTTTATTGGCTTTTTTTAAAGCTACTTGGCACTGCGAACTCTTGAAGATACTTTCACTTAAGAGAATTTTTGTTTTGATTCCTAAGAGCAGCAAAAAACCCCACCCTTGGACTATGGCAGAATCCATGGTATAAAAGATTTCAAAATCAAAACGCTGCCAGGTCTGGCTGTAGTAAACCAGGGAATTCATTGGAGTTCAGCTTTATGTAGCACGGCTCTGCTCCTAAGAGTGCATATAAATCTGCAAAGTGCTACTCTTCTTTCTTGTTTACCTGCTGATGGTGCAGAGACAGCACATTACTGGAAATTCTTGAATGCAATTGCAAAATACATAAATATGCATTTTCTGAGTCTCATTACCTGTCTTTAATGCTCTTTTGAGCAACTCCTAGTTGAAAAATTAAGACTCATGTTGCTCCCTCTTGCTCTGAATTTGGATCTGGATCAGAATATTAAATACTTTGGAGTTCAGGTGTGCATGGATGAAAGGGTTTTATTCAGACTGCTAATAACGTTATTAATTCAGCTTGAAGCTAATGACATAATTATTAATGTGAACTCTGAATTTGCTAGCTATTTGCCTTGCTTAAACTTTTGACTCAACCCTGCTGATTTTGCACCAAGTTTGTGAGAGTCCTTGGTGGGGAGATGCTGGGGTGCTTGTGGATACAGGACCTCCTGTGAAAAGCCGTTGTGCTCCTCAGCTGGTTTTAATTAACACACACCTTTTTATAATAATTTTTTTTCTGCTTTAGGAGTGTGTTTATTATTACTGCCATCCTTCTAGGGTACTCATCAAAATCATATTCAGTTGTCTGTAAGTTATATGAATCAGGAGTATGTTTTGAGATGGGGGAAGGCAGTGATGAAAAAGGGAGGACTCCAAAAAGGAAATTCCTTTCCAGTTCAGGTAATCTTGATGGGAGAGTGATAAAGATGATTGTAATGATATCGCAGGGGGTGGGGAGCAAGAGGCAAGATGGAGACAAGACTTTGAGAGAGAGAAAAAAATTATATGGTCAACCGCTCTGTTGGTCTTCTTTTATCCTGAGTCTGCAAGGGCTTAAAACCAAGTGCAAACTGAGGTCAGAGGATGTATGTCAGCTCTCAGGACCAGGGCATGACTTTGAGTAAGCCAACAGGCCCATGTGTAATTAAAGTATGTGATGAAGCCATTGGAAATACATTTGCCGCGCTGAACATCTCTGATTCCATGCTCCAGCCTGGGCTTCTTACTCATTTTCTCTTGTGTTTCTGTGACTTGTTAATTTAAAACAGAAGTTTTTCACAGCAGGAAGCTGTTCCTTGATACATTTCCATAGCACCTAACTCAGTAGGGCATCGGTGTTAATAGCAGCCCTGTACGTCCTACCACATCAGCTGGTCATAGCAGGATTCCTCCAGCTGCTCCTTCCTGATTAAGTTAACAATGAGCTGTGGTTGTAGTGCATCTCATTTCATTTTGTTTGCTTTTTTCTTTCCGTAAACCTGGTATTTGAGAAGTGCATGGAAATTGAGTTCTGGAGCTTTTCCATAGCATATTTAATTTTTGCTTACTTTGAAGGGTGGTGGGAAATGAAACTAAAGCATACGGAGAATGGAGAACTGTTACCTTACGTGGAGGTCTGAGAGAATTTGACGATGTTTGGCATGAGACCAGGGTGGCAGGGAATAAACGTCCCCCCCAAAAAAAAAACAAAACAAAAAAACAGAATGCGTGTAGTTCTGAATAATTTAAGTCAAAAATTTGTTAAGTAAACAAGGCAGAAAATAGTAGGAAGGAAGCATTACCCATTGCTGTACAGAGAGATTAATTACTCCTATGAGAGAGTCTGGTTTAGAGGTGCAAAATGTACTTTCCCTTAAACCCTGGCTCTGGCATGAACCAGCAGGACTCTTCATTCTGCCCATGGGACGAAGGCAAGTGTATTGCAAGTGCAGCCTCGGTGTCACAAATGGATGACACAAATGGACAGAAAGGTTTTTTAATCCACTGAAATGGACATGGAGGTGAACCGAGAATAGAAATTAAGGTACAGTAAGTTACCTTCCATTCATTTGAGGTATATTTTAGTAGAGCTATTTATGGCGCTTTTTTTGACTGAGAACAGAGATTATAATAATCTAACAATAATTACCTTATGGGAAAACCATGAACAAATTAAACTGAATTCTTCTGTGTTTGATCCTTTTGCAATAGATAGTAGAATGATAAAACTGTTATGAAGCAACATCGCACTAGTATGTCAAGCTGTTTTTTTAATTTCATTGCAGATAACTGTAAGGGAAAATATTCAAAACTAGATGACATGCATTATGACATACCATTTAGCCATGGAGATGTAAGCTGGGATCAAAGTTTGTTTGGAAAATTGAGGTCCTTGGGAGCAGGAAGAAGGAGGAGTTTCTGACAAATAATATCAGAATTCTTCTAGGTTCCTTAGAGCAGGTCTAAGGTTGTCATAGAGAGGTTCAACACTTCATTACATTGCATTACATGCTAGAGTCCGTGTGTCTGAAGAACGAGTTATAATTCTTAGCCTTTTCTTGGTCACTGTCATATGAGGTCATATGAGTCAGGCTTGTGCTGTCGGTAAGGTACTGTCTCTTCTTTGCCCTCATTTTGCAGTTAGCTACTCGGTCTGGTACACAGTAAGAGCTTTAGCAAAACAAGATTGAAGTTAGCCTTTTATTTTGTCTTCATTACTATCCTGAGTTACATTTAGTAGCTTTCTTGGTTTTTAGAAGTTAGAATCACTCTGCTTTTAGAAAAGCTGTTCTCACCATTGCACACACATTATCTCCGTAGAGGAGCAAAATGCAGTCAATACCGGAGGGCAGGAGTTGTCTTTCTGCATTGCTGGCGATGCCGGGGTGGGGTTTGGGGAGCCAGCAGATGGCTTGTGGTCACGGCAAGAATCCTTCTCTCCCTGCTCAAACTTTTGCAGCCCAGTTGTTGACATTTAACCTTAGTTATCCAATATAAATGATGATTCAGGCAATTCTTTTTCGCATCCCACCAGAGTCTATTGCTGCTGCCAAAACAGAGTTACAGCTGACACAGGAGCATGATTCCTTTATTATTATTTTTGTTATATTTATTTTTTTCAGTTCCTTGTTTTGGCATGCTATGCTATTTTCCTCCTCCTACAAGGCTTTTTCCTGTTAGATTACTTTGTTAAATGTTTCTCTTGTCTTTTCTGGGTTTTTCTTTTTTCCTTTCTATTCACAGTTCCAGATATTTTCAGATTTAACTTGAGATTCCCTGTAAGTTTACAGGTTCTTTCCTCATCAGACTATGGAGTCACATGGCTAACTTTGAAAATGCAAATACTGTGGATCATATTTGTTTTTCAGTACTTCCTCCAAACAGTATTTATCTTTTCACCGACATCGGTGTGTCCAAGCATGCCACCTTCTGTTTTCTTCTCTCAGAACTAAACATATGCAGAAAACATTGGCAAAATGTTTTGTGCTTAGGAAGCCAGTTGGAACTTCCCTCCTCATTTAACTCTTCAGGTTAAAATTAGAGCCTTTCTTATAAGTTTTAGAAGGTCTTTGTCTAATTCCAAATGACCAGATGATGTGCTTGGGAAGTAAAAATTCTGAAAAAAACCCAAAACAGTAACAGAATCTTAAGCCCATAAAACACTAAGTGACGTTCTTAAGACAGATTTGAAACTATAAAGTTGCAGTGCTCAAGTGAATTGAGGTGTTGGACTGTACTGCATACCAGCAGCCAAAGGCAATGTTGCAATTAAGGGTTCTACCATCTTCCAGCTTTACATTGATGAAGGATTAGTGTAACGCCTTCTCGAAGAGCATCAGCAGCCAGATCCAGACTTACTTGTAGTCAGTGGAAGGTTTTTTTCCTTTCTGGGGAAGGTCCTGCAACACCAAATGTCTCAAATACTTTTATGTGAATTCTCCCCCTCTATTAAGGGGGAGCCACACTGGGATCCTCCAGCTTATTTTTAAAATCTCCACAATAAGTTCACACAATATGAAACTGTGCAGAAACACTGCTACTTTTTGGCACTCTACGTTGTTTCAAATTGCTTGTTGTTCTCATTGTGCTTTAGCACAGGATTGATTATCTAATTGGCAATATGATAATCAATTAGACATATGACCTTGTTTAATCCTTCCCCAGCATATTAAATTGCTAGGCAATTAACAGTATTTGAGGCTTTCCATAATCTTCATGGTGTCTACACATGCATAAGGATAAGTGTGTTTGCATCTGAAATCATGAAAGAGAAAACCCTTTGTGTTGCTGAATTTTGTGTAAATTTTATTTTTCCATATGTTTCATGTTCTTCTTTTCCTTTTTAGGTATTACATAGAAATGGCTTTATGGATCTGGACACTGACCATTTTGAGTTGTTTTTGCATCACCTTATCCAGAAACGAGGAACTGAAATTTTTTCAGAGTGCTACAGAGCTAAATCATCTAACAGTGGATAATGACACTGGGATAATCTATCTGGGAGTGGTAAATGCTCTGTATCAGCTTACAGAAAACCTGGATCCAATAAGGTCTGTAGAAACAGGTCCAAGAAAGGACAACAAAAAGTGCACACCTCCCATTGATGAAAATCAGTGTAAAGAGGCAGTACTGACTGACAATTATAATAAATTACTGTTGCTGAACAAGGCGGATAAAACAATTGTGGTGTGTGGAAGCCTTTTTAAGGGAATCTGTGCCATCAGAGATCTGGAGGACATTAGCAATGAGACATATTATGTAGACAGTAGTGGAGAAAAGTCCTTTGTAGCAAGCAACGATGAGAATGTATCGACTGTGGGATTGATCACCTCCTTGAATAATGACCGAGTGCTGTTTGTTGGGAAAGGGAATGGACCAAATGATAACGGCATAATAATCAGCACTCGGCAGCTCTACGAAAGGGATGGAAAAGACATTTTTGAAATGTATACAGACTCAGCAGCTGTTAAGTCAGCTTATCACTCGTCAAGCACACAACAATTTGTGGCAGTCTTTGAGGATAAAAATTATGTTTATTTTATTTTTAATCAGCAAGAGAAACAGCCCATCAATAACCGCACACTGATTGCGCGTCTGTGCAAAGATGATGCCCATTATTATTCCTACTTTGAAATGGACTTGGGTTGCAAAGATGATGATGGTGCTTATGACCACTGTCATTCTGCTTACGTCACTACCCCAGGAGAAGAGCTGGCTGAAACTATGGCTCAGCAGAGACAAACTACGGATGCTCTCTCAGATGACAAAGTTCTTCTTGCACTCTTCAGCAAAGTAAACAAAGATAACGGCTCTCTAAAATCTGCGATGTGTGTGTTTTCCTTGCGGCACATCAATGAAAAGATGGAAAAAAACCGGAACGACTGCTACACTAAAAAGAATACCAGTTCGTTTTACAAGCTTTTTGCAGCAGAAAACCCATGTGCATCACACGGACTGGTAATATCAGTATCAGTTTTAGAATCTGTGTTAAAATTAGTGGGAAATACACAGCTGCATGTTTTTAGGTGGCTCTGAGCTAAACTATAGTGAGATCAGATGACTGAAAACTCAATAGCTGGATTCACTATAGAAATGAAATGTGATTGGGGGGGTTGCGGAACAGGTCAAGCAAAAAGTGGCAAAATAGTCCTAATTTTGAGACTTTTAAAGAAGATTTTTTATCATCTGAAAGATGTATATTGGTTTCATAAACGCATTTCTTTTAAAGGATTCCTCCTCCTGGTGTGGAAGTTACTGAGTCAAATGCAGTGATTTGTTACACCCACGATCAGCTTGCAGATGATCACTATAGACAATTCTGGTCTCAGCCAACATATTTATAATGTTTTAAAATTATATTAAGAATCTTGTAGGTGATATCTGGAGTTCAGTGTTGTTTGTTGCTTGGATTTGAATTTTCACATAACTGGAAGTATGCATGTTTCTTATACTCAGGTGGTGTTCATATTTTGCTCTCGCTCAAAATACTTCCATAGCATGATGGCCGTCTTCCTTTTCTTTTTATTGCTTGTCATTACCCTGGCTATAAGGTTTTTGGAGGGCACTCTTACATCCCTCCAGATACTGTTCTTCAGTTTATGACTGTGCCCCTGAGAGGCAGTTTTCAGCACCTCTGTTGACTTTATGCTGGTTTTGCCCACATCGCTCAACCTATTCCAAAGCCCTACTTGTGCATGTCATTCATTACTGCGGCCAACCCTAAAATGGGTTGAGGAATTGAATCGACTTAAAAATTACTTAGACAGCTTTTAAGAGGATGTCTTAATTCCCCAACCTGAGCAAGGTACACTCCTGCATAAGCAGCTATTTGAGCACAGCTTGGGAACTGGTGTGCTATAGTCCAGGGGTAGGAGTGAACAGCTGAAGAGACGGGGCATGGGAATACCTTATGTTGCTATTGACCCAGAATCCTTCATCTCATGAAATCACAGCCCTCACCCACACAGTAGGTTGCTAGCACTGATAAGAAGCCAAAAGAACACTTGTTGCTTCCAAACACCAGTGTTGCTCACTGCAGTACCCTGTATCTGAGGTGAGCATCAAACACAGAAATCCTGAATGTGACAAGTGGAGCAGCCATGGCTTTTTTTTTTCCGGCAAAAAGGAGGTGTGGATTTCAGATCAGAAAGACAGTGTCATTACCAAATATAGCAGGGATGGCATGGTGTGAATGAACTTCCTTCCTTCACTTCCTTCACAGCGTAGTGAAGAGGGAATGCGTTGAAGTTCATGAGGCAGTTGCCAGTGGATTGCTTTTCTATGGATAGCAGCAAATTAAGAAACAAAACAGCATTAAACAGTCTTTAACCCCAAATTGGTCAACTCAATCTATATGACATGTTCATTTTAATTACACAAACTGGTTACTTTTTAAACTGAGCTGCTATAATGAAATAGAAATAAAAAAAATTCTCTCCCCATGTCTACTAGGAAGTGAAAGCATTGAAGCAGTTTGTAATTAGCAGGCTGCTTTCTGATTGCTGCCTGTTGGCGGGGGGAAAATGGCCAGACAATCCATTTCTCTCTCTGTACTCTTCTATGTCTGAGGGGTATTATACTGTCTGGGAATAGGATTGCACTTCATTCTTGTCCAGGAATTAGTGATCTGAATGTTTAACATCACTCTGTATTGCTATTCCTTATTAGAATGCAAGCAAAAATTTCCCCTGTGGCTCCGAACACTTGCCGTACCTTTTGGGAAGTAAGAATGGTGTTATAGAGAAGCCAGTACTACAAAAAGAAGGGATGAATCTCACGGCTGTCACTGTGGCTGTGGAGAATGGGCATACTGTCGCCTTTCTGGGAACGTCGGATGGTAAAATTCTTAAGGTAACAAATTAGACTTAAAAAATAAACATATTTAAAAGGTCATGAACTGTAGTGATAGCATACTTCTACTCTAAAAGTAAATGTGATTAATAAGATTGCATACCAGGAGTAAGTTCTCTTCGAGCTTTGTATTTTTAATTTCAAATTAAAACCAGGTTATTTCTGATGTACCTCAGCTATCCAATACACAGGCTGAATTAGCATCACCTGAATGACACTGTTCCTGAAGGTTTAGATACCTACTCAGAGCCCTTTATCAACAGCCTTGGGTAATCTAACAGCTTCTCTAGCCCATAGTATCTCTATTCAAGCCCATAGTAGTTTAAGAGCAACTTTTCATTTTGTAATCATTCTGGCAGTTCAATGAATAGGGGATGGCAATACTCTCCAAGCTGGAGCCCTGCTAAGTTCTGACTGTGTGGTGTGGGGCTCAAGGGTTAACATGTTTGTAGTCTTAAAATGTCAAGACTGCAACGCCAATCCCCTTCTACTGGAAGGGGAATGATGGCCATGTGCCACCACATGGTTTGAAATTTGAAGCTGAAACTGTTGGTTACCATAAGGGAGGACAACAAATTTTAACATCTTCAAGTGCAAAGGCTCCAAGTTGAGAATTTGATTTTTACAGCGCTAAAATAAGTTAGTATTTACCAAAAAAATCAACACAAATATTAGCTATATGAGCAGTGAGCAATTTCTTTTCATGACTTTCATGTTTTGCTTGCTGCTTTTGATGCCATATACTTCAAATTGAAATGTTTCCCTAATGTGAATTTGTGAACTTGAATAAACACAGGATTTTTATTAATGATATTTGGGGGGAAAAAAAGCAACATTAACCATTTTTCTTTCTTCCTTCCATGAAATAGGTGTTCTTGTCATCCACTGCAACTGAGTACAGCTCTCTTACTATTGAACTAAACAAACCCATAAAGAGTGACCTGGTCCTTGACCAAACCCAAGAAAATTTGTACGTGATGACCACAGACAAGGTAACGTGTCCCACTTGCGTTAAGGACCACTTTGACTTTCTCTGCAACTTTACCTGAGATTTATACATTTCTCAGTTGCTCCTGGTAGTGACCCCATTCGGTGGGGCTCCCCGCAGTCTGTGTGTATAAAGACCTTTCTCAAGTCCAAGCTGATGGACTTGATTGTTGTGACTTGGAGAACTGTTATATCCTTGATGCTTAGCGATTGGGAACGGGAAGCAAGTTCACCTCTAAAGCTCTCTTACAGGGACTATGAGAGTTGAGATGTTTGGCACCAGCACGCCATGGGGTCAGGCAGCCCTAGGTGTGGTGTCCTCGGGGTGCTGGCAGATGCTCTAGCTGCCATCGGTCCTTTTCAAGAGTACTTCAGGATTTAGGTGCTGGCAGCTGACATACAGCATTTACACATCTGTGAAGCTGCCAGTTTTCATGGGTCTTTGCTGTCAAAAACTAAGAAGCAATGGAGAGAATTACAACTTTAGGAAACACTTTTGTTTGAGCTTCTGCTAGAACTGAGCAAGTGCAGCAGGAAAGGTCGGACTTTGCTATGAAAGGCACAGGCAGTCTCTTCTGGTTCCCCTTCTCTGTGCTGGTGGGTGAGGCACAATGCAGGTTTTTAAAGAAAGTAAAGTAGGAGATGAGAGGGATGCCAGATTTCTCCTTGACCTCCAGCTATAACCCTCTTCTGACACTTCTTTTTGTGGTGGCTGGAACTGGGAGCCTCAAACGTGTGGTTCAGCAGCTCTCCAGGGCGGGTGACAGGCTGTGACCATCTGCAGCACTGACAGCGGCACGGAATGAGATGTGGAAAACACTCCGGCAGCAGTAACACAGGGAGAATGAGTGGACTGTGAAAGGAGAGTATTTGGGGAAAACAGTGCGGGAAGAATGTTCTCTTTCTGTTTTATAAAAGGATTAATATAAATTGCTGCTCTGGGGATGTTACATTCTAGCTCAAGATTTTCAGTCTGGAAGCCACAGTGGAAAAAGTGCCAGATAAGCAACTGATAAAGCATTTGATCATATGACAGTGTGTGAGAGAAGTTACTCCTTTTTTTTTTTTTTTTTTTTGAGTAGCTGAAACTTCTCATTTGTCTTCTGTTCAGATTTGCAACAGAACTCCAAACTTCGATGCCGTCCACAAAAGCCTGGGTGGCCTGGCACCCCATTTGACAAGCTGGCATGTTGCTTAAAAGCCGTGAGGTTAAAAGGCCTGAAAAGCCACCAGGCTATGGTGTGAGCTGCTGAGCAGCATAAGGATTGGCAGCAGCCCTGAAGGAAGACAAGTTTTCTGGTGACAATCTACTTGAACTGGTAGAATTTAGGAAGGCCACAGACAAATTTTTCAGAGAAAATTTACAAAAAAATAATTCCGTCTCTACAAAATGTTTAAATGTAGAAAGCATCAAATTTCTGCCAAAGAAAGGATTTCAGTTTAATCTTTTCCAAGTAGCTCTCATAGACACTGCAGTTCCTGAATAATGCAAATAGTAGTTTTCTTTTACAAAACCTGTTCAGCTTAAATACGAATAACTAAAGTTGGGAGCTCTGTAATGGCACTACATTACTGTCATCTCCAGGAGTTAATTACAACGAGCAGTCCCACCCACTTTTAGAAGCAGATAGACAGGAGGATAATGGAGCCTCCGGAGCTGGGAGAAGCAAAGCGACATAAGCGAGGGAAGAAGAATAAATGCTGAAACGTGCACTTCTGGGTTAAGCACGGCTGGGAGTTGTGGGAATAGAGATATCAGAATCCTGCCCCAGGGAGTTAAAATGTTTTAGAGTTATTTAAAATCATGTAAACAATAAAGGGCAGGGTAGCTGCGCTATAGGCGTGCTTAATGCTAAGCTACCTGGCAGATGCAGCCTGCCTCAGCATTTGGAAATGAATTGATTGGGCTCTGTAAGCACTTGAGCAAAGTGAAAGCGATATTGTGATGGGTGATAACTTGAAGCAGCCTTTAAAAAGAAATCAGATTGAGAGAAATACAGGGGAGAAGGATACAGAGGTTAAGAGCTGTAGTGAGAAATAAGCTCTTGCTTTCCTGTTTCACTTCTCCCCCTTCTCCTCCCAGCTTCTGCTGCTGTGTCAACAGAGCAAATGCTTTCAAAAGTCAGCCCCCTCCTCCCCGCTCTGCTCCCAGAGCTTGGGCAGAGCGCAGGAGAAACCCCTCCAGCTTCTTGGGGTGGTGGAAAGGAGCGTACCACCCTGCCATGCTCATGCTACTTCATTCAAAGTGATCGTCACTGGTAGGATCCCAAATTCCTTCTGGTACATTCTGTATTGGGAGGAAGGCAGAAGCCTGTGGCAGCCACCACAATCACTAGCTTGTTTGCTTGTTTTAGCTTTTACCACTCTCTTTGATTAAGAGTGCCAATTAGAAAAGCTCTAAAGTTAGTTTCTCTGCATTTTGAAGCTGGCTCTAAATGGAGCTGCTTTTTTTTTTTTTTAATCCATTAAGTTTACATAAAACTTGCAGAGATGGCAATCTCTAGGGCTTGTTTCTGCCTGCCAGAATTATGAAATAAATACTTTGTCATAAAAAAGCCATTCACTGGCTATTAAATTACTCATGGGTACCAGTTAGTGGAACAGAGTGCCGGTAACTCGGCTCCAATTAGGTAAGAATCTGTAGAAGAAGAGAGTGATGAAAAGGTAAACCTCTCTATTAATAAATGCAAGAAAACTACCCAATATTGACGTTTTCCTTAACTGAGTCAGTCTGAATGCTCCCAATGTGAAAGAGGAGGCAAAATTCAGACTTTCAAAGTAGCTTTGTAATTGCCAGTAGTTTTAAATGAGAGGATAAGATACGGGGAAAAAAAAACATCTCAGAGTTACTGTTGCTAGACATCTTGCGCTCTTTAAAACATAGTCATCAACAGGAAGACCTGTGTCCTGATCTCCTCTTGCATAATTTCAGTAGCATAACTAAAAGGGATGATTGCGTGCCGGATCCTTTTTCTGTGCACCAAAGAAAGACAAAATTGTTTATTCTCAGCACTGAAGGAAATCAAAACCAGAAGCCATATATTTACTGGGGGACTGAGACGTGAGAACTGATGATGCTCTTTTCCCTGCTGCTTCCTGTCATAATTATTTCCATTTTCTTCCATGAGTGTATTGCGTGGTGGAGGGTTGTGCATGGAGAAGTGCAGTAACCCGAAGCGCTGTGGCTCTCTCGCGCTTGCAGACTTTCTGAAATGCCTTCTGGCTAAAAGTGCCACTGACGGTTGCATTTCCAAATAATTTCATCTCTGTGCCAGTGATATGGGGGGAAGGATATTCTGTTTAAAAAATGATCTAACCAGTACCAAGTTAGCTTTTTGAAAGTATCCATCCTGCAGTAGCTGTTTCTTGAATTCAGAGAGTTGTTGATGCAGTTTCTGTTAGAGAAACGTTAGAGAGTATTGGAGTGAAAAAAAGCAGAAAAAGTGTGTAAATTTGGACTTTATTAAGGAAGGGTAACCGCGCTCTGGTTTTGTATGAATTTTCTTAAAATCAAACTGAGCTCTGATCGCAGTAATACAGGGTCAAGCCTTCTGCTGCCACAGACAGCGTCACTGTACAGCCCTGTCCACAAACGTTTCCGTCTCCTTGTGCCCTTTTCCGATCCCTTACGGTTTGCCTTACTTTTGGTTCTCCAGGTTCATCGACTACCTGTGCAGGACTGCCACAAATATTCGGACTGCGAGAAGTGTGCTCAAGCGAGGGATCCGTACTGCGGCTGGTGTGTGAGAGAGGGCAGGTGAGTGCCGCCGGTGTCCTCTCAGGTGCAGGTGGTGGAATAGCTCAAATTTTGACACGTGCTGTGAGTTACTGCTCGACGTAGTGATCCCAGCATTTTGTATTCAGCCTTACGCTCCTGATAGTAATTTAATTTTATCACACAGACATTGATACCCATCTTCCGTGCGCACAAGTAAGTCCCCGTTGACTTGTGCAGACTTGATTGGCTTGGGAAAACATATACTTTTCTGCTGGTACTGAAAATCAGTATACGTCTTCTAACTGTATGTTTTCTCTCTCTCTGAACTGTACAGTCAAGTGTTCTCCCAGAAATTAAAAGAGTGGTCCCTATTTAAAATTCAGAAAATATAGCATATATTTAAGTAGAGTTAGGAAAGTATAAGAAAGAGCATAAAAGAAAAAACTATTCATGTCTGAAATAAAGTATATAGCTCAAAAGCTGTTTTTATATAAATGTCATCTGAACCCTCACCTAACTGTAGGAGAGCAGAAAGTGGCATTTGGCTGACTATCTGCAGAGGTTAACTGAATTAATATTCAAGCACATGTAAACTAGGACAGCGCTGAAAAGCTCTTGGATGTTTCTTCTTCCACTCTTCATTGATTGGAGTGGCGAGAGGGAAGATCGGTCTTGCAGTTCTCTTTTTGACTACTAAGTTAATTAACCCCTTGGCATGAGTGGTTGGGAATTCGTGATTCTAAGTACTTGCTGTTGGAACAAAGGGGCTATTTAATTATAGTATGCAGATGAATTTCAGGCTTCTACCTTCCTGTCTGAAAATGTGAACTATCACATTAAGTTACCTATCAGCCTGATGTGTAGCATAATATGGAGCACTGCAGAGAAACGTATGCGGTGCGTGCAGGTTTATGTAATATACTGTAACCCTTCCAGCCTGGGCTTCAGGTTGCTGTGGATGAAACCTAGGGATTTGGAATACACACCTCAAACTCCTCCTGGGCTGCTGGGAGTTGAAGGCCATGTCATATATCATACAAAAGGCAATTTTCCCTAGATTTCCCTTCAGGTTTCTGATATGACCACTGACCTCAATCTCTCAAAATACTAATGGTCTCTGAGAACAGGCAAACATTAATTTCTGCATTTGCTAGTATTTTTTTCCAATGGAAAAAAAAGGTGCTAAATTTCTAATGTTTTTCTCATGACCAAATTTTGCCTCATGAACGTACTTAATTGTGTGTTTAGGGATATGCTATATGACTAGACTCTTTATGTAAATGATACCTTTAAGTGTAGGGTTGACGGAACTGTGCAACAACTGTACTGTGTTAAAGCCCCTGAGGAGTTAATAGTCTTCTGCTACAGCAGCCAGAGATCCTACAGCTTTTTTTCCTAAACATTGCACGGAATGGAAGGAATACAGATGAGTCTGTCCCCACACACACACATCAACAAGCTTTTGTAGCCACATATGCAGCTTCTGCGCTGCAGCGTCTCCTTCTCTCCTTCCTGGACATGAGCCGGAAAAATCTCCCAGTATTTTTGGTGAAGTTGCACAGCCACTGTTGTCTTCCCATAATGGTAACAGTGCCCTGGCAGAGAGAGGTCTTAAACAGTGGCGGGAGTTAATGAAAACATTCACTATAAAACTAACATTTCTAGTGCTACAGTTCCACAGGATTGCTCCACAAGTCTGTGTGCTCCCCGTGATACTTCTCCATTGCATTTTACTCTCAGGAGTCGGGTGTCTTATTACTGGCCACACATAGGTGTCTGCCACTTGACCTGCAGAAAAAATAGGCTGAGCCCACTCATCCAGGACTTTCTTATATATTACAATGAAGATTAATCAGCCTGGTTTCAGATAGAGACATTGCCTGATGGCTCCTGTGCTAAATATTACTGCCTCTGTATGGATTTGGGTTGTCTAATCCAAGGTTGTGTCCAAAATAGTATAGGCATGTTTCCCCACATGCTTTTGACATTACAAACCATCAATACTTATTCCACTACTTATTCTATTAAAAATTCTCTAATAGAAACCCGAATAGTCAATATTAAAGCAAATTCCCAGTCATCTCTTGTTGTAAATTCAGGCCCAAATCCTGAAGTTGTTGTATAGTTCAGAGAAAGCAGAGTCCGCTTATAATATTGCTTTGCTTTGTTTTTTGTTCCTGTTTTGTCAGGTGCACAAAGAAGGCAGACTGTGGAACAGCTGATAAGGAGAACCACTGGCTGTGGAGCCCAAGTGGCACATGCATGACTATCATTAGTGCAGACCCTCTAAATATGAGTCGCAGAGCCCCTGCTAAGGTATGACAAGAAAATGCTTTCCCTACATGTTCTTAAAGCACATCGAAGTGACTACCAGGAAGATGAATATCTGCATTTCTTTATGCACACTGGAGACTAGCAATAGGATAGTGTTTTGGATATCTCAGTCTCCGGCGTTTCTCACAGTGCTCTTTTTTGCCTGCTGTTTTTGCAAGTTGCAATTCATGTTTTCTTCTATGAAATGCTCTTTTTGACCTTCTCTGTAAACCAAAATGATGCACTAGCATGGATGATAAAGCACTTACACTTATCTGAATGTTATGAAAGTGTTGCGCAATGTTGTATAACCCATAAAAAGTAGTTGATAGGGGAGATTTCATGCTGCCCTTTCAGCTTACTTGAGCATAAACTTAAGTTTAAGTAAGCAGCGAAGCCATAAGCTGTTGCTTTAAAATCAGCAGTGGATTTGCCTATACAGCGATGTCTGTGTAGTCTCTGTCTCTGGGTAGTCGGAGAAGGTAAATTCAGCATGCAAAATGACTCTGTGGCAACAAAACTGAGTATTCAGAGTGTAAACAGGGTGTCATAGCTTGCTCTAACTCCAAATGGAGCACGCCAGTGCAGACTGACGGCTTCCTGGGGGTGCACAGCAAGTAAAATCAGTAAAATGGCTTTTAATCCCTCTTAATCAGAAAGAGACTTTCATGCAAGTCAGTTTAATTCCATTCCTAAATGATATAAACAGCATTGTGTTAAGACCATTTCTATGTTGAATAAAAATGTTAGTAGAGTGTAACTAGTCCGCTTAAAATCCACACCTGCTTTTAGTTCAGATCTTGCCAACTTGTGTTGACAAGTCTCTGGGGTCTCATATCAGCATCTGAGGCCAAAAAACCTAAAACCCAAAACCAAACCCAACTTCAAATGAGCGTTTACATGCTGCCTGTAAAATCACTACTGCCACTGTCCCCTCATGATTCCTTTACTCACCAAAAACATCGCAGCTCCTAACATAGTGGACCAGTTTCAGTGAGAAATTCTCAGGATGATTATAATTTCTACTGGCAATACAAAATGGAAAAAGTTAAACTGTATCATTAACACACCTGAAGCATTAAAGGACAGCATCCAAAATTTCATTTCAATTTTTTCCTTTCTCCTTGTGAAGTTTTCTAATTTTATTTTGCTTTTCGTTTCTCACATGTACTCTGTATAGGTAATTTCCTCGAGGAGGACATCCTTTTTCAGAAGTAATGATAGTTCTCTGTGGGTTTTTTGCATGTACACAGAGTCTTGAGGAAGCCACTTTTCTGTTCAGCCCTTTCAAACTCCAGCTTTTCCAGCCTATCCGGCCTTGGTTTCATTATTCACTAGTAACACCTAAGGTTAATGTAATTTTAATTAACTTTGTCTGGATTTAAGTGTTAACCACTCTGTTTACTGTTGCTAAACTAGATGCTGAGGACAAGAATAAATGGCTTTGGGTGTGCCTATACAGACATTTTGTTCTGATCTAATGCATTGACAGGACAAGAGGTTTTTGTACCTGTCTAATTCAACATAGATCCAGCCTGGAAAAAATTGCAGAGGTATAAGAAGAGAAGATTAGCAGATGGGAAGAGATAAAAATTAAAAAGGAGAACCATTTTCTGTGATACTAGCCAAAATATCACCGCTGGCCAAAAAAAGAGCAGTTTAAATTCTCTAGCCACAAACCTTACTGGGTCTTGGTTAATTTCTTTTAAATACTTTACCCTTTTTAAATTTTGTTTCCAGGTGGAACTGACTGTAAGTCCATTGCCAACTTTGACTGAGAGCGACCAGGTTTTATGTACGTTTGGTGAAACAGCCCATTACGCTCAGTTAAAAGAAGGGGTTATTATCTGTGATCCACCCGATACAATTCCTCCAACACCGAAAGGTCAAGGTAAAGAAATATTGCTACCCTCCATGTAAAACAAGAGGAAAGAACATAGCCTGCTGCTTCTAATGTGATGCTCTTACATGAGCTGCATACAAGTATACATACTCTTCCAATCCCTTTCCCCAAATAGTCTATTGCTGAGCTTTGTCCCTTCAAACATATATGTAAAAAAAAAAGGTTCGCTCAAACTTTTTCCACTGCTGTATTTACAAGCTGTAGCATTCCCAGTGTTTCTACAAGGAGCCTGAAACAGGAGCTTGGCAGAGGCATAGATACGGAGCCAGAGGGGTGTTATTTTATGTCCCAAACAAACAAAACCCAACTACTCTAATCTTCCCCTAATCACTTTGAGTTGTGGGGCCAGAAGAGCCACATATGTGCTTCAGATGTCAAGTTTTTCATCTCCACTGTCTTAGTTTTGCTCTAGTCAGCTGTAGTCCAGTGGCTTGTTATCCGGTCCATGTCACAAGGCTGTCCTTTCTGTTGTAAAGCCTTCTGCTTCTTCTACTATGTGTCCTCCAGGCTCCGCAATAGTAAGTCCAATGGAAAAATATGTGATCATATAATTAAAGGCTGTATCATTGTTCTGAACCACTGATTATATGCTTAAGGTCTGTTCCCAGCCATAATTCTTGTGCTATTTCCTAGATAGTGCTTTATGCATGCTTTATGCATAAACACAAGGAATAAAATTGGTTACACAGCACTGTTTATTATGTATCAAGTTTAAAAAAACAAAAACAAAAAACAGGTGCTCTTGCAGCTTGCAGAGGTACCCCTGAGGATAACCTTACATGTATCACGATAACCCGATATGTATCACAACAGCCATGAACTGTCAGAGTGGTACTTGGAAGCATTTTTCAAGATAAGTTTCAATTCTCTTTAGGCTGAAAAAAGTCAAAATCCAGTTTTAGTTGCAGGAAGAGTAATGACGTTAAAATATCACTCTCAGGTTTTAAACTAGCTGGCGTATGTCGTGGTATCAGATTATGCTAAGTGTTAAAGCAGCACTCTATTATTTAGGGCCAATTCACATTCCCTGAATATTTTGTAAAGCAGGACATAAAGTGACCGGGTTGATAAACATGACAGCTTGATGCCTTCCAGCATAAACTGTGAGACTAGAAGCCTGTCAGTGATGGCATTAGAGTAACCAAGTCACCTGGAAGTAATACACCTCTCTGAGTTGGTCACACAAGGATCCATCTGAAAGGGTGTTCAAAAGTAATATAAAGATGCTCAGAAGCTTGACAGACACTTCAGCAGAAGGCAGGCCATTATGAAGGCAGTGATTCCTGGCAGCATGTGACAAAAAATCCTGAGCCATCCACTTACTGTTAAGAAACCCTATTGGGTTTGGAAAAGTCTGGGTTACTTTTGTTGTGGTTGGTTCCAAAGGGGATAGGACATTTCTAGAGAGAAAGGATGCTTTTTCACAGTCCCATTGATGGGAAATCCCCTGGCATTCCTACCAGTCTGGAATATTCAAGGGAACCCAGTGCAGGCAAAGGTGACTTCCAGCCAAGCAGCTGATGGTCTTCCAAGAACCTGTTCAAGGAAAGCAGAGTTTGAAATTGCTCAATAGCTTGTGAAATAGCTTGTCACACGGGCTTAATGATTTCAACAAAAGGTATTTCAAACAGCTTCACTGGGGAAAGCACCAGTTTTCTGAAGATAAATTTTCCACTCTTAGTTCAGTAATGATCCGGATGAGAAGTACACTTGTGGAGAAATCATGTATGGCAAACTGAAGATCACAAGTGTCTGTGGTAACTTTGGCACTGCTGGGCATTAACCAAAAAGATCACTTGCTTTAATTCACCTGACAATGACAGTTTTAATCCACAGATGAAACAAGTAATTTTACATGCAGACATACTCATATCTAAGAAAATGTTTTATTTAAAATGACTGCTCTTGTGCCAGTTTTCATTTGTGTTCGGTTACCTCCTTATTCAGTTTTCCTTGTTGTTCTAGACTCTTTAAAATTCTAGTATGATGATAGCACCACTGAGAAACACTTCCGTAAAACAAAGCTGTTCTGTAATTTTGCTTCTTCCCTTTATCCCATCTCTGCTTTTCTTCTGACAACCATGTGCTGAAAATTTTGTAAAGCTTAAAAAGACAAAATAGAACTTACAGATCTAAAGTATAACAGGTCATGAGATCCAGGATGTCAATAGTATAGTTAAATATTTGCTTACGTCCTGTAAAATAAATAAAAGTACTATCACTGTATCATACAGCTCAAGAGCTAAAGAATTCAACAACCACTTAGATAATCTTCTTCTTTTGTGATAGATCATGTTTCAGTTCCACTTCGGTTAACCTTTGGAAAGAACAAGATATTTTTTGCGTCACATACTTACCCTTTTTATGACTGTGAAGAAGCAATGAATCTTTTTGAAAATCAGCCGTAAGTATTTCAGCTTCTTAACATAGGTGTTCAGATCCTGTAGCATGGCGTTTCACGTAACTGGCAGCCGAGTTACTCAATCATTTCATAATTAAGCCTTTGGCACTCAAAATTTGCCGGTGTCCCAATCCTTTTTCTTACATTTTAATGGAGCTTAAAAACAATTGAAGGGCACCAGGTGAGCTGGTGCCATAAAACACACGGAATAGGAATATTCATGGCACGTATAATTAAAGGTGGGTTAATTGGGTTGCCATTCCTGTAGCTGCTAATGTATCTGCAGGTGAACTCTGTGGACATCTGCTTACCTACTTGTTCCCTCAGATGATAGATTGGTGCTTTGGGTCACGGTGCATTCAAATAGGACAGTCAAAGCTGATCTGCCCCCATCATCCACCCTGCTCGAGTTGTTGCTCCCCCAGGGCAGGCGCAGCCAACCCAAACCTCGCTTTGTTCATCCTTATGTATGAAGATTGATCAAGATAATTTCCCGTCCTCTCAGACTTGATCTCAAAGTTTGTGCAAGATGCTGTGGTTTTCTGATCCTTGCTCCAATATTTAAGGGAGAAAATAGCTTCTTGGGGTTCTTGAACTGTTCCTACTGCAAAGTTTTCAGATTAATATAGCAAGGACACTGTAACAGATTGATCTACCCTCCATGAATAAAGATGGAATTTCATTTACTTTTTTTGTCAACGGGGGGAAAAAGCCTGACAGTTTGTCATGACTATCATGTTATATTTGTAGATGCTATTCCTGTGCAAGCAATAGATGGAATTGCCAGTGGGACTGGAAGAGACATATCTGTGAAGAGTCCTCTTCAATACAGGATGTGATTAAACAAAATATGGTAATGTTTAAAAATAAGATTATTGGGTTTTTATTAGAACACTTCAATATTTTCTTTGCTTTTTCTCTCGTATCAGTCGGTTGAATTAGGGTTTTAAAAATGGTTCTAAAGTTAACTCCAGAAGTGTAAGATTTTTTTTTTTTTTTGTGACAGTGTGGGGGTGGGAATTTAAGGGTGTGATTGAGGAGGGCCAGTGAGACTGAATAACTCCTGAAAGGATATTTTTATTCCTTTTACTATTTTGCTTCAATGGGAGGAACAAGATTTCAAGGCTGGGAAGGATAATCACCCACAGCTTTGACATATGCTGCAGTCATTTTTAGCATGTCTAATTTGAAAGGGTGTAATCAAATCTGTCACTGTATTTTAAGCATGAAGTTCTTCAGAACAATCATTCCATTGTCCAAAGGCCATTGGAGCTTGTTGTGATAAGACTTTTTATTTGGAATAACATATAAAATGTTTCTCTCCCCAGGAAGAAGAATGCCCGCAGTTTCTAAATCCTAACCCTCCAATAATACCTATGGAGTACCGAACAACAGTGTATTTTGAGGGAAGACATCTAGCTTATTATCAGGTAAGAAGATTAATTCAAAACTAGCTGTCATTTGAATTCCACTTAAACTGCAGCCACACCCCTAAACTAAAGCGTTAGTTTTTGTTCCTTGGAGATCCTGCTTGTAACTGTTATTAAAGAAGGAAAAGAGCTACACATTCAAGATTGATATAATCAAAGTCTTGAGTTATCACCAAGACAGAGCTGGACAAAACATTTTAATTACTAGATGTGGGGTTTTTTTAAAGAATGTAAATTGGACCTACTGAAACACTTGACAGTTATTTTTCATCTAATTAAATGAGAGGAGATTTAGGAATTGTGAAACGAAACACGTATCTTTTTTCTAAGTAAATACTCGGCTTTTTTTTTTTCTTCTAGAATGACACACTTGGTGTGCTTAATTCAGTTTTCAAACAAAAAAATGCACTCAGAAATTAAAAGTTTCTTAGTTTGGATAAAACAATCTTTTGCCTTTGTGTGTGTGTGTGACCATCAAACCAGAAGATCGGGTACTTTCTCAGCTGTAACAAAGGCTTCTCTTTCTCTGTACTTGCTTCCAGAAAGTAAATTACAAAGCTTCTAAGAAGCCAGAGTTTGACTCCAAGCTTTTAATTGTTTTATAACCTAGACAATGCACAAAATGTTAGTGTTAGTTTGATAAAAACAAAGCTTAAAAAACACTTCTTTAGGTGATAGCTCAAGTATTGTTCTTAGTTTCTATTGTTTGTTTCTGTGTTGTCTTTGTGTAAGTGGCAATTGATAGATACACTGGAGATTGCATCGATTGCTTTAACTACCAGCCATCTATCAAGGGAAAGCTTGCTCTTGTTTTTTGAGGTTTTTTATTTTTCCTTTGCCAAATTGAAGTACTGTATAGCTCAGAAAGTCCTTCTATCACCTCTGCTATACCTGCCAAGGGATGGAAAAGGGTAAACAGGTCTGAGAGTAACAATGTAAGAAGGGTATTAGGAGAAGGGTAAAAGCAACCCGTAAGCACTACAATCGTATGAAGACCACCCTGTGTATCACTACACTATACGAATATCAATGCTATACAAACGTATGTTCAAAAATAAACATTTTTGCTTGAAGACCTTATGTAAACAAAGAAAAGCAATTTGGTGAATTTGGTCTGTTCTCCGAGATGCCAGGACTGGTCCCTGGTAGGATGTCTGGCTGGGTGCAAGATGTGGCACACAACACTTGTCTTAAAGGCCACAGCTCTCTTTGCTAAAAATAGAAAAGTATTCCAGAGAATTTACTCACATTTCTTTTGTTTAGCGTTGTGAGGAGCTGTTTTTCTGCACAAGAGTAGAATCTTTCCCTGCTCCCTTGATATAAGTGGAAGAGCCCATTCTCTCTCGAGAACAAATTCAGGTCAGATGCATAATCTAGATGTGCTGAATTTGACTTCTAGAGGACCCTTTTCCTCCAAGGAGGAGAAACAGCAGCAGGAACCCAAAACCTCCTTGATCCAGTTTATCATTCTGTGAATAAGCACTTTAATCTTTCTGAACTACAAGTAGAGAAAAGGAAATGAAAAAGCTCCTGCCTTTTTTTTTTTTTTCCTGCCATTTAACAAAGGCAGACACATCCTGTGGATTGAATGCTTTGTCAAGGGTAGCAGTGTTTACTACAGACCAGACCTAGTATGCATTTATTTAACTTGGAACTGTAAAGGTTTATGTCGAATTCAAGTCTCTGTAAGAAGTAAGATGAATGCACAGGCCCTAGGCTGGAAAGATGCTGGAGAGCAATGAGTGTCAAATGATGTCAGAACAACTTTTGTTAGGTGAGAGCCATGTGGGAATGTCATCTCTGTCATGGGAGCAGCCCCAGAAATCCTGGTACGGAGGTGGATTTTTAAGCCAAAATAATAATGCCTTCAGTGCCAGGACTTACATAGGCACACACAGTGAGTATACAGAGTACAGACAGACCTCTAAGTGTATGTGAAAACAGACAAATAAGGTATGAAATAGTTGTAATCATACAGGCACTCATGCTGTCTGAAGCAGTAACTTCGGTTACTGAAAGTTCATTTGAGTAAGGGCATAACTTACACTCAGCCTTTGGTAAGCAAGGCAGGGTGGCTCAGGAGAAGCCACGGATAGATATTTTGTAGGGGTTGGCCCACAGCCCACAGGCTAAATAGCATGTGGCTTCTCATGTGGAATGATTTTGCCACAGGATAGGCTGGGCATTACAGTGTGTTTTGGAGGTAGCAGTCATGCAGCTATGAGCACATTTAAGGTCTTTATTGATTAGAACGTTGGTATATAACCATTTTCCTTCTATTTCCCTTGCCTGAGTTCTTGCTTAGAAAAACCTGATTAGGAAGAATGAATGTTTTTCTGTCACTTTGAACTACTGGCTCTATTATCTTGGCTTAATCTGTGCTTTGCTTTGAAGGGTGATGCACAACCTACCTAACCATGAGTAACTAAGTGCACTAGCCAATATCATGCATATAAGCATCTCTATTTCTAGGTAGAGGTTAGCAGAATCATGGAATCACAGAATCATTAAGGTCTTGGAAAAGACCTTTAAGATCATCAAGTCCAACCATCAACCCAACACCACCATGCCCACTAAATCATATCCTGAAGTGCCACGTCTACACATTTTTTGAACACTTCCAGAGATGGTGACTCCACCACCTCCCTGTGCAGCCTGTTCCAATGCTTGAACACTCTCTCAGTAAAGAAATGTTTCTTAATATCTAGTCTAAACCTCCTCTGGCACAACTTCAGGCCATTTCCTCTCCTCCTATCGCTTGTTACTTGGGAGAAGAGACCAATACCCACCTATGTGTGGTGAAGCAGTGAAGGTTTGGGCTTACCTAGTGAGTAGGAGATGTGGACAGCTTCTAAAGCAGCTATTGCAGAACTGAAGGTGGAAGAATAAGCTCACACATTTTGTATGCACCTCTTAACTTGTGAACACTTACAGTACAATGAAGAAATCTCCTCGTGAGGGCTTCTGCTGGAGGGAAATAGCCTAAAAGAGGAGATGCTGTTGACTTCTTCTGTCTCTCCTGAAAGAATTTCAATAGGAAGGAGAAACAAATCCAAGCTGTCAATCATTCTCTTGGGAATAGCCTCATCCAGGACAAGTGGTTGAGAGTAAAGTTTAATACTGATCAGTCGTATTGCATGCAACTTCTGAGAGGCATTCTCCAGCTGAGTCCTTGAAAGATTGACACAGTAGACGAGACAGATGTACCAGCATCAGGATAACCTTATTAGCCCTCCAATGACTTTCATTAAAATCAACTTCCCATTTGGATTTGTCTTTCCCATGTGTGTCTGATGTATAACCCATTTTCCAGTGTTTGCTGCATGTCACTTCTTGCACCCAGACTGCTGAATGTGAGCTCTGTGGCCTTCTGCTCGAGAGCCCGATATAGCAACTCCTGATTGCAGTTCGCTCCAGGTGGCAGCTGTTACGCACACCAAAGCTCCCCTCCTCTCCCAGCACCTTCTGTTGAGCATGTGGGAAGGCTTTACGCAGCAGCAGTGGAATTTGAACACTATCGAAAAATACATGATATATTGAAATGTAGAGTAGGGAAAGTGAGGCAGCGTTTCTCAAAAAAAAGGCATGTAAGGTGCTTTAAAACTTGGAGTATGTAGACATTTTCTGTAAAGCAGAATGGGCTGTAAAACTTTCATGAAATGCTTTTCAGAGCTCAGTCAGTAGCTAAGTGTTGTGGTTTAGCCCCAGCCAGCAACCAAGCACCACGCAGCCGCTCACTCACTCCCCCTTCCCGGTGGGACGGGGCAGAAAATCGGAAAAGTGAAGAAACTCGTGGGTTGAGATAAAGACAGTTTAACAGGTAAAGCAAAAGCCACGCACGCGGGCAAAGCAAAACAAGGAATTCATTCACCTCTTCCCATGGGCAGGCAGGTGTTCAGCCATCTCCAGGGCAGCAGGGCTGCATCACACGTAATGGTTGTGTGGGAAGACAGGCGCCATCACACCGAACGTCCTTCCACCCCTTCCTTCTTCTTTGTCCCAGCTTTATATACTGAGCATGACATCATATGGTATGGAATATCCCTCTGGCCAGCCTGGGTCAGCTGTCCCAGCTGTGTCCCCTCCCAGCTTTCCATGCACCCCCAGCCTTCTTGCTGGCGGGCCAGCACGAGAAGCTGGACTGTCCTTAAGTGCTTAGCAACAACTCAACACATCAGCACGTTATCAGCATTTTCTCATCCCAAATCCAAAACACAGCCTCACACTAGCTTCTGTGAAAAAAATTAACTCTATCCTGGCTGTAACCAGGTTACTTAGTTTCTATATGCAGCTTCTGAGAAGGAAGAAGTAAAAGGTCTGTTCCTCTCTATAACATAAGCCTCCCAGAGACTGGATTCAGGCCCTTTGCCTGCTTAAAGCATATGTTCCTCGTCAGCCCCAAACCTTGGTGTGCTCTTGTGTCTGCTACCCAACCTGTCACAGTGAAGGTGCAATACAAAAAGTTTCCACTGTACTAATTAGATAAACCTAGTGAGCCATGAGTTACCAGTGATTCCAGCATTGAAGAAGTAGCTACAAATAAGTAAGTTAAGATCCTCATACATGAGGCTTGGGTCACAGTAGCACACAACTTACTAACCCTCGGAGCAGGAAAGAGGAATCAAGTAATCATTATTTTTTTGCCATGTACTCCAAGACTCAAGCAGTTCTGGGCAAAAGCAGGAACTAGTTCTAGTTCTTTACATCTACAGAAGGCATCAAAGTCAAGTTCTCATGAACTTCAGCAAGGCCAGTTGCAGGGTCCTGCCCCTGGGTCAGGGCAACCCCCAATATCGATACAGACTGGGGCATGAATGGAGTGAGTAGCCCTGTGGAGAAGGACTTGGGGGTCCTGGTGGATGGAAGGTTGGATATGAGCCAGTAATGTGCGCTTGCAGCCCGGAAGGCCAACCGTATCCTGGGCTGCATCCAAAGCAGTGTGGCCAGCAGGTCAAGGGAGGTGATTCTGACCCTCTGCTCTGCTCTGGTGAGACCCCACCTGGAGTCCTGTGTCCAGCTCTGGAGCCCTCAGCACAGCAAAGACATGGAGCTGTCAGAGCGGGTCCAGAGGAGGGACACAAACATGATCAGAGGGATGGAACACCTCTCCTCTGAGGACAGGCTGAGAGAGCTGGGGTTGTTCCGCCTGGAGAAGAGAAGGCTCCAGGGAGACCTTATTGCAGTCTTCCAGTACTTCAAGCGGACTTATAAGAAACATGGGGACAGACTTTTTACCATGGCCTATAGTAACAGGACAAGGGACAACAGTTTTAAACTGAAAGAGGGTAGGTTTAGATAGGATATAAGAAAGAAATCTTTTATGATGAGGGTGATGAGACACTGGAATGGGTTGCTCAGAGAAGTTGTGGATGCCCCATCACTGCAAGTGTCCTAGGTCAGGTTGGATGGGGTTCTGAGCAACCTGATCTAGTGAAAGGTGTCCCTGCCCATGTCAGGAGGATTGGAACTAGATGATCTTTGAAGGTCCTTTCCAACCCAAGCCATTCTCTGATTCTATAAAGGTGAAAGGTGATCTTGTCCCCCAGTGGGCTCTGATTTCATAAGTATTTGCCAACAATATTGTCTGAAAATGTTCTTAATGCTTGCTTCTTTCTCTGCTTCTTCTGGCAAAGCTGGTATGTGCTGCAGTGCCTAGGGAGAAGATAGGAAGAAGAAGGTCTCTAGGAGGCAGGAATACTCTTAAGCTGGTATTGCCATCAAAGACTGTCCTGTGAAAACACAGCTGGAGTCGTGGTGAGGCAGGAGAAACAAAGCCAGCAAGGTCTGAGAGATGTTCATTCCAGTTTCCCATGTAATTCTTACATTCCTGATCTGCCCAGGGTCCCTGCAGACAATACCTTAAAGGGCAGAACTCACACAGCTCTGTTAATAACACATCTGATGTGTGAAGCCATCCGGTATTCACATCTCTTGACTTTCCCTTATTGCTCCATAAAACAGAGTGCTAGATATGTTCTTGCTTTATTTGTACTGCTTGGTGCTTCCACCTTTAACAAACGTTGGAGGGGTGCAGCAAAGCAGCAGATTGCGCTGGCTCAGTGTTTCATTAGCTTTGTTTTCAGAAGATTACTTTAGCTGGTTAGCCTTCTCCATTGGTTCTTATTACTTCCAGTGCTGAACAGGATATTGCCTGGTGATGTTTTATTATGCTTGGTGATGCTGTACAAATTCTAAGCTGAACTTTTCTCTTCCATAGGATAAAAAATTTGCAGTTGGAAACAGTCAGTTTGAATTCGAAGCTCCTGTTTATGAATCAGATGAAGGAAAATTTTCATTCATGAGTGAAGAGGTAAATGCAAAAATATGATTCACCTACCAAACATATTTAGTTCTTATAGTCCTGTTCCATTATCCACATGTGTCCAGAAATATACAGGTAATTTTGGTTTCCCTCAAAGAACTAAGTCACCTCTGATGGAGATTCTCCTTTGGCAGTAGCAGTCAAAGGCAGCAGCTTTGGCTTAGAGCTCCTGGGGTCTCCCCTGAAAGCATTCTCTCTCTCTCCTTGATTTGTCTATCTGTGCAATCCACGGGTTCACTGAGCTGTCCCTGGGGGAATTTGGGACCATTACTCTCTTATTCTTCACTTTTTATGTAATCTGGTGAAATCATTGAGGATGAACGATGAAAATTTCAGAGCTCTCCCTCTCCACACTCCAATTCATTAACTTTCACATTGTACATCTGTAAAATGTTGTTGTTTGGCTACTTACTATCTATGCTTCTTTCACTTTGGTTTATTTTACAGAGAAAGGAAATAATATTAAAAAAAATAGTTTATTTACCAAGCTCAAAGTTGGACTCAAAAATGTTAGGCTGACTGTAACCTTTATGTCTTATAAGCTTACTAACAGAGTAGTTTTGAGAACTAATTAGCATTTATGCAGCATTTGAGCTTAGCACAAAGCTTTTGCTTTATAAAGCTATTGTATTTTTATTTGCTCTTTTTCTTTCCCACCGGTTGTTATTGCTGCTGTCTTTCAACGTGAGCAGAAGCTCATGTCTTGGAGCATGTGAACCTTGTGCTTTGGCTATAATGAGGGGGTTCCACTGCAAAAGATGCAAGAGTTTTCCCCTCCATGCAGCGCGAGTCTGCTGTGTCCACAGAAGTAATGGGGCCAGATGGTGTGGGAAGGGAGAACTCAGCAGGGTCAGCAGCTATACTTACTGAATCTGAACAGCACCTTTGCTACTTGGATACTTATTACCAAATGTAAATTAAATTAATGAAAAGCGGGTATTCAGATACTGCTGTCCCTTGATACTTGAAAATTCTGGTTGTGAGGGATTAGGTTCATTAAAACATTTTTCTATAAATCTGTTTGGCCAAGATGACAAAAAGACCATAAGGTCTGGAATAGTTTCTAAAACCTTCTCAGCTCTGATTATCGAGAATCATAGAAAACGCATGAAATTAACCTTGTGAAATGTAGGTATAAATATCTCTATTGTGTCATCTTTTCCAGTTCTCCTATAGTGCAAATGAGACCCTACGACTTAACTTATCCATAAGAACAGATACGGTCAAGATTGACAGCAAACTGATGGGTAAGGATGAAAAATGGGATTAAAGGCAGGTTAATTACAATAAACAGAAATCAATTCCTTCATAATTTGGAGCCATGTGAATAAGAATGTTACCTTTGTAGGTTTTACTGGTTTGGGTGTAGCAATTAAATCCGACAGATCAAAACTTATTAATACTAAACTCATGAATTAAACATCAGTGTTGTATATATTAAAAGCCATTTTAAATATGCTACCATTATTTTCAAGTTTGCTTTTGCTCTGAAGGGCAATCCTAATAGCAAAGCTACACAGTTCAAACAAATCAAACTTAAGTAGTTTGATTCTTTTTTTTCAATGGCTATTTCCCTTCCCCAATGAACTTTCCGCCTCCAACAGCAGAAAGGGGATCCTTCTCATTGCCGCTCGTATGGACTTCACACAAAATCTCAACTTTCAGCTGTGTCTCAGCTCAGACACGTTCTGCAGTCATTACATCTACTCAGCAATACAGAGACGTTCAGTGTGCCTTCAGCTGATTACTTCATTCATTTATTTCTGTGGCAACAAAAAGTATATTAAGTGTTTTATAGCACAAAGACTTGGTCTCTGATATAAATCCCTTTACAAATATAAAATTCTTTGTTTCTTTCAACATACAACAATGAAGCAATTATGTTTGTGAGCCTAGTCCTGAGCTGAGGTGAGGAAGCTCCATCAAAATCAGCGGAGCAGTATCTGGGAGCTGGGACCTACCTTGCCCTCCTTTGGACTGAAGTTTAAGGCATAGTGTTGCAAAAACTGCGAGGCAACGCACTTGTTACTCGCAGGAAAACTAATACTGCCCGCAAGTAATATACCCTGCAGATTAAAACCTTGGACCATATTTTTCCATCTGTACAATATTTAAATTTATTCCCTTTCTTATTGTCAGCATAGAAGTATGTTTTTAGAAGATATTGCCTATGGCTCTGTGTGCAGTGTTGAAAGCACTGAAAAGAACACCTGGCATGTTGATGTTATGGAGAGGTCATATTAAAATCTTACACTGTCTTAATTTTCATTCCAAAAGCTGTGGTGTTTAAAACTGCAGAATTTTGATCAAATATTCCCAAAATCTTTTTTCTATGGGAAAAACATAGAAAAAAAGTAGTAGCTAAATTATTGAAGAAATGTTATCAGATTGAAACCTAGAACACTTGCAAGATGGGAATTGAAAAATTATCAACAAATGTCTCTTTTTATTGTAAAATAGATTTTTTTAATCCAAATTCTCTCCTGCTTTTAAATTTCCTTGCCATATGAAATCTGAGGCGTAATGTTTTTTATGCATCTTGAAAAGAATTGGCTTTAGGTTGCTGAGAAGCACCTTTGAACCTGCCAGTGAAAGAACCCTTTCTGTGTATAACACTTAGTGAATACTAAGTTACGGTAGCGTTTTCACATCTCAAGCCATCGGAGGTTCTGAACAGTAGGAAATCCAATATATCCCTTTTATCCTTTGTCCTTTTTATCAATGATTTCACAGTTGGTATCTCAAGGTGATGGATAAGAGTCTGAATCTAATGAGTGGCTTGCTGCTGGTACATTTAATGAGCTGATCAGTGAGCAGGGGGAGTGTTTAATGCTTTAAGGCCATAGCTTTTGCCGCAACTGGATGTGAGGGACATCAAGACATTGCAGTGCTGACATTGTTTACTGAGGGATGGGTTGAAAATCCTCGTCCAGCCGATGCAGGATAACAAAGTAATTCAGTAAGCGTATTCCCGTGCCATACCAGGTAGCCACGTGGCAGTGTGGGTGGGTAACGCAGGGTTTAGGAAGGCAAGGGGAAGATTTGTTTAACAATATTACTCGCTCAAGTCCCAGTAGCAACCTTTCAGCTTAAGAAAGCAATCTGGTTCCTCCTGCAAAAGCAATTCACAGCGTAGATGAGAGGAAAGTTTTCCTTGCTGCTGCCTGCACTGTCTCTTCTGCTTATAAAAGCAAACAGCAACGTACCAGGGCTGCCAGTCTGGTGCTTCTCCCCAGCACTACATTCACATCCAACATACAGAGTGAATAGTTAACACACAAACTGTTGAAAATATTGCTTGGGTTATCCTTGCTGCTCAGTGACTCCTGTATTGATGTGCTGAGCATATGAAGCAAATGATGCTACTCCCGCTTTGCGCTCATCGATTCCTTGAGAATTCAAGGTAGGGGTTGAATCAAATGGATGCTCTTTCTCATTGATTCATTGTTACAAATGCCACAGTCCCCTGGCTTTGCATAAGCCTCCAATGGTGTCTCGACTGAGTTTGTGCTAGGAAAGCTGCTTGAAATCAAGTGGATATGCCAACTAGATATAAGAAGGGTTAAAACCAGGCTTCTTCATTGTAAGGGAAAGAATAAAACCATGTTATTCTATTAAAGACTAGCTGTGAAACTGAATGCTGAGGTTTTTAAATATGCATCATTTAGAGAAAAACTGCCCTTACGAGGTTGTATGCTCTCCTGCAAGTGGCAGAGAGGCTGTAGCCAAGCTTTGGGCATCTGTAATCTTTTTCGTGCCTAGCAGGGCAATAAGGGCACTGCTGAAAGATAATGGAGAACCAGCATTCTCATTTTACTTTTTCATTTCAGTAGAAAACTGACATGGTGGCCTCTTGGAATTAGATTTTAAAAGCTACTGCTGCTGCTCTTATCTAGGAAGGTATCAAGTACATTGAAATGCTAGTGACTGGAGGATCATTTCGCCGGTGTCCTTCCTAGAGTCCTGCTCCTCTGAGAATAAAAGCTTTCTTTAAATAGACGTTTTTGATGGCCTTTACCATACACAGTCTCAAAGGGATTTATCCTGGTCTCTCTTGCCCACATCTGATCACCTCTGTTTACTTTGCTTTGCTTCCTGCATCTTTAAAGATGAATCTCCTTTGAAAAAAACCTAGTGTCACTAAGGGTACCATTTCTTGAGACTTAATGAGCACATAAAACAGTTCATCGCTACTGGAAAGGGGAGATGGTGAGTCTCTGTCTTGTACTCCCCACTCCCATCTGTGAGCACATTTAACTCTTGAAAGAGCACAGGAGGAATCCTGGATAGTTTCTGCTGTTCTAGTAAGTTAAGCTGATTTACAAGAAGACTCAACAAGTGCCAGAGCCTTGCTGGCAGAGGGTGAAAGGGAGCGCGGCCAGAAAAAAAGAGCAGCAAAGGGTAGAGAGAAGCGGGAATGAAGGGAAGGAAAAGGAGGGAGCAAGAAGTTTCCCTCTACAATAATCAGCTCACCTTCCCAGGGAAGCACAGCTCTCACACGCTGAGTAATCTGTGCAACTTGCACGCTTCCCCTAGAGAAATGTGTGGCATCTTTTCAGTCTGTTTTCTTCTGGACTAGCTCTCAAGTGCATCTCCAAATGTTTTCTTGCAAGCTCAGGCTTTCCATATGGTGCTGAACCACCCAGCTCTGTCTCAAGGCTTTTCATCTATTTGGGAAAATTAATTTTGTTCAGTGGCTGTGCGTCATGCTGGAGATTGATGGGGACCAAAACAAGTTTAGTGTCTGGGACAGTTGGTGCATGGTTCATCAGTAAGAGAGGCATGACTGTCAGACCTGATTTCTTGGCTTAGAAAAACTAGAATTAAACCCCACTACAGAAGGAATAAGGCATACATCAGGATGACAATTCAAGACAAAAGGGAAAACGAAAGCAAGAAAATATAGACGATTGGAGAAATCAAGAGGTATTAACCTGAACAAAGGATAACACTTCATTAAGTGTTAACTTTCTATTCAATTCAGGCTTTAGCGATGATTTTGGAAAGGGCCAAATGTCCTGGAAACATCCAACAAAGGCAGCTCTCTTCCTTTAAATACACAACTGGCAGAGGTCCCATGGCAGCTGATGTCTGTCCCCAGTGAAACCCATGTAAAGCTTATACACTTCCATGTCTGACTCCTGGTACGCCAGGAGGACCCATTTGTTTGTACTAGTCTTTGAGCAGTTGTATAGGCAGGTTCATCGAGGATAGTCAAACAAAGGACTTTGTACTTAAATGTTTTGACAATGCCTGAGTGACAGAAATGCATTTGTGTTCTAGATAGTTTATTCATACTCTGCACATGGATAGATTTGAGGTTTTTCTATGGAGGGAAAACTACAGGGTTTTTTCAGCATCATTTCAGGGATTAAGTACAGAGTGTGCATATTCTTCACACGACTCAAATGAGCAAAAGGCAGGCTTTGTACATCAGATTAGTTTTCCTTCCTACAACACACTGAATACCCTTGAAACAGAGGGAAATGTCTAAGCGCATTTACCTTTCATATTTCAGTGACTCTGTACAACTGCTCTTACGGACGAAGCGACTGCAGCTTATGCCTCGCAGCCCATCGCGACTATAAATGTGTCTGGTGTGAAGAAGAGGGCAAGCCCAGCAAGTGCGTTTATGAAAAACTCTGTCATGCTCCTCCCACTGACACGTGTCCTCATCCAGAAATCACTCGCGTAAGATGGCTTTTTTCTCTCCCTACCAGTGTATTATTTTTCAGGAAGAAAGCATTCATGCAAGCTCATACTGAAAGGCAGTTTTTTTCCTAGGGTGTTAAGTAAGCCTCTGAAATAGCTGCAAGGAAATAATGCCAGTAGTGATGTGTGTGAGAGATTTGTAAAGACTCAAGAGACTGAATGGAGTCTTTGAGACTCCTTGTTTTTCAAGCCTTGTCCTCACCATGCTAGAAGCCCAGCTAGCAGTGTGTGCTTAAACGTGGCCCTTGATTCTTGGGAAATAGCACAGATTTTTTTTCTCTCCTGAAGTCCTTTCTACCTGAAATAAGTCTGTAAGAGAGGTTCACTGTGCCTGGAACTGCAAGCACATAGCAGGCTCATTAACAGACTTCAAACTAGACTTCTAAATAGTGTTTAATAAGGGAGCAGGTTGTTTCTGCATCACAGTTTGTTTTCCAGGTGTCAGTGATATTTTCCAGTCCACACCAGGATGAAACCCAGGGCTGTAGAAGTTGGATGTAAGAAGTCAGAGAAGCTGGCTTACTCGGCAGTAGTCCTACAGTGGGAGCGGGGGAAGAGTGTTGTCCACCTTGGTGGACCTGTAGCCAAAGCAAGAAGTGATAAATTCTTGTCCTTTTCAGCAACAAGCCAAATGCTGTTTTTCTGGGCATAATTGTCAAGAGAAGTGTGATATGTACTTCCACTGGGCAAGTCTAAGTTGCTGCAACAGTGATATCCATACTTTGAAACTTAGACTCACCATTCAATGAGAACGTATCCCAAGCTATCACAAAATGCGGTAACTGTAAGACAGAGGTTGAGAGTCATAACAGGGATGTTTCACTCAAATAAGATAGGAACTGTTTAATTCTGAAACCTGTGGCTCAAACTGTTAGAGACACTGGATGACATTGGCCACGACGGTGTAGCTAAGAAGAAATAGCAGGTAAACAGTTAAGTCTGCCAAGGAAGGCAAATACCCTGAAATCATGACGAAAAGTGTGGAGAAGAATGCTTGTGTGATTAGCTGTGCCCAGATGAAGATAATTTGAGTGGGAAGGAAAAAGAAAACTAAGAAAAATAAAAGTGTTTTCACCTGGGATATTGTTTGTACGTAATTGTGGATTAAATACTGAAATAGTAAATTTTTCAAAGCTTTTGTTAATTTCAGATTTGAACAAAATATTTGGAAACATCTACACAAACCTTTAAGTCATTTTTCAGCTAGTTAGTTTATGGGTTGAGTGCAAAGGGATGGCCAGCGGGCAGAAGTTTTAGGAAGTTGACCCAGTAAGAAAACAGAGCAAGTGACTCTGGAGCTGGGCTGGGCAGCCAGCAGCAGCAGCCTTGTGTCTGTGCTCAGACTTGCTTAGATCTAAGAAACTCAGCAGATGTTAAAGTCCAGACTTTCAGAAGCTGTATTTGTTTGCCTTCCAATTACACTGTTTGGGACTGTGCAACGTCCGTCTTCTTCATGATAAACTTGCAGCCCTTCAGAGCTGAACACCCAAAAAGGTCTTGCCGGAGGTGCTCCATTTATTGCATAGCAAAGCAGGTGAGCCTCCCAACAAATATTCAGAATAGTGCCTGTTGAGGCCATATTTCAACCTGAGAAGTCCACTGCAACCACAGGATTTTCTCAGTCATCATTTTAATTGCCAGTTATTTAATTAGTATCAAACCATACACTGTGGCATCCTACCATTTGATGCAGTAAAGACAACCAAGGGGCTAGCAGAACTTTTGGAGACATTATGTGGGACAGCAGTTTGTTTTAGGAAGGTGCACTCTTCTTCCATGAACCTAAACGGAGAAAATCTTGGCAAAAAAAGGCCAGAAAAGCCCATGGAATGATTATGAGAGGAGCCCAATCCATTTGCCTTTCAAAATCATAGCGCTGGAGTGGAGGAAGCAAACTTAAAACAGAGTAAACACGCAGCAAGAGTTTTGTACGTAACAGTCTGCCACAGGAGACACGAAATCAGCAGCTGATGAATACTCATTCTGAGCGAACAAGTAATTAATTAACATTAAAAAGTTACATAGCATGTTTTTGTAGGGGTCCTACAAGAAACATCTTTTTAATTCCAAGTATGGGTAAGTCAAAGGAGCTTTAAATAACATGGAAGAGCAACATGGTCACTGCAGTATTTAATTTTGCTTTTTTTTTTACTTTTCCTCATGCAAACACAGATTGAGCCAAAAACTGGACCACTAAGTGGTGGAATTCTTTTGACCATCATGGGATCTAATTTGGGAATAAAAGCAGAAGATGTAACAAATATAACAGTGGCAGACAAGGAATGTCTTTTCAAAGAGGAATTCTACTCTGTTTCCACAAGGTAATTGCTGGATATTTTTCACAAGGTTTTAGAAAAAATAGTGGACTTCTGTGCATTTTCAGGAGAAGGTGATCTTCTGTGGTTATAAAAAGTTATCAATAGAAGAAAGAACTAGTGCGATATATCTGCAATATTTTATAGTAATGTGTCTGAGTATTTACAATCATTATAGATACTAATACACAACAAATTTACGATAGCGTACTACCCTTCTGATTGAATTTTTTTTCCTTATTTGTTTGAAAAGCTTTCCAAAACTATTACTGCAGATGTCTCAAGACTATTTGTTTTTTAAATTAAATGTATCTTAGGTGTGCATCTAGTCATTAAAATCTTTGCTAAATCTGAACAACAGTGCAGCCAAGCATACAAGATTTATGGGAAAGTAGATAAAGCAAGAGGAAGCTTAAATCTTTTTGTTTTAGTCCAGCCACAAAGTTTCTTTCCTGGGGGCAGGGAGGGATCCCAGGGTTTTGGTTGGCTTTAGATGACTAAGTTTCATCGCAGAGCCAACAAGTCCATGGATGTTGAATTGCCTAAGCAGGTTGGTAGATGTTTTGTGGATTACTTGTCACACTTAAGCAGTGCCAAAAATGAAAAGAAGTATGCCTAAATTCTTCTAGGTTTCTAGGTGTTTACTACAGATTATATAAAACATCTAATTTCAAGAGGGTCATACCCTTTTGATTTTAGCTGATAAAAAGCATAGCATGAAAGCTCAGTAGTAATATTAAAAGTAATGACATATTTTAAGCAGTGTGCTTTTTCTTCCATTCACTTTTGATATTTAAAGCTGCATTTGAAACCTTGGCTTTCTTTCCCTTCTGTTAATTTAAAGTATAATACAGTAACTTTTTGCTATTTCTGTGGCGTGTTTTGAAAGGGATTTTGAAGATGCCGAAGTGATTTTTTTTAGCTTTTGAAAAAAGTTTAGCTTTAGTCAGTTTGTGGATCTGACATTTAGAAGCATCCCAGGCCCCTAGGACTTAGGAATGTATATATAGCTGTATATCTCTTACTGCTTCCCAAACCCATTGCCATCATTCATGCATTTACATGTGCATCACCATCCACAAAATTCCCAACTCTTTTACAGTCATCTTTTCCCATTCCTTATTTTCAGTGTTTGCAAAAGCTGCACTGAATCGCAGCATAGCCTTACAAGAATTTCCCCACCCTCTTGGCTTTTTCTAAAGCTTTTTGATATTTTTAAACACATGGAAAAGAGCCAGAACTCAGATGACTGGTTCCTTGTATCATAGCAACGTTACTGGTTTCCTAAGCTCTGCCAGTGTTGTAATGGGTGAGAACAAATGCAACTTGCATAATGTCATTTATCAACAAATTAGGGGGTTTTGAAGGATGTTCTCCAATAGGGAAACCTTGAAAAAGAAGTTATTCAAAATCTCCAAATAGGTATCTATACTTTTCTGTCTTTATCTTCCTCCATTCTTTTGTTTTATTATGATCTTATTTTATTTTATTTAATTAAAACAAAAAAAAGTGCCTAGTCTCACTCCCCTATCCTTCTGCAGTAAAAAGCTAGTCATTTTTAGGAGACAGTTGCTCCCATGGGCAGGAGAGCAGAGAGATTTCAGGCACTTAAGGCTGCTTTCTGGCTCTGCGGTGATTTAATTGTTGGCCTTCGAGAAGTCATGTTCTCCTTCTTTGTAGTTTTCCATTTGTAACGTGGGGGAAGGGAACTTTTCTCAATTAAAATCCCTGCTAACCACGCTGCGGCGTTTCCCACACGCACACCCCCCGGCCCCGGCCCCCGGCTGCTTTCCCTAGCTTGACATATGGTAGAAATTCCTACAAAGGCACCGTTTCCTGTTTCTGCCTGACAAGAAGATACAACTTCCAAGAATACAGTAGAGACATGATGAGGAACAGACTCAGGCAGCCATACACATGCCAGGACATGCAAGAATTTAGAGAATTTTGTCCACTTGCCAGTACCCAGGCAGAAAAGTCTGCCGTGATCTGCAGAGGGACTTGACAATCCTTTTATTATAAGTCCCGATTTAAGTACATTATACCCAGTAATTTGGGGTTGGTTTGTTTTTGTTTTGGTTTGGTTTTTTTTTTATTTGAGGGGTTTTTTTAAGCAGTTGTGCACTCCTTATGGAAGAACAGCAATCATCCTGGAGGGAAAGAGCAAAGGAAATTAGCAGTGATCCTCAGGGTATGTCCTGTCTGAAACCCTGCCTGCCCAGGCTGCAAACATTATATACCTCCTTATCTACTCTGTATTATCAGCTCTTCATTAAGCGTCTGTCCCAGTTTTCAAGTGTGTCGAATCCTTTTTGCATTTTCATGCTTGTATTCTGTGGATCACCTGTTTGAAACAAAAATTTAAACAACCAAGCTATCAGCCAGTAGCAGTGTTAGTTAAGGCAGTGTTTACTCGGCCAATATTCCTTGACCTCTGAATTTATGTGAGTTATCTGAGGATTTATTTTCAGAGAACAGTAATTCTAAAGGGATTTTGATTGTAGGTGTGAAAATACAGTAGTTTAAAGCTGAAAAATAGCAGGATGCACAACAAAGTATAAGAGCTAAAGCACACAAATTTACGAGACAGCTGATGGTCTGATTCTTACATCAAGGGTCAGGGTTGGGGTTCTTAACATCACCAGGTCCAGTGAAAACCTTGTGTGGCATTGAAGAGGTTCATCTCTGACTTCTGGGCTGAATCTGTCTTCTGTAGAAGGCACCTCTACTAACGGATTGCTAAAATAGCTGCTGTGTACAGTGCTCAGGTTTCAGTTTTATCTTCCTTTAGATATAAGATTAAGATTTTCTTGGGTGTTTTTGCTGGGAATCTGAGGCAGAGCTCAAGTACTTTGTGTAGGATAAAGCAGTGTTAGTGCTTTTGCTGGCAGCATGTGTGGTAGCTCACATACATTGCATTAGTATTGCAGCTGTTACTTCTAACAGATAAACTTACATTCTTTCTTCCTAGGATTGTATGTCAAGTTGGACCAATGAATGAACCAAAACAAGGTCAAATTGAAGTTAACATCAATGGAAAATTAGGTAAATCACCAAGTAAAGTGCAGTTTACATACCAGGTAAGTGCACTTTTTTCCAGTGACCTGTTTTATACCTTGTGCATTACTTAAGTTTGCAGTTTACCTGTTCAGCACAGAGTCACTTGTGTTTACCTTACAATCTTTGTTTCATCAATAACACTATCGTTCAAGTATGTTAGAAAACACTTAACTTGAGCATACAAAAAGTGTACCAAAAATCTGTTTTCATCAATAGATCCAGAGTCTCAAAATAGGATGATGTTGTTTGCATTTAAAATTTCAAAAATGTGGTAGAAAAGAAACTGTAATAAACTTACTCAGTAGTGACACAATATCTCTTAAGTGTCACTATTGAATAAAAAAAAAATAAGCACTGCAAAAAATTAGGTATTCTTTAGATGCACAGTTAGTTCACTATTTTAATCACTGTGTTTAGTCTAGCCAATGTTCTTAATTATGAGAATGGATGCAAAGCAGCTGAAGAATACGTAATGAAGGTACATTAATTTTTTAATAATTTATTTTATTCAAAAATATGGCATGCAGAGCCACAGACAGCGTGATGTGTGTTCATATTACACATGTGCTTTGTTTCCAGTGTCACTGTGAAGGAGAATTTCATTTGTGTCTGAATTGCTTTAACCTAAATGTGGCCCTAGGTTATAGCTGCTTTAGCCTGTGGTTTTAGCAGCAAGTAGCTTTATCTGTATCTATGAAGTCTTCAAAATTTATAAGGGCCTGCGATAGCTGAGAGGTTTAAATAATCTCTGTCCTCATATTGATACTTTAAATTATGCTTATAAACTGTAAATCTATAAAACATAAAGGGTGGGTTAGGCTTTTATCTTCTCCCTTATTTAAACTTCTGTCTCATTAATTCTTGATGTCTTGTGAGAAGGAAGGGAAGGGAGTCAGCAGTGAGAAGTGGAATAAGTCAAGAATGGTATTCAACTGAGAAGATAGTCTTATTTCCAAAAAACAGGCTAGAAGTGTTTTTTTCCATAATTTCCAAGCAAGTACCTCCTCTCCTTGATGATATCTCTGCAAACACACCCTTTTTGCTTGAAAATGTCCTCTGTTCCTTTGTAGAAATGTAGGTTATAATTAAGTCTGTCTTTGTCAATCTCATTTGTCTTAACCAAAGAAGAACATAATCTCCTGTGTTTATGTGTTTGTGGTCTCTATGACAGAGGCTATGACTGTAAACCCTACATGAGATGATACTTGACATGAACCCATTGTGCTGGCTACATTTTACACCAGTTCTCGTATGCTTCTCCAGTGTGCAAAGATTCCCCCATGGTTTGCGTGAAAGCCACATGAAGGTGTTATGGAGTGTGTTGAATTGTAATCTGAAGCCCCCATGTAGGCTTCAAAGCCTGTCTGTGAAGTTGTGCTGGTGCGATTCCCTGCTCAGCACATCTGGGAGGCGAGATAAGCAGCCACCACTTTTGGCTACTTACGGGAAAGATTGCCCATCAGTGAGGCACTAGGAGAAGCTGCAGAGCACAAGCATCACCCAGGTGGAGGTTTTCCTGCAAGTCCAGGACTTCCACTGTGCCAATATCTGCTTGCATTGAGGTTACTGAGATCCCAGATACCTAAGCTAACTGCAGATAAAAAGCATTTTTATTTACTGCAGAAATCTTTCTATGGGGACTCTATGTACAAAATGCAGAGCAATGGCAAGTAATGCATTTCATGCCCTAAAACTGGTGAAATTGGTTTCTAGTTTCATTTCTCTATGTTCCATGAGAAAATGAAGCCAACTGTGGACTGCAGTAGGATTAAAGTTGGTACAGGAGCATTGCATTCACACGCACCTCTACAAGTGTGACACGAGCACTTTTGGCGTGAGAACAGGCAATCAGAGCAGACAATCTCATCAGTTGATTTTGTCTTTAAAGCTACAATCTTGTTTCACTGCTGTTTTCAGGCAGTTGTTTGGTGACTTCTTTCAGCAGACGTGAAATCTGTGCTTTGTTTAAAAACTGTTCTATTCAGTATATACAAAGGAGAGAAAATTGTCTTCTTTCCAAGAGCCTTCCTAAAGTAAATTTTCTGTTACGTATTTCCCCTTTCTTTGGCACATTGTCTGTCTACCCTCCTGTTGCTAATTATCAGTATTTTTACTGTGTGCTTTGATCACCCGAAGCACAAGAGATTCAGCTTTCGCAGTGACCGCTCTAAACATGGTGTGTGGCAGTGCACAAGCCGTGCACAAGGAGACAGTGGAGCCGCTCAATCTGATGTGTCTATGGACACTGGAGTTGCGTCCATACTCCCCACAGTTTCAGCCTGATGTGACTAGCGTCTACCACCAAATGCACGTAGTCAATTTTCAAGTAGAATGGATAGAAAGGAGACATTTTTTACAATGAGAGTGGTGAGACACTGGAACAGGTTGCCCAGAGAAGCTGTGGATGCCCCATCATTCGAAGTGTTCGAGGTCAGGTTCGATGAGGCTTTGAGCAACCTGACCTCATGAAAGATCCATGTTCCTGCCCATGGCAGGGGAGGTGGACTAAATGATCTTTGAAGGTCCCTTCCAACCCAAACCATTCTATGATTCTATGATAAGTACTACTACATTTGGCTGTTGTTGATACTCAGCCTGAATGATGAGATGTTTTTAAAGCTGGATTGATGAGGATCAATAGTCAGCACAACTTGGGGTTTAGACTTGTGCTTCTGCCCCATTCTGCCAGTACAGCGCATTTCTGAGCTGAGGAACATGTGAGACCTCCATTAAATGGGTCAAAAAGCCAGTTAAAAGGGAAGCCACAGTTTCAATTTAAAATTATTTCTAAACTAAAATACCCTGGCCCACAAGAATCTGTGCTGTGCTGTAAACACCTTATCAATATTTGCTGCGTAACAGGGGAAGAAAGCTTTTTTTCTCCCTACCCATCACAATTTCTCTACCCAACCTGAGTGCTGGTCAAGTCCAGCCATTCCAGCAAAATTAAATTAACCCAGTCCTCCTCTAGTGACATTGCTGTTGTTTCCTTATAAGCAGGATCAGGTAATAACTAGTCTTCTGTTTCGTGAAACAAAAATGAAGTGATGCTAAATTTTAATAACCAGCTATGTGGTACATCTGGAGCACTGAATAACCAAAAAGGGGGATAAATTAGGGTCTGATCTGAAAACAAACATGAAGGTGACTATTCACCATACTGGAAGCTTGAATGTGAACCTGAACAGCACAGTTACATGTAACAGTGTGCACTCTTCCACCTTAATCTACTCACAGCTTGGACAGTTTCCTCTTACCTTCATCCATCGTCTGGTTTCCTTCTTGACGTTTGAAGCAATTGCTCTGGGAGCTCTCACCACCGCAGTGCCATTAGTGCCACAGGGCTTTTGTGGAGGGTTTTAGCTCACTCCTTGATTTTTCTCTATGAGTTTTTACCTCAACGCATGCATTTTACGCTGTAGTTGGGATTTTTGGGTGGGGTTTTTTGGGGGGGGTTGTTACATGCTTGTTGCCATTATGATCGATGCATATAAACCGCACATCCTCTGCAGTCTGGAATTGCTTCCAGAGAAGGGGTTGTGACTATTTTATTCTTGAGTCCTGGAGCACATCTTGTTTGTGTATCAGCCTGCAGAAGGACCAGGAGAACTCCTGGGTAGCTGAGAGTTTTAGTGAAGCTGGCCCTTCCTCATGTGGATATTATTAGACTTAATTCTTTATCATCTGAGCTATGCACTTAAATACATGGTCCCACCATCCAGTGCTCATGGTTCTGCTTGAAAGCTGCCAGTGAACACTGGCTGTATGATAATGCAGACTTTCCAGTCACGCATGCTTCCATTTCTCCATCAAACCTGTCAGCAAGGCTCTGTGGTGTCTGCCTCACGATAAAAAGATGCTGCCTGCAGTCTAAAAAATTAGTTGTTTAAAATACCAACGATTTGCATAAGCATCCCATCCACAACAGCCAGCACACAACAGGCACTCATAGGCAAATGCTCTGCCTGCGCATCTGGAGCGGCTGGAAATGTTTGATCAGCTCACACGGTCTGAGGTTTGGACAAAGCGGCCCCAGAAGGGCAGGACTTAGCTCACTTCTCTGCTATTGCAGAAATAACCCAGGAACTGAAGCCTGGTTTGTGGTGTGGATGCTGTGACGAGGCGAGCTGGTGGGTCAGGTCAGCCACTGAGGAGAACACCAGGCTGCCAAGAGCGCGCAATGGAAATTCTCTGGTTGAATATCCTGTGAGTGGGTGGCTTGTCTGAAGAAACAAGAAGCAGTTTCCCTCAGGGCTGAGAAAGGAGGGAAGTGGAGGGGAAAAGAGCAGTTCCTAATGACTTGTGTGCCCCGTTCAGCAGCTTAATTTAGCTCCTGCAGTTACCTTTATACTCCACGAAATGACATTTTGACCTCCAAGAAGGTGAACAGTGTCTACAGCCCTTCATGGGCTATGCCTTTAATTTTTGTGTGCATTATATGCAAGGGTTGGCAGAATAATTTGGCTTTCAGTATGGGGCAGATAAGTTTAGTAACAAGTGAGTTATTTTACAGACCTACTTCAAGAATAAGAACCTATTGCAGCTGGGACCAGGATTAGGAAAGGGAAAGGTTACCTGTGGAGGAAAGGATGGATGATATAAATGCAGAGGAATAATGTGCTCTGTACATTTGTGAAAATCTTATCCACGTGTGTGTGTACTGTCATCAGATCCTTGACACAGCATCCCTGTGCTTTGCTTGTGTGGAAGCACAAGAACCTGTTCCTACTTGTGAAGATGTGCACTTGCATCAAAGGCAAACCCCCAACCGGAGGTCACTGCCTACAGGAGCTGGCAGAAGGAAGCTTAGGTGGCTTTGCCATTTGCTGCCCATCACGTCCATTTGAACATATCCATCTGTTGCTGGCTTCCCCTTGTGCTGCAGCTGGCATCTCTCACGGCATCATGAGGATATACTCTGCCACCGTCCTCTTTTCGCTCCCCAGTTGGCTCTCTGCTTGTGATCTGGCATGGTTGCCTTTTCTTCAGCATCACCCTCTGAAGCATAGACTTCATGCCAAGGTTTCTTTGCATCTCCGTTAGGCTCCCCTCCTCTGTTGCCTTCCAACTGTTCCTCAGTTTCTGGCCCCTCTTGTGATCCACCAGTAGCCTCCTTGGTGGCTGGTCATTTCCCTCTTTGATTTTCTGCATTAGTGAGGGATAAAGGGTAACGCTTTTATCTCAGTGGTGTAGTTCTTCAGCTTGAAACTGCCTACCACAGATTACTGTTATAGTAGGTAGTATCCCTATTTACACAGTCATGCCCAGGAATATAAAAAGTTGAGCATCTGCTTGGTGACAGACGAGTGGAAAAGTAGAGAAATGGCAAAAGAAGAGATGCAGAACCTAGGTGATGCTCCATAGGAGTGCACTCTTCTTGTTCTTGAATACTGTGCAAGGGATCAGAAGTGAGTTGCCTGGACATGACAGTGTAAACCAAGAAAGCTACAAAGCAAACAAACCAAGTGAAAAAGAACATGAATCAGCCTGGCAGTTCAGATCCCAAATGCAAGTCGGGTGAGTGAAAAAGAAGCTGGGGGAATGGTTCTCTTTTGCACCTGCATATCTTTAATGGGAAAATTGCAAAGAAGCTGGATAAAAAAAGGAAAAGAGGAGTAACCCTACTGTTAGTCAGGTAAAAGTTGTGCTTTGATTTGACACCAGCAGGCCACAGAGATCTAAAATGCTTGGAGCTCTCTGAAAGCATTTTCAGCCTGTAAAAAGGTATATTTTACTAAAATTGTAATCAGAAACCTGAAGAAATAAGAGATCACCTTCCTAACTGTGAAAAAAGCCTAACTGCAAGACATAAAATATTAAAGATTAAAAAGTTCATTCTAGATTAATAAACAGGATGAAAAATGTAAGTGCTGAGATGCGAATGCTCAGAGGCTTGGCAGTAGCTGTGCAAGAGCAGCAGCCATGTACGCTGCTAATAAGTAAGTTCACATCTAAATGTGATTATAAGTGGAACAGACGTGGAGATAATTTACCCTCTAGCACGCAGAAAGCATGAAACCACAATGAAAAATATATCAGCATTTCTGTGAAGAGATTTGTAAGTAGGAGGCAAAGATACAAACAGATCAAACAAAGGAAAGACTTCTGGCTGCGATGAAGAAAACAGCACACTGGAAAATGGCCTGAGTGTGAAGTCATATACATACTTGGGCCTCTGTAAGCCAGTATTAAAATAATACTGTTTTGCCAGTATTTTTCTCTTTTTTTTTTCAGTATCTTTGTGCTGACGAAGCACAGGGTGCATCAGAGGACATACTGTTGCAAGGCCCTGACTTTACTATGAGGTGAAACCAAAAAATACAGTTTGTGAATCTCAGGTTAGTCCCTGATGCAAAGATAAGGCAGTGGCACATGTGAATGCGAATGCCACATAAAGGAATTAATTGGTATTACAAAGAGAATAAATGAATTTGCGACCAAGCATAGCACTATTTGAACATTACATACCATGAGCAATGTACAAGGACTTAGAAATTGTCATTGTCTCACTGCTTCAAATTGGAGTAGATAACCACTGCCTTCAGGTAAGCCACGTCAACAAGATGGGCACCAACCACAGTCATAAAACAGAAGAGGTAACCTATCCATAGCATTATTATCCTTCCAGCAAAGCTGCCTAGTGGTTATCAAAGTGCTAGGAAAACTGCTTACCAGTTCAGGAATACTAACCCAGCAATCTGGTATAACATGGGAAAGTTGGGTTGCAGGTGGACTTTGAGACCTCTAGCTCAACATTATGACACCTAAGTAGGATTTAAGGAAGGTTTGTATGTAGGACAGATAAAATGTTCATGTTTCCCATGGCTGACAAGCTACAATCTGCTTGGACCTACAAGCAAGAAATCCTGTCGAGATCAAATTATTTTTTCAGGATAACCATGCAGTAGGGCGCAAGTTAGAGCTGTTGACAAGTTGGACTAGATGATTGTTGTAGATCCCTTCCAACTGAACTATTCTGTTCTGTTCTGTCCTGTCCTGTCCTATTCTATTCTATTCTATCCTATCCTAAATATAGCATAGCTGTGGATGTGTGTATGTTTTACCAAAACTGCAAATCCACTTCCTACATGACACGAGCATGAAAGCTTAAGGTGGTGGGGAGTCCCAGCTGTGGGAAAACCCTCCACCGAGAAGTGGCTTACCAGACTGGGCAGGAAACAGGCCACTGAACAACTGACAGAGGTTGGAACTGCATTTTTTAAACTAGACTATCAAAAAAACCCCACATAACGAGGTAAGCTGTTATTGCAGAAAAGATTTATGCTCAAATATCAAACTACCTGGAAGACATGAACAATATTTGCCTGGTGACAAAAGGAGAAGTATAGAGCACTGAAATCTGAAAGAACATTCCTCCATTTCAAGCAAAATAAGAAAAAGAATGAAATATCTATGAACTATGATTTTCTACACTTCAAGGAATTATAAAACAAGGGTTAAATTAGTGCTTACAGAGTTGTTTAAATTTTACTGGGTCCATGAGAAATGAAGTATTGCCAAGTCCTCAGAAGGGCTGACGTTTTCCAAAAGAATTATTACAAGGCTCCTACAAATTCCATATAGGGCACATAATTAAATGTGCTGCTTAACATCATAATTGCACCGAGCACTGTGGTGTGATGTTATAGTGGTGCATTGCACTGCGGCGTTACAGAAAGTGTGACTTCCCCTGGGCACATTCTGACTGAGCGAACAAAGATCGCAAGGTGCAGAGGGCTGAAAATGAAAGCAGGGTATTTATTGTGATGGCAGGGATACTTCTGATTCAGGGACTGAAATGAGAAAAGAACAGAAACAAGGAGAGAAGAAATCCTTGAGGGGATTTGGAAAAGGTGGCATGACTGATCTCGCAGCACGTGAGGTCCTAGGTTTATCCTAGTGCTGTTTGTAATGGTTGACTATTCAGTATTGCTCAGGGTTGAGTCCAAGTTAAAGGGGGTTGCCTTTTGGTAAAAGCAACATTTTTATTATCCATCAAACAAGGTTTGCAATGAAGGATTTACCTTTTGCCCCTCGTTTTCCTCTGCGAGGAGAAGGAATCTCACGCAGGGCTGTGGTAAGCAACATAGAGCTGTGGGTTAGGTGCAGCTTTGCTAGACTGGGTAAGATAAGACTAGACCTGGCAGTTTCCAAGGGTCTGGACCTTTCTGTCCCACTGCTGAGTGCCGTGTTAGCCGTGGGAAGGAGCTACCTTCTCCTTAGGTACATGATTCTTGTTGAAGGCTTGTGCCACCACTGACGGTACTCTTTCAAATTATCTTGGCATTCAGCGAAATATCATTCTCCTGCTGGTCCCATCTACCTAATTGCATTTTTGAAAAATGCATTCTGGTTGAGCATTCGGATGAACCAATTTTTTTTCTTTATTGGTACTGCTAAGAAGACCTCCAGGTGGGCCAATGTAGCTTTGCTCTTTGAGCCATCCATAAATATTTTAGAAGAGCACTAAAACTTGCTCTTAGCGCATTGGTTTCGCAATAAAATGGTTATTAAAATTGTTAAAATTCTCAATAATTTATTTTAACTACTTGTTTTTTCTGGCAGGTCCTTAGGAGGAAGGGAAAGGGGGGAAATGTGAAACAGAAAATAGCAAGTTAAAATTAATCAAATCATTTTTCTGACAAGTTTACAGTAACAAACTGTTACTATATGATGCTTTGTCTTAGCAGTCATGCTGTAGCATTCCTCTGCACACAGAGCATGGTTCAGCTTCTCCTTATTAGATCATCTTTATGAGGCATCCACATTATTTGGTCTCTGGAGAACTCTCGGTATTTGCAAAATTGCTTTAAATATGTTAAATATGAATACTTTGAATTAAGCTGTTTTAAAATAGTCATTTGAGGAATTGCTGCAAGACCAGTGATTAAAGAGAAAAGAAGGGTTAAACCGTAACTGTTCCACCTCCTCCCTGGCTGCCACCCGCTTTCGCTCCCGGAGTGGTTCTTGGCCTCAGTTTTCCTTTCAGCCAGAGGTGAAGCTGAGATGTGCTGAGCCTGTGGTGTGGCTGCGGCGCGGATGGGTGAGGCGTGGGTGGCGTGTTCTCCTGTCCCGGGTAGCTGGACTTTAACTTCCAGCAGAGTTGGAGTCTTGCTAAGAAAAAACCAACCTCTGGGGAAGACGAAACAGATACTTGTTTCACTTCCCCGTTGCTGTTGTGTTGTTCAGAGATAACTTTGCTGTTTGGTTACCTGTGTATCCCGGTTCCTAGGGAGGCAAACGTAGGGCACCACTAAAAGGTCCTCCACAGAAAATGGTGCTGGATGGTTCTGCTTCAAGTTCATGGCTTGCTTGATATTTACTGGTTGTTAGCAACAGAGCCAGCTTGACACCCTGCCAAAGTTACCCATCAGATAACCCAGCAGAGCTTTAACAGGGCAATTATTTCACATTTTTGCAGGAATAAAAGAATACGGCTGTCTAGCTGAAGTTTTTGGCAAGCTTCCTTTCATTTTTTATGCTGAGGTTACAGAGAACAGTGGTGTGTGATGCTTCAGAAATCTTTTCTTGTTCCTTTCCTTCCTAAGTCTCTGCTTAAAGGCTTGGCTTTACGTGGTTTCTTGTTCCTTTCCTTCCTAAGTCTGTTCTTAGAGGCTAGGCTTTCAGCAGAGGTAGTATTTAGGGAAAAGGCTATGAGTTTTAAATAGTTTTTCTGAGGTTCAGGGATAACAAATTTGTCCATACTGATTCTTTAGTGGTTCTTGAGGGATGCTTTCGTCTGAAAGCTATCCCAGGCATGTTATGCAGCTAACCATTGCTGTGGATTTCTACCATGGATGATGCAGATGTTTAACATGCTTAACAGTTTATAGCAATTAAGATTTAATTTGAAGTCAATAAAAGGCATGGTTTTCTGTCTGTGGGATAAGGTTAGACTTAAAATATTTGATACATTTTTATAAGCTATTTATTGACTGTGTATTTTATATACAATTTTGATTGTAATATTTTGAGCAACAAAATTGTGTTACAAAAAAGCACAAATGAGCCTCTCTCTGGGAAGCATGTGTCTAGACTTGTGTTAATTTAAACTTCAAGTGTGATTTTTAAAACTGACCCCCTCGAACTTTTTATTTAGCCTGATGTGACTTATTTCAATTTAGCTTAAATCAGCAAGCAATTAAACCCACAGAAGAGTATGCACGGAGAGGGTTGTATAGATCTAAGTGAGCCGGTTTTAGTCAACTCTGTTATATTGAATCAAGGCTCCTTTTTGCTTAAAAAAATGCTTACAAATTACTTTGAGTCACTTCCCTACACAAAATCTTGTAATCCGAGTGATGTATTAAATTAAAACAAAATCAAAGGTTAGCGCATGAGAGCAGTCATATGCTGCAGCGATGTACATCTTGGGGAGTGAAGGGTTTACAAACAGATTTCTCTCAGGGAAGAAAAGCAATTGACACCCAATTAGTGTTAAAGCATATTCCGAAAGCTCAATGACTTGAGAGCAAATTACAGTTGTCATTGTGGATTTGTGAAGTGTGCTGAAGGATGATGCATTCCTTCGGAGGGAAGTTGCTCAGACATGAAAATATAAAACAAGCGCAGCAAGTACAAAGTCTCTGTGCTTCTATAATATCTGTGCTTCAATAAAACAAATTTGTAAAGCAACCACGAGGTCAATTGGATGCATTTTTACGGATTCCTGCTGCTTGTTAAAAACCTGACGATGGCTCACCGAGCTTTGAACCGAACTGCGGTACGTCAGTCCCCCTGCTCCCCGCCACTCGTGGGCCCTCGGTTCTGTAGCTGGAAGCTGTCACAGAGATGGCAGCCTGTGCCAGGGAAAACGACACAGGGGAAAGGTTCTGGCTGCATGACTAGTAAGCTGCGGGCTTGTTGCTCCCTGTTTCCGAGCAAGGCTTTTCCCCCTTAGAGCGGGAGATCGGTGCAGTGTGATGGTGCTCAAGGAAACCCTTGCCAGCAAGGGTAGTTTTCAAACTTCTTTGCTCTTGCTTTATTTGCTTATGCTTCAGCCCCCAGCCTGGACTGTATTATCAGTTCACCCATTCACCTACACAAGAGGAGGGGGAGAGCAGGTGTCATTTAGAAATATATATGAGATAGGGAAATAAGGTTATTGCTTATTTGACTCATTTAAGGAAAGCTTGTGCTTGCACATGGATGGAGCAGCACAGTTATACATCAGAAAAGGCATTACCTCCTCACAGCCTCCCTAAGCTGCTGATCTGGTACGCTTTAGCAAATGCAGAGTCCTTCCTAGCAGTGCCTCCGCCGCACGCTTGGACCCGGCATCCGATCCGTCCGCGCGGCACACGTGGCGGCGGGCTGCATGGGACCACCTCGCTGCCTGCGCGCGCAGCGGCTGCCGCCCCGGCGCGAGGGCTGCGGCACGTCTGCGGGCACGGCCGGGCCGCAGAGTCGGCAGGCAGCGCTCGCCCAGAGCCGGCTGGTAACCCATCTCATGCGGCTTGCACGGCTTCGTCATCCTCTTGATTCAGCAGCTTCAGTGTTGTCCCAAATGAGGATGCTTTTCTCAGCTGGAAGCGGGGACTACTTGGCGATGAAGTAACTTAATCGCGCTGTTCGTGAAAAGCCCTCGCTGTTAATTTACAGTATTTGTCATAGCTCCCGGAATGCAATCACAGAAACAAAGACTGAATTAAGAACAAAACAAGGGAACTTATTTGAGAAATTTAAATATCCAACAAATTTCATAACAATTTGAAGCATATCTGCTTGTTTCAATTGGCTTTAAGAAATCCACTCCAAGGTTCTAGGTGCATAAAGAAAAGTTTAGCATTTTCTGATTTTCTTTCTTTGCGAACTCATTGCTCAAAAATAGGATAACAATTTTAGCGCAATTACCAGCTTTACAAGATAAAGGGAATGTTAATATTCTTTCTTTTCAGTACCAATTTTGAAAACCTGGCTTTGTCTCTCCTGTAGCTGACTCCGAATGTAGGAAAGGGTAAGGAAAGGTGAAGGTAGACTCAGAGATAAGGAAGAGAAAAATCTTAAAATGTGAAAACAGGAAATCCAACAGGAAGCTTTCACAAAATTAATGCAGCCAACTCTACATTTTGTAAATAGGGAATTGAAATTCGTATAAAGCCTCGTAAAATACAGTATGGAAAAATATAAGTATATTCACATCATCTGTTACTTCTTCTTTCAGCATGAATCATGAGAGGTTTTGCTTTACTTTGGAAGAATTATCCATCAATATTTTAATTTCATTATTTTTCAGGTGGTGATATTAAACTCCTATTAGCTATTGTACCAACTAATACTGATGTAAACTTAATGTTATTTTTTCTTAATTAGTTTGACCATCTCCTCTTTGCAGGAACCTCATCCTTCTCGAATAAGACCTGAAAGTGGTCCACAAGCAGGAGGAACCATGCTTACCATCACCGGAACAAACCTGGCCACTGGTTCCAAGAAGGACGTTCAAGTTTCAGTCGGTAGCCAGCCTTGCAATGTGTACGTACCCTGAGTAACTAACAATACAGAGCTGTATCGTAACAAAGCACCAACCTTTTCTGGCCTTTAGAAATTAAGCAAATCCATTGTCTATCTCTTTGTGACTCATCCCATGCGATGGAGTTCTACACGTAACGTTCAGACAGAAACTCACTCAGAGGCTCCAGCTGGAAGAAGCAGCTGTAGAAACAAGCAAATTGGGAGAACTCAGATATCCAAAGATTTTTCCAGTTTCGGCTTTCTCAGCTTGACTGGCTGCTCCAAACTCACCCATGCTTTCACTCAGCACCTCCTCAGTGGCTCCATATAAAATCTTAATCTTCTAGTGCCCCTTGATTTGTTCTTCTCACTTCTTTTTCCTTTTATTAATTGCTGTCCTTCTCTTCCCCCCAAAAAGGAATGATATATGAAGTGTGCTGACACTGCATTGTTCTTGTGTTTGTATACTGTTCCTTTTCATATCCTACATCTTTTTTAAAGACCCTACGTGATCTGAAGGAAGTGTTGTCTCCTCTCGTAACTACTCAGTGCCTGTTTTTGTTGCTGCTGGGGTAGTACAGTAAAGAGTACAAATCACCATGACGTTAGTAACTGAACTCTTCTTTTTTTTCTCCAATCTAGCACTGAATTTGGAGACGAGATCGTTTGCATTACAGGACCTAATAGCAAGGTTGAAGCTGTTCAAGTCACAATGCAGTATGGGGGCACAGCAATTACTGTACCACAGCCATTTTCATACAGTGAGAATCCTACTGTCACTAAGTTCCTGCCAGTAAATAGCTTCAGCAGGTAATGAAATGTTTGCCATAACTTCATTTACAATTAGGTTAAAATATGTGTAATATGTAATAAACCTATTGCATATAGAACTTGTTTGAAAGTTTGAAATAAAAACTCCTGTACTGTAGCCGTGCACACATTTAGATACGTAGAGTTTGTGATCTTTCTTAACCGCAGCTGATGCTTGAAAGTATTCTGTTATCTCCAAACTTTAATCCCCACTTCAAAGATAAACCCTGAAACCAGAAAAGGTAATGATCTTCTTTTAAATTAAGATGTCTTAAAGAAAGAGATCTGAAGCATTTCAGCATGATGTCAGACAACATGATCTTTGTGTTACTTACAAATCCTTATCCTATAGGGATAACCTATATAAGAGGTTTCTAATGAAAAGGTTTCTAACAGTTTTTCTACTCAGCTTTTAATAAGTATGCTGGAAACAGAGGAAAGTTATGGCTTGTCATCTCTTTGTCCCATGAGGAAAAAAGCATCTTTTTAGGAAATCTAGATCAGGGTTCAATAACGTTTTTAAAAGGTAAGCTGTCTTGTATGGTGGTACTCACACCCCATCTGGTAGCTGTTCATTCTGGAAAAAAGCTCACCTAGAATTAATTGTGAAACAAAAAAAAATGTATGCCACTCGTATTTGTAACAATATGGCAAATCATGTGTATAAAAGTCCTTGTAGCATACCTCTGGTTTTGAAAGTCGTTCTGTGACTGATATAGGGACAAACTTGTGACCTTGATTCACATTGATCTCTGCTGTTCCCTAATATTCTGGTCTTTCTGCTTAGTGGGGTACAGTTGGCAGAGAGAAATCATGATGTTTTCACTTTCTTTCAGTAAAAAGTAGTGTAACATCGTGACATTAGAAATAGGACATGAAAACTAAAATTTGCCGTGACTTCTCTTGAAGAAATTGGCACTTGCCTCCTTGAATACTGAGCAGTCACTTATGTAAAATAGTATTTTTTTTTAATATTTGCTTTTGATTTTCGGTTTGAATGGTTTTGGGGCCTGGAGGGTTTTTTTGGTATATCAATAGTGACCTACCCCAGAGGATTTAAGAGACTCCTTTTTCTCTCTATAAAAATTGCAGCTTACTTTAATGGATTGCTCTGAGGATTCCTATATCTGTAAATCCATGTTACTTCGATGACTTTAATTCCCACTGGCAACTTGCATGCATTCTTCTTATGCAAATGCATTATTTTTTAAACAATGTGTTGCAAATGAAAGGGAATGAAGAAGCCAGGTCCCTACAAACCTGTGGAAAATGTGCTCTCACCTTTGTCTCTGAGTGTGGAATGTGGCGTGATTTTAACAAAAACATTAGAGAAGTAAAGCACACAAAGATAAGCATCAATGAAAAGCCACAAATACTGAAAAAACAATTTGTAGTTTTTATATTCTGCTGTTTTAAAATTAGTTTGAAGTTGACTTTGCTGCTTTTAAATGCAGCGATCATAGCTTTAAAATAGAAGTCTCTTGTGTAGGATATCTAATTGTCATATAGGCATTACATAGCTGTTTTCAGTGGAAGTAGTAGCAGTGCAAGATAAAGCAGTCTATAGCTGTGGTAGTTTGCCAATGACTTGACTCCTTTTTTAATTCTGCCTTTCAGTGGAGGGAGAAATATTACAGTAACTGGAACCGGTTTTGAGCTCATCCAGAGTTTCTCGTTGGTGGTATATGCGGAGCGTCCAGAAGCAGGGAAAACGAATCTCAAAAGGGTAATTTTCTTTCTTTCCCCTCAAAGGCATCACACTGGATGCATAACATGTAATCTGTTTAAAAAATGCATTTAAGTTTGCCCACTGTTTGAATAGATTTCTGGGTCTGCTCAGGGTTTCCGTGGAGGAAGAGCCTCCTCCTACCATCTTGACTTACTGTCCTGGTTTTGGCTGGGATAGAGTTAATTTTCCTCCTGATAGCTGGTATAGTGCTGTGTTTTGGATTTGGGATGAAAATAATGTTGATAACGCACTGATGTCCTCAGTTGTTGCTGAGCAGTCAAGGACTGTCCAGCCTTTCTTGCTGGGCTGCCAGCGAGGAGGCTGGGGGTGCACGGGGAGCTGGGAGGGGACACAGCCAGGACAGCTGACCGAAACTGGCCAAAGGAATATTCCATACCATACAATGTCATGCTCAGTGTATAAACTGGGGGAGTTGGCCAGGGAGGGGCCACGGCTCAGGAGTTAACTGGGCATCTGTCAACGGATGGTGAGCAACTGTGTTGTGCATCACTTGTTTTGCATATTCTTTTATCAATATCTTTTTTTTTCCTATCCTGTTAAACTGTCTTTATCTCAAGCCACAAGTTCTACCCTTTTTTTTCTGATTCTCTCCCACATTCCACTGCGGAGGGCAGGGTGAGCGAACTGCTGAGTGGCTGTTTTAGCTACCTGCCGGGTTAAACCACAACACTTACGTTTACTTACACCTTGCAATCTTCTGCTTTAAAATTACTTTCATTCAATATGAATATGGGTAGAAGAATTAAGCTTCAAGTGGCAAAGCGGATGTATTTCAGAATTTGAAAGTGTTTATTTTTTCTTTATCTTCCTTCTTCTTCTCCCCTGCAAGCTTTAGAGATTTGCCTGAAACAGAACACAAATTCAGACAATGCTGAGTACTCAGCTTTGCACAGTCAATGCCTTTTATTTTCTCACACCTCAGTGAACCGAGTCTTCTTTTCTTTCTTGCTTCATGCATATTCCGCCTATAGCATGTTCACAAAAAGTTGTGAAAAACAGCATTTAAAAAAAAAAAGAACCCTTCCTGCATCTCACATGAAGAAGAACTGACATTGCTGATAGTCTTAATTTCCCACTCTTCGAATGAAGATCACAACTTAATGCAATGATTGAGGACTTAAAAGTGATCTTCCAGTAAGAATATTATAAGACTTTTCCTAAGGCTGTCTCTTCAATTTAAGACTGTCGTATGATCTATATAGAGTTCGTAATATGTATATTTTCTATTATATGCATGATTCAACTTTTAAAGTATGGCAAAACCAGCTGGATTTGGGTCCATCAGAACCCTATCCTTAAAGAATTTTAAGGGGAAAATGGCCTATGTTTCTCAGGCCTTAAACTGCAAGATGTAATTATCTTGACACCTTAACTCCCAAAACAATCTTAAAAGTCTATTTAGCGTTCTTGACAGTGTTTGTCAACATTTCTTACCCCCCTTCTTATATATGCTCAGCATCTTCTCAGCACGTTAGCTTCAGCCAGCATTACATACAGCACACATTCATGGTTAAGACTAGAAACTTTTCTAATCTTTTGGTTTCCTTCCACTTATATGGCAATATTAGAAATGCAAGGGAGAAACTATCAAATTGCATTTCTCAAAATGAGAAACGGGTGGTGATAGAAGAAATGTTGAGCATTCCTATTAGTATTGTTGGCTGTGGTTGATGTTACTGAATAACTGAAGGAGTTTCTAGCATAAAAACATCTGTGCAATTGGGGATGGAGGAGAGGTGAACTGAGTTGTTACCCTGAGTAGTTGATTGACAATTGGTAAATTTTACTCCAAAATTTCACTTAGTAATTGTATTGAATTTCAGCAAGGTGTTTTACAGTGTCAGTAGAAATTAAGCTACCTGAGATACTTTACAGTACAGAAGATGATCTGGATTAAAACTGCCATGTTAACTTCTTAATCTTAGAGCATTTAATGATACCAACCCAATGTGGTGCAGAGCCACAGAATTTGGAGGCAATGGGAACTGATCTGTGGCCTAAGCTTTTTCTGCATGAATCAACAACTTATTCCCATCAAAAAATTTGTTTAATTTTCTTTTTGGACAATACCTCATACTATGTTATTTTTGCTGTATGGAAAGGATATAAATCCAGTGGTTTTATTTCTACAGTCTAAAGTTATCAACAGTTATGTACAGGAACAAGTCAAACACTAAAATGTGTATGTTCTTCTTGTCTTGTTTCTTACAGTTTGATGGAAAGCTTGTTACAAGACTCAATGAAACCACGGTGGTTTTTTCTTCCCCACCAATACTGGAAGACCCAGAAAACTATAATATTACCACTATTATTCTAATGGATCATTATCATTTGGTTGTAAAAAATGAGAGCCACTCCTTTGCCTATGTTGCAGACCCAACCTTTGAAAACTTCACAGATGGCATCAAAAAACAAGTCAACAAACTTATTAATGCTAAGGTAAACTTGTCAAGAGATAGTGGTTGCTCATTTTGTCCGTGAACCACGTATGGAATTTTTCCTTCCTTTCACGAGCCCTTAACAGCTGTTTGGTACCATACCCAAAATGCTTGGTAGAGTCCCTTACCTCTGCTAGATGATGAACATTGTCAGCTCCCCTTTCCTCCTCACTCCCCTTGTCAGACGTAGTTGCTATCTTTTTAGCCATACTTTGAGTTCCCCAGGGGTGTCCCCTCCTGCTGAGCCTGGCATTTGGAAATGCCCTCTGCCATAGAGCTCCCAAGGACTGGAGAGGACCTCTATTCTTGCCCCAGGAAGGAAAGGAGAGGAATCGCATAGTTCCCGACCCCTCTGCTCTTCTGTACACTGCAGTGCAAATCACATCTGCTGCTAAACATGATCCAGATGGAAAGTTGCAGCTCAGGACTTCTCATCTCCCAGGACTTTGCGATGATGACTTAGCCTTGTATTTTCTGTTTAGGGCAGTAACTTGAACAAAGCCATGACGATAGACGAGGCCCAGGCTTTTGTGGGTGACGAGCCTTGCAACATAAAAACACTAACTGAAACGGACTTATATTGTGAGCCACCAGAAGTACAGCCGCAACCAAAGAAACGGCAGAAGAGAGATACCATCAATAACCTTCCTGAATTCATTGTAGGTTACCTTTTCAATAGAATTTAATATCATGTGTAAGTGACACTCATACAGTGCTGCTTAATTGTTCTCCAAAGTTGTTGTAGTACTGTGAAGAAACTCCTCGCAGTTCTTTCTTCTTCCAGCTTCTGCCTGCTGTTTAGAAGACATCACATGTAAAGAGCGGTCCCAAGCTGCCAAATGTCTTCTACCTTCATTACATAGGAATGTAAAATTGTAGCTAGACAGGCTGGGGATTTTTCTTCCTCTGCTAAGCAAAACAAAATTACTTCATGGAATAAAGTGCTAGTGACCTAAATTCAGTGTAAAATATTCAGAAATGTTTCCTTTGTTTGGCAGTTCGAGCTAGAAATTCACTTAGCGAGAATTACTAAGAATTTAGAGCGCAACTGAGAAGTGAACTACTGTCTATTTGCACTTTTTGAGACAAATGCCTGTGCTTATCTAATTAGGTGAAATTTGGACTCCGGGAATGGATCCTCGGAAGGGTGGAATATGATACACGTGTGAGTGACATCCCACTGAATCTTATTTTGCCATTGGTACTTATTCCTATGATAGCAATCATCGTCATTTCTATCATCTGTTACAGGTAAGTTTCTTTAATTAGTTTTTTTTTCTTGTCCTAAAGCTTTCAAAGTATTACCTGATTGTTTTCAGGTCAGTCTACAGAAATTATCTTCATCTTTTTTTCTGAGCTGCAGAGTTAAGAAAGGGAGTTACAGCTGGAAATATGCATAAGCACCAATTTATTCCTCTCACACACACACAAATTCCTTGGTGTCAGTCAGCCCAGTCTGTCCTTCATACATAAGCACAACAATTGGTCCCAGGCTTGCCAAGCACACAATTGCAGACTGAGTTGGACGCATACATTCTTGAAATGGCAGCTAAAGTGCCTCTTGTGAAGGAGATGGCTTATTCTGTATACATATCCATCAGCATTTATGCTGCCTCAGTCAGCACTGTAGGTCTGAGCTGGATGGATTTGGCTAAGGGGTCATTTTGGCCTTTCCAGCTAAGATAAGCATTACCCACGCACAGATTTTATGATTAATGGTGAAATTCATGCTTCACAAAGGGCCAGAACAATGTCTGTATTTCACTTAAGACCTACTTAGCCCAATTTTAAGGTTAGTAATGAAGACCTTATACCTCCTGAGGGAGGGGGTGGGTTTCACTTTTATGGTGCATATCAATATAGCCGAAGCAGTGCTAAAGTGTGCGCTGTACAGCACCGACGTTCTCGTGGACCTCCTGCAGCCTTCTCAGTTACGTCCCAGACACACTCTTGGGTGGCTGAGAGCCAGTGCAGGACATGTTGCAAGCAATCTTTGTTCAGTACATACAAACTGAGTTTCTGTACTTAATATGTGATTGAAAGCATTTGTAGCTACTGCTTATTGGATTTTAAATCACTGGCCCAAGCGTGGTTTGAAGCAGCAGGGCCGTGATGGTGGCAGGTCGATATACGCGGAACGAAGGCTTGGTCCACTGCTGCAGTTCTCCTTCTCCATTATCTTTCTTCTGCCAAAGTTTAAACAGAAATCAAAACCCGGAAAATGTCCTCCAGTCCTTTGCCTTCCCACTCAGAGCTGTTGCAAATTATTTACTTTTGCAGTTCGTAACTTTTTAAAAATCTTACTTCTATTCCCTAAAGACGCAAGAGCCAACAAGCAGAACGAGAGTATGAAAAAATTAAATCGCAACTTGAAGGCCTGGAGGAGAGTGTCAGAGACCGGTGCAAGAAAGAATTCACAGGTATGACAGATATTTGCACTCCTGTGGGTCCTCTTGAGCAACCAGAAGATGGGCTGGAGCAGTGGTGCTAGCTTGCTAAAACTGTGTTCTGGGAACAAATAATTAGTAGCTCTTAATAGTGTTGATTACTGACATTGACATACAGCAGATATTTTGTTATTATATATGAAAGCAGTAAATGAAATAAAATAGGGAACTGAGGTTATTAAAGGAAATGGATAGTTTTAGTCTAAAGAAACACAAGTTAGCAACTGGGAAATAGAAACTAGTTGATATTGGGGTTACTTAAAGCCATTAATGTGAGTGGCCATTGATACGGAGGAAGGAATGTTTTGTGGTGAAAAAACGTGCACTTAGTATTTAGCACAATGGCTGTATGTGCCAAGTATGCACATTAAAAACTGTTTTCAGAGCTGCAAAATTTATTTGCAGCTATCAGCATACAAAGGGATAATTTGGCAATCTCGCAGGAAAGAAATAGCATTTTGCCCTGCTCATTGTGGGAAAACCTTAACCTTGATTTTTTGGAGCTAGCTAATTGTTCTGTGTAACTGCAGAGGCATCATCCCAGGGAAGGCAGCAGGAGGTGTGAAGGCTCAGCATTTCTACATGTTGAACTACTCATTGCAATGCTTCAGTTAGGCATCTTGAGTGCAAACACTGCACATATTGGTCTAAATGATTACCATGAAATGGCACCTCATTATCTTAATTATACTTGCTGTTGGATCATGTTGAAATAGTCTCTACTGAAAAAAACCCACATTTTATTTCTAAAGAGAAATAGATTATTTCATATTGGCAGTGGCTAAAAAGCAGGATTGAATTAAACAGCAATTTCAGGTTAGAGTTTGAAACTAATTTAAGAAGCTCAGGGTATCTCAAAGATTTTAGCCATGCTGGAAGCCTCTCCCAGTCTTGTTTTTCTGGCATTTCTGGGACAGGATGTTCTTTTCTTGTACCACCTTGTTTTCTCTGGAAAACTGACTCCTTCCAGATTCTGGACATGAACTAGACACAAATGTTTGAATCAAGAACTATTCGCAAATGGGCTTCATTTTAAACTGCATTTTGAACTGTGAATCAAGGTTAACAGCCCTCCCTCTCACGGCCTCTCCCATGGAACTTCATAGCTGTTTTTGAAGGGAGAAGGTGCCTTTCTCTTGCTGACACTCCTCATAGGGAGCTACAGAGTCCTGCTGTGCATTGGGTGGAAGGTTTCCTCTCTGTTCCACCAAGCACAAACATTGGGGAAGTAGAATGCACATCCAAGGAGTAATCCAGTTCCTAAACTGCATCCACCTTGGCTGACAGTAAAATAAAATGCCAAAGTCAAAACACGTTCTGGATCCATACTGTGAAACTGTAATGTCAACAGCATGAAGTGCAGACAGTCTAAAATACATGGGACCAAAGACAGGCAAGGAAAGGGACATCAGGAAGGAAGTAAAAATACCACAAAGCTGGAAACCACAAGATGCTTTCTCCCTCGGCTTTGCTGAATCCTATAAGACATAGAGGTAAATGAATGAGTAAGAGCAATAAAATTGCTGAGACGATAGGTCACTATATTAATTAGCACGATATTCTAGTCAATCAGCAATATTGGGTAATTGGAAAGCCTTCAGCTAGAATAGCTGCTCCAAAGGATGATTCCCTAATTGTTAAGAACTTCAGAGCTTCTGAGTCCCACAGAAACGTTTCCATCAATTGCAATGAACCATTTAACCTTCTTCCTTCCTGCCGTCCCCTTCCTTCCAATTAAATTAGCATGCTTTACACTTTAAACCTTTCTTTCTTTGATTGCTGCGTGTTTTTTAAAAGAACTTCTATTACTACCTAAACCCAGAGGGAAAAGAATTTGTATTTTAAAAAAAACAACCAAGAAAACAATATTGCAGTGTCTTTTTTTGTCTCTGTGCTATGATCCTACATTCATATACATTCATATATCCTACATTCATATATGAACTCACCCAGACATCCATTAAGGCCCTTTTTTGGATAGGCAGCAACAAGGAAACCATCTGCGCTAAAGGCAGTTATCCTCATGTCACCGTAGGATCAGCTGTGGTTGTAGTTAACAGGATAATTGGTAAAAATAGCAAGAGAAAATGTGAGATGAAATAGGGTTTTTGGTGTTGAGTTGCCTTTTCTCCATTACAAGGCACCCAAAGCTGCAGGCTTTTTTTAAATGAACCTTTAAACTGTATTGTGTATTCCAGATCTAATGATAGAGATGGAGGATCAAACAAATGATATCAACGAAGCTGGAATTCCAGTACTGGACTACAAAACCTACACGGACAGAGTCTTCTTCTTGCCCTCCAAAGATGGAGAGAAAGACGTGATGATCACGGGGAAGCTGGATATTCCCGAGGCCAGGCGGCAGACTGTGGAGCAGGCTTTGAACCAGTTCTCCAACCTCCTCAATAGCAAATCATTTCTCATTAATGTGAGTACTGAAGTAGATTCGCCTTGTCTCTTAGCTAGGCATACCTGTGTGTGCAAGACAGTAGGTTTGCAAGCACAGCTGAACCAACGTTATTAACAATAAGTGATTTTCATATGGTTCTGGTTCCACAGTAACTGCTGCAGATGCATGGCATCACAGCCAGAGCTTCCTGATGGGGCGGAGAGGCAAGATCATATTTCTGTGCCAGGTCACTTAGTATGGAGTTAGTCAACATTGCAGTGGCTGTAGGAAAACAGGTATTACCCAATCTGGCATAAAAATTGGTGTTAGAAGTTTGGTTTAGCCTTTTAAGAAACATGATTGGAGAATGCTGATTCCATCCTTGTTCGTCACAGAAGTCACCTGCAGGCAGCCATCTGCTGGATCTCTGTCCCAGAGAGGCAGAGGCTCCTCAAATGGCCTATTCGTCAGGATTGATGAGTGCTCACAGCAGCTCTGAAGAGAGTTCTAATTGCTCACTCTCAAAAGCTGAGGCTGATTGTCAGACACTTAAATATAGATTTAGGCTTCTAACTTTTTCCTCCTTTTTTTCAAATGAGGCTTCAGTGCTGAGCTAGTTAATGGTAGTGTTACAGTTTATGGCAGATGAGAGCATGTTCCCAGGTGAACTTAGATTTGTGTCTTTGCAATTTGATGTGAAAGGACTGAGAATTTGAGGGAGAGGGGACTTGGTTTTATCTTTTAAAAAATTGTCACAGAACACCTTTTTTCATTTAGGTAAAGCATCCTTCAGTTAAAGTATATAAACATTCCTTGGGTTAGTCCAGTACACTGTGTGTCTGTCTAAAAATAAATTATAGGCACCATTTTCTTATAAGTAGTTTTTTCAAACTTCTGAAAACTTTTCCATTCTGTGCTGAGGAGATTAATGTTAAAATAATATTGCTTGTCGTCTTAGTGCAGACAAGTGTTGAGGTTCTTCAGAAACCTGTCATCTGACTTGATTTTACGTTTGTTTTCTGTTTCAGTTTATTCACACGCTGGAAAACCAAAGGGAGTTCTCTGCTCGAGCTAAAGTGTATTTTGCATCTTTACTGACAGTTGCTTTACATGGAAAACTAGAATACTATACTGACATCATGAGGACGCTGTTCTTGGAACTGATGGAGCAGTATGTTGTGGCCAAAAACCCAAAGCTAATGCTAAGAAGGTTTGAATGATTGCCATATTTTCTGTAGTCCTCTGGTTTTCTGTAAATGTATTTCTTTTGCAATGTGACTATATTAAAATGCCAGCTATCCATGAAAGTCAGAAATAGCCTGGCCCAAGCATATTAGGAAGACAAGCTCACTGGGAAGAGCTGTGGAAGGCACAGGCAGAACTGCTGGCAACAGATTTCCTTATTCAAATACTGTAGTGTAGAATCTGCATTGAGATTAGTGAAACATCTACCTTACTTCAAAATACAATACCAAACATTTAATTCACTTTTTAAGCTAATTTTATTCCAAATTATCTAGCATTTATACCACACATCATCTCCATAACGAGCATACATAATCAGCCTGCATTGTGCGTTCAGTGAGGGCTTGTTCTAGTGTTTTTAACCCTGTTGTTATCCTAAATAAATTACAAAGGACCTTGCTCTGTGTATGTTGTGGCTTTGTAATCTGTAGATTATTTTCCCAGTAACTGCACATCTAGGTTAATTTTTTAGCTCTCACAGTGTAGACCCCATTTAAGACTTTGCATAAAGGATGTGTGCTTTTCAGTAATGAGTTGAAGGTACCCAGGAATGATGAGCAATACAAAGCACTTATCCTAAAGCAAGTATATGCTCTCAAGAATCTATAGGGAAATCATGCATTAGGAGAGCGCATGCAGTTAAGCATGTAAAAATATTATATTTCAAGCAAGCAATGTTTTTCTTTAAAACTTTGTCATTAAGTACCCTTACCATACTCACGGTTGGGGTTTTTTTTTTTCAGATCTGAAACGGTTGTTGAGAGAATGTTGTCTAACTGGATGTCTATTTGTTTATATCAGTACCTCAAGGTAAGATGCCTGTGGGATTTTTTATCAACAATACTTAAACATGCTGCATTGACTATATCATTGGTTTTGCTTTATTTCATTTCCTTTCCTTTAAACAGGACAATGCCGGGGAGCCTCTTTATAAATTGTTCAAAGCTATCAAACACCAGGTAGAAAAAGGCCCAGTGGATGCTGTACTAAAGAAAGCCAAGTATACATTGAATGACACAGGCTTACTGGGAGATGATGTAGAGTATACACAGTTGGTAAGCGAAGCATGATTAATATATGATAACATATTTTTTCCTCTTAAAATTCAGTCCTGTAGTGTTGAGTCTGTACATACTTTTCTGGATTTCTGTGGTCTGCATAGAAATTCTGGTCATGGGCAGGACTGTCAATAGTTTGACCAAAGCAAGTCTCCAAGCAGGAAAATAGAATTATAAAGTATCTTCCAAGTGTTAAATCCAAGTCCTGCCACTGTGGAATCCATTTCAGTAAATCCCTTTCATAATTTTCAAAGTCTGTCTGAACAGTGGTCGGGGTGTTTGGCTCCTTTCCCTTTTCCCACCTAAATTAACTGGCAACTGATTTTTGCAGAATTCTTGCACTAACATCATGCTTGAACTTCGGGTTGCCTTCCTCCCTTGTGATTGCTGCTCGACAGCATATCAAAACGTCATTTTAGAGATCATGTTCGCTCTGCAATCTCCAAAGCACTTTATGAACCTATTTCTTCACTTCTTCCTGTGCAAGTCAAACTCTCCTGAACATGGGCATCCCAACTGGCCTTGAAAGGGGTTTATTTCCCCCTAAGGAAGTAATTCCCTACAGCGATGAGGGGAAGCTGCCTCTACAGGCAGTTCTGGAGACCCATGTTAGGTGCTTCAAGTGGGATGAATTGGACATCCCTGCCCCAGGAACTGCCCATCTGAGCTCCACCGCCTCCTGAATCTGATCACCAGTGCCATGGTCCAGTTCTCTTCTATTACAAATTCTGCTTTGAGTTAATTCTGCTCGCTGCCACAAATTTCCACCACTTTTTCAACCAGATTCCAGCACACAGATTCACTGTCTTTTTAAAAAACTGAAGCAGCCCGCTCCTTAGCTGTTTAGGGAGCGAAAATTCTAGTTTTACTTTTTCTGACAGTCTTGCTGGTTTTCTTCAGGATACAGTGTAATGAATATCAAAGATGCACAAACTGTCCTTCAAAGACCAACACAGGAATTTTTTTTCCCCCTCTGATTTCTTTTATTGAGACATTAGGAGCCATTTGTGGTTGTCTCCAACTGAGAAGGATGCAGTGACATATCTGCAGTGTGGAAAGAGAAACTTAATAAAAAGCTTTATTAAGTCCTGCTTAAAAAAAAAAAAAATCACCATTTTGTGTATTCTGAAGGGATGCTGATGGGTTGGCTGATGTGAGGAGATTGCGGTAGGACTTTCACTCACAGAATCACTAGACTGTGACCTGGTCTGGCTGGAGGAAAAGGGTGTGCTGGGCAAGAAGAAATATTTTAAGTTCAATTGATATTTTGGGGATTACTTGAGTTGTCATCTTCATATCTGAGCTGAAAGTGCCACCCATAGAAACCACACTAACAATGCTGGTTATATTTTCTCTTGTGTATGGAGAACAAAATTTACTTGCACTGTACATCGTGTAAGACTTAATGGCAATAATTCTTTATTCAGTCTGTTTCTTTTCATAAAAAAGCCAGTGCCTGCAATTAAGCTAAATGAATGCAGTGTGAAAGCAGAAAATTTGTGTATGCAATCAGATGTAGGCACAACAAGCATACTAGCTAGATATTAAACATTATAACATTGTATAATAGCAGTATTTGGTCCAGATTTACAGATTTTCCATCAAACAAAGATTTTATGTGTGTGCATGCATGGAAGATGATGAGAGAGATACATATGTATGAAGAAAGATTATGAAGGGGGTTACTATTGCTGTAAATTATTGGGGTCTATGGTGTGATGATGACATTGTGGTAACTGTGAAGAGTTAGGGAGCATTTTTGCACCAAGGTAGGTTAAAGCATGAGTTAATTAGTTCACTTCTGCCTGAAAGTGAGACACGGTGAGAAAGTACAGTATAGAGCAGTTGTCTGCTCTCTAATTGTTCTTATTTAAAAGACGAATCTGTTTTGCATCGCTGGTTACACTGACATGCTGCATACTGAACCAGCAGCAAAATCATGTCTAATTACCATAAAGCTAATAGGAAAAGGAAGGTGAAATCTCATTATTAGTTTGAGAGTTCTGTCAAGGGACAGTGCAATCATGTTTAATTTGACTGCCGTATGGCATAGCTTTTCTTCACTGTTTAAAAATACCAGCCATGCAAGTTTATTTCTGAGGCTTGAGATGATAAATTCAGGCATTATGGTTGGCAGGACCGTATGTATCTGAGAGCTGCGGTGCTTCGGATGTGCCTTGCCTCCAAAGCTACCTGACAGGCAAAAGATCCACGAGGGCTCTGAGCTGTTGTACTGACTCAGCTCACAAAAGAAAGAGGCTTTTCATAACATAGGGTTTTGTGGTTTTCATCCTTCTGCAGAGGTTTCCTGGCCATTGTTTTCTCATTTGCCTTTGTCTCTATTAAAACTCACACTTACATAGTGAAGCTACTTTTAAAAAAATCAGTTTAGATTTAGCAAATTACAGGCTTTCAAGAAATTCTCTTTAATGTGAAAAAAACCCATGTCAATACTATCCAAAAACAGTAATATTCTAGAACTAGCATAAACTAGTTCGGTGTATTTCCTGGAGCTATTAGTTATTCTGACAACAGTAAGCAGTAACTGAAGTCTTCAAACACCAAAGATTATATAAATGGCTTTTATATATACATATATATTCGTGTCTGCCTGCAAGTATGTGTGTATTTATATGTGTCTAATGAACAGCTGGTAACAGGAGGTAAAGTTACGGGAGCTGAACAAGTCACTGCTCATCAGTTGAGCCATGTTAAATCGCCATATGCACAGACCTAGTCCGCTCGACTGGAGAAGTAAAACCACGACCATGAAGACAGCGTAAAGGAAGGCAAAAGCACACAATAGTCTAGGAGTTCAGCAAAGTGCAGCTCAAATGATTATTGGGAACTCATTAAGTTTGCACACTGCATTACTTGTGCTCTTCTATGTTCCAAGTTATCAGGCTATATGAGAAGCAGGTAACCAGTCAGTGATCCAACTGCTTTGTTTTTGTGTGTCCCTCTTTATTAAATTCCCAAGACTCAATAATAGTAGCACATGAGACATGAGTAAATCTATTCTGCATCTTTTCTGTTTTGTCATAGTGGCAGGAATTAGCTGGAATTTATGATAGCTGGTTGGCTGCATAACAGCAAAGGATCCCTCAAATAATCCATACTCCCATTGCACATATGTGCTGCTGTGCAATAATCGTTGCATAGTGGATTTTAGATATTGTTTGCATTTAAATCACGCAGAAAAACAGATTCAGAGGTAATTCAGCGCTGATTTGACTTAACCATGTACATTCTTTTTTTACAGACAGTAAATGTATATGTACAAGATGGAGGAACTGATTCCATACCTGTGAAAGTGCTGAACTGTGATACTATATCACAAGTAAAGGAAAAGATAATAGATCAAGTCTATCGAAATCTGCCGTGTTCTCAGTGGCCAAAAGCTGAAAGTGTAGTTCTTGGTAGGTAGCTATGTGTGATATTATATTGAGCAGGTGAAACATGTTGTGTGATTTTGTACTTTCCCAAAAAATGTCTATAAAATTTTTTTTTATTTTAATTCATGTTCAGCTGGATGCAAAAATACAGCATATTGCAGCAATCTTAATATGCATTAAAAATTAATGCTTTCTTACAGGGTTCTTTTTCCTGACTCTTAAAGTTTTGGTGTTCTGTCATTAGTGTGCAAAGAGCCTGTTAATGACTGTTAGCACAAATGTATTCATGTCTGACAGAGTCGGTATCTCAGGTACTAATTAATGTGATAATGACAGCATGGACAATTAACTGATGGAGAAGCAATGATGCAATTTCAGAAACTGGTACTGATTTTGACTTGTCTTTATCTTGGTTATTCAAAAGAATTATAACTTACAGGAGCTGCACTTTTAGGAGATGATGAGCCACCCAGCCTCTGAAAAATCATCCTCCTTGAAGGCTTTCAAAATTGCTGTTCTTCTCTTGAGAAAAAAAAAAATTGACATAACTTAAAAGGCCTAATAGTCTCATAATAAAAGCTCCAATTAATAGTTTTGCAATGTCTTCATTACTGCCTTAATCTGAAAGTGCAGAATGCAATTCTTGCTCTTCAGAAAATCCTAGTAAATTCCCTAAACATGCCTTTTCTATTCCATACATTCTATTTTGGACTGATAGCAGTTCTTGTTATATGTATTTGTAGTATTCTGTGCAAAGGAATTTGACTTTCTATGGAAAGTAATCAGAAGTCATGTCCATGGTTAGGAGCAGTTCATGCAAACTTCTGTAATAAAGACCAAACTATTAAGCAGTAAAACACCCTCATCGTGGCATGTGCCAAATTACTTCTTTTAATGTTCCACAATGCATCAGTGGGTCTCTAAACTACGTTCTTGCTGTAGTTATTTTTGCACATGGTTAAAAACTGTTTTTTCTCATTTTTATTACCCCTTAGAGTGGCGTCCAGGTTCTACTGCACAGATCCTCTCAGACTTGGATTTAACATCCCAAAGAGATGGCAGATGGAAACGTATCAACACACTAATGCATTATAATGTAAGGAGGTGTTTCAGAGCAGTTGTTCGCATCTGTTAACTGTTCTCTAGTAATAAATAAAATCTTTATTTGTTTTTAGAGAAACTTCTGTGCTACATAAAGAATCAAAAAAAAAAACCCTAGCTCTGGGTCTAGGCAGTAAAAGCTTGGGAGTGTGAGAGGCTAGGTCTAGACACACTGCCCAAATATCTTACCAAAAACATATCACTTAAATGCCAGCACTTTGGTTTCCTCATCATTGCAGTGTCTAAATCCAAATTCCCTTTTGAACATTCAAAAGTTCTTTTTGCTAGGTCTCGTATTCATCTCTTCTTTTCTCTACCACTTCCTACCCCTGAGAATTGTTTTTGTCCTTGCTCTGCTGCTAAATAGATTTTGGGTTGGTCTGGTTTGTTCAACAGCCCGGTGAGGAGAGCAGATGTTGACGTTTTTGTACTGTCTGTTTTAGGTTTCGGACTGTGCACTCTACCAACCACTTGCAAACTGCTTACCTTCCCTTCGTATGCTATTTATTGCTTTCTAACAACAGAAACCCCAACTAGGAAAGATAGAAGTTAGTTTTCCCTCAGAAAACTTCATTATAAACTTCGTTTTTGTACAAAGGGCGCCCACAGCGGGTAGAGGAACCACTGAAGTCTTGTTGATGCTTCTCGCATTTTCAGTAATCTCAGAGGAGGCGTTGATGGGATTTCTTCTTAAAGGAAGGGGAGGGAGTCTGTTCTGAATTGCAGAGCCAGTTGCCCAAGAAGACTTTGAAGGGCAGCATTAATCATAGGTCCAGATTCCCTGCCAAAGGTTACAGAAACCGCAGTTTAGACACTAAGAAAGAGGTTCAGTAGTGCATACTTCTTTCGAATAACATCCCTGTGTTTGTATTTTCAAAGGTCCGAGATGGTGCCACACTCATCTTATCAAAAATGGGAATTTCCCAGCAGCCAGAGGATAATCAGCAAGATGTCCCAGGGGAGAGTAAGTATCTTGTGGTTTCATTACCTCCCAAAATGACTAGAAGTCAAAACCCACACAGACAGAGTGACCCTGCTGTCTTGATCTTGTTTATCAAGCATGTCTGTGGAGCTAGATATTCCCCACCAGACTATATAGGGCTTATTTGTTGTGTGTTACCCACCGCACTCTTGCAATGGTTTTCTTTGTCCTCCTATAAAAGCCACGTTCATTCCATATGTGTTATCTCTTTAGATGAAGTGTTTTCCACAATTCCTTTGTTCTCCTTGAGGTTTGCAATCCACTGTAAGTTAGTGTCAGGAATTTCCTTAAAATGTTTCCTCTCTTTCACATCACTAAAGCAGCTGTTGCATAATTCTGGTATTGCTGTCTGCTACAGTATGCTGGACTTCTCAACATGGAAGACAACCTGTTAGCTTGCAATCTGTCTTTTAAAGCTTTAACTTCTACATGTTAGTGTTCTGTCTAGACCAATTTCCTTTATCTCAAAACCTCTTGAGACACAATATCCATTATAGCCTAAAATGTACTCAGATTTTAATGGAAGTATTTACTTGTAAATTTATGTTGTCACGTGTTTCCTTTACATTTCAGATGTTCAATTTCTCCTTTTCTTTGTCATTATATTTATTTTACACAAGGTAGAAGTTAGATTTATGGAATGATAATTGTTGAGATCATTCTTCTATGAACTCTTTTGATATGCTTTTCTGTCTAGCACTGATTGCAAAAGTCATTGCTTCACCTAATAGTTTCATTCCTTTAAACAGATTTACTGTTCTTAGATTTAATAGGTTTCAAGGGCTGGGCAGTCAAACAGATTGGAAATAATATGCCAGAAATGTACACTTTTCAAGAAGATGGCTCTCAGATGGTAGCTCTGACGTGTATCGCTATTTAACAAAAATGTGCAGAATTCCATTTGATTTGTGTTGAGTCTTGGCCAGGAAATGAGGACAGGCAGAGTTACTTGCCATTTACTTTTTACTCTGTCCTCCTGGATGCTTTCTGTTGAGACTTTCTCCAACATCCTTGAAGGATCTTCTAATGGTCGTGGCTACGCCTCTGCTGCTGTCTTCTCACTCCTTTACTGCAAGTGCCTGCCACAGTTGGCCCAGGGGTGGCTACTCTGTCACAGCAGGTGCCAACCCCGCATGTTGACTTAAAAAGCCATCCAGTTTAATATAGAGAAGCGCAGCGGGGCAGGAGGATGGTTCCCAGTCCCTGTTCAGTTTGGTTGCACCGATTGCTGAGATAACAGCTGAGGCGGTGGTCGCCTCCGCTCTAAAGAAGTGGAGTGGACCATGAGTGGAGCCTGGTGGTGTCCTTAGCTTGCGCTGCTTGCTTAACACAGAGTAGTGTTCAGTCACCCGTTCTGGGCTCCTGGACTCCACCCTCCCCACCTCGCTACCCTTGTGGCAGGCAGTAGAGGACCAGACCATGCAGTTTTGGTTTTTGTTGGTTGTTGTTTTTTTTCTTTCCTCCTCCTCTATGATTACATCTTTAGCTATGATTCAGTATGATGAAGCGTTTTGAACATACATGATCTCTACTCCAAGATGAACTCCTTAGTTATACATGTGGCATACTAAATTGTAAAGAGAAAGCAGACTTCTGGGGACAGTGCTGTCACCGAAGGGCTCTGGTACACAAGAGAAAAATCTGCAGAGAGAATTCAGATGCCAAAGTATGGAGTGAAGATGACTCCCACCATGTTTCTTCTCCACATCCTGTCTTGCACCATGGTAGTGTACAAATTTGGGAAGATGGCATTTCATGCCAGGCCAGCCCATTTTCTTTAGCGCCAAAGGGTGCTATCTGGTGCCAACTTGTTCTTTTGGAAAGCCATAAAATGTTACGAAGCTAGTGCAAAGCGAGAGCCCGCAGTGACAGCGATTTGTGAGACGCTATGTGTATAAAAGGGAGAGGAGAGGGTCAGAGGCTTCCCCTCCCACACATACACGTTTATATGACACAGGGATTTACAGGGTAGGAATAAATAGAAATCCTATCCCAGCTCTATGAATGAGGCTTGTGACAAAGTGCTTTTGCTTTTATTCAGAGTCTCTCATTAACTTGCACCTTTTGCGTTGAGAAGTGTCAGCTGAAGCCATTGACTGTCTGCCAAAGTGCTAGGCTTTCCACAGAACGAAAATGTAAAACCATGTTCAGGGATGTTGCTCTAAAACCTGGCATTGCTTCCGCGCTGCTTTTGATTCACAGCTGCTAACAGGAAGACACTAGAAGCTGGAGGTTGTGACAAATTAAATGCAGCATCTTTTGCTTCTGGAGATTATAAGTGCAATTACTAATTTGTATCAAGATGGAGAATGGTTTCAATGATTTCATGCTAGTATTTCTGTACTGAACTATAAGCCAAAACAACACACTCTGTTATTCTGGGGTTTTTCTCTGGGTTATTGTTTTCCTTTTTAAATGTTGAATAAAAATAGACAGAGGGTTGCAGATGAGAGATGCTGATAGACTAATGCTGAATAAAAATAGACAGAGATTGCAGATCCGTGTCGGGCAGCCCTTCCTTCACCTCCATGGAGCAGTGTATTCACAGCGGGGGAAGAGACTGGAGGGAAGCTAATTTGCTGCAGGCCACGCAAAGGGAAAGGGGCTGCATCGCCTGTCACCATCTCACTTGCCTCCATCATGTTTACATCACAGTTCATACCACTATAATTAGTCAGCGCAGTCAATATTTGGCATTAACCTCCCCCAGCATTATTTTGTGTTGGCCAAAGAATTCCCAAGGGCCAAGACAAAGAGTTCGGAGGCAAGCATTTGACCCAGTGGGCACAGTCTTCTCCCCGCTTACGGCTTGACGCATAATGTGGCTACCGCGATAAAAAAGGAGGTGCTTTCCCCTATCTTTTATTTTCTTCACCTCCTACTTTTCCATTGGGGAAAATATTATCTCACGGAAATGTTATTTTCGCTTAGCAACCATACTGCTGACACGGTTTGTTGCCCCATGTTCTGAATTTCTTTTCCTCTTTCTTCCTGCTATTTTTAGTCATGAAGTGGGATCTTGGTGTGGCAGAAGTTCATCTGGTTGAGCTGTGGTCTCTTAATCCCTACTTTCCTATGAAATAACTACTTTTTCACTAGTAGCCAATTCTGTTGTTGCTAAACGAACACGGACCACGTTCAGCTGCCCATAAGGGCCAGTAATCCCAGTGGAAACACCTTCGGTCGTTTCTCTTCTCTCCACAGTTAAACTGGGCCATATGCCATCAGGAGGGCACAGAGAGGATAAATTCCTTTGAATCAAAGGAGGGAGCAGAAGTGTAAAATAGTTTCTGCTCTAACTGCGTGATTTGATCTATTAATTTACACAAGTAAATAGCAGGCATTGCAACAGAAATTCCAGAGTTCAGGCCCAGCAGCGGTTCGTGCCGTACTGGCAGGTGATTGCTATGAAAGGTATCGATTGCGAAATCGCAGCTGCTTCAAAACAAAGTGATAGCTTTTATTTCTTTCTTGCTTCATTCACATGAACTTCCAAGTCAAATTAAGGACTCTCAAAGGACAACGTGATTTAATATGGGGTTTGTTTTTTTTTCCCTAGCTGGTTGAAAAGAAGTAAAGGCCCCAGAAGATTGCATCACTAATGCTTTTCGTGAGGATATATGAAGTAGATTCACGTAGAAGTATTGGCTTGGCCAGATTACACATAAATGTTATTTTCCCCTGTGATGTAAAATATCAAACATATATGCAAGCTGGTAAATTTAATGCAGCTGTTGAGGGACTTAGTTAATAAACTACTATGGCCGAAGATTTGAAAGGACAAAATTCATGCAATTAGAAACTGGTATTTTCTGCTGTTACTGGGATTCAGTTAACGTTAGATACGTATATTAAAGCATAAAACTTAGCAGTAATGCAAAATAATTTGTGCAATAGGGCTGAATCACAATTTTTATGGGGAAAATAAATTCCACATTTTTAAGATATCAGTGATTTAAAATGCACCGATTCGGTAGCTTCCACTGGAAAAGCGCCATTGATTTTAGGGACTATACCAAGGAGATACAAAAATTCAGAAATTAAAGGAAGAACAAGCAAAACCAGGAGATTTGAAACTAAGTTTGTGACACTGAATTTTTTTTCAAGGGATATTAATTGCAAGTTAAAGCAATTGTATCATTTCTTTTAGAACTGTTCGTAACAAAAGATTCTCAGGTGTAGAGTTTGTCTGAAGATTCATGTTGATGCTCAAATGCAAGACTCCCTTTATTCCGCTGCGTGATCATTGAACTAAGCTCAGGGACCAGATGCATGACCAAGCCATGGATAGCATAGCGAGGCACTGTAATCACATGAGCTGTCATTACCATCCAGGTGCTTACTCCTGTTTCTGCTATAGGTAACAGACTTGGTGTGACTCTTTCTCTGGTTTGAGCTATCAATACCGACAAACAAATTTTTAAAAATCTTATTATAATGGATTATGGATTTGCAGCAGTCATTACCTGTGTCTGCTGGAGTTCATGTCTTTTCAACACAGGGATGCATTTTTCCTTCTTTCAGCTACAAAGTCAAGTGGTGCTGGTCAAATGCTGATAAAGGCAGGTTTGAACTGAGTTACCTTACTTTGAACTCAGCAGTCAGCGTAAAAATGTAAATTGTAATGGTGATAACTAGAAAAAAGGTTGAGATAATAAATTCTTAGATTGCCACTGCCAAATTAACCAGAGCTGCTACAACAATATCTTGCCTTGCAACTGGAGTAGGCTACGATCACTCTTTCTGTGGTGGCTGTTGGGTCAGACCTAGCTGAGTTTCTGTAACTTGATCATGTCTCCAAGAATTCACAAAGGGGTAGAATACTTAAGTGTGTGGACCTCAAAAAATACACATACTGTGCTTACGTGACTAAACAGGAGTTTTCTTATTGTGTGATTCCTTCCTCTCCCTTTGCTCTTGACAAAAGCAAGCTTTTTCAGCTTATGTATTATTGAACATCTAGTACTTGAGTTCTGTATGGACGGGAACAGAGTAATCGAGATCCTCTTGGCAAGAGGACAGGTATGTTAAGGGTAGGGAGTAAAGATCTTGCAGGTACTTACGTATGTGATTATTTTCGTGTTGCTGTTTTTTGTGGGGGGTGTTTTTTGTAATTATTGTGATTACTGTTTCTAGGGCATGCACTCCTGGAAGATGAAAATAAGGTCTGGCATCTAGTCCGGCCAGTAGATGAAATAGATGAAGGTAAATCAAAGCGGGGCAGCGTGAAAGAAAAAGAGAGGACCAAAGCTATTACAGAAATCTACCTGACCAGACTTCTTTCTGTGAAGGTAGGGCTCAGATGTGCCACAGTTAGTTACACTTTACTTCTATAGATTTTGAGGTACAACTAAAGAAAATGATGCAACTATTAGTCATGCATTTGGCTGCAATTTTGAATAGGTGTCATGTACATACAAGCTGGTGTTCAGGGCTGCAAGTGATTGATATGCTCTGAGGAACATGACTGGGAAAGAGATAAAATATAACTCCTGATCAAAGCTCAGAACCATGATTATGTGTTTGTTAAAGATTTTTCTTGCAAGACAAAGATGGATATTCTCTCGTGCCACCTGTTTAGATAATATTTTGTTGGGTTTTCTTTTGAACCAAATGCTTTATAAACTGCTAGAGAGCCTTATATTTCCCTGTTCTTGTGTGTGACCAATGCTGCAGTATAACCTAGAAAAAATAAAAATGTTTTAAAAGAATCCTTATTGTCCTTTTAAAGTATTTTTAGTGCTTATACTGCAGGATGGATCACAAGGAAAATAATTTTGCAAAGCATTCCTCCTTCAGAAAGAATTTAGAATAATGTGTTTGTTGACCCTAAAGCCAGGCTCCTCATGAAAATGAGGGTGTTTGGGCTCCAGCTAAGGCCATTTGTCCAAGTGTGAAAGTGGATGTGAAGGAAAGTCTGTGCATAGATGTCATAGACTCAGGACACAGAGCCAGCAAGATGCTTACATCCATCTCTTCTCTTAATAACTCCTTTGCAGCCACCACTTTTCTATTCCCAATAGCTAGTTTATAGATGATTACCCGTCTGGAGCTTTATTAACTCATACAGAGCTGGTGAGATGTTATGGCTGGGACCACAGCTACTCCTACAACCTAAGGACTGTCAGTGTGTCCTTGCTGACAGCAGAGTGGCTTAGGGCTCCTTGCCTTCTCAGTCCCTGTCCTGTTCTGAGGCTGGCAGCTGGAGTGATGGTGAGGGAGAGGATGCAGCCCTTCAAATGTGTCCGTAGGGCCAACCAGCTGAGCAGGGATGAACTGCATGTGGCCTCAACAGGGTCATCTCTAAAACAAGGGGACAGTCTCTGAGGTTGCAGTCTCTAAGGTCCAGGCAGATGCAGGAATCCAACCAAGCACACAGCCCTCCTGGGACACTTCACACCTTGGGCTCGGTGGAGCTCATGGAGCTGCGCCAGACTGGGTGTCTGATGAGACCCAAGTGCTTGTCCTTAAACAAAAAGTCAAATGCTCACTGGTACTTTTCCCTCTCTGTTTCTAAAAATTGCACGGTGCTCTGGAGTTAGAGAAACTGGAGGTGGGAAGCTGCAAAACCATTAAAAAATGGGTAACAATTATTTTATGTCCACAATAACCCTGAAGTGTAAATGTGTTGTATACTTCACAACCTGCTGCTTCTGTCAAGCTGAAAGCAAACCTTTCTGTGCAAACCATAGAATAGTTGGTGAAGTCACAACCTGTCAGGCTAGAACATAAAATTGTTTTCTAGAAGGTCTTTAACTGTGTTGGCAGTTTGCAAGGTCACTGCACTAATAAGTTGCTTGGTTTTGTCACCAGTACCCTTAGCACTCAGGATGAAGGCCACCAGTGACTGCAGCTGGATTAACGGGCTGTTAGTGTCAATAGGAATAAAAGATTCCAGGATGGCATGAAGTTCAGCCTGTAACACAAATGTAGTAATTTTTTTTTTTTAATTTGCTTTTAGGGGACACTTCAGCAGTTTGTAGATAACTTCTTTCATAGTGTGCTCAACTCAAACCATGTGGTGCCACCAGCTGTGAAATACTTCTTTGACTTTCTTGATGAGCAAGCAGAAAAACATGACATCAAGGATGAAGATACCATTCACATCTGGAAAACAAACAGGTACAGTATGAACAGAGTAATACTCGTATTGGAGAGAAATGAGAGTGTAATTCCCAGGTATGTACTGGCACTCCTACCACAAATTAAAGTACATTTCATTTATAATTCTGAGAATCATTTTAATTGAGAGAATATGTTTACATGATCAAAAGGATTCCCTGTAAGCCTAGAAGCTGCAAAAATGAAACCAGGCTACCTATAGCGTTGTCACTGGCAGATTTAACACTTTTTGTCTTTCCTCAGAGAAGAGGAAACAAAGAGGCAAATGGGACTAGATTTACCTGTCAAAGCACAAAATGTAATAAAATACTACTTGGGTAGTTTCTCTAACCTTGCAGACATCTTCTCTTGCTATTTTGGGGAACTCAAGATTCTTCTCAGCTGCGTTTTTCTGTGAGAGAGGTAAAGGCTTGGTTTTCAGACATGGAAACCAGACAACGGATAGCTTGTGTAAATGTTGAAATATAAAACTAAGCTTCACTGTTGTGAGGAGATCAAAATGCAAAACCTGTACTTAATTTGTGATTTGCTTGTTTTAGGACATTTACTGTGTAAAAAGGATTATTTATCTTTTTTCTTGCTTTGCAGCCTGCCTCTTAGATTCTGGGTAAACATACTGAAAAATCCCCATTTCATCTTTGATGTTCATGTTCATGAAGTAGTGGATGCTTCCTTGTCAGTCATTGCACAGACTTTCATGGATGCTTGCACAAGAACAGAGCACAAATTAAGCAGAGTAAGTGATTTGCATTTTACATCCTGACTACACTCATGCCTGACAAGACAAAGGGCATCCTTATAGACCATACCCATTCTCTGAGGAGATACAGCCTTGATAGTTTCTTTTTAGTTTTATAATGAAGTTAGCATTTCACCACTTAACAGGTATGTGAACATGTCGGTGTTCCTGTGTAATCTGCCAATTGATATTTATAAAAAGGAGAAAATAGCAACTGCTTTTATAAAAAGAAAGTTTAAGAACTAATTATCTCACATCCACCAATAATTTAGTATCATCTGGCACTGACATGTTTGTAAAACTCAACAGCAATGCCGCCTGTAAACTTCATTGGTGGGACAAATAATCTCACCAATGTTACTAAGTATCCGGATGTTAATATCTGTAAAGCTTAAGTGCATGTGAATATAAAGGCTTGATCTTAAGTTCTTGACTTTCATTTGCTTCCTAGAGATGTTCATAAATCAACCAAGTTTCTCTCTATTGTAAATTTTTCAGGATTCTCCGAGTAATAAATTACTTTACGCAAAAGAAATCTCTAACTATAAGAAAATGGTGGAAGAGTAAGTATAGATTCTTTTCATGCTTATTCAGAGTTGTTAGGGCTTTAAGCCTTAAGCCTATGTAAGGGGAAAAATGAATGCTGAGGTAGTAGTCAAAGTCAACTGTCAAATGTTAAAAATTTTACACCTGAATGTTAAAACATTCCCTTGGTGGTGGCATTGGCAGGGTTGAAATGGAGCACCGTATGACCCAGTGCAAGTTCATGTCTGTACAGAGAGAGGGATGGATTTATTCAGGAGGAAATACGATGCTGTGTTCTGCAGTGGTTGTTGTTACCCATACGGTCTGTCTAACCAACACTGCACTTCCATAACTCAGTAGAGATCAAATCCTGGAAACATTTTCACAACCACATTTTCTTCTATTCCATCCCTGACTTTATTTATTTACTAACTGGCAATTCTGTGAATACCACAGAAGATCTGCCGCAGGACAAAACTTTTGCTAGCTGATGACTTCAAAAGTTTGAAGACCTAAAATCATCATCGGCTGCAATTATAGATTTCTTTCCTGTGGTATGGCCTGTACAATCAGGTATGATTTGCCTCTGTTGTGAAGGTACTAATGACTGTTGGAAGGCAGGGTTACTAAACGAATCATTGCTCTGTTGTGGTAGAGCATATCCTGCATTATTAGAAAGCATGTTTAAAATAATTGCAAAATTGAAAGACAGAATTACCAGAAAACCACAATGTATTTCACCTAACTGAAAGTCTGTTTTCATCTCTTGCAGTTACTACAAAGGTATTCGTCAGATGGTGCCAGTCAGTGACCAAGACATGAATACCCATCTAGCAGAGATTTCTAGGGTAAGAATAAATTCCATTTTTTTGTCCTGAAGTTGGAGCCAAGTATAGCACTGTTTGTCTTCTCTTTCTGACTCAACAAGTGGGGTTTTTGTATGTGCAAACATCAAATGAGTTATTTCCTAAATCCCTGAAATACTGCTGTTTAGTGTAGTCATGCCTTTTAGCCTTTTGAAATGTTGATTATTGAACGGGACCAAGAATGCTTATCATCACTAATCTGAGTGATGTAGGTGCCAGAGCAAAGCGATCACATTTTTTTCACATCCATTGTGGAAAAATGATAGCGCTCTTGAATTGTGTTTTCTCTCCACAGCATATAGAGGATTTTAAGCATTGATCATAGTGATAACAAGTAATGACTGAATTCAGAGCCCTACCACAGCAAAAATTAGATTCCAGAAATGAAAGAGGAGGCGCATACGTTAAGTATAGCCTATTTTAGAGCTGTCTATCCGAGGGTAATACTTCTGCACGTGAGAAGCTCACCATGTGCTCACTCAGTGGCACTTTTTGTTTTTGCATTATAGGTTATTGGGGGTTACTTCTCATGGAGAAGGGCGGAGGGGGGTGGTTGCTAGCTGGGGACTCTGGCTGGAGACTGCTGGAGCAAAGACACTACAAAACCTGCTTCAGTCTTGAAAGAGCCTGTCCACTCTGCAGCTCAGCTTAGCTAGAGCAGGCTCGTACCTTCGAAGCACTCGATTTAACGTGGAGAACCAGGAGAGGCCCTCACCAGTCTTAAAAGATGTTGTTTAGCCTGGGCAAAGAGACAGTGTACTTACTGGCTGGTTTGCTCATTTGCTTAATTTAGTTGAAGAGTTCTAGTATAAGGAGGATGTTTGGGGAATTTTTCGTGGTTTGTTTATTTCAGTGCCCTTAGGACTAACATTTTGCAGATCAACATCCTCATGAGAGCATTTCTATTTTCAGTCATTCACTACAAAACTCATCTGCAGTGACAGTTCATTTTCCAGTTCACTTTATTTATTACACAAATTGAGATGGATATAAAATTAAAACATTTGGTGATTAAAAGTAAATTCAATAGAATATTTTAACATCAGCAGAATATGTTGATCTTTTCTATTGACATTATAAATTATGATAAAAATGAATACGGAAGGAATGATTAAACATTGCAAATTTTGACCAGCTCTAGAAATTACTTTTATAGAGCACAGAAAGATGGATGTTTCTCTGCTGCCTTTTCCTTAGGTAATTATTTATGCCAGTAGCAATACTTTGCAAGTCTTCATTTTCTTAACTAACTTAAAAGACTAAAGGCATAGCTAGAAACTTGCATCCTATACGTTTGAATGAAAAACATCTGTTTAGACAGGTAGAGCACGTTCACTAAATAAGTTAAATGTCAGGGGGAGGGAGGAAGAGGTAATGGAAGGGTTATTTCCTGCTTCATTCAAAGTCCTTTCACTCTCTCTCTCTCCCTCCCCCACCACCCCCCTTCCATCTTCATGATTCAGATGGCTTTTTCCAAACATACGTGTGCTTGTGATCTTGATGAGTTACACCTTTGCTATAGTGAGGTGTGAATAATTTCAAAGAGCTAAAAAGGAGCTGGAGAAAGGATTTCAAACAGCCATGACAGTGACAGAACTAACGCTTAATATCTCAACAATACCTAGACTGTACTGAGTAAATGCTTTCGTTATGCATACCCGTGCTGTTAGCAGATGTTTGAGCTGTAGTCTGTGGTTTGACGTTCAGAGTTCAAAATATTTTCCACCTCCAGTGTTAGAGTTGTGGGCAGGCTGGAAAAACACCAGTGGGAAAGTCTTGATCTAAAAATCACCAAGCAAAAGTTTTCTCACCCCTTTTTTCTGCCCCAACTGTCATTTAACAAAAGTTACATTTGTTAAGCTTGCATTTGAAAATCTTGTATATTGTGTCCAACAGTTGGCATGTGCCTAACTTTCAGCTGTCTGTGATCATATTTTGACACGTTTGCTGCCTGCTTGTGTTGTTTTAACAGGCACATACCGATTCCTTAAATACACTTGTGGCTCTACACCAACTCTACCAGTATACTAACAAATACTATGATGAGGTAAGTTGAAGCTTTTATTGTCATGTTTTATTGTCAGTGGTAAAACATTATGAAGGCTAACCTCAGTCTAAAGGAACAACTTCTGGAATTCCCTGGATAATCAGGTAAAAGCAATGCTGAGCAGAAAGTTCTAACTTTGCAGTTACACACCTTGCTTGGCAATTACACTGGTCAAGGGTATGTTCTTATAAATGAACAATTTCATTGTGGGCTATCTGGTTTTGGTAGTGATAGTTTAACAAGATCTGAAAGAGAAATAGATTTAAAAGTCATTTCTCTTCAGTACTACCATCTTAATTCCTAAGAATTCCTAAGAATTAGGACATAAGAATGTCACTAAGCAAAAAGTAGTCATCAGAGCTATATCAGTTTTCAAGCCAGTGTCTTTTTTGTTAGGAACAATCCATTAAACTTGTTTTGCTGGTAGGAATGGGGCCGTGCCTTTTTTATTAGTTAAGATGCGCTTAAAACTTCCATGCATGCTATTGTCCCTGTTTTGCCATGCCAAATGAAGTGGCTGCCCAAGGTAAACCAAAGTAGAGTAACTGTTGAATATAGCCTGATTCAAAAGGAGAGTCATAGATTCAATCCAAAACATTTCTTGGGTTTTTCACACCCTGTGGAAAGGCGGACAAAGAATATCCCAGCGTAGTTGGGCTGTGGCTATGGCTCTCCAAACTTAATCTGAAAACAAAAAGAGAGAAGGAAACTTTTATTCAAAGGTTTCCATGGAAATGAATGCCTCCAGAAAGCTCTCAGAATTAAATCAAAGCAAGTAAGAACAGATGCTGAATCAAAAAGGAGTACAGCACATGTGAGCTCTCTTCAGTTTGTCTTGCACCTCAGCACAGTTTGTGTTTTCACTTATATTTAGTACTAAAGGCAGTGAGTCTCATCCTCAGCTTCACTGCAGCTGCTTTACACAGGAGCAGCCAGCCTGTCGCAGCTTCTCAACAGATGTAAACAGGGAAAATCAAATCACCCTGAGAAGTCTTGCAACAAGGGTCAGTCGGGGAAGTGGCCAGAGGCTTCCCGATGGCGTTGGTTTCCTCGCCCCTCGTCCCCAGCGCTAACCAAGCTGGCTTTCAACGCCTTCCCGAACGTACCCAGGGCTTGACCTCTTACAGAAACACTCAGGGACCCTGGATGACAGATGAACTGTAAAGCCCTGATTCTTCCACACCCCTCTGTCCCTGCTTCCACTTGTGGGTTCACGTTTGGTGGCAGGCGCCGGTGGAGTCGCTGGTCTGTGGGACTTCATCAGTGGCAGGCCAGCAAAGCCCGGTGCGTAGCTGCAGCTCTTCCTTTCACGTACATCACTGTATGACAACAAGGTGTGTCTGATGAAAAGGCTGCTAATTCAGAGTTATGGAGATAATCTGTCAAGAACCATTCAATAAAATTAATCGAGCTTATTTCTTTTCCATGAAAATGTTTTAATTTGCATAAATTGGAACATTTTGCAGCTGCCCTTGTGTTTATTACTGACGCAGTGGTTCCCAGCATGCGCTGTACCTTCTGCATCTCTGCAGGGCTTGACAATGACTAAGTGGGTACATTCTAATTGTCCACATTTATATGAAGGATATATTCACCAGCAGAGATAATCATGAATTATTTAGCCTAGATTTGAGGAGTTACAGCTAGATGTAATTGTTTAAATTAAGGGAACAATATCAAATTAAATTAGGTCCAATTTAAATACCGCAATAAGTGTTTATTAACTTTGTCTTGTAGAAACATTTTCACGCTTTAAAAACAAATTCATTATAATAATTATTTCTAAACAAATTTGCTCCAGTGTTTGAAACTCAAATGCTATACCAGCCCTTCAAAGTGAAATTATTGGCTAGATTGACACTGTCTGCATTAATCTGCGTTGTCAATGATGTGCAAGGAGTAGTAAGAACCGCAGGTAGTGAGTGACAGGCAAACTCTATTTCTCCAGTTCTTGTACTTGCAAGTTTATATAGTATTTAAACAGAGCTAAAGGTTTCTGCTTGATTACAGTGTCTGACTTTTATTAATAAAGCCAGTTCTAGAGAAGCAACAGTTTTGCTGTGTAATACATTCTTCTAATGGAGAAATCTAATAGTTGGTGGAAAAGTTTCCCTAAAGGATGGTGGAAATGAAAACCTTTCGAAACCTTTGAAATTTGATCTTGAGAAGCCCTAAAAAACTCTATTTGAAGAAAAGCCTTCTCATAACAGTTGACCTTTTCTAGCTCTTGTTTTCAAATCCCTTGTGTCTTAGAGTCATACCTTCCTCTATACATGTTCCGTATAGCAGAGGCTGCGTGCAGGATGCTGGGGGGCTCCTCTGATGAGCTCTTTGCTTCCTGAGCTACGTGGTGCTGGGCCAGAGCCTCGGCATTTCTTGCAAGAGCCAAAGGGGAGCTGCCGGCAGCTCCCTGACACTGTGGCCAGTCTGTTTTCTTCATCGCGTTGCCTACAGACACAAGAGACCTCGCGTTGCCCTACCTTATGCTGTGCGTGGACCACCCAGGAGCTTCTCATAACCAAAGCTCATGGGGATGGGGCTTAATTCCTGCTGGTAAATGACCCTTAGCCTTGTAGGGTGCACTGTAAGTAAAAGCACTGTTTCTTAAATAGCTATAAAGACCTTTTTCCCCCTTCCTGCCCCATCTTGGAATGTAGTATTTCACAAGATAAAGTACTACCTATTAATTTGCTCAGATCCCAGCATAATGGGAAACATCACAGCAACTTAACTGAAGTAATGAAGATGATCACTTTTATTGCCTTCGTGTAAAAATAGAACATGGGGCCTACTAGATGGACTTTATCTTTGGTGCAGAGTGAATGCGAAAGATCCTTTACAACCAAAGTAGTATCAAACACTTGGTCCGGGAACTATGTCGTGTATTTTAAGCTAAATGATTCTAAACATTCTGTGTTTATTTCTTCCAGATTATAAATGCACTTGAAGAGGATCCAGCTGCACAAAAAATGCAGCTTGCCTTCCGTTTACAGCAAATAGCAGCTGCGTTAGAGAATAAAGTGACTGACCTTTGACTCAAAAGCCGCAATAAAGAAATCTGATCTGAAGATGTTCAAATTCATTCTTCCTGTTAAGGAAATAGTGTTCTATTTTTTAATGTATAATTACAACTTTAAATGAAAGATTTCATGTTTTTTTGATAGCAGAGGTGTAATGTAAAAAATTTTTACTGTAAATTATGCTTCTAATTAAAAGCTGTGTTGTGTGTAAATGAATCTTCTATGGGAAAGAGAGTCCTTTGGTTGGGGGCAGGGTGGGGGGTGGAAGAAGGAAAACCTATAGTTCATTTAATTGAGTAGAATTTGAGACGTCAGCATTTAGGAGTCATTATGCAAGTAAATTCAATACTATAGCATCCTTTCTACTTTAAGCAATATTTGTACTAGGGAAACAATAACATACTCAGAGACACATGCAATATCCCCTTTTATTTTGATAACTGGAAATTGACTTCCATATAGCTCTAAAACTTAGTCTATGCTGATAATGAACATCGTGAACAACGTGTCTGATTTCTCTGGAAGATCTGAGAATGGGATTTGCTACCACACACGGTTCTTAATTTAATTATTTATGTCCATGGTGATGCACAGTATTGCACCCACCACAGCTGGCTGCGACGGAAATGAGAGTAATGTCAATGTAAGAGGGTTCTACTGTTAAAGTCTCATTTGGTTCAGAAATCACTGCAAAGAAGGAATTAGTCCTTAAAACTTTACAACTCTTTGTTATTATTGTGAGTTTTATGATATATGCTAATGTGCCTTACTTGTACTAATTCTGTGAATCTGATGAATGGTTTTGTAAAAAGAAGCGGATCAGAAGAAGAAATATTTATGTGCTATTGAATGACTTTTGTGTGAAAAACATGACCAGCAGAATGCTTGTAATTAGCTGCTTGCCGAGAGTGTGCTGTTTAACATGATTTGATTATGTATAATATCTTATTTTAGAATGGTTCTGAGGATTTTTTATTTGAATCTTGGAACTGTCCTAGAAATACCATCACTTGTTTTTATTGTATTTGTGATGTAAAATACTAGTATGATATTGGAAAAATCATATACCCGTCTATTGAAAACCACTCAGTCAGTTTTGAGCCTTGGAATGCTGCATTTGACTGAATACACACCATAACCCATAGCAAAGACAATTGAAATAACTTGTCAGAAAGTGTGTGTTTACGATATAGGTGAGCTCCGTACAAATCAAAAAGTTAGGTACGTCTTCTTAAATTGCTGTATTGCACATCAGAGAACTTTATTCCTCTTTGTCTCGCAAGTTTTTGGCAGTAAAGTAGCATTTTAATGAAGCGCTGCCATCTGTACTCCTTCGTTCATCGTCCTGCCAAGCGCTCGGACTCTGCCGGTTCTCGGCAAGCTAACGCAGTGTCTGCTGCCCGCTCTCCCTGCCCGGTGGGTTGTCGTACAGTGACTTTTACTGTTTGTTGATATATTTTCCCCCCCGGCTTTTTGAAAATTTCCTAATATTTGTCAGTGGGTCTTTCCTTCTGTTTCCAAAAATCAAAAGCCTCGCCAGAACCAGTTTCCTGCCCGGGTAAGCTGGGAGGGGGTTTTTGGTTTGTTTTGTATTTGACTTCCCGCATTTGTGTATAATCGTTCCTGAACCTGCCTGGGCTGTAAGTTATTTTACCCTGTTTAGGACTGAGGTACATGACTTCTACATAAAGGTGCTTTGCAACTACTCCTTCAACAAAGGCATCCTAATTTCATGGCTAATCTGTTTCTTTGTCATTATTTGTAAATCCTGCCAATTGTAAATCAAATACAATGTTGTTTTTTTCCACCAAGTGTCACGGGATCTTTACTTGAAATTGGGCGGTGGGTGTTGAAAGGGGTTTGTAATGCTTCCTCCAGGGGTGATAGCGCAGCAGCGTCCGTCAGTCTGCGGTTGGTAATGGAGGAGCACAGCGCATCCTGCAGATGGTATGCCTGACATCATGCCCTCTTTATGGGCATTTGCTCTGAAAAATGAGAGTACTCCTGAGAAGAGAGGATGTATTGCAGCATCCCGTAGCGAGGTGGTCTTGCCTGAGGAAAATCCGTCTTGGGACCTGAAAGCCAATTAAAATAGAGGCTCAGCAGCGGCTCAGAAAGCCCTGCTTGAGCAAGTAGGGCTTTCAGAGGGAACATTACGTGTCCCCCACCATCAGTGACTTGATGCAGAGCAGCTGCGGGCGATTGTAAGCTGCTGAGGGCTGCGGCAATGCTGTAGCAGGATCTTTCTTACCTGTTAGACAAGCATGTGTGTCTGCTGGCGTGTGCAAGTTGGTGGGGGATCCACTGGTCACTCTTTGGTGCCCTTTTTTTACATCCTGGGATATTCGCAGGCTTCCGGCGCTGGAGTGCTGTCTGCCAGGGAACGTGGAGGCAGATAACCGTGAGCAGCTGCAGCTACAAAGGAGACCTGATGCCAGTTCTTTGGTTTCTCTAAGTCTCCTCTCCTGAAAGCACAGAGTTGGAATTTGAATTGAAGAACTGAGCTGGTTTATTTTATTCTTCCTGCTTTTGGCTAAGGTCCTCCAATGCTTCTTTTCCACTCTGATGCTCTGTTTTGTCCAGGCCTAGTTTTTGGCTTCAGTTTTCCCTACGTTTTAGCAATCTGATTCTTAAAGGCTTCATGCTCCTCCTTTGGTTTCTGCTGCTCCTGCCATCTGGTTCATCTGCAAGATAAAAGAAAAAAGCTCACTGGGGGTGTCCCTCCTTTTCATCCCCTCTGCAGTCCCTCTAAGGGGCACTTCTTTGAGCACAAGAACCTTCTCTCTGCATAATAGGAGAGTGGCAGCCGTGAACAAAACTCCCGTGCTTGGACATCTCCCCACCATCGTTCAGGGGTGGGTGCAGGCTGTTGACCACCACCACCAGGTGTGAATCCCACTCCTGACTTCAGCCTCTCCAAAGGGTTTGCTTGTCTCCTCACGAGCAAACAAGCAAGTAGATATCTCAGATGATGGGACAAGGTCCTTGCCCCTACTTGCCTAATACGGAGTAACTCACCCAACTGAACAGGAATTTGGAGTTTTTTGTCTGTGGCCAGGAATTTACTCTATTCCTTAGCACCAGGTTTCCCTCTGACACCTTACTGGATCTTTTTGCCGCTCTCTATATGCTATAGATTTATAAGCAAGTGGTTATGGCTGGAGGGGACCTTGGCTAGCTTGCGTACGTGAGGCGTAGTGCTTCCTCAAGACGGTTTCTCTATTCAGTCTGTTCCAGCCATCCTTGGGCTTCCCCCTTCTGCAGGCTGCTGTGTTGGACACATGTTTCTCAGCCTGCTCAGTCTGAGCTGTGTTTACACAGTCTCTAAAGCTGGCCTTTCTGGCAACATTTTGAAGACCAGCAGAGCCATCACTATAAACAAATATACAGGGAATTCAGAAACTCAAACTGGAATTCATAAATTCATGAATTCCCAAACTGTCGTAACATGGGAGGATTTTTAGGGGGATGCATAGACTTAGAATGTCTCTAAGCTTGAAATTCAGCTGTCCTGGACTTAGCAGCACTGACGAGATTTTGTAGCCAGTCCTTTACTGTTCCAGGTTCTCAAGCCTTGTTAGTAACACAAACATTTTCAACCATAGTATGCCTTGGTAGTGTGTCCCTGCATGGCCTAAAAAAAAAATCTTTGAATGCTATCAGGAAACCCCTCTTTCACATGCTTCGTGTGGCTGCAACACCTCGATTTACCCTGATAAATTAAGGTTCTAGTCAGATTTCCCATTTGCACCTAAGCAGGTGGTGTAACAGTTCTCTGAGGACTTCCTCTCTAAAGAATTTGATCTTGAGCAAAGACTGACTTCTTTTATGACTTTTTCCAATTCTGTTGTATTCTCTTAGAAAAAGCTTATGGGGGAAGCTGTCTGGGGTTTTTTTTTCTTCCTCTGTGTAGAGATAATCTGTCAGAGCAATGAGACAGTCAACTCCAGAAGTTTAATGGAGGATGTCTGGCTGCCATTTTTTTTACCAACCTCTGACCCAAGTCCTGTGCTATTCTGCTTTGCACTCAGAGGGGTTGAAATTTGGCACTTTGAGTCACTAGAGTTGTTGCACTGGAAATCTCAGCACCACGGACCTTGTGACTTGCTTTCATCCCTCATTCCCAGCTCAAGGCAGTCAAGCTCAGTGCCTGAAGCTTTCCAGGTTCTCCATCACACAAGCTCCTCTCTTTCCAGAGGTCTGCTTTGCCAGATCTGCCTGGAGCATGGTGTTCCCTGGAGAAGGAGTGACAGCAGCATACAAGCTAAAATTACCAATAATTCTGTTTTCTGAGGCTCTGTGCTTACCTAGTCTCTGTTTCTGTCTTTTTTTATTTTGAGAAACCCTCCTTCAGTTGATGAATGATGAATTGGAAAGGTGGAAATGTAAACTAGAGTTGGTCTTTCAGCCTTCCTCTTTTGTTAACCTTTGTCTTGATGTGGCCTAAAAATTATGGTGGAAGTCTTGGTGTTTGACAATTCCTGCAGAAGAGAAGGGAAAGAGACTTTCAGATCCACAGTTATCAGGAAGTTTTTAAGGGTTTTGTTTTCTTTCAAATCGTGTCCTCTTATGGCTCAGTGGCAAGGAGCATTTCTCCATCCATTAAAGAAGAAAGTGGCTTCTCCTCTGCAGGCTTGTAATAACTATCCATGCTATGTAAGAAAGATCACTGCTGTTGTACCAGTCCTTCAGGGCCGACTTTTGTCTTGCCGGTGCATACTGCTTGCTGCCGCGTCGTTCGCAAAGAGGACAAATCCTACCATCATTCATAGCCAGGCAATCAAAAGCTATTTCATTTACCCATGTATTTCTGTTTCCTTGCTGCTTTTCAGATAATTGCCATTTGAACCAGAAGAGTTTGAGTGCTTTCCTTCTTTTTTTAAGCTTTTAAAGCACCTATGTGTCTTAACAGATTGAACACTTCAGAAAGAAACTATTTCTTCAGTGGGACAGAGGACAATAGCTCTCGTACAGCTGTATATGGCTCGTCTTAAAAGGAAATAAAAATCCCGCCATGAATCACACACTGTGTTTTTGAAATCCTTTATTCAGTGCTCTAATTCTGAACAATGTTTTTGGCTTATTTAATTCTCCTCAAAATTGAATGTGGAACAAAACTCTCTTTTTTTCTTTTAATCTACTGTAATAAGACAGGAGTGAAATGAAAAATGTATTCCTTTGATACCCTTAATCTTTCCTCTCCTGTGGCTATGCTCCTATTCAGTAAGAGATCATACTTGCTAGTTGCAGAGCCTGGACACCAATCCATGGGATATAAAATAAGCCAAAATCCATGCTTCCTGCAGCTGCATCTGGGTCCATGGCAATGCTCACAGTTGTAAAACTGCCTCCAGGATGTTATTTGGAATCTGATTATTGTGGGTCTGTCTGGTTTCCTTGTCCTCCTTCATGCGATCCTTCTTCGTGTGGATTTTCACCTTGTGTTTTGGTGGCACTTGCTGGACCACAACGCTACATTCCTCTGGAAGCCCAAGGAAGGAAACAATTGCTGTCTGGATTAGTCATGCACTTTTCATCCCCAAAGGGCCCTGTGGGCAGTCAGGCCCTCCCAGGCTCAGCTCACTGGAAAATGACAGAAGTGGATTTTTTTTATGCTAGAGCAGACAGCCTTACTGAAATATAAAACATTTCCATCTGTCTAAACTAAGTCGTGTTTGTTTTCTTAATAAAACCCTACTGGCTACATACAATGCTATTCACATCTGATGTATGAACAGCCCTTCTGAGTTGATCTAAGTGCTACCTAAAGTCTGCAGCACCCTCGCCCCTACAGCGGTGGCTGCGCTATGCTAGCCCCAAACTAGAAAGCAAAGAGGATAACGTCATTTAGCCTTTAGATGAGGCTAAATACCCACATCTCATTTGCTTGATGCAGGTGTTCAGCCTCTTTGCTGCTTTTAGTGGACTGAAGTTTGTCTTGTGAGGCTGCTATATGGTTGTGATATCCAGAAGTCCCATAATGAAGCCTTAAAGTCCAACTAGGGGAACAGAAAGACCACCATCAGTTTCAGCAGCAGCAGGTCCAGCATCCTTCATTCTGCTCAGCCACCAATATGTATTCCACTCTTTATTTTAACACGGACTTATTTTGCTTTACTTGTGCACTTGAAGCATTTGCAATCCTCTGTATTCTGGCACATTACTGCTCGAGATGAGATCATTCATCTGGGTTTTGTGCTATTTTGGAGCTACAGGTTTGGTATTTAATAGGGTCATACCCTGGCGCACTTACTCCTCTTACAATAATACTCAATAGAGAGCTGTGTCGAATTATCTTTTTGCTCGCTGTGCATGAAGATTCATATGCTGATTGCTTTGACCTGGCTATCTGTAGTAAGAGGCTGTAAGTGTCCAAGTGCTATTATAGCTTTTGATTTAGGTTATGGTTGTGATTTTATCTTTCTTCCGAGTGAAAGGAAGATTAGAAACGTTTTGTTTACCATTTAAGTGGAAAATGTTAATAGTTTACCTGCATCTCTGAGAGCAAAGAGGGGAAAAGGGAGATGATGTCCTTTCCCTATGAGGTGGTTTTGGACTAGTCTTTTCTGAAGTTAACCAAAACAGTGGCAACAAAGACCACTTCAGCACTGCTGTAACTCACAGACTTAAGTTTCTTTGTGGTTAATCATTCATGTGAATTAGCAGGGCAAGTTTTTTAATACAGAGATTGAATGTAATTTCAATTTGTGCTGTCCATCATTGTCTCTCTTTATCAAGTTTTTGACATGACAGCATACACAATGTCTCTAAGATTAGATTCTGGCTTTAAATATTTAGAGTCTGAATCACATCTATTTGTACTTCATTTCAAGGTTGAAGTAATGTGGCAGGACAGACATTCTGCAGTAGTTAAAAGTCACAAATCAAAGGAGTGCTGAATTATTCATTTTAAAGTTTTAAGCAATTTCTCTTTGTGGGCCTGCATGCATGGACTGCTTGGAGTAAACTGCAGGATTACCAGCTGGGCGGCGAGGCTCTGCCCTGCGCGCGGTCCCCTCATGCTGGTCTGCCAGCCGTGGCCATTGCCCTGCTTGCTGGGCCAGGTAAGGTTTGCTTAGCTGCTGTGGTTATCTGGGGAACTGATTGAGCCTAACAAATTCCAGGCTGGGCTTTGATTAGCTCCTTTTTAACTCAAACTGCTCTCTGATCGGTGATTTCAGAGTCTCATCAGAAGATGATGGTCCACTACTGATGACCAACTTGCATGTCTGCAGCCAAAACGAGGGGATCGAGTGCTCCCTCCGTAAGTTTGCAGATGAAACCAAGTTGGGCGGGAGTGTTGATCTGCTGGAGGGTAGGAGGGCTCTGCAGAGCGATCTGGACAGGCTGGATCGATGGGCAGAGGTCAACTGCATGACTTTTAATAAGGCCAAGTGCTGGGTCCTGCACTTGGGTCACAACAACCCCATGCAACACTACAGGCTTGGGGAGGAGTGGCTGGAGAGCTGCCTGGTGGAAAAGGACCTGGGGGTGCTGGTTGACAGCTGGCTGAACATGAGCCAGCAGTGTGCCCAGGTGGCCAAGAAGGCCAACAGCATCCTGGCCTCTATTAGAAATAATGTGGCCAGCAGGAGCAGGGAAGTGATTGTGCCCCTGTACTCGGCACTGGTGAGGCCACACCTTGAATCCTGTGTTCAGTTTTGGGCCCCTCACTACAAGAAGGATGTTGAGGTGCTGGAGCATGTCCAGAGAAGGGCAACAAAGCTGGTGAGGGGTCTGGAGCACAAGTCTTATGAGGAGCGGCTGAGGGAACTGGGGTTGCTTAGTCTGAAGAAAAAGAAGCTGAGGGGAGACCTTACCACTCTCTACATCTACCTGAAAGGAGGTTTGTAGCAAAGCAGTTGTCAGACTCTCTCCCCAAGTAACAAGTGATAGAACAAGAAGAAACAGCCTCAAGTTGCACCAGGGGAGGTTTAGATTGCATATTAGGAAAAATTCCTTCACCAAAAGGGTTATCAAGCATTGGAACAGGCTGCCCAGGGAAGTGGTTGAGTCACCATCCCTGGAGGTATTTAAAAGACATGTAGATGTGCTGCTTAGGGACATGGTTTAGTGGTGGACTTGGCGATGCTAGGTTAGCAGTTGGACCTGATGATCTTAAAGGTCTTTTCCAACCTAAACGATTCTATGATTCAAGAGCTTTCTGTTAACCATCTGCTGGGAAGGGATGCTACTCTTCGTCTCTCTCCAGCACATGACAAACCCAAGGACAGATGAGTTCACTGCAATGTGTGATCCATAGAGCCAGGGAGCTAATCAGATCACTGAGCCTTGCCAAGCTTTGAGGGAGGAGATGGCTGCCCTCAAGACCAGAAAGAGCTTCTCTGAGCAATGGCTGCTGGAAGAGTAAACCCCAGGACTGCTTGCCCCAGTTGGGACCACTGTGAATGTATCATTTTCTGCCTTGCTGACATGCAGGAAGCCAAAAGGCCAGCTAACTCTCAGGTGGGGCAGTCGTTAGATGTCGAACTCGGACAGTGCCTCCAAGATCTCCATCCTCTTACCATTGCCAAGGATCTGAGCCTAACATGAACTGCACCAGGGCATGGTGCAGGAAGCATTGCTCAACCAAGTCATTGCTCAACCAAGTCATTGCTCAACCAACACTGAAACAGCAAAACTGCATCTGTATGGCTGGCCATGCACATGGAACAATAAGCAGACCTTGGTCAAGTGTGGTCCAGCTGTCTATGTCCAGTGCTGTGGCAGCAGAGCTGGCACCAAGAGTCACTGCCATGTCCAGGCACCCATCATGATGTTCTCAGCTCCTGGGTATGGGTCTAGAGACAGGAGTGGCTTACAGGGCTAATTGTTAGGAGCACCTAAATTAAACATAGCTTGTTGAAATTCTAGTTTGGAGTATAGAAAGTCAGAGCAATGCTAAGAGGAATAAAGAAACATCAAAGGTCAAAATTAACTCTGAACTCCGGAAGTATAAAGACAACCTAATCTAAAAAGCATCTTAGAAACATAATCCAGTTCACACCTACTCTTCACAGCTACCAGCAGCTCTAAGAAACACCAGCCTGTATGTCGACAGCTGTGTTAGAAAGTCTGTAGTGCATGAACAGATCATCCGTAAAGTATCTGCACTTTTATAGCTCTGACTATTGTGGTGCTCCTGCAGAAACACTGAACAGGCACATGTTTTATGGAAATACAAGTTTCCTGCCCCCTTTTTCTTTCTCCTTAGAGCTATGAGACCTTTTTACCTTCATTGATGAATGGCTGCACCACAGAGCTAAGTCACGTTCACAGCCAAATTGTGCTCCACAAGAGCTGAATTTCATAGGTATTTTTTCCCAAACTTCACAGTGACTCTCCTTCTTTGCTCACAAGTTTCTCCACAGAGGCTGATGTAGATAGATCTGTTATTCTAGCAAAGTATAATAGCGCTCTGTTATGGGCTATCTATATGCACAAAAAAGGAGGTTGACGCAGGTGGCCAAGGTAGGGAGAGAAGGGAACCAAGCGGATCATATGTCATGTTGACACCATTGTCCTAGTGCCTGCTCTGCAGAATGAGGGCTGGCATGCCGTGGGCCTGGCCATTAGGCATTATGATTACCGTGTGGAATCATTCCTGCCTTCATCCAAAAATCTTGAAATGGTTTACAAACATTAATTAAGCCCTGTGAGGTGGCATCCTGTTTCTGCTCATGCAATAAAAAAAACCTCAAAACCCACTCGCCTAAGGTTAGAGAACATGCTAATGGCACAGCTGGGAATAAAACTTAAGATTCCAGTTCCTTGGCCCCCGACTCTAACCTGCCGGCAGCATGCCACTTACAGAAGAATGAAAATTGATCCAGATAAATTGCTATCTCCAAGCTGACAATTTTTCCATGGCTTCATAGAGAAAAAAATTCAGACACAAGGTTGGGAAAATAAAAAACCGCCTGACAAGTGTGATCTGTTTTCAAAATCTATCATTAAAGAAAAATTCCTGCCTGCACTTAAATATATACAGCTTTTTGTTCAAAAGAAGTTTGGCCAAGTTGCAGTCTGCAAACTACAGACATTCAGCATCTATGAAGGGCATATGCGAGGCCAGGTTTTTAGTGTTTCTTAGCATATAGTCTGACCCATCCTATGAATGTGGGCAGAATATAATTCTACCAGTCCTGTAACAAGTTTGAGAGTGTAACTTTGGCACCATCTACAATTGCCTAAAATGCCCTGTGGTGGGTTGACCTTGGCTAGATGCCAGGTGCCCACCAAGTTACTCTCTCACTCACCTCCTCAGCTGGACAGGGGAGAGAAAAATATAATGAGAAGCTTGTGGGTCAACATAAGGACAGGGAGAGATCAGTCAGCTGTTACTGTCATGGGCCAGACTCAACTCAGGGAGATTCAACTGCAGACAGCACCAAGTTGGGCGGGAGTGTTGATCTGCTGGAGGGTAGGAGGGCTCTGCAGAGCGATCTGGACAGGCTGGATCGATGGGCAGAGGTCAACTGCATGACTTTTAGTAAGGCCAAGTGCTGGGTCCTGCACTTGGGTCCCAACAACCCCATGCAACGCTACAGACTTGGGGAGGAGTGGCTGGAGAGCTGCCCAGCGGAAAGGGACCTGGGGGTGCTGGTTGACAGCCGGCTGAACATGAGCCGGCAGTGTGCCCAGGTGGCCAAGAAGGCCAACAGCATCCTGGCCTCTATTAGAAATAGTGTGGCCAGCAGGAGCAGGGAAGTGATTGTGTCCCTGTACTCGGCACTGGTGAGGCCGCAGCTTGAATCCTGTGTTCAGTTTTGGGCACCTCACTACAAGGACATTGAGGTGCTGGAGCATGTCCAGAGAAGGGCAACAAAGCTGGTGAGGGGTCTGGAGCACAAGTCTTATGAGGAGTGGCTGAGGGAACTGGGGTTGTTCAGTCTGGAGAAGGGGAGGCTGAGGGGAGGCCTTATGGCTCTCTACAACTACCTGAAAGGGGGTTGTGGTGAGGTGGATGTTGGTCTCTTCTCCCAAGTAACTAGAGACAGAATGAGAAGAAATGGCCTCAAGTTGTGCCAGGGGAGGTTTAGACTGGATATTAGGAAAAATTTCTTTACTGAGAGAGTGGCGAGTATTGGAACAGGCTTCCCAGGGAGATGGTGGAGCCACTATCACGGGAGGTGTTCAAAAAATATGTAGACGTGGCGCTTCAGGACATGGTTTAGTGGGCATGGTGGTGTTGGGTTGATGGTTGGACTTGATCTTAGAGGTCTTTTCCAACCTTAATGATTCTGTGGTTCTGTGCAATTAGTTTAATTTATTGCCTATCAAAATCAGAGTAGGATAGCAAGAAAGAAAACCGAATCTTAAAACACCTTCCCCCCACCCTTCCCTTCTTCCCGGGCTCAACTTCACCCCCAATTTTCTCTACCTCCTCCCCTCCAGCAGCACAGGGGGACGGGGAATGGGGGTTGTGGTCAGTTCCTCAGACGTTGTCTCTGCTGCTCCTTCCTCCTCAGGGGCAGGACTCCTCACACTCTTCCCCTGCTCCAGCATGGGGTCCCTCCCACGGGAGACTGTCCTCCACGAATTTCTCTAATGTGAGTCCTTCCCACAGGCTGCAGTTCTTCACGAACTGCTCCAGACTGGGTCCCCCCATGGGTGCCGTCCTTCAGGAACAGGCTGCTCCAGCCTGGGTCCCCATGGGGTCACAAGTCCTGCCAGCAACCCTGCTCCAGCCGGGGCTCCTCTCTCTCCCCACGGGGCCACAGGCCCTGCCAGGAGCCGGCTCCAGCGTGGGCCTCCCACGGGGTCACAGCCTCCTTCAGGCATCCCCCTGCTCCGGCGTGGGGCCCTCCCCGGGTGCGGGTGGAGATCTGCTCCCCCGTGGAGCTCCATGGCTGCAGGGGCACAGCCGGCCTCCCCGTGGGCTTCCCCAGGGGCTGCCGGGGAACCTCTGCTCCGGTGCCTTGAGCCCCTCCTGCCCCTCCTTCACTGATCTTGATGTCTGTAAAGTTGTTTTCACACATTCTCACTCCTCTGTCTGTCTGCAAATACTGTGTGTTGGGTTTTTTTCCCCCCTTCTTAACTATGTTATACCAGAGGTGCTACTGACGGGCTCGGCCTTGGCCAGTGATGAGTCCGTCTCGGAGCCAGCTGGCGTTGGGTCTATCAGACACACAGGAAACTTTTTGCAACTTCTCACAGAAGCCACCCCTGAAAGCCCCCCGCTACCAAAACCTTGCCACGCAAACCCAATGCATGCCCTCACAGACGTGGACATACACGTCTCGGTGATGTGTGTACTCCCAGGGGACGGACAGCTGGGCACGGTCACGGTCACCTGTGGCGAAGAGCTTGGTGCCGCCTGAGGACAAGGGCAGCTCGTCCCTGGCCGTACCCACAGCCCCACTGCAGGGCTGTGGCTGCCCTGTTCTCCCCACTAAGGGGATGTGTAAGCAGACCAGGTGTCCCTGCCCGCACCACTGGAGTCACACCTCGCTCCTGTGGTAAGGATCCCTCCACCCGCCCCACCAAGCGCACAGCGCTGCGTAAGCAGGTCCTTACAAGCAGGGGTCCTGCCTGTGGCCCGGCCGTGAGCGAAACCCTGCGGGACACGCGGCGCCATCTCAGGAAGAGAGCAAAGGGCTGCACTGTCCCCCGTCCCCATCCCCCCCACCGGGTTCAGGTGCCACAGGGCTGGCGTCAGAGGGAGGCCGCCAGCTCCAGCGTGCACCGCCCTGACAAAACTCATGGCCGCACACCGCAGCCAGGCCTGAGCACTGCCGTGCTCCGGGACGTGGTGGCAGGGGAATCTGTGCTCCCTCTCCCCCACGGTCCCTGCCCCACAAGCCACCCGCCTGCACTGGGGTAGACGTGCCCAGGCAGCAAGGGCGGCCTTGCCCTGGCTCACAGCACCAAGCTGGCCTTTCTCAAGCTGGGCTAAACAATTCCGAGGTGCGAACCTGGTTATGATCCGGCAAAGTGTCTCCACGCGGACACGATGACAGGAATGAGTTGTCTCGGTGAAGCTGACTGGTCCTTCTGGTTTTGGCTTGGGGGATGGAGTCGCCATCTCTGGAAGTGTTCAAAAAACATGTGGATGTGGTGCTTCAAGACATGGTTTAGGGAACATGGTGGCGCTGGATTAATGGTTGGACTTGATCATCTTAAAGGTCCTTTCCAACCTAGTGATTCTGTGATTCTGTGATTTTTGGGAGGAGAAAGCATTTGGTTGAGCTGGGTGAAATATAAGATATTAGAAGAAAAGCAATACAACTGATACAAAGAATTATATGGTATTTTAAAGATTTTCCCCCCCCTTTAAGTAATATAAAATGTCATTTAACATGGGCAAGGAAATTTGATTTTACAGATACATAAATATATATGTAACTATATAGGAGAGCAGGGACCGTTGTATAATTGTAGTTAACACCGCGTGTCTTTAATAAAACTTTCCTGTGGAAAACTCTCAGGGATTTTTAATCCAGGCAGCTAACCATAAAGTTTTCCCCATAATGGTAAATTATCACAATTTTGGCCAAGGCTTAACATTCCTGAGTTTTGCTCTCTGCTTTGAATTCGACTGTGATGATCAATATTAATAGTCCCTGATCAGATATGGTCACTGCAAAAGCAAGACGAAATCCTCTTTGCCTCTAAATTTTACTGCAAATGTGAACATTTATCAACACTTATTCAAGACATAAATGAGAAAGAGAACAGCTATATCACGAAAGAGCTTAGTTAAAATTTAATGTCCGTGCCACGCATCTAGAATATTTTCCAGAAGCAAATGTAGACTTAGCGTTATTGCAGGAAAGATGGTAAAATCTGTGAATATTTGTCATCAACATAAACCCCGTCCACTCCTAACTGTCCTGGACAGTAAGAAAGTATAATTTTTTATTTATGGATCACAGCTGTTTTACACTAGCTCTCAGACATACTCGCATGACAGTCTGTCCGTCTCCAGCTGTTTAGAACATAAAGATTTCCTAAACATCATTTACAAGTAACAACAATATACCCCAAAAGAGCCAAAACACTCAGCCCCTTGGGTGCTGTCAGCCATACTGTACCGGCACACCTTCTGCTCGGCTGGTGCGTTTTGCTGCACACCCGGCGTGAAGAGGCTGCCGCGCCGTGTTTAGGCTCACCAGGACGGGTCACTCTCTGTACACCTGGGCTTTCACTTCCCAGCCCAACTTTTGTGTTGAACTAAAGTTTGCCTCCATCGTTTTGACAGGAATTACCTCAAAATCTTTTGCTCATGCTCGTTGGTGGGAGACATAAATGTATCTGCAAGGCAAGGCAGAAAAGGCATTTGCCGAAAAGAGCTGGCAAGTCCGGGGGGAATCTTTCAACAAAACACTGGTTAAAAGCAGCAGCTTAGCTGTCTGAATATAAAGTGGTCTTGAAGAGAGGTGAGTCATTTTTCAAACAGCACAACAGAGCTACCAGGGGCAGAAAGAAAAAGGAAACGTGGATTTTTAAAGCAGATACGACTCAAGTTGAACACATTCATCATTGGAATCAGTACAAGGAGCTTGCTGCACTAACGACACTTCAGAGCTGGGGCACGTCCTGTTTCTCATCTTCTCTCCTCAGGGATGATTTACTACAAGAGGATGATTTTGTCTAGTCACATACCCACCAGGCCAGCGGCTCTCTGGGGCATCTCAGGTGCCCCATCCCTATTTCTCAGTGCACCTCACACACCCACTCCTTTGTACTCTCTGTGCAGGCCACCATGTTGGTGCATGGAGCCAGTGACATGAGAGAAGAATGACTGCCTGTGGTAGGAAACAGCTCCAAATCCACTAGCTATTTCCTCCAGTTCTATGCCATGGCTGTGGTGAAAGCAAAAATCTCCTCCTCCTCTTTCTTCAACATAGAGCCCCTGAAGACCAGACAAGAGATGGGCACCTGGGGGCTGGACTGCCGCTGCTCCCCAACAGCCCAGCACCCATCTTCTTCACCACTTGCCCTAGCACAAATGTGTGTCCACAGCCCCTCACTGTCAGCAGGTAAAAAAGAGAGCTTAAAACCCAGAGACGACAACTCCCGTGTTTGACACAGGTTTGCCCGAACAGCGTATTCAATCATTAGTGTCCCAGGAGGTAGAGATGTCGTTACGGTGGCCAGTTTGACCAACGACTCCTGGGACGAGGGGAAAAAAAGGAAAGAGAAAAGTGTGAAATAGAAGTTTGTCAGTATTTACTCTCTCAGCCCTAAACCTTGCAATGTCCTCCATTTTTTCTAGGTGTTCTCTAAAACTGTAAGGGCTCACTTCTCAGCTCTAACAACCCGGAGCTTTAAGAAAACACAAAATATCCTGAGGTTTAGGATGCAATCCAAGAAGGTGGTGACAAGCCTGATCTCCAGCTCAGAGGAGCAAAATGGTGTCACTTGTTGCTCTCCCCTTTGCTTTCTTATGTCCCCTTCTAAGTCAGGAGAAGACAGGTTTTGCCATGGACTGCCACACTAAAGCAAGTCCAGAAACCATGAAGCTTGCAGGCACTGTTTCTTTCTGTCAGTGTTTCCATTTGAAAGCAATAAAAATAGACAACAGATCTCAAGTGAGCACAAATTCCTGCACTGTCTTATACCCTAAAATCACCAGGTTCTCTTTCAGGCACTTTCTCCCAAGGTTAATCACTTCATCAGCTCTATTTGCGGAATATTACCATGGTTTCTAGCAAAACCTTGTACCCTTTCACTGAACTTTTGGGGGTGAGTTTTTCTAGCATTATTTATTGTGACTTCTCCCTTGTTGCCTCAACAGTTTCTCTCCAATAACAGCCCTCATCTTTTTCTCCCACCCATCTCATCAACCCATGTCATCTCCCATCTCATCAACTCTCCCACCCAATCACCCTACACAGCCCACCTACTATCACACAAAGTCTATTTACTTCCTGCACCCTTATAGCCTTATGCCTCTTGGACCTACTAGCCACCACCCATTCCATGGGATCATGGGATAATTCAGCTTGGAAAGGACTTCAGGAAGGGATTAGACCTCTCTACTTAGAAGTTGATGGACCTCACCTAGAGTACTGTGCCCAGTCTGTCTGTCCCAACCAGTGCAAGAAAGTCATCTATCAACTGAAACATGTTCAGTGTATGGCCATGGCAACAGTTGAGTGATGGAGCACTTGCCCTGGGAGGGGAGGCTGAGGGAGATGGGCTTGGCCAGTCTTGGCTTCAGGCAGACCCAACAGCAGCTCCCCACTACCTAAGGGGAGGTCATCAGCAACACAGAGACAGGCTCTTCATAGTGGGGCATGGCAGGAGGACAAAAGACAACAGGCATGGGCAAACACCCATTTCATGAACTCCTAGGTTGAGCCTGTGGCCAGAGGAACACATGTCATCTCGCTTGGGTGGCACTCCCTGGCCTGCACTATTTAGAAAATCAAAATATTTCTTTTTAAGTCTACAAATCTATACCTATTAATGTAAAAATATCTGTTACTAACATAGTACATCAGTCATATGAAATCCTCCCCTTCCCAGCCAGTAACAGCATCAAAGACTTATTTCCGCTGTTATTAGGTATATTGTTTACAATAGCACAGAAGACCACAGAGAGAGTTAAAAAGATATTTGCCATCTCTCATTAGCAATGTCAACACTGTCTCTTGGGTAAAAGAACCTTTGGGTAAAAGGGTAAAATCTTCCATCTGGAAGGTTTGAAAGTCTCTCTGAGTTTTTGTTCCTTAAAGTCTTTGGTGTCGGATTCCTGTGTTGGGCAGGAGGGTTGTCTCTACATCAGTTTCTCTTACCAGAGGCAGGATCTGTTTTGTGAGTTTTGTTTTCCTCTCTTTTGCAAAGGGGCAGTTACAAGTCATTTGCTCTATGTTGTTTATAATTTTCTGTTCTTTCAGAATTATTTTCAAAGCACTCTGATTTTCTTTTCAGCTGTGAAAGAATAATCCAAGATGAAACATGTTATTCTTTGAAATTAACTCACTCACTAGAGCTGGTTTCCCTATAAATTTTGCTGAAGTGGATGATTAAGAACTCCTCTCTTCAAATAATGTTTCATGCAATACAGCTGTAATGAGACTACAGTCTGATTATTTAAAACGATGACTATTTTTATTAACTGCAAAATCACTTCTGGCATGCTCTGTATTTAATACTTAATGAGACTTTGAAATCACAATAGTGGTTTCACACGTGGTTAAGGATGTAACTCCAAAGGCTGGTTACTTCAGTCCTCAAAGTTGACTCTGGCTTTCATGTTCCTCAAGGCACCAATTAAATCTGAAGGACAAGCTTTACCAAGAACCTGAACTTGGAGTTAGATTCCATATACTCCCTACTTTCATGCCCTGCGCAGAGCAGATGCAGGGTTATTTGGTCCTACTGGATTTATGATGTCCTTTGAAGAGCAAAAAGCCTACTTTGAATGGCAGTGATCTACACACATCTGCAAGTGGATGAGACAAAAAAAGGAATATAACAAATAAATAAATAAAATGAAGACTGTGAAGAAATAATAAAGAATATATAAGGTTAAATGCTTCAGTAGATACATGTTCTGTATACCAAAGTCAATGAAAATGAGGTTCTAAAAAGTCTTCGTCCCTCGCCAGCACGAGGCAAAAGCACAGCACTCACGAGAAGTTCCTAACCCACAAAGTTATCCTCCAGCAATGGGCAAGCTTCACCCTCAGGGCAAGCCAGCAGAAACAGGTTAGAGGGATCCAGAATGATACCCCCAGGGAACTCTGTAAAGAACAGCCCTCTTGGGAGACGTACATGAGAACTGGTGCAGCTGTGGGACTCGTGTTCCTTCAGGACTTTTGAAGCTCAGGAGTTTTTTAGACATAGCCATTGATAAGTTCCACTAAGAGACATTTTGCTTCTATATTTCCCTAGCAGATATCTGAATTGAAGACACATGGTAGCTGCTGGGTCTTCTCCAACAAACTGATGTTATGTTGCAACTATTTGTGACATCTTCTCCTTTCTCTGAGGTAAAATAGTTATTCAGTTATGTACTACTATGAATTGTTACAAAGGACCCCTAGGACAAGCACCTGAGTGGTCTAGGATCTGAAGACAGGTAACTCATTTCAGTACAGTCAGATGTCCCTACAGAGATGAATCATTAAATGGCACTAGTTTGAACCTGCGTACACCATGGAACCATGCCCAATCCACCCTGTCCTACTTGTCGGTGCTACTTACTCTCTCTCGTTACTACACCAAGCTAGTTATGCCACCTTCAGTGCTGGGCTTGCTGTGGCAATAGGCTGTGAAATACAGTCTAGACAAAGCCATGTGTGCTATTGTACAAGGTGGATATGCCCAGAAGCATTTTCATTGTTTGCCTCCAGACTGTGGTACCTTAGAGGTTGGCAGGCAATTGTGGTTTGAATATTTTACATTAGAGAATTGTCAAAAAAAAAAAAAATTGTCTGACAATACAAGAAGGCTGGATTGAGACTCTGACTTTCGCTGTGTGTTCATGTAAGGATACCAGTGAACCATAATGATATTCATGAAGGAGCTGTATCATGATCCCTGTTGAACCCAATGGGTGTTTCTTACCACTGTAAATGTGACACTGTGGTGTCTGTTGTCCTCCTTTAGAGAGGGATGAACTAGACTGGAGTGGAGAAGGAGAGGCCTTCCTAGTAGATCACTTTAAGCCTTGCTGACTCATTGGAGGAGCAGTGTGAAGTTTTTAGACTGGCACATTTTCCTTGACTTTGAGCTTTCACAGAACCAGGGGCCCATCAGAAATATCCCACTCAAAAAGGAACTTTCTCATCTTTCCATGCTTTTTTACTTTCTTTGGTGCAGATATCTCCTTCTACTCCCAAATTCTCCAGCTTAGTGCAGATGAGAGGGAAAAGATGACCTGGCCCTGAGAGAGCTGCACTCTACAATAGTTAGCTGAAGGGATAATTGCAGTATTCTGAAGGCAAAAAAGTCCTGCATGACACAGTTCTGTTCTGTAGGAGAAGAGAACTTACTAAACTTCTGAACAAAACTGATTTTTTGCAGTAAAAATGTGGCGAGACACTGGATCAGGCTGTCCAGAGAGGTTGTGGATGCCCCGTCACATGTTCAAAGTCAGGTTAGATGGGGCTTTGAGTAACCTCATCTAGTGAAAGATGTCCTTGCCCATGGCAGGGAGGGGTTGGACTAGATGAATTGTGAAGGTCCCTTCCAACCCAAACCATTCTATGATTCTGTGATTTATGAAAAAGTATTTCAGCCTCCCAGGTAACAAGCTAAAGGAGTCTCAATAAAAATAAGTCATGTTCATTCCCTGAATATTAACTGGTCCAGAGCACAAATGTACTGAATGAACCCATCTCTCTATAGAGATAAACAAATAGATGATCTTTGAAGTTTGAAGTGCAGAGATTTCATGAGGTCTTTTCCTATGTCAGAATACCACCACTGAAACTCTTAATCTTAGGATAAAAAAAAAAACAGAACCAACCACCCAGCTGAGCACTTAAAAGCCTCAACAGAGGCTTTCATTTGAGAATTATCCCTTTTACCCTTTCTTTTAACTTCAGAAAAATGACATAAACAACTAACTCTTTCTCCATTTGGCAATACTTGAGATGGTGCTAAAGATAAGAGCCATTGTCAGGCGATGGGGGAGAGAGTGGAGAAGGGGAAAGGGAAGGGGAAGAGGAAAGGGGAGAAAAACTTAGATATGAGCTGGGAGGCATTTTGCTTTTCTTCTGCTGGAGTCTGACTTGGCTTTCCTGAACACAAATTAGAGAAAGTCACATAAAAGCAAGATAACAAATGCAGCCTCTGTTTCTGGTGTAACCCTCTGTTGAAGAACGACAGATGCATGCATAGCCTTACCAGCCACAGATGTATACAAGCATCAAGTTGTTTAAAGTTTTTCTTTTAGTTGCCTTTTTGGCCATAGGCTTAAATAACATTGCAAAGGATTCAAGCTTAGTCAGCTGAACCAGACTGCCATTAAAGAGAAGGCATAAACAACCGGATAAGAAAAGAGAAGAAAGGAGATAGGGAAGTTGAAAAGAGGAGATACTCAGGAAAGACATAGTGGATGTGACCTAGCCAGGTTCTGGCTGTCTGAGCGGGTGACACCTCTGGGCTTCTGAAGGTGCAGGGTTGTCACCGTGGGTCCCACAACGCTAGAGGTGGGAATGTGGCAGTCACCACAGTAAGGCTTGCTCCTTCCACTCCATCTGCTCTCCTGTCATTGATATTTACAGCCCCACAAATGTGGATAGGCCCAGCCGCCCATGCTTTCATTATTAGACCCAGCATGCAGCACATAAAATTTTGTTCATTAATTCCCAATTTCACACTTGTCTTATTTATCAAACACAGCCTCTGGGGGATAGCAATGAGAATCTTGGGTTCTGCTAATCTCATCTTTTTCTCTTTAACCCTTTCTTTACTTGTATGAACAATTTTAGATAATGGCTTGACTCTGATTGTTTTTTATTTTGGAGACTTGGAGTAGCAACCTCTTCAGCAATATGCTCTCACCTCCTTTAAGTGATCTGGAGACTGAAGTCCTTTTTGCACATAGCAAAAAGACCTGGAATAGGGGTTGCTAAAGAAGTATTGCTATTTTTCCCTATACTAAACCATCAGTGTCATCTTGCCCTCATTCCTGTACCATGAGCACCCAGTTACCTCCTTCTGTGAAATTCTTTCTCTTACCTTCCTTCTGGAATCAGTAAATACCATTTTTCATTGGTTCAACTTTAAAAAGATTTAGAGGATAGGAATGTAATAAACCCTCATCAACATGGTTGTAGTGAAATAGCTTTTGTCAAATAAACCTGAATTACTTCTAAAATTGTATTTGATTAACTCTGTCATAGCTCCACAGTTATCTTTGACTTTTACAGATCTGTTGAATTAATACAACATTACACTAAAAATTGGCGCAATATAATGTGAATGCAATAAGGTGGAAAGTTACCTCTATTTGTGGAAAACATCACTGCCAAGAGAGTGCCATCAGTGACTGTGGGAAAGTTTCACTAATCAGGACGTTGACTATTTTCACAAGTGATCAAGGAGTAAATTGTAATTCTAGGGACAAAGACTGAAAAAGTGGTAAACAGTAATGCAGAACAGAGCAGACAAAACCCTCTGACTGCATGGTAATCTGAGCCCACCCAAAGAAACTGGGATAGCCAAAGGATATTCTTCCTTTTTAGAAAGACAAAGGGAAGGCTAAACTTATGGAATAGGGGAAAGGATGCAAGAAAAGACTGAGGGTACAGTAGACCAAAACTGTAGCAACAAACCCCAGGTTAATACATTAGCCAGGGGAAGGTTGAAGAGGATTAGTAAACTGATTAAGTGCTATAGGTATTGGTGAGCAAAGACTGAAATACTGTGGTTTGGGGCCCATTTTTTAAAAAAATATTGACAAACTGGAGAAGATAGAGCAACTAAATTTTCTGAGAGCTGGAGTGACAAAGATAACAAGCCTGATCTCTTTTAGCTTACCAAAATGAAGACCAAAGAGTGGTTAGGTAAGCACTTTCAAAGGAAGGAACTATTGACTAGTAACACAGTTTTCAAGTACAGCAGTGAAAAACCTATCAAGCACCAGTGGTGAAAGACAGAAAAGTAAGGAAGGGAATGTAAGGGGGGAAGGGGTGGGAGAAAAGGAGGTTTGAAGGGAAGGACAAACGGAGGGAGGGACAAAGTGAGGGAGGCAGGAGGGGAGGTAGAACTATGTTTGAAAAAGCAGGTAATTAAACATTGAAAGTAACTACCAAATGAAAAGGTTTACTCTTCATCATTTGGGGGTTCCAGTTAAGTCTACATGCTTTCTCAGACATGGCTTTTAGTGGAAAACAAAATATATGTTCATAAAGAAACTATTACCACTTCAGTATAGTGTACCCTTAGTTGTCTGTGACACATGGGAAGCCACATCAAACGATCTAAGAACCTCTCCTGTCCCGTAAGGTGTTTGTAAACAGTTCTTGGTAGCTTTGAGATCAATGGTCAAGTTAAATTTGCTGAAAACCTTGTTATTAGGCACTATTTCCTTCTAGTTAAAATTCTGCCATACAGAAGTTGAAAAAAAATATGAACTGAGTATGTGCTTCATGGTTCCTCTCTTTACAGTCATTTCATGCATGGCAAAAATGCTCGGGTGTTTTCTTCAAGTTGACATGCTGAGGAACCCTGTGCCTTTATGGTCCACAGCAGGAGTTTGAAATATGGCACAGGAAAACTGTCTTCTGCTGGCCATAAAACATCTATGTTTGACCAAATTGTACACTTCTGAGAATCACCATTTGTATATGGTTAACATGGCAGACAGGAAAAGCCGTTTCTAATAGAAAAGACAAATTTAATCCTATTAATGATCCCTTTTCTTAGTTTCATCTCAGGGACTGTGTTCAGCATGGTCAGAGCTTGGACAGTATGCTCCAGACCAGGCCCTTCTGCCATTGTCCTTCCAGGACACCGCGCTGGGTGTCCATGGCGCCGTTCTGGCAGAGGGGGATGCTGCACGGTGGCCTCTGTGTAGGGGCCGAGCAGCTGGGTAGGAGTTTGGCTGCTAGCCAGGGCCAACCCACCACAGCCATTTTGACCATTATGGTATCAAGTGTCAGAAGGGAACCTGAGGAGCAACTCTGCGTGTTTGAAGGGAACCAGGGCAAGGTCAAGTCGCATCCTTTTCCTCCTTGTTCTTTCCTGAGAGGTGCAGCAGAATGCGCAGTGTATGGTCTCCTTCTCAGCACGCAGCTGAGGGGACATGGGCCAGGTCAACACTCTTGTGAGTAAATTCTCAAACCAGTACGCACACCAAGAAATACTCCCCCACATAATTCTTGGCCGTAAGTCAGGCATTAGCGTACCGCTCCCAAGAGACAAACTATCTGAGTCAACCCAGTTTTGACAGATAAAGAGAGTTTAATAGTATGGACATAGCCTGTTCCATACCAGTTGGTATCAGTGTCAGAGACCAACGCTGGGCACACTGAATTTGCTATCAATGACACACCCATGCTGTCCTCAGGAATTAGTCCAGGTGAACAAACATGTATTTGCATTTATAGAGTTAATAAAGTTAGCTACACCCTTGCCTGGCATGAACCAACATATCTAGCTGAAGGCAATGGAGCAAAACTGATTTATACCAGTTTATTTTGGGCTCCTGTGGAAATACTGTACCCTTTTCTAAGCTTCAGCCCCCCAAATCAGTGCCAATGGTGAAGCACTAATTGTTAGGTTTAAAATTTGGAAGTTTAATAAAAGGAAAACCCCCACGTTTTATAACTGTTATAACTTCAGCCTATTTCCTGATTTTTTTTGGTATTGAACAAATTATTGAAGTGCCCACCTGGAAGGCCCTGGGAATCTGGCCTTCAGTGCTGTGCTTCAGAAGTTCCCGTCACTCTCTAAAAGCTCCTTCGGAAGTTTTTTCAGCCTGACATAAGGTAGCATTAAAGGGACAGTCACTAAATCCCAGTCAGATAAGGCACAGCTATTCCTTGGAAATAACCCTGTTTCTTAAAATTTAATGTTCTTGGGCAAAATATTCCCCATTTTTCTGAGCTGCATGTGTTCTTTATTGTGAATCTTAGTGAGTCATTTAATTATCAACTTAAAATCGGTTTCCTTATTTTCAGAGTAAAAATTTATTATAATTATGCTGAATGAGAATTAATGCATGTGTTTGTGGTATATAGTATTAAATGTTGCAACGCCTTGAGACCTTGAGGAAGACCACATGTGCTTGCTTAAAAAGGCACTCCTGGCATGGGTACAATTTAAACAAACAGTGTATGCAAATAAATAGTTGTAAGTAATCAAAAGAGAGTTCTCCACTAATAAGAGCTAATATTTATTATTGTTCCTATCACTATTCCTGGAGCCAGAAGTTACAAAACTATATTACCTGATTTGACTTATTCATGAATAAATAGAAAAAAAACAAGCCTCTTTTTTATTTCTTTTCCTTTTTTTTCAAAATGAATAAATTCAAGTTTGTTCCCATCTTCCATATTTCTTCTCCCAACTGAGCATCTTATTGTACTATCAATGGAATGCAACAGATTGTGAAGGAGTCAAGGAGACGTTTGAAAATAGATTTGTTCAGCCATACACTGCAAACAGCACATCTGTTATTGACAGAGTGAAAATAGAGCCTGCAAGGATTTAGCACTAAATATAATTCCGACTCAGAAACAGCATTCTTGCCTAGATTTTACTTTCTTATTTTGCTTAGGTGAAATTGTCTCCACTTCAGTACAACTGCCGTAAGTGGACACAGAGGGCCTGTTTTAAAGGTCCCTAGGCAACAAAAGACACCATTCAAAACCATCTATTACAAGCTCATTCCACATCATGCTTCACATCACACAAATGTGGAAAATCTTTCTTAAAAGAGAGATTGCAATGAGAACAGCTCAAACTGTTGGGTCATTGAGGTTATCAAGTCTTGGTGGATATGCCTTATTTTTTCACCTGGAAAAGTTACATTAGAAGAAATTGAGCATTTTAGCACTTCTCTGATCTCTAGAGAGTTCAGCTTTCTGTGCAGCCTGTGTGTAAATTATTTCGATGCAATCTGGGAATTGATGGACCCCTCTCATATGCATCCAAGAAATCTCTTGAAAGAGCTACAGCAACCTTGGGAAATATCAGAATTCAAGCTATCCATAACAGCATTAATTTGACTCTGGGATGTAGTCCGAATTTGTATCACCTAATTAGAGCTATCTGAAAGTTTATCTCCAGCCTTATCTATACTCTTCTGCAGTCCCTCTGCAACTGGAGGGAGGATTGGCATGGGGTCCTCCATGATCCAGATGAGGTGACAGAGATCCACAGTGGGGATGATAAGGCATTAGATTAGACTAGACACCAGTTTCTGTACAGCTCAAGTTAGGTAAAAAGATTTGCAGCTTTTGTATACAGCCATTTTGCACTCTTGACATTCACATTCCACTTATTTTACATTTGCATTTTTTCCACAGACCCTCCTGCTTCCAGAATGCACAGCCTTCGCTGAACAGGAACCTTACCAATATATTTCCCCAGTTCATTCAGAAAACACATTTCTTGCCCAGGCTTTCTTGGCTGCATGCCGTCCAAACCCACACTGAGTTGAGCTCATTCACGTTCTCACTACTGGGAGGGGAGAAGACAGTAACTCTTGTGTTGGATGTTCAGCGACCTGCTAATGGAAAGTAGAGGTTTTGCCTCCAACCTACAGCAGCCATCACGGCTTGTTACCAGCTGATGGTAACAAACCGTCACTCCCCACCACCAATTTCCAAGCACCCAGTCAAAACCAGCACTACAGCAAACACTCCTGAGAGAAGGCTGAACACAGGCTGTCAGGAATGTTTTGTCCTCCCTCAGGTCTGCCTAGGTGGGTGTCTGCACAGCCGCCTGCAGCAGGTTGCTCCGATTCTGTGGATCAGACAGAGGACTTAAACTGCCCGTTTGGCTCTTTTCAGGAGCTTCACATTTGTCCACAGGTCTCAGGCCAGCACTGGCCTAGCAGAGATCTCCAGACCTGCTAAGACCTGGAGAAAGCTTTTTTTATTATTAAAAAATTGTATTTCTTTAGAATGTAAATGAATTGAAACCACAGCCAATCTTCAAAGAGAAAGCAGGGTAATTACATTGCTGCAAGGCAGTAGCTGAATTACTGGTGTAAAGGAGTACTCGTACATGTAACTATCCCAAAGGTAATGTTATTATCAGGCTATATGTGATGCAGATGCTATTGCTCCCCAGGCTTCCTTCAATATATATAGTCTTCTTGTGTTCCCGTTTTCATTGACTTATTTACATCAAGATTTTTAGTCACTTCAGAAATGTATCACCTACAAGATTAAATACAAGTCCCAGGGTGAAGGGATGGAAAAAAAGGCTTTCCAGAGCACAGCTGCCTCCAATCTTGTGAACCAGAACACCTCTCCCCTCCCCACAGCTCAACTTTATTTAAAACTGTCAGTTAAACTGATATTGTGAGGTCTTTCCTAGCCTACAGTATCATTTACTTCAGTTCACAAACTGGAAGTTTCACAGTAACAATATTCCTGCCATCTCTCTGGTGTAGCATTTCCAGTCTTGGATGCATTCCTGTCAGGTAAGCAAGTATCACCTACTTTCTTCTGCAATGTGTTCACAGTAGCTGATAATTCTTCCTTCTACTACTTAAGATATATTTTTTTAGGATTATAGCTATGGGAAAATGCCCTTGGTAAAAAAAAAGTAACACAGACCAGGAAATACTAGGGGAAAAAAGGGACAGAATATCGGTTTCTCTCCATCTGGTAAGCTTTTGTCCATGTGTTACAATCTCCTGAGTTTGTCCAAACTGCTGTATTTTGTTTTCTGAATGACAAAATTCACAACACATATTGGAAGAGAGCTATCATATCTGCCCAGATAAAACAAAATGCAAAGTAAGATACTCTCAGTGGAGATTTTAAACTTTTTCTGCTATGCTTTGTAATGTCCTCTGTAGTTTGACTTTCTGGATCAATAAAAATCATTCTGCTCTCTATTCTCGTTTCTCTGGAGAGAAGAAAATCTCATGTAAGTGTTTATCATGAGCTCAAACAGACAAAAAGTTAAAGACATCTCAAGTAGGGCCCTTGTGGGGATGGTTTCATGATATGAACAACCTGAATCAAAGGCTCATTGCTGCTGAAAGGTGGAAAGCTTTTTTCTTCCTCCACTTGCCATGTTGTTTCCCTTCTTTGCTCCTTCCCCCTCTTATCTGTCTCCTTTCCTTGCTCCAGCTCTGGGGTTCATGTGAGCGCCAGGTTTTCCATGGCTTGTTTCCATGTCACTGTATCAACGGGGAGATAAGCTACTGCCACAAGAATAATTTTATTCCACATTGGGCAATACTGTATCACTTTATCTGTTATGCAGCACTCGGTGCCGGCATGTTTGGTAGGCAAATCAATCTGTCATCTTAAAATGGTTACTGCTTTATTTCCTTTTCTTTCTGTTTAAATGTCACGTTGCTCTGGGTGCTTTCAGTGCATACTTCAGTGCTTGCTTCAGTGCAGGGCTCACTGCAACGGCAGGACCATGACCACTTCACCAGACAACTAAATGAGGAACATGGCTTCCTTTACTAAAAATATAATCAACAGGGGGGCACCAGGCATATTCAAAGAGTGATTCAACCCATGTACTATCTGACTTGTCCTATAAATACGGCTTTTTCCCTTTTGTCACAGCAGGAATCCACACCAGCTGTACTCCTATGAGACATCCACATCAAACTCCAAAGTTCAGCATCTAAGCATGTAACTGCAATGAGAGGAAACACTTTTGGAGGCTGACACAACAGCACAGTGTAGCTGGCAACCTGACTTTGCCACAGCTCTGCCTGGGCTATCAGTCTTATCCCTGAAGCCCTCTTCTTTCAGTTTCTGAACAACTTTTTGAAACAGATTGGGCGGGAAGGAATACACTTCAAATGTCCAGCACAGCAGAGCTTGGGCTTTTATTAATAATGGAAAAGGATATGGGAAGCACTTGTCATAAGCTCAGCACACTGCCTTTCAGGTGTTTCTGCAGAGCGCTGATTTCAGACCAGCTCGCGCTGCTCACCTATACACCACCATCTAGATCCTTACATTTTGCCCAGGATTTTCTTAGGAGAGGAAAAAAGTAGCATGCACCTTGGAACATTGTTTAGATTCATCTGCCAAGGGAGGGATGATAGAGCAGATGCAGAGAGATTAATCACTATGTCCAGAGGGTATGTGTCAGGGCGACGTGCAAACCTCAGCCAGCTCTGCTTGCACTCCAGATGAACCCGGAGTCATGTACAGGCCAAACGTTGTGTCCCCAAACAACCTGTGACACTGCGTTGGTGGTTGGGCTTGCAGACCAGGTTGCGCTTTTAAATGCAAATCTTTTACTGAAGCAAAAAAGTAACTGCCAACAAGCTATTTTTTTCTCCCATTTTTCATGCTGTGAACACTGATTTGTGTGTGTTTGTTTTTAAAGACCATTGTGAGGACAAGTAGGACTGGAACTGGAAGACCTAGCATCTCCCATGCTGGCTAGTCACCAGAGATCATCCAGGCATGCTAGCAGAGAAACAGCTCCCTGTTAATGAGGTGAACTGCAATCAAACACGTGCATTTTGTGAAAACCTCCAGGCCTGAAAGAGGCCAGAAAGCAGCTGAGCGTTGCTGCTGAATTCTCCCAGGGCAGGAAGAGCCACGTGGAAGAGGTACTGGCCAGAGTGAGAGCTGTCTACCAATACGCATCTAATTAAGCCTAACAGAGGCCAACAACGCTGTCTCTAATTACACATACCTAAAAGGCTTGCACAGTCAAAATAGGCCACATGCCTTTTCTTTTTCTTGGCAATAGGTTAAAAGGTGTTTTTTCTTCTTTGTTTTAGGGGACCTCTGTGGTTCTGTTTCTAAAAGCCCGGAGGGAGGGGGCCCAGAGCAGTGAGAAGGATGGGGAGGGCTTGGCACTGAGGCCAGGTTTATCACAGAACCCTTGTGTTGCTTTGGCCAGAAGGTGCTGGACTCCACATCCAGCAGAAATTATATCTTTAGTTTTCAAGCTGAAGAGAGAGTCCCAAGCTGACAGGCTCTCTGCTGCCTAAGTGTTGTCTAAGAAACATCTGTCCTTTCTTTGATCAGTGAAAGCACCTTTGCTGGTAGGAGTGTGTGGGCAGCTGGGCTGAGCTCCAGCAATGCCTCCTTCTCAACTTCCAAAGAAATTTTTCCGAGTAGTCAAAGCAAGTCCAGTGCCATGACTGTTTTAGCACAGAGATAACGCTGTTCCTAAACAGCCGCTTCTAGCACTGCTCATGAGGATGCAGTACCAGCTCAGTAATTAGCAACTACACCCTCAGCAACTGCAGTTGTTTGATAAAACAGCCCTGAGTCATCAGGATTCTGAACTCTTGTGTCCTGGAGGACACCAACCCAAACTTATTCAAGGAATAAACCGATAGCTACTAAGGGCATTTGGTATTTGCTGTTAACAGCAAAGGCGTGCAGAGAAGAGCATGAGCAAGACACTATCTCCCTAACTGAGTGCTAAAGGCACGTGCCTGGGAAGTGAAATGGTTGGGGTTCAGTCCCTACTCCAGCAGCTAAAACAAGAGAGAATTTGTCCAAATCAGGCTATAGCTCAGGCACTAGTTCAGTTCCCTTCTCAAAGGTAGGCAGAAAGGATCTGAACTCAGATTTTTTTCCTTTCATAGACTTTCGCCATCATGTCATGCCATCATGACAACCGAGATGTGTATATAAGGGACATCGCTACCACTTCTCCTGCTTTGTGACTGAAAGCCTTTGATTTTATCAGACCTGCTCAGAAACAAATCAAAACAAGGTTATAATCTGCTCCCATGTTTTGACAAAAACCTGCCCATGCTGGTTTTTGTGTATGCATGCCTTTGCATGCAGTCTGGTCCTTTCACCTCAGCGAGGCGTGGGGCGGGGGGAGTTGAAAAGCAGAGATGATGAGGATGGTCCAAGGCAGCAAACTGCATAAGAGAATATTGAACAGATGAGTAGTCTTCAGGCTGGAAAAAGACAAATGAGGAAGGCTACAAACAGTAAGTGGTGCCGAAGAGGTGACGAGGTAATGATTACTCATTGTGTCGCATCACACAGAAACTGCAGGGCACCCACTGAAATTATCAGGTTGTCAAATTAGGAGCAGAGAGCAGGTATTTCTTTACATAGTGCACAATTATACTGTCACAGGCTGCTGTGGAGGCCAAAAGCGTAGATAAAGTCAAAAAGTCATTAGAGAAATCCAGGGAGGGCTGGTCCACTGGTAAAAATTAATAACAATTTAAAAAAACAGTAGTCTTAATACAACTTCTGACTCAGGAAAGCAGGGGAGGATAGATCACTGTTCACATACTCTCTCGTGCTTTCCCTGAGTGTTACTGCTGATGTGCCACAGTCACTGTGACAGGCAGGCTACTGGGCTAAGTTCTCTGTACAGTGATGTGAAGGTTCTTAAGTCTACTTTTCATTTTATTTTTTGGCTGCGAAAATCAGGTATTCACACAGCTTGCAGCACAGACACAGGATAGACAGAGACACTGGGGACACAGGAACCACCCCAACTCTCCAATGTCGTTGTTGGGTAAACGCTCTAATTCTGATGTTTTGAATACCCTAAAATTATACCTATAGATGCATGTGTTACATGAAAAATATTAATTAAATTCTATCTCTAAAGGTACCATGATACAAGTATTTATAGTTGAAAAATGAATACACCAAGACAATTACCATATCTCAAACAGAACAATAACACTCTATGCTTTCTCCCAGTAGGCTATATTTAACTTTCTACCATTGCGCTACTTTTTCGATGCCATTTCCTATATCATCCCCGACATGTCCTTGTTTGAGAGTTCAGACTCACAGAAAGGTAAAACAGCTGTTTCTGACACATTAAGGAGCAAATTAAAAAGCTTGTTTATTCAAGGATAAACACCGCCATTTCTTTTCATAACATCCTTGTCTATCTTGGGATGAAATTTGGGCCATCGCCTAGCACTATACAACACCTTACAACCCAGCCTGGGCTTCTGCCAGAAAGCTAATGTTTAAAATCACCTAAGGGAACATCTCAAACTTGTTTGACATTTCTACTAATGGAGAAATCATAAGCTGGGGTAGGTAATGTGGGGACCCAGACTAGTTCTTGTAGAAATTCTTGTTCCTCTTCATGAAAGACCATTCATTAGTTAATGCTCAAAATGGCCCATTTTACCGTCCTGGACATTATACTCTCTCAGGTTGTCTGATATTGAACTCTTTGTTGAATATCTAGGCCTGAATGTAGCAACCTCTGCTCCTCTGAGCCCCCAGTGATGCTGAGGCAGCACTGAAATTTTTACAGAAGGGAGACCCAGTACAGTGACCTATGCCAAAAGAAATCCTTTCCTGTTATAAGGAAGTTTGACATCTGATAGCACAAGTTAGGAGGAAACAATATACACTTCAGTTAACTTTGGAGTTTCTTGTACAGTTCTCCCTGACCTAATGAACTGTGAGAGGTTTTGTGCTCTGTCTAAATTAAGCCCAGGCTTCCTCCTGTGGAAAATGTGCTGAATTTTGCTTCCAAAACAAAGGCTTCTCAAAGGGGCCTGCCTTTTTTTCCTGAGGAATCAGGCATTTGGGCCTCTCAAAATCTGGCCTATTCAGCGTATCTCAATCAGACACCTAAAACAGACATAAAAAGACATGTTAGAAGAATTAAGCCAGCTGGAGTTTTAAAGAAAACCATTTCTGATAGATTAAAAAATCATAATAGACTGGCTGATGTACATCACATCCTTGTGATACCTCTGTCCAGCTATGTTGAGGAAAGAGAAGGAAAGGAATGAAAAACATTACACACACCAGTTTATTGGATTGACTAATTGTCTCAGTTTAAAATAAGCATTAAACATGAGGCAGCATATCCAATTTCCTTTAAAAATTACCGAGAAAAACAGATACTCACTTGTCATCACTGTCTGCTGGAAAAGAAGCTGGGAGAGTCATGGGAAATCTTGTTCACGATGCTCTTGTGAACATTAGATCTCATTAAAGTGCCTGTGGAAAGCTCAGATTTTCTACAGGTTCTTTCATTTTATCAGTTTTTGTTTTCAGTAAGCTGTTCACATGATATCTCTCAGTGGCCTAATATAAAAATGGTCTGAACTATGGGAGAATAAAAAAAAAAAAAGACGAGCGGGAAGCACGCACTCTCTGCAGGGGAAGTGCGGCAGGCGGCAGCGCCCACCTGGCTGCTTCCCCCAGGAGCGGCAGCGATTCCTGGCAGACTCCCTCGCCTGAAGAGCGCGGCGTGATCCACACGAGGAGTGAGGTGGTAACTTGTTGCCGAGTCCAGCTTCAAACTGCAATGCAAATTAAGATCTTGTGAGCATACGTGCCCCAGGGGGTATCAGTTTCCTACCTCCCAGAACTGAGTGGATGACCCTTCTCTGGGTGACCTTTCATCTGGCAGGAAGCTATTTCCCCGCCTGTCCCCAAAACACATCTGCTTATTTGGGGAATGTGACAGCACCTCTGTATTGGATTAATTCAGAGGACAGTACGAATTTATTCCCTTACCAGTCCTGACCAATGCTGGGTTTAAAGTCAGAAAATAAGGTTGGCTGCAACACAGCGTTACATTTCACATCTGGAATGTATGTTGCAGCTGCACTTCAGTTTCAAGACAATTATTTTGATCCCAAACCCGGTTGCCGTAAATAAATTTAATTAATTAGAATGTTTTTCCTTTGCCTTTACAGAAAGAACTCAGTATTTCAGCAGAACCATAACCACCAGAAGTAGGTCCTTGCTGCTGTTCTGCTCAGTTGTCCTAATTTATAAAAAATGCTCTTCAGTTAAACCTCCATCTATTTCCTTCCCACACAAACTCAGTTTTATCTCAGATTTCTGACACTAAATCACTTCTATCAGAAAGACTGAAGCCTTAGCCTAATGCTAAGAAAATTAAAACTACTACATTCTGGAACATTTCTACACTTTTCCTTCATTTTTTCCTTTTTGACCTTGGTCACAAAAGCAAGCTGGTGCTGTTTTCTCTCCTAGTGCATTCTTTCCAACTGCTTTGGGGTTCATTTTGGTTTTGCTGTTTTCTCTAATGAGTAGCACACAGCTTGCAAAAATATTACAAACACTAAAATAAACTGAGCACAATTCCCAAACTCCCTGGCTAGAATTCCCCCCTGGATGAGACAGCAAAAATGCTGCAAGTTGATAAATATTACCAGTGGACATCCTCATAAAACAGTAGACCGAATAGCTTCTTGCATTCCAAGGAAGTTCTTCTCTCTCTCCTGGCAAACTGAAAAATAGACACTACTAAGACTCTACTGCTGAAGTGGAAAAAAAAATCCCAAACTATTTAAAAATTTCTGTTAGTGTAAAACGTCACACAAATAAAATTTGTTTGAAGCAGTTTAAAGAATGCGTTTATAGTATTGCGACTGACCACCTTTTGCATTGTGATTGTATTAAAAAACACCAGTCGGTGCCCGAGACTTCAAGTCAATGGTATGGCGCGGTTTTCTTTCAGCTGCGCAATTACTTAAACACCTCTTGTCAGCGAATGTGGATGCCGGCAACCCCCCGGTGCAACAGGCAACACAGGCAACCAGGGCAGACGCAGGAGGCTGCGTTCGAAGCGGCGGCAGCAGAAACACCTTCCCGCCGCTTGCTCGCCGCCACCGGGGCCCTTCACCGAGGGGCTGAGACGGGAACATGCGCCAACGCCTTCTGCGACCCTCCCTGCCTGCAAACCTCCGGGCACTCACCCGCACTCGCCGACATCCGAAGCACGTGTTTACAAACCCATTACCGGAGACCCCTCGGGCGCGTCCGGCGGGGCGGTGGCGGGGCGCCCCGGCCGCGCTCCCCGCCCGACGCCCTCAGGGCGATGGCGGCGGCGGCGGCTCCCCCTACCGGCGGGCGCCATCTAGCGGCGGGCGGGCGCCGCCGGCAGCCGTCAGCCGGTCGGGGAGGGCTGCGGCTCCCCGAAACCCCCCAGAGAGGCCGTCGGGAAGCACCCAGGCGCCGTTCAGCCAGGCCGCGGCATTAGGTACGTACCTGCAGCGATGCTTCCCGCAGGCCCTCTCTCTGGAACCAGCCCGCCTGCCTCCCCGCACGGCTCTGCCGCCTGCCGGGCCCCAACACCGCCCAGCGAGTAGTGCCAGCCCTGGGATGGTAAAAAACGCTCCTGAAGACATCAATTCCTGTGGTTTTGCACTGTATTAAAATAAATAAATAAATAACCGGGAGATTTGTTCTGCAGTTATTTCATGAAACTGCGCATACAGCATCACCCCTGCTGCCAGTAACCTCCAGTCTGACCATGGCCATGGAGCTGAGGCCACGAGGCCACATTATCTGTTTCTCTGTGTGACAGGTTAATTCTACAATCCATTATTTTCATGGGGAATAAATTTCATGAGGAAGCTCGTTTCTTGGTAACACACTGAAATATTTCTACTCGCTTTCACCTTCACCTCAGTGATACGGCTGTTGTGCATCAAGTGCTGATAAACCCTCGTCCTCACCCAGGGCTGCACCAGGGTTTATACACATTTCTGGCAAAATTTTTGAAACACAATTGCAACCTCATTAATGTGGTGTATTTTTAGAAGGCAAGGCTTCCCGAGAAGCTATTTTACAACTCTGTTAAGAGCTATACTCTGAATAACAGACATAAGTAGCTGTGAAATGGCGTATACAGCACTGTAGGGCTGGGGAGCAATTAGGTTGTATGAACCTAGCGTGGCAAAGAAGTGAAAAAATTGAGATGGCATTAATGTCTTGGCAATCCCACTTTATACAGCAACCCATGTGTTAAGAGCATTTTGTCCATATGATTTTTAAGGTGAGAGCATGTGTCTGGCAAAACCATTTTTTCTTCAACTTATTCAGGTAGAACATCCATCATTTAGAGGTTGATTATGATCTTAAAGTTACTCTGTGTACAGGCATTTGATTCACCTTTTAAATTTCAATAGACTTACAAGACAGTTATTTAAATATTACGAGAGAAAGAAGAATTTACCTAGGTTAAAATTCACCTCGATGTGTTGAACACAAGAGCTGTCAAAACCTTACTTTTGAAGTTGTATCTTTGCCTTGTTTAGTAACCCCTTGCTTCCCAAGTCATTCATTAAAACAGACTGGCTTGGACGCTTTGTTGCTCTGCAGCTATGAGAAAGGTCAACAAACTTTGTATGAATGATGATGTACTAAAGATCTCCAGCCAGGTCTCCTTAACGTTCTTGAATGCAATCTAATGTGGCCAAGTACAGCCTGATGTCCTTTCTGGGGTATTTTTCAAGTGAAGGAAATGCCTATGGTAATCAGCTAAGCCATTTGCCCAAACCAACCAAACAAACAAACAAATAAGGTTCACATAGGGTGATTCAAAGTGATAAGTAGGTAACAGAAATACTAGTGTTGACATAATAACAGTACTGCTAAAACAAATACAATCATTCTGTCTCTTGCAGTATAAACTGAAAATCACAGAGTGGTGCAAACAGCAATCCAGGATGTGAATAACAGGAGGAAAGAGCATTTCTTACAGAAACATGCAAACTGGAGAATGAAGTGATTTGTCTAATTACTTTGTCTACCTCTGTAGTAGTACAGACTGATTCCTTTGTATTCTGCATATTTGATTTCTAATTCTATACCACGCACAGTGCTATTCCACTTCAAAACTGAGCACTTAAAGGGATTAGTGTTTGTTGATTGCTTTCATGAGATAATACAGCCTTGTTCTCCTCTATTCTGTTTCCCATAATCTTTAGTTCCAAGGAGAAAATTCTGATTAGCCTTATGCTTTGAATAGCAGAATTATTTCCTAGAGTGTGACAATTGTGCAATCATTCAAATAAGCCAGTAAACAAGCCAGGACAAATTTATCCCTAGCATAACAATTCTGATTCAATTGAAATAAAACAATCATAAATTCAATCCACAATATCAGAGTAAAATGCCCTTGGGGCTTCAACAAGTGAAACCTCTCAGGCTGGAAATACCTATTCTGGTTTCTTAACCAGATTAATGTATCAGCTTTGCAGAATATGCTGTGCGTTAAAATACAGTGACATGGACAGAGACCAATGAAACCAGTTCCCAAACAAGCTGAAATTGCTTTAGTGAATACAAAGCAGAATTAACATTGTACCCAATACAGGCATCTGGGCTTGGAAGTAAATTATGAAAGGTAGATTCTAATAACTCTTTGTTCAGAAATGAACTGAACCTTTAAGTCTTTTTAATTAAAATGGAAAAGATGCATGTGGCCCTTCAGAGAGACATGGGGAGGCTTGCAGAGCGCTGAAGTCTGAAGAAGCAGTGATGATACTGTTACTCGGTGGTTTATGCAACCACAAAGTCATGGCCAGCGTGGCTTTAATTTATTGCATGGTTAGAAGACCAAGAATGCACAACACGCCCCAGAGCACTCCCAGACCTCCATTGAGAAGAAGATTCTGTGGCATACCTGGAATACTGCCCAGCATTAACTGCTACTTTCTTTGAAGAACTCTGAAAAATATGAAAGGACTTCCAAAAGGACTTAGAAGAATGATTTGAATCATTCTTAGGGAACCTAATAACAGAAGAACCTCTAATTATTTAGTTTGTTGAAGAGAAAGCTCAGAGCCGATTTGATCGAAGTATCTGTTTAGGAGAAGACTTCTAATAGTCAAAGCTGAAGGAAAAGGAAGATTCTTCAGCTGGAACCTAAGCCAAATAAAACTAGAACAGAAATAAGGACCAAATTTTGCACAGTGAGCATAATTAACTCCTGGAATGATCTACTCTGGGAGCAGGTGTTTTCTCCATCATTCTAGGTCTATCTGGGGCAGGTATGAGCTTTGCACATTAATGTTTGGAAAGAGACATACTGAGACCTGCCAAAAAACATTACCGCAGCTTGTCCAAACATTGAAACTGCCAGCTTGCCCAGATGCAGCGAGAAAAGCTTGTGATTCGGTGGTAGCTGCCCACTGCTGCCTACCAACACTCATACCAGTAGGCTGTGTAGAAGCTATTACAAATCTTCCCATGGTTGACACACCATCAGGGAGCTGAAAGGAGGAAGAAGGCAATGTCTCTTAGACCTAATGGTCCCAGTGCTCTGCCACAGGACCAAGCAGGGTCCCAGGTGGTCTAACAGCCATTCTCAGCAGCCCCTTTTGACTCCCCTCCTCCCATTGCAGGGGTTCACCCTCCCAACCAGCACGTGACATGACCCTTCTTCAGGAGCTGCACTTCAGTTGCCTGCATGCTTTACCTGGCCCGGGAGTCAGTCTCTAGCCAGCCCTCTCAGTGTAAGCCTGAAGTGAAAGAAACCCCCTCCATGTTCCGCAGACAAGGAGAGGACACCCTGTGAACACCTGGTGGGACAAAGAGGAGTGGCAAGGATGCTCACCTGAGTGAGCAGCACATGAAACGTTGGCACTGGGGTGCAAAGGCACAAACCTGGAGAGGAAAGACCAGGAGGGCAGAAGACCTTCCGAAGGAACCTCTTGCCAGGTATGAGAGATATGAAAGGCTGCTTTAATATTTCCGCTGAGCTCAAAAAGCATAGATGGTGATTAAAATGCGCTGGCGAGGCTGTGAGTACTTCTTGGCATTACACAGATTCACACAGAGCTGAACAACACTGCAGGACTTGGCCAGACCGGCTCACAGCCCCAGGACGGTTCCAGGAAAAGAGGTGCAGCTCCACGGCAGAGCAAGGCGCAGCTGTAAGAAACAAGTCAGTTGTGTTGTATACAATTTTCTAATTAAAATTTCAGTGCAAAGCATATATTCAACAAGGAAACTTCAACAAAACCGTTAACCTTAATAAATATAATAAAAATATAATAAAAATATGATTAAATGTATGAGATCATATTAATAATAGAGCGTGCTGCTTGTATACTGTACATTAAAAAATCTCATTTATGTGGGGGGAGGGATGACAACTTGAATTGTTCTTAACAAGAGGTTACAGTGGAATCAAGTATTAGTCAGAAGCTTCCAAAAAAGAACACTGTGTTTACAATCATCCTGTGTAAATTCAGTGACTGTTCACCTCCCCTGCCCTGTATTTTTTATCTGATAGATGTAGTCTGTTACACAGCTTATTTCTGAAACTTCAACTTTTAAGATTTTCTTGTCTTTTAGATATTGATAATAATTCACTGTAGCTAAAATCCCAATGCCTGTGATAAAAAATTTTCTTCCATATTTCATAGTGCCAGAAGTGTCTATTAGCAAGCGACCTGAATCATATTGCCCATTTCATTTTCCTGAGGAAAAAAATGTTCTGAGTTCATTTCTTATTATAATTATTATCTTAACTGTTTTCTTAGGAAACTCTTCTTCCTCAGAATACAGACTGGATTAATTCCCCTTTCAGCATTCACAGGATGCACATACCAATGTCCCACAATGTCAAAATAATTATATCAGGCAGTGGTGGACTTTTCTAAAACCAGTCCATCTAATTATTACAGTGACAAGTGGTGTCCCTCAGGGGTCCATATTGGGACCAGCACTCTTTAATATCTTCATCAGTGACATAGACAGTGGGATCGAGTGCACCCTCAGCAAGTCTGCAGATGACACCAAGCTTGAGTGGTGCAGCTGACATGCCTGAGGGACAGGATGCCATCCAGAGGGACCTGGACAAGCTTGAGGCATGGGCCCATGTGAACCTCCTGAGGTTCAACAAGGCCAAGGGCAGGGTCCTGCACCTGGGCCAAGGCAACCTCTGGTATCAATACAGGCTGGGGCATGAAGGGATTGAGAGCAGCCCTGCTGAGAAGGACTTGGGGGTACTGGTAGATTAAAAGCTGGACATGAGCTGGCACTGTGCACTCACAGCCCAGAAGGCCAAACGTCTCCTGGGCTGCATCCAAAGCAGCGTGGCCAGCAGGTGGAGAGAGGTGATTCTGCCCCTCTGCTCTGCCCTGGTGAGACCCAACCTGGAGTCCTGCATCCAGCCCTGGAGCCCTCAGCACAGGAAAGACACAGACCTGTTGAAGCCGGTCCAGAGGAGGGCCACCAAAACGATCACAGGGATGGAACACCTCTCCTCTGAGGACAGACTGAGAGAGCTGGGGTTGTTCATCCTGGAGAAGAGAAGGCTCAGGGAGACCTTATTGCAGCCTTCCAGTACTTAAAGGGGGCTTATAAGAAAGATGGGGAGTGGCTTTTGAGCAGGGCCTGTAGCAATAGGACAAGGCAAAATGGTTTTAAACTGAAAGAGGATAGATTTAGACTAGACATAAGGAAGACATTTTTCACAATGAGGGTGGTGCAACACTGGCACAGGTTGCCCAGAGAGGTGGTAGATGCCCCATCCCTGGAAACATTCCAGGTCATATTGGACGAGGCTCTGCGCAACCTGATCTAGTGGAAGATGTCCCTGCTCATTGCAGGGGGGTTGGACTAGATGACCTTTGAAGGTCCCTTCCAACCCAAACTATTCTATGATTCTATCACTCTATGATATAGCTATTTATCCAACTTCAACAAAGACTTCCATATATTGTATTCTGTGTTCTGAGTCAAGCTTGCTCGGTGCTATCAAATCATTAGGAAGGAGGCTCTTGCCATGCAGAATGAACTGCCTGGTATGGGTGCATGGGAGACAGTCGAGAACAGACTGGGTGATCTTCAGATGGGTGCAGTGTCTGAAAAATAAAACAGCACAGAGTGCACCAGCCTAGAGGAGGTGCCATGGAGGCTGGTTTGACCAGAAGTCAGTCCCCAGCCACTGTGTGAAGTCTACATCCACCTGCAAGGTAAAGCAGCTTAACTATTTGGAAGTGCTCAAGGTCAGGTTGGATGGGGCTTTGAGAAAGCTTATCTAGTGAAAGATGTCCCTTCCCATGGCAGGGGGGTTGGACTAGATGATCTTCCAAGGTCTCTTCCAAACCAAAGCATTCTATGATTCTATGATACCATGGATTATCATGGGAAGAATAAGTTTTACTCAGCCTGTTTTCTGTATATATTGTCCTTTTCTAATTCTATGTGTATGTTTTTTTACATACAATATAATTTTACTTCTTTATGAAGATTCCCACTGTGATTTTAATTTTTAAATTAAAATATATCTTTATTTTATATATGTTCAGCTTGAAATCAAAGGCCTAATATTGCCAAGAGATGCCACTAAAGACGTTCAAAAGGGCTCTACAAATTCCAGTCTGACCAAGGTCAGTGGCAGTGGCCTTGATCTGCACCTGAGTGAGTCCAGCTGCTGACTGTGTGCTTTGAGCTCTGCCTCGGGCACACCGTGCTCTGGACAAGCTGCCTCTCCGTGCCCGTGCCCCCCACAGCCTCCCCGCCCCACGGGACCCTTTGTGATTAGAGCAGCCAGACATCTGTGGGTGGTCACCTGGAGTCCCCGACCGGGAGGGTTGTTAGGAGAGAGGGTCCCAGACAGACCTCTGGAGGGGTTTTGTGCACTTGGGAGGCAGGCTGGAGGCTCACTGCCATCATCTAGCCCAGATGCGCCTTTCCTCGTCCTGACTGAGCCAGCGGTGTGCCCCCCGATGTGAACAAGCAGGGTTTCACACCTCATTACAAAGGGAAGGTCTATTAAACAGCCGTTTTCATGTCTTACAGGATATCTAATAAGCTTGCTCAGACGATTTACTTAGACAATACAAACAAGGCAAAGATTTCCAAATTCAACAGCTAATCTGGCTGAGACAGGGACCAATCGCTAAAATGCTGAGGTCTGCGTAAATCACTTCTGTTTAATACAAACATTTGATATGTTGTCAATTTAAACTTTTAAATCTGCAAGTTATTTCATCCAGGTCATTGTGGAAATAAGTGCAAGTAAATTTCTTTGGAGGGCAGCTGCTTACTCTAATAAGGGAACACTTGCCTGGGTTTTATTTTTCAGAATGTGGAAGATTTCCCAGGCTGGGCAAATTGAGCCGAGAAGAGACAATCCAAGGACAGGCTAAGTCCATTAGGAACACTAGCAGAAAAAGATACTACCAAAATATATTCAGAGAAATCTCTTCTTACTGGAGAATATCAGTATTTCATAATGTGATTTTAGGACAACTTTTTAGTTTCTTGGAAACAAGCCCCATTTCATTCTGCTGAAAAGCACATAAACAAGTAAGTAAATAAATAAAAATTATTAGATAATTAAATCATCCTATCTTTGCAGTGCTGCATTATCCTGCTGTTATGAGATTAAGATTGTTTTTTCTCCTAACTAATCAGATGGAGGGATTAAAACCTGCATACACCAGTGAAACACAAAACAGCCGGAGGGAGAAAAGCCAATTTGATAGGACAGATGGGCTGGGAGACGGTGACATGCAGTGCCTTACCGTGGCAACTTTGTCATGAAAATCGGATCTGCAGAAATATATCAGCAGTGGCACTTTGACAGCCCACGGGATCTGCTCTTCTTGCCTCCAGCTTTCCAGGACACAGGTTTTGCAGGAACTTCTGTATGAGGGCACACACAGGTGACACAGACAATGAACTTCATGATGAACTGTCACAACTTGGAGTAGTTACAACATACTCTGTCTACGAGAGCGCTCCCAAGCATGGCTGTATGCGTTAGTGACTGCTGCACCGACTTAAAGAATGCCTTCCCCAGTTCCTAACAATTTAAAGCATTGCTGTGATAGGCAGCTATTTAGATGCACTTGCTAAAACCGTCGCCGCTATTCAGCTCCCCCAGCTTAGTGGTACCTTTTCTCTTCTGCATGGTTTGTGGTGCTCAGTGAAGTTCTGCGCCCCTGGAAAACCACAGCAGCTGTGCAAGGGTCATATGTATTCAAAGAAGCTGCTACAGGCAGTTTCTGAATCACAGAGGATCAATATTAATTACATTTCATTACTTTGACACTGTACTGGGGGAAAAATCTAACAATAGTGCTATTTCCCCTGTTTATGTTCTTCCTCCTTCTCAGTCTTTTCACTCCATTTCTCTTCTTTAAACTCCAGTTGTATACATGGGACTAGCTGGGAGGCGTCCCACACCACGTTAAAAGAAAAACTGGTTTTATGTGGCTTTCAGAAGTCTTTGATCCTCGACTAATCTGAGCAGGGTTCTGACCTCCCCACATCCCTGGAGGAGGGCAAAGACACCCAGGAACTGCCTCATTACCAGCTATATATCTGAACTGTCATTTTTTTCCATTATGCTCTTCAGTCCCTTTCCCCTCTGACAAGCTTCTTTTTCATGCATTCTCTTTCTTACATTAACTTGCAGAGCTGCTTTTTTTCCCTTTGTCCTTTCAATATTTTTTTTCCTTCTTTACTTCTTCAGTTTGACCTTCTTTCTCTCATTCAAGATGATTTTTATTATACGCACACGGTCATTCACTGCAAATTGCAGAAATCCAATGTTTAGCACTGGAAGTCTTTCACCAATTTCTCTGAGGTTTCTCATGCATTCAGTCTGAAGAACTGCTTCCATAATCATAAAGAAATGCTTTGGATGTTAACTTTTCATTTTTCTCATTTCTTCTGAACTTTTCTTCATACATAGTTCCTTCATTCTGTGCATCTACAATCTAATCTTTAAAAATAGCTTCTTTTTGAGCTCTCAGACTTTTTAATGAGGTGGGATACTTTTTAAGTTAGCACTTTTCACCTTCCAGTTTCCAAATCAGAATTTCACACAGTGATCACTACTTCCTTTCACAGTACAGTATTGTCAGAGGGATAGTCTGGCATTTTCATTACTCTTGTATGAGAAGTCATTTTCTTTAAAACCGTTACTCATACTCTGTTTTCTCAGTCTTCATATCCCTCCTCGCTGATCTGTTCCTTGTTCTTCCTTTGCATTGGCATTTAATCCTCATTTGCACTGTGTCCAGCTACTGGCTTCTTTTCCCCTGGCTATTTAATTTCTGCTGGAGGAAGCTATTTCTGCTGTAGCAATCCCTGAAAGTAGTCCTCCTCCAACGTTAAAAGTAGCAGTCTTAATGGCTTAATTAAACTGGAACATTTCTGCCAACAGCGTTTAAGGTTTCTGCAAGGGGACATCTTGAATCTCATGCAAGTGATAACTCGCTAGAAAAGCTTAATTAAAAGAAGAAAAACAAACCCTCAGATCTGACTGTCCTCCCTACTTCAGCAACGTGAATTTCAGTTGAATTGTTCTCAGTCTGCGTGAGGAAAAGAGAGGAGGCTATGGTCCTTCATATGCCAGTAGGGCCTGTAGATCACTTACACACACACCAGGACCCATTCCTTGAGTACCACAGTGGTAAGTAGTTTGAATTTCAAAAAAACTGAGAAAACTGTACATCCCTGTTCCTCTCCCTCCTCTTTCCTGTTAGCACTCACTAACAAATGCATCCAGTCGAGTGCAGGAGTGGCTGCCCAGCCCTTCCACTAACATGGCGGCTACGCTCAGCCATAAGAAAAGCTTCAGCAATCAGAAGTCACTGTTTGTGTCAGAAATATTTCCTTGATTTTACAGAGCAGTTATTTTGCCTGGGGTAAATTTTGGTCCTTCATCAGTTTTCATGTAATTTTTACATGAAAAAATCTGGAGAAAAATCAGGAAAAAATTAAAAAAAAAAAAATCAAAAAAATCTGGGAAAAATCTGTTGTGATAAAAGGTCACATCCTGGACAGTGCGGTACAGCTTGTCAGAAGCAAACCAGTTTGCAATCAGATTGGGACTGTGTAGCAGCAGGATTTTCCCCTGCTGCAAGCTGACTACGCTAAGTTCAATGATAGTCAGGATTAACTGTTTAACATTGGACGTTGGCTACAGCGTGAGGAAGCAAAGGAAGTCATGGGCTACAGCTCTAGAACCCATTAACAGACTGTCATTCCCCTCTCACCGTGACCTGGCCTGAGTGGCTGCCGCTGCCATCGCTATTTGCCTCCCACATACATGGGAGAGCAGTAGCTCTGATTCTGTGTCTCACAGCAAAATTGGTTTCTGGAACGTTACTTCATGTGCTTATGGTTCTTCACATAAGCATATCAGTATCTGCATGAATGCCATCACAACTTGAGATCCATTAAAGTCTAAAGCATGTACACGATTAAGAACTATAGCACTTGAAAAAACTAAAGATATCTTCTGAATTAGGGACAGAGGTCAGAAATACATTGTTTGTAACAACCTAGTAAGATGTAAGTTGAATGAGTAGATCTTTGGATATCACCCCTCTGAAATTGTATGAAAGTATCAGGCAAGCTGACACCTGAGGTATAGAAATACAAGGCCTTTAAAAATGTGTAGATCAGGGTTTTTTTCCAAATCATTCTACCTCTTCTTTTTCATACTATGTTTTAACTACGTAGTTGCTTATTCAATCTCACTGCTTTCACTATATAAAAACATGGTGTATTTTGAATTTGTATACGGAACAGCAGACATCTACAAGGGCTTTGTAAAATGCAAATCACAGTGTTTGATACCAATAGTTTAAGGAACAAACCTAAACTAAAATTACTTTTAAGGCTGCATCTTTAATTTTACATGTTTCTTAAAAGTGAGTTCATTCTTCTTCACTCTGCTAAAAATAACTGATGACATGGCAAGTCTTCATATTTTGTGATTTGTGTTTCAGAATGTTCTCCAGATAGCAAACTTGGCCTGGCCGTTGGCCAAACCAACCTCTTTGTGTTTCCTTTCTTTCATTCAGCCTTTTAAAAATGCTTTGCTTTTAAGTTTTTAGCCTAGAGCTGTAAAAAGGCAACCTGATACAATACAGATCTCAGAATGTGATGTGATTCATAGGAGATACACTGAACTTGAAAAGCACTGTTCAGTCTGTGCTTTAACAACTTCAATTAAAAACTGTGTTTGAGCCCAAATAAATGGATCATCCTCAAAGATGATTGAGCTTTAATGCTGGAAAAGCAACTTTCTTAAAAGCATATGCCAAGCTATATTTTCTTTCTCAGTTTAGAGGTTAAGAGCAGCTCTGGTAGAAACTCAGTGGGATCTGAGGGATGTTGCCTCATGGAGAGGCAAGATGATACCAATGAACCAATTGGCAGTACCTTACTTCTGAAGGGCAAGGACTGTCTGTGTCCTCTGAATTCAATGGATTCCACTGAATTGGATTCACCTCTATGCCTGGGAAGATCATGGAGCAGATCCTCCTAGAAGCTATGCTAAGGCACATGGAGGACAGGGAGGTGATTTGAGACAGCCAGCATGGCTTCACCAAGGGCAAGTCGTGCCTGACCAACCTAGTGGCCTTCTATGATGGAGTGACTAACTACATCAGCAGACAAGGGAAGAGCTACAGATGTCTGTCTGGACTTCTGTAAGGCCTTTGACATGGTCCCCCACAACATCCTTGTCTCTAAATTGGAGAGATACAGATTTGATGGGTGGACTGTTGGGTAGATGAAGAACTGGTTGGATTGTCTCATCCAGAGGGTAGTGGTCAACAGCTCAATGTGCAGATGGAGATTAGTGATGAGTGGTATCCCTCAGGGGTCCATATTGGGACCAGTACTGTTTAATATCTTCATCAATGACATAGTGGGATCAAGGGCACCCTCAGCAAGTTTGCAGACAGCAGCAAGCTGAGGGTTGTGGTTGACATCCCTGAGGGATGGGATGCCATCCAGAGGGACCTGGACAAGTTCAAGAAATGAGCCTGTGAGAAACTCATGAGGTTCAACAAGGCCAAGGGCAGGGTCCTGCACCTGGGTTGGGGCAACCCCCAGTATCAATACAGGCTGGGGGATGAAGGGATCGAGAGCGGCCCTGACAAGAAGGACCTGGGGGTGCTGGTGGATGAAAAGCTGGACATGAGCTGGCAATGTGCGCTCGTAGCCCAGAAGGCCAAACGTCTCCTGGGCTGCATCCAAAGCAGCGTGGCCAGCAGGTGGAGAGATGTGATTCTGCCCCTCTGCTCCGCTCTGGTGAGACCCCACCTGGAGTCCTGCATCCAGCTCTGGAGCCCTCAGCACAGGAAAGACATGGACCTGTTGGAGCAGGTCCAGAGGAGGGCCACCAAAATGATCCGAGGGATGGAACACCTCTCCTCTGAGGACAGGCTGAGAGAGCTGGGGTTGTTCATCCTGGAGAAGAGAAGGCTCCAGGGAGACCTTATTGCAGCCTTCTAGTACTTAAAGGGGGCTTATAAGAAAGATGGGGACAGAGGTTTTAGCAGGGCCTGTTGCGATAGGACAAGGGGTGATGGTTTTAAACTAAAAGAGAGCAGATTCAGACCAGATCTAAGGAAGAAATTTTTCACAATGAGGGTGGTGCAACACTGGCACAGGTTTCCCAGAGAGGTGGTAGATGCCCCATCCCTGGAAACATTCCAGGTTAGGTTGGACGAGGCTCTGAGCAACCTGATCTAGTTGAAGATGTCCCTTTAAGGTCCCTTCCAACCAAAACTATTCTGATTCTATCATTATATGAATCCAGAATTACTAGAAGAATCTAGGAAATTTTGCCTTCCACAGATGAATTTTCAAACTGCAGAATTTCCCAGCACTATCCCAAACTGCACTATGGGCCATTCAAAATATGCTCCTGTGTCACAAGTTGTTGACCATGGGCCTTTGATATTATCAAAAGTAAGTGAATTTACACTGCTTCAGTAAGAGGAATTTTTGTGTCCATAATAAATAAGAGAAAATTTAACATTAACTCTTCATTTCAAATGCCCAGCTCTGAAACTCAAGAAGAACTTCAGAAGCTGAAAGCATATCTCTTCTTTCAATTATATCAATGGACCTAATATAGGCTAATTCTTCTCTGCACAAACCTCAACTCTTACACCCTTAAAAGCTTCACAGCTGCTGCAGTACTATTGCTTCAGCCCCATGGAGAACAGGGAACATGGACAGAAGAAGCAATGGTGGAGAGATGAGTTACACAGGTGTATGTAACGTCCAAATACAGTGTAATATCAATGGTGAATTGTCTTTGCCTGGGGCTATGGTGATATCTAGCTATGATTGTAAACTGATTACTCCCACTCTTCAAATTCATGGGGTTTCTGTTGGATCACTGCTTTTGTTTCATTGATCTGAACTAGCTCTTAGGGAGGGAAAGAGCCACAGTAATGGAGGCTTTTTTGATTCTGCTGTATGTGCTACATGTCCCTTTCACCCCTAACAGCAGTGAAAACAAAGTCAAGCCAGTGCAGATCCCAATTCACCGCTGGCTGGGCAACAGGCTGAATTCTAGGTCCAGCCTCCCTCCATTCTCCAGCAGTAGGGACTTGTAACAACTGCTGATGAATCTTTACTGGGGAGTGGAGCAAGAAAGGGAAAGCAAGACAAGCTGCTGGAAGGATGCTCATCACCTGCTCTCCAGAGTTTCTTCTTGGGCATGGATTATCCTTTTCACAATGCTTGCACCATGCACTCTTCTCAGAAAGCTATGGCCAAGGTGCATCATAGTTGTGATGAACTTTGACAATGACACAGTGCAGCTGAGAAGGTGTGAGGCCTCAGCATGGGTTTTAGCTACACAAGGACCTGCAAGGTTGAAGTAGAAAATGCCTCCAGGTAAGTGCTGCAAGGGAATTCTCTTTCTTCTGGGATCTTTTACTCTATGTCTGAATAACTGCTCATATTGCCTATGCAAACTTCATAGGTTTCTCATGCTGAGTGAATGTCTGTTTCAAAAGGCAAGATTGCTCTTAAATACTTAATTTTTATGCGCTGCTTGAAGTCCCAAATTGTTATTCAAGGACAGCAAGTATATTGCCAGCAATAAAAATAACTCAGTGGGAAGTTTAACTATTTTATACTTGCCTGCGCTGTCTCACAAATGAGACAAGGTTTGTTCTTTTCAAGACACTGCTCTAATTCAACACACTTGCAATTTTTTTATAGACTGTCTGTCTTTTAAATGCTACACAGATCACAGTGCATCAGGAGTTTATATTGACAGAAGCATTCAAACACAAATCATAATGTGGCACTTTTTAAAGATGCAAAAGAAAGTTATTTTTTAACATCTTGGTAATAAAAGCACAAAGAAATAAATTGGGGCTACAGAAGACATTAGTTAAAATAAACCTTATCTTGGCTAAGATATGGCAGGAATCACTTGAAAGAATGCAGCACAAAGAGCAGAGGCTTGGCTCTCACTTGCAATTAACTGCCTTGTAGTCCTGGTGCATGTTTTTTCTTGAAACTACAGCACCCCAGCTGTACTACCGCTGGTGAACTGCAGTGTGCAGAATGTCACAAGTATCAGTTGTCTGGCAGCCACAACATGAGTGATTATACAAACATGGCAGTGGGCAGATGTTTTTACCAGTCCAGCCACACTAGAAGTTTCCTGCTTGCTTTGATTTTGCACTATCTGTCTTTCTCACAGTTTCATCAAGATGTACGGGTATAACATGTGACATAGTTTAAAGATGATTTATAAGCAAGTTCAACTCATACAATACTTCATCAATGTTTTATATACTTCAGGATGCAGATCTTAAAAAATTAAGAAAATTTAAAGCATCTGAAAAGTCAACATTGGTGACACAGTCTAATGAAAGTCTTGATCCTTACTTATGCTAATCAGGCTTCATACCTCTCCTGGGAAGCTGAACTCATCAGCAGTTATTTCATGGTAGAATTCCTGCGACAGCTGGTTTCTCAGCTGATGACCATGCTCATAGGATCACGCTCACTTCAGCCAGTCCTACACGGGGCATCCTATCAAGAAACACCTACTGACTTGCTACAAAATCCATCTCTTTGTGCAGTTCTGCACCTAAAAGTTGCAGCAGCTAGTTGCCCCGTTCCCCCAAATGGCCACTGCCTACTACAATTTGTCTACTAGATAGTTGTGTTGGGTGAGTGAGGGGAGTCGATTGTCTGGTCTGCTTCAGTGCGTATCAACCTCCCTCTAGATGAGGCTTGTGTGAAAAAGTCCAGTGATGTTCTGCCCCGTCCATGCCAGATCTTTGTTACTGCCTCCCTGTGCTCAGCCATCTCCTCCAGCGGTACCAGGACTGTCACTCCTGGCTCAGGGCTCACTGCTTACCCATGCTTATTCTGCTTCCTCCGGCTCACTCCAAACCTGCTTCCCACAGAACAGGCACTGAAGCCAGGCTAGTGAGCTTACCTGAACCTGGCTAATCCAGTTCAGAGCCTCTCAGTCATTTCAGTGCTCTCTCCCCATGCTCCAAGTACTGAAGGCACGCTGCAAAAACAGTCAAGTAACCCTCAAGCTCTCTGTTGAGGGACTACACTGTCCTTGCCCATCTCCAGTGAGGTCTTCTGTACTTGTTGGGAAGTAGTTTGCAGTTTCAGCAAGACAGTCTGGACATGTCATGTAGATTCAGGTGTCACAATGATGGCGTGAGCTGCTTCTTGCCAGAGAAACAAGGAAAAGAAAGGAGAAAAAAACGTGAACACTCAGCCTTGGAACAAATTAGTTTCCTGACTCAGACATGTAGTTTGACACAATTGCCTTATGCAAAAGCTTGTCAAATGTGAGCACCAAAACATTTTGTTTAATCAAGCATAACATACTGTACCATAATATTAGTCTTGGCTGTGCATGTGTCAGGGGAGTTCCTATCACCATAAATCACTTGTTACATTTGTTTAAAGACTTTTGGTGGGCGGCTTGGAGTGAGAGACGTGTTCTTGTTAACTGAGGAATGTTCTCATTTGGATGATTTAGGCTTCAGAAGAGAAAGTCCCTGAAACTGATACGGAAGTTGGATTCCATTCCTTGATGCACCCCCACCTCCCATGAGATCTTTGCTTGCCTGCAAATTTCCTGTATATCAAAAGTCAGTGTAAAGCTAGATGAATTGTTGCAGTAACAATGACCTACGCCTGGACGGGGGTTTATCTGCTAGCCCATTCATATGACGTATACCAAGGTTACTGAAAAATCAGACATTGCCAATGGAGAGGCATTTCTGTCTACCGATTCCTGTGGGCTCTTCTGCCCTGCAGCTTTCTTTTCTTACAAAAAAAAAAAAAAAAAAAGCAAACAAAACCAAGCGACCAAACCAGCAAGTCAAAGCAGCCAATTAATAAAGGAAAAAATACTCTAAGTCAAGGGAGATGAACTGACCTGCCTCCCCCAACAGACTGTTCAGCTGCCAGAATAACTGCTATCGCAAAGCTTATGCATGACCCAGTCACTTTTTGTTCTGAAAACATTTCCTGCTGCAATAGACTGTTTGGCCCTGGAGCCTCTGTTTTCCTGTGTTTTTCACAGTCAGAAAATGTGTGGATTTGCATTACTTGTATCAACACAGCAGCAGCCAGCAATGTTTTCAATATCATCAAGGTGCAGGGAGTCAATGGCATCCGTTCTGACTGACTAGAAAATTGATTATTTTTGTTAGCATCTTTTGCCAAGTGTATTTACTTGAAAAATATTACCTATTCCTGTACTCATGTCTGCTCAGCACAACTCTGTGTTACCTGTGAATACCTGGGCTTCTTCTAAATAAGCCACAGTAGCATGGATTTCCACATCTGATAGCTAGCCCCACCTTTTCTGTAATGCTGGCTCATCTGCCTTTACTCCATACACAGTGTGCAGCACAGATACACCCCTCAGGGTAAGTTCACACAGTAAACTGAAGGTCTGAGTGTGACATGTGTTGGTAACAACAGCTGTGATGCTTTAAGATCACAGTCTTCAGCACATGCTAACATCCAAAGCAGGCACAACTAGATATACCAAGGCAATAAAAACTTGCTTAGTTTTACACTCTTAATTGTTTGGTCCCTCCCTACAAGCCTATCTTTTTCTCCCCTTCCATGACAGCGAGAACTTGCACCTTCCCAGGCTGTGAGGAACTGAAGCCATCACTCTGCAGGAGCCAGGGAGTGACTCAACATCAGGAGGACATACATGGCACAGGGTGAAGGCTGTACCCCTTTACATAGTGTGAGGTGGGGAAGAATGCCCCCAGGCATGAGCTGATGCAGGAGTGGGGTTCTTTTCTCATCCTTACCTGCTCACATTAGTGGCATGCTTGTCTTACAGTCATATGTTCCCTCCACTGCATATGCAAACTTTAAGATATTCATATAGACCCTTGTTAACATGCAAGCTGACCACTTAGCATTTTTAAGGGGTTTACCCTCATAAAAAGCCTCAGGAAAATGTAAAAACTATTATTGTTGTATGAGAAGAGGAGGAAAAGAAATATGGAGGGTCAGATCCAGCAGGTCAGCGTTTGTGTCCACCTCAGTTTGCAGACAGCAATTAGATACAGAAGTCTAATACCATGAACTTCAAAACTCTGGCTTGTACTCCTAGCGCCTAAGTCCATAGTTATGCAGGTTTTAATAGTGAGGGTCCCTTGCCTACAGTTCTGCTTTTGTGAATAAATGGAACTGCCTCGATCCCTTCAGGCCTAGCAACTCATATCTCTCATACTTGAGCTGACTAGGATCTAAAAATTAGGCTTTCCTGAAGTATGTCCATTGAGCTCCTTCTCTGGAAGACATGCTTCAGGTGGTTATGGTACTTAGGAAATGAGTGGCTGGATTCTGTGCTTCCCTCTGCTTATACAGGATCAAAGTTCTTTCCTCTCTTTGCCCTGTCCTTCCCCCATCCACTAGGACCTGAAGGACTTGGGTTATGCAGACGTAGCAATGCTCTTACTTCATTTGCTTGAAGCAGATCCATTTTGTAAAGAAGAATCAAATATTCACTAAGAAAAAAAAGATAAAATTATTTTAAATTAAAAAAAAATTGTCCTTGATGACTTGATTAAAGCAACAGCTGGAATCCAGGTATGCTACACAACCAAGGAGTAGCTTACTTGCCCTGCAGCTTGTTTGGTCTTTAAATTCCGTCAGTACAAAACACCACACATGCTGTAGGTGGAACAGTTCCTCCTTTCCATCCCATCTTGATCCATTTGTGCTTCCCTTTCTCCTCCCCCATACCTTGGAACCTGGGGACTGGGACAGCCTTAAGCAGCAGGCAGAAATCTATGGTTCAAGACAGTAAGTTTGAAGGGGGAATTGAAATCATACTTCTCACTCCTAGATGAGTTCTCCAAACACTGAAGTCTTGCATAGAAAAGTGTCTGTTTCTCCTAGTGTTAGAAGAAAGGAGTGACTCTTTCTGCAATGCTTGCTAGATGCTTAATCCCTGTGCAACTTTGGTCCTAGCTCTTCATGGTGTATTCTTCTTCAGAGGGTGCGCACGTAAAGGTTTGAGGCATTAGAAAAAAAGTAAATCTTTTTAACTATCTAGACCAGACAAACGAAATGGTTTGTGTAAAATCCCATAGGACGTCTGTGAGAGCACAAGAACTGAGCCCACATTTCTTAAGGTCTGGGCAACTGCCAACGTTAGTGAACACCCTTCCTTTTTCTGGCTGATAATGGATGTGTCTGCTTGCCGTGTGAAATGCCCGGGGCAGTGTGTAGCTTCGGGTAAACAAGAGCAAAAGAGCCGGGATTCAAGTTGTGCTGAAGCCTGTCTGCTTACCTGTAGTCATGGCTGAGGCTGTAATAATTACCTTCTCCTTATGGTTGAGAGTGGGACAGCTGCTGTTGTAACAGATCACCAAGCACGTGCAGCAGTGTGGAGTATTTCACTGCCCGAAGCCACCTGTCCCACACTTGACCCAGTTACCTGCCAAAAAGAGGCTGGGAGGGGAGCAATAACCCATCATTTGGCTTCAGTCACTAGTTACCATTTCTGAGAATCTAGCAGCCCCTGCGAAAGGCTTTAAAATGATGGAAAGCTGTTCCCTGTGTGCCTTTGCGTTACGTCAGGGAATTCACCATAATGACTTCTGATCGTGGCATTTCCCGACTGCGGGATCGCAACTTAGGCCTGCACAAGGGAGTGCAAAAATACGGTGTTTATGGCTGGATTGACCAGGAAAGCTGCACCTGCAGGGAGAGGCGTGGGGCGTGTGATTGCTTTCCGGAACAGTAGAGCTATTAGCTTTGTGGCAAAGGCCTAGAGCTGGAAAGATTGTGTTGATTGTGTTGGGGGAATTGTCTGATTTACTGCTGAAGCTTGCCATATGTGTGAAACATTTGTCTGCTTTCCTCTCTACGATTACAGCTATTTCATTAAGTAAAGAGGGGAAGCTACAACATTTACAGCTTAAGCATCCTCATCTGTTCCCATTTCCTCTCAAAGCATCACCTGTCATATTCCTTACGCTGAAGGGTATCACCTTAACCAAAAGATCTAATGAAACTGATATTTATGTCTAAGCTAGACTGTTATCGGTTTGTACCTCAGAAAGCAAACAGGAACCTTGGTTACGCTCTTGTTATTGCTGTTCTTTTTGTTCGTTTGTCGAACAAATATTGCATAGCTATTATTAGTTCACGTTGAGTTATGCTTACTGCAGAACTCATGAATGGAAAGGAGAAGGTCACGGAGCCCAAACTCGGTAATTTTGTTCCTCTTAACAATGATCCTTCCAGGCTATTCACACATTCATAGTATCCACAGCTTGCACTACAGCAGGGAAATTCCCTGCTAGGCAGATTCCTCCAGCCATATAGACTGGATCTATCAGCAGAATGGTGAAAAGTAGGCATAAGGGAAGAAAGACAGCATGCAGAAACCCGTAGGTCAAACCTCCTCATTCTAGGTAAGCTAATGAGAAAGAATGCATGATCAACACAGCAGTGGGGGCTACTGTTAGCCAACCCAGCTGCCCTCAATTTCTTTTTGTGTTCTTCTCTGCCATGTGGGACTGTGGAAAACATCTTCAGGGCTTGTTTTGGTCTAAGACACATAGGAAAGGAAGGAAACAGTGAAAGAAAAAGTTCACACTACTAGTGTGAATATCAAGGAAAGGAAAGGAAAATCTTGGAATATTTAGGGCAAGTTCTTCTCCCTGTTAAAGCAGAACTGCTGATAACTATGCATGCATAGAAGGGAATAACTGAAAATAGGGTATTCTTGAAGGAGAATCCAGCTTTCTCATCGTACTTTAATATTAAACCAAAAAGATGTTTTCTGGTCTACACAACTTTTTATGTTGTTGTCAAGATCTGAGCTCTGTTGTAATTAAGTTTTGTAGTGCAGTGTGGGTTTGAGGTACAAGTCACTGGACAGTGGGGTTGAGGTAGGGGACTGTGCCTTCCCAGAGGACTACTCCTTGTGCAGTTTCTTATCTATATGTTGTGATTGGCTTTTCCCTCTCTTTGCCATTTGTTCTTTTGCTTGCATGATTTGTAAGGGGAATGTCACAGTATTGGAAAGGAATCTCGTAGGTCAAGTCCAGGCTCCCGTTGTCATCAAATATTGCTACAACGATCACAATTGATGCAAAACTGTGCAATATGAATGCCTTCATGGGGTCCAGTCTTAACAAGTGGCTGTTATTTGCAGAGTGATAGTCCTGCCAATTTGGAATGAGGCTGGAATCCTAAACTGGAAATGAGGAAAAGGGAGAAGCCAGCTGACTGAAACAAAAAAGACATCATCACCTTGCAGCTGTTGCAATGTGAGAAAACCACTTATCTAGGAGACAAAAAAGTTTCAAAAGGCTGGATGCTTGCAAAACAAGTTACTGCTCCACCTGCATGGGGAGTGTGGGAGTTTCTGATAGCTAATGACATAATTTATTGATTTTCTGAGAATAAAGGAGCCACTCTATAGCTAGGAATTTCTGTAAGTCAGCACACAAAATAGTGCTGAGATTGAATGACTTTGCAGGATCACCTGTTCACAAAGCCACAGCAAAGCTCTTCTGCTGCCATAGCAGAGTCAATCAGAAAGTACCATATTTTCCCAGTGTGAGGCTGGATTAAGAGTTTGGTGGAACATTAGGAATTTAGCAATTCATCACACCAAAGCAAGGGGCAGGAAACTGCAGGAGGAGTAACAAAGATGGTACATAGCCTCTTTTGAATGGCATGCAGCAAAAGGCCCTGAGCACCATGGCATATCTTGGGAAACGTATCAACGACATTCACAGGTACTTGGATCTCATTGGGTTCAAAACCCAGCAGTCTCTATTTGTATAAAGGCAAAAACATCACCACGCCACTGATTTCCTGGTAACGTGCTTGTTGTCTAACTTGGAGGAAAAAACACAGTCTAGCCCAGGGCCCTTGAAATGTTGCTAACCCTTGTTTCAGAAAATGTGTTAGTGTAAGATACACAAAGTGAGGCAACTCCAGACATTGATTTGGACCTCAAAAATACACTAATAATTGCTGCATCAGGGGAGAGAGATCTGGTAAAGCTGCTAGGTAGATCACACAGGAAAACAAGGTACAGACCAGGTGGAAGGAGTAAATGGACACTCTTCAAGGGCATCCATTAAGTCCGGAAGACAGTAAACTTGAATTTTACAATACATGACAAAAACCACTTACAGATGAAGCTTGATTCAAGGTTTGCTGTTTCTGTGGAAAAGGAAAAAGTTGTGAAAACCAGTAAAAGAAGAAAACTTAAGAAAACCTAGTGCTTCTAAAACACCTACTGGGGATAGCCTTCTATGGAGCTTTCCAAAAAGAGAATTAGCTAAAACTGGTACAATATTTGCTAATCTTCTGTGTTAAGATATAGAGGGATAAAAACTGGCAGAGATAATTCATTTCAGTGGCCATGCTTCCACAAAATCAATCCAAGATTTTAAAGAAAATATTGGGCTCTATCCCAAAGTGAAAATTGTTGAAACTGCTGGAGAAGGCAGTTGTCTGATGTCTTTCAGGAGAACACTGGAACAGATTGGAACAGATGAAACCACAAATTATAATTGAAGAAGAGGCTGCTTAAAAGAGCATCCACCATTTCACAGTACTGCAAAAGAGAGGCAGACTACCAGATTTATAAAGAAGGCTAACTGTGGTGAGATGGAGCGTGTAACTGTGGCAGTAATAAAAGATGGGCTCACGCCCGTCTCTGTGAAGATTTCAAGAACACCAGTAGCATGGCATAAAAATCACTATCTGTTATCTGCAATTAAGGACGTATTTGCCTTATTAGCTGGTGATAAGAACTCCCTTAAGGTGTACTCAGTCTAATCCTACATAAAGTGGAGATTGAAGATCTTAGGAAGTGGTGTTAAGAAACATTAGCTTACCATGGTATTTTGCCGTGAAATAGGTTGGTGTTTAGAACAAATGTACTGCCTTTGCCAGTAAAGCCATCTTGCATTGGTTCCCCTTAGCGTGACAGGAACGGTAACTTTGCATGCATTGAAAAATAGTATTGAAATGCCTCTTGCCTTTGCTTGCAGGACTCTTACCTCTGCCAAGCTTAATTATGCTCACATTGAGAGAGAAGCCCCCAAATGCACTCTGGGGATGTAAAAGGTTTTGCCACAGGTCACTATCCTGTCATTTAAATGTTCACACAAAGAAGGCAATGGGCATGACCACTACTTCTGAAAGCCCACTGCTATGCCATTCACGTCCAAGAGGCTCAGTCAGTAAGAAAATGCAGTTTGTTTGTTATTTTACCATTAGAAGCAGGAGATAACAGTAAGCAAGCAGCAAAAAGGACACTCTGTGTGTTTTGCTACAGGCTGAGTAAAACGTCAAGGAAATTGGGAATAATTAATTCTGGCTTAAACAATAGACTGTAGTACAAAAAAGAACTACTTCGTAACTCCCCGGTGGCTACTGAGAACTGTCACACAGTATTTTTCATAAAATAATCAACTCCACAGGAGGAGCTCTTACAGTTTTTGCCTGCCCTTCTCCTCAGAATCATACAGGGAAAGGTGAGCCTGTCAACGCAGGAGACATAAAGAGCTCAGCATATTTAATCTGAATGCTACCACAGACATACTTGATGTCTAGAAACACACCGCGGGAAACGGAAACACCAAGGAAAGGACATAGAGCAGCACTGGCACAAGCACATATATATATTGGTAGTTTACAAACTAATATAAATTTTCTGATAAGGCCAACGAGAATTAATTACTGTTAAATTGGCACATAGTAAGTTTGTGATGGTGAATGTAGCACCTGTAACTCAATGACCTATCTGGGAAGTCGCCTCCAGTCATATTCCTTACAGAATTAAATCAGAATTAGAGAGCCTTCCCTTGAAAGCTCTTTCCAACACAGTACTCTTCACCATTTTGTGTGGCTGTGTATGTGCTGTAGTCAGGATCTGTCTCACTTACTTCTTGTAACTGCTGATAACCCCATTCCTTTCCAGGGCCTCTGATCTTACAGTGATTCAGTATTCCCTTTGTTAAGTTCCAGTTTATAAAAGGGAAATTAAAGGGCTTAAATCCTGAGGTTCCGGGCCCTCAATTAATTGTTTCTCAAAAGAGACTTATCTCTGCCATTGCTTTTATTTATGGATTTAACTGTGTACAGTCAGGTACAATAATATAAAACAGGTAAACTGAGGTGCCACCTGGTATTTATTTCTGAAATATTGGTAGACATATATCATATGTCTACACAACTCTATGTACAAAGGTTTATGGCTTGCTTTGTTTTGACAGGGCAATACATATATAAGAAGGTTGCTTAATCTGTGGGTACAGCTTATGCAGCTAGGTTCATAAGAACTCCCATAAGTAATGAGGAGTAATAAATTACTCTTTCACAGCAGGTTCATATAGACTATGTAGGTTCATTAATAAAAATATAATTAGATTTCAGTAGAAACATGGTCTAAATAGCCTGAAAGATCCAACGCGTATCAAACACATCCTGTATTATGACAAAACTCTGAAAAACTGTCCCTCTTTATGGATGGCAGCTCTTGAACAGAATGTGGATCATGCAGATCATAGTTTTTATCCAAATGGCTGTTTGGAATGATTTGAAACACATCACATTATTGTCTTACCATCCTGCCATAATAATAATAACAGAAAGTTTGATCCAGATATTTAGCAAGCAACACAAGTACGTTGTGGGTCCAAATGCGCCCAGTAAATGAACAGCGTGCCAAGCCATGCAACAACTATTCCACCGAGTTTATCAAGCCCCTGTGAAGCCTCAGTAGAGGGCATGCCTCCATCAGGTCCATTATTGTGCACACTGCTCAACACCTGCTGTATAATTTGTCACGTTACAGTCACATTACAACCATCATTTAAAGCCTTGCTGACAGGCTTACTTTGAGGAACCAAAAGTTTGTTCAGCAGAGTCCAAAGACAGGATACTAAGTCAAAACCAAGAAGGTGACATTATAACATCAGTGAGGAGGAAATTGTTATTAAAGTCGAAATTCCACTTTTCACCTTTGTGGAATAGCCCACTGTACACTGGAGTCATGCTGGTGGAAAAAACCTGCAGATAGGTTGGAGAGGTTCATATACAATAGAAGAACTGAATTTGTATCATTTTTCTCAAATAGCCTGAGTTGCATCCTCACAATTTATTGAATAATGATTGAAAAACGCAGTGATGGAGAAGGATGCAGTATTTTCAGTATGATAAGGTTGAGTGTAACTGCTTTATGGGAAATGAAGAGCACCAGATTGAAGCACAAAATTCTGTAGATGAGTAGCAGATGGCAAATGAAGGCATGTGAATACATGCATCCCATACTAAGCCAGGCTGATAATTTACTAGAGACTTGTGTTCTGCTTTTACAATTTTTAGCATTGGTAACTGTTTCCTCTAGGTGTTCATAAAGCGTTAAAGCTGAATGAGAATTCACATCTTGTTCTCCCTTAACTGCAAATATTTGTATATTTTTAAAGCACTCCCTTAGTGCTTACCACGTTTTGAAGCTCACAGGCATCAGCCAGAGCAGCCCTACAGGTGTAGGTGCAAGTTGGTACACATCTACAACCATGGCTGTTTAGAAGCCTGGTAAGTAACACGTTCTCTTCCTATTGACGTAGTGTGTAGAATAAACACAGTTTTAGCCAAATTGACAACTCATTAATATAATTGATCTGATACATAAATATTTTTGGACTGTGATTAGAGGAATTCATGATCAGGAATGCACAGTCATTTTACAGACCCCATGGTGTTTTCTTTGGAGCCAGAAGAGACAACACAATAGTTGATTAAACAGCCTCCTTGGGCGTGATTTCTTATATGCACCAGAAAAGCATAGAGCTTGGTGTACGTCGGCTCTTAACAGCCACATCTGCTTTTATCTTTGGAGTGTCTTCAGAGTCAGCCAGGAGAAATTTACAGCTGGTGTTTTTTCAGGACATAAACCCAAATTAATGCATTTGGAACAATGTGTTCTTGCTCCCCTTCACATAATGAAATTTGCCTTTGACTTGAATGGGAGCAGTGCTGGGCTCTCCGCAGCTACTGATTATACATGTCAATATTAGGCTGTGTTTGAATGATGCTGTATTATGCATAAGAATAAAGCATCGTCGAGTTGTTATGAGACACCAGGCAACATAATTACATGGATTGCAAGAGAAATACAAAGCCAAATATAGTACTATATATTAATAGCCTATCTCAGCCTTCCCTTATTATATCTGGACTTTTGTTTACTTAATTAGGAATTATTTTAAAGTTAAATCTGTATTTATTTTTCTGACGATGGCCTTGTTCTGAATGTACATACACTGAGAAGCCCTTGTTGACATGACCAAGCAGGATATTTTATTTTATTAAATTTACTTTGGAGACTTCTGATGCCAGTTGCTACCATGTTTGCAGTACCAATCACATTGAAAATCTACTATCAACATGAGCTTAGAATAATACCCATAGGCTGTTCCTGGATGAAGAAAACACTGCCACCCTGTACTGGTAGACTACAGGAGGCCAAGATACACTTCACTATAACTTCAGGTAAAGGCAATTGATTTTTTTTTTCAGAACTACATTCATTTAAGCGGATATTTGAAAATATTTCCCGCCTTGTATCCACAGCAGTATGAAAGGAGTATTTGAAAAATCTTGTTATCAATGTCTGCAAACAATAATCTTACTACAAGTGCTATTACTATCTCAGGTAATATCAATCTTACATATTTATCCTTAAAATAGGGAAAAAATTTTAGGCTCAGTTCATAAATGTGGAAAGGTGGCGCAGAGGTACCTAAGTGACCATCTCAATTCCACATAGAAAGAATGGGGGACAGAAGGAAACAAAGCCCCAGCTCTGAACTCAAACCATATTAGAATCTGTCTTCTCAGAAAGAATAAAAACCTATTCTTGCTATGTAATTATTATGATATAAGCCAGGTTTTAAAAGTCCTCAGTCAATAGCAGGATTCCTCGGTGGATTTCATACCTAATCACAGGTATGAAATACCTTGGATTTTTCATGATCAAACTTGAAGTTCAAAATGAGTAGCTAAATTTTAAGAGTTTTCTGCAAAGCGAGATCTTTCATGTTCTCACAACATCAGAAAAAAGTTTCTGCAGTCTAAATATCTAAGCTGTAAGAGGACATAGTAGTCTCAGGCTGGAGCAAGTCATCTGAATCAACTTGTGTCCTGTACAAGGCTTCCAAATAGGTATGCAACAGCAAAGAGTATTAAGAGCAGAAATGTCATACTACCCTGCAGGCATATGCAACAAGTGTCTCATAACTCAGTAACAAAGATACAGAGTCTCTCACAAAGCAATCTCACGGAAACTGATGTATTAAGACTAGCTAATGATTGACTTGCTATTTACAGAAGGCTTCATTAAGCCCTTCCTGCTGCCTGTACTTCATCTTTTCTGTCGTTATAAACAGTGACAGCTTTCCTATGTTATAATTGCATATTCATAGACGTGGTTTCAGAAATTCGCAAGAACCTGCAAATAAAACCAGCTCTATGGCTAATTACCACAATGTTTTATTATTAGTAGTAATGTATATAACATTCCAATATAAATTTTTCTTTTATAACAATGTTATTTATTCCTCATAAGATTTTCAAAAGAAAGTGGCGCAGGAAGCGTCCTCGTGGCATCCTCAGGTTTATTTTGCTGTTGTGAACATGGTGAAATCCATTAACAGGCATTTCCAAGTTCAAAATTAAGCTTATAACAGATCTAGTGACAGAATCAAAGTGGTTCATCCTAAAACCTCACTGATACTTGGTAAATCTTTAGTTAAAGCTACCCTGCATTTACAGCAATTATATTGAGAACAGTCTGCACTCTGATCTGCTGACAGTCTGTCCTATGTTTTCCGAAGCCTGTTTTAAATCGGTGCTGGGTTTACAATAATATGATTTTGTTTCCAACCAGGAAATTATACATTTTCAGGACTAAGGTGGCATTTTCTTTCTTCGAGTTTCCATGTTTATTATTAGTATGAAAGCTGCAATCTTTAAACTGCTTTACATATTAAATTTGTGATTCCTAAACTGAAAATCAAAACACAGGTAGAGAGAATAAACGAGAATCAAAAGGAGCCAGAAGGAGGTTAGCAAAGACTTGTATCTAACAAAAAAGGAAGTAAAAGAGGAATGAGGAGTAACTGGAAATTAGTAACTCACAACTGGCTAAACTAATGAATTCCTTTCTTTGCACTGGCATTTGTTCTAGCGAGAACAACGTAGGATTTGACCCTGCGGTGCAAGAACAGCCACAATGGAAAAGCAGCGCCCTGTTACACCAGCAAGTTTTCTTCCTTCGGCACATGCTGGGACCGCTGTGCCTCGGCGGGGCTGCGCATCGCCTGCCTCCCGGGGCACGGCCTCCTGGCGCCTGCCGCCAGGGCTCACGGCCCGCCCGACACGCTGCTCGCCGGGCGCGCGGCTCCCGCCGCCGGATCCCGCGCCCCGGACGCTGCCTGGCCTCTCAGCCTACCCCGCTGCGCGCCGTGACGCCGTGTCTGAAATGCAGCGAGTCCTGCTGACCTGTCGCCCTCCGGCCACCGGCGCTCGGCGTGGGAGGAACTGTCGGAGAGTTACGCAGCCGTCGGGGCAGGAGGAGAAGGGGTGTCCAGCGCCCACAGCATTATGGCCTCCCATGGCCCATGGGCAGCCCCACCACAGTCTCAGGCATAGTTTAATGCAGCAATATTTCATGTATAGGAAATTAAAGTTCTTAAGAAGGCAACGTTACGCGCAGAGGAAGCCGTGGCCTCATCTCTTTCTTATGCCTTCACACCTCTTTAGAGTGCACTCACTCTCCTCTCTCTTGGTCACGCACAGACCTGGCCGGCCTGTAAAACAGGAACGAAAAGACACGAATGTGGCTAACAAGGGAGCTGCCTCTTCCTCTTCCTCGTGCGCCTCCGCAGAGCCGGCAAAGACGGATGAGCTGCTTCTGCCGTGGGAGGAGCAGCTGTCAGGGCTTGCTTTATGGGAGGCTTCCGGAGACCTGTAACCTACATAGCTCTGAGACAAGTCAAATGCGCTGTCCTCCAACCTCTATGTTTTCTAGTATCCCCCTCATTACATGGAGTAGAACATCACATATGTAGTATGCAATAAAGCAAGGTAATCAAGCACAATCTCAGAATCGTGATTGCAACACAAATACCTGACGGAAGCTCACAGAAGACAGAAAATTGAGAGCAACTGTACGTATAAGCAAGACAGAAAATCAAGTCCTGTGGAAATTGCATGATTAGAAGCTTGGGCAGATATGGATAGACTCAACTTCCAAAAATCATGGCTGCGGTTAGCGAGAAATAATCTAATACTTGGTGAGTGGGTGAGGGCCAGAGGCCAAGACAGCTCTAGAGACCAAGCAAAATAAAAGTCAGCAAGTAGGATTATTTGCTTCTTGTTGCCACTGTAAAACGTTTGGGGCTCCTTACTTGGCGGGGCGGGGGGGGGCCTTGGTGTAGAGTGACTGCACGATCATTCTGATTTTAAAACTCAAAAAGACGGCACTGAGAAAAATAAGATAAATGACTGTATTGTTGGTTTTTTCACACTTACCACTTCCTTCAAGTACTATGCCCTCAGCACAGAAGTTCACATGGGACCAAGGAGCAGTCTGGAGAGGACTGGAGATGTCTGTTGCACTAGAGCAGGGTAGGAGTAGAAACTAGGCTATGGCTTTAGGAGTACCAAGTATCCCTTGAGTGGATGGCTGTAGACAAATGGCTGTAGTAGCATCATTCATATATTTTTTTAATTAGAAATGCACTGAGCAAATGCCAAAGTTGCTGGCACTGTCTACTTGGGTAGTCCTAGTATGGAAGTCTTGTCATGCAACATGGGCTGGGGTTTCGGAGCTGGAACTTGAACCATCCAGTGTTTGGAGCATCCATAAAACTTGCCTTTTGGCTCATCACGCTCACAACTATCCAAGCGTACGTGTTCTGTACACTCACAGTGATGTCCTGTCATGAGCTGAGCATCCATTTGTCAACGTGAACACAGTGGACTTGTATGAGAGTTCTGAAAAGAGAGGATTTACATTCCACACTGATTCAAATGCAGGTGCAGAGCTATCTCCATACAGCAGGTCTATGCAAGCAGGCTACATACAAGTTATTTAGAGGTGCTCAAGGAAGCCTAAGAAGTTATGGAAGGAAATAATACGTAGGAACATAGGCTGGTAACATTGCAATAGTGCTGCAACAATTCCACAAGTCATTGAGATAGTGTATAAAGCACATTTTGGAGAAAAGAAAAAAAACCAGTAAACAAATCAGAAAAGCTTTTACTTTAATTGGTGCATGAGTTTTGGAGATTTAAAGTTTTCATGGTTTTTCCTCCGTTTTCTTGAGGGCTCAAGCCTTTCTGCACGAAACACGGAGGTGTTCAGGCTTGTGGGTGTCAACGCTTTAAGGGAAATTCTAGGCACCGGGCGATCCCCAGTAAGGCCGCGATCTGGCCGCGGCTCCGTCAGTGAGCGAGGGCCGCGACTGGCTCCCGGCTCCCCGGGCGATGCCCCGCTGCAGCCCGAGCGAGGGGGTCCGGCGGGCCGAGGGCGACCTTCGGGTGGCCGTGGCAAAAGCAGGAAGGTGCCATCAAGGCTTTAAAACGCCTGCAGGACGCTAGCCGGAGGGCTAGGGGACAGGACCCGCCCGTCCCGGCGCGGAGCGGCGGGCCGCGGCGCCGGCCCCTGCCCGCACGCTCCCGCAGCGGCGGCAGCCGCCGCTCCGCCCGGCCACCGCCCCGACAGCGGTGCCGGACGCTCCGGGGCGGGATCGGCGCTTCGCCACGCCCCATACCCGCCGGGTGGCCCCGCGGGAGGACACCGGGGCCGCCCCGGGGCCCCTGGGCCCATGCGCCGGGCTCCCCGCGCCCCCGCCCGGGCTCCCCCCGGCCCCGGACGCTGCCCCCACCCCCTCGGCCTCCCGCCTTCCCCTCCCCTTCCCCTCCCGGTCCCTCCTCCCCGCCGGCGCCGGCCGTGCCCGCCTCGCTCCCCGCCCCGGCTGAGGGGCGGCTGCCGCTGCTGCTGCCGGCGGTGGCGGCTGCGGGAAGATGTCCGAGCGCGGCGGCTTCTACCGGCAGGAGCTGAACAAGACGGTGTGGGAGGTGCCCCAGCGCTACCAGAACCTCACCCCCGTCGGCTCCGGCGCCTACGGCTCCGTCTGGTAGGCGCGGGGCGGGGGCCGGGAGCCGGCAGGTGCTGCCGGCCAACGGCGGGAGGGAGCAGCCCGGGCGCCGCAGACAATGCGGCCGTGCCCGCGCCGGGAAGCGCGGAGCGGGGCGGGAGGCGCGGGCGCGGCGGCAGCGGCGCCGGCCCCGAGCGCGGCGGGGCGGGGGCGTGTCCGCTGGACAGTCGGGGTGTGCGGCGCGGCCCCGGAGCTCTCTCCGGCGGCCCCGGGGCGTGCCGCGCCGTAACCCGGGCAACCGGCCCCTGCCGGCCTTCCCGCCGCTGCCGCCCTCGCGGGGGCCAGTTGCGAGGGTGCCGCCGGCCGCCCGCCGGGCCCGCTGCCCGCACCGCTGCCGGCGCCGCCGCTCCCCAGCGCCGGTTAAACCGGCCGGCGGCCGCTCGGAGTGAAAATTGCCCCGAAGCCGAGAATCTTGCACAGTCATGGCGTGTGCGAGCGGCGGGGAGGACGGGGGGGGGCAGCGGCTGGGCACGGGGCACGGTTGTGGGAGCTCTCCCTGCTGCCGGCCCGGGAGGGCCCACCGGCGGGCCGCGGCCCTGCCGGCCCCGCGCTGTGGTGTGGGTACAGCTTCCCCCGTGGCGATGAGCCGGTCTGCCCGAAGGGGCCCGGGACACGCAGCGGGGGTGAATTCCGCCCTCGGAAACAATGGCGGGAGCCCCTGGAGCGGGGCCGTGTCGGCAGGGCAGGGTTCGGGCAGGGCGGGCTGACGGGGCAGAGAGGGGGGCTTCGCCGGCCATTTCGGGGGGGAACGCAGATTAGGGCAGATTGCGCCCGAGGGCTTCGGCGCCTCGGGGTTTTGTAAGGGTTTATCGCATCTTATCATAAAACGTTTCCCTTTTTTTTGATAATTACTTTATCAGGTTTGCGCTTTCAGGAGCTCCCAGCGCAGGCTGGGCTGTCATTTTCATATTTGATGCACACTTAACTATGCTTATAAAAGCTTTGAATCAATTTTTGGAAACAATAGTGATGTTTAAGGGGGTTCTGAAAAAGAATCGTGTTTCTTTTGTAAGCTGGGTAAGCGGAATTGTGTGAAAACAACCCATAACGGGCCTGTGAATAAATGTACTACACAAAAAAAAGATTTCTTTAGAACTTAACTTTTTGCCATGGAATAAACTTGTACAACAGTCACTCGCTTTTTTTCTCTTCACAGTCAAGATACCAGAGAACACTTACGGACTTTCATAGTTGTTGCTTCCATCTCTAGCTCCGTGAAATGCCCCAATTACATGTCAACTAGGAATATGCATTTAAAATACCTCCAACAGTCATCAGAAACACTCAAGATTAGTGTGAAGTACCTCTGAATTCTTCTCCTTTTTATTATTTCAGGCTTATGCTTGCACCGGGGAAATGCAGGCAAATACTGTGTGACTGTTGGTACCTGCTATTGTAGTTAAGCATGTAGTCCTGTGACTATCTGATGTGAACAGCTTCACAAGGACATAGCTTATTCAGACTACGAAATCTGAGTTTACCTTCTCTTTTTATTTTAGAAACTAGGAGCCAGATATGCAGTAGGAGAGTAACTACTGTTGTGCTCCAATTGAACCTGTATTTCTGGTTGTTTTCCCTATTTAATGACGACATAGTTTTAAGGGGAAGACCTACTCTGCTGAATTTTGTAATGAGATGTCAAGACTTTTGAGAAATTGCAAAGGAAATGAAAACATGTGGTGGTTCACTTGCAGCACAGCTGGTGCTTTGGTTTTTTTTAAGCTGTTAGTGTTGTTAATTCATTGTACTTACTTCTTTTCTGTATGCAAAGCCAAGGAAATCCTAGTAGCTTTTCAATGGAGAAACCTAGGCACTGGGATATAAAACAGAAACTGGAAGATGCTATGGGAAAGGTTTACTCTAAAATATACATTTAAGAACAGAATGCAGCAATAAAATATTATTCTATATTAATAGCCTTGTTAACATCAATGACCTATAAACCCAAACAGAAGCTTGAATGTAAGGAAAAGGTTCGCATCTCTCCCAGAAAAGCCATCTATTTTTAGTGTCTATTGAAATTGATTTTTTTTCCCCTCTATGTGCATGTGCTTTACCCAGGAGACCCACGAGACACAATCATTCCCTTGAGTAATATGCTATATTGCTTTTGTGAATAATTGTACTCCTATTCAGTAAAATATCTAAAAGCATATTTAAGTCTTACAGAAACCACTGGAATTAAGCAAATTCTTAAGGGCTTTGCTGAATAGAAGAGAAGACAAAGTCCTGAACACTGGCTTTAAAAGAGGAACAAAGTTGTTGCAACAGATCTTTTTCTACCTCAGTGAAACTCTTCTCTAGTCCTACCCTTTTTTACAGTAACTTGTCAGTCACATCCGATAGATTTGTACAACTGAAGTGATAACTGGTAATAAGAAACATACTGTAAATATTTGCTTTGAAGCTAACTTCTGCTTGCCCTTTTTGTTGCTTGAGGCTCAAAATCAATCAGAGAGTTTGTGTCAGGAGGCTGTGTTCTGGCCCAATTTATTGACATAAGTCTAATAGAATTTGTGTTTGAGTTAGTTTTTATATGCAGATGCATCTAGTGTGCTATGGAGATGGGTATTATTGTTTTAAAACAGATTCGTTTTTAGAGAGGTATCTATATCAAGCACAGTGGTTTCCAGTATGCTTTTCTTATTTTTATTTAGATGTGGAACATATATAAAAGGCAAACCTTCCTTAGCATGAAGAGCTGTACTGCTTTTCTCACTTTTTTTAAACACACATCATAAGGAACAGTCCTTCTTGGAAATCCTCAGAAGAGCTCAGCCACACTGCCAAGCGGAGTTGCACTTCAGCATCTGTGTGCACCACAGAAAGAACTGTGAGGTCTTTCCCCCACGTACTTCACCCTTGCAGTGCATTTTGCATTACTCTTGTATTTTAACTCTGCGGAGAGCTTCCTTTTACCTGGCCTCTTTCCTATGGCTGTTCAAGCTGGTGGCTGTTCTGTTACTTGCTGCTGTCAGATCTGGGTTTTTTGTTACATTTAGGAAAAAAAATTAAAGCCTTCTGGGAGTGTAATTACATTTAAAATGATCAATGGAGTCTTCAACAGTACGTTTTGGTTAATTTTTCTTTTTTCAGGGGTTGTTTGTATATTAGAAAATATCAATTTTACATGCACAACTGTTTCTTTTGTTTATTTTTGTGCTATAGCTTTGCTTGTCAAGTTGAGTTTTTTTATATTAGACAATTATTTCAGCTCTTCCTCAAGCCAAAACTCAGTGAAACTTAAAGTTTTCTTGAAAAATGCATTTTCATCATCTACCCTTAGAGTTGGATTTCTCTCTCACAGAAGTCAAAGAGATGGTTGACTCTTACAGACCAAGCACTATCCCTGCTAACTGTGAGTTTTAAAAACGTTTCTGATTTTAGGTGCAGCATTTAAGCTGATAGTCCATTTAGATGTGAAACAAGCAAGCTTGCTTTCACAAGGTAATCTTCATCTACAACCCTTTCGTTTCAGTTCTAGAGAAAAGAGACCATTCATGTCTTTTATACCCATGCATTTTAAACCCTCGCCCCTCGTGACTCTGCCTTTTAAATAAGCATTCTGGCTGTGTTTGAGTCTTTCAGCTGTCCCAGTGATGCTGCTTATAAACTGGACCTCTGGCCTGCAGCATCTCTGCCTCCCTGCTGCGTCACCCTGGTAGGTCCACTGTGGTTTGGCACCTGCCCGCCTTTTCCTCTGGGAGCTGGCATTACCACGTGCTTGAGGAAGAGCTTCTTCATCTCTTTTTTTAAAGACTTTTTATTATACCACAAATTATGTAACATGGATAGATTTTTGGTTTACTGTTGTTTTGGGGTTTTTATACAGCCTGTATGCCTCTTTTTGTGCCAGCTTTTGTAAACTGTCTTCCAACCTACTTAGTTCTGTTTTTGCCTGGGAGGTATAGACGGCCTTTTGCAGAGTGCTGTCTCTGATCTCCCCAACAGGTTGTTTGCCATTAGCATACTGCAAGGTCTGTTCTGTCTCCTTTGGAAGGAACAGACCTTGCAAGATGAACCAAAGTGAGTCCAGAGCTTCTTCCCAACCAGAAGCTCCTGCACTGTTTCATCAGAGGCCATTGGCACCAATAGTACTTACATCATGCAGTCATCCTCTTTTAATTTTAAGAGTATGCAATGCCTAACACCAACTTGGGTGACATAACATGTTTTTTAAAAGAGGCCTGCTAAATCAGAGTGTAATGGCATAGGCCTCGGTTCAAGAAAAGTGGGAAAGCAAAGTCTGCCTTAATCATTTATGCAATGCAGCACTTCAGCAGGTCCCTCCATCCTGCTAACTTCAAGTGCATGTTTAAGATCCATGAAGTTTTTGTCCCGACTAATTTTGTGTAAAAGTAGGGGAAGGTGGGGTGGTGGTTTAGGCTTCTGCTTTGCTTTGAGGAAGTACAAGTGGAAAAATAGAAGCAGAAGGGTTTAATCCTGAAGTTTAACCCCTTCTTTCCCCCATCCACCCTGTCCTGTGCTTCTGGTTAGATCGTCATTCACAAGTGTTTTGAGGGTGGTAGCTTGGAAGACTGGAACATAACATGGCTGACACTGTCCTTTTCACGTCAAGGACCTCTAAGGAGATGCTAAGACAACTCAGTAGTGTGTGAGGTTTTTTTAAAAGCTGATATAAGTTGTCTTTGACTGACAAAGAGAAAAAATCCTTCATCCAAGACTGTACCTGATGACTTTTGGATTATAATGTGGTTTGGTTTTTTTTTGAGAGACCTTTTGCTTAGCTGTAGTGTTAGTAAGTATATGATTTCAACTACGAGATCAGGTTACGGGAGTTACGATATGTGTCACCATAACATTACGTGCTAGTTTAAGTAGTAAATGCTGAGATAAGCTTTTAAGTAGTAGTAACACACACCTGCTGTATGTAAACACAGCTGGAAACTGGAGGCTGTATAGATCTCGACAGGCCAAAGACAGAATCCCAAGCACGTGTAAAGCCAGTTGATTTCAGTGGAGTCCCTTTGGGCTGTTCCTCTTTCAGATTAGGTCTTTTGTTTCCAATGCAAGTACAGGGGCTGGACTTCATCCTACATATGTTTATGGTTATATTTTATTGGAAACATGTCAAACAATACTGTTAAAATACTGCTGTCCAAGATCCATTAGAAGGTGTCTGGTTTTGGTATGCATCATTCAGAAGGGAAGTTTTGAAGCCTTTCATTAGTTTTGCAGATATTTATGAGTCCTACTAAGCTTGCTTGAAAACTGAGTGAGAGATGGAGGCTGTTATGAGAGTCCAGTCACAGGCAGGACATCTCTTAAGAGTAACAATGATATGTAGAAACAAGGCCTTGAAAGTGAGGTTGCAATAGGGAGAACTAAGTAAAAGGAGTTGCATGGTCAATGTTACAGGTTGGGAGGAGGATCTTTGCAGGAGCATTGCTAGAATGAATGGATGAAAATAAGTGAAGCAACAAGAAAACGTTGCAGAGTGGGAAGGACCCTCAGAGGAACATGACGAAATACCTATTAGGAATGAAGAAACAATGGGATTTGCAGCTACAAAGCCGAGGGAGGTCAAGAATTCAAGAAATTATGTGAAAGGTACATGAATGAAGATGGAAGAATGTTTCTGAGCACTGGCCAGGGAGACATCACTACAGAGTTCGATGAGAGTGGTTTTGTTGGGCTGCTAGGATGGAATGCAGACTGCTTATCATTCCTTTGTCCAGTTTCATCCTGCATATCTTCCAGTTGTTGGAACAGCGTAGTTACTGACTTGGGAAAGGAAAGGAAAGTGGGATGGTAATTAGTGGAGTCAAGGTTCCTATTTAAAATTAAAGTGTCTAAGAATGCTTTTAATGAAGGAGATTGAATCAGGACTGAGGTGTTTGTGGAGATGCGTAAGAACGTCTGAAAAGGAGACCTTTAGGTACGATGCTGTCACAAAGCCCACCGAGTGGCTAGAGAGCAGATGAGAAACATCTGTATGCATGTGAGGAGGGTGGTGGAAGGAGCTGTAGGAAGGGCGAAGAAGAGTCAAGCTCAGGAAGTGAGGAAGACTGCTTCGTGTTGTGCAAGTTTTCTTTTAGATGGAATTAATGAGACCTTTAAGACACAAGATGGAAAAGCGATGAGAGGCATGAGATGAGCCAGTTGTGGCAGCAAAACAGCAAGAATCATGGAATTACAGCTTTCTGTGTGGCTGTAGGAATACATTAGCAGAATAAAAATTCTCTGTAGAGGGTCTCCTTCATGCCTATTTCAAGATAATTTGTTATAATACGCACCTTCCTGACCACATGATGCGGCAGTAGCGTAGCTGACTGCTTTCCTCTCCTGACGTCATTCGTGACTGTGATTGCAATTAGCTAGGGACACAGTCTCTGTTTCAGAGCCCGTAAGGTCTTAGGGCCTGGTTGCTTCAACACATCTTCGCAAGGAGCTGTTTGCAATTTCAGAACCTATTAGCTAGTAGGTACCAAAAATCCAGTATCTTGGTAGTGTGTATACAGTCAGGAAGGGAGAGGGCGTTTCAAAACCCCTACATGACCTGGGAACAAATTACTGTCATTTAATTTTTTGGCTGTTGTAGAGAGAGAAAACGGGAAATGTGAAGGAGAAGTGGGGGAGGAAGAGGAAAAAGAAGGACAAGAATGTAAGTGAGATTTTGTCTGTTTAGGTTTATGTAATGTATTTGAAAGCACTGGTATTCTTCATGTTAAACTTTATATCCAGATCAACCACCAGCATTTCTAGCTGTAGCTTCTAAGCCCACAATTTATAACTACGTGGCCGTCTTTTTTAATGAAATGCTGAATAGAAGACATTTGTCACTAACAGTGTACTGGCTTAGTGACACATGACAGATTTTCTTGTTTACATGCTGACATTGGGCTTATCGGCTATTTAAAATGCACAATTATTTTAGTATCCATGAGTTGGTTACATGTGCTGAGGAAGCTGACAGCTTATTACCGTCTGTATTTTTTTCTCACAAGCATGATTTTAAATGCATCACTCCCACTGATGTAAACTGTACTGTCTATAACTTCACCTAGAAAAGTGTGACTGCTCCTCTGTAAAGTTATTTAAATATTTAAGTCACTGTGGAGACATAAGAGTCAGATCAGAAAACAAAAAATAGCTCGTGGATTCAGAGGTTTATACAACGTTATTACGATCACGTTGTTACACTGAAATAAGGTTGGTGCTGTATTCCTGTAAACATATGGATAGCAATTATTTTTTAGTATTTTTTCAGTGTCTGCTTAAAACTATATATGTATTTCTACGTTGGTTATGGAACAATTATGTTGCATATGTAAGAGATATTTTGTACTTTTATATTTAGATTTAGTAGTAGATTAATCTGAGATAATTGACACTGATTGTACTAAAGCCAAAACAGTTGATGCTAGTGCTCAGCATGGTGTGTTGGAATAACATCCAAGTGATGGGATGTAATTTTACAATACAATAACCTGTCATCATAAAGCAAGGGTTTTTTTCTCTAATGAGGAGATTAACATGTCACTTCAGAGCTGCCCATTACTGATCCTTCCACCTTTTGTCTTGCTACCATCTGATTTTTCTTTGTGTTTTCCTTCTGATGCACATACATGTCGTGATTTGTGTGATTTAGTAAGTAAGTACACACTCTATACCCTAAATCTAAATCTAAATCTAGCTCTTAGAGGGTGGAAATTGCTAGCTTGAACTTGCATAAAGTAACAAAACATTTATAAAGAAGAAACAAGTGAACTATTTCCTGGGTTTAGTTTGGTGCTTAACTTAAGCTTACCGAGGGTGGCCTTTTTCTGTTGTTCTCTTGCTGCAATGTCAATAGCAGTTATGGTCTATTTGCTGGTATCGGGTAGATGCTGCGTGTCCTTTTTTCAAAACTATTCTATCCCTCAATAAAAAGTATCTCTATTTATTAAAAAAAAAAAAAGTTGTATTTTAAAAAAGAAGATTAAGATCCTGGAGAAGACCCAGAAGACAAAGCTCACAAACTAAATCTTGCAAACAAACCCCAAAATCCATGTCATTCATGCGATGACTTTCGTTCACTTTCATGACATTTATGAGAAACGTAAAAAAGGTTGACATTCACAGCAGTTATGAGTAACCCAGATTATATGATTGGGCACTAGAAAATAACCCAGGACAGGGTTCCTGTGTGTCCCCCTTTTTGGTCTTACTTGCAGTAAGGGCTGCCTACCTCAATGATGAGGTTCTCTGTGTGTTGACCCCTCTTCCATTCCTTCCCCTCAATGCTTGCTCAGATACACCCTTCTGCTGCTGTTACTTGTTTTTCTCAGGAATTCAGGATCTTATAAATTAAGGGGATGTTTGTCCACAAGGACGTTTATGTCTCCTGTAATGGAAGGAGTCAGTGGGTATACGAAAGGATGCTGAGGTCTGTGGATAAGAGCTCAAAGCTGTGGCTGTACTATATATGTGTCAGAAATTCTGCATACTTTCCATTTTGTTTTCTGGATGTTACCTTCTTTTTTACCAAAATCAGTAAATTTCCATTAATGTGAATCAGTGTTTTGAGCATGAATTACATTTTTTCTTTGTTTTTTTTCTCTTAACACATACATGTAATGGGAAGTCTTCTTGTTTTGTGGAGGAATGTGGCCCAGTGAAGGAAAGAAACTTGCATTGTGAAAATAAATAAAATTGCAGTGAAATAAATAAAAACAGAAGCTTAGAACAGTATGGGGAAAACCCAGACCCAATATCATTTTCACATGGAGCAAATTTAAGGATCTGCTTGAGTATAGCATTCCGTCCAAGTCTGGTATAATGTCAACCAGTTGTCAAACTTCTGATGATGTAGGGGTAACAGCCTCACAAGCTGGGACACTGAATTGTGTAAAATAAATTGGAAATATTAGTCTTCTCTGTGTGTTTTGCACTTAACACCAAATGAATCACTTGGAATAAACGTATCTGATTATTTGTACCGATATAATGCTTCCACAAGCATAAAATCACACTTTGCAGACAACCAAAACCTTGTGGGTTTCTGGGGTGATGGGGATGGACTATTGGCTGACACAGGTAACCTGCAGTAAATGGGAACACAAGACTGGCACCACATACATGGGTACTTCACCACAGCTTGGGTCATGCCTTCATTCTGCATCAGCCAGACCTGAGCTGGCTCCAGAAATTAAGAGAACTCACTAGACCAAACACTGCATTTGAGCTGAACTTTTTCTGGGCATTTTTGGGTAGTGCTGTGCCCAGCTGATAAGCCGTCTCTGAGCCCGCATTTGGAAGTTCAGGGACTGGCTGTAGTCCAACAGGACCAGCTGATCCTAGGAAGAGTCCTTCCTGCATTGGATACTGGAGTTTACTAAGCAGGACACGAGTTGGCCCCATGCGTGGCTTGTTCTATTGGGGCAAGCAACCCTCCAGTTGTTGAAGCAAATTTGATCCTGAAGGCTAAGTAGCCATAGGTGGATAGTGTGCTCCTAATCCCAAGAGCCCTGAAGGGTCTGAGCAGGCTGCGCACAGGAATGGCTTGTCTGACCAGGATTACTGCTCTGCAATCACAGAGGATAAACTGACCATGGAGACTAGGGAAATGACCCTATGTATGGCCATGTTTATAAACATCAGCGACTAAAAATCCACACCCCATCAGAAGTCCTGAAGTTAGCATGGAGCTGTTAAAATCCTGTGCTTTCTGCCTCCTGAGGTTTTTGGACTGCATTAGCTTCCTATGTTCAAACTTTTCTCTGAAACATTAAGAAATGGGAAAATGTGCATATAAATAGTTTGGTATTTCATCTAGCGGAACTTCAATAGAATTATTAAATATAGGAGCTGACAACACTGAAAAGGTAAGTCTAATTTAAGCAATGATTGAAAATCTTACTAAGCAGAAGTATCTAATCTGTGAAAATTATGCTATCCCTGCAAGCAGAATAATGGCTTTTTATCCTTGATCTTAGAAAGGACAGACAGCAAAAAATGTGTCATAACTGCAAAGGGTTCTGGGTCAAGAATGATCATATCTGAAAAAGCTATTTCTAAGATTGTTACAAAGTTGTTTCTTGTAAAATAAAAAGATATAAGAATTGTGTTTCTTTTTAAATTATGGTGGAAACTCTGTCTAAAGTGGTGTTCCCCATATACTATAGAGGCATCTGAGCATGTTGCTCTATGGTAATGTAAGAAATACTCACTGACAAGATGCAATTAAAAAGACACTTATTTTCACTGCCTCCATCAAATTAAATGGTAACAGTAAAGAATAGATTAGAGATGGGAGATGATATCCCTTTACAAGCATCAAAGTTTATTTCCGTCGTACTATTCTGTCCAGCTACATGACGTAACATAATAGTCAGAGGTAAGACACTTCAGAATAAGCAGTTCCAAAGAAAATCAGGAAGCAGTAGCTGAACCACTGGAAGGATGATTTGTTTCCAGGTGTGAGTATAAACCAGGTATAAACAGAAGTGGTTCACCAAAGCTGAGCCTATGCTCCAAAAGCACCCACAGCAGAAGAAAATAACCTTGCGAAAGAAAAGGGTGCTGTAAGTTGCTGGCAGTTGTTTGTGAAGCAGTGCAAACACCAAGAGACTGGCAGGGAAGCCCTCTCCAGTCTAGATGTGGAGGTGGGGATGGTCTAAGTTGAGCAGTATGCAGGGTAAGGAAAGGTGGGGGCCCCTAACCCTTTTCTTATCCATTAATAAAACTAGTTAACAACATGTTGTGGGGTTTGTTGGTTTTATTTTAAGAAGCTCTTTTGAGTCATTTTACTCAGGAGGTGGTCACAGGCCCCCAAGGAAGGGTTTGCAGGTGCCAGGCAGAGGTGGGCCCATACAGTCGCCATGACTGGGACTAGAGAGGTCCCGTCCAGGGACTAGTCTGAAAACGGAGTATTCTCGGGCAAAGCACGCAGGTGATTTCCCCGAGGTAAGCAGTTCATCCCGCCACCTAACAGTCTACTCGGGGGACGATGAGGGATTCAGGGGACACCCCAGATTGCAGCTATGATGATATAATAGTAAGAGGGGGAGACCGAGTCTAAGATAAGAGGCGTAAGTGTACACGGGGAGGAGTACAGGCAGTGGCCTGCCATTTGCGAAATGGGATCGTGGAGGCGGTAGCAGAGATCATAGATGCAAGTCATCTTTGAATCTGAGAAACAAGAGAATTGAACAATGCAAAATCTGTATTTTTGAATGCTTCGCTGTTAATAACTTGAGTTATGATGATGGTAAACCAGGCCAGGAAAGAGCCTTGAAGGCATTAGCTCTGATTATCATTTGGTACAGTTGTTTGACTGCAGCAGAACTCATTTAAACCAAGCCAGCTCCTGGCCTGTGCAGCTTCGATTCATGCTTTCCCACTGGGGGTCCCAGAACTCACACTGGCATTTGTTTCTCTTCCCCCCCCCCCCCCACCTCCTTATGTGCTTCCATCCCAGGTCCGAAAAGTTGCTGTCATAAGAATTACTGAAACTAAAAAAAATAGTGCTTTGTACCAGCTGAAAGCTATGCAGCCTTGAGTCATGTGGAGGGTAAAAAGCAATCTGTCTTAAAGATCAGTGTGTTTAAACCACTGAAACCCACATTTGACCTTAGAATTGGGAGGAGAGGGATGTTTATCATAATATCGGGATTTAAAACCTAATTCCCCCTAGCCTTGTATAATGTACACAGCATTTCACAAATCAGTACAAGCGTGGGGGGGAAGGCTTGTGAATTACCAGAAGAGCTGAGATGTTAAGCACAGATTGCTGCTTTGGGCAATTATATTTATTTATCTGGATAAACATTTCCCTTTTCACTGGAAAAAAGTTGGAAAGGATATAGAGCGAGCATGCCAGAATTACACACAGGGCAATTATATCTAATCTTTGTTACATTAACAGCTAAGCATTGGCTTCCTTTTTATTTCTTCAGATTTACGTGTGCGACTTTCATGTTGTCCCTGTGGCCAGTCATGTGGAATTTAAGATAGCTCTGTTGTCGGTTCTTCTCACACCATTCATTCCTTGAGCTGCTCCATGTATTTGGGGAACTCAACATCCTTGTATCCTGAATAACTGTGTCCCTACCCTACTGTCAGAACAAGTGTCTCTGTCATATCCCTTCCACCCACTCTTCAGAGTGATACCAGTCTTCTTCTTCCTATGCTTGCTTTCTTCTGCTCAAGGAATGCTCTTCCTGAGGTGCTCAGCAAAGCCACAACCCTGTACACCTTTAAAACTTCTATGAGGCTTGCAAGAAACTAGCTAAGTAATCTGCTTATCTGTTTCATTTTATCTCATGAGTGACTCACTTCTCCCATGGTGCCTGCAAGAAACTTGTTGATTATCTACTTCCTCTTACTCGGTTTTTATCAAAAAAAAACATTACTGGATTGTGCCCTGCATTAGCCTTCAGAGAGGTTGGGTGAATTCTAGGATAGCTGGATGATGATCTCCCTTCGGATGCCACTCCGTTCTTCCTGCCCATTTGTTGCTTGTATCCTTTGTTGCTTCTCATTAGAAACACCACCTTGTCATCCAGCTGCCTGCAAGTAAGGAGGCTTTGCTCTTCACTTGGCTCTTCATGACTTTAGCAGAGCACCAAATACATGTAGGAGTCCACCTACTTGGAGCTTATTATAAGCTCGGTGTAGTAGTTTGGGAGCTACTCCAGGGACGAGCAATGTTTTTTGTCTCTAGCAGGTGTCTCCTACCACGATTTGTGGGAGTGTCTAAAACGCAGTTCATAAGGAGCAAATAGCATTCGGTGTGACTCTTGACTGTTGTGATCATACTCTGTCCATTTTTCATGTTATTTAATTTTCAGTGTTTGTAACTCCAAAAAAAGTTCTCTAAGATAAATGTGTGAAGGTTCTCGGCTTGCTAATTCTCTCTAGCAAACGCAGATAGTGTTATCCACACTTTAAACAAAGAATTTAAAGATACTTAAATTGAACACAATTTTAACTTACTGGATAAGAGTAACAATTTAAAAAAATCTTTTATTCTTCATAAGAGAAAGTAGCAAACTGTATCTTTTTATAATTGTACTGTGTAGTGTCATGAAGTAATACATACAGGGATCATTTTTATTCCTGTGCTACATAACAGGCAGCATTTATTTGTGGCTTGTTGTGCTTGTCATGTCTTTGTAATGCACAAATACCAGTGGGTCTCCCTTTTGTGCAAATGGTGACGTGTATTTAGAGTGCTCTTCAGCGGGGCATCTCTGTCTCTATGAAGTTAAGCACGTGCTGTGTGTTAGCAGGATCTGTGGGTTGGAGTGTAAGACAGGTACCCGTTGTTCACTTGTTACCAGCATTTCCCAAGGAAACGATATGGCCTTGGCTGTGTCAACATCCTAATTTGATACCAGTTTTGCGGCATTATCGTCTAGCAAGCTAATGGTCACATAGGTAATTAATGTTGCTAGACACAATGGCAGCATTCCTCTAATTAGTACAGACTCCAGTTTGTTCAGTAAGACCCAGAGTTTGAATCCCCATATTCCCTATGGGCCTTGCCTTGGAGCTGGAGGCTGGAGCTGCACTATTGGAGCTAATTCTCTGGTTACTTTTGCTGCCATATGGGGAAGGGTTACCTGGGGATGGGTCCTGAACATTATCATCAGCATTAGTAATTTGCTAGATGGAAAACAAGGAAACTGTCTTTGAATACTCAGAGTTGCTACTGACTAGCTCCACCAGTTGCAGTCCCTGAGTAGAAGGTGAAGGAGGGCAAAGGGAGGAGTAAGAGCCCCCAAGAGAGTACAGGTTTCTCCAGTGAATGAGCTGAGAGCTTTGAAGTAGAACATGCCATCAATGTGGACTTTTTCTTTTCCTCTTCTAGTTCAGCTTATGATACCAAAACAAGACAGAAGGTGGCAGTAAAAAAGCTTTCAAGACCTTTTCAATCACTCATTCATGCGAGGAGGACCTACCGAGAGCTTAGGTTGCTTAAGCACATGAAGCATGAGAACGTAAGTGAAGAGTGAGTTCTTTCCCATTGGATTTTTAGGACACAAGTTTGCAATATAGACTTAACATCAGTTAGGTACAATCTTTTTCGAAAAGTATATGAAACTCTCTAACTGCCCAGGATACCTGAACATAGCCATCTTACATCTAGTGAAGTCACTGGACTTTAAAGTAGAGACTTTCAGTAAAAGGCTGCCTTTTTATTGAAAAATTATCTCATTTCATCTTGAAAACGCAGCTAATGAAATCCAAAACAACTGATCCTAGTCTTCTCTAACTAAAGTAGTAAGAGTGTTCTGCTCACTTTTGTTGGATGCTCTTGAAACATCAGTCCAGGAAGAAAAATACCTCAAACCTGCTATTGCTGCATTTGAATTCTGTTGGGGAACTAAGGGCAGATACTCTCATTGAAATTAACAACAGTGTAATATCTAGATAAAAGATAGTAGAACTTCAGATCCCAAATAATTGAGTACTATTCTAAGTTTATGTGGCAAACGGTTGATTTCAGTGGGAGTGTCCAGTGGGAGTAACTTGATGAATTGAAGCCTGAATAAAATATAGTGGATTGAAAAGTATCCTGGAGAAATATGCCATGTTATCCATGGGAGAGCAATGTGCCCTGGTGGCCAAGAGGGCCAATGGTATCCTGGCGTGCATCCTCTCTCGACCTGCTGGAGTATTGTGTCCAGTTCTGGGCTCCCCAGCTCAAGAGAGACAGGGAACTTTTGGAGCGAGTCCAGTGAAGGGCTACGAGGATGATGAAGGGACTGGAACATCTCTCGTATGAGGAAAGGCTGAGAGACCTGGGGCTCTTTAGTCTGGAGAAGAGAAGGCTGAGAGGGGACTTTATCAATGTCTATCAATATCTGAAGGGTGGCTGTCAGGAGGATGGAGCCAGTCTCTTTTCAGTAGTGCCCAGTGATAGGACGAGGGGCAATGGGCACAAAATGCAGCACAGGAAGTTCCACTTCAACATGAAGAAAAACTTCTTTACTGTGAGGGTGACGGAGCACTGGAAAAGGCTGCCCAGAGAGGTTGTGGAGTCTCCTTCTCTGGAGACCTTCAAAACCCGACTGGACGCGTTCCTGTGCAACCTGCCCTAGGTGATCCTGCCTTGGCAGGGGTGTTGGACCAGATGATCTTCAGAGGTCCCTTCCAACCCCTACCATTCTGTGATTCTGTGAAAGGATGCTAAAAAAGTTCAACAACAACAGAACAAGATAACCCATGAAATTGTGCATAATCTTAAGTATAGAAACTGTTTAAGCCATGTGTCAGATTTTCTGTAATGAGACGTTACTTTTCCTGCCTTTATTTCTGATTGTCTAAAGTCTTGTTGTAATTACTTTTTGTAATTAATATAAATTTCTGTTGGTCATGGGGATATCTGAGGCTGTACCTAGATAGACCACCTATTGTGCCAGTTGTGCTAAGTTTTTAGGACATAAAAATATGTCATATTTTTGACCATATGTCATATTTTTGGAAGTTTCATCCCAAAAATGCTAAGCGCTGTTAATACTAATTACATGTTGCTTTACAGATTTCTAAAAATAAAATGTCGATTCCCTCATCTTTCAGGTTATAGGACTGCTAGATGTTTTTACACCTGCAACATCAATAGAAAATTTTAATGAAGTGTAAGTAAAATTTTAAAATCATTCTGACTGGTTAGTAAGTAAATAAGTACCACTCTGGTTTTAAAAAGGGAACACGTACTTTTCTAATAGACTTGCAGCCACTGTTGGCTTTGTGTGAAGTACCCAAATAAATCTTTTTGTAGCTTTGCCAGAAAAGAGGTGGCAGGAGGATGGGCCTCAGTTTTCTACTTTTTTGAATGATATTTAATAAGATTATAGGTATGTGGTAAATGGTTTGATGCCACATAAATGCCAGTAAACTTAGAACTCTCTCAGTTCAGTTATGTGCTAGCTGTAGATTATTTTTTCACAGATAGATGGGATAGTTCAGGAATGCAGGAAAGTAGTCTGTGGGTTAACTGAGACAAGGTAGATTTAGGCTAGATTCCCAACTAACCTAGGACTAGGTGTATTTTGGTGTTACTCAAACGTACAATTTATGCTGAGTTCCTCTTCGTTTACATCGTGTATAAGCACTTAGGTAAACAATTTACCAGAAGAAATAGTAATTAATATATTTTTGTCTCCATGGAAATTAGTGACTCTGGGGCAAAATTACACAAATGAGAACTGGGTATGATAGATGCAAACTTCTGTCCCAGCACTGTTTTTGGAAAAGAATCAACGTTTCTGCAAAATTAGTCAAAAAATAAAACTTCATGTGGAGGCGGGGAGGGAAGTTACACAAAACACTCTTATTTCAACCAATCCAACGTTAATCTTCATCATCAGATATTCCAGGGTCTTGCGGGTACTGTAGTTTTGGTGCCTCAAGCTCCCATTTTCATGTTGGGTGATGCTTTCTCCACCTCAAAATATGATGCATTCTCCCCTCACTGAACTGCGGTAGTGTGTCATGGAGAAAACAGAGATAAAAGCTTTTAATGTACCGTAAGGATTTTTATTTTTCATGATATTAAGTCTCATAGCTGTGATTCTATTATTAAAGCTCATAGCTGATTTAAAGGGTATAAACTATGTGTTAGTAGAAAGTGAAAAAGGAACCTACATGCGAGTGTGTAGTTACTCTTTAGAAGTGCAGCTTTTAGAAGGATTTACATTTTACCATTCTTAAATGAGGTGTGTTTCTTTGTTTTCTTCTGTTTTATTTTCACAGGTATCTCGTGACAAATTTAATGGGTGCTGACCTGAATAACATAGTGAAGTGCCAGAAGTTGACAGATGACCATATACAGTTTCTTATCTACCAGTTACTTCGAGGTCTTAAGGTACTGACTGAATGCAGGAATTGTAGAGTCAGCAACCAAAATGTTGTAGTAATGACTGGTTCATTGCAGTGACAGTACTTAAACACTTTTTTTTTATGTCTTAAGAGTGTGCAGATAGCAGCAATCACTTTAGAAATTATCAGATCATTTTTATAACCAGAAATAAAACCCCAAGCCTGCCAATGTTTGCATGTGCAATACATGTGAATACTCCCCTTGAACATTAACTTTAGATCAGTGTCTATTATCAAAGGAGCATCACTTGCTATATAGTGTCTCAAGTGAACATGTTCTGTAGGGCACAGTGTGTCTTTTAGACACTTCACCTGTCCTGAGAAGGTAGTGAAAAAACTTCTGAAGAATGTGAAATTAATAAAGAATGATATGGCAAGCAACTCACATTTGTGCTTTGAAAGACATGAGCTGGTTTGAAAAACTACAGCCCTGATTTTTGTAGAGAGTGTCACATAGATGAAGAGATAACCAAGTTAGTTGGGTTCTCTGGGAAATGTCTGGACATAGAAGTTTATCCTAGGAACGTATGATGTTGCACACAATCACCTGGGATTCACTCTGCGATCACTCTTCTGTGATTCTGTGATTGTTTCCTTTAATCATATCAGTTAAAATTTATACAATTAGATAACACAGGTGATGCGCAATGAAATTGTAGCAAAATTTTCTTCTGAAGGAATTAAAATTCTAAAACAAGCACCTGGGGGTGCTAGCTGACAGCCGGCTGAACATGAGCCAGCAGTGTGCCCAGGTGGCCGAGGAGGCCAACAGCGTCCTGGCCTGTATCAGAAATAGTGTGGCCAGCAGGAGTAGGGAAGTGATCGTGTCCCTGTACTTGGCACTGGTGAGGCCGCACCTCGAATCCTGTGTTCAGTTTTGGGCCCCTCACTACAAGAAGGACGTTGAGGTGCTGGAGCATGTCCAGAGAAAGACAACGAAGCTGGTGAGGGGGCTGGAGCACATGTCTTATGAGGAGCGGCTGAGGGAACTGGGATTCTTTAGTCTGGAGAAGGGGAGGCTGAGGGGAGACCTTATCGCTCTCTACAACTACCTGAAAGGAGGTTGTGGTGAGGTGGGTGTTGGTCTCTTCTCCCAAGTAACCAGCAATAGGACAAGAGGAAATGGCCTCAAGTTGCGCCAGGGGAGGTTTAAACTGGATATAAAGAAAAATTTCTGTACTGAGAGGGTGGTCAGGCATTGGAACAGGCTGCCCAGGGAGGTGGTGGAGTCGCCATCTCTGGAAGTGTTCAAAAAACGTGTGTATGTGGCACTTCAGGACATGGTTTAGGGGACATGGTGATGTTGGGTTGATGGTTGGACTTTGTGATCTTAAAGGTCTTTTACAACCTTAATGATTCTGTGATTCTGTGATTCTGTAAAATATATATTGTTTTGCTGACATTAAACATATAAGTGTCTATAAACAGGAGAAGGTTTAGAAAATGCTTCCCGTTACTAGGTGATAAGCATTTTCCTTTCCCAGGTAAAAGCAAAGAGAGAGATCAACTGCTTTAGCAGCTAACTTAATAGTAATTGACATTTTAGACCTGGAAAATAACTGCATGTTTGAAAGCAAGCCATTGTAAATACTGGCTCTGAAATACACTTATTACATGATTTTCAGCAAGTCACCTGGTGCCTGAGACAGTAATTCTTATTCATGCATGCAGGTTCTGTCAATTTAAGTGCAGATTTTAGGGAATAAAAATTGCAGAACTGAGCCCTTAATTGCTTTGTCTCATTTACTTAAGTTAATAGCTTGATTAGGAAGATGGATTCTGGAGTTAATTATCCAGCTTGCGGTTTTGAATATAAGGCTATGTTGTGTCAGAGAGAAATAATAGTAAGAGTTGGGCTCTAAAGTGAATATTAATTTCAGAAATGCACTCAGGTGCATTTCTGGCTCTTTTTCGAAGGGGAGGGGTCTCTTCTGGACTTGAAGTTCTCATGTCTCATTAGTCGAAGCACATTTGATCGTACATAACTCCTCCCTTACCTCTACGCTGGGGTCATTACAGCGCGTGTTCGCGTACCTGAGTAAGCCTGGGGCTCGCCGGTAGGTGTGTTCGGCCGTACGGAGCGCAGGCTTCGCGCCTGACAGGGGCCGTCTGAGCAGAGGAAGCGCTAGCGTGGAGCTGCGGAGATCGGCCGGCTCCCGAGCTGGCAGGGAGCTGCTTGGTGGCACCACGAGGAGCCCGTGTCACAGAGAGCGGGGACGCGGCTCGCTCTGCCGCAAGCGGCGGTTGGGTTTCCTCCCCATTCAGCTGCTCGCAGCTGTTGTGAGGAACTGGAACAAGGTCTGGAACAAGAAGAATGTCCTGGCAGTTTCTTTGGGTTTTCCCAGTTGATATACAGGTTTTGCATGTAATCTCTGCTCTTACAAAAGAAGGTGAATTCACCTCTAGAGAATAGAAGAGAAGGTTTTGGAGGTCTTGCTGATCCTGGTCAGTAAGATCATAGATAAACTGGCTGTTAATCCTTACAAGTGAACGATAGGCAATTACAGAGTAAGATTTGCTCAGTCTTTGAGTTTCAATGTTTTATTGTAAAATAGCAGAGACACTAAATAGCCATTGAAATACTGCTTTGGGTCACTGCTTTGGAAGCAGACCTGAAGCACTGCTGCAGCTTAGCTCGGTATCTGGTCACTAACCTGTCCCAGGGTGTGAGTATCTGTCACCCACATTTAGTGTTCAGAGTGTGGGAAAGGGATTTACAACATCTAGGAGTCAACTGTACTGCTCCCTAGGCCGCTAGCTGATCAACATGGACGTCCAGGTAAGACTGGAATAAATTCCAAATTGGTAAGAAACTTTTGACAGAAGAATCACTGCAAGTGCTGTCTTTTGTGGTAGAACCTAGTCTTCATGGTTATCTTTCCTGAAACATTCAGCTCTGGATAAGACAAAACAAGGAGGTTTTGAAGTGCGTCATACCTCCGTTTGATCTGAAAATGTAGTGTGACATAAGTCTTTTCTGTGTATAAAACCATCAGCCTCAGAAGTGAAAAGATAAGACAAGTGACTTATACCTTCCTTCACCTCTAACTTCAGATCTTAATTTTTTTTTCCTTTTTGTTTCACAGTACATTCACTCAGCTGGAATCATACATCGGGTGAGTTCACTCATGGCGATAATAAAAATGAATGGTGCCTCCCTGTGCATCAAATGTGTTACTAAGACATAGTTGTAATATACTTTAAAAGGTTAAAATCGTATTTGACTAACTGTTCTGCCACAGGACCTGAAGCCCAGTAACCTGGCTGTAAATGAAGACTGTGAATTGAGGGTAGGTATCATGCTGTTGTAATGAAGAATGTTGTAAAAGCTCCCAAGATGACAGTTTTCTGAGAAAAACATTAGCTACCATTTTTATTTCTGATTCCATTAATTTCAGCTGTTTGCTACTGTTGCTCCCCTGGCATAGAAAACCCATTTTCTTGAATATCTGTTTTCTCCCCAGTGTTAATTTAGTATGAACACAAGTATCTTTGCAGAATGTTCATTCCTGGTTCCTTGCAGATGGTACATAGGCTAATGATTTGGCCCATGAGTGAGTACTTAACTGACTATATCTCGAAAGTTTGACCTGTGATATGTATCTGCATCTGCCATGTTGAGATTAAGCCTTGCAACAACTTTCATTTTTATATCTACAGAACATACAAGCTAAATCAAATAATGATATGAAAAAAGATAGCAGTATTACCAGTTAAGTTACCAGTTACAGGCAGTAAAAAAACCAAACCAAACCAAAACAACCAAACCTCACCAAAAAACCCACCTGTAATCCACATTTCTGAAATGCTATTTTAATGTACATGTCTATATAAATACATATCTTTGTGTATCTGTGTGATATGATATTACATAATAAGCGTGAGGCTCTGGAGAAGGAAAAGATGTCTTCTAGCTTTCTAAGCCTTTAAGCCTAAGAATGAGAAGTTTAGCATTTCTCCATGAGAGCCAGAAACATCTTTCTCCCTGTGACTGAGTCTGATGTAATCACTTTATTCCAGCTGTGGCGGATTTAAGAAAAGATTCCAAATACTACAAGATCAGCAAAAAATCACAATAGTCAATAAGAACAGTGCAGTTAGGTTCTCGCACTAATCCGGATCTGTGGTGAGAAACTGTAGTTCCTGTGTGGTTTAGTGACACTTGCAGAAGCTCAGCAAGTTTCATCATTATCCCTTTAATATCTTCATGCATGTATGTTCAGCATCTGTGAAATTTTATGGGTCGTCTGAGTCTGATCATGCACTCTAAAATGTGTCCTGTATTTTTGTACTGTAAGTAAAGGAGACTTTTAATTGTCTTTTTTCTATTATTATGGTGTCTGTGCACCTCCCTGCTTAGCATTTGTTACACTGCTCTTTGCTTCGTGTATATTTATAGCTTTATTTTGTCTGTTACCAAATTATTTTCTAATAGAACAAACCATTTCCAGGTACAAACAAAAAGGGAATAGCAGCAAAAAGAAGAAAAACGTGTGTGTGTGTACACATTTGATAGAAGAGATCAGCTATTGAAGTATTGCCAAAACCCTTATAAAAAAAAGAGCATTATTGTTCGAGTTTCAAGCCATTATTCATGCCTTGTTTACCGCCTGCTTTTATTTTTGCTTATTTAAGAAATAAATAGCGCTTTTAAAGTATATTGTAAGTAAAGATGTTAATGTGTTATTTATATATTAATATTTTTCTTTAGGTTTGTTATATCTTTAAATTGGATTATAACTGGGGAATTTTGAATGATACTCCTAAAATTTTCTTACTCCCAATGAAAATGATTAGCCATCAGCTTAATAAATAATCCTGGATATCGTCACGGAAGGTTGCCACTGATTTTAATTCACATTTTTGTTTGAAGATGTCGTGGTTTAGCCCCAGCCAGCAACTAAGCACCACGCAGCCGCTCGCTCACTCCCCCTCCCGCAGTGGGACGGGGGAGAGAATTGGGAAAAAAAAAACTCGTGGGTTGAGATAAACACGGTTTAATAGGACAGAAAGAAAGACGGGAACAACAATGATAATACCAACAAAGGAATGTACAAGAACAAGTGAGGCCCAATACAGCAATTGCTCACCACCCGGCGATCGACAGCCCGTCCCCGAGCAGCGATTTCCGCCCCCCGGCCAACTCCAGTTTATGTACTGGGCATGACGTCGGATGGTAGGGAATATCCCCCTGGGTCACTGTCCTGGCTGTGTCCCCTCCCAGCTCCCCGTGCACCCCCAGCCTGCTCGCTGGCAGCCCAGCACGAGAAGCTGGACTGTCCTTGACTGCTCAGCAGCAACCCAAAACATCAGCACATTATCAACAGTTCCTCATCCCAAATCCAAAACACAGCCTCACACTGGCTTCTGTGAAGAAAACCAGCTCTATCCTGGCTGAAACCAGGACAGAAGAGATGCTAACTAGCTCAGATGAGTTAACGAGCAGCGCTGAGGCTCAGATGGGACCCTTTCACAACAGTCTCTTTTAGAGTTAGGAATACCTTTTAGCTCCATAATTAGTGGGACATAGATCAAAAAATGGAAAGCAAAGAAATGAGCAGGAAAAATTTAATTGAAATAACTTCCCATCAATGTAAACTTAGCAAGGGAGAGCATATGGAGGAGAACATTATGCCATCGAGCCTATGAATAATATCTGTAGCTAAACAGAGCTCCTTTGTTGTCTCGGTGGGGGAGTTCTACCGAAAACAGATGGTTTAAACGTGATTTAAATCTACCTTGTTATGCACGATATATGCTTCTCTCCTAGTGGCATCGAAATGCTGCGTGATTTGGGTAAATGCTACCTGCGTGCAACAGCGGTTAGGTAGACGTGAGAGGGAAACAACAGGAATTCTGTGGATTTGTGATCAGCTCGTGGGGTCTTTAAATGTTTAAGTGGCCAGTGGCACTTGCTGTTGGCATTTTGCACAAACGTTCCCGCTGGGTGATGTTTCGTTTTTATAGCAGCAGTGCTCAATTTTAGCAAATGAACGCCAGAGGAAAATTTAACTTGAGGTAAAAATGTAAAGTTTGCCTTAGAGGACACAGGGCCGGGCTCATCGCCGTGGAAGTGTCTTTGTGCGGACCCGCAGGCTGCAGGGATGCAGCAGGGAGCTCGTCCGCAGAGCGTTGCCGCTTTTCTTCACCGATGGTGACTGCTGGATAAGCTCAGAAAGAAGTAATGGGGAAAATCACTACCTGCAACAAAAGTGAAAAGGCATTTTTATTAATTCTTTTTTCTTCTGTAGATTTTAGACTTTGGTTTAGCTCGACAAACTGATGATGAAATGACGGGATATGTTGCAACAAGATGGTACAGAGCTCCAGAAATTATGTTAAACTGGATGCACTACAATCAAACAGGTAAACTGGGAAGACTGGGATTTTGCTACAGCTGGATATAGCGATAGTTTTAAACCAAGGGGCAACTCTGTTTAAGGATCTCTTTGATTCATCGTACACATTTCCCTCCCCGTTTTTCGGCAGTTGACATCTGGTCGGTTGGATGCATCATGGCCGAGCTATTGAAGGGGAAGGCCCTATTTCCAGGAAATGACTGTATCCTTAACATAAAACATACAATGCAGCTATAGAAATACCCTCTAATTCTTCCTTTTTTCTAATGACTCAAGTGTTTCTGTGGACATGTTTTTGAGGTAACAAACTCCTAGAACGGTAAACAATTTTTGCTAATCTTTCGGTTTAGTGTATATGCCAGCAGAATATGAGACCCACTGGTAGGAAAAAACCAGTAACAGATGTTCCTAAAAAACAGTAAGTTACATTTACTCTTTGTTGTGTATCTGTATGTAAATAATAACGTAGTTACAACGGGGCAGATTTCTTCCATGTGTGTATCTTACTGAAATAACATACATTAAAACTGAAGCTGCGTAAAGGCCGTATTTTTTAATCGGCTAATATAATTTTAAAAAATAGAACTGCTTTTAGGCTGGAAGTTCCTAAAATGCAAATGAATTAACTTTTAAATAATAAATATATTAATAGACATATTGTGTCCCATCATAAAAAAAACCCAACAGTTCCAGAAATGCCATGGAAGCAACAAACCCCTCTTTTCTTCAGCGCTGTGATGTGGTCCCTGCCGGAGTATCAGGGATTCCCGTTGGCGTTTCCTGCGCTGGCAAGAGGAAAAAAAGCCATTGTTGAGGAGAGCGGTAAAATAATAAAAGAAAACTGAAGAAAAACAGATAATGAGGAATGAGGGAACAACTGCAGCAGAGGAGGGAAGCTTTTAATATGAGAAACAAAGGCACATTCTTCTGTACTGAATATTGACATTTCTCGCTACTCTGAAACCCTCAAAAAGCAAACAATTCTGCTAAAACTAAGCTGTTGCCAGGTGCAAAACAACAGGACATTAGAATTGCCTGCAAAACTGTTAAGAGAGCTGAGAGACCAAGTCTCCCCACTGACCTTTCTATTGTGCTCAGCATCATTAGGCTCTCTTATAACCACAGGCATTGTCCAGATGTTCATCATCTGGACGATGACTGTGCTTCAGGCTGTTTGATTACATGATATGTGGTATTTGGAAAATCAATACATCTAGTTTTCAAGAAATAAGATATTGCTGTTATTAAGTATTGGCTACAACTATATGATTACATCAATTTAAATAAAGCTGTAAAATAACCCTGAGTCTCTAGGGAAAATGTAATATACTTTACAGGTCATATATGACAATGAAAAACGAACATTTTAAAGTTTTTTATCTTGGGAGTGATATAAACCAGATTTTTAAAGCTACTAAATGAGAATTTTCCACTTACCAGCCCTCAGATTTGTAATCTAGCCCTATGTGCTCTATCTTATGAGCTGTTCTTCAGAAATCCTTCAGATTACTGAAACATAAATGTGCTATTAAAACTAAGTTTAAGAATATGTTAAACTGGGAGCTGGGACAGGGAGGCAATATTTTGCATGCACTTTTCTCACATGCAGGCACACCTGACAGAAATGCATATAGTACCATAGAGAATTTGGTACTCCAGCAACTAGGCTTAATCAGGTATGAATTGGTATCCTTCCATGGACTACGATGGAGTTGTCTTGCTGAATACTTTTAAACATCTTAACTATCTGCATGAAAGCTCATTAATTGTTTAAACCCAGAAGGACCGTGTGGTGTTTATTTCCCTGAAATAATGCAGATATCGATCAGCTAAAGAGAATAATGGAAGTTGTGGGCACACCCAGTTCTGAACTTCTGAAGAAGATATCATCAGAACATGTGAGTTCACAGCTTCATTTGGTTAACTGACTCTCTGTCATTCTAACTAGCATCGTATGTCACTGGTTGTGTTACACAGATACTCAGATTTGGAAATGGGCAAACACTTCAAAGTGATCTCTCTTTTTTGCTGCTAGAATGGCATGACTTAAAAAATATTCTTTTTAGAGGTGTCCAAATGCCTGGACTGTCAGCTGTATTAATTTTGATACTTGTTCTCATGTACTCAGTTTTTGAAAGGAGTTTTGCAGTTGGTCCTGATGATCTTTTATTTTACTGCTATACTTATAATAAAAAAAATTCAAACTGATGCTCAGCTTAGAGCATTATATTCTTGTTATTAAATCTGATGGCTCTTTAATTTTTATACTTTCCATTTTTGTAAGGGATCTAAACAGAGATATCAGAATCAAATAATGCATGTTCTGCCTGAGGGCTCTCATTTGGATCCCTAATTTGAAATTCATATTTATTCATCTCTCAGAATGCTTGTGTGAGGTCCACTTTCATGATAATATCTGTGGTTAACGGTGTGATTTTTAACTCTCCATATGACTTCTTTAAGATAGTAATCTAGTAAATGAACAATTTCCACTTTGTTTCTCTGCTAAAGCTATACTTAAAAGATTCGCTTTAAGCTATAACTGTGGATATCCAGCTGAGGAATGAGATGTGGCATTGATTGATAAAGGCAGGTGATGGGCACGGTGTAAAAATTCAGCTCAACAACAGCACACAGATACCTCCTGAGCTGAAGCTGTTTTCTTAAGCCTGTATGCTCCTCAGTCTAACACTAGTGGCTATTTTTCAGCTTGTGTGTGTATTGATGGGTTTTCTTTGAACTTACTAATGAATACAGTAGTGGGTTAATTAAGGAGGAGCAGTAGGAGAGCCAGAGCAACACGGTATTTCTGGAAGGTCCAAGCATAAGGAAACCTCATCGGCGCAGGCCAACGCCTGTTTGTGAGTTTTTCAATTATGAGATTAAACACCTTAAATAGTAACTGAAGATGATACCTGCTTTTGTCTTTAATTTACTGTGTTTCAGGGCGTACCTCAGTGAGCTACAGGAATCCCAAAACTGTTTTACTGAGACTAATTATACCTCTAGAGCATGGGGAGAACACAAAAACCAAGTTAATGAATGGGGGTGCTACTACGTCACCTCTGGGCTGCTGCTGCCTCGTTAGAGGAGCAACGTCAAAGGAGATATGTACCTTGCTTGGAGGTACTTGCCTCTTGCAAGGGAGTGTCTATTCCATTCCTTCATTCTAGTTCTTCTTTACCTTGTACTTTGGCCTTATTGTTTAGATATTTCACAATGCAGTTTACAGTCCCAGACAATTTTTTCCATTCCTCTAACAGCAAGGTCAGAGCTTTTCTGAAACGCCAAGCCAATTTTCAGTTGTAAGTAGAGAATTAAAGAATTGGAAGCTAAAAGATCAACCTCATGGGATGTTTCAGCAGAAGTTACTGAGCTGATCTGTCAGTCTTTCATGTTAATATAGGTTTAAATGGTGATTGCATTTCATTATTTTCAGAATAATTTAAATGTCTGGATTCTATTGTTTGGGTTTCTGTGGTGAATGTATAAGCAGAGGGGACAGGCTGGTAAGTATACTTTGACAGGTCTGTGTTGTTTTCAAAGGACTTCTGGGCAAGGTTGGAGATAATTTTGACCATATCTTGTTCAGTCATGATGGAATTAGGATTAGTGATGTTAATTAATGTTCATACAGCAACAAATAATCCACAAATCCACAGATGTTTGTCATAAGATATATTTACCTCTTGTTTCTGCCCTAGTCCATGGCTTCAGTGCAAGAATGTGTGACAGCTCTCCTTTGCTCTGCTCTTCATACATATGTATAAACTAATGCCCTGGAAGACTTAACTCTGACAGGAGCTGCAGGTGTTTGCTGCCTTTATGAACTTTAGGGGCATTAAATAGGCGGAGTGAAGTCTATTTTTGACTTTTAAACATCATTCTCTGCGTGACTGGTTACAGCTGCTAGAGAGAAACCATCCTTTTAGAAAGCCTTGCTGTCAGCTCCCATAATGAAAAGGGAAAATGCTAATATAGTTCTAGCAGGTTGGGGACATAACGCATGAAGGCTTGCTTCTTTTAGTAAGGCTCTGAAATGTGTCGCTAAGTCGTAGGTAGTCTAGAGTTTTGATAGAATATGCTTACATCTTACAAGAAGCAGAAAAAATAAATAGATCTGCCTCGTTGAATTAGAACACAGTTTGAATAGAGACTGGGCTACGTCATGATTTAAAATATCTTTATATCAGTTCATCATAGCTGCAGAAATTAAGATGATGGCAGAGAGAACAGCATAGGGAGCAGGATCTGTTTCCCAAGCGTGGTTGTAGGATTGCACAGATGATATGTCAGTATTTTATAGTTGCTTAACGGTAGTTCAGAAGTTCTCAATCTGATATCTCACTTGAAACCATGGAGCTGCATTGGTGTGAACAACTTTATTTCTTTTGCTGTCTTCAGCAGGCCAAGGATGCTTAGTTAGCCTCCTGCAGATAGTCTCCTTCTAACAGGACTGCTAAGCGTGCAGGGAGACGTCCCTGGTAACACAAACACGTTTGAAAAGGGTTAAGGTTTCTTCAAAGACCAGCTGGGTTTTTTACGGATTTGGGGATGGCCATTTCCCTCTTCTTTAACTGTTCCATTTCAGAATTCCCTGTTCTGTCTGATCCCTTAGGACCAGCATTCAACCTCTTTTCTTGCTGATTGCCCGCCTACCTACCTCAGCCCAGAAATTCATAGCTCAGGTAATGTCAGGCTCCGCACTGACATTTGTGGGTCTGGTAGGCGGGGAGGCTTGTCCTCACTGAGCCTGGATGGGCCTTTCACAGCCACGGTGACAAGGCAAGCTATAAAGTCTTTTAAATACCTGAAGATCTGCGCCCTGGGAGCATCAGGATTTGTTCTTTGGTTAGTGAAGCTACTGTTCAACGGAGGAGAGAGAGGGAAGGACGCGGATTGGATTATGCCACTTTGCTGAGGGTAACGGAAAGGTGATTTAGGTTGCAATTTCTGGTTGAATGTTACATGCATGGGTTCCCTGGGGCTATACTGCAATGAACCAGTAAGCACAGGTGAAAAAATAAGCGCTAACACATAACCTTTAGAGGAAAATATACCTCTTTAAACCTCTCTTGCTTATTGTGCAATACACAGGAGTGACTATTTAAAACAAAGTCATACATTATGGTTTTATGTAAAGAAGCTTTTCCCATGTATGAAAAACATTAAAAATACTACGTCTGCTTTTTTAGATTTGAAATGGTTACTCTTGGGCAAAATTTAACCTCTGTGCATGTGGTATGTGTATTGATTTATTCCTAGGCAAGAAAATACATTGAATCTCTTCCACATATGCCTCAACAGGATTTGAAAGCAGTATTTCGTGGTGCCAATCCATTAGGTAAGAAAGTCAGACTGATACAGATTAAATCTTTAACTAACATAGGAACTCAAGCCTTCCTTTGCTATATGATCCCATATAATAATGATCAGACCAGTGAGAAGAGCATTGCTTAACCATTCGTCCTGAGACTGGTTTCCCTTCATGAAGCCAGTGTCTTTTGTTTCTGGTGGAGATTATGGGAACCTCCTAAAGGAAAACGGTCTTTGGACGAAAAGCAAAAGCCAACTATATGTAGCAGGAATAAAAAAAAAAGTCATGGGGTCTAGACTAGAGACATCACTTCTGGCTCAGGAAGGCCATAAGCTGTAAATTGCTGGCCAGCAGAAGAATATAGCAGGAAGTATAGCTGTTTGAATGACCCTTTTGAGTATTATTTCCTAAGAATGTATCAGCCATTGTTGGACACAGGATACCAGGCCAGACAGACCTTCGGTCTGATCTTGCACAATTGTTTTTACGTCTAACCAATTGGTTCTGCCTATCCAAAAGAGATGTTTCTGTAAGCCATGCTTTGTGACACGGCAAAGGAGATGTTTGAGTCACTGGGGTCATCTTACTACAGCGCCCGGTCAGTTCCACCGACTGCACATCAAAACGTTGTCTATAGGGAAGTATTATGAGTCAAAATGTTTTGAATTCTTTCTGTGTATTAGAAGATGGTTTTATTTTTACAAATATAAGTAGCTGTGAACATTTTCTTACAAAAAAAGGGATTTATTTGCATGAGGTACATGAGAACATGCTACATATTCATATCATAAAGGGAAACTAATGACTGCTTATGTGAAAGCACTAAAAATCACTTTTATGTAATATTTTAAATACTTGTTATATACTTTCCATATAAAACCAATTTCAGCCTTGCAGATCTCTCTCATTTCTAACATTGTGCAACTGTCGACTCCAAACATATCTTCTTTATGCTGGGTCCTATAAAGTTGCTTTGGGGTTTTCATCTAATGATTTCATTGGTGCAGCTAATTAAAAGTCACAGTTTTAAGTCACTTAAGTTTGCACTGGTCACGACCAAGTTAAGCACATGATGCACAACACAGGATAGTTAACTTTTAAGCACACAGAGATCTTTTCAGAATGAAGGCCGTGGATGTCTGAAGAGGTGAATCAGATATCAGATAGAATGTAATGAACCTTTGTGCATACCGCAAGCAAACCAGAAGCTTCCTTCAGCTCTGAAAATTATACTCAGAGTATAAAATCTTCAGAACTTACTTGTTATATTGCCTAAATTTTGTGCGTTTGCCAATAATGTTAACTGTGTTTAAGGTGAGTGAGAACAGATTGTGTGTAAACAGTTCCCTTCTCTTTTTCTAGATGGTCTCTTCTGGCTTTGAACTGCATTTCTCCTTTTCCCTTAGCTGTAGATCTTCTTGAGAAGATGCTTATATTAGACAGCGATAAAAGAATCACTGCCTCGGAAGCACTTGCACATCCATACTTTGTACAGTATCATGATCCGGATGACGAACCTGAGGCCGAGCTGTACGACGAGTCAATAGAGAATAAGGAGCGAACCATAGATGAGTGGAAAGGTAACAGAGCTGCATGCGGTAGTTAATGCATGCAGCAGAACAGAACCTTCCTTAAGTAACAGGTTTCCTCCATTTCTAACCAGAGCAATTTGAACCCTTAAGCCTCAGGGAAAGAGGGTAAGTCCATGTGTGTGCTTGTGGGAGTGGAGATGTGGAAAGGGTGGTTTCCTCTCTGGATTTCGCTCCCTTCCCCCATTCTATCATCTCCTCGCTACATTCCCTATAGCAGGTTTTCTCTTAACTAAAAGGTGATGCGAGTTACCAGATAACCACACGTTCTGTCTTACTTTTAGTTTTTTAGGTCAGATCCTCAGCTGAAGTAACTGTCCTAGGGCAAGTGATGCTATTTGGGATTCTGATCTAGCTTTGTTCAGAACCAAAAATTAAAGTTTTCCACATAAAATGTGTATTTGGCTAATCATTTTTTATATAGCCAAATAATTGGGATTAATAGATAAACCATGCTGTTGACCTTGTTTGAGATGAAAGTTGACGATTTTACTGTGGAGTGACACCCCAAAACCCATTCTTGAGAAATACTGCAGCAACCGTTTTTTATGAGTTAATTCCATGCTTGCATCATGACCATATTGCACTACAGTATCACGAGAGTAACATGGCTAAACGTTTAGGTTGCAAGTATACTGAAAAGTACAGGCCAATTTCATCATTGTCTAATGAGGACATATTATGCTAAAAATTCCTTACTAGACATTTTAAATTGAGGGTAACGTTCTAGAAAACTAATTGTTCCTGTTTATCAATAAAGTCCTTTCCTTGGCCTAAGATGAGATGTGTATTCTATAAAATAAATGTTGTCCTGTTTCTATTTGTATATTCTGTAACTTTTACTTCAGAACGGTTTGATAAAAATATATTAGCATAGTGGATAGGTTTATAATGAAAAATAGTGACCTCCCATGTCTTACTCATGCCCTTCCACTTGTGTGATGTTTTATCCTGGGCATTGCAGGGGAGACAAGCAGACTGACTATAGCAAATACATCTTAAAGAAAGATAGGAGCGGGGTCATGGGTCTCTCTACAATAAAGCAATCTCCTAGAGCCCTGAAAAGGGTTTTCTAGTAGCCTACTGCATCTGTACAAACAAGGAGGATTGACTGGTATCGCTTATTCCTTACACATGCTCTCCTCTGCAAAACCTGGCAGCATGCCGCACGACTCATGCATCTTTTTTATCGAGAGGCATGTTCACTGCTGTACTTCCCAGTGGGTGATTTGTTTTCTGCTACTTTTTCAGTTGACCGAGTCTTTAACAGGAAAGTTTAACAATTTCCGAGTCATCAGGCTGATTTCTGTTTGTGATGAAACTCTGTTGAAATTATTTTAGGAACAGTCTTTACCTTAACTCTTTCTGAACTGAACTGAGGACATGGAGGTGAATTCTTTAGGAAGGACAGTATCAGATTTTTCTACCTCACTGTCCTTGCTGGAACTACAGGTCCAAATCCTTCTTTATACAGGGGAAAAAAAGGCCTGAGACAAAAATCTCAACACTGCCACAGGACGTGCAGCTCTTCCTTCTGGCCATATTTTTATCTTGGGGAATAAACTTTTTATTTTCAAGTACATTATGTGCCATATTGAAGTAAGATAACATGAAAGGTCACCATTTGCATAAAATGTTTGTTCTGTTGATGAAGTATTGACCCAGTTTCTCAAGATATCTGTGGCATATTTCCCCTCTTTTTCTGTTCAATTAATAATCAGTGGTGCTTGATCCCAAGAGACACTGAGCACCAAAGTAAAATGAGATTTCAGACACTTTGTCTTACACGTCATGCACTTAGGAGATTTCCTTGCCCTCCACTGTGCTCTGCTGAGGCTTGCAGCCCAAGCTCATAGATTTCTTTCTGACATGTTTAATCACTTAGAAAATATTTCAAAATTTTAGAGGCCAAAGAGTATGCTGTTCAGAGCTGAACGCTATGCACTGTCTCTCCTTAGCTGCTGCTCCCGTTGCGCGTATCTCAGCGTAACATCTGTACTCTCAGCTGAGTAGGTGGCACGAGAACCGGGTAAGCAGCTTCATAAACATGTAATGCCCAGCCAGCAGGAATAATTCCTAATTCGGTTCCAGGTGTCTGATTTGTGAGGGCGCTGGCTTCCTCCGAGTTCAGTCAGGACCGCTCGGGCTCCTCCCTGGCTGCTGGTGACCCGATGCTACTTAATAGCCGCAAGTCAATCACTGAAGGAGTCACCTAACGAATCCTTCCGCCTCAGGGGTTCTGCACACAGACTTTCTTTCAGAGAAGCCCTGAAAGCTGGCACGCTGGTCACTGTACAGCATGCTACAGCATAACTCAACCGGAGCGTAAGCAAGATTCAGCCCAAAGATGTTTACATGCTTTTTGGAGGAGCGCAAGGTCCACGTGCATGTGTAGCAGCTGTCTCCGGCAGATCTATTTAATAAACGATCTAACAGGCACGAGTTTGATATGATTTAAGCGTATCTGGAAAACAGGTCCTGAAGTAATGCATCGTTAGCCAGATAACGTGTGAACAGGATTTGCTCCTTAAAATACAGTATCTAACCTGAAAAAATACATAGAAGGTCGCTGCTGAGGGCGTATTCCATTCCTGTGCAAGGCACGGAACAGGACATGCCTGTCAGCGTGAAAAGATATAGGGCTATTCTTAAAGCGGGGTAAAATAGCAAGAAAACCGTGTTTCTAGTTAAGCCTTTCTTGATGAAAATAGAACTGTTTGTTACATGCTTCTAAGACGAACATTTTTTTCAGAGGACCTTAAAATTAAGTTACTTACAATGAAACATTTTTTAAAAACCAACAAAACCTAGATCCCAAGGCGTTAGCACGGAATTGCAGGTGATTTATGGTGAAGGCAATTGACTGAGAAATTATAAAGAAGATTCTCTGCAGTTAAAAGTATACGTTTTAGAACCTGTTCGGGTGCTTTTAAAGATTTCATTTTCCATTACATTTTGTCTTTTATGACATCATTTTGGCAGGTCATCTGACAGCATAATTGATGTTTCCATTTCAGGGCCTGTGTGTTTTAGTAATTAGCTGAAGGGGACAGACATGTTGTACAATAACAGTATTTGCGAGTCTAATTTGTAACCTGAGGTTAACAGAAGGATTCCTAGTGAATTCAGTCTGGTTTTGGATCTGGACTCTAAAAAGGCCAGAAATACAAACTGCAAGTCACATGCATCTATAGAACTGTTTCATCTGGAATATTTTTCTTTTGAAGAGAATGTCACCTAATTCCCCTCTCTCCCTTACCCCCTCTACAGAACTTACCTATGAAGAAGTGATTAGCTTTAAACCCCCCGACTTAAAAATGGATAGCCTGGAGATAGAACAGTGAAAACAGGCAGCCCTGTCTTGCCTTGCTGCACTATGAAGACTGTTAAAATCCAACCATACAATTTAACCTGTGGTCAGACGTAGATTTTACTACCCAAAGATGTTGGAGAAGATGTGGAAAAGCAGATGCATTATACAGACGCCATATGTTGTCTGTTTTGGGCGGGTTTTTTTTTTTTGCCTTGTAATATGAATGTATTCCCGGCTCACAAAGGGTGATAAAGAACTGCTTCGTTCTGACAAAATTATGCACTGAGTTCTGTCGAGCTGTGTGTTCTGCATGTTTCATTTTATCAGTTGTATTGCCAAAATAAAGGTGACTTTTAAAATTAATTTTAAAATTGTACATTTAAAGCATGAATGTATACAAACATAAACATAGAGGTCCATACAGGCAATCCCTTTTTTTTTTTCTGGCATTTTATCTGTCTGTTTTCATATTATTTATAGTTAGTGCCTTTATGAAGAGAGGGCGTGGTAGTGAGATAGACAGAATATGCATATGTAGTCATATCTGTGGTGGTCTTACAAATTTTCTGGATGTCTCTCAAGCGATCTTAACACCAGTTGAAAGTCAGTAAAAATAAATCTTTGTCTTCTGTTGCCATTCAAGTGTCTGTTCTCATTATTTCCCCATGTATATTTTTTCAATCTGCACAATACCCGTTTGTGAGACCATTTTACTTCCCGATGGTACTCCTAACCCTGCCATCACTGGAGTGCTGGGGAATTTGCCCGAATTTACAGGAAGGTGCCCTGAAGGCACCACGGCAGATCTCTGTAGTCTCCTGCAAGCTTCAGCAAAGGCTGTCACAAATGGCAGTTCAAGAGTCCCCCGTTCAGTTCGCAGCTTTGAATTCAGTATTCCTCATTGTCTTATTTTCCTTCACGTAATCCTTGGGAAAATAATCTAATAATTGCTATTGGAAGATGAGACAAAACAAGATTTGAGAATTTGTGAGAAACTAAATATCCATCTCATCAGAGTTTCTTTGTAAGCAGAATTGTAAAGGCTTTCCAGCTCTGAGAAGTTGGAAAAGTAAATAATAAATTGCAGGATACACCAGATACCAAAATGTCTTAAAGAATTAAATTTATCTCATTTCTCCACTGAAGGCATAATACTGAAACAGGAATATCCTTTGGCATGAGGCCTCGTGTGGTGTACTGGCTGTGTCTTTCTCCATACTTGTGATTCACGGTTGTTCAACATTGTTCATTTTTGTGTCTCGTTCTCGCGCTGTCAGAGTCTCGTTTTGGAGGTGGCTTTTTATATTATTTAGGTTTTCTGCAACTTTTGTCATTAAGATTCCGTTGTACAGCTATTACATGAGGTAATGGATTCTACTGCATTTATTTACCTTCCTCTGTATCTTTTCTATGTAAAAAAGAGAAGCTTTTTCTTAATAAACAGATTTTAAAAAAATTAAAAGTCCAACAACTTTGGGTTTTTTTCAGAAATACTTGATACAGTATTTTTTGTCGTCTTTGAGAAACAAATAAGCATTCCATCAACGTGCTCTTAATTTGTGGACGAAGTGGTGGACTGTTGTTGATAATGTTGGCCGATTATCTGATACATGCATCCAGTAGAATGCAGCCATTTGCATTCAACTTTCTATGGGGTGTATTAATCAGAAAGTAAATGCTTCCGTGGATTTCCTGCAAGTCCTTCCTGAAGTCATTACTTTGGCTTCCTATGAAGCTAGGTGAGGCCTGTAGTGGTCATGCAATGACTTAATTTCATGCTGACTAAAATAGGTGAAAAGGCTGTAAATCCTTAAACGATTTGTCAGACTACAGAATGAAAATAATCACTTAGTCATGTCTTAAATACATTTTTTTCATTTGTTTGTCTACCAGTTAACAGAAAAGTAGCTCAGTGCTTTATTTTCTCTGAACTCTGGTAATGAACTTGCTAGCCTGTTCTGCAGCTCTATTCCAGCTGGAAGGGCAAGGATTAAATAAAGATAATTAATTTAGTGTGGGATTTGTCCCATCGTTTGTTTAATCTGGTTTCCTGGCTATGAGGGTGGCCGTCGGCAAATGTTTCAAAGGATGTGTAAAACTCTGTGGTAGGCAAAGACCAGACGGTCTGCGCTTGCTGGAGCTCTGCTACTTGAGGTAGAAAGAAAGTTTTATATCACTTCCAAAATTGGTTCTTCTGGCAACTCTGAATCTTCTTTAACTGGATAGTTACAATTTCAAACAAAAAAATATATTTCCTTTTACATTCAGAGATGTAATTTTTTCTAGGAGATAAATTATGTAGGAAGAATATGGCCATAGCCACACTTAAACTAAGCAAAGGTGACAGGAATGGGTAACGAGCTCAGCTATCATCTCATTTTAATGTCAAGAAAAACGGTCGGGAGAGAGACATCTTTTTCCTAGATTTGCAAACTGAAGGCAATTTCTTAGACTTCAAAAGCCACTAATTACAGTTATTTCTCTAGAACAGGTAACCGATTCCCGTGTGGTAATCCAACGTGGGACTGCAGTGTGCTACGTTTATCAGTTTACAACAGCAGGGCAGGGTAATTGGAAAGCCGGTACCCCACTGGGACAGAAAGGTGGAAGGCTTTGTGCTAACAGTGCTTATCGTTTGAGCACAGATGGAAAAAAAAAGGTTTGTCAACCAACACAAACAGGCAGAGGGAGGTAAACATCTAGGAGTGAGGGCTTTGTCATGCTCGGTGAACCTGTAAGACCTTACGATCACTTAAAAATAAATTTTAAAGAGTAAATAAATATAAAAGTAAGGATTTTATTTTCTAAAAAGTTATTTGCTTAAAAGGTCTTTAATGAAGGCATTGTTTACATGGCCCAAATTTTATTTGCAAAACTTGTGGAGCCTGTTTAAACTGTGGGCTTTTAATCTCCTGACACCACTCTTACTCTCCTTATTACAATCGCGATTTTGTAGGTCGTCTCTACATTGCATATACGTTTGAGGAGAGAGTCATAGGTTTTAGTCCACGCTAATTTACCGTGCTCAACATCCCTGACCGCCTGCGGAGCACAGAAGGGACGCGCGGAGGAGCACGGCTGGGCAATGCTCGTGCAGGCGGCGGCTCAGGCTTCCACTGAGGGGGGACACAACTCTCCAAGGGCCTTCTCTGGTTAATTACTGTCATTGTTAACAATTTACTTCTAATCTGAATTTACCTAATTTCGTCTCTCAGTCATGAGAGCTGGTTATCCTTCCACCTACTGCATTGAAATTACTTGGGTTTTTTATCTCATCTAATCAGTGTTAAGTGCAACCCCAAGTATAGTAATTTTATCATCATTGGAAGCAGAGTCTTGAAAAAGGAAAAAAGAAGTCTTTTACGTAGGTCTCAATCTTTTAACGTGCATAAGTACACACTGTGTTCCTTTTAAAATCTGCATCTTTATTTTTTTAAGCTCTCTACCTCACCAGCAACGAAGCCCAGCAGCAGGAAAATGATATGCCACAGCCAAAGCAGAAATAAAGACAAGACTAAAGAAATCTCAAATTTACAATGTGCTAATGGAAAGAAAAACCAAGGATAGTTCAGAGAACAAGCACAGCGTGTCACTTGCCATAATACACAGAATTCCCTCTTCCCAGAACATACAAAGTGGCTACACAAGTATGAAATAGCAGGGTCACTAATAACTTTTGAGAATTTACGGGGGGGGGGGGGAATAATAGGAATTAGGCAATCAACTCTGATATATGAAAAAATGTATCGTGCACCTGTAAGTCAAAAGCCATTATTTGGACAGCATTGTTGCAGAATTCCCGTTAGTGCTCTTGGTGTGTTTTTGATGTAGTGCAAAAGATGAAAGCAAGAGAGAAGGAGGGTCAGTACGCTGCAGGATCTGACAGCGAGCTCACCCTGGGGACAAGGCGGGGGACAACCCTTTCAAGGACGAAATGCTGGCAGCAAAAGCACCTTTGGCAGAGGTGGGGAGCAGTCAATACAACAGCCACTTCCTTCCTTTCTTCCCGTCACGTGTGCTCCTGGAGCATAACAAGAAAACAGACCTCCACCTTCCCGACTCTCGAGACCTGGTCAAAGACAACTCTTCAAAAAGTACCGTATTCAGCCGCAGGCTCAAATTACTTACGTATCCTTTGCCACATCTGTAAATTGCTAATTTGGCCCAAGAATCCCTGACAGATGAGCAGGGGTAAAGATTTAGCTCTCCCTAAAACAGAATTGCACCGTAAATTGGGGAAGTCATGTCCTTTGGTAGCAGCAGAAAGGAATTCAGCCTCGGCAAGGTCAGTCTCCTTAGGAAGGAATTAACAGCTCTGTTTGCTTTAAAAGCAGCTGCTTGTTTCTCTTGCATGCCACTCGTGCTGCTAGTGTTTATGGAGGTAGAGCAACTCTCTAAAGCTGGTCCTTAGAACATCAGCATGCTCGCCCACGTGAGAGTGCCAAGTGTCATTAATTTATGAGTCTAAGCAAAAAGCGTAAGGGTTTTTATGGGACTAGTACCAAGAGACTCGGAAATCTGCATTAGTGTAGCTGCCACTGACCTTCTTTCTGCTGCAAGATAAAATATTGAACTGATATGCCTAAAAGGGTCCAAGTTTTCACTACAAGGAGGGAATATATTGTGAGTTTCCTATATGAATGCTGACCTTCCAACCAATCTGACACTTAATCCATTATACGGGAAATTTCTACATGAGTGAAACTGTTCAATTAGGCTCCAATCCTGCATGCATACAAAACCTTCATTTTGCACTCACATAGTCCCCCACCTTCAATTACTGTCACAAATTAAGATGTGTACCATAGTACAGAGGTTTTAGCTAGTCCTTTAGGTTCTGATTTGATCACAAGTAATACCGCACGCGGTAGCAAATACTGAATCGCAGTGGCAGCCCTGAGACAAGCACACATCGACTCTGCCGAAACTGGCAGCCTCCACTGAGCCATACTTCGCTCCTTATAGAATAACATCCTGTAGATTAGCACTAAGACAATGTATTCCTATTTCATACTCATTTTATAATAGAGCCCAAAGGCTCAAATCAAGAATAAACCCCTAGTTATGTTACATTCTGTGCAAAAATAACACACTGTACTCCTGTCCTGTCCAGCTCTCATTAACAAGGTTGAGATGGAAATGTGACAAATGAATGCAACGTTAAGGAGGTTGGGAAAGATGGGGTAAGAGTACCACCAATTCTTTGGTGATTTGAACGGGTGATGTGCACAACTATGTAGGGACAAATAAGTAAAGTTATCAATCAGTGATATCCATTAACACTCTTTTCGTATGATTTTTGCATTGAAGTTGGGAGACTCTTCAACACAAGAGTATTTTTTCCTCTGTGCGCAATAGCCACTCAGACTGTGATAATCTGTGATAGTTTAAAAACTAAACTCCTACAGTTTATTGTAGAAATGAGTATGAAGAGGACCTTTAGGCAGGCTCTGAGGTGAAAGAGTTAGGAGGAGTGTTAAAAGCAGTTGGTTTATACATAGCCATCTCCTGCCCTCTACACCCAGCCTCACTTCCTCCACCTCTCCTCCAGCAAGTAGGGGTAGCAGGGTAGTAAACAGCCACTTAGTAAGTTCTCACTCAACCTCCTGAACAAATGAAAAGTCCAGTTTAAAAAAAAAAAAAAAATTAAAAAAAGCATATACGTTGTGCGTATTTATGCCTTTTTGGCCCCCGGGGTGCTCCATGTCACAGAAACTGGAACTGAAGCACCCTGCTCAGGAGTCAGAGGGACAAAAACAGATAAATTGCAAAATAGTTGGCAGTAGCTCCACCGGGGAAGGGTGGGGACACAATAGCGTGGGAATACTTTCAGATGAAAACAGATTTTTTTAATCTAAACTTTACTTCTTGTTGTAATAAATAAAATGGACTTACTTCCTCCGTGGCAATATATGTAAGTAGACAAGAAAAGGGTACTTTCTCAAGGTGGGGATAGAAAGCTGGTTTTAAAAAAAATGTTCTAGGAATCAGCTTTTGACAATTCAGCAAGATTTTATGTTTACTGACATTCAAGGTGTGTTTTGTTCCGTGTTGTGTACTGTGTTCAGTTTTGGGCCCCTCACTACAAGAAGGACATTGAGGTGCTTGAGCGTGTCCAGAGAAGGACAACGAAGCTGGTGAGGGGTCTGGAGCACAAGTCTTACGAGGGGTGGCTGAGGGAACTGGGTTGTTCAGTCTGGAGAAGAGGAGGCTGAGGGGAGACCTTATCACTCTCTACAACTACCTGAAAGGGGGTTGTGGTGAGGTGGGTGTTGGTCTCTTCTCCTAAGTAAATAGTGACAGAACAAGAGGAAATGGCCTCAAGTTGCACCAGGGGAGGTTCAGACTAGATATTAGGAAAAATTTCTTTACTGAGAGAGTGGTCAAGCATTGGAACAGGCTGCCCAGGGCGGTGGTAGAGTCACCATCACTGGAAGTGTTCAAAAAACGTGTGGACGTGGCACTTCAGGACATGGTTTAGTGGGCATGGTGGTGTTGGGTTGACGATTGGACTTCATGATCTTAAAGGTCTTTTCCAACCTTACTGATTCTGTGATTCTGTGATTCTGTTTTACAGAACTGAAGTATTCATATGTGAATTGGTGTATCAAGAATAAAATGACCATGTGAAAGACATCTTACAGGCACAAACAGGTAGAAAGGTGGGAAGATGCTTGATTTTTCCAAGGACCTTGTATGATCTCCTGCTTTCCCCTGGTTGAACCCACGTTGCCAGTGCCTGCACTGGGGGATCAAGGTCCAGTTCAAGGCAGTCACACAGATGTGCCTCCTTCCCCCAGGGCCCAGCAGCCAGCCCGCAGCTCAGCTCCTGACAAAATAAGCTGGGCCGTTTTATCACTGCTAATGAACAGTTTGTTGTGAGCAGCACTGCCATCAAACTCTCTCGCCAGACTCCGTACCTGCCGAACTTCTCAGGAAAACATGGTGAGCTTTCTCACGGCTTTCTTGCAGAGCTCCTGCTCCAGCACCAAAGCCTCATGTCCAGGCTGGAGTGTAAATTGAGTTCTCAGTCCCCAGAGGGATTAGAAAGACTACTGTACACATCCCATCTACCTCATACGCGTTGCAGCTAATGGCAATCTTCCAACGCATTGAAAGTTGGCTCTTTAAAAAACAAAAGAGGTGTCAAAATGAAATGTTCTTCATGGTAACAACTTTGCCATCCTGCCATTTACAGGATAGGCATTAGGGAAGTGAGATTTTTGCATCATTACTGCATTTATTATCTTTTATTCATGATGTCTGAAGAAGGTCCCTTTTTGTTCTATAAACTTTACAATAAATATATGCCAAAAAGCAGAAACATCTGACAGCATTCCTTTTTAAATTTACCTTGTCAAGTACACACTGCCTGGGACAAGATATGGCCATAGTATCTCATTAGTCTCATCACAACAGAATGTCTTTGGGAAAATACATCATCATATATCCAGTCAAGCCTAGCAGGATGCTGAGGCTCAGCATTTTGTGATGATGCTATTAAGATCTACCAGCTGTGGAGGGATCCGAGTTTCTCCTCTTACTCCTTTCATAGACACTTTTAATGGTTTTATTAGAGAAAGCTTCCCTTTCTTAAATCAGGGCTGATTCCCTAGTCTTCTATCAGTTTATCAGTAAGTTTATCAGTTCATCTGTTACATGCATGACTTGATGAGAAAAAGCAGTCTTGTATTTGACCTACGCTGCTACTTCATCCATCTACAGCAAAGTGTACCGAAATAGTTACATGAAGGAAAAACATTGGGGAAACAGCATTGGCCAATTTTGTCACTGAATTTAAAATGCCTTACAAAAGTTGCTCTGTAATCTTCTCAGCTTCTGCACAAGAGTGATGTTGTCTTGGTGCTGGGTTAGTACTTTCATCTACTGTACCAAAATCATATACTTTCTGCCTTGGTAAAAAGCAAGTAGTAAGAAAGTATGATTTTGCCACAACTGGATAAAGAAAAATAGGCAAGGGATCAAAAGCAGAACTCATCCTTACTTTACTAGAGACATATATACGTGTCATTAAAGGTAATTTAACTAGAGGACTGGCTGAAAAGTGAGTGGAAGTTAAAGTTGCTCTATCCTTCACCTTGCCCATATCACATTTCACTGCAGCTATCATCTGAATAGCAAACACGGCAGCAAAGTGATGTCAGAAATTTAAAAAATAATCTAATAAATCTGCTGGGATGGTGGATTTTAAGAGCAAACGTGTATCATTAATCGAACACTTGACATGAGCCTCATATTAGCTGCCAAATGTCAGGAGGTTGGTTTCTGTACTGACTAAACCAGGGGGTCCAACAGATCATCAGTCGGCAGAGAGCAGCGCTGGGTGACACAGCAACCGGGGGGAAGGATGTTAGTCCAGGCTTAGCGAATTTGCAGTGCTGCTCTGCAGCACTCAGAAGCAGCGTTTTCCTCCTGTACCCGCCATGTAGCTGACAGAGGAGGGAGGGCAGGGCTGCTCTTCCACATGTGGTAGCAAGGCACAGAAAGGTCTGGGCCCATGGCAGCTACCAAAAGGCATGGGGAACAACGACACTTGGCCAGATTGCCCCTTTGGAGCTAAGCCACAAACTGAACTCTAGTGACAGCAAGTCTGAATTATCTAACCTCAGCAACATTGCTCAGGGGTGAAGTCAGTCAAAACAAAGGCTTTACCAGACCCCAAAGGACAAGAATTTTAATTATATTCACAGAGAGAACATGTAAAACATTTTTTAAAGTAGGTCTTTGCCTTACACGTGCCAGTCCAGGCCCATTTACTACAGAAACGTTGAGCAGGTCGCTATTCTCTGCGGTCAGGCACGGCGATTCTTCCAAGCTGCTGCTTGAACCGTCGTCCCGTATCGCAGCAGCCACGCACGGGACCGCCTGCACTGAGCCACCGAGTCACGCGTGTGCTTGCTTCTACCTAGCTATATGAAATATTGGTGAAACTCGGGGCCTGACCCTGAGATGAACTGGGAAGTCCTCAGCTGCACACCTTTCTGCAAAGGTCGTTTGGAAGCTCGCTTTTGTACTCCCAGCAAACGCCGTTCCTTGACGCTTTCGTGTCAAAGTCGGTTGCATCTTAGCAGGTCCCCAAACTAGGCAAACCGAGCGAAGTGCCACGCCGTGGCGCGTACTCGCGCGAAACGAGGGCTGGGATGGATTTGCCTTCAGCGCCGGAGCAAGCGCTTCTGCCGGCGGCGAGACCCCCGCACCTGCCGCCCCGCCGCGGCGCCCGGCTGCCGGCGGGCAGGGCGGCTCGCCGCCCCCCGGCCCCAGGTGCCCGGGCGAGGCGGGGCGCGCACGGCCGGTCCCAGCCCCGCCGGGCGAGGCGCGGGGCGGGCGGCCGGGCCTCCCGCCGGGCCGCGCGGGGAGCGGGGCGGGAGGCGCCGCTCGCCCAAGCCCAGCCCCTCGGCGCAGCCCGGCTCGGCGGCGCTGGCCGCTCCCGCCGCGCCCCCCCCCTCCCCCCCGCCCCCGATCGGGCTCTTTGTCGGCGGGTGCCGGCGGGGGCCCGCAGCGCCATGTCCTCCCCCAAGAACGGCTTCTACCGGCAGGAGATCACCAAGACCCTCTGGGAAGTGCGGGACCGCTACCGGGACCTGCAGCCGGTGGGCTCCGGCGCCTACGGAGCCGTCTGGTGAGCGGAGCGAGGCGGGGCAGGGCAGCCGCGGGAGGGGGCGGCGGCGGGGCCTCTGCCCCGGGCGGGGGTCCGCGGCCCGGGCCGGCCCTCTCTCGCCTTGTTCCCTGCCAACTTGTTCCGGTCGCTGAGCCTGACCCGGCCTGGCCCCGCCCGGTGCTGCCGGGCGCCGCGGGGGCTGAGCGGGGCGGCCCGGCTGCCCACCTGGCCGGCCCCGGGAGGCGGGCTGCGCCGTGGGGGGCCCGGCCCGCCGCGGGGAGCGGCCGGCGTTCAACGCACCGCCGTCTCACGCCCGTTTTCGTCCCCGGAGCAAGCAGAGCCCGGAGCGCCGGGGCCCGGGGAGCGCTGCCCGCGGCGGCCGGCCCCGGTCCGCGGCTCCCCCGCAGCGGCAGAGTACCCAAAACGCGGGGTGCTGGCCCTTGGGACGGGGCACGCGGTCGGGGTTTGCGTTGGTGGTGGGTTTTTTGGGTTTTGTGGAAATTTTTTTTTGTTTTTTGCCTTTTTTTTTTCATCCTCCCCAGATGTTCCTCTTTAAAGCTTTTGAAAATTGGCAGCTTTTCATCGCAGGGCCTGGCAGCCTTTTAAACGAATGAAACTAGACGCCGGCCGTTGCCAGGGAGGTGTTTTGGGGAGGTGGTCCCCTCCCTTGGCGCAGGGAGGGCACGCAGGCACCTGGCAGGCCGAGGTCTGCAGTCTCGCTGCCGTCCTCGCTCACCAGACTCTTCCTTACAGCTCAGCCGTCGATGGAAGAAGCGGTACCAAAGTGGCCATTAAGAAATTGTACCGCCCATTTCAGTCTGAACTCTTTGCCAAGCGAGCTTACCGAGAGCTGCGCCTCCTGAAACACATGAAGCACGAAAACGTGAGTCGGGTCGTTAGCGAGTATCCCCCCCACGGCCGCAGTTCACACACCCTAAAAACAGAAAGAAAACTATGCAAAGTTGGGCAAGGCAGATGTGTGGCTGCGTGGAATTCAGGAGTCTTTGGGCAAGACCTTTGTGCCTGTCTTTTGTCTGGCTGTCCTTTATCTACAAAACATCAGTTTGCACAAATGAGAACATCCTGTGGGAAACACCACTTTTTTTCCATCTAGGAAAGGTTGGGTGGGGAAGGTTAGGACCGTGGTGGAATTTGTGCTCGGAGCTAGTAAGAGAGATTAAGGACCAATAATTAGTCTCCATCACTACATTCCTGTGAGGTGCAGGAGAGTGCAGAGTGTGGGTCTGTGCCTGTGGGTCTTGGGTGCCAGCATCTCTTTTTTTCTGAACTTCCATGAAGACGGCTGTGGTTATCCCCAGGCATATCTTTGGGGAGGGATATGCCTGGGGATAACCTTTTTTTCTTTTTTTTCCTTTTTTTTAATCGTTTATGAAACATTTAAACGTTTTGGGTTCGTACTAATGTGAAACAAGAAAAGTTCGTGAATGACTACATAAATTGCTTCACTGGAAAGCAGAGAATAGCATACAGAGCTCTGCACAGATTCCCATGTAATGTGAAAGAAGAGCAGCCATAGAAAGCAGTGTTGAAATTGTCATTGGGATAAAGATATTTAGTCCCAACAGTGCTTAGTTTAAGAAAAAAATAAAGGAGGAGAGATTTGTGTGAAAACAGTTATTGTGGAATCAAAGCATGGACTCCAGGTTAGAAGGGTCCCACTTGGAGGATCACAGTAGTGGTGTTAAATGCTGCTTGTCATGAATGCACGTGAGGGGGAGAAAAAAGGAAGAGTTTGGAGGGAATTGTTAAAATGACGCATAAGAATCTGGCTTAATCATGTGGGAAAATCATGTGGGAAATTAGAGCCATTGAGATGGCCTTTAAGGAAAGCTAAGAGATTGAAAGGGAGGATGAAACTGGTAATAACAATAGCCAGTCATTGCCATGTAATATTATGGCATTGACATTGTGGGTACCAACAATATCCAGTTTCATTTTGAAGAATAATCTGTGGGATATCCTGACTGTCCAGAAAAAAAAGCAGAGCATTTTGTGGGCTTAAGAACCTGTGTACCTGTTAACATTTTGGTCTGAATCTTTTAATACATTGATCACTGTACTTGATTCCTTTGAAGTAACTGGTTCATAACCACTGCTGTATATGTTAAAGAGTTAATGTTTGCAAGGAACTTCTGTGTCATGCATGGGTTTTCATACTTGCAGCATTTTCTTTACTGAACGTCTGGGAGCAGAGCAGCTCGTGCAGTTGCCAAGCTCCTAACTGTGTCCAGAATTTTGAGATTATTTTTCTTCCATTTCCCAGAATAATCTGTTGGGTAGCATTTTCCACTCCTGGTGGTTTTTATGCGGTGTATGCCCTTCAGGACAATACTCTGGAACCCCTCCAGGGACTCGTTTGATAATTAAAGAGTCTAGAAGAAAATGCTCACTGGGGAACTTGGGCACAATCTGTGAAAGTTACAGATCAATATATATGAAGGAAGGGAATAATTTACAGTCTTAGGAAACAGTTTGGGCCACAGAAAGAAGAATCTGTTCTACATACTAAGGAAAAGTTTTACCATGAAGTATGGCATCTATTCATTAGAGAACAAAGACTGAGTAAATGATGCTGCAGGGGTTTGCAGGCACCGGTGCGGCAGAAGCTGACTACTCCACCCATCCACGATGAGGCTGAGATAGCAGTACAGCCTGTCAAGAGAATTTCCATCCACCATCCCAGCCTCACACCCTTCTCTCAGTTGTTTCACCCACGGTGAATTAGGAATAGTAACAACGCCTTTTAGGATTTCTAGTCCCTGAGCTGATCTTGGGATACTCCTTTAGCTGCTCCACCCATCCAAAATTAAACCAGAGCGGCGATATCATTCCTCGTCAGGATTTTCAGCCCCTCCTTTGACCCACCACCATTCTGTCAAAGAGCCAGCCTCTTTTTTGCATATTTCTACCAAAGGATGGATTTACAGGCAGGCAGTCAGGTCCTTTCCGACTGACATCAGCAGTGCCCAGTGTGCTGTGTGCACCTTTAATGACATGTACCGTAGTGGCAGGACAGCTGCCCGTTCTCTGTCGTTACCATCGTGGCTTCCACGGGTCTGGACTTTTGAACGGTCCACACTCACGTGGGTGCATATCTCCTTATAACAGGAACCAGTAGAATAGAACAGCAATGGTAGTATCTTTCCTGATTTTTCTGCTAATACGTTACAGTATGCTTCTAGGAAGTAGCAGCTATCTATCTTTCTGGTGGTACTATAAATACAACTGCTATTAAAAGTTAATAAAACTGAAGTAATTGCTTCAAAGACCACAATAAAATAGCGATGCCACTATTATCTCTGCCTTGGGTGTTGGTAATCTAAGTATGTAGAGGAGGTGGTGTGTGATAGCCGGTCTAACAGTACTGCCACTATGGATTAGATTTGGGATATTGTTGCAACGATGCACTAATCTGCCAGTATAAATCTTCATCTTGCTTTTTTTTCTACTTCCAGGATATAAAATTCCAAGGTTCTCTTTATTTGATAGTTAAATTACATCCACTTTGCTCTTCTGATCTGTTTTTCTTTTAAAATTACTTCTGTGATCGTGATGCATTTGGTGTTGAAGAGTGTGATGTTCTGTTCGTTTCACCGTGATTGCCTCTCGATGGAACATCTCTGCCCTTCACAGCTTTCGGAGAAGCGGTGTGTTAAGCATGTAGCAATACATTATCATAGTTTATTTAACCTTATGCTGTATTCAGAGTGATGGAAGAAATTGTAATGGGCTGACACGTTGTGTTAAAAATAACATCTCTGATCCTCCATTTAAGGTAGCAGAAGATACCATTAAACCCGTGCCACAGTGATACAGTTCATCAGCGTGTCATGCTTCAGTGAAGAAAATGGAGGAAAACTTCTGTTTAATACCCTGGATGACCTCCATTATAGACCCTTTGAGGAATATGCTTATCTCCTTAATGTGGAAGGGTTGTAGGATGACCAGGAGTCCTGTAAAAACAAATATAGGAGTCAACCTACTGAATTTTGCTGGAGTTGTATTTTACCTTGTAAGGAAGTTAACTCATAGGTCAATTTGCTTGTGTATTTAGGCGTTTTCAGGAAGAGGCAACTGCGGTTGCTGGCATGACCATCTTTCATTACATATTCTCCCTAATGGCTCTTAAGCAGGACATTACTTACATGTAGTGAGGAATATGTCTATATAAACCATGCCACCTTGGGAGCGTGGGACTTCTCATCAACCCTTTCCAAACACATCCAGAGGAGAAATGGTGCTGAGGGCAGAGGCAGTGTGTGAAGAGGATGAGACCTGCCTGTTAGGAGATAAATCACTGTCTTTAATGGCACCGGTATTTTTTTTTTTTTTTTTTGGTAGGCCTTTTAATTTGAGAGGATCTGGGATTTTCATGAACATCATAAGCTACTGCTGCTGCCTAAGAAGCAGTCTAACCCAGGTAAATTCCTCAGACATTGCCGAAAAGAAAAGTTAGTTTCCAGTGGGATAAGCTGCTGGATCACTGTGTAGCTATATAAACAGACCCTGGCACAAGAGAGGGAATGGTGTAAAAATGAGGAATAAATACAGCTAAGGCAAAATGAAGAAGCCACTGGTTTTGTTGGGGTTTTTACTTCATTTATTCATGCTAACTTGAAGTATTCATCCCACTACAGCCTTAGCAGCTCTTGATTATTCCTTTGGCATCTGCTGCATCTTGTATAGAAGAACAGACTGTTTAGGAAGCTTTTTTTCAGTAATGCTGCTTTTGTTCCCTGTTTCTTTCCATTTTGAGTTCAGTTAAAGTGAGGACCCTTAAAACTATCTATTGTGGCTCTGACTTTAAAACAGTGAAAATACGGCCAGTGTGCTAACTTTGGCCCTGGCGTTGGCTCTCAAACATTCGCATAACTCTGTACTCGTGTCTTCTTCTGAAGTTAATCGAGATGTCCGCGTATGCAAAGCTGAACGTAGATAAGTAAGCAGAGATGCAGACCGCTGGTTTCGTTTGGCAAATAACTTGGATTTTGTTATGCCTTTGGACTGGAAGTGATACCATGATACCCGTTTTTGTTGAAACAACTGCATCGTGACTCATGCTGGCCCAGTCCTGGTGCCCTTCTCACCTCCCAGTTTGCTAGAGAAGTTTGGAAGTTGCCAGCAGGAGCGCAAAATAACTGGCGAGGGGAGATGGCACTGAAGGGAGGGAGACAAAAGCAGCGGCTCGTGCTCATGCCTTGTGTCAGGACAGAGTGTGGATTTTTTTTGTGGTATATGCAGATGTGTGTGTACATGTGGATATACCTATGTGTACATACAAGCACATACAGTCATTCTGACCCAATTCTACCAACTTAAATTCTGAATGTGTTCCTGGCGTAAAATTTTTGACAAATGCCTGTTAAATGTTTCTTGGGTCAGTTAATACTCTACAGATGTTTTCTCTGCCTGGAAACCCTGTATGTAAGAGGCAACTGCAGTATTTGTTTAAAGGTACTCTATATTATGCTCTCATTCATTGCTCTGAGTGGAAATTACTCTCTGGTGTATTCCCACATCTGAAGACCAGTGTGTGTTTTGCATTATGAGAACGATGTAGCTTTTTTTTTTTCCCCCCTCCTTTTGGAAGGAACTCAGGTATCCAACAGACACCAAATTGTCTGTCTCTATACAGTTAACGTTCCTGAGGATGATGCAGGCTTCCACTTTTAGGCTGGCTAATATTTAATTCTGTCGACTTCTTTATTTTGAAAAAATGTTGGGCTTTTTGTTTACACCTACACAATATCAACCAAGGGAGGAGTTTGTTCCAGAGAAAATAGTGGGGCTCTCTATGTTGTTGCCTGAGAAAATCTTCAAAATGTCACCTTTTGCTGTTCATCTAGCCTGATGTGAGCACTGGAAGAGCAACAGCCTCTGCAGGGTGCAAAATCAGACCAAGAAGGGAGTTGTAGATGAGCGATGCCTTTACAGAAGAAAGCATGGCTACTGTGTTAGAAGCGGTTTCCCGCAGCAAGTCCTGCAGGACTGCATCAGCTAAAACTTCACGTCCTTTGGGCACACAAGTGCCAGTAAAGTGCAATTCAGGTATCCTGGCTGGCGATGGCAAATCTCCTTATGGGTCCCTATGAAAGTAAAAATACAGTTATAACTGGATGGTTTATTGCTGTCAAAATGTTGTAAGGGAGAAACACTCCTGGCTGCTTTTCTGTGGTCTGAAAGCTTAGCAGAGCTAGGGAGCTAACAGGGCACCGGAGTCACTTATTTGGGAACTCAAAAGCCAATAAATCAACACAGTGGTATCGGTTGTCACTTCTGCTTATTTTCACAAGCCTGCCCAATAGGTCTTTTACCTACCTGGGCTTCAGCTGATAGCCATTTATTCACCCCCGCCAGCCTTGGGTACTAATAAAGCAGATATGATCAGCCTGGTCCAGTAATGAAAATAAGGAAGACAGCACTGAAACCCAAACTTTCTCTTTGGATTGCCATCCAATCCAGAGATGAAGATGTGCCTGTCCGCAGGATTTGGATCTGACCGCTGTCACATATGGATCCTTTGAAAGAGGAATGTGGCGATGCTCGCGGGTGCAGCTCGTGCCTGCCGGTGCAAAGGAAAGGAGCTCTCCGTCCGTCAGGAGGCATCCCTCGTGCCACGCAGCAGTAATCGGTGGGGAAGAGGTGATCGTGCAAGCCTTGTGCGTGGGTAGTTAAAATTGTAACAAGATTGAGACTTCTTAGTGTAGTAAAAGGATGCAGGTGCCCTTCTCTTGTGGAACAGCGCAGGGACATGAAGTTGAAGCTAACCCTGCAGAAAATTTAATGCAGCATAATATTATGTTATGTTACATTAAGTTATAAAAAGTTCAGTGCACTCCGGCAGGGATGTCTCTTAAAAAATGTACTTGTGTTTGTAGCGCGAGTGCCAAAGCCACTCAACTTCACTGTGTTTTCATGCGTAACATCCGCAAGAGAAAACAGCACTTAATATATAAGACATAACCTACATTACTTACTAATTTATAGAAGATCTGAGTCTTTCGTTGGTGTGCTGCTGCTTACATCAGAAACTCTCCTTTACAGAAACGCAGTGGAGTGGTCCTTGAATAAAAGTAATCCAATACATGAAAGTACAGGGGAGGGTAGAGATGAGGAGCTCTTTGCTGTTGTGCTCCACTGCTGGAGTAACATTTGGAAAAGGAGGCAGCTGAGAAAGGAAGGACAGAAACCACCTTACCAACACAAAGCTGTTATTTATTTGTTGACGGTAGTTAAAGTAGGTCAGGGTAGTCAGTATAAATGTCTTGGCGGTGGCGATGGACAGTAACAATAAGGGCTGGAGATGCTGCCACCCATGCCCACTGGCTTCGTAGGGAAGTCACACAACCAACAAAGTCAATGTATGAAGCATACCTGTGGGAAACAAGTCAGACCAGTAGATGGGTAGTTTTGCTGTTGCTGTGGGTTTGCTTTGCAGGAAGGTGGGAGAGACACAGTATTACACTCTCTCCTCAAGATGCGAGCCAGGAAGGTACTTCAGGGGAGGCTGCAGAAACCCAGGTTGTTTTTCAGTCAGATGGGTTGGTAGAAAACAAGGTACATCCTGTGTGGGATAATTCATTGGAGAAATTGCTTTTTGGCAGAGTTAATGGGGAAAAAAAATGAGACCCTGAAAGGGCAGTGCTGCTGGTTTCCACAGATGCTTTTCATTGCCATCACAGAGTGTACTGGGTTCGTTCCTTGGACGTGCTTCCATCTCTGATAGTATCAGTAATTGTGCTGAATTAACACCAAAAATAGATCAACAGAAGGTTTCACAGATACCTCTGTTACCTTTCGTATAAGCCACACTATAAAAAATACATGATTCTTGTAATTGTTTTATGGTGGCTTACTTTTGTGCTGGGACATTATCTTCAAGTATCATGAATTTTTTTTTATAAATGTTGTATTTAATTCAGACCATTTTAGAGAGACACGGGATTTTCCGTCATATTATGGAGGAGGGAGTTTCCTACACTTTGTCCTGTTGTTTTCCTTTTCCTGAAGAAGTAGCTGGAGTTGTATCTTCCTTGGAGGATTTATTTTATCCTGTACCTCCTTGTGCTTAACATACCTGCAGAAAGCTGTGACCTAAATGGAAATACTAATGGCTCTGTTCCGGTACAGGAAAATCATCCCAAAGTGCAGCTATTAAATAAGGATCACTGAAGAAAAGGAAATGGGTCCCTCACTTTTATTTTTAAATTGATTAACTATTAGTATGCCTTACCATTTTGGATACTAAAATGGATTTCAGGGTTTTTAGAAAGCTTGCTTTGTAAAGCAAGAAAAAGAAGTATTGTGAAATCCTTGGCATGTTAAAAGAGTTTTCTGGTTTATTATTTACAATTTGCTTCAGCAGGAGCTGAGCATTGGTCTTGATGGTGTCCTTCACTGCAGAGAACTTGCAGCAATAATAAGCTTGTCTCCATGAGTTTGCAACCTTGCCTCAGAAGTAATGTATATCAGGCAGCATTAAGTAACTACCGGGAACTCTGTTTGCTTGAATGGAGCAGCAGTAAAATGGTAGTGAACTTCATTAAGTGCATTTTGGAGATGGTGTGCTCTTTATGGAAACGTATTCTTCATGCTCCCACGTTTCACAGCAGGCGCCTGATAATGCCTTGGTGCAGAGGTGGATGTGGTACAGCGGCCACACTCTTTCATCCTCTGCTCTGTCCCTTCTTTTTATTGTGGTGTCCCTGTGTCTTTCATTGCTGCATTCAGACATGGTGGGGTTTATTTTCACAGAATCGTAGAATCATTAAGGTTGGAAAAGACCTTTAAGATTGTCAAATCCAACCATTAATCCAGCGCCACCATGCCTGCTAAACCATGTCCTGAAGTGCCACGTCCACACGTTTTTTGAACACTTCCAGTGATGGTGACTCTACCACCTCCCTGGGCAGCCTGTTCCAATGTTTGACCACTTTCTCCGTAAAGAAATTTTTCCTAATATCCAATCTAAATGTCCCCTGGCGCAACTTGAGGCCATTTCCTCTTGTTCTGTCGCTAGTTACTTGGGAGAAGAGACCAATACCCACCTCACCACAACCCCCTTTCAGGTAGTTGTAGAGAGCGATAAGGTCTCCCCTCAGCCTCCTCTTCTCCAGACTGAACAACCCCAGTCAGTTCCCTCAGCTGCTCCTCATAAGACTTGTTCTCCAGACCCCTCAATTTTCTTATATTTCTTGCATAGGTAAGTGAAAGTATGGAGATATCTCCTTGAGAACAAGCAGGACTTCTGAAAAAGTGGGGCTTAATAGGGGAAGATGTGCATATTGCATAAGATTACTTTTGAAATGTTAACTTCCTCCTTTTTAATACTGAAGTCTTTGGAGAGCACACAACTTTTCTGGCTGTGTATGCTCTCTGTGTGTGCACACCTTAGGAAATGCCTGTAGAGCTGCAGTCTGTTCCACTGTTGTCACGTACATCTTCCTAATTCCTCTCTCCCCCCTTTCTCTCCCTGCCTCCACATAGAAATGAAAAACCTTATGTAAAACTGTCATACAAAAAAAAAATGAAAAAAAAAATCTTGCTGTAATCTTAGCACTGAAGGTATTACTTCAAATAATAACCACATCCTCTGTGGCTTTAATTATTGTTTTATGGCAGTTATATTATTCTTATTTAATTAGTTTCATAATACAGTCCTCAGGAAAATATATTAATTTTTTTTTTTCAAAGTTATATGTGGCTACATAGAGCGTTATAATTTTCTGTCTTTATTAGTTTTTCTATCTTGTTCAAAATTATGACATTTTGATAATATCCAAGCTAACTGTAGTAGTTCCCCTGAATGTAGAAAAGATAAAAATACGTGCAGTAAGGATTTTATCACAGTTGGAGATTTTTATTTAAAGGAAGTCGCCTTTCATTTCTTGCATTTTTTTCCTGTGTTTCTGCTCTCACTTCTCTTTACTTTCACGTACTTTTTTTAAAGAACTCTGTTTTATGGAGCAATTAAGATCTGGTAGTAACATCCAAAATCCATCTTGATTGTTATCAACATGGATTTTGCAGTCCTCCTTTTAGTACTTTGATGGTAACATCAGACAACGTAATATGCTGTTACCCCTGGTGTCTTTCTTGCAGTTTCTATTTTAATAGTTTTAGCTTGATACATAATCTGATGTCCTTAAATTGTATGTCTGTGGAGATAGGTCTGAATGAAGTTATAACCTCATAAACCTTATAAAGGTCATTAGTCTTTTAGCTTGCTTTCCAGCAAACCCCTGCTGGAGGTACCCCTGTCGACACAGCAGCCTGCACCTGGGAAACACCATGAGCAGTCCAGGGCTTCAGAGGCTTCAGAGCAGACAGAAATGGTCCTGAATTAGTAGCAGAAGTAGAAAAGAAGCAACTCTAAAAGCCTGTGCTTAAGCAGCATCCAAGCTGAGATCTGGCTTTACACAATTCCAGCTACATCTTTTGGAGCACAGAGTTCCAGTTCGATCTGGACCGACTGGAGAGTTGGGCGGAGGGGAACCTCGTGCAATTTAACAAGGACAAGTGTAGAGTTCTGCACCTGAGGAGGAACAACCCCATGCACCAGTACAGGTTAGGTGTTGACTTGCTGGAAAGCAGCTCCATGGAGAAGGACCTTGGAGTCCTGGTAGACAATAAGTTCTCCATGGGACAGCAATGTGCCCTGGTGGCCAAGAGGGCCAGTGGTATCCTGGGGTGCATTAAGAAGAGTGTGACCAGCAGGTTGAGAGAGGTTATCCACCCCCTCTATTCTGCACTGGTGAGGCCCCATTTGGAGTATTGTGTCCAGCTCTGGGCTCCCCAGCTCAAGAGAGACAGGGAACTTTTGGAGCGAGTCCAGTGAAGGGCTACGAGGATGATGAAGGGACTGGAACATCTCTCCTATGAGGAAAGGCTGAGAGACCTGGGGCTCTTTAGTCTGGAGAAGAGAAGGCTGAGAGGAGACCTTATCAATGTCTATAAATATCTGAAGGGTGGCTGTCAGGGGGATGGAGCCAGTCTCTTTTCAGTAGTGTCCAGTGATAGGACGAGGGGCAATGGGCACAAAATGCAGCACAGGAAGTTCCACTTCAACATGAAGAAAAATTTCTTTACTGTGAGGGTGACAGAGCACTGGCACAGGCTGCCCAGAGAGGTTGTGGAGTCTCCTTCTCTGGAGAACTTCAAAACCCGACTGGACATGTTCCTGTGCAACCTGCCCTAGGTGATCCTGTCTTCGCAGGGGGGTTGGACCAGATGATCTTCAGAGGTCCCTTCCAACCCCTACCATTCTGTGATTCTCTGTATTTAATTTTCTGGTGTTTAGTGAGCTTGAGAGAAGCATTGGCAGTTACCATAATGCATCTGGTCAGTTGGTATAGTTCTGCTGAAAACCGTACTAGTAGGAAAAACTTGGTGGGAAACCTGTTTTACTAGATTGTTAGTTCTCTGTTGAGTGATAGAATGCTTTTGTTTGACAAAAAATATTCTTCAGGAGGGCCTAAGGTATAAGCTGTAGTAAATCATATTAAGCTCTTGATAATTTACTCTCTATAAAAATGGTTTAGTTCTAGTTTCTTCTCTGTACTCCCAATTAGATATGGTAGTCTGTGTATCTGAATTACCCTGTTACTGAAATTAGAAGACGTTTAAAATGTTTTTGAATGTCAGGCAGCAGGCCCAGTGAGATGAATAGTACTTATGACTGCTTCAGGTTATAAACTGATTTTTCTGGTTTAGTTTTGGCAGTTCAGTGGTTCAAGTTAAAAGATACTCTCTCCTCTTACATAAGACTGTTAGCCTCTGAACTTTTTGTTGAAGTAAATATGTTTTTTTATTTTTTATCACAGGGTCAAACAGCCCTCAGAGTTATAAAATTTAACACATAATAAATCCTGGTGTTGCTAGGCACTACTTTAGGTATTCTTTCTGTCATCTTCATGCCTGTAGCTAATGTCTCACTATGGAAATGTTTTTGATTCTATTTTTTCACTTAATATGCAGTTCAGGATTTTTTGTGCTAAATCAGTATTAATCCATGGGCCTTTTTTCTCTCCCTTATTTTTAGGTCATTGGAATATTGGATGTGTTCACACCAGATGTAACACTGGAGAAGTTTAATGACTTGTAAGTTTTGAGTTGTTTGTGTTTGGGAGCAGGGCATTGTTGCTTGTGCGGGAGGATGGGTTGTTGCTTTTTTAAATGGAGAATTCCAAAATCGTTGCTTCGTGGATTTTTTTTTTCTGAATTTCATCTTAATATAACTTCTATATGCAACTTCAAAATTAGTAGTCTAAGGTTTTCAGGTGGTCATTAGAACCAGTTACCTGCCTTATAAGGTGTGTACTTCTTTCAGCCCTTAGTAAATGGCAGTTTGGTGGTTTCTCTAATCCACCTTTCAAGTACTGTCTCCTTACCCTAAGGCCCAGGTTGCCCAAACGATAGGACAATTCTTAACCCAAACAAGTAGGCTGAAAATGATGCTACACGACATGTCTCCGGTGCAATCCATCCTAATTCAAGGATTAATTCAAAACTGCTGATGCTGCTGAATTTTTTAGTTGAATTTTTTTAGCTGCCACTCTGCTCTCCTGCTCCTCTACCAGTGGATATAACAAAAATTGAACACAACGTCCCATTTCCTTTATGAAGGAATATTCAACATCCTTTCCCTGCTCATGCTTGTGTTGAACTTCTTTCAGTATTAGAAGTTCAGCTGATTGTAATGGTGTACAAAATCAGAAATGCATAAATCTTTATCAATTTAAGTCCCACTCTGCCAGCTGCTTTTCACCCCCTTCAGCTCTGTTCCTTGCATTGTCTGTGCTTGTATCGTACACAATGTGCTAGAACGGGTTGCTGCTCCTCATTTTGTGAGTTTTGAGTTTTAACTGGAACTTGCAAAGAACTTAAATGTGTTAGGCATCAAGTTCCCATTGAAGTGAATTATTAATCGGGTGCCTAACTTCCTCAGCTTATTTGAGGATTCCAGCTGTGGATTTTAAATACATTTTTAGTAACAAAAATAAATTTGCAAAGTTTTCAGTAGTAGGTGAAGTATTACAATTGAGCCCATAGTGTTTGATCCCATTGTAGTCCTGTTCCAATGGTTGCTTGTAAATTATTACTGAAGTTTATATTTGCAAACTCAGATAGAAGTGGGTTTTCCCTCTCTTACGTTTTGTTTGTTTCTTCACCCAGCTGGACCTCTCTCTATTTGACTGTAAGAGATTTGAAGTCATGAAGTTGTAAACTTAGCAAGTTGTGTGTGCGTAAAATACGGTCTTATTTGTCCTTCTCATCCTGTTCTTTACAGTGCTTAATGGTTATATATTGTTTTGAACTTTGTCTGTTCACATAAATCGCTATTCATGCAGAGCTTTGGGATTCGTACAGATGATGGCACGTGAGCAAAATCCTAATGAATGCTTGAAGGTCACTACCAGTAGGAAAAAACTCTATTTCTCTTGCCCTACCTCTTTCTACCTCTGTTTTTTCTAGAACAGTCACTGAAAGGTTTTTTATGGCTCACTCCCAATATTCATGACCTCTGGGAAAATGTATTTAATAAGTCTGAGGCGGGGAGAACTTAATACTCTTTCAACACTCAGGAACATCAACAAAGAAGTTAAACTCCATTTTCTAAGTCACTCGGTCTTGTGATGGGAAACATTTTGTGGGTTATACTGGGGGAGAGATAAGAAATGCCATTCTCTTCTCCATATTTGCTCTGTCCTTATATAGTTCCAGAATTAAATTGCTCATCTTTTGTGTCCAAAGGATAGTGAATTTGTCTGTGAATGCTGGGACTAGGAGCCTGAGTCCTGATCCCCAAAGTTGTGGGGAGAAGATGTTTGGTACCTAGGAAATGTTGACAATATTATCTATAACTCCTAGTGACTAAATCAGTGTCCCATCTCCCTTATGACTTTATATTAAATTTCTGTTTTCCTTATAGTTACAATTCTAATAGAATAAATGAAGTTTTCATACAGTTTTAATAGTAGAAATCAGCAGAATTACAATTTGCATCTTTTAACCAGAGGCAACCCATTTAAGTCTAAACAATAAAATTTGTAGCTATGAAACAATGATGAATCTGCTTGTCTTCGTAAGAACAGGAAGACTGATGACTTTATCCTCAGGTCCAGACATGACTGGCTCTGTCTGTGTTCAGACCTGACTTTAAGGATAGACTCTGAAGGATGAGTTTCCTACAAGCAGTGTGAAGAACAGTTTTGGATCTTCAGTGAAGATTAGCCTCATGCCAGCTTGACATGCTCAAGCTTTCTGTTGCTGTTGTCCCTTAGAGTACTAAGTACTGAAGATCCCAGTTTATGATCCCAGATGAAAATTAATGCAAGTTATTGTTGCCTCCTAGTTTGATCAACTCTATTTCTCTTACGTCTGACCTTGTCGATTTGAATGAACCATCTAGGCAGTTTGGTTGCTGCCAGTTCAAAGCTATGATCATAATCGTGAGATACATAGCATTGCATGAATGTTGTCATTTTCTGTGTAGGTGTCTTTGAAATATAACATGGCTCTTGGCTGGGTTCTTTCTAACTAGTTCGGAATCTGCGCTGTTCTGGTAACTGGCAACTTGCCATATTCAGTGACGGGGTTGGGCAATACCTCTTTGTGATAATCAAAATAGGTAAAACAAGAAACTTGGAGGGCAGGGGAATGATGGTGGAATCATTTGGTAAATGGAATGATCTATAATATTGTCACTGAACTATAACGTACAACTATGTTTCAATTTATCTGACAAATTAAAGTTATTCTGTCCTTCTTTCCTTTTTTTTTAAGTTACCTTGTCATGCCATTTATGGGAACAGACTTGAGTAAGATAATGAAGCATGAGAAACTAACTGAAGACCGAATCCAGTTCCTGGTATATCAGATGTTGAAAGGCTTAAAGGTTTGCCACTTTTACTGTTATTTTGATTTTGCAGTCTTTTTTCCTAGTAAACCATTATGGAGAGCTATAAACACTTATTTGATAGCAGGATAAAATTTGTCTTGCCTTGTATGGTAAAAATAATGACATTCTGCTTAGCAGTTGTTTTGTGATGATAAATGTTATCTGGGTTTTTTTGTATGATGGTTTTGTCTGTGGCTTTTTTCAAGCAAAAAGAAAAGATAGTTGTTCAAGATCTATATAGTATATTGATGCAGGATGACCTTGGTTTTCTTATTTAAGCACAGCAGAACTTCCTTGCTGTGATTTTTAGTTGCCTTCTTCCCCAGTAGTTGATTGTGGTGCTGCTTTGCCACACCTCTTGCTGTGGCTAGTTGGAGAGTGTAGAGACTGAGAATGAAACCACTGTTGAGTTCAGAGGCAGGACTCCACTTGACTTGAGCCCTCAGCTATGTCATCAGCTTCAAATTGCTGTCATTTGAAAATTTTTCCATGACTTACCAATACTAGTCTGATACACTGTTGCTAAGGCACTCTGCACCCAAGCTGCTCCAAGTATATCTTTCTGTGCACTTTTAAAGAGCATATATATGGGGGAAGGGGGTGTTATATACATATATATGTGATTGGGGGTGTGTGTATATTTATACCACACCTATGTATGGTACATATATAGGTATGGTATATACATATAGGTATGTTATAATGTACCATACATACCTATCACCCTATAGATGTGGTATTTTGGGGTGAAAGTCTGACCCTGAGAGGGACTGCAGATGCAGATGACACCAAGTTGGGTGGGACTGTTGATCTGCTGGAGGGTAGGCAAGCTCTGCAGAGGGATCTGGACAGGCTGGATCGATGGGCTCAGGTCAACTGTATGAGGTTTAATAAGGCCAAGTGCTGGGTCCTTCACTTGGGTCCCAACAGCTCCATGCAACGTTACAGACTTGGGGAGGTGTGGCTGGAGAGCTGCCCAGTGGAAAAGGACGTGGGGGTGCTGGTTGACAGCCAGCTAACCATGAGCCAGCAGTGTGCCCAGGTGGCTGAGAAGGCCAACAGCATCCTGGCCTGTATCAGAAATAGTGTGGCCAGCAGGAGTAGAGAAGTGATCGTGCCGCTGTACTCGGCACTGGTGAGGCCGCACCTTGAATCCTGTGTTCAGCTTTGGGCCCCTCACTACAAGAAGGCCATTGAGTTGTTGGAGTGTGTCCAGAGATGGGCAACGAAGCTGGTGTAGGGTCTAGAGCACAAGTCTTATGAGGAGCGGCTGAGGGAACTGAGGTTGCTTAATCTGAAGAAAAGGAGGCTGAGGAGAGACCTTATTGCTCTCTACAACTACCTGAAAGGGCGTTGTGGTGAGGTGGGTGTTGGTTTCTTCTCCCAAGTAACTAGCGATAGGACGAGAGGGTTGCACCAGGGGAGGTTTAGACCTGATATCAGGAAAAATTTCTTTACTGAGTGGTCAAACATTGGAACAGGCTGCCCAGGGAGGTGCTGAAGTCATCATCACTGGAAGTGTTCAGAAAAATGTGTGGATGTGGCACTTCAGGACATGGTTTAGTGGGCATGGTAGTGTTGGGTTGATGGTTGGACTTCATCTTAGAGGTCTTTTCCAACCTTAATGATTCTATGATTCTATTTTATGATTCTAAGACTCCAAGCCCTGTTGATTCCTAGTGCTCACACTGGTTTTGGGAAGTGTTCAAGGACCACAGCAAGTGCTAGTTTGGTCCCTACGTGTTAGAATTCCAGTTCTGCAAAGTACTAAAGCTTATTGCTAAATTTAAATAGGTAAGTCATTGGGATGATTTCTAGGTTGAAATACCTTTCTGAGCCAGATGTCTGAATGTTTTCTGTGAAATTTAAAAGTACGTGTCCTTTGCATAACATGCATGTAAAGTTAAAAAGTCTCTGAAGTCTCCGCGTCTGTGACAGCTTTGATAAAGAGGAAGGACTGTGGATTTTTAGTGATAAATCTGAGTGGGAAGTGGCTGAGAGGAGCACAGGTGAATCACTTACAAGCCCAAACTTATGGGCACCTGAGTTAAACAGCTGTGAAAGATGTCAGAAGGGAGTCCACTGAAAGACAGTAACTTTTTAACACTTTTTAACAGACTCGCTGAGATTGGAAGGGACCCTGGAGACTCTGTAGTCCAACCCCCCTGCACAAAGCAGGGTCAAACTGAGCAAGCTGCTCAGGAGCTTGTGCAGTGAGATTTTGAGTATCTCCAAGGATGGAGACTCCACAGCCTCTCTGGGCAACCTGTTCCAGGGTTCAGTCTCCCTTACAGCAAAGTAAGTTTTTCTTAGGTTTAAATGAAAATTCCTGTGTTTCAGTTTTTGCCCATTGCCTCTTATCTTTTCACTGGGCACTACTTAGAAGTATCTGGTTCTGTCATCTTTGCCGCCTCCATCAAGTTATTTATGCACATTGGTAAGATGCACCATGAGCATTTTCCCAGCTATAAATCCTATCTGTCTCAGTTTCTTTTCCTGTATCAGATGCTCCAGTCCCGTAATCATCTTCATGGAGTTTCACATGATTTGCTTCAGCATCTGTCTTTAACTGGGAAGCCCAGCACTGGATGCAGCACTCCAGGTGTGTCTCACCAGAGCTGAGAAGATCTCTTCCCTCAAGTTGCTGGCAATCCTCTGCCTAATGCAGGAGGCTTTTTGTCATCTTTGCTGCAAGGGCACATTGCTTATGTTCAATTTGTCCATTAGGACCTCCAGGCCTTATTCTGCCAAGCTGGTCAACCCCCAGGCTGTACTGGTGCATGGGATTATTCTTTCCCAAGTGCAGGATTTTGTTGAACTTTGGTGAGTTCCTGTCGGTTCATTTCTCCAGCCTATGGAGGTCTGGCTAAATGGCAGCACAGTCATCTGGTGTATGAACATTCCTCCCAGTTTTGTATTACTTGCTGACTTGCTGATGGTGCACCCTGTCCCATCATCCAGGTCAGTAATGAAGATGTTAAACAAGACTGGGCTCAGTACTGACCCTAGGGGAGCCACTGCTAGTGATGGGCCTCCAGCTGGATTTCCTGCCACTGATCACAACCCTTTGGTCCAGGCAGTTCAGCCAACTGACTCAGTCAACTTTGATCTAGGCAGTTCAGTCCACCTCATTGTCCGTTAATCTAATTTGCACTTCCTCCGTCTATGGGGATGTTATGGGAGAGAATTTCAAAAGCCTTGCTAGAATCAAGGCAAATTATATAGACTGCCCTCCAATCATCTACCAAGCCAGTCATCTTATCACAGAAGGCTAACAGGTTAATCAGGCATGATTTTCCCCTTTGTAAATCCATGTTGACTACTGTCAGTCACCTCCTTGTCCTTGTTATGTTTGGAAATGGCTTCCAGAATTAGCTTCTCATTACCTTCCCAGGGAGTGAGGTGTGGCTGACTGGCCTTTAGTTCCTTGATCCTCTTCCTCCTTGCCCTTTTTGAAGACACAATATTTATTTTCTTCCCATCATAAGGAACATCTCCTGATCACTATGACCTTTCATATATTATTGTGTGGCCTCAATGACATTAGCCAACTTCCCTTAGCTTTCATGAGTGCATCCCATCAGGGTCCAGGGACTTGTTTCTATCCAGTTTGTTTAAACATCCCCTAATATGATCCTCCTCCACCGAGGGTAAGTATTCCTTGCTCCAGACTTTCCCAGTGGTCTCAGGGTCCTAAGATTTCACAAATATTACCAGTAAAGCTGGAGGGAAAGAAGGCATTGAGTACCTTGGCCTTTTCCATGCCCTTTGTCACCTAGTTCTCTGCCCCTTTCAGCAGTAGGCCTGCGTTTTCCCTAGTTTCTTTTTGCTTCTGATGTACATGTAGAAGCCCTTCTTGTTGCCTTGCGTGTTCCTCACCAGGTTCAGCACCAGATGGGCTTTGCCTTTCCTAACTCCATCTCTGCACACTTGGACAGTGTCCCCACATTCCTGCTGCGTGATCTGACTCTGCTTCCACCTCACGTACGCTTTCTTTTTATGTTTCAGTTTCCCTAGGAGCAATCAATTTGTCATTCAGGCCTCCTGCCACCTTTGCTTGATTTTGTCTTCTAGTGCCTGTTTTTGTAATGTGCTGGCACTGTACGCTGTGAAGGTATGGAAGGATGCATAAAAGACTAGAAGTGACAGTTCAGATTTGTTCTGAACTGTGTAGGAAAGCTTCATCTTGTGATTCTTCCAGCAAGTTGCAACTTAGCTGGAGCGTGGCATCTGCGGAAGAATAATAATTTCAATGTAAAATTTTCTTATACTTGAACAAAAAGTATAACCAGACTCCATCCCTAAGTTAGTTGTGGGGCTTCTTCACGATTCTTTTTTTTTTATAATAACCCCAAGTATAAACCCAGTTAAGCCCAACTGTTAATCCCCTACTCTTTCTCAGAAATAATGTTTTTATTCATCTCTCTTCTGTCTTGGATCTTATACTTCTGCAGACTGCAGAGCCAACAGCTGTAGCAAAACAACATACCTTTGACTTTTACTGACTCTCACAAGGATGATTCTAAATGTATTAGCTGTCATATACTTTGTATGTTTTTCTTCCTCATCTTTCTGCTAAATACTGTTCATCATTGCAACTGCTTTTTTCTTCCTCTATTTGGCTTTTAAAAAATGGACTGTGATTATTAAAGTTCATATCTTACAACACAAAAAAAAAAAGATAGTCTTCTAGCTCCCTGTCCACCTATAACCTGTATCAATATGATATGAAAATGCTTCTCAGTCTACATTGGTACTGCAGTTCTTAAATTACAGTGTCTGCTTTTTGGGTGTACAAAACTGTCGATCATAAAAAGGCTATTACTTCTTTATCTTTTTTTTCTTTTGGTGACACAATTCCAGGAGAAGAAAAACCTTGACCTAGCTCTGCAGGCTTCAGCCAGGCTCTCCTGCAGTGATGGCTGTTTAATTCTCTTTGCTGCTCTGGAGATACGCGTAACGAGGCCATGGAACGGTGCTGTCTGGAATTGAATGTCGTTCCTTGGTGCTGCTTGCACTGCACAATTTTGGGTTTATGGTCCTGTGCCTGCAATGTAGAACGTATGGGCAGACTTTTCTCCGTGCTCATACAGAGATAAGTGGAGTCGGTGTGCTGGAAGGTGTGTTGCATGGGGATGTGCAGTGGAAATACAGAACTGGTTTTGATACAGGAAGGTTTGGCACATCCATCAGTATGCTGATTCTTCCAGGTCTATATTTGCATTGCCAAACACTATTAAAAATAAATAATATCACAGGACAGTGTGCTGTTCCTGGACAAGAACATCAGGAACAGTGTACCCAAGATTCCTTTGTCTCTTAGTACTTAACAGATACAGAAGGGCAAATAAATTGTTTTACTCCCATCACAAAACTTAGTAACTATACTTTGTTGTTGAGTCCTGCATTAATTTCTCTTTGACCGTACCTCAGATTTTGTGTTCTTCATTCAGTAGATTTTCACTCACACAGCCTTTTATGTATACTGAGTAATTATCCTTTTTATTCTACATTTGTGCATTTAAATGCTGTAATTCCCATTATGAAATGCAGAAACTAAAGCCAGGTTAGGGGAAATTGTCTTTATTTAAACTAGAGGGAATTTACCTCCAATCTGGTCTTTGAACGTGGAGTTGTTATTTCAGTTTTGTAGTTAGTTCCCTGATTACAAAGCCATGTCCTAATAAGCGTTTTCTCAAGGACCATGTAAGTGGAGTCGTCTGTTTCGTTACAGATAACTGTCTGGGAAACAGGTTTCCAGCAGAATCATGCTGTTCACCAGAGATGGAAAACATCATTTGGGCTAATTTTACAGGAAAGCAATATATGAACTATAAAAAATTAGCTTGAGTTGAGTGTAGTGGAAAGGATGAATAATGAATTTAATTCCAGTGAAATGGCTTAGAAACATACTTTGGTCCTGTTGGCCTAGCTTATCTCACCGAGGTGGATGGAGTGGAGTTTGTGGGTCTTGAAGGTTGACGCTGAAGCCTGTTGGATCAGTAAATGTGGAAGGCAAGTGGAGCAACTGTGCGTGCTTGACATACATCTGAAGAAAATGGAGCAGGTCTTTAAGGACAATGTGTTGGGTTTACATGGCCAGGTTTTAGTAGAGGGAGGGCTGCAGGGGTGGCTTCTGCAAGAAGACACCAGAAGCTGCCCCCATGTTGGATGGAGCCAGTTCCAGCCAGCTTCAAGACGGACCTGCCGTTGGCTAACCCTGAGCTCATCAGCAACTCTCATGGCACCTCTGTGATAATGTATTTAAGCAGGGGTAAAAAATGCCGCGCAGCAGCTGTGAGAGAAGATTGAGAAAACATGAGAGAAACAGCCCTGCAGACACCAAGGTCAGTGAGGAAGGAGGAGGAGGAGGTTCTCCAGGCACCAGATCAGAGATTCCCTTGCAGCCCATAGAGACAACCGTGATGGTGCAGGCTGCACCCCTGCAACCCATGGAGGACCATGTCAGAGCAGATATCCACACTGCAGCCCATGGAGGTCTCCATACTGGAGCACGTGGATGTGCCCTGCAGGAAGCTGCAGCCCATGGAGAGCCCATGCTGGAGCAGGTTCTTGGCAGGTTTTGTGGGTCCCCCGCAGGGGACCCACACTGGAGCAGTCTGCTCCTGAAGGACTGCATCCCATGGAAAGGACCCATGCTGGAGCAGTTTGTGAAGGACTGTGTCCCATGGGAGGGAACTCATGCTGGAGCAGAGGAAGAGCATGAGGAGGAAAGAACAGCAGAGACAACACGTAGTGAACTGACCACAGTCCCCATTCCCTATCCCTCTGTGCTGCTCAGGGTGAGGAGGTGGAAGAATCAGGAGTGCAGTTGAGCCTGGGAGGAATGGAGGGGTGGAAGGAAGGTGGTTTTAGTTCTGATTTTTGTTTCTCACTGTCCTGTTCTGTTATTAATAGGCAACAAATGAAATTAATTTTCCCCAAGTCAAGTCTGTTTTGCCCATGACGGTAATTTGTAAGTGATTTCCCTGTCCTTGTCTTGACCCACAAGCTTTTCCATTGTATTTTCTCTCCTCTGTCCCACTGAGGACGGGGAATAAGAGAGCGGCTCAGTGAGCACCTGGTGGCCAGCCAAGATCAACCCACCACAAAGGAAAAGAGCAGGAAGTTTTTGATGTAAGCTGCTATTTCCAGGATTTTATAAAACTGAGGGCAGTTCTCATTCCAGATACAAGGCAACGAGCAGGGATGCTGAGAGACTCCTAGTAAATTGGTTTCTCTGGTCTCTGTAACTGTGTTAGATCTTTTATAAGAAGTGGTTCTCCTGAATATTTTGTCTCTTAGAATCATAGAATAGTTTGGGCTGGAAGGGACCTTTAAAGGTCATCTAGTCCAACCCCCCTGCAATGAGCAGGGACATGTTCGACTAGATCAGGTTGCTCGGAGTCCCGTCCAGCCTGACGTTGAATGTTTACAGGGATGGGGCACCTACCACCTCTCTGGGCAACCTGTGCCAGTGTTTCACCACCCTCATTGTGAAAAATTTCTTCCTTAGATCTAGTCTGAATCTGCCTTCTTTTAGTTTAAAACCATTACCCCTCATCCTATTACAACAGGCCCATATTTTCAAAGAGCACAACTGTCCTTACCTTAAAATTACCATCAGGAAATAAGACATTATTCAGCTACTAGACTTTGGTATTTTGTCATTCCCTATTGCACGGCAAACATTTGAGAACAGTCTTTACTGTATCTGTTCAATTGAATTTTGGATTCTTCTTGAACCAATTCATCCAGCTGCAATAATACACCTAGTTGGAAATATCTTTAAGAAACAGGAGTGGTCCAGTGCTTGAGGAACATTCTTGCAGCACTGTCCGTGCTAGGAAGTGGGTTAAGCTGAAAGCAGTATTGCTAGCATGCAGAGAAAAAAGAGAATGGGTCAGTAATTTGTTTCGTCTTTTACAGGTATTGGTAAGTTAGCTGTTTAAGAAAGGATCTGCCTAGTTTTGCATGAAAATCTTTTGCTTTTTAAGGTCTACTGTATCTGTATTAAAGACAGCCCATCCGTGTTTACTTAGACCGCTTTTTGATGGGGTGGGGGAATAAAGCATGCACTTAGCTAGTGCTCAGTTAAGGCATTGTAAGGGAAAAATACTTGCAACACCTGGGAAGAAGGAACACGCAACTCTGTAGATCTTTGTTGTAAAACTCTTTCAACTTCCCAAGCTTAGCCTCTCACTTCTATAGTGCATATTATTTTTTGCACCTTTTAACCTTGATGGACTCTTTTGGTTTTGGGGTTAAAGGTGATACCCGCAATATGTATCTGTCCTTTGTGTGAAGTACATAAGCACTTTACGGTATGTGTATTTATGTCTGGCCAAAGGCTAGAAGGCTCTTCCTTTTTGTCACATTGCATACTCCTATTGTAAAAACCTGTTTGCATGTGACAGTTAAATGCATGTTAAAAAACCTCTGCATGAGTGAAGGTATAAGAGAGATTTTTGCTAAGCCCTCAAGTCAGTTCCTTGCAGGCTTCGTTTCTGCATGCTACCTGTAGACTGGTTCCGGATTTGTTGTATACCAAAATGCTTGACAGGCTTGATCTAAAAAAAAATAAAAATATAAATTGAGGTCAATAGAAAGTTCATACAGAGTTGAGGAAGATTTGTATCAAGCCCTCAGATCTTTGCTCAGTAAGTCTGTACAGTCCTTGTTTGTCGGTTTCTGTTCTTGCTATTTTACTGTCTTCTTTCTATAGAGAATTAAATATTCATTTCCTTCCGTTGGCGAATTTGGTGAATTCTCATACCAAATTTATCAGAATTTAACTTCATCTGTGGTAGGGAAAACCTATGCGATTTTGACACCACTTAAAAACAATGACGTGCCTCTCCTTTGTCTGCTTCCCAGTTGGGCCTTAGTCTGGCATTAAATTTTACTTAAAAGTATGAGCTTGCAACTTGGAAGGACTTTCATCATTTTTTTGTTTGACAGAGAAGCTATGTATTGTCAAAGAGTACAGAAGGCAAGCTGAACAGAAGTGTCTTTATGTAGGTGGAAAAGGGCTGGAGCTTCCAGCGCTTGCAGCATTGGGTCCCTTTTCTGCAGGAGTGCCAGTGGGTTCCTGTTCCCAGGGGTCTGGGAGGGTGGGGGGCAGTCCTGCTTCTTTATTTGTACAGTATTTGAGGATGGGTGGATGGCTCTTGGGCCATACAAACACCTGTTCAAACTCCTTTTGCCACACTCACAGGAATATCTACCTGCTCTAGTTTCTCTCCTTTTGTCATCCCTATTCACTGTCTTTTGTTCACGTTTCTGTTGTTCTTTCTGCTTCTGTGTTTTCCCTTCCCCCTCTCACCCATTTCCTCTTCAGTTTTTCGTTCCCTGCCAAGTCACTCCTCATTTTCATTTTGCATGCTGCCTAGAATACTTTCTCCTGAGTCTTTTCTAATTCCCTTTTGATTAGCTTTTTATTTTCTGTAGAGATTGCATATACAGACAGGAATGCTTAAAATTTAGACAACTGTTGGATAACTTCCTAGCATAATCTGAAGCTTGCATTCAAGTACTTATGCATGCTACCAAAAATTGTCTTCAGGATAATACACAGATCTCCTGTGCTCCAAGGCACTCTGCTCACGTTAACCGGGTTCTTGAATCAAATATTGTTCAAGTGAAGTGGTAATAACATTGTGAAGGATATGCCTGCTCTGGTCTGGATGTTTTTGCCATGTTAAGCATGAAAAATCTGTCAATAAATGGATAATTTAATAAGGAGAATCAGTAAGAATAGAGTCCTGTTTCAGAAAGTTATTGAACTAAAATGGGTAATTTTCTGAGTGAAGACTGACGTCATTCCCGTGCTGCTACCTGCCAGTAGATAATAAAATGCAGTTAAAAAAATACTGCTGTTGTTAAAGAAACACTGCAGCACAGCACCAGTATTTCAGCTTATGGAAGGGCTGATGTGTACATTAGGCACCAGGAATAAGTGTGATATCATGTAATCTCAGTAGTCATGTATTAAGAAGAGTGTTTAGAAAATACGAGTTCTCAAATTGTTAACATGATTTTGGTGCTGCAAACGCTCATGAAACCTCAGTGGGGTGAGAACACCAGTGAAACCACAGTCTTCCTCCAAACAGGTGAGTTTTACTTCAGCTAAAACTCCGAAGGGTGCAGTCCTTTTATTTGCTGTTTCTTCATGCCACGTTCTTAGGTGCAGAAGTTCCTGGTTCAGCTAGTTGTTTCCTTACTGTGTACAGTCATACCAGCAAAAATAGCCTATAGAATATTTTAAGCATCTGCTCTGGAAAATCAAGAGGCTTCAGTAAGAAGACACTGAAATGATTTAGAATGCAAGTAGACATTCATCAAGAGGCTATTAGCAGAAGACATCTTTTTCCTCGTTTCAGAGTCTAACTACTTACAGATTCACTTCTTTAAAAAAAAAAAGAGTATATATATCCTTTGTGGTACAAATTACAAACTTCCTCTTTCTGCATCTGGTTCCTCCCATCCCGATCCACTTCATGCACATCCATGACAGATACAGCATTTCATAGTTCTTCATTTGCTGTAGCGGTTTTACAGCCTACGTTCTGGGGAACAGCCCCTTGTGTCTGCCCCAGGAAATCCTGTGAAGCATTTTGGCATTTCCTACAGGTGATGTTAAACCTTGCCTAACCTGCAAGTAATATGCAGCAGGAACTGGTCTACCACAAAGGCCAAGTCCTGCACGGCTTCGGGCACGGCAGTCAGCAGTGCGCCCACGTGGCAGCGGAGCCCTGGTCCGTCTTGGGCTGGATTGGTGAAGTTGTAGGCATGGGGCCAAGGGAGGAGATGTTTTCCTCTCTGTGCGGAACCTAGGAGACCACATCTAGAGCGCTGTCAGGTGTAAGAGAGGAAAAAGTAAATGATGGAGTTGTAATTTTTGTTCAGTCACTGCTTTAAAAAATTGGTGCCTTAAATCCGGGTTCTGTGCTGCTTAGGTTGTTTGGGTTTTGTTTACATTCAGAAACCTAAGTCTGAAATGCACATTGTATCCGTCTGAAGAAGTTGGCTTTGATTGGTAGCTTTGCTTTCTTTTCCCTTATCCCTTCATCAAGTGGACTATGAGGATCCCTTTGCGGAGGGACTGTTGCGTTTACAAGGTTAATCGCTCCTCCTCCTGGCTGGTGGGGAAGAAGACAACGGTTGCTGGGGCTACAGCTGGTTGGCAGTTACCCTGCAAAGTTCAGGGCTTCTGGGCATCTCCATGAGACCACCCTGACTGTCTGTCCCTGGTTGGTCTGAGAGCTGGTTCCCAGCAGCTCTTTTCCCAGTTGTAGTCTCATTCTTCAGGGTGGAATAAAATGAAAACTCTCCAGGTGGAGCTGGTGGGATTCCCATCTCATCCATCTTTTGGGGGGAATTTTTAAAAAGCCTTTATTGTTCTCATGTTGTTTAGTGTCAGTAGCATGAGCTGCCGTCAGTAGTATGGTCTGTGGGGTTTTCAGATGAGCTCCCCACACCTGAAGTGAACAGTAGTAGCATGTCCTAAGCCGCTCTTGGAACGCATGTCCTCAGTTCAGGACAACTTTCTGTATTTCAATCCTTTCAAAAGAGATGCCTATGTCTGAACTAGTTACTAGAGGCTCCATTTATTGTCTGTGATGAAAATAGAAAATAGGGCATCACTGAGCTGGTGAGAGGAACTGCGTACCTCAGTGGGGAGCATTTGGTGACGGACATCTGTATTTGGTCAGGTGTCTTCCCAAAACAACTAATGTTAGGTGTCCAGTTTGTTGGTTTGACTTTTGGGAACCCTTAAGCAGGTCACTGGAAGGGTGATGAAAATGTTCGGGTAAAGGAGGGTGTCTTGTAACATGACTTCTCGATGGTTCATTGAGGAAGTATTGAAGCGTGTAGCAAGACTGCTCAGCTAAGACCTTGACTGGCCTTCATCCTGGTCTTAAATGATTTTTTAAAACTCAGTACTGCTGGACCATTCTTTTGATACATACATATATCTAGCAATGCCAAAAGTGAACTGGAAACGGGGTTTTATATGGGAAGAATTAGAAAAAACTATGTGATCTGTTGTGGTACTCAAACAGATTTACTGGTTTCTTGTTATTGGGAGAGGGGAAGGGAAAAAACACTAGTTTAATTATCTGAACATTAAAACATAGCTAAAAAGATCTTCGGTGCAATAAATAAACATTTTCTGATTTCAGACTACTTTGGCACTATGCAAAAGTACTTCACCCCCTGCCCCAGACAACTTTTTAAAGTCAGGACCTCATTAACTAAAAAATACTTTCTCTTTTTACAGTATATTCACTCGTCAGGCATAATTCACAGGGTAAGTGGAAATAATATAAAAGATGCTTATATTCTGATAATGTGAGTGGTATTTGTGTATAAGCGTGCTCATAAACATGCCTGAACTTCTGTTTATAGTGTCTCTCTTTATAGAGTTTGATGATGCCTTTCATTTCTTGTTCAATAGGAACAAAAGGTGGTATGGCTACGTCAGTGTGATTTGGCCACTCAAGTTGCACTGAATACAGCTTAGATTTAGATTTCTTAAATTACTTTGTGAAGTTGAGTTGTAAGTCCCCACAAGAGCAAATAGTATCTAGTATCTAAACTGAGATGGGTAAGAGTTTTTTCTGGCTTTTTTAAAAGTTAAGATTAAACTTCTAAAATAATGTTTAAATAATGTTTAAATGTTGTTTAGACATCATGTTAATGTTCAAGGAGGGGGCCAGGGGTAATGGAAACATAGAAACTGAAAAAATAGTCCAACATTTTAAAGCCTCAATTTTTTCTGAGAGAAATTAAGCATATGATTCTTTTTGAATCCCCACTCTGTCTAAAGTCCACTTAAAATCACTTTTGCACTGTGAAGGAGTTCTGAATGATGCCCTTGAGATACCAAGCATCATAACTTCCCCCAAAACTGCATCAAAACAGTAGAAACTGGCCATTCGTAATAAAATATCAGCAGTACCACAGAAAGTGCACATTGTATAGTAGCTTTAAGCTGGACGTGGAAACTACGCAAACTGCCAAAATAATGTAATAAATTTCTGTTTTGGCAACTGCTGTGATCATGGTCTAAATTTACTGTTGCTTAGCCTTTTTCTAAGCTCCCTCTTGATGGCTCTTGAGCTTCTTTGTTTCATTACGGTTCTTTGCGCCAATTTGTTTCTGTCCAAGGCCCCTCTGATCTTAAACCATATTCGTATAAAACAGCTGGATGCCTTTAAAAAAGCTCAGAGAGAAGATTCTTCTAAACATCTTGTGCGAAGGTGTGTCAAACAAAGGTTTGAAAAGCTGAAGAAAAATTTATTTATGATTTTTTTTCTTTCTTTTCATAACTTGTGAATGTCTAAGAGTTACTGACATTGCAAAATTTTCTTAGTCATTGCCAGTACTCTCCCCTTTGCTGATAAACTTAGAAGTACAACTTCTGAAGCCTCTACAGTAGCTAGAGGCATAGGGGAATTTTTTTTTTCATGTTGCAGTCTCCAATTGACTTTGTTAGGAAATTGATTATCTCATGGAAGAGAGCATAGGCTTTTATGTAAAATCTTGTTTGATTCCTTCAGTACTCCTTCTATGTCTATCAGGGTATAGAATCGTTTTAAAGTATATTTTTATATGCAATGTGTACAGTCCAGAAATAGTGAAAGAAATTTATTTTACTCCATCTCAGTATATGTGAATCCTTAACTTTGTGATATTGGTATTAAATGCCACAAATTTATGTCCAAACCCCACTCACAGTAAGATGAGTGAGTTCCTTCACTGGCAAGTATTTTCCTGACTTCTAGCAGGAAAAAAAATTATTTGTCTGGGAGAAAATGTACTGGAAAATAGCCAAACATATTCAAGTTTGTGTATTTGTTTATTTTATTTGCAATATTTAATTTTCTAATGTAGATTCATGACATCATTTTACCTGTTGCTCTTCTAAGTAGTTGTATGAAAACCATTAAACCTAAATGGAAGACAGAAAGAAAGTGTGCTTTATTGTTCTTGCTGTAAAATAAATAAATAACACTCATTTTAAATCTGATTACAGGATCTAAAGCCTGGAAACCTGGCAGTAAATGAAGACTGTGAGTTGAAGGTAGGATACATTTATTTGAAAAAACTGTCAGATGTAGTAGAAATACACCACAGAAAGCAACGGGTGCAACAGCAGTAGATGTCCTGGCTGGTTTCAGTGAGGGTCCAGGCTTTCAGCCCACAGGCTTTGAGGAGTCATGGAGAAATAGGAGACCGCTGGAAAATGAAAGGGAAGAGTATCAGATGGGTGGTAAAAAAAAAATTACAAGAAACTGCTCCATATAAGTGTTTTCCCATTTGTCTGACTTCAGTCACCACAAGGATAATTAAATACTTATTTAAGAAATAAAGCTCTGAAAAGTGAGAATCTGTTTGCCTCCTATTTGTATGTCCTTGACTGACATACATGTGCATTTCATACGAAGTCAGGAGGTGATGATCAATTTCTGAGATCATTCTGGAGCCAAGCACAAGAAATGGCTGTGCCTCAAGCTAGAAGCGTTGCCCAGGGTGCCCCAGCTGAAAACATCCAGTCCAGATAGGATGTTCCGAGAAGCTGGTACCCAACGCTAACAGGGGAGAAATGAGGATTAACTTTTAAGAAAGATGGGACAGGTTTTTAACAGGCCCTGTTGCAATAGGACATGGGGTAATGGTTTTAAACTGAAAGAGGGGAGACTTAAACTACACATAAGGAAGAAATTTTTCACAATGAGGGTGGTGCAACACTGGCACAGGTTGCCCAGAGAGGTGGTGGATGCCCCATCCCTGGAAACATTCCAGGTCAGGTTGGACAGAGTTCTGAGCAACCTGATCTAGTTGAAGATGCAGGGAGGTTGGACTAGATGGCCTTTGAAGGTCCCTTCCAACCCAAAGATTCTATGATTCTATGACTCCAGGATGTACAGAGGATTTCCAGTGAGGAAATCAGTGCGGCAGGTTGTTACGTTCGTGGCATCGTTGGAGCAGTTGCTGACTTGGGTGCCTCCCGCTGGGTGGTGTAAGAACTGAAACTGCTCTGTGGACTTGGCATTGACGGAGCAGTCCATGCCACAGCTGCGTGCCCACGCACACATGCGTGACAGTAATAGCCTTCTCCCATGTGATCTATATGTCGCAATGAATGCTGGTGTGTTTTTATGCAGTCACTCAACTAAAAATACTTCTCAAGAAAAAATGATGTCATGGTTACAGTTGGGTAAAAGCTGTAATTGAGGATTTTTTTCATGATATGTTGCAGCTAATCACTTCAGAGTGGCATGAGAGGAATCACATACTGCTCACCATGAAAAAGAGCATCTTATTCCTTTGAAAGTGATTCCTTCTGCACTGTTACAACTCACAGCAGTATCAACTGCATGTAGACTACAGTGTATTTCATAGTAGGAACATATCAATTCTGTTTCATTTTTGTTCTTAATTGTAGTGAGAAAAAAAAATAAAGGGAGACAGTTCCTAATTCAGCCTCCTGTAGTTCAGCTGTTAGCTGTTTCTGCTGCTGTACTGCGAGACGGGCGCATTCGACGGCATTTTTTGTATTACCTGGGTGCTGCTTCTCTGGAGTGTGGCAAGTATTGGTGTGTACCATGACTCCCTCCGTCCTACCCATCGGGGCTCGCCTCCAAAGATGGATAGGAGGATGTTGCACACCCACACCCCTTCCCAGTGTGGAAACTGGACTTAACTGGCATGCACTGTTGGAGACCGGGGCTGTAGCACTTGTTGTGGAAGGTTATCTGAACTGACTCTCAGAGCGAAATTAGGATGTCCCTGGTTGTACAATAAGCTCTGATATCATATGCAGAAGAAAAGCGCAAAGTTGCAATTAGGTCATCAAAAGGCAACTCAGATCTATAAACAGAAAGCAGATTACAATATGTTGAGAAGCGTGCATAAAAAAAAAAAAAAAATCAAGGCAAGGATTTAACTGGGATCTCCTTTAAACTGAAGGACTTGAACTGACCTCACCCACGTGCATTCGGGTGCAGTGGGCAGGATGTGACCCTGCTCTGAGAGAGTGCTTTCAAAGTCAGTTTATGTGGGCACAGGACCACTCTGCCAGGTATAATCCAACCCCGTTCTCCCATTTCTGTGCACTCAGCAGCTTCCCTTGCACCAGCTCCAGTGGCAGTGAGGCTGTAGGCAAGTTGGAATGGTTCCCTGAATTGGTAATTAATTAATAAGCAATTGGTCTTACTTTTCACAAGTAAAACTTTCTGGCTCCCTCGTCTGATGCTCTCAACTGCTACATAGGAATCAGAAAAGTGACAGTGAAGGGTGCCTGAGGGGAAAGCACTGCCCTTTCTGCAGTTTCAAAGCTATTTTTGTTACGGTTACTGAAGCAAGTTAGGAAAATTAAGTTTGCTGAGCTTATCCTTGAGTAGCTGAGGGGAATTTGCTCTCTTTCGTAACTCCTGTATTACGAAAAGGATTTTCAAACTTGCTCTGAAAATTGCTTTGGAAGTTCCAGCTGAAAAGTTGAAGATTGGTGTATGAGAATATTAGTTTCATGTGAAGATTGTTGTTGAAGTGGTGCCATGTTAATATTAAGTACTAACAGGATACATTGGCTCCTGAGCCTAATGAATATGTAAATGAAAGAAATCCTGAAGTTAATAGATAACTCTCAAAAATTCTTGCTGTTTTCTGCTTTTATAAAAATACAAACACAAATAATATTTTAGCAGTTTCCAACTCTAAGTGTCACAAGCCTTAGTATGGAAAACACATAAAAAGCTGTGACAGAATAGATGGTACCATATGTGGCTTTTGACCTGTTACATAAAACTTCCTTTTTTCTTCCACCCCGACTCCCGTGTTACTGCGAAAACATGTGGGCTGTATATGTGGAATAAATTTGAAAGCTGTATATAAAAGTGTATTTTGCTGTTGCAAATATTTTGAGTCCAGTAAATCTTCAGTACACAAAGAATCGGCCGTAATCAAATGCATTTTATTGGTAAGAATAAAAATCTCTCCAATTGCATCCTATTCCTGTTTTTAAATTGGTATGTAATCAGCACTTATGGGGAAAACATGGAAATGATGTTTCAAACATGGCAATAAAGATAAGCCATAGCATTTTATACTCGAAATCTATGAATGAAAATATAATTTTCTGTTAGTGACAGAGAATGATGAAACTATCCTGAAATATTTTAAAATGTTTAATTACAGATAGTATTACAAAAACATCACTCTTGGTGTAGTAATACACAGGTGCTCCTAGGAAAAACTTCTACCCTGTCTATATATATATATATATATATATATGTATATGAAGCCTGATACACATGGAAACTATTGTCTGTTCTATAGGTATGCAAAGCTACATGTACTATATGTATGCAAAGCTACATATTCAAGTATCTGTGGGTGATGATGATTTGTCTTGAATAGACTTTACTTACCCAAGCCCCCTGCTTCTTGTTAGAAGCAGAAACTTCCTGATAAATACGAAGTGACTGTCATTCCAGGAATGGAATTTTCTTGCTGTTGGCCGCATCTTTTGGCACCATCTTTTGACGGTCCATGCGGGTGGGCCTTATTAGGCCAATTTTGTACAAGTTGACAGAAGGCCGTAATGTTCATTTTTAATCTTGCTGCTTGTCCTGGTTTCAGCCAGGGTAGAGCTGGTTTTCTTCACAGAAGCCAGTGTGAGACTGTGTTTTGGATTTGGGATGAGAAACTGTTGATAATGTGCTGTTGTTTTGGGTTGTTGCTGAGCAGTCAAGGACAGTCCAGCTTCTTGTGCTGGCTTCCCAGCAAGGAGGCTGGGGGTGCATGGGGAGCTGGGAGGGGACACAGCCAGGACAGTGACCCAGGCTGGCCAAAGAGATATTCCCTACCATACAACGTCATGCCCAGTACATAAACTGGAGTTGGCCGGGGGGCGGGAATCGCTGCTCGGGGGCGGGTTATCGATCACCGGGTGGTGAGCAATTGCTGTATTGGGCATCACTTGTTCTTGTACATTCCTTTGTTGGTATTATCATTGTTGTTTCCTTCTCTCTTTCTGTCCTGTTAAACCGTGTTTATCTCAACCCATGAGGTTTTTTTTTCCTAATTCTCTCCCTTGCCCCACTGTGGGAGGGGGAGTGAGTGAGCGGCTGCGTGGTGCTTAGTTGCCGGCTGGGGCTAAACCACGACACTGCTGTACACATTACTATATCTAAATATCTGAGAGTCTTAGAAATAAGATGAATTATGCATAATCCTTTAAAAAAATTCCACTGACCTTGCATTCCTCACAGAGGGTTGTTCTGTAGTTGGTGCAGTAGGTTGGAGAAAACCCAGTGGGACTAAACAATGGTAGTTCACTACTCTCGTGGCAGCTTTTCAATATGACCTAGAGGAAGCCTTCACTTGTACAAGTTACTCATAAAATAGAAATAATGATACATCCTTACTTCAGAATGTTACTGGAACATATATACTCTTGAATGATTGTGCCACCTGGGATATGAGAGCAATGAATACCATCTAAGATGGGTGCTGTTCTCTTAGCCCTAACATGATACAATGGTGATTCCGTGGCCAGGGAATTTTTTGCATTGAATGTGACTAGTATCTTTTAATTAATAATGAAAGAATTTATTGCTTTCCTTATTGGTTTTACAGCTTTTAGTGTTGCTATAGGAGTATATAACTTGAGAAAAAAATTGTAAAGCTCCTTGCTACTTCTGTCTTGACTTTTAAAATGAGAACAAGACACTTCAGTGAGAGAGAGATGCAAAAATATACCAATCTCTGGAGTTTGCTCCAATTCTTTTGTTTTTTACATTTGTAGAGTCTGTATGAAATAGGTAACGAGCTGTCTGATCAGGATGTTCTTTGTGCTTCCATTACAGATTCTGGATTTTGGATTAGCAAGGCATACAGACAGTGAGATGACCGGTTACGTGGTTACAAGATGGTACAGAGCCCCGGAGGTCATTCTTAACTGGATGCATTATACACAAACAGGTGAGCATCTGTTCAGGAAAGTCTTAACAGAGCTGAAGCATTCTCTGAATTGGGCAATATATAAGCAAGGCTTTGTGTCTGAAGTGAATGAGGAATTGGAGGTGGAAATGACAATGTAATTACACAAAACACAAGGTAAATTACAAATTACAAGTTAGTATTGCCTTGTAGATAAATTGCAGGTAATTTTTTTGGTGGTTGTAAGTTTGGGGGCTTTTTTGTATATTTTCTGAGAATAACAGAAAGCACCATGGTCGTTGGGAAAAAGCAATAAAATGTATACAGATGTGACAGTCTGGTCTACGTTCTTGTGTTCTGCACTGACCGTCATCTTCCTGGAAAGATGTGCTGACTGTAACTCGAACAGGGGAAAATGGCAGAAGGGGGGAATTCAAGTAATGCTAGGATAACTATGGAAGTCTTCGAAAGCACTGAAAATTTACTTCCCACGTGCATCAGCCTGTTACTGAGAAACTGATTGTGCATATTATCAGTTTATCTCCAAATTGGTAATTAGAAAGGCCGGTAGTTTTACCTATACTGTTCATCATACTTGGCAAGGCACTCGTTTATTTTGTAACAGGATATAAAAGTAAATTTTAGACTTCTTTAAAATGTGTTTTAAATTAAACTTTAGGTACATTTAAATGGACAAGTATTCAGCAATTTAATGTGACTGTTGGTCTCTTTTTCAGTTGACATCTGGTCTGTGGGCTGTATAATGGCTGAGATGATAACGGGGAGGCCTCTGTTCAAAGGAAATGATCGTATCCTTCAATGAATTTATGACACTAATGTAAGAAAATGATGAGAGGTTCCTACGTGATACAGGAGGTCTGCTCAAAACCTGATGAGCATAAATTGAAATCCAAAATGACTTGCACCTCTCTCTTTTTTTTTTTTTGTTATACCTGTACCACTTTTGCACATCTGCAAATTAAACCTTGTATTACTGAACTTTTTCAACAGAGAAAGAGGAGTGATCTTTGAATCACATCTCAAATCATCAGGTAAAAGGTTCTGTGATGATAGAAAAGGCATATATTGATTTTTTTAGTAATAGATTCCACAACTCCAGAACTCGCATAGAAGATTCTGCTGTAATATATGGACCTATGTGCACATGCTAGTCCATTTCATGCTTTTTGAGACTTTTACCAAAAAATGTTATGTAAGTAACATCTAGTAAAATGTTTTAGACTTAAAGAAAACATCTAGTCCTATCATTTAATCGCTGAGGAATTAAAAAAATAGTTAAGATTAAGCCATAATTCAACCTCAAGTGATACTTCATTGGCAGTAATGGTTGTGATAGTTAATAGAGGACAGTGTTAATGGAAGACAGCAAGAATTTTTTTACTTTTTTTGTTATTTCCCAGTTTGGCATGTTTGACAGCTCAGCCTAGTCAATTTGCACTGCTTTTTCCCTTGTGGACTTCCAGACAATAAATCACTTATCTGCAAATACTTGTTTACCGAATCACAGAATCACAATTGCTTATTTTTCATTATATTTGTATTTAAGTACATAAATGTAAGATTAGGACTTCATTGCACGGGTCATATTATTCTCATTTTGTGAGGAAAAACATAAAAAAGGAAGATTGCATTCACAAAAAGAATGACAGGGACTATGGAAAAGTAGAATACATCCGGTTATTTCAACTGTACAGATTTTAAGTACGCCTTAGTTCTTAACAAGAAAATACTAAAATGCCTGCCAAAGAGCAGCTGTTGATTAACAGCATTTCTCAACTAATGCTAACCTTGAGCATTCTGGTATATAAATAAGGAAATGGATGAGTCATAATTTTCAAGTTGCAGTGTAAGTGTAGGAGTGGAGAAGCTAGTATTTTAGTCATACTGGGTTTTGGAGATGTCAGAACTATTGTCTGAAGTTCTATATCCGAAGGAGATTACCCCAGCACAACAGTCCTTGCTGGCCTTTGAGTGTATAAATCAGTATTACCTGTTGTCAGGGAAAGGCAGCTGTGCATTCAGCTGTGGGTAGGTGAATAAGAAAACAGCTAACTTAAGGGATTTTGGTTTTTTTTTCAATAATATGAATAGGTTATCCTGCAAACTTGGTATGGGATTTTATTTATCTATTTATTTGTTTATTTCATCAGTATTACCCACCATTGCCTTTTTCTGCAGAGGTTGGTGGAATCCTCATGTGCCCTGAGCTCTGATCTAGCTTCTCTACTGCTGCTGTTTCTTTGAAACAGCTAATATTGTTGCTGATTAATCTGTGCTGGTTTAGGACACAGAAGTCTAGGGAGTGTTTTGATGCCTTACCCCAATGTCTCCCACATCTCAGTATCCGGAATTGAGCTAAGCATGTGGGTAAATGTGGAGGAGAGGGATTAATTTTTTTTCCTTGAAGTTTCTCAATATGGAGAAGAACTAACACAGACTGGTTTCCTCTGATTTTTGCTCCTTTTATCATACCACCTGATGTTCCCTATGACTTTTCCTGCCTCTACGTCACTTAAGTATACTAAATATTGGATAGACCAGTGCAATGCATCCAATACATGTGTTGATTGTTCATGTGCTCCAGTACTTTTGGACTGATTTTGACCAAAAATATAGAGGAGACCAAATGATATTCGAGGAGTTTGCAGATGATTCAATTATGTGTTCCCAAGTTACAGAATATTTTATTTTAGGTGCTTTCAGTGTCTTTGTCTTTTGCAAGAGAAACAGAACTTTCACCTCGTCTTTTATAAATCTTCTGTTCAGTCCTTGCATTGATTTTTGCTTTATTCTCCAATAGTAAAGAAACTTACAATTTTTGCAAGGTGTTTAGTTTTATGGTGAAAGACTTTGTTCCTTATTTCTGGTATTCAGATCTGGACCAACTCACAGAAATAATGAAAATAACAGGTACACCGACTCAAGATTTTGTTCAAAAACTGCATAGTCAAGATGTGAGTATTCTGCTTTGTCAGTTGATTTTACATGTCTTAATTTGACTTAAGCCATGCTCAGTTCTTAGACCGGCTGAAATAATATATATTGACTACTGAAATATGACCCCTGATGGTACATCTCTGCCTTGAAGTGCTTTCACACCCAGAATAGCTATTGGAAATTAAGGAGGCACAGAAAATGATCAGGACACTTGAAAAATCTATATATTTAAATATTTCAAAGTTTTCAGTGTGTACCATATAAACAATTGAGCTGATGCATTACTACCTTTATCAGAAACATACTGAAAACATGAACCTACTCAGAAAATCCAGTTGTTGTGTAGCTGTCTCTTTCCTATTCTCATGCGGATGTGCTTCTAGAATCCTTAAGCCTCTACTATAAAAAAAATAAAATTAATCATTAGGTTAACTGTACAATTTAAATACTAATGAATTACTGTATAAGGTTCACTTCTAGAGATTCCTGTAAATGCACTATGACATTCTTTCAAATTATGCATATATATTCTAATTAATTTATTAAATATTTAGCAGTAATAATTAAAGCTTTACGTGATCATTTTTTAATTATAGTTTTAATGCTTGATTAAAAAAAAAGTTCCTTTCAACAGGAAGGTGAATATAATCAGGGTTTATGACCCACAAAAAACGTACAATGTTCTGTCAAAGCATTGTTGAGTTACCTATTAAGCATGTAGTTAATGTCACATTACAAAGGCGGCAAAGGTCTAATTTAATATTCATGTTTCTTTAAAGGCAAAAAACTATATCAAAAGCCTCCCAAAAGTCCAGAAAAAAGATTTTGCATCCATCTTGAAGTATGCGAATCCTTTGGGTAAGATGGTTTGTGTGGATGTGTACAGTTTGTCTTGTTCTTGTGTTTGCATTGGAGGCCACAACACTATCAGTCATGGGATAGGTTATATGATGGTTCTCGTGCTTTTCTATCTCTTGCTTTCCATAATTCATAACTTTGATTTTAGTGGATGAACTTTGCCAAGTTTAGACCCTGCCAAGAGTCAGATGTTTCTTAGAAAAGTCAAAAAAGAAGTATTCTATGACTTAGGCTCTGATCCAGCATCTGCTTAATAGTTTTACTGGAGCAGTTTTCTCAAGAACCCTGGGAAATTAAATATATGTAATAAATTTTTCTGTGTATTGTATTTGAAGTATATATTTCTGAAAGCTCAATCTGATCTGTAGTAGAAATGCAAGCAAATAGAAAGCTGACATTTTAGTCATGGAATGAATACATCCTGAGAAACATCTGTGCATTCCTGAGAAGCACTGGCTTGGATTTGGTAGGTGGAAACAGCCAGAAGAGCATACCAAGTGTGCATGACTGTGACATGACTTGAGGCAGCCAGAGCTCTGAGGTGGCTCTGCCCAAACTTTGTCCATTCCCCAATGACCTGAACAAAGCCAATTTTATTAGAATATCAGTTAGGATACCTGAATCTTTTCAATTTAAGAAGTTAAAATTGTATGTTCAGATACAGTAGAAATAAACATGATTAATAGGCAGCTCTTACCCTGACTGCATGGTTACCTCACTGACCTTCTCAGCTACAGCAAACTACACATTTCCATTTGTTTTTTAGGATGTTTTTTCCTATCACTCCTGTGCCCATCTGACTTCTACTTACGTAGAGAACCACTAACTGCTCATGGTCTGGGAGAGAAGGCTGGAGAGAATCCACGATGCAGCAGGAATTACAGCATCCTGTCCCACACTTTTCTTCTTTTCAGCTGCTCCACCCAACCCAGGAACATTCTTTCCGGATAGAAAAACAGAGAATAAACAAATAATTCATCATACCTGCTTACACTAACCCATTTTGACAGTCTATCAGTGAACCTGATCTAAAATCCACTGGAGAGGAAACATACAAGATTTTAATGAATTGTTTTTGCTGAGGTCAAAAGCACGTAGCAGATAAAGTCAGTGCAGACATTCTGAGCATGGACAACTGACTTGACTTGTCCTAGTGAACTTCAGAGTGTGCTCAGGCTTGGATTTGGTCACACACAGAGCAGTTCTGATTAGCTCTACACCCACCTGTTTATTCTGCTGCTGTCAGGTTGTGATGTACTTTAGAACCACAACACCATGGTGGCAGTGATGAAAGACACCTGGGAAAGCCCCAAGCACAGTGGTCATAGAATTATAGAATAGTTTGGGTTAGAAGGACCTTTAAAAGGTCACCTAGTCTAACCCCCCTGCAAGAAGCAGGGACGTCTTCCACTAGATCAGATTGCTCAGAGCACCGACCAGCCTGACCTGGAATGTTTCCAGGGATGGGGCATCTACTACCCTTCTGGGCAACCTGTTGAGGTGATGTGGCTGTATTGCATAACAGAAGCAAGGGAGCATCTCTGCATTGTATCAGGCTTTGTACAGCTTGCTCACAACACTGTTTTGTCATGCAGATGGGCCCCACTGGCTATAGAATGAACACCCAATGATTCTGCTTTAGAGCTCTGTGTATTTATATGAAATATCTCCAGGGCAGCATTACTGTGTACAAGCTGCAATCAGTGGCATGATCTGAATGCACTGGTTTTTTTCTGTTCAATAGCTGTAAACCTTTTGGAGAAGATGCTGGTGCTGGATGCAGAGAAGCGAGTCACAGCAGCTGAGGCTTTGATGCATCCTTACTTTGAACCAATTCATGATCCTGAAGAAGAAATTGAAGCTGAGAAATATGACGACACATTTGATAACATGGATCTTCCACTAGATGAGTGGAAGTGTAAGTTTTTAGTTTTGTGATGTTTTCAAAAATGACCAGATAGAAAGGACATCCAGAAAGAGGAATATTCCCCTTTACAGATTACTTTCTCTGCTTTTGTTGGAACAGTGTAAGTAGACAGCACTAAGACAGAGAAATACTATTGATAAGCCAGTGTTCCTCTTATCAAGTCCTCCTGGAACTATCTCCAAAACGAATGATCTCCTTTGTTAGGAGGCAAATCTGCCTCCAAACAGAGGCTCTCCTCCTTCGCTCTCCTCCTTCCCTCTCCTCCTTCATGTGTCTGTCCTCCCATCTTCTGCAATGTAGGAAAGAAACCATTTCTGTAACACATTCCTTCCAGTGGATCGGACAGGCAAACAGATTCCTCAGCTGTTGGCTCCACAGAACTGCAATGGTTGCTGGCCTTAATTTTAAGTTAGGTTTCCTCAAGGAGAGAAAACATACCTATCTCAGCAGATATTTAAGTCTGAATCTAGTTTGTATTTTGGCTTTTAAGTGACAATTTCACTTTTAAAGCGGATGTGCTCAGTAGCTCTTTCTGAGGATGTTGCCCCCTATACTGTAAAGACAATGCTCACATCCCTTTGAAAACACCTATAACATTTCAGTATGGGGCTACTTCTTCAAATCTGAAATGGTGCAAAAACAATCCTTGATTCCCTTACTTTTTGTATTCTTTGTCTCTTTCTTTGTCTGAAGAGGTCTCTCTCTTCCTGACCTAGAGCAGAGCCTAACCATGCTAGGGGTTGCACCTTGCTTGTGTCTCTGCAGCTCCTTTTCTGATTGGACCAGCAACACTGTGCTTATTCTGTTGTTTTCCAGGCATTACGTATAAAGAGATACTGAACTTCAAGCCACCACAGACATCGGAGTCAAAGGAGACAGCGGTGTAATTGTATGACTTGGTCTTTTCAGAACTTAGAAGAAAGCAGGAAAGTTGTAAATGTTTGTGATATTTCAGGTATATAAAACTTTTATAAATAAACCGGATGTAATGTGTTCCATCTGCACTGTAAGAAAGAGCAGTGTCTTTTACTCTAGATGTGGAAGTTAGTGCCTTTGGAAGTAGCATTTCAAAACTGTCCAGAAACTTATTCTTGCCTACAACTTCTTCCTTCTGCACAAAAGGATTCAGACTCTGATAACCTGGTGCCATCCTTGAAAGAGCAGGTAGGACTAACTCTTCAAATCAGAGATCAGAAGAGTACAAGTTACCACCCTCAGGAAGCTGAGACACAGAGCATGTCAGAGATGTGCCATGACTGCTCCCCAAGGCCATTGAACTGTCTTGAACGCAAGAAGTATTCTTGTGACTTTTTCTGGAATATTTCACATCAGTAAGATGGAGGGAGGCTAAGCAGCCTGCGCTCTCAGCTAGTCAACCGGTAGCAGAGACACAGCCTGAACGAATGCCTATGTCCCTTGTCCTATGTTAGTGGAGGAGAACCTGGGCTCTAGACATTTCTGACAGATCTGGGCAAGAGGCAAAGAAGTGTCGATGTCCTAGATTTTTTAAAAGTAACCAGCATAGCAGGACAATATTTGACAAACACACTAGATAAACAATCAGTGTCAAGGGGTACAGTATTTTCCTCTGAATACAGTGCAGTCTCTTTGTGTCATAGACTAGGAATCAAGGATTTCCAGGGAGAAATTCTTAAGACTTTCTAAAATTTTGTAATCTCTCTAGCATCTTAGTATTGAAATGATGACTGAAAAAGTGCATCATCTCAGAGGATGTACCGGTTATAGAACGTGGTGCTGATTTCAGAAGTAAAGCTGCACACCGGTCACATTATAGAAAATAAAATGAGGATAAAAATGCTATGCTGCAGCTATTCATTGGGAATACTTGCAGCAAGCTGTTTTCTTCACAGTGTATAGAGGTGTTGCAAGATGTAGAATAACTGTTCCTTTTTTTAGCCTTTTTAACTTGTTTTAGTTGGCAGGGGGGAAACCCTCAGACCTTCTGCTGGGAGGTGCCTTACCAGAGGGAGTCAGCTTCCTGATGGGATATTGGTTAGACACTTTATGAGTTCCTTTTACTGTCTGCATTCATTTATTGTATTTTCCTAGGTGCTTAGTTTGTAATAATCTCTCAGAGATAGGAAAAAGAAATTGACAAACCTTTGGTGAAGAATATCTTTGTGAGATTGCTTGTCCTTGTTAAAGGTAATCTCTTTACAGTTGACTATTTCAATGTGGATTATTCCAAATACACTGTTGTGTTGCCACTAAGTGAAACAACAAGTTGTGAAGAAAGACATTTGATCTTAGCAGGTAATAACTGAAAAAGAAGGAAGAAATTACTTGGGTTTTTTTGCTTTAATAACCAATTTAAACCAGAAGTTTAATCAAGGGACAGTTGCTCTGTTTCGTTCAATGAATGTTTAAGTTAAATACCTGTAAATAGTAGCATTTGATTAAAAATTGTGATAAGCATTGATTAGCTGAGGAGGGCATCTAAGAGAAACTAAATGTTAAAAGAAACCTTGAATTATTGATGTATGTGATAAATAAGTCGTTATAGTTTCAGGAATGCATGCAAAAAAAGCAGAGAACATAATTTGAAATAAAACATTTTTCCACACCACAGGTCACTGAGGAAGGCATGCTTAAGAGTCATACCCCATTTTGCACTATTGACTTTCTGCTTGGACTACACTTTTACGTTAAATAGGAACTGGAGCTTTATTTTTTACTGAATAGATGTTTTCGCTTTTAGGATCATGCCCTATGGTCCTCTTAAAAGTCATGGGAGAAAAGTGCCTATTGGAATTGGTGGGTTTGATAGAGCCAGTTGAGGGCAATGGAAGAATGTCACAAACTTCTTTGAAAATGCTCCCTCTGTATTTTAAATGGATATTCAACATCCTGAATTCTGGCAAATGTCTCAAGTCTTGAGATAATGCAAATGGCTGAAACGGTGGACTTTCAAGGGAGCATGTTTTTTCTCATTGAAAAACTAGTTTGCATTTTCTTTGTGAATGTCCACACTTCAATGGGCATTTTCATTTCCCCCCACTTCAGCTTTAGTGAAGTCAAGCCCTAAAAACCTCCATTGGCTGAGGTGAAAGTTCCCTCTCTTAATCTTGGCCTAATATTGGAGAAGCAGCTAGCCCACATAAGAAGATAATGTTCATTTTTTTTCTAGATATTGGGGAAATACAGAACTCTTAAAATAACTAAAGAGAAGACCTTGATGCATGTGCCCGCAAAGACAGAAGTACTGCTGTGCTGTCTAGTCTGCAAACAGTCATGGAAAATTTGTCGCATCTTGGCAAGATGTTTCTGCTAAGAGATTGAAATCTGCAGAAATGTCTCAAAACAGCAACAGAGATTATTAGTATAAATAGTTCATTAAAAGAAATGCAAGGTGAAAGCAAAAATACTTTGCATGGGAGGCAGCTGCTGCTTCAAAGGGAGAGACAACAGTGCCCAAGTTTTTATTTGCTATTTCTACTGGTGCTAAGCAACTCAGGAATAAATACACAGTTTCTGTTTGCCTTAAAGAGAAATGTAAATATGTTCTGCATGTACTTGAAATGTATTGTGAAAAATAAAGGTTGGGGTTTGTCTTTTGTTTTTTTACACAATAGTGGTCTTATTTTCCCCATATGTATTCCCAAATGTATAATCACTCCTGAAAATAGTATTTTTGGTATAAGGCAACTGTATGAAACCTAATACTGTATGTACATTTCATGTAATACGAGCTGCTGGTGTAGTTTATTTTGGAAGTCAGTCAGACCACAGATCCTAGCCTTTCTCCCATTTTCCAAACTTTGTCAGCCACAGAGCTGATCTGATTGTCCTACTACCACCTAATTATTTCTTACAGCATCTTGGATTTTACCAGACATCTCTGCTTTGTTCTGAAATTCAGGATTTCAGTCCTTAAACGCAGTTGCGTTCCTCAGCCTGATTTTAAAAGCCGAAGTCAGATGGACCCATCATCAAGCATATACATCTTTGAGTTGGACAGGGAAGTTTGAGTTAACAGAGTTCTAGTAGGATATATGGGACCTTTGCCCTGAAAACCAATGTGCTACCTGACTCTTAGAGCAAGATTGTCCCATTAAGTATTAGTCTTCATTGCATTGAAGACTCATCATTCATGTTGAATTTTGATAATGTGGTGTTGTGGCCAACGATTTCACTTCTTGGTTATTTTCTGGGTTTTTTACAGGATAACACCGAGGTGAGTGACTAAATATGTGTCCTGCAAAATGTGTTCAGAAGATCCACTTTGTTCTTGATTCGGAACTACCAGACGTAGGAGTTGGGGGGGATTCTTTGAGCTCCCTACTTTCTGAACTGCTGTTCAATTACAAGTATCGGATGCTTCTGGCCTGCTTCAGCTAAGGTTATCAGAGAATAAAGCATCTGTTAGATGCTATCATTCACTGGATCTTGGTATGAAATACTTCTGTAGGGCTTTAGATGGTCCCTGCAGGTACCAGCGAAAGAAGAGGGGCTCGTAACACCTTCTGTCTCCCTTGATTGATTCTCCATCTCCTGGGTACATTGCAGGGCAACTGCTTCTGTAAGTCAATACCAGAAGCAGTTTCATGGACTACAGCACTTAAAATCTCCTCCTAAGTATTTTTAAGAATTTGGAAGCATGAGTTGGAGAAATATTAAAGGAGGAGGACTTCCATCATACAGACACTCTTTGAAACTTCATGGGCTACCAGTTAATGAGCAGCTCTTGTGTGCAGATTATTTGCAGCCCTCTGGGATAGTAACATAATGATCTAAAAACTGCATTGCCACGTAGCAACTACATGCAGCGCTCAGGCATGGGGATGATGCATGCTTTTTAGCTACCAGGATTATCCCTCTGCAAGGAGGTAAGTGGGGACAAGGAAAGTAATTTAAGGAGTCATCATTTTTGTCTGCTGCTGTCCTGCTGTGCCAACAAATCTGCTTTACAGTTAACCTCAGTACATTTCCATGCTGGAGTTTCCTAGTTCTCTCAAAGGTTGGCTTCATCAGTAAGCAACGAGGTGCATTTCCCAGCTAAGCTTGAGTGATCCAGGCGTGCAACTCTTACACCTTTCATAAAAGCATTTTGAATGTGCTGTTACCTTTGAGAGGCAAAAGAGGCAAAATGAGGCAACTGGTGAAGAAACCAAATGAAATGTAGTGAAAGAAACTGCTCAGGTCCCGTTTTGCCATGCAGTGTCCTGGGGGCACGTGCTCGTAGGGAGCAGGAATTGTCTCTTTGCTGTGTTTGCATAGTGCCTGCAAAAACAAGGCTCTCATCTGAGGAGTGACACTCATGATAGCAACACAACCAGAGACTGCCACCTAATCCAATTCAGTCTGATATTACTGGGAAATTCATTATTATTATAACAGTAATATTATCACAGGTTATACCAGTAAAATTATACTGCTTGGGAAAGCACGGGCATTTAGTCCACTGGGGGCCTGGGCCAAGGCAACTTTTTTTCAGGCATTTTAAAAGCCCCATTTGCACATGACAGAATTCCTGCTGCCAAGTGGTACCGGTTCGGCATGTGTCCAACCATTCTGGTGTTCCTAGGAAACTCCTTATGTTCTTGGATTTGGGTCAAGTGTGAATTTCCTTTTTCATAAAAATAGTAGTGTCCTACTGTAAGGAGAGGAAATATGGCTGATAAGTGTAATCAGAAAAACATTAACTAAAGTTTTCTCTAAAGCAAGCCCTTCTCAAGATCTAGGATAAATTATAAAATAAAGATCAGTTATAAGGAATCAAAATTGCTACTCGGGAAGAATCCTGAACCATGGCTGGAGTAACCAAGTATTTTTGGTTAGAGTTTGAACTCTTAAAAGAGTCACAAAAAGACTTTTTATTTAATGCAGAAAATTAATATAGTATAAACTTTGAATAGAGAGGAAGCATGACTGGTGCACACAAAATATCTGCTAGTTTTGAAGCAGGGCAGCTTTTTAAGAACAGGTTTGCATATTGATGAAGGAAGCACAACACTGCAGGCAGCTCCCCAGAAAGCATCCTTTGGAAATGTAGGTTCATCCAGAAACGTGTATGTTCCATCTTGCTGGAACAAGATGATCAAATCAGGCAAATGTTTGATTCCATTTAAATGATGACGTTAAATGTAAGGTGTCTTCAGTGAGTGTGTTAGCTGGGGTTCTTAATTCTGGATTTTCCAGGCAAAAGTGTAACTACAGGGAAATTCATCTCAGGGCTTCATCGTAGTCCAAACAGTCTCAACCTGTCCATGTCATTACTACCGTCAACACAGTTTACATAGGTGATCATGAGTTCCTTGTCTATGTGTTTTATCACACAGTTTTACGTTGTTTTTCTTTGCGTGGTATCACCTTCACTGAGGGCAATGACTAAGTGTTCTCTAGGAATGTGTTAGGATGTTTCCACCGGAAGAGATTATAGCTCCTGCCCTCCAGCTCTTGCAGAAGGTGGCAACTATGTGATCACTAAGACAAGGTGGAGTGCAGGACATGAAAGCACTGTCTCATGTGGTATCCAAAATGATCCCCAATAGAAGCTGGAGATCCTTCTCCCCACGTCTGCCAAAGCTGCCTTTGACTGTTCGCCTGTTTTGGCTGGTTGGCTGGAGACCTAGGAGCCGGGAGTGCTCTGGGCTTGCACATGCAAGCCAGTGGGATCTGTGTACTGGACACGTGGGCTCTGCACTAACAAACTCGCCAGGGCTGGGAGCGTTTCCAAGGGCTGAGGTTCAGCTGCCTGCTCTGTCAAATTGCTAACACAATTTTCACCCAGGGCAGCTATGGTCTTCCTGCAACTCCCCTGGCACAGCTGAGGAGCTGGTGGTGGCCAGGTGGTGCTCCTAGCGGGCAGCGGGGTGCCATCAGCCCGCTCTGGAGGGTAAGAGGTTTTCATAGCGTAGTGTTGGGTCGCTTCTTGCCAGCTGAACTTCTTAGATCCAGTAAACTGCTCCAGAAGTGATTAATTTACTAGAACAGACGTGGCCACAGAGCCAACGGTGCCTGGAAAATTGTGTTCACCCCAAACTGATGGGTGTGTATGACTGTAATCTCTTTGTGCTGTTGTCCTCTAGCCAGAAAATAATAAAAATGCAGCCTTTGGGAAGTAGTCGTTTAGGAAAGCGTGATGGTGAGCTCTGTTGTAAGAGCTGTGAGAGCATCCCCGTGGGCTCCGAGAGGTTTGGCTGCCAGGGCTGGGGGCCAGCTCAGAGCCAGTGCAGCCAAGAGCAGCCCCTTCCCCGTGGTGAGCCTGGGGAGAGGCTCCCAGGCACTGTGGGGCCGAACTCTGGCTGGGGGAGCTGCTTCCAGCTGAGGCTCTTGCCTTCGTCCTGCCTGACCTGCAGCTCCCGCCACCCCCCAGCCATGGGTCCCACCAAGCCACCACCACCCGCCGTGGGCTGATGTCCCAGCCTGGCCTGTCCCCCTGCCCAGGAAGGTGCCCCATGCCTGGGGCTGGGGCTCCCCCCAGCTGCCCCTCGCCTTCTGCCCTGACCTAGATATGGTGATTTACATTAAATCAGGTTTAAGTTGAAAAGATTTATTGTCAGTGCTCCATAATAAAAGGAAAATAATACATATTTTCCCTGCCATTTTACAAATCTATTCTAAGTGGCTGTGAGTCTCTCATTTGTAATTAACAGGATTTTGACCAAGTAAATGTAATGAAAACATCATTTGCCCTAATAAAGTTTTTCATACATGATGCATTTGTGCAAAAGGTCATGATGAGATAGGAAGGAAAATAACTGCAAGACAGCACAGATATCCTTTAAACAAAGAAAAGACAACACAGGAGGACTTTTCGAAGGCATTACTAATACTTTAAATAAACAATTGGACTCATCAGAGAGGTAAAACCACAGAAGTGAGAATATTGTGAATGCTGAGATCAAGTCCTGCCTGCCAGCAGAGTGGGAGGGCTAAGTCACCAGGGACACAAATAAACTCCCAGTCCCATGGCACATTACAGGCTTTAGACATGACTCCCCTTATAGCTTGTGAACACTCTGTTAATGCTTTACATTAAGGTTGCTGAATTATCAGAACAAGTGTGAAACTACGACCGTATGTAAACAAGCGACTACCTGGAGACTCTAAAACGAGTGGGATTCTCTTCACAAACAGCTCACTATAACTATAATTACTATAGCTACTCAGTATTGCCATTTTAAGTCTCTAAAACAGAACATTAACTACTTTTCCTTAGGTTTCTCAATGGATTTTATAGCCCTTCATGCTTTTTGGCTGGATTAGTGTTTTTGATCGCTTGGATTTGATATGATTAATATTATGAACTTGCTGCATGTCTTCCAGCTTTTGGATTGCTTTCCATAGCTAGTGTTTGGCACCACTGAAGTACTTCGAGATATAAATTATTTATGTAAAGGGAAAATTCACTTTGCGCTGTAACCTCAAACCTTAGCAGTGGGATAAGCATGACCTCCCATGAGAAAATGCCCAGGAAAGGCTGAAAAGCTGGGCTTGTGTACCCCAAAGACTGACTTGCCTTAATGTGCCAAATTCATACCAGAGGATGTCTGAGGGCTCCCTTAGGGTTAATAGATGCTTCTCTAATATGGTGATGTGACGTCATCAGCTGGTTCATACATCCTTTGTGATCAATTATTAGGTGTAAAGAAGACTAAACATCTTTCTTCTTGCCCAGGTGTGCTAGGCCCTAAAGAACATGGGTATATCAGTAAGGCTGGTTATGAAGAGCCTGAACCAGAAACGGTCCATTCCTCTTGGAAAGGAGAAAAATGAAAACTTGGAAGTAGGCATAATTTGAAGCATTAGTTCCCCTCATTTTTCTGTGTTATCTTTATCTGCTCAAGCAGTGTTCTTACCAAGTAAATCAAATGCCACTAATCCTCAGAAAAAGAAATATCCAAGTGTAGTTCTCACACGTGTAGGCACGGACCCAACCTGGCTTCTCTTACTGGAGTGCAGGGAGGGAACAGCTGTGTAAGGACTCCAGTAAGCACAGGGAGGAGAAGTCGTTTGTTCTCTTTTAAGCTCAGCGTATGCACCTGCAGCATCCCTTGCTGGAGCCAAGATACTAGGATGAGGGTGTTTTACTCAGTCAACCGTAGGGCAGGGCAAAGTACCTTCCATACTGAACCCTTTTTTAATATTGTGTTTTAATATCAGGTTCCCGAACCAAACATATATAATGTCCTGAAAGATAATTCAGCAAAAAGAGTGGAATGGGTGGCCTGTTCATGTTGGACACCTTTGCCAGTCTTGCTCACATCAAGGTATGCCACAAGAACTGCACTGACATCAACAGTGTGTATTGTAACACTCAGCATAAGCAAAACAGGCAGGATCTTGGCTCTCAGGATGTACTCCTGGGTTATAGAAACTGCTCTTGCCTTCCTCACTCAGCCTGTCAATAACTCCCATACTTCTGTTCCATTTTCATAGAATATCAGGAAGAAAAATACTATTCAGTATAAGTAAGGATGGCAAAATCTCACCCAATTATTAAAAAAAAAAAAGAAAGGAAATACAGAGCATTTATCCACACAACCAAGTGCTCAGGTTACACTCTCTGGATATATGTTCTAAAAATATTTTTCTCTCTCATCAAACAAAAAAGGCTTCTCCTGCCCTAGTACATTTAACAGTAGTAATGCTGTAGTAGAGATGTAGATATAACAAGGCAAGGCTTATGGGGAGTGGTGATAGCTTTTATCAGACAGACATAACCAGGGGAAAGAAGCTAAAGAAGCTGTCAGGCAAACATGCTCCTTTTAAGGTCTGAAACTAGAGCTGCAATCACAAATCTTTTGTCTCTGGATGCTCCTGAGTCTAATTTCAAAATACCTTCCCCTCTAAACTATTTGCTTTTCTGTGGTTTCCATAATGAAAAGAGCCTCCTGTGGATACAGTTATCAATCTTTGATCACTGCAGCCAGCGTGAAAACTTTAATGCTATTTAGAGAATGAAAATGGTTCCTAAGACCAAAAAAATCAGCCTCCCCTAATTAACCTTAAATTTAATTATTTCTCTGGTTCTCCCTCACTGATTTTCATAAACTAACTAGAAGTAAACCACAGTTTTAAAGATCAGTTAGTTACTGTTTGATTTTGAGCCATTTCTAAATGTTTGATCTATAATTTTTCCTTATTTATTCAGTCGGTTCTTGCTGTTGTGTAGCTATTTAGGACAGATTCATCTCCGGTTCATTTCCCAGTAGCACCACTGGAAGAAAAGGATTGCCCTGGGATGAGGGAAAAGGGCTGTGAAAGCCAAATGACATAACATTTCACAGGAAGGCCACACACGGTCCAGATTAGCAAATGGGCACTGGAGTCATGGACCCTCTAATCCTGGCCTGCAGGCTGAAGGGCTCTGCCCAGATATTTAAATCCAAATAGGGTTTAATCATTAGGGTGGAAACTTCTTTATCAGTGAACTTCTCTTCGAGATAGGGTAATAGAAAACAAATGTCTTTGATCTCGACAGAGGCAATGTGCGGCACAAGCCACGGCGACAGGGAAGGAACCTGCCATCTGCCCTCTGAGCTCCCAGGGACCGACGGCCCAAAGAAAGAGAAAAGTTCTTTTCTCCTTCATGTCTTTTAAAGCATATCACATCTGTGCTTTCGTTTGAAGATTGATTGGTTTGGGGTTTTTTAATTGAATTCTTCCGCCTTTGCGGAGGATTTAAAGTCTGTCATGAATACTAATAAGGGCTGTCCCGCAAAACGGAGGAGTGGGGATGGAACAGTTGATTTGAGACTCAGGCCTGCTGTAGGAATTGCCATGGTAATAGAAATGCTCTCTACAGCAGCAGTTGCTGAGGTTTTGCAGATTTTGAGAGCTCAGCATCACAGTGTTATGAGAAGGCACTATGTAACGCCATTAGGGTGTATATAAAAAGATTTAATAAGTGTACAAGATGCAAATTCTACATTCTCTTACATAACTGTTCTACTAAATGTCTTCTCAGATGGACAGAGAAGACTTACGGACTATTTACAGGGATACCATCCCTGTATGACAACATAGAGAAAATCATAGAGGTTTGATCCAAAAAGAAGTAGTGTCTGTTAAGCCGTTATCACATTTGATGTCGAGAGCTGCCCGTGATGATCCAGCTAACGCCTGGCGTGGTCATGCCATTCGCCTGCCACAGCACTGTGCTCCTGCTCCCTCTCACCTTCCTCGCTCCTCATGCAGAGGTGAGATTTGGCTACGCATTTGTAATCAAAACAGGTTACGGAAAAGGCCAGTAGGTTGGTTCATTGAACCTAAAAAATGTTTTGAGTTCCTTGAGAGTTACATGAGAAATACTGAAGAAAAGTATAGTGAGAGCTGTAATAGCAAACTTGGTTTTTGGTGGAGTAAGAAGGTGCATTAAAGGCTCCAGAAGGCTGTCTTTTGTGGTCATCAGCAAGTATCCCTTCTCCTTCAGCCACAGAGCTTGAGCAACAGAATAGACAAGAACTACTTGCATAGCAGTCAGGTAATAATTATACACCATGCATCTATGAGTGGGCACACTCATTTGTGAGACAGTTACTCTCTTAAGTAATTTGCAATTGCCACAATTAAAAATACATTTTCTTTACTGTGTGTCCCAAAACAGTTTTTGAATATTGACTCTATACACACAGTTGAGTTCAGGACACAGCTATTTGTTTTAATTAATTAAGCCACCCAAAGTTTAGTATGCACATGTGTACTTTAATGAAAAAGCTTGCAAATGTTCTTATGAAAAAAAAAAGCTCTTTCACAAAATGCTCTGACATAGAAACTTAAAAATAATGACTAAGATTTATCTAGAAAATATTTTTTTCTTTTTTAAATTTTAAAATGTAAATCTACACCCTTAAAAACAATGAGAGTCATGGCTTGGAGAGAAATTTATAACCAAAAAAAAGCTGCCATGATTCCAATGACCAGAATCTGATATTCATGTCCAGAGTGTAACTCTGACTATTCCTCGACAAATCTTTGTTTTAATCTCAGTTCACCAAAAGCATTTGCAACAGGAACACTTGTTTTGATTATTTAGATTTAAATACAATTTGAATGCCTGGAAAGAGATTACATTTTACCATTGTTATTCAAGAAAAACATCATGCTAATGTCAGAGGGAATTTTGCTTAGGGAAGATTTGGCCATAATATCTAATTGAGATATTTGAAGCACATTTATTTATTTGTGAAGCTTTACAGACATTATTTGGTTTTGTTTATTCAGCAAAGCATTTAGGCTGAAGCTTGACTTTTAAGCAGATGCTTCAGGTCCGCTGATTCCCACGGCGTTAAAGGGAAGCGAGCCTGGCCTGCCATGTACTGCTACACCGTCAGATGCTGAGAGTCCTTCCTCCAGGCAGCTGGGATACATAGAAGTTAGATGCAAAATACCACCAAGGGACTTAAAAGGGATGGGCTCCAGGTGTGCTGGAGTCAGCGCAGCACTCACCCACAGTTTTACTTGCTTAACTGATAGAGCTATCTCCAGTGACAGCCAGAAGCCAGACATAATTTTCAAGACTTAACGTGTTTCCGTCTTATCTTGGTGATCAGTAGCTGGCTACAGGCCACAGACAAAGAAAGAATCGGGGGGGGGGGGGGGGGGGGAAGGGGAATAGACAAGATGACCCTGTTTACTTTCTCAATGGACTACAAATAGTTGGTATGTACTTGCTGTTTACTTGTAGCCCAAGCAGCTGTTCCCCTGCCTCCTTATGAAACAGTCTTCAGCCTGCTTGTACTCCCTTTTGTTCACAGAGGTTTGGAAAAAAGTTCGGTGCGCTCTCCATTTAACCTTGCTTTTTATTTCATTTGGACATGCTTGTGATGGGCAGTCCATGAGAGAGGACCTGGCTATGACAGAAATTTGATAGAGGGAAAAGCAGCATCAGCCCAGTTGCCAAAAGACTGCAAAAACTGCTTAAGTCTAAAAAAACCCAGCAGCTTTTCTGCAGAGCAAGAATTGTGCCTAAAATATGTGAAACTCCATTTGTCAAATGGTCCTTCCACAAAATTAAATCAGGGCAAAACTAAATTGAAACCCAGTAAGTCTAAAAAATAAAATGAAAAATAGGCAGTATTAGCCAAGACAGCAAACCAATAACAACCAAACAAAACCCCTAAGTTGTTTAATTTTTTACCTAGGAGAAAACAGAAAAGAGTGGCTATTACTACTGGCTCTCTGTGGAAGCTGTCATCAGGTACGTGATCAATAGTGTAAAACCGTAAATTCAGACAGGTTGTATTTTGCTCCCACCTGAAAGCCATCATTTGGAATTTGCTTACCCCTGGAGCAAAAACAGCAGCACTATTGAGCCGGCCACACTGCTTATGATTGAAGAGCAAAATTCCACTTTCCTAACAATAATTGTGCCAGCGCTTCTCTCCTCCTTTCAGGCACCTTGAAAGCAAACAGCTTCACACCGCGCTTAACCAATACAGTGTTCACCGTAAGGCCCTGCCGTGCGGCACACGGGACATGGCCTGAATGCGGTTTCGTGAGCATGCCACTAGTAAATCAGCACAAGATTTCAGTTCTTCCCCTAAAATCACTTCATGTCACTTGTCCTGCCCTGCAGGAGACCCAAAAGCTGAACGAGTCAATGAATATTGCAATGGCAAAGCGCGGGGTGAGTTGTTTGCCGGCGTTAGCTGCTAGGTGATTAGCAAGCCATCTAATCTTCCTATGCCCTTTTTCCATCACGGACTTATTTAGCTTACTTAGGAAATGCTACTTACCCAGTTTTTGTATAGTACTCAACACCCTTGTGCCCTTAGGTGATACTGTTGGAATGTGTGTGGGTATTTACATGCCTCCTCCCCGCTCTTGCAGCATCTGAAGGCTTCATATTGAATGCGTTTCACTTCCAGCATCCCCCCCAGCCCTGTCAACCAGGACAAGTCCCTGTGTGGAGGAGTACAGTGCAGCAGAGTTACAGCTTCAGCAGGAAGCTTGTGGCAGGGTCAGAAATTAAGTTTGGGTCACCCAAAGCATCCACTTTCTCTTTCACTATTAAAACAAGCTTTCCTCTCAGTTATCAATTGACAGTAGTAAGAAGAGAGTTCAGCATGCCAGGCCAGCGAGCCTTTAAAAATTTGCATTACAGATTTGTCAGGAAATACAGTATTTCTGTCCTCTAAAAATTAAAGCACTGATAAAGCCATTGTGGCAAATAAATTAATGTGGCCTTTTCAAAACCAGCTATGATTCTTCCTCCGCTGTCTTACAGATACCATACGTGGCCTAACTGTTTTTGTCATAAAGCAAAGGAAACGTTGTGAAATAAAACTTGCCCTGCAGATTAAGGATGTTGGTCAAGGAAAACTGTCATCGGAGTGAGGACTGCCTCTCCACAGCCGCCTCTTGCAACTTGGGGTGCACGGTTACAAGCTTTGATCCTTGTCTGAGAGCCTGGCATCTCTGCAATTAGACTCCAGATAAAAAAGACTCCAGCTGAATATTGCAGCAGATGTTTAGATCAAAACCAAAAATCCCTATGTCTGCTAGTTTGTTCTCAAACTCCTACTTTCTTTGAAGAAAAATTCAGTCCCATTTCTTACTGGGGTCTGATGGGTGGCTCCTGGTTAATCTCTGTCTGTCTCCCTGGTAACAGTCAAAGGAGAGGACGCAGAGGTTGGCAGGGAGCAAGCCTCCAGCCACTGTTCCTGTTATCAGGGTCCATCAGCAGGTGACCATTGCTCATATCCAGGAACAATAAATACAGCCCGTGGCTAAGGGAACAACCACGCAGCTTTCTTCAGAAGTCTCAAAGAGCATTAGCTGGACTCCAGATTTCGAGACAGAAGTTTCTTTAAGCTGTCAGTCTTGTATTTTATGCTGCCCGCTCAAAACGTAGGCAGACACTGCAATTCTCATGACAGTTTGCTAAGCTAATAATTTTTTTTTTCATTTTAGAAGTCTTTATTCAAGCAACCTCTACACACATATACCGCTACAATTAGAAATACTGCGTCCCTGCCAGCTTTTGTGCAATTTGAATGTTTAGCTGCTGTGGCAACTGTAAATCACAGTTTACTGTGTTTCCAAAAGAGAGCTGTGTGTACATTTGCCTGACTTTTTTTCCATGCCATGACAATGAGCAGCTGAGCATTTGGAAAAAAGGAGAATCTATGGCACAGCAATGCGGGTGCTGCATCTCACGCTTCTGCCGAGGAGCTGACATCTGACTGACCTGAAGCACTCTCCAAGCAATCGCAATCTACTTTGCACATTCATTTTTAATAACTGCTCTGCAAAACTCCTGCTAAATAATGACTTGCTGCCAAACCAAGTTTCAAGGTAGCATCTGCTCATGAAGAATATAAAATATTAAGCCTAAAGAGAAGCACAGCCAAAGTCTTTTCCCTTGCTTAAAAGTGGCTTGTGAGCATAGTGAAAAGAAGCGTCAGGTTGCTAAATTCCTTAGTAAATTATGACACTGAAAACGGCACAGGGTAAGGAATTTGATCCAGCTAACATCTTGAACCCAGTGACTGTTGCAAGAGAGAGGAATCAGAAGCTCCCATAAATGATGCACTTTCCTGACAGAAGACGGTTAGCAGAAATGACCAAATTACAGGTCATGCTCTGACTTCAGATCCAGCCTTAAACCCAATGCAGTCACAGGTGCCCAGCAAAGGCATCTGTGTACATTTTGTTCTCGGAGCTGGTGACAATTCTTCAGCTCTCAAGTGAGCTTCGTCATTCCCAACAAATGCATAAAGTCTTGCTATTCCCTGGGTGAACAGCTACTTCAGTCAAAACAGCAAGAAAACAAGAAGAAACAGATGTCTTGCTGCTCTTCTGATGGCAAAACCATGGAGTTTCACTGACACCCTCGAATCCCCCGGGCTCCCCGCTGAAGCACCATGCCAGACATGGCCAAGCAGTAGCGTGCAGCTCCTTCCTGACCCGCTGAGGCCTTAACCCTCCTGCGTGGTCAAGCCCTCAGCCTCCGAAGATGCCACTGTGCTCACACGGAGAAAATCTCATTTTCTTTAGCATCACAAAATGATGACCCATCGACGGTCAGCTTGCCAAAAGCAAGGTATTAAAAGCTGGCCGGCCTCTTTGGAGACATATCTGAGGCTTAAAAGAAACTTCAAGCTCTGTGGTGGCTCATAAATGACCTACTCCCTGCAAAGCCCCAATAGGAAACAGTGACTCAGAGATACGCAACTATTTATTTCTGAGACAGTTCCTGTGGCGACTGAGTTTGTCAGGAGAGGTATCAGCTCTTAGGAGAGTGTCTTCGCCTCACACGCTCTCGTTATGCCCATCTCCCTTCTGTCCGTCAACGGTGGCCCAGAGGCAGCTCTCGAAATCAGGCCTGCTGTGTCACACGCCAGCACGCCCGGCCTCGGGTACGGCCGGAGCTCGGTCCAGCACAGGCCCAGCACAGGGCGGTTGGCAAGGCAGGCCGCGGGGGGAAGGGGCAGAGCGAGCCCCCTCGGCAGCACGAGTAGCACGGGCACAGCTGGCGGCTCGGTAGCAGAGTTGCCTCAGTTGTTAGGATCAATCAAGTTTTCTTACAGACTGTGAGTCAGTCACAGAGAAAAACTTCTCCATAATCAAGAGGCCAAATGCTCTTTCTTAGTATATATTTTATAGCACTCAGAAACACGCATGTAATACCATGGCCCTCGCGCAACGGAAGGGCTCCCTTCACCAGACATCTTGCCGCCTACCTTCAGATAGCAACCCGATGAGAAAGGTGTTGAAAAAGAATACTCTTAGGGCCAGAGAGGTATTCGATTAATTTCTTAAACTTATGGACTGGCTTGGTAAAGACGTCAGGAACGTGGGTGGATGCAGAAGCCTGGGGTAAGGGGGACACTCGCCTGCGGAGCCCAGTTTCACTCCAGTTGCTGCATGCCAAAGCGACACTCGGGCGAGGGACACCGGGCTGCCCGCGAGCTCTCTGGAGCCCGTGCGAGCGGAGCTCTGCGCGCTGGGCAGCTGTGCCCACGCACGGGGGTCGGGCTCACGGCTTCGCCCCGAGCGCGCGGGAGAGCCGGGCCGAGCGGGGAGCCGCCCAAAGGGGCTGGGCAGTTGGCTGGGCGTGCGGGTCTGCCCTCTCCCTCTGCCAAGCAGCCTCGTGCCGTCGCTTCGCTGCAGAGCGGTAGCAAGAGCAGCTGCGTGGAAGTGCGGCCCCCAGGGATACCTGCATAGATTTAGCAAGAGCGGGACTTTTACTGAGTTTTAGTAAGGCTCTTCAACTTCTTGCGGAATACATGGAGCACCTGGCAAAGGGATGCTACCGTCAGGCCTAAATCAGCCTGGTTCAGTTCAGTTCTTCTCCTTTGAAGTGAGATGACAGATACAGAGAAACCACATTTACTGGATAAAACACAGAGCTGGCAACAAAACATGAAAAGAAAAATGACAATTCTTTTAAATATGTCTTTAGTTCCTGGAACCTTGCATGCTGTAATTTTTTTCTGACTTATTTAAACACTGTAATTTTCCCAGTAGCTTAGAGTAAAGAAGACAGCTAAGGAGGAGTCAGTGGGGGTTTGCATTGATTTCAAAGATGCTGGGATTAATAACCTAACATTTAGGTATAAACATGTAAATGATATGTATAAGCACAAAAAGCTGCTATTTCTGAAAAATGTATTTCAATCAAGCATCAGTAGTACTAGATGATGCACTATTATGAGCATATTCCTTTTAGCCTAGTAATCAAGCCAGATACTTTACAGTAGATCCACCTACGTATTATTAATATCTGAAAATTTCTGCTAATAAATCATGGACTTGATGATCTTAAAGGTCCTTTCCAACCTTAATGTTTCTATGATTCTATGTAATAAGAAATGTAAATAAAAATTAACACTCATAACTAATTGGAAAAATGTTTTTATCAAAATAAAATTTTCCAAAAAAATCGTTTTTTTAGATCTTCCACTCTTTTAACTAATAATCTGACTTTTCTATTCATAACAGGTAAGCTACACATTAATCAGACCCTCTGTCACCTCAGTTGATTCCCCAACTTCTCTAGAGCACAGAGCTGTTTATCAGTACTATACTAAGAATAGTAATGAAGTACTCAGTAATTCTGTTAACTTTTAACTTAAGAAATGTAATACTATCTTTTGCGTTACAGCCAGAGAAAGTACACATCTGGTATAATTTTCTTTCATATAGTTTACTGTAATTATAATTTATTGATAAATAGGTGAAACTGCATTATTTGAGCAATTTTAAGTGTAGCCAGGTTCATTTGAAATAATAAAGATGTTTCTCGGTATGTGTAACTGCCTTTTCACTCTGAATAAATACCGATAGCCGCAGCAGCCCTACAATGTTAAATCTACCACTGAACTTAAGTAAATGAAAGATGTGAGTTCTGTAGCTATCTGATAGGCTACACGCTCCAATCAGTAAAACAATTCTGTATTTTCAGCTGTCTACTAAAATTAATAGAAGTTGGGACCTTTAGCATGTCACAGGGTAGGGAGCCAAATTTCCAGACAAAATACTTGGTTAATAGTGGGAGGCTGTCTCTTTTATAGCGCTTGACCAAAGAAAGTCCCTCTTCTACATTGTAAAACAGTGGAAGAGACATGGGCAATTAGCACAAGCAAAACATTTTCACTTGATAAGTCAATCTGGGCTGTTTTTTCTGCCCTGTCAGCAGTGTCTGAAACCAAAGGAGACACAGCAGCCCCAGGAGACAGCCTGTCTGCCCAACCGTTTTTCTGAGGGTTCTCTTAATTTGTTTTAGAAAGCACATAGCAAACCTTCTAGGTGTCAAAATTTAATATGCCACATAGCTCGCTGCAGCAACTGACACCATAGGACACGCAAAAGGCTGTACCAAATCCATGTCCTAAAGGAACATACTTCTATACTTTGTCTCCACCTCCCTGGTTATCACAACAATCCCCTGAATAGGCAATAAGACCTGGTCTTGTCTCGAGTGATTTGATAAGCAGTTGATAACTAACAGTTCATTAAGCTCTTGGGATATATAAGCCACAAGGTTTCCAGCGTGCTCTTGTGCTTGGGGAGTTTGACAGCTCAGCAGCCCGAGAGTCACTGGAAGATGTTCTTGACTGCAAAAATACTTGTTTTTGCTCTGAGTGATTTCCTAAGCATGGCAACAGGCTTTGACATCGGATTATCCACAAAATGTGTGGTGATACCCAAGGAGATGGACATGTGCCACAAGATTGGATACTCTGAAATGAGGCTTCCCAACCTGATGGGACACACCAGCATGGCAGAGGTTATCCTAAAATCTACCACCTGGCAGCACCTTGCGCAAACAGACTGTCACCCTCACGTGAGGACATTCCTGTGCTCCCTGTTTGCACCCGTCTGTTTAGATACGTAAGTACCACAGGCCAGTACAAAACTCCAGCCTTTATTTGCCGAGCAGGGATCAAATGAAAGGCATGTTTATCATAATCTAAAGGCAATCTTCAATTTTTCTGAAATAATTCTGTTAACTTTTTTGTATTCATCGGAAAGTACTGAAAACCTGTTCCGCTTAAACTTTAATTTGCCTTGGGAAAATGAACGCTGTTGTCATAGGAGATCGTGTTTTATTTTGTTATAACTGAAATGTTATTCTTATTAATTTAGGGTTGAAGCACCTATTGTGAATAGAATCAGACTCATGTTGAAGCTTTTCTCAGGTTGTAATAAAAGCATTTTAAAAACCATGACTTAACCCTGTAAGCTCAGTCCAGTCCATATACAGTCTACTTGCATAGTGTGCACAGCTGCCACTTCTAGAATCATGTTATTACTGAAGGATGTTAAATATCAGGGGAGACGATGTACTTTGCACAGAAATCACTGTTGCGATAGTTTCTGTTACCCCTGACTGAGTTTAACTGGTTCAGCCTGGTTTTTCCTCCGGCGACAGGTTTATCCATCCTTGTAGGAGTATGTGTGTTGCCGTCCGTGACAGCTGTACCCCCGTGCTCGCCTGCCACGGACATCCCTGGTCCGACAGTCTGGACTGCGATCGATTCCCTGCGGACGAGGACATGTGCCTGGCATCTCTTACAAAGGAATATAAACACTTGCACAAAGGTAGCTGGAAGCTGGCAGAGGGGAGGGTGGCCATGCTCTGTGTTCCTGGGAATCGTGGAGATAGAAGGGACACTCTTCCGAGACAGCCTGTGATTCTGTAAACGGAGCCGTGTCTGTCTGTATTGCTTCACCCCCTTCATGCAGATGGCAGGGGAAAGTGCTAGTCCTTGCGGTGTAAGCAGACCTCAGATGGTGTAAATCAGCAGGGCTTCAAAAAAATTAAGTGTAGGTGGTCTACGCTTAGGTAGTGGAGGAAGGCGATTACCATCCTGCACAGCTATGGGCAGTATCATACAGCACACCGTGTGGGGTTTATTTTGAGGTCTCTTTATAGACTTACCAATGGCCCTTATCATCAATAAATTTACCTATACAATGAATCAGTTCTCAGATCAGCTTAGAAAAGTTGGGATGATTTATTATCTGATTTTCCTTAGGGAAACCTGAGTTATCATGACATTAATATTCAAATCTTCAAATGCACGCAGGTTTATTAACTTCTGCAGAAAAAAGGAGGAATCGATTGCTGCTAGCACACCCAAATTCATATATTGACAATCCTAGCGCAGCTGCAGCCTGAGTCACTGATAGAATCAGCCACCTAACCCCTTCCCCACCCACTGAAGCCTTATTAAAAATAATACTGCATTTGCTACTGTATTTGATGCTGATAATTGAGCTTGTCAGTCTGAACAAGGGCTGAATGCACATGGAAAATGAAAGCCCTTTTCATCCCTAGGCATGTTTTCAGAGAAGTGTGTAGACTTTTGCATTATCACTGACCAATTATGTATTTTCTCTGTGATCCCTGTGGCTAAACATTGGGCTCTCAGCTTTGACAGCAGAAGATTAGAACAAAAGATAACAATGAGATTTTGTCATTTCTTACCAGTCCTACCAAAGCCTGCCTGCCAGACCTGCCCAGCAGTGGAGGAATTCTTTACGCACAAAAGAGTTCTTGAAATTTTCTGTGACAGTAACTTTGGTAAGTCCTTACTAATACGGCTGCTATTAAAGAGACTAACAACTCTCCTAAAATGCTTTAAAATTGGAATTACAATAAGTGACAGTTTCTGCTGGGATTTCAAAGGATTAAGAGTTTGGCTGCTGACTTAACTTTAGGTTGTTTTTCAGAATATGTTCTTTCTAATCAAAATATAAGGAGGATTTATCTTGCATGAAAGATTTATTAATGGTCTAGTTTACAACCAAATAGCTCTTCTGTTCTTGTCTAATTGGCTACACTGTAGTACAACGTGCTTTATGGAAAATAATTCTGGCAAAAGCAGCCAAATAAGCAGGTTTGCCTTTTATTAGTGGTTAAACTCAAAGTAAAGCTTTGGTGTTTTACCAGCAAACGGTATGTCCTTGTTCCTTGTGTGCATGAGTTTTTCACGGCACATAGCTTACTTTAAAGGAGACTCAGAAAATCATATCCGTAAAAGAAGTTCTTACCTTGTGTTGTCTTATTGGAGTGACAGGCAATACTTCTGCGCTTGCCCTAGAAACTTCCTGCAAAGCCCTTTCATGTCAGTGCAGTGACTCTCAGCGACTTTGGCTGGCTTTAGATCAGGCAATATAAAGAAATTTCATGCTGAAAACTGTTGGTGGAGTCAAGTGGGGTGGGTAGATGCCTATAATGAAAAGGGAATATATAAGGGTGGTATCAGCAAGCAGTACTAGCTATTTTTGCTGAGGGGTTCCTAGCATGGACAAAGTGAGTTTCAGGAGAATTGCTTGGGCAAGATGGGCAGCCTCCTGACACAAGAACACCACCAACAGCTTAAAATATCTAACTATCCAAAAAGTCTGACATACGTACTGCTGGTAAAAATACATTACTCACTTTTTTGAAAATATTTTTCCTAGTTGCCTAATTCCATGGGGGAAAAAACCTTTAATACATAACCTTTATTTTTAAAAAATGTTTTAAAATGTGTACTGCTGCTGGAGAAGGCCTCACTGTACTCTGTCAGCATAAATGATTATAGTATTTTTAAGGAATCATCTTGTTTTCATTGTAGTGTTTCTTTCTACATTTGACTAAATGGAGTGACTTACATGTTTCCTTTTTCTTCCTTAGCAGTGAAAGTAAAGCTGTCCAAGAAAAGAACAGTATTTGGTGACCAAGGGTATAAAATTGAATCCCAAGTGGAATTCATTACCCAGGGCTCACTCTTGCCTTATGAAACTCAGGGAATGATACAACAGTGGCTGCTTATCAACGAAAACTGTACACAGAGGATGACTCTGACCCATCGTCCCATGGTGTATCTTCTTGTGGGGAATATTGAAGAAGGCATCATTTTAATAAACCAGGTTTATCGTTGGCAGAGGAGAGACTCCCAGCTGACTCTGGCCACTCAGAAGTGGAGATACCATAAATGCTTGTAAATATTTATCATATCATTTGTAAAAAGATTATTATACTTCTCATGCCAAACCTATCTTGTAAATAGGAATGTATTATAAGTGGAATGTAAAGTCTTAATTTCCTTTTAAATTGTATTATAAATTGAACTTAATCCCCAGTGTTATCAGACCTACTTTCTATAGTGTTACAGCAGTTCACATCAAATTTGAACTTGGCCAACCATGTATAAATGTTTCATTGTGTTATTGAAAAAAATGTTGTAATGTGTGCAAAAACTGGCATAAACAGCTTTAATCCAGCTGACTACCTTTAATGTATTTTTCTATACCACCTGCTCTGCCATTTTCTCCAGTTACTTAAGCTTTCCCTTGATTAATGTTTCATTGATCCACCTCATTTTCTCCCATTAGAGTATTTTAAAAGAAGGCAGCCCTCTGCTGGTCACTTTTGCTGGAATCAAAGTGGAATAAATAGGAATAAGTAGCTGTAAACACGGTATGTTTGGCTCCAGCCACAAGAAGATTTGGTTACTGGGTGTCATTTTACAATGACAGAGCTGACAGCGTCCCAGTAGCAACACCTGAGAGCATAGGCTAAACACAATTTTTGAAACTTTTTATTCTTGGGTGACCATCTCAAACATAACACACTTCAACTGGAATCCAAATTGGGGGCCCCCTGCTCAAAGGCTCCTTTTTATTTTCAGACACATTGAAAAAGCCAATGCAGAATCTTTACCAGTTGTCTAAGTGGACTGCAGGGAACTAATAGAGTGATAATATTCAAGAAATGTGCAATTTTACAGTGGCCACATGATTAGCATCCTCATTGTCAGTGCAGTACACTGACATTAAAGACCACGTGAAGATGAACAGAACTTGACTTTATTTTAGTTTTACAAATATGTATAATAGACCCAAGAACAGTAATTGATAATACATAAATTAAAAGCATACTCCTGATAACACCTGCTCCATCACTTTCTACCATGCACCAGAAAACTAGTAGAAAATGAGGAGCAAAAGTCGAAACAACCTATATTCAGTTTATATTGTATAATGAAGTCACTGCTTAGAAAAAAGTAGGTTGTTCAAAAGCTCGGTTCATTTGATCCTGCTGAGTCTGTCCTGGTCCCTGCAGGAAAACTGGTAAATATTTAAAGAAGCCTGTCCTTGCTTTCCGCGCGCCGGCTGCTGCGGAGGGCTCTCTCGGGGGCTCCCCAGGGCGACCTGCAGCCCGGCAGCCAGTGACCCACTTACGATGTGCAGGAGATGCCTCGGCAGATGGGCTTGGTGTGAGGGCTAACGGCGTCTGGGGTCACCTGCCGAGAACGGGGTTCCTCTTGCTCTGCAAAAATGATGGAGTAATCGTGTTGGCTCAAGTTTTTATTTCATTTCTCTTCACGTTAGAGTATACCATACAGTCCAGGGTTGTGAGTTTTTCTTGCTCTTGGATTTGTTATGTACTAAAATCTTGACAGTACCTTTGGTTGAACTATCCGTGGCACGGAAACGTAATTCAGACTGTCAGGCCTACTTCAGCGAGCTCTGGCAAAGCAGAAGCTTTTCTTTGCACGTACTGTAAGGCCTCCCGTTATACACCAGTGAAATCGGCGGCGGCACCAGTGCCGGCGAGAGTTAAACTGGGGCATTGAAGTCCCGCTCACCCCCCGGGCCGCCCGCGGGGCGGGGACTCCATTCGGCACTCCCCGAGCCGCCGCCGCGGGAGGAGCGGGCGGCCGAGCCCAGGCATTCCTGGCGGTCGGGCCGTGCCGTGCCGTGCCGCGCCGCGCCGCGCCGCTGAAGCCGGGGCCCGTGTCGCTGAGGCGCGCCGGCCTCCCGCCCTCGCCGCCCCCGGGAGCCGGGGTCTACCCGCGGCCCCGTGTGAAGGCGCCTGGGGCGGCCAGGCTTCCCCGGCGGGCGGGAGGCGAGGAGCGGAGCGGGCCTGCGGCCCACCTTAACGCGCCCTCCGGCGGCTCCGGGGCTTCGGTGAGGTGGCCTGGCGGCCAGCGGTGCGCTTTAGTCTCTCTTTCTTCTCATGGGTTTCTTTGTTTTCTCTTAAATGTCTCTCTCGGGTTTTTGAAAGACTGATGAAGTTTTAAGCACAACAGATCCCTGTAATCGTGCCAGCCGTGCTGTATATAATGCTATTTTTCATGCTTTGTGGCTTTATAACTTGGGTTTTCCTAAGTAGCCGTTTGGTTTCACGTCAGCTGTGACAGGTAAGTGTCTGTGTGCAACGGCGGGATGAGGAGGCCTGTACAGCCGGCCTGTGCTCGGAGCCTTCCCAGTCTTCATAGGGCCCCGAGCGCAGGCTAGAGGGGCTTAGAGAGATGGGGTAACCCCCTTGCCCCCACCAGAAATACCTGTGCTGGGGTTTTGAAAATTCAGATAATTGTGAATCCTCCCTGCGTGCACCCCAGTTCAAGGTCTGTGCAGCAGCTTTGCACTGCTGCCCGGCTCCTCGGCCTTGGCAGGGCTCCTCCTAAACGGTTCTCTTTGGTTCTGTATTGTAAGTACAAAGTCTGAAGTGCAAAACTGTGATGCAAGCAGATATGCTGTGTACATATATTGTCACTAGCTAATATAACATTAAGCTTTAGTATATGTTTACTTCTTGCCTGAAATATGCGCCCTGGGCTTTTTGTTTTGTTCTGTCTGTAGCAATGGCTTCAGGAACAGCGCTGATTTATGATGAGGAGATGACCACTCATAAACTACTTTGGAGTGAGTAAGTCACTGCCGTCCTTTTTATGAATAGGTTCCTATTAGGACTTCTGAGAGAAGTATCAAGTGAATGCAGCTTTTGTAAATGTAATCTGAAATACCTAGTGATAGATGCCCTGTCATTTTCCTAGAAAACAGAAAGTCTTTCCTTTTGGAGAAACATTTTTATTTTATTCCCAATTTGTATCCAGATGCTGTAATGATAATCTGAAGCTGGATTTGAGAAGCTGTAAGCCTCCAGTCTGGTAGGCCTTAACAAGAAGTGTTTAGGCATCTGAGCAGCCCCCTAAATAAAGTATTTTAAGCTAATTAAATTGTTTATAAAGCTAACGTATTGTTGATCTTGGAAAAAATATGTAGATCTACTCACTCAGCTGAAACCCATCAATTAAATTCAGTTAGAAGTTGATATATGCCACTTGCCTGAATTTACATAAATTAGACCAGTACCTTTGCAGTGCTCAGAGTAACAGTCCCCTGTTGCCTTCTCCCACAGACCCACTTCTCCTCTGTTTACCTTCATTGTAATCTACAGCTTTTCATTTCAGCATTCCCGTGTCTGTAGCTAACAAAAAATTATGCTATTTTGTTTCTTTTTCTGTTTAAAGAACTTTGCATATTTTTCTGCTTACATATTTTAGAACAGATTTTTGGCTCCATTCCAAAGCAAAAAGTATTTAAAGATTTTATTTTACTTTCACATGTCCCTCTATGAGGGTAATGAATCTTCTTACAAAAGGAAGATAAAAGCTAGGTGTTATGAAGTGCATTCATTTGCTGTGCTGGTTTGGTATTATAGTAATAAAATTATTGCTTATTTTTAGTCCTGTTTGTGATATTGAAGTGCCAGAAAGACTGTCAGCCTCCTATGAGCAGCTTAAATGTTACCATCTTGTGGAAAGATGCGTCCATGTGCCTGCCAGAGAAGGAAGCGAGGAGGAGATCCTGTTGGTTCACAGGTCTGAAACTTACTTTCATCACCATTCGGATTAAGTCAACGAAATAAAACAGATCTCATACCTCCATGTCATATTTTGGTCCATTTGATAAGGTCTGCTCCAAAATTTAATGACTTCCAGGAATTTCAATGGAAAATGTGTCACACTTAAAGGTTCTTAAGCAATGAATGTTGATTTATACAGAGGATTAAGAGTAAACTTTAATAAAAATTGGGACAAGATTTTAAAAGTGTAGAAAAATGGGTATTTATTTAGAAAGATAATATGCTCTTCTTTCTCCCAAGCATCTTTGAGGTAGAGTGAACCAAACAGAAGAACTTTGCAGCTAATTTTGAGGGGGCGAATTCAGAGGAGCAGCAGCCTGTCTCTTCTGAAGTCATGGCAATGAAGTCTGCTCTGGCACGTCACCTCGGTGTGATGATTCTGTGTATTGCTTGTGCTCTCATTTGCCCTTGTCAGGGAGTGGCAAGGGCAGCCTCCTCTGAAAGGCAAGGGGAGCAGGGAGCAAAGCATGATGACAAAGCATCTAGAGGCAGTGGCTTCATGGACGAGGGCACAATCCCACAATGCCCAAGCAAGGCGAGCAGCACAGGCCCAGTGATGGTGACCGGATTCAGCCACGAGTTTAAATTGCCCGACGAGGCCATAGCGACATGGCAGGTCTGAGGTCAAGTTAGAAAGACAGTCCACAGGTCAGGGTCTAGGTCCAGGTCCAGATCTCTGGTGTTCATGGCCAGACACAGACATGGCTACACAACACAGCTGCAGTGTAGCAAGGCTGAGAGCCTTATCTTAAAAGCAGGTGCCAAGGGAAGGAGGGGGAGCACTTCTTAGCTGAGCTGATTGCAGGGAACCTCTGCTGAGGCTCCTCTAGCTCTTTCTTTCAAGGCAGACAGCTGTACTATCTCTAAGCTGGTTCTGAACCCAGCAGCCAAACCCCATGAAGGGAGGGATGCACTCAGGGCCCTGACACCTGTGATGAGTACCAGAGCTCAATCCCAAGTCATGCTTACATTTTCAGATTCCAGAACAGTATTTTTTCTCAGAACATACTTGGAATGCATTTGTTAGAGTGCAATTAGTGCTGTGTACCAATATAATTTATTTTCCTAGTAAATACACTGCTCACTGGGTACAGAAGAGACTTGTTCACTATTTCCAATTGAGTTGCTCCTGCTAGATGACTGGTGACAAATTAATTACTAAGTCTTATCTTGGTTTCCATAGGTAAGCTCTAGTAGAGCTCTTTTCTTTCTAAAACACTTTTAGATTGAAACAAATTTTTAACTCCTATAAAAATGTTTTCTGCTCACAGTTATGAGGCTGCTGATGAAGTTAAACTAGTAATTATGCAGTCATTCAGGTTCATATGGTTTTATTCCTGTCAATGCCTTTGTTTTGAAGGCACTGTTTAGCTTTACGTCCATTAGGCAGCACTAGTGTGCCTCATTTTGTTGTGAAATTCTGGTTGTTTTGACATTGTCCACCTGGAGGAACACATATGGACATTGTGTGCTGGATTAGGGCACAGATGGGAGATCAGATGCCATCAGCCTCCATTTCCAGCTTGCTACACAAGGAGGGAGAGAGTAGTGACAGAGAATTGGGGGAATCACAGAATCACTAAGGTTGGAAAGGACCTTCAAGATCATCAAGTCCAACCATTAATCCAGCACCACTGTGTCCCCTAAACCATGTCCTGAAGCGCCATATCCACACGTTTTTTGAACACTTCCAGAGATGGTGACTCCACCACCTCCCTGGGCAGCCTGTTCCAATGCTTGACCACCCTCTCAGTGAAGAAATTTTTCCTAATATCCAATCTAAACCTCCCCTGGTGCAACTTGAGGCCATTTCCTCTCGTCCTATCACTTGTTACTTGGGAGAAGAGATCAACACCCTCGTCGCCACAACCCCCTTTCAGGTAGTTGTAGAGAGTGATAAGGTCTTCCCTCAGCCTCCTCTTCTCCAGACTAAACAACCCCAGTTCCCTCAGCCACTCCTCATAAGACTTGTTCTCCAGACCCCTCACCAGCTTCGTTGCCCTTTAGACACACTCTAGCACCTCAGCACCCTTGTAGTGAGGGGCCCAAAACTGAACACAGGATTCGAGGTGTGGCCTCACCAGTGTGGAGTACAGGAGCATGATCACTTCCCTAAACATTAGTTCTAGAGGCTTAGTACTTACTGCACTCTTGAACCAGTGAAAAGAGGGAGTTAGTACACACCTGATAAGGGAGTTATTCAAATACTTGTTTTCCATAGAACAAGGGAGGATTAGACACACATTCTCAGAGTTATAATTCACACTCTGATAACTGTAAGAATCCTAATTTATTTCTTGTTGGCATGGTATTTTTATGTAGCATGGATTGCAACATAGATTGCTGCGTGATGGACAAAGAGCCTTTTTTTGAAAGCAAGACTAACTGCTCTTACCACTGGAAAAGGGAGAAGAATGTCATATTTGTAGCACATCCAAGAAGCCTTGCTTTCATAGTGCTCCCTATTTTTTTCACCATATCCTGCAACTAGCATTCCAGAGTGCCTATTGGACTTGTGAAGTCTCACAGAAAGCTCCTTTGAACATACATTCCATTACTTTTCACTACATTTTGCATTTTAAAAAACCTTTATAGTTGCTTAGTTAAGTGTTGCGTTACTGTCTCTCTCCTCTGCAGTTCGGAACACTTGGAAGCAGCAAGAAGCAGCCAGACAATGAACGAAGAGGAACTGAAAAGACTCTCTGGAAATTATGATGCTTTTTTCTTTCATCCGGTGTGTGAGTTAAACTGCTTCCTCTATTGGGAGTTACAACTATTTGTGTTATTGCATATGAGTGGCACTTTTTTAAGTTGGGGAAAATTGGCAATACATTTTTTTTGTATTTAAGCAGACTTGCATTTATTTATTATATTATTGTTATCTGTTTCAAGTTTAGTATAATGCTGTAATTTAAATTGGTTAAGTGTCCTGTCATCTATTTTGTAATTGTATTGTGCTGGTATAGTGCACTACTCAAATTCTAGCTCTATTTTTGTCACTTAATGTCACTGTAGACTATTAGTGACCTGCAAATCGCATTTTGGTAACAGTTACTCTTAAGTGTAGCACCGGGTAATGGAGGCGAGTCTTTGGCGTTTTGTTTCTGTAAGGTTTCATTCCTTATTTTCAAAGATGCCATGTTATTCCACTAGTCAGTTCAGGAAGTCCATCTCATGTTTCTTAGCTGCTCCAGCAAGAACATCGTTATAAAGGATATGGTGATCACAGGTAAACCTAGTAGAAAGCACATTGGAATTTGTGTTGTAAAATTCTGCTTTCAACTATCTATATCCAGCCTCAGAGGGGTAGAATTTTGTCCAGACAATTTGCTGTTGGGGTGCAAAAGCATGTCATGTGTGATCAGTTTAAAACAAGCTGATGAGTGAATGATGACAACTATGGGTTTCTCTTTTTCAGAACACTTACCGCTGTGCCAGACTAGCAGTAGGAGCAACTTTGCAGCTGGTAGACGCTGTGATGTCAGGAAAAGTGTGCAATGGAATGGCATTAGTAAGGTAAGAAAATATGTAAGAAAGTCTTCACTTCTCCCCGAAATTTCCTTTGTTGTGAGTAACCATATATTGTTTTAGACCTCCAGGTCACCACAGCCAGAGAAATGCAGCTAATGGGTTCTGTTTGTTTAACAATGTCGCTATTGCAGCAGAATATGCAAAACTGAAATACGGTCTACAGAGGTAAGTGTGTGGCTGACCCTAGAGAAGCTTATCATATGCAAGTATGGCATTTACATAACTGTTTGATGTTGTACTGTTTTAGATTAATGTCTAGAGCTTTCTGGGTGTCATGTAACTTTTGGGACACAAAAATCTTATTCATCTGTACCCCCTTTAGATCAAGATGCTGTGGTTCTTCCACTGAATGTTTTCTTTTGCTGATCTATGCAGAATCCTAATTGTTGACTGGGATGTGCACCATGGGCAAGGAACTCAGTATATATTTGAAGAGGATCCAAGGTTTGAAGGATATTTTATTTATTTTTTTATGTTAGCTGGTTAAATATTGCTTTCCTCTGTAATGAAGGTTTGTTAACTTTCTAAAACTAGAATCTTGCTAAACGTTCTCCTTGCTATTTTAGTCACTCTGTTGTTTTTACTTGTTATGAAACAGAGGGAAAATTCTAACAAAATCTGTAAATCTATTCTATTGTAAAGACTAACAATGAAAATGAGCAATATGACTACCTTGGTTTGCCAGTAGTAAGATCTCTCAGTGACAGTATTCAGGTAATATCTCTATTCAGTAATCTCTTGGTTCAAGTATTCATGTAGTAGCTGGATAAAACACATGAGCTTTATATTGTTTTCTGAAAAGCCACAGGATTAGATTCTAGAAACAAGTCTGCTCTTCTGAAAATGCCTTGTCTTTGATGTGAAGGAATTACACGCATACAACAAATTTTTAGCAGTTGTCCTAGGTTAATTTTGGCATACTGTACCAAGTTTTGCAGTCCAAGTCAATCAAGAGAATTAAGGGGAAAGGACAATTCTATTTTCATGCTTTCAGTCAATACAGCCACCAGGTTCAGTTTCAGAATCTTTTCATCAAGCTGGATTTGTTTCTTCTATCTTTCAGTGTTTTGTATTTTTCCTGGCACCGCTATGAACATCAGGAATTCTGGCCATCACTCAAAGAATCTGACTATGATGCTGTGGGTCTGGGAAAAGGGAAAGGTTTTAACATAAATTTGCCTTGGAATAAGGTAAATGTTGTTTACAGTGTAATAAAGCAAATACAATTGCTTTCTATCTCATGCTTTACATAACAATTTTTGAGAAGTGCACTGCCTCACTTGCTTGGCAGATGTCTTAGTACAGTGTACCTCCTTCCTGTCAGTGGAATGTCTGCTGAGAAATATGTTTCAGAATGGCATAACTTAAAAAAAAAAAAAAGAGAGAGAGAAACGTGCACATATTTGTTTTTTTCTTGAATATCTTGCTTGGGCATCAAAACAGCAAGTGTTTCAGGAGATGAGAAAAATGATGGATATTTACGCACTTGACTTAAATGGAGTTTGTTTTACTTGACCTCATAAGGTTCCCTTATCTTTAACTTTTGATACTATCTTTCCCTAAAGTCTTGAAGAACCCTAGAAAATTTGTTATTCCAACAGGAAAATATGACCTATATTTCTCACATTTTGCAGGTTGGGATGGGAAATTCAGATTATCTTGCTGCGTTTTTCCATGTGTTGCTTCCAGTGGCTTTTGAGGTAATTGTTTACTGTTCTGCTATTTGAATAGCAAAACCAAAGACTATTTCCTAAGTACTTCTTAAGCAGGTACCACTGAATATTTTGTAGAAACACACTAATTGCCAGTAGCACAGTTTATTTCTGCTGGTATGAATAATGTCCTGATCAACTGAATAATATTTACAGAATGTTAGTTTTTAAATAACTAATATCATGATATGCAACTAATTAGCAGGAATGAAAATAGTATAAAAGGGTAATCTTAGTTTTTATTCAAGGAGAGTCTTTATTTGTGTTCCTATTTTAGCTGAAAAAAACAGCTGAACATGGTACAGTTGAAATCCAGTACAAAATTGAAAATAGGACATAAGAATGTGCTACAACTCTCTCTGTTTTGTAACAGTTTGATCCTGAACTGGTTCTTGTCTCCTCTGGATATGATTCTGGAATCGGAGACCCTGAAGTAAGTAACTTGTTGCGGCCTTTGTATTGTCATTCTGAAAACAGATTCATGACTATTCCTACCTCTTAAATGTCCTGTGATTGCTGGGTGAAATTCACTTTGACCAAGCTAAAAATACATGTTTGAGTCTTTAAGCTGACCCTAACTCATTAAATACTACAAGAAGACACATAAAGACAGATTATCCCATGGGCATAATTACTGTGTTGTTTACTTGCACCTTCCTTTAATGCAGTTGGTTCAGTATTTTGTTAAAAACATTTTGTTAAATACAAAATATATTTCATTTACAGAATCTCTCATTTTGTTAAATACAATGAGAGGCAAGTGTTCCAGTATTCCAATTCAGACTCACGTATTTCAGATTGTATGGGGGTTTTTTTACCAATGTTCTTGATTCAGGGTTTCATCTCTTAAAATTTTTTCTTTGATTTAGGGTCAGATGAATGCCACTCCTGAGGTTTTTGCCCACCTTACCCATTTCCTGATGCAGTTAGCTAATGGAAAGCTGTGCATCATCCTAGAGGTAAAGACTTTGGAAACATACTCCCAGGGGAAGGGTCTATGTTTTGGAGCCATATAGGGCAAGCTAGAAGCGGGGAAGCAAAACTGCTTAATGAAATAATTTATTCTTTTGAGAATCGGGAATCCAAAAATGGCTAAGATTTGACAATGCTCTTAAACATTAAAAGAAATGCGTGTCTTCAAAAAAAATTTTTTTTTAACTTAAAATGTTGAAACAGCAGCATATGCTCATTGTTCAAAAAAACCACATTCTCCACAGGTATGTTCAGTTCTTCTGAACAGTGACTAGTCTGCTGCTCTGGGGAGTCCCAAACTCATTAAAATGTATTTAGTGAATAAGCTGTACTACCAATGTTTTTGCCGGTATGTCTTACCCGAGGAGAGTTTGAAAAAATCTTTAACCTAAATATACTCTTAGTTAGTAATGGAGCCCTTATTAAATTCCCTCTTTTTTGATTAAAAGCCTCTGTGTAAGCCCTTTTTTTAAGAGCTGTTGGTGGGTTTTTTTAACCAATTAGAAATATTTCCTCCTTTTGAAATCTAGATTTCGACTTGCTATTTCTGCTGCATGTTAGAAAAATGGTGGCTTTTCAGGTAAATAAGTGTGTGGAAATATTACTGCCAACAAGGTCTCCAAGAGTGAACAGTTTATGAATTGATTCACTTGGCCTCTGTTTTGTATGACCTTTCTTCCATCATCCAACCAGCAGGTTATTATAGGTATTTCTGTCTACTAGTTGAAGTGCAAATAAGCATCCCCTCCCAATACAGATGATATGACTGCTCCACGGGTGCCACGCAGGAAGCAGTCTATCATCTGCAATCTAGCAGTCTTAAATCTATCTTCAGTTGTTCTCCAGATTCTGCCAAATCATTAGGACAACCTTGTCTTTAAAATGTCAGGCTGTGGGAAATTTCCCTTGTACAGACAGTTTAGAGGACAGGGGTAGTATTTGCCTTCTAAGGAATCTTCCACAAGAATTGCTGAAGATGGCATGTCATGGATAGGGATGGAGAAGGAATATGTTTTCAGGGTTTTCATGGCAAAGTCATGACTGATTTCCAAGATGAATCAAACCATGATAAAGTGAGTTGAATCACAGGATGCCAGTGAAGTTCAGTGAGTAGCCTCTAACTTAACTGTTTTCATATTGAAAATCATTGACTTAGATGTGCTTGCACATCATCTTCCATTTCTGTAAATTCAGATATATTTCAAAAGTTTAATTTAGTTTCCATTATGATATTCAGATAGATAGTACAAGTACTTGTTCCTTAGGTGACACACAATATTTATTTTTTCTAGGGTGGATACCACTTAAAGTCATTGTCTGAATCAGTCTGTATGACTGTAAAAACTTTGCTTGGAGACCCTGTACCTCAAATAACTGGAGAAATGGCACCTTGCCTAAGGTAAGCATATGAAGAATTTTAGATTAACCCATGTGTCTATCAAAGAGACTAGAGATATGCACGCTCTGAACATTATGCTGAAGCAAGTTTTTAATATGATACTTTATAATATATTCTTTTCTGTTTTGCATAACATGCTTTCCAAAAAGGTAATCCAAGGTACAGTTTTGTATACTTTTGTTTTGAAATTATTTCAGATTGCCAGAGTTCTTAATGGCTTATAATTTTATGCTATTTATCCTTGAGCTTTGTTATCCTGTAAAGATCCGTCTCACTCAAGGCTGAGACAATCCTGCTGTAATCAAGGCAGTGCCAGTTAATAACAGCCAGTACTTGGGAAGGTATGTAATTGCAAGCGTTAGTCCTTCAGACGCCAGAGCCACTTCAGTGGCTGTAGTACAGCAATAGCTGGAGCTAACCTTTCTCTCATCACTGAGAGCTGTGCAAAGCCAGTCTTGACTCCTTGTTTTTCTTGCATTTGGCCTATCGAGGCGTGGGGTATGAGAGCACTCAACTGTGTAGACCTGTACCAAGATAATTAAACTTAGGGTCTAACTTCTTCTTCGAGACGGTAAGATTGTGTTTGCACAGTGGTGAATCTGACCTAGTAAAGCATTCTGAATCTTGGGCCTGAGTCAGTCCCGCATCTAAACAGTGTCTGTCTCTCTACCTGTTTGTACCACCTCCTTCACATCTCTGTGTTCCATCTTCAGTCTCTCTCCCACCTAAAGAGTTGCTCAGTGCCTTTTTTCAGCAGTAATGCTCCTCATGCACCTTGGTGGCAGCACCTACCGGTCAGCTGTGTTAGCTAAAACTCGGAGCTCAGATTCGTCAGGAGAGCAGTGTAGATATGCACAGGCTGTGGGCAGAGTTGGATTTGGTAAACTCAGATGGAGCAAAACTGGTTATTTTGCTGCTAGTACATCTCATAGTACCTGTATCACCTCTCTTTCTTCTCTACCAACTGTAGTATCTCAGGTTGCTATCATCCTAGGTAACAGAGAGTTGATTACATATTCATCCATTATATCAGTCCAGCTCCTGAACACCTTACAAATAATCTTCAATACATGGACTTTGTAATGGATTTTAACATCTCTTGTATTATGTTTGTATTATAGCTAACGTAATAGGACCATTTGCCTATAGTGCTGCGAATAGCAGTGATGATAAAAAAGATTTTGACACTAAGAGTAGCAGGGAATGTGATTTACTTGGTTTCTGCCCCACTCTGAATCTTCCTGAACAGATAGTCTTGCTTTTGAGTGAATCTAATTACATCTTTACATTCTGTAGATAAAATCTCTGACAGACCGAAGACTGACAGGTGAAATCCTGCCTTTCCTGAAGTCAGGGACAGGTGTTCTTCTTCCCACAGCAGGATCAGGATTTCACTCAATGTGTGTAAATGTGTACTTAAAAGGCACATACTGCATGTGTTCTTCACTTTCTTTTTTTGACTCATGCATCTAATCTTTCCAAGCAATCTGCCCATTGACTCTCATTCTCTTTATTTTTCTGTTCTGCATTCTTGGAATAGACTAGAGGTTGTTCATTTTCAGTTGGGTTTTTTTGGTTTTGTTTTTTCATGGAGTTTCCTGTATTTTCTTTACTACTGATACTGTTAATTGTGTTTCTTTCGTAGTGCAATTGAATCTATTCAAAATGTGAGAGCAGCACATAAACCCTACTGGAAATGGTTGATGTATGAAGGTAATGTCTCTTTCTTCAAGCAAATGTGATTGGTAAATAGATTCATACAGATATTCAAAATGATTAATACCAGTGGATTAAAATAATTGAACTACCAATTATTCATCAAGTGACTGATGAGGCACTGCGAGACTTCATTCAGGGCCAGGGCCCCAGCTGATCTGAAAAGAACTTCTGAAGCTGGCAAACATCAGGCCAAAAAGTAGCGCTTTGATATCTTTGCTTGAGGATGCTGTGTTCTGTGTCAAAAATAGGGACATAATTGCTAGATTGAAGCAAATGTAGCAGCACTGAAAAATAATATCTTGTGGCAGGAAACAGTGTAGCTAGTGTGGAAACAAATATGCATACTATGAATACAGATGTACTCTGTTTTGTAAATAAATGTAACCAAATATTAACACACTGCTTGGGAATTAATGCAGGTGAAACCCTTTTTCTCTCCCCTCTTTCTAGACACATCATTTTTACAAAATTTGAGCACCAAATCACACCCACTAAAGAAGGCTAATGCAAATCCCTCCACAGAACATGAATCTAAGATGACTAACAACAATGAAACTGTCAAAGTAGAAAGGTTTTTGGAACTGCACATGAAAAACATTCTATTTCCAGTGCCTCCCATCAAAACAGCAGCAACAACTGCCTGTAAAGGTTCAGCACATTTGCTTCCTGTACCTGTTCATTTGGTGAAGGAAATGGATGAGATGGAAATAAAAGTTCTTGTCAGGTTGGTCCTATCTAATTTTCAACATATTTATGAGGATGACAGGTCTCTGTACAGACTGTCATCTAGCTCTCTTTCTGCCATGGTCATCTTTGTGGCCGTAGTCTACTCAGTTGTAGCCAGTTTCTTTGAAAAAGTGGTGTTGGTTATCACTCGTAGCCTTGAAGTCCTTTAAAGAACTAATCAGAATACTTTTAGAGAAAACTGTTTCAATGGAGATAGAACAGTTAGTGCAAATGTATTCATTTAGAAAGAGATTTTTCTAGGAAGGTGCCTTAAAGCTCTGTGTTCACTTTTAGCTGAAAAAAATGCCAAAATGGTCTGATTTGAGAAGCTCAACTTTTTGTTTTAGTCTAATTTTGACAGAACTCTATATCCTGAATATCATCAGACTTTTTTTTTTTCTTTACAGTGCAGAATGGAGAGAGGTTTAGAGAGCTCAAGACTGTCAGGCAACAGTGTTGTCATCTTCCTGCTAGAGCTAGGTTTTTGAGAATGAATGTGTAGCACCTATACAAAATGTACCCCATCAATGCTAACTGCAAAGTACTGTATCAGTGTCATCTTCAAAAGCGTTGTTGCCTCTAACCTAGTTTTTCTTCATATAATTTATTTTTACAGTGGCTTTTATGCAGACCTTGTGAAAGAGGACAAAACTTTGCTCTCTCTTGGCAGTATGTTGGCCATCCTAGATAAAATACTTCAGAAGGAGGTAATAATAACCTGCTTTGATCTTGGGGGTGTGGGGAGAGTTGGATTCCTCTGATTTCTGCTTCTACTATATCATCACCCAGGTGTTAGTTGCTGTGAAGTTCACGTCTCCGCTAATCTCAGCTAGAATGTGCTTAGCTATGAGAGTGAGTATGCAAGATGAGAAAACAACTCTTTAGTGATAGTTGTTAACCCCAGGACATCTTTCTAATGATCTTTGGCCAAGACCTTGTCCTGCTTTTCTTCAGTCACAGTGTATGACTCAGTAAGAACTTTCTTGTCACTCTCAGACATACAAGCGAGCCAGGCATTCACTCTTCCAATCGAGGGGAGCAGAAGGTGGTATATCAAGCACCAGTAAGCAGCAGCAAGAAATATAAGCAAGAAATGTAAAAAAAAACGTTCTGTCTCAGTGCATGGAGTTTTGCTTCCTGTATTTAGGAGAGACTCTACTTCTGCATTACCTTTCATTACAAGATGCCATGCTTTGTGCAGCTGCACTCACTTCCCATTATTTGTGTAACAATTTACTCAGGATAAATTTTGATTTACACACACAACCCCACACACCCTTTAGTGGAGCTGCTGAAAACACTACTGTATGCTGTGATTCAGAACAGAGTCATTCCAAATCAGTATTTGGATTCTTGCAGGGTCAGGAATGACGAGAAGGCAGGCTTAGACGGGTGCATGTTTGTATTTATGCATAAAAAGTGGAAAAGCAAAGAGGAAAAACTGCAAACAAGTTAAGAATATTACACCATAATAAATTAGTCTCTCCCTTTGAATGAAAAGCTCTCTTTAAAGTAGCAGGCCTGCAAGGAAGAGTAACGGCCAGAATGGCCTCTTTCTTCTAAGCCATCTTCTTGCTGTTGCAAGTCACGTATGTAGATTTCAGGGACAAATTTCTAACACTATAGACTGCACATACATCTAGGAGAGCCTATAAATAGATCAAAAAAAATGGTAACTGGCAAAAAGAAATAGAACTTTTCATGAGCTGCAGATGCTTAGCTGAGCTTTTTTGTGTTGACAAATACAAAGAGGAGTAGGGAGGGGGAGCATGCATTATCTTTTTGCTTAGCTTTCATGTAGAGTTCAAAGCACTACACAAATGAATACTTAAAGGTTGACTGAGTAATACTGTCATTGTATTTTGCAGAAAGGAATAGCTTGCCTAGGTTAAAGGAAGAGTCAGAATTAGAGTTCAGGGACAACCTTCTTTTCATAGGGTGTATTTTTCTGGTGCAGTTTGCCTACTGGCACTCTGAGTGTATCCAATATGCAGACTATCAAGAGAACCAGTAAAGATGACCTTCCCCTACAAAAGCTATTTTTACAATTGCCTTTCAGCATAGCACCATACTTTTCAAGTAATAGAACAGCTCTTGGCATAATAATCAAATATGGCCTTTCTGTAGAAAATGAATTAATAACATTTTCTTAACCCTGCTATGACAAATTGTTAAGATCCCTTTCATACAACTATAACTTTGTTTGAATGATACATATAAACAAGTAAAAACACAGTTGTTACAAATAAGAAATGATGTGATCTTGTGCAGCATTAATTATTTCTGAATGAAAAATATATTTTGTAGGTATGCAATGGCATTGCAGAATCACCCGCAGCTGCTGTTTCTGTTGCTGTTGCACTAAGACATTCTCTTCGTTTTGGATTTCAAAGGTGAATTTTTATCTTTTGCATTTGGGGCCCTTTGACAAAATGTAAAAATAAGATAAAAGTGTGTAAAACATGGCAAATTGTCTTTGAAGCCTTAATTTTAAAACAAATAGCATCTCCATACACACAACATTTTCAATATGTAGTACAGACAATATTGTACATGCCAGCAAAGACCTTTTGCCTTACCAAAGGCAAAACTTTTGTAAGGATGAGTTCTGTGCTAGGCTACGTTTTCTTTGTCAGATTTCAATTGTCTTTGGCCTAAAGACATTTTCTGGGTTTTGTTTCTTCTTACCAGTATTTGGTGGGAGAAAAGGAGTTCCCTTGAGCTGTCATAAATGTGCTTTCTTTATACTTCAAATGGACCAAATTCAGAAACAATATACATCCTTTTTTATGCATCTAATCTACAAACTCTTTAAACAAATTGCACTAATTAAAAAAAATTACTTGTAGAGGTACATGTATGCATATTTTTCTTTGTTTTCTGCAGAGTGCTTTGTGTATTTGTTGGAGACATGCAAATCGTACCAAACACAGAAGATGGGTGAGGTTTCTCTTTACTTCAGGAAGTCAAATCCCAAAGGCTTTATAAATGTTCCTAAGTGTCCATATGTGTGATGAAATCTGCACTAAGGAATTAGTCATGATCTGATGTTCATTAAGTTTAGCTTGATACAAAACACCCCCAAATATATCTCTAAAGACAAACTACTGTCTCAAAATGACACTTTATGAGTTTAGTGGTAAGATTAAAGTATAATCCTTCTTAGTCCTGTATTAATGGAAATTTAGATTGTTATTGGAAATAGAAAGTAATAAAGAAGGCAATTATTAATTATATTGGGTGTACCCCCCTACAACTGCTGAGATCACATACTGCTGATGCTGAGTTCCTTACAGAAAGTCATCTTTACTTATCTATAACTTTTTTTGCCACTTCCCCTTTTTCTTAGAAGTAATTTGCCCATAGTCTTCAATGCTCTTTTTAAAAATACCTTAAAAAGTATTTCAGTTTTAATTGGTGTTTACTTTATGGCATGTAGTAATGCACATAGTTATTTGCTCCTGTGTTATGAGTTGGTATTTAAAGAACGATGAAAGGAAAGATCTTTTTATCTCATTGGAAGTTGTTGCTTAAATACTCAGATAGGGTTTTTATTTACAGAAAAATACTCATGATACATATTTGTGAGAAAGAACAGTCTGGAAAGGCCAGCTCCAAACACTATTTTTCTCTAAACTGGAAAGAGGTAAGATTCACTTTCTGGAAATAACATAGGAGAAAACCCTTTTTTAACAGAAAGAATAGAATGTATTTACCAATTCATAAAATGATGCTGAGAATTACACCCCTCGCTGCAGTTTGGACCTTTGAAAATATTTCCTTTTCTTGCTTGCCCTTGCCAGGGTACTACTCCTTCACAGATCTTTAGAGTGTACTAGAATGCATAGGTTTGAGGAAACCTTCAGTAGCTACTGTACTTCAAGAAGGCAGAGTTACAGTGTGAAGACACTAAGGAAAAGATGAATAATCTGCATGTTTAATATAAAGCAATTGCTGTGAAAATAGATCAAGATCAGTATCCTGTGTCCTAGGTCAGTCAAAAGCTTTTTGAGATTCACCTTACTGTTCTGTATCTGGCAATTTGGGGCTTTACATTTGTGCTAAACAGTTTCTCATTGTTCTTAAAGGATGCTGAAGGAAATGACTTCTTTTCTGCTGTACTTGGATTCATTCTTCCTGTAGCATATAGTTATCAACCAAACTTGACAGTAATAGCTGTTGGACCAAACAGGAGCCTTGGAATAAGGGGGATTTCTCTGCTTTTTGCTCTACTACAAGGATTATCCGAGTCGCGGATTTTTGCAGTGATCGAGGTAAGAAGTGGCACTAAGCCATGGTACTTCAGAGTGCCTAGGACAGAACTCAAATCAAGCAGCAGCGTTCTTGGTATGAACTGCTTCAAGCTGCCCAGTAGAAAATACCGGCTGTATCTGTACTGTCTTTGGTACCCCTGAGTTCACGACGCAAATGGCCCAAGCTTCTCTCTGGCCTGAGAGCAAGACCAGACACAGATGCATACCGAGCTGTAGGCAGCCTGCATGATTGAGAAGCTGAGGTGTGAATGCAAGCCCATGGTTATGTTTACAGACAGCAGATGTTCTGACAATTTGCCACAGTTTGGGGATTAACTTCCCTTTCCACCCGGGATTCACAGCTCAGAGTTGTCTCCTGAAAAAGAGGCATTTGTTGTCTGTTAATTATATGGCCTCTTTCCATCAAATGTGATTGAAAGCAGCCCATTGTCCTGTTTATCATAAAACACTAAATTTCCTCTCCTTCTCTCCTCCATGCTATACTTTATCACACTTGACTTCCGTCATGCAGAAAAGACATCAAAATGGCACATATTCTTCAAGTGAACTTAATTGCCATAATACATAACTGAGGACTAATCTACCCAAGCTTTGTGTTTCTGATAGAGGGCATGGGAAAGGAAATAAAGAATATCTGGATCTTTCTGTAGTCTAGTGTTTCCCTCCACTACCACATGAAGGATTTCTAAATTCAGGAAGTTGGAGGCTGTATCCAGACCAGTGTGTGATAAGTGCCAGTGAGCATATCTTCCATGAATTTGTCTAACTCTTAAAGAACTCAGTTTAGACTCCTGGCCTCTGGAGCATCTTGTGGCTTGTGTGTAACACAATTTCTCTGTGTGTTCTGTTAGAGAGTAACTTTGGCTTGCTTTTGTGCCTTGTAGTTATTCTTTAATGATGAATTGTTCATGTATGCCATTTTATTCTATTTTTTTTTCCAGCAGGCATACAGTTAAAGAAATACTACTCATTAAGTTGCCAGTCAAGTGGATTTTGACATACTTTATTCTGTAGCCTTCTCAAATGTTATTTGTTTTAACTCACAGTGCTGATACATAAATTGTCTAAGCCAAAATAATTTGTACATTGATATACAGTATACAGATATTGTGTATTTGCACATTACTAATTAGGAGTATTAAAAGGAAAGAATTATTGATACTGTGAAGGCTAAACTCAGCAATAAAAAGGAAGTTAGACATACATCTTTAAAAAATGACTGATACTTTTATATTGGTACTCTGCAGGTAGCCCCGTAACAGGATTATCTAATGTGTGTGGATTTTCTAATGTGTGGGTTTGGCTTTTTAGAATAATTGAAAAAAGACTTCTATCTTTTAAAAATGGAATAGTTACAGTCTTCAAAATAAGTGTTAATAACCTTCATATACTATGGACACCTCGGAATATAATTTCTATGAGCACATGACATTGATTTAGACTGTCAGGAGTCCAAAAAATGTCACTTTTTGATGAAGCAAGATAGATCACTATTTTCTACAGATAGAAAATAAATGATGCATGAAGTAAACAAGCTCCATGCTCCCTTTCCCTCCTAACATTTTCTACCTTTACCCCAGCACGATTTCTTTTCAATCATAAAAGAAAAAACTGAGATTCTTTCTCTATTTAAAAGAAACAAGTTTTACAGGAGATAAAAATTAATTTACCTATTTCGAACAAAACTTCTCCATTTTCACACATTTTTATTTGAAAATTGAAAGTTACTCATTCTTGCTACTAATATTAGCAACTTAATTACAAAAGCTTGTTTAAAAATATTTCATGTAAACCATGACAATTGCTTAAACGAAGAAAGTATGGTTCCCAGGAATATTTTTTTTTCTTCTTAAATAGGACACAGAGATAAATTTAATGCAAAGTGTAGCCAAAGCATTAGTGGGTGCTTCTACGCCTCACTTTGGAGTTTACATACCTCCTACCCAAGAAAAAGTAAATAGAACAAAAATATTAAGAGACCAGTTTCAGCAGGAATGGAAAATGCTTCAGTGTTCAGGTAAGTTGTCTGCTTTTATCTTTAATTCTTACTAATACCTGGGAGTTTCTGAAAAAGTGGTGAAATACAGCTGGATCCTGTAAGTCAGTGGAATATTAAAGTCAGGGGGAGCACATTGATCTAATGTGAAAAGGATGAAACTCTGCGTGATTTTAATTCTGCCACTTGAGCCAGAGAGCAACAAATTTCATAGCACAGTAATTGTACCCTTGGGAACTTTCAATACTGTTACTCCAAAATTTTGAACTGAAACTACCAAAACATTATGTGCTTAAAGAATGGTCAATAAGAGTGCAGTGGCTCTGGCTGCAAACATATTTTCTGAACATAGTGCAGAATCAGGTTACATTTTTAGACATTTAACTTGTCCACAAATAACTTCATTTAACTCAATAGTGATTAGTCATACTAAAGTACATTCATAAATGGCTGAGGATTGGGTACTGAGGATTGGATTTGTATAGGAATCAGATTAGGCGGGTGTGTATGTTTTCAAGCATACTTGTCTAGAAGCATTTCTCTACTGAATAACTTCTGTTTTTCAACAGAAAAAGCAATGATAAAGGCAGGCATCTCTGACAGAAAATGCCCTGCTCTCTTTCAGAAGAAATGGCCAAGAACAGTGGTCCGGTTCCAATGAAAATGTTCTTACGGGGAATTGTGGTACAAGCTTGATTAATAACTGTTTTTCTTATTGCTGTTCTTTTCAGTGAAGGATGTGATTTCAAGAAATTGACTTCACTTCAGAAACATTTTACACAGCAGAAGAAAAAGAAAATGTGTACTGTTCATGTTGCCTTTTAAATCATCAGGAAAAGAGATGATCAATCTCTAAACAGAATAAGAGCCATTCGCAATTGTCTCCTGTTTTTAAAATACTTAAAAATCTGTATTTTCAGCTAGAGAGCTGTGCTTGAAAATTCTACATTGGCACTAACTATTCAAGATGGACACTTAAAACAACTCCTGCACTTCATTACTGTAAATTGGGACCTACGTCATTTGTGACACTGTAAAGTCAGGCTCACATATGCAGTAGCTTGACTGCATGAATGTTAAAGGAGTCCAGAAGACAGACAGCAGCCAAAACTTCTTAATATTATTCAACATAACACCAGAGTGCTTGCACTGCTGCCACCACCACCATTTCACTGGGAGTTTAAACTTAACAAGTCCTTCAAATTAATGAAATTTCATTTCATTTCATAATCTGATTTAAAGGATTCACCTAATATGGTCTATTCTTTTACTTTTTCTAATGAGTAATTGTCAGTTGCAAGAAGTTAAAGAAAAGCTGCTGAACAGCTATGGTGTGTGCATTTCCTATGTCACACCTGTGATGATTAAATTTAATTTCCCTATACAGGGCATGAGAGAAAGAAGAAAAATATTGTACGTATATAAAATTACGAATGCATAATTGAATAAAGTGGTGTAAAGCGGACTTCACTCTGCCCTCTTTTCAAACGTAAATTGTCTATATAACAAATAAAACCCCAAGATCCCCAGAGATTTGGTAGAGCTGACATCATGTGAATTCTCAAAATTAAATGAACATCCCAACGCAAGAGCCACAGTACACCTTGTTTTGCAGCATTCTGGATACTTATTTTCAGGACCACTTTTCTGTGATTGTGACTTAAATAATATGACTTTTTGATTTCAAACACCTCAAATTATGTTTATATGAGTAATGCTACTGGGATCAACTTTACATAATTTGAATAACTAAATAATTGTCTTCGCAGTTCTCTTTTTATAACTGTTCCCAGCGATTCCCTTCTTGTTCATCCTGGTTTTCAGTTACTGCTGCAATGATACCTAATCCTTGAACACTTTGAAATTAAAGTCTATTTCAAAAGAAACTAAAAGCCATGTCAAGCATTTTCACAAACAAAAGTTGAAGAACATGAAGAAGTTTTCAGGTCAGAATTTCTTTGAACTTAACTTCAAACTCCAAAAAGTATTTACTTGAGATGGGAAACTGGGCAGTGGCCAAGCTTTTGGCTTCAAAACTTGTCACTTCAAAACTTTTCAGAACAGGAGCTTTGTTGGTTTATTCTTCTCTCTCTCCACTGAAAAAAATGCTGTGTGTTTTTTTTTTACAATTCAGCATTTTCAAGGAAAAAGCATTTTCTTAGAAACAGCTCACTCTACCTTTGTTCAACTGAATTTCTACAGGCAGTGTTTGAACGATACAAGTGCTGTATTTTGATACGTATTTTTTCTAAGATCTTGATAAAATTTATTAAAACATTAATTATGGGGGGAAGCGTACGTTTGGTAGAATTAGTTTGCAAATGTCAGAAGAGCGTAGAGTTATGTTCTGCGGGTCGGGCCCCGATACAAGCATGGTTTACTGCTCTCTGGCAGTAGCGTGTACGCTGAACGCACCTCTCGCACACCGAGTGCCCACGTCGGAAGCTCAGTATCGCAGAAGCGTTTAAAAACCAGCGCGTTAGGTAGCGGCGCTTAGCCCGCCCGGCCGTACGGGGAGGCGCCCCTCGCTCGGGCCCGGGGAGCCGGGACGCCCATCCCGCCGTGGGGCCCCGGCCTGCAGGTGCGCCCGCGCCGCCTTCCGGAGCGGGGCGAGCAGCCGCCTTGCCGCGGGCTCCTCTCCGGCGCGGGCAGCGCGGCCGCGCCTCCTCTCCGCGCGCCCTGGCCCGTCGCGCTTGCGTGACGTCGGCAGCGACGGCCCGCGGCGGGGGAAGGAGGCGGCCGCGCAGTCCCGCCGGCGCTGTGGGAGCCGGCCCAGGTACGGCGGGGGCGGTGGGGCAGCCGCTCTGGGGGCTGCGGCGTTGTCCCGGGGACGGCGCTGATGCTGTCAGCGTGCCCTGGCTGGGGGTGATTCGGGGGGTGGAAGGGCTGCGCCCGGCTTGGTCCTTAGTGTAAGCCCCCGCTGCCGGCAGCTGCTCCTCCGGGGGTGCCCCCGGGCCGCCTCAGGGATGGCCGGTTGCCGTGCAGGCCAGCCCTGCGCTGCCTGGCACCATCAGCACCCACATCTTCTCGCCTGCTCTCTGCGTGGCCCCGTGACTTCTGCAGGTGGGAGGGAGGTGGTGGATGTCTCCTGAGAGAAGCTAGACGGGTAAAGCTTTTGGAGGTGTTCCCACATGAATCCTGTATTAGATCAGGACAGTCTTCTCTGTTCCATTTCAGTCTGCCGAGCAAAATCAGACGTGTGGAGTTAAGTTTGCACCACCGCCACTCTGCTTGTGATCAAAGTCATAGTGTTATTTTTATAGCTTATGTCCTACATATGTGCTAGGTCAGTTTTCTTCTCGGGCTGTCTCAGTTCAAGTTAAAGCATACTCATCAATTTCTCGTACACATCACAAGCATTTCTTCCATTTCCTGATATTTTTCAGGTCTTCACATGAAAGCAGAGGCCTAGACTGTAACTGCTGTAACCTGACAGTTTGGTTTGAAATGGAGAGCATTACACAGTTGTTCAGTGATTTGTGTGAAGCACACTTGACAGGTGTGCCATGGAAGGTCCACATGGGCAGGCAGAAGATCAGCAAGAGAAGGGCTAAGCAAAATCTGAAGAGGGTTGCTTATAATGCTCTGTTCGTAAACCTTTTCCAAGATGAGGCTCGTAAGCTGCAATCAAACGTTTCCAGGCTTCCAGTGAAAAACAAAATTTTGATGCTGTCTTTCAACTTGAGAGTTGGTGGCCTAGGTGCTCAAGCAGATAGACTGGAGAATCTTGTGGAGGAACTGGAAACAGCTGAATGCTTACCATTTACTGAAGTTAATGCTGTCTTGGATCTCTTAGTACAGCTTGCTGGAACAGGTCCTCCTCAGCTAGTACCACAAAAAAAGGACTATTTTCTGAACAACAAATATGTGGGGAGAAATGTCAAATATCAGGGTTATGATTATTATGATGTAAGCATATTTGAAGCTGATATACAATCTCTCATAACAAATGAAGAATGTCAGTTCAACGACACAATTCAAAAGACACTTCAGATAATGGAGGCTGCACCTGGCACTGGGCTCCCTGCCATAGGCTTGTTCTCACAGATCTATCCTGCTGGTGACAAGTTTGAGAAAGAAACACGGGTCTCGCTCTTCGGCGCTCTTGTCCATAGCCGTACGTATGATATGGACATCAAGTTGGATTTACCACCAGTGCCCGACAATGCAGATTTGTCTGGACTTGCAATTAAAGTATGGTATCGTTTGTTTTGGACTTAAGAGCGTATGCATGCTTTCAATATGCTACTTTGAAACTGTGGTTTAAAATATAGGTAGTCGTTTAATCTGTAAAAGCATGACAGTGTTGGAATTTAAGATGGAGCAAGGATCCTTTTCTTTGTTGGGAACCAGATAAGCTTTTTGGATACAGAGACGTGTGATAACAAAAACCTTGGTCTGGTCTTATAGCTGTGTAAAGAACCATCATGTGGCCATAGGCTTTATGAAGTTAAGCCATCACCTCTATCTGTGCCTGCCCCACCCTAGTAATCTTTTGGTTGCATTTTTGCCTGCTTTGTATATTGAACTCCTTTGTGGTTTTACTTCCTTATAACTGTTCAGCCTGACTGCATAAGCATTCCTGTCTGAATGTATGTATTTTGCTGTTCAGATTACATTACCTAACCTGTGTTTTCTTCTTGGCTTGTTGTATCGTAAAACATTTTTTTTGGTTATCGTATTTCATTAAACCTCCTAGTTCCCACTGTCCTTTCACCTTTTCAAAGTGTGTACAGTTTTGACTGCATCTTTTCTTTTCCCTTTTGCTGTCCATTCTATTTATTTTTGCTACGTTTTATTCTCATAGAGGTACTAGATAACCTTGTTGTGTTTTTTTTCTTTCTTTGCATTTTTAATGTGTGTAGGTAGGTTTTTTTATACTTCTGTACTTTTAATCCTCATTTTGTTCCCTTTACTTAACATGTGGATAGCTCTTGCAGTTCCCTTAACTCAGGGTCTTAATTGAAACTTGAAGGCAGACACATTAAAAAAGAAAACCCCTGTGCCATTCAGTGTACACATACGGATGTAAGTTGTAACTGAGGGGAGGCAGAACCTTTTTGAGTAAGTGCTGTACTCTTTCCATCAGACTGGAAAATTTGCAATTTCTTGATGATTATGCTGCTTTTTGTGTGGGCGTGATTGTCTTTTTAGTAAAATTGAGTACTATTCCGCGCATACAGCTCCCATTGAGTGGGACTTGAGGATGTGGCATATATGCTGTTTGGACACCTTCTGATTTTCTGCATATGAATAAGCATAAGGGAACAAACTATGTTAGTCATAGTTAACAAAATGTTTAAAAATTTGAAGAATTAGGGCCTGGATCATTTGCTCAAATGAAATACTGAGCAGTATGATTTTATTAGTGTTACGTATTGTTGAATATCCAGACCTCAGATTCTCAATTTGCAGAACTATATGCTTACCAAAGGAGTAAGTTTCAACTTTAAGACCAACATATTTAGTATATTATTTTGATGGTGATTGTTTTTTTATGTGTAGGCATTAATACCTGTAGGGACTTGACAAATGGAAAGCAAGCTTACAGGAGAAGGTTACGGGAATAAAAATAGATACACATGGAGGGTGCATGACACAGGTTGAGTCATGTAGAGTCACTTGATCACGAACGGTAGCAGAACATCTTCGTTATTAGCATATGTTTCTTCAGTAAAATGTTTTCATGTGTAACATCTGAACCCTCTCTAACAGGTTCCGCAAAGTATAGACCAATCAGAAGATGAGGGATTCCAGTCAGCATCCAATCTGACTCCTGATTCTCAGTCAGAGCCAAGCATGACTCCAGACATAGACTTGTGGGATGCAGTGCTTACATATGGACCCAGCAAACGAAGATGTTGGGAAAGAATTGGGTAGTATGTGTCTGATGTTACTGTCAAACTTGCTGTGCATCATATGCAAATGCACGAAGGTGCCTTTCATCTTAGTTCCAAAAGACCTCAGTTATAAATAGTGAAGTGTGTATATTTAATTCACAGAATTCAATATACTGCATTAATGATTGAGAAAGGAATAAAGGTCATGCAGCTTCAACAAACTAGTGTGTAGATTGCAGCTGTTTCATAGGAAGAGAGAAAACAAAATCATCTTTGTCAAAAACACTGAAGAGATTATGGGGACACTTGCTGTTTGTGTGAAATGCAACATTTTTCTAACTAATCTGACTTCTTATGTACTATCTAATTTATCTCAGTCTAAAATGATTCCCTGTTTTCAGTTTCAGAAGCAAAAGTGGTAGTTGTAGAGCACTGGAATAATTGAACCTGTATCTCTCAGTATTGTACAGTGTTGTATTCTTTTTCCTTGTCTGTAACCAAAACAGAAATTATTGTAACAGATTTCTTGATGGTGTTGGACTAGTAGTTCTTTTGTCTGTGAGTTGAAGACGGATCTCATGCGAGAAGGCTCTATATAGGCTTTTTAAAGCTTCCTAGCTTCCCTAAAATGGTAGAAAAAAAAAAAGGCAGGTATGGCAGGTATCTTCCTTACATTCCTGATGGACAGTAGTGTGCCTGATTCCTGGAGAAACTTTGCTCTATATGTTTTCTGTAATTTTAATTAATAATCTAGTGATGTGGCTGTTGCAGTATTATACAGTGTTTTTTCAGATCTGAGCCGGAGAAGCTCACAAACTCAGAAGTTCCCTGATGTGATTTTTCAAAGCACATTCTAGCTTTGTTCCTAGTATAAGATGGTTTTTCTTGCTACCATTTAGATTGTCAGGATCATAGAGTCAAATATATGCCTGACAGCTTTCATATGATACATGCTACTAGAATTCAGATTTTTTGGAAGAACTGGAAGGAGAAGTTGTTTTGGAGGGGATAGTAATCCTCACTGGGGAGAGCTAAAATGTCTTAGTACAAGTCAGTATAGCATTTTGAGCATATTGCTCTTTAATGTGTTTGAATATTAGTATTACATGGACCCTGGAAATCTGGTATATTTCCTAATGTGAAAACTGCATCAGGGAAGGACACAAAAGAAGGTGGTAGTTCTCAGGCAAGGTTTCTGTCTCTGAACTGATGTTCAAATTGTCCACCTATTTCTTCACTGTACCGAGTTTGGGCTGCAGTTTCATTGACTGAATGTGCATTCCCTTGAAAATGTAGCTTTTTCTGTGGTCAATACTGGCTGTGTAAAATTCTGAAATGCCTTTTTTTTTTCTTTAGGAGATGTTTCCTTCTTTTCATGTACTCACCTTGTAATGTTGTGTTTACTCTGATACAGCCCACCTGGTAAAAAAGAGGAACCATATCTTACTGAAGCTGGGAGAGAAGCTTTTGACAAATTTTACAAACTTCGAGAAGGGGAATTGCAGCTTTTCAGTAATACTGTACTTCAGCTTCCACAGCTTGTGCTAATGAAAGAACCTGAACTGGTTAAGGATGTCTTGAATGTCCTCATTGGTGTGGTATCCACTACATTTTCACTCAATCAGGTATGGAAGATTTTTAACTGTGCTTCTTGGTTGCATAATTTTCTTTTTTTCTTTGTAGACATTTCCTCTTCAATACATTCATTTCTTTTGAGATCTTGCCATTGCCGATACTGTTAAAAAGTTGAATGGAAACTAATGGCAATAAGGCAGTATTTATATATTGCAATAGACCAAGAGTATTTGTAGTCCTCTAAGCAAAAATAGGTTTACAAATACTTGAAAATAGATGTGTGAACAGTTTTGTAGATAGAATTTTCTTTAAGAAACTAGATGAGTCTTAGTCTGTGTATCTGAAAATACCATTCAAACTCCTGAAATTTTGCTACAATTTAATGTTTATCACACTGTCCTAGCTATATAGTCTCACTTACCAGAATATCTAAACTGAGAATTTGTCCGTTGTCATTTTTGTGTGTAAATGTTGCTATTTTAAATCAGAATACAGTTATGAAATATTTGAATCTGCCTCTTTTTTCTTCCTTATATCCTTTTAGGCTGCTCAGACATTTGTGATAAAGGAGGGGGTATATGTATCTGGAACTTCACCAGAGACAATGCACAACCTACTCTCAGAAGTTGCAGAGTATGGAACTTATTACACACGACTAAGTCGTTTTTCCCTTCAGCCAGTTTTAGATTCTTCATACAGCAAAGGACTTGTGTTTCAGGTAAAACAATTGCATTAAATCATCTAGATTTAATGGGCCAATTACTTTAGGTAGAGAAGGTAACTTTGATTTTGTATGAAGCTGGAACTTCTGCATTCTGCAAAACTGCAAAGCATTTAAATGTAATGCTGGTCCCAGGTCAGTAATGAACAGTGCCACTGTGCTTAAATCACAGCTTTGTGTGCTTAGGGCTTGCTTGCACTGAAACACATGATGAAAGTTCTTCATTACCTGAACTGTGATTTGTTTAGTCATGTTGTTCTGTTGAAGACTAAAGGAATACAATTTTTAGAAATTTTAAAAACATTACAAATTTATACATTAAGATGTATAGAATAAAAATACAAGAACTTTCTTAATACAGTCTGTATATACATACTACATATTAAAAAAAACCCCAGAAATAGAGAGAAATACTATATTTAATAGCTTTAATTACTTTTTCTCAGTTCAGAATTAAATGCAAATGTTCCCTGTCAGTCCTCTGGATGTTATGCTGAACTGTACGTATACTGTGTAATATCACGTGATTTCATCTCTCTCTAATTTACAGAATTAAGTTAGGATTGGTTATGAAAATGTAGCCCTTCTGGATATTTGATTTATAGTAATGTTAATAGAAATTGAATAAGAAGGTCTATCTCTTTGTCTTGTTGGAAAAAGTTTTCAGTGAGTTTTTCCCAGTATCCAGTTTAGGAATGAAAGTAAGGAAACAGGTTTCCCTAGTTTCATATTATAGCTGTTAGAGAACGAGATGCTCCTCAAAGGGCAATTCAAAGAAGCTGAACCAAGATGCTTTATTATACTGTATGTGAGTATAGGCTCTATGCGTTGGGTATATAAAGAGTATAGAGGAGTGCTATGGCTGATCTGAATGTCTGAAGCTGCATGGACTCTTACTTTTTTCCCCTTACTTTGGTATACAAGTCCCTCTTACCTGCGCATGCTAATTATTTTAGTAAAAGGTTTGTTTTCATGCAATGCAATTGATGCGAGACATAGATAGATTATTAACAGCTTTAACAGCAAGACTTTAAATTTCTGTTGCTATTAGGCATTCACAAGTGGGCTGAGAAAGTATCTTCAATATTACCGAGCCTGTGTTTTGTCAACACCTCCTACTTTAAGTCTTCTAACAATCAGCTTTCTCTTCAGAAAATTAGGTCGGCAGTTGAGGTAAGAGAATAACATTAAATATTTAAGCTTTTCATAGCAGAAAGAACACAAACTATTTCTACACTAAAAGAGACAATAATACACAGGCATTCTTACATAATCTTTCAGTATTTTTCCTCTATTTTAATAGAAAGATTTCTTTATATCCAGAAGATTCTAGGGAAAACATGTAAGGTCTTTATATTCAGTTTCGTTACCCCTGTTACCATTCAGCTGATGCAGTAGGGTTTTTGTATGATATTCAACTAGCAAAGTTCACATCACTGTGATCTCTGAGACTTCTGGCTGAAATTGCTACCTATGTTTTAATTTTTTTTTTAGGTATTTAGCTGAACTTTGTGGCATAGGAACAACAGCGCTGGGGATCAGTGGTGGAGCTGGTGCTTCATTTCCTACGGTGATAATTAATTTGATGGTTTCGTGTTTGGTTTGGGTTACAATGTTAATATTCTTCAAAATTAGGTAGGATTTTACATAAAATACTGAGTATTCGTCTCTCTGCTACCAAAGATACGACCTTGGACCTCCAGTTAGAATGCCATGATCCTTTCTCCAGATACTTGAAATTTGGAATTTTATCCTCTGTTTTCAATTCCTAAAGAAACAAAGGACCCAAAGTAAGCCTTAGAGTGCATTTCATTTCATTCTAAAGGAGATGTTTGTAGCAAGTCAAATGAATCCAACTCTAAACATCCCTGTTTCCCTTGAGTGACTATAAAGGGAGCTTGAGGTAACTAGCTCAGATAAAGTGATCTTAACTGCAGATAGTCAGAGGAAGTGAGATGAATCCTGCCTTCTGTGTTGAGTGAAACATGTAAAGCTGTGTATTTACGAGTCTTTTGTTATTAAATTTGCAGTGAAGTTTGTTGCCTAATATTAGAATATTTTTCAATTTTTTTAGGGTGTTAAATTGCTTTCATATCTGTACAAAGAGGCTCTCAACAACTGTAGCAATGAGCATTATCCAGTTCTTCTGTCTTTGTTGAAGACAAGCTGTGAACCATACACAAGGTGCGTTCATACTGTTTTCTGCATAATTGTGTTTAAGAGCAGTTCTGCATTAGTATTCTGGTGAGTAACTCTGCTAATTTAACAACGGCCTGTAACATTTTCAGAGGAAATATGAGATGTGGCTGTACCTGCAAAATACGTATTAAAATTAGTTCATTTTGCTGAATTCTTCTTTCCTTCTCTTTTCCAGCTGAGTAACAACATAAGGTTTTTATGTGTGACTAGATTAGCAAATAAATGTGTGTAAGTAAGACTTCTTTCTTGCTGTTGGTCCTTGGAATTCATACTGGAATATAAGACTCAGATAAACTTCTATTTGTTTAATTCTCACACCTGCAGTAAAATCCTGAAACTGGCAACTAACAGCTTTCTCTTTGTGTTGCACAAACTGGAGAAGTTCATGCTTATTTCCGCTGTCTTTTTCTTGTGGGCTTTTCAGTAAGCAAAAATTAAAAAAAAAATCTGTTGTTCGTTAAGTAGATGTAACTAACTAACAATAGGAAGTAGAGTTCCTCGGATTGCAACAGTTTTGTTAAGCAGTGCACATCAATTTAGAAATTGTTAGTTTATAGACTTCTGAACAGACAGTAAAAATTTTTAAATAGCTATTTATAGGGATTATAGCTGTAGTCCACAATCAGTTTACAATACTTAATACATGTAATGATATTAGAAAGAGAAAACCAAAATCTGTCAAAATGCTCTGAATTTAACATTTCTCCCATGACCACCCTTCTTGTTTTTTATTCCTTTTATGTAAAATGTTCTTCAGAGAAATTTAATTTCAGATTTACCAGAAGACTCATTGAAGTATCTTCACAGCTCCTGCCCTGAAATTTTTAGAAGGTTGTAAAATTTCTGAAAGACCAAGGGCAGGATGCCATGCCATCACAAGAAACCTAAAAGATATGAAAATGTGCTTACTAGTGTGTGATACTTACAGCATTGACTCCTAAATTTGTTGCAGATCTCTATCAAAGCATCAATCATACACAATCAGGACTGCTATGGAAGGCAGCCTCCATTAGCTGCAGAAAGTGTTATCCCACTCATTTATTCATCTGAAAGAAATGAAATACTAGAAGTTGTTGCTCAAATCAATCATAGAAACATCAGATTTAACACTTTAAAAGTTCTTAACTTTTTACTTACAACCTTAAAATTGAACAGTGGTTCCTGTGCTAAATGTTTCCTGTTTGTTACACTGACCCAATGTCTAGAAACAGTCTTAGTATTGCGGCTAGTAAGAACAGAAAAGATTAGGTGCTCTGAGCCTTTTTATCTATAGCTTCAGATAATTGTATTTTTTTATTTCTTGAAAAGTTTGGTTTCACACAGAGGAAACATGAAAAAGCGTGAATAAATATTCCAAAATAGTAGCTCTCATTATTTCATATATATTAAAAATGTCTCTGTGTCCGGGGAAAAAGTGCTTGGTATTGCATCTTTGTTTTACATGCGCACACGTGCACACACACACACACACACATATATATGTTTTATATTTCAGTTTCTCCTTGCCAGAGTTATATCTCTTTGAAATAAATCCTTCCTGCTTATCTCTCCCTGTGCTTTTGATGTGCTGTAAAGATTTCTAGAAATTCTAAATATATACTTAGTTAATTAATATATAGAAATAAAAAGATTGTTTTAATTAAGGCAATGTTTCGTCTTAACTAATTATCATTGAAGTGTTCTATATAAAGATGGTTTCTTTTAAGAAAAATAGAGACACAGTCGAGTGTGTAACTTTAAATATCAGTGTGACAGCACTTAATTGCTGGGTTTTATCCTGCCTATAGCTTGTGCATTTTGATGTTCTAAAGAATAGACTTACTGTTTGGTTATAATAAAGTTGAGAAGGTGAGAGGATTGATTTTCAATATTGTACAATTATATTTTTTTAGGTTTATCTATGATTGGGTATACAGTGGTGTATTCAGAGATGTTTATGGAGAATTTATGATCCAGGTGAATGAGGATTATCTTTGTTTCAGAGGTACAGTATGTATATGGAGCATTTCTAATTTATATAATTTGTGCTGTTAGCTAAATAATTAAAACTATACACTTTCATCTTTTTCTTTGATACATAGATAAACATTACTGGACTCATGGTTATGTTTTGATTTCAAAAGAAGTGGAAGATTGTGTCCCTGTATTTCTTAAACATATTGCTAATGATGTATACATATGTGGGAAAACCATAAACTTGCTGAAATTGTGCTGTCCTAGGGTAAGTTTTGGTTTGATTCCTTCCTATTATATTGAGAAAATTATGTCTCTTTAGAGAAAGTTTCTAGGTTTTTAGCAAGTTTGCTCCTTTATTGAAAACTGGTATTGCATAAGTAGGATGTTGATTCATGGAAGGCAATTACTTGCTCTCAGATACTTGTGAGCTGATTATCCACTCTACTTGCTAACACCTCACTGTGGAAATACAAACTTTTTAGCAACATCAAATTTATTGTATCCAATGCACATGCTATATTTCTTATTTTCCTTTGTATTGAAAGCAGAAATGTTTTAGGCTTCCAAGCAAGTGCCTTCCATTTTTGACACAACTCACACTACTATTTTTTGGCTTAAAGATGCCTCACTTACCAGGTCTTGACTCAGTTCTGCATAGCTCTTGTGTTTCACTCGTATCACTACATCTCCAAGAAGTGCTTAAATAGTTCTGTTCAACATCTTTGTCAGCAACATGGACAGTGAGATTGAGTGCACCCTCAGCAGCCTTGCTGATGACACCAAGCTGTGTGGTGTGGTCAACACACTGGAGGGAAGGGATGGCATCCAGAGGGACCTTGACAGGCTTGAAAGGTGGCCCCGTGCGAACATCATGAAGTTCAACAAGGCCAAGTGCAAAGTCCTGCACATGGGTCAGGGCAATCCCAAGCACAAATACAGGCTGGGCAGAGAATGGATTGAGGAGGGAGAAGGAGAAGAGCTTGGGAGTGTTGGATGATGATAAGCTCAGCACGAACTGGCAATGTGCGCTTGCAGCCTGGAGAGCCATCTGTATCCTGGGCTGCATCAAGTGTGGCCAGCAGGTCAAGGGAGGTGACTCTGCCCCTCTGCTCTGCTCTGGTGAGACCTCACCTGGAGTCCTGCATCCAGCTCTGGAGCCCTCAGTGCAGGAAAGACATGGACCTGTTGGGAGTGGGTCCAGAGGAGGGCCACAAAAATGATCAGAGGGACGGAACACCTCTCTTGTGAAGACAGGCTGAGGGAGTTGGGGTTGTTCAGCCTGGTGAAGAGCAGGGTCCAGGGAGACCTTATTGCAGCCTTCCAGTACCTGAAAGGGGCCTACAAGAAAGCTGGAGAAGGACATTTTACAAGCCTGTATAGTAATAGACAAGGTGTAATGACTTTAAACTGAAAGAGGCTAGATTTAGATTAGATATAAGGAAGAAGTTCTTCACTACGAGAGTGGTGAGGCACTGGGACAGGTGGTCCAGAGAAGCTGTGGGTACCCTACCCTTGGAAGTGAGCAACCTGGTCTAGTGGAAGGTGTCCATGGCAGGGAGGTTGGAACTAGATGATCCTTAAAGTTCCTTCCAACCAAAACCATTCTGTGATTCGTATTTTGCAGAACAAGTCTTGTCCTTGATAAGAAAATCATGTTAAACTACTTTGTATCTTCCCTCTTCTCTGTACATGTCTAACAATGAAACAACCACAGAGGTATCTGAAGTCTCTAGGCACTCTTTCCCAAGTAACTAGTATGCTCTTTCTTTTTAAGATCAGAGCTGCCCAGTCTTGACAGAGCTGCGCAGCTCAGTTTCAGATAACTGATACCAGTTATCACGCATAAGCCTAATATCACAAGTGAGATGATGCTCTGCTCTGCTTATCTGCTCTGATAAGCATGCTCAAACCATGACTCAGGTGTGCCAGTAGTACTGGGGTTTTTATAAAACAGTGTCAGACATCATTTCCGTTATAAATTACAGCTTTATCAGTCACTAACATGGCATCTTGATAAATAGTACATTCCCTCAGGATGTGGGGAATCCAGGTTCAATCACCTGTCTGAGAGTGCCAGTCGCTTTTCATCCCTTTCCATGACAATGCCCTAAGCAGCTTCCCTTCTGCTTCAGCTAACACGGTCCCAGGAACACAGCTCTGGGCATCCCGTCTTCTGGCTTTTACCAGTAGGCTGGGGAGTCCAATGTGAGCATGCTTGTGCACTCTTCTTTTTTATAAATCTCACTTATCTGTTTTCTGCACTGAGTAGAACAGCTTCAGAGATTTAGGGAGGTTGAGGTGGGGCAGAAAGACGTAAGATACTTACCTTAGAGAATAGATACTCTGTGATGTGCACTGGCCATATTTTTGAGAGTTACGTCTTATGGAGAGCTCTGTCCTGTAGGTGTGTGTTAGTTATGTTCCAGACGGTCCCTATTAAATGGGGATCTGGGGAGGATGTAAGTGAACAAAACCTACCTTTTGATAGCTGAGTTACTTGTGCTTGGTTAATTTGAATATTCAGAAAAGTAAAATTTGAAGCATTTAGAACATTACTGGTATAAATGTATCAGATTTTAGATCCCTGTCCAATTCAGTGGGAAAGAGGGTACCTTGAGAATTTGACCTGTGGTCCAAATTCTGGAATGTTATACCTCTTTCTCTTGCTTTGAATGATATAAATGCTAAAAACGATGATAGTATTAAAAATTTTAGATCCTGTCTGGAGACTTGTTTCAGTGTCTTGAAGCATTGCTAAGTTAAAAAAATACAATATGAGTTCATAATCTAATATTTTACAATTTTTTAAATGCCTTTAAAAGGAAATTTGTCATTTTTCAGCATTATATATGTTGGTCAGATATACCTGTTCCCCGGATTTCAGTTATTTTTTCGCTTGAGGAGCTCAAAGAAATAGAAAGAGATTGTGCAGTGTACGTAGGTCGAATGGAAAGAATTGCCCGGTACAGTTCCATAAGCAAGGAGGAAAAGGTAAATGAATAAAAGAATAAAGACCTTATTGCTGGGATTTTTTTTTTAATACTTATTTTTCATTTTTGTTATAACTTTAAAAGAATTTGTATTCATGGTCAGAATTTTTTCATTGCTGAGTTGCTGTTTGAATTGTAATTGCAGCAAAGTTATTTAATACAACTTTTAAAAGTATAGGTGGTGTGTTGTCATTTGTTGGAATTTTCATATATTAAATGAGTTTTGGACTTCCATCTTAGTTCTTTGCAGCCACAGATTTGCCCTCTTACTGAAAAGTGCTGAAAAGATTGATAGATTCTAATTTAACAAATATGTCAAGCTAGTTAGTACCTAGATAAGACTCTTTTTGTAATTGGCATAGCTAATTGTGTTTTCAGGACTCTTTTAGTTACAAAGAGATTTCTGTCTTTCAGATGCTATCAATGTAGTACATATATCAGATGGATTTGGTTTGTTGTAAGGTCTGGAGTATTAACTTTCAATATTAGTTTATAGGCTTTCCATTTAATTAATTACTTTATTCATATTTCTGTACTGTAATCATAGATTAATAACCATTGTAAAGTGTGCACCTGTCTTTACAATCATGTATTTTCAAGGTTAAAATAATAGAAAAAATTCACATCTGTATTGGTGTTTGTTTGGTGGGTTTTTTTAGGATTTACGCATGGAAATAGCCAAACAAGAATTAATTGTCCATGCTCGAGAAACTGCTAGCAAAGTACTAAAAGCCATTAATGGTAAGTTGTGGTGGTGTTTCATGTGTTTTCTAGTGGGTTTGTTAATGTAAACTAACAATATCTTCATTGTAATACAGATCGACAAATATCAGAACGAATGGCTTTGGATGCAAAGAAACGGGAACAGTTTCAGAAGCTGAAAGAACAATTTGCAAAAGACCAAGAGGTATTTCTATGTGTCTTTCTAAAGGCCAACTGTATTTCTTAGGCAAATAATTGAAAGGGTATCTTGGCTTACTGTACTGAAGTTGAATGAGTAGCTCATGGGGTACAAATAAGAACTTCTTGCAGACATGTACATTACAGCTGGTGTTGAGAGTGGCTTTTAAAAATGTTAAATATTTATGCAGCGTCGCCTTGCAATAAAGCAAGAGGAGATTGATGATGATTTCAGCTATGCCCGAGAGCTCAGAGAGAGAGAAAAAAGACTGAAAGCTTTAGAAGAAGAACTGGAAAAAAAGGCAAGGTAAATGTATCTGAATAGTCTCCCAAAGCTTAGATACCCCAAAACCATCATAAAGACCCCAGGAAAAATTATTGTATATTAAAATTTATGGTACTAGCAGTTCCTAGACATTGCTCTACAAGGGTAATGTTTGCAGTTAGAAGATGGATGTAAGGATTTTTTGTCATCTATGAGCAATTTTGTGATTTAGGAATGGTTAGTGGCTGATTTGTGCCAACCCTATCCAGTCTTTTTTGTTATGATCAGAATTTCAACACAAAAATTGAACAACATCTTACAAGTAAAAATTGAGTCCTCAGAAAAAATGGTCACATGCATGTCAAAGCAGAAATAAAAAGCTAATGGAGGAGTTAGATTGATAATTATTTGAATTGCTCTTTTTATGCATCTAGTTGTATTTCACTTTCTTCTGTTATATCTAAAAATTCTTAAGATAAATGAGGGACCTACTAAGAATAGTTACAGAAATACATACTGACTAAGAATACAGTCCTGTTTTCTTCACCTGTTTCTTCTCTGTGACTGAAGCCTCTGGCTTCTACTTTAAAAAATTGCTTCTCGGTTCTGAAGTGCTAAAAGGTCTTATTCTTTAGAAGGGAACATGAAAATCAGTATGTGAAAATCTGTAACTTAGCTTTATTTTTACTTTCACTTAGGCAAGAATTAATTGACCATTATAGCAAACTTTCTGATGATGCAGCCCGTAGGGAACAAAGAGCGTTATGGAAAATCCAGCGACACAAATTGGAAACAGCCCGTCTTAAGTTTCTGTTAGAAGATCAAAAACACATTGAGGTATGTTCTGAAAATATTTAAGAAATGTAATTTAGAAAATTTGGTACTTGGTTTGGTCCAAAACTTTGACTTTTGGTTTTGTGATTTTTATTTATAGGAAATGCTTGAAAAACTTCCAGATGGAAACTACAGGAGAAAATTAGATATTATCCCTTATAAACAGTGCCACTTGGCTTTAGATAAAAACCCTGTTGTGAAAGATCCACATTCACAGGTGAGTTTATTTTATCACATCAACTCCAGGTTGCTGTTCAAAGTGTCCCTCAAGGAAGTTCATTTCATGGTTCATTTCATGGTTCAGTTCAGCTCAGTATACACAAGGTTCACTGTAACAGCAGGATGAGTAGTTGTCACGTTATTTGTAGTACATGTGAAAAATTGGAAAATTTTAAATCTTACATTCTATAAAGTGGTACCCTAATAAGTAGCTTGATTATATGAGTAGCTGTACAGTGTAATAATTATTTCTTCTTTAGGTGTCATCTGTGAAACCTCTGCATTCTAATGAGACAGTTGGCAGAAAAGAATCTGAGCCTGGACTGGAATATGCTACTTCTGCTGATGAAGCATTGCCCATGCCAGAGCCGACAAGTAATAATGCTGATCAGCATTTTCAGCCTAAAGCAGCAGGATCTGAAGGCAATCTCAGAAGTTCAGAGAAAGCATGCAGTCCTCTATATAGTGCAGATTCCTTGCCTGAATCCAATGTGAATATAGAAGATTTCTTACCAAAGCCACAAGATGAACAACCTGTTGCCATTAGTGTACAAGGATCTTTGCTAGATGAAGCATTCCGAAATATTAACTCGGATCTTTCTGAGACTTCTCAAGTAAGTGAAAATCAGCCTGCCTTGAGAGGAGCACTGGAAGGAGAAGACAATGCACCATTGCATCAGCAAAACGAGTATGATTTTAATACAGTTCTCAGACCATCTGCAGCTTGGCAGGGACATGTTAGAGTTGGAGAAAATGCATTTGATGTGGAGTATAGAAGGCCTCGGTGGAATATTCATGGACATGCATCAGATGGCAACATTAGAGTGGGAGAATATGTACCTTGTGTGGACGCTTACCAACCACGTTCAAGTCCTTATGGGCATTCTTCAGACTCCCATATAAAAATCAGCAGCTATACTTCTGAAGTTGAGTCTAGCCGACCCCGATGGAATATTCATGGGCATGTTTCTGAAGCTCATATTAAAATTGGGGAATATGCTTCAGAGGTAGAGCCCTCAAGGCCTAGGTGGAACATTCATGGACATGCTTCAGAAGCCAATATTAAGATTGGAGAGTATGTGTCAAATGTAGCTCCTGCACGGCCTCGATGGAACATTCATGGTCATGCATCTGACGCCAGTATCAAGATTGGTGAAAACGTGTCAGAGGTGGTCTCAGCTAGACCTCGTTGGAACATCCATGGGCATGCTTCACAGTCACACACCAAAATTGGAGAACTGGAGCCTTTGAAATCTCGTTGGAGCCCGTTTGGTCATGCATCCCAGTCAAGCATCCAAATAGGAAAGTGGGCCCCATCTACAGAAAATGATCCAATACCTCATCGTAAAACCATTTCTGGTCCTTCGTCTGACTCCACAGTTCAGACACTTCTGTACAGTGAAGAATTATCTGCTGAAGGGAGCAGAGAGGAAGCCAAAACATTACAAGTTAAGGAAGAGACTTTATCACAGTCTGGCAGTGTTCCCGTCTTTCCTGATGCTTATATTAGAGATGACAAAAAAGAAGATATAATGGAAGAGAAACATGAAGGTAAAATTTATTCAGTCAGCATTTCTTTAAGGTCTCATGACTGTAAATGCTTATGTTCAAAATGGGTACTTACTACTTAATTCCTTGCATAACTTTTTCAGACACTGTTAGAATTCAGAGGAAAGAATTTGAGCTTTGTCTTGGCTCCTATATACAAGAAACAAGAAAATTTTAAAAAGTTCTAGTCTGAAATTTCGTGAAACAGGACATTGTGTGATCTTGAGTAGAGAACACACATAAAACTGTCTGGGTTGGACTATGGGGAGGGACTGTTATTGGGGTGGTTGTTTCTGTGATAGTCTATAGAGAATTTTTTAAGACCTTCAGGAGCAGATCTGAAGTATGAACAAAGTGTTATAAGCAGGTCTAAGTAAATGCTGTCTTTAATTTACTTGTAATTACAGTAATTGCAGACGTGGTCAACAAGGACCCTTCTCCAGATTCCTCACAGAGCGTACAGGTAAGAAACAAAATGGTTGTCAAGAAGACTTCATTTTCCTTCGAAGGATTAAACACCCTGATAGTTAAGGTAATAAGTTTCTGTCCTAATCTAGTAGTCACTGTAATACTATATTATTTTTACATGTCAGGAAAGTACAGGTGAGTAAGCATTTTTATTTGCACTTGGAACAACTAGTCAATTATCTGTAAGAACACATTAAATGTGAGCAGACGAAGCCAGCATCTTGTAAAATTAGACAATTTTTTTGTTTTAGGCAGAAGAACCTGAAAAAGTAACTCCACAAGATACTGTGCCACAAGAAACCTTATTTTCTGAAGCTAATGCTCCCAAGAATAAGGAGGAGGAAGAGGAAGATACGTGGAAGAAAGAACAAGCTTATTTGAAAGCCTTATCGGATCAGTATTGTATTGAAAAATATCAAGATAGTTATGATTTGATGTGTGAGTAGGACTGTTGGAACAGTAGGTCAATAGAAGATGTGGTAAACCTGAGCAAGAAAGCGGAGTGCCAGAAAAAAATACCTGAATTATTAGTAAATTAACAATATTATGAACTGCAGTAGCTAAATAGTTTGCTTCTAGGCACAAAGATGAGAAATACATTTTTACACATTATGGCTTTCTAACCTAGAGGGGTTTGTAGAGATTAATAGAAACAGATTATCAAATTGCTTAAATATAATAACTTAGAATGTTTATGTATTTTTAAATTTAGCAGAACTACCAGTTTCTCATCTCTTGCATCATGTGATACCAAGATCGTACACTTTTCCTGTGGATCCTATGGTGCAGTCAGCAACAGATGAAACGGCTGTACAGCTGAGTGAGCTCTTATCTCTGCCAGTGCTGATGAAACGTTCTATTACTGCTCCACTTGTATCTCAGTGAGTATTTGTTAGAAATAGTGAATCCATAATTTAGCAATTAATGTCATGTTCTTTATTAGTTCTTTTTTGAGAGAAGAGTTGCACATAGATTTGTTCTCTTAAATTTTCTCTTTGCTTTCAGTGGATGGCCCATTACGAACTAAAAAGTTCAGATTTACATTATAAACAGTAACATAAACTTCTATTTTTATGTGTAGATTAAAAATGTGAAGGTCTATTTGAAATACCAGGGCTTAGAGAGAAGTGTTTGCTCTCAAACTTGTGGATTATGTAGCAGTGGTTTTGACACCATTGGTTTCCTTCTTCTTTTAAAAAGAAGGTGTATTATTTCTAATGCTTGTGCTATTTTTTTTTTTATTTGGCAGGTGAAAGATAAGGGGGAAAAAATCTTTTGATTACATGAAAGCTCATGCATATTGATCAGGGTATATTTTATATTTCTGTGGGAACTCCAGCTTCAATGCTGTTTTGAAGTTTAATAGAAGCTGTTCTTGTTACTGTTGGAATATATAGGGAAACCACATATACATGTTGGACCATTTTATTATTATATCTAATAGTATATTAAAGAAAAGTTTGTTACTATGTGTAAGATGAGCTTCTGTCATGAAAACAGTTATTCACAGATGTGTTGAAATGCTTCCTGTTTTGGAATCTTCTTTCTTGGAAGTTTGGATTTCCATTTATTAACTCTGAGTATGCTCAGAGTTGCATATATATGCACCAGTCTTTGGTGCAATGTAGAAAGATTTAATTATCTAACTTAGTTTTGAACATCCAGATTGCTTACCAGAACGATTTGTATACAGATTCATGTATTCAGCAAAGTAAGCGAGCCTGAGTTGTGTACTGGCAGAATTAGCCTATCCCTGATATAGAAGTGAAATTATTTAAGGCTAGCTTGAATACCTGCCCTATACTGCCCTCACTATCTAGTGTCAGACCTTTACCAATGAGGATATTCTTCTCAGGGATTTAATATTCTTTCTTAATCTGTTTGTGTAGGTGACAGAGGTAGGACAGAAGGCTATTGATAGAATGTTGCTCCAGGCCCAGCAGAATGTTCTAAAGATCATTATATGTAGCCAGTCTTAAAATACTGCCCCAGTACTGTTCAAAACCCAGTTATCTGAAGTGGTAGGTTTTAATTCCGGTACATTCTGGATGAAGGCTTTTTTTGTCTCCTTTTTTTGCTTATGTGAATATCATCGGTCTTGGATCTCAGAGTTAAGTACTAGAGCATTAATCTAATGTAGCCACAGCTGAATATTAACAGTAAGGAAGGAGCTGCTTGTAAGAATAATACCTTTTTTGTGTTTTTATTCTCAGTGTTTCTCTTGTGAACAAAGCAATAGTTGATTACTACTTTGTGGAACTGAATGTAGAGAAACATTTTGAAGCACTGAGACACTTTTTGTTAATGGAAGACGGAGAGTTTGCTCAGTCGCTCAGTGACCTGTTGTTTGAGAAGGTATTTGCTTTGTTGTCTTAACCCTTGTTTTTGGGTTGTCAGCTTTAGCTTGACACTTCTGGATTAATTTGGATGGGAATGAGGGAATGGTGTGAATTAGAATCCTGGCTTGTGCTGTTTTCCTCTCTTGTGCCATGTCAAGAAGTCTTGTAGCAAGGAACTCTGTTCGTGTTGTAAGAGCTGAGGCAAAAGAAGATCTTTACTTGGAAGGGATGCCCATGCCCAAGGAAATCCCAAGGAAGAGAGTAATATTTCCTATTGCTAATCCCAGCAATAGAGTACAAGGATTTGGCATATTGAAGATAATAATTTCTAACTTGGACAGATAAGCAGTCATGGAAGGGTATTTCAGTCTTTCCTGTGAAAACTGCTGCACCATTGCTCTGTCCCCTCCCATCTGCTGGCAGCAAGGATGGAAAAGCCAGTTGCCATTTGCTAAAATCCAGTGGAAAGGCCTGTGTTGCAAAATACCTCCTCTTATCTCAGATATCCTGTAAGAGCAGAGGGGAGGGCATCTGACAAGAGTGCTGGGCCCTTTGATGAGACAGTATTTTCATGACTTAACCTGTGTTTGTGGGGAAGACAACAGTGTAGGAGGGGTATCCTGGGTTAATATAGGTGGTTGCCAGTGGAGATACATGGCTGTAGGATAGCTAATGCATTTCTCTGAACCCTAAGAATGCTTTAGATCCAATTAGGGAAAGCATTTGGGGGCTTAGACTCAATTATTAGCTTTATTTGTAAGCCTCTGAGGGTGCTGAGTTGATGAGATAGGCAGATTGGAGTCAGATAGCTCATGCCAGCCCTGTCGCTGGCTTTCTACCCCACTAAAACCTGTAAAGGCTGTATTCCCTGCAGCAGGGATGTATAGCAGCTCCTTGAACCACAGCAAACTGCAGTCCAACGTATCAAAATAAATCAGTACAGGTATGAGATTACCTTCATGCTGTAAACAGTAAATAGTTCAGAAGTTGCTTCTTACGCTGTTTATGCATTCCTATGGCAGAAGTAGAAGCTTCCAGTCGTAATGGTGGTGCAAGGCAGGATGGTCAGCACTTTACCACTCTACTTTAATTCACCTGTGTTCAGGAGTCAAGACTCTTTATTAATACTGTGTAATTAGGATTTTTTTTTCCCCCCCTAGCTTGGGTCAGGACAAACACCTGGTGAATTGCTGAATCCACTGGTTCTTAATTCTATCCTAAATAAAGCATTACAGTACAGTCTTCATGGTGACACCCAGCTTGCTTCCAATCTTTCTTTTGCCCTCAAGTATCTTCCAGAAGTGTTCAAGCCCAATGCGCCTGATGCTCTGAGTTGCTTAGAGCTAAGATACAAGGTAAGAAAGCATAGAGAAAGGTAGAATACTGCAATTATACCATGGTTCTTATGTACTATGGGAGAGTGAATGTGTTCTTAATAATGGAATACCTTTAGGAACGGAGTAAAAAAAAATTGTGTAATGGAAATTACAGGATTTATGTAGCCTGGCCATTGCATTACATTATTAAAGTATATAATTAATTAAAATGCATTAATTTGTATGTCCCTGAAATACTTATATCTGAAATATAATACCTAACACAAAAATGTAGTATCATCAGCACTGTTATTTCTTTTAGGTTGACTGGCCTCTGAACATTGTAATTACTGAGAGCTGCATGAATAAATACAACAAGATCTTCTCCTTTTTACTTCAGCTGAAGCATATGGTGTGGACGCTTAAGGATGTTTGGTTTCACTTAAAACGCACTGGTAAGTATAATGAGGGAACTACAGAGCGTCCTTTTTAAGATGCTTTTAGCACCCTATGCTAGACAATTGCTTATAAACAGTCATGCCAAGCTTCAAAAGACTCAAATTTTTTAAAGAAACTTCCTTGGCATTTTAAACTCTGCTAACAGAAACCTTAATTCCTTTAAAAACCCTGATTTTTAGATGGTCTCTGTGGGTGTTGATGATAATATATTTCTGTTTTTATTTTCAGCTTTAGTGAGTCGCGCATCAAATTCTGTTCAGTTTCGACAACTCCAGCTGTATAAACATGAAATGCAGCATTTTGTGAAAGTTATTCAAGGTTACATTGCTAATCAGATTCTTCATGTTACATGGTGTGAATTTGGAAACAAACTGTCTTCTGTAGGCAACCTGGAAGAAATTCACAGAACACATGCTGAATACCTCAACAAAGCAATCTTCAGGCAAGCTACTGTACTTATTTTTAATTCGAACATTTAAGTTAATGTCTAGCCTAACATATTTGTGCAAAACGTGACTTCAACCTGACACACTAAGTAGTTTTTACGTATGAAAGTGTTCTTATATAAGGCAGACAAACTTCATGGCATGTTATGAGGTCCATACTTGGAGTTTTTCCTCAGCTACCCATCCTCTTCATTTCCCCAGACTCCTTGGACTTGCGTCCAGCTCCTGTTCACCCTGGCTCTGCAAGCTTCAAGTCTACTCAGGACAGGTCTTAACTGAAGACTAAGGGCACACTTGCCACAGTTCTGTTTTTCTTTCACCCCATCCTTGTCATAGCCTGTGTAAATGAATGCTGTTTCATTCAGCATGGGTAGTGTGCACAAGCAAGCCTAGCTGAAGGATTGTAAAATGCTGCTTCTGTAGGTTGTCTATGCCTTTAATATATGTGCAGTGACTAGGACTGGACTTTGAAGGAACAAATGTGACCTGATGCCTCTGTCCAGATTTACGAGCAGTGCAAGAGACATCCATCTTTTAGGAATCACAAGCTTTTAGCCCTTTGGTTACTGTATATGAGGCAGAAGGGTGGTGTGAATAAGAGGAGAGGAGCTAGGGTTTATTTGGTTACTTGTTCTTAAAGAGTATATGCTGCAATGATAAAGTGAGGAGATGGAGAGAGAAAGGTGATAAAGAACAGAAATTATAAACAAGAAAAGAAAGCTGTCCTTTCATGTCTCTCTTTTTCAGTTTTAATTAGAAAAAACTTGCCTAAAGCTGTTGTTTGGATACCAGGTGATGGGATGAGAGGGGATTAAAGTTTAAGGAGACTCAGGGCATGATAATATTTTTAAACATCATCTCTTTTGCAAATGCAGATGTCGTTCTAGAAATCAGATACACCAGTGCAACTATCAGTTTCTTGGAAGAGCAAGCAAACTACGTTAGGTTTAGGCACCTTTTTTTGAAATCACCATTACGGTTGGCTGCAGTCTTGTGGATTTTTTTAAAAGCAATTAAAGAGGAAACCTCTAAAGATTGTCACCCTTTTGTATTTTTCTTCCCACAACCAATAAATTATGTCAATTACATTTCTAAAGTTGTTTTTGTTCTGTTAGGGGTCTATTGACAGAGAAGGCAGCCCCTGTGATGAACATTATACATAGCATCTTCAGCCTTATTTTGAAGTTCCGCAGCCAGCTGATCTCTCAGTCATGGAGCTTTGATGCAGGGAAGCAAATGGCTGTTCATCCCAACTTCGGTCTGATGCAGCAGTCATACAATACCTTCAAGTATTACTCCCACTTCTTATTCAAAGGTAAGAAATTCCATAAAGTCTAGATAGAAGAAAAAATCAACTGACAACTGAAAAAATCACAAAGAGGTTTTGGAAGTATAACGTGAAAGTAGGAAGATGTGTGTATTTAGTGCGTGTTAGAAAATCTAGTTCCCAAATGAAAACTGCATTATTGTGGTTTGCAAAGATCTGCGATTCTATCAATTAAAATGTCCACACAAGAAATCTAACAGATATCCCAATACTGACCATAAGTTTTTGCTAATTTGCAAAGTATTTGGTAGTTAGCTCTATATATGTGCTAGCATTTTTCTTTTCTCTGGAATTGAGTTCTGAAACTTTTTATTGGCCACAATGAGAGGTAGTTAGATACCACTTAGAAGTAATTTTAGATATGTCTGCATTAGTTGATTATTACCATTGTTATGAGATCTGAAAATTCTCATTCCCATGTTGGACTAAAGCTCAGAGAGCCTCCTAGCACTAGTTGGAGCTTATATCCAGTGCTCCAGGCAAGTCCTTTTCAACTGCATAGATCATTTGCCAGATGTTCTTTCCTTTAACATGATAAAATTTCTTCTGTCAGCTTAGCCTATAATGTGAAGAAATGGTTATCTGTCTTTCATCTCCATTTATCTTTCAGATCTTGCTTGTGTTTTTAGTACAAGTTACTTGTCCTTCCCCTGAGTACAAAGCTGGTTCATGGGGTTTGGGTTTTGGTTTTTTTTTTTTTTTTTAAGAAAAACCTTAATTCTTGAAGGAAGTGCAGCTATATTCTATAGTCAGACTATATTCTTCAGGAAATGAGCTGCCCTTTTTATTCTTTAAGGGTGTCCAAAAATGGTGTCAAAGGACCAAAAACAGATATTTCAGGATGAGTTAGAATGGCTACTTCCAAATTCTACAGGAAGTCAGAGCACCTCTGGAAGCCACCTAAGCCCATACTACGAGATCTATGGTTGCTTCATGGACAGAGATTAATAGACCGTTCCGTAAGGAAATTTGCTGAGTGACCTAGTCTTTACACCCTCTTTATTAAGCACTACAAAACAAATGTGTGCTTGTTCATCTACACTTCTGCCTTCAGTCACCATGTTTTGTAAAATGCTCTCTTTCACAATGGGTTGATCCAGAATCCATTGAAAGCCAATGCAAAGTAGTCTGGACTTCAATGGCTTTGGCTCAGGCCCTACCTTCTAACTGTACACTTTCCCTTCTTCCTTGCATGTTACTGCTGCCTGCCAATTCCCTTTATATTAGTGCATGGGATGTTTATGAGCTTAGGGAGTTTCTCTTGCCTTTTTTCCTTGTTATTAAGAATGTTTAGGGCAGTCAGGTTGTTCATTCTTAGAGCTTGAGGGGTTTGTCCCAGGAATTTCTTTTTGGTTTTCTCTCACAATGGACTTTGCTCAAGAAAACTTCAGCAGAGCTTCTGCTTTTGCAGAGGTCACCAGAGGACCTAAACATGCTTCCTGGTCAGTTGAAATTACAATAAGAACATACTGTCTTATTGCGAAAGCAACTTGAGAAAGCATTTCCTTATTAGTATAATACAGTTTCACTTACTTAGAACTGTCACATAATCTTTCTTTTGCATCTTACTTGAAATACTTCGTAACTCCAGAAAGAGGTACTGGACCTTTCCTAGGCAAAAATATACATTTGTTTCTATTGTCTTCAGATTTCTGCATTAGGCTTCCCGCTCCCCTCCCCCCCCCCCCCCCCCCCCCCCTTAAAATGCACAGAAACGAGCCAGGCTGATTTAGAGCATTACTCTTAGTTGAAGCTTATTTTATTTTTGGCTTTTCTTCCAGTGGTAACTAAGCTTGTAAATAGAGGATACCAACCACATTTGGAGGACTTTCTACTGCGAATCAACTTTAATAACTACTACAAGGATAACTGAACTCTCTAGAGTAAGGATCACTGATAGCATGGTAAAACAGAAACAGATAAACCTATATGCTTACAATTTATAGAAGCTTATGCAAATGCCATGCAAGAGGCATTTTTCTTCAGTGAAATAACCCACCATCTAATAGCTTGAAGAATATAACCATCACATGCAGAGAATTATGTTTCTTAAAATCCACCACACCTGCCAGTTGTTTGATCTGCCAAGAATTGATGTTGTCATTATTGCAAAGATAGAAAAGCTGAGTGCCTGGTCTTAACTGGGGGGAGAGTGCCAAGCTGTATATCTGTGAATGTGTAAATGTTGTATTTCAATGGTTGTGAATTTCCTCCAATGTAAATACATGTATGTGAAATAAATTAACAGATACTTTCTAAAACTGTTGAGATGAGTATGAGGTACAAATGTTCAGACAAAGTACCTATTTATTTGATGTGTTTTATTTTCAAGCTGTTAATTCTTAATCTAAACATAGTAACTAACTAATTTCTCCAAGGCTATTAGTCACAGTGGAAGAGGGCATGGTAAAAACACCTTGCGCTAAGGCGACCTGCTAGGAGATACAGTATTTGACTATTCAGGCACTTGGTAATCGTTGGATCACTGGTGATCCCTGATTTAAGCTATACACCTTATTTTGTGGTGATTATGTAAAACACCTAAAACAGAACTTCAGCATCACTAAAATAAAACAAAGCTCTAGTTCCAAATATATTCCAGCTACTTCTTTCAACAACAGGGTCACATTTTCAATTTGCTAATAATTTTCCTTTTCCTTGTTTGTTTTCTTTTTTTTCTTCAATATTGTGAAGAGAGACTATTGAACTTGTAACTTCATGGTATGAGAATGTTTGTTGTAGAGAGGCAGTCTGCTTTGAAATACGTTGATTTTGAGATCCTGAAGTCACAGTTGCTTAAAATGTGGATATATTCATCAGGAGCTCATTGGCTGATTAGTGCCCACTTATTTCAAAGTACAGGCACAACTACTGTATTACTAGTACTATGGATTATTGAGTATGATTGATTATTTTCTGATGATGTTGGAGCAGGTCCAGAGGAGGGCCACAAAAATGATCAGAGGGATGGAACACCTCTCCTCTGAGGACAGGCAGAGAGAGTTGGGGTTGTTCAGCCTGGAGAAGAGAAGGCTCTGGGGAGACCTTATTGCAGCCTTCCAGTACTTACAGGGGGCCTGTAAGAAAGGTGGGGACAGACAAACTAGCAGGGCCTGTTGCGGTAGAACAAGGGGTGATGGTTTTAAACTAAAAGAGGGCAGATTTAGACTAGATCTAAGGAAGACATTTTTCACCATGAGTGTGGTGAAACACTGGCACAGTTTGCCTGGAGAGGTGGTGGATGCCCCATCCCTGGAAACGTTCCAGGTCAGGTTGGACGAGGCTCTGAGCAACCTGATGTAGTTGACGATGTCCCTGCTTACTGTAGGGGAATTGGACTAGATGACCTGTAAAGGTCCCTTCCAACCCAAGCTCTTCTATGATTCACAACTGATCAGCAGAAAAAGTTACTCATTACTTATAGTATCACCTAAAAAGCACTTTTCCATCCCCTTCTCCAATTCATTTGCAAAGACTACTATCATCTCTCCCCTTTCCAAACTGATCTAGCCTGCAAGCAAACAAATCCCACTGCATGAGGCTCTGGGTGGCCGAGCACAGTACAGATGAAGAGCCATGCAGAACTGCAGCTAACAAACTCCTCTGAAGCTGCTGTAGCACTGAAGGCCCCAGAGGACAATTGGCTGCTGCCAGTGTTCCCAGGCAAGATAATCCAAAAGGGAAGATCCCTTGCACTGAACTGCACTGAGCCAGTCAGCCCCAGAACACTCAAGAGAGTAACGTAGGTTGGCCAGGATCTCTGGAAATCATCTAGCCCAGTCCCTGCCTAACACAGTCCCTCCTCTAGTGACATTTTGAGGATCACCAAGGATTGAGATGCTACCACCTCTGGGCAACTTGTTTCAAAGTTTGGCTGCCCTTCTGGTGGAAAAAAAAAAATATATCTACTCAATTTCCCATGTTGCAACTCTGTTCATTGCCTCCTGTCCTGTTACTGTGCTCCCTTGAGAAGAGGCTGCCTCTACCTTCTCTACACTCTCCCAGCAGCTGCTGCAGACAGCAAGGCGTTTCTCCTTAGCCTTCTCCTGAGGCTGAAGAAACCCAGTTCTCTCTGCTGCTGCTATGCACACCCCCCCCGACTGTGCTGCCCGGCCCAGAACCAGGTTTTGACTCCACCACCACCAAGGCTCAGAACAAGCTCACACCATCGCTCATCTGGCTGCCAGTACAAATATTTCTCCTCTTCAAACCCACATTTCTCCTTTCTCTGCCCCCTCCCCATCCCCACCCCATCAACACCACCAAGGAGGAGGCGTAAGCTTTGCTCAAGGAAGCCATAAACAACCCAAGTAATCTGATGTAACATCAGTGAGGTTTTGGTTTAAAGCCAGGCATGGGACTACATAAATCCCTCGTCTCTGCCAGTAACGAGCTGCAGAGTAAGTGGAGAGTGATCCTCACCAGCAACTTGCTCCCTGAGCCTGTGGGTGCTCCCAGCTGGAAGGGGAGTCCCCTGTACCCACAGACTGCAGCAGTAAGAGGAGACCCTAAGTTCTGCAGAGTCAATTTACAGATTGATAGATCCTGGTACGCCACTTCCTCATGGGTGGCGGGGCCACACGCCAGGGCATCCATCTATCTCATCCGACATGGCCTATACCAGATGTTTTCCACTCTGAAGAGTCCCATTCTCTTGGATATCACTGAGATCTTTGGGAAAAAAAAATCTGCACAAACTACTCAATCCAGTTTATTTAAACAAACAAAACGCATCTTCACTTTCTACCCAAAGGCTTATTTCTGTGAGCAGAGTGTAAAATCACATCCTGCATCTCTTGACATCAGGTGGTGGTTTTTATTCCTCCTTACATCACTGGAATTAAAGAGGTGTTGGCACAGCTCTTATGGCCAAGTAACTAAGAGGGAGGTTTCTCTTTGAAAAAGGTGAGGGTCCTTACCTTGCTCCAGGCATACCACCAAAATCGCTGGCAAGGCAGGAGGTCACACCTGTGTTAACTCGCTCCTCAGAAAATACTGCAAAAATATGAAGTGAGGTTTCTGTGATACAGCAATAGGCATGAACAAGAATATTAAAATTGCATTTTTTATTTTTTTACTAAAAGAATCAAAGAAAGCTGTAGCACTTGTTTGGGGAAAAAAACCCCAAACAACCCACAAAACATTCCAAAGTGAGAGCTGACAGTAAAACATTCGGCAATTGTAGATTTACAAGCTCGTGAAACAGAGTTATAGTGAAACCTTACGAAGCCATGAGAGGAGTGCCACTACCACGCGAGACTATCCAGAGACAAGTTTCCAAGAGCTTCTCATTTCAGTTTGTAATCTGGGTACCACTTGCTTTTATGGAAGGGTAGTTCAGACTGTATAGCCACAGACTAAGTCTCATCAAAGTGTTTCAACAGAAAGCTGCTGGTGTGAAGAGTCAAAAATTCATTTTGAGCACAAGTCCATGGCTTTTAAACAAGTGGAATATTTGACCAGTAAGAAATACTATTTTCAGGTTCACCTATTGCAAATACAAGCTGTAAAATGATTCAAGTATTTACACTCCCAAATGTTATAAGGTATACTCCCTTCTCTCTGGAGAAATGAACTAAGAGATAAAAGTTCTTACATCGACAAAATTTGGTCTAATTGTCCTGAACAATCTCCTGCTTCCACACTGCTCCAGGAACAAGAACAGAGGAAACTCACTATCATCAGAGCTGAAACTACTGCTTGCCTTTTGAAATGAGAGTGCTGGAAGAGCACAAGCATTCCACTTGGCTTCTGATCATCACGCTTCTTCAAACACGAAGCACCGGTATTATTGCATGCACTGAGGAACTGAGCAGTTCAATGTCAGCGCAGTTAGACCATGGGAATATCCCCTTTAGTATTTCTATCCGACGGTGAACATGCTGCATCTATTTCAAACATAATTTTACTGAGTGGCACACCAAAGCAACCACACCAAAGGTCTGCATTCCACCTTTCAAGCTTTCTACACCTTTTGCACTTGATCTATATGTAAGCAAAGAATGTATTTAGCAGGAAACACCACCACATTTTCATTCCTTGCTGTTACATTCAATTTCCCTTTTTAAGGATAAAATTGCTGGCAAATTATTTCAGAGTAACTCTCTCTCCATGATTTTGGCATTATAGGTGCAAAATAATTTGTATCTTTATACGCAACATAATTTGGTAGTTAATTCAAGTTGTCCTTTTTCCAAACACACAGTTAGTTATAATATCATAGAATAACAGAATCACAGAACCATTAACGTTGGAAAAGACCTCTAAGATCATCAAGTCCAACCATCAACCCAACACCACCATGCCCACTAAACCATGTCCTGAAGCATCACGTCCACATGCTTTATGAACATCTCCGGAGATGGTGACTCCACCACTTCCCTGGGCAGCCTGTTCCAACATTTGACCACTCTTCCAGCAAAGAAATTTTTCCTAATAACCAGTCTAAACCTCCCCTGGTGCAACTTGAGGCCATTTCCTCTCATCCTATCTCTAGTTACTTGTGAGAGGAGACCAACACCCATGTTGCCACAACCCCCTTTCAGGTAGTTGTAGAGAGCCATAAAGTCTCCCCTCAGCCTCCTCTTCTCCAGGCTGAACAACCCCAGTTCCCTCAGACTCTCCTTGTAAGACTTGTTCTGACAAGCTTCGTTGCCCTTCTCTGGACACGCTCCAGCACCTCAACATCCTTCTTGTAGTGAGGGGCCCAAAACTGAACACAGGATTCGAGGTGCGGCCTCACCAGTGCCGAGTACAGGGGCACGATCACTTCCCTACTCCTGCTGGCCACACTATTTCTGATACAGGCCAGGATGCTGTTGGCCACCTTGGCCACCTGGGCACACTGCTGGCTCATGTTCAGCCGGCTGTCAAACAGCACCCCCAGGTTCTTTTCCGCCAGGCAGCTCTCCAGCCACTCCTCCCCAAGCCTGTAGCGTTGCATGGGGTTGTTGTGACCCAAGTGCAGGACCCGGCACTTGGCCTTGTTGAACCTCATACAGTTGACCTCAGCCCATCGATCCAGACTGTCCAGATTGCTCTGCAAAAGCCCTCCTGCCCTCCAGCAGATCAACACTCCCACCCAACTTGGTGTCATCTGCAAACTTACTGAGGGAGCACTCGATCCCCTCATCCAGATCATTGATAGATATTGAACAAGACCAGCCCCAGAACCGAGCCCTGGGGAACACCACTTGTGACCAGCCACCAGCCGGATTTAACGCCGTTCACCACAACTCTCTGGGCTCGGCCATCCAGCCAGTTCCTCACCCAGCGAAGAGTAAACCCGTCCAAGCCACGAGCCGTCAGTTTCTCCAGGAGAATGCTGTGGGAGACGCTGTCAAAGGCTTTACTGAAGTCCAGGTAGACAACATCCACAGCCTTTCCTGCATCCACTAGACGTGTCACCTGGTCATAGAAGGACATGAAGTTGGTCAAGCAGGACCTGCCTTTCCTGAACCCATGCTGGCTGGGCCTGATCCCTTGGTTGTCATTCACATGCTCTGTGAGCACTCTCAAGATGAACCTCTCCATAATCTTTCTGAGTGCCGAGGTCAGGCTGACAGGCCTGTAGTTTCCAGGATCCTTCTTCCAGCCCTTCTTGTAGATGGGCATCACACTGGCAAGTCTCCAGTCATCTGGGACCTCCCCTATTAACCACAATTGCTGATAAATGATGGAGAGTGGCTTGGCAAGCTCCTCTGCCAGCTCCCTCAGTACTCTTGGGTGGATCCCATCAGGCCCCATAGGCTTGTGGGTGTCCAGGTGGTTTAGCAGGACCTTAACTGTTTCCTGCTGGATTATGAGGAATTTATTGTGCTCTCCATCCCTGTCTTCCAGCTCAGAGGGCTGAATACCCTGTGGATACCTGGACTGGCTATTAAAGACTGAGGCAAAGAAGGCATTAAGTACCTCAGCCTTGTCCTCGTCCTTGGTGACAATATTCCCCCCACATCCAATAAAGGGTGGAGATTCTCCTTGGCTCTCTTTTTGTTGTTAATATATTTTTAAAAACATTTTTTTGTTATCCTTTACAACCATGGTGAGATTGAGTTCTAGCTGGGTTTTTGCCTTTCTAATTTTCTCTCTGCATGACCTAACGAGATCCTTGTATTCTTGAGTTGCCTGCCCCTTCTTCCAAATGTGGTAAACTCTCCTTTTTTTCCTGAGTCCCAGCAAAAGCCCCCTGTTCATCCAGGATCATTCTCCACACCATTACTAATAGAGAATTACTCACACCCCCCCCCCAATTAGTATCAGAATGCCTTTAAAAAGACTTGATCCCTTAGGTATGATGTAAAATCATTACTTTTTTAGACCATTCTGTTAAGCCAAAAGCTTGGCCAGAGGTCTGCCAAAATACTGGTCCCCTCTGCCTCCCAAAAGCAAACATAAATTGAGAAACAAAATCAGCACAGAGTTACGTTGACCAGCTTGGAACAACTTCTCCCCCCATCAGCTCCCTTCTGGACCAGGCATACTGTAAGAGACCACTGGTTCTGCAAATTTGTCAGGGGTATATTTGAAGCACCTTTCAAATTGCCAGCACGCTTCCCTTCCCTGGTGCAGTCCTTTTTACCCAGCGCTGACTTTCTGTTAAAGTTTCCATTAAACAGTTTGGTTCCAGATTCTTTCGAGAAGGCGACCAGCTGCACCGGCTAGCATTACTTGTTGCCCACTTCTTCAAGGTGTTTCCTCTTTCAACTACACCGTTCTTCCACGGACTAGGTAAATACAACTTCAAGTTTGTCCTTTTCTGTAAGGACTCCAAAATGTCACAGAAAGTGCTGCGGTTGTCAGAGATTCTAGTTTGTCACAAGTCACTATTTGGCATCAGTTTCTCCAGGCTGAAGGCAAGACAGAATGAATGTTTACATTCAAAGCATCACCTATTTACTGTGGCAGCAAGGACGACAAACATTAGTAGTACAGATGGATAAGCAGTAGCCCAAATGTTCTCCCTGGTTTTCAATAGCTCATATTTTGAGGAAGACTTAAAGAGCACAATTCAACCTGAGCTAGTACCCAGCTTGCACAGAGTGGAAGAAGAATTTACCGGAGTACACTTAAAACTCACAGTGTAAGACAGCGGTCTCTTTGGAAACGAGAAACCTTTGCATTAAACCAAACTTTTGTCAGGATTTCATGTATCTGAATCAGTAATAGAGTCCTTTAGAAAGACGCTCAGAAAGCTTAAGTAATAGCTAACTACAGAACAACTTTTTTTTTGCTGATGTGGCAATAATGGCAACCAACTTTCCCCTGAAACCTCAACTGAAACACTATCAATAAGTAACTTGAAAGCAAGCTGGCTCCCATCCTCCTCCCATATTGTCTATAATCTTTTACACAAGCTCAAACGGCATGCTCCTGAATGGCAACTTTCAGCATAAAGATTTTCAAAGACTGTGGAAGCCACCTAAATGGCAGAGGACCAGAGTGGGAGCAGAAGAATCCCACTGACCAGTCTGAACTAACAGGTACCCACCTGCACGCTTCTCGTACAGTGAGACTCTGTTAAAAGCAAACAAATAGACAACGAACCTGGATTTGAGTTTTGGTGTAGTTTAAGGTTCACACTAATCTGGCTAACTGGCCTTGCCTGAGTCAATTGGCTTACAAACTGCACCCATGATTTTAGTAAATATTTACACGTGTTGTATGCAAACCTGAACCTGAATAAACTTTACCACCAGATTTTCAAGTGCAAATGTATACAGTCTCCCTTAATTCTGCTCTTAATATATTTAAAAAAAAAATTCAATTTTTACCCCCAAACCCTAGCCTGCACAAATTCTCTGAAAATAGATAATGATTAAATATCAGTCTGAAGGTTCACAAGAAATGAACTACTTAATTAAATGAAACATAGCTTCAAACAAGCAACACTGAATCTATTCCTCCATTAAAGAGGACTAGAAGTCCCTGCATAGAGAAAGGATTAAATAAATGTTAGAAGTACTATTAGTTGAGACATCAGACAAAAACAGATCAGATTCCTGACTTACTATTTTTGTCTTCACATAAAAACAACTCCATTTGGATATTCGAAATTCAGCCTACTTCAACATAAAATATTGCTTTCTACTTGCAATGCAGTATGAATACAGGAAAGATTTTCAGTCTCAAGACATTTAAATTCTGATATATATAGACTGTCGATGGTCATTGGTTTGTTCCAATGATCCAAGCTTGTTTCAAATTAAGCGCAGCTGAGGACTGTTGCAGATACATCCAAATGTAGGGTTGTTTCAATAACTTAATAGCACTTTGATGTTTGCCTTGCTGAATTCTTCACTGCTGAAGGAGGATCAGAGTCTTCAGTTTACAGCAGAAAACAAAACAAGGCAGTTATGAAGATCATGTAACACAGAGCTCTGAAGCCCACAGCGGAGGTTTACTGCAATATGGCAGTCTGCTTCTGGTGTCTTGAGCACAAGCAGCTGCTGTAGCAGTTGCTCCCTCCTCTTCTGCATCTTCCTTAACCTCTCTGAAAGGTTCTGCTTCTTGGAATGGATTCTCCAAGAGTTTCAGTACATTTCTTACCTAGAGAAAAAACAGCATGGTTATGAGAATTTAGAAAGTAAAAGGCAAGACAATGCAAAGAACCTGACACCAAATAACGATTGAGTATATTGTATTTAATACACAAACTCCATGCAAGCCAAATATTAAATAGATGAACAATATGCATATCAAATAAGCTGAAAACTGTAGAATCAGAACTAGCTGAGTTTATATCTGTATGGAACTCAAGCTCAAATAACTTGAAATGCAAGTATCAACTACAAGTTGTTATGCCATTTCTCAAAATAAATTAAATTTTCCCATATTCTGCACATAACAACCCACATGCTGAACTCCACACGTCAAAGCCATTAAGTTGTAAAAGATAACACTCAGCACAGCAAGGAACAAGTATAAATTAATCCCCAACTGCCTCCCTAGGTAAATGCCATTCTGAAGACAGTAAAAGAGGGTAAGTGTCTTGTCCTAGGATCAGCCTACAAAAGCTAGTGAAGTTCAGATTCAGATTTTCAGTTCCTTTCTTTGTTCTGCAGTCATTAAAATTACAGGTCAAAAATAATACAGACCTTCTGAACAGTAAATTCCCAGTCCCCTTACTGCCCGAGATGCCAGAATGAATCTCGCCTAAGCACAACATCAGTAATCAACAGCACCACTACACATTGACACAAACCTAGAGAGGTGTTAAGTAGTCATAGCATACCTCTGAGAAATCCCCATTTTCAGCTGCTTCTATGGCATACTGGGCAATATAATTTCTCAAGATATATTTTGGGTTGTTTGAATTCATAACCTTCACACGATCAGTGTTCCAGGCATCAGCATCACTAACATTTTCTATTTCTTTTTGCAAACGGCCTCTGAAAGTAAGCAAGTGAAAACAACTGGTTTGGATCAAGAATCACACGTAAAAGTTGACACATTTCCTTGCCTTGAGATCCTTAGTTTGCAGTTCTTAATAAACAGCACATCACCTATAATCCTCTCAGTTTATAAAATGCAGCACGACAACAGAACACAAAACACCACTTCATTTATAAGCAGCATTACAGATCGTCAGCAGGTCCTGAGAAGGCTCGGGAAGGGGCACACCTTGCACATTCTCTGGAAAGTCAGACTGAGACATTGGTGCATGCTCTATTCTGCACTGCTCCACAAAAACCATCATATTCAGATCTTGTCTTAAGTATTTCTATGCTTGTTTATTGGTTAAAGCTTTTGATGTTCTGACGAAAGTAAAAAGATGAAATACAGCTGAGGCAGTTTGATCTACCTTTTAGCAGCAATACTTGCTAAAACTCACAAGCCCTCCGGAGAACAAGACCACAGGCAGCCAGGTGAGGAAAGCAATCCTGACCTAATTCACACAGCAGAAATAACTAATGCTCTACTAAGGACTTTTCTTTCTAAAAAAAAATCTCCTGCTAACACTAAGTTTTTAGGCTTTTAAGTTATGCCTATTAGAATAGTCTGGACATACTTTTCCTGTCCATGATTTCTTTTACAGTTACTCGTTGATCAAGAATCATAGAATCATTAAGGTTGGAAGCATTCTACTTGCTTTCTATATTAATACATAGATTTTTCTTTCAGAAAAAAAAAATTGAAAGGATAAAATGCTTAGAGGTCAGTCAATTGTAGTTACTGAGCATTTAAAAGCTCACAACTGAAATTAGTCTCTACTAGAATCCACACCAACATTCTTGAAGCACTTTTAATACTAGATTTGATGCTAGGTGATTTCCATGCTCCCAACCCCTCCCTAAAATTTAGTAAACAAAATGCAAAGATGCCCTTGAACTTTCACAGCACCACAGATGCTGACCTTGGCAGTAGTTAATATTCTGAGTTGCATGTCCCCCACTAACCTCCCAACCTACATTCTTTGTGACAAGGGTGTCTTTCGTGAGACAGGCACGTTGTTCTCAAATAAAATGCAGAAATAAAATACACTGCTATGAATACTAAGAAATCTTACCTGTATTTCTCTAGCCATTCTTTCCAGTGTCTTTTATTTCTGCTGAGTAAATCAGCTGCTGTTAACTGCTGCAGTTTAGAGAATTGTTCAATGCGTTCTAATTCTTTATTTATATTAGCTTTTGTTCCAATTAATGCAAATAGCTGAGGATTAGACTGAGCCAACATTAGCATCATTGACAGTTGTCTGGGAACAAAAGGAACAAACACATTAGACATTAAAGTTGAGCTGCCCGTCAAGAACCATCTTTTTGCAACCATAAAGTAGATATGAAAACATTTGCAATAACCTATGATTTCACTAGAGAGATTAAATAACAGTACTTCATAATTAACAGACTTGTTTTTATTATAAATTATGCTAATTTTACTGTCCCTTCCCCCTTCTTCAGTGTGTTTAATTCACATTCCTGTGGTACAGAAAGCGCAGACAGTAGATTTTCAGAATTACCAGTTGGGTTCAGATGTGCAATTCTCATCAAAATACCTTTGGAACTTTGAAATGAATTTGGAAGAAGGAATTTGATCTTCCTCAGGTATCAAGATAATACAGAATCCATAGTTTTTGGGGTTTTTTTAAATTTCTTTTCCTAACATTAATACTGTTAACAGCATGCAGAATAAGGACCTAACACCTACTAATTTTACCAGTACTAATGAAAACCCACATGATGTGGGGAAAGACACCTTATTTAAGACCTGAGATACAGTATGTTTATTTAGATTTTTTTAGTTTGCCAGTCTACATCACAGAATGAGAACTGCTTTCTGGTAATAAATTCCTAACAATATCCAGGCTATTTTGCTGCAAGTTGGACTAGGATTGTACCTTTTTACATTTGACTGTGTTAGCTGGTGCTGTACAATAGTTTCACCTTATTCTTTGATACCATGCTAGCTAACTTTTGTTTTTCCTGGATTAATTACAGCATACAGTAAAATAGAAAACCAAAGAGTGTAAATTGCCGCGTATCAAAATACACTAAGTATTCTTATTTCCTTCTATGAATGCATTTATAAACAAAGGAAGAAAAGAAACATTATTCCCTGGCCTCAAAACAAACAACTCATTATATCATATTATATTTTCCTACTTTTAGTAAGCAGAGATAAGCTAGGTGCTTTTATTTCTGAGTTTACATAAAGTACTAACCAAATCTGATTTACACATCTGACATGCCCAGCTCTACCATACCCAAGTGCTGTGATAAAAAAAAAATCAGCTATACACTCACTTTAACACAGTACTATTCTCCTCCAAAGCTTTACATCCATATCATGATGATCTATAGCTACTTTTCACGTTCCTCTAAGCCCGAATGCAGTGTTTAAAAAAATTGTCTCATTGCTATCACACTAGCTATCTTCATATTGCATGATAATCTGCTTACAATTTCAAAGTAGCTGAAACTTGGAACTTAATTAAATAAGCCGTATCCTCCACCTTAATTTACTTCCCTTTCGGTTTAGTGTACCGCCACAAAAACTTAAATAACCAATGATATCTCAAAAATGACAATGGCTTCTTCACGTTACACCAAACTTGTATGAACAAGTTTCACAGAAGTCCAGAAGTCCATTTTCTCAGCTCCCTGCCTCCCATGAGTTGTTAACTGTGATATCGACACACAGAAAAAACTGAAGAATTTAAACAGAGAGAAAGAGGAAAAAATGTACCCCAAATATCCTGACTTCAATATTTTTCCCCCGTCTGGGAAGATGCTAGAAAAAACAGTGACAAATCAATGGGTCACACTCAGTCCCTGTTTTCCACTGCTCCAAAAAGTGAGAAACTGCTGTAATCACTGTTATAAGCAGCAGTTGAACAAAACTCACTATTTTTCCATGCTCAGAGTAGCTGGACTGCAGAATGTGGCCCATCAAATGGAACATGGGCAGCACCACACAGTTTTCAAAGCCTGAAGTGTGCATTTAGGTTATACTTAGCCCAGAACATTGGTGGATGAAAGTGATTATTTGCTGACAGTACACTGGCAGAACACAGTAGCATTATTGTTCAAATCCATTTCTTGTATAAAATATTTCTGCATCACTTCACCATCTGGCGCTCTCATGGCCTTAGTCAGCAGAGACAGCAGAGAAAGAGGGGAAAAAGAATCCCCTCCCCGTCAGAAGACCAAACAAGTGCTCAGACAACTTCAGCCCAAGAGCCAACTGCTGCAGGGCACTGCTGAGCATTTCACCAGCGACTTCACCAGTCACAAAGCACACAAGAATCTGCACTGCTGTACATCGTGATGCATTTACTTAACAGTGAAACTTCCAAATTTAAAACTAGTCAAATATTACGTAGCATGCAGAGTTCATTATCGTTATAATGAAACTAAAAGCATGGGCCAAAAGCATTTAAGTAAAGAAGAGTATTACCTTGGATCCATCTGTGGCTTGAAAGCAACTTTCAGTTCTTCCACAGAAGCACACTGACTTGTAAGGTCTTCTAAGAAATCTTCCAGTTTTGAAGGATCAGAGTCTAATGAGAATGAACTCAGCAAGTAGAAAATATTTGTGAAGTCTCCACCTGAAAAAGTGAATTCTATGAGTAATGCGACTAATAAATCAGCAGAAAAACAGGTCCCATACCTCCTTCCTAACTGCCCCCTGCAGCAGTACAGGTCACCACTCTGCAGAGGTAAATAAACTGCTCCCTCAGTGAGGGTGCAAACGTGAGACAGGGGTGCCCCGCACAAGGCAACAACTGCCCAAAGTTCACCAGAAGGTTACTATTTTTCAGTATTTTGTTCTCCTCTCAGATGACAATGTAGTTGCGCAAGGCTGCTATCTTGTAAGGTCAAGATATAAACTACATTTTGGTTTGATTATAGATATTGATGGCCTCTTAAAGAATAACCTTCCATGCTTTTCACCAACCTGTGAGATGCATGGTTTCGAGGAGTTCAGACACCAGCTTACTGTCTTCTTCTAATTCCAGCTGGATTAGGCCTAATTTCTTCCTCATCTTCTGCAAATAATGTTTCTCAAATTCTGCATCATATTCCTCTTCCAGGATGAGTTCACTTATTTCCAAGGGCAGCTCTGGAACTAGAGCTTCAGCAAGCTTCCCCAGGTTCCACTTGCAAATCTCGGGCTGCTTGTTGTAAGCATAGCGCCCCGTGTTATCAGAACCATTGCAAATGTGCTCAGGGTCATATCTACAAATGAAGAAATATTTAGCATTCTTCTAGTCATCTGGACACCAATACTGTGAGAAGTATTTTTATTTTAGCCTGCTCTAGGAAACTAAAAAATTTTAAAGGGAACACTCCTTCTTGATTCTTTTCCCAAAGTTACCTCATTAGATATTTTCCTGCCCTCTCAAACATTAAGAAACCCCACAGGCTACAAGAACAGTCTAACAGTTAAGAGATGTTGTGAATACAGTTAAAAAGAAGTTGAAAAGAATAATTACAGGACAACTAAAACTAACTTAATCTACTTTGCCATAAAGAGGGTTCATAAATCTACTTTAGAGTTAAAATATTAAAGCAATCATGAACATCAGCAGCAAATACATATGCACATTTCAAATAATTATGTCACACCGACCTGTCCATAAATCCAAAAGGGCCGTAGTCAATGGTTAGTCCAACTATGCTCATGTTATCTGTATTCAGCACACCATGGCAAAACCCAACACATTGCCATTCAGCAACCAATCTCGCTGTCCGTTTGGTTATCTAAAAGAGAATTTTATTTTTTTAATTTTTCAACACAATGTACTTCCAACACATTAACGTATTTCCAAGCATTTCCTAGTCTGAACTGATGTTCCTACAGCTCCAACGGAAGCAGATTCTGGCAGTATGCCATACACACAAATATCTTAAGGTCAGCTTGCCTCTCTCCTCCTGTTTGTAACTGCCCTGCTTCTCAGTCTCCCATTTCTGTTTGCTTCCTCTTCTTTCCTTCCATGCTTGACAGTCAACTGGACAGCTTTAAAACATACTGGAGGCAGAACGCTCGAATAAAGTAAACTGTCTACCAGACTTGTGTACTATTCTAGTCATTATACAAATATATTATTTTGCTTACTACTAATTTTAAAGACCTTTTAACTTGAGGCAGGAGAAATAATAAGCAAAGTCTAAGAAACAAAATTAACTATATACAACAAAGCCCAATGTAAAGTTAGTCTTTTGGTTTACCTGGTATGTAGGAGTGATTTACAGGAAGGTAAGTGGTTTACAGGAAAAATTACTCCCTGCTAACAAGTTTTAGCACTGATAAGCACTTCCCTCAATTTGCTGAGAGTGGAAAAAAGCTACAAGGTTAAAGTAAAAATATTCCAGGAATGATAATTTTATTTAAATGCAATTCTTCACTGAACACATGCTTCACCAGAGTTTTTCTGTTGCTTAACTGAGAGTTATTGTTGTGGAATCCTTGACTGCCATCACTGCATCTGCCCCCGTCTTCAAATAAATATTTTAAAATAGTTCTAGTTATTTAATTAAAGTAGCCTACCTGTCAACTACAACCAGATATGCCCTATGAAATCCAAAATTCAGGAAGCTAACCTGACTTTTAAATAAACCTAGGTATTTCTAAATACTTTACTAAACTGCTGTAAATAAAAAAATTATGTAGCCATTAGCTAAAACTTTTAAATCAAAACTATTTTCATAGGTAAAAATCACTCAACTTCCCAAATAGCTATCAGCGCACAGAAATTTAAAGCAACTATTCTCTCCAGGCTGCGGTGTAAATGTATTTTATTAAAGTTTAAAAAATGATCTAGTTAACAGAGCAAACATTCTTTTTATGCCTATGTCTTCAAACCCAGCATTTTTCCATTTTCCTTTCTTTAAACACGTGCAGTCAGGTAAGGAAGAAAAATTAGGAAAATCTTGCCCTGGGATAATCTGACAGGTAGTAAAAACCACAGACAATGCTTGGAACGCAAGTTTTCAGTTCACCTTGAGATCCCACGCTTCTACTTTTTACAATATTCTTGTGTTAGGTACTTCACCCATTTCTTCTGAACGCTGGTTCACGGGGCAGTCAGCAGCCAGCTACATGTGTCCAAAACTGATTAATGGCATGCCATTACCCCAAGTAAGGGAGACACACCCTGTACAATGGCTCTGTGCCAGGAAGAGGGCAAAAGTTAAAAATAAAAAAATCCTGGCCGGCAGGGTTGGGATGAAAGCACTCCAGTGGTAAGGCAGCTCATGACTGCTGGATGTCTCTATATGAATGCATCACACGCTGACAGTGTTCTGGTAAAAAAGAAACCCTGCTAATGAGGACACCGGAAAGCAAGTAAAGCTTGGGTGCCACTCAAAGATGGGTACATTGATTAGAAAGAGGTGGCTCTGCACTCACTTTGACCTTTTTCATTGTGATCACATTTTTCTACTGCTAGCTATACCAGAAAACAAGCATGGTGTACATATAAATAAGAGCACTATCTCAAGGATGTGCTCATTTAAATTTAAACAACACCTACAAATTATTTGAGAAGTACAGGTAATGGTGTTTGCTTTCTAGCCAGTGCTGTCAAATGCAATTGCTTTTACTTCCCCCCCGCCATTTCTTCCACAGTGCAGAAAGAAAGATAAAACACGTTAGAGTTGAGCTGACAGCAGTTTCCTCACTATTAAAAAAGATGGATGTGTTTGTCAAATCAGGTAAGGGACTGGGATGCTCTTCAGGTGCAGAAAGGTACAGAAAGTCTCCACTAAGGAGGAGAGAAAAGATGAAGAGGCAAAGCTACCACAGGAATGGAGTGCGGATAGGCACAGGCAAGAGGAGCACAACAAACAAAAAAACAGAGACGGGGCAATATGGAAACGGTGCCAGGATGGGGGGAGGAAACCAGTAGTAACTGGGCCTGGCAAAGCAGCCAAGAGCAGAAAGAGGCAGAATGCAAAGATCCCCCAGTCCCATGACTTTTCTGCCGTCAGAAAGTAAACATGCCATCAGCTACAGAGCTGGACATGCACATAGCGGCTGAGAAGCCACAGTTCTCATCAACTCCAATCACTCAAACACAATAGGCCTGTCCGGTGAAGTTAAACTCCTCAGAACCCAGTGCTGGACCAAGCCACAGCTTGCTTTTGAAGAACTAATGCAAGCATGCACAGGTTGTGTTAAAGCAAAAGAACCCAAACAAACCCGAACAAAAAACAAACCCAAACAAAAAAACAACCAACCAAACCTCTTATTGGTCTGTTACCAACATGCATCACGTTGCAGCCATTCCCTGAGTCCTTATCAGATCATTTCAGATTTCAAAGCACCACAACTGCTTTTACATAGACAACTGTATTAGACTGTGGTATTATTTTAATGATTCTGTTTATTGGCTAATTATAACATTCTTATTTGGGTTGTAACATTATTTAACTTCAGGTTATCCAAATCAGAGCCTTTATTATAGTTCTCCAGTAATTTCAAACTGGATCCCTTCTGCAAGGGTAGCGTTAGTATATACTAATCACTAAAACATACAGAGAAGGATCTTATTCCCTTACCCCAAATTCTTCCTTTGCTCACTGAAACAAAGGAATATAGCAATATAAATTCAATGTCAAGAATAGAAATACAGTATCAACAGTGAGGCAAAAGGTATGTTCAGGAGATAAAGTGTAGATACCAATTAATTTAGCTACATTTTACTTCAAAGAGAAATATAGCAATTCTACATCCACTAATGTTATAGTTTCGATTATTATGGATGTCCAGTAACTGTTAGGGTCTAAATTTATACAGTAATTGAAAACAGGTTCAAAATGGGTCTCTCAGTAATCATGCAGCCTCTCCTCTGGGCCACTGCAGAATGACCTGATACTACACCACATCTCAGACATATTTCTCTCACCTGATCTTACCATTCCCAAAGTTGGGGGTTTTGCAACTTCCTCAGGCAAGCCTTTGCAGTGCTTGACTGCCTTTAAACATTTCAATTCTAAAGCCCGAAGTTAAAAGTGATTTGCAGTCAACATTCCCGTTTGTCATTTGGAAAATGAGAGACAAGAAGTAACTCAACGTTCTCAATATTTTACACCATGATGCCTTGCAAGCGATGTCTTGGTACAGTCAACTCATCATCTAACAGTCAGGGCCAGAATTCCCCCTGGCAGTCTAAGATACTCTCAGTAAATGGATACAGGTCTTGGGAAGCTCTCCCAGAGCACAGAAATCATGATTTACTATTAAAAAGGTTAAACCGCTTTCATTGGTTCGATCAATATCAACATTGCTTTCATCAATAAGTTCTATTAGGAGTGTTTTCTTGAAAGAAAAGAATAGTTCAGGCAATTGGATGATACAAGGTATTAACTAACTCCAGTCACCTCTGCTTGCTGATGAAGTTCCTAAAGATGACCGCTATGGATTTAGGAAGAGAATCTCATCCTTCTTACCTCTTTGAAGAAAGCAGCATTCCTCTGAATAGTGTTGTCTGCATAAGACTCCTGGATTTCTGGATAGAAAGTGCTGATCACATAGTCAAGCATCTGTATTCGAATATCATTTCGGTTAACGCTGGGACCCTTGCGTCCTGTGTATTCATCAGTAGGTTTAAAAATTTCAAAAGAACCAAATCTGTTTTAAAATAATAACAACATGTTTTAGTATTATCTGATACTACTAACTTCATTTGATACTACATGTAGCAAAAACATTTACTGTTCTTGCAATAACACCTCATCATCTCTTAACACCAATCCTTCAACTGACTGAGAAAAGAGACCTGCTAGATTCTGCCACTGAACCTAGCGAGGCTCAGTGACTCAATGCAAGGAAGCTTATACATCCACGGTGAACTACACTGACAGGTTGAGACCACAGCCAGTACCGAAGACCAGCTCATTAAAGTTTCTTACAACCACTTCTACAGAAAAATTCTTATCCTGAGTAAATATACAGGAATAGGACTTATTATAAATACTAGACTGTACATCAAGCATGTAAGATAGATTTTTCCATGTGTATATATACAGACACATGCACACATATGGACACATACATGCACATATTCCTTATGCCCCACCTTCCTCTAATATTCTGCTACCTTAGAAGAAGTAATGCAGCTTCCTGAAATTCCTAAAGTTTTGTGTTCGAGCAGAAACCTCGTACACTTCTCAGGCAGGGAAAGTACACCCAAACTTTGACAGTACTACATTAGAATAGCTTTGGAATTAAGGGCAGAGCTATAATCCACCACTACCAACATAAAAAAAAGCGTGTATTCTGTGCAGGCATAAACATGAAAAATCTCTTCTGAGGTGTGCAGAACTTAGTTCTTTCTACCAGGCTAGCATCCTCAGTGTTTATCTGTCTGTGTGCAAAGACACCAGCTCACTCCATCCACTGGACAAAAAAAGCAGCTTCCTACAGCCCAGCAAAAGAGTTCCAAGCCTCCAGAACAAGAAACATGCAAATGGTGCTGCTAAGGAAATACACTTAAAATGGTATTTTAAAAGACTGCTATGCTTTGTTTTAAAAGAATAAAAAACCCCAACAAAACAGGCTTCTACCTTATAAATGTAGAAGCTATTCTCAGAACAACTGTACACCTTTCCTTTTTTGGATTCCCATCATAAAATATGTCACGGATAACTTTTGAGTCAGATGTCACACATGTTCCAGCCCTCGTTGTTGGTATTCCCAGGTGAAACATAGCCTCGCTGCATAGGAACTCCCGTATGCTCGACCGCAGGACTTTCCGACCATCAGCTTGTCTGCAACAAGACGACATGGACAGTTTTCAGACGAGAAAAGCAGGAACTCCTGTCTCTTCCTTCGCAGTGGGGAAACAAAAGCCAAAAAGCGACCTGCTCTGTCCACAGTCACACAATACAGTAGTGGCAGATCTGAGAACAAAAGCTGGACCTTCAAAGTTCTCTTAAAGCTCAATTAGACGGACACAACACACTTGCAAGGAAGACCACAGATAGCAGAAGAAAATAAACCTTCCAGTTACACTTATCCCTCCTAATCATTAACTCTGTTGTTTTTATTGATGCAGTAGAGTCTTTCAAAAAATTAAAAGATTTTGGACAAGTATAGCTATTTTATTATGTAATAAGTCACTGGTTTCCTCTTAATAAAACGGCTCCTGTCAATCCTCTTGAAAAATAGTATTGTTTTGAATCTTTCTGGATAACTAATCTAGAAATGGGGTGTTAAATACAGGCATGCATGGCAGCTGTATTAAAAAATCCACAACTGAACAGACAGCAAAGTAGCTTATTTAATAGATATCAGGTACGCAGAATGGGCGCGGGTGGACCTCAGGCCGTGCTCCCAGCACATCATAAGCCACATGCAAGCAGGACAGCTGCCCAGGGCAGACCTACAACGCAACTGCTGTATCTGGGATTTCACTCTGATTTCCTTAACCTTCACAGACCTGAAGAAGGCCTTCAAGAGCACCACATGTGTGACACTATGGTGTCACCTAGCTGTGCACAGCTGGAACAGGAAATAAAGGAAATGCAAGTGGGAAAAATGACCTTAAAGATTTAAAGGGGTGCAGGCTAAACTGACTACAGCAGATACCCATCCCTTGCAGGGATTTGGTCAGTATCGCATTTTGGCGGCTTTTCCACCGTTCCTTCCCACGGCCAGGGAGGATGGAGGAAAGGCACCGCTGGCAGCAGGCAGAAGGACCAGCAGCACAAACCAACCAAACACCCGCATGTTAAATCCCATTTGCGTGGGCCATAGGAGAACACGGCAGCAAGCGGCCAGGTGGCTACCACGCACCGCTGTCCCCGCTTTCATCACGGCCTGCATCCTCCTAAAGTGGGAAAAAACCTCAGAGGAGGATAACCAGCAATAGAAGTAAGGAGGATTGATTGGAGATAATTGATAATTGAAGGAGATGCAATTACAGCCTTATTTTCCAGAGGAAAATTTTGCCCCCTTCTGGCGTGGCATTTAAGCATCATACATGCGGCAGCGAAGATAAAAACAAACAAAAAAACCCCAAACACAAAAACATGAGAGCTTAAGAGATGGCCTCTGCCTCGGGGAGGGGAGCGACCCTCGGCACAAACCAGCTGCAGGAGCGCCTCGCTAGGGCAGCGAAGCCCGTCCCCGGCCTCCCCCGCACGGCGAGCTCGCCACGCAGGGCGTTTTCGCGCGGGGGCACCGGGGTGCTGCTCCTCCAAAATCGAGCTTCACCGGGCTATTCGGCCCTCGCCGCGCTCCCCCCCGGGCGGACCGCCCCGCGGGGCCTTACCGGGAGAAGGGGGTGAGGCCGGCGCCCTTGAGCTGGATCTCCCAGCGCTCGCCCCGCGGGCCCAGCACCTCGCCCAGGTACATGGCGGCGCCGTCGCCCAGCTGCCCCGCGAAGCTGCCGAACTGGTGGCCGCAGTAGCAATGCGCCGCCGGCTGCGAGCCCGCCAGCAGCCGGTTCCCGCTGAAGTACAGCGCCGCCTCGGCCTCCGCCGCCTCCCGATCGGCCGCGGGCGCCTCCAGCCCGAGCAGCGCCAGCGCCGGCAGCGACATAGCCACCAGCCGCGGGTTCTGCAGCGGACTGGGCCGCACCCGGGAGAAGCAGGCGCCGGGCACGGCCCTCGGCCCGCCGTCCTCCGAGGCGTCCACCGGCAGCGACCGCAGCGCCAGGTTGTCGAAGCGCAGCGCGCTCAGCCAGCCCCCGCCGCCTGCCTGCGCACCGCCCTCGGGGCCGCCCGGCCGTGCCGGGAGAGCGGCGGGCTGCTGCATGGCAGCGCCCGGGGAACCGAGCCGGCCCAGGCCCGCCGCCGCCGGCAGCAACAGCAACGGGAAGCGACGGCCGCTGCGCAACGCCGCGGCCATCCGCCTGCCTGAGGGGCGGGGCAGCGGCACGGCGGAGCCCCACCCACGGGGAGCCCCGCCCACCACCCCGCGAAGGGGTGGGGACGTCGCCCCGCTGGGCGTGGCGGGGGGCGGTGCGCGGCGGGGCGTGTATAAAGAGCGGCGCGTGGCCGCGGCCCGCCTGGAGGCGCCGCGAGGGGCAGCTGGCGGGAGCAGCCACCAGGTCGTGGGGGGTGGGCGGCCGGGCGGGCGCGGAGCGAGGTGGGGGGCGGGCGCTTTGCCGGTGCGCTGGTGCCGCGTCCGTTAGTGGTCGGGCGGTCCGTTTGCCTCAGCTGCGCCTCGGGCGCTGGATCTGACTCGGGAGAGCCCACGGAGGAGGGGGGGGCGGCGCGACACGCGTGGGCTTGCCCGAGGCCATCCCGGTTCAGCGCTCGCCTGGGCTGGCCGGTGTTAAGATGTCCTGGCTAACGAGGGGAGGGAAATCGAAGGAGAAGGAGGAGCCGGAAAGCTCCCCGGGGCAGGAGGAGAGGGGTCTGTTGGTACAGGCTATGCTGGAGCACGGGGGAGACCCGTGGGACTGTAAGGTCGTGGCGCAGGACCCCACCCTGAAAGCTGCGGAAAGGCTCTGGCTGAATTACGTGTCTGTCTACCATCCTAAGGGGGACAAGAAGTGCTCAGCCCTGCAGTGGCTGCTCTTTGATTTGGCCCAGGCCTTGCAGGCGTTGCTGGAGGAGAAGGAGCAGTGTATCCAGAGCCTGCAAAGCCATCTGCAGGTGGCTCGCAATGAGGTCCTGGCGCTGAGGTGCGACAGCTCGCTGCTGAGCGAGCAGGCCGAGCAGCTGCGCCAGCTGAGGGAAGAGCTGAGGGCCGAGGTGGCTGAGAACGCCCACCTGAAGAGGCAAGCGCAGTGCTTGGGCACCCTGCTGTCCCTCGGGAAGGGTTTGGATCGGAGGAAGGTGGTGGCTCTCAGTAAGGCAGATGGGGATGGCTGGAGTTCGGAGCTGCAGGAAGAGTCGCCGGTGCCAGGAGCGGGTGCTGCAGGCACTAGGAAAGGAAAGCCGGTGGAGGGAGATAGAGGCAAGGGAACGGGGGATGCACCCAGGAAAGAGAAGGTTTGGAGGAAACAGAAGGAGGGATGGCCTGCGTGGGTAAACCGAATTTGGACTTTAGAGCAGTGCACTCCCTTTACGCACACGGCGGCAAAGCGGGTGGTGACCACCATCGGGCTGCCGTGGCCCAAGGTAGGGGCAATTATCAGAGCCCTGCCTGCTGATGAGATGTTGGGGGGGGAGATCTTAAGGCTGGTGATCAGAAATTTGGGAGAGTATGAGCCTCTCAAAGATAACATGGAGGGGGCACCCTGGAGAGATGTCCAGGAGGCATCAGCCTACGTGTATGGCAATGTCTTGCTCCGGGTATTAAAGCAAAGGGAGAAACCGGTGACCCCTGACTTTGACATCTTTGGAGTGAATGTGGAGCAGGGGGATGTGGGGGTGCTGGCTTGCCGTGCTCCCAAGCGGCACAAGGAGTTTTTCATCAGCCTGGGGTCTACTTTAATCGGCCGCCCCCTCAGTGAATGCATGGCTACCTTGGAGAACATGGGGACCCTGATGGGAGCTGAGGGGAAAGGGATGGCAAAGAAGGATGCAACGGGGGCAAAAGGGAGGAAATACATTCCTAGAGGGACAATTTGGAGATATTTAATAAACGAGGGGGTGAATGAAGGAGAGCTAGATAGTCAGCCCACAGGAGTTTTACTTGCCAAAATGAAGAAAATCCTTCACGAGAAGGGGATGAAGGAAGAGGAGGTCTGGGAAAAACTGAAGCAGATGAATCCATCGTCTTCTCCCCCTATTCCCAAGAGAAAACTATACCCACCTTTAGGGGACCTTAAAGATTAAGAGTCCTAACCCCTGGTGTCAGTGGGATTAACCTCCACCACACTGACTGGGTATGCAGGGGGAAGGGTCTGCATGGAGGGAGGATGTCTGCTGAAGGGGGGGTGGGAAGTTACTTTCTTAATTGCTATGGGATCAGAGACAACATTATTGGATTTTCAGGGTCCTCCACTCCTGGCTAAATCTGTCTGGATCTTGGGAGTTGGATGGGGAAAAAGGAGGGAGAAATGGGTAGAAGCCCAGTTGTAGATAGGGGAAGATAATTCTGGTACAAGAGGGGGTAAGTGTAGCAAACAATTTAGGAATTAATTTGCTGTCTCAATTCAAGGTAGATCTGTCCAAGGGAAAACTGAGGCAGCAGCGCAACACAAAGTGAAGCGATCGCAGGAGTGCCTGTCAGTGAAGTGCTGGCCTAAAAGTAAAACAGAAACAGAGTGAAGAATATGAGGTGGTTCCAGCTGGAGACCCCCTTTTCACGTTGTGGTACCCATATAGTACCAAAGCACAGAAGAGTCATGAGGAGGCTCACATGGTACTACAAAGGCTGAGTTTAAAATCCCTATTTTCACAGTCTCTGTGGAAGTCCAGAGGTGTGGAGTATGTGGATGGTGGAAACCCCTTGCAATTAATTGTAAATCCATGTTGATTTTTGCCTTTGACCCCTGGGAATGGGCACCACTTGAACAGTGGCAAACTGATTACATGGGCCCCTTCAAGAGGTTGAAGGAGAGTTTGTATTGGTTTGTGTTTTTCGCCATTGATAGAACAGCAAGATGGACAGAGGCAATGGCAGCATGAGGCAACTGCTAACACCATGGTTTGGTGTCTACATATTGATGCATGTGGTCCTCCAACCTTAACTGGTTCAGATAAAGGAAACCACTTGACAGATGCACCAGTCTAGATGTTCCTGGAAGGAGTAGGGGTGCATCACTTAACTCACACTTCCTACTATCCAGAGTCCTCCAGGGTGGTGGAATGAGCTAATAGATCCATCAAGGTGAGACGGAAGTTAATTGCTGAAGAAGGACGGAGCTGGGATGAAGTTTGTGTGCTGGGCCACGGGAGCAAAGAGCTCACCAGGTACCTTGCCAGGTACAGCCTTACAAGCTGGTGTGTGGCCCTGCCCCCACAGACAGACATCCTCTGTGGGGATGCCAGCCATGTGCCTTCTGTACTGATTGAATCCTGGAGCAGGGTTCAATCAGCAGGGAGCATGGGCCTGTACCAGTCTCCAGAGTCACACAGCTCAGGAGCAGCATGCCAATATAAAGTAACATGAAAATCAACCCCTGCTGGGGAATGTGGTCTTAACCACACCCCAGGTACAAAGGGGAAGACCCAGAGAAAATTTAGGGCTGAATGTGCCTCATGGGTTGGGAAACACAGAACTAGTTTGAAACAAAGAATGTGGGGGGCTCATGGGTAGATAAGGACCCACTTCTAGCAAATCAAAGAGTGTTTCTAACTAATGTGTGAGTAAGATTGGTTTTCAGGATCAAATGTGGCTGTGGGATCGATCACAGATGTGGACCAAAGAGAGCCTCACCAAGAACCATCTTCAAGGTGCCATATATGTCGTATGGTATGGAATATCCCTTTGGTCAGCTGGGGTCTTCTGTCCCAGCTGTGTCCTCTCTCACCTTGTGCAGCCCCAGCCTCCTTGCTGGTGGGGTGGTGTGAGAAGCAGAAAAGGCCTTGACTCTGCGCAAGTTCTGCTCAGCAATAATGAAGACATCCTTGTGTTATCAACACTGTTTTCATTACAAATCCGAAACACAGCCCCATACCAGCTACTGTGAAGACAAAACCAGCATATCATTGTGTTAAGACAGCATCAGGAATATTTTTAAAGCATTGGAGGTCCTATTCAGTGTGTTCTGCTGGCTTCTAGGTGTAACAGCGGTAGTTTGGATGTGGAATGTCACTGCTGTTAATTGTATTTCTTTCAGGAAAGGTGTTAAAGGAATTTGAATATGAGACCTGGAGATGATGGGGGTGACCTCAGATGTTTGGTTTCCCAGTAATAAGCATTTGTTAATAGTCCTTCCAGAATTAACTGACTTCACCTGTATGAGCATGGACTGGACAAAAAGATGGAACTAATAAAATAGATACTCAGCTTGGATCCCAATATGAGACAGCAGCAGAAGTTGCACAGGATACAAATGGTGCCTTTGCAACCTGTGTAATAATAAGGGAATGCAGTTGTAGCACCTGATGTGCTCTTGATCTGCACCATCTAAACAATTTACTTTTGGCCACTGAGCATATCCAAAACCAAAAACACACCATCCATGAACACTGTGTCATGGTTTAGCCCCAGCCGGCCACTAAGCACCACACAGCCGCTCGCTCACTCCCCCTTCCACAGTGGGGAGAGAATTAGGAAAAACCTCGTGGGTTGAGATAAACATGGTTTAATAGGACAGAAAGAAAGAAGGAAACAACAATGATAATACCAACAAAGGAATGTACAAGAACAAGTGATGCCCAGTACAGCAATTGCTCACCACCCAGTGATCGACAGCCCGTCCCCGAGCAGTGATTTCTGCCCCCCGGCCAACTCCAGTTTATGTACTGGGCATGACGTCGGATGGTAGGGAATATCTCTTTGGCCAGTCTGGGTCAGCTGTCCCGGCTGTGTCCCCTCCCAGCTCCCCGTGCACCCCCAGCCTGCTCGCTGGCAGGCCAGCACAAGGAGCTGGACTGTCCTTGACTGCTCAGCAACAACCCAAAACATCAGCACATTATCAACAGTTCCTCATCCCAAATCCAAAACTCAGTCTCACACTAGCTTCTGTGAGGAAAACCAGCTCTATCCTGGCTGAAACCAGGACAACTGTAGGACAGTAGCCATATTAGCCCTGTAAGATGGAGAAAGAGATGGAGAATTGATGTCTGAGGCATGAACTATCCTAGAATGCAACTGGAGTGTGACCCCTATGTATGTGGGTTGTGCCTCTCTTATGATTGTGGAGATACTCAAAAGCTGTCCAGAGGCAGTCCTGGGCAACTGGCTGTAGGTGACTCTGCTTGAGCAGGGAGTTGGACCAGACGATCTCAAGAGGTCCCATCCAACTTCAACCATTCTGTGATTCATTCTATGAAAATGGCAGCAATTTTGAATCCTATACAAGGTAAAGGGGTAACAAACTTCAGACTGTTGTTTGATGCAACAGCAATGGTAACTACCTGGGATAACCAAATGTGGCAGGTGGTAAAATTGACTGCCAAGTTAAACAAAACCAACAGACTTTAAGGGATTAAATTCACTAATATCTCTTGCTATTTTGTCTGTATTTATATTTTATAAATATATGATATATAGACATATATATGTCTGTATGTATGTTTTTGTAGCAAAAATCTCTTTGCTGTCTTGTGCTTTTTTCAGTTGGATTAGCTCTGTTCTCATGGGTAGTACAACAAAGAGATCCCATATTGCAAAGGAAGTTTCACCAACTGCTGTTGCAAATGGACAACAAAATGAAATGGATGGACTAGTTCTGCACAGTTGGTTGTGGACTGCAGGAGGATGTTGTTGCACATCAGTGGAGCAAGTCAGCATGGGAATGCCGGTGGTCGTTGGTAGCAGTGCAGGCTATGTATGTGTCGCCTCACCTGTAATGGGACGATAACATGACCTCTGTGGCTCCAGGAGAAGATCGCGTACATTCATTTGCCTGTTCTTAAAAGCAGGGTTTTGTTCCAGACTGAGAAACTAATGATGTCTGTCTGTGAGCTGAGGCGCCTCACTGGGATCAGGTGTTCAGACAACATGACAGCATACAGAGGGAGCCAGGAGACCAAAGAGCAGACAAGTTGCAAGCCTGAGGACCACCTTGGCAAGTAAGGAACTGTTGGAACTGAAATTGTGAACTGTACATCGCTGGTATGACATGTCCACAGGTTGGATTCAAAAAGCTACTGCTATGCAGCACTTAATGCACTTAATCTTTTACTTATTATTAGTTACGATAGAAGCCATGTTGTTCTTTATCTTTCTATATATGCTTTGCTTGTTCCAAAAGGAGAGAATGTGCTCACATGCCCGGTTGAACATCTTGCATGCATTGCTAGCCTGACAGTTGTGGTGGCTTCCAGCCAGAAGGGATTGAGTTTATGAGCAGCCAGAGTGGTCTGAATGTCCTTGGAGGAGGTCAGGCAGACCAGGGAGTGGCTTGTGAACAAGAGGTCCTGCTGGAGCACAGAGCCCCACAGAGCCAAGGCCCCAGCACAGCTGGCAGAAGGGTCACAAAAAAGTGCCTCTGCTGCTGCTCTCTGGTATGTAAACTGCCAGATAAGTCCTGCTAGCACTTGGTCAGCTTGCACAGGGATCAAGGCTAACATGGAATAGTTGTGTCTAGTAATTGCAGGAGTAAACTAAACCCATGGACAACCATGGGGGAGTCATGGGGAGCCAGGGTGCTTGCAGTGGGTATCCCTGCCAGTAACTGCGTCAGGCTGCGGCTGCCTGGGTAATGGCATCAGAAATACCACAGTTAGGTATGGCTGTAGCAAAACCAGGACCAATGGGGAGGAGGTAATTGGAGGCAGGTTGTTTATTTGGGAGGGATTTGGGTGGAGGAATGGAGGTGGCAAGAAGGTGAGCCTCAATGCTGAAGAATGAGGTATGAAGCTCACTGAAAAAGACCAGAGGGCTCCTGCTGACGGCAGGGGTGTAGATGCCTACAGCCAGTAGCAGTGTTGACCCACAGACTCAAGCCCTGGAAGGCTGCAGGGCATCGCCTGGGATAACGCACTGGACTTGCTCCATCAGGTCTCTGGCTGTACATCGTGACATGGGGGATGAAGCTGCACCTTGGGACTTGCAGAACTGTCATTGAGGGTTGGCCATGCATGAGACTCATTAGATCTGGGATCGAGAGCTTGTATCTTCATAGCTGTGCCTTATGGTTTGCATAAATATGTAACTTGATCAGTAGTATGGTACTTAGGTTATTGATTGTTGTTCTCTTTTGCTGGTTTCCTCATAGTGTGTTCACCAGTCAATAAACAGTGTACCTCGGTTAAGTCTTGGGTAACTGGTCTCAAGAGGGGAGCTGCTCCTTTGCACCGTCCCAGAGCTGCCTGCCCCAAGCCTCCCTCTGACAGGCCTGGGCATCCCAGAGAGCATGTGTAGGACAAGCACCATGACTGGCCTGCCTCCTGTGCACAGGGAGGTAGAAATCCAGTATGTAGTGTCCAGGCAGAAAGTGCTGATAGCTGTGGTGAACCATCAAGTCTACTGTGGGTTCTCCAAGTCCTCTCACTCTGCCCCACATTAGAGAGTGGCACCAAGAGCCTGCCAGGGCAGTCTCGGTAGATGCGGTTTTGGGTTTTTGCTTTAGAAGAGCAGCAGTCCCTCAGTGTGAGAAACAAAAAAATGTTCAACTTTTAGAAGAATTGAATAATAAGTTGGGCCTTACATGAGGAGCAAACTAAGTCAATCCTTGAAACACTACAACTGAAGCCATCCACACTGATTTCAAATTGGTTTAAAACGATGATTCTTACCAAAGAGTAAAATGAAGGTGTAATAATGAAGTTCTTCTCTAGCAATGTAATTCTGTACTTTCCATAAAGTACCCTAGAAGCAACATAATCATGCATTTTGGCAGACATTTCATTTTTTAAGTGTAAGTTAATATGTTATTGCTGATTCATCAAGAATCTGCCTCTTAAGCATCAATACAATCACAAGAAGAAGAAAGAAATGGGCGAATACTCCAAGTCAGTAATTAATCTGGATGCTCTGGTTTTGTGTCATTTCAGTTAATACCAGGTACCACATCGGTGAGTCAAAACCAAACCTCTCCAAGGTATGCACACTTACTGCCTTCTCTGAAGAATAGCCTCAGGGTCCAGTAGACACGCCCACTTAAAACCAGACATACCAGGTAAACCATCTGCAGTCAGTAGATGGCACTAAATCATTACCATAACTCTCATTTTCCAGCTAAATCAGAAAGCAAAAAACCCCACAACACTGGGTCTCAGCTCCAAGGAACTTGGGCTGTAATTGCAAGGCAAGAGACAACACAGGCATGGAAGCAGGGAGGGAGATGCAGGGAGGTGGAGAGAGAAGATGCTCATGGGCAGGTGGTGCACACCTAGAAACCTCTTGCTCTCGCTCAAAGGTAAAGCACTGAGTGGTCCTGCCAGGCTTGGCCACACACAATTGTACAGGGACCATACAAATACTCCTGCTGGCCCCGAGGATGGCAGGCATGCAGTTCAGTGGCTGCAGAGACACAGCATGTTGATAACCACCACACTCTAATCAATCAAAATGTCACTCAAGTACTTTGCCTAGTTTGAGAATCATCTCTGTAGCCAAAAGCAGGGATATTTTAGCACTGAAAGAATTGTCACTTAGCTGGGAGGAGACACAACCTACTGAACCTGAAAGAAGCATATAACAGTTTTGTGGGTTTTTTTTTAAATCTGATTAAGTCTCACTCCACTTTCCCTCATGCATCAGTCTTGATGCATCAGCACCAAGTACCCTAGATGAGGCACTGTGAAAGCAGCAGCATGCATCTTTTCCTCCACTCAGTAAACCACCACCACTCGAGCTCCCCTGTGCAGCACTAAATGAACCAACAGACACAACATCAGACAAGCAAAAGTGAGTGTTTCCTTTCTGCAAATACTTAAAAAAATCCCAAGTCTTACAATAAAAGTCAGTCTCAAAACACTCAAGTCTAAAATTAAAGTTTATTTAAGTTTAGAAAGAAACAGGAAAATAAGTACATGAGTATCTTAAGAGTTACACAAGTGACAGTGTGGTGTTTCTTTTCCATGCGTAGTTCCCACTACTGCTTGGCACTTTTAGATAACTGGATGTGTTTCTCAGTGCCTTTTAGATGTTTTACAATACACACACCCCCCCAAAAAAACAGCTTCCAGTGGAAATCCAGGCAATATTAATCCACCTCAGAAATAAATTTTTTAATTTGGTTCAATATTCAGTATAGAAAAGACATATCATAAACATGACCTAGGCCAGCAGTATGCATGTAAACACAGAGCAATACCATCCCAAAGCAGGCAGCTGCCTTCCCTGCACACATGTGCGCAAACTGAGCCTGCCCAACAGAGCAGCGCTCCATAGCTCACATGCTCTGCAGCATGTCACCTGCCAGCCCCCTGGACAGCATAAAACTACAGCCTTTGGAATTTTTTTCTTCCACCTACATGGCTTACCCAGCACTTCTCTGCAGACACAGCTCCACATGCAGCTGAAAGGAACTTTGCCTGATCAAGAACAGGACTGCACTTCACACACGTACAGTCAAAATGTATGGACCACTGATAGACAAAGTGTATCATCAGCAGACCATTCAGCTGGTACATTAGCTGTATGGAATACAGCTTATCATCTATACTCGCTTTCGGTATGAATACAGGGTCTTTTTATTAATGGCTTTTTTTAAAAAAATGGTCATATTGGTTTACCTGGCTCAAATTTGAAAGATTAAACCCTTTCTGCCACTAATCCAACATCTTTTCTACTTAAAGGGCCTTTAATTCCCATGCAGAGGGCAGCACTTCAAGCCCAAGTGACTGCCTGATGTCAGGCCAGGGTTTGAGCGCTTTGCTGGACTGGGACTAAGGCCATCAGCTCCTTGCACCACTGAGCACTGCTGAGACACTGAAAGAAAAGCAACAACGAGAAGTCCACTCACCATGCCCAACTCTGGACTCTGAATTCAGGTACTGACATGAGGAAGTCAGTCTCTCTGCATGTTCAGTAGGGCAGGGAAACTCATCCTTTCCTCTCCTAACCGACTACACATACGGTAGGTAGAGAAACTAGTTTCCCTACTTCAGCATTACACTCAGATGCCCCTCAGTATTTACTCCAACTTTTATTCAGAAAAATGTGTTAGATGGTGAAATTATCGTGCACTATATCTAGCTAACCAGTGTTTGTTCTCACTAAAAATACTGATTAATAAGGAAAATAAATGCCTTCAACAGAAATGGTGGTTAAAATATTTTATTTTTTATATCATAGAACATACTGCTGTTTACTTAAATCACTTTAAAGGCACACATTGTTAAAAATACTTCAAATTTACATCACATGTACAAATGCATAGAACAGATGTACATGTCACCAAAAAAATACAATATGGCTTCATAAGGTTGAGGCGGGGCTGGGACAATTCAACATATATTTAAATTTTACAGGATGCTGTTAACACTGAAAGGACTGACTACAACAGAAAAGAATGGACCTAAAACACTGATTATGTTATATAAACAGTACATTGAATATACAACATTGAGCATTCAGGTATGGATTTAGAGGATTGTTAGTTCTGCAAATTCATCAGGCTTTCCAGTGCCACTGAGTAAACAGTGCATGTGTATGTTCTGCCAGTTTGCAAGAGTGGGAAGATAAATTGCAAATTCTCCATCCACAAATAGGCTCCTTGAAGAATCTGCTGATATGCTTTGTGAAAAAAAAAGTCAAATAATAGACTTAAGGTATTAACTGGAGAGAATAACTGAAAAATGAATGGACAACTCGCATGGTAATCACTTCTGGCTAGAAAGCATAAAACATTAAGTCTGCAAAGAATGCTCCATGACAATCATTTAGCATTAGTCCCACCCAAGTTTAAGGCTCATATCTAAAATTTACCTTAGATTTGTTTTCCTTTGTGTAAAATTACCTGAGCACAGATATCAAAGATCTACAGAGCTTTTAAAATATCTGCAGATACCTTAAAAATCTGTAGATAACAAAGCAAAATGTCAATATACTGAATTCTACCAGCTAAAAATTTTCAAAAAACAACCGATAAAATATTTTGGTATGTCAATAAAGCCAGGAGAAGAATGAGCTTAAGCTTTTGCTTTCATCTTTTAAAAACGTACATAAAATATAATAGAATTATTCAAATAGGACTGCTTAATTGTGAACAATACATTAAACCTTTACAAAAAAAAAATTAGGAATCAAAATTTAGGCAGTCACTCTAGTCTTTTATAAATTGTTTACAAATGCTGCTTTTCCTCTTGCTAGAGATGGCTGGTGGTTTCTTAAGCACTGATAGATGGAAAATCAAAGGACCTGCCTCCACTGTATTCTGTATTATCATTTATACTTTGTGTCCAAGAAGTGTGAATTGCTGCCATTCTCATTTGCTAAGGTTTATTCCCTGCACAAATGTAAGGCCCAGATCCAGAAAAGCACCTAGCATCGTCTTAAGAGCTCTGAAGGATCAGGTTAGATTTAATAGGTTTAACGACAAACATGCACTTAAATGATTTGCTGCACTGGGACTCATAACATTTCCAAAGTGCACAGCAGAAAAGCATCAGGTTGCACGGACAGACCAGCTCCCAGCAAAGTCAGTGCCATCAGAGAGGAGCATTAGACCCTTAATTTCATTTAAAAAGCATGAAAAAGACAACACTGCACAGAAGATACATGTACGTACTTTCAGCAAACAATACAGCATGGGACAACTTCCAACACAAGGCTTTGGAAATATACCCTACTGAAAGGAGTTTGTTGATTTTATTAAACGAACAAAGAAACACAAAACACAACATCATCTTCTCCTCCTCCTGCCTCACTCACTGGTTCCTGTCTTTCATTCCCAAAAGAAATTAATACAGATAAAAACTTCACTTTAAGCAATGAGCAACTGTATGTGAGCCTGAGGAGCAAATGGGACTCTTCCATTCAAATACATCAGGTTAGAACTCTGATATGCCAGTTACAGTAATTTGTATTTTTGAACTGGGACTAGCTGATTGTAGAGGGCACTTTACAGTCATTGACAATTCTGTATAAAGGGTACTGAAAAATTCCTATGAAATAGGATTAAAATAACCCAAAGAAATAGATCAATGATGGATGGCTGCCCTGGATAATCAAGAAAGAAAATCACAGCAGTTTCAAGTACCCATAATCTTATGTATAAATAGCAGGTAACCCAAAATGCTACAGCTAGTTTGAAAAACTAAATTGAACACTGCTTTTCTATTAAATAGATTAAAATATTCATCCACTGAGAAATTACATTGATAAATAAAATATTTTCATGTATAAAAAAAATGAGGGGCAGGTACTATCAATTCTAGACTTCTTGTCCCAATAATGAAAGGTCCGAGAAACAAAAGTAAATTGTACAGTAGTTCTCTTAAATTTACAATACTGAATCCAGCAGGATTTGGCTAAATAATACAGTTTAAATAAGCTAATCTAAAGGAACAGAGTGTCCTGTAAACATCCGACACAAACCACATTGCATTCTGATGGCGTGGCTATACCTTCTTTATGCAGGAGAAAGAAAATTCAACTGGTGGTGGTAACAAGGGATGCAATCTAAAGGCAACGTTCCTGTTTTTCAGTAAGGCTTGTAAAAAAATTTGAGCAGTGTACGTATGACAGCCTGTACAATTCTGGAATTTTTGGAAAGCTCTTAAGTTTAAAAAAGCCTAAATGTTTTAAGTATAAAACACACATTGAGAAGATGTCCTTCTAAATTATGTGTAAAAGTGTCTGGCACCAGAAACGACCACTAGGTATTATTATACCTAAGGAAAAAAAGCAAAGAATCACTCAAGACAAGTGTCCCTGAACTTCGGAGCAGATGCAGCCAATTAGGTTACTTTGTGTTGTTCTGTTCCTCTGGAAAAGAAGTCATGAACATACACTCTTTAAGCTGTCTCTACTACATCATCAATAATATATATTATATATACAGTATGCATATATATAATATATATATGTGTGTACATATTTCTTTTACCTCAGTCTGGAATCATGTGGTTTCATGCAACACACTTACCAGGAATCAAACCTATTCATTAGATCATAGCTGGTGTAACTTCAGTATCAAATCTTTTATTATACAGCGATTCAGCTTTGCTCAGCATCAATCATCTCTGACTAGAATCCCCGCTCTTCTTTCAGTCCAGTTCACATTTGTTGCCTCTATCACCCTTTTTCAGCCACCTTCTTCACATAGTGCCTCCACTCGATGTTCAATGCTGAGACCTTATTTCTGTTAGCTTCTGAAGATAGCTCTGTGCTGCTGGCATCGAGAGAATAAACTGAACTGTCCTTTGACCTATTCGGTAGCAGCCATATCCCATCAGTCCAAAAACTGTTGCTTTTATAACAAATTTGAAAATCTTACTTGAAGCTGATGGAGGAGGCACACTGAACCAAAAGATATAAAACAATGTTAACACCTGCATAGCTGGAAAGAACAGGCATTTTCCAATGAAAACCAGGATCTTTTCTCCCCTTCCCCCTTATAGTGGCAGGAGACTTTCAGGTAACAGATATGTCATGAACAAACAACATGTTCTTTCATATTCGAGGGCTATATCCAAATTAAACAGTAAAAACAACACGTGGAAAAACCTTTATTATTATTATTTATGTATGATGCCACTCTTAATGGCTATGGACCTTGACTTGCTCATCACTATCAAAATAACTAAGACAATATCAAGACTTCTTGAAGAACACTAGAAGTTAATATTGTTTGTCAAACTGTTTATAGTATTATTATGCATATCTCTGCACAGAGACCAAAGTCAGAAGAAACACAGGACAAGAACCATACAGTCAACTCACTATCATGCAGGGTAACTGAGGAAAACGGAGCTTGGATATTCTGAATAACACCTGCCAGGTGCTGGTCAGGTTTGTGTGGCCAGAAGGGAGCAGTCAGGAGCCAGGCTGGCCCCCGCACAGCAAAGCGTACCCCTGGACGCCAGGGCAGCCCAGCTGCAGCTCCCAGCATGAGCACGTGGAGGCCAAGCCTCCGCAGCACTCCTGGCCTGTGGAGCTCCACAGAGGACAGCGCAGACAAACCAGAGAGGCTTTGCATGAAGCTGCCTGCAGTCTGGCAGGGATTGCTGGCTTTGAGATCTTCACAGAGCCACCTGGAAGTCTCTGCACTGGCCACCTGGAACCAGGAGGACAGAGGACAACAGGCACACCAGGTCTGTCCCTGCCTTCAAGCAGTCTTATTAGCTTAGTGTATGAAGCAAGCAGTTAATATCACTTTCAAAATAAAGCTGGTTTTGAAAGCACAGCCCCGTGCACATATAGCCCTGCACCTTCACTAACAGGCTCTGCAGTAGCTCAGCTGGCTCTGCACCCACAGCATGCCTACACTGCATACCCCAATAATCCCCTCACAGGGGACAAAGAGGTCTCTGCATATCCTTTCAAAGCCACGTTTTAATTTATTCAAGAGATTGATTATACATCTCCCTCATTATCTCTTCTGAATACATTAGAAATTAGAAAATGTTTCTAATGTATTCAGAAGCAATCAGTTACAGTAATACAAAAACATTATGGGCACACTCAGGCCAGGTTAGATGCACTGAGATTAGGATACAACTAGACTGAGTTTAGATCCATGTGCTCAAACTAGGGTGAAGTTATTACAGGTAAGATTTTGCATATTAAAGGAATATACAGAAGAGTTTTAAAAAAGCATACGCATTGAACAAAGGATGGGGTAAGGGCATCCCTTTACACCTTCAAACATGCTTCCCTATCTATTCTTTCTCAATTCCAGTCTTAATTACAGTGTATTGAACCTTTGTTGCCTGAAGAATCACAGAATCCCTCAGTGCAATTTAAAATAATCCACTCATAATAATCTGAAGCAAATAGTAAGGTCTGCTCAGAGTCAGGTTCAATGCATGAATTTAAAAGTTCTGAGAAACGTGTATGTTTCTATCCAGATGATTTCCAACATCATTTTGCAACTTGCAAAACCTAACTGAATACCTGTAAAAACAAGTCTAAAAAACTTTTCACTTTAGAGAGGTGACAATCACTAACACACACAAACTCCCACATAACTCTGTTCTGCAACTGCAGTGCAACAGCATGAGGAGTAAACAAGTTTAACGAGAAAGGAGTCTCAAATGTAGTAATCTTATGAATGTCATTTGCTTCATATTATTTTAGAAAGTCAAGTTAATGAAATATTAATGTCTTATGAAAGATAGTGGTAACCATCCCACTTAGTCATGGCACTGGCACAGTAAAGACAATCAAATCAAAGAGCCTAAACTTTGATGAAAAACACCCTCTATGTAAACCTGAGGACAGGTAGTCAGGCTTTCAGCTATGCAGTGCTGTAATGTCAATGATGCAACTATCATCAACCACACGATTACATGGATTTGGGCAATGTCATTTCACAGGTTATTTATAAGAGTGCAGAGGAACATGGATATCTAGTTTGTGACTCCAGGCAAGGCTTAGCCTTGAAAAAGACTTATAAATGGCTAGACACAGCTTCTGTATGTTGCATTCTTGGATCCAGCCATGAAAAATCTCTCTCAATCATATTTTAGATGCCTAAATACACCATTTAGGTGGGACACAGTCTTTTCTGTTTTTCAGAGCCTCTGAAGAGATGGGTGAGGTGCTTACATATACACTGTAATTGGATGCGATAAGATAAAGTACCAATATTTGAAAGGCTCTATTATCCTAAACCACCACAGACCAGTACTACCAGGTCATACTATAATCCCTCCTACATTTCTGAAGTCCTGACCTTTGTGGCTTTATAGGCTACACATAGTCTGAACATTTTGGTTCTTCAATTCCTTCTTTTACAAGGCACTTACCTCTATTTTAGTAGGTACTTTGGAGTGAGAGTTCACCAGTTACATGGCTTAAATCAGCCCATATTTAGGTATACACCTTAAAACATGTTATTACTTATATATATACAGTTAAAGATAGGCTATGAGCAACTACAATAGTAATCTTGCCAGAGCCAGCAGTGTGCTAACACAACAAAAAACTTTGAATCCAACAGTTTATATTTACCTAAGCTAGACTGGAAATCTGTTTTTGTTTTCACCATCTTCTGCAGACCTCATTTGAATTCTCATTTTAAAAGCCTTAAACGTGGATCAACAAATTTTCTTTCTAGACAAGGGCATCTTCTCTTCTCTACTTCCCTTGATATCCAACTATTGCACTGCACAGCAAGTCAGTAAGCTGACAGGGCAGTGATGACAGTGCTGGTATGTCTTCAAGCTGTGACAAACAACCCAAAACACCCAAACCATGCAATTATTGATGTCTTTTAGCAGGAGAAGCTGTTATGTCAACACATAGGAAAGGACGACTTACCTCATTATTTCCTGGATGTTTAAGTCAGAGTTCCAGTTCTTTTCAATTCCAGGTACATGACCCATCCCAACAACACCAACTACAACAGCTGGGATATATTTTCTAGGTTCAGCTGAGAAACAGAGATGGAAACAAAGGGACACATCAGTAAAAGAACTAATTTCAAGCTATAAATAGTGTGAGATTACAAAATAGAATTTTCCAAGACGTACGGATTCTTACAAAACTCTATTACATACTAGAAGTTAACACTCGTCTCACCTACTGCTGCTTATGTTGAAAATATGAAAAAAAAAAAAGTCAGCACAGCTTCTGGATTTTCAGGAAACGTTTGTTACAGTAAACAGACCTAGTCAGGGCTCATACTCCAGCCTCAGGGTGAGAGGCTCAGCAGATGCAAGCTAAACTAATGTTTCCCTGTGTGGATCATGTTTCTTTACTGCTTATCAGGAACAATCCTGGTCTTCGCTGTCTCCTGAGCTGAGCAGAGAGCTTTCTCCACCACTTTGGACAGTGACAGCCAGCACATATCCAAACTGTGACCAGACCTGGGCTAACAAGTAGAATGAATGATCTGGAGAACAGCACTTGAGACCAACTACTGTTACAGACCTGGCCTCAGCAAAACCCGTTCCCATTCACATGCAGCAGCTAGCCAGTCACCATGAGACCGCTGCAACATGCACCAGCTCTCACCCTCACCTCCCATCTACCACCCAAATTCCACAACACCCAATGGAAGTTAAAATATTGTTCCTCTCCCCCACTGAAAAAATGGCACCATGCCATGATAAAAATAATTCACAGAAAATTTTCTAAGTAATAGTAATCAGGCTGCTTCCTATGGGAAATTTATACATAAATATAATACATAAATATAAAATGTGAGTTCCACTGTCTTGCTTTAAATATCCACCCTTGATTTTTCCAGGAATATGTAGAAAAAATTGAAAAGCAACCCCCCTGCAATGAAACAGAACTGTATTGAAAACACTGGAACTATTATACACATTTTCAGAATTGTTTTTTTGGACTTGCCTTTTCTCAGCCTATTCTAGGGTTGCTCTAAATCAAAGCTGCAATTACAACAGCGACAGCGCACAGCACCTCAGCAGAATGGGCTGTCCACAGCACAGCACATCCGCCCCAGTCTCCACCCATCCGTTCCTGTCTGCTTCTGGGCACGATTCAAAGATGACACCAGTAATGTTTAAAGCCCTGCCTGAAACTTAGTTCTGGAATAAACTTTTATCCCTCTCCAAGTATTTTTGTGTAGAATAAAGATAGAATGAAAAAATAAATGTGAAAGTTTCATTTGCAAGCTCTTTGGAATAGTTCAGCCAGGCAAATAGTCAGAAGGTGGCTAGGAAACAAATCAGACCAAAAGTAGATTTCAGTCCTACAAACAGTGTCCAGGAATTTCCCCATACCATGTCCCTACAATAGCAGATGATTTGGACAATGGTGATGATGCCCTATTTCTGCTCATTTGAATTGCGTGGTTTTGTATTTTACTATCAATCTTGAGTATATCATTTGCCTCTTTTTTCTTTTTGCCTCTCATGAGTATGAATGCATAGAACAGATTGTATGTATAAAATATAAATGCACAGCCTCTAAACAAAACTGTGTCTGGCATTGTCTCTGGCTAACTAAGAGACTGAGACACATGACTTATCAGTCATTCATTCTTGTCTTTTATGCTCCCTTCCACTTTCATAGGCATTCACTAAACCAGTGATCCAGAGACTGAGTTTTTTTTAAGAAGGTAAATTTAAGTGGGGGCAGGAGGAAGGGCAGGGGAATTGATAAACAATTCCTCTTGTGGCTCATGACCCAGCCAGGACCAACAATAAAACTAAATTTTCAGCCTGCTCTTTGGTCCAAGTAACTGAATGCATCTGTGCCTCTTTCAGCCGTATCAACTTGGGCTAACAGGAAATACTGTGTGTTTGGACAAACTTTATGAAGGCAGCATTCTGATAATATTCAGCAAGAGCGATACAAGACCACAAGTGCAATCCCCTGGCTCTTTTTTCAACCACAAGACAGTGCCAGAGGCATTGTGATTACAGTGATTACAAAGAGCATCTTACAATAGCAAATAAGAGGCAACCCATACCTCAGTATGCCTATATATAAGGAAAGGCATGCAGACCACATACAGCAGCAAAGTACTTCCAAAGGCTAGAGAAATGCAATTATTCTGTATGCCTACACCTTGCTGAAACATGCAGAGTAAGACCTGTTTCAAGCAAGAAATGTGTTCCTGAGAAGCTAGTGATGACAATGAATTTGGTGAGGTAACAATGTGGAAGTGAGATAGGCAACATAAGTCTAGACTGTCCTGTGCTGTGCTGTAATACCAGATGCCTGCCTTTTGAAAGAGTTGTCAGGCTAATTCCCATTTTCCAGTTTTAAACACCACAATGAGAAAGGAACCATAATTTGGAGTCTACTGCTCTACAAAAATTCTTTACTTCTATAGGCAGTTGCCACAGACGAGCAATATCCCTTTTTAATTTTTTAAGCACTGTAAACTTATGTGACATGTGGCACACATGAACAGAATATCCCAGATTTCCTGAGAAGAACTGAACTTTGGACTAGCACACAAAGAACACCTTGCTGGTTACGGTATCTGCTTTAAAGCATTTACTTTCTGAAGCTCGAGGTAGTTCTATCTGCTTTGCTGCTTGCTTCAGCATGTAGGTCAAGTAAATATCTCGTTCTGAGACAATCGTTCGATGAAGATCAGGGAATTCTCCAATCATTTCTGCCATCATCTGCTCCAGTAAATCCTTCTGTTTGCATTTCTCCACATCATCTTTACTGAAAGAAAGGTAAGTTTTCTTAGTATCTTTTGTGCTTTTAAAACCCAATACAGACAAACCAATGAATAAAAACAATTGGGTATTATACACATTATTGACATAAACTCACACTCTACAGTTCTCCTCCCCCAGATTTCCTCTTCAAAAGCAAAACAAGCTCCCTAAACCTGTAAAACTGGATACCTAACAATGCCTCCACAGGGAGGGAAAGGGAAAGGGAGGTCATTTGCCTTTAGACAGTGCAACTGGCCTAAAACTGGGTTTTTGCCCTTCCCAGTTTGAAAGCTGACAACTGAGGAAATAGTTATCATGGTGCTCCACTTTCAGTGTGTATTAATAAGCTTAGAAGAGGCAACGCAGACCACTCCCAAGGAAGCAGATCTGATCACTGAACAAACAAGAGGCTCTATTTCAGGAACCAAAAAAAGCACACTGTAAGGCACAGTCTGAGGGGATGGAAAGAGTTCTGCAGGTTCCTAGTGTCAATCACAGGTCTTTAGCGGGGAAGTCAAAGTTACAAATCAATTCCCTGAACAGAAGGATAGGAAATGGGCAGGAAATAAACAAATAAAAACTGCAGGAGTAAATGTCATGAGCTTTTATATTTTTGTAAGTGCTGTTAACCTTCCATTTGCACCCACAGCTGTGGTACAGTCATAATTTGTGGCAACAGAATAATCTGTTCTTGCATTACCATCTGAGGAATTATGCCAAATATCCTTTCTTTAGTTTTCTTTAGTTTCCAAGACCAAAAGGACACTACAAATGTCAACAGGGCAAGCAGAAGGAGAAATGCACTGCTAGCTTTCAACAGATAATACAAATGTCAGACTGACAAAAATCTGATGTTGAATTATTAGCATTTTCCACAGAATCTCATGTTGATGGTTGGGTGCACCTTGACTACTGTGTTTTGGGCCCCTCACTACAAGAAGGATGCTGAGGTGCTGGATTGTGTCCAGAGAAGGGCAACGAAGCTGGTGAGGGGCCTAGAGCACAAGTCTTATGGGGAGTGGCTGAGGGAACTGGGGTTGTTTAATCTAGAGAAGAGGAGGCTGAGGGGAGACCTTATTGCTCTCTACAACTACCTGAAAGGGGGTTGTGGCGATGAGGGTGTTGGTCTCTTCTCCCAACTAACTAGTGATAGGACGAGAAGAAATGGCCTCAAGTTGCACCAGGGGAGGTTTAGATTAGATATTAGGAAAAATTTCTTCACCGAGTGGTCAAGCATTGGAACAGGCTGCCCAGGGAGGTGGTAGAGTCACCACTTCTAGTATTCAAAAAACATGTGGATGTGGCGCTTTGGGACATGGTTTAGTGGGCATGGTGGTGTTGGGTTGATGGTTGGACTTGATGATCTTGAAGGTCCTTTCCAACGTTAATGATTCTGTGATATCCCCACTCCAACAACTTCCCAATTATACACACCCTTCCTTTTCAACCCCTACCCACATGTTATTTTTAAAAATCAACGTACCTGATCAATCAATAATACAACTGAGATGTTATGTTCAAGCTTCAGTGGGAAGCTAGTGTGCATATACCACAATTATCTTAATATTTAGGGACCTCATGCACAGGGAACCCATTTCTGGCAAGCCTCCCACCACTGCAAGTCTGGTAAAGCAGACAATTTAGGAGGACAGCTGTGCATATGTTCTCAGCCAGTTCAAGCATGTTATCACACACCTACTTGTGGAAAGAGGAAGCAAACTTGGTATAGGGATGTCTCTGAAGGACAGGAGAAACCAAGCTGAGCAAGAGAATAGCTGTCTGAGAATTACTACCGTAAGGCAAAAGTTCCTAACAATGTCCCTTTATAAAGGCAGTAACCATGAACAGTCATGTTGTCCACAGACTTGAAACATTTTCTCTTGTTCCAAAAATGTGTTCAGTCAGCAGATTTGGTTCTCAAGCTGCCCTGATCCAGATGTGACTTAGCACAGCAGGCCCAAGTCCTTTGGAAATATTAAGGTAGTATAAATTAGCATACCAAGGCCCTCCTCTCTTCTAATTACAATATCCACACACAGTAGTGGGAAAGATTTAATTTTCAGCGTAAAAATAAAATTTAAAAAACTTTTTCTTAAGTACAGTAGGAATTCCCCAACATAAAATCTTCCACTTCACTTGGAAGCAATGTATCAAAAGACAATTAAAGAGCAAACTCTAACAAGATCAGAAAGTCAGCTTTCTTTTAAAAAAAAAAAGTATTATTGCAGGGTAGTTTGAAGTTAGTGAGAAAATAAACATACAAGTTTCACTACATCAGACTGGGTACTGAGGACTTCCAGCTCATACTACAATCAAACTGAAGAACTGAACAACTCACATGTGGGATGCTTATTCATACCTGATTGGGTCAGACAAGAAGCAAAGGCCCCAGGCAAGCTTGACTTTTTGCCAGAAAGAAAGTGCAGCAATTGCTCTTTTAAATGTAACAGGGATGGGTCGGTCTCCAAGATGGAATTTACAGAAAGGTACTTTACTGGCCTGAAAGAGAAGATAGAAATCACTAGCCAACATTTCATACTGCAGCACAGTACATCCTTATTAAGAGAATGTTTGTTTTATTGTGTTATACAACATATTGTAAAAAAGAGCAAGTAGTGTCATGCTTCAACAACAGAAAATATTTTGGCTTTGCAGTAAATAAAATTTCCAAGATACTACTTCATAAAGGGATACATCAGCTACAAAATGCAGTAGGTATTACAGTAAAAACATTAAGATGTGATGCCATCCTCTTTAGGTTACTTTCACCTAAGCAGAAAGCTCCTGCTTATGACTTTTTAAGGTGAACAAATAGGGCTCACTATCTATCTGGGTCTGAATAAAGACTAAGGTGACACAACTGCTTTTAGCTAGGATTTGTCAGGATCACCAACCTACCAGTTTGCCATGGTAACATATACTCAAGAAGGAGCCTATGAAACAAGAACTGATGCCAAATACCACATGACAATGAAAGGTGATACTTTGCTGTAGCTTCGACTGACAAATTTTGGCAGAGTCCAGAATTTCTAGAAAATTCTTTCCTATGTATACCTGTTTAAAGACTTCAAACCACCACTTTAGAACAGGACAGAGTTAATTTTTTTTTCCCCCACTTAAAATGGATAACACTTACAGTGTTTCACTCTGGTCTGGAATGGTCAGGAAAATAAGCCTTAAAACAGTTTTCTTTTTATTAGGGATAAATACACCAAATTATTCCAGATTCTTTAACAGCTATGTTATCTCAGGTTTCCTTACTAGTACATAATTTACATAAAAACAGCAAGATATATTCTGCAAGGTGGATACATACAGTGAAAATAGTGTCTCTATTCCCAGACAAAAAAAGAGTAGCTGTGATATACTGTAGGAGTCCAGATAATATTTACTTCCCAGTATCAAAGCTGGCAGCGTACAAAAGCGAATGTTAAAAGGCCAGATAGGACTAACAGACCACTCAGATATTTTACTTCGCCAATCTTTCTAGATGATGTGTTGGATCTCATTAATGCTTTAGAATTGGTTTTCACAGCCTGAAACCCTGACACCACCAATAGTGGGACCAGGAGTCATATCCAGAATTAAAAACCAATTATTTAACAGGAACAAAACGAATAAATTATTAATTAAATGAAAACAAATGCCATGAGAAATATCATCAGGAAAAGCCCTTATCATTTGAAGCCTTTTTGTAGTGCTTTCATGCCACTTAGGGCTACAAACCTCTACTCTTGAGTACACTTTGAAGCAAAAGATGATTCTTACTACTTCACAGGCTTCAGCACAAGTATGGCCAGAGTGCTCTGTTCTAGTCACTAACAAATGGTTTTATTCATTCAACTCTGGAAGCAAAAGGCCAGTAATTTGACCTCAGAAAAAACACACTTCAAGTTCACACCTCTTTGAAAGCCTCCCTGAATTCTCCTCCTGGGGCCATTCCCAGCTGTTCTGTGATGTGAGCAGAAACCTTGAGAAGCAGCATTTGCATCAATCCAGACATGACTCCATTCTGTCAGAAGGAGAAAAACATTAAAAGAAGAAAATCAACAAGCTGTGTGGATTTTTCAGACTGCATTGTTCAGAGTAATGAAAAAAACATTAATTATCTTAGTGAAGAAGCATCACTGAAGCTACCTTTTGGAGCCAATTCACTGATCAATACAGCTCTTTTATCAGTTGTGAAGTAGCTTTTCACTTCAGTGTGTGGCCAAAGTATTCTCCCTTTCAACAAAAATCTATGGCAGATTTAAGGAAAGGAAGAAGCGCAGCCAGATTTACTTGACACTATTATTTACTCCACCTGCTTGAAGAAACTGTCTGAATAACTAAATAGTAAAACCGCTCATACTGTGCATTTAATTTTCTTGATCTGAGTATATTCCATTGAATGTACAGTGAACGCCACATTATAGAGATACTGAAAGGGAACTAGCTAGTGGTCTAATCATAAACACTTCCACAATCCTGGGAAACACTAGGCTGAGGACTGCTTAGGTGAACAGATGCAGAAACACAAGAGAATTTAGCGTAGCAGTACATGACTTCAGCACATAAGACCTTAGAAAAGGCCTCACAGCCCTGAGTGTGACTTGCTCCCACAAGCAGACTGAAGGCCCCTCCTCACAGAGTCTATTACTTTTTGAACAGAGACTTAAAATCAAGACTTTTCTTTTTAAAAAGAAGTTATCCTATAGATACTTATGCAAAATTTCCCTTCCCCGCCTTTTTTAAAAAAAGGATGAAAACACATCTCAGACAAATGTATTCAGAGCTGTTCCTTCTGTCCTGCTCTGGCTGTCCTCAACCAGTTATTCTTATGACTAAGACTCAGTGGCCAAGTGCTACATGTCCCAAAGCGTAACCTGTAACTTGGTAATGCATCTCCTCCAGTTTGGCATCAGTCCACGTTGCCACCAACAGGGGCATTCCCCCTTCCTTGCCAAAGATTAATTTCCAGCTATATCACCAGCTTCATGCAACTGAAGATGACGTTACATGGGATAGCTTGAGTTAATGTAACTGCTTGAAGTTACCAGAGGAAGGTCCTGGTCTCCATTCCTTCCTCCCAGAGCCATGCCTAAACAGCCCATCCTGTGCCAGGTCTGATGCTTGTGCAACCTCTCCAACGGCTGTAGGCAGTTTCCGCAGTTAAGTGTACTCAAGAGGCACTGAGGACCAGAACTGGCAAAAGAGAGGGGCTATTTTCAAAGCCAATTGATTATCCACTTTATCATGCCACAAACTAGCAAGCATAGCAGAAAGACAGGGCACTGGGCTCCTGTGGAGAGACAAGGAAGAAAGAGGGCAGTGAGAAAAAGACTTTCAGCATCCTTGAGATCCAGTTCAAAAGCCTGGGGGACAAGTGTTTCCAGAAGTTCAGAAAAGATGCCCAAAAAGAAAAGAAAACTAGGATTATGCAGCCTGAGGTTATCTGCTGACTGATCTCCTCTTCAGGATTGATGTATTTCAAGTTGTGTTTTTACACTGTGACAGAAAGATTCATCCTGCTGGCTAACAGCAGGGTGCATCTTTTTGAAGTGTGTCTGAGTCATTTGTGTTCTTAACCTGCACGAAACTCAGCGCCTGCCATATTTGCTCAGCATCAAGGAGATAAAAGGTGACAAGCAGCCATATGCAGCAGCAACCAGCAACAACTGGCCAGCTAGGAAGTGTTGGGGGATAAAGAACAAAGTGTATGAAAAACGACGGGAGCAAAACAGTAGAAGGTTGTTATCAATACCAGTTTATTCAATGTCAGATAAAGGAAAGCTGACCACAAAAGAACATTAAATCCTGAATGGCTGGCAATAATTTCACAGGTTAGATGCAACAGCCATAAACACAAAGCAACGCACAAGTAGAAAGAAACTTAATTGCCCAGGCAGAGGGATGCAGAGCTATCAGCACACAGGAGAGAGAAAGCAAAATACCAATTTTAATCAGCCCAGTGCTCGACAGCAGTCAGAAAGCAAGAAGAGTGAGAGCAACTACCAGGAAAGGAACAAAATAGAAAGATCAGTACGCTGTTGTACAATCTTTAGCAGGCTCCTGTCCTGAAAAGAAGATACTTGGAACTAGAAAATGTGCAAAGATATACCAAACATATGAGATTTATACAGTTTATTAGTTATTAATAGTTATTATAGAGATTAAATATAGTAATTACTCATGAGGCTTGGAAAAGGATGACTGAGGAAGATACACTTTATCGGACACCATGACTAGCATGGAGACAGTGAGGAGCACAGGAGGAGAGAAGAATACCCAGGCAAGTATGACTGTAGGTCCTAATGCCTCTCCCCAGGCATAGGTTATGTGCAGCTGCCAGAGCGCTTTGGAAGCGGATAAACCTTCCACCGGACTCAGCACAGAACGCTTACACTAGGTACGGGAACACAGCCCAAGGAGGGGGTCTTGAGGCTACTCTTTGTCTAACAAGTCACAGATCCAGCACTAACTGCAGAACTGTAGGCAGAAACAAACTGTTTATATTTTAGTCCTCTGGATTTCATTTAAAAACCCTAATTCCCACAGACACAGCCCTGTGCAAACACAGCCTTACCACCTGGAGCCTGGAACTGGTTTTCCTACCGCTACAAGTGCACTGGAGGTTAGACTTCAAAGCACAAGAAGGCAGCAAGTGAAAGCAGCCTGCTCTTGTCTTTACGGATGTACCCACCTCACATAAGTCACATTAATAGAAGTCACATTATATCCAGTTTATTTAACAGGACAATCCTGTCGGTTACCTAAACATGGAGGGCTGTATAACACAGTGCAAAATGAGAGCTTTTTCACTGGCCAGAAGCATTTAAAAAACCAACATTACAATATATTCCTGCACAGATTAGCTTCAGCCTAAAGGAGTATGTTAAGAGGTTGAGCTAAGATTTTGTTGCCACCAGCCTGTTTTCTCTTCTGCCCCAGAACAAGGTTTCTCAACTCCTGTGCCAGGACCAGCAATAATACAGCCACACAGGGACATGATGCAGCTAAAAGCAAGCCCTGTTCAGACTGCCACATGGCCACAGTATGGACACAGAGGGAACTGTGGAAACAGCAAGCCCGGGAGAAGATATGACAAAACCTGTTTTACCAGTTTGGTTCAAGCCAACTGTTACTGTGCATCCTCAGGTAATCTGCATTTGAGCCAGGTATCAGTTTGCACTGTGTTGCTTTGCTTAATGGAAAGCAAACAGGTAGTTCACTGCAAAGAACTATAGGGGTTTTGAAATTCAAGGAGGGGCCGGAGGAAGACTGTTTTTAAACTGCAACAGTTGCTTGATAAGCTGTGAACACCAGTGACCCACTGCAAGTGTGTAATAGTTTCATATTAACACTCTGCTCAGTTTCCAACTTCAACTGGAATAATTAAGAGCAATGAAATACAATTTTATTGCTTAAGATTTATACAAGCAATTATGAAAAAGGCATAGTTTTCTTTTCCTAATTTGATACTCAAAGATGAAAGTTACAAACAGTTTTGACTTTTGGTGTAACCTTTGGGCCTGAATGCACATTTCGATGACAGAGGACAACTGAGCAACTTACCAGCTGGTTTAATTTTTACTAGAGAAAAAACAAAGACATAAGTTAGCATGAAACAGTTGGACTGTTTCTCCTGGTTTTCCCTATATAACTCACACTGCTACCGAATCAAAGGAGGAAGGTGTGTATTTGGTTTTTTTTTGTTGAGACTACATCACTTAAAGGCCTGTTAGGAAGTGCTAATTACAAAGCTGTCAACGTGAATTTACATCACAGAGGAAAAAAAGTCCACTATTTTGTTTTCATTGTCCTTTTCCTCTTAACAGAGAAGCACAGAAAAAACTGTTGTATTTAGCTTTGATAGAAAAAAAAAAAAAAAAAAAAGAAAAAGGCTTCTGTGCCTGTTTACAAGGTCCGAAGACCCCCAGCTATGCTGCTCTGGTTGTTGGGAACATGCATTCTTTTGGCTACATGCACCAGAACAATCCACCTTACCTAAAATAAACAGATGGATGCAGTAATTCATGCAACACACAAGCGTTTTGCAATGTTCTTTCCTTTGATAGGGCATAAAGAAAGAAAACAGGAAAGACACATTATTGCCTAACTCTGAGTCAGAAAGTCTGCACTAAGACACTACGTGCGCACGCGTGCACGCACACACACACAAGCGGACTAGCCCCCAGCCACTTCAAGTGCTTCTGCATGGATGCAGATTATATTCTTATGAGGGGTGCAATCCTGGAAATTCCCCAAATACATCAATAAAACAATTCCAATATATAATTACTACACAACTAAAATAACAATCTATGAATTTGTTCATTCAACTGGACACTGGAAACTCCTTTTCCTATTGACCACATACTGCCATTCTAATCAGATGTCCTGTCATTTTTAAGTGAACCTTGTGCCGTTTCACTGTGCCTAGCTTAAAATTACTTAAATACAAGCTAACTGGGTGAAACTGAAAAAATGCAGGACACCACTTGTTTTTGTGCACACATCCCAGATGACGCCAAACTGCCACAGTGGTTATAATTTGAATAGAAGCCCCCACTTTTCAGCCCAGATTTTTCAAAAACCTTCCTCAAGGCCTACTGTCAATTAGAAATACTCAAAAGACAAGTGGATGAGAATTAAAGAGCACCAAACTAGGATGGAGAAGGAATGCAACTGATCACGACAGACAATACCAAAATTAAGCGCTCCCTAAATAGCTGTGATACAGATGCAGATTGCAGGAATAATAATGATATTTAAATATATTAGCAGAGCATTGAAGTTAGACTTGTGTCCTGCAAATGGAGCAACTGTTAAACCCAGGAAGATTCCTGCTGAAGTCAACAACTGCCCAAACAATCCCATTGAGGGCTTCCGTTCCACAATAGCCTAGCTAAAAAAAACCAAAACAAAACACAACCACCAAACCAAACCTAACGTTGCCACTGTAACGGTACTCTCACCTAAGTGCACAGTATTAGGTGCCCAGCTGATGGGAACACTGGTTTTGGTTGTAACTTGACAAATTCCTCTTAACACAAACCTTTAATTCTCACTGTGGGAATCATACCTGCTTTATAGCTTGTTGAAGTTTTTCCAGATTTATTTCTTTGGCTTCTTTTAGCAATGTCTTTTCATCCATCTTTAACATCGAAACTCTGTACTGGCATAGTTCCACCACAACTACATCAGGCTGCACCTCTTGTATTGTCTGAAAAACATGAATTTATTTACACCAGATTAGGAAGGATTAATCAGAAAGGCAGTCAATACCAATACTTTCATGAGAAAGGGGACTTAATAAAAGCACACTCCAGCCACCATTTTCAATTAAAAGAACGGTGAAAGAGTAAATAAGACTTCTCCAAATAGCTATGTATTGGGAAAAGCATCAAGATGACAGAAAAATGCTTTAGTTATTGGATGCTTTGGGACAGGAAGATGTAGGACATGTTGTACTGGGGGCTGTATGTGGAAAAAAACTTGATGTTAAACTTTTCACATTCACAATATTCTGTGATCATTTGCAATCTGAGTTAGAATAAGCTTTGCAAGGAACCAGGGTTGATGATTCTGGCACAAGATTCCTCCCTGTCTAGCTCCTGGAGAATAAAGCCACTCTAAACTGTAGACTTTGCATGAAGTGCAGGATGAAATAGTTCCTACTTTCTTTAGAGCTTTGGACCCATTTGCATCTTGAGAATGGAATCCAAATTTGGGGCAGCATGGTTTTACAGCTCAGTATTACACACCCTGAGCACAGAGAAGCTGTAAACTGCAGTTTCTGTTCTAGGCTTTGTGTCTTCTCAGCATGTCCCCATCACAGTGAACATGCAACAATCACAGTACACACTGTTGGCGTGATGCGATGCTGTATCATGACAGGCAATGTAAGCTTCACTAGTGAGACTTCTACTTTTAACACTGGCACTGTATCTGCATTTGTTGTTTAAGGACAAATAAAAATATTTGAGATGGAAGAGCAATGTATTGCATCAAAAAAAATGATTAATATGTCTGCCTCTTGGCTCATCCCACAGTGCAGTTATTCCTCCAACAGCTCACGAGAGAAAAGAGTTTGGAGATTACAACACAGAACCAAGTCAGACAGCTGGACTTCATTCTACTTAGTGCCAAGTTGACAACACAAACATGCTCCTGAAGGGCTCCCACTTAGTATTTACCTTCACTACATCCTTTTTGCTGCTGTCGCTGAAGTGGGCTGTTCCAACCACATATACTTTAGAACCATCCTCGGTGTCAAGCTCAGTCACAGTACTTGGTAAAGTAGGCTTTTTCTGCCTCTTCTTCATCTTCATCTCCAGGAGAATTTTAAATGCATCTGCATCAGCTATAAATGTAAAGAAAAATAGAAAAGAAAAGCACACATGATTATAAAGTGCAGGTAAATAAAACAGAAAACAAAAATGTCACCACTAAACAGCAGAGCAGAGCTAAAAAGGCCATTGATTTACCGCTGTAATCTTACATTCAATTCTGAGGCTACATCATTGAGAGTGCCACCACTGGACAGGCTGCCTCCAAGCATGGGTCTCAGTCCAGGTTTCCTACCCTGTGGACACTGGGACAGGTTGTCCACGCAGTTCAGTAAGGGAAAGAGAGAAGCTGTGTGGCAGGTGAGGTGGATAGAGAAGCAAAGAATACTTAGAAAAGGTATACACTAAATTGGGGAAAAAAAAAAGAAAAAAGAGCATTTTTTAAAATTCTAGAACAAAAGTGTTCCCTTTTGCTATTTTATCTGTATAAATGATAGCAACGCATGTACACTGGTGTGAGTACGCTGGTAAAGTCACCTGTACATATTGGCATGTCTAGGGTACCTACAGTACCAAACTTAGCCTCTCCTGTGATTAACACACCAGAGACCAGCATACAATTGAAAATGAAACCTTAAGAGATATTCAGGTCAGGAAATCAATCATTCTTCCCAAGTTTCAACACTAAACTATTTAAGACCAGAATGGTACTATGTGACTTTAGCCCATCTATGTCAAGCTTGCCATGGAAAATAGAAAGATCTATTAGTTCCATCACAGTTGCTTGTTAAATGCCAGAAAGCCTCATTAACTGAGATGGAGAAGCTTGAGTTTTACATCAATGGGAAATACAGCAACTTTGAATGAGTCATCTTTAAGCTGTAATGCATTTTAGGGGGGGAAAAAAAAAAAAGCATCAAGTAGGAAAGCAGAGTTTTGTTTCCAACTAACTCTCTTCCTCTGGCAAGCTGTTGCACAAGTTAGCAGAGGTCTCAAGTGGTCCAGAAGCCTGGAATAGGATCATAATCCCAGGGGGGAAAAAAACCAAAAAGGTTAGTGAACAGTTTGCAGGCAGGATGTGAAAGATGCAGATAAATTACAGCCTCCTACCATACATACATCCATTTCATGAATCTGGTTTAACTGTGTGGCTCTGGCCCCAGTTCTGTCCCACAAATACTTATCTCAGATTTTATGCCAAAAGAAACAAAACTCAAAACAGAAGCCACCCTCCGACATCCTTCTTAGCATTTTAGCAGCCTACTACTCCATGGTCAATACCCAAGAACATGGTGTGTTGCAATCAGTACAGTCTGATCTAAGACCATGTTGCTGCCAAAACAGATGGTGATGCTGCTAAGGAGGGAGTGGGGAAAACTTGACTGTAAAAGGAAGGAGAAGAGGTAGGGCTGTTGCATGTGTAGCACTCATTCACATAATCATAGAAGCAGCCACAGCAGATAAACCAAAATCTACCTAAGCAAATATCCTGCCTCCCACAATGATAAGAAGTGCATATCTAAGGATGAACGTAAGAAATAGGGAAGTATGCACGATATTTTCTGCAAACACTCTCCTAGCCTAAAGCCATTTAAGGCTCAGATTCCCCCTGTTGAAAGTGGTTTCTATGTATTCAGCAACCCTTAAAGGATTTAATTTCTATAAATTTTTCAAGCCTTCACCCCATATTCAGAACTGGACTGAATAATGTTTCATGTGAATAAAAAACGCTGTAAACAGTGCAGTATCAGATGTTATCATTTAAGGACTTAATCAAGGAAAACATTCTCAGGAGCAGCTATGTTTTTTCCTAAAAAACCTTCTATATCTGGAGAAAAAAGCCACATAAAAATTAATCTGCTTCTTTAGGTCTGACTGCTTTTCCCATAGCTTTAGTCAAGGCTCCGTTTGCTCCCATGATTGTTATTTCTGAAAGCTCCGATCCCTAGGGATTATTCAGCAACTTCAGCATTATAGCAATGTTGCTGTTACCCGCTAATTTGCCCTAAGGTGGTTCAGAGCCTATTATTTGCCAGAAAGCACAATCTGAATGTTCCTATTGTTCAAAAAGAGCATCGTATATATTAACATCACACTGGAGTATCAATAAACACAAAGCAAATCCTAAGAAGCCTTTATTTTCTCCTCCTGAGAAAGAAATGTCTGTCATCTGATCCTTACCACTAAAAGGTAAGGATTGATACTCTTCCTAGGCTTCACGAAACAGTTTTAGCTGGAATATTTCTATTCCCATATCCTCCAAGCTTGTCCTTCATATCAAAACATTATCATGCTAGCATGGGCAAAGTATTCCACTTGGGACAACTGATTCAACATCATAACACTAGATGCCAGAACGCCGAAGCAAACGTGCTTAACTATCTCTGGCTTAGAGAGCAACAACCAAACTTAAAACAATAGCTGAGGATAACTACTACATCAAAACTCATTTACTTTCTTTTGAGAGTATGGGAGCAGCACACTGACAATCAGTATGTCATTGCTCTTTCCAAATTTAGTTTACTTGGCTGGACCTTTTTACAAATCATGAACAGATTAAGTCAGATATGACCTCATTCACATCTCCCTTTTGTGCTAACAGCCGCATCCTTATTAGGTAAGGCAAAGGCATGAACGTTCAGCTTAAGAAACTTCCAACATGATACACCCTCCCCAGTCAAACCAGAAACATACAGATATTCTGCGATACACTTGACGTTTCCTTTGGGCCATCTTCTGGTGCATCAGAGGAGGACATTGGATCTGCAGCAGCCTGTATGAAACAAATTCAAAAGGAGACTGGGAATTATAATGAAATGTTTTAATACATCTTTCCCCTTGCGAGTTTGCTCAATTTGAACCTACATACAATATTCAAGCAAGTAAATAATTTAAGCAGTGTCAACAGTTCAAAACGTCTATGGTTTTACAACTGTTTTTCTCCTAGCTGTATGAGAAAGAACATATTAAAAACTATTTCATGCCTATTTTAAAAGATAGTATTTATATCTGACATGGATTTAAAAAAAAAAATCTGATGCCAGAATAAAAAGAACAAATTTATCTCTAAAACTACTCCACCATTTTCTGTCTTGGAAACAAAAATGTGCACTGATTATTATAATATTCATTGCCATTTATAAGATGGCATATTTGACTGAACTACCAGTCAGCATTAGTCTGTCAGACTCCTGACAGAAGATAATCAGCACTCACAAGAACACATATATCCATTCAAGAAGAGCCTGCTCAAGTATTTTATTCTGCTGGAAAACGTGTAAGGTAATTACACAATATGCACACCCAATCTTATAAAGTTTATGTGTATGTTGACTTTATATACATCAGAAATCAAAAGTATGCAAAGCATCTGCTTAGTTTTGTTCTCTAAAGGATCAGAAGGTAACTGAAAAGATTCCCAAAGACCAAGTTTTAAATATTATCACTAGAAGTATATGAGGCAGGTCTCAGGCTAACAAAACCTTCCTTATCTTTAACTAACAAGCAAGTTTCAAAACCCATGCATAGAATTCAAACAATCCCAGTCATTCAGTCTATGTCATCCAAGCCAGAGAGGCAGAGCTACTGCAGAAAAGAGAGACTTAAAAATCAGAGAAAGCTCAACTATAAACTATCTTTAAACAACTATATTAATTCAGAGTTGAATCAGGATGATTATTGAGAGAATTTGGAACTCTTGAACATGAAGTCAAAAAGTTAGAGACAGGATGCAAATCCATCATCATTTCAAGTACCTTCCAAATGAAAGGCAGTATTAATGAGTCAGCAAACAGACAGCTAAGCTCTCCTTAAGGATGTCAGCTTTTTAGCTAGAATGACCGGTTTACTTACTTTGCACTTAACCTGGTAAGACTTAAAACAGGACTGTACAAAGCACATCCAATTGTTAAGAGCTTTAAACAAGTAATTAATTTCTTCTTGCATTCCATTATGCCAAAGAGCAATTTGCAGATAATATATCCTGGGTGTCTTACTTTGGCCCCACTGAAAGTAAGGCAAAATTTACCATACATTTCATAGAGTAAGACCAAAAAGTACAACAGCTTTACAGTGCAAAGTTTAAAACATTCACAGCAACATATCATCCTTTCACTACAAAGCAAAATCTGTTCCTGGACAACTGCAAACTGCAATTACACCGCAAATTGCAATTACATTCACAAATCTAATCTAACACCAGCTCAGCTTTTGATCACAACATATGGCTTGACTCTACTGCTTGCATATGTAACTCCAGTCACAAAAATATTTTGGAAAAATGTATCCATCTGTAACATATGGAATTAATCCTGTCACTTATGCTGGCTTTGTCATCATAACAACATTACAGCATTTCAGTGGGAAAAGCACTAAGCACCACATGTCTGCAATTCTTCTTTTCTTTTTTTGGTAATTAACTAACAGGACACAGGAACTGACATTCTTGTATCTCAAAAAAAAAAAATCCCTGAGCTTCACCTGTTACACCAGAAAAAGGTTTTGAGATACACGGATATGAAAGGAGAAGAGAAGGAACAGAAAGAGTAGAAAAAAGCATCTCAGCTTAATTTGGAGAGGTACTTAACCTATGTACAGTGAGATCATTCATATACAATCAATTTGTGTAATTTACTCACAAACCATTTTTTGCTCCTTAAGCTCATAGGTCAGACTATTTTCTACAATTCCTCACTTGCAAGTAAATTAATACAAAAGACCCTTTTTAGCTTTTGCAATTGGAGGGAAAAGGACCCTGAAAAGAACAACCTAAACGTTGCAGAACAATAGCACTCAGCTCCAACCCCCCTACACTTTGCAGAAGTTCCCTGAGGATGAGTGGAAGAACCTGGCTGTCTCAGTCTAGACCTTCCCTGCAATTCTACTGAGAAAAAAAAACAACTTCAGCTCCAAGCCCTACCTCCGTCTGTTGTTCCCTTTGCATCCCTGCAGCGTAGGCTTATTTTCACCAACCACACAAGAACTGTAGGAAGTAAAAGGAATGGAAGAGAATTAAAAATTAACGGCATAACCCAGAATATTTGTTTAAGAACTGTAAGAAAAAACACCGTTATGTCTAAAATCTCTTATAAAAGTCAAAGTAATATAAAAGCAGCAAACTGAAGATGCATAAATGTCACCTTTTCAACTCTGCTGCTGTTAAAAAAAAACACAACCCCAAAACCACAGAACAAACAAAAAAAAAAAACCCCACAAAACATCAGTATCATAAAACTAGCCTGTTTGAGTTGTCTCTAAATCCAGAGAATAGTCCTGTTCTCACACACTGAGAATACCTTGATAAACAAGGCTGGTTTTCATGGGAACTTGGAATTTGTCTTTTTTTCTGTCTCAGATTCTGCAAAAACGCCTTTTTCCTACAGATCACTGACAAGTAATTGAAGACACAGGATGGCTGTTAAAAAGGTTTCAGCAATAGCAAATACCTTGCTCAACTAGATCAGAACTGCAAACACACCAAGAGGTTCAGTAACAAAGTTTATTCAAAAACATGCAAGAAGTCTACACAGGCAATGTAAGACACAGTTTCCCAAGTACTCCACTGTTTTTGCCACAATGCATAATATAAATTTAAAACCATGACCATGCCTTCTCCCTTTCCAAGGAGCCAAATGAAGGAAACTTGGATGTCCGAGTAAGCTGGAACGGCAGGTGAAGCTAAACTCTCTTTTCTGTTTCAGCATTTCCATGTTTACATGTGGTGTGGAGAGCCCCAGATAAGCTCAGCGGAAGGAAACCCCCACCCCGAGCCCCACAACCTGAAGAGGGACACACCACCCCACTGACACCTCACACCGTACAGCCTGGCCAGTTGTTGTGGGCTTAAGTGAACCCAGCACTTGTTTTTATGCTGTCCTGTCTCTGATAGACTGGTTTAACTATTTGTAGACCTGTACAGTCAACCAGACTGGAGAGCAGATTCAGGTTAAAAAACCAACCTTTCTTCTCCCCACCCCACCAAGGCTTTTTAAGCTCAGATGATCAAACAGCTGCAGGAACAACTGCAGCAGCAAAACTGAAGGGATGGTATGAAGCAGAGATGCTGAAACCAACACTGCTCTCCAAGAAAATATTTGTCCAACTACAACATCAGTCAGGGTGTACCAATACTGTGATGCTCAGCTCTGGGCTTGGTTCTCAACCTGTTTACGTGCAAAATACCAGTGTTTCTGCCAGTGAATCAGCTGACCCAAAATACAAGCTGAAGTTCTAAGCTTGGTTAAAGCCTGCTGGGGTTTGAAAACATGTCTCTTATCTATGGAAGTGCTCTTAAAAATAGTAAACTGAAAGTTTCAGTTAAAGAACAGACTTCTATACAGAAGCACCAAGTGACTTTTTTTTTTCCACCAGGTGACATTTTAGAAAACCTCATCCCATTTTCACCACTGGGTAAATGATGTGTCTGATATTGGAAAGAGAGACAGAGGTATCTTCTCTGAAGTTTACTCATGCTAACTAGCACTGCTTTTTATCTGACTTGTACAACTTTTGGAGAAAGCAAAGCTGTTTTGTTCAGCGTGGTTCCCAGCTCCACCATAGCAGGGTTACAGCCTCTGCAGGGAACCCACGGCACAATACCACGAGGGTCAGATGAGAGACTTGGGCAGCCACATCAACAGGCAAGTCTGCCACCGCTTTCTTCTACGAGATGTTATTCTCAGGTGCTTAGATCCATTCAAGATCCACTGGAGGTGAAATTTTCCATGCAGAAGACCTATTTCTGGATTATTTTGTCCCCTTAGAATATTCCCAGGAATTCAGGTTATTCAGCCAATGTTAAAAAAAATTCTTACAACTGGTTGTCAACGGCAAACTAAAACTCAGCTGAACAACTTCCGTGAAAACCTGAGTGTGTCCTTGCTTAGTGTGAGTGACGACATGCACAAAACATGTCAATGCCAGAGTACACACAGTGCTGGCTGCTCAGTTAGCCAGTGTCCTCATCAACAACATAGGAGAAAGTACATATATTCTGGAACTAGTCAAATACTAAGGATGCCAGGCTGACCTAGCTCATCCACGTGGAAAAGCTACCATCCCTGTACAGCTATGCATTCACAGAAGATATCCACATCCCACAATACTTGCAATACTAATCCTGAAACCTCTGAGAGGGGACTAAATATACCTTGCTGTTACACAGGTAAGGAATTGAAGCATATGAGCCTGTACACGCTTCCTCCCACCGCGTCCAACAGCAAGAAAAATGGTGCTGATTCAGATGAAATCCTGACAAGCATCTGGGCACCTTAAATCCAAGCATTTCCAAATTTCTTAGAGCTTGATTTTTCAACCTTGCAGTTTCTTTTTGTTTTTATAACAAAGTTCAACTTCCTAAAGAAATGAGATTAGGTAATAAGGCAGAGCTTATTTGTCTGTGCTTGCTAACCCATAGGTGAATTTTAAACAAACTTGGCAGGGAGGTAAGTCTCACAGTCATTCATAGGTGCAGTGCACAGCACTGCTCCTCCAGGAGAAAAAAAAAAAATTACTGAAGATTACAGGGGGTGGTGCATGTGCATGTGAAAAAAAGGAGGTCAGCAGAACCTGCCAGGGAACAGAAGGAAATTCAACCCCAAGTTGTAAAGCCACAGGCAAAAGAAGCTGTTCAGGCAATTATTATGGAACACAATAAATATGTATACCACAACATCTCATAACCTCAAGTTCTTCTACTTAGCATGGGATTTGGCACGAACATGCAAAACCAATGAAATCTCCTCTCCTCCAGCTACTTCAAAGGCCTGTAAGAAGCTCTCATGAGATAAATCACATACTGAAAATCTCAGATATGACAGTGCATTTCTTTCAGCCAAACCAGGAGATGCAGCTTCTAGGCATTCAAAGATCAAAGATTAGAAATTATTTCTGTTCTCTTATCTGCCAAGAGACTGTCTTCATCTGGGATTCATTCCTCCTGCTGAGAGTGCCACCAAGAAAATTCCTGGAGCAAGAAGAAACAAGGAGTCTCACCTGGCTCCTTATGATCCAGCAAGTCTGGGTTTTGCCTCTGGAATTTTCTTGAAAGGACTCCTTGATGACTGAATCCCCAATTCGATCCCCAATTCAATCACTGGCAAGTGCAATTCTTGTGCTTGTTTCATCTTTGCTAGTCCTAAGGGGACGGCCATTCACCAAGTGATAAAAATTGTTCTTTATGTATAAATGTATGAATAAATGAAGCCCTTTCCCAACAATTAAGATACCTAGGCAACCAACAGAAATTTTTGAGACCACCCAACAAACTACAAGACTAAAATTTAGCCATTACTCATCTTACTGGTAGGCACCTATTTCCTTTCAAGGTTTTCTTGTCCTGACAGCACACGCAGGGCAACCATTCGCACTGACAACAGCACTGTGGAAAAGGGGTTATATTTTTCCCCTATACTTTGGAGATTATTCTCTTCCTCCCAACGCAACAAGTTCAAAAAGGAGCACAGAGGTAAGTGCAACATCTAACAATGCTTATCCTGCAGAGAGGCTGACACAAGCAGAGTGAGAAAGACCTCTCTGCCATGCTATTTCACAACAGTCCTCCAGCTTTCCTAATGTAAAGCAGCTTCAGCAGAGCTTCCTCTTTGCGTGATATCTGCTTGTGAACTACTGTCTCTTTTTTCATACTGGGTAGTCTTAGCTGACCAAAGTCTTTTGGTTCTGGCTGCATTTTTAGGCATCTGAAACTGTCTCAGCACACAGTCTCAAGGAGACAAGAGGTACACTCACAAGTCAGGGGTTCTAGCAAGGAAAGTTACAGACTCTACAATATGAGCCACCATTAAACAAATGCCCTTTCCCATTTTATTTCAACTAGGCGGATCAGGGAGAAAATTCAAGCACAACACAAAGTACGGACAAGCAGTTCATTAAGATATCCTCCCACAGTAGAACTGAACTTCTTCCTTTATTGTCATGTCTAAATTTGCTTCCTTCAGACAGTAATTCAACTGAATCAATAAAAAAGCTTTTTAAAAAACTCTCATGCTCCTACCTATAAAACAACCTAGTCTGCTACTTTTTAAAAAGAAGATTTTTATTGAATGTCTTCCTTCTGAGCTATACAGAAATTCAGAGGCAGCATTTGCTTTCCTCAATGTGTTGACATTGCAAAAGGGAAATAAAGTTCTTTGTAGTCTTATAATTGCTTTGTGTTTTCTATGCACTGCACGCACATCAGAATAACTAATAAGAAATTAGGAGCCACAAAATTACCATAACTTGTTTCACCTTTTACTGAAAGGGAAAGTCAACAGGTTTTATGTTTGACACCTCCCTCCCCCCCCAATCTGAATGCATGTATTACTGCTTTCGGTAGTTACAATAACATAGACTCATAGAATGGGTTGGGTTGGAAGGGACTTTGAAGATCATCTAGTTCCAATCTCCCTGCCATGGGCAGGGACATCTTCCACTAGTCCAGGCTGCTCAAAGCCCCGTCCTGCCTGGCCTTGAACACTTCCAGGAATGGGACATCTACATCTCCAGGCAACCTGTGCCAGTGTTTCATCACCCTCATTGTGAAAAATTTCTTCCTTAGATATAGTCTGAATCTGCCCTCTTTTAGTTTAAAACCATCGCCCCTTGTCCTGTCACAACAGGCCCTGCTCAAAAGTCTGTTCCCACTTTTCTTAAAACCCCCCTTTAAGTACTGGAAGGCTCCAATAAGGTCTCCCCAGAGCCTTCTCTTCTCCAGGCTGATCAACCCCAACTCTTTCAGCCTGTCCTCATAGGAGATGTGTTCCATGCCTCTGATCATTTTGGTGGTACTCCTCTGGACCTGCTCTGACAGGTCCATGTCTTTGCTGTGCTGAGGGCTCCAGAGCTGGATGCAGGACTCCAGGTGGGGTCTCACCAGAGCAGAGGGGCAGAATCCCCTTTCTTGACCTTCTTTTGACACAGCCCAGGAGACGTTTGGCCTTCTGGGCTGCAAGCACAAATTGCTGCTTCTTGTTGAGCTTCTCGTCAACCAACATCCTCAAATCCTTCTCCTCAGGGCTGCTCCCAATCCATTTCCCGCCCAGCCTGTATTTGTGCTTAGCATATTCGCTAGCATTACAGAAGGTATCCACATCTCTCAGCACTTGGCCTCTGAGATGGGATTATACGTACTTCACTGTTTCACAAATAAGGAATTGAGGCATATGAATACTTAAATATATCTACAAACCTGATCTCTGGTATCTAAACAAGTAGTTAGGAGGCTGCTGGAGCTTTCAAAGCATTTCAATTTTGCCATGTGAATTCTCCTTTGTTTTTAATCATTGGTCCTTCAAGAAGATGTACTAACAGTGCTCAGGGACAGCACTTCCTCACAGTAACATGCCAACATCACGCATCCTTGTTCCTCTAGAGTCACTGTGGGAAAGAGGAGAGGTAGGCTAAGGACTGAATTTGATTCATGAGCAAGCTGTCAAACAATGAAGTGGCCGTTCTCCAGTGAGAATATAGCAGACCTCACACAGGTCACACTGTAACTGAGTCAGAACTGACCTGTGCTGGACATGAGCAATGGGCACATGCAAACGACTACTTCATGAACAGCCTCCTGAGCCAGCCCTCTAACACCAGTATCTCTCGCCAGAACACAGCCTCCATCTGCTCAGCATGAGACGCAGCAATAAAAATTTAGTTACATCTACATGCAAGTGTGCCGTGCCCCTTTTATCCTCTAAACCTGCAGTTTCACTAGCAATAGATATTCTGTGTAGCTGTTACAGCCTGTGCACTTCAGATTCATGTTACGCACTGCAGAAGCACATCTTATTTGAATGCTGTTACCCATTAGCAGGACCACTTATTTTATGTAAACAGAGGATATATATCAACACTTCTGAAGACAGACACACAACTTTTCTCTCACTGACAAACTGCTGCACTCATTACTCAGTGTCTGGAATACCTAACAAAGTACCTTTCATGCTTAACACTTAACCTACTAAGAGGGCAAAACCAAACCAACAGATACCCATGTATGTCTCAGCACTGTCCTCTGCAATGGAAGCAGAGTATTTAAAACTGATGAGGCTTTTTCCATGCTTATGCACAGAAATCTTATAAATGTTTACAAACAAACTATCATCAGCTCCAAATGGCGTCTCTTCTCTGTTGATAGACTGCTCATACTCAGAAGGATGCATCAGATGAAACCTGACTGCCAATTAATGCAACTGCCACAGATTCATAAATCGTAATGTATTTCAAAACCATCACCAAGGTGACGTACTCTATATATTGCACGTATCTCTTTGCCACAACCCACGCCTTTGAAACTTAACTGAGCAACTGGTTCTGTGATCACAGATGGTTGTAGATTGCGGCTCTGGTTTCTCATGACACAGCAGTTCATAAATTTCAAAATGCAGAGGTTTTTTTTTTTACCCTCTGAGCATCAATGAGATATTCCTGCAACATGAACTGTGCTGATGTATGCAGTCTAAACTCAGGTACCTGCACGCTGGAGCCAACATGCATTTGCATACTTTGGAAGCTAAAAGATAAAAGTCACAGACAACTAAATTCATTTTGTTTGAAAGGAGATGTTGGAACATGAGACTATCTAGCCTGAGACACTGATGAACTGAAAACACATTCATCTTTACCAGTGGAAGACAAGAAGGCATTCTGATACACATTTTGTATTTTTAGAAATTATTGCTATTGACTAGGGCTATTAGACAAAAGGAACAAGCCAGGTGAGAGGAGGTGAATTGGGATGCTAATGCAGAGCAGAACTGAGAACAAACAATAGGCCAGATCCTTACTAGTTTTCAGAGGCTGTGAAGAGGTTGCTAAATTTAGAAACATGGGACAGAAAGACAGAAGTGACATGGCCCAAGTCTGGCCAGCTACTCAAACTCACACTGTCTTAAAACTTACACACCTACCCAAGCCACTTCCCTATATTATTCCAATGCGAATCATGTGAATTCAGGGAAGATTTGGAACCAAAATAATTTTGTTAGGCTGTCCTGTGATGAGCAGATTGGGCTAAGATATCCACTCAGCACATCTCCTCCCTCCACGCTGTTCAAAACTATGAACGAAGTGGTACTTCTGATTCTGGGGAACCCTCTGCAAAATACTCCTAAGCAAAGCAACACAAAAAGAGCATAGCTCCTGCATGCACAGTTTCTATGGAATTCTACAAGAAGCAAATTTTCCACTCTCTGCTCATTACCTACAAGCAGCCAGCAAAGGAGATGGGTAGCGAAGCTCTGTCATGGACAGCTAACTAGTGGCTTGGTAGATATTTGACTGTGAACCACAAAACTGCTGCAGAAGTCTTCTTAAAATCCACATACACATTTATTCTACATGTCAATGGCTGTCTGCTGAGATACACAGAAGCTAGTTCTCAAGCCTACTGGCAGACACATTCATTCATTTTGTTATGAACATTTTTAAATGCAATGCTTATGACAATAAAATTGGGATTTCGTAGGACAAAATAATTTTGCCCAACACATTATTTATCAGTGCCCTTCTGCCTGCCCCTTCCATCCTAGTCTCCAAACAGTAGCTGGGAACAAGGTGATCTATTCTTTTTCAGAATCGTTAAGTGATCACAAAAGCTGAACGTTATGTGACACAGGCCCACGTGCTGGCAACAGGCAAAAACACACAGCTGGACCGTGGCAGGGAACTGAAGAAAGAGGGTCAGGTTTCAAGACAGACCTAAGAGAGACAAAGCTCCAGGAAAGCAAGCCAATTCCAGCCTGCAGACACAGAAAGCCCACCTTAGGACTAACCATTCAGTACTACAGACACACTAACCAGAAAAGTCATCTTGCTTGCAACTCCATCCAGCTGCTGCACCACTCATTTGGCGTGTAAAGCAACCTGTGCCTGACAAGCTCACTAGTTATAGAAGATCTTCCCTCAAAATATTATCTCTATTTCCATTCTTATCTGCTGCCCTCCAAAATGACAAAACCCCTCAGCAGTTCCTGATCCTGGTTCCTCACACACAGGCCTTCTTTATCACTTACCCCGTGTCTAGCTGTCTTACTGTCCTTCTGAGGGATGGCTCCCAGTTGTGCAACACGAGACACGTGTCCTACCAAGGTAAGATCAGGATCTCCAGATGTACTGCACAGGTGACTGGAGACCTTTTTTCTACTTCATCAGCATTTGTGTTACTGTTCAGCTGTGGTGCAGGCTCTTTCTCCCTCTCGCAAGTGTGCACACCCTGCCTGCACAGACACAGACGTCTCAACACATGCATGCGATGTTGCACTGTCTGCACAGACAAGGTTATTTTGCAGACAGCCTGCAGCGCTTAACCACTGGAAAACATAAACTCCTGGAGCTCCAGTGTAGCCTTTCCTGCACCTTGATATGTGGTGTCATCAGGACACTTAAATTTTTCTATGTAGACATGCTAAGTCCCTGCTTCCCTCAAAGATTTCAATTAAAATGCATAGCATGTCAGCTATAGGGGTGGGCAGGAGAAGGCAGGAGGAGAAAACAGTCCCTCTAACTTTTTTTTTTTTAGAAAAATCAGTAGAAAGAAAAGAGTGCATGCATGTTTTCATACAAATCTATAAATTAAGGTTTAATATTAAAGTTATATGTCCCAGAGTCCCTTTGTAGGCAGAGGAAAAAAAAAAAATCCACTCCTACTTGTAGTTTATGTTCAAATGCAGAACCACAGTATTAACTAACATGTTCGTAGCATCTCAAATTTGAGTGGCCCTTTACAAAAACCTTCAATAATTAAAGGTCTGACCTCAGGAACAATTCACATTGGAAACCTATTTGCAAATACCTATCTAGTAAAAACCATTACCAACAAAATATATTGGTAAGATCTAGTACTAAATTATTTATGACAGACGACCGGTGCTGCTAACCAGCGTGGACTTTCCCTGGCGGGACAAGGAGAGCTGCAAAATCCCTCCTTCCTACTGGAACTACTGGAGAACAGCATGCTGCGGTATCACTTCAGACAACTGTAGTTACACACCACTCCCATTTAATCTGGAGCACACACTTATCTCTGGCCTGCTCTCATTTTCAAATACTGTCCCAAATCTATTTCTTCACTTTTCCCAAGCAGCAAGTAAGAAGATGCTTTCTGAAAAGTACCATTAAAAAAAAAAAAAAAGGCAATTGGATGACGCACCAATACCACTGTGTTTTATTCACAGCTGTGGTGGCAGCAGCAGCAATGTTTCATCATATTTACCATCTGGAAGAAAGAATGCACTGAAAAATACATATAACTCTCCTAAGCACTGAATTAAACAATACGTGAGTCTACAGTTAAGACACAAGAGTGTCAGATACTATGACGGCTGACAAATTTACAATCAGCAACTCAAGTTACTGAAACCTGAAAGTCTACCAAAAGCCACAAACAGCAGGGCACAAACCAATGCCACAGCCATAACCCAGTATTTTCAATTAATAAACTGATTTAGGTTAGGATAAATAACTGTACACGTTTTTCCCCTTACTGCATAAGGTCTATCCCCTACTAAAATAGAGCAGGGAAACCCCTGAAATATGTTTGTTTGGGTTTTTTTAATTTTTTTGCTTTACTCTGTTAGCTTTTCAAGAAGGAGTATGTGCATTAATGAGCTGAGCAGTAGGTGCATTGATACACATCTCTACAAAATGGAGAAGTGAGGCCATGCCAGACACCTTCGATATTTCCTGGGACTACTACTGACACCAGCACACATGCGAAGTAGCATTTAACTTTTAAAAGCCCATCCTTTTGCTTTTCCAACCCACCAGCAACCACTCAGCAGCTGGTAAAACTTTCTGCAAAGTTGCAAATAAAAACATTCTTTCTTCCTGAAAGCTAGCCAAAACCACACACCTTCACTGTACGGATACCAGTCCAGGATCACCAGTAGGTGTATTTTCCTCAAGAGAAAGGCGCAGGCTATGCCTGGGTCACGAGTTGTTTTTGAGACCTAGGTTAATTAGAACTATTTACAGAGATTAATTAAAAAACCTGCTTTCACGGTTTATTACATGTGATGCATGATGCGGATAGTCTGAAAAAGTCACAACTGCCTAGAGACGAAAAAAGAAAGAAGAAAAACTGGGAGTCCTTAACTTTTCTCCGGCTCACCGCCACAACCAAAACCACACACAAACCTCATGCTCTTATCGTGAAACACCTAGAAAACGTTAAAATAAGCCTCAAGTGCTCTGCCCACGCCCCGCTGCCACCTCCGCGAACCCCCACGCCAAGAAACGGCCATAACGAAGCGACTGCAAAGGTGCAGCCGCCGGTGTAGCTACACACGAGTGTGGGCCGGTGAAACCGGCCCCGAAGCGACGCGCTTCCCCACGCTCCGTGCCCTCTCGCAGCTCGCTAGCCGGCAGCGCGGGCCTCCTCACAGGGCTCCGCCGAGCAGCGGCCTGCTGGCCTCTTGCGCTCCTCCGCAGCGCCGACTTACGCTTCAGCCTGCCCGCGGAGAGGCTGAGGAGGAGCTCGCCCCTGTCCGGAGAGGGCCCCCCGCCGCCCGCCGGGTCAGCGGCGGGGCAGCGCCGAACCGGCCCCGGCCGCCCTTTCCCGCGGGCGCTGAGGCGCCGCCCGCCGCGCTGTCGGCCCGCCCGCCGCGGACAGGGGGCCCAGGGAGCGCTTCCAGCGGCGGGAGCGGGCCGTCTGGCCCCGGCCGCCCTCCCGGGGCGCTGCCCGGCAGTACCTCCGGGGTACCTACCTGGAAGAGCAGGTCCGGCTGTATGTAAGGGGGCAGGCGGCGAGGGGAGGCGGCCGCGCCGCTCACAGCCGACTCCCCTCCCGCAGGGCAGCGGGCACGGGGAGAAACGCGACACTTACACCGCTCCCCTTCACACACACCCGCCCGCACCGCGGCTCGGGCCCAACATGGCACCGCCGCCGCTCCCCGGCCCGGCAGGAAGCGGGCACCGCGGGCGCTTCCCCCTCCCCGTCCCGCTCCCCGCCTCGCTCACTTGCCGGGCTCGGCGGGTCCCGGCGCTGCGGGAGGAGGCGTCGGTGGCGCCGCGGAGCTCCGGCACCAGGGCACGCTAGCCGGACAACATGCTGCATTAGTCATTCATACAGGCGGGGCGGGGCCGGCACCGCAGGGCAGCCTGGGACTTGCAGTCCCTCGCCGGCGCGGGGCCCGGAAGCGGAGAGGCGCGGCGGGGCCAGCGGACTACAGCTCCCAGGGCGCACGGGAGAGCGCATGGGCCGCGGGGCCCGGCAGCCGCGGGCCCCCGCCTGTTTCTTTCCTCGGCGCGGCTGCCCGCTGCCGCCGGCGGCTCCGCGCTGAGAGCTGTGCGGCCTGGTCTCGGTGCCGGCTCATGGAGGCTGCTTGAGTCAGCGCCACTACAGAGGCCTCCCGGGGTTTACGGGTGTCTCTGCAGGGGCGCCGGGAAGCCCGGGGGTGCCGGCGACGTGTTCCTTCAGCTGCCCTCGGGAGCAGGGGGCCTTCTGGCAGGGAACCGAGCCGCCATCCTCTGTGAGGCCACTTCTTCCATGTCAGCCGCAGCAGCACGCTGAGGCCGCTGTAACCTCTCTCCCACCTGAGCCGAGCCAGGCCCGCCCAGCTTGGCACAGGTAGGTGCAGGAGGCCTGGTTTGGTACTGATCTTCAAGTCCTGGGCTTTAAGCCTGCAGCGCTTTCCAGGTGGCCGGGCCTGTTGTGACCGCTAAGGAGAAGGCTCTTGCTTTGGTGGGCTGGCTGTCATCACAGGTGGTTTGGAAATATGTAGAGGCATAAGGGGTAAGAGAGCACCCCTATGTGTGGGGCTGCACAGGGTGTCTGTGTGAAAACACGCTGTGGTCGTGGGCCTAATGGAGATGGAAGACGTAGGGAAATAAAACTACGTCATCTCTGAACCTACCCCCAACTTCCTCTCTGTGCAGTCCTTCTCTTCCAGTGGACCTTTCTTCTGCTGGGGAATAGTTAATGTTTCACCCACAAAACCTGAAAAATCCATGTTGCACCACCTGTTTAAGCACAAGCAGCGTTTGATGATACTTCAAATTACTAGGCTGACACATACATATTTTTTATTGTTTAAGAAAACTTTTTTCCAAGAAAGATGTGTCAGGTTGATTATAGCTACTGATTATTTTCTGAAATTGTCTCTATCCCTTTTCCTGCTTCTCTGTTCTGTTTCTGATAGGTCACAGTCCAATGGCAGTATGGCTAAAACACCTACTCAGTCTGAGCACATGTTTATTATCTAACTACAGTTTCATTAGAACAGATTTGAGGGTACATTTTCTGATCTTTAAATATTTTACTTCATGGATATACTTTAGCCAGGCTTAGTTCAGGATTGGTCTGAGCTTTGGAAGTACGTGGTATGCAGAAATCAAGTACAAACATGTTGAGACAGTTGGGAATTTCACTTCCCATTTTGTGTAATAATAGTTTCAACTTGCTGTAAAAGCACAGAGCAGGCATTTAATGCATGAATGTTCAAAATACACATAATCAAGTAAAGGTACAAGCTATGCAGACCTTCACTTCTGGGAGAAAAAGCCATCCAGTGTCTGACAGATGGAAGAAAAATTCACTTTGGGCATTTTAATCTACTGCAGTCCACAGTTTTCAAATACCGTTTTTTGTTTTTGTTTTGTTCCACAACTGGTGGGTGAAGGCCACCAAGAAAGATGAGACACTGCACTGGACAAAAGCAAGTTGGTTGCTGCTTTTGGGGATTGCACCAGATGGCTTGCTTGGCACTCAAGGACATCCACCCTGCTCTGACTACTGCTGTTTCCACATGCAGCTGCTCCCTGCTGACCACAGCTACTTGCTTCTGAGTGTTTCTAATCCCACCTCTTCACGGCATCAGCCTTGCCCAGCTGGAGGCTTTCCATGCCACTGGATCTACCGTGGGGCTGTAGCGTGGCGGGTGGCAGGTATAACACTGTAGTGTTGGCTAAGCAGCACATGATAGAGGTCCTGCTGTTCAGCAACCTGAATGTTGTCACACTAGTGTCCCTTACACAGCCAATCATACATTTTATCCTCTCTTGCTCAGATTTGCTCAACTACCAGCGTGTGCCAGGCCTACACTCAACCCCTGATGATTTTCAGTATAACGTGTTCGGTTCATCTGTACATCTTGAGTGATAGTTCAGCATTTTTTGAGCTGCAGCTCCTCCTGCTACACCACTGCTCGTGTTTTGTGCAAGCTTTGTGAGCCCCTTGATAGGCTACAGATGTGTTCCCAAGCTTCCCACTGCTTCAGCTGCAAAGGTTCAATGATTTTTGGTCAGAGCTGGGGAGCACTGCCTGAGCCTGCAGGAAAGATCTCACCTGATCTGATCGGATCTGATCTGGTTGGCAAGCCCTCTGCTTGTGGGAATACTGTGAATCTTGCTAGCCTGTTTTTCCTTTAGCTCATGATGCTGCACCCTGATTATGTCAACAGGGTTGGGGCTTTTACATATGGTTACTTCAGGCAGTGTTTCCTTTGCTGGCTCAGCGAGAGCTGCGGTGATGGAACATGCCTTTACAAGGACCAAGGTAAGATGCAGGTCTCTACTGACATGAAACAGTGTGGCTGGAGATTCTGCCTGTGCTGTTTCCGCCTGGTCTGTGGTGCACAACACTTTTGAAAGCGGAGAAGGAGCACTGAAATGGGAGGAAGTTTATCAAACTGCAAAAGCCTTGCGAATTTACAGACAACACCAAGCTGAGGGGTGCGGCTGACACGCCTGAGGGACAGGATGCCATCCAGAGGGACCTGCACAAGCTCGAGGAATGGGCCAGTGTGAACCTCATGAGGTTCAGGAAGGCCAAGTGCAGGGTCCTGCACCTGGGTTGGGGCAACCCCTGGTATCAATACAGGCTGGAAGATGAATGGATCGAGCGCAGCCCTGCTGAGAAGGATTTGGGGGTACAGGTGGATGAAAAGCTGGACATGAGTCGGCAATATGCACTCGCAGCCCAGAAGGCCAAACATCTCCTGGGCTGAATCAAGAGAAGCGTGTATAGCAGGTCGAGGAAGTGGATTCTGCTCCTCTGCTCCACTCTGCTGAGACCCCACCTGGGGTCATGCGTCCAGCTCTGGAGCCCTCAGCACAGGAAAGACATGGACCTGTTGGAGCACGTCCAGAGGAGGGCCACAAAAATGATCCAAGAGATGGAACACCTCTCCTCTGAGGACAGGCTGAGAGAGCTGGGGTTGTTCAGCCTGGAGAAGAGAAGGCTCCAGGAAGACCTTATTGCAGCCTTCCAGTACTTAAAGAGGGTCTATAAGAAAGATGGGGACAGACTTTTTAGCAGGGCCTGTAGCACTACAACAAGGGATGATGGTTTTAAATTGAGGGAAGATTTAGACTATATCTAAGGAAGAAATTTTTTACGATGAGGGTGATGAAACACTGGCACAGGTTGCCCAGAGTGGATGGTGGATGCCCCATCCCTGGGAACATTCAAGGTCAGGTTGGACGGGGCCCTGAGCAACCTGATCTAGTGGAAGATGTCCCTGCTCATTGCAGGGGAGCTGGACTAGATGACCTCTAAAGGTCCCTTCCAACCCAAACTGTTCTCTGATTCTATGATTTCCATGTCTGGCGATCCCAGGGGGGCATCCGCAGCTCTGCCAGCAGCCGACGTGCTGGTATCGTTAGAGGTGCCTTCTTGCCAGGACTGTGCTGGTGATCCCACAGATGGCTGTGGTGTCATTGGGGGAGCGTGCATGACTGCAAATTGTGTTCTGGTCCGCATTTGCAGAGGGCTGTGGTAATTGAATGCCCCATTAATTAGCAATTGCAAGATGGGTCATTGGTGTTTGCTAAGTGGCCTAGTGTAACACATAAATCCAGTTCTTAACAGTTGTTTATAATACTTTGTATATCTTCTTCTTTAAATGTCACCATTGACGTGGGATTGTTTTGAGGTCAATGGCAGATGCCAGTAGTAAAGAGAGGACTTGGCAGCTGATTCATGGATTTCTCCAGCGTTGCAACTCTAACTGCCCTTTTTTTTTTTTACCAAAACTGAGCCTCACTGAATAGTTACCAGCCACAGCACAGTATATCTGAGGTCATTTTACTGTGTAGAGAGTCAGAAAGGTTCTTTATGCCCATGACACTGGTCCTGGGCATAGGTGTCTCCAGGGTGGGGTAGGACCAAGGAGGGGAGCTAAGTGTACTTCTGCCTGCCCTTCCTCCCTCCCTTTTTTCTTCTCTCCTTCGCTCCCTGCTGCCCTCATCCTTCCATCCCTTCCTCTCTCTTCTTTCTCTCTCTTTTTCTTGACAAGTTATTTTTACCTAAGGTTTCTTAGGAACTGATAGCAGTGATGGTGACATTAGCTAGAGTGGCTCGATTGTCTTCAGTGATCTCTGGTTCTTAGAACCAGAGACCTGGTGCAGCATTAGCATTAGAATCAGCCCCTGAGCAGATTGCCAGGGAAGTCACCAGGCTGCTTCCTGGATGGGCATTTGTCTGTCCGTGTCGCAACAGGTTCTTAAGGACCTGCAATAACAAAGGATTCACCACTACCACCCAAAATACCCTACTGTTGAAAACCTTGAGCGCAGGAAGGTTGTTCAAGCATCCAATCTAAACTGGTGTTGGCTTGCATCCGAGCCCGGTGGCTCTTGCCCTCTGCACTGTGGGTCTGAAAGACAACTTTCTCCCCATGTTTTTGTAGCAGCCTTCAGCTGTTGAAACATTGTCACCTCTCCTTTTGCCTTCTCTAGCCTGCTGTGTCTTTTCTCCATGAGCCCCAGCCTCTGGGCTGTGGAGGTGGTGCCAGGCCGCAGGCTGGGGCCAGCACTGCATACCGCCTGGAAAACGCGCTTGAACCCTCCACCGCTGCCACCTTCCCCAGTTCGGCAGGATCCTTTAGATTACCTCTGGTGTTCCACGCACATGAGCAAGGCGGCGGCAGCGTGACCACTGCCGTCTGCGCTGCAGGAGCTTGCAGGGGCCAGCGGGGATACCGACAGGCCGGGAAACAAACTTGGTGGCCTTTGGTGACCCTTGCTTCATGTTTGCCGAATAATCCTGACTTCAGGAAGTGTGTGCCATATTTGTGTTCCCATTACCTGGCTCCTTTCAGGGATTTCTCTGTAAATCGTAAAGGGCAAGGTCTTAAAAATGTTCATTTGGTAAGGGAAGGGACTTCATCCCTCCCTCGCTCTCCTGTCACTTGTGGTGACTAAAGTGTTCACCTGGCAGCCGTTTTGCCAGTCAAGGACTGACACAGCAGAGCTTTCTGGAGAGAGAGCGTCCCGCAGGCCAGCCCCGCAGGCCAGCACCAGGGCCTGTGAGACCGGAGAGCTCCGGGCGCCGCCGGCAGCCCGCGCGGAAAGCAGGGAAATATTGGCGTTGCTGCCCAGCCCTGCGAGCCGGGCGGTGCGAGGGGCGGCGGGGAACCGTCCCGGGGGGGCGCTGCCCGGGTGGGCGGCCGCCAAGGGCCCGCCACCCCCGCAGGGGGCCCGCGACGGGCAGGCGGGCGGGCACGGGCCCTGCCGCGGAGCTGTGGCGCCCTCTGGCGTCCTCCCGCCGTCAGCGCCCCTCGGGGGTTCCGCGAGCAGCAGCGGGGGGCAACCCCTTCCCCTCCCCCTTTTTATTTTCTGGCGTGATTTTCGGAGAGACCACCCATTTCAGGCTGTGGGCGAGATGAAGAGAGACAGGTGGAATGACCGGTAGCTCCGCAGAATTTATTTGACCGACTTCCTTGGAAGAGAGACAGATTTGTCCTGTTTCAATCTCAACCGCTGCCTTTTTGTTACCATTCAGAAAAAGCATCTGCCGGCCAGCTCTGATATACTTCATTCCCTAAGCTCAGGGGTGTGGAGTATATTTATTGCTCCAAAATAGCATCATCTAAACTGCATGCAGCATGCTGAGAGGGAAATGAAAGTGTGGTTCTGCTGCGAGCAGAAGGGATACGGCCTTTCTCTTATTTGTGCAGAGATGGCCACGGCAGGGCTGAGATTGCAGGTTGCCACATCAGAAGATTGCCAGCCAGACCCACCGCCCTGCACGCTGCCAGCGTGTCTGCTCCTGAAGGCTACAGCAGTGCTGAGAAGGTCTCAGAGTTGTTCCTTCAACGCTGCTTCGACGGCTGCGGGTTGCTGTGCGTGGCTAGAACCGGCTCCAGCAAAGCTGATCTGGTAAATTAGAAGAGCCAAAACACACACTGGACTGACTCAGCTGCCTCTGGACTTTACAATTTACCCTTAAATGTTGCTTGATGCTTGGGGCCAGTTCATTACGAGTGGTGGCTGTGAAGGGAAACTGGTCGCTGTGAGCGATGCTTTGGTACCCACTCCAGGTCCGGCCCCAGCTGCTGTGCTGGAGGCGGCGGCGTGGGTGCAGGCAGGCGTGCAGCCTGCGGTGTGCGTGTGGAAGGGGATGGTGCGGATGGCAGAGGCGGAGGAAGGGCTACAACCCCCTTGTTCTTCCTCTGCATCTTCCTCTCCCCCCTCCCATTAAATTTGCAGCTGACCTGCACAGCACAATGCTGTGCAATGCAGAGGCACTCCAAGTTGCTGTGAGTAACACAGCTTGGGCAGCAGAAGGTGTTATCTGTGTCAGCACAGGGCTGTTTTTGGGATTGTTTGTGCGGGAGGCACGCGGAGCAAGCAACGCAGCATTGCTGTGACAGTGAGATGGATGTGGGAGACACGCTTGGCTTTCCTCATCCAGGGAGAAGGATCGCCCGGGAGGCAAATCAGAGCTGGTGCTTCTCTACAAAAAAGGCTGGAAAAGAAGGTAAACCAGAGATGTGTCCCTGTGAGGGAGCCTAGGATTGCACAAGTTAATCTTTGTGTTCACCGGAGGAAACCAGAAGTCCCACAACAGAGCCTAATGCCTGGAAGACAAGAAGAGACAACAGAGCTATTATATATGGTCTTGTTCCTACACAGGAACAATTAAATCACACAGTGCTATCTTCAACTAATAATAGGCTGGATTAGAGCTACAGAGCAGAAAAGTCTGGGCTAAAGCCAATTTGCAATCCTTAATGCACACCAGTCTGCCTCAGATTTGAAAGCTGTATGGCATTATGGGAGACTTTGGTTGTAATCCCTGTAAATAAACAAATGAGTAGAAGATAAAGGCCGGATTATGAAGCATTGAAAATCACTGCTGATGTCAATGCCAGATGTGGACACAAGGAATAACAGGATGGGTCCAGAACCTTGGTTTAAGGTTGTATTGAGAACCCTGATTTAGCAACGGGACTTTTCCGTTAAATTCCTTCCTTCTCACAAGCCTTGGGGTGTACGTAAAGACTAACAGCTTGTCCTACAACAAATTGAGCAGGGTGCTGCCTGCTTTCCCCTGACTCCCCGGGGGATCGTTCAAAGCAAACAGCAAAGTAATCTGGAGTAGGTGGTGCAGTGGCTTCCCCACATACAATGTCCATATGGGGAATTAGTCAAAGTGCTGTAATCAACTTGCCTGCTCATCAACTCCTCCATTTGCATGAGCTCTAAGACTCCTGATGAGTACATGCCTTCATTTAAGGACAGGGCTTGCACAGCTGATGTCCGTGGCAAAGTTTTGTCACACTTCAGTGTCTCAGGACCTGGCTCCAGGAGCTTGCTGCAAGTGGGCTAAGGCTGGAGAGCATCAATATTATTAACATTGTATTTCCTTCAATTGTGTCATTTGATTTAAAAAAAATCAAGCCTGACACATGATTACAGCCCCTTTATTACTAATGTCTGGAAGTACCCTGATTCACAAATTCCACCTGCTTTTGCCTTCATAGATTAGATGGGAACAGTGCTTAAGTCCTGAAAGGTCCCTTCATAATACCGTTCTCCTGAAAAAGTTAAGTAGCTAATGAAATCATTAGCCGGACTTAATCTTACCTTGTGTTTGTATACATGTTTCAGTAGCAGGGAATAATTGTACAATGCAGAATCAGAACCTAAAATCCAAAGTTACAGCTACTGCATACCAGAGTATTCGATTACCTCCCATGGATTTGAGTCAAAATGTCAGTTCCTGTCCCTGTGTCCTCTAATAGACCTTGAAAGGAGGAGGTGTTTGTTCAAATTTTCTGCAGAAAATCCTGGGGCATACACCTAAGGATAAGAGTGATGAGAAGGAAGGAGACATCTCAAGAAAGGGAAGTGGTCCTTATTTGCTTTGTTGAGCTTAAGCTGAAGATGTGGAACAGGGGGGTCTTGAGCATGCTTATGATCTGGACAGCAATTTCATCTTAAGCCAAATGTTTTCTGAGAAAGTGGAGAATTTACTGGGGAGACGAGGCCAACAAGTTTGAAAAGGACTCTTTTTGTTAGGGAAAAGAAGAGGTGAAGACTACCATATGGCCACAATGGACAGCTTCCTTCCACCTGCATTAGGGCTCTTGGTCCTGGTAGAGCAGTTTAAAGAGTTACCACCCTTCCATCAGAGTTTAGTGCCCCTAATGAACTTGTGAGGGCTTATGCAAATCCACCCTACCTGGCATGACAGTGCCCTAGAAGCACTCTTGTAATCTGTTCCTCCATCTCCAATGAGAATCTATGAACTAACAGCAGTAACTTCCTAAACCACTTGCTTAAGGACTACCTGTGTCCTGCAACAAAATTCCTCCACCTGAAAAACCCAGCCAGGTTACTGCCTAAATTTGCTGCTCTTCTTGGGAAAAGAAAACAAAACTACAACAGTATAAAAATGTATGATACCTATGGCCTGGACATCATACAAAATAAATTGTTTTAAAGCAGTGCTCACAGATGGCACACTAGAGTTAATGTCCATGTCTTCTAAGTGTTCTAATAAACATATTGACCTTGGGCTCCTTTTCTTGTGTAGTTAACCTTGCTACTAGCAGAAGACTGTGAAATAATACTACTTAGCTGCGAAAGAAGTTGACGAGACACACCAAGGCAGAGGACTTTGCGAGCCCACAGATGGTAAATATCGTTGCCAGGAGCTTTACTTGACACGATAAATGTCCTGTTGACATGTCTCAGAGCTGCCATTACAAAGCAGAACCATTTGTGATACAATATTTACAAACAATTGGAAATGTGACTTAACCCAATTTAAATTTGGAACTTATTTTCACACGTGTGGAGATTCCATATCAAAAGTGAAGTTCTTCACAAGCAAACTTGTCTTGGGCATGGTAATAATGATCAGAATTGTGTGTGAGATCTGTGAGCCATATCTGGATTTTTTCCTAAGTACTTTCAATAACTGAGCAAAAAGATGAGAGGCATGGGTTCCCAGGTTGTCTTTTTCTTTTAATGAGATAGCTGTCTACAAAGCTGTCAGAGAACAGGTGAAGGGGGAAAATTACAGAATCACAGAATCATTAAGGTTGGAAAAGACCTTTAAGATCAAGTCCAACCATCAACCCAACACCACCATGCCCACTAAACCATATCCTGAAGCACCATGTCTACACGTTTTTTGCACACTTCCAGTGGTGGTGACTCCACCACCTCCCTGGGCAGCCTGTTCCAATGCTTGACCACCCTCTCAGTAAAGAAATTTTTCCTAATATCTAGTCTAAACCTCCCCTGGTGCAACTTGAGGCCATTTCTTCTCATTCTGTCTCTAGTTACTTGGGAGAAGAGACCAACATCCTCGTCACCACAACCCCCTTTCAGGTAGTTGTAGAGAGTGATAAGGTCTCCCCTCAGCCTCCTCTTCTCCAGATTAAGCAACCTCAGTTCCCTCAGCTGTTTGTTCCTCGTAAGATTTGTTCTCTAGACCCCTTACCAGCTTCGTTGCCCTTCTCTGGACATGCTCCAGCACCTCAGCACCCTTCTTGTAGTGAGGGGCCCAAAACTGAACACAGGATTCAAGGTGTGGCCTCACCAGTGCCAAGTACAGGGGCACAATCACTTCCTTACTCCTGCTGGCCACACTATTTCTGATACAGGCCAGGACGCTGTTGGCCTTCTTGGCCACCTGGGCACACTGCTGGCTCATATTCAGCCGGCTGTCAACCAGCACCCCCAGGTTCTTTTCTGCTGGGCAGCTCTCCAGCCACTCCTCCCCAAGCCTGTAGCATTGCATGGGGTTGTTGGGACTCAAGTGCAGGACCCGGCACTTGGTCTTGTTAAACCTCATACAGTTGACCTAAGCCCATCGATCCAGCCTGTCCAGATCCCTCTGCAGAGCCTTCCCACAAAGCCTTCCTACATTAGAGATTGTTTAGAGAAGTTTACAGGTCTTGATTCCTGTGTTTACTCTGGCTTTGCATCAGCCCAATACTGCTGCACTCAAATTTGGGCTTGCTTTTAATGAGTGACCTTTCCACACTGCGAAGAATCAAGTGTTATATGCGTAGAGGTTTGCTCTGCTGTATCTACTTGCTTACGAAGAATTAGAATATTGTTCTGTAGCAGAAATCCTCCTTTAGCTCGAAGATAAAAGGTTGTCTTTTGAATCTGTAAGATTCTGTAAGGATGGATTTTACTGTATTTTTTATTTTAGGGAAGAATTAGGCATCCCTGAGTTGACTGCAACAGTCCTTGTTCCTCATCAAGGGTATAGGAAGAATAGTGTACAGTTAAGATTCACTGCAAATTTTGAATTCATTACTTAAGTAAAATAAGAATTCTTTTTTTCTTCAGTGTTGGATACTATAATTTTCTTATAATATTCTTTCATTAGTTTTGATTTGTTTTTCAAACCTGGATTAATCTATCTGCATTATACCCTGTCGAAGGAGATGATGTGAAATTTTACAATGAGGAACTGTGCACTAATTTCAGGTAATCCATCTGAGACATTGAAGGTTTGAGTATTTTTTTTTGGTCAGACTATTTAAAATTAACACTATAAGTTAAAAATAAACATGTTCACAGCTCAGCTTCTACTCACCGTCTCCTGGACAAGATGGGCTAGTCCTAATGGGAAGACTAGGGCTGTCTCCAGATCTCATTCCTCTTCCTCTCCTTCTGATTTCCAAATCTTGACTGCTTTCCTGCCCCTACCCAATTTATTTTGACTGGTATGTTCAAATGGCCTGTAAGTCCATTTTCCAGGTCTTTCTCACAACTTACTGTCATGTCACCCCTTTTACCAAACTTTGTCTTTCGGACAAAATTCTGTCATTGCATTTGCACCCATTTCACCCCACTGCCTGCTTGGGTACCATCAGCAGGAACATGGAGAGCACAGGAAAATTAGAATTCCAGTACTTGGCCAAAGGGGATGAGGGTAGCTAAGAGCACAGATTTCAGCGAAAAAAAATGAAAACTGATCCTGGACCATGCTCAGAAGATACCTTCAGCAGTTCCAGACAAAATCTTGACCGAGGAAGTATGAAATAAGGTTGCAGAGATTTATAGTTTGCCAAATTTAACAAGCTTCATGTGAAAATTACAGAAAAAGTCCTTCTTAGTCCTTTGCCAGCTTTCAAGTTTGTAGTCTAAAGCCTGGAAGTGCTATAGGAAGATGGCTGAAATGCTATTTTTAAAGGAGAAAAAATACCATTTTTTACCTTATCTTCTTGTATCTTAAACTTGTTTTTTAAACAGTTTTTGTGGAACCATTGTTGCTGGAAGTTAAAAAAATTGTATTTCAGGCTTAGATGAATATCCACCCTGGAAAATTTCAGCTCAGGTAGTTGAAGACCAGTAACCTTAATGGGCATGAAAATTGTCTCAAAAAAGGAGGAGAGTATTCAGCAGTCCTTCCTGTAGGAAAATCCAGGAAAACTGCCTGTAATCCTCACGTTCACTATCAAGCTGGTGAATGCTTTATTGCACACAGGCAAGCTATATAATTTAATGAATAGTGCAACAGACATTTTTCAAAGAAAATCATAGTAAGAATGTATAAGATTTTACCGTCACAGGGGAGCTCAACAAGATTTTTCATGTATGAGGGGTGATACGGAGGCCGACAAATTATTGCCTCGATTAAGGCAATGATGCCAGTGTGATGTGTTGTTTGCACACAGATTGTTTCCTTTAAATAAGGCTTTCCTGACCTTTACAGCAGGTAAGAGTGATGCTTGCTTGAGGACAGCATACTCCATGTGAGCAATTCAAGGAAGTTGTAAAAGTCCACTGATCCGGACCCCAAGGCTTGGAAAATCCTCCAGTGCTCTAATGTTGTATTACAGAAATGCCCTAACCGCTCACCTCAGCAAGGACACAGGTTTCAGTGACCCCAGGATAACAGTCCTGTGCCCCATGACGTTCTTTAGCCAGTCCACAGACTGTGGTCACCTTGTCCTCTACCTGTGATGGCATTATCTGTCAAATCCTGGAAACATGGCAGAGATAAAGAAGATACAGGTGCAGGTATGAATCAGCCAGTACACATGGAATAAAATCATAGAATCATAGAATAGTTTGGGTTGGAAGGGACCTTCAAAGGTCGTCTGGTCCAACACCCCCCGCAATGAGCAGGGACATCTTCCACTAGATCAGGTTGCTCAGAGCCCCGTCCAACCTGACCTTGAATGTTCCCAGGGATGGGGCATCCACCATCCACTCTGGGCAATATGTGCCAGTGTTTCACCACCCTCATCATAAAAAATTTCTTCCTTAGATATAGTCTAAATCTGCCCTCTTTTAGTTTAAAACCATGACCCCTTGTCCTATTGCAAGAGGTGCTGCTAAAATGTTTGTTCCCATTTTTCTTATAAGCCCCCTTTAAGTACTGGAAGGCTGCAATAAGGTCTCCCTGAAGCCTTCTCTTCTCCAGGCTGATCAACCCCAACTCTCTCAGCCTGTCCTCACAGGAGAGGTGTTCCAACCCTCTGATCATTTTTGTGTCCCTCCTCTGTTCCAACAGGTCCTTGTCTTTCCCATGCTGAGTGCTCCAGAGCTGGATGCAGGACTCCCAGTGGGGAATACCTACCTTTTTATTTGACCTCAATTTTCTGCTGGATGCTTCATCTGTGGCAATTATCCATGGGATTTCCCAATTCTTGACCCAAGGACCCAGAAAACATGAAGCCTGCCTGTAACCAAGTATTTCTTCTCCCTACTAACCTTGAGCCAAGTAGGAAGCAAGGAACTACTGGTAGAGATTTGTTGATTCTTACACGTTACAAGCAATGTATTTATCGCCTCTATGTATCAGGCTGTGTGCATAATAATTTTCATATAATCAGCAAATGACAGATGTTCATTCTATAAAGCTACGCTTACAATATTACTAAAAAGTCTACTGTTCACAGATTAACATATCAAAATAATATTACATGGTGTATTGTGGTCTGTCATATGCATCCACAGATCTTCTCCCTTACACCACTATCCTGAATCAGCATTTGTGAACTGGAAGCCTCCAGCATTGTGATAAAAGTAGACAGAGGGGTGGTTGTGCTATGCCACATGACTCCCTAATTTACCCTCATTTATTTTGTTTTGAATTGGCTAGTCCACTATTAGTATAGTGGCATTTGTTTAAAATAAGACAGGAAAAGAAAAGGGGTTTTAAAAAAGCAAGGTATTGAATTTTCAAAACCAGCAAAGGTGGTACAAAATTACACCAACCAAGTGAAAAGAAGAATAGATTTTTGCTACTGCAGATCTTGGAAATCTCCCTCGTACATGGAAATCCGTATTGATAAATGTAGGTAAGTATTACATGAATGTTGCCTTGCTAAGTACTCTTAACTGCTGTCAATATGCACATTACACAGATCCCAGTATGTGAAATACTTAATACCCTCAGGTCCTAATACAACAGGTGGAAATTGAGAATTAACAGTAAACCTTTTTAAGATCAAGCGTAAAATTTGGCAATGTTTAACCTTGTCTTGCCTTCCCATTGCTCCCTGCAATGAAAAGCCTAAAAACTTACTTCTTTTTCAATTCCTCTGCCATGGTATTTTGGCAGTCTTTTCCACCTATCTAGCCTGCATACTATTTGGATATATTAGTGTTGAAACACATCTGATGTTCAGCACGTAATAATTTTCTGTGGGGTAGCTGTAAAGTGCATTGAATTTTCCTTGAGAGACTTGCTCAAGGCATGGATCATATTATCCTCTGTAGCTATGGGGAAGCCAAAGCTAAAATTAAATTTTGTGCTTTACTTTAAGGTTAAAAAACACATTAAAAGCAAATCATTAATCCAAAGGAGCTCTGATAGTTGCTATTAATAGAAAAGTAGCTGATCTGTAATAGAGATTGTATACCTGAGTTCCTAAAATAAACTCCGTGTGAAAAAAATAGCACTCGTGCTATTACTGTTGAAGTCCATTCCAAGAAACAGCAGGCTGAGTTCTGCCTTAGGATCACCCTTGCTGCAGGCGAAGGCGTCTGGTGCTCAGCTGTGCAAGCTGGCAGGAACCCCACCGGTCTGCGCAGGCTGCGTCCCTCAGTCTCACCGATAGCGCAGAAGCAGTTTATCCAACATTTCCTCTTGGATCAAGGGTTTGCGAAGGGGCCAAGACTAGGTGGTATTTCATAATCTATTAATTTTCCCTTGAGGGACTTGCAGCTGGAAGTCAGTTGTGTTATGAAACTTTAACATATTCCCTTCCCAGAGTTGATGGGCAGATCAAGGGGAAATTCTCCCTCCAAGTCCATCTTCTTTTCCCATCCAGCCTGGACTTGCACCAGATCCATGCTGCACTGCACTGCGAGAATGTAAAACTATGAGTTCTGTTCCATGTGATTCAATTTAGAATAAAGTTATCATTCAGTTTTACATAAAAATAATTTCAATTGGATTTTGATAACTTTCCACACATTGAATAACTGCTTTTCCTGTTAACAGTTCTATTGAATTCAATGGAATTGAATTTATGGTGTAAGAGATCATTCAACATGACAGAGCACCACAAAATCAGACTTTAACATAAGAAATCTTTTTGTTTTGTATTTACAAGGTTCCCACCTAGTAGGCATCTTGTTCATGGGAGGAGCTCTTAAGCATATCACCAGACAAGAAAATACCAACAATAAATAGTTGCAACATCAAAAGTGTACTGGTATAACACCAGTAGGACACTGTGGTGGCATCACAGGCGTTCTAGTTTTCCCCCAAGGTAAATAAAAGCAGGTACTTTGGCAGCTATACTACCTCTGTGTGAGTCATGATGTGAAATCTCATCCAGGTATCTAAGGAAAGCACATTTGTGAACACTAAACTAATACTGCTTTTTTGAAGCTGCTCTTGCTACCCGTATTCTTATGGTAAAGCTCCTAACTACCTAATCTTGCTCTCTGTGCCAGAGCTACCTTTAAATAGCCATGAACTGGGGACCACAAAAGGACTTGGTTTCCCTGAGAAGCCATGAAGAATCCCTGCATCGTTTTTCTCTCTGTTATGGACTGATTGGGAGTAGTCACTTCAGAATCGCAAAAAAAAAACCTCAGGGAGAAAAAAATCACAGAAAGCAGAGATGGAAAACTGTATTAAATCATCATGCCTCTGCCAGGGAAGAGCTGTAACACTTAAGGCATGCCCATAAAAAAACAGTAAGGAAAAAGGAAAATTCATGCTTCAGGCAGACTGCTTTTCCTTGCCAAATAGTATTGCAAAGAGCAGCCTAATTAGCTATCTGCTATCACCCCCAGATCCTTCAGATGCACTGTTTGGCAGGTTTCTTCCTGCCGCCAAATGCCAGTTTTCTCTAAGATACATTAGTTTGCATTTTCTGAGGTCAATCTCACTGTATTTGCTGCCCATGTTTGTAACCACTCTTTGATAACTGGCATTGCTGCTCTCACGGGCAGGTTAGGCACTTCTGGATCCTCACTTCTTATGGTATTTCCACAGCACTTTGCTTTCCAAAATGACGTGGAAAGGAATATCACTTCTCTTTCATCAAACTGTCAGTCCACATATCACATGTGGTATTATGAACGGTTGTTCACTACTATGATTTCATGAGATTCTCTAGCAGTTTTCTTACTAAGGTATGAACATATTTTATGATTCTGCCAATGTCTGAAAAATCAAGCTATTCTAGTCAGGTTATTTTTCAGACACGGAAGCTGTTCCATTATTTATGGCTTCAAGTATACTCAAGGAGCCCAATCCTATCTCCTTTACTTATCCAAACAGTTCCAGCGGCACAGCTTACGAGAATGGGCAGAATTTGGCCCTCTATACCCATTTCACCCTGGTTAAGTAAAGCACCGATGTTGATATCATCTGGCATCTTCTAGCACTGAATGCTTAACATGATTTTTGGAGGAAGTTCAGCACTTAACTTCCAGTGAAACCCATCGTTAATGTGCACCAAATGCTTCACAACAGCACCGATAGATCATAAAACATCTTTACGGAGATACTTTTAGGTTTCTGTACCCTTTGCATCATCCTTCATCTCTGACACATGCTAGAGGAACTTGAGTGGCAATAGAGCTGCCCATATGCCCTACATTTTGACTGCTCCTACCTGGCATAATGCACCCCAAGACACCTGCACAACCCTGTTTTAAAGCTACGTTGCCTAGCTGCTTTCACTGTAAGGAAGGGCAAGGGTAACAGAAAACGCCACTTATTGGTGTTCTCTCTGGTGTTCTTTATTGGTGTTGAAGCCAAATGTGGCTTCAAATCTGAGACAGTATCCAAGAGAGTATTCACAGGTTTGTCCTGTGTTGTGGTTTAACCCCAGACAGTAGCTCAGCCCCATGCAGCCGCTCGCTCATTCCCCCATGGTGGGACGGGGGAGAGAATCGGAAGAGTAAAAGTGAGGAAACTCATGGGTTGAGATAAAGACAGTTTAATAGGGAAAGCAAAAGCTGCGCACACAAGCAGAGCAAAACAAGGAATCCATTCACCACTCCCCATGGGCAGGCAGGTGTTCAGCCATCTCCAGGGAAGCAGGGCTCCATCACACGTAATGGTTTCTTGTGAAGCCAGATGCCATAACTCTGAACGTCCCTCCACCCCTTCCTTCTTCTTCATCCCAGCTTTATATACTGAGCATGACGTTGTATGGTATGGAATATCTCTTTGGCCAGCCTGGGTCAGCTGTCCTGGCTATGTCCCCTCCCAGCTCCCCGTGCACCCCCAGCCTGCTCGCTGCAGGCCAGCACGAGAAGCTGGACTGACCTTGACTGCTTTGCAACAACTCAAAGCATCAGCACGTTATCAACATTTTTTCATCCCAAATCCAAAACACAGCCTCACACTAGCTTCTGTGAAGAAAATTAACTCTATCCTGGCTGAAACAGGACATCCTGAGAAAAGGGGCTGTATCCGCCCATTAGCACTGGCCAACTTAGCTAATCTAGCCCTTCTCCTATGGGTCTCAGCTGTCTGCGATCCAGGACCTGGTTCTGATAGCACCAGCTCCGAGAAATGTCTGAAAAAATTGCTCTGTTGTGAGAAAGGACACAGAATCATGTGAAATCAGACGGGCAAAACGGCAGCAGCTGGTTTTGAGATGTGGATAGTTAGGAGTTTGAGGATTCAAAAGGAAAAAACACTGCTATGAAAACGTGTAAAATCCTATGAGAAAAAACAGGTGGCTGGAAGATGGCAACGCAGCAATGATCAGCCCATTCCAAGGACAGCAAAGACTTTTCCCTACACGGCTGACAACTGCCTGGCCATCAGAGACTCACTGCTTCAGAAGAAATACAGCTTCAGGGATGTCACCTTCAGAGCTTCCCAACACTGTATGTTCACTTAGGTGTGGAAACCTTTTAGCCATTGGTTATGAAATTCTGTCCTGACAAATTCCATACCTGCAGACAGCTAGTTTGTCTTTGCCATGAGTTTTTATTCTTCACTTTGGATATTAGTCACATAATTTAGTGCTAAAATGGGTAATATAATGTAATGTACTGGGGAGTACTTCTAGAACATGGAAATCATCATTCCTAAATCATTGTGACAGGAATATCTGAGAGTCAAAGGAACTAGCTCAGACTTGGTCAAGAAACTGATGAAGAGCTTAATCTTGTACAAAGGAAAAAGAAGAGAATCTGTAAAATGTGGGAATGATAACAGTCTCCTGCTAATTAAATTATTAAGGCCTCTAATAAAGAACAGATTATGTTTCAATGATGATTATGCTATATTAATTATTTGATAACTAAGTTAACATGTGATACATAAAGCACTTCCTTTCCTTTCATGATTCTGTAACAGAAAGAGATGAACAAAATTTTTTCTCAAACTTCCACACAAAAATTACCATTGGAACACCAATAAAACCTTAGAATTCAGTCCCAAAAGAGTTTGATAAAGATGTGAACAACAGGGTACTCTGACCTGATTTTCTGGTATAAGTATTTCATACACAAACTAAAAACCCCAATTTCAGTCAAAGTTATATCAGTGGAAATTGAAACGAGAGCAGTATTGTCCTAGGATGAGGAATTACAGAAAAAAACCCAACTGACAGTTTGAAGTGCACAGTGATCCAGTAAACTGCACAGGCTAAAGATCTTTCACCAACTAATGAAACTGTAATAATAAACATTTTACTAAAACATTTTAAAAAATATAAACATTTTCTAGAAGTCTGATCATATATTAGCATATAACAAAATTAATTCTTTGAGTACCTGAAGACATGAAAGTCAACTCTGTGTCTCACAATGCCTTTGAGTAATTTCTGTATTCAGTGCAAAGACCCATAGTAATGAAGATGGTACAAACTCTTGAACCGAAGGGTACAACATACCTCATGTGGTGTTGTTGAGAAATGCCAAAGAGAAATCGGTCGCTTAGTGTGGTCAGACTCACTAAGGAATGAATTACCACTAGGGATGCTAATTCTACCTCTGCCTGAGATCCTACCTCATTTATGGCTTCCTTTTCATCTTTTATTTACCTGGCTTGTAGCAGTACCTTATCTTTTGCCAATGAGGTGCCACGGGTGGTGGGATCTCATATCAGACCTTTCTGGGCCACTTGTTATATAGCAGAATCTGTCCATGGACATTCCTGCACGGCCATTTAATGCCTTCTCTATGGCTCAGTGTTACCACTGGGTAAATCAAGTGAATATTTAACAGAGACAGGCCACTTGGAAAATAGTTTCCAGCTGGGAAAAATCAAGGCTGACTGAGTGACTGACCGTGTAGTTAGTTAATATCCAGGTACGCATTTATGCCTGTTTCTAGAAAGTGTCCTAATGGCACAGCTTGATGCAGTATAAGAAATAGAAACAAAACCTCGCATTTAATAGACTTCTCATGCTTCCTGTGGATTATTTGTGGGTTTGTTAGGTGCTACTCCTAATGTTTACAAGAAGTTTAGTCCCTTGCCCAGGGTAAGCCTGGGCCGCAGCATATTCCAGCAAATGCTAGTTTCCAGCTTCCAGCTTGCTTTTCAGCGGCGGGCCGGCTCGCACACCCTCCCCCCGTTACCGCACCGCAACCCTCGGAAAGGAGACCCGAGGGGCGCGTACGCGCCTCTCCCGCCGGCCACCGCCGGTTGCGGGACCTGCACCGAGGTGAGGCGGCCGCTGGTTTAAAGGAGGACGGCACGGGGAGAGGGGAGGGGACCCCCGGCGCGGCCCGGCCGGCCCGCCCGCCGAGCTCCGCAGCGCCGACGAGCGCCGCCGCCGGCCGCGCCCCCGCGCCGGGCGCTGAAAAAGGGGACGGGGCGGAAGAAGCTTTGCGACTCGCAGCGGCCGCTTGGCCCCGCACCGAGGGCCGCCCGGGAGAGCCGTCGGACCGCGCCCGAACACCGCCAAGGCGCCCTCTCCTCCACGCCCGGTGGCACCGACGGCCTCGGCACCCCCTCACCGCGACCGCGCAGCCTGCCTGCCACCGCCGCGGGCTGCCAGGGCCTGAGGGCACCATGACCATGCTCAAGCTGTCCCTCATGGCCTTCAGCTTCATCTTCTGGGCAGCAGGGCTGACCATGCTCATCATCGGCCTCTGGGCCAAGGTGTCCCTGGGGAGCTACCTGGCACTGTCGGCCAACGACTACCCCAGCGCTCCTGCCATCCTCTTGGCCACCGGTGCCGCCGTCATTATCTGGGGCTTCCTGGGCTGCTTTGGTGCCGCCACCGAGCACCGGGGCCTCCTGCGTGCTTACAGCGCCTTCCTGACCACTGTGCTGGCGGCCGGGCTGACGGCGGGGCTCTCAGCGCTCCTCTACCGCCAGAACGTTGCGCAGGGTTTCCGGGAAGGGCTACGCCAAGCCCTGCTCACCTATGGAGAGGATGAGGGCATGGCGGATGCCCTGGATGCTTTGCAGCGCGCCTTGTCCTGCTGTGGTGTGGAGAGCTACCGCGACTGGCTCACCTCGCCCTGGGGACTGGAAGAGAACGGCTCGGTGCCCCTCAGCTGCTGCCGGGCCCGCCGGGGCTGCCAGCGCAGCCCACCCAACGCACGTGGGCTGCACCGCGATGGTTGCTTCAGCAAGGTGTCGGCCTTTGTCAGCAGTAACATGTTTTACGTTGCCACGGCTGCCCTGGGGCTGGCACTGCTGCAGCTCATCGGCATTGTGCTGGCCTGCCTGCTGGCTGCCCGCATCCCTACCCACCTCCTGGGCATCGCCACCCCATGCTGAGACCCCCCAGCCCTGCCCCTTATCCCTTCCAGCTCCTTCTTACCCCCAGACCCAGGTGCACCCCACTGGGAAAACCTTCCCTTCATATTCCCCACTTCCACCTGAGCTTTCTTCTCCAGACTCTGTTCCTCCTCTGGAGCCTGTGTCAGATGCATCAACGCTACTGGCATCCACAGCCCCTCGGAGCTGGGAAGGTGCCTCCTGGCCTGGCTGTGTCCCCTGCAGGGCAGCAGGTCCCCACTGCCCCCCTGGAGCCTCTGGGCCACTTCTGCAGGGTGGTGTCAGCATGGACAGGCATCACACCTGGGTCAAGGCTGAGCGGTTTTCTGGGTGGTGTGAACATCCCGAAGCACCAATATGGGAGCCAGGGAAGAGGAGAGGGCCTGGGAGAGCAAGAGAGGTGCCTCTCAGCATTTACACTGGGTGAGTGTTCTCGTGAGACTGGAAAATGATGTTACTGTAAAACTGCTGGAGTACACAAGGGGCAGGTCAGGTCTGGGGACACCCAGGCGGCCATGCTAGCAGCTGCCATCAGGGGCTTCTTGAGGGACTGCCCAGCAGCGTGCACCCCACTGCCGCAAAGATTTCCTACCTTCATTGTGTATCCGGCTGCCATGGGTGCTTTTCCCACTGCGGTGTTTCCGACGCTGATCTCTGTCTAGAGGTGGAGCTGCAGCTCGAAGTGCTACTACTCCCTCCGTCAGTGTGCCTGTCCTCTTAGCCAGTGCTTCGCTGCTTCTGTCTTTGCAGGGCTGAGAAGACCTTAAACCTGGGTCCGTGGCATAGAAGAGGATGGCAGAAGCCGTGGGATCAGACCTGACTAGGGGTGGCAGGGGGAGGGAAGGGCACTTTGGAAGTTTCTTTTGGACTTTTGCTGTTAACTTCAAGGTGAGCGGACCAGACTGTTTTATTGAAGGGTTTTTAAAAACCAGACTCTTCTACATTTTTCCTTTTTCAAAGGATCTGTCTCTGAAGTGTGCCCCCACCTACGCTTTTGAAGCCAGCCCTGTACAACCTGAGAGTAAACAGAGGACCCCGAGGCTTGCTGTGTAGCCCTGGGTGTGTGCGGGACAGACAGCAGCGTAAATCTACAGGATTTTGTTTTTCCCAACAGTTCTGGCTGTGCATTTGGAGCTTTAGGAAAAGCAAGCCTTGCACTTTAGAGGGTCTTGAATTTTCAGAGCTTCACCCCTGCTTCTTCCCACTTCCTTAAAACCTGTGAACTGGACTTTTACATGTTTCACTGCCCCACAGCACAAAGATACACTGAATACCCCCCTTACCTAGCAAACTGGGGAGGGAGGATTTCAGAAAAGAGCAAAGAACTACAAAGGAACTCCAGGATGTGGTGTGTTTTAGGAGGCAGGACAGGAAATCTTGCACGAAGAAGATGACCAATGGCTTCATGGGAGGAGTGGAGTACCCTTAGGGGAAAGGGGATTAGTAGTGAAGCTCTGCCTTTACCACTTTTGACTACATTTCTGGCTTTCTCTTTTCCTCCCACCGAAGAGCGACTGCTTGGCTGCAAGGAGAGGCCAGGCAGAGCCTCCGTCCCACCCTGGTGAGGCAGGCAGGCAGAGGGAGAGCAAACCCATCGCCACCTCTCCATGGGGAAAACCAGATCAAATGCAGAGCTAACTCTCCTCCCGCTGTTTAATTCCTCACTGTTTCTACATCTAGAAGAACCCTGCCTTGGTATTTCTGTGCTTTCCCCCCCGCTGAAAATAAGCTTCTTGGATTTTGTTTGACAATGCTCCTGGGGGTGAAACCAGGGCAAAACCTCTATTCACTTGGAAAGATTCTGATTTCAGGTATCTTTACTGCTTTTACTGTTTTATACCATTTAAAAATACCTGGAAATGCTACCACTTCCCTGTCTTTTCTGATAGTAAAGCCCCTCTTTTTTTTTTTTTCTCCCACCAGTCGTCTTTTTCTGGGAGAGGGATTGTTCAATTCTATGGTGAATTTGTTCCACCTGCAGGCTTGTAACTATTTCTGACCTGGGGACAGTGCTGCCGTTTGGCCTGCTAGTAACAGCCCTTGACTTGCTGGACCGGCCTCATGAAGGTGCAGTCTTGTCCTGAGCTGGGAACGTAAAGGGAATTCCCCCAACTTAAATTAACCATTGCACAAGTTTGATGGTAGTTGAGAATGTAAAAAAAAAAACGAATCAAAACAATGTAAATAATAGGTGTTTCCATGGAAAAGTGACGTTTTATTCTCCAGATGAGCAAAATAGTCTTTAAATGAAGTTTCAGATGGGGACTGCTGAATCCAGAATGGTATTTACAAGCAAAAAACTACAAGGACCAGGAGAGAGTATCCAGCACTCACTGGAGTCCAGGCACACAAACTGATTTTACGAAATTTATAAAAATTATCCTTTCTCATGGAAATAATTTCCTCAGGATCAGTTCTCTCAACCAAAGCTCACAAGATCAAAAGTATAAAAAGAGGAGCTGGGTTTTCCTTCTTGGAGAGCAATTCTAGTCTGCAGGGATTCTGAATTGACAGTGGTGTTGTGCCTGGGTGTTAGCTGTGGCTTTATCTTAACTATCCCTTTTTTGAGATATTAGGTGGCTATGTAACTATGATAATCACGTTCCAGGTGGAGTGCAATGTAAACGGGCTTCTTGGTTATTTGACTATTCATCTGCATAGATGAACTCTGGAAATGTGTTGGGAATCTCTCTTTATAGAAAAAACAATGCTTAATATTTGTAGCACTGATGTTTATTTTTTATTGTTTTACATAATAAAATTTTTAATTTTTGGTTTGTAAATGTCCCTGTATTAACACCACTTTTTTTGGAGTTATGCAGTAGTGGAACTCCTGTTATTTTCTGGAAATCAATGTCATGTTATACAGTTTTAACAATGGGCAAAAAGTATAGTTTGTATGGGAAATGGTACTTCAGAAATAAAGTTTAGCAAGTGCTACGAGCAAAACAGGTCACTGTTTCAAATCCAGTTCAATATTTGTATTTCTGTATGTCTCCATTTCACTTGCACTTAGTTGAACCATGTGAAGTGTACACTGAAATGTAAAGACAGAAGCCTATTGTGTTGTTTTTTTTTTAATTCAGAGGGTTCTGAATTCATTAAAGCAGCAATAAACCAGGCATTGTGGAGTGGGAAAGGGACATGGAGTTGCACTGGGTTTATTATAAAGGTCTTCTTTATTGGAATTAATAAGTTCTGAAATGTTCCAAGACAATGGCATTGCTCTTTTTTTTTGCTCCACTGATTGCTAAAATTATTTCTGACCGTGACCCTGATTACTTTATACGACACATCACAGTCAGTCAGAATGAAGGGTGCTGTTAAAACACATTCAACCAAAAACCTTCTGTAGATATTCACTTCAGTGGATTTGTTGTGTTTTTAAGTTGCTAGGAATGTCAAAATAGCAATTATAAGACCAAGATTTAAGCATAGCAATGCCTGTTTCTGTGGTGGCCAGGCCTGAATCTCAGGGCATCAACTTAATGTAATGAGTAACTCAAAATGTAAAGCATCACTCCCCACTCTTGGCCTACGCTCGCTGAAATAGGATAAACCTTGGCAATGACCACGTGAATGTTAAGTATACTTATATCACCGAAGATTTCATGGACTGGCTGTGAGTTTTAGTTGAATGTTTATTGACAGTTCCTAGAATAATAATTAACAACATTAACTTTTGTAGAGGGGTGGAAGAAATGTCATGCTTCTCTAATTAAATTCCTAGATTAGCAGATTCCCAGTAGCTGTTTCAGTTGTCTTGAACTCTTTGTGCTCAGTGACCAAATTTTAATTTAGTTTTTAAAATTATCTAGATTCAATGTTAATTTTGTTCTGGATGGTCAGAAGGACTGTAACTGGAAAATGCTACACCAGACAGCACCATCTACCCCCTTGCTGGAATAAATATTTGTTTTCTCGCATCCTCTTCACCATAAAGTCACTCATCAAAATGGTATACTTTAATAAAAGCCGATCCCATCTTTTACAGAAAGCTAATCTCAATTTCAGCATCACTGGTTATTTGATCAATTCAGAAACATACCAAATTAAGTATAAGAGCAAACTGTGTGGCAGCTGTAGAAACAATAGCTCTGATGTTTGGACAGAGATTTAGGATTAACAGGGTGGTAAGATTAGACCCTTGTTATGAAACAAGGACTATTTATAACATTGATCTAGAATGACAAGAACATAACTCTTTCAAACTTCAAAAGTATTTTGATATTTTGACCAACATCAGTTATTTACTGTACTTGTGTGTAGCTGAACTTCACATAACCAGAAAAAAAATGGCCTTTGTAACAGATCATGAGCTTTTAGAGGAGAGATGGCTTTTCTGGGGTCAGAAAACTTAAACACTAGCAGTAAGATTGGGTAAATCAGAGAAGAAAAAAGATTTATTTTGTTAAAAAATAGTTTTCATGTTCATTTATGTATTTATCTTCTTATAACATTATCTTCTTTCTTCTGGAGAAAATAGAATCCCTTACTACCTCGATGACTTCCACTGATAGCAGCTGATATTGTATGAAGCCCTTGACAAGAAGAGTATTCATCTATGATTTCCACAGATAAATTACAGTAAAGATGCCCTTCTTCATAAATCCAGCAACCTACAGGAGATTTTGATAAATCAGATAGCATGGGAACAGAGCTGGAAATGCAGTGTTTTCCCAATCAAATATTTTGGATTCCAATAAAAAATGCATGTCCATGGAAAGTTTGGGCAGCCAAGTTAAGAAGTCTTGCCACGGTCTTGTACCGAAGCACCACAAAATACCGGTCAGAAACTTAAAACATAAGTCACACAACTAACAGCGTCTGAGACTTTCTTTTCATCTGAAATCTCTCCAGCCCAGAGGATAGCAGGTATCATCAGGAAGGTAACACTGGTTTTGATCTTGTATTTGTCTGAGCTGTGCTGGCATTCGCATGGAACAGAGCAAGCCAAAGGATACTTCTAACTGAAAAAGATCTCTATAGTTTCTAAAGGTATCTGTGAGGGTCAGGGGAACATCTGTGAAGATGTTACCTGTCCAGTCCTTCCCCTTCATCCAGCCACACATCTCTACCTCAGGGAGCTTATCAAAGCCACAGTCACTTCCCCAAAACATCCCAAATACTGTCTCAAACAGTATTTATTTGTGGGAAGAGATTTTTTTTTCACTAAGAAAGTAGACAGTGGTTAATTTTGCACACGTATTGTTTCTTGAGCACGAAGGAATAGCTCCAGACAGAAGTACAGCTAAAATAATTTAAATCTGACTAGAGATCTGAAGGAGGAAAACAAAAAAAAAAAAAGAAAATGCCCAAAAGTGAAGGCAGATGTGGTGACAGTGAGACTGGAAAGGAGAGAAAACAGTGGTAAGTTCTGTACTGCCATAAACAAACTTATTTTCTGAGCGTGATTTAAGCAGGAACTGCAAAAAGGATTTAACTGTGGGTGAATCCCTTTTTCCATTAGCCTTCTTATACGTGTAGTGTTTGCTTTTTAATGCCACTGTTTACTTTGTGCAACTTGAAAAGTTAATGGGAGTCATGTCGTATCCTTGAATTTTAAGCTTTTCAGGATGCTACTATGGAAAGACATGCAAAGCAAACTAGAGCGCAAAACAACCTGGTGGTAGGGTCTCCTATGGTTCTTCTCTGTTTCCTTCTGTTTCAGGGGCTGACCATCTTTGTAAGGTAAGATTTTTGACACCGGTATGTTAAAATTGGCTAAACATATCCATCAGTGTAATTTTACTTCAGTTTATACTTCATTGGTTGTGCACACATTATGCTTCAAAGCGGTAAAAATACATGCTTCTACCCAAATTGATTTGTTTGAAAACCATAAATTCCAATCTGTTGAATATGCAATTGTAGTTTGCTGAGAAACCGATTAAAATATTACAATTTAACCTTGTTTTCTTGTGCCCTCTACTGTCCTGATCTACTTTCTGGGCCAGTAAAATTCAAATATCAAATGGTGTCGTGTTCCCATGTTATCAAAGAGAACACAAACACACATTTTTCAGAAGGTCTGTATTTATTGGTAAGATATGTGGATTTGCTTGTGGATGAGACAGTGACAGCAAAGAAGGAGCTATCTAAGGAACATATCGTTCTGTCCTCGGCATTAGCTTTCATTTGCAATGAACACACAGTACTGTCTAGTGTAGAGAGGAAATCTTTTGTTAATGATTTTAATCCGTGTAATAGAATTCGGTAGAGAATCTTATTTGGGCTACAGGATTAAAATTATCAAATTAAACATTATTTCAAATGCTCTATTTTTATAAAGATTTCTCTAATCTGCTTGAAGAGATTTCTTTGAAGCCTTCCTTCTCCTGTTCTCTCATTCTGCTAATGTCTAGAGTTACTCTTAGGATGGCTTCACAGCAGCAAAGTTTTATCTTAAGCAGTGTTTGAAGCTTGAATCTTAGACTCTTCCCATTTTGTAAATATTACTACTGTTTTATCATATTAGGGTACTCAGACCAATACATTAGGAATAGAACATCTGTGTTTGTTGGTTTTGAACAGTATCTTGAGTCTTAGGGCCACGGCAAAATAAAGGGAGGTGCAATGCTTATATTGACCAAGACAGGCAACTCTTTGGACCTGGAGATTCTTGGAAAAGTATCATAGTACCTCCTAACATTGCAACAAATAGGTCAAATACTGCTTGGTGATTCACGTTAATAGATTGCCCAAAATAAGAGTTCTACAGCTCTACTCTCTCTACATGAGATATATGCATCATAAAGTATTAGCACTTTAAAGCAGTGATATGGTCTCAAAACTTTAGAAAAGAGATTTTTCATGCTTAGTGCTAATAATTTCTGATAGCTCCACTTCTTCCAGGTCACAAAGATGGTGTGCTGGGAGTATCCCTGGTCAGTTCTAGGACTGGGGAGTTGGGATTGATAATATCTTAGTTAAAATATCAGCATCAATTAGAGTAGTCCTGCTTTATTAATGTTCTGTGTGCATCTTCCAGGGCTGTTTCTGTGCTGTTTGGTTTCCTGACCTTGCAGACAGCTCTATGTAGGGTGCCTGCTACCTTTTAGTAATTTACAGGCAAAGTAACTAAAGTGGTAGTGTTGGGAAAATGACCTGTGCAATACAGTGCTCTATTTTCTGAGCCTTCAACATCCCTGCCATGATATAAATGAAACCTCTTTAGGTAGTGGATGTCTTTTATGTTGTTTTTGGAATTTGTTCTTTATTGAAAGGGTAATAAATATGTCTTTTTCCATGAAGGCTTTTCCACATGCCAAAGCTTCCCCTGGAGAACTGCAGCAATGGTGTCCATTCTGCTCACGTCAGCCTCTGTTGTGCTGAAGTTTGCAGCAGGAATCTGTTCTTGCATAGCAGCTCATTGCTGAGACGGGACTGCCTTGAGCAGACTTTGGAGTTCATCAGCACTTCACTTTCCTGAAACCACCTTTTGGACAAGATGTTTTTCTCAATTGTGTATTATTCATGTTCTTTGACTTAGTATACTTGTCTCCGACTAATCCCACGTACTGTGGTTCTTGCCTAGGCACTCTCCGAAGAGATAGAGGTCAAGGCTTTCCATCTACAGTAGCACCTTGAGTTTTGGTGCAGACTTCAGCCAAAATAATCATGAAAGAAAAGCGCAAATCCAACAGCTAAATATACCCATCTCATTATTTGTAATATATCTGTTCACTGAAACTGGTAAAGAAAACACCAGGATGACTAGGTAATAGGCAGAATTGGAAACTCATAATATTGCAAAATTTCCCACCAGTGTAGCATGTTTATACTTGTTCATTTTGCCCTTCCAAGACCTGTCTCTGTAAATTCGCTTCTTGTTCAGAGAGTGTTATTATCTGTAATGCTCATCTCAGTCATCAGTTTTCCGCTGCCTTCTGGGTCCCTTGAACCAACTCATCTTTCTTTTCTAGCTTCCCACCCCAGGCAGTCAGGCAGTCCTTCCACATCTGAGTTCCTGGTTGGATAGGTTTTTGAAAAGAAGCCTCTTGATCTGTCTGGCTTTAGTAACAGCAGCCTTCTAGCACTAGTAGTCACCGTTATGTTTTTTAATTATATGAAAAATGTGGCAGAAAGTCATAATTGAACAATAACTTGTTAGCTATTTTTCTATTAGATAATACTTATTTCTTACCAAAGCAAACACCACCACCACCCACCTCCCATATCATAGAATCATAGAATCATAGAACACTTTGGGTTGGAAGAGGCCTTCAAAAGTCACTTAGTCCACCCCCCTGCAGTGAGCAGGGACATCTTCCACTAGATCAGGTTGCTCAGAGCCCTGTCCAACCTGACCTGGAATGTTTCCAGGGATGGGGCATCCACCACCTCTCTGGGCAACCTGTGCCAGTGTTTCACCATCCTCACTGTGAAAAATTTCTTCCTTATGTCCAATCCAAATCTATCCGCTTTTCGTTTAAAACCATTACCCCTTGTCCTATCGTAACAGGCGCTGCTAAGAAGTCTGTCCCCATTTTTCTTATAGGCCCCCTGTAAGTACTGGAAGGCTGCAATGAAGGCTGCTTCCCTTTGTTGAGGGAGACTATATCTTCTTTGTTGGCTTGATGGTATTGTTTGTTGTTGCTGTTTTGTTAGAATGATAATACTCTGGGAAACTTAGGTAGAAGCCAAGTTAATTATTTTACAAGGAAAATAAGTGGTTTTGGACAGCCTCTAGTGATTATGTTAGTAATTTAATGAATGAAGCTTAGAAGGTACCATTGAGCAAACTCATCAGAAAATAAACGTGTCATCAGATACTTCATGGAAAAAGTAGAGGTAGAATTCAGGTTTCTCTTAACAGATAGACTCCCAGAAAATGAGCTTTGTGGTTTGAAAGCAGAATAGAGATTAATTTTAAGTCTCTGGATAGAGGGCTTTGAGACATATACCTGGTTAATACAGCTCTCCCTAACAAGTAGAAACGGAGAGGTGAGTGCGCTTTTGAACCCAGCATATGTTTTATGTGTCATGCTTCTAGTATGTCAGGGATGTCATCCTTTATTTCCATTCCATATGATGTTCCTTGTGTTCTTATGACACTCACATTTATTTATTCCTCAATTTTTGGCTCAAGACACATTTCATCACCTTCTTTTCCTTTGGCAGGAGACTTAGCAGCAGTGTTGAAACACCATTCTGTCTCTGCAAGTGGATCCAGTAAGATTTCTCCAGTGCTTCCTACAGATGTCACCATTTAAAAAAAAGACAGTACTATTTTTCACAGAATTTACACTGTGCAATATTTTGTTTTCTCCTAATTTATAATATGAAACAGAGATTAATCTTTGTGCCCACAGAGCCTTCTATCATGTAAAAAGCATTGCTTGCCTTTAAGGCATTTATTTTTCAGAGTTTGCTCAATGGTACCATCTAAGCTATATTAATGTAATTCCCCTGATGATACTTCCTCTCCAGCTTTTGATTATGACATTGTAGTGCAGTCAGCAGACTGCTGGTCAGCTCCTTTGTTGTTACATTTTTGGGAACTGCAGTTCCTTTGTTCTTCACCCTGGCTTTTATCATATTGATCATTTCTGTCTGGAATTTACATGTTTTCAGGACATACTGTTCTGCTTCAAATGGGATTTAAAAAGCATTTGACATCCTAAATGTCAGATCAGTTATTTAATATTTAACTCGATCCAAATTATTACAATACTGAGTCCTGTGAGTTTTTTCAGAGGTGGTTGGCACAAAGCTGGAAGCCATTGGGAACTTAAAATAAAATTTCATTCTGCAAAAGTAGCCTTCGTAGGTTCTTTTGTGTTATAGCACTATTGATGGAGACTCATATACATGAGCACAGAAAGCATGATTGTGCAACCTATACAGTAGCATGTGCACGTATCCATATATCATTTGTCCCAGGCTCAGCCACTAGACTTTATGACTGGGCTGGCAAAAATAGAGATACGACCTTCCAGGGTTTCAACCAGGTCTGCCCTTTTTCCACAGTAGGGCCAGCACAGCCACTAGAAACTAAACAATTTCACCAAGGACGGTGCTAATTGTGTGCTGGTTGACAGCCGGCTGAACATGAGCCAGCAGTGTGCCCAGGTGGCCAAAGCGGCCAACAGCATCCTGGCCTGTATCAGAAATAGTGTGGCCAGCAGGAGTAGGGAAGTGATTGTGCCCCTGTACTCGGCACTGGTGAGGCTGCACCTCAAATCCTGTGTGCAGTGTTGGGCCCCTCACTACAAGAAGGATGTTGAGGTGCTGGAGCGTGTCCAGAGAAGGGCAACGAAGCTGGTGAGGGGGCTGGAGCAAAAGTCTTACGAGGAGCAGCTGAGGGAACTGGGATTGTTCAGTCTGGAGAAGAGGAGGCTGAGGGGAGACCTTATGGCTCTCTACAACTACCTGAAAGGGGGTCGTGGTGACGTGGGTGTTGGTCTCTTCTCCCAACTAACTAGTGATAGGATGAGAGGAAATGGCCTCAAGTTGCGCCAGGGGAGGTTTAGACTAGATATTAGGAAAAATTTCTTTACTCAGAGAGTGGTCAAACGTTGGAACAGGCTGCCCAGGCAAGTGGTGGAGTCACCATCCCTGGAGGTGTTCAAAAAACATGTAGATGTGTCACTTCAGGACATGGTTTAGTGGGCATGGTGGTGTTGGGTTGATGGCTGGGCTTGATGATCTTAAAGGTCTTTTCCAACCATAATGATTTTATGATTCTATGATTAATTCAGATTAAAACACAAGGAGACAGCTGCTGTTGCTCTGTGTTTTCTCTGAGGGCACTCATCCTTCCAGAGCCTGGAAGGGCCACGAGGACGAGCCCAGTGCAGTGACAGGCATGTGGTTGGCACAGTGGGACACTAACCCGTCAGATATCAGCCTACAGAAAGTTTGTGGCATGCTCTGTTATCAGTGCCTTGTGCACTGCTGACGGCAGAAAGGTCAGACACTGCTTGATGAAACCATGAAGGCAAAAGCCCGTGTGAACTTGTAAGCTTGAGTATAGGAATGGAGAAGATGGCATTGCTGCTGATACGTGTGTCTCCATAGCATGCTGCGGAAATCTCTCTGCGAGCTCTCTGCTCTCCTTGCTCAGACAGAAGCCTTGTTACGGAAAGCAGCATCTTTCTGTGGCATTTGCTGCTTGGCCCATTAAGGTGCCTGCTTCTGATGGGGGCATAGACTGTGACTCAAAGGAAGTTGTAGTGAGGTGGATGTTGGTCTCTTCTCCTAAGTAGCAAGCGATAGGACAAGAGGAAATGACTTCAAGTTGTGCCAGGGGAGGTTTAGACTGGATATTAGGAAAAACTTCTCCACTGAAAGGGTTGTCAAGCACTGAAACAGGCTGCCCAGGGAAGTGGTTGAGTCACCATCCCTGGAGGTATTTAAAAGACATGTAGAAGTGGTGCTTAGGGACATGGTTTAGTGGTGGACTTGGCAGTGTTAGGTTAATGGTTGGATGCAATGATCTTAGAGGTCCTTTCCAACCTAAATGATTCTGTGAGTCTATGAATCTATAATTACAGCCAAGGTGTTTATCAGAAGGTTGTTTTATTCACTGCTGATTTCCCAGTAATCAACACAGCTTAGCACAAACCCCTGTGCAACATAAGCAGCTGAAACAAACTCTTGCTGTGTTCTGACCCAAAAGGGAAAAAAACCCCTTAATGTTTAATAAAAAATTTCAAGTAATTATATCCAGTCTGTTAATAGCACTAATTCCTGCCATTTATGAGATGCCTTGTAAGTCTCATCCTTAGCTATAACACACCTCCCATCTGAGACAAGAGAAGTTTGGATTTTTTTCCAGGTTTATTTAAGATTGGACAATCTATATAAAATATAGTTCTGGGGTTCACTATACCTTCGTTTTGCCAGTCGTTACAGAAAACGTAACAACAACCATCAAATTTTCTTTTTTATGCACCTGGTTTGTAAATCATCCCTTTGTACATCTAAAGGATACTCTATTCCCAGGAGTATTTGCCTTGTGGAAAGTGTGCTATCAACTATCTGCTAAGGCCGTACTCTTATTAAAAATGCTTTTTTTGTTAAACACACGTTAACTGAGGCCTGAGCCTTCATTTCTTTTGGACCTCAGTATTGCTGTATTAATGTTTATCATCCAGAAGTCATTAGTTTTTACGATATTAAGCGGAGTGCCCCTACGCTTTTCAAAAAGCTGTTCGAGGGCACTTCAGGTTTGCACTTTCTTTGCAAGACCTAGACATGATGTAATAGCTTTTTCTACCACAAGTTAGTTTAGATTTGCCAAGCCATTGGGCAAAGGAAGAGGTAGAAAGGCAATTTTCAGAGATCCTGAGGGCTGGGTGTATTTTTAGTAAATAAAATGTGTGGTTCTTCTGTGACAGACCACTGTCCCACACAGAGACAAGAAGATGCTCTTAAAGCCGGTGTTGGGGAGGGTGAGAGGTCCCTGTGCAGGGTAGGAGCTGAAGAGGGACAGAGGCAAGTCAGAAGGGCTACGCATATGGCAGCAGCCGTCTGTAAGAACTGCGGCAGCGTTTACGGGAGATAGCTGAGTTCCGGACATAGAAGGGCGAACCATAGGACTCTCTGGTTGTGCCCCATGGCATTTCCTGGGATGCAGACTCTGAGCAAGCTCATGAGAGCAGATGTCAATCCGATTGACTGGACTAAACTGTTTTTTTTTTTCTTCTCGGGGCAAATTTTCTACAGTTGAAAGTGGGGGGAGTTTTGCTGCATGCTTCTTGACACCTCATTCAATAAAGCTGCTCTGACAAAACAGCTGGCATCTCTGAAAGCAGCCAGCTGTGATACAGTGTAGTAGCAGGAGAAGAAGAAAGAGAAGGAAAGGGAGAAACACCCTCTCTTTATACTATCACTACCAGTGCTGGTCAAAGCGAAGTGCTCTTCTTCAGACACCCTTCCCGATTCAGTCAGTGCAGCGCAGTGCTACCGAGCTGTACAGAGGTGGCAACAGGGACAATGAAGTGTGTGCATTTGGCTTGCTGTGGAGCAAGTGCCCTGGACAGACACCTTCTGTGAAGAAGGCATCCCCACTTGCTGGACAGCAAGGAGAAAGCAGACCTCACAGTCTGTCCCACCACAGCTGCCCAAATCCATGCCGATTTGTGCACGGCTTGTGGCAGCAGTATCCTCCCAGTGATTTTACAGCTTTTGGTGCTGTATTTTTACAGCCCGTTTAAACAGATGATTCCATAGGGAATGGTCCAGTGCAGTGTTAGCTGTGCCGTGCTGGCACGGTGAGCGATCGTGGCTGGTGTAGGGGCTGTTTGCTGACACGGGTGAGCATGTGTTCAGAAATAAGGAGCTGGTGTGAAATGGGAATGTTAACTGAGGATATCAGTTCATCAAAGCGTAGACACTAGAGATGAGAAGAAAACGTTAAATCATTCTCCTTGGGATTACTCTGGAATCTCGCTGCTCTAGAAGTTTGTTCCATTTTCAGCTTTGCAAAAAAGGACCTGGCATCTGTGGAGGATGAGTCGAACAAGGGTCAGCAGGGTGCTCTTGCGGCAAAGGTAGTCAACCACATTCTGGGCTGTATTGACAAAACCATAGCCAACAAGACCAGAGAAAAGATTAATTCTCTGTCTCTGGCACTCATGAGGTTGTGTCTGGAGTCCTGCGTGCAGTTTTGGACAAGAAAGAGTTGACCAGCTGGAACTCAACTGGCCGAGGGCCACCAAGCCTGGGAGCTGGAGAGCATGATATACGATGAGAGCCTGAGGGAGCTGGGTTTGTTCAGCCTGGAGAAGAAAAGGTTTGGTGGGGCATCAAATTGCTGTCTTCACCTGTTTTGTGGCATGATTTTAGGATGCCCAGTATGCAGTTCTCTGGGTATCAGTTGCAGATCCTGCACTCCTGTGTTTAGTCACGCAGTGGCCACTCATAGGAACTGACACACAGGACAGTCACGCTTTAGGTTTGAGGGAAAACTGAGGGGGAAAGAACAACCGTTGCAGGAGCAAACACAGTGCGTAGGATATTGCCACTGGGCCGTCACTGTGTTGCACCTCCAGATAGATCCTGGGAATCCCTCTTTACTGATAAGAAAGACAAATGCTTAATTTCAGTCCCACTATGTCAGAGACAAGCAGCAGTGATTTTTTTCCTCACCTTACCCAGCCATTTCAGGACAACTCAGTTAATATTTATGTCCGGAGCTTTTGTACATCATTCATCATTTCCTATGCCTATTTGAAGCTGGGCTGACTGATTTGAAACTGTGCTGAGTGGAGGCACTTGGGATGAAGTGGTATGAGTTCCTATTGTGCAGTTGTCCTTCCCTCACCCGTTCTTGAAGGAGGTTTTCTACTTAGAAGAGACTGAAGGGCATAGCCAGGAGCAGAAACCCAGAGGAACCCAGGACAGACATCCCAGCTGGTGAGTCCCTGCGGCTCGGCGGAGCACCATGTAAATCTGCCAGTCTGGGTTGCGAAGCTTCCTGGCAGGTCTGTCCAGCTGGGGCAGAGCAGACGCTGGCGTAGATACAACCCTGCTTCTGGTTGCAGTGACGGCTCCCACAGGGCTAACTGAGGCATCTCTGCATGCCACCTCGGGGGTTCACTCGCTGTGGTTACCAGCTTGGATGAGTCTGTACTCATTGTGTACACCAGTCAAACCTCTGGTTCATAGAAGGATTGAATGAAACCTCTTGAAAAACATAACCAAATGTTAAACAATAGTCACTGAGTAGTAACAGATGTGGGGAGACCAGTCAAGTGTTCCTGAGGCCTTGCCTTGGCATGCAGCAGCTTTTGGATTAGAATATGGCTAAACACAGTCCTACATTTTTATTTTCTGTGTCGTGGGAATGTGTTACACACCCTGAAGAGGCCAAGATAAATGTCGATTACAAATGTGTTATACATTCTGACCTGATAAGAGAGAGTTGATCTTGAAAATATGCTATGCTTCTTTTTGGCACTTTTCAGCCGCATTTTGTTTGCAGTAAGCTTCAGCAGAATGGTTGGATGCCCACATCATGGTACTGTGCCATGGTATGGTACTAAACAGTATGCCTTGAGGTTATAGTTGGGTACGTTTATTCGTGTGGGCACATGTTAGAAAGCAGGAGACCAAAGGTACCATCTCAGGAGGTACCCTTAGCACTCTGCTGAAGCACGCTGCCTGCTGGGACAATGCTTTTTTGGAAACAGGAATTTTTCAGACACAGCGGGAAGGTTTCCTTTCAGTTAAGTCCTTTGTGCAGCAGTAGGCTGCAAGCAAATTCAGAGACTAATGTTATCGTTGAATGCTGACTTTCAGCTTGGCCCTGTGAGGGCAAACATTGCTCTGAAGAGATTCATACCTTTCAAATACACATTTGTGTACACCTGCAGAATAGAGGCAGTGATACAGTCACCTTTTCTTAACAGGTTCAGTGCTAGCTGGCTGTCAAATGCTTGGTGAAGACTACTGACTTTACAGTGGCAGTAAATTAAAAAAAAATCACTGACATCCAGAATTGATCAGTCATTTCTAAACTAGTTTTTTATCTGGCAAAAGAATATGCAATGTGAGAACAGCAGCCTGCACAACTCCTCATCTCACTGTTTGTCTAGTGATGCAAGTGGCAGAGCTGTATCTCATAACACAAATAAAATGAGATTAGTATTTAGAGGGCTTTGTGAATTGACAAATATTTGGAAAGACAGTAAGTACTAAATTACCGGCACATTGTTGGCTAGTAATGTCTAAGGGGATTGGTAATATGGGCATTTTCTACCTCACTCACAGGTCTATGCCAGAGGCATAAAGGACACAGGAAGAGCAGTAAGAGACGTTTTCTATGTTAGAAATAACAGAAGACCAGACACATGCCCATGTCTCATGTAGATGTCAACTGTTGTGGTTTACAAAGAAGATGCTGAGAATGCAAGAAGGAATGGTTTGGCTGTTCTGGGCCACAGATCTCCCCTGGGAGCCATGAAAATGTTACTGAAAATCAGGCTTGTTCTGATAGACTTATTCTCATCGATGAGATATCATCTGACACAGTGCTTCAAAACCCGGGATGCTCAAAAATGAAACCAGCTCCAAGTACAAGGCACCATATTCCTGAGTTCTTTACTGTCTAGCAGTGCCCTGTTGCATTCACTGGGCATGAGTAAAGCTAAATTGTGAAATCCAGTTAGCACTTTTTTGGTAGGAAATAAGAAGTAGGAGAAGACAAATACTTTAGCTCACTATTTAAAATTTGGAACAAACAGAGTAATTCAATATGTTAGTGGAACATCTCTCTGAAAACATGATTACAGAACACTAGAGAAAACATCAATATTGTGTGACTTAAGTTTATCTTATTAATGCCAGAAACCATTTCATAATGCCCCATAATCCCCTAACGATTTCCTGGTTTATTGTTTGTATTTTAAACAAACTTCTGCATTTAAAACATGCAATTACCAGCTTCAAAATCCATTTTTTTTTTTTTTTAGTAAGTAGGGCACATAAAGCCCCTTATGTAAAGAACAGACAAGAAGTCAGTTGTTCACCTTACTCCCAGGCATCTCATTTCTGGGCAGATTATCTTATATGTTTTTTAAAGTTGACTGTAAGAAATTGTTTGCACTTTGACAGGGCAGATATGTCACTACTAATTAATGCCATTTCTGGTAACAAGACCTGTACTATACAGTTTCATGATAAGCTGTTTTTTCCTCCTTCTCCTGCACATCTCCACCTTGTACCCTGTGGTGATACCATGAATGTAACTGAAGGCTCCAAATACCAAGCAGGTGTGGTAGGTTGGAGAAATCGCGGCAACGCCTGGCAGCGCTGCTTGTCATTTGGATTAAAATGGTGCACGGGCATGTTTTCATAGAGGGCCCTTTTCACACAATAAAAAAAAGTCAGTGCTTGGCGTAATTGTATTAGATATTAGAAAGTCAACATGAATTTTTTGCTTGATGCAAACAGGGGTCATGTCCTGTGGATTTTGTGTTTGAAAAGTAATTCTTGTCTCCCTTTTTAGAGGCCATCAGGCCGAGCAATTTTTAGTCACCCAGTGGCTGCACAACTCTTGGTATTTATCTAATGAGCAAGACTGGGCTGTTACAGCTTGATGCTCTTATATTGATTTTCTGAAAATGTATTTATTAGCGTTATTAACAAGGCAGAACTGCTGATATGGCCGTGGGCACTCCAGCAAGTTTTTAACAATGCAGTGGACATAGCGAAATCCAGAAGGTAGTGGATACCAAGCTAGCAAGTTATTTTTCAAGGGGCAGATCAGGCAGCCGGGTACCACGTCGTGCCCTGCGGGAGCTGCGGGAAGCCCCTCCACAGCCCTGTAGAACAGACCCTCGCTGCCTTACGTCGAGCCTCGCTCAGTGCGTCGCCACGTCTAGACGGTTCCCGATTCGGAGGGCAGCAGGCTTGCACGTCTCTCAGACCTCACAGCAAGCAGTCTTGGAGCACGGGGAAGCATCAGAAGAGCCCGTCCGTGGCCACCGCTGTGGGAAGAGGCTGGTCACAGCCTCCCGGCTGGTCCCTCCCCACAGATGCAATCCTTGCCCAAGCCCGGGCAGCAGCCAGGCCCTTGCAGACCCCACAGTGCTGTTGTCCGATGCTCCCTGTAAAGCTGCCCTAATCACTGGTGTTATACGGTATCAACTCCTTAGCCATTTTAAGGTATAATGCTTCTATAGAATTGTTTTTCTTTCCCTGTTTTGTGTTTTGTTCTCTGATGTGAAGAAACCCCCCTTTTCTGTTTCATTGGACTCAAGTTAGGTTCTCCCTGTTTGTGTGTTTTTACTCTGGGTATTTCTTCCACCTAGAGATTAGTATCTTTTCTTTATTGCTAGGACTTTCCAGGCTGATCTACCTGCAGGAAACTTAAGCTGTCCTGAAAAATGTCCTTTAATTTCATGGGTCACTTATGCCTGTGTTCAGGCGTGACATGATCCAATATCCATCATTTCAGAGGCTGACCTTGCCCATCAGAAAATATACAAGTAAAAAATGTTTAATCCTTCTTGCTGCCAGGGACACAGAGACCTGAGGGGAAGACCGGTGCCAGCAGTAGTTGCTTGCTGCACGCTGCGGCTGGACCCTGCGCCGTCGGCTGAGCTGCCGGCTGCGCAGTTACGGTACCTGGAGCCGCGTATGCCCATTGTGAGACTGTTCTCCTGGCACCTTGGTGTAAATCTGGATTATACAAGGTCAGTATTATCCAAAAAAGAGTTTAACTTTGGACTGATTCAACAGAGCCTCCCTAGGAAAAGCTGTTTGATTTCCCTGGGAACGGTGGGCCTCCCTGGGTATGGAGAAACGTGTTTATTCAGATACTTTAGAGCGCAAGTATGTGAAAAGACTGCACGGAGAGGCTGAAACTCCCGAGTAAGCGCTGGCTGCGGCTGATGCGGGCAAGCAAGGGCCCGTGGGGCCGCGCAGAGACGGGCTGGGGTCCCGGAGCAGCCCGCCCCACAGGTGCGGTGTCGCGCCTCAGCGAGCGGTTGCCCTGCTCGGCATTTTGGAGGCAGTCACCCAGAGCCGGCCTCAGCGTCGTGACTGCCCAAACCCCTTTTACGCCGTCTCCGGCCCTTCGGCAGATCTGCTCTTGTCTGCCTGCTCCGCCTCACCCGCTCCTGTCCCCTGATGGGAATTCTCCACTGCCTTCAGTCCCTTAAGCGTTCCCATGGGACTTCAAAGGAGATGCTCTGTTAGCCTTCAGTCACGGGTGATTTTCACCAGGTGTAATTACAGGCTGACTTCTCTCCATTCCCCCTGAAATTCCGCTTTGAAATTGTCTGTCACTGCTTCCTATCAGAAAAGCCATTTCACTTCACCCACGGTGATTGCACTTCAGGAGCGAGTAAAGTGACTTCTAAATGCAGCGTGAAAATGCTTTCAGCTGAGGGTTGCTGGGTTTTCTTCCAGGCAGGATGCAGTGAAAGTGTTGGCCAACAAAGGAGATGGAAATCGAAGCTTTATGGGTACACATCAGAGAGGAGTCTGGCTGATAAGGGGGAAGGTAAAATAATTCCTTCCTCTTGGAACGCTGACCTTTCCTCCGGCAAGGTAAATCCAATTGCAATAACTGCACTGATTTCATTGCAGTACCACTGGGAACGCTCTAAATCCATAAAATAAATTAGCATAAACACAAAGCATACATGATAGGTATATGGGAAACTGTTCCGGGTTCTTCCTGTGCAATATTAATACATTATTTGTCAAAGCCGTGAGTGAAGACTCGCCAAGTCAGGGATAAATTTTTTTAGCTACATGTGACTCGTGATAGTAAAAAAATAAGTGTTGCTGCTTACTGCTAGGAGAGTGTCTCTTTGCAGAAGACTTAGTAAAAAAAGAATTTCTACTCCCTGTCCATCACTGATGTTAATTCAGATCCTATTACATGAGCTTCTTGGAAGCATATTGTCTTTATTTCTGTCATCTGCGGTTGCAATAGTTTGGGATTTAATGTTGCAATTTTAAAATTTTAATTTCTCCCTGACAAACAGATTACAAGCCTCTCGATAGACAACATTGTACAACACGTGCAAAAATGTATAAGTACCTTGGATGATAACAAATAGTTAATAACAAAAAATGGGTATGTATGAAAAAAAATTCAAATGAACGATCATGTCTGCAAGTTACTTGCAAGTCCAATGTTAAGATTATCTCTTAATAATAAATTACATAAAAGGTGATTTTAGCTTTAAGCTCTTAAAAATGTATTTGTTGATTCTTAAGTCTACCTTCAAGCAAAGCTTGAATTTTAATTACTGTCACTGGAAGAATGTATAATTAATGCAATATGCAGCTAAGGTATTGTCTGATTAATTGCTCTTATAGTTCATTTGGGAAGCCTGTTATTGATGCTAGTTACCAGGATAAAGGCTGAGACTGTTACAAATACTTGTACTAAACGTTAAAATCACTCATAATCAAGTTAACAAATTATAGTATTTTATCTCCTCTAATTATATTAGTAATGGATTCTGTGGGAAGATTTAACCAACAAAACTGGACATTTAGTGAGTCTGTTGATGACTGGTTAAATCACATAGGAAATGTCAGCTTTTGGATTAATTTATCAGAGGTAATAGAAAGTGGCTCCTTTTCCACCTCAGCCCGTGATGGTAATCAACGGCAATTTTGAAGTTAATGGAGACATTTCCATGTGTCGACACTGTTAAAGTCTCCTGGGGAGAGAGGGGGACCAGGGGGAGCTGGCATCAGCTAATTAGGAATGCTTTTTATGTACTGTATGTAGAAATGCTATGTTACCTATACCTAGAAAGGTATCAGACTTACTGACTAGAAAATCCTCCTTATTGCAAGTTTCCTGATGGTCAGGCAAGTTTTAACAGCAAAGCAGAGCTGGTGCTGAGAGAAAGAACCCCACCCTGCTTCAAGACGCTGGACTCTAAGAAAATGGGAGAAAATCCCTCTACTTCAATGTTTTTATCCACTGATCCAAAATCACCAAGTACGTTTTAATTGTATGCATTTTTCTAGGAAATGAAAGCCCTGAGCTGAAGTTCTCACTTCCTATCAGCTGTGGGAAGGGAGTGGGATCTTTGCAACCCCTGAATAAATGGATGTGCTTGCCTAGAGTCACGCAGCCCACCCTAGCAGTCTCAGAGCTGGAGAACCATCGTTTTTTTGCGCAGCCTCAGACAGCAGCCAGCCCATTGCTCGGAGTGGCTTCTGCAGGTACGGCAGGTAGCTAATCCTCCTTTGAGAGCCCCAGAGCAGCCTGGCAGGAGCCTGGTTGCTGCAGGCTCGCACGTGCCATGGGCTGAGGGGGATGCTTCGAGGACGTAGAGCATAGGTGTGCCGCAGCCTGTCGTACTACCTTTGAACGAAAAAACGTTAAACCCCTCGGAGAAGGAGCGGTTACGCTTGCCCAGGTGAATCTCTTTGCATACGGTAACTCAGGGGGCAACAGACATGCTCGTAGTAAGAGCAGACAGGAGACAATCCCAACATCCCAACAGAACCCACTGAGGCCCCCACCCCCCCAAAAGCAGCATCAGTTACCCACACTGCTCAGCACTGTGTTGAAAGGGGGAAAGAAAAGAGGGGTGATGCAGGAAGGTCAAGAAAAACTTATTTCCAAGAGATGTGTTGCAGCCTGGCGCTTGATTTTGACATTTAGTTTAGGTATAGCGTATAGCATTTCTTTATTTTACGGGTACAGTCTAACAGAACAGGGAAACGTGCAATTTTGCATAGACTGCTTTTATGACAGGAAAATGCAAGCTAATTTTGTTATGTTATTGGAGTTTTCATTTAGTAATTTCATGCATGTACCTGCTGTCCTTTCAGTCTTGTACATCCCTTTTTCTGTACACGTCAGGTGTTTTCATCCCAATGTTTTTGCAGGAGACAGACAAAAAGCACTACTTGGGAAAATATTTCACAACTGTGTTTTTATTTATTTTCTTTTTCTCCTGACATGTACAAAAGTAATGAGCTGTCTGGCTAACCTTAATAAATAAATTATGAAAATAAATTAGATTATGAAAAATGTCCTGGGCCAGTTGTGTCTGAGTAAAGCAGTTTATATGAAATTCCATGTGAATATCTATGGCCTGGGATTGGTGGTTCAGTTATGCCACTGAAGTACAGGCTTCAGCTGACCAAGTTTGCTGTGGTGAAGGGCACTCAGCGGGTAGGGTGGCCTTCCAGTCACAGCCTTTCTGATGACAAGGGCCAAGATATTTGCTGCCTCCGTCTTGCTGAAGATGAGCCGGACCCATCCTGACTGCCTGGGCGGACTCCCGCTTGGCAAGACAGCGGGAACAGCTCCTGGTCCAGCCCACGTGGTTGCAAAATAAGTGGTCCAGGCTAATGTAGAGGAAAGTTGACTCCATTTCATCTGTAAAGCTTTTGTCTTTGAACTCTCTAATTAAAAGAAAAGCGTTTAATAGATCAACACAAGGGCAGACACATGTTAGCATTTCAGAAGGCAATTAAGGGAGCTATCAAGAGGAAGATATTTTAACAGAAATATTTGGATGTAATGTATCGTTGGGATAATGGTTCTGCTAAATATTAGGAATTGTTTCTCCAGGAGTCAGAGATAATTGGACCGGCACATACACATTACCTAGTGCACAGAGAAAGTCGATTAGCTGATCACCAGCCTGCTAACAGAATCAATGTTATCTTATTCATACATTTGCTGCTTGATTAACATTCAGGGGGAAGAAAATGGAAATGGTACCGTAAAATCCTCAGTCTGCATTCAGGCATAGCAACTTCTATGCCATAAAATCTGTATGTATCAGCCACCCATGCTAAACAAGTCTTGTCAGTGCTCCTCAGGAGCACTTTGGCGCTTTATTTCTGCTATAAATCTGCAGAGGAAACATCATTAAAGCTAGCTATTTGTGTAGTCATTTATTATGCTGAACCTGATAGATTGCTTAGCAGAGTCGTAGCTTATTTGGACACATGTGGTATCACTTATCACATGGTCTTTGGCTTCCTAAGCAAACCCAACAAATTAACATTTAAAATTTCAACATTGTGATGGAGACATTAGTGTTCCCGTCTCTAAGGACTTTCCTAACGGAGTCTACTCCACAGAATACAAGAAGCTGGTGGGGATTTAGGAGGTGTTAGGTACCCTGGTCTAACAAGTCTTGTATATGTGTCCCTCCTACGGTAAAGCAAGGCTTGATCTTCAGTGAGAATGGGGGATTCATTTAACATTTAGGATGGGGCAAGAGTATGCACATGCATAGTGCCACACAGAGGTAGTTCATACACTATAAATCCACAGTCTAATCTTACTTGATGGTAGCTGGCCGTTACCACGTTCAATGGGCAAAACTGAACATCCCGATAGCTCACACGCATAATCTTACCCTCTGGGCAGAACTCACCTCACATGTGAACCGGTAAATCCCTCTGAGATTGGCTCTCCAGATCTAGGGAACGGTTTTAGCACCCGCTGGCCCTCCCTGTTCTCTTCATTCCTGGTGAGGGGAACAGTTCCGCAGCCGCTTCTGCGCCAGCGGCGGTGGTGTGCCACGGCCAGGTGGGTGCTGAGGGGAGGCAGAGGGAGAGCACGGTGCTGCAGAGCCCATGGATGGTCCATAGCTCTGGGAGCAAGTTGTCGTGAGGATGGCTGGGGGAGGGACAGTACGGGAGAAGAGAGTACAACAGCATCAGCTTTGGCGTTTTGTATCAGAAATAGTGTGGCCAGCAGGAGTAGGGAAGTGATCGTGCCCCTGTACACGGCGCTGGTGAGGCCGCACCTCAAATCCTGTGTGCAGTTTTGGGCCCCTGACTACATTAAGAAGGGGGGGGTAGTAGTAGTAGTAATGTAGTACTACATTACTACAATAAGAAGGACGTTGAGGTGCTGGAGCGTGTCCAGAGAAAGGCAACGAAGCTGGTGAGGGGGCTGGAGAAAAAGTCTTATGAGGAGCGGCTGAGGGAACTGGGGTGGTTCAGTCTGGAGAAGAAGAGGCTGAGGGGAGACCTTATCGCTCTCTACAACTACCTGAGAGGGTGTTGTGGCAATGTGGGTGTTGGTCTCTTCTCCCAACTAACTAGTGATAGGATGAGAGGAAATGGCCTCAAGTTGTGCCAGGGGAGGCTGAGATTGGATATTAGGAAAAACTTCTTTACTGACAGAGTGGTCAAACGTTGGAACAGGCTTCCCAGGCAAGTGGTGGAGTCATCATCCCTGGAGGTGTTCAAAAAACCTGTAGATGTGGCACTTCGGAACATGGTTTAGTGGGCATGGTGGTGTTGGGTTGATGGTTGGACTTGATGGTCTTAAAGGTCTTTTCCAACCTTAGTGATTCTGTGATTCTGTGATTTTGGCTTGGAGGAGTAGTATGGTTTTGGAGAAAATTCCCTGATGGTCCTGCTAGCTGTGCACTCGTTCATTTTGCAGAGTGTATCTGTTGTGAATTCAGCTTCTCCAGGAGAAAACAGCCCTGGAAGCTCCACTCGAGATACAAACCAGCCCCTGATAGAGAAATAAGGGTCCAACCACATGACAGGTCTCACATGCACGCCTGGCAGGAATGTTTGGTCCATGGTAGCACACTAAATGCTATTCGAATTTAAACTCCCAGACCGCATGCGTTGGAGCAGTGAGGAAATCAGCACTGACTGCTTCACTTCACTGATCTGCTCCTGCGGCACTGCGTTACTGGCTAATGAAGAAGCCAGTGAAACCTAGGCACAGTATCTGTAAGAACTGGCTTTAGGAAAAAAGTTTTTCTGTGCAAAGAGGTATATGGTAGAGAAAGAGAGCGGAATTTCAGAGGAGGGCTCAGCTGGCAGGGATGTTGCAGACTGTGGACTTTGGGTGGAGGGGCGGGGAGCAGAAATGCGTTGGTGACCTGCCCAGTAAAGGCAGTGGCTCCATGGCCTCGGCCGCGTCTGACCTCCTGGAGGATGACCGTTGCCTTTGGTAGCCCTGGACCCTGACTCGCCCACTTTCTGCTCATGGCCCGCGCTCTCGCCAAAGGCAGCAGGTGAATCCATCTCCCCCGCGCCCCCCCGCACCCCCCCACGCCCTGTGGCCGAGGCAGCGGGCCCCTGGGCTTTCGTTTCCCGGTGGATAATGTTCTGGCCTGCCGAAACAAAGCAGCGAGCAAGCCTCCAGAGCAGAGGGTGCGTTTAAGGACTAAAAAGTTGCGGCGGCTCTGTGCTCGCCCAGGAGCTCCCCGAGGAGGGGCAGCTCTGAGCCCAGGCAAGCAGGCAAAGCAGCACCATGGCTGCAGGCTCGCTGGCTTCTCGGCCGGTGCTGCCGCTGTGTTACTGGGCCCTGCCAGCGGCTCCCAAGTGTTACTGCTGCCCAAGCACTAGGTAGTAACATGTAATAAATTAGCAAGTTATCGCATCAGTAGTCTCCTGCCTCGATTTTGCACATGGAACTTGTCATCGAGTATCTTGCAATTTATTGTTAGCCCAAACAAGAAGCTTTTAAAAAAAAACCCTAGCGATTTACACGTCTTAATTCACTACATGACTTACAAAATTTAATTATGCAACTTAAAACTTGCAGAAATTACATAATCTTTTATGGATTTTGGTTTCAATACTGAGGGCAAAAATCCGCATTTGCAGGGAAAATGACATTTCTATTTTAACATGTATTTGCTGAGGAAGTCAGTACAATATAAAACCATAAAGTTTTAATTATAACTCCACAAAGCCTGGGGCCAGAACCTCCAGAGGAGATGCTTGGTCTGCTGGGAAAAAGAGGAGCGTGCCTGCAGAGGACATTTCATTTGCCAGCCCACATTTCCTCTGGTGTTTCCCAGAGATTCAGTGTAAAATAAACCTGCATTTAGATGGTAAAAGTGAATATAAGGAAACAAAATAGGTCTTGCTTTACGTCCAAGTGTCTCTTTCCAAGACTTTGCTCTTGGATCTGCCCTCGGTTCCCATCCCATGGATACTTTAATATGAGACTTTGTTGAAACAAAAGGACTTACAGCAGGAGACCAGGCCTCCCCAGCACTTGAGTAGAAACTGATGATTTAGAGCAAATTAGGTAGCGGCAGGCCAAGCCAACAACTCTTATAAGTAAAGACAGGCTTGCAGAGAAATACTTTGACTGCTGCTGTGGGATGTCCTGACAAATGCGTGGGAAAAAGAGCTAAACAGACTAAATCCAGCAAAGATCCTGGAATATAGAGGGAAAAATACATATCTGCATACACATTTTACCGCTGGCTTTTCCTAGGTCGACGCTCTCTTTCCACAACAGGGAGTCCCTTGATTTCGCGTGGTCTGAGCGGAGTTTCCAGAGCAGCCAGGCTGCTAGGGAGCCTGGGGTCAGGGATCTGCGTGATGGCGGAGAGCGCAGGTGTGTTGAACGTCCTCCCTTGGACAGCCACCACCGGCCTAGCGGGAGGGTTTTGTACATTGTCCCAGCTCTCTCAGCTTTTCCTCATAGGAGAGGTGCTCCAGTACCTCCGTCATCTTTGTGGCTCCTCACTCCATGTCTTCTTCCCAGGCGTTACAGTATTCTCTGCCACTGCCTTGGAGTCATTCTCACGGTATTTAAAGCTTCTCCCAGAAGCTTCTTTGACTCTTCTGCCACTCTTGTCATCTGAAGCATCCCTTTGCTCTGCTGGGATACCTGGTTCCTCAGGCTCTCAGCTCTGTTGTTTTGGACTATTTCTTCCTTATATCTAGCCTGAATCTACCCTCTTTCAGTTTAAAACCATCACCCCTGGCCATATTAAAAAGCCTGTCCCCATCTTTTTTATAAACCCCCTTCAAGTATTGAAAGGCCACAATAAGGTGTCCCCGGAGCCTTCTCTTCTCCAGGCTATTAATTTCTTCTATACTTCTAGTCACTCCTTTACATTGTTTAGGCATTTCCAATAGCAGGATAAGTCTTTCAACGTGAAGTCTGCAGGACTGTACATAGAGGACAAGAAGTACCGAGTTTTCTCAGCTCCCATTCTGGCACATCCTTTTTCCAAGTTTGCGTGGATAAACACATCCATCACTTTGCACAAGAAGTTCCTGAACTGCTCTCAGAAGCTCTTTCCTTCCACCACAAAATGTACCCACCAATGTGCACCCCAGGGTCTGGGCACAGGCTTGTTATCTCAGAGCAATAACTGCTGTAAACTGCCACAGCTTTATTGACATAGTATAAAAGCTCTAAGAGCAAATACCAGTATAATCCTTTAAGCATGTGATTTTTCTTTACAGGCAGGCATCTGCAGTGGAGGATACGGGTGGTTTTCTGTCTCATTTCATGCAAGACATCAGATTTTGCTTGTGAATCATGCATTCCTCTTCCAGGGATTTATTGTATTCTGTGCACTCCCTGGATGTGTTTTTGGAAAGCTAGACGGGTGAATGCTATGAGCCCTGAGATTATAAAACCAAATTATTTCTAGGTAGCCAAAAAAGTCAGTCAACTTCTTTGCTTTCGAGCCCAGCAGGAGGCCCAAAAACTTCTTCTTTCAGCTTAAGCTGGCTCTGACTCTGGGCAAATTCATTCTGTGGACAAACAGCAAGTCAGTAAAGCATTAGGTCAGAAGCATCATAACCATAGAGGACAACAGGATTGGCAGGCTAGCGTTGCCTTGAATCTGACCTGCTGAGCCCTGAGATCCTCACTGGTGTGGCAGAGTCATTCATAATTTTTTCTGTTTGTACAATGTTGCAAAACAGCTAAGAAATGCTTTAAAACTGTTCAGAGAAGCGCAAAAGCCGAAAATTTCTTGCTTGTAAATAATGTATGTAGAATGTTTTCCCATTAGTCACTGGCTATTTACAGATGGAGTAGAATATTCCTCATTAAAAGCCAGAAAATATTGGAAGGTATCTGAAAAATAATTGTCCTCTTTAAAACTCCCAGTGTGCTCTGTGGCTTGTATTTTAGCAGAAATGATTTTAACGGGAAACCCCATTGTTTCTTTAAAGCAAAACATTCCTTGATCCATTTATTCTTGCCAATGTGACGCCCGTCTACAAGAAAGGCCGGAAGGAGGATCCTGGGAACTACAGGCCTGTCAGCCTGACCTCTGTTCCAGGGAAGATTATGGAGCGGTTGGTTTTGAGAGTGCTCACAGGGCATCTGCAGAACAGCCAAAGGATCAGGCCCAGCCAGCATGGGTTCATGAAAGGCAGGTCCTGCTTGACCAACCTGATCTCCTTCTATGACCAGGTGACCCGCCTAGTGGATGAGGGAAAGGCTGTGGACGTTGTCTACCTGGACTTTAGTAAAGCCTTTGACAGCGTCTCCCACAGCATTCTCCTGGAGAAACTGGCGGCTCGTGGCTTAGACGGGTTTACTCTTTGCTGGGTGAGGAACTGGCTGGATGGCCGAGCCCAGAGAGTTGTGGTGAATGGCGTTAAATCCGGCTGGCGGCCGGTCACGAGTGGTGTTCCCCAGGGCTCGGTTCTGGGACCAGTCTTGTTCAATATCTTTATAGATGATCTGGATGAGGGAATTGAGTGCTCCCTCAGTAAGTTTGCAGAAGACACCAAGCTGAGTGGGAGTGTTGATCTGCTGGAGCATAGGAGGGCTCTGCAGAGGGATCTGGACAGGCTGGATCGATGGGCAGAGGCCAACTGTATGAGGTTTAATAAGGCCAAGTGCAGGGTCCTGCACTTTGGCCACAACAACCCCATGCAATGCTATAGGCTTGGGGAGGAGTGGCTGGAGAGCAGCCCGGCGGAAAGGGACCTGGGGATGCTGGTTGACAGCCGGCTGAATATGAGCCGGCAGTGTGCCCAGGTGGCCAAGAAGGCCAACAGCATCCTGGCCTGTATCAGGAATAGTGTGGCCAGCAGGAGTAGGGAAGTGATTGTGCCCCTGTACTCGGCACTGGTGAGGCCGCACCTTGAATACTGTGTTCAGTTTTGGGCCCCTCACTACAAGAAGGATGTTGAGGTGCTGGAGCGTGTCCAGAGAAGGGCAACGAAGCTGGTGAGGGGTCTGGAGCACATGTCTTATGAGGAGCGGCTGAGGGAACTGGGGTTGTTTAGTCTGGAGAAGAGGAGGCTGAGGGGAGACCTTATCGCTCTCTACAACTACCTGAAAGGGGGTTGTGGCGATGAGGGTATTGGTCTCTTCTCCCAAGTAACTAGTGATAGGACAAGAGGAAATGGCCTCAAGTTGCGCCAGGGGAGGTTTAGATTGGATATTAGGAAAAATTTCTTCACTGAGAGGGTGGTCAGGCATTGGAACAGGCTGCCCAGGGAGGTGGTGGAGTCGCCATCTCTGGAAGTGTTCAAAAAACGTGTGGATGTGGCGCTTCAGGACATGGTTTAGGGGACATGGTGGTTCTGGATTAATGGTTGGACTTGATGATCTTGAGGATCCTTTCCAATCTGGTGATTCTGTGATTCTGTGATTCTGTGATTCCACAATGTTTCTGGTAGCACAAAAAAGTGTTTGCTGCTAGGAGAAGAATTCAGAGAGCTTTCCTGCAGCACCCAAACCCATCCTTGCTTGCTTACACTGGCAGGTAGGGCAGTGCCCTCCCTATGGCATGTTCTCAGCTTTAGATTAGATAGTTTAGACACAGCCCAAGTAGCTTTGGGACAAATGGTTTCACTTCCCTGTGCTTCAGTGTCTGCATCCAGATGCTGGGGACAACGATGATGAGCTCTTCTAGAGCTTCTTGAACCCTCTGACTGAAAGGTTAGAGCCGGGTTTTCACTACTCCTATTAATACTCTTCTGTGGCTGTGGTACGAAGGGAAGAATTTTCCCCTGCGCAGGTCAGGTGTGTTTAAGGCTGTCTTCTGTTTTCACAGAGTCAGTGGCTTTAGGAGCCTGGGCTCATGCTCTCAGGCTTAGCTTTCCATTAGTGCTCCTTTTGATGCAAGCCTGAAAGGGCAGTGAGCAGCTTGCTTAAAGCTGGAGACGAAATACCCTCAGCGCAGCATCGCTCCCTTACAGACACAGAGCCTGCGAGCGCTACCCCTGCTGTGCTTTTAACTGGCGGATAACCTGGGGGCTGGGAACCAGGGACAAGCCAGCGGAGCTTCAACTCTGCTTTGCTTGCCTCGGGGTCCAATGCTGGCTTTGGGAGCCAGCTCTGGAGATACAAAGGATGTGCAAAATAGCCGTCAGCTGCACTAACCGCATCCTCAGCACAGAGACAAGTTCTGTCTGTTCGGTGCCATGGAGTCATAGGAAGCACCGTGCAGAAAAGGGCTCCCACGATCGGGGGCTGACGCACTGTCAGTATCACGCAGCACACCTGACTCTGCAGGGAACAGAGCATCCTCACCAGCATGCCGAGCACCAGAAAATCCCAGTGGAGTCAGAAAGATGCATAACGTTGCTGGGTTGGGCCTAACGCACGGTAATGGGAAATGAAGAGAAAAGAAATGACTAAGTATAGTTTATTTACAAAGCGAAGTTGAGAAGATGAACATTTCCATGCAACAGACACATATTTACATGCATATATAGAATTTGTAGGTATACAGTTGATATATATAAATCTCTGTGTGTGTGTGTGTATGTGTACATTTACTCAGTACATGTAAATGTGAATGTTAGAACATCAATACTAAAAAGCATTATTGCACTAAAAAAATCCCAACAGAAGCACTTCTCTAGCTGGCTGTGAGACAGAAATGGCTGATCTCCTGCTGGGTTTGGACAGCCTAAATATAGCTCAAAAGATCCTTCTGAAACACTTGCCTCTCCTGTTTGGTTGTCAAACGGACTCTGAATAAGAGTACCCTGAAGAAAGGGGTTTCTGTGCTCTCAACATGTGGTCCTTTTCCCGGAGAAGTAAATGGGAGAGCTGCCTTGGAGAATGTGAGTCATTGGATCTGTCAAGCTGAAACCGTTAGGCAGAGACTAGGCAGATGGAGATGCTAATACGATTCAGGCTAAAGCGACATTTAAAAATGAGGCTGTGTCTCATCTTTCTCATCTGTGGTGGTTCAGTTTAGGTAAGTTCCTCTCGGTGGGTATGCCGCTAACATTTTCCTTTCAGTTCAGCATGGCAGTGTTTTCTGTGTGCCTGCATCAGTTACCTACCCCACATCAGCCAAGATTAAGCTGCAATCACTCTCTGCTTGCTTGGTCGGTGAAATACCGTCTCTGGGCCAACGTCTTGCCCTTAGCAAGATGCCCTTGCCCTTAACTCAGTGTGTTAACAGTCAGAGCTGGGTGCCTGACATCTGCAGCCTCCGGCTTGTGAAAAAGGATGGTGCAACACTCCTGTAAAACAACAGGTAAAGATAATAACGTGGGTGTTCTGAGTTTAGCTAGTCCCAGGGATGAGGGCAAGCTATATGCTTTCCTTTCTTTCTTTAAGTTGTTCCAGTCAAGTCTGATACTGATTTCTATGAGGGCAACAAATCCTAAATCAACAGAAACCAGCAGTATCATGGAGAATGACAGTGTGTCGACACAGACTTGAGTCCTGCTCTTGAACGAACAGGGGACATGTGCACCTTAGCGGGCAACCCTGCCTGGGAAACACCACCCTCGTCAGATTGGTACATGTACCTGCCCGAGAACCCAGCCCTGCATTTTCTGCATAGTGAAAATCCCTTTAGTTATGTAATGTTGCTACTTTCAATGTCCTACACAAAGTTCAGACCCTTAGTTTTTAGACATCGTCTGCTTTGCCTGACACTGGTGTCAGGTATATCACTGGTATATTGGTGTATCACTTTAGCTACAGACCTGTATGGTTGACATATTGCTCAATGTGTGATACCAAGTGGAGAGCGAACTGGCAACCTCAAGGATTTCCCCATGCATTTGTAATATTGTCAGCGGAGCTGCTGGAACCGGGAAGAAACACCCCACGCTGCCTTCCAGCAATTGGAAGTACAGTGGCATAAGAGAGTTACATCTCTTTAAATCTGGCCTCAGGGTCCTATTCTTTCACTCTGCTTTTAGTAACAGGTTCCTGATTTTCTTAAGGCAATTTTCCATATTTTTTCTAATTATTTATTGGTGTTTAACAGCCACTGAACTATAATGGTTTTAATTTGCCCCCCAAATTAATTCTAACTACAGTATTCATGTAAGTGAATAGGATGTAGCGGGGCATTCGGCTCACCTCCAATGTCTCGACGTGCCATCGCTTTCAGGTGACTGAACGGACGGCGGTTACCCGTCAGGCGGGGCAGAGACCTTGCTTGCAGTCCCGTCACGGGTGATGCTCCACTCCTAGGCAGCCTTGGGGCAGAAGGCTTCCTCCTGTACCTGGGGTAGAATGAGGCCCTGGCTACGCAGGTGCAGACTGGTGATATAAAAAGTCACACCAGTTAATCAGTCACGCAGGCAGTGATGCGGAACACCCTGCAGCTTGTGTCCGAGTGGCTTAGAAGAAGGGTGACCACGTGTGGCCCTGGAGCGTATAAACTGCTCAGATCCCTGCTCATCCCACGGCTGCCTCACACAGACAGCTCTGCTGCGGGGGAATATCCATGTCCCCAGGACTGGCAGGAGACAAGCCAGCAGGAGCCATTGCAGCCATCATCTCCCAGCTGCCCCAGACCGAGCTCCGCGTCCCCCAGCAGCTCCACGCCGCCCCACACCGAGACCTCAGGGCGTTACGGCCAGGTCCTTCAGCTGTCCCCAACGCCCCCTCCCCTGTCTGCGGTACGTGTGGCTTGCTGCCTTTTTGGTATTTGGCTGTTCAGGCCAAAAAGGGTGGGCATAACTGAAGTAATGTCGGGGGCTTCACATGTCTCGCCTACTGCTTATAATAAAATCCCACTTGCACGTAACTAAGCTAGGAAGCAGTACACGTTAAACTATTCAGAATAATAGGTATTTATTTTCAGTGCTATTTTCATTAAATATTAGTATCATATATCCATGTTTGAGGTAATAAATTAAAAAGAAATTCAAGATTTCAGTGCCATATTTGTGCTGCATGTTTTTTCTACCATTATACATAATTTTGAAGCAAACACACATAGTCCATAATTCTGAATGCAGCTAGGAATATTATTTTAACATAGTCACTTTTTGTTTCACTATAATTTTGCTGAGAATGGTTATTGCATGATACACTTTTAATAGATGTTTCAGTTATACTAGAGTTTTCTATTAAATCACACATACCATAGTTATAGGAAGATGGGCATGAAGATGTGCTTTGAGCCAAGGAAGGCAAATATTGAATCAGAGTGATAGCACATACTGCAGGATTCTTGTCTGCCAGCACTAGAGCCCAGATCCAGCAAAGCCATTCCAGTGTGTGCTTAGCTTTAGACACATGAGTCATCCCAGTGCCATCCATGGCCTTAAGTGTTTGCTGAATCAAGGACTAGCCAAGTCTGCAGACCTAAATTCATAGACTTCTTTAACTGTGTGTTATTTGAAAACAGTTTTGCTGGTTTCGTATTTTGTAAGATATTTTCTAACAACCTTCGTAAGATTTTTCTTATCAGTGAAGCACCCATGAAAGTTTCTAACCTGGTTCATAAATACACTATGAAAAAATAAGCAACTACAATGACTCCTCTACACATTTTGTTAAAATCAACACCTGGTTTGAAAAGTTATTAAAGTAATTTTTCCCATGGTAAAATATATTTAAAAAAATAAACTCTTCATTTCATCATCTTCCATCAAACATATAAGTGTGTTAAAGGGCGGGGCATACCTCAGGTATTTTCATTTATAAATGCAAGAGATCCAGTGTATCAATCTTTTTGCACTTAAATGCTGGTGGTAGTAAGGCCCTTTCAGCTAAGTCTCCATCAAGACCAACATTAGTGAGCTAAAGAAAGAAAGAAAGAAACAAAAATTTTGTTTGCATATAACTTTTTCATAATCCTGAACTGAAAAAAACAAATCCTCTCTGCTTAGAAAAAACCTCTTATTTAACTGCTGCCATTAAAAAAGTATACCTCACCTCCAAGTTGTTTTAATTTTAATCAGTGATTCTGAATGCAAAGGATTTAAACACTCACTAAAATTACTGTGGCATGCCATCAGACTCTTAATGTTCATAAATTGTGCTAATCCCCACTTAAATAGGAAAGCTATAGTTTAGAGCTAGAGCTAATGGTTGTCTTGGTGTTAAAGGTCTATTTCCACCAGATTTTCTAAAGGTCTATTTCCACCAGATTTTCTTTATTCTCTTTTGCAAATGACTGATGGCGCTCATGATGTGATCCTGAAAAACCGTTTGGTGTTATTACCAAAAGCTATAGTCTGTGTGAAAACTCTCCATGCTCATGCAGTGAATTGCATCGTTGGGGGGACCACGGTCCGCACTGCAGTGGTCATGGGCCTGGCCACGAGGGCGCAGCTGTGCAGCCTGGGGTCTTCAGTACTCCACCGAGCTCACGATTGCCATCGGTTCATCAAACGTTGCCAACCTTATCTGCTTCGGGGTAGGGATGGAGAGAATTTCCCCGGTGTCGGCTGGTGAGTGAATACCATTGTCTATGATGTTTGAAACTTCCTCCTCGTGATCCTCGTAGAGTGTGTTGATGTGCAGCAGTGGGTGGGCTGGGTTGCAGTTCAGTGCAGGCGTTGGCTCTGGCTTGACTTGGTTCAAAGTCATACTCGGTGCAGCAGCAGTTGTGGCTATATGGTTGTGGTTACATGTGACAAAAGCCCCAGCAGCAGGCACAGTTCTGCATGACTCAGATGAGTATAGGATCTCTTTTGCAGGATGAGGGGTGTCTAGAAGAAAACAAACCAGCTAGTTAAAAGACAGGTAGTCTTTCACCCGTCCGGTCCATACAGAGCAGTGTCCTGAGCCAATACAAGTCACTGGCAGTTTTGCCACTGATTTCAGTGGGAGCAGGAGTGGACCCAAAAATGAATTTTCTTGGGATCCTTTGGGAAATCCAACAGGACTGTTTCAAAACAACAGGGTTGTAAGCTCAGGGAAATAGGACAAACAACAAATGGATTTTGTAAATCTGGCTCTTTTTTACGCATGCTCATGCTTCCTTATGTGAATGGTATTTTCATAAAATGAACAAAAAACAACTGAAAAGTATCTTTTATTCTCCTCTACAGCCTGGCAGGTGTTTTATAAACATTATGATTTAATGTTTTGACAAACGTTATGAATGTTGAAATCCACAGGATGGAATACAAAAAGCACTGACATTTTCAATGGGAAAAAATAGTGGTTACACATTGTAAGCCACTTGTCTTTAGAAAGAAATCAGCAATTTGACATTAACTGATATCTCTTTCCAGAAATTATAAGTCTACCTTACCTGATGGACTGCAACGTAGGACTAACTCAAAAGCAAAGCTGAAAATTTTTAATGGGAATGGGGAGTAACAGAGCCCCAAAACTACAGTAATAATTTTTTGCCCTTAAAATATTCAAGTATTAATTTAGATGAAAGTAACTGAGACCAGAAAACCCCAGTAGTTTTGAGGAGTTGAAATCAGAGCAGGTGACTGGATAAGGAATGCTGTAGAATAGCTTACATGCACATTGGGGAGTTGGAGGGCTCTAAGGAGCATAAGGATTTGGAAGGGACAGAAACTTTTATACCTCAAATCACTTCTTTGCTGGGCAGTGGGGTGACGGTAGCTGTCAGTCTGTCGAAGCCCAGAGGGAGGTCTTAGCTTGTAATGAGATGAGAGCCATTGCTTTAAGTACGTACAAATCTTTCTGTAACTTCAACCGCATAGTGCTTCTTTCTTATGTCAGTAGCTTACAAAAGGAAACAAGATGATACCTATCTGTCTATCAGTTTATTTACTGATCTATCACTTTTCTTAGTGATCACATGTCTTTCTCCATCAGTCTAGCACCTAACAATTATTGATATATTTGAAACACTCCTTTGAGGTAAGAAAGGGACAGGATTTCCAAGACACACTGGGAACTGAGACATAGAAAGAGCATCTCCTGCAAGGCCACACAGGAGAGGAATGGCAGAATTCCTGAATCCTCGACCAGCACCTACACTTCAAACCATCCATCCTCTGGTCCACATGATACAAAGGGCAATTTAAAACATCTCTTGTGTGAAGAACAATATCAATGGTCTGAGTTGTGGATTCCTAAGTTACAAACACATGCCAACCCCTAAGAATTGGTAGTTAAAAAGAATTTTTTCTACAGGGGGCTTTAACTGCCATTAGCACAGTTTCTCACACACACTCCCAAAGAGCGGCTATTACTGGTCAGAGTACTGGCCATCTACCACGGCTGTTTCCACATGAAAATAAGGCCGGTTTGAAAAGTGCCAGGTGCTGGTAGAGCACAAAGGCCAAACCCTCATTTTCTTGGCAAGGCATGACATTTGTAATTGTGAAAATATGCTTACGTTTGAAAAATTACCTGCACCAACAGCCTGCAGGCTGTTTTGTGCCACTCTACCTGTAATAATGCTTATCCTCCATATACTGATAAAGAGAGAGAACCCCTATTTCTGAGGCCTGCAAGCCCTCAGATTATTAGCTATCCCAGAATCTAGCAAGGTAGGTCAAACAGTTCAGATAAGCTTTGAGTTTCTGAAGATCACTACGCAAGTTATGGTCTGTGGAGGTGGTACGGGCATTATGGCATACTGTACCTTTGAGAGAGGAGGTAACATGTACTACGACATTCTCTTCCTGGTTTAAAAATCCACCCTCTTGGCTTTTTGATGTAGGCATCGAGGGAATGGCTTGAATCTCTGGCTTGGGTTTTTTGCTACTAAGTATATACGGATGAACATCCAAGGAAAAGTGCCGTGTGTGTTTTTTTTCACTGCTTGTGCTTGAGATGGCGTTTGGCTCGGTTTTATGAGCAGATGATTGCTGTGAGGTTTTTGCAGTGGACTCTAACAAAGGAGCTATAAGGCTGTCTGTTGCTGTTTTTCTCCGCACAGGCTTCGGTTTTTCAGGTTTATGGTTTTCAACCTTCATAATGGCTAACTGTTCTTTGAATGGCTGAGGAAGGGGATTGGTAGTTGGGATCCATTTCATCTTCTTCCTTGGTCTCTTAATGATGAGCTGCTCATTAGCATCAATGTCTGCTGGATCAACGCTTGGGTCTATCGTTTGGATCCCTGAATCACGCATGGTTGGAGTGGCATCATGATTGGACTGGGCCAGTGCTGCAAGCAGCTGGCGTACCACATTGTCATACATCAGATCGCTTTCATTTGTAATAAAATCCAGACGGTTCAATGATTTTATGTGGTCCCGATTTTCATTACAAAACATGGCCAAAATATTGATATCACAAAACTGGGACTTCTGCCACTGTTTCTTGGTCTTTATTCCAACTTTGTTCAGTTTATCAAATATGAAGTTGGACTTGCGAAATATGAAGAGGTGAATTAAGTTGATGAGGATTATCAAGTTCATGAAGCAGAGGAGAACGATATCTACACCAGCAATTATCCGCTGGAGCTGGACAGATGGCAGTTTACAGTTCACTCTGATGTGCAATTTGGAGCTGCTCGTTTTGTCTGGAGGCTCTCCTAGTGCACATGTAAATTCATTTTGCTTCTGTGTAGCATAGTAGGTGGATAAGTATGTAATTGGTATGATGCTTAAAAAGATGATGAACAAATGTCTCGCAAGGTAAAGCTTAGCTAAGAAGTTACTTCGTCCTCTTCTTTCCAGGTATTTCTCAAACAAGTTCTGTTCAGGGCTTTTTTCCTTCTCTGCATTCTCAATGATTTCTCTCTTCTCTCTCTCGGTGATCCCCGGGCCTTTGGACTGAATCTGTTTCTCTATTTTTGGTGCCCGCCCTTCAGCTGCACGGTGGTAGCAGTTATCAATCTCCTGAAGCAAAAAATTAAGCTCTGAAGTCAGTCGCGTGGAGGCCAGAAATTCCCAGCCCAGAGCTGGAATGTACATTATCCCAGCAAAAGCCAGCAGTGCATAAGGTAGGAACTTATGCTCAAACAAGGAGGGCCAGTGGCTGGCATCAACTCCTGGCAAGGCATCTTTTAATTCTGTCCAACAATATCCTCTGGCATACAAGGCTTGATCGCGGGTGAAGTTGTGTGGTGTATAACAGTATATTGGCTCCTCTGTATAACAGAGAGAAAAGTCACTGCTGTGCATTTAACCTACAAAAGGAGCTCTGGAAAATAAACATTTCAAATTATATCAATTTTATTTTACTGTATCTTTACATGACCGTTAAGTCCTCCATGTGTATTAGACAGCTCAGCCTGCACACATCTTCACAAGCCCCCAGGCAAAACTATTTACCTGGAAGTTTTAGAATGAACCTGAGCTAGAAATGTCAGCAAGAAATACATATTTTGGTTTAACTGCCTCTCTGTGAGCAACATCCTAAACAACAGTGACCTAAGCCCTGTAAAGCTAAAAGACCTGAAAGCCACTATAGAGTAGCTGAGGATGTTATGTGCAAATACTGAAAGGCTCATTTAGGTGAAAGTTAAGGTTCATCCCAGCTAAATATTCTTCTAAACAGAAAAAAGTTAAACGTAGTTGAAGGCAATGTTTTTAATCCTTGTTAACAAAGTCTACTCATTGGATATGGTAGAAAAAATGGAAACTTAAAGACATACAAGTATTTAGTCAACTGTATCCCTCCCAGTTAACACTCTTGAATTAAAGTGTGACTGACCAGGACAGAATCTGGTGTGTTAACTGTATTTATCAGTATGAAAAGTTAATTCTACATTTGAAACTGTAACATTGTTTTTTACACAATGTGCAATTAAATGGTAGAACTTGCTGTCATAGAGTATTATGGAAGAAACAAATACTGTGGATCAAGAAAGCAATCAGACAAAGGATTGGAATAAAAAGTATAGCAAGGATTATTAAATACACAGATAATGATGCAATTTTTCTCTCAGAACATCTTTAAAGCCACAGGCTGCTGGAGGATGGAAGGAAGGAACACCATACGCTTGTCTATTTTAACATTCCTTCCTAAGCATTTGCTTTTTGCCATCATCAGAGACAGGATGTTGGGCTAAAAGGACTTTTTTCTTGACCCAGTAGATAAATTATATTCTTATACAATTACATTTTTCTAGCAATACATGAAAGTAAGATAGAAAAACTTGTGAAAGCTAGAATAGTATTAACTCCTCAAAGAACAATGACCATTATCAAAACACCCTCTTCAAAAGGGAAGACTGTATTTCATGTTTTGGCAGGTAGAATAAAGGGAATATATTTTACAGGGTTCTGGTATACCTTTAAAAAACTTCCTAAAATGAGACCCATAGGAAGAAGGCATGCTCTCTTGAATTGAGAATCACTCAAGAACACCAAGCTTACTCCAGTTCTGAACACAGACTACAATTCAGATCAAGAATAGCTCACTGGAAGAGAGTGGTGGTACTGTTCTCTTAATAATACAAATCATGAAGAGAAATAATGAAATATTATGTTGTTTGGCAACAATAAATAAAATATTAAAATTAATAGGCAGGCAAAAAGCCTTAATCCTTTTGGTTTAACAGAGGACTCCTTACTTGACCAATTATTTCTCATATGCAAGCAAATCAAAAGCATTTACTAGTTCTTTGGTAAAACGTCGAGGTGTAAACCTCTCCTGTGACCTACAGAAATCTACATGCTGAGGACTGCACAGGAATTGTTTTAAAAAGTGATTCAGTGAGGATTCTTTTCTAACAATGCAACCAATTTAAGCAGAAATCCTAGAATAAATGATGCTACCCAAGGCAGCATGTAAAGTGAGTAAGCCTGGCAAATTCTTTAAAATCACTTCTGAAGACTATTTTAAAATGATCTAACTTCAACCTCAGAGGAGAGCTTAAAGCCCTCTGATGTTACACAGCTTCCCATTTAGACTATTTTTGTGTATTTACAGCCATGGGTTACATGAAATATGCTCACCAACTCTCTTGTTTTCAGTAATTACATGTCCTCCCAACCTTACCCATGAGGGATGCATATAAAAAATTACATCTCCTACTATCAAAGAATTATTGTATGATTTCCCAGGAGACAAAGTAGATTCCTATGTGAAAATGTTCCCATGGGGGAAAAAAAGGCAAAGCAGCGTGGTGTGTTTCTCATAAGCAGAAGTATGTTGAATTGTGTGTCCCTAAGCTCAGTAGAACCTGACGATATGAAACCTAGTTTCCTGTGATATACATGGGTTCACTTCTCCTAGGTATCAGCACCACGAATACTTGGGAAGACAGCAACAAATACTCATACAAATCATCATAAGGATTATTTTTGGATTAATGTATCAGCTACTACTGCCAAATAAAATGTGAACAGTTCTCTTCAGTTCTCTTCACCGAGACACGAAAAGCTAAGGTGACTTCTGCGAAAATTGTATCTATACAACAACAATCAAATATATATTTATAAATAAAAGAGCAAACAAATCAAAATGTCTTAACTTTTACATTTATGTTGGACAGATCACTTACAGACTAACTCTGCATGCTGTTGCCACTGCTTCAGTGAAAAAAGTCTGAAGAGCTTCATGGCTCCGGTTTGGACTGAACAGCTTCATTAGAGGCTACTTCAAAAATGGGGCTGCCCAGCCCAGTAAGGAAAGCAAATGTCATTTTACGGGAATTTGTTTGCTTTTCTTCTGTTATTCCCATTGCCTGCTAAGTTGTCAGATCTCTCTCACTAATAAATTTGGGATAGCTGAACATGGTGTTTCATTCTTATTCAATGTTTTGTTATTTATTGATGCTAGTCTAATATTTTCTTTGCATATTTGTTAAAATGACATGACTTTCATTATATGCCATGTAAATCCCAAGACCCTTCAGATGAAACTCTATCCTCAGTGAAGTCAATGGGATTTCATATAACTGATTGAAGTGGGATGGTATCTTCTAATACGTTTGAGCCATCCTCAACTGCTGGTGAATGCCACTAATTTCAGTAAAGTTACTCCACAGGGGAATTTAGCTTAACCTTCTCAGCCCAGGACTTCACTCACATCAGTTCGTTCACCTAGAAAACAGTTCAGACAATGGAGAAGAGAGGAAGACTCTTCCAGACAATGATTCAAAGCAAAAGACTAATTTAGCTATCACCTGGAGGAACCTGTCTCTCTTCATTCACAAGAGGCTGCCAAGCAAGATTGCCACTAGGTTTGAGTGAGCTTTTGTGAACACTGCTTCTTAGGTGATGCCAGCATTTTGCCTTGCATTTAACCTGGCATTTAACACCATGAAGGTGTTTGATCCCATCATAGTAGAGTATGGGCCTGTTTCTCCCCTATTGCAACTTGTGTCAATCAGGAATAAATGAAGAAGAAAAGCACCATGTCAATAACTAATCTTGTTCGTTATGAAAGACAGCAGTAACATATAGCTGGATCTCAACATGCAGATCTGATGAGGACGGGGGAGTAAAAAGTTGTTCTCACACACACAGCTTGCTCTAGCTGCGAGGGCCCTACTTAACACACAGTTTCAAGAAGGCACAGCAGATGTATTGTTTAAGTTTACAATGTTCTCCTGATAGATAAATAGCATTAAAAAAAGGTTGTAACAGTATGAAAATCATAGCTCTGACATTGGATCATGCAATATTAAAAAATTGCTTTTAACTTTATATTCGTATAGAAAATTTCTACTGCTATTCTTATTTCACCCTGAAAATCCTCAAGCAGTTTAAGAAATTTGTCATATAACCACTCCAGACACCATGAAATGCAGCTTTTTCCCAAGTCTGCCCAGTTTAATTGCATATGGCATAACCATTCTGTTGTGTAACAAAAGACAATAGAATAGGATGCTGTAAGGAAAATTTTTTAAAAGCTTAGGGGACATGATTACAGCTGAGCAGATTGATCGTCTTCTCAATGTTGTCTAGGCTTAAGCCCATAAATATAATCTATCCCTCAACTCTCCTTCATAGCTACATTCTTGTGAGCCCAGGAGAAAGAAACTCCTACCAAAAAACAATTGAGAACTAGGTCATAATCTCTGAAACAGTCTTTTGACAGTTCCAAACAATAATGAAAAAGTGGCCCAGGGTTGACATGTATCTGTGATTTGCACACATGTGCATCCATATCAAAGGCAAAAAAACCTGTAAGATAACTAACCTGCCATCGTTATTGGTGCTGGAATACTAAATTCAATTTCTCTGCATTAAATGTGATGGGCTTACTGCAAGATTTTTAGTTCTGATGCTCAGAGTAAAATCTCAGTAAGTTTGAAGTCTAGAGGTCTGCCCTTAGGTCCACCGACACAAATGTGTTAACTACATGCCAGAATACGAAGATCAACACAGTTTCAGAAAAAAATCACTATGAATACCTAAGAACAAATCCCGTCTTCAGTAATACTTACCTACATTCCCAGGAAATGTTCCTTCTGAATAATTTTTAAGAGACCAAGCAACCCTGTGCTAATGCTGTGCAGAAATAATTACTACATTGGAAAAAAAGTCCTTGTTGTTCATATATTATAAAATATATTACACTTTATTTTATACCTACTTGAGTATGAAAATGCATACTAGGAAGCTTAGCTTCCCTTTTTTTGATACTACTGGATGATCACAGGAGCACTACATCAGATGTTTTCAACAGCTGTACATAAATACATTTTATCCTGCTCACTGTGCACATAAGTAGCTTCTAGAAGTCCACAAAATTAGACTCATGGATAGGGTATGAGAGACATCTCACTATAGTTTTTGGACATGCAAAGAAGATTAAAATATCTATGCAGAATTACTTAGTTGTGTAATGTAATTGATTGGGTTATGCCACTTGAAAAATTAAAATCCAAAAAATTAAAATCCCTTGACAGTGAAGTTTTTTCAAACGGTCCATTCTGTACCATCTCATCCCATCAGTTTAAGTACTACTTAAATGGAGAAAAGTGACTTGCAGGAATTATTGTGGTACAAAGGACATGCTTCAGGGGAATCAGAGTACCTGTTTGTGAAAAGATAGCCGAGGTAGGGAGAGGGATGAAGCTCAAAAAAGAGTTTACAGAAGCTCAAAAAAGAGTTTACAAAGAACCTAAACAGTATGGAAAGAAGGAGTGAAGGCAAAGTATGGAAGCTATGAGCTGCCGAGTCTACTGCTTGTTAGTTAAGGCTCCAAGAACTGCTTGTGGGCTTCCTGCAGGCACAGGCTTTACTCCTGTTGCTCTCAATCCAAGGTCAGCCACGTCGTTTCCCCGACAGAATCACAGAATCACACAGAATCACAGAATCATTAAGGTTGGAAAAGACCTTTAAGATCATCAAGCCCAACCATCAACCCAACACCACCATGCCCACTAAACCATGTCCTGAAGCACCACATCTACACTTTTTTTTAATACTTCCAGTGATGGTGACTCCACCACCTCCCTGCGCAGTTACCCACTCTCTCAGTAAAGAATTTTTTCCTAATATCCAGTCTAAACCTCCCCTGGCGAAACTTGAGGCCATTTCCTCTCATCCTGACAATAGGTACCTGGGAGAAGAGACCAACACCCACCTCACCACAACCCCCTTTCAGGTAGTTGTAGAGGGCGATAAGGTCTCCCCTCAGCCTCCTCTTCTCCAGATTAAGCAACCTCAGTTCTCTCAGCCGCTCCTCATAAGACTTGTGCTCCAGCCCCCTCACCAGCTTCGTTGCCCTTCTCTGGACACACTCCAGCACCTCAATGTCCTTCTTGTAGTGAGGGGCCCAAAACTGAACACAGGATTCAAGGTGTGGCCTCACCAGTGCCGAGTACAGAGACACAATCACTTCCCTACTCCTGCTGGCCACACTATTTCTGATACAGGCCAGGATGCTGTTGGCCGCCTTGGCCACCTGGGCACACTGCCGGCTCATATTCAGCCGGCTGTCAGCCAGCATCCCCAGGTTCTTTTCCACTGGGCAGCTCTCCAGACACTCTTCCCCAAGCCTGTAGCGTTGCATGGGGTTGTTGTGACCCAAGTGCAGGAACCCGGCACTTGGCCTTATTAAACCTAATACGATTGTCCTCAGCCCATGGATCCAGCCTGTCCAGATCCCTCTGCAGAGCCCTCCTACCCTCCAGCAGATCAACACTCCCACCCGACTTGGTGTGGTCTGCAAACTTACAGAGGGAGCACTAAATGCCCTCATCAAGGTCATCAATAAAGATATTAAACAGCACTGGCCACAAAACTGAGCCCTGGGGAACACCGCTAGTGACCAGCCACCAACTGGGTTTAACTCCTTTCACCACAACCTCCATATACTTCAGCATATGTTCAACTGCCCTCTTCAAGAGGCTCTGATTTAAAGACTGTTTGTGGGGCTGCCAAGTGCTAGGCACGAAAATATGTTAGATAAATAAATCCTGCTTAATTTCACGCAGGAGACACAATGCTGTAAGTTCTGAAATTCCTCAAGCAAGGGGGTGGGGTGCTGAGGTTTGGGGTTGGAACCTTGTGAAACTTCCCCCTGCAAAATGAACCTCTGATCTGGAAATAGTGTTACCAATGGAAAAATCTGGTAACTGCTGTTCTAGACCATTCCCTGAAGTTATACCCCAAGGCAGAATGCTGGAAGGAACATTGAAAGTTACCGAGTCCCACAACGCACTCAAAGCAGGCTCAAAACACAGTTCAGACCAGCTTCATTTGGCCTTTGTCAGTCTGAAAACCTCCAAAGATGGAGACCACATAAGCTGCCTGTGCAACCTGCTCAAATGTTTGATTGTCCTCAAGGTGAACTTTTTTTTAAAAGTCATTTCCAGCAAGACATGGACTTTAGGCCAAGTGCAGGGTCCTGCACCTGGGTCGGGGCAACCCCCAGTATCAATACAGGCTGGGAGGTAAGAGGATTGAGAGCAGCCATTCCGAGAAGGACTTGAGGGTACTGGTGAATGAAAAGCTGGACATGAGCCAGCAATGTGCGCTCGCAGCCCAGAAGGCCAACCGTCTCCTGGGCTGCATCCAAAGAAGTGTGGCTAGCAGGTCGAGGGACGTGGTTCTGCCCCTCTGCTCTGCTCTGGTGGGACCCCATCTGGGGTCCTTCATCCAGCTCTGGAGCCCTCAGCACGGTAACGACATGTACCTGTTGGAGTGGGTCCAGAGGAGGGACACAAAAATGATCCGAGGGATGGAACACCTCTCCTATGAGGACAGGCTGAGAGAGCTGGGGTTGATCAGCTTGGAGAAGAGAAGACTCTGGGGAAAACTCATTGCAGCCTTCCAGTACTTAAAGGGGGCCTGTAAGAAAGATGGGGACAGACTTTTTAGCAGGGCCTGTTATGACAGAACAAAGGGTAATGGTTTTAAGCTAAAAGAGGGCAGATTCAGACCAGGTATACGGAAAACATTTTTCACAGTGAGGGTGGTGAACCACTGGCACAGGTCGGCCAGAGAGATGGCAGATGCCCCATCCCTGGAAACATTTAAGGTCAGGTTGGATGGGGGCTCTGAGCAACCTGATCGAGTTGAAGATGTCCCTGCTCATTGCAGGGTGGCTGCACTAGATGACCTCTAAACATCCCTTCCAAACCAAATGATTCTATGATTCTATGATTCTAAGAATGGTTGATTCACGCAGGAGTGATTTTTTTTCACTTTTGAGAAATGGCCATTTCCAAGAATGAATACAACTGCCAGTTGCACTAGGAGCACATTAGGTAAAATATGGCTGGAAGGCTATCACTGCAATACAAGTGGCTAGAGCTCAGGCCTCAGTACTGCATCTCAATCAAAGGAAGAAATATCAACAGCGCACTTCACCAAGGATGCTCTGTGGGTGTGTACCTGTGTGTGTGCGCGCATGCGTGCGCACGTATACATATTTGCCTATCTATAAAAAAAGCCTTGCAAAACATGTGAGCTGGTGTATGGTATGCAGAAATGACACTACCAAGAAGACATGGTGAAGCTGGTAGACATGTATCACTCTCCCTTACCTCTACAAAATTAAGTTTTTAAGAGTCTTCTGGGAAAGTGAGTTAATTGCATCTAACACAAACATTCACTTGCCCCTTCAAAATAAAGATTACAATGCCAATCTCTTAGTATTCAACACTGTAAAAAATTAGACCTGCTCCTAGAAAGACTTCAGTGACTTCATGCATTAGGCAGTTCCTTTGAAGCCAATGGGATTACTCACAGTGCATAAAATTTGGCATGTGCATCTCTCTTTGAAGAACTGATGCTGTAGGTGGCTAAATTTCAAGCTTCCAAAATATTATTATGAGCAAAAGTTATTTAAATAAATATGGACAACACATTTACAGTGTTTTTGGTAGACAATAAAAAGTAGGAAAGGAAAATATTAGTAATAAACAGTATATGCCCCTATGTAAAAGGGCAAATGACTTTTCACACCTACAGTATTCCCAGTCAAATAAAGTATATTCACCCAAAGCATAATATGAACCATAATAATAAATTGTATGTGTCTCCTGTGACTTCCAGCTTTTTGAATTTACTCTGGAAAAATAAATCACACCTCATTAACTTCCATCTGAATTACATGATTTCAGCATTCTAGTGCAATAATTCAGTAATGCAGAAGGAACAGCACAATTTTCTAACAGTAGACAGAGAAAAAGAAAAAGAGGAATCCAGTTTTCAGAAAACATAATTAAAAAATGAAAAAAGATGAAAATTCTTGTGCTTGCTACACCAAGACAAAGGTAAGTATGCCTCTCGTGCAAAAAATTCTTCGAAGTAAATATTCAGCCTGACCACCATGGCCCTACATCGGGTATAGGCAGCAGAAGTGGTGCTGAGATGCTGCCAAACAGGCTGGATCTCCCAGCTTCTGGACAAGAGCCTAAACCCTCATGCTGGAGGCCCAAGGTAAGTATCAGGTAAGTATATTGGTACGGACACTTAGTGAGTTAAATATACTACAGACCCACCCTGAGCCTAGTGCTTCCTAGCAATTGGTTTCCGGCCCTCTTGAAGAGGGCTGCTAAATCATCCTCATGCTGGTGCCCAACCTGCCGATGAAGAAAAGCTGGCATCCCAGTCAAGTTCTCCGAAGCACTCCTTGTACAGTCCTCTCCACTTGACTCTAAGGAGAAATTCAGTGTTTACGTAGAATCTCTGAATCTCCCTGCCCATCAGATGCAAGAACACAAGTTTCTAACAGCCAAGATAAATGAGAAATTCCCTAAATTCAGCAATAAATGCCAGTATTTGACAAGGGTAGTCCCTACCATACTGCCCTCCTTACATTGTGTCACATACGTGTAAGCAATCAGACATACATGCCTCATTCATCTTGGGTACTAAAAGGACAGCACAAGAAAGCAGGTAGCAAACTGTTTATTTTGAGAAACAGAAATAATTTATTTAGTAGGTTTTCAGCAAGTTTTAAACGGAAAAGAAGAAATGTCCTGAATCCTCTTCTCTCTGGAAAAAAAGAAGAAAAAACATTCATGTTACTGAGCTTGAAAATGTAGTCTGAGGAAGTATAACATTATCTAAACAGTATACAGGTTTTCCATCTCAGTCACAGAGTCCACAAGGAATATGTAACTCTACTTGAATGTGATTTTAACAAATACTGGCTAATACCCAAATTAATTCACAGCCAAAGGAAAAAGTCCCTTAATTTAAGTGGTTATTGCAACTACTTTATTTAAAGGGTATTTAAAGGTTAGAAATTAGTACAGGATGAGGATGGATTCCTGAAATTACTTTTGTGTACCAACTGTAGTCATACAGTCCTATTTAACTCACTGAGTTTACTCATATGAATAAGAAAAGAGAACATTCATCAAACTAAGCCTTAACTTAACAAGCTAATTATTAAGAATTATTACTTTTATCAAAACAAAAAGACAATACCTTTACCTTTCTTAGGGAATATTCTTTCCAAATCTGAATATAGGTTCCATGCCCATGAAGTCTTCCTAAGGTACAAATTTCTCCATGATCAACAAGGTAAGGTATAGCCTTTTTTGCCCACTCTCTGAAACCACTTGTCCTGTTTAAGAAAAAAATCTTGAAAAGAAAGTCCCTAAAGAAATGAGACAGAAAACCAGTGCTGCTAGTAAGTTTTACTGGCCCATACTCCACAAGGATTAGTCGTAATGGGTGAGATGTAGAAAAGCAGTTTCAATGACTGGTAGGTAATGGGTTCCCCACAGGGGAAACAGCAATGTAAGGGCAGCAGCAGGTGTCCCCATATTTACAACTTGGGTCTTTTTTCCTTGCAGGACTGCTGCTTGAACTGCATGTATTTTCGATCTGCAGAATCAATAAATTAGTAATGCACTTTCCTAGTGTGAATATAAATTTATAGGACTATATTCCTTGTATCAAGTAAACATTGGCTCTTCTAAAATTAGCTGGTATGCTGAAGTTCACTTACCAGCAATCTGAGGCTTAAAGACTTATAATGCCTGGCCAGGTTATTCAGGAGAGAAAGATACCTACTCCTACTTGGTTGATACGCTGAAGTCTGTTGGAGAAGGTTATTCCAGAAATGGCAAGTGTTATGGAGAAGGTGCAGAAACACCTACATGAAATCCCTTAGGCTGCTCCTATAGAGGAATGTTTCCTCAATAATGAGCTCCCATCCACCATGCAACAGCCATGCAGTATGGTGGTAACATTATTGGAAAAAGAGTTTATTTATAGTGACTGTACTGTTAAACATCCCTAGAAGCATTTCTTCCTATGCTGGAGAGAGCTCTGTGAGAAAACAGAAAACACCTGGAAGGAAATGGCAACGTTTCTATTTGCACCTAGAGGTATGTTTCTGTATTGTAATGTTGCTTTGTATTATGTTAAGATTTGAGGGAACATTAGTTCTGAATTTAAAAGAATGTATTCATCAAAATATAATAAATGAAATTCAGCCATGCATATAGTCCTACAAAAGAGATCTGAATATTTACTTACAAATTCAGCCCTTACATGAGGAGGTGAGTGGAATTTTGGTTATGTACAGATCATCTGCATAAGAGAAGAAGTAATGTGTGAAAATAAAGTGTTTTAATGTTTTACAAAGATCAGAAAAATATTGTTTGGGCAACTCAAAAATTCCCCTCTAGAGATGGAACCTCAAAACAACTACACAAGCACCCAGACACTATGATAATGCGGACCAGCGTCATAGCTAAAGCAAACTGCAAGAACATGTAAATGCCAAAGTGAAATGAATGATGAAAACCCAGCGGAACTGATGATACATAGACAAGGGTGGCTTCTTAATTCAAGGGCCAAGTGCAAAATACAAACACAGGAAGCAACAGGAAACAGCAGGTTTGTTCTAGTGTATTATTGTTATTTAATGATTAGAAATGGACAAGATGGCTTGTATTAAGTACCTCTTGGAATAAAAACAGCAGCCAGAAAACTTCATTTTCTTCATTGAAAAAGAAGAAAAACAACAATAGTTAGCTCATTAGGTAATGACGTTATTTTAATAACATAGTATTTTGGAGGCAGAGATGGCCGGTCTACTGCTTTTTGGAAAACTGCTTCCTCCACATGTAGAGAAATTGTGTTTTGTAAAGTATCCAAACTGTTCTGGTCTATCATGACAGAGACAGGAGAATCAGCCTCCCCAGGGCTCCCAGGGGCTCTGCCAGTTCCAGTGTGGAGGTCTCCTGCTCTCCTAAACAGGTCATGGATCCCACAGAAGATAAGGCACCTCAGTCTCCAAATGCTGAAATAATTACTTCAACATATAACTAAAATGTTCCAGAAATAGTCACTGAGCTCTTAAGCTGCAAAAAACGCACCAGGCATCTCAGCACCTGGCTGCATCGCTGCTCTGGTAACTCAGAATCTGCACGACAGGCATGGTGCCAGTGAAGAAAAGCAGACAAATCCCCCAAACCTTGCTTTATTTCCCAGTTCAAATGCAAGAGTGCAATACAGGCCTGGGATAAAATCCCTGATGATGGAAATATCTGCACTGATTTCAGTGTTTTTCCTAGAATAAATCCCGTACCATGAGAAACAAAGGGAAATTCTACAAGAATCATGCCCATCTACTGCAAAATTATTCAGCTTTTGTAAATAAATGGGTATACCTACTGATGGTGCTCACTGCAGTAATTTTTAATGCTGACAGAACCCAAGGAACTCAGGGATGATGCAGATTCTTCTTGAAGAGTTTTACAGTTCTAAGACACAGTACAAGCTTAGATTTTTTCTAGATCATGGACACATAATTTCTATCAGTTTAGGAGGAAAAAAGCTTCAAAATACTTCAGGGTAGCTTTGAAAAACAGTCTTGACCTTACTCTTGTTTATTGACAAGGTTTCTTCTTGACTAGGATGAATTAATTAAGTAGCCCTTAAACAAAAACATTTTTGACCATCTGTTCAAATTGTTGGAAGTTTTCTGAAAGCACGTACTAAGCTAAATCTCATCCACATTTTGGACCTCTTCACATACGTGACACTTGGGAAGATGAAGGATTTAATAGTGCAAACAGGCTCATTAAATTTCATATGAAAAAGATGATGTATAAGTGTCAATGAAGTTTGAGAAATGGAATTTATGACAGAAAAATATCTGTAGCTGCTAGGAACTGCAGTGGAATGATGACATGTACGGCTCATGCATTTCCTCAAGATTACCTTTCTGTTTAACATTCAACCGTGTAACTGCAAATCTTTAAATGACCAAAACTCACGGAAAGCCAGCTCGCATATCTTGTGCATACCTCATGTTTGTGTGTGTGTGTGAATTGCTCTTACCCTTCAGGAAAAATTCCATCAGCAGTGCAAACGGCCAGCGACTGAACTGCAGCCAGTCTGTGGTTGCTTGTACTACTTCAGTTCTTTTTAAAAAATACATTATTAGAAAGCACTTAAACACAAGTGGTACTGAGACACTCCTTAAATGCTCTTATCAATCACAGCTAATAATAACTCAGAATCAATTTATGCACTGGTGTCGTCATGTACATAAAACAATCTGGCCCTGTACTCTTAGCACTAGCAATAATCACTTGGAAAAATGTCATCTTCACTTCCTTACTGTAAGTGCAATTAAAGAGAAAAAAATGGAAAAGAAGCTCAAAAGCCATCTAATACATGTCACGTAAGTGAGCATGTGTAAGTATGCTGCTCACAACTTGAAACAGAAATACAAATTAGAAAAGTTGACCAAAAATACAAAATAAAACTCCATCTTATAATAGAGAAATCTTCAACATATACTATTTCATACTGTAGGGTGAAATGCATAAAAAGACACTGAACTCACGCATATACTGTACTACACAGTGAAGTAAGCATTGCTTATGCAAAATGATTACAAATCAGAAAACATAAAAACTTGAACTGACCCTTCAGTCATTTAACTTACTGTCTCCTTCCATTACTTCCTCATGAGAATTTTCTAGCAGAAGGGTGGTAGAGGGCTGAGCTACGTAACTGCTAAGAGACATAGAAATACAGTATTTATGAGCAACTTTTTGGTATTTTGTAGGCACTCTTTTATAAACCTAGCAAGAAAATCAATGCTAAAGCTTGGCTTTTGACTAAAATATAAAAATCAGCTGGATGACTGTTTTGCTGTATTTTAATAAAGTATTGGTAATTAACAGCTTCTAAGGGAAAAGCAAACATGACTGCAATACAGAAAGAATAATTCACTGTGAATAGAAAGCATGAGGCACTATACAAGAGGGATATGACCTAGTAATCCCTGTAATTGACCACATCATGTTGAAAGCTTGGAAACGAAAATATTTCAATATCGTGAAGATAACACATAACAGAAACAGCAATGTCTTCTCATTTGGGGCCCACCACTCTCTGCTCCCTTGCACAGAGAACCTGCCAAAGACACTACTGATAGCGTTGCTTCTGAACACAGCACAACACTGAACTGGAGTATTTAATCCACTTAGTAAAAACGTTAAACGATACAAACAAACAAAGCAGCACGTCATGAAAGCCAAGTAGTATCCCTTCATCTATTGGACTGTAGAACAGTGTCTTAGAAGTTCAGCAAATGCCATCTGATGTTTCACTACAAAAGGCTGCCAGTATCGTTGTTGCCGTTCACGGAGGACAGAATACAGCACTTGCTGGTGAAGACCAGTATTAAGTACACAACAGCATCCTTACTCACGGCTGTGGTCTGTGTGTACTAGTTCCATGGCAAAAACAGGGAGAGTAGAGGAAAGGATGGAACACCACATGGAACACCAAACAGACTCACTTCAAACTGATAATGAATGTTGCAGTCTAACAATACTATGCATTCTGTGCATTTTAGAAAGGAAGTGAAAATGGAAAGGAGGAGTATTAAAGGACCAATCCCTTTTAATCTAGATCCATACATCCCCAGACTAACCATGCCGTGATAGGAGATATTGAAGCATCATAACTGAAAACTGCTGAACATTGACACAGGCTGTAGATGAACTAGGACTACATATCTTAGAGCCTTACCTACTAATATCTAATTAAAGTTTGGTGTTTTACCATTTTTTCACTAAATATTAGTCTAAGGCTAGTTTGCTTTGACATGAAAACACTTCAAATGCTTTCTTTAAAAATAAATGGACAGGTAAATAAATAAATAAAAAGAACACCAAACCCTTTATTGTGGGAAAGAGAACAAATCAGCAGGCTCCAACACAGATAAAATGGAAGGACAAAAGTGACAACCTATAGTTACAGGCTTACAGTTTGCTTTTCCACCAGCCAGTACCTGGTATAGTCACTTATTCCTGCACTGGGACAGTGCAGTACTACCAAATCTGAACTCTCCATTCAAATTGGTTCCATTTTAGTTTAGTTTGCACAGGAATAACTAACTGTTCAAGCTGCTAGGGAATGAAAGTCAGGCTTCTGGATTTTCAGGTATGAGAAATCAAACCTCTCACAAGTCAAATACAAGCATGGACCATTGCAAAGCACTGCATATACATTTGCATGAGTGCTCCAGCAGATACCTAAGAATATATAGGGTATAATGGGGGTCATGTCACTGTTCTGACAGAAATTCAATCACATTAGTATTCATATTCAAATAAAAAAATTAATTTCTATCTCTAAAGCAGTAATTTCCAAACAAAAACAGAGCAAACTGAAGTTCCCTTGGGACTACCAACTGCATGCATTGTTATTCACAGCAAGAACATTGCTATGGGAGAGGTTTCCTTTAGCCTTTGCTGCCTTCTTGTAGGCACCTTCACCAGGGCAGAGCACCCTGTGACTCCACAAAACCAATTCCACTTAAATACAGATCCATCCACTGGGTAAGAGAAATACACCTCCAAAATTTTCCTTATTATCTTCAAGGTCAACATACATTGGCCCCTAAATACATGATATCCTGGTTTTATATGAAGTCTGTCCATGGGTGAGTTTTAGAAAGGGAAACAATAGTCATCGTGGGTACTGGTGTGGTCTTTCTTTGTGTGCAGTCGCTGACTGTTGCTCCTAAATGACTTTACGATGATCTCATGCCCAGTGTGAATACGACATATGGATTTATTTTAATTAACCTTCTAGGGGTGTCCTTTCTGGAATCATACTGGTTTGCTTGAAAAGCATTAAAGGAGAATCGGGAGACTCAGAAATTATGTCAGAGGTTAGCTGAGTGACTTCTGTTTCTCTTGTGAAAGAAAGTTTAGGAAGTGCAAAGAAAGGCTGTATGCATTTCTCTGCAGAGAGGCCAGTGTAAGAATTGCATCTTACTTCAGCCATCAGAGTGAAGTCCTGTCCCCATTGAAATCAGCAGTCAAACTCTTACTGACTCCTTCACATCCAGAACTTAACTCTCAGGAGCACATCCTAGCAGTGTGTATGACCTACGCCTTCCCTCTGCAGAGAGCTCAATTTCACCCAAAATGCATTGCCATCTAGTAGTGAAGTTTGAAAACAAAATTTTATCTCCCAATAAATCTTGGTTATGTTACAAATTCATTTATAGGTCAAAAGCGAACCAAGGATGACAGCCCATTATTTTTACAATGAGTCATACTGTAAGGATACTGTAAGCATCCTGGGCTTCATCCAAAGCAGCGTGGCCAGCAGGTCGAGGGAGGTGATTCTGCCCCTTTGCTCCGCTCTGGTGAGACCCCATCTGGAGTCTTGCATCCAGCTCTGGAGCCCTCAGCACAGCAAAGACATTGAACCTGTCAGAGCAGGTCCAGAGGAGGGACACAAAAATGATCAGAGGGATGGAACACCTCTCCTACGAGGACAGGCTGAAAGAGTTGGGGTTGTTCAGCCTGGAGAAGAGAAGGCTCTGGGGAGACCTTATTGCAGCCTTCCAGTACTTAAAGGGGGCTTATAAGAAAGATGGGGACAGACTTTTGAGTAGGGCCTGTTGCGATAGGACAAGGGGTAATGGTTTTTAATTAAAAGAGGGCAGATTCAGACTAGACCTAAGGAAGACATTTTTCACAATGAGGGTGGTGAAACACTGGGACAGGTCGCCCAAGGAAGTTGTGGATGCCCCATCCCTGGAAGTGTTGGACTTCCAGGGACTTCAAGGCCAGGTTAGACAGAGATCTGAGCAGCCTAGACTAGTGGAAGATGCTCCTGCCCATGGCAGGGGGAGTGGATCAGTTGACCTTCAAAGGTCCCTTCCAACCCAAATCATTCTATGATTCTATGATACATGTGATAGAAGAAAAGCCCAATACCTAATGTAAAGCCTTTTGCAACACATTAAGTTCAGCTGGAATGTGATTTATTCAGAAAATCAGCACAGTATCTTGCTGAACAATTAGGTCTTGCCTTTTATGCTACTTTAGTACACAGAAATTTGTGATCTCATTTCTCAAAAGTGATGTAAAGATCAGAACACTCCAATATGAGGACAAAAAAAATCACTTGCATGAATAGTAAATGCATTAACCTAAACAACAACTTTGCCCAAGGCCCTAAAACAACATAATTAACAAAATAACTTTATCTTCACCCACAGGCAAACTACAGTATACAATATAATATATTACAGACATAACGATTTTTAAGGTTGTTAATTATCATCTTTTAAATAAACAACACACTCTTTCTTTGCTCTGTGTTGTGGGGCTGAACTCTGCTTTCACACATGCTTCACGGCAGCCTCTGGCCCAGAAGGCTTAGCACCCCCCTGGGACACCCAGGCTTCCTGGGACGGGGTGCCTTCTTCACCCCCCAGCGCAGGACGCTCATGCTTCTCGGCCGAGCAGCTTCCACTGCACTTCCACTGGACCATACAGTTGTTCTAGACTACGCTTTAAGCTACGCTTGATCCCACACACATAAACTCAAAGGTAGATCAAAGATGCACATAGGCTTTTATCTCCTTTATGAACTAATCATGCAGACTCTTCCAATTCAGAGCAAAATGTTTTGCGAGAAACCACTGCTTTTTGATCACTACACTTTTATGTCTCAAGTGCACACACCACTGTTTCGAGAACTTCACTAACACTGATTAAATAAGATGGGATAGTCCCCAGAAAAGGGGGTTGTTGTCAGTTTAGCGACATGGTAGTAGCTTTCAATGGCTTGCACTGGATGTCATTAACAGAAGAAGGAATAATGGTAAGTGTCAGTTTTTATTTCCTATTCTGAAGCAGTAACTGATGCACACAAGGGCCCAAAGCAAAGTTTGGGAAGGTACTATGATACTCACAACCAAAGGGGCAGCAGGAACCTTGTTCAATTTTGTCAGCAAAGTTTGCACTTTTCATACCTATTATTTAAATTGCACACAGGGAGCAGTACCCAAAGCAAGCAAACAAATATAGATTTTTTTAAAGATCAATGGCAGTGCATGGGTGAAACATAACACAAACTGCAGAATCAGGAATAAGCACGTATCCAGCTGGACTATTGTTATTACCACCGTCAGTGTCTCTGGACAAGCTTCACTTAGTAAAGAAGTCTGAGTACATACTGTTTTGGTAACAGAGTAACACCTGACTCAGGTCACACTAAAATTAATAGGAATTTTTCTCTTGACCTCTGTGGACATTAAAACTGAGCTCTTCACTCCAAAAATGAATCTATTTTAGTTTCATCAGACCCTTACAGTGTTTGTATGGCATTCCCTTGTATCTTTAATTTTTTTTCTTTTTCCTATATTATTTTTCCAACTGCAGACCATCTGAACAAACACGTGACATCATACTAATGTTGTCCCACATTTTTCCAAAGACATAAGGGTGTTTTCTGCATTGCCTTGTAAGCTTTGCCCTGGCAGGACACGACAGGTTACTGCCCTGTATCTTACTGGGTCAAATGAGCATACACGGCCCAAGTAGACATGAATGCTACCGCTTTTGGTACTTCTGAAAAACAAATTTGGAACACAACCATCACCCTGGAGAATAGTCTTCCACAGCATAAAATAAATTCACATGCAGAAATTCAGTAGACCCCCCTCTCTTCCACATACCTGTGTGGACCACAGTTTAGACTTGCAGAGGGACACCCACTATATTAAACCCAGTCTCTTAGACTTGAGGCTTTCTGCAATCTGCAGTCTTGGAGGGTTTGTTCCTATAGAACAAGTTACTGCTGTCTGCACCAGCAGTGAGTCATCAAAGGACTTCTGCTGGGAAACTTGCACAATGTAAAGGAACACACATGAAGGGGCATGACCTTTCCTGCACCCAAGGTTATATTTAGGCATGCTAAGGTTCAAACCTGTACATCTCAAACAGTATGAAAGCACTTATATAGGTATGCAGTCTCACGAGGTTCTGTAGGATTGCCTTCTTACTGGTTTACTTCTCTATAAACCAAATAGAGGAAGGGATCCCCAAACTTTTGCATTCTACAGAGGATCACCAAAAGTGACCTTGAATCCTGTCTTTCAGTTGCTATGAAGATGTTTACAAAGCTTAGCATGCCCTGAAAATATGCTTTCTCTGAGATACCTCCAGATGACCATCCAAAAAAATAAGGCTCTTATCACTAACTGTGGCTGAAGATCTTGAGCTATATAACTGTATGTTTAAAAATTAGGGTAGATTGAAAAAGTTTTAACTATAATTATGAAAAATCTCAAGACTCCATTTGCAAGCAGTTGTTCTTCCAGGTAATTTAACTTTACCTCATAATGAAAGCAAGTATTAAGGATATGTAAGCATTGGAAGTCAATCCCAAAGCACTGTGCAAAGCAAAAACCTGATTTTGGTATGCTCAGACTGACTGAATACAGCCAATTACCACTAACCTCACAAGCTACAGACTGCTGGGTCAGTCCTGCACATTAAAGCGCTAATAACTTCGCATGGATCATCAGTATAGAGCTTCAGGGGACCTTAAAAGCAGTCATGCACTGGCAGCTACACTCATCAAGCCTATACTTCAGAAAGTAAACCAATGTTTACACACGTACTAAGGGCCGAACGATGTTGTGGCAGTTTACTGGGTCAGTAATTTTCAAGGCTCATCAAAACTTGACCTTCCTAGACTGGAAGGTCTCCGTGCTGGCGGTGATGGGCAATCAAACCAGGCTTTTTAAATTGCTACCGGCCCTACTGCAAGATGTAGGCTTTCAACAGAAGCAGATATTGGCGATTTCCACTATCACGATATGGCAAAGCGCGGTGGGCATGTGCCTCCATGTATTCTATCAGTCTCCATGCAAGCACCTGCCTCTCCCTAGCAGGCCGGTCACACGCTCATGTTGTAGGCGCCTGAATTAACGTCAGGCCAAACGCTTGAAGTCAGCCCGGGTCCGGCTCAGGATCTGCCCGGGATCCACCTCTGGCAGCGCAACACCGCACCCCGCTTCACCCACACCGGCTCCCGGCCGCTGCGGGGCCGCGGACACCCCCCCGCGCCGCCGCTGCCTGCAGGCCGGAGACTCGGAGCCGCTCGGGTCCCGGCCGGGGTCGCCCCGCCACTGGCGGGGGAAGGCGCTGCCCCGCCCGACAAGGCGACGGGCAGCAGCTGCCCTCTCAGCGCCGGCGGCCTCAGGGCGCGGCCGCCGCCCGCCAAGGCGCGAAGGCGAGGGGCGGCGGCCGCCCCTCAGCGCCGGCGGCCCCGCCCGCCCCGCCCCGCCCGCCCGCCGGGGGCGTCCCGCCGCCCTTACCGGCGAAGTTCTTGGTGAAGACGAGGGTGACGAGGAGGATAGGGATGAGGACGGTGCCGATGGTGACCACGCGGTCGAAGGGCAGCTCCAGCTTCAGCTGGAGGAGCAGAGCCGCCAGCGCGCCCGCCTTGTCATCCTGCTGCCCCGGCAGGATGAGCTCCTTCAGCTTCTCGCCCGCCAGCAGCGCGGTGGCCATGTCGGGGTGGTTATCGATGATGTGTTGCATAAGCGGCGGCGGCGGGCGGCCTCACGCCGCCGGGCCTCCCCGGGGGCGGGCGGCGCGCTGCGGCGGGGCTGGCTGCGGGCGGCGCCCGCCCGGCCTGCGGGGACAACACCGACAGCGGTAACGGCGGGGCCGCGGGCCGGGCTCCTCCGCCGCAGCGGCACCACGTTTGGGCCGGCGGGACGCTGCCCCCGCGGGGCCTTGCCTCTGCCCCTGGCCTCCCCTGCCGCAGCTCCCCCGCCGAGAGCCCCACGCGGGCACCCCCCGCCCACCCCCGCAGCCCTGGGGAGAGCGGGGCGAGCGGGCCGGAGTAACGAGGCGGCCGGGCCACCGCAGGGCCAGCGGCGGTGCAGCGGCCGCCGTGCCCCGCAAGGCGGCCTCCCCTCCCCAGAGCCGTGCCGAGAAATGTCACGAGAGGCGGGCAAGGAAGGGAGCTGGCCGGTGACAGCTGTGCAGTTAAACGCTGCCTCCGCTTTGCGATTCATGCCGTACAATAGCGGTGAAGCAGCCATGCAACAAGACCGATGGGAGCTGCCTCTCTTAAAGTGCTGCAGACAAGGAAGAGGGCATTTACCTGGCAACTTCGGTTCCCTCGGCTCCCAGGGGATGGTGAGAAAAACCGATGACTTGTAAATAACAGCGGAAGCCGCAAATAAACTTACACCGGACCTTCCTGCCGGAAAAAGGTCCCTGCACCTCCGCAACTAATAAAATCGCTCCGGATTCGGAGCCGGAGGCGAATGATGTGTTGATGCTTGCTATTGCAGCGGGTGGCTGGCGCTTGCATGGAAATGCCCGCCTGCACCAAGGAGCGGTAACGTGCAGAGCAATTCAAGAAGGGGCTTGCAGCAGCAGCAGCAGCCGTGGGGAGGAGGAGGAGGCGAGAGCAGCACCGGAGTGAACTGCGGGAGCGCAGAGGTCCTTTAAGGATTTAAAGCGAACAGCTGGAGCCTGCTGGGCGGGGAGCAGCAGCCGCGGCAGGGCGGCCGCGGGCAGCCGGTACGGGCACAACACACGCGAGGCTGCACCGTGCAACACGTTGCGGCGGCGGTGGCCGCGTCCCCGGCCCCGCAGGAGCCACCGCGCGGCGGCAGCGCGCATGCGCCGGGGCGGCTCTGGGGGCGCGCGGGGCCGGGCGGGCGCGGCGGCCGGTGCCGCCCGTGAGGGGCGAGGAGCAGGAGGAGGAGGAGGGGGGACGACGAGCCGAGGGGGCCTGGCGGCAGCGGGACGGGTGACCCCGGCCGGAGGTGGTCCGGGCTCCCCTCCGCTCTTCGACCCGGGCCGCCCCGCAGCGCACACGGGGGAGCTCAGGCCTGCCGCAGCGCGGTGGCTTGTGAGGAGCGGGGCTAGTGGTGAGGGAAGGGGAGACCCTCACCCCAGCAGGCAGTGAAGGTCTTGAACCTTAGAAACCCTTCCAGATGCCTACTTTTTAAAGCTCGTGTGGGGTTAGTCATGGCTGATAGAACAGCCTAAGGGGTAGCAGGCATGCCAGAAATGCAGAGGACAGCCTTCAGCTTGCCTCAGCCTAATGGGGTTCAGGCCTGTGTCTTCAGAGAGGTGATGAGACCTTGCTGTCCCTCTCGAACGGGCTGGGAACGGAGCACATATTACCAGTCCCTGGGTGAAAGCTGGACCACAGAGCATCAAAGGAGGACATACATGCTGCATCACAGCCAGCAGCTATGGCATTCAGACAAAACCTCCGGGTCACAGTTCCTCCTTCTCAAGTTGTTTATGGGTTTTATATTCAGCAGTACTTAGATGAAAACCAGAGTTTTCATTTAAACAAATACTACTGACATTTCTCTCAAAGATTTGCAAGTTGTCATCTGCAACACAGCATGAGTAAGGCAGAGAGTTTCATCTTTGCTTTGAAATTTCCCTTTCCCCAAGTCACTGTGAACAATATGATGGTCCTGCTTGTTATTCAAGTTTAAATATTGGGTGCAAGCTTTAAATAATACTTCTTGGTAGGGAAGGGATCTGGGCAGGCGTGTAGTGAGCAAGGCAAGAGAGGCGTCTGATGGCAACAGCCCTGAGGAAGGATCCCAGGCAGCAGACACAAAGCTGTCAGTGCCACATGCTCCTGAAAATTGCTGAGGATGAGAAGGTAGAAAAGCCTAAACCTGAAGCTGTCACCATCACTTGTTTCATTTTCCCTGCTTCTCACCCTCTGTAGGCTCTGAGGCCCTTTTGGTCCTCTGTAAGGACCAACACGCAGTATCTGCCTCATGGGCAGAAGACAGGGAGGAGAGGTACCATCTTCTCACCCCATTCTCCAGGTACAGTGCGTACTTGCGATATAGCGCAGCAGTGTTCTTGGTCATCAACTGTATCCCAGGCGGGAGAGCAGGCAGGGCAAGGTAGGAGGCAGAGCAGTGAGGAGCCTGGTGCAGTGAACTTGGGAATGGACTTACAGTCTGCGTTGTTCCCACACGCGAGGAGAGGGGGGGTACAGTTGCTGGGTCAGGCCTCAAAGCCTCAACAATCCTTCTTACCCGCAGCGAGGGATGGATGCACCAAATTCTCTTGCCATAGCTGTATTTGGGCTATGTGTGTATTTTATCAGGCCCTAAAATACAGGCTTTCCATTCCAACACCAAACAACTGAAACTCCTTATGCACTGTCAGAGGGATGATAGTGAGCAAGGTGGACTGACAGCCTGAGGCAGGACAGCTAATCTTCTGAAAAACTTTTGCTCTTTCAACACTGTCATTGTTTCACCATGCTTTTTGTTGCTGTTGAAAATCTTGTCCTGCTCATGGAGAACGCTGCTGAAAGGCCATTTTCCTAATCCTCACTTTGTCATCTCCTTTTTGAAACCTCTCTTTTGCCCATCCAGTTACTTAATTCAAAACAAGCAACTTGCTTTTTGTTTTCAGCAGCTTCCTGTGGTATTTCTCCTATCTTCCTCTGCCTAAGCCCTTACCACTTGTCTGCTATCTAGATGCTGACTATAAATGCTTCCTCATGTTTATAATAATGCCTGCCTCTAGTAACCATTTCTGACGAAGCTCCGTGTAAACACCTACAAACTTGAAGAACATAGGAGCAGCCATCCTGGGTCCGTCTAGTCCCTTATATCTCCAAGTGTGGCTGTAACTGGACAATCAAGGAAGCATAAAAATAAGGTAACCTGTATTGATGCCTTTTCCCTAACGCTGTCCCAGCTTCCAGCTATGTTCAGGGAATTTCCTGAGCTTCTGATGGTGTAATAACCCCCAAAATGTCTCTTCTCAGGGTATTTTTTGTGGTCTCCTCTAGGGACTGTGCAAATTTCTGGCATCCACAGCCTCTTTTGTTAAGGAGTTCCACAGACTTACAACCTGTTGTATCAAAACCACCTTGTTCTGTTTGTTTCACACTTAATTTAATTTGATGAGCCCTCGTTATGGGGAGGTATTTGAATCAATCCCCATCCATCTTCTCCATCATGTGTATGCTTTTGTAGACGTAGATATCTTCCCCCTAAATTATTTGTATTTCCACATTTAATATGCAAGGAGTCCTACTGGCATAGAAAAATAACCATAAATCAGGCGCTCCATTTTTAAAATAAATATGGCATCCACGAGTAATTTAAATTTCTCTTTTGAAACTTGCTTCATTGTAATACCATTATTCTATTTAATCATATCGATTTTGTAATCTTGCTTGGCAAGATTATGTCTGTATAGCAAGCCAGAGAGACAGTCAAGATGTAACAGTATTGTCAGAGCAAAACATGTGGGTAAACAGAAACCTGTAGTAGGGCAGAGACTGAGACATGGAAAATTACTGTCATAATTTACAGAAAAACACCATAGCCAAGTTTCTCAGCCATAATATGCTGGCACATATGCTGCTGGATAATCTAGACAATAATCAGGCTGTGATAATAATCTATGCTAATAAATATTTCACAAGCTGCTGGTAGGGTCAGAAATTGATTTACAGATCAAAGTGGAAAGTCATGTGAATGAATTCTAATAAATTCTAACAAAAGATCAAAAAATTAGTATTATTTTTAGAGAGTTTGAATAAATCATTTGGTGTTACCACATAGAATACATTGATTCTTGAAGTTAAAGTGTGTGGCTTTTTTATATCTTGTTTTCTGAAGTTCTGAAAGTTCAGAAATTTAAAAGTAAATGAGTAAAAGTGAGAGACTGGTTGCAAATTCTGGCAGAGAGACCTGTAGCATCTAGAATTTGCCTTCTAAGCAGAGGGTACACTACCTCTAGATGCAGGGTGAGATTTAGCTATTCAAAGGTGAAGGCATCTGAGCCAGATATTGCGGAGCACTATTCCTGAATCATGTAGGAGAAGAAATAACTAAATGTAATGGTGCAGTTCATGTGACCAAATGCAGATGTCCTCTTCAGAATGAGATGAATCATTTCCATATTGTAGGTGTCCAGAGTTTACACATGAATCCCACTCACTGTCTCTTATATTATAGCTTGTGCCAGCATAGCTGTTTCCCCAAGAGCGACTGTGTGCTGTCCTTGTCCTTGTCAGTTCCTACTCACTTGGGAATTGCTGCCTTTTAATCTGGTGGTTTTAACATCGGTCACACTACCATGAATCCTTCATGCAGCCCCCCAGGATGTCTTTATGGAAAGGATGCAGCTTCCCTGATAATACTGTCAAGGAGCAGAAGGACTGGGAAGCTGCTGTGGGCTGTTTCTTGCCTTCACCCAAGGCTGTGACTCTAATCCATGTAGCCTTTACGCCATCAGCCCATCTTTTGGGACTCACATCACTCACCGAGTAGCGGCGTGGGGGTGGCGTGGCCCTTGCGCAGACCAGCTACTCCCACGGTTGCACGGATGCTCTCGCCAGGCTAGGTTGGCAGCTTGTACAGCCACAGCTCTGCGGGTACTGCTGTCTGTCTGTCTGTCTGCATGAGCAGCACTCTTGCCTTTGGTGGAAGCAGTCATGCCTTTGCAGATGCACCCACTGAGACGAGACTGTGCAGGGTTGGCAGTGGGAACTGGCAGATGGCAGCGAGCTGCGACAGTGGGTCTTAGCACTGAGGTGAGGGTTTTGGCAGTAACGGGAAATGAGATGCCAGATGATAGTGAAAAGTGGCAACTGGCAATGCAGCCTGACTGTGGCTGCTGGCACCAAGATGAGGCTTTGACAGTAAGAGGAGGCTCTGTGCTCCCTGTCAAGAAAAAGTGACTTTTAACAGTAAGATGTCATACTGTTGATGACATCAGAGAAGTATTTTTTGCAGTAATGCATGTCTCCTTGCTTCCTAATGGATCTTTTCTGGGATTGCTTATGTCTCTTGTCCTCCCAGTCCTGCAGTTCCCTGGGGAATCCTATTCAGCTGTACCTTAAAAGTTTCAGCTCACTGTGCTGTATATTATTTCTCAAGCAGAAGTGAGTGATCAAAAGCAAATTTTGCTCCCTTCCATTCAGATGAAGTGAGAAGGTATGAGGAGATTATACAACCTTCCTCATTAAAATGCTTGGAGAAAGAGCACTGATTCCAGGTCCCCTTCCCTTTCCTGTCTGCTGGGTGTTGGTAGCACGTTCAAGCAGAAGAGGCTCGTGCAGGCAGTGTCACTCCTCCGGTGACAGAAGGGTGCTGGGCTGGCCGGCTGCTCACTCGCCCTCCTGCTGCTTCTACTTCAGCTTCTCTCTGCTGCAAGAGGAAAGAAGAGATGGCTGCAGGAAGACATGATCCGGCCTGGGCTCTTTCCCACTGCCGTCATCTGCCAGCATGCCAGCAGTGCAGGCTGTAGGAGACGGATTTCTGCCTTTTTCTTCACATCCTCCTTGTGTCTTGTGCTAAGAAAGGCCTGCAGTGAGGGTTTGAAGTAGCAAGACATGCTCTTAATGACTTCTGTGCCGTCTGCTTGCCCTGTGCAGGGATGCACTTGGGTGGAAGCAGTGGCATGTGGAGGGCCATACTGTGAGGACAAGGCCCTGCTCAAACGCAGCTGCAAAACCAGGTAACGCCTGCCATGGGAACCGGGAGGGCGACTGAAACTGTTCAAGGACAAAGAGGCTGTGTGAGCACAAAATGGGTTATTCTGTTGCTCTGGTATGCAAGTTGTCTCTGCATAAAACAAGTGCTTGGCTTAATTAGAGTTAGGAGGGAAGTCAAGGCTAAAGCCAGATAAGATAATTCTGTCCAAAAAGTGTGGTATAGATGAAATATAACCAGCTTGAACGAAAGGGTGTGAAGGGAGTCTTGGGACTATCTAGATAACAGTTTGAGTATTACTGTATTGGATCAAAACTGCCTAGATAACTGTTAGAAACACCACATTTGGCTGTGGATGTAGCAGAATTGGGACCAATGAGGAAAAAATAATTAGAGGCAGGTCATTAAATTGGTCCCATTTGTCTGAGAGAAGTCTAGGCAGAGTGTTGGTTGATGAAAATGTGGGTTCAGGAAAATAAGACATAAACACTAGAAATTAAAATAATTCAATAGGAAAAAAACAGGAAATAATTAAAATAATGGGAATTAGATATAGTCCAGTGGAGAACAAAGAAGGATGGAATATTCTGGTCATAGAAGTGTGGACACCTGCAGTGGTAAAGCTGCCCTGTGGCCCCAAGTGCCCCAGGACGCTGGACAACACCCTCGGGACAAGCTGCTGGACTCTTATCAGGTCTACGTCCAAAAGACTTGGCGCACAAGGGTGGGGTGAGAAGGGATGGGCTCGTTCCCCTAATACTAAGTGGAGGAGGGAAGGCAATAGAATTATAATGTGATAGAGCTTCCATGCAATTTATACAATTTCTTCATAGTAAAATAATGGTGAATTACTACTACTAGTAAGAGGCAATATAATTGTAACTCAGAATTGCTGATTGCAGTGATACAGTTGTGAATGAGTACTGCTAATATTAGGCATTTGTTCATTAGCCAGTTAAGGTATTATCAGTCTCTTAGAGGTGTGTTGATCAATCAATAAACATCATAACTGCCAATCAATTACATCTTGTGTTTCCAATCTGAAGGAGAAGAGTCAGACACATAATTATACTATGATCATTATTCTAAAAGCTATTTTACATGCAGAAAGCTAAAACCACTTCATTTCCTGAAGATTCTCCAACTAGTTATCCACAACAACCAAGAAAATCAAAGGAGGAGTACTTTTGTGTCCTGTGATGGGGGATTTTTTGCAGCATTGACCTCTTACTTTTATTCTAATGCCATTATGGCATTGATCATTATGGAGTCAAGGGAGCTTACGGTGGCGTGAGCCAAAAGGCTGTATGGAGTCCAAGTGTGGATGTTTTGTGGGGGCTCAATACCGCGGCTGAAGACAGCGAGACACGGTGCTGAAATGCTTCAGCAGCAGAGACTGCAGCTGCACAGATTGCTCGTGGCAGGAAATGCACACGATATGAGAAAGGTGGGGCATGACAGAGCGGAGGACCTGGAGATGACATTACCAACGTGAGATTGAAGAGGCATTTAGACAGAGCCCACTGAAGTACAGAAACTAATTCCAAGGCGGGGTGGGGGGAGAAAACAGCATCTTAAAAATGTATTTGAATTTAATTTTGGCAGTGTTTACTTCAGAGGAGACTAAATACATCAATGTATTGTGTATTGAGTTGATGGTATCTTTATACTTGTATCTTTCTGTTGCCAGAAGACAGCTTGTTTCTTGTTTTATTCTCTTGCTTCAAAATTTCAAATTCTGACAAAAGCAAGCAAAGCACATGCCTAACTGCTTTGCTCAATACAGATTGCAATCAGCAACATTCTTTCAAACTCCACTCTGAAGCTTGCAAAGCAAAGGCTTCATCCTGCCAAGCAGTGGTATTAAGTATCACATGGAAGGCTGTCATAATGCCAGTGCCGTGTAGCAAGGAGCATTTAAAGTTGAAGTAAACTAGTAATGCACATGAACAAGGAAATACAGATGAGATGATGATGGCTTTGTTTTCACTAACACCTAAGTGAAGGGGTAAGAGTCCTGATTTCTGTTGCTAGTCCTGCTTCGTTGAGCATCGTGAACTAAAATACATACATGTCATTTGGAGCAAGGAACAAAACTCTCCAGGACTCATAAATTGCTGGGAGTCCTCAGCTTGCTGTGCTATACACAGGTCTCCCATTGCTTTTCCCCTCTCCCTGGTCCCATTAATCTCGCACTCTCTGCTGCACATTGGCTCTGCTTCAGCAGGACGGACAGAGAACACCACTGTTGTAGCCTATTTTGTAGCATGATTAGGCGTTTTATTGAGAAGGACATACTCAAATCCTTCGGGCTAAAGAGGGCCTAAAGCTCAGATTTTTCACTTCCCAGGGAAGTGCTCTAACCCGTAGGTTATCACATTGTCTCCTCTGCTACAGGATGTCAGAATTTTCTTTAATGAAAAATAAAGGAAAACACTAGTGTTGTAATTTTATAGTTGCTCAGAGCATTCAGTTATGCCCAATTGTTGTCTTGCTGCTTCTGTGCATCAGCCTTCAAATAAATTGTGTATTAAGAGGAAGGAAGGTTTTAACCCTACGTCTTGACATACAGAAGGAGTACTGCAGGGATTCCTTCTTTTGCACGTTTATTAAGGAATTCTAGCTGGGTGGGTTCTGCACAGAGCTCTGAGATCTGCAAGATAAGCTGTGCTGCCAGAAGGCTGAGCATACTGCTGCTACCCTGGAAGGAGTTTAGGAAGAGAGCTGTGGAAGATACTGCCGCAGAGGCAAAGGAGAGAGGGCATGTTCCAGGAGGCAGAGAAACACAGGAGGAACAGAGCAGAGAACGTTGCACAGGTTTGTGGAATAAAAAGGAGAGAGTCGAGGCGAGGGACAGTAACTCCAGTTCATCCTAAGCAACTTTCAGCACGTTTTCTTGTGGGTCTGTGATTCTGTACATGGTATGAGTACCCAGCTCCCCTCTCCCCACAGCACGGGTCAGACCTCCGTGTCTTGTTCTGGAGAGATGCACGTGCCTTTCACTGCAAAGATTCCTTTGCAGATGCTTAGTAGGGAGTTAATCTGGCCTTTACATTTTTATTACTGCAGAGTGAAGATGATTACAGGGAGACAGACAGCTCAAGCAAGTCAAGGGGAGAAACAGTTCTCATCCAGGTAGCCCCTAGCCAGCCCTGCATCACATATCCAAGTAAAGACGCGAAAGGGAAAGGAAATGACGAGGGGCAGGGAGGTAAGTGAAACTCCAGCATTTATCAGTTTTTCTTCATGCAGGTTGCAATCTTTTTGATAGGGACCGTTAATTGTTATTATCAATCAGCTGTTCTAACTACACAATTATTTAAACCCCTTTGCATACATTGGCAAAATTAATACATGTCATCATTTGTTTTTAACACTTGGTATTGTCCATTTAATAGTAAGGAAATGAGGAGCAGCTGTGCCAACATATTCTTACTAATGTATTTGAAAACAGCCAGTAATCTACACAGTTCAGTTACAGGGATCCCCATGTCCCCAAGCCAGCAATCGCAGAGATTTACATTTTAATTGATACTTTATTCTGTAAAGGAAAATAAAAGCCCTCAGCTACCTAAGTCCTTACAATTAATTAGGCACAAAATACTCCATAAAGATTAACAGTGCCCTCATCCCAGGAGCGCTCAAAAAAACCAACCCAAAAGGCAAAAGAAGCACTCTAAAATCTGTGAGCTATCAGTACAACATGTCTAACAACAGTTCACAATCTACAAAACAGCACATGCATTTGCAGTGAGTAATTACACATTAGAATTGTCAGGCGTGGCATGAATATGAGCACATATGGCATCCCTAATTTCCATTGCCTGCTTTAACCTTAAGTCTATAGTTCTTATGAGGGCACATTGTTTGGTTAATGGATCCATCAGTATGCAGGGTCTGCTCCACAAAATAATATTTGCCTCTAATTTTCCAGTTACAGACTGTGACAAAAGCAAGTCATGGCTGTATGTACATGCTTCTGCAATCTTGACATCCAAGTGATTTGCAAGCCAGTGCCATTTTGCTTTTGTGTTCCTCATGCACAGGCCAACCCTACCCTGAATCTTCTAAATGTACTAGACTGCAAAGTAAAATTGCCAAGAGCGTGTTTCAGTACTTGAATGGATTTCTTCAGTCATGTACCATGGCCCTGAAAGACTGGAGTACCTCCCTTACAGCCATGACAACCTCCAGACATTGTGGAGCCCTTACTGGTCATCCTGTGTCAGCAAGGCAGTGTAATCCCACCTACCATGCTGTGTCTTGTTCTGCTGCTCCTTAAGTGTTGATGGATGAGAACGCAGCATTCATCTTGTTTGCCAGATTTATCACATGCTCTGTGTTCAGTCTCCATACTCAATGCCTTCACATAATGATGAACTGTCTCTCTGATCTAGTGTCCCAAACCACAACTGCCAGTAAACACAGAACCAAACAGTGTGCAGGCCCTGCAAAGCCATATGCCTTGGCAGACTAACACAACTTCTGCCCTTGAGCCTGCTAAGAAAAAGCAAGTCTCACAATGCACCACAGGGAAGTGTCCTCCCGGGAGCAGCTCTGCATTCCCATGGAGAGGGTGGATTTGCCCCTGCCAACTGCCGCGAGACCGTTAGGCACAGCATGAGCACCGATAACCAGCGATCATCGGAGCCCGTTAGGCAAGGCAGCATGCGTGGGAGCAAAGGGAGTTTACTTGTCTCAAGCTTGGCATCCACATGTGCAGATGTGTGGGTGCTTCCTAGTATGTACCTGCCTTGTAAGGTCAATTATTTTTTGTATATTGAGTTACAGGGGTCAGGCAGCCTTTGTCACATCTTTTGGCAGATGCTGCTGCACATGAGTTTGGGCATTAGCCTATTCTCAATAAATGCTCCAGTGTAAACCAAACCAGATACTGGAAGGACTTAGTGTCCAGAAGATTCAGCTGGTAACATTCTTCACTGTTGCAAGAAAACATCACAGAAAAGGTAATGCAGAACCAGAATACAATCTTCAGTGGCTTTTGCTGTCTAATGTTTGCAAACGGGCACATACAAATGGAGATTTCCTGGCATTTGTTTCCAGGCGTGGGCATATTTTCTCATGGATGCCAAAACATATATTTCTAGAACAACAAAACTGGATGAAAACTCCTAATAAAACCCGTGCTTTGCCTAGTTAATAATAAAGCCATTTTTAATAATAATGTAGCAACAAAGAGAATGAGTTAAAATAGAAAATCATCTGGTTTTACTATTCAAGAACTCATAATCATCTTTTCCCCTTTGAATGAGCTTTGACTAGAGCCTACACATGAATATTTTGGCTTCGTTTCAGCTCAGAGATTTAGAATTGACTGAAGTAAAGAGCTGAGAAGGGAAAAATTCTTGCAGCGTTTCTCAAAAAAAATTAGAAGCCAAATATAGGTGAGGAATAGAGTCAATTCTCAACAGCAAAGATCAATATTGGGGGCCACAGATATTACCTCACGTAGCACAGTGAAAACACGTTTTCGCCCCTGGCAGAAGCAGCTCGAGTCCAGCAGCAGCGGGCAGCACCTGCACTGCAGCCTGTTGTGTTGCTGTGGTTTCCCTGACAGAAGTGCATGAAATCTGGCACGGATGAGACTCCTCACGACTTCTACATGCACACCACGCCTCTTGCCTGTGCCGTCCTGTGTGTCCCAGTCAGGCGGGTTTGCGGTGTGCTAGCGGGCTCTCTGCTGCAGCGTAGCGTCTGCGTCTGCAAACTGGCGGTGCCCCCACCCGGGCGTCTGATCTGCGCGTGTCCGATGGTCTTTTCTTCGGGATGTTGATCTCCAGCAGCAGGGTCTGAACCATCGCTGCAACCAAAAAGCCCAACGCTTAGACGTAAGCGACAGTGAAGTCCTTCTGCTCCATTCAGTGGCTCAGGTGTGGCGTGGGGCAAAGGCAAGAATCCTGCCTGGGCTGAGGAGAGACAGGAACTGGTTCCCCAGGAATTTGGAGTGCTGGGCAACGCCGCGCAGAGTCATTAGTGCGACTCTGTCGTTTTTGCTGTCTGCGTCTGCGTTACCTGGATTTTAGGGCTATCTATCTGGAGTATCTTAGCCTCTTCTGCCCTCGAACCTGAATAATAAATATATTTTATGTAATTTACATCCTCTGAGTAGTTCTATCGACTTAATGTTAAAATGGTGTGCAAGCAAATTTGGTGCCTAAAATTATCACCATGCAAACTAAGCTGATAAAGGTTGGAAGTAATACTAATTCTGTCTTGTTCCAGAGAGAGTTAGTAATTATCAGTCCTCCAGTAAAGGACAAAATTGCAAACAAAGCCTCGCAGATATGTTGTAAGGAATTTCTGCTTGCTTCAGACAGTTTAGACAAATTACTTTTTTTTTTTTTATTTGGCTTTATTTTATTTCTCTTATTTCAGAAGATTATTGAAGAATTTTTTCTCTTCACTTTCCTATGAGAAGGAAAGGACACAACTTTGAACAATATAAACTCTAATTAGGTGTAAGAAAAAAAATACCATAACAGTGGTCAAACACTGGGAGAGGTTGCCCAGAGCAGCCGTGTTCTCTCCACCCTCGGAGCTGTTAAAAACCTGACTGTGCATGTCCCTGAGCAACATGGACAGGTTCAGAGCAGGGGGGAATCTCCAGAGGTCCTTTCCAAGCTAAACCTATTCTATAACCTTATGTTACATAGGTAGCATTTCACATCTCTCTTACATCTGGAAAGATGCCCAAACCCAGAAAGAAAATGTGCCTTTGAGAGCTGCTGTGGTGTAAGCGCTGTATAGCTCCTGCAAATCATGTTCCTCCCTCCGTTCCCGGCTGCAAACATTTTGCTTTGTAAGTGATGTCACCCCTAAGAGCTATTAGGATAAGGTTACGTGCAACAGGGCCTACTGAAGAGCTGGGTTCTCGTACATCAGTGTAACAGGTTGTTCTTGCAATCTGATGAACGTAACTGGTGTAGCCTCGGGCAAAACAGTTTTAATCCACGTGCAGTTGTGTTAGTTTTGGCAAACCTGGGTGTGCTGCTGGTCGTGTCCCTGGTTCTGTAAACCCTGACACACTTTCTTAATTTTATTGTCCTACACAGTCAGCCATACTAAAAAAAGCAGAAATATTCATGTTAGTAATGCTAAGCCACTGCACACGTGTTTGCAAGCACTCTGCTTTGTACGTTGTTTAGCACACGCGGGCTCCGCTCTGGCTGAGCTCCCGCTGGACGCTGCTGTAATCTAGGTGCAAGAATGTGGAGGTCTCAAATATTAACTTGGCTTTACTGAGCTACCCACCTCTGAATAGAGAATATCAATGGTTGAATAATTTCCCCATTATGCTGAATTTATATTATAAAACACTGATTTTGGCATAAGTCCCTATTGCTAATGTTAGAGTATGCCTAAAGCTATAAGCTGAAGTTACTGATCAAACCCCTTTTGTTTGTGGGGATAAAGACAAGTGGTGCGGTTCCATATATGAACTTGGAAGAGAGGAAACCCCAACAGCCGAACAGACCAGATAGTGGGCAGGGAGGGCGAAGCTGTCAGTCATGATGCAGAAAATGGCAGTTACACTACATTAGTGTTTTCTTTGGAAAGTAGCAGGAAGATAAAATTAGTATGTTTCAGCAAGGGGGAGATACTTTATGTTCCATCATTAACTAGTAGAGCTTGTTAAAAAATAACTAGTCATGTGAAAAAAAAATAAAATTAAGGAAACCAGTTAATCTGTAGACAGTTTATTAAGGAGTTAATTAAAAAATAATCTGAATAATTTTGAATTTAAATAACTGCTTGAACCCTGAAGAAGTTCTATTTAGTCTGGAAAAACCCTACCATTCCACCCACCATTAAAACGGGTGCATGCCATGACATGGGGAACTACAGGCCATGCAGTATGCCCTGAGGAGAAATTGTAGAGAAGATGTTGTATACAGTATCATAACTAACGCCAATCAACAAGATGAGGGCAGACACTGCCCCAGGGTGAAGGCTTTGGAATGGATGTGGCTTCTTCCTAACCCTGCTAATGTTAGATCATGTAATATTTTCTGCCGTCGGGAGCCGAAGGCTTTCCAGCTCTGCACAGTGCCACGATGTCTCTGTAGCTTCTTGTAACTGATGTATTTTGCTGAGAAGCCTAAGAGAAGACCAGGTGTTAGACCAGGAACCCAGAAATCCACACCTAAAGCAAATTATATCAAACACATTCAGACAAAACTACAGATTTTGTTGATAAATTCTGAACTAATTACTTGAGGTAATAATAGACTTTTTGAAGGCATTTACAAGATAGTAAATATGTACTCGTTAACTTTTTGATACTGAAAATTACAGCATGTGAATAACTTTCATGCTGACTCCCAAGCTGCTAGGTATATAACAACAGCATAGATATTTGATGGAAAAAACCTATAGGCTTAGGTTATTCAATAAAGCTTCTGCTGGAGAATTAAATTAGTATATAATGACATTTTCACATTAGAAGAAAAAGTCAAATAAAAAACTGTCAAATCAAGCAAGACAGGTAATATCTGCAGAAAATCTGATGCTGCCCTTTGGGAATTCAGCTCAGTATCTCCAAGTTGTAGTTGTTCATCATGATCCTAAAGCCACAAAAGGAAAATTAGTCTTTGCAGTATTAGATCACAAAGTATTTTCTTATCTCAATGTAAGATAAATAGACTTTTTTTATTTGTAAAAGAAATGAAACCGGAAAAAAATATTAAAGGAATGTCATAGTGGCAACAAACTTATCATCACTTATCAGTTATCCTGATTAAACCTGCAAAAACCTGACTATTATCTGAATAAAGAAACGAAGTGCCTGTGTAAACCTTGCTCTGCATCGCCCAATGGAAAGCAGGAGTAACTCTACCAAAGTCTAAAATACACGGCATGAGACTGCTGGCAGCGGGAGCTAAATCAGGCTACGCAGTTTCTTTAAATGCAATAGATTTGATCAGTCTGAGGCACTGCGGGGGACGTGCAGTAATTTCTTACTTTGCTAGGGAGAGGGAGGTGTGTACCTCCCCAGGCACTGCTGACGCAGACGAGGTTGGTGAGGTGGAAGAATTGCTGAGGTACCTGTCTCATTCTATCTACGCTAATGGAACCGCTCAGGTGTTAATGGATTATTACACTGCATGCATCTACTACAAAATATGCAGGCAGCTGTTCAAAAATTTGCATTGAATCTGTAATATTCTGTTAAAAGGGGAGAAAGAGATTTGATGAGTACCTGACTGAAGGTCGTAATTTTAAGGTTTTCAGCCCCAATGCATGGAAATAGACACTGATATAAAGATGTTTCCTGAAAATTGTATTTTTTAAAAATTGTACTACCTCCTGAGCTTTTAATGGGATTCCTTCCTTTGCAGTCAGTGGAGACTGGATGATGTCCTTATACAGAGCCTGTATCTCCACTACATAAAGCACTTGCTTTTCAAAGCATCAAAAATGCTCAGTAAGAACTTGACTTTCCAGATGCAAACAGTACACAGATATTTTTTGAAAGTTAATGCTTGGGATAATCTTTAACTGGAAACTGGAATGATTTAATTCCTCATGTTCTTCACCAGTTCTGTAGTTCCCAATCTTTAAAATGAGTTAAGTATACCGACAGCCCCACAGGCCTGACTGCGTGGAAGTTGTAGGTTTGTCCACACTTTTAACATGCCGTTAGTCGTCTACATTTACATTCAGACACTCAGGACAGAGTCAATGCCTTCCTCAAACATTGTGAGGCTTTCTGATCCATCCCTGTCCTACTGCAGGGAGTTGTGGGGAAAAAAAGTTGAAACTCTTGAAATAAACAGATCTACAATTTCCCTTTGCTTCTCAAAGTACGTTCAAAAAGTCTGTGAAGTCCAGGAGGTTACTCACAAGCTTCAATTAAAATAGTCTTTGGGCATGGAGTGGTCAGCACTGTCTAAGAAAATGCCTGAGTCGCAATGCCTGAGTCACAATGGCATTGCTCACGAGTGAATTTACTTCTTTGTGTCTAGGTCTGATCTTCAGATTACATCAGATAGTCCCTTGAGGAGTTGTTTTGTCATTCAGCCGATGTCTTGCTGACGCAAGTGTTATTTGGAATTTTGTCCTAATACAGATACCTCCTACCTCAGGCTTGTGGATTACAAGGTATGGCTTGCTATTGGGTTCCCAGACACAAGTCCAATGCAAAAACTCCCATTATAAAAACCTGGAAATGGCAAATTCTTTTTACAGTAGGAGCACAAGGAATTACTGAAACAGACATTTTTGGAACACAGTTGCTCCAGGATCTCAAACATAATTTTACTTTGTAGGAAATAACGATGAGCTTGATGCACTGGGGACTAACAGAAGAAAAGAGAAGATTTTTTTTTAAAATGTACCTACTGTACAAGGTGAGAGTTGATTTCCAGCTGATTCTTTGAATAATTTACTTTTAAAATGTCTGAAACACCATTTATAAAAGGAACATGTTTGAGACCACATTAATGTGCAGTTCAAACCATGGTCACCAGACCATCCACTACCATACCCTCAGGTATGGTGTATGCAAGGCCAGTTCTTGTTCATTAAGTGTTAGTCCTTCCTTAGTATGTAACGACTAAAGGTAGCACTCTGCTCTCGCCTGGCTATACGCAGAGTGATGCAAGCACTAGGACGAAAGAAAGAAAACCAGAAGGGAAAGATATCTTGAACCGTTAACACTTCTCATGCTGAGGAAACCATGTTAACTTCTTTTATTTCAGGGTATCTCTATGAGCAGGCAGCAGCACAATAAAGGTTGGCTTGTGAGTCCAGACCAGATCTTGTTTATTTCAATCCCCGGCAGATGTGCAGTTTAATCTGGGTAAAGATTCCATAGCAATTTACAAATGACAGCATTAATCTGCCTGTAATGAATTTATTTTTATTTCTACTATGAATAATTTATGTAAAAATTATTCTGCTTTTTTTGTAATCTGTTTCTTTCCATATGTACTTCTGCAATGAGTCACAAAAAAAAAATCTGTTCTTTAAATTTTCTCTTGCTAGACTTTTCTGTGGTGGTAGCAATGACTCCACACATAAATGAGGTTCATGTACTGAGGGCACTACCATAAAGGATACATATGCTTAGAGCATACAATAATTTTTAAGACTTAATTTCAGGACATGCTGAAATACAAAGTCGTAACATTATAGTAACCATTTTCAGTGCAAATGAGATGGTAACATTCACCTGGGATGTATTTGGGATGGCTTAATACCTAGTTAGCGGTACCTGGTACAACACACTTAAAATAAAAGCTTGAGAGTATTATACTGGATGAAGAAACCTGACTGAAGACTGGCAAAGAAGCTGCTTTTAAAAATGGGTGGTGGCTTAAGTAAAACTAATGAACAGCCTGAGAAAGTTAATCGCACGCTATGTACTAGCCTATTATTAGCAATTCCTTGGGTCTGAAGTTAAAAATCGCCACATCTGACAAACGTCAAGTCTTAAGCCAGGCAGCTCCAGCACAACTCCAAGGCTATGGAAATGCAGACAAGCCAGATGAATCGCGTCACCCGCCGGCGTGACGGCAAGTACAGCACGCGTGGAACGTGACTGGCTCTGCCCACGACAGCCCCTGCCCCTTCCAGCACGGGCTGCCGGGCCGGAGGCAGAGGTTGGGCGCCTACGAAAGCCAGCATGCCATTTCAAAGATGGAAATACACACCTGGAGGGTTACAGGGCTGATAATTACTGTCACTGTCCTTTTCTATAGCAAGACCCAAACAGTCTTCAGAGGCCTCTTCCCAGAACAGAAACAATAGAGGTAAAAATGCCTTTTGGTTGCTGTCCTGCTCTACACAAAGAATGTCTTCATTTTAGGCACTCTACAGGGAACGTTTATGTCAGATTTCTTCTTCTGCCTCACTTATCCCATCTGTGCTCTTTGCTCATTAATTTAAGGGAAGCCAAAAGGGAAATTTTCACTACCCTCCTGTCCTTGCTACCTTGTCCCCTTCATTGCCCCAGGGCATGGCTGTTAGCAACAGAATGGAAACCACCATGAGGCCCTTGACTTCCCAAAACGTATTTTCATCAAATTGCCGAGAGCTGACAATACGCCTATTTTTGTGCTTCTCCCCTCCATCCCCCCTGCTGCCGAGGATTTGTGGGGGTGCTGCTCCGCTCTGCCCCAGAGGGCTGGGTGCACCTGCTCTGTCCCGAAGGCAGGTCCTCGAGCGACCACCTCGCTCAGGCAACTGCTGCTCCCCGGGCTGTGCTGTGGGCTGCCGCCCAGCCACCCTCCCTCACCCTGGGGACACCCATCTGGCCCCAGGGCCACCCTGCTGGAGAGGACCAACTGAAGTAAGAAGGGTTGCAGCATTAGGGCTTTTCCTTTGGAGCACATTTTTGGTTTATGGTAAACATGGTACACGTGGTTGCTTAGAAAGTCTCGCTACTAGGGACAACCCCGCTTCCTGTTTGCCCTGTGCACGAGCAGGGCTGCTCTTCTGGTTGCTGTGACCCCTCTAAATGCACTCAAGTACTGTGACAGCCATCACCTGCCATGTTGACAGTGACTGGGATCATCTTCCTGATATTCATACAGGGACACGTTTCGTTGCTTTTTCAGACATGGTAAGGAACACGTGGATCTCTTAACGAAAACATACACTTCTGCTAAGCATCATTGTACCAAAAGGCACATTAAGGGAGAGCTTTCTGTTCACAAAAAAGCAGCCAAATACCCCAGCTTTTCTTGAAGCAAAATGTCTTCTGGGACCCTAGCTTTACTGTATGCCACCAAGACGTGCCCAAGCACGATAAAGCTTAATGCACAGGATACGTTTCATGGACTTCCCCCTGCGTTATCACCGGTATGGTTTTATGAGAGAACTGAGAAGCCACAAAGCATTACCCACCAGCTCCCTCAGCCACCGGCTACAATAGTGTCCACTGCACCTTCAGACACCCACGTGCAGATTCAACGCTACTGCCAGGAACCCCTCCTTAAGAAGAGTGCACATGGAAATAACCCTCTATTATTCATCTCCATTATTAATTTCTGCTGTTTTTCCTACTCTGAATTTCCACTACTTCTCACCTTCCCTTAATTTAGATACTGTTTGGATGCACTTTTTCCCCAGCGGAAAGAACTACAAGGAGTGAACCACAAACCACAGTATTTACATACTTCTACCTTTTACATTGTGCATACTTCAAAGTGTAAAAAGAAAAATGGCAGTATTTTCCCTGAGGATGGTAACTGAACTGTATTGTATTAAAGTGCACCAAAAGCAAATGAAAAAGGAGCAAAGTTCTGTCCAGGACTTGTCTGCATGGGAATGCTACTTCCCATTAGGGAGGCTGTACATTTGAACAGCTGCTGAACTCCCATGTCTACTTTGCGTCACAAACACTTTTAACTGTTCATTCATTTTAAAGTGATCTAGGATAAGTCATACAAGTCTCTTGGACTTGCAGCGTGGGTATTGTTATAATGAATAGCTCTCCTCATTTATCAATAAACCAAGGTCTTTGGCACCAGGCTTCTGCAAATTTGAATTTATTCACAAACCTATAAGACTGTACTTAAATAGGCCTTGTTTTTTTCTCCATGTGATCATCGTTATTGAGACTAGTCTGATATCAATTGCACATAACACCTCATGTTAACATACTTCCTCACATCAAGATGTACTGAGCTCTGCCATGACTCAGAATTATTCTACTAATACAGCTTTTCAGTAGTTGGTCATCACTGAAGCATTTCATTTTGTGCTACTGTATTCCACAGATGTAAACTGGTTTACCTGTACATCAGCAACCTTTACTTCCTCAGCAAGAGAAAAAAATTTAAAATCCCAGTTGTGTCATTTTCCCAAACGCTGCCATATCACCTCTTCGCTGCACTGCTTTTCATTGACTTACAGGAGAAGAGCAGCTTCCTGTGCTTCTAGGAAAAGATGATGCAGGCAGCAAGGGCAAGTTTCCTCTCACCTAGCTTCAGTTATCCCAAACTTAGCTTGTCCCAGATTCTAGGCTCCCTCTTCAGTCAGTGGAGAGGGACAGGCACCTTCAGGGATTCATTCACATCCTCTAAGACAGATTTCAAGATTAAGTAAACCACCTTCCAGAGTCATTTGTGTCCATCAGCTAGAGAGGTAGCCTAGACAATCTAGACGAAACACAACTCTCGGGCACTGACAGTGCCAGCTGTGTATGCACCAGATGACAGGAATCTTCTCCAGTCCTAGCACTCCCACATCATCTGCACCTTCCACTTGGGCAGGAGGAAGAGAAGTCATATACGAAGAACGTTGAAAAGAAACAAGTAAAGGTTAGGAAAGTGACTAATTCTTGTGGGGTTTAGTGTTTGGTTTTGTGTGTGTATACAGTTTGGTTTTTTTAAAACTAAAAATTATTTCCCTGTTTTCCCTTCGTTGTCTGTATTCCTTCATTACCTATAGTCTCTTCTGGCTTCTAATTTCTTCTTCCTTCATGTTAGTATTCCTTAAAAGAACTATTAGTTCTAGGCTAGAACTATTAATTTGTGCCTTTTGGATAAATTCCAAGCCTGTCCAAATTGAACATTTCAACAGCCCTTTATCCTCTATTTACATACAATTCTTCAATCCATGGTTCGCAGTTTGACTTCTGCCCTTCAACAGCACATCACCTCCTCATTTACTGTACTTGTGTGAGATGCCGCAGTGGAAGCGTTTCCTTTTGCTCTTGTAGAGCAATCCTCAAGAAGCCGCTACTGAAATGTCTTTAAAGAGATACTGTGACATAACAACACTTAAAGCTGTAAGGAAATGTAAGCAGTTTAAAAGGATTATTTTACACTCCTACTTTTCACCATGTGCTGGAAGAACACCCTTTCCCATAGCTTACAGGCGTATTGCATTTTCCTTACCATTACTATTAAAAACCCAAAAAGCCAATTGTTTAAATAATCAGAATATATAAATTTTAACAAGCCTGGTAAAACTGAGACAAATGAATTGTTTCTGAATCTGTGAATGAATGCTGATGTTCTCTTTTGTTAGTAGCAAAAAACCAATATTGCTTTTTAAGAGAGTCTGTTTCTTATTAAGATTTAGAATATTCATTATTCTGGTATCTGAGCTCCAAAATGTGCAGCACAATACTCCGTGACACCTTGAAGCTACTTTATTTAAAGGACAAAAGTTTATTAAGCTTCCATAGCATTGTCAAATCAAGGTTACAGGAGACAGTAAGTAGCAGGTGCCATTGCCCACATACTATGAATCCTATTTCTTGCCCCATTGATCTAATGTTTTCACTGGGATAATGGGCCCTATGGAAAAAACACAATCACACAAGGTATTGAATACAGGCTGTAACTAAAGCCTCAGTTTTTTCCCCTTCAGGTGTAGACTGACCATTTTTCAGGAAAATGAAGGTGTCGTGGGCTGAAAGGAGTCGTTTAGGATGACCTCCCTCCCCTTGGGACCAATGACCAGGTTTGTGATCCCCCTGGACTGAATTAAGGTGAAATGACACCAGCCAACCAATTTAAAAATTTAATAGTACAAAAACACAAGGCATGAAATTCCACGGAATAACTCAATGGCAACTACTCCAACTAAACAATCCAACTAGACCAACAAGTCCCGTGCAACATGTCTTTCACAATTTGACAAAGAGACGAGGAGAAAGAGAGACAGAGAAAAAGAAGATATCACCACCCATGGGTCCAGCAGCATCCTGTTGGTCCTCTTGATTCTAGTTGTTCCTTGGTGGTGGGGGTCCCCCCCCAGCCACCGTGAGCACCGCCTCTTACACTTTTCAGTCCCGCCTTTTTCACTTGGGTTGCCCAAGGAAATGGCATGTCCTTAGTGCCCACTCAACGACTGTGTTTGTTGGGTGCCCTCATCAAGTGCCATATTCAAGGCTCCATTCAGGTTTCGGTTCTTATCACGATGCATTGTTCCCTGGGCTGAGCCGTTTTCGCAGCTCCCCCCAAATCATCTCTGCATAGGTAAGGATCTGTCAAGGTGATACGAAGCTGAGTTGATTCACAACTCCCTGCATCTCGCCTTTATGCTCCAAAACCGGTCTAGTCCAGGTGATATTCATCACTTTGCCTGCACCATAGCTCTGCCATGCAGGCATCTCGCACCAAGAAATGTTTAAGACAAAGTCCGCACATCGGTCCACCACAGAAGGATAGAAAGAATTACCAGGGCTCCCACCCTCCATTATCTGGAAAAATACACATCGCGTATCTGTGAAGCCTGGTCAGCGTGGCGCTGGGCGGCATCCAGCCATGCACGAGTCTCGTGCTACGGAGCTGGTATGACTTGAATAATTAAGCTCACGTCAGATGCCCCCAGTTTGAGCTTGCTATGTAGTCAGTAGGGATGTAACTTTTATTAGATAAAGAGCAGTTAATTGGCTGTTATGAAAAAAATGTGTAACTAGCAGAAATAACAAAGGAAACATAAGAATACTTGCCTAGCAACTCCTGCATCAATTGGTGACTTAGTGTGACCTGACCTACAGTGCAGCAGCATGGACAGATGAACAGCAGCAATTTAAGGGGAACTTAAAAACATTAAAAGTAGTCAGTGAAAGATTATAATAAGCAATATGAGGGATTGCCACTCTAATAAAACCATTATAAAACACTATGACAAGTGCATACTTTTTTCTCTTCCTTGTGATATAAATACAGCCATCTACAAGTTAAGGTACTTCCTTCAAAAAGCAAAGACCACCCATTGAGGGAACTCTTGCTGCCACAGCAACTCAGCTGTTGGGACCACAGTAAGGCTTAGACTGCTGCCACACAGAATGTACCTCTCAGACCTTCAGCTATTGTGCGACAGGTACTGAGAAAACAAGACGACCTCTTCAGTGTGAGGTGAGTACTACATGCTTTCATTCTGGCAAAGAAAGCTCTAGGGTTTTCCGATGGCTTGACTGGTCTTTCAAAGGTATTTTTAATATTTTAATATTTAATATTGCTTATGTTAAATGGCTCAGAATTGTCTGCTTTACCGACTACCTCTTTCTCCGTCTCTTGCTTTTCTTAAGCCCACAATGTCTAATACAATATTGGGAGAGAAGCGGGGAAAGAGAGAAATGTGTAATAGTGTTCCTGTGTTCTCTGACCTAACATACCTCTGACAAGCTTCTCAAGACCAGTCTGGCTTTTGTAATTCCTTAGTAAGGCAAGAAATTAATAAATCAGAAACAGCCATGACAAAGAGGTGGTGTTTTTTTTTTTTTCTTTTTTTGGGAAAAGACTGTTCCTGTAAACAGGACTGAGTAACTGGAACATGTTTTTCATGCAAGGTAAGATTTAGTTCAACTGTCTCTGAAAGAAAGAGACTGCCTCTAAATTGACTCTGTCATTGCTACTTTTGCAAGCAGTGGCTGTTCCTCTTTTTTTTTTTGCATATCACAAAAGAAATTTATGTAAATTTGTGTCACAGTAAAAATGAAAGATGATTTTAACCAATAGTAAGAAGTCAAACTGTTTTCTCCCCTTTTCCTCATTCCAGCTCGTCAGGCCATATGTCATCATGAAAGAGATGACTCGAATATTGAAGCTAACACCTCTGGAACAACCAGCTCTGCCTGCACATCGAGCTGCCAGAAGAAACTGTTCTAAAGTTGCAAACACTGCTTAATCCTGTACAACTCCAATGGGTACATCTCTCTTCAAAGAAGGTTTTCAGTAGCAGCTGGGTAGGCAGAAAGATGAGAAAGATTGTGAGAGAGGAAGAACACAAAGTTGTTTTGTATCACACAGTACAGCTTCTCATGGGTAACAAGCAGCACACAGGGTGAGGTGAAATGTTTAGGAAAAAAAAATTGTATTTTTAAATGCATAACAATAGAAGCAGGAACAGAAATACCCCTTCTCCCCCTTCTTCAACATAAAGAGAGTGCAAGCTTTGTGCAGCCGTCTCAATGAGGCATAAGCACTTATCTGGAAGTACTTTTTAAGACTGTCAGAGGCTATTCTTAATAACTGAGGGAAAAGGTTTCCACGTGTTAGTTGTGGACAATATGAGTTACAATAAGAATAGTTATCAGTGACAAGAGTACATGAGTTTCTCCTGGCAAAATGTAGTTGCTGGATGAAAGATTTTTTTTTTCCCTTCCCTCAAAAATGTGTACTTGCCCTTTAAACTAAGAACTCTTCTAGACACATAAACATCATGTATGATAAGAGGCATTCATCATTTGAATTTTGCTGAGTAATAAAAGCACAATGCTCAAAAATAAGTATTTTTTTAATCTTTAGAAACTGATGTCAGCTTGCAAGCTATTACAGTTAAAAGATTATTAACTTGTAGCTATTAAGTATCACAATATAATCAATCCTCTGCTACACAGAGGTCATGAAAATACTAATCAGAAGTTCTGGATTATATCTTGCAATAAAGCAGGCATTATCCATTTCCATTATGATCTCCTCACTGTTCTCTGGAGAGCATGAGCACACTGACAAAGAGCAAGGCTGGCAGTCAGTCTAAGCGGTGGTAGGTCTGCACAGTGGTTTGCGAGATGTGGTACGTCGTGACACAATCCTGAAGCAAGAGGCCTTTCAATAGGCAACAACTAGGACAGATTCTTAGTTAAACAACTTCCCGAGTTTGATGTAGAATATTGGCATGGCACCATCAACGCTGGTATTTTCAGCATCATACTGCAACAACACAAGCTAGCTATTCTGGCCCGTCATGAGTGAAAGCAACTTAAGCAGCACAACGCTATGGCAAAGAGGCTGGGATGAATAGTCTAGAGTGCTGCTCAAATACAGCTGTGACTCAGACTGGATCCTCTCACCCAAATGACACTGTGTGAGTGCTAATTCTGGGTCCTCCACACCATGCCACAGTACCATGTTGCCCTCACATAGTATGTGGCTTTGATGTTTTACCACGTTTGCCATCTTTTAAGTTGCAGTATCTACATATTGTGCATTGCAGAGGAAAGAAGTGCAGCGCATACCAGGAATGGAAGTGATACAAGTGGACTGTTAACAAGCAAACAAAAGCTTGCTATCTTTTTTCCTCCTCCATTTGTTTCTCTGTAGGCTATAGTCCTATGCAAAATACTTCCATCTGTTACAGAAAGCCACCTTGTTGTACTGGCAGTTCCTAAACACAGTGGCTAGCTGTCCAACTATTCCTAGAGCGTTGTGTGGCAAGACTTAATCACCAAGGAGAGGACAAGAAAAAAACCACTGTTTAAGGGGACAGCACAGTGCGCAATGAAGCTGATAGCAGGAAAATTGCTAACCCACTGGTTATTTTTAATTTTGTCAAAATAAAACAAGATACTTTATTCTACAGTGTATTTGTAGAAACGCAAAACATGGTTTTAATTCTCCACTCTCTCCCCCCCCGTTTTTTTTTAACCCACCATTTGAGGCATTGTTCTGACACATGCCACAGCAGATAGCTGGACTGGAAAACCAAACAAATCCTGAGTGATCTCAGCTGCATACACAAAGGCATTAAAAACTAGAAGTAGGGTTTTTAAAGCATGCTCATCTTAAGATACTCAACATCAGTCAAATGGAGATATTTATGTATCATTCCAGTTTACTTTGTGGATGTATTACTGTAACACTCCCATAACAAAATTACAAGACACATGTATGTTCTTGGGATGGTCCAGGTTTAGAAGGCACCACAAAAGTCTGAGAAAACTGAGAAGCTGAAGAAATTATAGAATAAGGAAAATCTACCATAAGTGTTCATCCTCCTGAAGCTTGGAGGATTCAGGCATACTGTTCTATGCACAGGCATAAAGTCATATACATTTTAAAAAGAAAAGCAAATAAGTTGCCACTACTATTTTATACTGTTGAATTTCAACTTTTTCACTTCTTAGAAAAAGTACTGAAAATCTTATTTGGAGAAACTTCCAACCATTTCAGAACACGTGCCTTTCCCCGAGGACAAAAGGTGCTGGATTTGCTCAGGACCGAATTGCTGTTAAGTATTCTTAGTTTCAAAACAGATGAGGACTGACTGCATCTTGAACACTGAAAAACTAGTCACACCTGTCAATTAAAGAGAGTAAGATAAAAATTTTGCTTACCTTTCCACGAACAACAATTTTGGTCAAAAAAAAAAAAAGAAGGAGTTTCATCTAGTAGATAATACCCATTTAACAATGTATTGTGTGTTACTAGAAGGGACATGTTTAAATCAATCTTCAAGCAAAGTTCTTTAATTACAATGAAGCCACCTTAAACATTTCTCCTGTACTCCCCCACCCCCAAATCCTTATGTTCATCAAATATATAATGATTTACATATCATTTGGAGATACATAAAATACCAAAGTCAACAGCATCTCTTATTTAATATTTCATGCTCAGACTCTGCTTATGGGGTGACTGAAAAATACGGTTACATTATGTGTTACTATGTTTATGGTACTGAAGAATGCAAAATCAAATCCTACTATGATATCACAGGTTGTTGTATTTATTAACCTTTCAAGTGATACTGGCTTTAAAAATATTGTAAATTGACCTGTATCCAGCAAGGTTAAAGTGAAGACCAGACACTCACTTCTGCAGGCATTCCAGCTCCGAAGGCAGGTCACAACCTACATAAACTTTATTCATTAAACTGTATTCTAACAGTGCACAAAAACAGGGATCCTACAATAAAAGATTAATGTTTAATTTAAATCATGCTGCTCTGTGAAGTGAATTTTCAAACAAATTAACATGGCACATGAATGCAGGAGATTTAATAGGACCTTTTCCAGAAACAGAACTCTACAAATGGGGCATGGTGTAACATGGGAGGAAGATACCAATAGCTGCCCTAAGTTACATTTGTTCGCATAGGTGTGGGGAGACTGAACTTTCTATTCAGTCCATTTCTGGAATACTGCTTTCCTTCTCACCCAGAAAGTCAGACAGAACATCTTATCAGATCTTAAGAAAAGCTCACCTTATTCCTATGGAAGGACCATGCATGGTTTCAGAAGGAGACCACCTCCCTGGCAGGCTGTTATATTATTTGGGAACAATCAGTTCTACCAACCCCCCATTTACAAAGGGAAGCACCTGCATTTTGTGAAGAATCTGATTGCATAAGGTTATTCAGAACATGCTTAGTGGACTTGCAGCCTGCTGGAGAACTTCAGCATTGAGGTTCTGACCTCTTCTAGGGAGAAAAAGGAGGTAGGAGCCCATATGCACAGATCAGCATTACAATTATCTTTGTGCTTACAAGTCTACCGTGTGGGTGCCTTAACTGTCCATACCTATAGAAACCTATGGAGTTCAGATTATCCCCAAATGCAGACTGAGGACAGCATACCAGTTCTTAACATCATCTGACGTTCCCTCACACCACATTAACCTCCCAAATCATTCTCTTACTGTGATAAATACCACATGCAATTGAAAGATACAAAACCAAAACTTACTTTCACAAGAACATGAGGATTTCCTACAACAATCAGCAAAGCTTTTGCTCTGGTAATTGCTACATTAAATCTCTTTGGATTAGAGAGAAAGCCCAAACAGTATTTGTCATCACCAAATAAGTCTTCATGAGATCGCACCTAAAATGAATTATGGATAATTTTAGAAATAGAATAAGGAGACGGAAACTTATCTAGCCATAGCATAAGTTTAATATAGTATTCGCTTGCTGCGGCTCGGTGCAAGCAATGCACAAATTAGCTTCGCAATCCAAATTTCAGCCAGCTAACTATTTCCCACCACTGGCTTTCCCACAGAAGGTCTATTCTCCAACAGCCTGCACTAATGCAACTTCAGCAATTTCAAGAGAATTGTGTATTAGTTTTATTTTAGCATCAGGACTATCCACTGTAATCTGAAACACAAAATAGCAAAACTGCTTCCTAAAAAATAGTGATTTTATCTTTTCAGTAGAAGAAATGCGAGAGCTGCTGGTATTTTAATTCCTACAGTTAGATGATAAATCACTGTATCTTTCTGCAAGCCTTCTTCAGTAGTCACATCAGTGTGCTTTGACTTCACTTCGAAAAAACAGCCAAAGCAACCAGTGTGTTTTAACTACTGCTCATTAAATTTTGACCTCTATTTATTTCATCTGTATTTGAACCCACCTTTGATAAAAGAAAATTTTCATGACCCAAATAATTAGTCCTTATAAATAGTAGCATAGCACATACATAGAACTCCTTTAAGAGAGATACATCACTGGACTGAAATGCTATGGTATGATGCAGAACAAAGAAAGTAACCATAGTACCACTGCTCTCAGGAAAAAAAACCCCACAAAACCAAGTAAGAAAATCTCACAAGCTCTTCTTCCAAACCACAAAAGAACCCCCTCCAGAAACAACTGTTCCTCCACCCCTACATTTACCCTGCTTTCCAGTGCTTTGGTTGTTTACATAACTGTTTTATCCTCCTCTGTTCTGGAAATTCTATGTACTCCTGTTAGAAGTAGTCCAGTACTGGTCACCTCTTCAGCTACACATTCTTGGTCTGTACTTCCTCCTTTGATCAGTTTAACTTACATGCTATTACTCAGACTTACACAGGCTCTGCCTGCACTGTAAATTCCTGAACAGCCCCGAGGGATCCTGGGTCACAAACACCTCAGGTACTCCACCTTCCAAACACTTAAATCTTTTACTTTACTTAGAGATTTACTGCACCAAAACCACATTACCATTTGGAAAACCAGCAAGCATATGCAGACTTTTTTGTATTCTGAGCCGAATTCCACACTGTAGAAATACAGCTATGTAGGGCCCAAAATGCCCACCAAAAGAAAGACTAAACCCTCAAACACAATCATGTACACTGAACTGGTATCACTTACTAATGGTCAAAGTATTAAGTTAGCCTTTCTCTAAAGTTTCCCAACTGTCTTTTCCACTGGTCCAGCAGAGATTTTTACTTCTGTCCAGGACTGCAGCGTGCCTACAACAGTGCACATTTGATGGATGATGTCTCAGAACATAAAGGACTGGTATCACATATTCTGGTAGCAAGAAGCCATCTGAAAAAAGCCTCAGCAGCTATCAGCTGACTTAGCTGCTGCTGCTTGCACTTCTCAACTCCACACTGAGTTCTCCTTAGAAGCACAAAGAAAAGTCTCCTGTCAAGAGCCACAGCAAACAATCTTACATGCCTGAGAAGACAAAGGACAGAAAAGTAGGACATAAAGAAGCTGCTGTAGTTTTTCCCTTTATGAGGCTTTCACGTGAATTCAAATACCAGGGATATGTGCATATGCTGCAGTAATATCTAGCATTTAGAGAGGGAACTGGCACATGCCTGCATCTAACCTCAGCTCAACCACAGTCTTCTGAAGCCTGATGTCTCAGCTGCTGCAGATAGGATTTCCACACTCTAGTCAACTGCTTGAAAATGATGACTACATCTTTATCACCTGCAGATAACATGTACTGAGATCTTTCAAAAAAACCCAGACACCTGCTAAAGCATATTGGTCATCAGGTTTGCAAAAGAAAGCGAGAGCCAAGGGCTGCCAGCTTCCAAGTAACAACAGCCTCCCAGTACTCTGCGACACAATCCTCTTTCCCCCTCTGTCAAATGCAAGGGGTGGGCTCAACACAAATCCACAAACACCATCTTCCCACATTTCCTGAACGCTCCCTTTTGTCGTCAGCTTTCTGAAAGACCCACTTATTGCAAAAGAGTGAAACTAAATACCCTGCATTTTCATGGTTATCTGAAAGTCTCTAGCAATGAAGTTTATGCTCCTATACCTTCATATTTACATAGACGTAGTCAACCAAAACCAACTCTGAATCAAGGAGGAGAGGTACTGTTAAAATGACAGCCTGTGACTAGTGTACTGCTGAAGTAGAAACATAGCATGGATTACTTTTTTCCCCAGACCCTTTCTTCAAGGCATTTGCCAACTTCAGATTCAAACAGCTATCACCTAGAAAAGCCCTTTACCAACATGCTTAAGTGCTGTGCTGGTAGTATTTTAAAGTGCACCATCAAGATGATCATGAAAGACTATCAAGTGCTCTCCTACCAATGCAAAATAAGTAAGTTGTGATAAAGGGTATTCAGCTTCTAGGTACAGTCAGCATTGGTGTCTGGGAAGTCATCAGCTGTATACCATTAAGTGACAGTTCTCAAACTGAAGGTGAAGAAGAATGTAAGAACCTACATCAGCCTTCATAAGTCAAATAGCAATTACTTTTTAATACTGTGATTTACACAGTTGTTTCTCTAATACATATAATACATCCAGTCCCCATTGCCCCATGTACATTTAAGTGAAAGGTGTATTATCCACATGAAAACTCTAAATAAATTCAGCATGAGTATCTACAATGGTTAAGATCTACCCCAGAAACACAGATGCTGTATGGTGTCCATGCACTTAAAAATATGCTTTGTTTTCAAATACGGTAGCAGACTGACAAAAATATAGCTTTTCACATTTTTATTTATTATTTTTAAATGCTCTATATCAAAAAGGAAACAGAGAACTAGACACATACAAAACTCTCCACAGGACCACAACAAATATACGTACTGTTGATAAGATGATAACCATGTACTCCTGCCCTTGAAACTCTTCTACTGTGCCAACTTTAATGTCTGCCAAATCAATACTTCTCAGAAGAAATCTAATTTTTTCCACCTACCAAAAAAGAAAAGTAGTGTTTGAAGGAATTTGCTTTTACATTTGAGAGTGGATTACTTCAAAACTGAAAACGTACTACATATACAAGTATGTGATTTAACACTGAGATGTCACAGGGAATGCCTACACCAAGCTTAGCCATCATCCACTAGTAAGGTTATAAAATAAACCAGTAACTTTTCCTGAGAAGTATCACTCTTATCACACAACTTAGAAGGTGAAATACTCACTACCATCATTTAAACAGAAATCAACAGATTTTTAGTAATCCAGATTTTAATGAGAAGAATAACTTAGATCCATAAACCCTATTCTTCCAATGTGCATTATATCCAAAAGCATGCTTACCACAGATGTGGTAGGGCAAGCAGCTCCCCCCAGTCTCTCAAGAAAACTGTGCAGAGATTCCATCTCTGCTTGCCAGCTGCATCATACAGAGTGAAAGACAGATGAGATGTGACCTTATATACCCTCTCAAAAAGAGAAAGAAAAGAAGGAGTCTCGTGCGCTGGAATGCTGGCATATGCAGGATCATTATATTACCATCTGCTAAAAGCTGTTTGGAGACTATACATGAACTGCTCCAAGAAACCTACCAAGAACTCATGCCTGACTACTTTCTAATCAGTGTTCCTGCAACACAAGGTGACTTGAGTGGACATTACTATTGTATGCCTTGCATCATAAGCAGATGAAGGACATAACCATATTAAGTGATGTGGAATGTTTTAGGGAGGATAAGAGGTTCAGTCACATCAATACTATGTATAAAATATTTGAAAAATAAATAGTACCTGTAAACATGGGCAGGTGCATACACCTGACCAGTAGGATCAGTACAGGCAGAGCTCTAATTTGCAAGTGAGATTTCTTCAAAAGGGGCTGATCTTTTCCACACAGCTCACAGTGTTTTCCCCAACCCACACATTTTCTTAGGTGTGAACACCAAGAAAAACTGTATGTTTGTTTCACTCCTCTGTGCAAGAGAGTGACAGAATCAGATTGCCATTCCAGCTGTTAGATAATGAATTCTTGACTTGTACTCTTTACTTCCAACTGAAAAAATCTGCTTCTGCCTCCAAAACAGCAAGCAGATCTCTCCTTAATAACTTCCTGATTTTTAAAACAAACAAAAAGGTAGAACGCCATTACTGCTGTCTTTCTCTAGGTTAGATTTCAATTGAAACATCATTAATGATTGATAATACACTGTGTAATATGTCACACAACAGTGAAGTTTTGAGATACGCCTCCCTGCCACAGCCACGATGTAAAACCACAAGATGAAATACAGCAACTTTGACGTTCTTAGACATCAGTTATACCTGCTTACGGTATGGTGTAATCACTCCAATATCAGTCACTGACACTGCAGCGTTTTCATTTTTAGCAAGGTGGCAACAGTACTGCATTACTTGAACTGCCTCAGTTGGATTAAACCACGAAGGACTGTGACCTTCACGTGTTTCACTGCCCTGTATTAGGGGACAGGAAACAAGATGATGAAGACCAGGTGCAGAAATGACTATTTATTAACAGATTATTATTATACATCCTAAATGCAAAAAAATGATGTCATATTACACATTATTTCTCTTCTTCCCTATACACCCTTTCCAGTGAATAGGTGTATCACCTAAGATATTACATTGTTTTTTTAAGCTGGAGAATTTATATGATGACAGGAGTCAAATCTCAACTCAGAATAACATGTGGCAGCAAGTTGGTATCTTGCTTTTGTGCAAGGCAGAAGAGTTCAAAACCAAGCCTCTCCAAGCAGTGGATATTATCACTTTTTACTAACTTCTTGGAAGACTAAAAAAACCCCACTTTTTCCCAAAGTAGCATTTTTTTCCCCTGCCTACTTAAGCCTCTAAAACTAGAGGATTATTAAGGCTTGTATTCATTCTAATGTAGCAAGCTCTCAACAAAAGCAACCTAAAGACAGCTGACTGACTAAGATGGAGCTACAATCTAAGCTCGAGGCATGGGCCCATGTGAACCTCATGAGGTTCAACAAGGCCAAGTGCAGGGTCCTGCACCTGGGTCAGGGCAATCCCTGGTATCAGTACAGGCTGGGGGATGAAGGGATTGAGAGCAGCCCTGCCAAAAAGGAGCTGGGGGTCCTGGCGGATGAAGAGCTGGACATGAGCTGGCAATGTGTGCTCACAGCCCAGAAGGCCAACCATATCCTGGGTTGCATCCAAAGAAGCATGGCTAGCAGGTCGAGGGAGCAGATTCTGCCCCTCTATGCTAGTCTGGTAAGACACCACCTGGAGTCCTGCGTCCAGGTCTGGAGCCCTCAGCACAGGAAAGACATGGACCTGTTGGAGTGGGTCCAGAGGAGGGCCACAAAAATGATCCGAGGGATGGAACACCTCTCCTATGCAGTCAGGCTGAGAGAGCTGGATTGTTCACCCTGGAGAAGGCTCCAGGGAGACCTTATTGCAGCCTTCCAGTACTTCAAGGGGGCTTATAAGAAAGACAGACTTTTTAGCAGGGCCTGTAGAGACAGGACAAGGGGCAACAGTTTTCAACTGAAAGAGGGTAGGCTTAGACTAGACATAAGGAAGAAATTTTTCACAACGAGGGTGGTGAAGCACTGGCACAGGTTTCCCAGAGAGGCGGTAGATGCCCCATCCCTGGAAACCTTCAAGGTCAGGTTGGACGGGGCTCTGGGCAACCTGATCTAATGGCAATGAGCAGGGACATTTTCATGGGGCCTGGACTAGATGACCTTTAAAGGTCACTTCCAACCCAAACTCTTCTATGATTCTATGATCTACTATGACTTTAAATTTGTATCAAAATGTCTCCACAACATACTTCAGTGGGCAGCTGCTCAGGTTCTTAGAACATGTGACTTCAGTTGTTGTTTCTAAAACCAGATGGTTACAAAGTCACATTACTTGCAAAAGATAGTTTATTCTTTTTTTTCACATCCGTTCTAGAATTCTTTCTAAAGAAAACTCATCTACAACAGCAGCAAACTTATCAGGCCTCCTTACTCATACTTTCACTATACGAACATTTTACATACCCTTATTCCATGAAAAATTAATGGAAAACCCTTCCTGGGCAATTTCCCCCAATGCAACAAAGAAGTTACTACCGAAGTGTCTGCACAAACTTCTAGCTCCTTATGATAAAACAATTTGGATGGCAAGGCAAGCAATGCAGAATGTGACCTGTAGTTCTTTACAAGTTTTGTGATCTGCAAAGACAAAATCCAAAATCCGTAACTGAAACAGATAATCATTCAGACTCCACAGTACACAGCTCCCAAGCAGATACTACCTTACCACACTCTAACATTTAGCTTTTCTAAAGCTGTTGAACTGTATTAAAAGGCAAAAACTGCAGGTGTGACCTTCTATAAGTAAATACTAAAAAAGCATTTTTTCCAAGGACCATCTCTTTCCCTTCCAAAGGATTAAAAAGAAAAAAGAGAACTAAATATACATGATAGTCAAATTGGTCATTCTCCAGTTTCTTAAAACATTTGATCTATAGGCACATTCTGTTATCTTAAGAGAGTCAGATTCCTTCTGTGGGGTTTCCATGGATCTAATCTGTTTTTTGAAGAAGTCTTGACAGACAGAAAGGGAGCATCAGAACAGCCAATAGAAGCTAGCTTCGGAAACGTATTGTCTTTAAATGAAAGAATGGCTTTCAGGAAGCATTCCCGTCAGTAATAACCAGCTTGAAAAAAAGTGTCCTGTAAAAAGATGAATATGTGATACTCAAGTCCGATGGTATTCTTAAAGCCCTCACACTTCCTGCTCTCTCACTATGCCAATTCTCTTTAAGCATTGTATAAGGAACACAACAATGAAAGTTTACCATAACAGATTTTAGGACAAAGTGTGACAGGTTTTTCAGTAGGCTGAACGCAACCTAAAGCCTCAGGCCAAACATCCCTGCTTGTCCCTTTAAGTCTGCCATCAGATTTCCTCCCTCCTCTGCTTGCATGGTCATATAGTCATATTTTGCTCTCAGTTTAATTTTTCAAAGTATATTGACATAAGAATGGGAAGGCATCTTAGTAATTTTAGTATTAGTCCTATATTTCAGATTCAGACAATAATTTAAGTGAGCACAGATATTTCATCTGCTTTATGTACTATGCTACCTCTGCCACTTTAGGTACTTCAGTATACAAGAGTTTTGGGAAGCTATCCTTCAGCACAAGAGGATATAGAGGAACAGCTTATTTTTTGCACTTCCTGAAATACAATGTTTGCAAAATTAATCGTTATGTTTAAAAAGAAGGGTTTGTTTTTCTTTTTTATGTTAAAAGTAGAAGTTGTACTTGTTCATTTGTGGAAAATTGAGTTATGTGGTTATGGTAAATGTGGCCAATGAAGATGGAAAGGAATTTTGAGCCGTTATTTATAATTCTGCTTTGTGTACCATATTTGACTTATTCTTCTTAAGAATAGAGACCCCTTCAAAGAAGGGTTTTAACATGCTGGGGCTCAGCATTCTTACTATTCAGAGTATTTATTCAAAGCAGTCAAGCTTTGCTAGAGAACTAACGCTCTAGCTAGACATATCACTAAGCATCAGGGGGCAAAAAGGTAATAAGGGAACAGCAGGAACCACAGTTTCTCCTTTTTTGATTTAGATGAAAAAACTTAATTAAAATTGTAGTTTTACTCACCAGCAAAGGATTATATGCTCCACAGGCACTAAAAGCATCCTCATCTCTCAGATATATCTCTCTTGATGTCAGTCTTTCCAGCAAGGACATATTTAATCCAAAAGTCAGTGCAATTTTAGATTTTATTACTGGCCCTAACTGCTTTGGATCTCCAACAAGAACTATCTGTATATGCAATAAAAAAAAAAAAATCTATCTTGTATTAAAAGTTATTTAAAAATATAGTTTCAATAACAACACCACATACACTCTTCAGAATACAAAGGTCAATTTATATCCAGTATTCTGCTTTCCTCCAAACGTCTAATGTGTTTGCAAAGAAACATTAGGTCCAGGGCAGGAGTACATTTGTAGTCTTAAACTAAGAAAGCCTATTTTTAGTTTGACATCTTCCCCACACTGAATCCTGTCCTACCAATGTAGTCTTGTTTTAGATGTAAAACAACTCATTTAAGTGTGGGAAATGGATATTGTGCATGAGTAAGATTTATCACAATTACTCAGAATTCCATACTCATTATCAGTAAAAGGCTGCTTGCACTCTACATCATTCACAAAAATAAAAACAGTAAACCGAAACTTTTTTCCTTTCAGTAAACAATTCTAAGAGGACTACCTGTCCATTCGCTTCTGAAATCAACCCAATAGGAATCAGGCTCTCTGGTTCACTTGCTTGCCCTGCCTCATCCAGAATTACATGTGTGAAGTGTCCAAGCCTAGAATGAAATAACATGAACCCAAAACAGGGTTGTTTTCAGATTAGTTCATTCTGCCACCCTGTGGTTGACCTCAGCAATTCTGTTAACTTCCTTGTCAAGTGTGCCAGGCAGTTCCCCACACAGAGAACAAAGATGGATATTTTCAACACAGAATATAGAACAAACCACCCAGTAACTTTAATTAGTCATCTTTGATTTTGCTTACATACTCTGATATACACAACCACTGGTTATCTTAAAACCTCGCTTATACCAAGGTTAAGACAATTAGAAAAGCTTTCCTTGTTCTCAATTTCCTTCAGCTATTTAGTTAGAACAATGCACTTCATGTAGCAAGGACAACCCCCAAGCTTTGTTTCTACCAAACAGCTCAAGCCAGTTAGGCTTCAGAATGTTCTTTTACAAAGTTAAAATTAAAATCAGAGGAATCTTTAGTTAACCACTAGACACAGTGGTTGTTTACAGTTAGTAAAGGTGACTTGATAAAAAACAAATATAATTTTCATTGTGACAATCATTTTGAGCCAAAGTGATTGTCAACAGCAATATAATTTCCAATGCTCCTGCTGGTAGTGGAGAAGTTATTGTGTCAAAATTTTTTATTCAAAATTCTTTAATTTACCATAGAGAAAGTCTCTGCTGAAACATTACTAAAACCGAGTGATTTGCTAGGAAGACAATGTCAAAAGAGGCACATGCAATAAACTGTATTAAGACAGCTCAAGTTATAGTACAGAGGGTATCTAAAAGCTCTGGGTTTTGTAGCATCCAGCTATCTCGGTGATACTCCCATCTATAGTACTCTACCGTATTTCTGTTTGATAAAACATTCCTGCACTGCTGCATGTGGTAATTATTATCCTGAACCACGATGCTTTCCGAATATCATCACCATCTTTGCAGTAAGGTTTCACCATATCATCAATTTGCTGCAGAAACAAAAGGGTGTTTTGTAAAACAAAACACTGCTCTAAAACTAAACTTTTTAATCTGAATAAAAAAAGCCCCCTAAAAACTATTTTAGAAGCTGAGCAAAACACTTAGATTTACACGCATTCATACACTGAAATGAATTCTTCATTAATTTGCCTAAACAACGTAGTACATATGCAAGACATCTGTATTTTTTTATTAAAAGGATCAAAATTGAACATATGGATGTTTCATATACATACATATGTATATATTTATGTGTGTATACTATATAAAGATGACGATACTACTTGGTTACTTTTCTGTGTAAGTAGTCTTAATTTGGAGACAAAGAATTGACTTCAGTAACAGATTTTAGGATTGCTTTGAAAGTCAAAGCATCTTACCACATTAAAAACCCCACCAATATCTATGTGCTGCTTGTGGAGTTAAGCACTGCAGGAAAGAGGTTAAGATTCGCAAACAGTCACATTAAGGACTATGATCAATATTTTCAAGTTAATCTTCTGGAAAAGTATGTTCGTACTTTGGATCCTAAATCAAGCCCAACCAGCCTAATAACCACTGACAGTTATATTACTAAATCAGTATTTTAAGATCAAAACGTTAAAATGGAAATACTAGCTGGCAAATATCTGTAATATTTACCTCTGCTGACCTGAAGCTAGCATTAACTCGGACCATAGCTCCTGGTTTTAACAGATTGCTTTGATGCAGCCGCAAACAAATCAGATCTGTTGCAGCATTTGATGGCGCACAAACCAAAATTCGACTATCTGGTAGAGTATAATGTATCTACATTAAAGATGATAGACATTAAAAAAAAGGTTATTTAAAGAGGTAGCAATAGCTCAGACATACCCGTTTTATTTCACTGAATATAGAATCCAGAAGAGTTTTGCATACACACTATATTCACCCATCCTTCTGCAGTTCAAGAACACTAGTCTTGACAGCCATGACTAAGTACTCTCAAGTGTTCTGACAGCAGAATTAATTCATAGTTATCATAGCCATGTTTACCTGTGCTTCATAAATGTATTATGCACTACTGGAAACACAAGTTAAATACTGTTCAATGAAGCTTTTAAGACAAAGACAAGAAGACTTGAAAATAAGCCATTCAGGAATTCTGTTAAATCCGTATCAAATCTTTCGTCTTTCACAGAGCTATAGAAAATGATCTTAAAAAGAGTATTCTGAAAACTCCTTGGGGAAAAAAAACATATGACAGTACTTACAGAATTACTGTAAGTGTTCTAACACTGAAAAGATTAGAGATGACCGATTTGTTATCTGCCATTACCTGTAAAATCGCTTCAATTACTGTTAATGTTTTTCCAGTTCCTGGTGGTCCAAAAAGAACATAAGGTATTGGACGACATTCACCACTCAGTATCCTTTTCACTGCCAGTTTCTGTTGCTCATTCAGCATAGGATTGAAAAATTCACCAGCTCTCTGTTTAAGTGTCACAGTTTCACTAACTATAATCAAGATAAGCATATATTAAAACTCCACATAACTATTTCTAACATATGTAAATTAAAGCAATTCTAATTCACATTATGCTTCAAAAAAAAAAATCTTGATTTTCCTTATGTGGTAACAACTAATGGATTTCTCAAAAGTTCTGATTTCACAGAATATCATGTAGAAAATAAGCCATTATATTTCCGAAGTGTATTGGGTATTTAATAAAACTGAAGGCCGGAAAAGGACTATGATTACGTAACCCCACAATCTGTAAAATCTCTATGCAGTAATTTTAGCATCAAGCTCACTTTTGTCCTAGAAGAGCAAAACTTCAGTAACTTTCAGTAACTGGTACTTCAGGGATAGTACCAGTACTAGATGACCAGCAGTAAATCATGACTACTGAAATTTTTTTCTTAATCCTGTCTGAATTAGTCTAGCTTTAGCATTCCACAGCAAAGTCTTATTAACCCTTGGACAGAAGTGCATTCTAGATAATCCATTCCACATTTCTTTAGGCATCCTATTGCTACAAAGTGATAAAATCATCCTCTTTGGCAATTAAGTACACTGATATTTAAAATCACACTTTCCAGAAAAGCTTAGGATCTGGGTTTTCTGACAACTTTTTCTAAAGTTTTAGCATCTTTGTCAAAGTAGCTATTGCAAGGATGAGACACAGCATGCCAGTAACAAATTGGAAGCTTTGAACTTGACAAAAGTTTTACAGTAAATGACTGGGAAATGGTTATTTATTGAGTTCAAAGTATATCACTAGAAGTTTGCTGCTTCCTCCCTGGAAGTGTTCAAGGCCAGGTCGGATGGAGCTTTGACCAACCTATCTAGTGGAAGGTGTCCCTGCCCATGGCACAGGGGTGGGAACTAGATGATCTTTAAGGTCCCTTCCAACCCAAACCATTCTATGATTCTATGAACTGGAGATATTTAAGTAGTCCACAGAATGACTCCAATGAAACCTCCTGCTAACACTGTTCTAGGATTTGTCTTTAAAAGACAGAGTACGAGGACATCTAAAATGTATCTTACTCAGCCCTGGTTTACCAAAGTGATTGCAAACCTGAACCATGTACACTTGAATATAAAGTATTAGAGGATACCAAGTTGGCTTGTTTGCGCAGCTATTCTCATCACATCTGTTATGTTCTTTTCCCTTGATGCCATGCATTTTGCCTGTTTGTTCTGCAGTTTTTTAACCTGAAAAAAGCAAGTGAAGATAAATGCATTTATAACCTTAAGATGATAAGCAACTATCTTCACTAACACCTTTGACATTGCTAGGTTTTTAATTTTTCCTATTAAATAGCACTACCCCATTAAATAGAGTATCTACTGTGAAGACAGAAAGATAGAGTAAGTAGAAGAAAGTGCTAGGAATTCCTACCTTAAATTTAAGACTTCTAAAAGTTTGGCTTATGTTAACATTAAACATTTATTTCACAAATACTTTGGCAGGATCAGATGAGGATTTTGAAGCCATGGCTGAATAACTTGTTTACTTCCACAAAAGCTAACATTCACATTCCATACCACTAAGCAAGATGATACCTCTTTCAGATTACAGTATAGGAGAAAACTGTTTGTAGGGAATGTGGTGTTTGCAAAGTTCTGAGCCAGATGCCTCAACCATCTTAATAATACTGATCCTAAACCAGTGAAGTGATGTTAGAGGTTGATTACTCCTTCTTGTACAGGACAGAGGTATCATCCAGAGATGTTTGCTGCTTCCTCAGAGCCATGACGCCATGGAAAGGCTGCAAGGCTCACCCAGTCCTTCTGACTACTCCCTTTGCTGCTTAACCATGTGGGTACTAGTGACACCTTGAAGAGATGAAGGGGAAGATCATACAGCTCTGGGGTAAGCTTGAAGGGCCCAGGTGATGTTCTCCACCATCCTTCTAGTCAAACAGAAAGGCCTTGGTAGAAGCAGGCATCTTGCAAACCAATAACTAGCTGTGCTCTCACCAGCACAGCTCTGGGTCTATGTGCACATTATTACTGCAAAACCAGAGACGTGTCTGGGTTGTTACCACAGGAGGACGGAACAGCAGCAATATTGTCTGGTGGTGTGTAACAAATCCTCCCCAGAAGGAAGACAACATGGATGAGACTTCTGACAAACAAGTGGCATCAGTGTCCTGATCACAGGTTGTGCAGCTTCTTGGAGATTCCAATCATTCACACATCTGTTGCAATTCACCCAGGAAATGTCCAGAATTTCTAGACTGAGTTGGTGACAGCTTCCTAACACAAACAGCTGACATGCTGATCAGAAATAACACTCTACTAGACTTGCTGCTCATATACAGGAAAGAGCATGTGTCCATATATCAGCTTTTGTTGCAGAGATTGCAAGATTGGAAGAAGGCTAAGAAGGTCAAGCAGCAGAGAGAGAACTCTGGCCCTTCTAGAGCAAACTTCAGTTTCTGTAAGAAATCACCAGGCAAAATCCTCTGGGAAGCTACCATGTGAAGAAAATGGTGCCCAGGAGAGCTGAAAGTTGCTTATGGAGAGATCATAAACAAACCATCCCATTGCACAAGATCATTGGGAATTTCAGTAGAAGGCCTGCTTAGCTAAGCTTGTAGTTTCTTGATGAATATATAAAAAGCTTATTAGAAGCATGAACAAGGACATGCAAAACATAAAAACACTGCTTCGACAGTTGGACAAAATCAGGAAGGTCAAAAGATCAAAGTACAGCTGAAGCTAAAATGTGGCAACAACAGAGTAACAATAAGGGATTTAGCAAATGTTGTGGTGGAAGAAAAACAGTTCAAGGATCATGGAGGCTCACAGATGGATAAGACAATTTATTGATGGATGATATGGGAAAGAACTCAATGTCCTTTCTGCCTCACATGCAGGCCTCCAGATTCCTGTGCAAAGTAACAGTATAGGAAAGAAAAGGACAAGTAACAGAAGGGGAGTACCATGCTACAAATTGCTCAGTGACACTGGATAGGGTAGATGTGATTCACCATGCTGATATGATTGTGGGCACTGCTGCCTATTATCTACAACAAAAAAATAATGATGACAAGCCAGGGAATGTCTCTGACAGGAGCAAAAAGCTAATATTGCTACAATTTAAGACTGACAAGGAAGACCTGGGGAACCACAGCTTGTCAGCCTCACTCCAGGCCCTGAAAATATCATGGAGCACATCCTTCTGGATTCCATGTCTTTCACATGATTGGAAAAAAAGGGTAACCAGAACAGTCAACATGGCTAAACCAAGGGGCAGACCTTTCACAACCAAACTGATTTTCCTGTATAATGAGGAGACTACTATGTGGACAGACTATTACATGGACAAAAGAAAAGCTGTCATTGTAATACTCCTTGACCTCAGCAAGGCTTTTGAAATTGTTTACTTACTACATCATTCTTATTTGTAGCCTGAGGACAGATTAGCTAGAACAACAGACAGTAAGATGAGTTGAAAATTGACTGAACTACGGGGCTGACAGTATTAATCAACAGTTTGATACTCAGCTGGAAGCTGGTCAAAAGCTAAGAAGCCCAGGGTTGTTGTGATCAATATTATACAGTACCTTCATCAATGACTAAGATGAGACCAAATAACACCCTAGACAAATTTGCAAATGCAAAATCAGGAGTAATACCTCAAAATGCTTAATGGCGCATCTTCAGTTGAGAGGGACCATGAGAAACTTGGCAACAGAGCCAACAGAAAACTCATGAAATTCAGTAAGGAGAAGTGGAAAGCTCTACACCTGGGACTAAATAACAATGTGAACCAAGACAGGCTGAGAACACACTGGCTCAGTAGTAATCCTCAGACCCTTTTCAAGATCCTGGGTTACTGTGGATGCTAGTATATGAGCCAGTATCATGTTCTTGTTATGAACTGAGGAGTCAGAGAGATTGGATTTTTAGTTTGGCCATGAAGAGGTGAAGAAGCAGTCTTATAGCCCATGATGGCTTAAATCAGAGTTACAAAAAAAAAAAGCAAGAAGCAAACTCTTCTTTGTAGTCACATATGATATAACAAGGGACCACATCCAGAAGTTGCAGATGGAAGATTCATACTGGGAATTAGCAAAAAAATCTTGAGTGGGAAGGTCGTGAAATACAGGTTATGCAGAGGCTGTGGAACCTCTAGACAAACATAAAGAAGCACCTCCCATCCAGCCCCAAGCTAACTTGACTTAGTGTTGGTGACAGTCCTGCTTCAAATAGGAAGGAGGACTAGGTAACGTTCTGAAGTCCTTTCTAAGAAAGATTTCTACATTTTCTTCATATAATTTAACTAATAGTTAAGAAGCTTGGGTATATCTACTCAGAACAGAGTTATTACCTTCTGTCATAAAATTATTTCCTGCCACAGTGACAGGACTTAAGTGTAGCTACAAAAACTAATCTAAAGCAAATCTGACAATTCCAATTCCAATCTTTTTTTTTTATAAGCACTTTCCATTTGAGATGGGAGTGTTAGCTTAAAAGTATCAGCTGTCATAAAAAGCCCTCTCCCCAGGCAGCAAAAACTTCTGTCATCAGAAAGCAGCAGAATATAACTTTGATTCTTTGATACTCCATCATGCAATTCCTTTCTACGAATAGCTACACAGTAGGTATCTGTTAACAACCTGAATGGTATTCAGCATTTTAAGGAACATTTTACAGAATAGATACCTGACTTTCCTGCTGGGAATATTGTTCAAGGCCATCATCAACACCACAATACTTGGTAGTATTCTGGGTCTTGATAGCTTGTGGTGTTTGTAAGACAAGCCTTTCCGGAAATAACACTTCAAATATAGAGGAGAAAGAGAGAAATTTGAAAGCCACACTAACACTTTGGACATTTCACTGATTAACATTACTGCCGATACATCACCTTGCTCTGAGTTGCCAAAACTGGTTTATCAGAACTAATGTAAAAGTGGTAAAGACCTGTGTGAAGTTCATATGGGTTGTTCTACTCAACCATAAAACAGGATATCAGTTTTTTTAATAAATTTCGAGGTAACACAAAACATTGCCATTTCACTTGCTATTATTATAACAGTACGATTGATGAGTATGAGAACTGAGCCAGTTCTTATTGGTTCAAACAGTTCACAAAAGTTTGTTCCCACTCCTCTCCCCTGTGATCACCAACAGATGAAATAATTCTGATGGCACCTAGTCTAGATTCAGAGGTTTTTTTTCTTTTTAAAGTTACAGGAAACTGCTCTAAGAACAAACTACAATGCATTCTTCTCAGTATGGCCTGATATGAAAGCAATATAAAACATGAGTCCCCAAAAACAAACTCCTCTAGACAGCTTAAGTCAACTAAGTATACCTTTTTGACCCAGGTAGATAGCTTGCTCAACTGCCAACTGGCATCGTCTGCTAGTAATCCTGTTATCAGAATATAAATTTGTAGATTAAAGTAAAAGCTTACATTTCCACTGCAACAGCATAAACCTACAAGGTATCCGGTATTTTTTACTATGCACTGGTGCATATAAAAATAGAAGTTTTATATAAATACAATTTTTTTTTTTTTTTAAAGAACCATCTGTTAAAAAAATATGCTGCAGAAGTGTCAATCAACAGCTTTCCTATGAATGACATTGACCATATATTCTCTGGCTCTTCATTGAGACAAAGATGGTCTAGTGCTTCAGACTTAGATAGCCTTTCAAGGTAGTTCCCTGCAAAGCTGATTTTACAAAGAAGATTAAGCAGATCCCACGAATAAAATTAAAAAAGGATGGGTGGTTAACATCAGCAATTTTTTTTTTTTTTTTGCAGTCTTGCAGCCATACTGGTGTATTTTTTTCTTAAAAAAAAAAATCCCCCCCCCAAAAAACACCCCACCTCATTCCCACCCCCATTTCACTGCCTGGCATTGGTGCAATCATTTAGAGAGGTTTAAGTCAAGAATTCTCTGTACATCATGACTACAGTTGCAGTCTTCTACCAATGAATGTAGTGGCAAAGGTGTGTTGTGGGAAAGAGGTGAAAGAATTGTCAAGGTCTTAATTATGTCCTTCTCCTATCTGTATCCACCAAGACAACCAACTGACAGTCATGTATATTTTAAAAGTCACTTGACTAGACGAATCATTAAATGCACCTTTTTGGAAACTTATAAAAATACCTGGAATGAACAAATTCCACATCCATGGGTTCCAAGTTGTAAGCCTGTTCAAAGTCTGCGTTAAATTTAAGAGTAACATCTTCATTACATATCTGTTGCAAAGATTAAAAGTCAGTTTACTGATTAAGGTTTAGTACTTTAAACACAAAGAAGCATCTCCGAAAGCATTGAATCCCCCATGACCTCTAAAAAGAACACCTAGATTTACCTGCTATCAACATAATGCAAATCTAGATTATGAGTGCTCTCAGAGCAGCTAAAGATTATAATCTAGAAAGAATATGGAAGCCAAAGTCTTCAAAAAGACAATAAAAATAGAAAAATCACCACTCAGAATGTAGGTAAAACAAATCTAGCTTCCCAAAAGGCAGGTTAAACTAGTCTGTAACGCCGTGAAAGCTTCCCCTTTGAAACCTGTGAACCACAGTATTTTCAACAGGAGATACACCTTACTTACCTCAGTAATATAGGCAACGTACTCTATTATATGCTCAGAGTAGACCTGACTTTTCAGTATCACCTTATCACCTAATTGTAAACAAAGTTAAAAGGCAATATACCGTTACAAGGTATAGTAAAATTCTCACTGCAGCACTTAATTTCTCTTTTGCATGGTTATACTAGGAATTTGCATGATGCTAGGTATGAAGTAGCTTCAGCAAAGCTGCTGTACCTGTGAGTATCTGTTCTGAAATGCTGTATGCAGTATATTACAAATGTATATTACATTTTAAAAGGCACCCAATATTGATGCCATCAGACAACACCTACAACAGTATCTTGTTTTCTGATCTTGAGATTCTGAATTCAATTTTAACTACTCTCCCAGCTTTTGCTTTTGATACACCTATTAAGTTATTGCTACATTGCAGTTTACTTTTGCTGAAAGCCCCACCAATTTTTGTACGTGAGAAAACCTAAAGTATCAGAACATACATAAGCACAAACACGTGCAATGCTGCTTCAGATAAGCAGCCACTGTAAGACTCACACTGAGACAGTAACAGTGCAGTTCACCTATCTAGTAGCCTAAATTAGTAACTTTGTGTTCAAATATGTGAAAGACTTCTTTTGAAAAAATAAATAAGCAATGGAGTTTGTATTGCACTGAAAATATTGATCAACACGCTATTTGGCTTTATCTCACATTAATTACTACCTGTAACTAGGTGAGGTCTGCCCTCTTCCACTCCTGGCACTTCCAACACTAACAAGTTCCCATTCCTTTTCAAAGTAACCCCGGTCATGTTGAAGTCTTTTATCTCCATTTCTGCGTGGATCTCTTCAAGCCACAAAAGAGTAGAAAAGTTTGCTTTATAATTATCTAGATTAAGATGCTGAAAAACAAAACAAATACATTATTGTTGTAACTTCTACACTAAGATATGGAACCCACTACTAACATTATATAAAACACCTCTTAACACAGACTGGGTTGCCAGTTAAGGCACCTAAATACATGTGTCTATACACTAGCTAATACTTTAAACTCCCTCAGTAGCCAAAGCAGAATTAGTATACCCCTTGGAGCTCAGATACAACAGCCAGTCAGCTAAAGAGTTAACTAAGCGTCTCCCTACTACAATGGCAGTTTCAACATCTGAATTCAGGGGCAGCCTACAATTGAATTCTATGCCCAGCAATCCCCAAAAGTATAAAATCTAAGTATTCTGGACAGAAGACGGGTGAAGAGATAAAGACGGGTGAAGAGCTTGGTCATGTCAGTCTGGGCCCTGGCTGATGATGAGATGACTTACAGCACGCTGAAATAACCTGAACTTTCTCCCTCAGAGCTGAATGCATCTCACTGGAGAGGTATTCTCCAACAGAACAAAGCTCTATCTGAACAATGACTGATAGCACAGAAAGCTTTCTATTTCATATCTTCTCACTCAAATACAAGGCAAATGAGCAGTGCTTTCTGGAGCAGACTTAGAACAGTCACCAGTACCAGGCAGAACTTAAGGTGTGGTTAAAAAAAGAGTTACCATCGATGGCAGGCTTTTAGTGTAAAATTATTACTAACACTACAGTTTTATCTTCTTTGAGAGAGGATCACTAACCTGCTATCTTAATGCTGTGACCTCAGGTTTTGTGCGAGTTGTTTAGAAAGCACACAACATACCCTTCTATATTTTTGAAAAATAAGTATCAGCCCCAGTTTAAAGTCCTTAAAAAGTTAGGGGAAAACAAAAAGTGAGTTTCAGCCATGCTCTGCCAGAAATCAGGACGGTTTTGGAGAGGCATCACTATAATATTCTTGTTAGACTTTTTTTTTTTCCTGTACATATTGTGAAATCTCTATACTTGTGGGAAGAATTTGAACAAGCCATAGTAAATTAAATTTGAGGTTTTTTTTTTTATAAAGTTTTGAACAACCAGAAAAGAACCTTCTGTTATTGTAATAACCTAAGAATTTATGCTTTCATTTGCTATGAAACAACTGCTGGACTACTGGTTTGACACCCCAAAAACCCCTTTCCAATGGTGCCTAAAAAGTGAGAGTGAAAAGGAATCTTTGTTCAGGTTCTGTAATATCCACCCCCCTGCCCCCAGTATACTCCTACTCTCTTTTCAGTTTTTCCACATTTACCTGTTTGTGCTTTTGTAAACTTGGATTCTGTGACACACTGAAAGCCACAGAAGTTACGGGATACAGACTAAAGTCTTAAGTCTATTTAGTAACAGTATTACATCATCTTTTATTACACTAAGGGCTACACATTTTTGCTAAATTAAGGCCAGCTTGAACAAACACACTTAACATGAAATATATTTTCTTATATAAACCTACACTTGCATACCTCTGCTAGGAGAGGCTGAAAGGTCAGTATGTCTAACTTCTGTTCCACACATTTTCTTAACTCATCTGGTACTGTATAATGCGGGAGAAAGCTTGGCAACTGCTTTCTGTGATTTCTAAAACAAAAGTGACATATCATTTAGCTTTCTCAAATGATATATGTGAAAAACAGCTAATTAACATGCCACATCATCAAGGCTATACAACCAAAACACACACACGACAGATCCAATGATTCCTTCAAAGTGACAATTGAGAAGTTTGCTATGCTGAGAAGAAATACAAGTGTTCCAGTTACAGATTACTTGAAAACATCGTGAGTTTGCTTTTTCAGCCAGGGCTATTTTTTCAGTTTAGGGATATTTTAATAACTAAACAAATACAAAGTATAATGGAAGCTTATTTGCAAAAGAAAAATTCTGAATGAATGATTGACATCTATATCTGACAAATGTTTCCAAAGTTGCTTGAGGAGTTAAGAAGCTACTCAGAAAAACTGTTTGTGATTTTCTATCTTCTTTTCTTAACACAATTGTTACTTGTAGATTACTATGCAACAGTGTTTATCTTGTTTATCACCACATTACATAGTGGACAGAGCTCCTGTTCGACAAATCTACAAAGAAATCAAGTAGTTCATTACCAAAACAATCACTTCTATCAGTAATGTTCACAACATATACACATGTACAGACTCTCCCAGTTTCACATTTTCTTTGTCGGCATTACAGAACAGATATAACCATATCAAATAGAGTAGTATTAAGTGTTCCCCCTCCCCCCCTCTAATTTGCAGTACCTTCTGTATTTAGGGGCAACCACTGTTGTCTTCCTTGGCTGAGGTTCTGGAATAATTTCAGGCTTTCTTGGAGAAAATGGTTCCACAGGTGCTATTAGTAATTCTTCTTCATTTGTTACAGTGGCTTCAATATAGCGTCCAACAGTAAAATCAGAAAAACCAAGCAATAGGAGTTCTTTACTGCACCCAGGATTTCTTCAAATAAGCAGAAGTTACGTTCTTAAAACCATCATGTTCACACTTTATTTTCCCCAGCCATAAGTATTTTTTTTAAAAATAAAATTGTAGATTTTCATTTCAGTAACATATGAGAACTGCTAATTTAGGGTAATTACTCACATTTACTCCCCACCCTGAGTTCAATCCAGGTATCATAAATAATTAAAAGAGTGATAACCTTAAACCCCCAATTTCATCAAAGGCTTGGGTAAAGAGCAAAATCCCTCCCCTCAACATACTAGGTACAGAATTAATACTTCTGTCACAAGGAACACTTTAGAATTAGTGTTACTGAAAAAGATTAGCCAAAGATTTCCACCAGAGGAACCTGCAGCGCATCCCTTCACTGTTTGCAGCAACAGCTTTGCTCTACCTTGCTTAAGGCTAATCAGAACTGAACCCTAACTGCAAACACGTGAAATGGAGAGAGTAGGTACGTGTAAGGGGTGCTTGGGGAGTGACAGAGGGAACAGTTTCTTCAGTTTCTAAGGAATTTAAGACAAAAGATCTAACACACATCATGTGCTCTGAAATCCCTTAATGAACTCATCCCAGCATTGCTGAACTCAACCCAGCGTTGCCCAGAGACCACCAATTCTCTCCTCAGCACTAACTACACTCTAGTACTGTCACTATGTGCCCAAAGCCAAAGCATCCCAGAAGGATTCCAGCTTACTTTCTCTTTGGCAGGAGTACCACTTTTTCATGCCAACTAACACTACCTGCTCAGGTTAAAGCTATAACCTGGTTTTCTCCAATACATGAACTCAGCGCAGACACTGAACTTTCCAGTTTAATTGTCTAAATTTGCAGTCTCTGTGGTCTCTTAAGTGGCCAGCAGGCACTTGTTACCTTCATGCTGCAGCGTCCCATGGAGTTTTGTGTGGATTGTTCTGTAAATGCCACAAAGTGTGAGGAATCTTCTAATACAGATCTACAGTGAAATATAAATTGTTCTTTCTACATGCCTTTCTCCACAAAGGCAGGCCATGCCTGCAGCTTGTCTTCTAAACTGCAGCTAAATCATCCTCCTACGAAAATTTCTACGTCTTGCCTCACTATTTAAAATGGTAACAGAATTAGTGTGAAATTTGATGCAGTTACTCTGATGAATTAAACCATTTGACCTTTTTTGGTTTCGGTCAAAACCTGTTTTGCCCCTGTCCAACTTTTAAATTATGATCGTAAGAATTAATGGTTGTGGTACACAACATTTGTAGTGCTACAGTTGGAAGTAACTGAAAAGTATATGAAAGTAAGCTTTCCAGCATGAGGTTCCTAGCTGAATTCTCAAAGAGCTCACACAAACCCACCTCTTATTCTTAACTAAATCTGTGGAATATTTTGTATGGCAAACTATTTTTGTTTTTCAAGGGTTTTTCTAAGATCTGCAAACATCTTCCTCTATAAATTACACCTTCAAGGAAGAAAGCTGTTTTCTTTTTTATTTCAGCGTACATAACCTGCATTTAATATCACAGGACAGAGAAGCTTGAGATCAAGGCATGTAGCAACATGAATGTGACATCAAGGTACCAAGACTGGAAGAAACATATCAGACATAACACAAAAATTCTCAGGAAATCTGCATTAGCTCTAGTGTTCATGGAGCAATGGGTTTCCTGAATAGAATATAAGCAGATGTAGCCATTATCTTCATCTTACTGTGTTTTTTTTAGAGCAGTCATCTACTCCCACTATTTTTCATCATTTCCTACTACCGTTTTCTTCCAACAAAAATCAGAATCAAGCATTAAAATGCTAACTACTTTCAAGGTCTAATACAGGTTTCCACACAATTTGCCAATATGTACTGGCTTGCTTTGATCCTATACCAAAAAGAGAACTGTGCCCAGAATAAGGGAACTGGTAAGTCAATTTTTATGAGTTGTTTCCATTGTATCGGTCAGAACCAATGGAAAGAAATACTTACACAGCTGTGCATATGATCACTATGAATGTTCTTCCACCTGGTGGTATGACAATTTCTCCAGTAATATTGATGCGCTTTATTGGTTGTTCCACATCTTCTCTTTGCTCATTTTCTCCATTATGTAGATTTTCATCTTTCACCACGGAAAAGCTTTCTTTTGTCCTTGGTAAATTTGTATCCTGAGAATTAATTCCTTCTGTAGTAAACAGATTATAACAAATTCTGTTACCACAATTGCTATTGCTAGCATAGGCAACTCTTCTCAAAGAAGCCTACAGGTTTTCTGAGGAGTTAACACTCAGCATTTGAATGTTAACATTTCACTGTACCTGGAATGACTCCATTCTTCATAATGGATGTATTATTCGATGACTCATACATTGTTCCTCCACTGTTGTTATATGAATTAACTGCAGCTTTTGAGAAGTTTTCTTGATTTATTGGAAAAGATGACAGATATGCTTCTGGACTGTTCTCACATTTTTGAGGAATCCGAAAACTGAATTGCTTGTCTTTCACCCATCCAGCTAATCTGCAGCTGATTAAGGACTGTGGTACACTCCCTTTATTCCTAGAAGTAGTTATGTAATTAATTACATAATTAAATGCATAGTTAATGTTCTGGGGAAGCTTAATTTTACCTGAAGTCAAATATGACTGTCTGTAGCAGATTAGTTCACCATTATTTCATAACTGCTATCAGAAAAAGTATACTGCCGCTTCTAACTCATGAGGACTAGAGCTGCTAAATGTTAATATTTCTAGGTCATATCAACTTACCATGTGAAACATACAGAAATACTGTGTATAAAAAAGCTATGGTAACTTACAATTTATCATTGGGTAACTAACTCTTAGGACAGAGCAAGTACTAACAAAGAGTAACATTCTATTCAGGTGTGACTTCATTTGAGTCTCTATGCCCAGGTGTGTAAAAAACCTCACCAAAGGGGAAAACCACCAAAACAAAAAACCCTCAAGGATATACCAACATAGTTCTTCAGCATCCAAGTTAAAAAAAAATAATATGGTCTGCTTTTAATACATGGTATGCAACAGTCCTTTTGTTCTAAGATTTTGAAGATGACAGCATATCAGCAGTTTAAATTAAACACATCTACAAGTAAAAGCATTTGCTTTAATCCTCGTTCCAGAAAGGATTTTATTAGGATTGAAAAGAGACATAGGATTGGGAAGTCTCAAAGCACTAGCTGCAAGATAGATGCTCAATAAAAAGACTACCCTAAAGACATTCAAGATGAAATTCTCTTTGATTCCATAGAACTTGGGGGTTGCTTGAAGACCACACACCACAAAGGTCAACTATGAGAGGCTTCTGTATGAAAGACAGGTTTACAGACTATGGAGTGATGGAAAGAAAGCAAGCTGAGAACAATCAGAAAGGCTTACTCTATCCAAATGGTCATTCTTTTAGATTCCCCCTGTTTCAGAGTTCCAAAATTAGTCATTCTTGATACTTCCAATCCTCCTTTGTCGCTCATTAAGTCTTCACAAGGCTCATTTAGACTGACTCCATTAGAGTGAGAATGTCTGTAAAAACAATTTTAGCTATCAATTTTGAAACACAAATAGACTCAGCAAATATCTTTGATTCAGCACAAGTTTAAGAACCACTATACCAAAGCACAGTCACAGTATTTAGGAAGAAGCAGGTGAGAAGGTTCACTGTCTCAGCTACTTACACTTCCAAGACAATTAAATTACCTTTACTAAATTAAGCAGCATATTAAAAACAAGCCTTCTGTCAGCAGCACAATAAACCAGCATAAACCTTTGAATACAAGACTAAAATGATTAAGAAGCTAGCCAATATTAGCTGAAGAGCTGAATCAAATGGTGACTGAAGCTGTTATTGATCTCTTTGGGAGCTGAACCAAGACAAAATGGCTCCTTAGCAAAAGTCCTGATTAGCACTGGAGCTTAAGAGATAAAATGACTAGACTGGAAGTGTTTCAACATGTACCCCAAGCACTTATGTCTGCTGCTTACTGCTACAATCTGAAAGCAGCAAACTGAAGAAGAAATTAAAAAAACCTGAAAAACAAAAAGCACACTTAAAAACTACTATCACACATATTACTGATGAAAAATGCCTATGAAACTAGAGTCACAGGCTCTTCCCTGCCTGAGACTGTGATCAGAGCTCTAACCTCTCAGTGTCAGCTACTTGTAGAAACCATTTAAAAAATGGTTTCTATTCTACAATTAAGAAACTATTCAGTTAGATAAAATGGCACAAAAATAACTTGGAAGTATTTTCATAATCTTGCCAATATTTACACATGCCAAGTATTCCTTAGTTATCTAATACAATAAAGTAGAAAATGACTGCAGCTGTACTTTATCAGCCACATCAATATTCTAACGACGACCACTAGATGTCTCCCATTCCAGCTTAAGCTGCCTGAAGTTTTTGATATGGTAGGAAATACACCAAACTGGGAAATAACTCTACAGTCTACTTTTGTAACTTGGCTTTAGTAATAATCTTCTGCATAAAATCCATCATTAAAAATAGGTCCAAATAAAAAAAGTGAATAAATTGTACTGTTGTGCAAAGTGATGTAAACACTTCAGTTGTACATCAATGAAGCTTGAAATCTATTATATCCATTATCTCATGTGAAAACAGCTTATTCTGGTCTTCATAGTTCCTCTGAAGACATAGGTACTGCCCTTAGCTATATTTCCTAGAGATTGAACAAGGCAAGTTCCTCCAAAGCCTATGTTTGAGAGGTATCAGAATGTCCTTTCTCCTCACCTTTGGGCTTTCCAATTGGTCAACAGCTTATTTTTGGCTGGCAGAATCAGACACTGTAATCCTCCCAAGGCCTTGTTAGCACTGCGAGTGACAGATTTTACAGGTAATAGACCTATTTGTATACAGTTGGGCAGTATTTAAGGACAGACACTTAAACTCACAAACCAAACTCTAGATCTTTGCTGCAGAACTGCTACTGACTAGTTGTTGCCCATTCTACATTTGTGCAGTTGATTATTTCACAAAATTTTGCTTCTTCTCCATACTGAATATAATCTACGCTTTCCAACCTTTTCTGCAATCTGTCCAGACCCTCCTCACATCACATATGCCATCTAAAGTGCCTGCAGTATCTCTGTTTGGCATTTGCAAGCCCAACAGACCTCTATCATTTAGATCATTAAACTGCTCCGTTCAGGACAGGTATCTTAAGAATCACTACAACTTAAGCAAAATGCATTAAAGAAACATGCATTTTACATCAGTTTTGCCAAGAATGGTTTTCAAACAGTAAAGTCCTCAGTAGAAGAACACAGATCAAAGGAAACACAAGGCAAGAGCGTGAGCTTGGCATTTTTCTAACAAAACCATGAAAAATTCCTTCCTTGCCTAGCAATATCCCTGAGATCAGCTGCTACTAGTTTTGCTTCTCTAGTAAGCACAGATGTCCTTATCTTCTGGAAAGGAAGAAAAACCAAGGGCCAAATCATACCACACTCTTATCTTCCCAAAGATCTATCCTGCCTACTAGTCAACTAGTGAAGAATTCACAGTATTTCTTGTTTAATAGACACAACAGAATTTAAGCTGCATAATTACAATTCAACTCTAGTTGTTAAGTGGAAAGAGAATGAAAGAATGAATATTACCCATCCTGGCTGACTGGCACCAAGCAGAGAGCTCTCCAAATATAACATGACTGATTGCTCTCCACCACAATCGTGTTCACTAGATCATGTCTACAAGGTGAATAGCCATCAGGGAGTTTCAATGAATCCAAAGTGAAAAATATACTCTCATCTACTGTACCACTTCTTCCACACATGCTAGAAATGCGAACCTGGAACAAATATTTTCATTAAAATAATAGTAAAAAGAGACAATGGTTGTTTTTAAGCCAAAACACTTGGATAAATTAAAGTAAACATCATGAATCCCACAGTCGTAACTTAAAAGTTTTTAAAAAAAGTTTGAAAATCTACACATCCTCATTACAACCAATGTAACTAAAACAATAGTAAGCATCCAAATCAACAACTGATAGCCAGTAAATAAGGTAGTTACTCTTCCTGTTCTAACCAAAATGTGTATGCTTTTTCAGAAAGTTTTGTTATTTTAGAAATAATACTCTAAATGGATGAGTTGATATGTTTTATCTTTTAATTAAAGATGCGTTATAGCATATACTAGCAACTTAAAGCCACCTTCAAAACCCCACTTTGCACAAGATTGCTCTTGCCAAAAACAACGTGCAGAACATTTACCTTGTCTACTCGCTTATATCTCAAAGGCTTTACAGCAACTGCTTCACTGTTCCATGTTGTCGGGTTAATAAAATACTTTGCTTGCACCCAGTCACCTTCACAAGGGTTGAAACCTATGTATAACAGAACATTTCTCAAGTTTAATTGCTACTGATGAGATTTATATTACTCCCATACAGAACAAGTTTAAGTTAAATAAAATGACCAGCCAGAACAACGCATTATTTATATCCACTGAGTTCAAACTTCTCTTCACGGTTCTTCCCTCAGTAGGTTATGACAAACTACATAAGAGATGCTAGTGGAAAAATACACTTGCTTACATGTAACTTATGCTTACATACCTGCAGGCAAGTTATGCTTAGTGAGAATGAACTTTCTTCACCCAAATCCCTATGTTTGTTTCACTACATACACTCTATGAGAACTTACTTGGGATGTGGACTGCAAGATTATCGGAAGGTATTTCTATTGTACATATAAAAAAGTTAAGGAAGAGCAAACAAGAAATCCCTTACACACCTTCACAGACGTCTTCCATAGCAAAAAAAGTATTCTGATTAATATAGCCACCATCCTTAGAGAGAGAGGTAATATTGCCAATCAGTATTTTCATATGTACTTCAGAAGCATCACAAGTATGACTGGAGTCTCCCCACGTATTCTGCATGGCATCTACCTATTAATACAAAAGACCCAAACATTCAAACAGCTGATACTTGAATTACATGTTAATGTAATTCATACACGAATTACATGTTAAACATATATTCCTACAATAAATACCAGAATTTCAAGTACTTAAGGAAGTCAAGCATCTTATTAGACAATTCTATACTCACTGTATAGAATATATATTCTATAGCTCTTCATTTTTGTACACAAATCAGATCATTAATTTAACAGTTTATTTCAGAAAGCCAAGTGTTTACAATTCACAACCAGAATAAAGAAACTGAGTGGAAAACTAGAACAATGCAGATAAGGGAGTAACGTAAAAAGACACAACTGGACAGAAAAGAAAAAAAAAGTTAGCTGTAGTGTTTTCACTTCTACATGAAAATTAGAAACTCTGAATAAAAAGTATTTCCTTAATGTATAATGTGAAAAAAGTAATATGCTGAAAAGTCTATAGAGACTGTGTCATCTTTCTTTTACATATCAGCATTCGTGCACAAATGGAAAACAGTCCTCCTATAACCACACTTCTCATAAATATTAAGATGACTTTTATGCTTGTTAACTGCTATTACTACCTTTGTGTAGTGCACTTTTTGGAGGCACAATTTTCCCAAAGAACACATACATTACAAAGCAAGAAGAAACAGTTTGAATATTAACCGCTTTGTCTTGATTACATGGAACCTATTCCAGATGCTGAGGCACCATCCCTGAATAAAAAACAGTGAGGCTACCTGAACTAGCCTGCAAGTTGGCTTCTCTTACAATGGAGACTTGCTTAGCAAAGGAACTGTCAAAAAATTCCTCATGAAAATACTTGCTGAAAACTTACATAGTGTTTATGCAGAGAGACTCGTCCTTGGCTAGGACAAGGATGCCTTCTACGTAGCGGGTGACATATATAGCCATTGTGGAGCTAACGGTGAGCATTGTGGTGATCACTCCATTGCAGTGACCATTACACTGTTCACTTTAAACACTATACTGTTTACACAAGTGAAATGCAATCCCAACAATGAGTGTATTAGTTGAGCCTAGACTAATTCCTAGTCTAAATCCGTTTATTTCAGAAAGCTTACAAAATACACTGTGACATAAAAAGCCAGTTAAGGCAAGTGATTACCCCCTCTGTTCAGCACTCTTATGATGGTATCTATAAAACTGTGTGCAGTTTTGACCTCCACAGTGCAAGAAGGACATCAGTCAACTGAATGAGTTCAGTGTAGGGCCACTTTGGTGTCTGGGTGCTGGAGCAGTTGCCCTGGCAGGGTAAGCTGAGAGATGGGTTCATCTAGCCTGCCTTCAGGCAGATCCAACAGCAGCTCCCTTAATGGGGGGTCACTAGGAACACAGAGCCTTCATTGTGGGCATAAATTGAAACAAGAACTCCTCAGACTGGGCATAAATTGAAACAAGAACTCCTCAGACTGGGCATAATGAAAAAATTTTTAACGACGAGGAAAGTCAAGCATTGGAAGAAGTTGCCTAGTGGGGCTGTGCAGTCTCTCTCCATCCTTGCAGGTTTTCATGACCTAACTGCATAAAGCCCTGAGTCACCTGGATCCGACCACAAGCTGACCCTGCTTTGAGCAGGAGGTTGCATTAGAGACCTCCCAAAGTCTGGTCCAATCTGAACCATACTATGATCCTAATTTCTTTACAATTTATTTTGTTGAACATCATAAATGGTAATATTTAAGATAGTAATAAATAGCCTATGTCTACCTCTATTCCAGAGTTTGCAAACATTACAGTTATTACTATATAACTATTTTTTTTTTAGTCAATATTGTTATATTGCATTGAAAGAACTATTATTGAAAGGAATACCATGTAATGACATGAAAGCTTACTGTAAAAAAAATGAAAAAATCTGTTTTGCTCCAGTCTGACAGACATATCTTCACATTCACCAAGAAAACGTGAGAATATCAAACTTTCTCCTAAGCTATTTGTATAGCTTCATATGGATAGAAGCCAAATAAGCAACTACACTGTTCCACAGAAGATTAGTAAATTTACATTTAATGTAAGTAACATACGTGAGTTATACCTGAAAGTAATTCATAGACCTAAAGAAATGCTTTCAACACTGGAAATCACCTTAAACCTCCCAACATACATTTTCTTTTGGTATTTCTCAACTTAATCTTCCTCTACCAATAAAACTGTGAAGTTGTTCCTCATACTAACTCAAAATGGCCTTCCTACTACCACTGGTACTAGCCTGGTAGAGCCTGCAGCAGAACCTATTATCGTTTAGTGCAGAGTTTAATTAGACTTGACCTCAAATAAACTGAAATCCAGACTTCTGACCTAGGATCTTTCAAAAACACAAGGCAAGTAGCTCCAAACAGCACTTGAAACAGTACACTGAGCAGAGGGTCAGCCAAAGCTGACCTCACTCTTCCTTAAAGTAGGTAATATAAAAACATCACTGACACCACAGAAGTTTAAACTGCACCTTCCACACTGTCCCTAAAACAGCATGCTGGCAGTGCTAAGGCTGTAGAGCTTGCACTCATTTCTCAAATTAGAGGAGTATCTTTTACGTCACTTAAACAAAGTTAAGTGGTAATACCTCAGTTTTTTGGAAGGAGATATTTTGTGTAGTATATAATGATTATGCTTGTCAGGAAGTGAAATTTTTCCCCTCTACCTAGGGGATTAAAAAGAGACTGACTTCCTTCCCTCTGCCCAATAAAAGACTGACTGAAATGCTGTTGGCTGTTCTGAGCAAACTCACACGGCATCTCAAGTTTGTGCCACTACATGGAAAGTAGCGGTAATTCATGACCTATCACGAGGTATAGAATGAGTTTATTTTATCTAAGCACCTAGAACAGATCATTTGGAGAAGGGAGACTAGTACTGCTCTTCTGAAATTACATATTTTACATCAGTAACACAGCCAAAATTTTGGGACTAAAAGTGGGAACCCTGGACTCCTTATGCGGGAAGCCCATTATAGTCATGGTTATTCTCACTCAGCAGCAACTTTGATGCTTCCTTCCCAACTCATCTTTGAAAAGAGCAGTTATACCATTTTCCTTTCTATTTGCAAGAGCTCACAGATTACTCCATATTCTGAAGAAATGAGCTTTGTTTCCTTGCTTATTGAATCAAGACTACCCTTGGACCTTTCTATACAGTCCAGTCAGCTTTAGGCATAAGCTTGGCTTTAAGCTACTCACCCAGTCAAAAACTAAATTGCCAGAAAAGATCTTCTGAGATGCCTGCAGGACTTATGGCTCATCACAGACAGGAACAAGACAAACAGTGATTTATCTCTAGTATTTTTGAAAAGGCCATTACCTAGCACATACAGCAAAACATCCCTCAAATGCTAAAATATCCTAGTTGTTTTGGAGAACCTTACATAGTTGCTCAGTTACCAGGTTATGTATTTTGGACTGATGACAATATTTCAATATTGTGAAAGCTATCAGACAGAAGGAAAACAAGGAAGGAGAAAGAAGATTGAAACTAATTTATTTTTTGATTCTGTGTGCCAGTGCTATTTTACCAGCCATCACTGAAATTGCTTGCTAGACTTACAATATTTAGTTTTCATGTAAGAAAGTCATTCCTCTTAAAAAAAAAAAAAAGTAGTAAAAGAAGAGACATAAGGTTATCTTACAAGACACTAGGTTTTTGATAGCACTAGGGCTGGTAATATTTTAGAAAGAAGACTTCTCTTTCACTTTCCTTCTATGTTTCATTTTAGATTATACAATAAAACTTCCTCCCCACTAATATTCTTTCTTTGGTTTTATTTAATCAATGAAACTGCAGTGGTTTTAAAATTAAATGGATTTGCTAAGAAAAACTCCCCTCAAAATTTTCTATGTAACTGGAGTTCATTCTACGACAGTGTTGCTTTCATACAATTCTAATCTTTAATATGAAACACCTTATTTACTTTTAGCCTTCAGGAATTGTTCTTATTGCTATTTTGAGTTAAAGGAAGGACAGAACAGAGAAAAATGGAAGCATGCAACATTTTAAATCTTCCTGAAAAAAGGTTTTAAAATACAGATGCCTAACAAATGCAGATTAAAAAAACACCACCATCTGATTTTTAACTGCCAACATCTCAGAAAGAGCTTTCATGAGATCATTAGTTATTACCAAACCAGCAACAGAGCTCAAAAAAAGTCTGTACAAGTAACTACTGCATTTCCTCAGTAGTCTACAGATTTCAAATATATGAAAATGCATCTAAACCTCCAAACATTACACAGAGTAGAATGCAAATCAAGTTAATCTTCTAGTAGTTTTATCTTCTCTCTACACCTACTTGAGAAGTCACATTTCTAGTCAACTTCATTTTACCAGACACAGTACAGTTAGTGTCAATGTAACAATTAGGGGAAAAAAAATTCTCAAAGGTCTGCATTTATTTTAAGCTTAAGTCCAGCCTCTAGGGAGGAGTTTACCATGTGCAATTCATTATTTCAGCCAGAAATGGCATACATCTCACAGACTATTATAATTTTCAGATGAAAAGCACATTTCAAGCAATAATGATTACAAAAAAGGCTTTCAGCAGGCATCCAGCATCTTTGAATTGGTTTCCTATTTATAGGTTATATAAATAAAGATCTTTCCCTAAGATTAACAACTATAGTGGCTGCTGAAGCTAGAGCTTTGAATCCTACAGAGGTTTTTAAATTCAAGGCAAAAAAAGGTGAGAAGTAGAATAAAACAAAGTAACTTTCTAGACTAACACCTGTACTAACAGGTGTTTTACAGGAGTAAACTCTTTCTCATGGCAAAGACAAATCTTCATTTCTTCATCCACACAGTCACACTCGAAGGAAGACTATTAGAGTGAGTGGAACTGTGTTGTATTCAGCTGCTCATGTGGTCACTCACAAAGCAGCCTATGATGGTATCTGGTCATTCTTTACAGGGACTCTAGTGGCCTTAATTGTTGCTCTTCAAAACAGGCAGTGTTAAAATTTTTATTATACTTCCAGTCATAGATGTGTATGTGAGCTTTACATACACACAATACATGCCCTCCACAACATGCATCCTTTTCTCAATTTTAATTAGGTGCTTTATGCAGCAATGACACTCCAGCAGTTACATGTCCTTGCACATCAGAGACACACTGTAGAGGCCTCTGCACATGTACACAACCCCCTGAATTTCCAAATGTTCAGTAGTTTGAGTTAGCCTGACCTTCAGACACCTGGAAAATTAAAACCATCAATTTGACCAATGAGGTCAAATCCTCAAATTTTGAGGGGGATGGGGAACAAGGAAGAGAGTGCACTATACAGCCTTGCTTTCCATAGACATGTCAATGCCTCCGCTGATATTCAGGGCCTTACTTAAAAGCCATGAAGATCTTTTCCAAAAGAGTGCACAGAAAAATCCAGTGGAGCTTCAACTGCTCAAGTTTATCACCAAAAGAGCCATGTCTGGGAGGACAGAAAGACAAATAAAGAGTAATCCCATGGTGACATATGAAAGGATTTTTAAAGGTTATATCCCTACTTACCTCTAGTATGAACAGTTTCAGGATTGGTCAACAGACTAATTCTGAAAAGTGTACTGTACATTACCACAGAGATACTAGCAGTTTCAGTTACAAACTGTAATTCACTCTATTAACATATGCCACTTGATAACAACAGAATTACTGAATGTGTCAAAATAGTACAAACTCACTTCCATGTGACAGCTGGTTATGTCTGGACACTGCTGGCAACTGATCAAAATGGCTCTGAAGTAGGAAAATCAGGATGGTGCATAGAAGAAAGGCATGAGGAATCAGAAACGCTATATGCTAACCAATGCAGGATTTTGACCTCCTTTCCCCAATTTATGTATCATTTGCTAATTTAACATAGTAAGGACAAATTCTTCAATCTGGTAACTTACACTCTTAAACCTGCATATCAGAACTTTACTAATAAGATTACTAGATACATTACAATACTTTGGCTAATCATTACCTTCCTATTATCTGAAATGTGATCCCTGAAGCCACTATGTTTGCTGATCACATTCTTTATAGATGGCATGAGCTGGTAAGATGTTTAATTATAAAACATCCATTTACTAGAAAGCTCAAGTTAACTTTTAAAATAGTTACACTGTGACTTGCTCCGCATAAGTGGCTTCAGCTTAGACTTTTGGTCAGGGTGAGTTTCTTACATGCAGTACACTAGTCTAGTGCTGTACTTAAAGTATGATGCAGCTAAGCCAAACAGATAAAAGCCAAGTAGATAGGTTCTGTACCACCCAGTTATCAAATGCTTCTGCACTGCTGTCAGTCTTTGAAGCGCCAGATATATTTACATAATTTCTAAATGGAGAAGGGCCACTTGACTCAGCTTCTTGGCTAGATTATCACAGGCACCTGAGAGCTGAGCCTATACGATTAAAAATATTACAGTAGTTTAAAGTTGTGACAACGTATAATCAAGCTTGAAGTAGGTTTACAAATGAAGTGTTAAGCAAGAAAGGTACTGAAATCTCCATTTTTATGACTCTCCATGACATTTTAAGTTGCCAATTTTTTACAACAGGAAGTTTTGAAGTTTATATTCTTATTTACTTCTGTGCAAAAAGAGTAAACTTGCAGCCCCTGTTTTTATTGTCTTATCCATTCATGTAACAGTAACATAAAATTGACTTTGAAAGTGACCTTGAGTTGACAAAAACAGTTAATACACAGAAATTTGAACTAGGTATGATTAAACAAATTCTGATGCAATTATCTCAACCAATAGTTTCATATTCACTACCTCTAGGCCTATATTCAGTATTAAATGAACAACACTTTAAAGGAGATGGAATAAATTAATAATAAAAACCCAAACCAACTTATCCCTACTAGGTGAAGGGCTGGGAATTTCTCCTATTTTATAGAATTCAGGAGGCTGAAACTACAGTAACTTACAAAAGAAAGTCTCAAGGGATTTACAGAGAAAGTGAGACTACTATTAATCTTCACCTCTTACCTTGATGGCCTTCAAGCCACCCGATGTTTTATCCTCTTCAACAGTGGCAGTAACTTCCTGTCCAACAGTCAGCAGCATATTTTTTGTAACAGCATCCTTTGTGAAGATTATCATGTCATCTATCATCCCATAATCATGGCAAAATCTTGTCACTACTCCTTGTACAGTTTTTAATTCTTTATCACCTGTATCCAGAGGAAAGTGTTGACATAAAAACAAATCACTTGTTTACACAACTATGCAACAGGTAACCAATACTACTAAAAGTGCTATCCCTCCTATCAAAAAGTCATTCTCTTAACTAAAAATACCAACAGTTGCCAACTAATTAGTTTCACATTTAAGTCTTGAAGTCTTATGGCAAGTTATGGTTCCAACCAATTAAGAAATCTAGCTACATACAAACTACATTGTAAAAACAACATACTTTAAGCTGCATTAAAAAAAAAAAATCATAGAATATTTTGAGTTGGAAGGGACCCATAAGAATCACCAAGTCCACTCCCTGCTCCTTGCAGGACTACTTAAAACCAAACCATAGGACTAAGAGGACAATGATAACAACAATAATAATACCAACAAAGGAATGTACAAGAACAAGTGGTGCCCAATACAGCAATTGCTCACCACCTGGTGATCGATAGCCTGTCCCCAAGCAACGATTTTCAGCCCCTAGATAACTCCAGTTTATGTACTGGGCATGACATTGTATGGTAGGGAATATCCCTTTGGCCAGCCTGGGTCACTGTCCTGGCTGTGTCCCCTCCCAGCTCCCCGTGCATCCCCAGCCTCCTTGCTGGCAGGCCAGCACAAGAAGCTGGACTGTCCTTGACTACTTAGTAACAACTCAAAACATCAGCACATTATCAACATTTTCTCATCCCAAATCCAAAACATAGCTTCACACTAGCTTCTGTGAAGAAAACCAGCTCTATTCTGGCTGAAACCAGGACACTCCACCACCTCCCTGGGCAGCCTGTTCCAATGACTGACAACCCTTTGGGTGAAGAAATTTTTCATAATATCTAGTCTAAACTTCTCCTGGCACAACTTGAGGCCACTCCTCTCGTCCTATCGCTTGTTACTTGGGAAAGAAACCAACATCCACCTCGCCACAACCCCCTTTCAGGTTGTTGTAGAGGGCAGTAACATCTCCCCTCAGCCTCCTTTTCTCCAGGCTAAACGACCCCAGTTCCCTCAGCCGTTCCTCATAAGACTTGTGCACTAGACCCTTCACTAGCTTCGTTGCCCTTCTCTTGGCATGCTCCAGCACCTCAATGTCCTTCTTGTAGTGAGGGGCCCAGAACTGAACACAGGATTCGAGGTGTGGCCTCACCAATGTGGAGTACAGGGGCATGATCACTTCCCTACTCCTGCTGGCCACACTATTTCTGATACAGGCCAGGATGCTGTTGGCCGCCTTGGCACACTGCTGGCTCATGTTCAGCCGGCTGTCAACCAGCACCCCCAGGTCCTTTTCCACCAAACAGCTTTCCAGCCTTTCTTCCCCAAGCCTGTAGCATTACATGGGGTTGTTGTGACCGACATGCAGGACTCAGCATTTGGCCTTGTTGAACCTCTTACAATTGACCTCAGCCTGTCCAGATCCCTCTGCAGAGCTTGCCTGCACTCCAGCGGATCAACATTCCCACCCAACTTGGTGCCATCTGCAAACTTACTGAGGGAGCACTCAATCCCCTCATCCAGGTCATTGATAAAGATATTAAACAGAACTGGCCCCAGTGCTGAGCCCAGTTCACAAGCTGAACACCACTTGTGACCAGCCACCCACTGCATTTAACTCCATTCACCACAACTCTTTGGGCCTGGCCATTCAGCCATGGTTTTTAACCCAGCAAAGAGTACACTCATCCAAGCCATGAGCAGCCAGGAAAACACTGCCGGAAATGGTGTCAAAGGCTTTGCTAAAGTCTAGGTAGACAACATCCACAGCCTTTCCCTCATCCACTAAGCAGGTCACCTTGTCATAGAAGGCGTTCAAGTTAGTGAAACAGGACCTGCCTTTCATAAATCCATGCTGACTGGGCTTGATCCCCTGGTTTTCCTGTACATGCCACGTGATGGCGCTCAAGATGATCTGTTCCATAACCTTCCCCAGCACCGAGGTCAGACTCACAGGCCTGTAGTTCCCTGGATCCTCCTTCCAGCCCTTCTTGTAGATGGGCATCACATTTGCTAACCTCCAGTCAACTGGGACCTTCCCGGTTAGCCAGGACTGCTGATAGATGACTGAAAGTGGCTTGGTGAGCATTCCACCAGCTCCCTCAGTACCCTCAGCTTGATCCCATCCAGCCCCATAGACTTGCATGTGTCTAAGTGGTATAGGAGGTCACCATTTCCCCTTGGAATATGGGGCTTCATTCTGCTCCCCATCCACATCTTCCAGCTCAAGGTGCTGGATACCTGGAGAACAACTGGTCTTACTATTAAAGACTGAGGCAAAGAAGGCATTAAGTACCTCTGCCTCTTCCTCGTCCTTCATCACTATGTTCCCCCTCCACATCCAATAAAGGATGGTGATTCTCCTTAGCCCTCCTTTTATTGTTAATGTATTTATAGAAACATTTTTTATTGTCTTGAAACAAGGATCTAAAACAATTATAAGGTTTTAGCATTTGTAACTAATCAACTGTAAGTTTTATAAATGTCTTAATGTATGTACTTTCTGGAATGTTATTGATTACATGATTAGTTTAACTTTTGTATAGATTTCTTTAGCCTAGTAACTGTGTGATTATGTTTAACAGCCTACTCTCATAGTCCTTAGGCTGTATTTGCCTCAATGCTAACATTTCAGCTATGTGTAAACAGTTAATCACAAGGAAAGCATGTGTGTAGAACCAAGAGGCCTCATGAAGTCAAAACAAAGAAGAGTTAAAAGGAAGGACTGAGAGATTAATGAGTACAGAGAGGATTTCTTAACCTTGAGAATTGAGCACTCCTGCTAGGATGTTTCTAACAAAGATAATAAGAAAGAATCGCTTGGTTGTACAACAGAAGGGGCAAACATCCAAGGAGAAGAAACTATCCTTAGAAGACCTGTGACCATAAAAGGGAAAAAGGAGTAGGGGGCTGATTCCCCAAACAACCACCTGAGACTCCTGTGCATGCATACTGTAGTTTTGCAACACCAGCATTATGTAAATGTAGTAGATAGGCAGGGAGGCAGAGATTTCTCAGAAAATATGTGAATATCCATGTCTTTAAGGTATATAAAGGATGAATTTCTGTTTCAAGGCACACATGTTAGGAGGAGATACCCCCATTCGTCCGGTGCTGTAATAAAGATGTCTGCTTAATAACACTTCGATGTTACTAAGTTTGAATTTCTTTGAATCAGTCTTTTACGCCAGTAGCCAGATTAAGTTCTAGTTGGGCTTTGGCCCTCCTATTTTCTCTCTGCACAACCTCATGACATCCTTGCAGTCCTCCTGAGTGGCCCGCCCCTTCTTCCAAAGGCCATAAACTCTTTTTTTTTTTTCCCCTCCCTGAATTCCAGCCAAAACTCTCTCTTCAGCCAGGCCAGGATTACCCCATTTTAGGTGCAGAATACAGCACTTGAATGGAATGGAAGCACTGCAGCAATGGAAGCAGAGCAACTGGCAACGCAGAGGCAAGCCCATCTGGGCTGCTGAATTGTGGCAAGATATTGCTGCCCGACTAGAGAATCTCGTCATAAAAGTACGTCACGTAGATGCTCACGTACCCAAGAGTCGGGCCACCGAAGAACATCAAAACAACCATCAGGTGGATTGGCTGCTCCGATGCTGGGATAATGGGGCCAGTAGCCTGGAATCAGTGCCTGCTACAGACGTTGGAGTAGTCACAGTGCCTGCCACATTGCCATCAGACCCAGAGAGCCTCTCTCCCCTTTGCATAGTGTTAAATAGGGTTCGGTAGGCATGGGCCAGGCCCCAGCACATGGCAATGATTTGTGTCTCCTTGGAGCTGCCAGGCTGACAGCATACTTCTTCCAGATACTCTGCTAGTTTATCAGGATTCTGCACTTGTTCGGGAGAGAAGCTCCAAAACACCGGAGGTGCCCACCGCCCCAGGCATTTGCCCATGCTGTTCCACACACCCTGCCATTCATAACTATCCAGCCTTGGGGCAGATCTCCGGGTGATATTCTTAAATTGCTTGCCAACCTTAGACAAAACTGAAACCATGTTCCCCAGAAGTAGCAATAGAGGTATTTTAACCAGCCAAGGGTGTTCAAAATACTGAAAAATTATTGTGATGAAGGAGGAAATGTTATGATAGAGGGTATCAAAGGTACCATTCTGCATTTCCTCCATAAAAAACCTTTCAGAGGCAGAAGTATAATTGCTAATCGTCTCCACAAGACTGTAGCCAAAATACAGTAACGGCTTTAGTACAGAGCTCAGATGATACCACATTAAGCTCAAGGTCAGTGCTCTAAAAACAAAATTCACAGGCGAGACATTACTAATCATTGCAGAGTACAGCAGCCCGCAGAAACCAACACCGATCCTTAACATGTACAGCAAAGACGAAAGCATGATGCAAATCAAACTGATATTGTGACCTGCAACCGTTATTATCTCACTACTCCAGCCCCACGTTGGGCGCCAAAAAGGACTGTCGTGGTTTAGCCCCAGCCGGCAACTAAGCACCACGCAGCCGCTCGCTCACTCTCCCTCCCACAGCGGGACGGGGGAGAGAATTAGGAAAAACCTCGTGGGTTGAGATAAACACGGTTTAATAGGACAGAAAGAAAGAAGGGAACAATAATGATAATACCAACAAAGGAATGTATAAGAACAAGTGATGCCCAATACAGCAATTGCTCACCACCCCGTGATCGACAGCCCGTCCCCGAGCAGCGATTTCCGCCCCCCCGGCCAACTCCAGTTTATGTACTGGGCATGATGTCGTATGGTAGGGAATATCTCTTTGGCCAGTCTGGGTCAGCTGTCCCGGCTGTGTCCCCTCCCAGCTCCCCGTGCACCCCCAGCCTGCTCGCTGGCAGGCCAGCACAAGAAGCTGGACTGTCTTTGACGGCTCAGCAACAACCCAAAACATCAGCACATTATCAACAGTTCCTCATCCCAAATCCAAAACACAGTCTCACACTAGCTTCTGTGAGGAAAACCAGCTCTATCCTGGCTGAAACCAGGACAATATCCATGTCTTTAAGGTATATAAAGGATGAATTTCTGTTTCAAGGCACACATGTTAGGAGGAGATACCCCCATTCGTCCGGTGCTGTAATAAAGATGTCTGCTTAATAACACTTCGATGTTACTAAGTTTGAATTTCTTTGAATCAGTCTTTTACGCCAGTAGCCAGATTAAGTTCTAGTTGGGCTTTGGCCCTCCTATTTTCTCTCTGCACAACCTCATGACATCCTTGCAGTCCTCCTGAGTGGCCCGCCCCTTCTTCCAAAGGCCATAAACTCTTTTTTTTTTTTCCCCTCCCTGAATTCCAGCCAAAACTCTCTCTTCAGCCAGGCCAGGATTACCCCATTTTAGGTGCAGAATACAGCACTTGAATATATATATCACATATATATATTCAAATACTTTGAAAAACTTGAGATAAAAAAATACCTGCTAGCTAATCAGTTTCTCCCAAAAGCTCTGGGCCAACAACTATTTTCAATATTTTTCCACAGCAAAAGAAAGCTCTCAGCATTGTTTGCATGGGGAATCCAACACATCTAAGATTTCTACACTGGAAAAGCAGGAAAAGTAAACAAGCTATACTAAGTGATTCTTCAATTTTTTAAATGTAGTATTATAGCTAATACACTTCTGAGCTGAGATGTGGTGCTGTTTCTCTGGAGAGCCAGGAGTTTCAAGTCTTTGGGATTAGAAGTAATACCTACTTACATATCACACAGACTTTGACTCAACAGCACCGTGCTGCAACTGCAGGCTTAAAGCTGGACTGAAGCATGCTAGTTTAGATTTCTGACATATTATTAGCTACACTCACAATCAAGATTATTCATACAGTAAGTAATCTTTTTGCTTTCTGTAATTCATAAATAGAAAAAAGCATTTTTTGTTACATTAAATAATGACACTAAAAGCATTTTAAGCATACACCATTTTGGAGCCTCTAAACATCAAAGGTACACTATCATCTTCATTTTACAGCCCAATAAAGATGAAGTAAGTTTATTTATTAAGAGAGTAGTACAAGGGAAAGCCCAAAGCATCCACCACCGTAACACTCCTCTTACACCTCACTCCATACTCTAAGCAACAGTAACCCAACCTCCTCAGGAAACAGAGCAAAACAGTACTGCTAGGAACACTCCTACGTGCTCTGTAGTCAAAAAGACCATCTTCTCTTCCTAATTGCCTTTCTTAAGGAAACAGGTCTTCGCTCAGCCCCACTCATGTGGTGGATGAGACCACCAATGCCCTTAGAGCTGTGAAGCCACACACAGGCCCTGCAAGCCCGCAGTGGGCCCAGGAACTCCTACCTGAGGCCGCCCATGTCTCATCTTCTCCTTCCTCGTCACCTGCACGTCTCCAGAAGTAGGAGAGCGCCTTAGAAAAGAGGCCAAGCATTCTCGAGCGCCCGGCACCTCACAGCGACCGACAACCCGCACCGCACTCCCCCGTAGCCGCACTTCAAGCCCCCACGACGCCGCCGGCCAATCACGCTGCTCGCTCCTGGTCACGTGAGGGAGCGCACGTCGCGTGCCATGGGCGGGGGGAGGGGAGGTGTTACGGGCCCATGCGGCTTTTCCCGCTGCGGGCGCGCGGGCTCAAGGGCGGGGCCGGAGCGAGCGGCTTCGCCCGGCAGCACTGCGCAGTGGGAGCTGCCCCGCAGCCCGCGTGCCTCGAGCGTGACGTCACGCGACGTGACGTGACGTGACTACGCAGCTCGCTTCCCTCGTTCCCGGTTGGCTCTCGCCTTCTGTTAAGGAGGGGCGCGCACCAGCTGGCGTGAAGGGGCCGCCATTACCTGTGGGGTGCTGGTGATGCTGTCTGGCGTTGCCGGCGTGCTGTACGACAGGTTTCTGGGTTTCTGTAAGCGAGGAGTGCTGAGCAGGCAGAACCCCCAGGCGGGCTGCCATCTCACCGGGGCTGAGGGCTCTCGGTGCGCATGTGTGGCCCTGGAGGTGAGTCGGAGATGGGGTCTGTCCGATGTGGTAAAATGGAGTCCGTGGGAAGGTATGCACGTGCAGATGGCGTATCTCAGGAAGAGCCAGTTTCAAAATGATAAAATAAGCTCTAGAACGTTATAAACTTGGTTAACAGGAAAAAAAAAAGTCTTAATATCATTTATGCAGGAGCTGCTGTGGCTCTAGAGGAAATAAAATTTCTGTTGCTTATCCTTTCCATCGTTGATATTTTTACCAGTTCCTTTCATGCAAAGCACTTTATGTATCTTGTATAAGCCCCCTTTAAGTTTTGTTTTTCAAATAGTGTTTCACAAAGCGTAGCTTTGGAGTTGATGAGGTCAGCATCCCAGTAATTTCAATGGGAACTGCAGTAAAAGGCTGTTAACAGCAGACGGTGTCTGGAAGCTGGGCAGAGCGGTGTATACTTTTATGGGAAACTACTTTATGGCTGTTGGTTGCAGAGTGGCAGCGCAGTCTGTAATTAGATTCTGAGGCTAAACTAGCAGTTGTCTTTGGCAACCTTTTATCTTCTTCTCGTATAGTTTGCTCAGCGTTATTCAGGCGAAGAGGGCTAGGAGTGCACTGCAGATTGTTTAACGCTTTTAGAGTCCTATACTGTTCCTAGACCAGAAGACATTTTGGTTGCCAGTAGTGACACACAGGTTCCACTGTCTTTCTGTGAAGTAACCGAGGTGATGCTGCTGGGAGGAGAAACATACTATAAGTGTCTGCACTCAGTGGCAGGTGAAGAAATTGTTTTTCTGGAGGAGGGGGGTGGTTATACATGCATAAATTCCTGTCTGAAGATCCTGCAGTTTATAACACCCTTCCCAGGCTGTGCTTCTTGGGAATCTTATTGCAAGAAAATCGCCAAGGCAGAAAAGACCAGTATTCAGTCTGGATGTCCTTTAGCATGCTAACATGATGTGTTTATGACATCCATGAAATTAGAAGTACTTTGTATATTAATAGCATACAACGGATTGTATATATACTGATCAAACCTGTTTAAACTTTTACGAGGATGATTCACGTGAAGGACTAAATCCAAAGAAGTTTATCTTATACTAGGGGAGCAAGACATCCCTTTGAAGCTATTTGGCCTACATTTTGCTCTTGGTTCAGTACATGCCCCAAGACACAAGCTGAGAAACGAGGGTTGAGAAATGAGCTCCAGAGAAACAGAATACTTTAAAGAGCTGGTTTTAAACGTGCTGAAAATATTGAACAAAGAATACATGTAATGATCTAAAATGGTGTAATTAAATATTGTGTGAAAGAATGCATAGGTAGCATAGCCAATAAAAACTCATCAGAAAAAGGAAAGGATGGTCATCATAGTAAAAACAAATTTCACCAGAGCTTCAGGTGCTGTATGTTTTTGTGTTTAGGTTTGGGAACACAGACATGAGACTGGTGTTAGGTTCGGTGCTAGGGAAACTGTTCCAGGACAGAATACTTTTTTATCAGTTACTGATACAAAAGTAGGACTATGACAAGTTTATGTACCTTTTTATCATATTGTCCCTTGGCAGACCAGTTACAGTTGTCAATCTGTTTTTTGTCTTTTGTGGTTGCTGCGGGGGATGTTCGCATGGCACAGCCCTGGTAAATGACCTAGTATCTGCTATAGCTGCATCAGGAAGTCTGAACTTGTTCTGTGGTCATTTCAGTGGTGGAAGTAAGTAGTTCTTCATAGCCTCGGAAGATTTTATTTGACTGGATTGTCAACCCTTGAGAATCTTTTAGCCTAACTTAGAATAAAAATACAAAATTTGTAAATTCTTTTCAGAAGCCAGTAATGTTCTGTTGGCATTGTTAGATTTCCTGCAGTCTTTGTGTAGGTTTCCTATGCACCCTTTAGGATTAGGAGGAATCTCTTCGTACAGCATCTTCGTACCTTACTGAGCATTATAAGGTTTTGGCCTATGACTTGGGCTCTGGCTACCAGATCTCACCTTGTGGTCATGTATACACAAAAATGACACAGGGCTTTTATGGAGTCAGGAACATGAAATTAAGGGAACCTAAAATAAGGGCCCCAGCAAATTTTTAGAGCAGAAACTGAACTGTGAAGTTTAAGGGTTTTTTGTTGACACTGATGCCAAATACAGAGGGTGCCGTAGTTGCGTGGTGAACCTCTGTGCGAAAACGAAAACAGCAAATACATTGGGAAGTGCACAGGAAAGGGGACAGAAGGAATTTCACCAGAACCAGAGAAAACACTGTAGTGCCACAGTTGAGAGAGAGGGCCCTCAGGTACAATAGTGGCTGAAACACTTGGAATTGTGAAAAGAAATTTCTAGGGTTTGAGCCCTGCTCTGTTCAGTGGTGCAGGACTCTGTATCTATGCAAAGAGATTAGATCAAATAAATACCTGAATATCTCACCGATTTTGTGTAAAGCGTAAGTTGATCTCCTAAATTGGTCAAAAGGGATAAAATATGATCACGTTTTCTATCTATGGTAATTTATGTTAGAGCAAACCAGTACCTAGCATTCATTGAAAAAGATGTGAAGTAAGTATTACTCATTTTCCATTAAACTGTAGTCTTTGAAAAGTTACAGATAATGGAAGTATTTGTTTCTTCGTTGAACAGAGCGGCTTAATTACTTAAGGCAGTTTTGCTTGGCTACACAGTCTCTTTCTTCCCTGTTTTCTAACACAGTCTACAGCTGCATCTAGAGCTGTGTATAGTGTATTAATTTCCATGTTTCACTCTATTAAAAAGACTAACATTTTAATATTCTTTTAGTATTGGCTAACATTATGAGAAGAGCAAAACCTACAGTCTATACAAATTGAGAAGTAGTGCTGTTCTAAAGTTTTTCTAGCATACTTTAAAGGTGGTGCCCTTCAGAGTACTGAAGATTTAATTGTGCCTTGGTTACAACAGTGTTTAAAGTTTATACAAAAGACCCTGTCATTGCTGTAGCTGTCAAGGTGCCAACATCTTCAAGATAAAAGCATTCTTTTTTTTTTTTTTTTTCAGTGCCTAATAAGCAGGAGGACTGGATCCAATGTGTGCTGCCCATTGCATGTCACTGCTGTCTGCTAGAGGTAAAATATGTTGTTTAGTCATCATGGTGTTCTGTAAGTATGAATGTCAGCACTGTTGAAGTGTGCAGGGTTTGTCTGAACACTCTAGAAAACTAGGGTTAGTAGAAAAAGGTAGAGAAGAGTTCTACAGTGAAGATAATATTCTTCATAGATTTCTAACCTCTAACTTTCTAACTTCCTAACTTGAGATACTTGAATACTTGAATTTTTATCTGTAGTTTATTCTAGGAAAATATTGCTTTGTAAGTAGCTTTTGGTCTTTTGAAACAAGAAATAGATTGTTGAATATTGTTATCACTGGCTATTATAAGAACTAAAACTGGTAAACTATGAGGAAGGTTTTATTTAAGGTGCCAAGTAAGGAGTAGTAGTCAACTAAAAAAAGAGACTCAAAACTTTTTTAATTTGTTGGTCTGATTTGGAAGCGGCCCTATGAGAATGTAGTACAGTCATTTTCTAGTGTGTTCTGTTAATTAAAATTCAGGAGGCATTTTCCTGTTCCCTGGCTTAACTGAAGTTTTTGCTGTGCTTTTGTTCCATATCTGAATAGATGTTGTTGAAAGCCAAAGTGTAAAGGAGAACTTTTCAAAGACGGCATGACTCACTGAACGGTGAGAATATCACAAAGTGTACAGGCAGCTGTGTGCACAAGACTCTTTTAAACTGACAGTTAACTTTTCAGTTGAAGGTAAGCATGAAGGTTTTTAACTGTTGAAATATCTGTAGTAATTTAATTATAAGATACTCCTCAAGGTATTTGAACAGATTGGCAAGCAGTGAGATGAGGAAGAAAGGGCTAAGTGAACAAGAAAAATGGTTGATACTGGGTAAATTAGAAATTGCTGTAGCTGAGTTACTGTGAGTATATGAGTTTATTGGACTCATAGTGAAGTCTATCATTTTAGATACCTGATAAGAAGTGTTAAAATCAAACTGAAGTTAATACCTAAACATGTTAAATACCTTTCATGTCCTAGAGTTAAAAAACAAAAAAAGAAAAAAAAAGAAAAAAGCTTTGGTTATAGAGTTACCCTCGAACTAAACACCTCCGAAAATGGTTCTTCGAAAATGGTTCTTCGATCTTGAAATAAAAGTCTATTGAGGTATTATAGATACACAAACTTGAATTTTGTTTATATTATTATGAACTGTGGTGGTAGGATGTAATTTAGTTACTGTGTGCAAGTTGTTCGAATGCTTACATATTTTGAAATGTAAATGCAGCTCATTACTAAACATTGCTTTTATTTATTTTATCTTAAATAGACAAAGACCTAGCTGAGAACTGATCTGAGCATGTGAAGGAACTAATGATATTTTTGGTCTTCATCATTTGCATTTACATTATAATTATTTAATTGCCTTTGTGAAGTGTTATGACCAGGGAAGAAGGTTACAGAGAGGAATTTAGCTATGACAGGATGCCAACTTTGGAGCGGGGAAAACAAGAGAATGGAAATTACATACCAGATATCAAATCCAGTGACCTTCAGCTATCAAAGAGGCTGCATCCTTGCTTTAGTTACAGAACATGGATCTTTTCTTTGCTGATGGGAGTAAGTACTTTAAATGATACAAAATTTGAAAATGTAGGTGCGGTCTCAGTGCCCGGTAAACTGTTCTGTTTCACAGCATATCATCACTGATATTATTGAATATAAGTATTTGTACAGAAAGGGAGATATTTACCAAATTTAGAATGTAAAATTCAATTGACTAATGATATTCTTTGGATAATTCAGCACTGATCAAAGATGCTATATGAAGGCTGATTTTCATCTGTAATATTAATCATATAGCATAAACAGAGAATAAGTGCAACAGTGGTAAATATCAACCCATATGAATGTATAAGCAGTGCCTTTTGGTAAAGGATGTAAAGTATCCTGATCATATTCATTCTTAACATATTTTTTAACTGTTCAAAGTACTTTACTTGCCATGATAGCGTTTTGGCATTAAAAATATATGTGGTATTTAATTGCCACATTCATCTTTCAGGGCTCAAAGTCATGTGGTAGAATCCTCATGTAGTGAGGTATATACTTCTGCTTCTTACAGGAATGTCACAGTGATTTTGATTTTTGTGTCACTGCTAGAATCATAATCTTGCATCTACATCATATGCTTCTTCATGTTCTGAGCCAAGTTAATTAAAGCTCATTATAGCAATTAGAATTTGATCTTTTTTCTGTCAGCTTGTGAGTTTTGAAGAGTAATTTTTATTAAGAGCTAAAAATCTTTCACTGTAATACGGTAATTACTTGGTTTTGCACAGTGAATAAAAGTATTGCCTTATTTTCATGGAAACAGCTGAATATTTTTTCCTTTCTGACAGTCTGTTGAACTTGAATTTCCTTTCAGATGTACTGTTACATAAAAAGAGAGCAGAAGAAGAGCTGGCTTTCTTTGCATTAAATTTTCTGAAACGTAATTGTCAAAAAGGACAACTGTCTTTAAGTAGATTTTTCTTTTTTACTGAGTTGTTGTGAATGATCGGAGATACTAATATTTAATGATAATTCACTGAAGTCATATTATCAAGAAGCATGAATTTTATGGATAAATGAAAATGCAATTTTATTAATAAACTATATTATATAAACTATAAACTAATAAATTCCAACTAGATTTTCATCCCAAATATTATGGTAGTTAATCTCTCTCAGCTCTTCTGAAAGACAGTGTCTAGAAAGGAAAGTCTGTATGCTGAGCAACAGAAGTCATAGTGAACAGGGAGCCGTTGCAAACCGTAGAGTGACATCAATGTGGCTGTTAGTATGCACTGTTCTTCTATGCTTCAAGCACAATTTCAAGTTGCATCCTATAAATACCATTCTTCCAGTCTGCCATAATTCTCTGTGTGTGTGCTTATATACACACATACGCTATCCTTACTTTCTGTCATTTTTTGATAAGGACTTTTTAAAGACCCTGGTAATTTTGTAACATGAAAAAAATGCCCAAATAAAACAAAAGACCCATTCTGTCTCTCATTTTTCCCAGCTCCTTCAAAGAAATGCCTTCTCAAAGAAGCAACAAGCAAAAATAAGAAAATGTTAGTCAAATACACTGATCATTTATTGCTGAGAGTGTAACTCTGATAATTATGAAATAAATGGAATAGTTAGAAGCAGATCAGGAGGTGTTGAACATTTATGGGTGCACCACTGGACCAAAGCAGAAAGAGAGTTTGGAGGGAAGGCTGGAATATAGGTGGAAGAGTCTTCAACAGTGTTTCCTAATACTATTTTTGTTACTGCGTCCTAGTTGGTAGTCGCCCATATGCATAATGCATGTTGGTGGAGCCAAGCAGAAAATGCAAAGTAGAGGCTTAGTTGAGGTTTCTGAAACATTTTTACCATTGAACACTGCAATTAGCTTTTGAGCATTTTATTAGGTATTTGCCAAATCAGGGCATAATGCTTCATTCAAACATGATTATATTGTTCATATTAAGTCTTGGTAACCAGCAAAACATCTTCTTCAGAACTTGGCATGTTTTGATATTTTGCTTTAAAATTATTCTCACAAAGACTGTATTATTAAATGTTTATCAGTAGCTTAACTTGAAAGGAATTACCAATTTCTGACTAGTTGCTTTTTTAAAAATAATTTTATTCATATTAATTTATCTTACTTGTTGCTTTGCAGACTTGCCTCCTTATCACTTCTGGCTTTTCACTATACCTGGGAAATATTTTTCCATCTGAAATGGATTATTTACGTTGTGCAGCAGGTTCAGTAAGCGTTCTTAATTATTTGCTGTGGCTGTTTGACAGCAAAATCAGTAGTAAATAATTTTTGTGGGTTTATTGTCTTTTTATTTTGACTGTCTTTTTACTACTAACTTTCTTCATGGCAGATTTAATTATATTTAACAGTTCATTAAATGGGTTTTCATCCCATGGTTAAGGGATTAACAGTTCTTATAAAGACAACTCCTTTGTGCTACCATTTTTGTTAACCAGCTCACCACTGGCATACAGTAGTTATCTGGATGAACAGTTTTTCTGTGCTTGATTTTAAGAAAATTTGCATTGTTATGTATTTGGCATCCTGCCTAAATGCTATTAGAATGTATTTCAAATTGTATTTTAAAGTATTACTTTTTCAGTGTAATTTCCTATAATATCCAAGTACTGAAGCAAACAAAAATGTCCTCTTGAATAGTATTATTTTAATAGTAAAATGTGCATTAAATATGTCTGATGTTTTCCAAAGTCTGGTATTTTTTACTATATTTTTAGGGATTCATATTTGTTTTAATGTATTATATATGCTTAATCTACACTTTAGATCTGTGTGCGTAAGATGAGTCTGATGTACTTGCTTTGTTCTTGACAAGATTCTTGTTCTGTCGTTGTTTTTGCACTTGACTTGCAGGTTTGTTTTAAGTTAGGTGCAAGACTAATGCTTTAGTTTAAACAAGCAAGTCCCCGGAGTTCCTCTGTGAACAAGTTGTTGCTTATGTTTCTGCTAGAGGTGTTAGAATAAAGCTGAAGTAGTTTTTGAAGTTAATATCTTAACTGATGTGTTATTCTCTGCAACATTAGTGTTAGTTACTGAGATTTCTCTTCTTCTGCCCCAAACCTTGTCGCTTTGAACTTTGTTTTTTTGAGAGTTTCCAAAGGTCTGGTAGGTGCAGAAGGTTATCACATTGGGTTTGAATGGCTTGCTGTGGGTGACAATGTGTACATTTGGGTGTCTGTGCAGGAGGAAAGTGTTACAGCTCCTACCACAGATAATGGAGTCAATATAGTTGGAAGAGCCTGGAGAGTTGTATGGCCAACTGATCATTAAGTGTCTAGTTTAGCACGAGCTGAATTGCTCTCTAGACTTTTTTGACTAGTAGTAGGATTCAGTTGCCTAAACATAGGCATGTATTGTTATAGAGACTCTAGGGTATCCAGAACATAAAAGGATGTTTTAATTATGTTAAATACAGGTCATTTAGGTGTGAAGGAAGTGCTACCAAGAATTTTAAATGTCGATATTGATCTAGTTATAGTGGTTCCATTGTTAAGCCATCAGTGCTCAGATGTGTGAAAAGATAATTAGTAAAGAAATGCAGCATTTGTTACATGATTCATTATTTAACATGGCAATATTTTAAATTATTTTAGTTGAGTATATTTGTATTTTGCTTATTAGTATGTTGTGACATTAGCATTTGTGTAAAATAGTGTTGGATCTGTACTGGGACCATATTTATTGTGGTGGGGAAAGCTATGGGATAGAGAAATTACTTTGTGAAACTTTTCACTTAGGCATAATTTTTCCATTTAGCTCTGCCCTTAAGTATAGAAACACAGTTCCTAGTGAATGTAGTGGAGAACCCAGGCATAATTCTTAAAAGCGTAATTTGACTTAACAGATCAGTTTTTACAAAGTTCTTCAGAACTGTATTGAGACTGGCCAAATTTTAGCTTACACAACCATGACTTTGTTTAAAAGAATGTGGAGGCCCAGTTTGGGAGTAGCAGTGTTTTTCTTTTCCTGCTCAAGGATCTCAGACCTTCTAGAGTTAATTTAAACTAACAAAGGCATGAAATGCCTCACAAAAGACTCTTTCTTTCCTTTACTCATCACATTGTGCTGGGTAGCTAGTCAAAATTGAGGGATATGGAAGGCATATTTAAACCTCTTGTAATCCTCAGATACCAATTGTAATTAAGGAGGTCAGACAAGAGTGACAGACTTTCCTCAGTTTCTGATCTTTTGTTTGTCTAAGTTAACTGAAATATAAATTCAGACCAAATAAACTACATGTGTAGAAATATATATAAAATTCTTTGTGCAGAATATCCCACTAGTCTTCTCTTTTAATTTTCCCAGTGTATTCCTTCAGCAGTTGTGAGCTTTGCTATAGCAAGGAATAAAATTAATGTGGTAAGTATAAGATTTTATTGACAATTGTATCTTTTTCCCCTGTGGTTAAAATGAGAGAGAAACCCATTCTGAAACTGTTTTTCAGATACCCAATTTTCAGATTCTGTTTGTGTCTACATTTGCTGTTACAACAACATGTTTAATTTGGTTTGGATGCAAACTTGTCCTCAATCCATCAGCTATAAATGTAAGTTACTACAACAATTACTGATAAAAGCTACATTTATCTTTGTTAAAAAAAAAAAGGGGGGGGTGTGAGGTGGGTGGAGATCACATGTAATTTCATTGTTGTCAATACCCCAGTGTTCCTACTTAGTCTGTGAGGAGGCATCATCTAGCAGTAACTTTACTTTTCCAAGTAAGACAAGACTGGAATATTTACATTGGAGATGAAAATTTACATGGCTAAAAGATGCATGGTACAGCTAACTTAGAGCAGAGTAATATGGAAATTACTTTCCTGTCTTGTATTCAAAGTTCAAAACCATGAATTAGATCTTCAAATGTGATCCATTTTGATCAACTGACTTGTTTATTTTTCTGTTGTTGTAGCAAATTTTGTTGTTTTTTTGTTTGGTAGGTTTTTTTTGAAAAAGTTTTTTTTTTAAAAGACAGGGTCAGAAGAGAAAATTGAAAATTAATTAGTAGCTCATCTGTAGACTAGCCAATTTTTAGGGTTGAATTGTGCTGAAATGAGAAGGTGTCCCAAATGGTGCTACTCCTAGGACATTTCATCATCAAATTAAGTACAATCCTTTCCTGGATCTTCTTTAATGGATAATTTTGCTTGTGAGGCCACCAGGAAAGAAACTTTTGATGAACATTTTTCTTATACATCATCAATAAGGAGAATGTGGCACTTATGTCATTTGAAGCATACATATTTCATGCTGGGAAAAGTTCATTGGTTTTGAGTCACAACTGTTTAACATCTGTCTTTGGTAGCTTGAGCCAAGCAGTAGAACTATAGGATGAGGTGTGTTTTTTGTTTTGGGTGTGGGTTGTTTTTTTTTTTTTTGCTATAGTAAAATGTTCTGAGACCTCTATACTACATAAGAATATTACATGTATGAGTAAATAACATAGCAATAGATATTATCGATACCACTGATGAGTATTCATAATAGACTATCACAGAATAGCAGTACTCAATACAACTACGTCATACATTTTGTATTAAGGTTAATGAGTGCTCTCATGTGCTATTGTTCAGTTCTTCTCCCACTATCATATCAGCTGTTGTGATACTAAGAGCTGAGCAGTAATAATGGCTTCCTATAATAACATAGCAGATCTGAATTAGTAACAAAAGACTTCTGTAATAGAAAAACAGCACAGAGAATAGTTTGCTTTAGAGTTATCTATGCTATTTTAATAATATCTGGTTAGCTCCAGATTTCATAGATGTTGAACTTTTAAATTAACTGTGTTAAGTTCCCCTTAGAAAGTGCAGTATATTAGGCCAGTACTTGTAAACCTGCTTTTTAAATCAGGCAACTAAGTCTAGCTTCACGTTCCTGTGCAGCTGGCCTGATACTTGGCGAGATGGAGCACTGCAGTCCATCGGAGCTGTGGAGATTTAGCACTCAGGACAGTCATATCACTTGAATTCAAGCAGTACTGTCTTTAGATGTGGGCAGTTTTGGCCTGTGTTTGATGGGACAATGTCATGGCCCCCTGGGTTCTGTGTGTATCTTAGGATGGTTTACACTGGTCAATTCTTTGCACAGCTTTTGCTATTTTACTGCTAGTGTAGCAGTTCCCTCATGCATTTGCCCCCTCATGTGTTTTAGGTGTTGGGGCTGAATGAATTATATACCAGCCACAGGGGTACTGCCTTTTCCCTTCCTTTCTTGGTAGAGAGTTCAAATACTAGAAACCAGTCCAAGCATTCTGAGAGAAAACAGCAGAGAAGTGTGACTGCAGACTGCCAGTCCCTTCCCCTGGTAGGCAGGATCACAGCGCTGTCGGGACAGCGGAGGGCTATTATCTGCCCAGGAAAGGTGGGCGCAAGGGACTCGTTTTTCCACCGCAATAAATAGCTATTTTGTGTGTGACAAAATTAATTTTGCTTATGCTCTTGAGAAGCTTTGAGCTGGCGCTGCATGTAAGAGCTTAACTTCAGTCGCATACTTTTGAAGTGAGTAGTTTTTATATTGCATAAAAATTTGCACTTTCTATTATTAAATATTAACAGCTTTTGTATTTTCAAGGCAGATCAAACCATTTCAAAAAAGAGATTATATTAGACTGGCAAAGTATAAGTGACAAACATTAAATTTCTAACAAGGCGAATTCTGTCTTTGCCAAACGTTAGTTATCTACAATAATATCCACAAGACATCCTTGGTTATGTGGTTTTAATTCCCTTCACTTGCCTATTGCATGTTCATACCATGTCATCGATCACTGGATAAAGATAAGTTAGGATAACTGTGTGCGCAGAGCTGGCTCTGAAGCTTTTTTGAACCTTTCTGTCTTAAGAGTTATTCATGGGGCTGACTTGCTCCCTTCTTGGAAGGATACTGTTTCAGTCAGACAGTCTCACTGTGTGGCAGCTCACTGCCAGCTGTTTTCCATTACCCATGTGGTACAAAGAAAATGTAGAATACCATCTCTTTAACTGTTCTTTCATCATCATATTTATTTTCCCTTCCCATGGGAAACTGCACAAGAAAATAATACTCAGTCTGATGTGAAATCACTGCCAGTAATTTAAAAGCAGTAAGACTCAGAAAAAGGATAAGTTTATCCAATTAAGACAATTTGTATTTAACTCCCTCCACCTTTATAAAGTACCTGGGTACAACACTCCATTAGTGTTACTCATTGATGGATAACTCTACAAAATTACCTTAGACGGATAAATGGAATGCAAGTTACAAGCCATGTCCTAGAATGTGGCTGTGTGACACCACTCCAGTCGCATGCAGTTCTGTAGTTGGTATACTATCAAAATGAAGGATGTGATGTGTAAAAGAAGCAAACTGCCGCTGCTGCCGCTTGGTTCCTTCCCAGCTCTCACAGAAAGAAGCCCAATGGACAAAAATGAGTGGAACCTTGTGCATGCTGGCCACTGCAACTGAAAGGGTTCAGATCCTGGACAGGATCCAAACTGAGTACATACATTTATTGTCTCCTTGCGAGTTGAGTGTCTGTACCTCCATTCTAGTTGAGATGATCCAGTCACTGAGACCGTGCAACACAATCTTGTTTGCCTCAGTGTAGATGGCTAAGGCAGGATTTTGAGGCCTGAACTCAGACGTCTCTTATTTTAAATGTGCTGTGAGATATTCTGCCTGACTGCTGCTTCTACTCTGTGTGGGTGAGAGTCTCCCATCAGTCCTGTGTCATACATCCCATTCATGCAGGCACGTTCAATATTCTTGAGTATTTCAAATGGCACTAGCAGTCAGTGTAATTGAACCCCACCTCTAGCAGCTGGTTGGCCCAGTAGCTTTTGGGGTTTCCTCTCTTTGTCTGTATAGACTAGGTATCCACTGACAGTAGTGGAAGCCTAGGCAATGTGGGTACACAGAGATGCTGGAGTGTAGGTGCTTGATCTGGTTGCCTACCATAAGCATGCGTCTCCATTAAGTATGTGCTGGCTTGTCCTGCCTCGCTCCAGCTGCTTGCCCAAGAGGACTTCAGTCTCCTTTAGGTCCTCTGTCATTTGTCAGACCTGTGCAGATGTCTTGGAACATCTGTAAGATATCTTAAGTTGTGTTAAAAGTATGCATTTAAGCACCTATGCTGAACTTTAAATAATTTAATCTTGGAAATTAATTCAACCCTTTCATACAGTTGCAGTGAACCACGTTTTTAATGCCTGGTGCAGGTGCAGAGCAAATTTGATTAAGGTTGTGCTAATCTACTACATTCTACCCAGTTGCACTTGCATGTTCCTTAGTCATGGAGGAGGATTAGGGACACAGCTTACTTGATTCTCTTCATCTGGTGGTAGATTTTATATATAGTGGTCATTGTAGGGATAATTTTCTTTCATGCTTAGAAATCTAACATTGAATTTCCCCTTGTTACAGATGGTATAAAAAGGTACGTACTTCTAGCTTTAGCTGTATTTCTGTTTAAAAAATAAAAACAATAAACCCACCCAAACTCCAAAAACGATGATTTTAACTTTATTTTTACGTTAGTCTAGAAGTGTTGAACTAATTTTATGAGTGGAAGGCTCTAGATGATATTCTAGACATGTCCTATCAGAAAAAAAACACTGTAAAGATAAAATTTAAAAAATTAATTTATCTACTGTTACTTTTTCAATTTCCATTACTTACCACTTATAGCTAGCACTAAATGAGCTAGTCCATCACTGTAGTTACAGTGCTTCTGGACTCAGACTTGTACATCTACTTGGCACTGTACTGTATAGTGTGGCCTTGCCAGCCCACATCAGTTCCAGCGCTGCATGTCAAAACATGTTCAAATCATGGGAATTTACAGGATGGATTAAATTGTTCTGCAGGCCACATGTTTGACACTTCTTCTTTTGCCAAATAATGTCTTTATTCTTCCTGCTAGCACTTTCTCTAGAAGCTTACCACTATGACATTTATTGCTGTTTATGGCCCTAGTACAACTGCACAGTCTGTTGTGTACTGCAAGGCACATAGTTCCAATTATGATTTCCTGAGAAGGGTGAATTTCAGTGCTGGGAAAAGCTTCTCAAATCTGCCACTCATGATCTTTTTCAAAAAACATGTGCTGCAAGATATGTGTTGGGGAAAAACTGAGATTTGATCATCTACAAAGCAGGTCTGACATGAGGGAACAATATAATTCTGTTCTAAGTCATTGAACAATGGTTTGCTATAATTGTATAGGGTCTGAACAGAGTCAATTTTCTCTTAACTTTTGGTACTTTGCCCAATGGACCTAACCAATAAGTGTTTGTTGGGCTGCCAGTGGAAAAACATGGTGCTTTTGAAGGCGACAGGGACATCCACTCTGCCTAACTTGCATGCCTCTAGAAAATAATTCAGCCCATTGTAGAATAGGTATCTAGCTCTTTTCATGTGATAATAAGGAACCAAAGAGAAATGTTAAGTATTACACTTACTTGTCTCTTGAAGCTGAGCAATGGCAGGAGGAATGGCAGCATCCATATTTTTGCACAATAGTGTGCAAGAGTTACGAAACCACGAAGAGCGTTCATCAATGCTTTACTAGCACTAGGTAGATCACAGCACTAGAATTCTTGTCCAAGTTCTTTGGATTGTACTTTCATTCAGTATTAGACATTGTGTCGCACCATTTGGATTGCAGCACAGGGGTTGGGAGCCTGTGGCCCTCCTTCCCCCCCACAGTGGATTGCTATAGCCCCTGGGCTAGTCAGGCTTGCTCTTGTTTGTCCTCTTTCTGTTCCTCTGAATCTTCCATGATTTGCTGCAGTGTTCTGGCTTCACATGGGAGGTCCTGCAGAATGCAAACGTACCCAGAAATCACCCCATTGTCATTAAGTGCTCTTCTGGAAGACAGTGATAAAATCTTCAGGCAGAATATTCCCATAAATGAAATAAATGTTTCTTTCTTAGGTTAGGCACTCTGAGTATTATGTAGACAGCTAAGTGTTGTCCTAGAAATTCATCAAGAACCAAGAAAACTCTTAACAAAGTATGTAATAGATATGTCTAAATGTCACAGAAAATAGGCAGACTGCTGGATCCTGCTGGATCCTGCTAGATCCTGCCCCCTCCTTTCTTTTTAATACGGAAGATGTAACTAATTTATGTCTGGGATTTTACCGACAGATAAATTTCAACTTGATTCTACTTATTCTGCTGGAAATCTTCATGGCAACTACTGTGATCATTTCAGCTAGGTCTACTGAAGACTGCTGTATGAGGAAAAAAGTAGGTACCCTTAAGGATTAAAAATGTCGTCTTTTTTTTTTTTATGTTAAAAAATATTAGATTTTTTCCTGTATTACATATGTTGGCAAGTTACAGGTCACTCCATTATATAACTTCATATTACATGGTAAAATTAGATTTGAAAAATAAATAAATGTACTGTACTAAACAGTAATAGCCTCTTCCATCTTTGAGTGCAATGGTCCCTCTGCAAAATGACCTGTTGCAATTACACAGCACAGAATTCTTTGAATATCTTGTGAACAGGCATGGCAAATATTTTATTTCTGTTTTGTGGAACAAAGCTTAATGACGTATGAAACATTATAATACTGCGACTTGCATGTATTTGTGTCTCCTTTGCCAGCCTGGGTCAGCTGTCCTGGCCAGGTCTCCTCCCAGCTTCCCGTGCACCCCCAGCCTTCTTGCTGGCAGGCCAGCATGAGAAGCTGGACTGTCCTTGACTGCTTAGCAACAACTCAGAACATCAGCACGTTATCAACATTTTCTCATCCTAAATCCAAAACACAGCCTCACACTAGCTTCTGTGAAGAAAATTAACTCTACCCTGGCTGAAACCAGGACATTATCCACCCCTTATTCCATACAATTTACGTTGTGCTCAGGTACCACACTATCCAATACAACCTCATTAACCACCACCTCCTTTCCCATCCTTTAATACAATACACAGATTATTGTCCCCTTAGTCCATAGACCTCCCTGTAAATTGTCTGTGAAGTGTCCACAAAGTCCATGAAGTGTCCATTGAGTTCATTTAGTCCATGACTTTGGACTCCATCCCTTACGGTGGTCACTCAGGACAGGCGAGGTGGGTTGTTGCGTGGAGTTACTGGGTACCAAAGCCAGCTCAGGTCAGGTCACTGCTGCAGTTGCACTGCTTCTTGTAAGGCTTGTCCTCCATTGGTTCAGGTGGTTCCTTCTATAGTAGTTCCTACAACATGCAACTCAAATTATGGGTTACAACAAGTTTAAAGGTATTTCCATTACAATCTCCACCCCTGGGCCCTTTGGACTGGACCATGGGGTTTAACATTGCAATGAACTCCTCCCCTTGCACCTGCTCCAACTTGGACTGATCCACAGACTGCAGTCCCTTCCATGAGCCAGTCTCTCCAGGGGTATATCTGCTGCGGCATAGACTTATCCACAGTTGCAGTCACTTTGAGGTGCAGCTGCTCCAAAATGGCTGCCTCCACGGGCCACACTACCTCCAGAGATAAATCTGCTCCAGCGTGGCCTTACTCATAGTTCCAGTCCCTCCAGGAATGGACCTGCAGTGTCGAGGGCTTCTCCATGGCCACATACTTTGAGGTGCTCCAGCATGACCTCATGCACAACCACTGATGCTTCAAGGTGTACCTGCTGTGACATGGATTTATCCACAGCCACAGATGCTTCGAGATGTACCTTCTCCAACGTGGACTTATCCTTGTGCCACAATCCCATCAGAGGTATACTTGCTGCAGCACAGACACAACCGTGGCCACAGATGCTTCGAGATGTACCTGCTCTGGTGTGGGCTTACACATGGCCACAGACGCTTTAGGGTGTCCTGCTCCCCCATGGACTCATCCACAGGTCACAGTCCCTTCGACTCGAGTTCACACTGGAGTTCCAGCCTGTCCAGTACAGCAGCATAGAAGCAGCAGCGATGCCCTGGCCATCTGCCAGCCCAGGCGTGTGGCCATTGCTGTTATCAAAATCTTCCCAGGCCCAGCAGAGCCAGACGGTCAGCAGTACAGCAGCACGGCAGCAGTGAAAGCAAAAAGGAGCCACTAACGAGCATTTGGCTCTAATACGTAAGGAAAGCAAACCCATGGCAAGCACAGGGGCCTGGCAATTAATAGCTAAACAGCAATAACAGCTATAAATTCTATCTAGCGCATTCCAGTCAAACCGGTCATTATCTCAAACCCTTCGTGCCCCGCATTGGGCACCAAAAAGGACTGTCATGGTTTAGCCCCAGCCGGCAACTCAGCCCCATGCAGCCACTTGCTCACTCCCCCACGGTGGGACAGGGGAGAGAATCGGAAGAGTAAAAGTGAGGATACACATGGTTTGAGGTAAAGACAGTTTAATAGGTAAAGCAAAAGCCGCGCACGCAAGCAAAGTAAAACAAGGAACTGATTCACCACTCCCCATGGGCAGGCAGGTGTTCAGCCATCTCCAGGGAAGCAGGGCTCCATCACGTGTAATGGTTTCTTGGGAAGACGGATGCCATCACTCCAAACATCCCTCCACCCCTTCCTCCTTCTTTGTCCCAGCTTTATATACTGGGCATGACGTCATATGGTATGGAATATCCCTTTGGCCAGCCTGGGTCAGCTGTCCTGGCTGTGTCCCCTCCCAGCTCCCCGTGCACCCCCAGCCTTCTTGCTGGCAGGCCAGCATGAGAAGCTGGACTGTCCTTGACTGCTTAGCAACAACTCAAAACATCAGCACGTTATCAACATTTTCTCATCCTAAATCCAAAACACAGCCTCACACTAGCTTCTGTGAAGAAAATTAACTCTACCCTGGCTGAAACCAGGACAGCAAGCAGTGCCTTTCTGAAGCCTGAGGTAGAGAAGCCATTCGTCATATATGCCAGTTTGGTGGTATCTGGACAGTGAATATTGGCTTCAGGATTTGGGGCTATGGATAAAATTTTCTTTAGTCATGAATGCTCTCCCAAATCCCACCCTTATTTTTCTACAACAGTACTTCTTTTAGGTAATAATTAAGCAAACGTGCTGTGCCATTTTGTGTTCCAGTGGAAGTATTGCTTACTAGATAAAGTCATGTAGTGTACAGCTTATCCACATCGGTAGAATCTGAATGCTCAGGAAGAAAGTATGTGTTTTGAAGGTGGAAAGGGTAGACAAGATCACCGTATTTCATTGTTGAACAGTGGTTGTGTAACAGCTAATCTGGGACTACCTCATTTGTTTTTAATGTGATTGATGTGTTCTGACACTGGTGAACACCGTGGTTTGTCACTGTCAGTGCTGATGGGCCAACCAGACATTGCATGCCACCATTAGAATCTGTAACAGGTTGTACAGGGTATTAGAAAGAAAAGTATTACTTTGTGTATTTTTTTGATCATCATTTTTTATTCCCCTCTAGAATACTGCATATGACAATACCATTGTTTTGAGCAACGTCAGCTTTCCCGCTCGAATTCTGAAGTCATACTCAGTAAGAAAAGTGTTGTTTTCTTTCATTAAATCACAGAATAGTTTGGGTTGGAAGGGACCTTTAAAAGGTCATCTAGTCCAACCCCCCTGCAGTGAACAGGGACATCTTCCACTAGATCAGGTTGCTCAGAGCCCTGCCCAACCTGACCTTGAACGTTTCGAGGGATGGGGCATCTACCACCTCTCTGGGCAACCTGTGCCAGTGTTTTATCACCCTCATTGTGAAAAATTTCTTCCTTAGTCAAAATCTGCCCTCTTTTAGTTTAAAACCATTACCCCTTGTCCTAGCACAACAAGCCTTGCTAAGAAGTCTGTCCCCATCTTTCTTACAGGCCTCCTTTAAGTACTGGAAGGCTGCAATAAGGTTTCCCCAGAGCCTTCTGTTCTGCAGGCTGAACAACCCAATTCTCTCAGCCTGACTGCATAGGAGAGGTGTTCCATCCCTCTGATCATTTTGGTGGCCCTCCCCTGGACTGACTCCAGCAGGTCCATGTCTTTCCTGTGCTGAGGGCTCCAGAGCTGGACATGGGACTCCAGATTGGATCTCAGAAGAGTGGAGTAGAGGGGCAGAATCCCTTCCCTTGACCTGCTGTACACGCTGCTTTCGATGCAGCCCAGGAGATGGTTGGCCTTCTGGGCTGCAAGCGTACATTTCCAGCTCACATCCAGCTTTTCATCCACCAGGACCCCCAAGTCCTCAGGGCTGCTCTCTATCCCTTTACGCTCAGATCAAGCCAGGAGGAGATCAGTGTAGGTAAAAGCTGAAAGAATAAAGACAGAAATGAGAGAGATATCTTAAAATGTTTCCTTTTAGAATATTGCAAGATAAATGATAACTGCCATGTGTAATAGGAAGGAAACTAATGACTTAAGGATAAATAGCATGAACTGAACTGTTGTTCAGTGGAGCTAATAAATGAGATCATAAATATCTATGATTAAGTTGATCTTGTTTTCATTTAAGCCAGCTGGAGTTTTGCCATATTTTAGATCTGAAAAACATTGACTTCATGCATAGCTAAGAGCATAAATGGATTTTTTTTCCTTCCAGTGCATTTCTTTCTACATGCAAATAGGAAACTTGGTGTTCAAATGCACTGTTAATAATTTTTGTGCTCTTCTTTGTTGTAGGTAATTGAGGTGATTATTGGAATTTCATCAGTATTTGGTGGAATAATTGCTTTGAATATGGATGTTCTAGTCTCAGGTCCATATCTTTCAGTAACATTCTTTTGGATCTTAGTTGCTGTAAGTAGTGCAAAATGAAGGCACTCTTCTAAAGCAATGTCATTGATTTTTTTTTTTTTCATTTTTCCCCTCCCTACTAGAATATTGATTCAGCCCTACCTAATACTAATTGGCAATTAATAAATAAATTAGCACTTCAAAATACTTACTATATATTTATGCAATGTGCTTGTTCTGTTTTGATTTACAGTACTGTGGTTCTTATAAAATGTTCTGATACATTTTCAGTCCTCAGTTCAGTAAAATGGAAATGAGTAATAAAATAAGAGTATTAGAAGAGAAGCATTTTCTCAAACAAGTTCTATGTTTTAGAATATTACAGGCTGCTGTGTAAAAAGTTGAGTTTAGTTTCAGCATGGTAGGATCCTTAGAACATCATTTTCAGCCTGTCAGCCTTAACTGTCTTAAAAGCCCGAGACTGTGATTGGTAACCCTTGTCACTAATAACAGGCTGTACCAGTGGATTCATAAAGGATGCTGTGCTGCCCTGCTTGCCATGAATTGAACCAGTTGAGAAAGAAAACGATGAGCATTAGATTTATATATGGCTACTATGTTTGGAAAATCCTTCAGCACGAAGTAGAAAAAGATCATAAGCAAGTTTTTCAGCATTTAGAATTCACAAAGTTCAGTAGGGTTCAGTAGGTTTTTATATACAAGTGTCAAGTTTTGAGGATACTCATATTTCAGTATGTATGGGTTTAATACATGATACTCATTAAATATAAGTTAAATGAAGATTAGTTTTATCTCTATTTAACTAATTGATTCCTGATACTGTCATAATAAGTCTATCCAGTTTTACCTTTTCAGGAAATTTAGGATTTGATCTGTGGCTAGTGGGAATCACTGTAACTCACTTGTAATTTGTGTAGTTTTCAAGTAGGTAAATATTTATTTTGTTACACTTTTTTGTTTAGTGCTTTCCAAGTGCTATTGCAAGTCATGTAGCTGCTGAATATCCAAGTAAATGTCTGGTAAGTGTGTAAAATTCTTGAATTTTGTCATTAGCATTGAATATGCTAAGAAAGCCTGTCTGTGATAGTGGGCACTACTCATATTTGCTCTCTTGTTTTTAGTTACTTCTACAAAACATGACAGAAATATGTAGCACGAGTGTAAGCTGATATTCCTGAAAAGAAATCCAGGAGGTCCTTTGGAGACTTAATTCCATCAATTCTAGAAAAGAATTCAAAGGACTCTGTTGGGGTTTTTTTGTACTGGTTCCTTGGGAATGGATATTACTTGTAGGAAAATGACATACCTCATATGGTATGTCTGGAACCTTCATGCTCCAGAGCTAAGGTCCTTTCTGTTCTGTTCTCCTTTCATTATGATCTGTGGTTTCTGAAAGAAGAAAATTAGGTGTGTGGGCTGCACTGGACCTGGAACCTATTTTAAACAAATTCCTCATCTGCATGACTAGCAACAAGGATAGTTGAATATTCAGTAGAGTGCATTTATTCCTTGACTGTCTCAGATGTGTAGTTAAGCCTCCTTACAACATCTGTTCTAAGTTACAGTCATGCAACCATATTTAAGTCAGTAATGATGCATGACCACAACTGAAGTCAGAATTTGATCCTGTAGGATGATACTTGAATGAAAACTCAGCTGCTATTGTATTGAAATAAATTTGCCTAGAGCACTCAAATTTATTTGCATAGTTATTTTGGGTTGCAAGTCTGCAATATCTGCTGTTCTCATTATTTCATACAAACTGAAGAATAAATGATACTTCTGTACTGGCTCTCTAAATTGGCTTCCTCTATCTACATGTGAAAGGCACATTTAAAACCAAACAAAACCCACATCATCCATATTAAAATGAAAGTGAGTTACAAAACAGCAGCATTTTGGCTGGTAAACAATTTATTCAAAGGTTGCTTGTGTAGAATCATAGAATCATTAAGGTTGGAAAAGACCTCTAAGATCATCAAGTCCAACCATCAACCCAACACCACCATGCCCACTAAACCATGTCCCGAAGTGCTGTGTGTACATGTTTTTTGAACACCTCCAGTGATGGTGTCTCCACCACTTCTTTGGCAGCCTGTTCCAATGTTTGACCACACTCTCAGTAAATAAATTTTTCCTAATATCCAATCTCAGCCTCCCCTGGTGCAACTTGAGGCCATTTTCCCTCATCTTATCACTTGTTACTTGGGAAAAAGAGACCAACACCCACCTCACTACAACCTCCTTTCAGGTGGTTGTAGAGAGAGCGATAAGGTCAGCCTCCTCCAGACTAAACAACCCCAGTTCCCTCAGCCGCTCCTCGTAAGACTTGTGCTCCAGACCCCTCATCAGCTTGGTTGCCCTTCTCTGGACACACTCAAGTAACTCAACGTCCTTCTTGTAGTGAGGGGTCCAAAACTGAACACAGTATTGGAGGTGCGGCATCACCAGTGCCGAGTACAGGGGCACGATCACTTCCTTCCTTCTGCTGGCCACTCTATTTCTGATACAGGCCAGGCTGCTGTTGGCCTTCTTGGCCACCTGGGCACACTGCTGATTCATGTATCTCCATGCAATGTGGATGACTCTTAATATTTGTCTCATATGTGTCATCTTAGAGACTTTTACATAATTTTGCTTACTTCAAGTAGCTCACAAACCAAAGTGTTAACTTGTTTTTATTCTTATTCAACATCTACTATCTTATTTTTTAGGTTGAGGTCCTGATTGCCATTAGCAGTGTTATCTCTCCATTGTTGTTCACAGCTTCTGCATACTTATCCTTCAGTATCAAGCAAGTTGTTGACATCTTTAAAAATTATCCACCTGCTGTTAAAGTATGTATTTTTATGCAATTGAAAAATTAACATCTACCTATTCCAGTAGCAACACAAGAATTAATTAGGAAGTATAAGAATACAAGGTACTGCATTATAAAGATTGAATAAAATATTACAGAAATTATTACAAAACTCTTATTTGACTAATGATATGATTTTAAGTGTGTTAAATCTGCTGCCACCCTGGAATTATAGTTTAAAAAAATGGGATATTATTCTAAAGAGTCAGTAAAAATGATATGTTATATGCTGGACTCCCTGAGGTTTTTATAAATTTGTAGTATGTAAATTAAAGATTCTAGGATTCCTTGAAGAATGCATTTTTCTTAGGACGTTTGTCAACAGGTGGCATGTTGGGATTGTAAGCTTACACCTGGATTCATTCAAAGCCTGGATTGGGGCAGAGAAGAAAAAAAGTTTGGAAATCTTAAAGCATTTCAGTATGAAGTGTTACCGGTACATTGCTGAAGAGCTTTTTAGGGCTTTACTGTCAAAGTGTTTAGCAGTCTGTTCACAGAACCATTTATGGACATTAAAATGGTGTCAGTAAGAGTCTTGACTGTTAGTACCCACTAGTCCTTAAGTAGTCTTGTAATTTTAGAAGAGAGGAAAAATATTTATTAAACTGAGGTCTTAGTGACTGGAAAACCAGCTCTTGAGTATGTGATCCTGTTCTGACACTGGAGGAAGCACAGTGTGTTGTTGGACCTTGGGAAGTGACCAAGGCATACATGCTCTCTGTAGGTAGCTTCTCCAGTCGCACATGTTGGAGACAGAAGACTGGACTGTCTAGACCGCTGGTGTGACCCTGTAGAGCATTTCTTACATTCTTATGCTACTTTGTGTCTGGATGCAACAAGAGTGGGCTACTCTGCCAAGGAGGGTGAACAATGGGATGGGAGGTGATAACAATGCAGACAAGGACAGTGACATCACTGGCAAAGGGTGCAGTCCTACTGTACCCAAAAAAAGTAAAACAAGGCAGGTCTGGCCATGGTAACCAGGTTCAGCCAATAGTTCAGTGATAGCCAGACAAGTCCATGGCAGTGAGGCAGATCTAAGGTCAGCCAGGAATTCAAGTCAGCAGGGCAAGGCCAGAGCCAACAAGGCACAGGGCCAGGCCCAGGCATAATGCGACACTGCTCAGGTCAGAACCAGCAGTGAGGCTCTATATTTTAGATTATGGTTTCCTCAATTCTGTTCTATTTCTAGAGGAAAAGATCATTTGGCAAATTAACACTTTGTTAAAAATTATTGTTCTGTTCTACTATTTTAATTGAAGCTTCATGCTGAAATAAACTGTAGATTGTAATTTGAGTTTTAAAAAACAAAATCGAGATACAAATCTCAAGGAGTGGGAATGGCATAAAGTATTTTATTCAAGTAGTAACAACATATTTAATGTCTCTATTTTCAGCAATCTTATGATGTACTCCTATTGCTTCTGATGTTGATGCTGCTAATTCAGGCATGCCTTACTATTGGAACTGTAATACAGTGTGTAAATTACAAGACAAAAATGAAAGTACATGATTCGTCATGGGCAGCATCACAGGTTAAAAAACAGGAATACAAAACAACAGAGGTATGTATTTATACCCATTATAAAATTTAAAAATCTGTATTTAAAAAGATATTTTTTGTAATTTTTCGTATTACTTAATTCAAATCACAATTAAAAGCTGCTCTGTAAAACTGTAAAGATGTTAATGCAGTGCTGAATTTTGTAATAAAAAATATTTTGCTGGTTCAGTGGTAACTGGGGCATGACAGACTCAATATCTGTAAATCTCTGACAAGTCCTGTTAAGAGAAAAACAGTTGTAAGGTTAAAGCCCCCTTTTGTGCTTATTTGTAGTGCTCCCAATTATAGATGAGATTTGTCATTGTGCTAAGATAAAATGATAGCCCTACTGTCCTACTCCACAGGATGCACATCCATAACTGCTATTTATATGTCAGAATGAAGTTACAGAAAAGATGATGGGCCTTGCATGACTATGTTCTGATAATGAGATAACCATCTATTAAGAAAGGAATGGATTTAACCCTTTCAATGCGAGCACAAGTTTTGGGCTATGGAATGAGAGTACTCTATATATTTGTACCTTTCCCAGGCCTGCTGTAGGGGAGTGAATTTACTAAGCTGAGTTAGTTCTCTTGAGTTCCCTAAACTGCGAACGGGAAGAATTAAGAGCCTGGAGCATAGAACAACAATGAGCAAGCTGAGTGAGTGCGGCTGCCTGTGCTGGACAGTGTGAAGTAGCACACAGAGGAGGGTGCCTGGAATCCCAGGTCTCTCCACATCCTAACTACACTACCAGAGTTGGTGATAAAGATCAGAATTGATATTTCCCTCCATTTCCCTCATGCACTTCCATGTTCAACAGATACAGATTTGGCACATACTTTTTTTTGAGCATGGTGGTGCCAGTATGACTGTTACCTCTTTTCGTATAGGCATTCAGGGTTAGAGTGCTTTTTCAGGGACTGGGGGAACCTAGTGTCCTTTAGCCTGCGTAGGTTAATTACATCCATCTTCTAGCACAGCACTGTAGCCCCACTGAGCTTTCCTCACCTTTGCTGTACAGAACAAAGCGCTGTATCCTTAGAGACTAGGAGACACTAACTCACGTTAGCTGGATGCTTACTGCATGACCCCGCACTAGAAAGAGAGAATGCTGGGTTCAGTCCCCGCTCTAGAGTGAGAATCTGCATTGAAACAGGGTAGAAAGCGTTGGGAGCAGGGACTGAAATTCACTCAAGTCCATTATACAACTGGTAATGGAAAGTGGAAGCTGTGGGTTTATGTCCGCTCAGGCTGCTGAGGGCATTTGGTGGTGGTTGCTTATTTTCTGGGTCTGTGTCCTGAGAGTTAGGCTATGTATCAAAGATGAAGCACAGCGGCACTTCCACTGCTGCAAGTCACATTTTGGAGCAAAGGTTGTGGCGTGACTCAACAGATCTCTTCCAGGGGTTATTTACATAAGTATGCCTAGTTTGTGCGTCACTGAGAAATTAGGTGCGAATTAAATGCTAAAAGGAACGCTTTGTCCAGAAGAGCAACACCTTTTTGCTTTCCTTTTAGTATTTAAACACATGAATAATGTTACAGGTGAAGTTGTAAGTCCCTTTGGCTTCTCAGAAGTCTGTTAGACAAGACCTTAGTTTGCTTACATGTGTGTAGGTAAATCTTGCGTCAGTTGCACTGTAGGGGGCTGCTTCTGTCTTTGGGTTTAGAGATTTAGATGCTAGGGTTTTCAGTCACATTTTGGCAAAAATCTTGAAAAAATGTCCTAACTAGCATGTTTAAAATACCAATTTGGCCAAGTTTCTTTGACCCAACTATCTCTGGTATTCAATTTACACTATTCTATTTTGTATCAGAATTGTATACTATACAATATCAAAAGCTATACAATTTACAATGTATAGAATATTTTAATAACTCAGACTGTAACTATTTATGTTTACATTCTCCTAGATTCTCTGAGGTATTTATTTGCTTGAACTTCAGTTTTTAACCAAGGCATTGTTTTGTGTTACCATTTGTCTGAAATTTGTTTACTTTTAGGTTTCCAATAATACCTTAAAGGATTTTGACAAAGACAAAGCCTGGAAAGCAGTTGTGGTGCAGATGGCTCAGTAGTTTGGATTCAGCAAATGCAGCCAATACAGTACAATCCAATACAGTAAATCAACTGTTTGAATTAAGGCTTAAAAACTTTTCAGTTTTTAAACAGCAATACAGTTACAGCAGTAGGAGCCAAGGAATAACACAGTAAATAACATGTCTTTCTAATAATTTTGAAATATATTGATAATATTATTAACACATGTCTTTTCTGTTGGTATCTGTACTCTAGCGTTGCTTTAGAAGATACCTTTAGAAAAAAGGTAATGAGTCACATGGCTTTATGCTGATGGCTAAGTAAAATACAACAATATGTAGTAGGCTTCATATATTTGCAAGAGATTGTTATAACTGCAGTTATGCAGTCAGTGTAACTGATAAATGCTTTTGTAAAGTTATGAGTACAAGTCATAATTGATATTTTTGCTTATACTTCACTTTTGTAGGAGTTGTAAAGTTATTTTGCATCTCATTGCTTTTATATAAATAAAAGTCTTTATTATGTGGAAACTCAAGAATATGGATTGACATTCTAATTGGAGAGGTGAAAACAGAATGTACTTTCCCATTAAGCTTCCATTTCTGGACTGTTAAAGGGGGAAGGGGCTTTTTCTGAGTGGCTAGATACAAAATCTACTAGACAAAGAAAAAAAAAATCCAACAAACAGAAGCAATCAGTCAAATAACAGGAGATACTACTGATATTAAAAGAGTTTTTTCACATCTGAAAATGTATTTTTAGGTATATTACTTTTCATTTACTTATTTTTTATATTTAAAACTTACAGAACCTAGCTGCCTTTAAACATGGAATATCCCCCATACAAATTGCCTTTTCCTCCTAGGGGAATTATGTGTATGATTGTGTAGATGTTGAATGCTGTAAGGATTTCCATGTTAATAGGCTTTCTGGTGTAACTAGGGAGATAGCTGCTGACAAGGTGGTGGGTTTTTTTATTGTTTTTCTTTTTTTATTGTTTTATTGTTGGTTTTTGAAGGGTTCTAGGCTTTGAAGTTCATTTTTTTAAATCTGAAATAACCCAAATCATTGGTTCAGAGCATGCTGCAAAGCTTACCTCTTTGTTTTTGAGGAGGGGAAGTAAAGAGATAGAAAGGTATGTACAGTGTGGAGCCCTTCAGGTATGCTAGCATGTTTTCTTTTGGTTTTGGGAAAGCTGACAATTATTATAGGATTGTAATACATAGAAATACTCTTTCAAGTTTATAGCAGTGCTTCTTAAGAGCATGTATACAGCAATCTGTCTGTTCAACTAAAATAGTGTGTGTTTTTGGTCCAGACTGATACATCAACAACCAGAGGATGCAGCTGCTGTTTCCCTAAATATTGCCAAATCTCACGCCTCTACTGGTGGTAATTGTGTGAACATTCTGTCAACACGCAGATAAATAATAATGTATATGCTATAACTTTACCATTTTTATAAATAGAAAAAGTTATTTTTTGATTGTGCACTATTTTTTGAAAGTCACAAAGAAATAGTGACAGTTCTACCTAAAGATAAACATCCAAACAACTTCCTAAGTCTCATGCATGGATTGAAACTGGACAAAGACTGTAGATAGTATAGAAGTTCTTCATGAATCACTGCAAAGTGAAAAGACAGAGTCATATGTAGAATAGCGTGAATGTATCTTAATGGTTTGCTTTCTTTTATGTGGCAATACACTTGCCTTCGTTTAACTGAATCTGTATCTTCAAGAGATCATCTGCATCTTTTCTGTCAAATGATTATTGGCTTTGGTTATGCAGGAGGTTAGATATAAGTAGATACTACTTCCATTACTGTCCTTGGTCGGAAAAGAAATTAGTGGGAATTTGCACATTCTGAAGGAATTTCCTTTCCACACAATGCTTATGCTAACAAGGCGCTGAGCGTTTTTAACCTCCTTTTGAGTCAAAGTGTTTGAGGTGCTCTCCTCTCCAAACAGTAAGAATCTTTTAAACAGCTACTGATTTTTGTTTTTCTGTTAGGAGTGGTTAGGAAGAACCTAATGACAGGTTATAATAGGGGATATTTACCTTTCTTTTGGGGAACTAAAGTATTTTAGTAAGAGGTGAAGAAAATAACATTCGTCAGAAAGAAAGAGGAAAACTAAATAGGCTAAACAGAATGATTAAGTTAGAATTTGGATTGACCCTGAAGTAACGGTTGAGATACATGACTGTATCTGAGGTTTTTCAGTTGCTTTAGATTAACAAGGGGAAGGAATACATGAGAATAAAAGAAGAGGTTGTCATAGAGCTACCAGCCATAGATTCTGTGTTCCAGTGAAGATGAACACCCCTGGGCTCCCTGCCTGGCCATGGCTCCCTTCCTGCCCTGTTCAGCACAGTGGGGACTGCACAACCTGCCAAGTGCCAGGACTTTTCCTTGCACAGTTAGTAAACTAGGAGCCCCACCATGGATGCTGCTCTGGAGGTTGAATTTTCTTATCCCATGCAAGAAAGCAAAATCATGGAGGTAAGAGGCAGACTTTTAAAACCATAGTTAACGTAGGGCTGGCTGCTGGCATGAAGAGCGTTTCTCAGGCAGAGAAAGCTTCACAGTGAAGTGAAGAGTGAAATCTCACTCTGTGGGTAAATGTTTTTGTAATTCAAAGCAACACCCCCTGTGGCCTCTGCTACTGTCATCTCTCTTTGCCAAGTGATTTTGTGTGTTGGTGTTTGACACAGAGTAAATCTTGATTGCTTGTAGCTTTAATTAGGGTGTGCTGGTAGATGATCCATTTCTACAGCACAGCTGGGAAGCTTGTTCAAGGGACAAAAATCATGGCCCTCTCTCATGTCAGCTTAGTGAAGTAACAGTGTATGTGCCATGTTATAAGGGTTTCTGCTTGGAACCGGGTGGAGAGTGCCCTTTCCTGCCTTGCTAGGTTTCAGTAGAATTAATGCTGTGGGCTGCTGCTTAGCTTATACCAGGAGTTAGGGTCCTAGCTTAAAAAAAAAAAAAAAAAGCCCAAGGTAAAATAAACAAACAAATCTGGCTGAAGCATCTTTGGAAAAAAAATCAAATTGCAGGCACCTGGTGCATGACTCCTTCCTCAGCTACCAGTTTAGGTAGGGAAAACTAGGAAAGCAGAGGTTTTAAGAAAATTGCATTTTTAAGATCATTTTTTTAATCCTCTCTGCTCCTGCTGGCAAATTTCTTGTAGCATCTCACCAGGAACAAGAACACACAGTTGACTAATGGTATATAATTTTTGGTTGTTTTTTTGGTAGTAACCTGCCTTATAAGAACAGACAGGTGAGGAGAAAAACTGCAGTTAGGGTCCAGTTTATCAAGTCTCACCTTTGGTGCTTCTGTCTACCATTTTACTGTTAAGACACATGCCTAGTTATGGCTAGAAAAGCAGTATGTCTGGAGTTTCATTGGACCTAAGCTCCTGTTGGGAACTTGGGCTTAAAACAAATACCTTAAGTGCTCAACTAGAATGAGAGATCTGGAGGAAGTGGTACACTGCCTGTCCCACAACAGGAATACAGACCTCTCTTTGTATCCAAAAATGTCTCTGTGTCAAATGGACTCTGCATACGTGCTTTTATACGTACATGTATGCTATGCATGGATAGTTTTGGGTTGATACGAGTTTTACAGATCGTTCCTACCATTCGTACCCAGCAGCTGAAAGGGGAGATTTTTACAGGGCGAATAAGCTGATCTAACTCAGTGCTGAAAAGGATTGTGTCCTCTGGCCTTTTCCCTTGTGCTAGCTGTGGCTGGTGTCTGATAAAACTGGCAGAAAATTTAACAATTAAAAAAATGAATAATTTCCTGCTGATCTTAGTTAGCCAGCTTAGCACACTGCAAACTCAGTAGCCCTCTTTAAGATCTTGGATATGACTTCATACCACACGGAGGTAGACTTGGACTTCTACCTCACTGGAGGGAGATCAACAGAGTATTTGTCTTTTGTTAGTACTTCCTTTGTCCCTTCCCATCACATTCCTTGCCTATGTTTTGCCTTGGTCATATGCCCCTTCTCTTCTCCATTCCCTCTTTGCAAAAGTAGACTTGTACATGATCCGTACCAGGAATTACAACTTTAGGTTGACCATGTAATCAAGTGGTTTGTGTGTAGATCACTGTCAGTTATAGTTGGAGTTAAAGGAGTTTCTCAAATAAAAAATTGCATGTTTTCTGATCTGGGTCGATGTGTTTCTGAAGAGAATCCATGAGATCAAAATAATAAAATCTAAATTAGTTTCAGAAACTGGAGCAGTCAGGCTTCCTTGGCAACTGATTTGGTTTTATAATAATTTCCTGTTTTTTCAAATGTTAGAAGTATTTTTGTTTGTTACTGAGTGGGAAGTCCCTCAGGGAGAAACTGACAGTCAAAATAAAATGTTAGTATCATTCATTTTATGAATAATAGTATCTTAGATAAAGTATCTTCAAAAGATGAGTTTTGGATTATTTTCCCCCCCTTATCTGGTGTTACCTCTCTAATGCTAATATGAGATATTTCACAGTAAACTGTTTTTCAGCCTCTATGTTTATAGGGAAAACAGCCAAGGAGTGAAGTAACAATGACAGAGCTGAATGTGTTACGATGAATCAGATTAATGCAAATGGAAAATGATGTCTGCCAGCTCTAAGCAAGGAAGAAAGAAATGCCCATGAAAACAGTTTGCATTGGCCAATTACTCTCTAATCAGTGTTTTGTTAATATGAAGTTATGACGATCAAATATAAACAAAAATTGCTTTTCATACTTTTTTCAAGACAGGAGAGGTCTACAGGTGTAAAATATCCTTAGGTAATGCTTACTGGAGTTTTCCTCGGCGTATTTTTTTAACATTTATTTCCTATGTAACCTTTCTGTTTCATTAATTCGAAAGTTATAACCTCTTCAGTGAATAGGTTATAATTATTCTTTTCTGTCCTGTAAAGATAAACTGTTTCTGGAGAAAAAATATAAAACTGATACTGATTTTTTTTTTTTAAACTATTTTTCCCCTAGCTGACTCTGTTTTTAAAATCTGATGTGGCTCCTAATCCAAGAAACACTTTTTATATAGATGCTTGGTAGTGGCCATTTCCTCAAACAAAAGACAGTGTGTTTAGGTTTGAACAGGCCCTGTTCTTTTCTCCTCTGATTATTGTGAGCCACGAAGGCTGAAATCCAGATATCCAGTGTTTGTACAGATTTGTACCACCTGTGTGTTCTGGAAAGGGAAAATAAGAGTATTAAAACACTGTGTGCACAGGGTGATTTTTTTGTTTGTTTGTTTGTTTTGTATTGTATGGTTTTATGCTTTACGCCATCAGACTTCGGGCATCCAGAAGGAACTTGGAAACGTGTTCCTGTATTGCCAGCTCTGCTTTCCAGCAGCTACAAGAGGGCAAGTGCTTCGGCCGGGTGCTGAGTTGCTAGAGGTTGCTCCAACATTGCTTGTCTTCAGAAGTGCTACCAGAGGGGAGATGCTGATGGAGTGCCCGCTACCGCCGTACCTCTACGCTGTCTGTGTAGGGGGTAGCCTGTCTTTCCTACTGGCCCCTATTGACAGTGCAGGGATCGTGACTGGTTCTTGGGTGTTCCCATGCTCGCCATTTAACAAATAACCAGGATTAATATCAACTACTCTGGAGCTTGTTTTTCTAGTCAGAGGTCTTGACTCACCCAGGCTCAGTTCTGAGGATAGGTTCTCTTTGCCAGCAGTCCTGGTTTAAATTACTCATTTTCTTCTGCTGCTCATTTACCCATTTCCATTGAAGTCTATGGAAAGACTCTCATTTATTTCAATAAGGTTCCTCTTGGAGTTTTTGTATTTTTTTTATGTTCTTTCCAACATCTGATTTGTTTAGAAAGTTACATAAAATCAATGATTTTATCTGCATTATATAAACACTGAAGTTCAAGGTTGAAATAGGAAGGAAAAAAGATAGCATTAAAACTTCAGCCTACTCCGTAATGTGTGCTGCTACACAGAGTTCTACCAAGACACCTGTGATGCTTCAAACTGATCTGCCTGAAAAAACCCCAAATCACTCAAATTGCACAAAAATCACTTCTTTGTTCTGAAGAAGTTTTAAAGCTGCATTGGTTTTCTTACTCAGTTTACAGTGTGGCTCCACACCCTCAGTTCAGCTGGAGGATTCAGATGCTACAGCACAGGACAGCAGATACGGTAGTATCTTAAGCCAGCATTGTTGCCTCTTAACACATTTTCAAACCCTGTCCTAGACTTCCTGTGTTTTGAGGGCTACAAAGCATCACTTTGGTGATAGCTGCCACTCTGGCAGTCTTTCCAGACTTCCACGTATTATTGTCATTTGCTGGTCTATGCTTTCCAAAGATTTTTCCTAGATTTGGTGAGAAAGGAGAACATGGTGAGAAGTGGCTTTCCTTCTTTCTGTGACTCAGCCCATTTTTATTTCTTGTTTGGTCCTGGTGTTAATACAGTCTAAAATGTGAAATCCTACCCTGCTGACCTCAGCTGAAATTTTAATAGCTGGGAAGGTGTTTTTATTTCAGTTAACAGAAATGGTTAAGTGTTACTTTCTGTTCTAGAAACTGCTGGTGTCCTCATGTGCAGGATCTCTTGTGTGTTAGCCTCCATTTCTTGTGTGTTTCATGACCCAATACTTCAGTATCTATTCTACACATAATCTCAACCGTACGTCTAGTATGTAATCATAGAGTATCTATTTCTCGCTAAAACCCAGTCTGTCCTAATAATGATGCACTAGGACTTTAAAGGTGAGCCATAATCTTACTTGTGGAGATGTCATGGAGTATAAGAGAATCCCCTCCCCCCGCAAAGGAACCCTCAGCAAACCAAATCCTAAAAATAAAAAATTGGGTCTATTTATTGTCACTTGTGATTGCTTGCACTGATAAGAGTTTAGTATTTAAATCTTACTTTTTGCCACCAAAGCTCATTGGCAGGTGGGGTCTTTGCACACTTGTGAACAAGTGAGCAGGACAAGGAGCTTCAGCCTAATGGTGTAAATCACAAATGCACTACAACTCTTCAGGTAAGGATAACTTTTAATTCACTCATTAGCCCTACTTCTTTAAGCAGCCATGACTGAAAAATATTGTGGGCATAGCAGAAAACCAAATCAGATAAAATTAATATTTTTTTATTGCTAAAATCAAAGGAACAAAGTATTTCAAGTACTGAGTTGCATTCATAGCTGTAGTCTACTGAAAAAAAAGGTAAATTACATGCATTGGAGTTCATATTAGGGAAATTGGAAATTAGGGAAATTAGAAAATTCCTGAGAACTTGCTTTAGATGCTTTTCTCTTTCCAGGTCATCTAATTTTCATCTGCATTAGGAAAAAAAGTTGGTTTATGTAAGCCCGTAGTAAATTCAGGACATTGTGTTGTATTTTTGCAGTGTTGCTTTATTTACTTTTCAATTTTATTGATGTTATTTTATAGTTGTGGGAATATGTGATAATAACAAAATCAGTATATATATCTGAATTTGAGAAATGTAATAATTTCTGCGTCTGCCCAGGTGAATGTCTTCTGCCAGCATTAACTGCTCTGCGCTCCAGAATGAGTGCCCCATATACCAGACCTCTTAAAGTATGTTATAAAGACAGTCTAATATTCCATGGAAAAACATGTTCTTCTAAGTGATTGCAGTAGTTCATCCTTTCTGTGACTTTATACAGAAATAGTGTGTAAAGCTCTTTCCAGTCTAGTATTGATATAATTAGTAATTTCCAAGGGTTTATATCTATATGATGATAATACAAATTCTCTTTTTATATCAGTTCTAGGATGGTAAGAAATGGAAATGTCTCTTTGTTCTTGACTGTAAGAAAGGATGCTAGTAGCTGCCATACTTGCATGATAACCTGATGTTGAATTATTATAAAGAAAATGGCTCCACAGCCAAAGTGAGTAGATTGCTGAACTCACATGATCTCCAGGTTGCAGATGGTGATTACTGGTGCTGCTAGGTTTCAAAGAAAAGGATCCAATTTCTTTGTAAACTTGATCACCACTAAGTGACATAAGAAGGTAAAAGTCCTAAGAGAAATACTAATATATTCAGCTTTACTATGCAGGGCCTCAGTCAGCCATCAGATCTTTACATCAGTGTGGAGCCCATACCCATAAAATTATTATTAAGTCCACATGAAGTCCATATTTTTCTAAGCTCATGACATATTCATAATTAATCTTTGGAAAGAGGGGACAGATGGAAAGTAAGTTACCTGCTTATTCTTATTTATAGATGTAATTGTCAAAGGCACAAGGGTTTTTTTTCAAATATTTCTATCAGCTTTTTGTATTCGAACATGAATGTAAATATTGCAGAGATGTCCCAAGTGTTCCTAAATTAGATTCCAAATTACATGAAAATATTTTTGCACAAAGTAATGTATGTTAATATGTATGGTGAGATTTCAAGTAGCTTATTTGGATTTTACTTCAGAATTCAACGTTGGCTCTATTGTTGCCTTCAGATAGAAGACAATAATTTAGGTGCTTGAGAAGTAATTTGTAATTTTCATGTCTCAATAACTGTTTAAGTAATGGCAGAGGAATTCCTAATGGAATTATAGGGGGTAGATTTTGTTTTGCTTTAAATCTTTTCTTGGCTTAGGACCTGTTTTTTTGAGAAAACATGTCAACATTCAGCCAAATTGCTGTATGTACAAAGTGCTTGAACTGATTCTCCTGCATTGTGTAAATGGCAGTTAGGTGGCAGGAGGCAGAGGCCTTCCAACTCTGGGACTTGCCTCAAGCGCTGCGTTCTGGCTTTTGGTCATATTCTCAACCTTGTTGGGTTACTTCCATTTTAGTGCCCTGGTTTGGAACTTAGGCTCTGTCTCGAGGTGGTGAAATGAGAGAAAAGGACCTTCAGAGGGCTTCAGATTTCATCTTCCTCTGTTCACTAGGGAGGGAGTCAAAGGAGATTGGTTACATACTGAGGCTGTAGTTTCATGAGATGGTTTGAACCAAGTTAACTGCTGGACTAAAACTTAAAGCTGTATTCTACCTGACATCCTCCCCTTCCCCAGCTTCCATTCCCTGCCCTGCACCACAGCTGTTTATTTACCTTGAAGCAGCTTAGCTACTCATTTAATTTCAGAGTAGGCTTGTTTAACTCACTAATGCAGCAAATAGATTTTTTTTTTCTTCTTGGATGAATTTAATTCATTCATTTTTGATGAAATGAGTGCCAGAGTCTGTGCAAAGACAGAGGGAAGAGAGACAGGAAGGAAAGAGAAATAAGCTGTTATTTTGGTTCAGACACAATGTGAATCCTCAGCACTTAGATAATCTTAAAGTTAGGTTGGGAGGAGTCCATACTACAAGTGACTTAATACTGAATAATAAAAGCATTTATATTAACAATTAGAAGGCAGTAGGTCTTAAACACTTAGCTAAATTATCTGGTTCCTTTTCTGAATTAGAACTGGTTGACTGTGCATAAGGAAAAAGATCATTTGAATTAGGAATGTATTAAGTAGTAGAATAAGGTAGGGGGTATCTTTTAATAACCTGCTCTGTCTCTTAGGAATGCCTGTTACGCTGGAGAACCTTGTGGTTGCTGGTTTTAATTGTTGTATGCGGGGCAGGATCTCGTATGGAGGAAGCAGTTTCACATCCTTCCTCCCCTCTCCCACACTTGGTTCCAGCCATGCATTCCTGTCTTGTCCTGTAGGCTGCTGTGTATCTGAGCTAACTGGCTAGCTGGCCCAAAGGAAGCTGTTCAGTTTCTGGGGATGGATAGGTCCCATTCGTTTTCTGATAGGTCAACAAATTGAATCACATTGGCAGGTATGGTCAAGGCTGAGACTGAAGGAAGTAGGGGTAGCAGGACTATGCCTTTCTTCTGCAGCAGCAAGCAGCTAGAATTGGCTAATGATTGTATCCCAGCATCAGAGCATGAAATGGGATCCTTGTAGTGGAATTGTATGCTTTATAAAAATACATATTTCAATTCTCGTGTGTGTCAATGCTGTATATTCTGTCTCGTTCTGGGTACTATGACATGGTGGTGAAGTCAGAGCAAATGTGTATATATATGTGTGTGTGTATATATATATATTTTTAAAATATTGGATTCTGTTTAAATTTGAGAAATTTATACTGATATGCCCAAGCAAATCGTCCTACCATCTTTCCCTACTCTTAGGGTATTTACACGGAAGATGAAAAGTGAGTTTTTTATGGGTGAGGCTTTTCATCATTTGCTTAACCAGGAATATGTTGATGCACCTACAGCTATGCAGGAAGATACTGTGAACACTTGCCCATACCTACTAAAGTGCTTCAGTATGGATCGTATAAAACGTGCGTAGTTCTACTGAAGTAATTAGACCATTACCACTAAAACAGGTGCCAAAATACTGGGTTGAGTTGGGTTCGAAAAACTCAACACCTTGCAACATCAAATATAGTCAGACACTTTCTGCTGTTTCACTGTGTATCTTCACTTCTGCAAGAAGATACATATAAGCAAAATCTACTGTTTTTAGATACGCGGGTGAAATCCAGAGCACTGTTTTTATCATGGTATTGGAGAAAACAAAAATGTTAATACCTTATTTACCCTCAGAATCTTTCAGAAAGTTGGTGTAGATTCATTAGTCACTCAGCCATCAAACACTAGCGTTTCAGCATAATTTGCATAACTGAAGTTTGGCCTTAAAGAGGCAACCTTTTCTTTCTATTGCATGAGAGAAAAGAATGAATTTTTATAGCTTTTCAAAGCGAGCTGCTTTTAAGTCGCACAAGTTCCATGCCCGTTGTAATTTTTACAATGCCTTTGAGATGGATCAGCTAGTGGGTCTTAGTCATAGCCTATCATTTGAGAAGTGCATACGTATTTTTTTTCTTACTTATCTAAAAGCTATGCTGCTCACGTGTATTAAAGCTGAAAATAGCTTAATCCTCTGAAGACAATGCCTTCCTTTTTTAAATTTTCAGGATAAGAGATTCCCTGCCACTGAAGGGTATTGCTCACATGACAGATACTTCAAGCACAGCAAATAATTGGCATTGCAGGGAAAAAAGTACTTTGGTTTTATAATTGAGGAGCTAATTTAAAATAGTTTTATCTTACTGATATAATGTGCTAAGGAAGATGCATGATACTTGACTAAGTAAACAGTACACAGAGCAGTTATAAGGTCAAAGAGTTTGAAGGGGCATGTACTGCGCTGAATGCCTAATATACAGAGTACACACCTTTGCCTTAAGCTTCTCCAAAGCTCCATCGATCAGCCAACTGGATTGGTAAAGCAGCTGAATTTTTTTAAAACCTTGGCCAGAGTCACCAGTGATGATTTTGCACTACTAACAGGCTTAGGGGAAATATATTGCTGCTCAATTTTCACTGTTGTTGAAGTGGAAAATGGCCACAGTGCACAGGATGATCTTAGGAGGTGTATAGAGTCTCTAAAAAAAATTCCTCCCTTTTTTTACTTCCACCCAGAATAATAGGCTGTTTCACTGGACTTCCCCAGAGTCTAATTTCCTCCTTTTCATTAGGAGGATTGTTGTTAAGTATAAAACCAAAGAGATTATGCAACAGTTCAGAAAGTATGGGCACAGATTTACTGTCTTCCAAATGTGTAAGCCCACACATATAGAACTTTTTAAGTGAATGTTAAAAGTGGCATGTGAATAGCGTTCTGCCTCTTAAAATGTATTTAAAATAAATGAGCGTTTGATGACATAAGGAAGAGGAACTTGGCAGTGGATTTTTTTGTTTTTTTTTTTTTTAATTTCAGAGCTTGGTATAGTTCAGAGAAATGCCTCAGAGTAAGGCGGCTGGTGCCAGTCCACTGCCCAAACTAAATATCTTTGTATGTACTAGGTTGAAGGTTAGTCAAAGGATTGATTTACCAGTGTTTCATTTCCAGAGGGCAAGGAGGCAATGAATTCCTTTACAATTATTAATGGATTGATTAGCTTTAGTGAAACAGAACTTACAATAATGTGATTTATTTTAGAGGACTTCTGGAATACCGCGGCTTCTGTATTGTCCTTCAAGTGAGTTCTTTAAATGCCAGCAGTAGAATACCACAGGACCCTGAAGAAAAAAATCAAGAAGAGAGATGTAGACACAGATAAAGGTATTTCTTGAGTAATGATATATTTTGTTTTGTTTTTAAAAAAATAGCCAAGGATTAGTTTGTAGTGAATAAGTTTTTTAAAGGACAGATACTGTTTTTGTTTTTCTTGCTGGTGTAGCCAAAATGGTTGCCTCTTACACAGTTGTACACATTTACTTATAATAGTTACAGTATAACTGTAGTAATGGAAGAAGAAGTCTTACAAAAGCGTAGTAAAGGTCCCAAATTTCTATTGTAATTCAAATCTCAGTTTTAAAACAGAAAGGTTGACTCTACCGTGAAGATGGCTTAAGATGTTTTTGAACACAAGGAAGAACAGTTTTGAGTCAAATGGGGCAGATGTTATTCTTGGGCAGGACTTGAAGCCATGGGTGACTGAAGTTAAAACCAGCCCAACCAAATTTCCTTCAGGCCCAGTCACAGCAAAATTATGTATGCAGGTACAAGAAGATACAAACAAGGTTGTTTTTAATAGTAAAAAATTTTGAAAAAAAAGCAAGGATACAGAAAAAAATTAATTTCTCTGGTGACGGGCATGGAGGATGTAGCATTACATTCTGGTCAAAGAGAGGTCATTCTGGAAATTGCTTTAAAGTCTAAGAAATGTTTTATTGGTGTAGTAGCTTCAGTTTAAAATGGAGCACTTAAGTCAATTGTGTATGTAAGAGAATAGTCCTATGACTTCATGTGAAACTTGACAAATTCCTTCTTCCAATATTGTACAGGTCTCATAACAATGACTAGTTAGTAATACTTTACCAAGAAAGCTGATACCTTAGAGGGTTTTTTGTCTTATTTTATGTTTATTATATACTTATGTTCTTAAGTTTGTAAGTTTTCCATATTGTCTGTTACGCATTTAGAGTTAGTGAATGAGACTGTACAGTGTTTAATATTTTGAGTCTGTCACTGATCTGTATCTTTGTCTCCAGACTACTTTCAGTCCACCTTCAATCAGTGTTACAGATCTCAAGACTGAAGGCTGTTCCCACCACTGATGTTAACATCACAGAATCAGGATATCTAAGAGTCTTTCAACCAGCTGCCGAAAGCAAGGAGAGTCAATAGTGTCTTTAGATTATGACAAACAAAATGTTTATATGGAAAAATTAAAAATGTTCATTGTAATGTACAAGAATTCTCAACTAGGGAGAAATGTAAAGTGAAAGATGTGCAGACAAAATCCTTTGGGCACACCAATTTCCCCAGCTGTCCTGTACAATCTACACAGAATATTCCAGGATCCAAAACTTTTCCCACCTATTAATAAAAGCAAAGCGGAAAAAGATGCAAATTTCTGCAAAATAGGTCATGCATGTCTTCCCTTTCAAAGAGTGCATTCTTTTAACTGGCCTTTACATCAATTTTCTAAAATACCAGTTAGTGTCCATTTAGCAAATATTTAACTGTAAGTGTCATGTACAGCATTTTTATGAGTATAATGTTACTAACACAGTATAAATCTTAAGTTGATTTGTGTGGTTTATTGGCCATCTGTATCATATCCACCCTTCTTTGCTTCCTCACTTTTTTAGCTGGCTCCAGTCTTTCCAGGTTTTTCTTTTAAGGCAGTCTCCTAATACCAGCTGAAGGTTAGGTTTCCTCAGGAGTCTAGGAAGAACTAGGTGGTGGTCTACCTAAAAGCCTTGTTCTAGGAGCATATTTAATGCAGTGTTTTGATCAGGTCCCATTTAAAAAGCATCTGTGACTACTTTAAATAAAGTGCTGATGCCTGTGTTTTATGTACTAGCTTGAGGATCAGAGCACCTGAGACGATGAGCACTTTGAGCCAGTGTGTTCTCAGCTTGGAGGGGTTTTAAACTTGTATCTTCTGTCTCTGAGCTGCCAATTCATAGATGAATAGGCTGAAATAGATGAATCTACTTAAAAGTGGAAGCCACTGTGGGTTGTATATGTATATAGACTTTGCTTTGATATCATTTGTGCATGATTTGTTTTCAATCCATTCACTATTAATGCAAAATGCCCTGCTTTATTTTTCTTTCCAATGTTTAAGTGCCTTAAGAGAAGATATAATTGCCTTTTAAGAGATTAACTGAGGTATTTGCAAAGTGAACAAAGGTGTATCTTTGCAGTCATGAACTCTTGAGGGGCCAAAGGTATAAGCACCGCCTCTTGTTAGCATTTCCTAATAGTCTCACACTACTTAGTTCTGCTAGGATGCTTGCAATTCTGGACCCTCTTCTCAAGCTCTGCCCACTCTCCATGCACTCTCTAGAGAGCCTTAGTATCTAACTTGGCTTCAGAGTCCTTTCTGAGGAAAAAGTGCCTAACTTGCAGCTTAGGCAGCTACAGCCATTGAAAGTCTAAGAGCACTCACTTATACTTGGATGAGGATGGCCTATATATACTGTGCCTCTCTATAACAACGATTTGCAATTAGAATCCAACTGAAATGAGGTTTCATGACTTCTTTTTTCCTCTCTGAAGTTATATGGAATAATAAGCAGAATAAATGTATCTAGAAACATTTTCAAGTGGGATAAAGTAAGTAAAGGCTTCAGCTCGTTTTGCTCAGGTATATTGCAAATACATAGATAAATATAAAAAATACTTACTTATGAATGCCTGCCCCAATCCAGAAAAGATGGACAACGAGGTGATAAATGATAGAACTGTTCTGTCCATACATCTGAAGCCATTCAGAGCACTTTGGTCTTTGAAAAAGATGCAGGGTTTGTTTATTTCTGGGTTGGTTGGTTGTTTTTTTTTTTTTCCTAAAATAAATAGAACTGTGCAAGACTTGAATAAAATTGTGTTGAATAAGATAATGTGTCATTAACAACTAACTTTAAACTGAGCCCTTAAGTGTTTAGCAGCAGCATTAGTGCAAAAACTGAGCATTGCTGACTGGTACAGAATCTGATAGATCTGAGTCAGTAATTTGTAGCCAATGTTCTATATAAAGGAAGCTCAGAATACAGGCAGTTACACTTTTTTCCAGGCTTAGAGAGTTTAGTCATCTTACTGAAGTGTCTGGCTAGTGCCTCTGGGAATGTGCAGAGGAAGAGCAGCACTGTTCCTTCAGCTGCAAGTGTTGCTCAGCTTGTCTTACCCAGCTTGTACCTGAGGCGGTTTCTATAACCAGATCTGGACGGAAAAGAATGGCAACAGTTCACAGATTCTGGGGGGATGAAGAAAACCACCAACTGGCGATTCCTTAGTAAGTCAAAAACTTCATGTAGGTAATTGTGTACATACCAATTCAAAGTATTGATTGTGCTAAGTGTCGGTTAAGGGATGCGTTACAAGGGGCTGCCCCTCCAGCAGCTCTGGCGCCGGGGCTACCCCCTACCTGGCTGCTGGAGCCCAGCCTGGGCTGTCCTGAGGTCTGGAGGTCTCTGTCCCAGGCTGATGGACGCAGCTGCTGCTTTTCAACCAGCAGCAAGGCTGAGCATGCGTCCCAGAGACACACACACAGAGGACACTGACACAGCTGGCTACAGCCACCACCATCAGGAGGCACTGCTTTCAACAGCACCCACATACAGTACCACCAGGACTCATGGAACCACAGCCAGCCCAAGTCTCCTCATCCTCTTCAGCTCCTCAGGATTGAAGCTCACTAGTGAAAGCACACCCACCCACTGCTCGCTCTATTCACCTGGACAGTCGCAGATCCCTGGAGCATCAACATGGCTTCTCTGCCCACTACCCCTGCCCAGATCCCAAGCCCTCTTACCCACTCCACACATCTCCTACCACCAGGTGGTCCAGTTTGATGGGTGCTAGCAGACACACACACACTCATTGCACAGGCACCCTACACTTGTGGGTCCTCTAAAATACCATGTGGTGAGTTGACGCTGGCTGGAGGCCAGGTGCCCACCAAAGCCACTCTATCACTGCCCTCCTCAGCTGGACAGGGGAGAGAAAATATAATGAAAGGCTCGTGGGTTGAGATAAGGACAGGGAGAGATCGCTCAGCAATTACTGTCATGGGCAAAACAGACTCAACGGGAAAATTAATTCAATTTATTACCAATCAAAATCAGAGTAGTGTGATGAGAAAACAAAAACTAAATACTAAAACACATTCCCCTCATCCCTCCCTTCTTCCTGGGCTCAACTTTGCTCCCAAATTCTCTACCACCTCCTCTCCAAGCAGCACAGGGGGATGGGGAATGGGGAATGGGTGTTGTGGTCAGTTCATCACACGTTGTCTCTGCTGCTCCTTCCTCCTCAGGGGCAGGACTCCTCACACTCCTCCCCTGCTCCAGCGTTAGGTGCCTTCCGCAGGAAACAATCCTCCACGAACTTCTCCAACATGAGTCCTTCCCACAGGCTTCAGCAACTGCTCCAGCCTGGGTCCCCCCACGGGTGCTGTCCTTCAGAAACAGGCTGCTCCAGCATGGGTCCCCCACGAGGTCACAAGTCCTCGCAGCAAACCTCCTCCAGCATGGGCTTCTCTCTCCACAGGGCCACAGGCCCTGCCAGGAGCCAGAGGTGCCACCACTCACTCATGTCTGTCCCCTCCAGAAGCTGTTGTTTGGGACACACATCGTTCCCACCCCGCTGGCTGTGGCGAAGACCTCCACCTGCTCCAGCTGCTGATGCCACCAGCCAGCGTTGTCTGCATACGGGCTTATTCCCGTTCCTGGCAGTGAGTGCAGTCCTGTCTGCCCCTCCAACTGCTGTCACCTTGTCCTCATGGTGCTCCCACACATGGGGTAGAGTGAGATGATGGAGAGATGGTTAAGAAAGGATTCAATAAGATAGGACAGACTGGGCTTATCAAGCTCTGAGCTTGGTCACATGCGTACTGACTGGACACTGTTTAGATGCAACTGGCTCCTTTCTGTCTATTCCCTCTTTGTTCCTCCCTGATCCCCTTCCCTTGCACATTCTTTACTGAGTTTTGTGTAGTCCAACAGGCTCCTCTCAAATGTCCAAAATCCTCATGTTCCTCTTGTTTTCCCCTTCTTACCAGCTACTAAGTCCAGGTTTGCCCTCTCCAAAGCTATGTCTATCTATCAAGCAGATGCTCTCACCTTTGGCATACCCTTGCATTATCCTTTCCTCAAAAAGGGAAGATTCAGAAAAAAATGTAAAGGAAAAGCATAAACTAAATACAGTTTTGATATTAAAACAAAAAGAAGCAGAGCATGTAGGAGGGAAGAAATGAAAACTTAAACTAATTTGACACAGGAAAAAAACCATGCTGGTATGTTTTCACAGAGTGTATTAGTGACTATAATACTGCTGATACCAGCCCCGAGGAGCAGCAATGAGTCTGTTGAGGTCAGTGCAGTCCACTGAGAGCACCCAGCAGACAAGTGAAGTGTGTTAATGTCGGTATTTGTATTGGAGGGAGAAGGGTGAGGGCAGGGACAATCTTCCAGCAATGCTTCATCTTTCCTGCCTTTTTCCTGGCACTGTGGGTGGTGAGAGGTGAAGAAGATACAAGGAGGAATTCTTGATTACTCACAGGAGAAAGTGGCTTGCTTTGGCAGCGAAGCAGTATCACTGGACACAATACTATGGCTAGTAGTTCTACCTGGAAGTAAATCACTTCTTAACTAGGCATTGCTGCCTAGATACAGTATACATGTTTTTAATAGTAGTTGCGTACACAGGGACACACTAGGTGTCTGGTGCACCTGACCTGCCTCTGCTTAAGGCCATATTTTGAAAGTTACATTTTCCAAAGTGGCCCAAATGCAGGATAATTGCAAAAACCGTAATCTCATCGACATTAGGTCTAGCTGTAGGCGCCTGCTTATAGTACAGCATCATCCAGGTAAAACAGCAGCCTTCTTGCACCCCACTGAGCATTTAATTTGCTGCTTGTACTGCAGACTTGTGCGTGAATGACATTTCCAGCCTCTACCTGCAGTTCTGGCTATGTTTTGACTGCTTCTACAGGTTGTAGGCAATGCTCCTGAAGTGCTACCTTACTGTAACGTTTGCCATCATTGCTGAATACTTGTCACTCTTGTAGGAAAGGGACGGGGTGGGGGAAGAGGGTGAGCATCCCCTTGGATCATGTAGATGAAATAAGGATCAATTGTTTTTGGACGATGAAGCTGGATACAGGAGCACTTGGGCAGCTCTTGTTTCACCAGCCTCTCTTGTGGCTCTCTGGGATTTATGTGCTCTGCTGGTACCCTCCGCTGAGTACCTGCCTTGGCTGCACAGGCTCACTCTGGACAGGAGATGTAGGCACGCTCCTGGAAAAGTGCAGCTCCCAAGTAGTTCTGAATCATTGTGTATATTTTGTTGTGATGACAGTAGCACCCCACATGGCTCCGCTCCAGAGCTTGCCCAACATGACAAGAAGCTGTTAAGTTATAAACACTCAGCTGTCCTGTGGTCGATCTTAGTGGCCCTGAGGCAAGATGTCTGTTGCCTGGTGCAGGCAGTACGACTGCACACTAAGTTAAAAGAGGAGTCATGGGACTGTGCTGGCCATGGCCCTTCATCTCAAGACAGCTGGAATAACAATAGTAAGATGTGTGTGCCTATGTTGGTGAGACATGAAAGAATGTAGTGCTCTACCACAGGATACTCTTGCAAAATGTAGTGTGAATGTGGCTATTGTGCTCCAAAGAAGGCTGGGACTTCTCCAGCATGGATGTGAGAGGGACGTACCTTCCAGCCTAGGCATTGACATATTAATGTCAACAAAGTCAGTAAATATGTAGCCAAGGTAGAAATCTGCCTGGAGTTCTGAGCCTAAACTTGTACACAAGTCACAAAATCCATGTCTGGCTGCTTACGTATGTCTGGTGATACACCTGTCCTAACTTTTCTTTCCATGTAATGCTCCTTGAACACACTTGAGCAACAGTGGAGTTGTGTTAGTGGTCTCTCTTGAAGTGGGACAAGTGTGTAGCCAAGCATGCAAAATTTGTGAAGCCAGAGAGCAATTAAGGAGAAGGAACCTGGTCTGATGGTCCAGCGATCAAGCTTGACCCAACAGGAAATGGAAAGTGGGAAATACCGGATTTTGTTTTGTACTGTAATGTCTACCTCTGCATTTTATTAAAAAACCTGAGCAGCAAGGTTACCATCCTGAAAAGTGCAAAATTTGGAGTCAAACCTTCTTGGACTGAGAAATGTTTAGGTTTTAGCTTTTCTATATCCTTGACCAGTGCTCTAATAAAGCTTTAGGGCACAAAGTGTCTATACTACTAAGTGCAAAAGGAGGCACTTCCTATTAAGGGTTTTTTTCAGAGTCTTTATTGTTAAGATGGAGGGAATGCTGGTAGAAGCAGGATAGTATATAATTTGCTATCATCTGTAAAAACATCAAACACAAGATAAATGTTGATTAAAATATAGGTAAAGTGTAGCTAGGAACAAGGAATGGAAGAAATCTGTTATCAAGAAATTATTTTCAAGAATTATAGTCCCATTAAATTTCACATGCATAGATACTTCTACATAAATTATAGTTTTCAAAGAACATGGCATGGGTCTATTATACTGCCCAGGTTTTAGTGGGAATGTTAGCCTAATGGGGGTTCTGTAACCTAAAATAGTAAAAACAATGGATGAACACCATAATTCCAGGATACAAACTATGTAGGCACGGTGAAGTAGATTGTGCTAGTTTAGACATGATTTTAAAAAAGCTTACTGCCAAATAAAGTAAATAACAATAAGGTTGTTTCCTGCTGAACTTAATAACAGGTATTACAGAAACTGTCTGGACTGAAACTCTGTTCCTGCATAGAAGTAGTATACTGTTAGGGCAGTGCTGCTAACCACTTTGTTTGGAAGGTGACAGAGGTGTGCTAAGAAACACCAGAAACAGTAAGAGAGAAGAAAACTTAATAAGTGAGCGACATCAGTCATTTCTATGGAAACCGGAGGAGTGTTACCTCAGGGCTCGATGCAGAAACTAAATTTGTAAACACTACAAATGACTGTTGCTTGGAGCAAGTAATCACAGACCCCATAGGAAGAGAAAGAACTCTTGGTCCCTTTCTTTCCAAGCAGCCACTCAAAAAGCTGCTCTTCAATAGTGGCACAAGTTCAACATCCAAAAAAAATGTGCTATGCTAATGTATAAGTAAAAAAGGAACTATATAAAATGAATAAGTCTCCAAAAGGAAATTAAAAGGAGCAGTTGAAAGAGTAGAAGCTTTCCAGGCAGAAGTAGCTTCTTTGAAAGTAATGTAGGGAAAACTCAGAACAGTACATATATAAGATATCCCCCAAAATGCCACCTGTAAGAAAGCATCTTTTTGCAGCTCCCAGTGCAATATTTTTAAGAAAGGTCAATACCATCTTTTTTTAACCAAAGATGAGAAGGAAGCCTCCTAAAAAGTCTATGGAGCTGACTAGTAATGGAGATATGAAAGGACACCTTTTGCTCAAGGAATCCAATGACATGGTAAAAAAATGAAGTGCTTGCTTGCTTGCAGTGGACTTCATTACATGGGAACCTACTGAAGGGAGAGTCGGAGGAATTGTCTCAGATCTAAGTTTAAAACAAATAATCCAAAAGAATAAGATTGATATCTGAAACAGTAATTAAACAGTATTCTACAGGGTCCCATAAATTGCAATTGAAATTGAAGTTGCAAAACTACTAGCCGTGGTGTGTGCTGAACTGGCTTGCTTGCAGTAGACATACTGGTAAATGATACACTAATGAGAGGCGAAATGGCTTTTTGGTAGAGGGACATCATGCTTCTGATGATTCAGTCAACATCACTATGCTATTGTGTAAAAGATCCTTGATCTGCTTACTCCTGAATATTTTGTGCGGGACCCCCATCTTACAAAAGGATGTAGTAAAAATGAAGAGGTATATTCTTAATCTTAGGAAAAAAATGCTAGAAATCAATAAAACTGTGACTATTTTGGCAAAGGTCAGACGAGAATGGATGTTATCTATTTTTTCTAAAGCAAGAACAAGGGGGGAACCCAAGTGAACTATTTGGAAGCAGTTTTAAAATCAAAACACAGCAAATAAACATAGATTAATTGTGTAACTTATTGCCACAAGAGGTGTTGAAAATCAAAAGGGTAAATAGATGCAAAGAGCTGTTGTACAAATTCATGTAAAAAAGGTCCAGAAACAGCTATTAAAAATGGTGATGTGCACATGGCTTTTTGATCAGGAAATCCCTAAGATCCAGGTCATTGGAAATTGGCAGCAATATAAAAATTAAAATAATCCACAGAAGTAGCATGTTTAACTTCTTTCTTATTTTTCCTAAGCATCTGCTACTGATCCTGTTCGGCAGAGGAGAGTGGACTGGGCATATCTTTGATCTGGTGTATTTTTATGTATAAATGACAAAATTTAATTGTTACTTTTAAACCAAAATCATTAAATAACAATTTGTTCAGTACTGTGATTGATACTGCTCTTTATCTTCCAAAAAAAAAAAAAAAGTCTTACTGGAAAATTGACTGATTGGACTCAGATGAAAGTACCTGAAGTATAGTGGACATATTGGCAAAGTAGACATTGTCTTTTATTTTTTATTAAAAAATATTGGTAAAGCCTGGTCCTAGCAGATGGTGTTAATGGTGTATTCCCTACTTTAACTGATGTAAAAGGTTTTGCAAGAGCACTGAGGACTTGGGTACTGGCACTGTTCTACCGAAAGATACCTCTCAGTTGTGAGCAAGCCCTCTCTATGGAAGAATAACTCCTTATTCCACCTGTGGGCATAATACACCACATATAGCCTCCATACGAACCGGAGAGTGTGTTTCTTGGAATACTTGTTCCTTGCGATGGGTAGTAGGACTATGCAAGGCAGCACCCAGGAAGGCATTCCTGGGCATTTTGTTACGCTACCAGGCGTTGAGGTGGTGTGACTCACTCGTACCCTGCTTTCAGAGCTGGTGGTGTTGAGCCGCTTTGGCAAAGCGTGCACACTTCCCGAGTGCGTTCAAAACCCCCAAACTGGAGATATAAGCTGTAGAACAAGAGGATTCTGTTGATACAATTAAATAATAAATAAAATAAGCCTAAGGCACAGGTTTCTAGGGTAAAAGAATCTGTTTTTCCTGCTGATGAAAAGCGAGAAGCCAGTCTTCCAAGACTACCCACCTCAGCAAAACTCTTTTTCTTTTTATTCAATGCATTAGAAAACCAGGAAAATAAGTAGACATAGGAATGCATTTGGATTCCAGTGAACCTGCCTGGTACATCACTCTAGCAATAAAATTCCCATTTATACATAGAATTTACAAAAAAGAAATTTGCTAAAACCGATCTCAAGCTGACATGCTGAAATCCAGAAGTAAAAGACTTTTACTGTGATTGTTAGAAATTCACGTTTCCCATTTTTTGCTATGGAACATAAGAAATGGGTTGAACATGCTTAATATTTCCCACAACTAGCAATTTTCTGTCTTTGGAAAGTTTTAGAGGGAGGAGCTCAGAGGTGCTGTGGGAGGGACTAAATTTCATATTAAAGTTTTGGCATGAGAGGGAGAATTGTCAGAGTAGAAGGTTTCTTCTGAGGTTTTGCCTTTTTTTTTTTTCAATTTAGGATGATAAGTATTCATGTTCAGATTCTTCTAATAATTCTTTTTTGGAATTCTGATTGTCAGATTATTCCCAGGATTGAAGAATGTGGACTTTCATGTTCTCAGGTAATTCCTTACTTGTTCCTATTTGCTATCTATTAATATAGTAGTTGGGTGCTGCCAAAATAATTGTAAGAAAAGCAAGAAAGCAAAAATAGAACAATATTTCAGCTGTCCTGAACAATCACTTTTTACTCCTGTCATTCTGATTTAAGTATCCAAAGCAGCAAAGATGACTGTTAGGAAGAGAGTAAGAAAATGCATTTTACACTATTTCCAACTGATGCTTTTATTACCTTTTTAAATCTGTCTTTTGTATTTGAGAAAAATGATTACTCTGGAGAGTCAGTTGTTACAACAGCAGCAGTGCCAAAGAGATGAGGAGGGAGGAACGGGAGGTTTCAGAAATTGCTAATTATGTTAGGAATATACAAAACACTGTCTTTCCTGTGAAGAAATGAATTAAGCCTGAGAAAGAGTAAAATCCGTTTTTCATTTTGTGGGATGAATGTAACTGCAGTATTAAATGTAATGACTTATGCATGTGCCTAAGTGTGGGATGTGAGCCGTACCGTCTCTTTAATAGCTTTGAATGTTGAATGTTTCTAAATATCCCCACAAAGGGGCACTGTGGAGATAGTCCGCTTCTGTTGGAGTTCTGAAACTGTAAGAATACGGTAAATTGAAAGAGAAATAAAAAAGGGATAAAATAATAGGGAATCTGACTTTCAGTCTTAGTAGAGGATGGTAACTACGTACTTGCTACAGAGAAGTGGAGCTGATGGCATGAAAGAATATCGCTGTCTGTACAGACTTTTGCTTGAAGATGTCAGTGTTTAGGACAGGCAATGAGACATACTGAAGATTGTCTAAATGTGGTGGTACTGGATATTAAGTTAGTACATGTTACAGCAATTTATTCTATATTTTATATGTTTATCCTAGGAAATATCAGGAATAAAGATGCTTATAAACTACTAGATTGAGAGGAAAAAAACCCCCTTTATATTTAAAGTTGTTTTATGTTCCCGCTTTCAAATTCTATAGTCGCTACCCACTTAGATAATGTTTTCGCAATAATAAAGTATAGTCATAAGAGATTAATCTCTAGATGTATGGGAGCACTTTTCAAGAATGTTTATGTAGTTATGTTTATGAATACAAAACCACATGCATTTTAAATAATTTATGTTCCTCGGTCTGCTGCAATGAGGGTTCAAAATAGAAGTGATTTACCACTCTAATGTATTCCTCCAAAGACCGTATGACTATCAGACTCGGCATGTAAAAAACAATAGCAACCTTTTTCGGTGGGATTCAGTCTAGGGGACAGGATTTACCTCCGGGGACCTGAAAGGGCACCTTTCTCTGTCATATCTTAGGTATGTGTGTTAGGAAGACTGATTCACTAGATGCCTAAGATATAGACACAACCCTGAGGTTTGGTAGGCTGGTTTCCTTTCTTTGCCTTCAAGAGTTTTTCTTACAACTTTTCCAATACTGAGGGTTGGACAACGGAGAAAGGTTGTATTTTTCTTAATTTACAGGGGAAATACATTGTTTCCAGTATAATGGAATCAATCAATCATTTGTGATGTTAAAGATAGGATTCAGTTCATGTTCTCTATGTAATGTTTCTGCTAGTTGTATTCAGTAGAATCTTGAATGCATTAATAACTTTTTAAGACAAAATGTTTTCTCACTGGGAACAATAATGATCTCAACAGGACAAATTACTGCCAGCGTAGCATTTTCAATCTAGTGCAGAACATTTTAGCTACATGAAGTTTAGAGTCTCATGACTAGCTTGTTAGAGAAAACTCCTTCCTTTTCCTTTGGAAGTAACTTCAATTTCCCTACAAAACCGACCACAATTTGTTGCCTCATTCCCATTCCTACCTGAGTTACTTCAAAAGGGAGCAGTTTATCTTCTCCATAATTTATAACTCAATGGTCTTTATAGGGACACTAACCAGGGGTTACAATTTGTCCGTTTCTATGTACAATATATGTGTGCTGCCTTCTGCTACAGCACATCAGGTCACAAGGTAGAGAATCGATGCCTTTTTTTCTAGCAATTTGCTTAATGTGATAATGAGATACTGTCATTTTAAAACTATCACAAGTTTTCTGTAGCTGCTATCACACAAGTGAGTATTATAGGAAATTGATTTTTCCTTCATGAAGTTTTCCCATAAGTTTGCATAGCAGATTTCTCTTCTGCAGAGTCAACCCTGAGGTTGTGTGGTTCTTCATAAAGCAGTAGGGGAATGAAAAGCAATTAATTTGCATTTTTCTACATTTTTCCAACTGTGGGTATTGTCAGAAAGTTTTGAGTAGGTTTAATAAGTGAAACTTCAGTTTGACCAGCAGAATAGATTTTAAGGCAGCTATGTCCCTTGAATATTTGTAAGCAGTTTTGACCTCCTTGGGTACTCCTTATCAGAGTAAAGCATTGGTTGCACTTAAGAGGGAAACAGCGACATAACTGTTTTCAGGTATGTTACCTAAAAACCCTTCACACTGAACTATTTAGATTTTGGATCTTATTACAACTTTATGAATAATTCTTAGTTTACCATGAGTATTCAGCAAGACATCCTTGCATTGGCTTGTATAAGGCGATATACAGGTTTCATTACTATACTGCAAACTGTACTTCTGTCTAGTACAGGAAAGGAAAAACCAAAAGAACATTGGATATTTATGCAAGTTGTACATGACAATATAAAATACACAATTGTGGGTTGAGTGATGGCAAAGGAACAACCAAGCTTTTATTATGTATTATGATTTATTTCTCCTTCCTTATTTTAATGCCTTGGCTTTAGAGCTCATGTGATATTCTGGTATTCAAAGCTTAAATACAATGGGCTTGGTCTCCATGCCTCATCCAATAGCAAACACAATTATCAACCAAGTTTCCCTCTAAAGGCATAGGGGAATCCCAGCCTGCAATTGAAATTGGGTTTGTGCCCTATTCATTTTACAATCCACATTGTGTGCAGGTTGTACACAAAGAAAGAGGCTTAAGCTAAATTTGACTCAACAGCTGGTAAAGATCAAGAGCACTACATTAAAAAAAAACCTCTCCAGAAAAGTATGAAATAATATTTGTATTGTCTGCCATTAAATGTAGTAACATTTCCAAAGTCCATGGATAAAGAAAGAAACCCGAAACTGAATCTGGGATTTCCCTGCAATTATAAAGGTTATTGGCAGCAAATTCTTGATATAGCTGCTGCCTGTTCATGCTATTCATAGACAAAGTATGTGGTGTTTCTTTACTGGATATTTATGCCATGGATCAGACCGTTCTGGCTGAATACTACACACTGCAAAAGCAGTGATATAATACAGCCCTTAGGCCAGTAACTCAGCTGACATAAATTGGCATTCTTTGTTCATCATTAAGGTGAGCAATTCATATTTTAAAAGTGATCCCAAGCCTCTAAAAAATGGACATGATAATCTAGGTGACATAATCCAGTTTTCTCTAAAATCTGTTTGAAAAACTAGACATGGAAAATGTCTAAAGAGACTGATCAGAGACCTGGCTTCCTCAGAATGAGAGAGACAGTGTGATGTTCCAACATAGGAAGATGATTCACCACAAACTTTTTTGTGTATGCAACGATATACCTGATGACTGGAGGGGATGCACAAATATATAAAACATATCCTCTGCTGATATTTGCTGAGATGCAGTACAGTCCGTGAGAGCATGCCCTAGATAGAAAGGCTGGGTTTTGCATCCCTGCCTGCCATAGACTCACTTGTGTGGCCCTCTTCAAGTAATTTCCTTTCTCCAGTTTTCACAAGTACGAAATAGTGCTGACCTTCCTGTGTGATGTGTCTTAATTACATGTTTTAATTAAGCGCTTTGAATACTATAATTAAGTGTTAAGTACTCATTAGTCAAAGCAGCCATACTTAAGGGGCTCAGTGATGTTGAGTCACTGTATTAGAGTGATATTAACCCATTTGCTTAGATATCTCCGCTTGCCTTCTCTGCTGGTAGTCAGGAGAGCTGCAGTTTAGCAAGTTTAGGTGACTTACCTCTTGGACTGTGTTTTATATTTGCTCTTTTAGGGTCAAAAATAGCTTGGCAATGACATAAGGCACCTAGCTTCCAGGCTTCCTGCTGTGTCTTATGCCACTGGTTGGGTGCCATCCCATTTCCTCACCCCGAGAAGAAAACCGCCAGTGACAGGTACAAGCAGGGACTTAACAAAACTCTCCAGTGTTCCTTATTACTAGAACATTTACCACCACTTCTTTCAGGACAGGTGGAAATGGAGAAAGCTCTGCAATTCAGAACTTGCAAAAAATGCAGTGACAGCTCTTCTTTTTTTTTTCTTTCTCGCTTCTCCCTTCCTCAAGAACTCTGGAAGAAGTTTACAAGGTCTGGAAAGAGATAAAACACTGGAGTAGCAAGAGCAGAGGCACTAGACACAGTCATGAAAGTCTGGGACACAAAATTAACAGAACTGGACCTGACAGGGTGTGCTGAAACTGAAACAAAAGGCAGTGCTAGAAGCTTCACCACCATGAGACATCAACTTAAGTATGTACAATCAGTACCCATAGCAGAAGGTAGATATTAAAAAAAAAAAGGGGGATATATAAGCAAGCTCAGCAGGAGATGGGAGCAGCTGACCTTTATTACTGGCTGCAAATTTTAGCTCACAAATCTCTCTCAGCCTTGATCTTAGGGAGGGAAGATATCCTTCAGCTTCATTTGGACCCAAAGCTCAATGGTGAATATTGAGATTTGGGAATAGGTACCTTCCACAGCTGCAGAATATTGCTGTCTGACTGACTGCTTTGCAGTTGGAAAGCGACTTCTAATTTGATCAAGTCTCGGCAGGGCCATTTTTTTAGGAGAGGTAATAACTTTAGTGACACCATGTGTTGTGATCTAGCTGGAATTCTTGCAGTAAGGTCTAGGTTTATCTTAATTTGTACATTTGCTGGAGGTGACGATGCTGTACCTGTTACTTTGTCATGTTCATTTATATTGTCCCATTCTTCCTGTCTTGCCAGAATGCCTGTGCATGGGAGAGAACCAGGGATGGTCAAAAATGAGAAGGACCAAAAAGAGGTTTTAAAAGACTTTCTAAGGATAGCTTTGGATAACCTTCCTGGCTTTTTGTCTCAGCATTGAGAAGCTAGGCCTCACTCCCAGATAGGTGGGTAATTTGGACCTAAGAAAGAAGTTTCCTCCTACCCTTGACTGAAAATCTTTTAATTTCTGGGAGCCATGAATTCCCTTGCACCATGCTGTGTCTACTAGGCTGTTCAAACCAGGAACCCACATTTGAAGTTCTATGCATTGTGTTACCATCCCTAGGTTTTATATGTCAAGTCTGGCACAGATATTTTCGTGGTAGTTTTCATACTCTCAGGAAAATATTTTTCCTTCTAAAACTTTTTTTTCTGGTTTTGTTAACATTTATTGCTGCTTTTTGAAGACCAGGAAATTATTTGCCCTCTTAAAAACAACGAAAATATGCCCCAAGCAGTACTGTGTTGCTGAGGATGTTCCAGACCAATTCTGAAGTACTTGGCTAGGAATGATCACAGAACTGGTAAATTCATGTACACTCAGATGTGATATGGACGCATCACAACCCTGCCTTCACAACCGTAGGAATTCACTGGGCCAGAATTTTCTGAGGTTATGACTAAGCTGGAAAGTCACAGTAGCTAATGATGCTGAACACTGGAATAGATTGCCTGCGGAGCTTATAGAGATCTCCACACATGCTAAGCAAATATCTCTCAGATACGTCTCAGATAAAGATCATTCTTCCTAAGGCAGAAATGTAGAGTAGATGGCATCTTTAGTTCTCTTCTAACCCTAATATCTCTGCTTTCATGCGTCATTTTCTCTTTTGTGGGATCTAAAGATGTTTTTTCAGGTCATATTTAACTTAGTCTTTTGGAACAGTCAACAGAGCCAAAGACCTGTCTTGCTGTACTGCATATCCTGCTCTTTCAGCACATAAAATACGGGACTCACCGTGAAAACTGTATGAGCCATACCATCTCATTCAGGAAGTGTCTATGGAGAAATGAAGAGAGTTTTAGTTTTACTTTGCAAATTATCTGTGTCTCTCTTGCAAGAAACTGTTCAACTTAGCTGCTTTGAATATGTGTGGTAAATTTTAATCATTTCTGGAAAACTGATTGTCTTGGAGTTGCCTCTACTTGCCTGCATATTTTCAGAAATTATGAATCATATAAACAACACTGTACAGTACTAGATGTGCATTCATTGTCTTTTCTTGGAAAAACTTTGAGGAAATAGAATTTATTGCAGTTAATACATTTCACTGTCTCCAGATTTATTTTCCCTTTCATCCCTACATATGCAAACTTCCTTGATCTTTTTCCCACTTCGTCATGTCCTCAACCTGCTGCTCTTACTTCAATGATTGCAATGACAGATTCTTCCTTTTTCATGTTTTGATATCTTTGTATTATAATTTTTACCCATTTGTGGTTTGGTTTTTCTTTAAATTTATTTTTGCAATTCTCATTATAGTATCATGCTTCATGCTTAGTTTTGGTCAGTAGTATGTGTTCTTTTAATTTTTTCCCTCCTTTTCAATATAGTGTATTTATATATGATCGAATAATTTTTAGAGCATGGTCACATCTGTGTTACAGATGTGTTACAGTCTGCCTTTGTAGCTTATTTTCTCTTCCACTTAGGGGGAAAAAAAACACATACGCTTTTTAGGCAAATGTGTGGCATAGGTGGTTTTCAGTGAGTAAGGGCTATCATTAAAAATGAGACATAGTGTGAAGCAATGTATGAAGGTACTGAATGCTGATGGATTTATTAAGCTGAGGCCATGCCCAGGAATTATTGTTGCCTCTAGGGACAACAGCATGATCAGGAGAGTCAGGTGAAACAATGCTGGTGTTGTAAAGTTGGTGGAATCTTCCCTTTTTGGAAGCCCTTCTTTTGGACCTCTGCCTCCTTTAATTGGACTGTGCTAACTTTAGCAACTACAGTACATGGAAGATGCACAAGATAAAGCAAAACTATATGATTATTCCACAGTTTTTGGGTTTTTTCCTTTTTTTCAACCCCTACAGCCCCCTCAAAATGATGAAAAACAGTAGAAAGAGAAATAGACTATGTAATGACTTTTTGAGTAATTATTTTTTATTTTGTATTTTATATGATTTATTCTTCCTTAGAATTTCCAAATTTATTCTTAACTAGCTTCTTATCAGTTATCCCATAATGCAGCTGAAATGTACAGTATAGATATTTTCAGTAGGGCTTTTCTACATGGCAAATTCTGAATGTTTTTTACTTTTTCATGCATTCACACAGCTAGCTCTTTCAGGGTAAGGTGTTTGTTGGTCTTGATAGGAGAGGAAAGACGTGTATGCAGGGATTCTGGTATAAGATTTCTGATGTAGGATTAAGACTTCCAGATGCCATAATAATACAAATATGAATAGTTAGGAAATAAACCTCTCTCTCCCAAATTTTCAAGTATACAGCTGCAAAGAAAAGTTTTTCACCTACATGTACTGAGAAGATTTCCCTCATTTTGCTGTGGCTAGAGTGTTTCTGTAACTCAAGCAAGCAAAATTAGACCTAGCCAGGCATCTTTATCACTAAGTCTTTAATGGAAGCAGTTCCTTAACTGATACTGTGGCACCAGCAAGGAATGCAGTGGCCTCTCAGGATTGCCATCCGATACTAAACCACCGCTTCTAGCACGGCCTGAGGGATCATTTGTATGGCCTTACATCCTTACACAACAACATAACAAGGTAAAGGCTAGAATAAAACCAAAGTCAACATTTAAAAATATTTCTCAGCAGAAAGAGCTGTAATCAGGGGTAGTTCCAAGTTTATTTAGGTTTGAGATTTTTCTCTATTTAAAGCGAAGAGGGGACCTACAAAAACCAGAGACCTGTGCTGCTGTATTTCTCTCCATGGCTTTGAAGGGTGTCTCAGCCCTGACATGTGGCCTCCGAAGTCTTGAAACTGTTATAAGAAATTATTGCCAAGTGTGTTTCTTGTTCTAAATTTTAGTGTGGCTTTGTGATCCACACTGGCAGGGTTGGGATTAGCAAATTAATTTTTGTTTTTAGGCCCCGCTGCCCCCAACATTTCAGGATAGTATCTGTGTAACGTTCACCCATTCTATGACCCTGCTCCTCTCCTATGGTTGCAGGTTATTAAATACAGATTAAATGGAGATCACAAGGAAGCATTAGTGACTTGTCATGGCAGTATGAGAAACCTGCATGCTCAGCATGGTGCTGCCTCAAGTTAGCCAAGGGAAAAAGTTAAGCACCAGGTTAGTCTGAACTCCACTCTCTAGAGCCCAGGCATCTGAGTTACGAACCAGAGTTTGATCTTCGCTCTTCAGAGTTGCTGCTGAGAGCCACTCTTCCGAAGTTTCAGTTTCTGTTTTTTTCTTTTTCTGATGACTGCTTCAAATAAAATATAAGTGGCCTTTGAAGTAGGAAACATCTCCAATTTTAATGTTGAAAGCACTCAGTTTTAAAAATTACAATGCATCTTGCCTGTCCTTCTCTTAGACCTTCATTCTTTCACTTCCTCTCTATATAATATCACTGCTTTGACAGGAGGCCTGGGAAACCCTCTCATTTACAGGGCAGCGTGGCAAAATGGCAACTTACGGTTAGAACTGCTTCAGGTTAAAGAGGATGTTGAACCTGGCTGTCCCTTGAGGTAAGGACTTGAAAGCTAGAGTATAAAGGCTGGAACATGCCCATATTCTGCTTTCCTCTTCTACTATTTCCAGTTTGAAAGCAGCAGGCTTGAGCTTTGTTAGTCTCCTCCAGCCACCCGCTATGCTGGGGGACGTGAGTGTCCTACAAGTGAGTGTAGGCTATCCCGAAGAGCTTTGCATGAGCTAGATGTCATTCTAGCTTCGTTCTGGTCATGAGCTAAACACCAAACTACATTCAACCAGGGAGCTTTCAGATCAGAAAGGGAGGTGCCTAATAAGCTTGGGTGCTTTTAGTGTTAGGTGGCAATTAATAGGGTATTATGTATCATAGTGTTCTGCTGAGATTACCTCAGTTTGCTTAAATCGTGTTTCAGGTACCCAAATCCTCTTTTAGATTCGGCTGACTTAATATTATTTTGCAAATGACTGCAAACTTTGGCTTCATTTCACTACCAGTAGTGGTGCAAAATCCGCACAGAGAAATTGCCTTGCTTGGAAATGACGTGACCCTCTTCTCATGAAGTTTATATAGGTGTATTGGGTTTGGTAGCAGGGCGGCTTCTGTGAGAAGCTGCCAGAAGCTTCCCTGGTGTCTGACAGAGCCAACGCCAGCCGGCTACAAGATGGACCCACCGCTGGCCAAAGCTGAGTCCATCAGCGACGGTGGTATCTTCTCTGGGAGAACAGAGTTAAGAGGGGAAAAAAACTGGCAACAGCAATTGCAGCTGGAGAGAGGAGTGAGAACATGTGAAAACAGCTCTGCAGACCCCCAGGTCAGAGCAGCAGGAGGGGCAGGAGGGGCTCCAGGCGCCGGAGCAGAGGTTCCCCGGCAGCCCCTGGGGAAGCCCATGGTGAGGCCGGCTGTGCCCCTGCAGCCATGGAGCTCCACGGGGGAGCAGATCTCCACCCGCACCCGGGGAGGGCCCCACGCCGGAGCAGGGGGATGCCCGAAGGAGGCCGTGACCCCGTGGGAGGCCCACACTGGAGCCGGCTCCTGGCAGGGCCTGTGGCCCCGTGGGGAGAGAGAGGAGCCCCGGCTGGAGCAGGGTTGCTGGCAGGACTTGTGACCCCACAGTGGGGACCCAGGCTGGAGCAGCCTGTTCCTGAAGGACGGCACCCGTGGGGGGACCCAGGCTGGAGCAGGTTTGCTGGCAGGATGTGTGACCCTGTGGAGGACTGTTGTGGTTTAGGCCCAGCCGCTCACTCACTCCCCCATGGTGGGACAGGGAAGAGAATAGTAAGAGTAAAAGTGAGAAAACTCATGGTTTGAGATAAAGACAGTTTAATAGGTAAAGCAAAAGCCGCGCACACAAGTAAAGCAAAACAAGGAATCCATTCACCACTCCTCATGGGCAGGCAGGTGTTCAGCCATCTCCAGGGCAGCAGGGCTGCATCACACGTAATGGTTTCTTGGGAAGACAGATGCCATCACTCTGACCGTCCCTCTACCCTTTCCTTCTTCTTCGTCCCAGCTTTATATACTGGGCATGATGCCATATGGTATGGAATATCCCTCTGGCCAGCCTGGGTCAGCTGTCCTGGCTGTGTCCCCTCCCAGCTCCCCGTGCACCCACAGCCTTCTTGCTGGCAGTACAGCATGAGAAGCTGGACTGTCCTTGACTGCTTAGCAACAACTCAACACATCAGCACGTTATCAACATTTTCTCATCTTAAATCCAAAACACAGCCTCACACTAGCTTCTGTGAAGAAAATTAACTCTACCCTGGCTGAAACCAGGACAGGGACCCAGGCTGGAGCAGTCTGTTCCTGAAGGACGGCACGCGTGGAGGGACCCAGGCTGGAGCAGTTCATGAAGAACTGCAGCCCGTGGGAAGGACTCATGTCGGGGAAGTTCATGGAGGACTGTCTCCCATGGGAGGGACCCCATGCTGCAGCAAGGCAGAGTGTGAGGAGTCCTCCCCCTGAGGAGGAAGGAGCAGCAGAGACAACATGTGATGAACTGTCAACAACATCCATTCCCCACCCCCCTGTGCCGCTTGGGGAGGAGGGAGAGAATTTGGGAGTGAAGTTGAGCCCAGGAAGAAGGGAAGGGTGGGGGGAACGGATTTTAATACTTAGTTTTTGTTTTCTCATTACCCTACTCTGATTTTGATTGGTAATAAATAGAACTAATTTTCCCCTGTTGAGTCTGTTTTGCCCATGACAGTAATTGCTGAGTGATCTCTCCCTGTCCTTATCTCGACCCACGAGCCTTTCATTATATTTTCTATCCTCTGTCCAGCTCAGAAGGGGACTGATAGAGTGGATTTGGTGGGCACCAGGTGTCCAGCCAGGATGACCCTGGCTGGACAATCAACAACAGGCAAAAATTTTTTCCCCACTTGGGTCAGATTCAAAGTTTATTCAAATCATTGGAAGGAGTTTCACTCAGCCATAGTCCTCCACAATTTGTGAACGTGAGCAGGATGGCATTTATCATTTATAAAGGTCACAGCATACGGCAGAGGAGTGTTCTGTGCTTTGGACTGACTCTAAACAAAATTAAAATGAGTAGTTGCCTAGAGCAAGACGTGAGGGCTTCGCTGCGTATGCCAAAGCACTGGAAAGCCAGGCCTGCAATATATGCCCTCTTCTGCTGACCAGTAGCGTTAGGATATATGAGAAGACAGTAACTGGAATAGAAAAGAAAAGTAAGTTCTTCCAAAAGAAATAACCACTTCTTCCAGCAGCAGCAGGAGGAGCAATTCTATCTTGGTGTGTCTCTTCTCATAATCTTCACTTCAATTCTTGTCTTTTTTTTTTTTCCCCCTCTTTTCTGCGGCAATCTCATGGCCCGCTGGTTCCAGTCACCTCTGAGGCTGCAAGTGTCAGTGCTGTCAGTGCTGTTGAGGGATCTTGACTAAGTTTTTCTTGTAGCCTCTTCTGTGCTACAGAGGTCATTATACCATCCTAACCTCAAAGCATGGGATATCCATGGTTGCCTGGAGAGCTTGTGGAATCTATGTCCTCCAGTTTTTCAAGAAATGGCCAAAGGAATGGCTAACTTGATCTGGTGTTGGTGACAGTACCGCTTCTAGCAGGAGGCTGGACTTGGCGACCTCCAGAAACACCTTCCACCCTAAATTTCTTTGCTTCCATGTTATCATCATCCATATGAGATCTCCAGTCATTCACTGAAATAGCCATTAGAGCTGTGTTAGAATTTCCCTGTCTCATTGTTAGACTAGAAGTGCTGATTTGGTAGATTAGTTGTCCTTTCAAGTAGCTGAGCGGTCTGAAATTTTTGACACTCTATGTATGGGATGGTGCTGATTTATACCAGCTGAGGGTATGGCATTCAAAGTGCACTTTAATTTTACTTTGTCTATTGTATGCAATTCTATTTTTTTAACAACTTGTATTAATATTTTAGGAAACATGACATCAAAATGAATTGACAATTTTTTTTTTTTCTTTTTTCGTTTTTATTTCTAAAAAGAAGAAGCTAGATCGTACTGTTGCTTCAAGCAAATTCTGTTTCTAGTCCTGGAATTGAAGCATACAATAGAACAGGCAGCTTTTATTTCAGACTGTCATAGCTCCCTTTGGTCCAATAAATTTAATAGCAAGTGGTTTCTATGTAGGTCCTTTTTGTATCACAGCATTATTTTTACATAAATTCACTTAAAAAAACTATAAGGGGGGATATTCTTCCCAGTTGTGAGACCTCAAAGGAATATTGTTTTGACTGGACATTCACTTATAGGATAAATGTATGTCACTGCAAAGAGTTCCCAGAAATGTAATTACTGTGCTGCCAACTCTTTCACTTGTTCTGCTCCGTAAAAGAGACACAGCCATGCAGCCACAGTAACAGCTAGAAGACATTATATGCCACGTGCAGTCCAGCTAAAATATGGGACAGTCCAGTTAAAATCTGGGAACGGGGTTCCTCTGCATCACTGCAGGAGGAAGTACCTACTGACTTGAAGACAGAAATCTCTGTTATACCTGAATAGTAGCAGGTAAACAGAAGGACAAAAATCTAAGGGGCCTGAGGCTCTTGTGTCAGTCATGTCTTCCTGCACTGCTGAAGTACTGCTAGACTGTAATGGAAGTGTTGCCTTCACGACAGCAGGTTGTGGAGGACAGGGTCCATACTTTCGCATATACATGTGAAATGACAAATGGTGCAGGAAACAAAAATTGGTAAAAGGCTATGTTTTAGACCACTGTGAAACCTTACTGAAGACAGCCCAATAATCTTCAGTGAACCAAATAGTTTCTTCCCTGTTTGCTCATTGTCAGTTCACTGTTTAGTTGAGAGCACAGCAACATGGCGTTAACCCAGGCATACGTTACCTTGTTGGAGACGTTGGACACAGGCCAGCTCTCATCCAAACAGTGTGCGACCTCGTTAGCACTGTGCTGAGCCCAAGCTTAATATCCCACTTCTCAGTAGTACTTATCCCCTCAGGTTCAGCACTGCACTAATGTGGTGGGATCATTTTTGTTCAGCTTGGAACACACACAGAGACTCGCAGCTGGATAATATGTATGCATGACTCAGGTGTTTTGTTTTTAGCATTCTGTAAAAAAATCCCGCAACATCCAGGCGCTCTTGTAGCAGCAGTAGTTCAAAGTAGTCCAAATAATGCTTTGCTGTAAGTTCAGGTGCCTATTTCTTTTCTGCATGGATAACAGTCCAAATGTTTCCGTCTATTATTGCTTAGTTGATCCCACTGCACGCTGTTCATATGTATCTGATTACCACATTGTCAGTAAAAGTTGAAGAACAACCTTGTGGTTTGCCAAAAATTAAAAAGGATAATCAGTAAGATAGTTTTACCTTGGCAATGAAAGTAATTACACATGACGTCAAAACAAATACAGATGCTCCTTTTGAGAAAAGGTCTTTTGGGTACACTGTATCAGCAGTACTAACTATGAATTTTTAACAGTTCTAAATCATCGTATTATGTGTATTAATCATTATAATTCCTCTGGCTCTCAGCAAATATAATCACAATTTTATTCAATTGCCATGTATGTTCTGTAGGCCTGTTATTTTTCCTTTTCACACATTTCCAATAACATGCTTTTTTTATAAGTAGTTGACCATGATATAGTTAAGACTTCTTTTTGTGGGAGAGGGATCATTATATTATACATGCTTTCTCTTACTGTAAAGAATTCTGTTTCCTTACATTTGGTAAGATAAATACAGTGATGACATTTGTAAGAATAGAACAAGAAAAGTCCTGTGAGGTTCCAATCCTCACCAGCATCATGGACATGTAAAGTGCAAAGCCATTATCTCCTTTGCCTATGAAAATAGTTCTGGAAGAAGCTAAAGCATACTCAGTTGTTTCCATTTGTGAAGTTCTCCCTAGATATTTTCTGGGGCTGAATGTCTTTCTATGAAAGAAATTACAGGCCTTTGTTCATAGTCTGAGGAGCTTATGATACAGCTCTGAATCCTCTCTGTTTCCATCCAAAGTTCTTAAATTGTATAGATCCATATCACTTTGACTGTGGCTATCCACTGCTCAAAGACCTTTTTCTTTATGGAGGTGATTGAGATCACATTAGCATTGTCAGATTTTTTACTAGAGGCCATGAGAGATCATCTAGGACTCTCAGGGTCCAGCATCTGTAGGCTGTTCCCTCCATGAACTGAATGGGGGGAGCAGAAGAAGAAAAGGCGGCTGCCGTGGGATTGCTTACATGGAAAGGGTAAGTAGCTCCCTCTCTGTGTTGGAAGATAACTATTGATATGACATGGTTGTGGTGCTCCCGAGACAAAGAATATTACCACTTTACAAGGCACCAAATAAACCCTAGTGGGAAACTATCTTCAGAACTGTGTGTGGTTCTGGTCACTCCATTTGGACAGATGCATTAAAGTAGAAACAGTTGCTGAGAAGGGTGATGGTAAGAGGAAGGCCTGTTTTATTAGAGAGGAATAAAAGAACTTGCCTTGTATAGTCTCACAAAAAAGCTGAGAAAAGGCGTATTACTGGCTGTAGATAAATGGAAAGTAAATTCCAGGGTGGAAAGCATCTATTTAAGTGAAAAGATAATGAGCACAATCAGAAGTCAGTATAAGCTAACCATCATTGTTTTTACATTAGAAATAAAAGCTTTGGTGCTGTCAGAGAACAGGACTTCTGGGATAGCCTTGGCTATTGGCGCAGTGCATGTGAAAGCCTGACTGATTTTAAAATGAAGCTTCACCAGTTTTTGAAAGGGATTAGTTGATGTGGCACCTGTGGTTATCAGGGGACCTGGGAGATCCTTTTTAATTCTGTGCAGAATAAGATGGATTTGTGCAGAACATCCCCTCTCTACTCAAAATCAGAAAGAACATGATTAGATTAATCATCTTTATCAGCCTTTTGGCTACAATTTGAGCATCGGTTATTGCAATGCACACCACATTAAGACAACGCTTTCCCTGTGTTGTAAGACTATGTACAGTCCCATGCTTGCTTTTAATGGTGGTCAAAGAACAGAAATTGCTGGAATAGAGGGAAATGTCAGAATATATGGTCATGTTCCTTTTTCTCTGCCCTCTCCAAACCTAAAGTAGGAATGTAGCTTTGCCACTGAGTATCTCTCAAAAGGGGGAAAAACTGTTCACTCTACATTCACTGACTTTAATGTATGCACTTTAATGAATGAATGTTATGTGTCTGACAGCCTGATCCCAATTAAAGAATACATTTTAAGGTATTTTCAAGTGTATTACTATTCCTTATGGAATTGTGGAAGAGCTGCCACCAACTCTTCAACAGAGCTAATGGGTAGACCGTGAAACCAAATTTGCTTCAGACTCTTTCCTGCATGACAGAACATTCAGGGAAGAATTTCCACACTTCTGCACTTGATTCAGTGCCTGGAGATATGAGAGGAAATGGGAAGCAGGTCTAATCTTTGTTTCTTTTCCTTGGCAATTTTAATTCATGAAAATACTCTCTATGCCCCCAAATCCAAGTCTTCCTCTGCTGATCTCACTTTCTTCTCTACAGTCTTTAAAAAAAACAATGTGATATTACAATTAGCTTAGACTGAGGAGAAGTTGCTGTGCTAGCTAAAAAGTTGGCACCACACCTTCTATTCAGAATGATGCACGTTGGTGGTGTCTGTTCAGATAACCTCTAGCTACAGTTGAGTAATGCCACAAATGGGGAAAACCCTAGAGAAATAGGAAAATCCCTAACTGTTTGTGCATTGTGTAAGTATATTTTGCCTAGGCTCTTTGCCAAAGCAGATATGAATCAAAGATGCTCTCTGTATAGGAGTAAAATGTACTATCATGTTCAAGATCTTATTTTTGCATAAAAGACACCCACGGCATTTGTGAAAGGGGAAGAAAATTTCCATTCTGGTTTTAGTGTGTTATGTTTTTCTGTTGCATTCATCACTGAAAATTCCTGAAAACAAAAGATATAGAAAGTGGGAGAGGAACTTGGTTAATTTATTTGAGTTATTCTTTGAGACAAACAGTCTCTTTTGACTATTTTGCAAAATCGTTATAAAAAAAAAATACCACCCCCCCCCTTGGTATTGTATAATAAAAAGAAACACTTATTAAAAAAAAGGAATTGAGCTGTGACCAAATGCTCGCTGTAACTGGCAAGTGTTTGTGCAAATGTTTGATTATGTAAACCTTCCCAACAACTCCTCACTCAGAACAAAACCAAGTGCCCAAGAATGACAAAACATCTCCCTACCAGAATAAAAACCTCTTGTGGATATGTTTCTTTTTTCCCATGGAGAAGATGAGAAAATAAATGCAAGATGGTATTGGAAAGTGCTCAGATGGTAGGATTCATCTGAGCAATAGTGAAAACCAAGAATTAATTAGGAGAGACTAGAAGGTATAGGAGGATTTCTGCATCATCCCACAGCCCCACAGAAGTGGGTGGGGTTTTTTTAATGTTTGTAACTTAAGATAATTTATTTATATACACTTTGCATTTTCAAGTGTCATAACAGGGACTCCAAAGCACTGGTCGTCTTTAAGAAAAAGGCTGAATCCTCTGAGTTTTGTGAGATTTTTGTTGTCTGCTTCAATGGGATCTTGATTTTTTTCTAACGTGTTTTTGCACCATGACTGTAACTAGAAAGAATGGTTAGAGAAGTTAGTTTGAAGATGATATTCTAAGAAATTTTGACAGGCAGTTGGGAACTCTCTCAAGCCACCTAATGGAAGTACTTTCAATAGTCTGGCTGCAAAATGGGAAGTTAAAAATACAGAAGTAATTTGCTAAATTATCAACCTCATGAGAGATTAATTTCTTCCAGTTAAGCAGTAGCTCAGCAATTAGTTGATCCAACAGTTAGGTTTTCTCACCAAGAAAGCTAGCTCCCAACTCGCTCACTCAATCTTTTTGCAGTTATTTTGTATATTTGTCTATTCCACTCCCTAAGGCCATGGAGAACCTCAAGTGAAGAGACTGAATCAAAATTGTCCTTCTGCATACTTCTGCAGGGATTGATTACAAATAATTCAACACTAGGGCTTTGAAACAGCAGTTAAAATTCCAGCGGAGTTTTATGTGAGCTGGCATGTTCCACTTTTATTGGTTTAGTGTTGCACTGAATTATTCAGAAAGCTATAATCTTCTCCTTTCTATTGATAAATCTGTATTGGGAGAATCAGCAAACTACCAATGAAGCTTTTTTTTTTTTATTTTGGCAGAAATAATTCATAAATGACAAACATTTCTATGAACACGTTGCAGCAGAAATGAGGCCACATCAGTTACATTTTTCAATCCTTCAGGGGGATTTGAGGAATTTATGAAACCATTGAAATAGAAGTACCCCAGCTACAGAACAGTTATGTAAAGAAGTTTGGTTTCCTTTAGATTTCCTTCTCTGTGTGCTCATGCAGTATTGTGTAGAAACAGCCAAAGAAATATCTTTAATAATGTCACAAGTAATTTTTGTAGTTTTCAGTCTATGAAAGTATATGATCATCTCTGTCTTCTTATAAAAATGCTTTAAAATACCACCTTTTATGCATCTGTACTTTTATGAGTCATAGTGATAAACTGCCAATTGTAAAAGACGACAACTTAGCTCCAGAAGTGATTATTAAAAATAAAAGTGCCAAAAGGTCAAAGGAATAACTACAGGTTAGATACTGGTAACTGGTTTTCTAAAGGCCTTCTTTAAAACAAGCATATCTAGCTAAAAACTTAAAAGCGGCGACGAAGGGATAGAAAACACGCTTCTCGGGTACTCTAGGCAGCTGCCACAGGGTAGCTATCACACTGCCATTTCCTACCTGCAGCAATAATCTGATTTTGCTCTACAGCTGTGTTTATAAAGAGGACAGAATTACCTGTGGATGAAAGCCTCATGGAAGACCAAGCAATAATTATTTTATGATGTGCTAATGCTTGCCCAGGCTGTAAGCCTCTGTGTTTGTCTGCAACTTGAAAACTTCCCAATGTCCACTGAGGGACTTTTGCTGGCTCTGAAACTCGCAGATTGCTGGCTTACTGGCAAGATCCGAAAAGGTTTTAGAGGGACTGAGAGCTGCCAGTCCGCTTGAGAGCGGAGGATGGTGCCTGCTCCTTTTGTGGGTGTGCCAAACGTATCTCTGTGAATGAGGCACTGATTTTAAAAGAAAGCAGAGGGGAACATATATGCTCTATACAAAGGAATACTGATATAAATGCTATGTCAGAAACTTGAACATCAGAAGAGTAGAAAACAGTATTTACTGGGTAAGTAATAGCCTTTCTTTGGAATGTCTTGCGTATTATTCAAAATAAGATTTGTTATTTTTATACTCTACAGGATCCTAGTGTGTGGTTAAGTGTTTATTTTACTGGGAAAATGGATGTAGTCTGTCTGAAAGATAGCTGGAAACTTGCTAAAATCTCAGTTTCGGGCTCACTTTGCCTCTTACAAAACACTTCCCCACTCGAACATGGTAGGTACTATGCCTGAGTAATGAAATTTTCAGGGTTCTGAGCCAGATAGTTATCAGAAATAAAAAGGCAAGTCTTATTTCTAAACTTTATTTGCAATTACTGTAATACTTTCTTCCATTGGCTTAGTGTGATCTTCTAAAAATCATATAATATTCAGAAGTGTTCTTGGATATCTTCCATTAAAAAAATGTTTGGCTTCTTTGCCCTGGTATGAAGCGGTCCATTGTAATGTCTGACAAAACAGTAAATAAGCTATTTGTCAGTGTGAATGGCCATACCTCATAAAACAATATCTGTATTTGGTGGAACTGTTATACTTGTTATAACAATTACACCTCAGTAGAAATACATGAAAATAAGGATAATGCTGATCTTGTATTCCCATTTCTATCAGGTTGTCATATGCAGAAGTGATGTGCATTTTCATTGTATTTGAAAATATTTTTTTCATCTTTAAAATGATTTCTGCTGTGGACTGTAAATACGTTTACTTGTTTATATTTGTTTATATTTGTGTACAATGATTAATCAATATTTATTTTTATTGTTACCTCAGCTTTTATAATATTTTTGTTTCTGTTTGCAGGGGATTCATTGTAAAAGCAAACCTTCCAGTGAGTATACATCATTTGCATTTTTACCACCCTTGTTTTTGAAAGTTAAAGATAATTTATTGTAGATAATAAATCCACTTTCCTGATGACATCAGACTCCTGTCATGACAGGGTATTTACCACAAGTTTCCTTGTACAAAACATAGGAAATTGGTAGGCTCTGATAAACAATGGGTTAATAAGGACCGTGCATTGCTGCTTTATAATTTTCCTTACCATAGGTGGTCATTGGGAGAATTTGCTTAGCCATCTCACACGTTTTTGTTGCTTCTACTTATTATTATTGCCGACAGTAATCATACAGGCTCTTGAATTACCTGCACTGCGAGGCCTCCATCAGCCACTCCTCCCGTGCACACAGTCGCCTGGCGGGGAAGCAGGAGGCAGAGGCCCCCTCTGGGAGGACAGCCCTAGCTGGAGGCCCAGCTCTGAGCTCTGCTCGTCTCCACGGTGCCTTGCCTGGATCCGTCTGGCAGAGACTCCACAGACAGGGAGAAGCTGCAGTGCTGAGCCGCAAGCGCGTGAGATGCTGCCGCTGTGTGATTCAAAAGAGCCAAAGAAATTTAAAGTCACCTTTAGTCACCTCAAAGTGTCATTAAGCAGACATCTTTATCACAGCGCTGGACGCATGGGGGATATCTCCTCCTGACATGCGTGTGTTGAAACAAAAGTTCATCCTTTATATGCCTTAAAGACATGAATATTCACACATTTTCCAAGAAATCACCGCCTCCTTGCTCATCTACTACATTTATGTAATGCTGGCGTTGCAAAACTACACCACGCATGCGTGGGGGTCTCGGGTGGTCGTTTGGGGAGACAGCCCCTGCTCCTTTTTCCCTTTTATGGTCACAGGTCTCCTGAGGATAGTTTCTTCTCCTTGGATGTTTGCCCCTTCTGTTGTCCAGCCAAGCGGTTCCTTATCATCCTTGTGAGAGCGCTCCTGCCAGTCTGTCTCTATGCTCAAGGACAAGATATCTTCTCCGTTCTCTTTAATCTCTCAGTCCTTGCTCTTAACTCTTCTTTGTTTTAATTTTCATGAGGCCTGCTTTCCTTGTGATTAACTGTTTACTCATAGGTACAACGTTAGCACTGAGGCAAATACAGCCTAAGGGCTATAAGAGTAGGCCGTTAAACATAATCACACGGTTATTAGGCTAAAGAATTCTATACTAAAGTTAAACTAATAATGTAATCAATAACCTTCCATATATTAAGAAATTTACAAAACTTACAGTTGATTAGTGACACATGCTAAAACCTTATAACCATTTTAGATCCTTGTTTCATGTGGACATGAAACCAAACATCAGCTGTCATGAGTCTTACTCTGGAAACATGACATTTATGGAACACGTGCTAAGGTGCAGAGAACGAACACAGCTGTGGAAAGGATGCAATTAAAAGTCCCACCTGAAAGAGTCTCTAGCCTTCTACTGGCAAGCAGAGTGAACCATCAATGGCTCGTTCAAGGACTGTGAATGGGTCTTTTTAGGATTAGGCAGCTGAGCTGCTAGTTACACAAACTACGTGGAGAGAGTCGTAGAAGAAGAAACAGGGGTGTTGACCTCTGCTCTGCCTAGCTGAAGCATGCCTTCATGCCCTCAGGCAGCACAGGCTGAGGAAACCAAACCGTTCAACCCTGGTCTCAAAGGGAAGGACACTTGCAATACTGTTGGTTAGGAGTTAAAATCTGTGCTGGGTGTTACACAAATGCAGATCTAGATAGTGGAGACTCACTACAGGTACCACGAGGTGGTGATTCATTCCACCTATTCATTCCATCTTAGGACAAGGTGAAACTGTGTGCTGGGAGGGAGGCGAGAGGGGTTCTTCCTCTCTGTTGATATTGCCAAAGGTGCTTAGATGTTGCACATAAGCTTAAACTAGATGTTTAAGTCTTAGCTGGATGTAGACTTTGGTCACTGAAGAGTTTGTAAACTAAAGATCCTTATCTTTCAAGATGATGTACATGAAGCAGAGCTGGTTGTAGGTTTTCAGTGCTGCCTGAAAATGACTTATCAGCTATCTTTAATACAAGTAACATGTAGGATGACTCAGTCTTATAGGGGTGACGAAAAAACATTTTTTTAGTCTTCGTTCTAATTCACTTGTGCAACAGTGGGTGTATACTCATTTCCATACTTCCTTTTCTGTAGTCATTCTTTTTATTATTTATTATTTGAGGTAAAATTACCTTAAAAGACCTTGATTGTATAACAGAGCACATTTGCAGTAGTCATTGCTTTTAGCTGCAACAAAAAGGTGACTTTATTTCCCAGAATTTGCAGCTATCAGCTCAGTAGTATGTGGCAACGTAGCTTTGACTCTGCTTTCTCCCTCCTGCTCTTCTAGACTATTAGTAGTACATAAGGGCTACTGTAGTATTTGAAATTCACTGTAATATATCCAGACATTGATATCAATACATCAATGATTCTAAAAAAGCCTTACATTCTTCATAAAATGGATTTGGCACAGTATATCACCATGTTGTCCATTATCCTTGAAGGTTTGAAATACTTTCTCAACGTACAACTGTGAAACCCTTCTAATTTATTATGCATTGAAATCTATTGTGAAATGGATTTTGGGCCGTCAGCCCGAAATTTAATCAATTTCATAATTGGTGTCAATACTTTTAAGCAGCGAATTTTGGTATTTATTAACTGAAGTGCACAATGTGGGTATCTCAGGAGAGCATATCTAGGTTGTTTATGAAGTTTGTTGAATCATCATAATGCACAGATGTAGCAGATACTGTGGTAAATCATATGCAAATAGGTTTGAAATGCTACTGTAATTTATACTCATGGAATGATGCTCCAGTGAAGCAATTTTAGTGTGCTTTAGATATGCTCACAGATTTAGCACTGTCAGTATCCTAAGTCATTCAAATTCTTACAATTCTTGTAGGGAAGAAAAATCAGACCAAAAACCACTTAGGATTTTCCATTGGGTGTTGGCCTGGACCTGTTATTAATGGGTTTTCTCTGCAACTTTTTTTTGCTGTTCTCCAATTTAATCTTCTTGCTTGAGGCTTCAAAATATCCATCTAATCATTTCTGTTGCTTATTCATTGCTCAGCTCTGGCTTCTATTATACAAGTGTACATAAGGTGTGTTTTGCTGTCGTGACAGTTCTGGGTTGATTGCTGCATTATCAGATAAAAAAATAATCTGCTGTGGTTGAGCTGATGGCAAAAGTACAAAAAGTGTCTACATGCTGAATAATAAGCCTTGGCTTCTCTATGCCTGGGCTTATATGTGTCCATAATTAAGGAATCTTTTATTACAGCAACAATCCCTCTCTCATGTAGGGCTAATTACAATTATAATTCATAAATATAAAATTTAGGCAAGATTTACTCAACAGATGGTTTGTGTAGGAAGATGTATCTTTGTCTTCTGGGGTGTACATCAAACTACTGGTGAGAAAAGGAAGGAGGTGTGTGTTTCAGAGGAAACTATCTAAGGGGGGGATTAAATGATGATAAGGTAAGAATTTACTGAAGAATTAGTCAGAAATGAGTGATGATTTACAGATATAGAATGAAATTTATTTTCTGTCAGCTCTTCCTTGTATTATATATTTATTGTGATCCAAAACTAATATCCTCATGCATGATATGATCCATTTAAATTATTATTAATGAATTTTGCAGCATCTTTTGCAGTTCTCAAAATGTGTCATAAAATTAATGGGAAAAAATCCAAAGTGGAAGGGTAATTTCATTTTACCCAGTGTATTACTTGTTTGTTCTCAGTTTGAAGGTAGAGACTGTGATCAAGGGGAACAGTGTCCCTGCTTATGGACAGACAGTAGTCTGTCCATAATGCACCTAGGTATGTCAATAATGTCAATGTCAATAATGCACCTAGGTATGACTTAGGATTCTCCTGAGCTAGTTCCAAACCTGTGACATCTGATAATACCATACTTCAGGTAGTACTAACTAAGGACTGAATTCAATTAAGTCATGACAGTCTCCCCTAAAAATAAGTAGCGTCAAATAATATGGTCAAATTCACCCAAACAGAATACTTTGTAAAGAACTGTCAGCTTTGACACTGTGTGTGTATATGCATATATACATTGCTCTTCCCTTAAATAATTTCTACACAGACATAGGAATGGGCAAGGTTATAGACCTGGATCAAGAAATTTACACCAACAACCAAAGAATTAAGCAGAAACGGTTGCTCCTGGATACCATTTGGTATCCACAACAGCATGTCATATGATGCAGTCAAGAAAATATCTTTTTGAGCAAAGAAACAGAGCTAAAGCATCACTTACCACATCGTTAGTAATAATTATCAGGTAGTTCTGCAATATAATAACCTCCCAATTAATTGTGGGTGGATTGATTGGGTGTTGTACAATAACCGTCCACTCTGAGATACCTTTAGGATTATTACAATACCCATTCTTGGAACATGGAACATGCTGTTCGCATCTGGCTGATGTGCACTGTACTTCTTAAGGCTACCTCATCTCTGTGAAAACATGTTTACAAATTCTGCAAAAGTCAATGTACTCCACAGCTCTTAAAGCCTAATTTGTGTATTTTGAATGATCTGTGGTTTTTCTTTGATTTGCACAAATTGTCTTCTCTCATTACAAATATTACCTTGGATAGTTGAGAGCTGACTTTACTGTCAGTTGTGGTAGTGTCCTTGTTTTTCCATTCTTTTCCACTTGGTTCATACCAGCATACCCTGTTGCCTTCAAAAGATGCTTAATGGCACAAAACCAGGATAATGGAGTGGACATTCAGGTGTGAAGTGTTTGTCTTTTCTGACTTTTGATATGTATCACACAGGATTTATTTCTCCTAAAACCAAGTATGAGGGCACCTTAAGAGCTGACAGATTCAAGCCAAGGTACCACATTTATGTCAGCCTGTCTTCTCATCCTGCATGTATCAGTATCCAATGCCTGAAAATGGGTTTTGGCTACAACTGGACACTGTGAAAGTGAGGATCTCATAATATAGAAAGAGGTCCTGTACAGGTTAATACACTTTCAATCTTTAAATTTAGAGTACTTTATTGGAGGGGTTGGAGGGGTAAGTAAGGATAAGCTTTGACCTTCCTCCTCCTCCTCCTCCACATCCTACCTTTCATCTGTGAGAACTGTGGACATATCTTCCATGTGAGTCAATGGATATCCACACTTGACAATAATTCTTGGCTAGACATTGAGGGATGCACCCTTTCCTGATGAGTTAAGAATGTTAACCTGTATTTTATAGCAAGCACAGTATTGTGGCACTGCTGTTTCATACTATGCTCTTTGCCATACTAGTTAAACTCCTTTTAGGAATTTAGCAGTATGACTAATAAGAGTCAAATGGTTTTTTTTCTTCTTTCAGCCTCTCCCCAGGATGAGGAGAAGGTGCAATAAAATATTTTTTTTTTGCTCAGGTGTCTTTTAACTTTTATGCTATGTACCAAAGTGAGAAGAAATCTTTCAAAGAAATTGCTATGATGTAGTTGCAGCTAAAATGAGGTGTGCTGCATTGCATACTGCAAAGCCAAAGGACAAAACCCAATTCCCTGGCTATTTGTTCTGATAGTTTCTTGAACTCTTAATTTTTGGGACTACAAACAATGTATGTGAGGTAGAGAAGCCCAAGGAATGCATTGGGGATTAAATCCACTGTACCAACATAAATTCATAAAAAAATAACTGATTTCTGTGCAGGGCAGTCTCATAAGTAGCAAGAGATTAAATATGCTTAATTGATGAGAGCTGGGGCCTTAGGACTGGTGTTTTTTTTTTTCTTTTACATTAGGCTGTGCAAACCAATGTCCTAAGGCTTTGGGATGACTAGGAAAATAAGATGAGACATAGTAGTTGTGTTCTTTGCCTATTGTTTACACCTTGAAGAAGGCCTGGGTAATGTTTATTCGGCTCTTGCTGTTCTGGTCTAAAGCAGAAGGAAATCCTGTAGGTGTGAGGGATTTTTCCATGGCTAGGAATGCAATGGTGCCCTCTTGTGTGAAAGTGATGTTTTAACAGCAGTTGAGACCATCAGCCAACCCTAAAATTAAAATACTACCTATGAGAGTGCTCACAGTACACAGGTAATGGTTTTGAAAAAAAGTTTAAATAAAGTATTAGTCTAGCCACAATCTGGCAGATTTGATTGTTTAAAAACACTCTTAGTTTAGGTGTGCTCTGCTAGTCTTAACTGTTAGAAGTGTGACTCCTTCCTCCTGTGGGTTAACACTTCCCTAAACCAGGAAATTTATTATCACACGCCATCTGTAGTGTAGTTCTTTCCAACCCCTCTGCATTGCTAGTGAAGCCAACTAGCTATGTTGGCCATGTGAAAATCTTAGGTCAAGTACTGGCTTTGCTGAAGTCAGTGGTGACTTTCCTGCTGATTTCAGTAGAGCTGGAGATTCACCTTCGGTGCTTTCTCTCTTGCAGATATCTTGTGCACGATGAGATTTCTATGTCTTTGTATTTGCATTGCAGATGACATTTTTAACAGCTTCTGCCATGATGCTCCTGCATCTTTATCTTCTATGGTACTGAAAAGCATGAAGATCTCAACAGTGATGAAATGTGTCCAAGGAAGCCCATGCTCTCTTCATTTAAACATTAAAGGAACTCTGAGTCTGGATGGTAGGAAGTGGATTTGCTGCTGAATAATTTCTGTTTATTTTTTGTTTATAGATTTTCAGCCAAGTTTTGTTCCATATTGCAATAGTTATGTCCAAGCTCTTTTCACATAATTATATCAGAAAGATATTTTTTGTGAAACCATTTTATCATAGAATCATAGAATACTTTGGGTTGGAAGGGACCTTCAAAGGTCATCTAGTCCAATCCCCTTGCAACAAGCCGGGACATCTTCAACTAGATCAGGTTGCTCAGAGCCCTGTCCGATCTGACCTCAAATGTTTCCAGGGATGGGGCTTCTCCCACCTCTCTGGGCAACCTGTGCCAGTGTTTTACCACCCTCATTGTGAAAAATGTCTTCTTTATATCTAGTCTGAATTTACCCTCTTTTAGTTTAAAACCATTACCCCTTGTCTGATGGCTACAGCTCCTGCTAAAAAGTTTGTCCCCATCTTACTTATAAGCCCCCTTTAAGTACTGGAAGGCTGCAGTAAGGTCTCCCTGGAGCCTCCTCCAGGCTGAACAACCCAACTCTCTCAGCCTGTCCTCAATCCCTCTGATCATTTTTGTGGTCCTTCTCTGGACCTGCTCCAACAGGTCCATGTCTTTCCTGTGCTGAGGGCTCCAGAGCTGGATGCAGGACTCCAGGTGGGGTCTCACCAGAGTGGAGTAGAGGGGCAGAATCACCTCCCTCGACCTGCTGGCCACGCTGCTTTGGATGCAGCCCAGGATATGGTTGGCCTTCTGCGTTGTGAGCGCACATTGCCGGCTCATGTCCAGCTTTTCATCCACCAGCACCCCCAGTACACACATTTTACTACAAACTAGAATAAAGACATGGCCCTTCTCAAGGAAATGAGAACTGTGATAATGAATTTAAGACAACTGAATTTTTGCTTCCAACATAATACACTTAACTTGTCCTCTACCAGTGCCCCAAGCATACTGCTACCCTTTTCTTTCTTGCTCTGACATGCGTGCATGCACATGTACACTCCCCCTCCCGCCCCCCAAATTCTGTCTGCCTTGGTAACTCAGACATGAGCGACTGTCCCAACAGAAGGAGAAACAGTCTGTGTGTCTGAAGTTACAATTCTGCGCTAAAATAAAATGAAATCACTCAAACATTTTAGGCATAGTCTCTTTTTACTAACACCCTGCCATTCATGTGCTTAGCGTGTTACCATTTAGGTAATTCCTGGTGTGCTTCACTCAGAATTAATAGGTTTATTTTTTAAATTTGCACAAGAATTTGCATAATTAAAGCTTTAATTTATAGCTTTAAATAATATATATATATTATTTAAATCCTTGCTACTACCCCTGTGTGTGTGTTGTTTTAACAGAGATAAAATAGATGTGCCTTTCACTTAGAAGGAAAGCTTACTATATGGTATATTTTAATTTATTTTTTGGTTTTCTTAAAGTTGCTCAAATTATATTTTTGAAATCTATTCCTAACTCATTTCAGAAAATATCCGTGGGCTGGAAATATGTTCTCTTTCACTGGACACACAGCAATCTCAGTGCACAAACGTGAGATTTGCTAGGAAAAAAAGCAAGATGCTTAATGGAAAGAAGGTAGACTCCTTTTTTGGGTTGTTTTTAATTTAAATGTTTATGAGCCTTTGGAAAAAATATTTTGTATCTCTCATTTTCTTCTCTTATTGACTTTGTGGAAAACTGCAATGAAATTTATGCTTCAGCATTGTCAAATGAAACTTCATAACAAAATATCCTTTTATAATCTATAAATTCAGTTCTCCACCATTTTTGTACTTCTTGCCCTTACCTTTTTGCATGAGAAACTGCTCTGCAAAGCCGAATTTTCATATCAATCTTGCTAGCTTTCTTTTTGTGCCCACCGTATTGTGGGTAAGCTTTTGTAACTCCAATTGCTAGGAAGCATAATGCCCCAGGGATTTTAAGTACATAAATATGATTTAAGTTCAACCATGTCAATGGAATTTACACTTCTAGAAGACAGCGAAGTGCCTAAGCACTTGTGCATATCTGTCCTGAAGTCATTGTAATAATTGCAAAAGCAGAGTACAATTTTTTACTAAACTAAACCCAGAAGTATTTGTTATTAAAATACGCAACTAGGAAAGAAAGAAAACCATCCTTGACCAACTGAATTTTTGCTTCCAATTACTGGTGGATAACTGTTATTAATCCCATACAAAGTGTGTTACTTCATGTGCTTTGTAAATGTTATATTGATTGCACATGTGAAACAAAGTTCTTCTCCCAAACTGCAATTGCAGTTTACGCTCTGTATCACTTGATGATCAAATGTGCCTATAGGCAATGCGGGGCCAGCAATGAACAACTGGTAGCTTTTAGAGTAAGGCAAGACTCAACAAACGCACTTAATGAAATTTTCTTAGCTTCGGTTCAGTGACTAGAATGGTGACACGAACTGTCCTGTACCCTCCAAATGCCTTCTACCAAATAGGAGTGTATCCAACATGAAAACCTATATGGAATTTAATAATTACTGCTAGCAGTGAGAGAATGACCTGCTGTAACTGGACCCCAACTTTTGCCTCCTAAATTACTTTCTCAGTCACAAACTGTTACTGGAATGAATAAATTTGCTGAAGTTGTCATTAAATGTTTAAACAGACTTTTTTCCCTATTCTGCAAGTGTTTGTGCTTGTAAAACACCTACAAACTGGGACTTTTGGGAGTATGAAAGACCTTTTTGCTTTTGAAGTTCAATAAGCATCGGGTACCTGTATTTCTATGCTTTTAGTATTATTTCATAGCTTGTAGATATTTGGATTTCTGGAAGTGAAAGCAACATCCTAGATTAGAAGTAATGATATGCTTGGAAATGCTTTCATTAAATGGTATCTGCTTCTTTTACATTCTTAATGCTGTAATATCTGAGACTGCTTAATGCTCCTCATAAATAGCAATAAACCTGAACAAAGAATATTGCTTGCTTAACTCTGGTAACCAGTGGTTTTCAGGTATTCTGGAAGTCACGCACAAACTTGATTTTATAAATGTTTTAAACAGGTACAGGTACAATTCAATTGCATTGAAGTCAATGTAGCACAACACATCTACGTGACCATGAAAACAGTACCAAATTACTGTGAAGTCAAGCTGAGTCAGGAATACTATGTTGAAGGTAGGAAAACACCTTAAATCAAATGTTTTTCAAGAAACACCTTTTCAAAGAAAAAAAACAAAACAAACAAAAAAACCCCCCAAATACAAAGCCAAATCATGTTCTGGGATACACTGATCTAACTGATGGTAGATCTCCTATGCCAGGACCAGTCTTATTCTACATTTCGATGATTTATTTTGTGCATAGAAATGTCTGACTAGCTATAAAAAACAGAGACCAGAGTTTATAACTAAAAGTAGATAGAAAACTGAACTGCATTATGCATTTGTCCTAACTGACCTTCTTGTGTCCAGCGTGCCCTCTTTCTCTGCCTGCAGTTCAGTCCTGTGTGCTCCCTGTGCGTAAGATGGAGCCTCTGCGTCTCTTCATGGCTAGGCCACGGGTGGTTTCAGAGATTGAGGCAAGCTTAGTAAGAAAATGTAAAGAATTTTCTTTTTACTTTCATTAGCTAGCTGTTCTATTGCCTGTTTTCATGTAACTGGATAAGATAAGGTAGCATTTTTCCATGTTTTTGGAGTAAGGTGCCTACTGTGTGCATATAAAAAGAGATTCAGCACTGTGTTCCAACCAAGATACAGCGTGGATAGTGAAGACAAGTGCACCAAATGGTGTTGCAAAAATGAAATGAGACCCCTTGTTTGGTCTGGTGCCTGGGCTTGTCCTGCCTTCCCGTCTCCAGAGCCTGTGGGTGGGTGGCTCTTGCCCTTGCCCCTTGGTACTGTACCATCCCTTGCACACAGTATCAGACACGTTGTGGCTGTTTCACTCTTTCATAGAAGTAAAGCCTTTTTGTATTTAAAAAGCCTTTAATTTTCTTGATAAATCCTGATTCACTATTGAAGTGGATGTGTACTTTGTGAATTAAGAGGGGGGGAAATAAGGTTTTATAACGCACAGTTTTAAGATGCTTTACAAAGGTGAGTAAACAAATGAAAATAGGAAATATTTCTCTCGGGAAAAGAACTGTGTGGGGAAATGAGAGCAGAGTGCTGCTCTAATACTGAGCTAAGCAAGGAGAGGTGAAAACAGTAGGCAGCACATTATGGGCTGATTTAGTATTCCTAAATCAAGATTTAAGTTTTGGAGATAGATAGAAATACTAGGTGTTAGTTCTGAAAGTGTTGCCTGGCCTCCAATTCCGGTAAGCTCCCTGGGAGCTAAATAGGATGTTCCTTTGTAAGCCTAGAGTAGAGTCAGAATAGCAAAAATAGACAGTTGTTTATAATAGAGGAATAAGCCTGGTGAGCAACAGGAGCAGCTTTCAAGGAAAGAATAACTGAAATTATTATTATTATCATTGTTATTATTACTTAAATTATTGTTAGGCACTAGGTAAAAAAGTGCACCGTTATATCCTAGATTGCCACCTGAAACTGCTGATGAGGTTTTCCAGTAGAAACCCCACACTGGTGAGATAGCTCCTTAAGGCAAGTTGTGATAAGGGTACTTTTCTTTTTTGTTATTTATCTACAAGTGGATGTAAATCTGCCTTTAAAAAGGGGTATAAGAGATAGGTTTCCTGTTGGGAAGCTATTGGACCATTTGTCAGTTTATTTACACAGTTACACAAATAAAGCAGCACTGAAGAAAACTGTGGCTTCTATTTTGCAGATTGCAGAAACAGTGATGTGGGAAAACATATTTCAGCTTGTTCGGGTGAGCTGACCTTCTATATAACTTAAAGTTGTGAGATATTTCTGGTGACATATACGATGCGTTTTCATAGCTCAATGAGAGGGAGAAAACCTGTGTTTTACAACTACCAGTACTTATAATTACCGTGTAGTTGATACCTAATGTCCTGGAAAATGTGTTTCTTTATATTGTCTTGGAAATGCTAGATAGCTGATAAAGATATTGACAACTTATTTAATACTTAAACTTTTGGAAATAGGTTTGTGTCTTTTTCATGCACTTCAGATTGCTGGTTTTATAGTCTATGGTCTATAAACAGACCTCATAAATAGATTGAAATTAATTTACCAAACTGCTATCCTGATTTTGGCATACCAATGAATTTAAAAAAAATAAAATATTCCCCCACATATTGTATTTGTCTAACATAGTTGCACATATTCTCTATGTAATGAAATTGGTACCTTGGGATAATCAGCTTTTGTGGTAGTATCAGTGTGTATATTTTAAGTATTTGTACATGAACCACATAACATTTCAAGTACTGAGGCTGAGGTACAATCGGCAGGTGTCCTGGCTTCTCAGTATTGCCAGTGCTAATTTAAGACAATAATACTGAAATTTATTGTAACGACAATTATTATATCTCATAAAATAAGAATACTTTTAGGAATATCAGGCTATAAAATAATTAATTCAAACATACTAGGTAAGAATCTATAGATATTGAATTTCACCTCCATCACATTATGAAATATATTCTGTACCTTTTATAAAGAAATAACAAAATCAGAAATAACAAATTAATAAAGAAACAGATGTGATAATGTTATGCTTGAATTTTTTTTTTCAGCTGGAATGTTTGATTATAATGTAGACAGGGCAAGGAAAATTATATCAGTGAATGTATCCAACTTTCTTCGAGATCAAGATTATTACGTTCGTCTGTGCCACAAATGGTTTACCTGTGAAGATGTAGGGGCATTTGCTGTGGTGAGTTACAGCTCAAAGCAGTTTGTTGAACTGGTGGGTGGTGGCTTATAGGTAGAAATGCTCACTGAGGTCATAGTTATAGGAAATGCCCTTCTATATCTTTATTTAGCTTTATTAAAAGTCATTTAATGTCCTGGATTCATGGCCATCTTTTTCATTTCAGATAAAAGGGAAGGAATCTTTAAAATCTGTTTCTCTGAAATATTCTCAGCTACTCCCTTGTCTTTGCATTGAGGTAATACAGTCTGGAATTTGGTATATACTTGTGTTTCTGATTTAAAGAAATTTTATCTGGGTTTTGTGCTAGGAAAGGAGGAAAAATCTGTAGAAAAAAGGCTCTAGACCTAAGTTTTTCACTAAGGCTTGTCTGACCTTATGATTATGTAAATGTAGAAGAGGTTTTTTTTAGGAAACACTAATTAAAACATGGAGATAAGAAAATAGGATACAATTTACATTAATTTATGGAAAGTATTGTGTAAGATTAATTTGCCTGCTTTTTTTATAAGCAATGCAAGACAGAAAATTTAATCTGACTGAATTTCAGCATAGCATTTGATATGGCGTTGCATGAGAAACTAAAAGAAGAATTGAGGAAGCTGGGGGTGAGAACAAGATTTATATGGTTGATAATAGCTAGCTGGAGGGCTAACTTGACTACTCCTGTTGAACGGGGCTGTGCTGGTAGGAAGGTTATTTAAGGACCACACTTAAATTCTTATACAAATGTTTTCATCAATGACATGGGCACAAAAGGTGGGAACGTCTTAATGAGATTTGCTGATAATACAGTTGAGAGGTGTAATCAAAATGGAAGAGGGTCAGGATAATTAGAAGAGACTAGAGATTTTAATATGTAAAATAACTACAGGAGGATGAAAGTGCAAGTTCACGCACTTGCTCTAATAAAAAGAATTCTTGCTGTAAGATGCAAGTCCTTGTTTAGAAATAAGAGTGGAGGAAAAAATATTTGGGTATAATAGTTCATCACAGAATGATTAAACTAACATGCTCACAATGATGTAAACATGAACAAAGGTCTAGTGGGTTAGATTATTCCAAGCTAACAGCAAAGTATGGGCAAGGCCTTCTTTGAAATACTGTAGGCAATTCTTGTGTCCATATTCAAGAAAGATTAATCCAAATGGAAGATGTACCATCTAGAATGGCTGGTGAATGGAGAGACTGTCACACAAAGGAGATTCAAAGAACATGTTTTCAATAGCCTGGTAAAACACATGCGAAGTGAATATGTTTGTTGACACATGAGAAGGGTCACATAAGGAAAAAACCCAGATTTTTTAAGCTAATGTCATTTTTGCCACAAGAATGAAGGGGGATAAACTTTATTCCATGAATAATTCATGATAGCTACAGATTTTTTCCTGATAATCTGAGAAGTGAGATTTTGGAATATCTTTCATTAAAAAAAACAGTCACCAAACCAATTTAAAATGATCTTGGTAAGATATAAAGATACTATGTGACCTAGTTTCTCAGTGAATTTTGGGGTAGAATTTACCTTGCAGACTAAGATACCTAAATGTAGATGTCCAGATGTAGATACCTACATTGGAATTAAATGTTCAAACTCTTATGGTCAGTGACGATCTAATTAATGCAGTCAGTTACTCAACTGACCAAATGTAGATGGCTATTTTGGGATGTGCTGGATAGCACTGTAGACTCCACTGGCTGCATTGGCTAGATATTCATATGGCTACTATAATAGTAATTTGGGCACTTTGGTCACACTCAGATGTGTACATTGTAGGCATCTAAAATCACATACCTTAATACATGTGAGTTGAACCACAAGGTCTCTTCCAAGCCTAGGGATTTTTTTTTATTCCACTGTGAAAGGTATGAGGTTACTGATAAGATATTATTCCTCCCAGCATAGACGCAGAGAATTCCACAATACAATTGCTCAGCAAGTAGATGGGAACTGTGAGTAACAGAAACATTTGCGCATGAATCTAAATAATTAGGGTATAGTAACAGCCATGCACATATACTTGCAGATTGGGTTCAGTGTTAGTCCTCAGATTTTAAGGATACATCCTTTACCATAACAAAGGCCAGGAAATCTGATATTCCGATTCTTGAATGTCTTTTGATACCCCTAGAAAGTAATGACACTGTAAGAAACTTAATGAAACTTAATGAAAATCAAACTGAAAGACTTTCTCCATGAAATTGGGCTAAATATATGACTCAGAAATTGTTGGAATATAGTGCTAGAAGGGATCACCTTATTTCATCAGCTCCAATCCCCAAATGATGAACAATAAAATAGGTATCTAGTGCAAAATGTCCTTTAAAAGAACTACTTCCAAAGCTTTCTAATAAACATAGCATCTTTATCTTTGGTGGAAATGTTTTCTGTTACCTTCTGTCTTAAATGTTAAAAACTGGTGTATCTGAGAATCTCTAGCTAATGGCCACTTTCTGGGTTGTAGGGTTGGCTGGCAGTTCCAGATGCAAGGAGGATACAGCTCTGCCCCTTTGAAAATGGCAAGTATTGTGTGATTACTCTTTATATGAGTGACTTTCAGCAGCTCCAGTACAGTTTGAAATTCATGTAAGGTGAAAATCATGCATTGCAAAACTTCAAGGAAATTGTCATATTGGTTTGTTATACTGTGGGTAGATGAAATAGTTTACTTTCAGACTGAAAAGTTCACCAAGGTTATGCCAATATCAACACTAAGTAACTTTCTAGTCATTTCCCACATTTTCCATGCAAACTGGCCAGAAGGCAGAAAAGCCACCGAGGTCAGCTTTGAAATGCTGGTGTGAGAGAGGGATTCAAGGAGAGATTTGAAGAAGGTATCTGACACCCAACTTAAAGGAGGGAAAAGGGAGTTGAAAAAGAAGACAGTTAACTGCATATGACAGTTCCCATACTTAATGGGAAATTATTCACAGAAAGTGTTCCAGCAAAGTCAGAATCTGGCCTGAGATGACAGCTGAAAAAGAAATTGTCATATTACATAGGTCTTTAGTGAAAGTTTTACCAGGCAGATAGAAAAAAGCATTACCTGAAGAAGTGTTTTATTGTGTTAAGTCCAATGTAAGCACAATAATATTTTTTCCCCAGACTTTACTAAGAAGCCCATTAAGGGATTTTAGTATTTGATTAAAAAAAAAAAAAGAATAAAACCACCAACCCATAATAGCACATCCAAACTCCATTAAACTGCATAGACATTCACTGCAATCCTTTCACAATCTTGCAGGGCTGATATATTTCTGTTAAAATGGAAGCAATTTCCTCTTTGGTTATCCCAGCCTTCATTTCTGATTTATTTTACTGTGGCAGAATATAGTGTTTGTGACATTACCATTCCTTTGTAGTAATGAAGTGCAGTTTGACTAAATAAAAAGGGAATTTTTTCCTCTATTTAAGCAGTAGAGAGACTTACAGGAATGCTAAGCTCTGTAGCTGTGTCTGTCATGTAGTCAGATCTCACTTTAAGGTCATCAAAGCAAAGCCTGTTGGCTATCCACAGTATGAAGTCCTCACCTGTATTCTTAGTAGCTGTTCAGCCTGAGGCTGGGTCTCATGGGGCACAAGTTGTTTTCTTCCAAATTTTCTCCTATCTTTACCTATTTCCTGTGCTTGGAATGCTTATGCTTTGCAAGTGCAGGAAATTTAGCTCATGAATCCAATGATTCCTTCTTTCCTTCTGTATTCTGCTTCTTTTCCTTTCCCTCTTACTACAGTCATTCTCCTCTCTGGTACCATTTTATCATAGAATCACAGAATAGTTTGGGTTGGAAGGGACCTTTAAAGGTCATCTAGTCCTGCAATGAGCAGGGACATCTTCAACTAGCTCAGGTTGCTCTGAGCCCCGTCCAACCTGACCTTGATGTGAGAAGAGGGCTTCAAGGAGAGGGATGAGGCATCTACCACCTCTCTGGGCAACCTGTGCCAGTGTGTCACCGTAGCTGAAGCATAGGTTACAAAGCTTTATGTAGTCAGAGGAAAGACATTATGTGCTTTGGCACACTGAAGCTCTTGAAGCTTATTTCTGTCCATTCAGGAAGTTTCAATGGACAATTACAATCAAAAACTTAACTTATACCTTTGATAATGGAGTGAATACGGGAAATACCGTTTTACAGCTATGCTTTTTGTTTACTCAGCTATCCTCCTTGCAGATATCTCAAGCAATTTTTCAGACTCGAGCACGTAGCAATTTAAGTATATAAGGAGTGCCAGCTTTTGAGCCACATTGCTTTCTTTTTAAATCTTTTTCCTAACTGACAGCTCTGCTGGAATATCTAGAGTAGATTGGTTCTTTTTTTGGCTCATTTATCTTTCATGCAATAAAGTTGGGATTATAGATTTAGTTCTGTGTACGAGGTAATTAACAGTTGTGTATCAGAAAGAAGCCTCTCTATGTAATAACTCTTTTGAGTTAATGTAACTAAGAGAAGAAAAAAAGGAAAAAGCAATGTCTATTGGTTACTAAACAATATAATTATATGAGACTGAAGATGAATGAGCATCTTTATTATGATATAAATAAGTAGATGCCACAAAGGAGTAAAACAGAAAGAAACTCAGGTAAATAAGTCAATGAGCAGGCTTTGCAGTCAGGTTAAATATTCTCTAAACATTACCTTTATGGTACATGTCCATTCATTAAAAACAGCATTAAAAAAAATACCAAAATTTCCAGAAGTTTTTGTAATAATAATGAAGAATAAAAATTTATACTTCATAGAAAGTTTCAGTATTTTGATGTATATACATTGGGACACAAAGTTAAGACAGCAAGAGATTTGGCAGAATTAAAGGGTCTGGAGGTTTCTATTAGAAAATATCAAAAGGTTTTATTTCAGGACATTTCTGAGAGAAGCAATACCAATAGGAATTGTTGTTATGCTTCATGGGTGTTGAATTTGGACACCTAGTGTTTCCACTTTTTGGTGTTGATTGTGCTTCTTCACTTTGCTACATTTTCTAGTCATGGGTATTGTCTGTTCACTCCTCTTGAACATCCAACTGGCCATGTTTTCAAGTTTTTGCTTCACAAATAGCTGCAGAAGTATATTTTTCTCCTACTTCTGACTACTAGGCAAACATAAAATTTTCCAAATTGCTTCTTGATGTATATGCTGAAATATCAGTTTGAATTTCATGCCGGAAATTGTCTAATCTATGTGCAGGTAAACGGAAAAGAAAGTCAGTACGAAGTGACTAGTTTGACCAATCAAATAAATCAGACAGCTTTTATTATATAATAGTGCCTATTTAAGATATCCCCAAATATATGTTGACTAGCTCTGAGATTATGGTGTGCCCAGCATACATAGAAAGAAGATCTACATAAATGCTGTAGAAAAATTATTTATTGTGAATTGCTTGTATAGCTTTATTTACTATTGGAGTTCATGATATTCAGCTAAAGGCTTGAATTTATTTTCTTACATATACATTGTGTGCATGTAAATCCTACAAGATACACAGAGTCTGAGTCTCCAATACCATGACCTCTAGTCACTAATATCTATGGTTTAATTCCAATTTACTATACACAGTTAACTGAAGGTCCTTGGTTAGGAATTCTCTTGCGTTACACTCCCTCTGTGATTGATGGGCAGAAAACACACTTCCAGTGCAGCCGACTTAGGAGCTGAGGCGTCATTCCCTGGTGATGCCTGTCTATCACCGTAGTGGGAGACTGGTAAAACCAAGCTGCCAGGTTGAGTACCTCTGGTAAATGCCAACACTTCAGTGGGATGAATTCAAGTTTTACACTGTTACAATGTGAAACACTGCGGTTCTAATTGATTGGTGAAAATAAAAAGGAAATGGAAAAGCAATGCTTTTGGTTTTAAGCACATGTGTAGGTACCAGATTTATGAACAATTCCGATTCATTTTTAGACATCTTGAATAATGTTTCCCTCTTTGTGTACAGATACAAAGGTGCTATGGGATAATATCGTTTACAACCCAGCGACACAAACCCTAGCTTGGGAGCCAGCCTGTCCTGTGCTTGTCACGGTTAACCTATGCAGGTTAATGAAGCCTAATGACCACTGTGAAGATATACAAAACTCTTCAAAAAATTCTACTGAGAAAGTAAGAGCTATGCAGACTTATTAAAACTGTGCGATTGAAGGCCATGACCAAAGGCATAATGTGAAGAACTAGACTTTGGAATAAGAGCTGTTGCAAACTCCTCTCTTCTCTGATACTTAAAACTATTCATAATCACAGTCTGTTCTGGTACACTAACCACATGATTTATTCAAAGAGCTCATATTGAATGACTCACTATTAAGGAATAAAAAGTGGAGATGACTGTGAAGCTAGTAATGTTTGCTGCATTCTTTGGTGTAAATAGGGTCTGCTTTTCATTTATAGTAAAGGCATGATTCATCTGCCCTGACTTTGCCATCTAAAAGATAGGTCTTCAAGTCTACGCTATTCATCTCAGATTCCCTTTAAAGTAAGTAAATGAAACAGACATATTGAGAGGACAACCCTTCTCATCTGAAGATAGGCATGCAAGAAAGGTTGGAAGGTTTTCTCTCTGAAGGTGCCTCTTTCTCTTCACTGACCATGACAAGAGCCTATTATGATTAGATCATATTTGGATATTTAACATTTAGACACCTAAAATGTAAGTGAAATGAAGCTAAATCTCTTTAAATCTTACTGGAGACATAACAGTACCTTGGTAGGGCATGATTGGTTTGTACTCTATTCAGACCTCTTTGAAGTGCGTTCCTCAAACTGGTCCAATGTCTTGAAATAGCGGGTGTTGAAATATCAGGTTCCTCAGTTCTTCCAGCACTTATGTTCTAAAAAGTTGAAAAGAGTTTTCACTGCATGTATCTTGAACTGGTTAATACTGCAGTCTGAAGTCTAATGATGCTGAATGCACTGGAGTTATGAGGTTGGTTAGAATTCTGGCTTTCATCTTGAAAAGTAGGTTTCAGCTTTCCTGAATGTGGAGAAAGCCAGTAAACTTCAGGTAACAACTGAAAAGGCAAATAAAATCAAATACAAATTCTTAATTTTTGACACTTGATGAGTATTATTCTGATGACATTATTTTGGGTGGGGGGCTGACTCAAGACTGTTGAATGCTTTTTTGATTAGGAACTCCTGGCCAAGTGTTTAGTGATTGTTAAATAAACCACCATTTTACGGGTTTCAACAAAGCTTTGATCTTGCAAAACCAAATACATTTAATTTTATACATGTGAGCAGTCCCTGTGGGACTCACGATCTGTTGACAACAAGCACAATTCATTGCTTGCAGGAAAGAAAAAGAAAAGAGAAAAAAAAAAAGAAAGAAAAAAAAAGAAGGAAGCCTAAAATGAGGTTTGGCTAGTAATGGTGGTATCTATCACCCGGAATACAATCCAAGATTAGTTTGTAACAGATGATAAATGTTTTCCTGTATTTATTAATATTCATGGACAGAATGAATTTTCCCTTTTTTCATAATTCATCCTAAAAGGTTTGATACTGAATTGAGTCCATTTCTTGTGCTGTAACCCAGAAGATCTCGATAGTATGCCGGAGACTACTGCAGAGATTCCTCACATAGTGCCAGCTCCCCCAGTAAATCCACACAATGCCGCACACTCTAATACCATACGCATGCAGTGACTTGGGCCCAAAAGCTACGCAGCACTTCTCTCTAATTAGGTTGGGGCTTTCTCTGTTGACGGCAATGCTGTCTCCAGTATCTGAGTGGACTCTTACAGAACTATCGTCTGTGAGCCTATTGTAGACATACCTGAGGACATCCATTATGTCCTCAGTTACAGGAAAGAGGTGTTACTTTGGTCATGATGCCATGTGTTGTGTGTAGGGTCCATTGTGATCAGTCGCTTGAGCAATGGTGTTTATTTAAGTAAGATCACTTACATGGGTAGTAATTGTTTATATGAGACAAAGCTTTTTATGCTGAAGCCCTTGGTGGGTAAGCAGTTGTTAATCAAGAATGCAACACTTTGTAGGTCACTTAAGTGGATGTCTAAAATTCAGTCTACATTTAAATCTTTTCTGGAATAGGGATATGAAAAATTGAAAAATTTCTGAAGTGAAGGTGGAACAACACTTTTGGGTGTATGTTTAAATGTTCTGCTGAGTTGTTGATAAGTGGTAAATAAGTGACTGAAACAAGATGACTGTGTAATCAGAATTTTGCACACAAGCCACCATAGAATCAATTAATTTAGTTCTAATTTGTTAGACTGATGATAAAAATGCTAAATGTTACAGATACAAAGAAGCAAATTATTCAGTAATCCAAAGTAGAGATTGTTTCTATTCTTACTATTTTATGTGATTAACTTCCTAGGATGTCTATAAAGCAAACAAACCAGTTCCTTTCTCAGTAATCAAACAATGAACATTTTGGGTAATTGATTCTGTGAAATTAGTTAATGAAACTAGCTAATGCTGAGTGTTCTCTTTTCAAGCAGGTTAAATATTCTCGTGTGGACACTCACCCAAGACTTTGCATGAAGGTAAAGGGGTTTCTTTGTAAAACACCTATTAACTGCCCTCTTTCTGTCAGCTCTAAAAAAAATGATTTGCTAATGTTCTTTAGGATCAATATTTTGTTTCATAGCTCTGATGAATGGGAAGTAAGAATTAAGGAAATCTGAAAGATAAGATTAAAAGGAGGTTCTTCGGAGGTGCAGCAGCAATGATAGGACACAGGTTAGATTGTGTCCTCTGTTTGCTTAAGAAAAGGGAAAATATGTTTTGGGTCAATGCAAACTCTGAAGCACGCACTAAATTTAACATATAAAGTTTTCCACATTAAATATTTGGTAATAAAAATGATCAATACACTACATTTACTGGAGCACCCTTTTTTATTCTAGTTGAGAAAAAAATGCCATGTAAGGTTAATATAGGAATATTATTTTCTTTTAGATTCCTTTTAAGTCAGTGGTACTACATGTTTCTGTAAAATGAGCATGTGCATAAATATCTGAAGAATTGGGGGACCTAATTTAAATCAAGGGTTGGAAGATACAGGAAAGCTGTGAATTCACGTTCTGCAACTTTCTAGAATGCACTGATCGTCTCTAGTTGAATCTGTAGCCACATATTGAAATTGAAAAATTGATTTTCCTAACAGATTTCTCTGTTTTCAGTTTACAACCAAGCAAGGCTTTTGGGTTAAATGTCCATTTGCTCATGGAGAATTTCCAGGTAAATATATTTTTTTAATTACATAATATTAAATTGTGAAAAATATTGAAATCAGTCACTAGATATGAGCTCTCTCCAGTAAGCAAGCGAGATGTGTTCACATCACTGTAGCTTGTAAATTATGGCAAAGGGATTTGTCAGCTTGCTACTTCTGTGTAACCCCAGTAGATCAAGTGTTTATCAGTATAAAAAGTAACTTGTGGGAATCAAAATAATGACTTGCATATCATTTGATGGTACTTAACAAATTAAAAAGACAGTTATTTTAAATATAACAATTTAGGATATAATATGTGGTCCTTGTACATCTAAAAGTAAGTCTTTTCCCCTAATATCAGCTTGGAAAATGAGAACTGCTGCAGTTGCAGAACAAATACAAGTTTTCTTCACATCCCAAACCAAGGCACAGTTCTCAGTGCTTGTGTGTAACAGGATGCAGCTGGCCTCATGTGAATCTGTTGGGAAGCACCATTCAGTCTCTGTGGTTTGTATATATTATTTCTTAAACATTGTAAGGCTTTTAAACCTATCTAACTGCATTCATTTGTTATTCCATTTATCACTCTGCAGCTTGAAAGCATTAATAAACACATGCATGTACATATTGGAACAATTACTTGAACATTTTTAAAGCATGTAGTTCTAATTCTGAGCTCACACTAAAACAAGAAATAAATAAGGATCCTGAAGTCAAATGAGTCACATCAAAGGAAGTGGCTATTGAGTGGAACCTTAATATTCTTTTAACGTAATTTTTGTGGTGTGGTATTTCTGTTACGTATACAGCAAATGCTAGTGTTAGTATTTCATACATGGGTCAATGGTACAGCTGACCTGGCAAATCTCACATCATGAAATGTAACACTTGAGGCATAAACCCATGATGATCTTGAGCCACTCTGAATCTCACAGCTGCCAAAACAAACTCAACAGAGGAAAAAAAGGTAAGTTTTCAGCCAAATTAGCTTTTTGAGCTAGCTGATTGTGTGACTACACAACTGCTTCCAGCAAAGCAGGGGAGACAGGGAAAAGATTTTGGGAGGGTGAGATTTCTGTTTCAGGCAGCAGCTGGTCATGAAATGGGAGCCTTATTCCTCTCTTGCAACTAAGCCTGTATGTCATACAACGCCAGTGCAGCGCTGTGGCTTGGCCTTGCCCTTTAACCCTGCCTACCAGAGTTACCTTGTTGGCTTGACCTGTGATCTAGTGAGAGGTACACCTGGGAAGTGGGGTCAAAGAGCAGAAGAGTGGCCATAGCATTATTTTTCAAATAGGAGAATATTGGCAAGATAGGTCCTAGGAGCTACTAGGACCACCATGCTGAAAGGAATCCTGCTGGTTCAGCTCCTCAGTACTCTTATGTCCACCCCTAAATGTTCTCTCCCCTGGCCAGGTATATGAGATGTCATATGATAGATTTTGTCAAAGCTGAGAAATCCAGACATTGTGATTCCTATTGTTATTTATCACTATGCCTGTTGACTTCACTCTGCTGTAGTGTGATGTTCTTTAGAAGACATAAGCATGCTGTAGCTCCTACACCTCTCCTCTTTTTAGGATATATTCCAGCTGTACTTCTTTCTTTCCTACTGTATGCAGGTAAATGCTGCAACTGTGACTTTTTCAAGTACCTCTGATGCTTTCAGTGTGCAGGGTGCACATACCAGGGGGTAGCTGACAAGCAGACAGCTATGAATAAGGACTTTTTAAACTCCAGACTCAAAGGAGTGGACACTGAAAGCTGAACTTACTTTGTAATCATAGAATCATTTAAGTTGGAAAAGACCTCTAAGTCCAACCATTAACCTAGCACAGCCAAGTCCACCACTAAATCATGGCCCTAAGCACCACTTCTATGTGTCTCTTAAATACCTCCAGGGATGGTGACTCAACCACTTCCCTGGGCAGCCTGTTCCAATGCTTGACCACTCTCTCAGTAAAGAAATTTTTCATAATATCCAATTTCAGCCTCCCCGGCAAAACTTGTGGCTGTTTCCCCTCGTCCTATCACTTGCTACTTGGGAAAAAGAGACCAACACCCACCTCACCAGAACCCCCTTTTAGGTAGTTGTAGAAAGCGATGAGGTCTCCCCTCAGCCTCCTCTTCTCCAGGCTGAACAACCCCAGTTCCCTCAGCCGCTCCTCATAAGACTTGTGCTCCAGACCCTTCACCAGCTTCATTGCCCTTCTCTGGACACGCTCCAGCACCTCAGCATCCTTCTTGTAGTGAGGGGCCCAAAACTGAACACAGGGTTTGAGGTGCGGCGTCACCAGTGCTGAGTACAGGGGCACGATCACTTCCCTACTCCTGCTGGCCACACTATTCCTGATACAGGCCAGGACTCTGTTGGCCTTCTTTGCCACCTGGGCACACTGTCGGCTCATGTTCAGCCGGCTGTCAACCAGCATCCCCAGGTCCTTTTCCACTGGGCAGCTCTCCAGCCACTCCTCCCCAAGCCTGTAGCGTTACATGGGTTTGTTTTGACTCAAGTGCAGGACCTGGCACTTGGCCTTATTAAACCTCATACAGTTGGCCTCAGACCATTGATCCATTCTATCCAGATCCCTCTGCAGAGCCCTCCTACCCTCCAGCAGATCAACACTGTCACCTTCAAACTTACTGAGGGAGCACTCTATCCCCTCATCCATATTCTTGATAAACAGAACTGTCCCCAATACTGAGCCCTGGGGAACACCGCTTGTGACCAGCCGCCCACTGGATTTAACTCCATTCACCAGAACTCTTTGGGCCCAGCCATTCAGCCAGGTTTTTACCCTGAAAAGAGCTTGCCTGTCCAAACCATGAGCAGACAGTTTCTCCAGGAGCATGCTGTGGGAAACCATGTCAAAGACCTTACTAACGTCTAGGTAGACAACCACAGTCTTTCCCTCATCCAGTAGGCGGGTCACCTGGTCATAGAAGGAGATCAGGTTGGTCAAGCAAGACCTGCCCTTCATAAACACATGCTGACTGGGCTTGATCCCCTGGTTTTCCTGTACAAGCTACGTGATGGCGCTCAAGATGATCTGTTCCATAACCTTCCCCAGCACCGAGGTCAGACTCACAGGCCTGTAGTTCCCTGGATCCTCCTTCCAGCCCTTCTTGTAGATGGGCATCACATTTGCTAACCCCCAGTCAACTGGGACCTTCCCGGTTAGCCAGGACTGCTGATAGATGACTGAAAGTGGCTTGGTGAGCATTCCACCAGCTCCCTCAGTACCCTCAGCTCAATTCCATCTGGCCCCATAGACCTGTGTGTGTCTAAATGCTGTAGCAGATCACTGACCATTTCCCCTTGGATTATGGGGCTTCATTCTGCTTTCCGCCCCTGTCTTCCAGCTCAGGGTTCTGGGTACCCCCGAGAACAACTGGTCTTACTGTGAAAGACTGAGGCAAAGGCGGCATTAAGTACCTCAACCTTTTCCTTATCCTTTGTCACTGTTTCCCTCCACATCCAATAAAAGATGGTGATTCTTTTTAGCCCTCCTTCTGTTGTTAATGTATTTATAGAAACCTATTAAATTGCCTTTTATGGCAGTAGCCAGATTAAGTTCTAGCTGCGCTTTGGCCTTTCTAATTTTCTCCCTGAATAACCTCATGGCATCTTTGTAGTCCTGAGTTGCCTGCTCCTATTTCCAAAGATCCTAAACTCTCCTTTTTTCCTGAGTTCCAGCCAAAGCTCTCTGTTCAGCCAGGCCAGTCTTCTTCCCCTCCTTGTCCCCCATGTCTTTTGGCATGTAGGGATGGTCTGCTCCTGCATCTTTAAGATTTCCTTCTTGAAGGATGTCCAGCCTTCCTGGACTCCTTTGCCCTTCAGGACTGCCTCCCAAGGGACTCTGTCAACCAGTCTCCTAAATAGGCCAAAGTCTGCTCTCCAGAAGTCCAAAGTAGCAGTTCTGCTGAACCCCCTCCTCACTTCTCCAAGAATCAAAAACTCTACCATTTTGTAATCATTGTGTCCAAGACAGGCTCCAACCACCACATCACCCACAAGTCCTTCTCTGTTCAGCGGTGTCCAGCGGGGCACCTTCCCTAACTGGGTCACTCACCATCTATGTCAGGAAGTTATCTTCTGAATCAGTTTAGTTCTTTATTACATCTCTGGTGATGAATGTAAGAGAGTGGCTCTTTAAAAGTGGAGTTTTCCAACTCAGCTTTGCTGCTCAAGCTTAAGTGGCACGTGATAACTGCTTCTGCAGGGGATCCTAGAGCTGAATAATCGTGGGGAAATTCCTGGGAAAAAGCAGCTATCCTAATCAACACAGACCACAGAGAGCATTGGTGGCACTGTCAAGAGTCTGTCCTAATGGAGAAAGGTATCTGGGGAAACGCTGTATTACCAGCAGAGTTGGAGATCTGTATGGTAGAAGAGTTGTCAAACGCTGTGCTTGGTGAACACTTACAGTGGCACTTCCCTTCAGCCAGCTTATTTCGCATGAAATCTGTAGAGTTCAGACTTTCTGGTTTTAAAGACTCCCTTTGTGAACTGCTAAGTGAGAAGGGTAGTGGTGGAGCACCAATAAATCACAGCTAGGTATTGAAGTCTGTGTTTCATGAAGGGCATTAATGCATTTAAAAAATGCTGTTTTCTTCCCTTTGGTACAAAGCTGTTACGTCCTCTGCTACTGTGACAGAATGGGAGCCCACACAAATTATATACAGTTCTGTCTCAACAACACGAGCAGTATACACAAAGTTTTCATCAAGACTTAGCTCTGTGTTCCCAGAAACCAATGTTCATTCTCTACCTAGTAATCCCTGTTCAGTCATGCTTGAAAAAGAATGTATTCACTTAAATTGCTCCAAATTATTTTAGGAGTTTGCCACACTAAAGACAGTGGTGTAGGATTCACAGCTATTAGTGGAGTAACGAACATTATTTTGAGGACAAGCCATAAACAATCAAATGTTAAATGTCAGAACAGTCATTTAGGATGATTTTACCCTAAGGCAGAACTTGTTCTCAGCATGCAATGTGATGGGAAATCCAGAAGAACTGTAAAGAAAGGGTGATTCCTTCAACTCATGTACACCAGGGAAAAGAAGTGAAGATGCTCATTGGCTAATGTGGTATGAGCAGCCGTGGCGGGGAGGGTGTCCCGACTTATGATGCTTCATAAAATACAGGAACATTAGCCTTCTTCCTGTGCTGCCCAACTCGTGCTTGGCAAAACTACACCAGCTGCTTATGGTCATTGAGATCTGGGGATATCTCTGAAAATAAATAACCTTCCATAACGTTTATATACTTTATTAATTCTCTGACATAGTAAAACATGTAGCATTATTGGGAAACAAACCAAAGAGCTGGAGAGACACAATACATTTCCATTGTTCCAGAGTAAGGAAAATAATAGTTTTAATTTTTTTTCTTTTCATCAGGGAGATTCTGTATCAATCACTATGTCACAGGAAATGTGTGGGTCAACAATTTGCATTCAGGTATGTGTCTTGATTTTGCCAGGTACTCTGTAGAAAATAAACAAACATTTAAAAAAAAAAAAAGAAAAATAAAACCAGCAGGCACTCTCTCTGCTTTCTCCTCCCAGCCAAATCTGATTACTGTGTGAACGGAGATGACAAAGAGCATTATTTATAGCTTGATGTGCTGCCACCACCTCTTGTTGAGATGATGTTAATTAACAGAGAAGTTGCTCTCCATGATCTTGCTCCTTTGTCAGTGGTAGATAAAGGGATATCATCAGGAAATTGCTAATCCTGTCTTTATATGTTCGTTTGTAATAAAAAGTTCCAAGGTATCAAAAGATGCAAGTAAATCATACAGAAAATTTTCAAAAATTGCCATGAGCTGGAAAGGGTTAGACATAGAGCAAACAGCACAGTAAGTGCATAGTGTGCTAGAATTAGCACTCCTGAAAGCAGAGCTGAGCAAATGATTTCTGACATTTTTGCACACTATTTCCATAGCTGAACTTTATTAAGACAACTTTAATAGAAAATGACCATGAAACTGATAGGTTTATTCCTCTCTGGAGTTACTGTTCTCAGCAGACACAGGGACAAGAGAGACTGGCAGCCGGAGCTGCGAGGCTGCAGCAGCTGCCCTGGATGGCCCTTGTCAGCTTCACTTTCTGCGGCTAGGAAGAAGGGGGCAAGCTGAAAGTGAGATTGGCAAGAGCCTTCTAGGTAATGAGAGCTGTGCTTCTTTCCCTAGTGAAAAATCAGATTTGGTGGCAAAATTGATGTTTTCCTGCTTAAATCATTTATTTTGTAAATAAGACATTATCTGTCAGAATACAGTTTTCCCCCTGTCACCCCCCCCCCAGTCTGATCAGGTTTATCATTTAGAAACCTAAGAGTGATTGCAACTCACTAAATATACACTAGACCAGTGGTCTCCATATGCATTTATTTAAAAACATATTAGAAAATGCAGTACTTGAGTAAACTAATAAAGCAATCTCATTTTGTCAACACAAGTGTTTAGATCTGCTGAAAGGGGAATAAGCCTCAATTCTTTCTTTTAAAAGGGCTGGAGGACAGATGTAGATTATTCAGTTCCACTGCAGATCTGTGATATCCACTGTGGTAAGTATTAATGATAACGAAAGAAGAATTATGTCTTGACTGTATAGAAGAGAGCATCTCAGATGATGTGTGTTTTCATTGGGAAAATGACATCTACACATGGTAGATGTCTGCGTGTCAGCTAGGTATGCTCAGCTTCCTTTATAGGCAATGGCCTCATGTATCTCAGCTAGCTTTTAATTAGCTACTGCAAGGGCATCTTGTGTGGCTGGCTCTTTTCTCTGTTCCTGGGTGAATTTTCCATCCTGTGCCAAGTTCTGTGTGCCACACCTGTATTTACCTTGCTCTCGGTACATGAGGTAACTAGTTAAAAACAATCCTTGGCAAGTAGGCACACAGTGCTGTCATTGTAGTGATTGCAGCACAGCCCTACTGTTAATTCCCCACCTCTGGAAGGACAGTAGTACTTCCCTCCACCGCAGAACAGTGAGGATATTATTATTATTTGAGGTACACTCAGATAGGCTCATGGAGTCAGAATATTCTGAAATCGCCAAGTCCTTCCAAGGCATTGTGGAAGCCAGTGAGTTCAGAGTGAACTAAGGCTGCGGGGTTTTACGGTGAAGAGTGCAGGAGTGGATTGAGTAGTTTACAACTAAAAAGTCTAAAAGGAGTCAAGCTGAGAGAAGGCTCAGTCTGAGCATTGCCAAAGACATCTTCCCAAACCCACCCAACCAACCAATCTCCCCTCCAAGTTCATCGTAAACATAGTGATTCCTGTGGCAGATTTTCTTTGTTTTCTGAAAATACCTGTCAGTTAACTATAGCTTCAGATTTGGAAGCCTGACACTAAAAACGAGGGGGCTTGAAGTTGTAGCCTACATGAAGTTCTCTATGCAAGCACTTGCATAATGCTAGTTCAGGTTTCTTCTCTACTTAAAAACTGACAAGAAGCCCACCCAAGGTAAATCAATTAAATAGAGTGTGATAATTCTTGTAAGAATGGGATGCTATTGTGTTTGAACCTAAGATGTTAAAAAAACCCAATCCACATAAAAGTGAAAGGAATATTAAACCTACGATTTCTCCACAATTTGTGACAATTTGGATTACACAAAATGCAGAAGTAAATGAGAAATAATCTTATAATGGCTTAAGGAAAATAGTGAAAATATTTACTGCATACGTCTTTGTAAAATAGAAATTTACATTGTTACATATCACTGTCAAAGATACCAAGCAGTGTCGGTATGCCCAAAAGAGCCATAATGTTATTAACATGTATTTTGTTACTCAAAACTAAGATTCCAGTGATGACAGTATGTATTACAAAAAAATCAGTGTAGCTAACCATAATGAAGGCTACTCACTTTCCAGATGCAAGAAGAGTTTTCTGGCATGTAAAATGCATTATACTGCAATGCATTGCATTTTTCTATCAGTAGCTGTGCTTTGGAATTAGAATGGCATAGCCTTATTTGCTCTAAAGAGGATGGAAAAGGGAAACCCCCCCCCTTTTTTTTTTAATTTAAGAGCATTGGCTTAGAGACAAAACTTTGTGTTCTTTTTAAATTTTATTTTTCCTTTGGCCACTTTTCTGGATTCTGTTTAATGTAGCCAAACATACTTATTAAAAAAGAAACTTATCTATTCTGAATGAAACATTAACTCAAATCAGTTAACTTGAGAATAAATATGTGAACCATAATGAAAACAAAATCGCAACCTACATTTGAACTCATTTCTTCAGGTTTTCATGGTCAGACATACGGTGATGGAAGCCCAGCAAAGGCCATGACACACAGGTATCCATCCAATGTATAGTTTAAAACATCTTTGAGAGTTGATAGAGTTGTAAATCCTGCAAACATTTCACTGGCCTCTCTAAAGAACAGGAGCAATGTTTGAGTGAATTTTGTACTGGCCAGCAGGAATACCAGGTCTCTAGCTCTCCCCTTGTCTTGCTCCCACTGAAGACATCTCTTGCTCCTGTGCTCTCTCCTCTTGCTCGCTCTCTGTTGCACCACAGTGCAGTCTGGCATCAGAGGTAGCCGCCTTGCTGCCAGAGAGAGAGCACAAAGGGAGACAAATAACCAGCGGAAGGGAGAAGTTTGTAATGTAAGAAGACAGCCTTCAAGAGCCCTGGAACAATCTCAGATTTTCTGAGCATGACAGTCACATTGTTAGCGCCTGCCCCTTGCTTTGTCCCTTACATTTGCAGGCAGATCAGTCCCCTCTGTGCTCTCATGCATTGGACGTGTCTGCTCAGCTGTTCCAGTGCTTCTTTTCATTCCCACAGCCATTTGCAAAACACCTATTCATAGGTTGTAAAGAAATTGAGTAAGTAGTGCAGCCCACAGATGTATGATTTGGTAGACCCTGAGCTCTTAAAAATGCTCTTGCTTTAAGGATACCCATTCAGAGGCGACCTAGAATAGTGGGATCAACCTAGAACTCCAGAGAGAGAGCAGAGATGCTCTGAAAAGTCCTTGTTCAAAGATCGGAAAAAGATGCAGCCTTGCAGAAGTTATGCAAGTCATGTGGTTGAGAAGGGGCTACCATCTTTGCCTTGAGGCCGTCTTTGGCTTTTCCTTTGTCAGAAGTTACCATTCAGGATAAAGTATCTTGGTTGTGTTCATTTGTTGATGTGGGTGCTGTTTGGACTGTGACAGTCAAGTCCACAAGCTGTGGACAAATGGTTAGATTTCTCACTTAAGTTCAACTATATATGAACTCTCTCACACTTCAGAGAAAAAAAAAAAATCTTCTTTCCTCTTCTGTTTTTCCCCTAGAATGAAGAGTGTGCATTCCTTGTACTGAATTTAAAAACACATTTTCAAGGTCCTTAGTACCTTCTCACCATCAAGTTGTATTTTGGTGTAACTTGCAAATCTTGTCTAACTGGTCATCTCTCATGTAAGTTGTTTCTGCTAATTACTGTGAGATTATTCTCATGAGTGAAGCATTTAGCAAGTTAAGCCTATTCTAACATGTCCAGAAGAAGCTGGATTATTATTCCTCATTTCCCAGTATTTCAAAACAAAAAAAAGTCTTACATCACTTAGAGAATTATGTTCACATTTTCCTTCTAAATTAATATTTTATGTATAATATGTTATAAATGAGTACTTTCATAGTACCTTGTGTACCTGTAGAACAAGTATTTCAGATTTTCTTATTTGTAACCTTTGTGTTTAAACCATAAGCAGAAGTTTTTGAGAAATGAAGAATGGAGAAAGTTTTCTCAGCTTAGTTACATTATCCTTTTTTGTAATTTCCTTTTTTTTTTTCTGATGCCATTCTGATGATCTCACGATGACAGACCGTATTCCTTAAAAAATATCTAACAACTGCTTTCTGTGTCTGCATTTGTATTTGACTTGGAGATAACTTTCCCATTTGCCTGAGGAGGTACATGTCTTTGGTTTAATAGTTATTTAAAACTGTCATGTGGAAATCCAATCTAGAAGGAAACAGTTTAGTGGAAAGAATTGAAGGTTTTTTTTTTTCATTATATTTATACTCAGCTGTTGAGAATAATATTACACACTGTACTGATTATCAAATCGTTGGCCTTTATTTCACTGAATACTCCTGTCAAACATCCTTACTTGCTGTTGTGTAACAAGGAAATAAAGTCAACTAAAAGATGATTAATAGCAAATCCTGAAACCATGTGGAATTGCTCATGTGGGATGAGGAATATGGGTGGGGAGTGAGGGTCTGGAACAAGAAGTTGATCAATAAAAAAATATTTTCCATCTGAATGTGTTTTTTTGTTTCAAGACTTTCAAAGTGCAATTTACAGGAGACAAATATGGTGTAAGAGATCTGCTGTGTTGAAACACAAGGTTTCTGAGGTGCCCTGAAGAGGACAAATCCTGCTTGGCTCCTTTGATATCAGCGCTTCATTGTGTAGGTTGCACATCTATTACATACATTCTTATTCCAAGCAGTGCTACAGCTCCAAAAGCAGAGGCGGCAAGGCAGCTTCCCTAAAGCATTTAGTTACTTGCTTTGGCTGTGAAATAGAAGCACTGATCTATTCAGACATCTGCTTTTCCTCGAACACCCTCCAGACTGCATCCAGAAACAAGACATTCAGCCATTCAGCTGAGAGAGCATCATTACTCTCTTCACTTCCCTCCAGTGGAAAAGTCCTTTCTGTAGGAAAAGTTGATTTGTACACTGTACTTTTTACTGCAGCAAAATCTTAAGATCAACCTTTTGCATATGTGCTCTGACTGAAAATGAATGAAAATTATACAGGCGTGGCAGGATCTGGAAACCTAAGTGTGGCTCAGACAAAACACCACCTCCAGTGACAAGCTCATACAAGGTCTTGAAGCAAAACCAGCTGTACTGAAGATGGATGCTTTCAATGGTAAGATCCTGTTTCAGCTGTACAGATACTAAATCTTTCTTCTCTTGTTGGCTGCAGCAATGAAAATACCAAACAGAATGTGAGCAGCCATGGTGCTGAACATTTTGGTGCTGTTTTAGAGGAAATCTTAAATGGTGAACATAGCAGGCAAGTCACTGAAATTAACTGTCTGAAAGTAAAGTGTTCATTCAAAGGTAGTAGTCTAGGCTGCCATGATGGCCACTGCAGAGAGACAGGTACTTCCCAAGCATATTTCATTCTGCTTGGATGCTTGTTTTAGAGGGAGCCTAGACAACTTAGCCTAAATGCTTACCATTAAGACATTCCTGTTTATGGCAATGTTTGCAACTAAACCCCTAATAGTATTTCCATACTTTGGCTTAGGTCTGCCTATTTGCATTTGTGTAGTGAGAAAATTGCTGGTAGCTGACCTTGAGCCTCTTGAGGACCAAGAGTCCTGTTTCTTCAGGTAAACATTTTCTCTTCTGATTACAAAATTCCTGTTCCGCCTGAGACCAGCTCTTCCTGCTCTCTCAAATAGTGATTGGACCACCCTACACATATAATGCACTGGAGGGAGTTCCACTCAGGTGGTGCCTTTTCTAAAGAAGTTAGAGTTCTGCACTACTAAGCTACAAGACTCTACTGTCCTTGTGACATTACAGCTGCAAAAATAAAGCTTTTTTTTTTTCTTTTTCACAAGGCATTTTAAACATTGGTACGTCAATGCTGAAAGATGGAGAATCTTTCCCAACTCTAAAAGTATTAATTTCACTCTGCTGACCACTGAAATGTTTTCTTTTTCTCACCCAAAATATGCAATAGTTTTCCAATATTGACCAACACACAAGCAAACATGCTGTAATAACAGTCAAATGCAAAAATCCCCTATATGATTGCCTATAGACTTGGCTAATTCTGTAGAGCCTCCATTCTTTTGTTGAAGGAAATTCCTTTCTTGCTTATTGTGGGCCCAGTCCAATCACCCTATTTTGAGACAACCCACAGTTGTTGGTTTTCATTTCACATGTACATTCTTACTATTATCACAGAGCACCTATGTCCCAGTTCTTCTGAGATATTAGCATATATCAGAATATCATTGAGGTATAGCAAAAGCGCTGATAGATGCTTTGTAGTAACCTCTTCAAAAGACTTGTAGTTGTATCTAATGCATTGCACAAACCTGAAACTAATATTTAAAATTACCACATAAATTAAACCAGTTTTCCTCCACTTATTTAGGGCTTATTTTCACTTGCTACACCCATATTGGGTCTGGTGTGGGAAACCAGACTGATGCTACTGCAGTATATTGGATATCTTCTTTTGTAGTAGTGTGGATACATTTCCTTGATCGCAAGTCATATGTGAGTGGCATGGTTGAATCGCCACATCCTAATGAGCAGCTGTGTATTCACTAAGCCGTAGTAACAGCCACAGCAGATCTAGTAGATCTAGTCCAGTGCCCTGCAGGCTATGTTCCCGACCCATCTCTTTTCTGGGCTTCTGATAAACTACTTCAGAGAAATAAATGGGAAGAGAAATGACGACTGCTTTGTAGGGTTAATTTACTGCTGATTTCACTGCCTGAACTACAAAGTCAGGCATATGTGAGCCAGCAGAAGGGAAGCACCCAGCTACAGGGGAGTGGAAACAGTACTGCTCCCGTTAGTTCCTTAGATAGCAGATTGACTGAAATGTAATGTAACACTGCAACCTGATCACGTACCTGTGCTTAGCAAACAGAAGAAAATGTTTTTGCTTCAATTTACTGTGAAAAGTTTCAATGAGCAAATTCCCCTTGCACATTTCCTATTAACAACTGCCTTAAAAAATGGTGACTTATCTTATATCTCATATTCTCTGATATATTGACTAGATAAAAGATAGGGAGAATGTACTTTGAGCCATCTATGGGCACAAGTGGGAGAAGCACTCAGCAGGGAACAGTGTATATGAAACCTGCAGAAGGAAACCCATAAAGGGTGAAGGATGAAGTGGACATGCAGAAGTAGAGGCAGGGATGACTGGCAGTCGGGCAGGGGAGGTGGACTGGCGGGGACACAGAGAATAAGGCAGGAGAGGGAAGGGGGAGGCAAAGCCAGTCAGCCCAGGTGTGATCCACATTGCTGGCTCAGATCTAGTCCTCACTCAGAACCTCCAGGTAAAATGGGAATGTGAGTGGAGATGAACCAGGCATGTACTGTTCTGCATCCAGTGCATACATTTGCCCTACCTGGTTCCTTCTCACCTTCATCCCTGTCCTACACTATTGGGGTGGGTTAACCTTGGCTAGATGCCAGGTGCCCACCAAAGCCACTCTAATCACTCCACTCCTCAACGGGAAAAGGGAGAGAAAGTATAATGAGAAGCTTATGGGTCGAGATAAGGACAGGGACAGATCAGTCAGCAGTTACCATCACAGCCAAAACAGACTCGACCTGGGGAAATTAATTTAATTTATTGCCCATCAAATCAGAGTAGAGATAATGAGAACTAAAACCAAATCTTAAAACACCTTCCCTCCAGCCCTCCCTTCTTCCTGGGCTCAACTTCACCCCCAATTTTCTACCTCCTCGCACCCTGGGTAGCGCAGGGGGACGGGGAATGAGGGTTGTGGTCAGTTCATCACACGCCGTCTCTGCCGCTCCTTCCTCCTCAGGGAGAGGACTCCTCACACTCTGCCCCTGCTCCAGTGTGGGGTCCCTCCCACGGGAGACTGTCCTCCATGAACTTCTCCAATGTGAGTCCTTCCCACGGGCTGCAGTTCTTCATGAGCTGCTCCAGCCTCGGTCCCCCCACGGGTGCCGTCCTTCAGGAACAGGCTGCTCCAGCCTGGGTCCCCACTGTGGGGTCACAAGTCCTGCCAGCAACCCTGCTCCAGCCGGGGCTCCTCTCTCTCCCCACGGGGGCACAGGCCCTGCCAGGCGCCGGCTCCAGCGTGGGCCTCCCACAGGGTCACGGCCTCCTTCGGGCATCCCCCTGCTCCGGCGTGGGGCCCTCCCTGGGTGCGGGTGGAGATCTGCTCCCCCGTGGAGCTCCATGGCCGCAGGGGCACAGCCGGCCTCACCATGGGCTTCCCCAGGGGCTGCTGGGGAACCTCTGCTCCAGCGCCTGGAGCCCCTCCTGCCCCTCCTGCTGCTCTGACCTGGGGGTTTTGCAGAGCTGTTTCTCGCACATGTTCTCACTCCTCTCTCCAGCTGCCATTGCTGTGTGCCCTTTTTTCCCCCCTTCTTATCTATGTTACCCCAGAGGCATTACCAGTGTCACTGATGGGCTCGGCCTTGGCCAGCTGTGGGTCCATCTTAGAGCCGGCTGGTGTTGGCTCTATTGGACATAGGGGAAGTGTCTACCAGCTTCTCACAGCAGGCACCCCTGCAGCCCCCCTTGCTACCAAAACCTTGCCACGCAAACCCAATACAGCTTGCTTGTCCTCTCCTTCATGGAGCACAACATCATGGTGAGTGGGAGGCAAACAGACCCAGAACCTCCATGTATGAGAGGGAGTCCTCTTCAGTGTGCCTATAGGCTTCTTACTGATAGGACTCCCCAGTTTGTTGGGTCCTCAGCAAGTCATCTTACTCCTCAGCTTCTAAGTGCAGAGCATCAGTTAGAAAGGGTGTGGAAACAGCCTGTAATTTTTTGTTCTTCTTCAATAATAACAGTCCTAAGAGTGGGGAGACAAAACAAAGGTGTGATTCAAGCAGAGAAACACCGAGTTAGACAATACCACATATCTTTAATAGTCCTTTCATGACCATTTTTCCCCTTAAATGTACTGGCACTTGACAGACCCGTTTGTTTCATTTTTTTGCATTACTGTCAGTTTCTCTTTATTTTTAGAAGTAGAATTTTCACTTTCTTTAGTTACTTAATATTACCATGAATCTCCTCCTCTCTTGCAGTGTTCAAGTTCTGTGGCAGTCAGCTTCCTCTCCAGTGGCTCTATCTTTTTTGCTCTCGATTCACATTCTTTGTCAAATCCATAATCTCTTCCTACATCTATAGTTTTTCATTGACTTTTTTATCTGCAAGGCTCTGGCCAGCTGAGTGCCTTCAAATTGGGCTGTTGGCATCTCACCCTGGAAGTCTGCAGATACTAACATCGTAATAACCCTTAAATGTTCTTCTTGTTCTCTTTATGTGTCCTTTTTATCTACCCAGTTTCTTATCTGTGCCCTACTCAGGCCACACCAATGAACCTTACAACCATGAGTGTCTGAATATCTCAGAATATTTCTAGACCATTCAAGCTCTTTCTGTCTGTGCTCTAAGATGTCTGTATATCTGAGTCTTGAAGTCACTTAACTGCAGTTGTGTGGGAATATGCCTAAACTAGTAAGATTTACTGAAAGGGAGGATAGAACATTTTGACCACAGCACTAATGTAGTTTCCAGATTGAGGAAAACTTGTTCTGGCCAAGTCAGAGCACAGACAGCAATCTGGTATCTGTCCTCACCTTGCTATATAAACAAAACTTCAGCCTTTTTTCTGGATACATGTTCTGTAGTGTTATTTGAGCTGTGTTTCACAAATTAGCTCTTTCTGTCTTGGATATTTAAGGTATGAGACTGAGCTAAGACAAATGATCTACCTTATTTGGGGTCCCTTCCTTCAGAGAGTGTGGGGTTTTTTCACAATTCAAGCCGAGGCATCCCTCCTTTGTTCCTTTAAGTTTCTGTGAGTTAATGATGAGCAGAAAACTGTCAGAAATATCTAGCCTGACTCAACTTCTTTGGCCTGTTTTCAGGCAGCTGACTTCTATGGCGTTTTGTGACCCTCAAGTTTCTTTCTAGAGGCACATTTCTAGCTCTTGAACGATGTGTTACAGATCACCTTTATTTGTAAGCTCCAAGGTGATCAGACCTCATCTGCTTCTACTGCCAGGAGAATATTCACCAAATAGCTAGTTGTTGCTGGCCAGCTCACCAGACAGCATCCCCACTTCCAAAAAGAAGTGCTGCAACAGGGCTTCCCAGTCTGTCAGTAAAAACTGCAGTCAAATACAACAAACATTCTTCTTCTGCTTGACTTTATGTCCTTCAACTTGCTGCAAAACTTTCAGATGCCATCATATTGCATTGTTTTTTAATTTTGTTTGCTAATTTTCATTCCTGGGAGCTGCTCCACTGCAGCTCCATCTGGCCTCCACATGAAAATGAGCTCACAAGTTCTTGAACTGGATACCTTGGGGGAGATTTAGGCCTTTGTGGCATGCCCAAAGTCCAACAAAGGCCAGGGGCAAATCAAGAACCTATGCCTTCACAGCTGAAGCATGTATTAGTTCCTCGTTGATGAGCCATTTTCTGACTTTTCTTCTGTGAGTAGAGCTCTTGAAGTTCAGAGTGAGAGCTTTGTTCCTCTGCTTTTCTCTAGTCCAGAAATGCCTTTGGAGATCTGTTTCTGTCTTCTCCTATTTTTCCTTGTGTCCCATGAGGTGGAATGCCCCTGAGGAGGCAGACCTTTCAATCACAGCCAGCTGGAACTAACTTAAAGGAATACTTTGGAGACACAAACACCAACAGTATGCTGAGGTAAATGTGTTCCAGTTGCTACAAAGGTCTTATCGGGCACTTAAAAGACATAGAGGGCCAACTTTCAGGAAACTGGGTCTGAAGAAGCATTGTGAAATGACCCTCGGTTTTTGGGGAATACAAAAATCTCCGATATTTTGTTATTTTCTTTGTTTAAGAAATATTTTGTAGTCCCTAGGGTGAAAATGTATTGTTCCAGTTTACTTCAGGGTTCTGATCATCTACTTTACATACATATTGATTCACTCCAGGGCTTTCATTTGGAGCAAACCGCCTTTTTCCATCTGAGAAAAAGCATGGGCACAGCTTAGGCTCCAGGGTATTTTCCCTCCCTTCAGGGTGTGTGGATGTAGCCAGTCTGCTCTTGAAAGAGCCCTGGAACAGTATATATACGACCTAGTCTGCACAAGTTGATATTGCAGACTAAGATTTACTCCATGGAAAAGATCACAAAGATAATGTAAATGTATTTGTGAGGGCTGTTTATCACTTGTCATTACCTGCTTGGTGCAGAGACATGGGGTATCATGGGAAATAGCTGTAAAAAAATTGCTGCTGTTGTGTCACCGCCTCAGATGAAAGAGGACTCTGTGATTCCTGAATGGATGCTCTACTGTACTCCAGCTTAGCAACGCTCTGTCTTCATTACAAGAGAGAAGTACTGACTGTGTTTGAAGAACATAAGCCACCACCTATGTTTCTGGTATTTTATGAGACTCAAACATGCAGGCTAATTTGGGTTAGATTCTCATAAGGTTTCATTCTCTTTCTCCATTAAATACTCCGATATTTTGGTTCCAACTCACAGAAATTAAGAACCGTTACATCGGGTCTGACCTGGAGATAGGTTTGTGTAAGACTCAGCGTACAGGGTAGCAGCATTCCCTTATCTATACCTTAAAGTCTGTAAAGAAACTGCTTTTAAATGTAATAGGCAATTTTATGGAATTCTGAAAAACTCCAGCAAAACTGGGAGGGTCACTTAAAGAATGTTAATTGTAATATAATTGTAATATAGTTCACAACCACAATTCCCATCCCATGTCTAATCCGACAGTTGTAAATTTTTGTGAAGGGTGTGTGTGTGCATGTGTGTGAAGTGTGAGACAAAGGGAGAGAAAGAATGAACTTCATCACGAGAAACTTTCTCTCAGTATTATCTGCCCTGTGGACCACTGCTTGACAGCAACAATTGCTGTGCCTGCCAGAAACAACATAATTCACCGCTCACTTAGTATTGTCACGAAGAAAACACTTTGTCCCCCCCAAGGAAAGTACGCCTCTGATCTGTAAGTCATCTGTAGTAATTAGTAGTAAATCCCAGTCAAATATGGATTCCATTTGTCTTTTGTACTATTTTTTGCTTGGCAATATATGCACACTACTGAGTTTCATTTCCCAGAAGCACAAAAGCTCTTAATTCTCCTGTGAAGTCCAGTGATTCATTTCCAGGTAAGTGGAAAACAATGTACTTTTTAGACTATGAGACACACAGAACAGCTTTTGAAATGAGGGTAATTACAGGTTTTGTCCAGAGAGTACAAATTATATCTATGGTATAAAAGCAGGAGAAATCAAAGACTTTTTCCTCACTGGGCAAATTTGATGGGCTCTGGATCAGGACATTATGAGCTTCCATGCTTTTGCTGTCATCCTTGTTAGTTCCCCTGCAGGCATAACTTTAGTTACCCATTGATGTAAGTCGGGGCGGGATGCAGTTCTGATATTTTGTGGGGGTAGCTACTTTTTCACAGTTGCCAGGACTGTGTCCTGTGACAAAGGTGCTCCTCCTTCAACCGTGTTTTATCACATGATGAGACAAGCGCCTTCCCTTTATGCCATCTACAAATCAAGTCCATCCTGGGGGAGGATTGTGGGGCCGGAGGTAGATGCACATATTCCCTTCTGGCCATACAGCATTGCATTTTCTTTCCTATTCTTGGAACCCAGATGATTGGGATCTGGGAAACTGGGGCTGAGGAGCCGAAGGAATCAAAAAGTACTGTCTAGGGAATGTAGGGAATCAGAGGTAGGAAAAGTTAAATCTTTTCTCCTGTAAGATTTTCTTACAGGAGAGTAGATCTCTCTTCCGTCCTTCCTTATCTATTGCAAAGCACTCCAAAACCAGCCTTGATGAATTAGACAGGATTTCAGCGGACACTGTCAGCAGAGCTTATCTATGCCACTACATTTTTCACATTTCTATCCAGTCACATCAGGCTTCCCTGACTTTATGACATAAGGACATATGAGAGTTTGTACTGAGTCAAATCAAAGGTTCATCTAGCGTGTACTCTGTCTTCAGCAGGTACATCTGCAGACACCCAGGACCAGTATAGGGTAATATTCCCCAGGCTCAATGCCTGTGTCTTAAGAACTTGATGAATGATCTTTTTTGTGTGTTTAGTATCACTGGAAGGGTTTTTCTTATAGGAATTTACCTGAGTTGTTTTTTGAACTCATGTAAACTTCTCAAATTTCTTGGGGCAAGGGACTCCACAGTTTAGCGGGTGATGTGTGAAGTGTCTGTCTTTGCTTTAAACCTGTCACCAGCCACTGTGCCATTCATCTAGTTCTAGCTATCCTTTAGCTCTTGTGTCATAAGAGACAATGAACAATTTTTACCTATTTTCTCACATCCCTTATGCTTTATTGACCTCTATGGATCTTTTTGTCAGTCTGAAGAATTCAGGTCTGTTTGATTGTTCTTTACATGGAAATCATGTGAACTGTATACACTATTCAAAATATGAGTGCTTCATGAATTTATACAGTGGCATAGCGATGTTCTGTCCTGTTCTCTGTTCCCTACCTAATAATGCTGACAAGTACATGCCTGTTTTTAAACAGTACTACTAAGTACTGAACTGTTGATAAGATGGAATTGTTAGAAATCTGAGATCCCATTTCTTAGTCCTCATGACTAAATCAGAGTTTAGCACTGTATTACAAAAAAAATGCAGCTTTATTCTCTGTGCAGACCCTGCTTCTTATAGACTGGACAGAAGAGAGAGAGGCTTTGTCATTACTTCTTTAACTAAGCAAAATCAGAAGGCAAAAAAAGACAACTGCTGGCACTTCCCTTGCATTAGGCAGTTTTTGGCAACATTTCCATGCATGTTAATATGACTCTGTGGGAAGACCCAGCCAGAGGATGTTCAATCCGTACCTGGATCTTTGTATGGTAAGTAGGTTGTCTTATATAGTGGCACCCATGCACTCTTATCAGAGAATCACTAGCTTGGAAAGAACCTTTAAGATCATCAAGTCCAACCATTAATCCAGCGCCACCATGTCCCCTAAACCATGTCCTGAAGTGCAACATCCACACGTTTTTTGAACACTTCCAGAGATGGCGACTCCACCACCTCCCTGGGCAGCCTGTTCCAATGCCTGACCACCCTCTCAGTGAAGAAATTTTTCCTAATATCCAATCTAAACCTCCCCTGGCGCAACTTGAGGCCATTTCCTCTTGTCCTATCACTAGTTACTTGGGAGAAGAGACCAACACCCTCGTCGCCACAACTCCCTTTCAGGTAGTTGTAGAGAGCGATAAGGTCTCCCCTCAGCCTCCTCTTCTCCAGACTAAACAACCCCAGTTCCCTCAGCCGCTCCTCCTAAGACTTGTTCTGCAGACCCCTCACCAGCTTCGTTGCCCTTCTCTGGACACGCTCCAGCACCTCAACATCCTTCTTGTAGTGAGGGGCCCAAAACTGAACACAGGATTCAAGGTGCGGCGTCACCAGTGCTGAGTACAGGGGCACAATCACTTCCCTACTCCTGCTGGCCACACTATTTCTGATACAGGCCAGGACACTGTTGGCCTTCTTGGCCACCTGGGCACACTGCCGGCTCATGTTCAGCCGGCTGTCAACCAGCACCCCCAGGTCCCTTTCCGCCGGGCTGCTCTCTAGCCACTCCTCCCCAAGCCTGTAGCGTTGCATGGGGTTATTGTGGCCAAAGTGCAGGACCCTGCACTTGGCCTTATTAAACCTCATCCAGTTGGCCTCTGCCCATCAATCCAGCCTGTCCAGATCCCTCTGCAGAGCCCTCCTACCCTCCAGCAGAACAACACTCCCACCCAACTTGGTGTCATCTGCAAACTTACTGAGGGAGCACTCGATCCCCTCATCCAGATCATCAATAAAGATATTGAATAAGACGGGCCCCAGAACCGAGCCCTGGGGGACACCGCTTGTGACCGGCCGCCAGGCGGATTTAACGCCATTCACCACAACTCTCTGGGCTCGGCCATCCAGCCAGTTCCTCACCCAGTGAAGAGTAAACCCGTCTAAGCCACGAGCCGCCAGTTTCTCCAGGAGAATGCTGTGGGAGACGCTGTCAAAGGCTTTACTAAAGTCCAGGTAGACAACATCCACAGTCTTTCCCTCATCCACTAGGCGGGTCACCTGGTCATAGAAGGAGATCAGGTTGGTCAAGCAGGACCTGCCTTTCATGAACCCATGCTGGCTGGGCCTGATCCCTTGGTTGTCCTGCAGATGCCCTGTGAGCACTCTCAAGACCAACCGCTCCATAATCTTCCCCGGTACAGAGGTCAGGCTGACAGGCCTGTAGTTCCCAGGATCCTCCTTCCGGCCTTTCTTGTAGACGGGCGTCACATTGGCAAGCCCCCAGTCTTCTGGGACCTCCCCTGTTAACCAGGACTGCTGATAAATGATGGAGAGTGGCTTGGCAAGCTCCTCCGCCAGCTCCCTCAGTACTCTCGGGTGGATCTCATCAGGCCCCATAGACTTGTGGGTGTCCAGGTGGTTTAGCATGTCCTTGACTGCTTCCTCCTGGATTATGAGGAGTACATTGTGCTCTCCATCCCCATCTTCCAGCTCAGAGGGCTGAATATCCTGTGGATACCTGGACTGGCTATTAAAGGCTGAGGCAAAGAAGGCATTAAGTACCTCAGCCTTGTCCTCGTCCTTGGAGACAATGTTCCCCGCCATATCCAGTAGGGGATGGAGATTCTCCTTGCCTCTCTCTTTGTTGTTAATATATTTGTAAAAACATTTTTTATTATCCTGTGGCCAGACTGAGCTCTAGCTAGGCTTTTGCCTTTCTAATTTTGTCCCTGCTTGACCTAACGAGATCCTTGTACTCTTCGTGAGTTGCCTGCCCCTTCTTCCAGAGGTGATAAACTCTCCTCTTTTCCCTGAGTCCCAGCAAAATCTCCCTGTTCAGCCAGGCCGGTCGCCTTCCCCGCCAACTCTTCTTACGGCACATGGGGACCGCCTGCTCCTGCTCCTTTAAGATTTCCTTCTTGAAGACTGTCCAACATTCCTGGACCCCTTTGTCCTTCAGGACTGTCTCCCAAGGGACTCTCTCAACCAGTGACCTGAACAGGCCAAAGTCTGCCCTCCAGAAGTCCATGATAGCAGTTTTGCTGACCCCTCTCCTTACTTCCCTCACAACTGAGAATTCTATCATGTCGTGGTCGCTAAGCCCAAGACGGCCTCCGACCACCACATCTCTCACCAGTCCTTCTCTGTTTGTAAACAGCAGGTCCAGTAAGGCACCTCCCCTGGTGGGCTCTCTCACGAGCTGTGTCAGGAAGTTATCCTCCACACACTCCAGGAACCTCCTAGACTGTTTCTTCTCTGCCGTGTTATACTTCTAGCAGATGTCCGGTAGGTTGAAGTCCCCCACAAGAACAAGGGCCAGCGAATGCGAGACCTCTGCCAAACTCCATGTTCTTTATATAGTCAGGTTATAAGGGAAAATGGTCCTGATCCTCCAGCCCATATCAATTCTATCTAGAGCAGGCTGTATGTGACTATATCATACATGGACTATAAAGTTTTTCTGCAAGACAGTTAGCTTTAGAGAAGTTTTGCAACCTACTCATTATGGTATCTATTTTTTTCATGAGTCTACAGAGTTACTGCGAGCCAGCACAGGATACATTCTGCATGTAGTTAAGGTTTCATGGTAGGGATGGTGACAGTGATGGTAGGGTCCATGGTGTTTTCTGTAGCTGTAAAGTTAGGATTGCTTTTTCCCACATACATCACTTTATGTATCAGCATTGAATATCACCTACCATTTTATCACCAGCTGCTCACTGTTGCTAAACCCATTTGTAATTTGTCATACTCAGCTCGAATACCCTAGAATCATCAGCAAATGTTTTATATCAGTACCTAGGTAATTTACGAGCATGTTGAATGGTTGAGAAACCAACACATGCTCCCACTACAGCAGTAAAAATTTACATCAATGTTTCTTCTTAAATTGTTGGGTACCTTTTCCATGCCCTCTATCTCATCCTCAGTTTTTTGTCACTAGAAGACACCATTGTCTTCAGATAGATTGCATAATAGCACAGCTGGGGCCAAAAATGAAAGCTGTGGAATGAAATTGCACAGACTCGTAGTTAGCCATGGAGTGCTCCAAAAGGAAGTGCTCTGCAGTGAATAATACATCTCCCTGTATCTATTTCTTAATTTATGTAAAGTACTGTTTGCTTTGAATTAGTCATTCTCCTTTACCTTCTCAGCTGTGATTTTTATCAAGCATTTCTTAACAGCTGCGTAGGTTTAGCAATTATTTGATTTATTATGAAAAGCTGGACACAGTATTCAAACCATAATGACTGGTAAGGAAAGAAGAGACTACCTTTTGCGCCTAGGCTCAAATCTTGCTGCATTTGGAAGTCTGATAAGGGAAATTTCAACCTGCATTGAAATGTACTTCCACAAATGTGTGGTTCCCCTGAAACTGCATAGCCAAATTCACCATGGAATATCCAGAACACTTAGTTATCTGCTTGTTTGTTTTTCCATTCTTTTGTTTATTCATTCCTTGAAATCTGTCAGTCTCTTTAATTTTCAAGACGGACCATTTGGAAAACTCTCTGGACACCATTACTCTGTGTCATGGTTTAACCCCAGATAGCAACTAAGCACCACACAAACGCTTGCTCACTCCCCACTGCAGTGGGATGGGGAAAGATAATTGGAAGGATAAAAGTAAGGAAACTCATGGGTTGAATTAAGAACAGTTTAATAATTCAAATAAAATAATACAATAACAATAATAATAATGATGATGTTGATGATAATAATGTTGTTGATGAAGAAAAGGAAAATAACAAAGCGAGAGAACTAAAACCCAAGAAAGACAAGTGACGCAAATGAAAACAATTGCTTACCACCAACAAACCAATGCCCCACTAGTCCTCAAGCAGTGGCCTGCCCACCAACCTTCTCCCTAGTTTTACTGCTGAGCATGACGTCACATTGTATGGATAACCCTTTGGTCAGCTGGGGCAGCTGTCCTGGCTATGTCTCCTCCCAACTTCTTGTGCACCTCCAGCAAGTATTATCGACACCATTTCCAGCACAAATCCAAAACACAGCCCCATACTAGCTACTATGAAGCTACTGCAGCCAAAACCAGCACATTCTGTCTGCTTCCAAGGCCCAGTGGGACTCCTCAGCAGCAACTTAGCATATGTTTCCTCTTAAAAGGGACATTGAGAAGAAGAAATCGAAGTTTTCCCTCTCTTGGTGCACTTCAGTACTAAAGGTTATGGTATGCTAGTTTGGAAGTTAGCTTATCCAGTACCTTATTCAGTAGGATGTGAAGCCAACTGATTGCTAACGTCATGTGTGTCCAACCTCTGGTACTGACTTTTTGTATTTGCCCCATATCCAGAATTTGGGAATTGCACAAAGTACCTTTTGGGTGTGGCAGAAAATAGAATCATGGGATCATAGAATCATGGGATTCTTTAGGTTGGAAAAGACCTCTAAGATCATCAAGTCCAACTGTTAACCTAGCACAGCCAAGTCCACCACTAAATCATGGCCCTAAGCACTACTTCTACATGTCTTTAAAATACTTCCAGGGATGGTGACTCAACCACTTCCCTGGGCAGCCTGTTCCAATGTTTGACAACCCTTTCAGTGAAGAAATTTTTCATAATACCCAATCTCAACCTCCCCCTGCACAACTTGAGGCCGTTTCCCCTCATCCTATCACTTGTTGCTTGGGAGAAGAGACCAATACTCATCTCACTACAGCCTCCTTTCACGTAGTTGTGGAGAGTGACAAGGTCTCCCCTCAACCTCCTTTTCTTCAGGCTAAACAACCCAGTTCCCTCAGCTGCTCCTCATAAGGCTTGTGCTCTAGACCCTACACCAGCTTCGTTGCCCTTCTCTGGACATGCTCCAGCACCTCAATGTTCTTCTTGTAGTGAGGGGCCCAACACTGAACACAGGATTCGAGGTGCAGCCTCACCAGTGCCCAGTACAGGGGCACAATCACTTCCCTATTCCTGCTGGCCACACTATTGCTGATACAGGCCACGATGCTGTTGGCCTTCTTGGCCACCTGAGCACAGTGCTGGTTCATGCTCAGCTGGTTGTCAGCCAACACCCTCAGGTCCTTTTCCGCCAAGCAGCTTTCCAGCCACTCTTCCCCAAGCCTGTAGCATTGCATGGGGTTGTTGTGACCCAAGTGCAGGACCTGGCACTTGGCCTTGTTGAACCTCATACAGCTGGCCTCATCCCATCGATCCAGCCTGTCATTAAAGTCTAGACCATCAAAACACTCTCTAACATACAGGGCTATGCCACCACCTCTCCTTCCTTGCCTATCCCTTCTCAAGAGTTTATAGCCATCTATTGCACCACTCCAGTTGTGTGAGTCATCCCACAATGTATGGCAACTATATCATAGTTTTTCTGCTGCACAATGGCTTCCAGCTCCTCCTGTTTGTTGCCCATGCTGCATGCATTGGTGTAGATGCACTTCAGCTGGACTATTGATTCTGCAACCTTTTTGGTGGCCCTAATTCCTTCATGACCATTCTCAGGCACTTTTGTGGTTTCTAACACATGAACCTTTGCGTCTTTGCTGCCACATGGATCTCCACCCCCTACCTCCACTGAAATGGCACAAGGAAGGACCTCTCTAGCACACAGTCCCTCAAACATTGGTTTTCTGCCGCAAGGCTTATCTCTAGGTGATCCTGGTTTTATCCGTTTCTGCCTTTTAATCTAGTTTAAAGCTGTTTCAATGAGCCCTGCTAACTCCAGTGCAAAGTTCCTTTCCCCCCTTTGAGACAGATGTACCCCATCAGTTGCCAGCAGGCCTGCTGTCGTGTAAACCAACCCATGATCAAAACTCACAAAATTCTGCCAGTGACACCAGGCTCAGATCCCGGTATTGATCTGCTGGTTCTTCCTGTTTCTTCCCTCATCATTCCCTGCAACTGGAAGTACAGAGGAGAACACTACTTGTGTTCTTGATCCCTTAACCAGTTGTCCCAAGGCCTTGAAGTCTCTCTGACTGCCCTCGGACTTCTTGTTGCAAATAGGAGGGGGAAGAAGGACTCCCATCCACCTATGCAATAATAAATGCAAAATAGGGGCTTGAGGTACAGTGATGAGAACAAACAAGGCTGGAAATTCCCTCTGGGGACTGATGAGATTGAACCTCAATGCAAAATTGTTATGAACAACACCCTAACGCTGATGTGTCTCTGAGGTGCCTTTGCCTGTTATCTCAGTAACTCATGGGAAGGAATGGGAGTCTCTTGGTCAGAGACCCAGAGCTGGCCCTGAATATATGGCTGTGTGTCGTGGTTTAGTCCCAGCCAGCAACTAAGCCCCACGCAGCCGCTCACTCACTCCCCCACGGTGGGACAGGGGAGAGAATCGGAAGAGTAAAAGTGAGGAAACTCATGGTTTGAGATAAAGACAGTTTAACAGTGAAAGCAAAAGCCGCGCACGCAAGCAAAGCAAAACAAGGAATTTGTTCACCACTCCCCATGGGCAGGCAGGTGTTCAGCCATCTCCAGGGAAGCAGGGCTCCGTCACGTCTAATGGTTTCTTGGGAAGACAGACGCCATCACTCCGAACGTCCCTCCACCCCTTCCTTCTTCTTTGTCCCAGCTTTATATACTGAGCATGACGTTATATGGTATGGAATATCTCTTTGGCCAGCCTGGGTCAGCTGTCCTGGCTGTGTCCCCTCCCAGCTTCCTGTGCACCCCCAGCCTGCTCACTGCAGGCCAGCACGAGAAGCTGGACTGTCCTTGACTACTTAGCAACAACTCAAAACATCAGCACCTTATCAACATTTTCTCATCCCAAATCCAAAACATAGCCTCATGCTAGCTTCTATGAAGAAAATTAACTCTACCCTGGCTGAAACCAGGACATTATCCACCCCTTATTCCATACCATTTACGTCATGCTCAGGTACCACACTATCCAATATAACCTCATCAACCACCACCCCCCTTCCCATCCTTTAATATAATACACAGATTATCATCCCCTTAGTCCATAGACTTCCTTCTAAAATGTCCGTGAAATGTCTGCTGAGTTCATTTAGTCCATGACTTTGGGCTCCATCTCTTACGGTGGTCACTCAGGACAGGCGAGGTGGGGTGTTGCATGGAGTTACTGGGCACCAAAGCCAGCTCAGGTCAGGTCACTGCTGCACTGGCACTGCTTCTTGTAAGGCTTGTCCTCCATTCGTTCAGGTGGTTCCTGCTATAGTAGTTCCTATAACATGCAACTCAAATCATGGGTTACAACAGTTTAAAGGTATTTCCATTACAATCTCCACCCCAGGCCCTTTGTACTGGACCATAGGGTTTAACATTGCAATGAACTCCTCCCCTTGCCCCTGCTCCAGCTTGGACTTATCCACAGACTGCAGTCCCTTCCATGAGCCACAGTCTCTCCAGGGGAATATCTGCTGCGGCATAGACTTATCCACAGTTGCAGTCACTTCGAGATGTACCTTCTCCAGCGTGGACTTATCCTTGTGCCACAATCCCATCAGAGGTATACCTGCTGTGGCACAGACACAACCATGGCCACAGATGCTTTGAGATATACCTGCTTCTGGCATGGGCTTATGCACAGCCACAGACGCTTCGGGGTGTCCTGCTCCCACATGGACTCACCCACAGGTCACAGTCCCTTTGACTCAAGTTCACAGTGGAGTTCCAGCCTGTCCAGTACAGCAGCACAGAAAAAAAAAAACCAGCAATACCCCGGCCATCTGCCAGCCCAGGTGCAAGGCCATTGCTGTTATCAGAATCTTCCCCGGCACAGCAGGGTCAGACGATCAGCAGTACAGCAGCAGCGAAAGCAAAAAGCAGCCACTAACGAGCACTGGACTCTAATATATGCAGGGAAGGCAAACCCATGGCAAGCACAGGGGCCTGGCAATTAATGGCTAAGCAGCAATAACAGCTATAAATTCTATCAACTAGCACATTCCAATCAAACTTGTCATTATCTCAAACCCTTCGAGCCCCACGTTGGGCGTCAAAAAGGACTGTCGTGGTTTAGTCCCAGCCAGCAACTACGCACCACGCAGCCGCTCGCTCACTCCCCCACGGTGGCACGGGGGAGAGAATCGGAAGAGTAAAAGTGAGGAAACTCATGGTTTGAGATAAAGACAGTTTAATAGTGAAAGCAAAAGCCGCGCACGCAAGCAAAGCAAAACAAGGAATTTGTTCACCACTCCCCATGGGCAGGCAGGTGTTCAGCCATCTCCAGGGAAGCAGGGCTCCATCACATGTAATGGTTTCTTGGGAAGACAGACGCCATCACTCCGAACGTCCCTCCACCCCTTCCTTCTTCTTTGTCCCAGCTTTATATACTGAGCATGACGTTATATGGTATGGAATATCTCTTTGGCCAGCCTGGGTCAGCTGTCCTGGCTGTGTCCCCTCCCAGCTCCCCGTGCACCCCCAGCCTGCTCACTGCAGGCCAGCACGAGAAGCTGGACTGTCCTTGACTGCTCAGCAACAACTCAAAACATCAGCACCTTATCAACATTTTCTCATCCCAAATCCAAAACATAGCCTCATGCTAGCTTCTATGAAGAAAAATAACTCTACCCTGGCTGAAACCAGGACACTGTGACATATATTTGTCCATAATCAAGAAGTTAGTTTAGGTTTCTTGTGGCGGGTGCCTCCAGGCTGAAGGCTACAGGGGCCTCCAACAAGTGCAGGTGGATGGCTGCTGAACACCAGTAGCTACTGCAGCTGCTCTTTTTCCTGGACTCCACCTGTAGCTCCTGTTACTTAGTACAAAACTAATATTTAGTCTAGCCATCACAGTCAGAGGAAACAACACACTGGAAATATGCTCCAAGTAAGTGACCTAAAACCAAGTAGGTTTTAAAACCCACAAAGAACATCATTGCAAGAAATTCTTTCTCAGTCCCCAAAACTGAGACAGAGTCTCCAAGTGACTTTAAAACCTGAAGGATTGGGATGTGCGTGATAAGAGTGTTAAATTATAACCTGTAAAGGTAGAACCGCAGGTTTGGTGGGAGTGACTCCTGGGCAGGTGGAGAGTGCAACATTTTTGCTGAGCGTGCTGGAAATAGACTGCAAAACCTGGGCCAGCTTGCAGACCGAGAGAGCCTACTGTGTGCCAGGAAAACATCTCCAAAACATTTATTTGGAAAAAAGGCTATATAATAGGTACATGAAATGCTCTACTTTCCTGTTCTAACATGCATTTAATAAAGCAAACACATAAGTATGCAATGTCAATTAACACATGAGGTACAGGGACCAGGTCCAGGTGAGACTCTGTTTCGGTTGTTGCTCATTCCAGAGGAGAACTGTTCATCCTGAGGTGGAGGGATTACTCTGGGGGTGACTTCCCTGCTGCTTCACTGGAAAAGAAATATGCGTTCATAAAAGCATATGAAAGCTAATTACAGATTAATCAGTTATATTGTGGTGCTTCATGATATTATTTACTCGTAATTATTTCCCTTATGAAAAGCAATGGTGGCTTTGCCACAATGGCTGCGAGGCTTGGTTCCACTCTCCATAGATGTGGCTCCTCTGGTTTCCCTGGAGTTACTACACATATAGCTTTCAGAGGAAAAATGGGCACATGGTTGTGAATCATCATGGAAATTTTTGTAAAGCTTGAAATCCAAAGCTCCCTAATATTCTTCTGTCAAGGCAGCTAAGCAAATTTTTCAGATCCCGTTTGTTTCTCATCTCCCTTCAGACACCCATTTCCTACCCACTTCCATCTACTGTAGGTAATCCTCAGCAGTTTCCTTTTCATGATGCTTCTGTTTCAGCTCCAGGATTCCCAAAACATTCTTCCAATCTGAACATGAAACACTGTCAGAACAGCAAGTACTGCCATTTTTACCTCACAGCTTTTTAACTCTGCATTTTTGACTAACTTTACTTATTCATATAGCAACATCAGACCCTGTGGGAGGTCCTTCCACTTTGCAAAGACAACAATGGTGAAGTGAACCCAAATTTGCAAATGTCTTTTTTCCCTATAAAAATCACAGTTCCACTTAGATGCAAGGGGAGCAAAAGAAGAAGAATGCTAAAATGATGTATAAAAGAGAGGAATGTGCACAAAAGAATGTGCAACCTATGACTAATGGGGTACCTTTTGAAACAAAACACAAAGGATATATCTACTGTCAAATTATCCCTTCCTATGAGGCAGTGACTGAGGTATGAATTGCAGAGCCAAGTCTTCAGGGACCACACATGCACACACTAAGAGGTAATTTCTAAGGAGGGGGAATTGCTTGATTTTGAGTGCTGACTTTGAAAGTGACTTGGCTTTACCACCTTGTTTTTCTTTATTACAGAGGTATTAGTTTGTATTAATACTTCCCCCAGTGTTGCACAAAGAATTGTCCCCTGGTCTGTTCATAGCGTCCTTGGATCCAGCCATGCAGACCAAAGATGAGCTTCTACCTCTGCACCCTCTCTAGCCCTTCTCTTCTCTTAGCTTTCATTAGAAGAAAAAAAAAAGCCCACAGACATAATATTGTTTTATTGCATTGTGATGACACACACTTTTTCCTACTTTATTTTGCCAGAGATATTCAAATGTTTATTTTGCTCTACATATTTCTTGTGGTGAGAAATTGGCCTCAGAAGCAGTTTCTGCATTTTCTTCTTATCAGTTATCTATTTTACTTCAGTAATTTGTTATCTGTTTTACTTTAGTCATTTGCATCCTCCAACTGTTTATGTGGAAAGACATAATTTGTTCTTAGGTAGGAAGAGGGACATAGTATCAGTGTTTGTCTTTCAGGTGAATTTTAATTTATTCAAAGTTGTCTTTCAGAATTGTTTCACTATCAGGCAGGAATCTAAAAGCTGAAATCAGTCATCTTTTCTTGTCTCTTTCATTATCTCTTTCCTCATTTTTTTTTTTCTAGGCCTCCCTGAAAATTGTTCCAGTCCTTAAACTGTGTTAACTTCAGGCTGAATTCATGGACTGATTTTTAACCAGAGCTTCACCACCAATAACAACCATTTCAATGTAAATTCTCATTCCAGAATTTGATTTTTAGCTTCAGTCGATTGCATAAGAGGACGCTTTGGGATGATTCCAGGTGCTCTTTCAAGCAGACAATATGAGCAAGAAAATGATGCCAGAGATTTCAGAGGGAGAATTCATGTAACCAGTGCCTGTGCCATGGTGGCTGTGCCACCGCAGGTAACAGCCTGTTGCTGTGTCCAGGTAATTACGTTACCTCCTTGGCTCCAATGGCTGCACGCTATGTTGAGGGGCCGAGCCTCGGAATGGAAATGACAATAACCAAGGTTATGATCTGACACACAACCCATTACAGAACTGCTGATCCTTGGCCAATTTTCCAGTTACAACACAGCTTCTTTTCATTTTCAGAGGAGGGTAACTCAGGGAAAGTAAACCAGCTAACTAAAAGCACAGCCTGTCCCCAGTTTCCTATAAGGAAACTAGGCAAATATAGTATAGAATGTAATCTGTGTAAGTTTGTTCAAAGTTGGGAATTTCCACTTGACAAGCACTTCTGCAAACTGGTGCAATAATCACGAATGATGAAACCTGTGAAGAATAATAACAACAGGGACGACAGTTTCCAGTAAGGCTGTCATGATAAGACCAAGTCAACCAGTTCTGGGAACCCCTGAGAACTAGAGAGCAACATGGTGTGACAAAGGAAGCAACTACCACAATATAGCAAATGCCATTAGTGCCAATCATCTTTCACGTGGGTGTGTGAGGAAGTGTGACTTCCTCTTCTTGGCTAGTTATGGGTTACTTCAGATGAGAAAACCCCTTGGAATTTGCATAGATAACACTGAGCAAACTCTGGCCTTTGCAGGCACTTTTTCTCCGCTCCCCGAGGTACTGCCACTGCTCAGTCTGTGCTCATCTGAGTGGTCTTAACTGGTTTGTTGTCGAACTGAAAGAAGATCACTGCACCTAAGGAGGGCACAGGCCAGTGAGGAAGGTCTAAGTCACTGTTGTTTTGCCATGCTAACCAATCCTGTTCTCAGATTGGTTCTCAGTTAGCAGCTACTCAAATTGCAAGGTTAATGAAATTAAATTAAAAAACATTAAAGCCCTCTACAGTTTTTATTTTTCTTAATCCTATCCCATGAAGGGAGCAAGATAAGGAATCTCTAGGGGAGGTCAAGGATATAGTACCCCAACTCCCTGGATATATGGGACGCCTGGAAGAAGAGGAGGAGGCTTTAAGTGTAGCACCATCTAGCCTATAATTTGCTGTTGGAAACTACACCTTCCAGTAGGCTGCTTTCTGCAGGAAGCAGGTGGAAGGCTTTGCAGTGGCTGGGCTGATGGGTACCCACTCGCATTTTACACTGCTGGGATTTTGAATTGGAAATTTGGGATTTGCCAGTAGATCAGCAACACATGGAGTTGCTGCTCTTACGCTGCAGTTAGGAGATACTATATTAGTTCTGTTTTCCATAGAGCTCCAGGGGTCTCAGAGGTCTGGGCTGCTGAGGACAGTCATGCTGAACGCACTCCAAGCTTCATGGTTTATCACTGCTCCTCTCCACATGGGTGTTGAGGGAATGAACCAGCATTTTCACTTTTAATGAGGCGTATTATGTATGAAAGTTGAGGAAGAGATCGATGACAGACTGGATATGCTCCTTTTGCTGTAGATATTTGCTCTTTTGCAGGCTAGCTCATGCCAGATTGTTGGATGATGACACACCGCTCTGAATTATGGAAATACTTGACAGGAATTTATTGCTGATATGTAGCAAGGCACAGGAGTGTAAGCAAATCAAAGGTGATACAAAATGGCTACTTCCTCTTTTGGATGAACTTCTCAGCTTTCACGTGTACGCTGAACTAATTATGCAGTCGTAGGCATTAAAAGGTTATTCCTTGGCTAATGTACTAATGACTTTTTGGGAAAATAATTACCTATGACTTCATCAGTCTGATTAGACCTATCTGAAACATCAGTGACAAATTTATGCTAAACAGAAAAGGATTGCCATTTTTTTCCAGCTTTTGAATCATGACAGAGTTCATCACAGTTATAACACAAATTTCAGATTTAGTATAGAAAGGGAAAATAGGATTTTTTACCAATTAAAAACTCATTGGGGGTGTACTTTCTGATCAGTTGTTCTGCTCAGGCGTCCTCTCTGAGCCAAAAAGATTTATAGTAGGTCTTTTCATAAAGGACTGTGCCCCTTAAGGTAATTTGTTACATAGGGTTAAATAGGAAGGAGTAAGTGTTTCCTGAGATGCTTTTTCAAGCAGCAGCAGACTCAGCTCAGCAGCAGAAGAAACTTTACAACTTCTGTGCAGATACAAGCAGTGAGAAGTCCTCTGAGGACCAGGAAATAAAAATAGAGAATAAGGCCATATTAATGTCAACTACCAGGCTCTTTAAGAGACGAGTACAGCATGTCGGCGTTGTGGTGTAGATAGAAGTGCCCATGAAGCCAGGAAACATATGTCTCTCTGAAAAGACTCCTGTAGAGTGAATGTGGGTTTAGAGAGCTGGGATAGGCGGGCACGGGCTTGGGGACAGGAGTGTGGTATCGCTGGGCTGTCACCCCGGGGAGCATTCCCTTCGGGCAACACCAGCCATGTGCTGTCCAAAGGGTTTTTAAGGGATGGCCTCAGGCAGCCAGTCGTTTGGTGCCTTATGTGTGCTCTGTGCTTGTCTTTCTTCCTGCAGCTATTGCAGTAAGGAGCTGCCTCCTGCAGCTGGCATTTTCTCACCAAAGGACAAGTCTATTTACAGGAATTTTTCCTTCTGCTCTCTCAGGAGCATATTATCTCCACTTCTTTGTTTCCTTTTACTCCCTTATCTTCCATGGAGTAAAAGGTGATCAATTTTTGTCTTCTTTCAAGACCAAAAAACCTGTTTTTTGGTTTTTTCTTTTTTTTTTTTTTTGTGTTTGTTTGTTTTTTTAAATGGAACGCCCTGGCTTTATTAAAAAAAAAGAAAAAAAACTATTTTCATTCTGAAAACTCTGAATTGCAGGAAAACCTGAGACATTTCAAGCCATTCTAGCTGGTAACTGTGATTTAGTTTAAATAGTAAGAGTGGAAGATATGTGGACCCAGGGGTGATGAAACTGAACTATAGAGACTCAGTCCTGAGGGACTGGTAAAATGTTTGCATGTATGGGGATTATGGGGATGAGGAAGAGGTGAAGACAAGTTATTTGACAGCACGTTTGCTACCTATACAATATATGAACAAATATTACAGTGTGTGTTTAACCATTTGCCTTTCATGTTTGGTTTCATGTACCTCATAGTTGTTCCCATGCCAGCAGAGCTACATCCTTGTCACTCACCTTCCTTTCTTATTAGGTTTTTAAAAATGCCTAAAGTAAATTCCTTTTCAGTTGTGCAGGGATGATCTAACCTATGAGTTCATTTTGGTGACTCCTTGTTTCACCTTACAATATTTTTGCAGTATCACTTCTTCCTAGAAACCAAAGTACTTCTGTGTTACCTAATTCCTAGTGTGAGTGTTCCCAAGCTTGTTTTTGGTTATATCATCAAGTCAGCGCACCTCTTGAAACTTCTTTTGGTGTATTTCTGGTGGTTGTCCTCTTTGCCACATCACACTGACCAAAAACGAGACCTCGAAGTCAAAACACACAGAGTGTAGCAACAGTAGCCAACGCATGGCCAGTGGGTGTCCTGGGGTGACCTTGCTGCACAGCTCCTCGTTGGGTCTGGAGCCCTGTGGCTCCATAGCTAGCAATCATATGACTTTGTTGATGAGTGTGGCAGATCTGGCAGCAGGTAAGGGATTTACAATGAGGTATTATGCATGGGACTCGGCACTGAGACAGTCAATAACGGGTGGGAGGCAGCCTCTGTGGTTCTGAGAGGAGCTGGCAGTAGCAGGGCCCAGGATTAATAGGCATTTGGGGTAATGCATAAGAGAAGGTGATGCACTGGTACGCTGGGGATTTTGGAGGTAGGTTGAAGGTGTGGCTATCGGATATCGAAGCAGTTTGGGGAAATAGGGGCTTGTTGCTGGATGTGAATGTCTGTGTGTGCCTGGCCTGGCAGGTAGAGTCCCTGCCCTATCACCTCTCAGCCCAGGGGACTGGGCTGGGTCCTGCTGTGCATGAAAAAAAGAAAAAGTCTTCATTTAATCGGCATAAGATGCTGTCACAGAGATCTGAAATTATTATTATATTTATTACATTGTTTATTTCTAGTGCTCTATAAGGAGTCATCAGTCAGTCAGGCTAAGCTTTAAACATAGAAGTGCATAAAAAAAATGTGATCCCTCAGGTTGTGTCCCAGTAGATTCCAAACCTGTATCAGCAAGATTTTGTACAGAGTCTTGGTTGCAGTATTTAGGGTTTCTAGAAAGACAATGAAAATAACACGCTTGTACAGAGCTGGGATTTGTCTGTGAAACATGAGTTCATCTCACAGATTTATTGGTCCATAAAAATTATAGGCATAAAACCAGCCATCTTTTGTGTTTTTATGAAATCTATTAAAGAATATCTAACACTATAAAAATGTGATATAATTCATGACATCCCTTAAGTTATCAAAAAAAGACTGAATCAGGGCAAATCAACTCAAATTTAAACATATTGTCTATGCTGCTGCCAAAAATATAAAATCATGCTTGAGTGCCACAGCCTTATTTCATAGCACATGCCTGAAGATAAATTTTATGGTTCAGATAAGGCCTTTTGAAAATAGACATTTATGAATTTTTTATTACAGAGGATTCTCTACTGGGCACCACTGTAATAAAATCATATCTCTGCAAAATAGATCATAGTGTCACTTTGATTGTTACAATGCAACAGTGTTGTTTCAAAGCATGGACAAAAACCATACACAAAAATGCTCCAGTTTGGAACAGCAAAGGTTTACGTCACTCTTTGTGCAGAAATTGTACATTTCCTTCAAGTCCAGTTGTGCTAAAATTGAAAGTGAAATTTTGACATTGGAAAGTTTTGGTTTTAGAGAACCTGAGAGCTACAAGCCTCCAGTCCACAGGGAGTTCCCACAGGCGATGATGGACCACTGTTAAACATTTTATTAGAACCTGAATGCGCTAGTGCTGCTAAATGCACGAGGGCAAAGGAGAGAGACTTAGATCATCCACTCGGTTTAGTTGTAGTTTCACTCCATGGCTCTGGTTTGTCCGTCTCCTATCTGCTTTAGCTAGGACAAAGCCCAGGCATAGTTCTGGGGACAGTTCACTCCAGGCTTTTTTCCCAAAAGGTAGTATATATGAGACTATGTATGACTGCAATACATGATACGGTGGACACCATGTTGTGGAAAGGCTCTAGCTATGTTGATGCAAGCAAGCCAGGCTGTCCCATTCGTTTGCATGGCCGCAAAACATACCCCAGCTGTCCAGCTTACTAATATAGATGTGGCCAGTATTTCATGGCAATCAGCATTATGGTTTGCTGCAGTAAATGTAAAAGGAAAACACTATGAAGCTGTTTAAACATGGTAGGTTCTTTGCTGTAATGTCCTTTTGTAACTCTGTGACCTAATTGGCTGGATTCAGCATGTTTTTAGTGCAGTTCAACATAACCCAGTTTCAATCCCAAGCAAAATTCCAACATTTCAACATTTGTTTTTGTTACACATGAGGAAAAAACGTGAGCATGTAGTTATTCACAGAACAGATGTTCCAACAAAAGTTTAATTAAAAATCTAGAAGTTTTTCTGCTGTTTTTAAAATCTAAATGAAATGTTATCATAGTCCACAATCAAAAGAATCCACTTTGGTTTACTGAAGTGAGCCCAAATGATTCATTTTCAGGTCTTCACCTTCCATCCTACACCCAGCATAATGAAGTAATATGACTATGCAGAGTGATCAAAAGAAAACATGTATTCACAATGAAAAATGTAGGGATTGAGAAGCCTCTAATCTAGTAGCTGGGGCAACAATTTGGCTGACGATGGGATTCATCTGATCAGGTGTAGACATCTAGTGCTGAGCTGGTTGTCTGCTTTATTATTGTAGTCACTGGAAAGAAATAGGCACTCTTTGGAAAGTGAACAAGGTTCAGTTTCTGAATGTAACTTAACCGCACAAACTGAGCTAATGATCTAATTCTAGGTAATTTTAATGAGTAGAAACAGTCCTTTTGGGCTGAAATCCTTTGCCAATATTTACTTCACAGAGAGACAGAAAAGGATGCAGATGCAGGCACAAAACATATTCAACTTGCATTTTGTATTTCATCATACTCGGATACATTTCTGTCAGGTATTTTACTGCCTGTATTGCTTGAGAGACAGACATGCGCTGCAACCTCCCCCACCACTGGAAGCTGAAGCAGCCCAGAAAGGCCGTGAATGATCTCTGTAGCACTCTCAGGATAATCAGTATATGTAATGATAGAAAATGACAATGAAGTGAGAAGCAGTAAGAGCTTTTCTGAATGCCAGGAGGTAATCAAGCTTTTGAACTCATGCGTCTGGCATCAGATCACTCTGTGCTGCAGTTATTAGAACAGTCTGGTGGATAACTTAATCAGGCTTGTCTTTAAACACCACAAGTGAACAGTCATAGACTCTGAATAACAAGGATTTTTTTTTTTTGGTACTTACTGCAGGTTTGACTTGTTTACAGGACTAACCAAAAAGAAATGTAAATGTTTCCATTTCAGAAGAGCTCAGAGTTAGGAATGACTTCCTGGGGAAATGTAAGAATCGCTGTAGGCTTGCTCTCAGCTCCTTCTGATTGCTATGGCTCTTCCCGAAATCAGAGGTGAAAACTGTGACTCAACTCAACCCAAATGTTCTGTGCCCCCTTCTGTTGTCACAGAATGGAGGTGGGAGGAAAAGCATCCCATCACCCCTCAGCCTAAAGCTAGATGGTTGCTGTGATAAGTGAAAATCTCTTCTCTACTACCCTTTGCTACCTTAATTGTCATCAGCAAAACCTTGACAGGTGAAATTGCCAGGCTTCAGTTGAGCTTCCTGTCTGAAAGAGGCTGTGTAACACGGTGTGACATATCGCAACTCTCCACCCCAAACTACTGTTTGGAGATGTAAGAAGCACTGAAGCAGCCTGTTCCTAAATTCGATCATGTGATGTTAGCAGATCCTGACCACATCGTTTCTACCTGGACAAGGTATTTCTTAAAAATCCACTCTGCTGAAAGTGATTGGAGAATCTTTGCTAACCTAGAAAAGTTCAATTTTGTTCTTCCCCAGAGCTCATACGTCTCGTATAGGAACAGTGGTCTAAAATCTAGGTTCCAGACAGTATCCCATTCTTTGTCTTTTGGATCATATATTTTGGCTGTCTCCTTGGGTGTTGCTATGGTCCATAGCTATGTTGCTACGGCCATAATGGAGATGGAGGGTAGGCCAATCTCCAACCATTTCGGAACTCTCCAAAAGGATGGTAGGTTGCATAAAGAGCTCTTACAAGATGGTCAAGTTAGACTTAGTTGTGAATGTATGAGTACTTTTAGCATTTTTAATGGACTATTTTCTGTTCATGTTATGCTATTTACATTTATTTTTCATATGCAGTGAAACAAAGCATCAGAGATGCCTCAGCAGTGCCAGTGAAATAAAGACATTTCAAAGAGCAAACCTAAACCTCTAATGACACATTAAGTTACAGAAAACTCTGGATTTAATAGCTGGCAAAGCACTCCTGTAATCACTGTTCTTTGCTTCTGAATATTATGAGTTTGGTGTTCCCCACAGCAGAAAATCCCTCAAAGGTCTTCCCTTCTGAGGGATTTTCTCAAGCTAACTTATGTTATAGTAACTGGAGTTTTTCAGACTGTGCTGCCTACTCTTATCTGCCTTGTTTTCCTCAGCGGGGGAACTGCTATGTTATAGGCACAGGCTGTCCTTTGTGCCCCCATCGGGAAGCGTGAACCACCACAGACTGCACGCCCACTAGTATCTATATCGGCAGGTACAGATACATAAATATTCACACTGTTGTCTCTCGAATATACACAGCAAAGAGACTGCAAGGCCAGGAACAAGAGCCATGCATATGCCAAGAGCTCTTACACAGTTCCACACGCTCGCAGCTAAAATGACTTCTCACATCTAAAACTGCTTTCCGTTCACAGTCTCATTGCTGTCTCGCAGCCCAGGGTGATGGTAGCTCTGGTATCTTCACTCATGCAACATTTCTGCCAGGGACTGACTGGCAGGAGGGCAGGCACGATTCAGTCTCTTGGCCAAGCTCATCCCCTGGGCATGCCTAGTAAATAAGCACAGGCACACACTGTTTTATACTCCCATGCAGAACTGTGGGGAAATTAAATTAAATTGATGAAATTAAACCAAGGTTTCTAGGCTTTGAAGAAAAGTTTTTTTCTCAGTCATAAGCAATGCACTGTACAAATGGGTGTAAACAAAGGGAACCTGGGGGAAGAGAAACAAAATACATGTCATGAATATTCCCAAAGGCAAACTACCACCCCTACAATATACTAGTAGCAGGATAAATCCAAGTTTTTCCCCTGTGAGGGTGGAAGCAGGATGTATTCGCTTACCTCAGACAACCACAACAGGCATCACCTGGTGTGCTCATTGATCTGGAAGACTGTGGCCTCTGCTCCTGAAGCTTATTTTCCAGGTAGTGGCTGAAAATGAATGTCTGGATTCTCTTGGAGAACTGCTTGAAATTCTTTTCCTCTAAGCCAGTTGCCAGTGGATAAGGAAAAGCCATCCTCACCTGTAGCTGTTCTGACTGAAATGACACCTGAACAGAGGGCAAGTCACTTAAGCAAATTATAAACATTTTGTATGACAAAGAGGATGAAAGAAAATAATGGAACAGGAAGAGCAAATAATAAGTTTGATGTATGAACTAGCTTCCCAATCCAACGTTTTCCACTGCAAATGAAAAAAGATAACCACCTTCGTATGAGCTATTAACCAGTAATTTTTCCACAGTAAAGGTTTTGTAATGTTGCCGTGTTGTCTGTGCAATATAGAAGTAATGGGGTGCTTTTGCTGGCTTCCCAGGAATGGGGAATTAATTCAAACTGTGGCTGTCTTAGCTCACGTACAGGAATTTTAGTGGTAGGGGAACCCTCTGTCAGAGTTTTCACTTTTCATCGTGACTAGAAATTACCTGGCTGACTTCATAATCAACCCAGAAAGTATTTAAACTTGGGAGTCCCTCTTTTGCATTTTGGTGGTGGCAGCAGTTTCTCTCTGTACCTTCCTGCACAGGGACATTTTGAAACGTCTTGTGCACCACGAGCTGCTCATACGGTTTGGGAATCCCTGACCAGAGGCCAGCCTGAGCTGCCTCCCCCACTTCTCCCAGCCTCTCACACGTATTCCAAGGCTCTGCTCAGAACAGATATTTTTGGCTATTTCAGAAAGCCGTGTTGTTTATTCCAAGAACCCATCCGAAGAATTTACACATCAAAGCCCATGCTGCCAAGAACATGGAAATTGTAACTGCAATACTGAAGATGTTTAATAAAACCAAGACATGATCCTAATGAAATAAATGCTTATTGTGTCCACTATAGCAAGCAGGGGATGTTAACGTGTGTGAAGGTATAGGACAAAAATTCTTGCTGCTCAAAACAGCAGTATAATTATTTTCATAGGATAATAACTAGGTGAAGACACATTCAGGTCATGTCAATGAGATCTATTTTTTACAAGCAGAAGTTGCACCTGTGAATGGGAAGACAGTGTTCCTGTGACTCGTCCATAAACTGTGAACAAGCTCCCACAGCAGCTGAAGCACGGGGACCTGTGCCGTCCTCTCTGTTGGTATCATCTGTTGCTCATCTGAGCTGAGATGTGCCTGAACTTGCTGCCTTCACCTTTCAGCCTGCATTGCCAATATTCCCACTGTTTCTGCAGACCCCCTCTGACTGGTTGATATTGCATTTTTAAGTATATGTCCAATCTTGATGAATGGTCAATGTCTTGACAACTGACAGTCCCATGTGCAGTCATACAGCAATGCAGAAGGAAAGTGTCCTCCTCCTGATTAGCAGTGCCATTGACAAAAATGGAAATGTCACCGAAGCACGTGTGTATGGAGGACATGGCACTGAGCCTGTTGCTCTTCTGAAGGTCATGGTCACCACCATAAGAATCCACAGCATTGCCAAGTGTATTACTGTCCTCCAGTGGGGTGTGAGAGATTTTTGGTAGAAACCCAAAGGATATCTTGAGAATGGTTAATAAAAAAGTGAAGTCAAAAGCAAGGGTGGTATGTGCTGCCTTTTCTGTGTAAGTACAATTCTGAGGAACTGGGAAAAAAAGCAAAAATAGGAAGTTACATTGCAACATGGGGCTACTTCATCCAGGAAGAATGAGAGCTTCCATTTTTTTTTGAGAAGATGGTTCAATAAACACTATTTTGCTGTCAAGTTAGGGGGGAGAATGTGTGCTTAAAGTCAGGACAATTTCATGCACTTGGGACACAAGGAGGTTTTATTTTGCACATGAACTTTATTTTTTGATGAACTTGTCAAGAAAAGACCCCATGAAATGACTGAAAGCTGTATTCCTTCTTTTATTCTGGCAACATCATGTATACTTTTCAGCTAAGGTCACCTACAGAAGGAAAGGAGTCCGGATGTGACAAGCTCCAAAGCTAATTTCACTAATTGAGGAGGGGTTGGTGTATACAGTTTTTCACCTACTGGTGGTGAAGCTGATGGCTTAAGATGGCTTGGACCAGTCATCACAGCTGGAGTGAGGTCCTTCATCCTGCATTTTTCTCCCCTTGCTCTCAATTGCATGGTTTCTGTATTCATCTTGCACCAATTTGCACTCGTCAGACCCTGAGCTGATTTAACTCCCTTGCTTGGCAGAAAACTGACTGAGGAAAAAATTGGTCTTCTGCTTGATTAGAGATAGGTTAGGGCTTCATGGAGAGAGAGGTAGGGATAGCAGGAAGAACCCCTCTTTTAGAGACCATATCACTTTAGCCATTCTATTTAAATTTAACCCTGGCTTCAGAGGGGATTTGATTCCTGCACTGAGAAAAGGATCCAGTCCCAGCACTACTGAACTAAATGTTTTATGTGAACTAAATGCTCTTAGTGTTTCACAAAGAGAATGAATATCTGCCCCCTCTGAAATGGCAAGAACTGGCTTCAATGGAACCATGGTACTACCTTTAACTGTGGAAATAAAATTGTTGTTATTGCAGATGAGAATTAATATCCTAAGCTGGTAATGGTTCTATTGTCCTCTGCAAGACATGTTTTCAAGGTTGATATCTAGCCAAAGTCACTATGAAATTAAAGCTGTGCAAGAGTAGTACAATGGAAAGCATCAAACTATATGATGTGGAAGGGTGTGAATCGCTGCAGAAGTATCGTGCTAAGAGTTTTCTGTTGGATAGGGAGCTAGACTGGAATGCGGGGAATCTGAATTCTGGCCTGTGCTTTGCCCGTGGCTTAGTTTATGACCTAAAATGAGGCACTCAACCTTTCTCTGTATTACCTCGTATACAAATGACACCAAATTGATAGTCACTTTTGCTTTGACATCAAGGAATAAAAAAACCCCACCCTTAAGTAAATAATAAGTAGTGAAGTTTCACAACACAGGACATGCCTGGAGATTGTGTCTTAGGTGGAAATGTACCCCTTCACAAATTAGCTGCTTTACCAAACCCACCCCCACTTTTTTCAAACCACAGAAATTCTGTTTACTGAAACGTAGAAACTCTTGCAGAGTTTTGTCCCAGAGACAATCCTCTACTGTTGCAACTCATTACCACATTTTGATTTGCCCAGTATCATTTGGCAACAATCTGAAATGGCATTTCTGGGATTTCATCTGCTCTTGCCCAGGACAATAAACAGAAAGTCTCGGTACCGCGGTGACGCTTGCGGCCTTTTCCTCCTCCCCTCTCTGGCTGCTGCTCGGTATTTGAAGGAACACGAGTCCGTCACCGCAGCCTACACGAACTCCACTCCCCAGTGACATCGACCTCATCGCTCTCTACAACCACCTGAAAGGGTGTTGTGGTGAGGTGGGTGTCGGTCTCTTCTCCCAAGTAACTAATGATAGAACAAGAGGAAATGGTCTCAAGTTGCACCAGAGGAGGTTTAGATTGGATATTAGGAAAAATTGGTTTAGTGGGCATGGTGGTGTTGGGCTGATGGTTGGACTTGATGATCTCAAAGGTCTTTTCGAACCTTACCGGTTCTGTGGTTCTGTGACCCCGTCACGCAGGGCACGCCGGGCAGGAAGCGGCGCTTCGCTGCGAGCTGCCGACGCGGCCGGCAGAGCGGCTGAGCCCGGCGCCTGCCCGCGCCGCAGCCCTCGGGCGCCCCCTGGCGGCGGCGGGGCGCCCGGCGGCGCTGGCCGCCTCCCCGGCGGTGCGGGGGGCAGCGGGGGCGGCGGGGCCCCGTCCGCAGCGGGCAGCCGGGGCACACAGGCACCGAGGTCGCACCCGGGCAAAGCCCGGTTTAGTCTGCCGTGAGGAAAGCGGTCCTACGCGCGCGGAGTATGATCGACCTCAGGCAACTGCCTTCCCGTCTCGCGCCCCCGGGGGCAGCTCCTGCCCACATGGGCGACGCTGCCCTCACCCCGCAGCCTGAGCGAGACGTGCGGCACAGAGCTGCAGGGAACGAAGATGTGCACCATCCCTTGCCGGTTTACCCTGAATTCACCAAAAAGGTGGACATAAGCTACTCGGAAGTCTCACAGTGTTCAGCAGAGAATTATTATTTTCTATGAATTGTTAAATCAGGCGGAGTTCTGTAAGAGGAATATAGCAGCTTTCCTACATATTCTGCCACAGCAGGTACCATTCATGGTGCAGCACAGGCTGGTGGCTCCCATGGACTGGGGGACAGGAGTGGTGAGGGCTACCCACGGGGCTTGTCAAGGCAAGGTCTGACTCCTAGAAAAGTTTCCATGCTGGGCTTTCAAATGTTTACTAGCTACATTGGGCTGTCTTAGTGGTGATAAGGAAGAGCAACATGAAAGCATTTGTGAGGCCCTAGACAGATAGTGGGAGAAATCTTTGGTGGCAGAATTTTTGCCTGCCATGTGGGACAACCGGGTCCCCCTGCACTTGCACGGCCTGGGGGATGACTGGCTGGGTGGCAGTGCTGCCAAAAAGGACCTGGGATACAACAAAAATTATTAGGCAGAAATTTGCTCTTCTGCAAAGGTGGCCAGCAGCATACTAGGCAGTGACACCAGCACGTTGAGGGAAATGATCATAGAATCATAGAATAGTTTGGATTGAATGGACCTTCAAAGGTCTTCTAGTCCACTCCCCCTGCAATTACCAGGGACAGCTTCAACTAGATCAGGTTGCTCAGAGCCCTGTCCAGGCTGAGCTTGAATGTTTCCAGGGATGGGACATCTCCCACCATTCTGGGCAACATGTGCCAGTGTTTCACCACCCTCATCGCAGAAAATTTCTTCCTTAGATCTAGTCTAAATCTACCCTCTTCTAGTTTAAAACCATTACCCCTTCTCTTATCACAATATGCCCTGCGCAAAAGCCTGTGCCCATCTTTCCTATAAGTCCCCTTTAAGTGCTGGAAGGCTGCAATAATGTCTCTCGGGAGCCTTCTCTTCTCCAAGCTGAACAACCCCAACTCTCTCAACCTGTCCTCATAGGAGAGGTGTTCCATCCCTCTGATCATCTTTGTGGTCCTCCTCTGGACCTGCTCCAACAGGTCCATGACTATGCTGTGCTCAGGGCTCCAGCGCTGGATTCAGGACTCCAGATGGGGTCTCACCAGAGCAGAGCAGAGGAGCAGAACCATCTCCCTCGACCTGCTGGCCACGCTTCTTTGAATGCAGCCCAGGAGATGTTTGGCCTTCTAGGCTGAGAGCGCATATTGATAGCTCATGTCCAGCTTTTCATCCATCAGTACCCCCAGGTCCTTCTTGGAAAAGCTGCTCTCAATCCCTTCATCCCCCAGCCAGTATTGATACCGGGGGTTGCCCTGACCCAGGTGCAGGACCCTGCACTTGACCTTGTTGAACCTCATGAGGTTCACACAGGCTCATTCCTTGAGCTTGTCCAGGTCCCTCTGGATGCCATCCCGTCCCTCAGGCACATCAACCACACCACTCAGTTTTGTGTCATCTGAAAACTTCCTGAGGGTGTCCTTGCTGTGAGGGTGCCCACTATGTCACTGATGAAGGTACTAAACAGTACTGGTCCCAGTATGGACCCCTGAGGGACACCACTCATCACCGATCTCCATCTGGACATTGAACCTCCAACCAGTTCCTCACCCACACAACAGTCCACCCATCAAATCAAAATCTTTCCAATTTAGAGAGAAAGATGTGGGGGACTGTGTCAAGGGCCTTACAGAAGTCCAGGTACATGAGATCCCTAGCTCTTCTCTTGCGCACTGATGCAGTCACTCCACCATAGAAGGCTGCTAGGTTGGTCAGGCAGACTTGCCCTTGGTGAAGCCATGCTGGCTGTCTCAGATGACCTGCCTGTCCTCCATATGCCATAGCATAGCTTCTAGAAGGGTGATCCATTCCCACTCCGTCTGCCTCAACCCTAGTGAGACCACAGCTGGAGCGTTCTGTCCAGGCTTGGGCTCCCCATGGCAAGAAGGACATGGACATACTGGAGTGAGTCCTGCAAAGGACCACTGAGATGCTTAATTAAGGGGTTAGAGCCAATCCTGATGTACAAGGAGAAGCTGAGAGAGGTGGGATTATTTAGACTGCAGAAAAGGAAGCTCAGGGGATATTATCAATGTGTGCAAATATCAGATGGAGGACAGTAAAGAAGAGAGTCAGACTCTGCTAAGTGGTATCCAGAGAAAGAACAAGAGAGAATTGGCACAAACTGAAGTATGGGAATTCCCATTCGAAGATAAGGAAAACTTTTTAATTGTGAGGGTGGATAAACACACGCACAGGTTGCCCAGAGAGGCTGTGGAGTCTCTGTCCTTGCAGATATTCAAAACCTGTTTTGACACGATCCACAGGAACCTACTCTAGGTGACCCTGCTTTGAGAAAGGAGGTTGGACTAGATGGTCTCCAGAGGTCCCTGCCAACTTCAACCATTGTGATCCTGTAGTTCCAGGAAAAGTGTTTCTAAAGCAAGAGATGTATCCTCTTTTTAAAACAAATGTGAAGAAAAGAAGGTAGTGAGAGAGAAAATTTCCCTTGCTCTCTGAATCCTAAAGACTGAAACAGGTACGAGGTGGTGGTTGTTTTTTTCTTTTTCTCCTTTGTTATTGAATTGAGTTAGGTGGAAATATGAGAAAGGATGGGAAGGGCACTGGTAGACATAATGCTTCTATTATTACTCAGTCAAAAGGATTGCAAGCCTGAGATGGGGATTTTTTTGCTGGCCTGTAAATCTGTTGGGAATAACCTTGTGTTTTGGCTGGCCACCTTTTTCAGCAATGAGATTTAGGTTTATTTGTCATCTTCAGGCTGGTATAAGACACCTTCACCATTTGAATAGTTTGTGTGGGCTTGTTCACTGCAACCATTTAGAAATTTATTATCTAGCAATATGGAGTGCAGCAATTTGCTCCTGCAGTCCCAATGTCCAAATGGATGCTCCCTGAAATTAACTGGGACAGCCTCTCTCTGTTAAACTGCACATTGCATGATCCTTATCCAAGGAAAACTTCAGCTTCAGTTTTTGGGTAACTATTAATCCTCTTCATAACTTTTCCATAAATGCTACGTAGCTAGTAAATGCACAGAGTTGACTTTTGATCCTGTCTAGCTTTCAGGAGATGTCCTTTATATGGTCTAATTAGAAAATCTATTGGCCAAATGCTGGTGTTATTCCCCATTCCGATGTCTATCCATGAAAACACTGTGAGATGGGAACAAATGTAACACCAGCATAGTGCAAAGAAAGATTGTCAGATATTTTGTCTCTGTTCATAACAGGCATTATTAGTCCATTCAGGGCAAAATGTGAAAAAAAAAAAATACAGGAATGGAAATCTGGCCAGTTTTCTCTGTTTTTTTTTTTTTTTTTATGAGATTGTTTTCAGTTTTATGTGCATATTTCCGAATGTTTGCTTTCATGTTTGCATTAAAGCAAATCTCGGAACCTAAAAGATAATTTAGTCAAAATGTAGGTGAAAGCAAGTGTCTTGTTCAATAATTTGTATTTGCATCTTGGAGCTTGCTGTGGATGAATGCTGTCTACTTATGAAACCATACTTTCTACACTCTTGTAGTCTATAAAATGTTGGTCCATATTAGTCAACATGGCAGCAGAAGTTGCAATGTTCCTGTGTCGGTGCAACAGGAAGAATAGGTTTCTTCCATGGTTTTGTGCAGACTTCTGTTTCAGAAAGCCAGTCTTCTGAAGATTTTGCTTTTTTTTTTGTACAGAGTTTACACACTGTAGATGAACTTTTCTTTGGGATGCATGATGAGCCAGCTGAGAGCTTATGGGTTAGGGTTAGTGGGTGACGAACATCGGTGTTGTGGCGAGTGTCTGTTACAGACAGGAAGAAGTAGATGAGGTCTTCTGGTTAAAAAAGACATAATAAAGGAACATAGAAGAAGTAGAAGCAGTCTCAAGTCATTCCTCCAAACCTTGGAGGAACAGGGACACTGTGTGTGCAGGGATTTGATCAGGAAAGTGAAAGCCCACCAGGAGTTGAATCTATCGAGGGATGTGAAGGGCATTAGGTGCATTAAGATATGTAGCAACATGTGCTTAGATTACAAATGTCCGTGTTATTAATGTATAGCAAAATAACCTGAAATGATCATTTTTCATAAGGAACATATTAGGAACTTACTGTCTTAGGAACTTACATATTAGGAACTTTCATAAGGAACATAAGGACCTTACTGTCCCTCAGTAAGTTTGGAGATGACACCAAGTTGGGTGGGAATGTTGATCTGCTTGAGGGCAGGAAGGGTCTACGGAGGGATCTGGACAGGCTGGATCCATTGATCCGAGGTCAACTGTATGAGGTTTAATAAGGCCAAGTGCCAGGTCCTGCACTTGGGTCACAACAACCCCATGCAATGCTACAGGCTTGGGGAGGAGTGGCTGGAGAGCAGCCCGGCAGAAAGGGACTTGGGGGTGCTGGTTGACAGCTGGCTGAACATGAGCCAGCAGTGTGCCCAGGTGGCCAAGAAGGCCAACAGCATCCTGGCCTCTATCAGAAATAGTGTGGCCAGCAGGAGTAAGGAAGTGATTGTGCCCCTGTACTTGGCACTGGTGAGGCCACACCTTGAATCCTGTGTTCAGTTTTGGGCCTCTCACTACAAGAAGGCCATTGAGTTGCTGGAGCGTGTCCAGATAAGGGCAATGAAGTTGGTGAGAGATCTGGAGAACAAGTGTTATGAGGAACAGCTGCAGGAACTGGGGTTGTTTAGCCTGGAGAAGAGGAGGCTGAAGGGAGACCTTATGGCTCTCTACAGCTACCTGAAAGGGGGTTGTGGTGAGGTGGGTGTTGTTCTCTTCTCCCAAGTAACTAGTGATAGGACGAGAGGAAATGGCCTCACGTTGCAGCAGGGGAGGTTTAGATTGGATATTAGGAAAATTTCTTTCTGGAAAGAGTGGTCAAACATTGGAACAGGCTGCCTAGGGAGGTGGTGGAGTCTCCATCACTGGAGGTGTTCAAAACAGGTTTGGACATGGCACTTCAGGACATGGTTTAGTGGGCATGGTGGTGTTGGGCTGATGGTTGGACTTGATGATCTTAAAGGTCTTTTCCAACCTTAATGATTCTGTGGTTCTGTCATATTGACAAAGAGATAGTGTACATTCTTGAAGGAGGGTATCTTCTTTGACATGTGAACTCACAATTACTTGAAGATTAGATTGGTCCCAGTCTCCTATTTGTGTATAACGCATTAAGTATTTGTACTCCTATAGGACGCCAACGTTGTGGTACCAAGTATTTATTCTATATAAAACAACCAACAATGTAGTAAAATTTCCCAGTGTGATTTTCCTGTTTGCATGTCTAACTTCTGTCACATTGATTCTATTCACTTATTGCTTTGTAGCCAAAATATGTGATTCTAGAAAAGGAGAAAATTCCCCTTGCAGGATCAGAAACTTCTGAGAGAAATTCTAATGATTTTTTTTACAAAGCCAATACCAAGTACTCTGAGCTACACGGTGGAGTGAAAAGTGCAGATATTTGAAAAACTAATACTTTCCTAAAAGTAGCATTCTTCACTAGAGTGAAAAGCAGTATTCACCTAAAAGTAGTATTTTCACTAATGTGATGAAAAATTACCATTTTTCAGATAAAGATCTTCTGACCTTTCCTGTGGCATGTGCTGCTATGACAGGACAGACTGTTCCATTAGAAACTGGTCAGAGTATGGTCAGTCTCTGTCCCAAGGTCTGGCCCTTCAATCACAGCATTTTGGGTCTCCTAGCTGTGTCCCAGCACAGAGTTGGGATAGCCAGCTGGAAGTTAGCCTATGCAATGTGAATTTTACACTCAGGCTAGAGCAAAAGTAATATCTTTGATCACTGGATGTAGGCAGCCCTCCCACTTCTGGGCAGCATCATGAACACCTGGGAGACACCAAAGCTAAGCCTGTGAGAACTGGAGGAAAAGAAAGATTCCCACCAGGGACTGTAGCTTAAGCAGGCACTTATAGAGGTTTTTATTATTCAATGTAGGGTTGCTGTGTTTCTATCTCATCTTCCAGACTGAAATATTGGTATGGATAGGGAGCAAGCCACTTGCAACAGATCCAAGGCACGCAGATTGGCGTGAAGTGCATAAATAAAACAGGGTCTACTGAATCCCATCTGTGTCAGGATGACTGTACTTTACTTGTTGAGTTGCAGCTGAATGACCATCATCTTGACTCAGATTCTTGAAGTCTTCACAGGCTGCCTGGACAAAACTTGCAGATGGAAACAGACGACAGATCTGAGAACTCAAATGAATGATAACTTGGTTTCCAGGAAGTTCCAGGTTGTACTTGTAGGCCCTTCATTGTCAGGGCCTGAAGAGCCATTTGCCAAGTTCCAGAAGAATCATAAAACAGACACATAAGGGTTTTTTTTTTTAAATTAAATAAAGATTTCTTCTCCCCCTCTATGTGTTTTATTCCTTGTCTTGGTTTCCATTGCCCTAAGACTTTCATGCTTTTCAAGAGCTGTGGTTTTACTATAACTCTGTATTTTGGGAAGGCTCAGTAAATTGAGAGCTTTATATCTGAGAGAAGTTGACCTTTTCCCTTCAGCTATTAACTTCTTCAACAGACTGATTTAGGTTCAAATTTTTTAAATTGGCCTAGTTTGATATTGCCCCATTTCACATTAATCAAAACAGACCATAGAATGAAATAAATTTAAATTTGAAAAGCTGAAAGTGTTACTGAAATTCACAATTTGGAGAACTTTTCTGTTTCTAGTTTCAGCTATAGAGAACTATAGCCAGAAAAGTAGACAGAGAAAAGCTGAGACTCAGCTTTTCACTCGGGTGAAGAGGGAAATGGCTTTTGCCTGATTCTCCTTCAGTAGCTTCATAAACTAGAATACTTTAAAAGTTCAGTTAAACAGAAAATTGATTGCCTGTGTCTGGAACAAAATTGAACACATTTGCAGGCCAAGAAGCTCAAATTAAAATTGCTGGGAATTACCAGATTACCTGAAGATATTCTTAAAGATACAGATGTTAAGCTGATGAACTATTTTGGAATACATCTGTTGGACTCAGACACCAAAAATGTTTCGACTCTCAAATACAGTAGCTCTTGGGTTTTTCAAAGGTACTTGAAATTAGTAGGATTAGTCCCTAGAATCAGAGCATTTCCCAGCTCTGCTCTGTCCACTTCCCTACATGTTTAAGTACCCTTGTAACTCCATTCCTAAGAATCTTGGAAATGTTCATACATATTATTGAGCAAGGCCAGTGGAAGTAAATATTCATAGCTTGTATAAGAATAAAGTTTCTGTAAAATACATGTTGCTGAATGTCTCATTCTGCTTTCCAAAATGCATTACTCCTCTTGAAGCCAGTAGTATTAGGGTAAAGTTGGAAGATAGTTCTCTCTTACTCTTAAAGAAGATATTTAAAATAGAATTACTTCTTGCCTGCAGCCTGTAAAGGAATTTTCATAGGTGTTAAACCATAAACACCTTTTGGAAGGCTGGCACAATGTGCACTATACATATTTATAGTTAAAATGCCTCAGGTCTGTATTATACACCTGTAGTTCTGATCTAATAGTGTCAGTAAGCTGTAGATTGGCTTTAAATTGTATCTTGGTTTGGGTATGAGAATCGCACTACAGATCTAGAGTTGATGACAGAATGTTTTATAGCTGGCTGCCTTTTTTACATGGCACGGATTTTAGTACTGTTCTGGCATTTCATATGCTCATTTAGTGGAAAGACCAAGATTAACACCTGCGATGTGGAGCACTGCAGTAAAACGATAGCGCAAAGGCCTTCGTACTTGTAAACGAGTCCACTAGATGTCTCTCCAGCTCTTTGTGATGATATTACATGGCTGATTTACTCAGACCAAATGGCTCTAAAATGAAAAGCACTGCATTTTATGTCCCATTTCTTGCATACGTAGCTCTTCCTAGGTTCCTACAGAAGTTATGAATCTAACATAAATCCGGTTTCAGAAGGTGAAGGTAGGCAACTTCCTACACATCCTCCGTGTGTACACGCGTGGTTTTGACCTTTCAAATTATTTTTGTCCCTCTAACTTTCCTTTTAAATTGAATTTTTGCAATAGTTTGAATGGAAGGAAAATGCAATCTCTCACTGTATGGATAGTAGGCAGATATAACACGTGGGTAGAAAAGTGAATGCATTTGTAGGTTTTGACTGGCTTTTTACATGAAAAAGACAACTTAGCTCAGTCTCAGCATTTCTACTCTGCAGGTGAAGACTAGTCTAGGAGTTAATCTAATGTGGCAGTCTAGTTAGGTGGCCTGATCAGCCAGTCTTACTATGAAAGTGGGCAGCTCAGATAACTCAGGAAAGTTAAGACTTTTTCACTACACCCTGAAACATGAAGATTAATCTCCTCTGAAATGCTGTAAACTCTGTTCCATATTTTCTTCTGTTACCTCTGAACATGTAATCTCCTTTTCCATCTTGCTACTGTCCTGATGCTTGCGACATCTGGAAATGTAGTTCCAGAGTTTGAGTAAATATCATGTAAGATTTTCTATTTTGATTGGATATCCTCTTAGTTTTGTGCTTTGACACAGAGAAAATGAATCTCTCAGTCTTGTTCTTTGTATTTTTTAATCTCATAGCCTCTTATTCACCTGTTTTCTAAGGAAAATAATCCTCATATTTTTATGATTTCTACTGATATCCCTACTCTTTCTCATCACATTTTCCATGAATTTTCTTCCTCAATTTCTCAACTATATTTTTCTTGGTGAGGTGACTAGTGTGGCATAAATTTCTTTAGATGACAAAACCACAGGAGATGGGGCTAATATATCGCTAACTTCTTAACAAGGTCACCAATTCATACATAGCTCTATGGAACAGTATGTCCATATTTCTGTTGGCCAGATAATATACTAGGAATGTTATATGTAGGCAAAATAAACTAGTTAAGATACAGAAAAAATAGCCCTTTTGGTAGCTTCATCTGCAGCACTACTCATATAATGACTACACAGACTGATAGTTATTTTTAATAGATTGTGTTGAAAATAAGGGCTATTGCTTTATAATTAGGAGGTGATTCTGTTAAATTTAATGTGACCATTCCATTATTTTCTGCTTGCTGTGCATCCTCTCTTTTGATGAATATGTTCTGGACAGTGATGTAGCAGGTGTATGTAGATACAGAGTTAATAGTTAGTAAATGCTCTGTAGAAACCTTTGCTAGATGTCAGGGATGTAAATAGTGTAGGACAGAACCTTGCTTTTTAATCTTCTGCTGTAGGTTTGTACTATAACCTCAGACAAGATATGCGTGGTTATATGATGTGGTAACTAAAAGCAAGGAGAACCCAGACAAAAAAACTGGTGATGCAGGGAGACAAGACAGTGCTATTTAGAACCAGAGCAATAGTTCCTCAAATCCTCTAGATTCCTTCTGCTCCAGCTGTGATCAGCATAGCCCAGTTATGAAATTTAACGTTATTGAACTGAGGATGTGCGTAAGACATGGTGGAAGGAATTATTTTCTCTGCATGGAGATGCCAAGGGCCTTGAACGTATCTAGCAATGACAGCGGGTTGGAGTGAGGATGGGGGAAAGAGAGTACACAAAGAGGCAGCAATGTTGCTGTGTTGATTTGCGTTAGTTAATCAGACCACTGGACTCTGAATCAGCTCTGGCACAGAAGTGCACTACTTCAAGCCCTTATCAATAAAACAGACTAACTTATATCCAAAACAGAAGATGGTAACACTACATCTCTATTAAAACCAAAGATCAAATTCTGTTTTTCTCTGCTGAGAATTTGACACAAATCATTTAAGACATTTTTCTCTGACCACAGGCACACAGGAAGTTTAGAAAAATGCAAGTTAATTCATTGTGTGAAAAAAATTCCCAGTTACGTATAAAAAAAAAGGAGGGAAAATTAGAATGGCCTACACTTGTAGGATTTCCTGGAGTAAGCAGAAGTGGGAAAGCTAATGATATTGTCCTGTACTGGGAATTTGGAAGCCAGGACTCAAACATGGAAGGGTCTGTATAAAATTGCTGCAAGGGATAGGATAGGTTTTACGTTGAATATACAACAGTGCCAGAGTTTAAAACCTTCTAGTTTAAAAACGTTACCTCTTCTCCTATCACAATATGCCCTGCGCAAAAGTCTGTCCCCATCTTTCTTATAGGCCCCCTGTAAGTACTGGAAGGCTGCAATAAGGTTCCCCTGGAACCTTCTCTTCTCCAGGATGAACAACTCCAACTCTCTCAGCCTGTCCTCACAGGAGAGGTGTTCCATCCCTCTGATCATTTTTGTGGCCCTCCTCTGTCTTTGCCGTGCTGAGGGCTCCAGAGCTGGACGCAGGACTCCAGGTGAGGTTTCAGCAGAGCGAAGTAGAGGGGCACAATCACCTCCCTCGACCTGGTGGCCACGCTGCTTTGGGTGCAGCCCAGGAGACATTTGGCCTTCTGAGCTGCGAGCGCACACTGCTGGCTCATGTCCAGCTTTTCATCCACCAGTACTCCCAAGTCCTTCTCAGAAAAGTTGTTCTCAATGCCTTCATCCCCCAGCCTGTACTGATACTGGGGGTTGCCCTGACCCAGGTGCAGGACCCTGCACTTGACCTTGTTGAACCTCCTGACGTTCACACAGGCCCATTCCTCGAGCTTGTCCAGGTCCCTCTGGATGGCATCCCGCCCCTCAGGCGTGTCAGCTGCACCACTCAGTCTGGTGTTGTCTGCAAACTTGCTGAGGGTGCACTCGATCCCACTATCTATGTCACTGATGAAGATTTTAAAGAGTGCTTATCCCAATATGGACCCCTGAGGGACACCATTCATCACCGATCTCCATCTGGACATTGAGCCATTGACCACTACCCTCTGCGACTCTCCAACCAGTTCCTCATCCACACAACAGTCCACCCATCAAATCAAAATCTTTCCAATTTAGAGAGAAGGATGTCGTGGGAGACTGTGTCAAGGGCCTTACAGAAGTCCAGACAGACGACATCCGTAGCTCATTTAGCAACCTGTTTTCCCATTTCTCTTCTCCTTACCTTTTCTTCTAACCGTCCTTTCCTTTCTTCTTAGACAATGGGAAAACAGACAAGGGAAGGAAGATTAGGGAGATTGATGGGAAATTCCTTTCCTATCTCTGTTCCACTCCTGAATGAAAAACAGGTGCCTGCAGTAGTCCTCTAGCTTGTTCTAGTCCTAAAGTTGTGACTTTATGTCTTCTACCCAGCCACCTGACTCTCCCTATCCAGTTCCCCTGTTAGCCAGCTGCTGTTTTTATGGATTATTAAATAGAAAGGATCATTATTTGTTGGTTAGTTAGTCATATCCGTGATAGAAGTCTTCAGAGGGGCAATACCCCTTAAAGTCTTTGCTGCTGAACTTATAGATCATATTTTTGCAAGTATCTCATTGGCAATGTTGAGAATCTCATTGAAGAGAGATTTCAGGATCAAGTCATTGTTACAGAAATTGGCTCATCTTGTTCAAGCAGTAAATAGCATCATCTGCACCAAATTTTTCACTATGGGTCAGTGATGCAAACTGATGCACTTGTAATACGTTGGGGGTGCTATTTGCCATCTTAGTCACATAAAGATGGATGCATAAACTTCTGACCTTGCTTTACTTTGTAAGAGAAGCCGTACTACTGATCCTTGCCTGGACAGATGGTCACCATTTATCATGTAAAAAGAGTCATCAAACTATTACTTTGTGTAATCTTCTTCAGGATGGTTGCCACAGGGAAATAATTCACTTTTATTTATTTAGAAAATGGCTTTTACTAAATTCCTGCCTGTTACACCTCAAGTCGTCCTTGCAAAACATGACAGAACAAATCAACCAAGTTAATAACATCAATATGATATGGTTTCCTGTTGGATAAAAATGTCCTATTTTGGATTGACTGACAAGAATAATACATTCTTTTTCTTATTTATTAGTATTTTAGAAAATAGGTAATATTAATGTGATAATTGAAAATCAAGAAATAAACATTACTTGTTAAACACTGAAATCTCTTCTGTAGTTCAGACAACCATAAGATTGATAATTCATGACAATAAAGCCAAACAAGAACACTATTAATTGTTTTAGATGGAAATATTTCCATGATAAAAAATTTGGTAAGAATTTTCTGTATGTCTCTGTTTCTTTTCTTTATATTTTAGGAAGTCTGTTAATTAAGTCAACTCTATATAGTAGCTCACAGCAACCACAATTTTAGTACCTTGAAAGACATAGGTTCATAATTGCCAAAATCCTCTTCAAATATGTCTATTTGGAGTAGTTTTATACAGGCCAAAAGATAGTCATGTCAATGATTTCAGATTCCAGACCTGTAGTCTAGTAAATATTAGTCTGATACAGGGCTATATCAAAGCACTACTTCCCTCTGATGACACTATTTTAAATAACACAACTAAAAAACCTCCCTTGTCAAGGATGAGAGACTTAGTCCCATCCTGGAGAACCTGGAGAAATCAAATTGCATCTAGACTGTGTCTTTGGGATTGTCTGTCTGTGGAAATTTAATTTGTGCTTATGAAGTTCACACAGGGGCTATGCTCATGATTACAGGGTGTAGTTTTTTTTAGGGATACAGCTTGTATTCACTCAGCTTTCACCAGAAAGGACAGGTTCATATTTTAACCAGGAGGTGATGAAAATGACAGTACCAATTATGTAGGTACAGATCACCTTTACCCTAATTTCATCAGATCAAAACCCATCTCTTCACATTTTTATGTATGAGCGTGGTGTTAGCAAAAGCTGTATTACTTTCATTATTAATGGGCATAAAGGATGTTTATTGAAAGATGTAGTTCATTGAACACTCTCTGAACTGAGTTTCTCAGAAGTCAGAGATTTGTCTTCTGTGTTGAATGTCATGGAAAACACTTTCTTTTTCCATTTTAGTCATCCTATTTACTACGTGCTGCTTCTCAAATCTGTCACCACGCTGTTGTTCTTGCCGTGTGTTTTCATCCTTTTCTTTCTGTTTATTAGGTTATTTTGATCCAGGCTTTTATTTTCTTTCAGTTGGGTAATTAATAGAGCTGGCTTCGCTCCTTTTATGTCCGTGCTGAATTTTCCTCATTTCTGTTTTGCTTTTCAATTCATACGTCAGTAGAGATCTCTAGTTACAATAGCTTCATGTTTCCTGGAAGGTCTGCGTCACAGGGCCAAATTTATCCCTGGTGTATTTTCCATTGACACAGAAATTACACCAAGAATGAATCACCCTCTGGTGTTTATGTTCATCTGGTCTTTTTTTTTTCCTCAGACATTGTTCGTTTATATTAATCATGTAATACTGTATTTCAAATGATATGAAATCAAATTATGTTGTTTTGGGGACTTGGCAAAGACAAGAACAATGAAATAAAATTATGGAAGTCACAGATCCAGGCTAGACCTGTTTCTTTCACATAATGTACATAGTACTCACGATAAGTACTAAATCTTATTGCAGTTTATTTTTCACTGTTCTGAACAAAAGAAATGTAAGATGGGAAAACAGATTTTAGAGATAAACTTGCATTTGGGAGTACAAAAGCTGCAGATACCTCTGACCCCTACACAGAACAAAGAGATGGCTAGCAGTCAACTAGCTTTAAAGTGGTGCACACTTGAAAATATGTAGAGCAACTCTTCTGAGGTCTGATATGAGTGCTTAATATCGAGTTAAATGATGGAGCTTTTAATTATGTTTGTCAACAATCCTAGAAAACTACACATACAAAAAGGTAAAAATATGGCCAAAGTTGCAAAGTAGTTAAATCCAGTGGTTTACTCCTCAACACTGTCTGGTTGCCAGCAGTTGGGAGAGACAAACATAAGAAAAATGAGATTTTTTAATTCAGTTCAGTGCCTGTCTTCACACTGGTCCTAAATAACTAAGAAATAGGCTACATCCCTGCACCTCTTGGCTGCAGTACATTCCGTGAGTCTGTGGGGATGGTCCCTGCACCACTGACATAACAGGAGGAGCTGTAAGACTGCAGAAATGTTTCTGAAGTCGTTTCATTGATTTTCCCCTGAGCTGAAAGGCAGCAGTACCTAGCCAGGTATTACATACTCTTTGCCAGCTGGCCAATATATCAGCATACGGTGGTGGGATCTGGGTAGGAGACCCTTCCCTGCCCAGTCTGCCCCTAGCCAGGGAGAGCAAAGGAAATCTGGAAAGTAATCTACATTTTATCTGGCTCATCATGATGACAAACACTGTTGTCTCCCACCATACTAAGGCTGAATTTCAACCCAGTACGAGGAGCCTTCTCTCTGGTGTCTTGCAGGGAGCACTCTGCAAAGGAAAAACAAGTTGTAGAATGTAGTAGTTTGATTGATGAAAGAGGAAATCTTCACACATTAATAAAATATATTCTGGAAGTCTTCCTTCCCACATCTGCTTTTCAGTGATGCATATTGCACAGCACCCAGTTGTTTCTTGCAAAGTCTGTTTAGGTTGGGGGTAATAGGTGGGGCAGGCTCTATTTACAGAAGGTGAAATTATGTGATCTCTGGAGTCTGCTTGCTGCATTTTAAACCCGCTCTGAGGCTGCTTCTGCTTCAGTCCTATAGCAGAACTGTGAGCTAGGGAGCAGGAATGAACCCTAACTTCTGTATCTTCTGCATCTTCTGCACTCGAGTGCTGTGATGGGCTGGAACGCTACTCTTTTAGCTCTGCCATCGAAGTGAAGCAGATTGGGGCCAGGATAAATACACAAGTGGGTGCTGGAGTGTGTCAGTAGGTCTTCCTGGCAAAGATGGCTGGCAAAATGGATTCCAAACTGTGAGGCAGCAAAGTGAGAAAGAAATGCAAGGAGAGCTGGCGAGGAAGTCAACGTGAGAGTCTTCTGTAATGCACATGTTCAGTGTCTTTGACTTCATACATATTTTTGTAGAAGTAAAGCTTGAGATATCCAATCCTTGCGTGCTCTCTTTTTTAAACTATAAATGAAACCAGGAAAAATATTTTGGGGTTTTGTTTCAGTTGTCAAAACTATCAGCAAATTTAATACTAAACTCACCAAAACATTGTGTCCAAAAGAAAAAGACAAGCTTTGACAGCTGTATTTTTGCAGATTTGTGGTAAAAGCATGAAGAAGTGATATACATTATTCACTAAACAGCCAGACAGAAAAATTACTCTTTTCTTACTTCTCCCTATCCAGCCATTCTCGACTGGAATTTGTAAAGGTGCGAGAAACCCAGCCTCAATTCTCTTGCAATTCAAGGGCATTTGAACCTGTATCTCAAAACAGAGTTCACTAACCACTGTTGTATGTGTTGCTTCAGAGTGGATTTCTCTCAAGTACTCCTCTTAATGATGTTCAGCATTGCATGGAATACTAAACTTTTTGGTGGAGAAGGGATAGGAACTTAGTTGTCTTTCCTATTATTTCTTTCTTTACCCTGATGAATATTTCATTTAAAGTGGACTTACTCTAATAGAGATTAAGGACAACACTCAAGTATACCTTGGGATGGTACAAACTCTCCCTGGGAGGTGGGAAAACAAGAGTTTAACTGCCCCTATGAAGTGGAGGAGTCCTGTATGCTCCAAATAATCTTAACTCCAAATATCCCATGTCTTTCAAATACTCTAACACTGCACTGTTAGTGTGTGTGATATGGGGAGGGGATGCTTTTTATTTCTTCAACTTCACCTCCTCTTGTACTGCAAGTACAAAAGCCCAAATGCTTTCCTTGATGGTTCCTTCAAGGTTGTTCACCTGTGAGAGAACTAGAGTGAAAGATCTAAAACCTCATTGTGAAAGATGTAAGACCGCACTCACAAAAGCCTTTAGGGAACAGACACAAGTGTCCATCATAACCTTCTGGTAGCAACCAAACAGGAGTGAACAAGCTGTTTGAAAGCAATCTCACTCAGCCTTAACAGGTCCTGCAGGCATATCAGCAGCACCTCCACATCAGAGAGTGAGAGATTACATAAAATTGGCAGAAATACTTACTGTTTTGAATGATAAGTAATTATAACAGAGAAAAGTAAAAGAAAGCAGGAGTAATGCTCAAAACTACAAAGACTAATGTGGGCATTTGCACATGAATGTGTCTTGCAGTTCTTTATCTCCCAGTCTGTGATCTTGAGCAAATTCAGACCAAGTACTGTCTTTGTTCACTGCTTTAGTAGTGACAAACCTTCTTAAAGGAAAGTCGCTTTTACTTTTATCATCTTACCGTCTTCATGTGAGACAGAACCTGCCTGTCTAAAAGAGCCTTGTGTCTCAAGGTGCTCTACAAAGCAGGAGCTTTGTAGAGACTGATTGTGTACGAACATACAGGCAAATGGAATGGACAGGTGTGTTTGACAATAACTTTTACACAGTGTTTTGTTGGAAAGCCTGGAAGAGCTGCCCAGCTGCGCTGCACAATCTTGTTACGTTTTTTTCATGTCATAAAGTCAGTCTGACAGAACTCGGATGTGATGAAAAGACATGGCGCTCATACACAGCTATGTGGACCTCTAGCTTATCAGGCTGCTGCCAAACAATGGTAACTCGGGTTATGTGCAGATGGTTTCCATGTGGTGGTAGGCCTGTCTTTGTGGTTCTGACATGGGAATGCCATTTTCAATATGAATTAATGTATAATAAACAGTTCAGGGGTTGATTAAAGATTTATGTCTTGCAAGACAAGTTCTCCAGTGTTTTAAACTATTATTGACACAAGATGGCAGTTCCGAAATGCTAATATTCCTCCCCATCAGCTCATATCAATGCTATTTAGCTGTTGTTTAAATATTTAAAACTCAATTTTAGTTTAAAAATGCAGACATCGTAAAAGATAATTCTTACTTGTTTTTAAACAACTGAAAAGGCAGGAAAGGATTGAAACTACAGTTATTCTTAGACTTAATTTGAAGTGGCTTGCTGATTAGGGTAATGCATTTAATTTCAGAGTAAGATCTTTGTTCTCCTTCCAGGTTTTGGAACAACATATCCATATTATGAATTCACTCTGATAAATATTTCTTGCCTCTATCTTTCAGAGATACAATGCACAACAGGAGCAAATGTGAACCTGGTATTTGGAGAAGCGTGGTAAGAATTTTAAAATTCAGCCCAGATATAATCAAATATACCCCTCATTGGACAGAGAAGCTATAATTAACCAACTAAATCTTTTCACTATGGATGATCACAGTTGTTTTCACTTCTTTCAGGAGCACATCCCTGGAGCTACGTGGTGTTTTAAACTATGGATGAAACCTCATGGTTTGTGTTTTACTTTGAGAAGACAGGTTTATTGCCAGATTCAAGACTGTTCCTTCTCAGAGACATGCCTTTGTAGGGAGCTCAGATTCTTTTATGAAAAGCTAGGGACCTACATTCTTCCAAATTTGCACTCCAACGACAGCACCTAACTGCATATGTAGAACAACATGAATCCGGGCTTTCTTGGATCTCTGACTGGGTCTAAGCATGTCAGAGTTTTCTCAGAAGTTTTGAAACGTCCGTCTATGCTACTGGGGTTCTTAAATCCCCATGTATTCTCTTTACACAAGGCACAGCTTTCACTGCAGCTAGGGATCAATAGTCACCTGGTAGCAGTATAACATCCCGTCATTGGCTTTTTCTGATCAACCTGACCCAGACTAACTTTAACTGTGCTTTGAGACTTTTGTCAAGTGACCTGGAGCCTCCCAGCAGAGAGGGGACAAAGATACAGTTTATTGACTTTCTCAGTCTTTTCTTTCACTGAGAGATCTGTGTTACTGGTCCAGGAAACATACCTTGCTGAGCATGTCTGCCATCAGCCATGACTTCACAGCACTTTATTTTCCATTTCTAGTGCTGCAGTTGTTCTCTGAGCTTAGTGGCTTTACCAGGATGGTAGGTTTCATACCCACTGATGCTCAAAGGTGATTAAGCTCTTCTTTTCTAAAAAGCACAGCCAATAGATGATAGTGCCTGCTGCTGCTCCTGCAATTTTACCCGGTAATAGTTCCACGCAAAAGCAGCTATCCTGGGAAGGAATGGCAGAACCTCAGATTCTTTTAAAGCAGGTGAACAACGGGTCTATGCTGATCTCTTCTTCTGGACTTACGAATCATGAATTCCATTCTTTATGGAACAACTGTTTCAACAACAGGGTTGGGGTTGTGCTACTTGCTCGATTGTAGTCACAGGCTCGGTTTTGAGGGCAATCGTTAGAGAAAGCAAAGCACGTGAGAAATGCCTTGGATCCAGTTTTCCTACTTGGGGTACGGTAAGACCACAACTCACTCTACAACATTTGTCAGACCATGAGGGTTAAAGCGGATTTCTGAGCCACAGCTGGTAGCATGTGCCATTTCATTAGAAACTCTGAGATGTGGGGCTTCAAGTGAGCATTGCTGCTTCTCCAGTAGGGAGAGGACTGAATTTTAACCCTCAGGCTGTTGCAATGTCATGCCCCATTTGTATGGGTATCTGACTTGCTCTTTTCTGTTTGTTTATGGGAATGATACAGATTCCAGGAAAGTTTGATTGCCCTTACAGTTTCACACAGCGTGCATGATGTGCTGGAGGAAGAACCCTCTAATTTGGGCACAGGTGGGATCACATTTATTAGCATTTTCTACTCACTAATGTAGATATTTTCCTCATTATTTCACTTCCATATTTTTCTGTAGTGCTGCAAGATACATATGGTCTGAGATTCACCCTTACCAGTAGACAACTATTTCCCTGCCCAGGGGGAATGAAGGTGTCCCCACCTGTGTTTTTTTTGAGTAAATGGGTACTCTATTTATGCCCTAAATATTCCACTTGCAGTAACCTGTAATGCTTCTTTTCCACAGAGAAATGTAATCTAAGTCACAATCCTGCTCAAAGTAAATGTTGCTGTACAGCCTGGTGTCTTTACACATACAAACTCTAATTACATGAACCTCTCATGTAATAGTATACCATAAGGCCAGAATGAGTGTGTCTGGATATTCAGTTTTGATTTAGCTCACAAGTTGTGACTTCTTACAAAACAAGAACCAAGTTCAGGTTCCTTGGAGATGATGTTGTGGGTCTGAGTTCACGGGTGCTCTGATTCCACTGAAGATAGCAGGGGACATACCATACTTCATGACATGTCATAGTTTCAGAGGAGTTTTTGTTACAGGCATTCCAATGATATTATTCAGAGCACATATCTAATTTCAAGCAGGCTCTTGCTAGTCTAGTGCCATTAGACATATTGTTTGCACAGTTGGTAGAATTTTGAGGAGTGTTGAAAGTAACAAGTGGATTCACTTGTATCTTTAAATTGCCAGGGAAACACAACTGTGCAATCAGTTTTTCCTGTGACATTGCCATCCTCAGCCAGCTTTGTTGAAAGTATGTGGCTTCAACATGTGAAGCGTTGATGACTTTAGTTATTCTCTGCAACATTTAGAGTGAGAAAGAGCTCACAATTTGTGTTTTACAGCAACTGAAACAATTCAGCGTACAGTGAATTGCAGTCATTGAAGTCAAAGGGAGTTTTCTGTCTACCTGAGCAGTATTAGCACCTTCAGCAAGGCAGAAAGATTGGCTGTGGGACTTGGAATATCCCAAGGAGAAAAGGAATATTGAAACAGTGAGGTGGTCTTGGGGAAGGAGCAACAGCATTCAGTGAGCATTTGAAAAGTGCATGCCCCATCTTCATAAGCAGAGGAGTCTGACCGTTGTTCCTAACCTGGCTAGAAGGACATGGGCAAGCAGCTCTGTGCAGTGATTTGGGAATGTTCCATCAAGGCAACTGAGCATACTTGCTCAGGAGGGAGCTTAACTTCTGAATTGTCAATGAGCGATTCAGAAAAAACAGTAATTCGTCTTACTGGCAGTAAGAGTAAGCCTGAATTTCGTCTTCTTTTTAATTGTATTTGTTCAAATTTTTTATCTTGTTGCCTGTAGCTAAATTCTCTGCAATATGCTGAATGCATATCAGTTTGTTTTTTTTATTTCAGAACCTCTCAGGATTTGAGTAAATGGTCCAAGGACTGATCTCACTGATACTGTCCCCAGAAAAACAGTCTGTTTCTGCTGCTGCATTTCCCTGATTTGTTACAGAGGAGATTGTGAAGAAATGATGAACCAACTATATCTTTTGTTTGTATTTGGCTTTTGTCTAATTTTATCATTTCTTTCTCCTAGAAATTGCATTAGCCCAGCTGTGTTACAACTCTCAAGAGGAAGGATCAAAAACCTCCAGTCTTCCAGTGTAAGGAGAGCACTGGAGGACAGTGGAAATACTGAATGTTCTGGTCACAGTTTTGTTCCTGCACTTGCCCTGTCGTTGCCGTCTAGAGCTTTAACTGTTTCTCAGTATCTCAGTCAGTAACTTGTTGCTTCTTACATTTAATATAAAAGCACAGCCCATTTTGTAATATTTATCAAATTATGAAGGATAAAACGGAGCTTTTAACCATAGCTGATGCCATGTATGTCTCATTCATAACTTCTGGAGGTGCTGGAATCCAGGCAATTGTAATTGCGTTTGCAGTGTGGGGAGAATTGAATGCTGTGATGCCTATTTCCCTCCATACTTTCCTCTATTTCCCTTTTTCACACATGGTAGTTTGTGTTTAGAAAGGTTTTTCTGATCCTCACTAGGCGATTTTAGTTTCCAGACCTGTGCTCAATGACTGCTGGGAGCCTAACAGCTATACTAGAAACTGAAAAGATGGGTAAAAGGCTTGGAAACCTGAAGCACTGGTTCAGAACATGGCACAATCTGTCTTTCAATGAGTTACAGTTTTCAGAGGCTTTAATCCAACTAGCTGAGAATTTCATTGTCATGGTTACACAAAGGAATTGAGAACTGGTCATCTGCAAAGCAACCTTAATATATGTATGTTTTTAAACAAGTCAGCTCATCTCTGTAAATGCCAAAAATTGCATGATTTTTGCAGTACCTTGGGAAACTCCTCTGCTTTTCCAGCTTATTATTATTTCATATCTTCTCTTTTGCCACAAAAAAAGGCTGAGAAAACATACTGCCTCCTTTACAAAAAGCTTTGTTTATGGGATAAAAATGCAAAACCAGCCTGCAGAAGCTTTCTCTTTTTCAGCATCCTTTGAAGCTGACTCATGGTTTAGCTTTTTGTTTTTCCTCAACGGGTGACCTCCACACACACCAATCCCTCTAAGCAAGCTTATTCCACTTGCTTGGAATTATCTGAGCAGCACAACTCTGCTATACAGAGCTTTATATAGAGCAAGAGTTTTCTATCCTGAAAACCTCTCATGAGTCAAGACGCCAGAATGAATGTATACATCTTCTTCTGTTCTGAAATTTCAAGGGAATAGGTTTGGGTAAGAATATGCTTTTAACTGCAGTCTCACTCCAGCTGCCTTACATTACAGCTTGCTGTCGACATCCTTTGTGCTCCATAACAACATTAGAATATGATGGGGCTCCTGTGGCCCAACTTCCTATTGTAAATCTCACACTGAAACCCTCCGTCATCCCAACTGCTGGATACACAAGGTATTTATAGAGAGAGAAGGATACAGTGGCATCCCCCTTGTCTCAGCAGAGAAGTCTGCTTCATTGCACAGCGAAATTACTGTTACTTTAAATGCTTTTAAGGATCAATCAAATGCAAGTTCAATGTTGAAACCACAATTGTGTGGGTCACTAATAAATAGCTGCCACCTACTTTAATGTATGGATGCTGCATAGAATTCCTTTTAGTTCCACAAACCTTCTCTTATTTTCCTGAAGAAGGCTAATTTTCAGCTCCTGTGTATTTCCCTTTGCCTGTGTATCTTCTCAATTATTAGTGTCGTGCCTATTTCAAATGGAGGCTTTTGCCTATATATCAGCTCTTAGTCAAAGGAAGGCATAATTGCCAAAAGGGGTCTTTTGGCAGACTGGCTACTTAATATATTTAACATTTAATGAGGAATTAATCATTAAAACTAAGTAAAACCTTTGATCACTGTCAAAAACTCCTTTAATGAAGTTAGGAATTGAAAATATTCATGTGGACAACTGCATAAGTCACCTGTGTATTTGTAGGTACTATATTTATAGGGTCCGGATCACCTGCTGCTCCAGCTGCTGTTCATTTAATGTTGTCAAAGCCAGAGCTGATTCCTAAAAAAATTTTCTGAAACAAGTAGTAGGCAGCAAAACTGTTTTTCTTTAGAAATGTTTAATTTCCCACCTGCAATAGCTGAGTATGTCATACAACAGCAGGACAGATTTAAGCACACAGTATTTGCATAATTGAAAGAGGTGGTATTGATTAATGAAGTCCACCTGATATATAAATTACCTTTTTTTTTTTTAGTTCTTTTTTTTTAATATATTTTATCTGTATCAGCTATGGGTCTTGTAAATCACCTTCAAAGAAAATTTAAAGCATGAACACAAAGGTATGCCACTTCCAAGTATCCAAGATCTGTTGGTTTGCATGAGTGCCTCAAATATTTTCAGAATAAGAGTATTTACAACTGTGATTATGTATTAAATTAAGGAATATAAAAAAATAAAACTCAACATGGTTTCAACTAAAATCAGTGTTACACCTTTATACCTGATTTGGGGATTTTAATGGTTTACTTGCCTGCCTTTTTTTTAAAGTTGATGTCCCTGTAGGGACATAGGTAATAAACATAGTGTTTTTGATAATAATAAGGATGAATCAGTCAATTTTTGAGGAAAAGAATAGGGTCTAATAGAATCTTTTAAAGAGTAAATCCACTTACTTATAGGCTAAATGGCTGGTAGGCCAGAATGTCAAAGAAGAAATGTTTGAAAGTGCACTTTTCCCTTCTCCTTTAATACAGCATTGATATATGCTTAGTATTTTATTCCATATGCTTTATATTGATGCCATTTTATGAAGCCATTCCAGTGGTCACTAGGAATGTAAGATTATGGGTTATTTCACATAATTCACTTCTAAGCTCAATAGCTTAGAAGAATGAACTAAAATAAATGAGACAGTTATGTGGAATATCTTGGCAATAGTTTGTCCAAATACTTTAAGATGAACTGTAGGTTTCATCTGCACAGATTCTGTTCCGGTGTAAATAAATGTTGTTAAAAGAGAACGTGTGTGCCAGTTTATCAGAAATATTTTTATTTGTTGGAAGTTTTTAGACTAGAGATGATGTGTTGACTAAAGAGGGTAACTGTTTTATGTTGTTGAGTAAAGGGAAAATTATTTGATAAAATCAAATAGATGCTGCATCTAACTGCTTATATTTATAATGGAACTTCTTCTTTTTACATTTAAGCAGTAGAAATAATTCTAGAGCAAAAATGTCTGCATTTTGTTCATATTATTGCTGTGAAAATACATGTTGTTGGGATGCACAGTCCCAGCTAACTGAAAACACTTGGAGATCTGTTTGGTCAAAGATTTGCTGCAGTTATGAATGGTAGGATTTGTGGGTGGCAATGTGACATTGTCACTGTTTTGAAACGTTTTTTACAGAGATGGCAGAACTTTGGAGAATAAATGTTAAATAGGGATACCCCTTGCTAGCTTAAAATACCTGATTAAGCCTATGGAAGGTCTTCATAATTGACATAGAGATTGTTCTTGGTCAAGAAATTCTGCAATAAAAAAATGGAGTAAACAAACCTGTTTGTTTCAGATACATTGCTAGAGAAGAAGGAATTTCAGATCTTTCAGATCTTTTCTTCCCCTTCACATGTATTGGCTGTGGATAGTTGTGATTGATGGTTAAGTAGGATCAAGTTTTCTGGTTTTACCGTAGAAGAAAAATGTGGATCCTAAATGTGAATATTATGCCTCACTTTTCCAACTGGGTGAACAAAAATCAGATTTTTTTTCCTCCTAGCTCAGCATCCATTTCTGCATATCACATACTATATCCAACTTCACGGTGAGTAGTCTCTGCTTCCTATTGTTTGTGCATTTTTTATCTGTTTCTTAGTTTACATTTAATGGTTTATATTTTATGTAGATGTTAATGTCTTCCTTTCTCCTACCATTCTATTTTAGGGAAAGACAATAAAAGAACATATTATATTTTATGTCACATTGTTCACTAAGTTTTAAGAGAAGGAAAAGTATTTTAATTTTAAATTGACCCCTCCTGAAACAAACAACTCAATTTTTCTTAAAATGAGTGTCATGATTTTTATGTAGACAAACTTTCAAGCTCTAAATGTCTGGATTGATGTTTGTGTTTTCCTTTTAAGTGCAAGTAATTATTTTTAAGATTTTCTTCATATTAATAATATTTACCGGGGCATAAGGTCATCTATTCTGCATGTTAATTGATGACAGACTTATATTTTCCTGTCATCGCATGGCGTTTGTCAAGGACAGACAATAAGAACTCAGAGCTGCGAGACCACAAAACATGTGTCTTAGCTGAGGAAACATTAACTTCCATCACAACAGGCTTTCCAGTGTATTATAAAAATTTAATATTAGGAAACTCCCTTCAATATTTTTAGTAATTCAAAGCAGTGACACTCTTGTTGCAAATGTGTATAGTACAATGTTGCTGACGTACTGTCATTCAAGTCTCCCAACTCTTATTTTTTTTAATCCTGAGGGTTCAAGTATATAATCCTACAAGACTTGGGAAATGTTCCTAAAAGTTAACAGAACATTTCATAGATGGGTAACGCTCTTGCAAATGAAGCTTTGATGGGCTGGGTACTACTGTTATTCAACAGGACTGAAAAGCTCCAAGAACTGGCTGCTTTCTGCACTTCCCTGCCACCAGAAGGAAAAGAGCTGAGTCAGGAGGGAGCTTCTGCTGTCTCCAACCCATTAAAAAGAGGAATATTTTGAATAAGAAAGAAATACAGGAATCTGCTTGTTTCTCTGAGGAGAACGGTAAAGTGAACAGAAAGGGTCCAGAACCTAGGGAAGATCAGCTCCCATATTCTCATGCAAAAAATAAGTTGAAATTAAGCTGTTGTTACTTCCTTCTTTCTTGTTTTCCCTTTCTTACATCTGTGGATCTGCAAAGTGAGAATGGAGAACTCTCTTGGACTTACAGATCTCCCCAGGCAGAAGAAGCAGGAAGGCCTGAGGAACAGTAGTGTCAGGCACACTTGCCCCAGGACTAGCAGAGGTGCGTGGGGTAGCCCCATCCTCGACCAGCACAACCACGGCTATAGGAAGAAGAGGGAGCCTGCTGGGACACCCAAAGGCAGATGTGGGTCTTGGGAAAAAACTGGTGCTCAGGAGCAGAAGACAACCTCTTGTTTCCCATTTTAAGCTGTGTGAGAGAGTAACTGCGCTGGAGGTGGCGAGGGAGAAGCCAAAATCTCAGTGAAACAAGTAAAGCTTTGATTCACGCACAAGTTTAACCTGTAAGTTGAAAGGTTTTTGATTAATGTCTTTGGATTAAGCAATAATGAAATACTATTCCAGTCTACAAAATACTTGCTCTGAACTACTTACTATCTGGTTTAAAAGCAGAAAAAAACCCAAGAAAAGCTCAGCTCTCCATCAGCGTGTCACTTTTTTCTTTTTTTTTTTTTCTGAGACACTCTGGGAGAGCAAATGTCAACACTGTGTGGAAGATTTATGTCCATTTAAAAACAAGGCCTGTTGAATCAATTATGTGTGCACATATAATATCACTCCAAATCTGGGTATGTTTCTTTTCCATGCAAAATTCAGGTTCTTGCACAGTGCTTCCAATTTCAATGTATTATGTTCTGTATTCCGAAAGTCCGTAGTTGCTGTTATCTGATATTTATGCAATCGAGACTCTGGGCAGCTAGATATATGAGACTGGCAGCAATTTTTGGGGAAACTTTCTTAAAAGAGTTTGAGTTGCTGTGAAAGTATTGAAGTCTTGAAGGGCTGATTCTTCCATTTTCCCTCCTGTAAGCAGTTATATACATACACCCCAGGGAGGTGCGGGATGCCCGGGGCTGGGGCTGCCCCTGGCTTCCCTGCTCCTGGCTAGGGTGGGACAGACCCTGGCTGCCAGGCTCTGCCCAGCTGGGTCTCCTGGGGAGCCCTCACTGCTCCCAGTGCCTGGCCCTGAGGGTCTCACCAGCCTTTGTGGTGCCTTGACAATGGGAATGTTTATTAACAACATATTCATAAAAATTAAAAATTCAAGTAGGCTTTTTCCTAACTAACTTAAACATTTCCCAGAAGGAAACCTTTTCTTCCAATTCAAAGCTCACATTTGCAAGACTTTTGTCCTCTCTGGCAATTTGCATTGAATTCAAAAGCGCAAAGTGAATTGTGAGTCAGCCGCCACACTCTGAATCATCAAAATACTTCTGTGTTATTAGCAGACATTAAAACCGACCTCTTCTTCAAGTGGGAAGAGTAATGCAAGCTTAAAACATTCTCGAACTCAGTGGTGTGTGTAGGAAGCACCGTGGTGTTGTGTAACGGGAAGAACAGCTTGGAATCGATCCTGCCAGTTTTTCCCAGGGAAAACCGCCAGAGACTTGAGCTGTTAAGTCAATGTTGCGTTTTAATGAAATTCCTGGCACATCTAATGCTAAAAGTCCCCTGAAGGGAAAATATTGTAAATCCGTCTGGTAGTGCTAGCAGTGAGGCTCATAGGTTGGGAAGGAGCTTGTTGCTTCCAGCGTTTGTTGGGAGCTGGGGAGAGGCGCCGCTTCCCATCCCGCGGGGTTAGCCCTAGGGAAGTGCGTCCGGGAGCTGCCACCCGGCCGCTCACTGCGAGGGGGTGTTTGCTGTGACTGCTGGCACTGAGCCCTGGATGTGAGCAGGGATGCAAGGGTGCCCGATGGAACCACTGCACGGAAACTTGTGACAATAGGTAGTAAAAGAAATGAAACGAACCGTGAGTAGGTAAGGGGAATATATGGGCCAGACGGCTTGTGAGACTCGTGTGTTTCAATATGGGGCAATATGCGATGAACTTCATGACTGTGTGTGTAGTGAGAAAGGAAGCAGCTGACAAAATGTTTATACTGAAAAATAAAATTTTACCTCAAAGGCTGCTGATAGGCATAAGTCAGTTAGGGAAAACGCTCTCTTTACTTTCCTTACAAATTTCAGAATTTGCGTTTCAAAGATGATTTCAAGGTACTTGCACTTGGGAAATGTAGGCAAATATACTAGTGCAATATCTATTGCATTTATTTAATAATAATGCAGTTATCACTTGAGACTGATGTATAATACAATATTAAGTACATAACATAATGTGTGTGTGCGTATGTGTGCGGGCTGGGTTTTCATCTTATTAAAGTCTTAGCTCCTCACTTAGACAGTTGAGGGAACTGAGCTGGATCCACCAAATATCTGTTTTAGTGTATCTCCCTGTCTTTATTCCTGATGCTTCTGTGAAATTCTCCAGCTTTGAAGAAATTCTCCTGCAGAAACTGGTGACTCATGGCTTAGACACATGTATTCTTCACTGGGTAAAAAAACTGACGGGTCGGCCGAGCCCAGAGAGTCGTGGTGAATGGAGTCAAATCCAGCTGGCGGCCGGTCACAAGTGGTGTTCCCCAGGGCTCAGTTTTGGGGCCGGTCTTGTTTAATACCTGGTGAGGGGATCAAGTGCTCCCACAGTAAGTTTGCAGATGACACCAAGTTGGGCAGGAGTGTTGATCTGTTGGAGAGTAGGAGGATTCTGCAGAGGGATCTGGACAGGCTGGATCGATGGGCTGAGGTCAACTGTATGAGGTTTAATAAGGCCAAGTGCTGGGTCCTGCACTTGGGTCCCAACAACCCCATGCAATGCTACAGGCTTGGGGAGGAGTGGCTGGAGAGCAGCCCGGCAGAAAAGGACCTGGGGGTGCTGGTTAACAGCCAGCTGAATATGAGCCGGCAGTGTGCCCAGGTGGCCAAGGCAGCCAACAGTGTCCTGGCCTGTATCAGAAATAGTGTGGGCAGCAGGAGTAGGGAGGTGATGTACTCAGCACTGGTGAGGCGGCACTTCAAACCCTGTGTTCGGTTTTGGGCCCCTCAGTAGAAGGACATTGAGCTGCTGGAGCATGTCCAAAGAAGGGCAACGAAGCTGGTGAGGGGTCTGGAGAACAAATCTTATGAGGAACGGCTGAGGGAACTGGGGTTGTTCAGTCTGGAGAAGAGGAGGATGAGGGGAGACCTTATCGCTCTCTACAACTACCTGAAAGGGGGTGATAGTGAGGTGGGTGTGGTTCTCTTCTCCCAAGCAACTAGCAATAGAACGAGAGGAAATGGTCTCAAGTTGCACCAGGGGAGGTTTAGATTGGATATTAGGAAAAATTTCTTTACTGAGAGAGTGGTCAGGCATTGGAACAGGCTGCTCAGGGAGGTGGTGGAGTCACCATCCCTGGAGGTGCTAAAAAAACATGTAGATGTGGCACTTCAGGACATGGTTTAGTGGGCATGGTGGTGTTGGGTTGACGGTTGGACTTGATGACCTTAGAGGTCCTTTCCAACCTTAATGGTTCAGTTCTATTCCATTCCATTCCATTCCAAATAAAATATTTAAAGTTATTTTTTTCAGAAGATGAGGTGCAGTTAATTAGGAGTGGGCTTTCTCTGTCATACTTACCCCATAGCTACCTATTGGTCAGCTTGGGCTGAAGCAACAGGATGATCATTTGTCTGATACAGATAACTTGATGAAGTGCACCAGTGGTGGTGTGATGAGCAGCGTGTTCTACATTTCTACTTTTCATAACGTATGAAGCTGATTCAGCTAAGAAGAATTTGTTTTGGTCTAGTAGATAAATACATATTTAAGAAATTGAGAAGAAAATTGTGAATGCATTTAGTAGGCCATAATAGTAGCTTAGAATCTTTTCTGCATGTACAGCAAGGGCATTTCTTACTATATGTATTGCATAATTAGTTTAAAGAGATCTTATTTTAAGCAGACATCTTGATTGGTTATATAAGACCACATTTGCTAGATATTTTATTCAGTCTCTAAAATGCAATTTCTTTGTGAAACTGGTGTCATTGTTAGCATATATTTAGACTCCTCATTGTGAAATGATTATCTGAGTTATTGAAAGTCTTTTCTGTAGAGCAGTTGAACTTCGGATTGTTGGGAATTTTTAGTATGCACTAGTATTACATGCAATTATGTAATTTAAGATTGTGCAGTAAAGTGCAACTTTATAAAAGTTTGGAAGTGAGTTTTCCATTAGATCTGAATGAATATTGTGAAAGAACTTCCACAAATATTTCCATCTTTCAGTAATTTCATCATATCACTTTTTGTAATTGCTGCCTAAATATTTCCTTTGAATCCTCAAGAAACTTGAGGTAGATCAATTTGTTTGTAGGCAGTTACAAAACAGTCGTCTCAATCAAATTCTGATTTAATCATTCTACTGTGAGTACCATTCTCTTAAAACTATGTGCAGTCTGTGGCTGGAGGCTCTTGCAACCAAAGAGTTCAAACCATTTTTTTAATTAAAAGCGTTTTTCCTCAAGAAACTGTGTATAGTCTGTTTTTTAGAAAAAGAAAGGAGAAATAAAGTGACATTCCTAAAAGCATTCAGTCTCCTTATTTTTGGGATGATCCTAATTTAAAAAACAAGTGTCAGTTCTGTAAAACCTCATAGGACTGAGTTATCTGACAAACCAGCAGAGGAATGATTACTTTAGACAGGATATAAACCAGATCTCTTCTTTTCAAAATCCTCAGCATCTATGAGGTTGGAAAAGGCACACTGCTGGATATTTACATCAGTGAATTTCTCAGTATTTAAGGTAGCTGGCGGTTGTCTGCACTGTCATTTTATAGTCAGTGCAAGAAGTGAGCAAGAGGAAGTCGGCTGCAGGGGCTGTTTAGATCAAGGAATCTCTTTTTTTTTCTCCATGGAAAAAGCCATCTTTATCTTCCTGTTGGCTGTAAGTGAGAGTAGGTGGTTAAATTATGTGCCTAAAATTGGAGAGTGTTAATAATCTCTGTGTATGTATGTATATATGTATATATATGTATGTATATATATGCACAGGTTGTATCCTATGCAGTATTATCACTTCTCTGTTGGGTCCTCTCTCTGCTATTTTCCTGTAGGATTCCACTGCAAGGAAACAAAAGCACTTCTGTCCCTCCCAGATTGGGACCCAGACACAATCCTACTTCTGTTAACTCATTATGGAACTGGGCCAGCTCAGCTACATTTCTCTCCTTCCAGAGTATGCAGCCAAATAGTTCTACTAAAAGTAGGGGGCTAGTTAGCCAGTGGAACAAAAGATCATGCTAGAGAGACGATTTTATAATCTTAAGTGTACATTTTTCTGCCCTAATGTTATACATCATCAAAAGCTAATTTGGATGGGTTTCTTCTTTTGGAATAAAGGAAAGGAGCAGACTCAGTCTGCAGTCCTCCGGCTACCCCAGAATTCCTTGAGGCTTGGTGTGGGCTTTGTCTTCCAAAGTATATGCCCTAAGCCCGTTTTTTTTAAAGTTTTGGATTGTTTTAATTTTATGTGTTTTTTTTTTTTTTTAAAATCACCCACACTCCAAAATAAGAGTTGATTCTCAAATTGTGCCTTCTTTTCTAGAGTTTTAAAATAAAACACAGAGAGGTTGTCTTACAAAGAACACCTACATACATGATGGCCATCCTGTAGTGTATTGAGAAGTCCCTCTTTAGACAAGTAGAGAAACTCAAGTGAGAACAAACCATTTAAGAGTCAGAAAGGCTGTGACAGGGCACAGTTGATCACATCAGTATGGAAGCATACGAGATCTCAAAAAACATTCCAGGCAAAACATTATATGTGGAAGTGGAGTTCAGACACTCTGAGACTGCTCTGTACTGTGAATCAAAGGGGATTTGATTTCTAAATAGGGATGACTAGGAAATTGCCTTTGAAAGCTGCGTTCTGGTCAAACTTAAAACAGTTACGTAGACATATGCTTTAAAGTTCCAGCTGCTGAGCCTAAATGTGCAGCCTTTTGAACACTCTTGACTTAATGAAGTCGCAAAAACTGCTGACATTTTTCACACACGATAGGTGCTTGAGTCTTTGCAGCTTTGACTCATTAGTAAACTACTGTACGCTTTTGACACTTGCAAGAACAAAATTTGAGACGATGGCATCTTAACTGCAGTCCAAAGTCTCTATGTTGTGCTCCAGGAGGCAATCACTTAAAGAACTGTAACGTAAAACAATATAAAAACCTGGAAGCAGGACACAGGTTGATCATTAAGGCTGCTGTTTTTGATGGTCTTCTACAGAGAAGGAGAAATGAAATTCTAAATCTTGTTAAGCTGATGAGTGAGCTCTCTCTCTCTCGCCACATACTGAAACAATTTTGCAATATTTATGCTGAAGGCACAGTTTAACAAAATTCAAAGATGCCTTCTGAAGATCCCACAGGGAAGAACCTGTAAACATTTAAATGTGATTTCGAAGTTTGCCAAGACAAAACTGAGATGTATGTGAAAGAAGAACTGAAGCTCACACACTTTTTAACTTCTTTGCAGGAGAAAGGTGGGGAAAATGGACCTTACAGACCATCTCTATTGGAAAATAAAGAGTGTTTGCAGGAGCTTGAAGAGACCTGGCTGTGATATATATATTATGTTCCATAATGCTGACTACATTAAAATTATGGTTTTTTTTTTTAATGTATTCTGGCTCCATTTGTTTAACAGACCACAGGACAAACTCTCCAATTTATCTGCTTTAAGTTACCATACTTACATTGGAAAGAAATAACTATTCTGAAGCCTATAGAACAGAATCTCAGATTGTGGCCATACTGCTAAATTATGAAGTACTAATGCAACTTCAATACCTCTACTCGACTCTTCCTCAAGGTGGTTTGCTTATGCAAACAAAAGTTATGGACGTGAACCCCCTGTTCAAGATATTTGTATGGAAGCGAGAATGGGAAAGAAAGAGGGGCTAATTAAAGATGCTTCAAAATATTAGGTATTAAAAACCATAACATTTTTGTTATTTTTTATAAAATGATATGCCATTTCTGAATTTTGTCTCTTAAAGGCAACCAAAGAATTTGGCTTCAGTTGCCAAAGTCACCCTGGTCACTTTGTAGTTCTTTTAAGGACATGACAAACATAAAACCCTAATCTCAAAGATTCAGTATTTTTTCTTCCGTTTGCGTGAAAAAGGGACTGAATTATTTTTATTCTCTAAATTAGGAGCAATTCCAATATAATAAAGAATTCAGTAAAAATCTCTTTCAAGAGTTGATGTGATATATGCCAGATAAGATTTTCAGTGAGACTCCCAAATAAGATCTAAGGTTCTTAAAATAAACAATAAATCCAGATTTTATTAGAATAGAAAATGCATATTTAACTTTTTAATAGAAAAAACTCAAATTGTCAACGCAAGTTAGTTCACAAGCCCTGTTTATTCTACTTGTCTCCTGCCCATTGTAAGCCTGGTTGGTTTCAATCAGCTGAGTAGCCTTCTTGGTTGCAGCAAACTTTGCACAAGCTTTTTCCAAAGTGGAGTTTTGGTTTTTTTTCCCCTTTTTATTTTTTTCTGTGTGGGTTATTTTGGTGTGCGTTTTTTTGGGGGTTTGGTGGTGGTCTTTTTGTTTGTTTTTTTTTTGTTTGTTTGATTTTGGTTTTTTGTTGTTATTCAATATATTTACTATCAGTTTTCTTGTTTGCTTCTAGAAGTGATTGAATTCAGACATGTTAATACTATGGTGTTAAGGATGCATTTGCTTCTTACATTCAGGAAACTTTCTGTAACTTCCTGTTTTCCGAGACACATGGCATGGAGTAAAGCAGCTCTTCTGTAGTGCTTTGAATTAAAAATTCTACTGCAGTCCTTTCACTAGCTTAGCATCATATTCAGGAAAACTTGCCTGCGTTGTCAGCTGCTCAAGTAGGTACCTAAGAACTGGTTTTTAATATGCAAATGTTTTCTTGTTTTCTAAATGGTCTTTTTCTCCCTCTTTTTGCCTCTTTTTATGTTCTTTGAATGTAAATGTGTATTTTCTAAAATACAGGATGAAGGAAAACAGACAAGGAAAGTACTCAGAATTGCATTTGATATTCCTTGGATATTTTGTTGCTAGTGTTGTTGTCTATTTCCAAACTGAAGCTCGTTTTTACTTACAAGTCTCCTGAAATTGCTTCAGTTTTCCTCATATTTCAGTTAATAAATTAAGCATTCCTACTCTCTCCACTTCTCTCTTATGATACTCTCCATATATAACATCTCATAATATTCAACAGCAGTGCAAGCAATTTTGCTGTCTTCTACTGTTTGCTAAATGTATTCAGTGTTTGAACCAATACTGAGGTTTGCTATATACAGTTGTGGTCAAATCCATGATAAATTATCTTTTCATCAGTGTTATTAAACGTAGCGCTCAGAGTATTCATCCGTTAACATGCTGTCGTCCCGGAGGAATTTGTATGAAACTGGATTACACTTGCATAAAGAATTCCTGTAGTTTCTTCAGATTCTAGCAAATTATATTTAGGATTAACCTTCTTTCCTCTCCACCTCCCCTCCCCCCCCAATAACTTTCCCCTCCTTCTCTGTTGATATACTACTTATTTTCTGAATGAATGCCAACACTGTAGCAGATTTTTCAGGATCTCTCATTGTAGCAGACATTTTGAGCTGTGGCTTTGACAGATTGCACATTCTGAAAGTGCCATACTGTAGCAAGCTTTTTAGTAAATTTGGCAGACTACATACTGTCTTGAAATCCACTGATGAAAAGTGAAAAATCTATTAGATGTAGGTTGGCAGGATACATGTGACCTGCTGACAGGCTGTGCACATATTTTATTTGATTCAGGAGCAAGGAATCCAATTCTCAGGGGTTTATGAAGAATTGCAGTAAATGTCACTTACAGAATGAAAAAAAGACAGTCTTGGAAGAATTAGATCGTAGGAGATGACTAAAAAAAGAGTTGTAAAAGTCTTTGCCTTACGTATAGGGGATTTACTGAAATTATGATTGGTAGAGAATAGATCGGAACCATGACAGTAGTGTATGTTATACTGCTAAAGAGCTGCTTTGATAACCTCCACTTCTTCGAGACAAAATTTGCAAGTAGAGGAAACCCCTTCATTTTCCAGTGCTCAAACTACAGGCTTACACTTTTGATTTTGACTCTCCATTTTTGATCCTGGGGCTGGGACATTCAGCATCCTGTGACTGTTCTGCAGGAAAGAGCTCAGCTTCCAAAAGCAGAGAGGATTTTACAACAGTTTACTTGCAGGCAGAATGCTGCTCTGAGGAATTTCCCTTGTGGCTTTACGATCTCTTACCTTGCTTGGCGGTTCCTCGGAAGGAGCGTCTGATACACTGCCTTGTGCGAGAGGGTATCAAAGCTGATATTCAGTGCCTATGGACACAAGAAGCACGGGGTGTGTGTCTGTGGCTAACCTGCAGTATCATGAGTTTAGTTTGAATACTCAGGTCATGATGCTGCCCAAAGGGGTGATAGGACCCTCCTCCTCTCCACCCTTGACTATGTATTTTCACCTCCATCTTTGTATTGGCATTGGCTTTTGGCACCCTGTGGTTAGTTGAGTCAAACTGCTGATCTAACTGAAAACTAAATATAGCACAAAAAAAAAAAAATTAGTTCACAGCTGGAGCAGGAGGCTTGATGGGCGTGTGGGTACCAGTACTGATGCTAGGAAAGGAGGAAATACACTGTTAGGGCAGGTAAAGGGCAGAACTACATTTTTGGTAGTGACTTCACTTTGTGATTTTTTTAATTCAGTGACATGTACTCATCAGAGAAATAAATGGCTTTCCTAATTCTCTTCAAAAATGTGGTCAGACTTAGGATGGTATTCAACCAACCACATGCAAACCTGGAGGCATCCACATTGCACCTCATTGCAGTGTGACTAAATCTTAACGGTTGCTTTTTTACTCCCCTCATAAAATTCCTACATCAGATAATAATAGTGGAATATTAAAACAGATCTTTCCAAAACAGATAAATTTGCTATCAGATTTTCTGTCTTTTATGGAAGTATGCTTCATCACATGTTCATATTCATCTCCATTTCTCAAAGGAAGGGGTTGTACTACTTGTGTGTTTGGGAATTTCATATTTTTTATATTGCAAAGAGAATAGGCTGTTCTGATTTTTTAATATTCTATATTCTCCTTGAAAACATGTAGCCTTAGCACTGACCATATTGTGATGTACTAGTAAAGAAACACGTACAAAACATTACTTATTACTTTCCGATTAACATTTGCACAGGCAGGACAAAGCAGATGTATTTTTCATGTCTATTCCTTCCTTTGTATGCTTTAGGGACATTAAACTGGGGAGAGGAAAGATAAATAATGAAAAAGATGAAACAAAAACTCTTTAACAAGAGAAAGGAATATAAAAAAATTTAAAAATCAAAACTACTGAGTTTGGAATCTGTAACTTTGGCTTTTAATATTTGAAACTGGTTCCTGCTTCTAGTACTACTTTTGTCTCTTAAAATATGAAATAAAGTGTTTCTCAGGTGAGAAACAGGATGTAGGGACTATGATCAATAGTGAATTCTCTAAGTTAAATCCTTGGGTTCTTCTGTTTTAGACTTGACTAAGAGACCTTAGACTGTTTTAGGGAGATCTATTCTGTTTTAGAAAGACCAACATTGGCACTGGAGACAGAGTGTAACTATAAATGTCACAGAAGATTGCAGATAGAAGAGTCCTAAGGGGCTGGAGGCATTTATAGTTTCTGTGAGTGGGTTAGGAAGTAAAGGAGAGAAATTACAGGCTTATAAAGATGCTTACAAGGACTTTAATACTGATTTTTGCACATCAGACGTGGCCAACTGCTGATATGCAGTGTGGATCTGTCCTATGAGGCACTCCTGCAGAGCAGCTAGAAACCCAAGAGAAGGGTTGCACAATTTGTAGACTGCTGAACAATTCTCTTGGCCATGAGGAAAGAATTTGAGGATGCAAGGAAAAATAAGTGATATGGAAATGTAGGCAGATTGCCCAGCTGGTCGCTGACATGTGAAGTCCCCTTGCCAGTGCACATGTCCTCCCATCTTGCCCCAATCCTGCATCAGAAACTGCTTGACAAGCATGGGTTAGGCAGCCAGGTGCTGACGTCTGAAAACACTGGAGAAGGAAAATTAAAAATAGGTGATAAAGAAATATGGGGCATGTGGGCAAGGGGGTGGATGTTGAGAAATAAAGGTGAGGAGATAGTGCTAGGAGGGAAGTTAGAGACACTGGGGTAAAATGAAAGCGGTATGTATGGAAGAGTGGAGAAGAAAGTATTTGGATTTTGGCACCCTTGACCTTGAAATACAGCAGTCTCTGTGTTGTGGATAACTGTGCTGAGGTTACAGAGATACTACAGCTGTCTGATTCGTAAGGTTGGGTCTACAGGGTAAATGATAATACATAATCAACCATAAAAATCAAGATGGCATTTGCTTGTGTAATCTGTGTTATAAAAGAGGTATTTATAAAGAGTTAAGATGATATTTTATGTCTTTGCTATAAATAACAGTAATTTTCTCTGAAGTTTTAGTATATGCTATTATGAGGGGCCGCATGGCAGAAAAAATACAATGTTTTTTCGTTTGCTCCACTATGTCAGCTCCCAGTTTAAGTATTAATTTAGAGTAATATACCACCCATCAATCACAACTTCAATGCCTTCATACTTTCCTTTGTTGTCATCTTCAATCTTGAACTGGCATGTTCCAAATATGTGTCAATCTTTAATCGGCGCAGCCAGAATGGCATCCAACCTTTTGCAAGTTTTAGTGTGCTTTTTCTGAACTGACATCTGATCTGTCAAATTCACACCTCTTGAAAACATGAAGATGTAGGCAACAGGGTTAGTATAAGAATTATGTAATTGTGAGACAAAATGTATAAATGCTTTTCAGTAATATCTTTTTTTAACACTGTATGTAAGAATACCGTCATTTCATCATTTGTATTAAATGTGTGTATTTAAAAAAAATAGTTCCAACAATTCAGATTATTCTCACAATATAAATACATGAAAACATCAACCTTAGAACTGAGGCACTATCTTCAGGGAAAATATAATTCCATTTATTGCAGCTCCTTGCTTGTAAGGAACAAGGTAATTGTGAACAAGGGTTGACTTCCAAAAAGAGAAAAAAGAAAATCCTCCACAGATTTCATAACAGTGCAGTGGTTCTTTTTGCCTTTTCTTTTTTTTACTTTTGTTTTCACTTTGAATGCACATTTCAGTGTGTTTTACTGAGCTATGAAAATACTTTCTTCGGGCCGCTGGGGAGGAATTGACATTCTTACAGATGCATGTGATCTAGCTACATAGTTATAGAAAGAAGAATTGAAAATGCCTTGCTAGTTGCATGCATTTGTATTAAAAATCACATGTACAATATCTTTGGACTGATGACTTTTGCACTTGTCTGACAGATACAGAAGCACTTGTGCAGACAGGCAGACTGCACTAAAATGTATTAAGGACTGAGATGAGAGTAGGTACCCACAAGTGACTAAGGGCTAGAGTTGCTATGTGGACCGTTCACTTGCTCTTGTGTCACTGTTCAGAAATATGAAGTCCCCATCCAAGACATGCTGTGCCTCAGAGGCAGGAAGAGAAGTGTGTAAAATTTGCGTTAAGTCCTGGGAAGGGCTTGATTTATCAAGCAAAGGAATTACACACTGAGGATGATGAGTTCAGTTCATAGTAAATGAACACAGACGTCTCTTTTGAGTAACATAACACTCAGCAGTGGAAAGCCTAGGACTGAACTCATAACTTTTGTTAGCGAGGCATGAATCCTGGACTCCCGCCTCACAAAAGAGTGCCACGGCCATCAGGGTACCAGCAAGTCTAAGCTCACAGGGTGAACAATTTCGCCTGTGACAATATTAGTTCCTCTGTGCAGAAAGCAGCACTGGAATCATGGGCTAGAGACAGCACAGAAAAGCAAGTAGAAACCTAAGAATGGACACTCATGTGGATGTTACCGGAGGAGAAGGGACGCTCCTGGGGTTTCCTCTGTGTTTTGTGTTAAGGACGTAATGGAAGGAGTGCATCAGCAGCATTGGAAAGCAGGATCACACTCCAGAACAGCAAATCCACAAAAGAATGATCTGATTTGTTTTCAGGATAAAAATGCCACTTGAAACATCTACTTCCTCATTTACATGACTCTTGTCCTAAGCAGAAGCCCTCTGTATCTGATGAGCTTTTCTGTTGATTTTGATAGTGCAGGCTTAGGCTGGAAATTAAAATTGCCTGTGCCTCTGTCAAAGAATTGTTGTATTACATTTCAAACAATGTTTACCATTGATGATATGAGTTGTCGCTTTGATTACAAAAAGAAGCTCTGCGGGGAGTTGCTAATAGTAGCTCTAATAAAGAGTCAGACCGTAAAAGACCAGGAGAACTTAATATAAATTATAATTGTGCTTTAATTTATAATCGTTGTCTTACAAAATGTTCTCTAAGGAATCTTCAAAATAAGCCATCCATACAGCCATTCTTAAAGGACAAGAGACTCTGTGGCAGAATGAAGCATCACATTTTACCTGCGGACAGTAAAAAATATTCAAATGGTTTTCTTATTATAATACAGTGCAAAATAAAATATTTGAAATATCAAATAAGACATTTAGAACTCAAGAGTTTGTAGGGACTGTGAGTCTAATTCTCTTTTGCAGCAAAACATGGTCTCTTCCTTTATTGCATCTGGGAGCAATAATGTATTAACCCCAGGCAGCATCAACCATAAAGTTAAAGTGACAGGACGATGTTCCTCAAGGGAGGACGTGAGGATGCTTCTTACATTTGCATCAAAGAGCAAAGCACAATTTGGGGTGGACACTGACTGAATACAAAATTCAAAGGACATTTAAGGCTAATAGCTCTAATTAGTAGTTTACCAGACTGCTTTAATGGTAGAATAGGAATTTCATATAGCATAACATAAAAAAGGGAGTCTCTGTAACTGAAACTAAATGAAAATCTGAATTCAGCCAAAAATCTACCTGCTGAAACAGCTTTGGTTTTGTTCTGCTATTTTTTGCTAATTTTTGCTTTCTACTATGGAATAAGATTAAAACCAACTGGGGTTTTTTTGGTCAATGTATAATAGCTCTCACTTTTCAAAACAGTCCGAGCAACTCTAAGACTATAAAAGCAATTTTCAGAGTATGGCAAGGAGCCATACTAATGCATTATCAGATAAGTGATAATTTGTCATTAAATAAGTCCTCTTCCTTTCTGTATGACAGGAATGGACAAATCAAATCCTGTCCACAGCTCATTAATAGTGGTCCTAGTCCCTGGGTGCTGTATACCGGGAGTGCTTGCTGCAGTCTGCCTTCCTGACTCCACTCTTTCTCTCCATGCACTAGGACAGTAAACACAGAGGTATTAATATTTAGACTGCAATCAAGAGATCATGCTGTTTTAAATCATCCTATTATCATATTTATTTCTTCTCGTCTTTCTTTCCAGGGGTGAATTTAACTATCTGCTGTTTTATGTAATTTCTTACATAAAGCCTCAGTTTTAGACGTTCTACAACTAGAAGTAAACCACTTAAAACCCCCACACACTAGAATGGATAAAATGACCCTTTGTTTCCATCTGTTGCTTATGCAATTTAAAATGATGTACGCTGAAAGTAAGGCTGTTTAATACTCTGAATTTTCACAGAAGATTGACCCAAAGCAATGTTGTATTTTTCATGTAGTTGTAATACATAAAGAAACAATGAGAGTTCAATGACTTCTTTGTTTTTGCTGCAGTTTAAAATTTGTCTTTTAAAATGCCAAAAAAATTTGGCTTAGAGAAATGAGGAGAAAAGGAATTCATTACGACCACAGTGTAAGAACTGTAACATAATATATCTAAAAACTTATTTATATCTTTCTGTATTGGCTATCATCTGATTTGCCTTTTTCTATCTGTAACCTTTCCTAACCTCTGGCTCAAGCCAGGTAATACTTTAAGGATGGACAGATATGCCTAGAAAGGCAACCCGATACCAGATGGCCCTGGGGATGTTGTGAAATGAATATATGTTTCAAAAGAGAAGCCACAAATAAAATAAAAAAGTGCATATTTAACATTGGCCTTTGAGCTGGCAGAACCGAACTGCTTAGGCATGATGAAGGTGGACATATGAAGTTACATGCCATGAGCTGGGATTCTTGGTCTAGAAGTTTGCCTAATACCTCTTGAAACAAATGGGATATTTTGCATACCCAATTAACTGAAACAGTGTGGATTTGTTTAATTTTCCCTGTAGAAACAATGAGCCAATGGTAAAATATGGGGTTGGTGTGGAGTGGCAGCAGTATAGAGTGATCTCTTCCTGATTTGAATACTCAGTAAAGGAGTTGTTCTGGAAGAGTTGGGATGTCCAACAGAGAAGTCCTCATTTCTAGCCATTTCTCTGCATTTCTGTAACAGGCTATCTCCATATCTCAACCTAGTATATGAGGCTTGTGCTTCACTGGATGCTAAATTTTCTTATTAACACTGAAAATATGACCACAGAAAGGAATAGTTTTTGAATCTCTCTTGCTCACCTCATTAAAAGATGTACAGATATTGGAACATTGCTCTTATGGGAGATTTGAAGGTGTGCATTAATCTTTAAATTAATAATTTAAAAGAAAAATGATTCTCTTTGTGCATATGAACTTAACAGGGTGATCAAAATGAAATGCAAGGCACAAAAAAAGCAGATCTGAAATAGCTGGCACAACACGTTATACCTGTGGTTAGATTTCAGACATTTTCTGTATGCAATTAAAAGTCATTATATCTTTGTACAAGAGCTTATTTAGGAAGTCTGACATGGAGAAATTACTTGAGCGATTTCACTTATGATATTCTTATGCATATAGTAATCTTTGAAGTGTTTCCTTTAGACTGAGTGTTCAGAATTAACAATAAATTTGCCTTTAATTTCCAACTGTAGCCACAACAATACAATCTAATGTATTTTTAAAGGCAATTCTAAGAATTTTTTATCAATTCAATTCAATTCAGCCCAATGAATTCTTAAAATATGGATATTTTTAAAATATTGCCTTTATAAAAATTGTCAGAAAAGAAAGTATTGATGTAAAACTTAGGAACAGTGCCTCACTATTTATTTATTGATGTGAGATGTTCCAAGTTTTCTGAGAAACGAATGGCTCTTTCCTGCTATACATGTCTTGGATTTCCAGACTCAGTTATTTAGGAATGAACCAGCCATCCATTGCCCTGAGTGCACTTTTTCCTTTTATCCTTTCAAGGTGAGTTTATTAGCTGTGTCTCCAGACACAGATGGGGCAGGAGCAGAGGGAAGCAGGGAGGGGAGAAGAATATTAGCCAGCCTGTAAATATCTAGGCCACAGATACAAGTTGGTATGTTACTACATGTTAACTGGTTGATAAATTTTAGAGAGAGCCAGTAGTTGATTTCACCTGGTAAATACATGTTAAAGCACATGGCCACGGAAATCAAGATGGTAAAACTTTTCTCCACACTGAGTACATTTATTCACATGAAATACAAATATCTTTGGTCAAAACCACCTAGACACTATATTAAGTACATCTGCTGAAGGTACCTTGCTTAACTGTAGCAGCTGTCATGGATTTTTAGGCTAAGAAAGTGACTGTGGAGAGCTTAACGTCCACAACTGCTGAATGCCTACTTGCTAGATTAAGAAGAGAGTTAAATTCACAGCTGTCACAAACAAGGACATTGGAGTGATATCAAAGCCCCTTCCTCTTTTCCCTCTCCCTACTCCCCCCCAAAGTCTACAGACTTTTTATTACAAGAAGAAGAATAATAATGAGGAGATGAGGAGCTGTCTTAGCACAAGAAGTATGCGCCAAAATGCAGCAGGGCCTACATCATTATTTTTAGTAAAGCACTCTGTTTTTGTTCTGAAAACACTTATAACTAAGAATTGGCCTCTGTGTGAAGCAGAAGAGCCCTGCTGATACAGGATTGATGCTTTCGATAGGAATGTGCGCTGCAGAGTTTTGGCCACAAAAGCACCTGCCATTATGGGCTTTTTTTTTTTTTCCTCTGTGCGTGTGTGTGTCAAGAGACTAGCTGCTAAATGAGAAGCTGTGATTTGTATTCCAAGTGGAGATGGAAGAGTATCTACTAACTTTCAGTGTAATTGCTTATGTTGCTGAGTGAGTTGTGTTTGAGGTGTTTGCAGCATTGCAAAGTGACAGTTCCGCAGCAGACTGACAGAAGACTGCTTGTACCAATTAGACACTGCTTCTTTAGCTCAGAAGGGGAAAGCTGAATGTATTGATTTCTTCCTATGTTTAGGATACAATGAATGAAAACCATACCTTACGCGTTCTGGGATCTATGCCTGAACTGAGCAGACCGGATAAAACTGTAACAAATGCAAGAACAAAGCAACCTGCTAAGGATTCAGTTTAAAAGGGAATTAAAATATCTTTTTGTCAGCTGACAGAAGTGTCTGAACACTTAATGATATTAGTTTTGATTCTGTGGAAGAGTTATCTTATAAACAGCCCGGAGCTTAGTTCACTGTTGTTTAATCTTGGCTTTCTTGACTTCTAAGGAAGAAATAGGCAAAAGGAAGAATTGAACATGTTTGAAAAGCTGAATCAATTAAAACTGGTAGACTGGATACTTGTCTTATCATAAGTGTATTTGTAGCTCTTCTTCAAATAGGAAAGATAAGAAATTCTTAAAAACTGAAAATGAGGACTTGAACTGGTATAATCATGAGGGTGTTCTAACACGTATAGTTAGAACAGGACCCAGCACTCATTTAGTTGATTCTGGCCTGTATACCTCATTGTCTGAGGTTCATAAAAGCATTTATATGATTTGAACAGTTGAAATGATGTCCAAGTCAAGTGGCCTCAAGTTGCGCCGGGGAAGGTTTAGATTGGATATTAGGAAAAATTTCTTCACCGAGAGGGTGGTCAGGCATTGGAACAGGCTGCCCAGGGAGGTGGTGGAGTCGCCATCTCTGGAAGTGTTCAAAAAACGTGTGGATGTGGCGCTTCAAGACATGGTTTAGGGGACACAGTGGTGCTGGATTAATGATTGGACTTGATGATCTTGAAGGTCCTTTCCAACCTAGTGATTCTGTGATTCTGTGATTATTTTAGACTTAGGGGTGATTTATGTGATATTTTTTCACTGTTCATGGAAATGAGACAGGAAAAACTCCCATCTGGGTTTTGCTCACCAAATTAAATTGGGTGATAACCTGAAATCCATCTGTGAGTTCATCCTGATGATTTTCATAAAGTTTGTGAATTCAATTCTCCGGTTTAACCACATGATTCATGAAATGGTGGCAAACACTGGAGGAAACTACAGCAACAAGACTTCTTTCCCGGCCCATTCAAACTGTAGTGTATGGATGTCCTTTTAGTCCTCCCCAGAGATTTGTAAGCACGTGCCAGAAATAAACAGCTGACCTAAGGAAGAAAATTCTCTCCTGTCCATCTGCTTGGGTTATAGGTTTATGGCAGTAACGAGCTGTGGAAATCAATCTTTTGTAATCTCTGCCCTTTATGCTTTACTCAGAGGGCTGCTGTCACATCTATAAATAATCCATTTGTGGATCTGTTTGAAGATAAAAGAGGCTGGCATGCAAAAAAGCTTTGCCATACTCTCCAGTTACTTATCCAAAAATGAATGCACAAAACCTGGGGTGTTTTGGGTTCACCTTATTGATTTAGATGTTCTTTCCTACAAAATCCTGTTAATGCAGCTTGCATTTTCAAGACAGGTCTTACAGTACAAGCAAGCCTTAAAAATTTATATTGCCTATAAAATTCTACCAGAATAAACCTGTCCAATTCTATCTTGTAAGCAAGGACCCGATGAATAGAGGCAACACAAATGAAATGTAACAACTTGCAGGTATGGCTGTTTATGTGCACTATATTTCCTCAAAGCTGCGCAAGACAAAGGAGAAGGAAGGGTGGAAACACTGTTTGTTTACATTATTATATCATTCTTAAGGTTTTGTAAAGCTCATATTTCCAACTTCAAACACGTTGACTAATTGAAAACTAGCAATTCTAAGCTGAAAAAAAAGAAGAAAAATCTGTTAACATGGATCCCTTTCCAGAGCTGCTTACACTGTATGATGAGCTCATTACCTTTTTTGCATTAACAGCACACATTTTGAAGTCTGTGCATTTGCTCTGTTGTGATCCCTCCTCCTTGTGCTCCAGTGGCAAAGTCACTTTCCCTTAGTACTGGCCTGTCCAGTGAAAAAATAACCTGATATGGAATTAACAGGCCTCACAGGTGGGACTGCTTCTCCCTTGCTGACCTAGCTCTGTTATTTTGGGAGAGCAGGAGTTTTCCATATGTATCTTGGCAACAAGCCATGGATGGAGGATATTATTTATGATTTAGCTGCTCCTTATTGTCCCTTATCTTTAGGGACAAGAGTGTCCTATAGTCAGGCCTTCATGTCTTTGCAGTGAACCATGGAAAGCTGAAGAGCCCTGTGACTAGATATGGAGTGGGGGGAAGGCTATTACACGCCAGAATTACAGCTCTCCCATTGTGGGTGGCGAAAAGCAGGGAAGCCTTTATGTGGCATTCTCACTGCTAATTGAACTGACCTTCTGATGAGTCTGAGTTATCCCTTGTGTGGTTTTCACTATTCTGTGCATGCTGGATCTCTATGGAGACAGCATTTGTCCTTTTACTGAGGTAGTAGGGACTTCTAATGATGCAGAAATTCAACTCTTCTCCAGCTTGCCTGTTTGGCTATCCTCACAAAGCCTTGTGTTATCATCTCCTGGCTTAGGATCACTTACGAAAACAACTTGAAAGCTATGCTAATATATTCTCAGATTTTATTATGGGTTGCTTCTGTGAGGTATGACCTTGCATTTAAAAACAAAAGCAACAAACCAGACAACGGAGCTGCTAAATGCATCTTGCCGGTTAGTGGCTAAGGTCTGGAAATGCCATGTAACCAAAGGGCCATGGCTTCCATGAAGAGCCTGGGTTTGAGCCACAAATGGTCCTGTGAGGTACCTCCTCCTGTTTTCAGTTTGATTCCTATCTGCTGTTTTGGTACCACTGCTGTTGTTGGCACAGTTAAGACCAGCACTTTTAATTAAGTGCGTGTCCTCAAGTTTCACTGACTTTTGAGTTTCAGGGAGACACTAATTTTTGGAGCATCTTTTAGAAATGGAGTGATTAGTGTGGCAACAAGGAGAGAAAGTTCTTTACTGGACAAGAAGGAAAAAAGAAACAAGGGTGCCTTTAATGCTTACACAGTGAAAAAGATCATGTAGAAAAGTGCTAAGTATTGTGCTGGCTACAGTGAGAATCCAAATTATTCAGGCTGATAAACTGGCTTAAACTACACTGTGCTCTGTGAAAGTGTATTGAAAGCATGCATTTGTTTCTATTATCTTAAGTTCTAATGAGAGCTCCATAGAAGTAATTGGATTTGCTATTGTTAGGATGGCAGCAGCACTATCACCCTGCGCAAACTATTGTGTTTAGCTAATGTTGTGTTCTGATTACCATCTTGTAAGGGTGGTCTTTCTTCACCCACAGCATTCTTCACAGCAGGCAACTTCAACCAAGCCTGATTTCAGCTTTCATTCTAGTTGGATTCCTGCCCCTCTTTAACCTTGTCAAAGCCAAACCAGAGTGCCTGACATACTGCACGGGTTGTTGCCTTCCAGAGAAGAGAATAGCAAATGCATTCTAGACTTGGACAAACCATTCCTGTTTGAGGAGAGGTCTGAAAATTAAAAGTACAGCTTACAAAATTTAAAGAAACTTTTAGGAACTATAGTTTCAAAATACTTGCTTTATTTCCTTGCTTGTGAGGGACTTGTTCCTTTTAACATTCTCTGGAAGTGCCAGAATGGCCACTGGTCACATGACTTATGTGTAGTGAGCACTGATGTGGTGAGCTATGCAATAGCAGTGAAACAAACATTGGGGTCCTCCAAAAACCCAGGAATCATATCTGATTGGAGCAGATGAAACAGTAATGAAACGGCTGAGAGAAACTGGGTAGGGCAGAAGAAATTTCTAAATAACCTACTTTCCAAATGTTCCTTTGGCACAATGAATTGAAGGCCAGTGTTAACACCATAAGCAGCTCCATATTGTAGAAACTATCTGTGAGTCTATTTGTGTGCAAGCATGAAATTGATAAGCAGGCAAATATCTGCTAAAAAGCAACTATTTGTAAGAGCTACAAAATACCTTCATAAAACTCTTGCCCTTGATTAACTTGTCATTCTTCCTTGATGGAGTATGTGGATGGCTATACCAGGTTTGCTAACTCTAGAGACATTTAAATATCAGACCTCTCTGAAATGATGGAATTAGTGGGTACTGTTAATGACAGTGTAAAGCTGTCCTGAAGGCTTGAGAAAAATTGCAACTTCAACCCTAGTTTTCAGCTACAAGAAGGGTGTTGTTGATATATTAAGATAGGCTGCAGATACGAGACTTTAAGTATTTGATGTTGATTTATAACCGAAACTCCCAAACCCTGTGGAAGTTCATTTAGCTTTTGCCTTGATCTTTCTGAATATTTAGTATAGTTATTGGTTTAAATGACATACACACCTGAAATAATTGTTTAGAGACCTCATTCTTCAGAGACAGTGTAATACCCAATAGTACAATAACATCTGGAAGTAGAAGACAACTGTAAAGGCTTTAGACAAACATATATTGCTTTACTGTTGACTTAATGAAAAGAGACATATGGAACTTTATGTTCCTAAAGGAATTTGTTGGACTGCAAATAGAAATGCAAAATGGAGAAATCCAAGTTGTTAATTTCCATACTATATTATGAGATTAGAAATATGCTGATCTGAATAGGAACTGTAAAAATGCATAATGTCTTTGGACACATATCATAAATCATGGGCTTTTCAAGGCTACTAAAACAAATTCCATCCATTGGTAGAGCTGTTTTTAAAATACTTGTGTTAAGTAATGGCTTGTGCTATGTTTTGAAAATTATGGTCTCCCTTCCAAAATTATTCAAGTTATTTCAATAACTTAATTTCATACTCAAATGTATAAAGAAACCCTAAATTTTCTAATGCGGTGGTTCTAAATTTATTGATACATTAAGTATAATGCTTTTAAAATCAGCATGAAATGCTGAAGACAAAACCTGTGTATGCAGTGATATCGTGACAGTATCCACAAGGCAGTAAAACAAAGATGTGAAAACAAGCATTTATGGGTTTTTTTTTCCTCTGGAATTAATAATGTGCATCGTTTTGATTTTGATTAAGTCTAGATTTAAAAACATTTTCAGGTAAATTATCAATTCAGATAAATTATCAGGCTACATAAAAAGTTGACTCTGATAGTATTACTTGTTCAGGATCTTATGTTAAGTAATACTTTCCACTGAAACCTATGCTAAATATTACTCAGTATTAATAAAAGTGTCAACATTTTCTCCAATGATTATATAGAACATCTTGCGTGACTTAAGACTGTTCACATGAGAAAAAGGCTTGCAATGTTTAATTCCTTCCTCAGGAATTTGGAAAGAACTCTGGGTATCCTGAAAGTCTACTGAAAGTTTCTACAATATTCTTTCAGTTTTTCCTCAAAAAAGGAAATTTTTTTTTTTTAATGTAAGTTGTTGGAAAGGAGACAAAGCTTCTTAAAATGATATTCTGTTTCTTTAGAAGTTCATGTGTGTAATAATAAAGACTTTGTTGTAAAAATGAAGATTTGCTAACAAACCAAGAATAAAACTCTTATTTTTAGGCATAAAAGGAAGGAAGGAACGATATTGTTGAATATCTATATATTTGAAGATAGCATTTACAGACTTCAATTTTTTTTCCCCAGAAATGTCAAAGCATTTTACAAAAGCCTATATAACATAAGCTTACAACTAAACATCTAAAAATAAATGTGTATTAGTACCTCTATTTTACAGAAAAATGATATAATAACACAGCAGACACTGATTTTCCTGGTGTTACACACAAAGCCACTGGCAGAGTAATGAAAATAACCAAAACTATTAATTTCTTGTCCTTGGTTTTAGTCAAGGAACCACAGCTTCTCCAGTGTGATTGAAATCTGAGGTTAAAAGAGGCAAATGACAGATAAAATGAAGAAAAAGTGAATATTATTTGTATTTCAAGACAATGAAGTCTAACTCTTCAGGAAAGTTTGTGTTAAAAAGTTGTATTTTGTGACTGGAGTTTTCTTAGAGGGTTCTTGGGGCACTGAATTTGTGACATTGTGTACAAAGCAGTACTTGAGTTCTTGAAGGTTGCTCTGAATAAAGTAGTCCGTAAGATTATTTGGGAATAAAATAATCTAGACTATCCTTCGTTTGAGATATAGATTTATAAGACCATACCTGTTTTTCTAACCAAAAAGAGTCAAAGTGCAACAGAACTATCTGCTAGCTAGAAAAAAAAAAAAAGCTTCAGTTGGCAGGTTTTATAAAGTTAGTGACCTACCTCCACAGTTTTATGTCCTCTCTTAGCCCACAACTAAGTTTATAAACACTCTTAGCTGAGGAATAGGATCTCAGGCTCAGAAAAAGGAGTCAGGGAATGCTACATTGGAGGCATAGGCAGGAACCAGAACAGCTATGGGAGTCTCTGCTCTGCCTACCTTCATTGCATGATCCAGACCAAAGCTTACCTGTATTTCCAGGAAAAAGAGAAGGGAGAGCAAATTACAGAGCCCTCTTTTTTCCTTCTCCCATTATACATCTGTTTGTGGGGCGTTTCTTAAGGAAGGATAAGCCCAGGAGAAGTTCTTGGTTAATGCAAATGGTTGGTGTGACACATGACAATGCAGATTTCAACCACCTCATAGCTAGGAACCTGGTGCCTACAATCCTTGCACTGAGCCACTATGAGAAATTTTGTTGTCACTGTCAGTTGTGTTACTTATTTCTATCTTGGCTGATAAATACCACCTACATTACATTTGTGGTTGTTTACATTTTCCCCACCCTCCTTAGCCATCAAGTCAAGCTTGCATTTCCTTTTAGCAACCATTTTTCAGCAACTAGATCTTAAAAGGCTGCCCTGGTACCTAAATGCATATTGCATAGATCCTGGTGTGCCTCACCCTGCTTAATTTCACATCAAAAGAGAAAATTGCTTGAGTTGTCATGAAGCAGCTGGAAATGTTTTCAGCTAGGCCAGAGCCTGTCCTGTTGCCCTGGGTCAGATTAATACACCAAATAGCTCCTGGCATAATAATCAGAAAGAACGGCAAAGTCTGAGAATCAACACCTGAACCCCCCCAATCCAAATGTTCTCCCCTACTTCATCCTGGGTCTAGTAGGTGCTACAGCCTGGTTGGACTTTTATAGCTGTCCCCTCTAGACTTGTGAGCCGTCTCTGTCTCCAGTTTGATTTAGTAGATATTTAGGTAATTCCAGGCCTTAGGGTGAGATTTTTTTTTTTACCTGTTTGGCAGTCACTGCATACTGATTCTTTGACTTCTTCAGGGAGACTTCTGAAAGATTTAAAGAACTGAGGAAATGGAGGTTTAGAGATTTTGTAACATTAAGCTTAACTTCAGTGCAGCATGTATGCTCTTTAATTGATTATATTACTTTCTATACGTTACTTAACATGCCCTCTCTTCCTTAGTTTTTTTAATACCTCAGAATGTATTTAGTCCAGAGTCTTGATAACTGAAAATATCCTTAGGTTTAGGATTTAAAAATTACATTTAAATAAGAATATAAATTGTTTAGGAGGAGAGAGTTTTCTCTGATATTCTGTGACTGTAGTTTACGACTTCTCTACCGCTAAAGCTGATTTTAATATTTTTCATTAAATCTAGTATATTCTTTCTTCCCAAGAGCCCTGCCTCTTCATTATAACCATTTCCATCAATGACAAGTTCAGAGAGCATTTTTAATGTTAAATAGGATAGAAGGGTAGAAATTAGTACTTAAAGGGTGAAACCATTAGTATTTCTGAGTGCTTCTATGTATTCATCACTGCCTGATACAGATCAGTATTAATAATGGGAGCAGCCAGACACAATCCATCTGCTGGATATTCCTTTTCTCTCTATGCACTGACTGCCTTGTCTTCTTTCTCAGACACTGCCTGCTCTGGTCTCCAGACAGGAAATCCAGACATGGCCATTCATCAATGTTGCTATAATCTGTCTGATTTTATTAGCTTTTGAATTTTATCACCAAAATGAAAAGGAAGGGGGGGAAGGAGAACCCAGCAGTATGATTCTCCCATACCTATGCATTCTCCTCAGTACAGCAGATTGGGACCAGAAAAAAATGAAGAAGTGAAAAGGTACATGGCAAATTCAGTCCTCCACCTCCTGTCTTTTATTTTTAAGAGCTGTTTTATTTCTTCTTCAACAAATAGATGTGGTGTGCTGCAGTCAGGGTTTCTAGCTGATTGATCTTTTTCCTTCATTTAAGATTTCGTGGGTGAATACTGAATATTTTGTGTTATTGTGAGACACATCTAGGATTGCATCTTGTTTTGGAGCACATGGACCCTACCAGCAGTTTAAAACTGAGGTGTTTGGAGCTGCTGTATGGCGTGAGGCATTCCAGTGCCAGTTGTCCCAGTTGGATAAATCCCAGTTGTAATTACTGGTTGAGGCAAGGAATGTTAGGTTACGTGGAGACCACCCCTCTGAAAAATCGGGAGAAAACAGGAGCAGACTAAACCCTTTGATCTTTTCTGGCAAAGTGGCACAAACCATTTCAACCCAGGGGACCACAACAGGAAATCACTCAAGGGGTTTTCATATTTTGGTTGCATTTACAGCCTGCACCCAGTTTCTGGTGAGGCAGAGAGGGTAAAATACAGGTTGTGAGGAGCTGTCTACCTTGGAGCTGTGTGGAAATGAATAGATTTTCTCAAGGAGAACAAGTTTTTTGCAAAATCCTATGAGTATTTAGCTGTGGAAGTCTAGCTGGAAGATAAGCATGGGTTCATAGAAGTGCGGTGAGTACATGAAATGAAGGAATTCCCTATTCATTGCACTTTGCAGGACTACAGAAGTGAAGGAGTAGTTGCCTGAGTTCTTGTCATTATACCTTGTAGTAGGCAGAAGAATAAATATAAGTACTTTATGCTCCTGCATGATTTTCCTACTGAATTTTTAACACTTGTGAGCCATCCATTGGGCTGTCTCTCTCAGTGTTAGCATCAGAAGGAAATGGCCCAGAGGTGCTGTGACATTTCTTCATTGACACACTGAGTTGCTGGTCAGTTGAAGATGTGCATGGTAAAACTTCCATCTTGTGCTCTGTTCATTGGCCTAGTCTTTCCACTTGTTGTGTGAAAAAAGTTAATATATACTATTGTGTATCTCTGAAATATTGCCAGCAATTTTATACTAGGTTGTAAGTCACCTCTTTCATCCAGGAATGCTAACCAAGTATATGGATATACAAATAAATGGGATGTTGAAATTCAGCTTACACAGTATTCCTCAATACCAAAAATATTAGTACAAGTTTAATCAATATTATGGCATTTACGCTTCACTTAATATTTGACCAAGGAGACTGACCATATTTGCCTCAGTTAACCTAGATAACATTTTTTTCTTTGCTTTCTGATGAGCTAGTCACATACATAAGCCAGTAACGTATTGATCATTTTTTGACTCAACTGAATCTTTAGGAGTTTGTGCATATTAATTTTCTAAGCAATTCACAATCATTTTAATAAGCTCTATATGTATTACTACAAGAAGGCAACTTAAACGGCTCCCTCAGGAAGTCACTTGAGTTACATCTAACTACAATTAACTATAATTAAGGCTATTAACACTACATTGTCTCAGACTTTTTCATGCATACCATAGATCTTGGGGCAGAGACTTTGCTGTGCTTTTGAGTGCTTGTGCAAATGGTCATAGGTTCAGAAGCTGTCATACAAATAATAATTTGGGACTTGGCAGAGTAGAATGTATGTATCAGCTAGCAGAGATCTAAAGGTTTCGTTTTACTATAGTAAAACTGTATGCAGTTCTAGCTGAAGATGGATGTAAATATAAGTCCATTTTCAGACGTATGCAACTTTTAAAGAGTGGTTATCCTTCTGGAAAAATTTGGAGCTTTTTCATAGCTTCACATTTAAAGTATTTTCAGTAAATTTATATGCTATTGGTGTGAAAGAAAAGGTGCTTGTAGTATTTTTAGGCACATTGAAACAAATATAATTGTTTTTATTTCTTTGCATACAGGGGCATATAGAAGCATCTAGATAAATACAACTGAATAATTAGGCACTTCAATGCAAGTAAGTAATAAAGACCATTGAATGTTTTAGTATTATGTGACCTGTATGTACAATGTAACCAACAAAGCAATATTTTCCCTGTTGTTCAGTCAGAAAACAAAGCATGCAGCTGTACATATTAAATGTAAATTCTTGGTTGACTTCTGGTAGCATTTAAAGGTAGTTGGACTGCTCATATATGCCCCCAAAATTCTGTATTGTCATCTATTTGTATGGCATTTAATAGGTATCACTTAGCTGAATGGACAGTGCTTCCTAACTGTGGAGTAAATGGAAAGCAAGGGACATTCCTCTGGAAAATGTTTACTCTGTGGAGCTATCCATCTGTTTCATATGTCAAGATGCTCACTCAAAGTCTTGATCTTTATAAGTAACATAAGAGTAATAAATTAACTTTCAAGAACATATTTATTCAGTTATCCCTCTGCAAGTGTATTTGAGCACCAGCCAAGTACACATCTGCTCTCTTATGTGAAGATTAGAAATGTGGAGATTATGGAACAGAATCTGGAAAAGGCATCAAATTGATGTCTTTGAAAAGAGGCAGATTGATTTTGGAACTTCCTTGATTCCAGGATGAAATTATAGCATTCAAAAGTGGAATAATGTTAATGGTATTTTTCCAGAATGATATATAGCAGTCTGTAGTAGCAGCGTTGCTATGTAGTTTGCCAGTTTTTATGAATTCACTTTGCATTATGGTGTTAAGTGCCATTACTGTGGCTTTACTGATTTTGCACTTCAGTATGGTATGTGGAACAGAGCACTAAGTATTCTATCAGTAGAGATCAAAGCAGCTTTCGCAGTACTTGATGTGTCTGGCGTCTTGGTATGTCCGTAATTCTGTAGAAAATGTACACTGAAGCATCTATAAAGAGTCTAAATTTTGTATTGGCATAGCATAAATCTGCAAGCAGTGGAGTCATACATTTTTATTAGCCTTGTATAAAATGGAGCCTATGAGAGAGAATTCATTCTGTATTTCACAGAATCACAGAACCACCAAGGTTGGAAAGGACCTTCAAGATCATCAAGTCCAACCATTAATCCGGCGCCACCATGTCCCCTAAACCATGTCCTGAAGTGCCACATCCACACATTTTTTGAACACTTCCAGAGATGCTGACTGCACCACCTCCCTGGGCAGCCTGTTCCAATGCTTGACCACCCTCTCAGTGAAGAAATTTTTCCTAATATCCAATCTAAATCTCCCCTGGCGCAACTTGAGGCCATTTCCTCTCATCTTATCACTAGTTACTTGGGAGAAGAGACCAACACCCTCATCGCCACAACCCCGTTTCAGGTAGTTGTAGAGAGCGATAAGGTCTCCCCTCAGCCTCCCCTTCTCCAGACTGAACAACCCCAGTTCCCTCAGCCGCTCCTCATAAGACTTGTGCTCCAGACCCCTCACCAGCTTCGTTGCCCTTCTCTGGGGCAATGCTCAACATGCTCAAGCACCTCAGCATCCTTCTTGTAGTGAGGGGCCCAAAACTGAACACAGTATTCAAGGTGCGGCCTCACCAGTGCCGAGTACAGGGGCATTTCCCATTATTTATTTTTGGAAACCCAAGAGCTGCTCCACTGCAGTTTACCAGAACTGGAAATACAGAAAATAGAGTTATTTGGAATATAAATCCTGATCAAGAGAATGAGGATTTCTTTCAAAAATCATACAGATCAAAACTCAGTCTTTTTAGGTTTATAACATAGCCACCAATGACCTGTGGGGTAGAACCTTTTTATACAATGGTTTTGTCCTCAAAATACCCATGCAGAAAGTGAGAAACTAATATTTCATCTTTTTGTCCTAAAGCTTTCAAAATCTACTCTCCTGTCTTTCAGGAGTCAACTCTAAACATCACGCTGCAATCTGTTCTTGGAGCTTGCGGCCTCCACATCTCTTCTTGGAGTTAGGAAAGTAGAAGGTAAGATTCATGGGTGAGGAAGAAGAGAAGAGGAAGAAAAGTCAAAAGAGCACCTGACTTTTAATTCGGTTTTCAGCGAAGTCCGCTATAGTTGAAGAGCAGTAGGTCACAGGTCTTTCTCCAAGGACTGCTACTTATAACTGAGTAGCATCACTGCTCCAGCAGCTCGATTTTGAAAGAAAACAGTGCTTTCTAAGAAACCAAATCTATCCAGGATGAGAGAAGTGTACTCTAAAAGTGCCTACCTGTTATTCTGAATTCAGTAATTGGATAAAAGTGTAATTGTGTTACCAAAAAAGCTTTTAGAACTATAAAAATACATTTACAGTATTACTAAAGGTTATTTGAAGTAGTTACTACCTGAATTTTAGTTTTAAGCTGTAAATAAGGAGAGACGAAAGGTCAAGGTATTACAGTGCACTCCTTTCAATCATTTTGAAAATATGATTGTCATTTTTATTGTCTTTGTTTTAAGCCAATTTGAAAAGCCATTGATGTCCCTTTATGGAAAAAGGCATTTGAAGCGATAGGGAACCTCTAATCAAAGCAGATAGATACTGTCATATATGAGGGAGTGTGTAAAACTCATTAATAATTTGAACTACATAGATAAAGGGTTCCTCCAGGTATTGTTTTGATCCAAGAGACTGCCTAGATGTAGTGGTTTGACCTTGGCTGGCTGGCAGATGCCCATCCAGGTGGTCTCTCATTCTCCTTTTTAAAAGGACAGAGGGAGAAAATAAGATGAAAAAGTTTGTGTGTCGAGATAAAGACAGGGAGATCACTTACCATTTCCTCTCACAGGAAAACAGACTTGACTTGCGGAAAATGAATTTGATTTATTGCCATTTAAAATAGATCTGGATGGTGCCAAAGACAGAAAACACCTTCCCTCCTCTGTGCGATTTTTTCCCAGGTTCACTCCTTTGTTCCTGACTACTCAACTTCATCTCCCCTTGAGTGGCGCAGGGTGGGAGTGGAACAGGAGTTATGGTCAATCCATAACAGCTCCTCTCTGCTGCTCCTTCCCTTTCACATTTTTCCCTGCTCTAGCATGGGTCCTCTCCACAGGCTGCAGTCCTTCAGCAAATATGCACCTTCTCCGGTGTGGGGTCCTCCATGGGCTGCAGTGCCGACACCTGCTCCACCCTGGTCCGTCCATGGGCAGCAGGGAAATACCTGCTTTTCTGTAGTCTCCTCTGCAGCTGTGGGGGAATCTCTGTCCCAGCACCTGGAGCACCTCCTCTAGTCCTCCTTCTCCAACCTTGGTGTCTGCAAGGCTGTTTCTCACACTTTCGTTTCCTCACAGCCGTGCAGCGTTTTGCCCTTCCTTAACTTTGTTTTCCCAGAGGCGCCTCCATCTTGGCTGCGGGGCTCAGCCGTGCCCTGCGGTGGGTGGGTTGGAGCCGGCTGGAACCGGTTGCGTCCGGCACGGGGCAGCCCCAGCCGCTCCTGACCGAGGCCGCCCCGCAGCTCCCGCTGCCAGTGCCCGGGCACCTGCACACAATGCGCTGGTAATCAAGAAGGAATAGCACAAATACATCACAGAAAGAAGAAGAAAGTGAGGACACAGCTATATAAGAATACACATTTATAGAATCATAGATTCACAGTACCGCTGGGGCTGTCAGGCAGAATTTTTTTGGGTCTTTACAGGAAACTCCTTGATGACATAAAGTTGGTGGAGTGATATCTTCCACCAGCAATCTAACCTGTAGCAATTCAACAAAAGATCTAAGTTTAGAAATGAGCGGGCATGAAAATAAATCCGTCGGTATGCCCATCTGGTAATTTATATTTCATATACTTTTGTGTTTTGTGGTAGATACTTGAGCACCCACCAGTTTCTCATCTCCTTTTAGGTCTTCAGGAAATTTTTCAGCTTGAATGGCTTTCTTTTGCTTAGGGTTACGTAACAGGGAGATGGCTTCCCTTCTTTCAAGCTAGCTTGCTTAAGAAAAGAATATAATTGCTTTGACCTACATACATGCCAGTCAGAGATTACACGTATAAGAAATTCTGACTGAAAAGAAGAAATCAGCAGAGAGCAACTCAGGATGATTTAAAATAAGAGGGATAGAAATGAGGTACACACAATCGGGCTGCTGATTATTTGCTTGTGTCAAACTACAAGAAAACATGATTCTTAGCTTGAGGACAGAGGAAAAACATACAGCAAAGGGTTTTGTCTATATTCCAGCTGCAGACTCCTCTAGTTGGCTCTCAGTTACTGTCTTCTTACCCATTAAAGTGATACCTACAGGGCCTTTACAGCAGACTTGAACAATCCCATCTACTCCCAAAATGCAACAAAGTACGTTAAGGGGAACATAAATGTATTATAGTTGTGTTATTTCAGGAGCTAGGTTTAAATAGGCATCTGCTTCATCCCCTGTTATACCATACACAGTTTTGCTTCACTAATTTAATGTTTTATGTTAATTATAAGCAGGAATTATCAATAAAATTATTTTATTTTTGTAGGAGAGTTGGTCCAAACAATGTTTTACAGAATATCATGGAATCATAGAATTGTTTGGGTTGGAAAGGACCTTTAAAGATCACCTAGTCCAAACCCCTACCCTCCCTGGGCAGGGACATCTTTCACTAGATCAGGTTGCTCAAAGCTCCACCCAACGTGACCTTGAACATTTCCAGTGATGGGGCATCCATAGTGTCTCTGGCCAACCTGTTCCACTGTCTCACCACCTTCATTGTGAAGATTTTTCTCCTTATGTCTAAACATACCCCTCTCCATTTAAAATCATTGCCTGTTGCCCCTTGTCCAGTCCCCACAGGCCCTGGTAAAAACTCTTTCTCTGTTTTTCTCATAAGTCCTCTTTATATATTGAAAGTCTACATTAAGGTCTTCCTGGAGCCTTCTCTTCTTGAAGCTGAACAACCCCAACTCTCTCAGCCTTTCTTCATAGGAGAGGTGTTCCAGTCTTCCAACCATTTTCATGTCCCTCCTCTGAAGCCACTCTAACAGGTCCCTGCTTTTCTTGTACTTGGGACCCCAGAGCTGGATGCAGGATTCCAGGTGGTGTCTGATGAGAGCAGAGTAGAGGGGCAAAATCACCTCCCTCAGACCTGCTGGCCACGCTTTTTTGGATGCAACCTGGGAGGCGGTTGGCCTTCTGGGATGCGAGCACACATTGCCGGCTCATGTCCAGTTTTCGTCCCACCACTACCCCCAAGTCCTTCTTGGCAGGGCTGCTCTCAGTGCATTCATTCCCCAACCTGTATTGATACTGGGGATTGCCCTGGCTGAGGTGCAGGACCTTGTTCTTGGCCTTCTTGAACTTCATGAGCTTCACATGGGCCCCCTCCTCAAGTGTCTCAAGGCCCCTTTGGATGGCATCCCTTCTCTCAAGTGAATTTTCTGCACCACTCAGCTCAGTGTCATCTGCAAAGTTGCTGATGTGTAATGGTTTTGGCTGGGGAACAGTTAATTTTCTTCATCGTAGCTAGTATGGTCTGTGTTTTGGAATTGTGCTGGAAACACAGTATTGATAATACAGACATGTTTTGTTATTACTGACTGTCATGGTTTAGCCCCAGCTGGCAACTCAGCCCCACTCAGCTGCTTGCTCACTCCCCCATGGTGGGACGGAGGACAGAATCAGAAGAGTAAAAGTGAGAAAACTCATGGTTTGAGATAAAGACAGTTTAATAGGGAAAGCAAAAGCCACACACACAAGCAGAGCAAAACAAGAAATTCATTCACTGCTCCCCATGGGCAGGCAGGGGTTCAGCCATCTCCAGGGCAGCAGGGCTGCATCACGCGTAATGGTTTCTTGGGAAACCAGACACCATAACTCCAAATGTCCCTCCACCCCTTCCTTCTTCTTCCTCCCAACTTATATACTGAGCATGACGCCATATGGTATGGAATATCCCTCTGACCAGCCTGGGTCAGCTGTCCTGGCTGTGTTCCCTCCCAGCTCCCCGTGCACCCCCAGCCTTCTTGCTGGCAGCCCAGCACGAGAAGATGGACTGTCCTTGACTGTTTAGCAACAGCTCCAAACTTCAGCACATTATCAACATTTTCTCATCCCAAATCCAACACATAGCCTCACACTAGCTTCTGTGAAGAAAATTAACTCTATCCTGGCTGAAACCAGGACACTGAGCAGTGCTTACACAGAGTCAAGGCCTTTTCTGCTTCTCATACAGCCCCACCAGTGAGAAGGCTGGGTTTGCACAAGAAGTTGAGAGGAGACACAGCCGGGACAGTAGACCCCAGCTGACCAAAGGGATATTCCATACCATATAAAAAGATGCTCAGCAATAAACCTGGGGGGAATGTTGGTGGGCAGGCACTGCTCAGGGACTGGCTGGGCATTGGTTGGTGGTGAACAATTGTTTTCATCTGCCTCACTTGTCTTTCTTGGGTTTAATTTCTTTCTCTGTTATTTTCCTTTCTATTACAATTTGTTGTTGTTATTATTATAATATTTTATTTCAGTTATTAAACTGTTCTTATCGCAACCCATGAGTTTTCTCACTTTTACCCTTCCAATTCTCTTCCCTCCATTCCGCTCTGGGGGGGAGCAAGTAGCTGGGTGGTGCTTAGTTGCTGGTTGAGGTTAAGCCATTACCTGAGGGTGCACTGAACCCCACTGTCTACGTCATTGATGAAGATACTAAATAGTATTCGTCCCAGTATGGACCCTTGAGGGACACCACTTGTTACTGGTTTCCACTTGGACGTTGAGCCATTGACTATAATTTTTTGGAAACAGCCATCCACCCAATTCCTTATCCACCTAACAATCCAACCACCACACCCATATTTCTCCAGTTTAGCTGCAAGATGTTGTGGGGGACCATACCAAAGGCCTTACAGAAGTCCAGGTGGATGATGTCCATAGCTCTTCCTTTGTCTACTGATGCAGTCACTCCATTGTGTAAGGCCACTAGGTTAGTTAGGCACCCCACCTAGCTTATTCCATCTAGCTGCTGAATAATATTGATTTATTCTGATATTTTTTATCCTTGTATGGGTAAAACTAAATGTTAAAATACAGGATTTCCTATAAGTTGTAATTTTCCGTGTCTAAGAAGTAGAAACAGTTGCCACTGTTCCTGTGAAGAAATTTTTTGAGTGTGTGCTAATCTGAGATGAAAAGGTCACCTGTATGCTTCAGGCAAGTCTATGGAACAAACAGAGGTATAATTACATGACAAGTAAAAACCCCTGCTCTGACTTTAATCTCATCAAGCATAGAGATCATGTGGTACCTCTCCTTGAATGTAGGCCAGTGACCAGCAATGGTATCTCTCTTGCTGAAGGTTGTGCTGGCAAATTTTCACTACTGTAATCCTGTGCTACTAAACAAACTTGGAGCAGATATGTCTTCCTGTATTCAAATGCAGCCTCATCTGCAATGCAGATAAACGTTTTCTGGGAGACGTTCATTTCTCCTAGTGTGGTCTCTGAGAGTTAGCTGCCTCATCTAAGCTTGTTGTCTCAGCTCCTTCAGCTGGAGATGTAATTGGTACCTCCGCAGAGTGATTCACCCCACTGGGCTTAGACATCCAACCCAGGAAGGTGCAAAGCACTCTCCAGAGGGATCAGTCTTTCTCTCAATCCTTTTTAATAACATAGGTGAGAGAGTTCCATCTTTGATATCAATAAACTGATCTTACAAAAGCCATTTTTTGGGTATATTTTGAGATTTCATTAAACACTGAGAAAACTTTCTGACTGTGTATGGACAAATGTGCTGTATGCCCTTCATCAGTTTTTATTGCCCTTTTTAGTGAATTGAGAGTACCTTTGTGTCAGTTTTACCTGTAAATTTCACATAACACCAGTCTTCCTTTGCATTGGTCCTTTTCAGAGAGAAGGAGATCATGTTATTGCAAAACCTTTCTACCCTTAGTTAACAGCCTGGAATATTGTTTAAAATGAAGTGTATAGATTCAAACTTGTATTAACTATCATAAGTCCCTCCTATTTTTCTTCTCCGTAATTTTGAGACTTATTGAAATGTAGATGACAGTATTGGAAATGAATCATGCTTAATGCATTATATTATTACTGTGTGCTCCAAAACACTGAACAAAATGGTAATCTGAGAAATCCACATGCAGAAAGACAAAGTCACTTCTTATTATATGCATTCCTGAGTAGTCTAAGCATGGATTAACTAGCTCACGTTGGCTATAATGTTATTAATTTGTGTGAATAGTTGCTTGTAATAAGGATATAGTTGTGAATAAATCGATTGTTACATGAACTTTCCATGGTCAATATCTTATTTTATAACAGCTTGTGAGTGGCAAATGAAGAGAATGGACAGCAGACAAGCAAAATTAAGGAGTCAAATTCATGTATGGCTCACAGAGGGAATGTATTATAAATGACCTTAAGTCATGGTCAATTAATTTTTTGTTTCAGTAATTATTATAGGAATAATCACCTTTGTAAATTTGACAATGTCTATTTTTAGAGAATAAAGTATATAAATTAATTTTGTAGAAAATGCCATACAGGAAAAAAAACAAACCCTGAGGTAATTTAGATCTATTGTGAATCCAATCAGTAAGACAAAAGGACTTACACTAGTACAAATAGGTATTGTGTTCATTTCTGGAAAGCATTTAAAAATGCTTCTGCTACCTGGCTATCACAATATGGTACTATGCTTAGTCTTTTTAAATTGCCAAAATGTGAGTTAGTGGGTTTGTCTTAAAGGGATACTTGGTGTAAACATGCTAAATCCCTTATTGAGTATGGCCTTCAGTAAGCATTTGGTAATGAAGCAGCTCATTTTATATGGACATCACTGAATTCTGTAGTTTAGTAACTATGGTTATGTAAAAGCTAACAGTAGTTTAAGTCATGGTCTGCCTTCATATCGCTATTTATACAGTAGATGAGACTTTCTAGGCAAATAAAGACTTTGAGTGAGCTTTAGTTGAAGAAACAAGCAAAATGGTTATTAACTTCAGTGGGGAGTAGGATTTTGTTTTTGCCTTTTTCCAGATGCTCCTGTCATTTCAGTACCTGAGCCTTTGGATGCTGATAGTCTCAGATCACTATGAGATTAATGTGAGCAAACAGCATGGTGCATCTAGTAGAACCAGTCCCCAACTACCAAAAAACAATGGAAACAGCTGTCACACAACCTTGCCTTGTGCTGCATGGATCTGAAATGAAATCCAGAACTCCAAACAGATCATAGGAAGGTGCTGTTGGAGACAAAAGGAGAGGCAGACTGAAGACTGTATTTTGGTTTTCACTCCTTTTATTTAGAACACGTTAAAGGTGGGTGGAAGGTTAAGTGGTCAGCAGCTGAACAAAGTTAGTGGGGAAAGCAAGCCAAAGAAGGAAAATCAAGGAAAGTAGAAGTGATTGGTTGAATGAGAGAGAGGTGGTTGTGATAATAGAGGGGAAATGCAGAGAGGAAATCAGTAGCTCATATCATGCACTGCAAATAAAAAATGGAGAAGTAGTAACCTAAGTGAAAAGACTGCCTGTTAGGAGCAGTAGGAGAGTATTGTTTTATGATCACTTGCACCAAAACTAAGTTGTAATTCATTTGACAATCGAGACACACAACTACTTTGTATTTTGTTGGCGAGCCCATATACTGGTACAACCACTGAGAAAATTAATTGCCAAAGGAAATTACCTTGCCTTGTTCATGACGTATCACATCTGGTCAGCATGTTCTTCCTGAGAATGTCTAGCGCTCTGTACTACTTCCTCAGCTGTAACTTCCAGACCTGTTGTGGCCAGGGTAAACACCAGGGAATGCTCCTACTTTCCAGGAATAACCTTGGTCTTCTAAAGACATACAATCTAGATTGAACAGTTGGCAAATTCATGATAAAACAAGCAAACATAAAGCTGCTTTTTAGGTGATGGAAACTGAGTCACATCTTATGGCTCCTTAAACAGAAGAATTAAGTAAGAAATTGAAGTAAAAATTAGTTTATGGTTCATGTGAATATCTATTCCTTCTTTAATGATGACTACCTCTTCACTGCAGTCTTAAAAGGTCAGGGTTGAAAAAGGGCAAGATGGTAAGGTCATCATATCTTCCAGCAGATGAAATATGCATAGCTTGGCTGGCCTTTGCCCTGCAAATATAGAGAAGTTTAAAAAATGTCAACATTAAGTATGACAAATACAATCGATTTTTCTTTTTAGATGAACCATCTGCCTTTTTGATGCTAGGATGAATTATGACTACTGCTTGTCAGTAGCAGTGGTGGTATTTGTTTTTTTTCTCCTGACTGCTCAAAATTTGTCCTCATTGAACATTTGCATTCCTGGAGCACTAAAGGTTTCTGTAGACTTGTGGCATGGACATATCATCTGGCTTTGCTGGTGGTAAAGGTTACTGCCCTCAGCTCCTTGTTTTGCTGTCAGAGATGATTGCCCTCTTAGATCTCCCTGCACACTGCTCATGTGAGCAATCCCTAACCTTTTACAAGAAAAATGAACTCGGCTAGCTTAAACAGCTTAAAATAATAGTTCTGCTGGACTGTCGTCTTTTTTTGATGAGTGACTGCAGCCTTTTGATGAAAGTTGTTTGCAGAGAGCAGCTCTCTGCATACCTGTGTAAGGGGACAACCACAGGCATACTTTACTCTTCCCAGAATTTAACTAGCTTGTTTCCTATCAAAAAGAGTATGTCACTATAAGTTCTGGCAATGTACTTTATCTCTGCTCTAGTGTTTTGGAATCTTTCCCTTAGAAAATGATACACTGATGCACTTACAGCTCTGTGTGATGTGCATTTCCATTTTATAATTACTGAGTCAATGAACTATAACTTAGGTAAGTGCATGGGCTTTATGCATTCAGAACACTACAATATGATTTGTAACACAGAATTACTGTAACTTGCTCAAAATCAGTTTGAGAGTAAACAGATTGTTACCTCTGACTAGCACAGTAGTGAGTAGTGTCATAACAAAGTAGTCTGGATGTGTCTAATTCTGCCACATTGATGTAATGAATATAACAAACATAGAGAATTTGATCAAATAAACACCTTATGGAATTTTTTTCTAAAACAAGTTCTGGACTGCTGTGAGGAATTAAATTGTTCTGTCTTGCTTGGTTTAGAGAAATGCTCGTACTACTCATACTTTCTCACGGCTCTCTAATAAAGTATTGAAGTGGAAAAGTGAATTGAACTGTCGTAGTTCTTGGAGCACTTCTGCATTTAGGGTATGCCAGGGTGTAAAAACAACCTCTCTAAGTCAAGGACTAGGCTACCCCTGGATTTCTCTTACAATTATACATTTCTATTTATCTCAATATTATAAGTCTAATTTTAACCAAGCTGTGAGTCAGTGCTACATTTGCTGTAGACTTGTTGGCTCAGGCATTCTTAATGTTTTATAGCATATTAAAAATAATATTAACTGTTACAGAATTTTATAATTTATGAATGCAATAATTTTAAGGAAGAAATATTTAGTTGAAATAACTAAAATAATCTGAAATTCTTCCTCTTCTGTCAAATTCCTTCCTTCTGTCTGAACACCAAATCCCTATCACATAAGTCCCTTGAAATTGAAACTTTTGCCTTTGTCTAGGCTTATGTGAAATCTTGGAGAAATGTAAAGGGAAAGAGATTTACTGAAGAAACTTCACAATACCTAAAAGGGATGATAACTTTTTTTTACTTTAAAAGTACAGTTTTAATACCCATATCAACATTTTTTTTCCAGCTCATGACTTTTGGCTTCATAATATCCTTTTATTTTTAGGAGAATTGGTTTATAAAACTCTCTTTAATCCATTTTCTTAAGAAGATTTAATTGGTGATACTATCATATTACTGCAATGAAAAGTTATCAGCACACCACCTTCCTAAATTCTCTCACACACCTGTGATTGTTATAAAGTGCTGTTTGTTGTTTTTTTGGGTTTTTTTTTGTTTTTTTTTTCCCCTAATACTGGGTCACTCAAGAAGATGAGCCTTGCATGTTTAATTGTACTAAGATGATACAGGTATTATTATTAATCACTAAAAAACATCAGCATAAGTTTGTCTTTGATAAGTTATTTTGAACATGTAAAACCCAGGGAAAGTTTGAGTTGTCTCATAGATCAGGAGAAACTCACCAGAAATCAGATTTTTTCACTGGGTTTTAAAAGGAGTCCTCCAAAATAATTGACACAATTGAATGGTGAATTAGAAGTGAAGTTAGTTAGTTGTGCAATGCTTCCATGTCAGTCAGAAAATGTCTGTAATCATTTTCACATAATCTACTCCCGCCAACTCCTAGAAAGAGGTAAATGAAAAAAAATTGACATCAAGAAATGGAAAATTATTTTTGTAAGCCAAAAGGAATAGAATACCCCCTGTAAATGTTCCAGTCCCAATTTTCTCTAAGTATTGCTTGAGGTAAAGATATTACCATGATTGAAAGTACAAATGTCAGCTGAATTACCATTTCGTATGTCAGTTGACAACAAACCAGTGTCCACTCAGGAGTCGCTTTTGTTAGATTAAAAAAAATAAAATCTTAGCAATATGTATGCAAACTTTTACAATGTTTTCTTTGTATTTTTTGTGATCTTTCTTACTTATACTTCCTGAAGAACTTTAGTAGGTAGATGTACCTGATACCAGAGTAGTTTTAAAATCTGCTAAATTTCTGTAAAAACATTTTACAGGTTTTCGTATTCAGCAATGTCTGTACAAGTGTATATAAAGAATCTGAGTGGCCCTGACCCTGAGATTCTGGTCCAGTGGCAGTGTAGGATCTTCTTGGGCCAAGGGCTGCCTCTGAAACATTGTACTTAATAACAGCTGATAACGCTGTCTTCTCTCAATTTCTTCAGTGGTGAGGAGTCCCTTGTATTTTCAGCCATCCTGACAAAAGGTTCCAAAATTTAACTGTGTTCCATGTGGAAAAAGATATATACTTTATTGCATGTCTCTTAGTCCAAGAAATAATGACAGTTTTGCTTTTCCCTAAACCACACGGGTATTATAGATCTCATATTCATACATTCAGTGCTAACAGAGCTCTGGGTCAGAATTTAGACAGAAGGTTATACAAACCTTTCTTTTCCTGAAGAGAAAAGTATAGTTTGTATTTTTACGCTCTAGCCAGGAAGATTGAATTATGCACTATGTATGCTGGCTCTTACATATTACCTGAAGGTATGAATTCTCAGTTTGGTGGGTTTCAAGGAACATTGCCTACATGATTTTGACATGCTCCAGTTGCTGAAATCAGAAAAGCTGCCAACTGCTGTTCCATTCATACTTTTGAAGACTATTATATCTTTGATTTAACCTCAACTTTGGATGCTCTGACTGATGAACAGTTTTAAAATTATTTTATTTTTTTTTGTACACAGTCTCCCTTACTATCTTCCTTCATGAGATCACTGCTCTGAGTGTAACTAGGAATGGAGATTTGTACAGCTGCACAATAGAGAAGTGCAGATTCTTAGATCATACAATCATTAAGGTTGGAAAAGACTCTAAGATCATCAAGTCCAACCACCAACCCAACACCACCATGCTCACTAAACCATTTCCTGAAGTGCCATGTCTACAAGTTTTTTGAACACCTCCAGGGATGCTGCCTCCCTGGGCAGCCTGTTCCAATGTTTGACCACTCTGTCAGTAAAGAATTTTTTCCTAACATCCAATCTAAACCTCCCCTGGGGCAATGTGAGGCCATTTCCTCTTGTTCTATCGCTAGTTACTTGGGAGACGAGACCAACACCCACCTCACCACAACCCCCTTTCAGGTAGTTGTAGAGGGCGATAAGGTCTCCCCTCAGCCTCCTCTTCTCCAGACGGAACAACCCCAGTTCCCTCAGCCGCTTCTCATGAGACTTGTTCTCCAGACCCATCACGAGCTTCATTGCCCTTCTTTGGACATGCTCCAGCAGCTCAATGTCCTTCTACTGAGGGGCCCAAAACTGAATGCAGGGTTTGAGGTGCCGCCTCACCAGTGCCGAGTACAGGGGCACGATCACTTCCCTACTCCTGCTGGCCACACTATTTCTGATACAGGCCAGGGTGCTGTTGGCCTTCTTGGACACCTGGGCACACTGCTGGCTTGTGTTCAGATGACTGTCAACCAGTCTTTTCATTGGTTATGTTAGCAATCTTCTTCGATAGTCTAAAAATACTAGCTTTTACTATTACTAAATATAGCTAAATATAAGATTTTACTTTTAAAAGGACTAAGGTTAACATATTCCACGTTGACACTTTGCTGAAGCTGTTAGAAACAAACTTGCTAAAAACTCAACATCTATTTGTTATGTCAGAAAGACATCAGCAATTATTTTGTCTGCTCTAGAGTCTGACTGGAAGGAATCATAACTTTAACACAGTTTCAATTTTTTCATTGAGCAATTTTGTTTAATAATCTTTTGTCATTTTTATAATATGGTGTATGATTGATGTTTACAATCTTGTCGAGAAGCTGCAGTATTTTTCTAATGGATTTATTATGTATTTAATAACTAGGCAAAAGTAGCTGTAGAGCTCAATTAGTGTGCTATGGTGCAATCTTAAACACTTTAACACCCTGTAGCACCTGCAGTGCTTGTGTTACCCTAAAAGCAGAAAGTTTTAAAGTGTTCTAATTCTTTTAATAGAGATTTTAGTAGCAATTGAAGTCAGGATGTGATTTTATTTTAAGGTCATGTTTTAAGTGAGGTCATGATTCGTGATCAGGTATGACAGTGGTAAAAGGTGAATGATTGCAGAATTTGTCATCTATGAATTACAGTATCTTTGGAACAGTACTGACATTGTGGTTCACACAGCTCAGGTCCAAAACAAAGACAGACACCTCTCCAGACCTTGCTTATCTCATGGAATCACAATAGGCTGACATATGACCATTTCCAAAAGAAAGGGTGTTGAAACAGATATACTCTTGATTTACCTCAAAAAAAAAAAAAAAAAAGAATTAAAAAACCCCAAACACCTGTCACTTTGAGATTCAGCTCTGGAACGATATATCTCATCTCTACCTTTATCTTTAACTCTAAGCGATGTATTTAGTAATAATTTTAAAGTATTGCAAGCAAGAACAAGCTGATCTAGTTCTTATTCTACCATCATTTCACCCCTTGCAGTGAGTGTCATATAGAAATTTCCTTTTTTTCTTTCCCTTCTCTTCATCAGCTTCTTGGAGAAACAGCTTGTCTGGTTCTCATCTCTCTTCCTATTTGCCAGTGGATTTTTTCAGCATACACGTGAAAAAATTCTAAGGGCATATTAATTGTAAAAATTACTTTTTTGTGATTGTGGTCTTAGAAAGGAATCATTTCAAGAATCTTCCTCTGGAGACCTTCAAGGTCTCTGCTCTGCCTGCTCCCCACTGACTGCATAGAAAATATAAGCATTTGCTCTAGAAGTACCACCTCATTGAAATTTAGGTGCAAAACTTCTCTCTGCAGTGGATTTTCAGGAACTTCCTTCCAGTTATTTCCATATTCCTTTACCACTAATGGATTTAGTCTATAAATAAATGTAGCAGTTTCTCTGATAGGGATATCTATTAAATATGAAGAAAATGTTAGGAGAGTTTGTTTGGATGCTTGACTCTGAACGAGTGCATTGCAATTGCTTTCACGATTAAACTGTGAACAAATGCCTGCAGTCTTTTAACAAGTGCCTTTTTAGTAACTAGAATGGAACATAAAAGCAAGTGCTTGAAGAACAAAGAGAAGTTGCTTGCTTTTTTATAATCATAGCTCTTTGAGATCTTCTGTCTATATGGTTCAACAACTCTTTGTCCTTTTTACTTCTGTAGTCAGGTGTGCTATCATCATCTCTCTGGATGTCAAAGGACACAGGGTTGTGTTGTTGTTCTACCTCTTCCTTGTACACACTTCGGAAGTGGCATGCTAATAACATACTGTAAATAATTAGATGCAGACAGGTGAATAACTTTTTTCTCTCTGTTGATATGTGAATACGGCAACAAAACTTGTCCTCCTTCTGCACACACATTGGACACAATTATAAGAGTAACAGAGCAAGAATTAATTATTTGAGTATGAAGGGAGTCAAATGGCTCCTTTGCATTAAAATATAGCCTCTGTAAGTGTACTTATAGTCATTATAATGTGATAGCAATGTGTGAGGCAGAAATGGGGCTGTATTGTACTTGTAATGACAGTCTGATAGCGTGATATGTAGAAAGATCCAAATAATTCATGAGCCGTATAGTCATGTATAGTAAGGACTTGCTAGTCCTGCCTTGTTTTCTATGAAGAAAGTTGTTACTCAGTTTACTCAGTTACTCAGTTACTCATATACTACAGGGGCTTGGTATATGCAGATTAGCCTGGGTTGCATTTAGGTTTGCCATGTCAAAGAACCACTGTATGCAGACTCCATTTCAAAATGACATTTGAATTTACTTAAAAATAACAGTAACTGAAAACTAAAATACACCTTAGTTCTAACAAAGCTCCTTGGATCGACCAAGATAAATTACCCCATTCCTGCATGCTAGGTTATGTGATTAAAGGCTCATCTTCATGAACACAAAGGAGCCTGGAGAAACAACTACAGATGGGGGAACCCCAAGAACCTCATCAGGAGCCCCCACCTGGCTCCTCCCAGGGCTACCGTGGGAGGGCTATCAGCTCCATGGTCCTGAAGTGACACCCACCAACTCAAGTTAACCGGAGAGGCTTTCACTGGGGAAACTTCAGGGACAATGTTATGAAATTTTGCTAAACAGCTCTATATGAATTGTCAGGAAAAGTTTGCTACACAGGGAGCAGTGTAGGGTATCATCCTTTGCTCTGCAGGCAGTTTTAAGGGGCTAGGATATACAGGACTGTTTTTGAAGGTGTTTTGAGGTTATTATGTAACAGCAAAGTGCTGTGGACATTGAATAACTTATGATCCTATCAATGACTTCCCCAAATGCCAATGAAGCTAAGTAAAATCTATGTACCTAAAGTTTCAAACAGATGGACTATCATGTTCTCCACTTTCAGTCTTATAAGAGTCGAATAATATCGCTGAATCCTGTTATGCGTCTGCCAAGAACCATGTCACAGCAGGACTTGTTAGGTGAGATAATTTATTAATATAGAAAAAGTCCTTCTAAAGTACCATAGATTTCTTTGGGGTGAAATATGCTATAAATACAAATGAGTATTGTTAGTTGCAGTGATTCAAATTTTTCTGTTCCTGTCCACAGATTCCTTGGGGGCTGCTCTTGAGGGGAGGTGTGTGTATTTTAGGGAGTGGAGAGAGAAGGGAGAGAGACAGAGAGAAGGAGAAAGAGAGAAGGGAAATGGCTTCCCTTAAGAGATCTGAGACTATTTGTTGTATAGAAAATATGTTTGCAGCTAGTGAAAGGTATATTTGCTAAATAAATGATGTCGTCCTCTTTTCTACAAGTGTTTCAGCAGGGGAGAATGGCTGTAGTATTTGGAAACTGGTTCTAGAATAATGTTGAGAGGCTGTAATCTTGCAGAAAATACAGCTACTTTGAATGGACCGACATGTGGAATAAATAGCTTATAGATAATCCCCTGTGAATAGACGTGGCATGTCTAAGGCTGGTTATGGATCTGCTATATGTTAATTGGTGAAAATGAAGTTGAGTTCTCCAGGAATAAATCAGACCTGTCAAACAGTATCTAAAATGATAGTCATTTCCTGGTTGGCACAGATAATAATGCTAATGGTTGTCAGTGGAATCCTTGTACAAAAGATATTACATTTCCCTACTATTTTATCTCTTAGTAATGTCCTTATTTTCTTTTCACTGGTTGCAGTCTTGAAAGATGCACACTGTTAACCCTCAACTACTCACAACAGAATCCACTACCAGAATCCACTAGTCAGCTATGAATAAAGCATCTTCCTGGATTGTTTTGTCAACAGTTTAAGAACATGTATTCTGACATGGAATTAAACTGAGCCGGGTTTAAGACCGGCACACGCTTCCCAGCTCTTCTTGAAAGCTATTTTCCCAAGCTATTTCTTCCCTTTTTGGAGATGACTTTTGAAGACCTCTAGGGTCTGCAGGGTGCTGTAGGTGTACCTCGTATCTTCCTAAAGTACCTCAAATGGTGGGACATTTGATTTATCTTCAAGACAAGGTGATCACATCGAAAACTGAAATGGGAAAGGACAGGTCATTCCCATTGACACGGCACATAAAGTTGTGGTTAAAGTGAAGCATAAGCTCCACAGAAGCGCACAGAAAAGTGTAAGTGAGCTTACACCTTAATCAGGATTCTTGCAGGTATAAAATTATACTTTTTATTTTGTCCATCCTTGTTATTTGTTATTAAAAACTTAAGGTTCTGTTTTCCTTATTTCATGATGCTTTGCTAACATGGCATTTTCTAACATGAATTCTTCACAGTCTTCAAATTTATTTCCGTGTTTGATTGTTTTGCACTTTTGCACAAGTTATGAATAGACATTTGTGTCTATTGACTGCAACCCTGAGTAGACAATCAGAAAAAGCTCAAAAGGATTGAGAACAAAATTTCTCATGGATTTCCATGGGACTTGCCCTCCTAAAACTTTAGAGACCTTCCCAAATCCTTTTTTGTCTCTTGTAATGTGTCCAAGACCTTGTATTTCTTTCACTCTTTGTCTGTCAACTACTGTAACTTGACCTATGCTATCTTATGATTACAAGCACTCAGGCAGGCTTGGGCTAATAAAAACAGATTTGGAAAAAAATCCAACTTTAGACATGGCTAAGCATTTAGAAATGATTTTTTAAACTTATTTACTTCATTATCTTAAATTAGATAGAAATTCAGACACTGATATTTCAAATGTATCTGAAATGCAGACATATAAAATCTGAAAATGTCTTCAGCAGTCTAAAAATATGTTAACTGGGAAAGAAGGCAAGTAGAGTGAGTCTTTATCTCATTTGTGTAAGACCTAAATATTAGTGTCTTAAATGGAAATAATGTGATTTAGATAACCAGTTGTTCAATGTGAGTAGGAGATAACATAATTATAGATTAAACATTAGATTATGGATGTCTTGATTTTTAAAATCCTTCAATGGCTTAATTTCCAGACAATAAAACCTCAGCAGTTTCTTAAACAAGCAAATGTAAAGAAATAACACTTGACCAAGGACAGTGATTTGCTAGCCATCTGTATATGGAAATGTGTCCCAAACCTGCCTAGGTTAGAGAGGTTATGATTAAGATGCCACATGCATACCTGTAGGAGTCTATGTGCGATCAAGGTGTTAAAACTCCCATTACAGTCAATGGAGACCAGACCACAGTGCTCAGTGCCATTTGAACCACGTAAGACATGTTCAGATGTTACATGCAAGAAGCTGCACGCCTATGGATTGGCTGCTAGAGGCCAGGTAGAATAACAGACCATCTAGATAGAATAATATTCCTATGTCTGTTACGTTATACTGTGTTTGTATAACATCTAGTAAAATGGGGTTGTTGTCTGCCACTGGGGATACTGCATACTAGTAATACTGATAATGCATTAAGACCATTTCAAATATAGTGCTTAGTAGACTAGTGTGTTATGACGATAAATGTGTATTAAAAGACTGTGACTCACCTTGATACTATTGTAATGGAGGCTGCATAAATACCTAAGTGAAGCAGATTTGCAAAAATCAGCTTGCTCATGGACAGAAAGGAGATACATTAGCTGAATAAATAATTTACTGAAAATAGTTCCCTTGGCTCTTATACCAAAATTTACACAAACAATAGAGCATGTTGTAGGAAGATGTTGTTCTGTTCTGTTACTTACTCAGGAAAGTATCAGAAAAACGTTTAGAAATTGAATATTTTTCATACAGAATGTCTGACTTCGCTCTAGTAATTGCAGTGTGATATATTTGAAGCTCCTTTTAGTAGAGGCCTTGCCTTGGCATAGGCAGATGAAATAAATATTTTGAGAACCTGTCCAGGCTGTTTGCTTCTTACCCTTTTGGGTAGGCACCATGAGTCTTTGCTCCTCCATAATTAAGGGTTTATTACTGGTGAGGAAAGCCTGTATTACTCTCTGAATATTGAGTCTTGTGTGACTATGGATTCTTTTTTTCCGTATAAATATTGGAAGTAAAACTTTGTTTCCTCAATGACTAGTGGGCTATTTCTGCAGTTTGGCTTCAGCAGCATCATGTCCTGTCTTCACTCAGCTGTAGTTAGAGCTCATAGGTAAAATGGTGTATGATACAATATTGTCCTCAGTGTGTCAAGGACTGATAGCATTGTTTTACTGAAAAATTTGAAGTCACTAGAATTCACTGTAGGAAATGTGTGCTAAACTTGTCACACATTAGAGGTACAGAATTGCTTGGACTGTTATGAAGAGTATAGGCATCTTAAACACTGGGAAAAGCTGTAGTTCCACTGTAGAGCTGAATGAGAATGGAACTGGTTTCTTTGTGCTAGTATTTGTACCTCTTATGTTGGATGGATGTCTTGTAAGATGATCTCTTCATGAGTACACCAAAATAACTACGCAGGCTCAGGGTATTCCAATATTTTTCCTGTAGATACTTACACTTGATTATCCAAACATAGCAGATCCTATTTGGGTTTTCACCCCTTTGTCATCCCATTTTATGGCAAAACAACTAAAAAGTCCTAGAATGCTTAATTGTTTCTTTTTAGGTTAAGAATTTCAGAGTTGAAGAATCAAAAAGATTTCAAAACATAAAAGAGAAATTAGAGACATAAATACCAAAATTTATGATACTGAGAAAATGCATTGCATCCTTATAAACTGTAACTTCAGATTTCTAATCTGACATATGTGAAATGTGAGCTTGGTTTATCATTGATGTCTTTCTAAAGAGATTATGAAGTTTTATTCAGGAAAAAACTGGTCTTATTTATAACTGTCATATACATATTATTTCATTAAAACATTTTTCTCACAAAGATTTTTAATTAAGAGTTATGAATTCTAAACTTTTTTTCCTTTGAATTTTATGGTGATTATCATCTAAATATACATACATTTATAATGAACATGATTTGGAAATATATTCTTAATTTCACTGTATTATGAATTACTGCCTTCAGTAAGGTTCTATTATAGCAGATTGATGATGATATGCCTTTGTTTTGGGAAACAAAATGCTATTTTTGATATTTACTTGACAAATTTTTGCTTGAATGCCTTTATGCAGTTTTCAATCAAAAACTACCCTGTGCTGTGCAAACTGCAACAAGTTGAAAAGATAACACACTTCATCAGGAATGTACTGTAATACACCTGATACTCTTGAAGTGAAGCCATGAAAATGAAACGTCTGAATCTGTTAAATTAGATGAAGTTCCCATTTGAAGAAACAAAGTTTCCATAATCTAACATTATTAAACATATATTCTTACGTTCACCTCTGTTTAGGAATTTCATGTGCATGTGCACACATTTATGGATGTATATTATATTTCCAGATGCAGCCTGTAAAGCTGGACTTAAATATTAGAATATACATTGGAAACTTTAGGGTATAAAAATTGCAAGAAAGCTGTAATAATTCCAGAAGGAAATCTTATTATTACAAGAAATTCAGAGCAAGAAATCTAAATATCTGAAAGGTGGAAACAGGAGTATTTGTGACACTGGAGACAGCAGGATTCATCCCTGCCAGACCTTTATAAACCTCTGACACATCCTGACCCTTAGTTCCCTGCTGTGCTAAGTGTGATGGTGCACTGTACCAGCACCCATCCAGCCACCACGACATGGGAAATATACACCGCACCTACACAGTAGCCCACAGTGTGTGGGCATTCCCATCAACATTAGTCATCACTGAGTGGATATGTATGGGAAAAGAACACAAACTCCATAACACTTATTACGTAGAGGTGGTCATTTTAGTTAAATTGAGCTTGTTTTGAAAACTTGTTTCTAGTTCTTTAACTTGTTTCAAGTTTCCATTGGAATATCAGTGAAGTTTGAGCAACATAATTTATAGGGCCACAGGTGGGTGTTATTGACTTGAACCACTTGCCTCATACATACCTTTATTGCTTTGAAATCTGATATACCATAAGCAGGAAGATGAGAAGTTAATGTAAATCCTTGAAAATCCATGCATATTCTTGATTAATGCATTCCCGGATTTATGATTCAAACATGGTACTATTGTAATGTTCATTTTCTTAAAATGAGCAATCAATTTGCAACTGCCATTTCCATAACTATGCAAATATAGTAATGTGCTCCTGGAAGACAAAGGTACAAAATTATTTTCAATTGCTAAGCATTTAGATATCACTGATTAGAAGCTTTGTACATGATTAAGACCATATAATTAATTCCTCAGTTTTAAAAATGGCTTTAAATCCACGTGTGTTAGATGCTTAAATATCCTTCAGGACATGGTTTAGGGGACATGGTGGTGCTGGATTAATGGTTGGACTTGATGATCTTAAAGGTCCTTTCCAACCTAGTGATTCTGTGATTCTGTGATCTATGTATTAGAACGCAAGGACAGGATTTCAAAGTCCACCCAGTTTCTTTTAGTCCAAATTCTAGAAATGCTTATGCATACCTTGTAAATCCCCTGTCTTACTATGTACTCAAAATACTGAAAGATATCTATTATTTATGTTTTTATTTTTCAAGAAAAAAATGAAGTTACATAGATATATATTATGTTTTCAGATGCAATTATAAATCTGTAAGACTAGATTCTAGTCATAGATCATAACTGAAAGTCTCAAATTCTCTAGTTCAGAAAGAAGATTTGAACACTATACTTTATAAAGAGATGAGTTGAATTAAGGACTAAGAATAGCTCTTAACATTGTAGTCCTTTTTGGTACCAGATATTAGCTAAAGATATTAATTAAATGGAAATGAAAGCTGCAGCAACTTCCCCAGAAGATGACTTCTAGTAGAAACAGGAATACATAGGGAAGAAAGGAACTTACTTTGTAGCTGACCTTTTCTAGCAATGTTCTGTTTGAAAGACTGCATAGATTGTGCTAAGATTATGTTGCTGAGTTTTCATATGAATTAAGACATTAAGTTTGTTTTAGATAAATATCTATGATTTAACTAAAAATAATGAAAATGTTTCAAGTAACTGTTCCACTTGTAAATCACCTGTAGCAGAGTTGTGAGACTTACACAGAAGTGAGATGAAAACTGAATGATGACTTGACATCACCAATTTTTTCTCAGATTTCAGATTTTTGGGAAACTCAAAATCAACTTTTCAGCTCTAAAATGTAGATTATAATGTAAATAACTCCACCTGTAAAGTGTAAAAACTTATTTTTTAATTGATTTATTATGCAGTAGGAGTTGGACAGGAGCGTATTGCTGTGTTTTAAGGTCCAGAAATGAGATCAGAGCAAACTAAATTCTACCTGTAGTTGTCTCAGGTTTGTGTGACATAGGACTCTGTTTCCCTATTTTTAAATACCTTACCAAAAATATTGTACAGCTATATTAACTAATATAAGAAGTCCACTGAAATCCTGAGATCAAGTAGTGTATAACAGCTACTTTTATGAGACTTTTATGCTCAATAGTTTACCAATGTTAACAGCTGCACATGCAATATTGTAAGATTTGGAAGTTTGGGATGGTAGTCCATTCACAGGTTAAGTCACCTGCATTTAGAATGCATCTGTAAGTCAACTCCTTTTAACTTCCATTTAATGCAAGGGAGATGTAAGGCCAAATTCATTTTCCCATTCATGAGTGTCTGAAACTATTTGAGATAACCTGCTGCATCTGCCTAACCTCTAGCTGCTGCTTTAGAAGGATGCAAATTACTTACAGGTCCCATTTCATGTCTGCAAGCTCAGTGTGGATCCCCAAAGGCATTTCAAAGGCACTAGATATCTCTTGACCATCTGGAGCAAATTCAGTGTAGGGCCACCACAATGGTTGGTGGATGGAGCACTTCTTCTGTGAGGAGAGGCTGAGGGACATGGGGTTGTCAGCCTGGAGAAGAGGTGGTTTTGGGGAGCCTGAACAGCATCCTCCCGCGCCTAAGGGGTGGTCATCTAGAAGACAGAGGCAGGCTATTCACTGTGGGGCACGGATGAAAGACAACAGGCATGAATTGAAACAGAGAGAGGTTCAGATTGTAAAATAAGGAGAAGCTTTTTCATCATGACAGGAATTAAACACTGGATGCTGCCCAGAGAGGCTAATGCAGTCTCTCTTCATCCTGGGGGTTTTCAAGACCATAGTGGATAAAGCCCAGAGCAACCTCGTCTGACCTCCTGAGATGCCTTCCAACCTATATAACCTTTGCCACTGGGGTCAGAAGAGCTGAGAGCTGTTCAGACCACTAAATAGTTGCCTGGAACTCCTGCAATCTACTCTAGATTGCTTACCTTGCAACAAGGTCTAGTACCTATGAAGATACTTATATCTTTTGGCTGCATAACAAGCTGAGGGTGATTCACTTATATGTCTAGTTTAAATGTCTCTTTTTTAGTCGTATAATGCTAGCTGAAATAAAGCCTACATATAGTTTCTTAGTTGCAATTTTCTTTTGAAGAAAGTATAGAATAAAGTCAACTCATTGCCCTCAGTTTTTTTACATAACATATTGCCATTTTAATGATACAAATGAAGATGGAAATAAGACGAAGTGAAATCTAGAGCATTTGAAGAACAGCACAGAATAAATTGGCCATTAAAGTACTTCAGAGTTCTTGTAGCTGCCTAAAATGGATGCTGTGAATAAACAGTTTTGGTAAGAAAGAAAGTCAAGTAAGTTGGGCAGAACAAAACAAATATAAAAAAATGCAGTCAGTCAGCTTCCTAGAATAACTCAGTTTGACAAGTGATTTAGAAGATTTGTTTTGATTTAAAAACATTAGTACTTAGAGAAACAGAAATGTAACTGTCTTGTTTGCCATAAAAGAAAATACAATGTGAAATGAGCTCATTAATTTTACTGTAATATCGGAGACTATTTGGTTAATTGCAGAGTAGCACTGATTAATTATTTAGTTGCCATGAAACAGACTCCTGTATACAGACCCCAAGAAAAATCTGCATTTAAAGTCATTAAAATACTGTGGTGTAGACACATTTGAATGAAACTCTGGAGACAGAGGGTAGAGGCAAATGGAACCAAAGAGGTTTTCACCTCCACAGACTCCAGTCCAGGGCCATATCTGCTGTCCTCTGGAGATCAACAGAAAAAGTCACTGATGGCTATGTTCCTGGCTTTAGTATTTCCCAGTTTGTGTCAATGCAAGTATAACAGATGCAAAGTGTAGAATTCTGCTCCAGATGAAGGCATGAAATAGTGGGAGTTTACATGACATTTACATCTGGGCTGGATATCTGAGCTCTGGACAGCTAATCAATGGAACCTAGTAAGAGATTCAGGTCATGCTGAAATACACACTTGGTACTGCATTGCTTTCCCCAATAAATATGTATCTAGAGCAGCTTGGGATTCCTTAGAGTATCTTGCCTGGTTTCCAGCTGCCACTCCAGAAGGGTCCAGAAGGCTTTCTATAGGTCCTATGTCATACCCACCAGTCCCATGTGGCCTGGTGTTACTCAGTGTCTTGGAGTACACTAGATGCCTTGTCACATTCAAATTTGTGATCTGATTTGTGAAAAAAAGAGGACACTCTATATATGGATCCAAGAATTTTTTGCCAGTCCAGGTAAAATAGGACCACAGCAGGTGCTAGTCCAGTTAAATGACATGCTTTTGCCAATAATACAAACTGTTACGTTTAAATAATGTGATTTATGGGGATGACGTTAATAATGCAATTAAGATATAGGGGCTATATCTGTTGAGGAGCAGCAGAGGCAGAGCAGCTCTGCCAGGGCTTACAAGCCAGGTGCCACAGGTGAGCCCATCTCTGGCCATGCCGTCATTCAAAGGTGCTGTCCCATAGCACCCGAGCAGGGTTAGCAGAGCTGGGGTGGTGACAGCAGAGTCCATACTGTAGTAACTTGACTGCTTTGCAACTAGAAGAAGCAGAATGACTTCCTGCAGTGTATGAACTGTTACAGGACCATATTTCCTGGCTGTAGGACTATGTGTGGGCAGCAGAATAAAGCTCTATATACCAACAGACAGCGGCTCATGTAGAGTGCTGGATTTGGGAGTCTTCACTTACAACTGCTCCACCCAGTGTTTCCATGTGACTGTTGACAAGTCTCATCCAGCAGTAAGACTGAGATCTCTACTAATACTAGTAAAACTGACATAGTGTAAGCAAAGTTGGTAATATTTGGCAAATGTCTTGAGCAGGCCTTTGAGTGAATTTTCTTAAACTTCTTTTGCCACCAGTGATTAAGTGGAAAAAGTATTTTTACATCAGATCTAAGAACGGAGATCAAATACTTGGAAATTTATGCCCTATTCAATTTACTAATAATCATTAATCTCCAGTGTAATTTGAAAGCCAGTCCCATTTCCTTGGAAAGACATTCCAAATTCTAGAAGAATTAATGGTCTGGGCAGAGATATGTGATTCTGTAAAACAGTATAATTATACAGAATGTGAAATTCAAGAGCTCTTAATTCATGGAACAATTGTATTTTACTTCAGTTCTTTACACGGCTGTTTGATATACACAAAGCATGTGAATATGAAAGGAGTGTGTATGAGATGTGTATGTATTTACATTATAAACATTGTGTCACTCGTTCAGGGAATACAGTAAACAAAAAAATAAAATGGCTGTGCCAACATTTTTCCTGCCCTCCCAGACTTAGCAGGGCATGTATTTTTATAGTTTAACAAGCTTTCCTATTAGATTTTGAAAAATGAATCTAGTTATTGACATACTTGAAGCATATTCAATTAGTCTTGATTTGGTATATTTGATTTAAAGGTTTTTGATTATTTGTTCCATGTTCTAACTTGACAACTTACAAATGGAATGAAATTAACCTGTCAGGAAGGATTAATGAACTGATTTTGTTCACTAGTTTAGATGATTTACACGAATTCCACTGCAGCTGATCTTGCCACTGAACCAATATTCGTTTCTGAAAACGGATTAAAGGTCAATGCTATGATATCCTATATTTTCATATACTAATTAACATTCATTTACCAGAGGAATGAAAAGAAAATATGTAAAGCAGTGAACTGTTCTGCAGTTTTATTAAAACCACATTGTTTCTTGTGTTAAAGAATGAACATATTTATAGATTATTAATATACACATTAAATACCAGTAAGCATAATTGATGGACAAAATGACTAATTGAATGTTAGTTAAGCCTATTTTTATTGCATTAAATATCCTGTAAACCTAGTTCTTACATACAGTACAGAACTATTGATTGACAAGGTGTATTTCACTGACAGGCTTTAGTGAGCTGTTATTAATATGAAAGAGCACATCAATATGCAGAAGAAAATACTTCTGTAGCCTGCTAGTAAGCTATGAATGATTTCTTAGTTCTGAACGTTCAAAATTTTTCAAATTCAGCTCACTCTATCTTTGGAAATCTAATAGATGGCATCAGTGGAAGGACCAGGTTTGGCTGTGCCTGAAAAATAAAGTGCCTTTGTTCCTCTCCGTCTCAGGCTTCAGCTAAGGGGGAGGGAGGGAAGACATGGATCGTGCAACTCTTTTTGTTGTAAAACACATTTGCTCAGATTGCCAGGGAGGAAGAACTTTAAATTGTAACTTCACCTGCAATAATTTTCTTCCTTCATAGCATATATAAGTATGGACAATAATAGAGAAGAAAATATTTGTAATAAATCTCATCTTCTGGAAAAAAGGCATTAAAAATACTTGGGTTAAATATTAAAAAGTAAATCTTCTGCCTTTTCATATGAAATATACATCTAGCCTTTATATGCAAATATTATGTTTCTGTTTATCCATCTAAAATCTAATGGTTGCATGAATTTTGTTTTGCAGTCTGTTTTTGATTGAGGTAACCGACTGGCTTGACTGAGATGCCCTAGTGACTTGGAAGGGATTAATGTGAAATAAGTATCTTATTTCTGTTTTACAATGAGCTGGTTACATGCATTGGCCCTTAACGCCAGGATTACTGCCCAGGTTCTATCAGCGGCTGCATGAATTTGGTTGTGGTGTGGAGTCAGATGCAGCTACGGTATAGAAAGGTGACGAAAAGATGATAGAACTGGGGTGAAGAAATAGTTTGGGAAGCAAAACGGTGGGCTGGGACTGGTGCTAGAAAACAAGAGCAAATGGAGAATAACAGCTGAACTGTGAGATCTGGCTGGGAAGCCAACAGGTAGACATTTAATGAAATAAAGGCTATTTACTGCTGTTTCCCATTACAACTTTAGTGTTACAACTACTTTGTTTTTAACAGAAATTATTATTTTGGCATCTATTATTGTGACACAGCCATTGCTTGAGTTGTGAAAATGTAAACAGATTTAATTGTCATCTTTTCTAAGTAATGTAGAATTTTACCTAAGAAGACAGAAACCAAATTAAGGGAAAGACTTGTACTGGTTCTAGAGCACAAGAATTGATCTCTAGGTTTTAAAAGTACTAAGGAAGTTAATTTCAATTTCTTTAGAAAACATCATGTGTACAAAGGCTCTGTGTAGATAATACTTTTTGATTTCACTGTTGTAGGGTAGTATATCTTCTTCCTCATTCTGCTGTTGTATAAGGTATTCTTTTTACTTTTTGCCAACCACTACACCTTAAACAGGGGTAGTGCAAAACCAGTGATTTAATTATTTGGGCAATGGTTCAAAATTCTTAACAAGTTGCATGTCAAAAGGTTATGTTAACTTCCTTTTAATCTTCATAAGAGTGAATTTCATTTTATATGCAGCATGTTACATTTTGTATTGGAGTGATATTTTAAAAAAGACAGTTCATTAAGTAACTTCAGTGCATTGAAAAATGGGCAGGATTAAAGCTCATTAAAACAATGGCTCTTCAGTGTGTTGTTCCCACCACAATACATTTTAGTATCAACAAGACAACTCTAGCTCTCTAACGAGGGTAATTCTTAGATATAGTAATTTCTCCAGGACAATACCTCTTTGTGGATATATCTTCACTGGCAAGATCCTGAAAGTTTTGAAATATGAGTTATCCTGGGTGTTTAGTTGAAACATGAAGTAACATATTAAATTAATAATATTAGGAAAGAAAGCTCTCACATCTAGTATATTTCTGCACACTTTCATTATGAGAAAGACTTTGCCTTTAGCCAAGACAGCTTCTGTGACTTTTCTTCAAGAAAATGTAAGTAGAAGAGGCAGGAACTTGATTTCACCAGCAATTTACACATAAGATTATGACTGTGCTTAAGTTATAGACACTTTAGTACTAATGTTTTATCTTGAGTAACCACAGGTTGCTAAAAGTTGCTGGACAAGGGTAAAAAATAGAGCCTATCTACTTTGCAAAAAAAAAAAAGTTTTTGTATTACATTAATAGAAATCTCTTCTAATCCTGGTGTGTTGCCTCGCTGTGTAATCCTTTATCATGCAAATGGTCCAAGTTCCCCCTGGTCTCTCCAGTTACTTGTGTTGTCATATGGCCAAGTGGCTCCATCTTTTCTCACGTCCTTTTAAATGTCTGCTGAATAAACAGCAAATGCAGAACATGGACACGTGCACTGGTTACCCTGGATCAAGCTTAGGCAGACAGGGAGACCCGAGGGAGAGCTTCAGTTTACCATTTCCCTCTGTAAGCCACACTGGGATTGTTATCTACAATTTAACTGCACTTCTATGTACCGTCAGGTACCTTCATTAATCACAGTGGACCTTGCCTGTATGTATTTCTGAACCAGAAGCTCCCTTCAGTTCCCTCTTGTCCTGTACTACCTTCGCTAGCATCGTTGCTAGTACTTATTCCCATTGTGACAGTCCAGAAGTGCCCTAAAGGGGTACTTATGGTAGGTATATGGACACACAACATCGTGTTAGTGCTCCCTGAAGCAAGGCCTGGACAATCCCTTCTACTACTTGTCACCTTACCTTCTAATTGACCTACATTTTTTCCCACTCAATAGAAAATTTATACACCTTAAAGTGTTTCTTAATTGCATTGGCTACTTCTGAAATGATGGAATAATTTGTATCCAATAACATATCTCAAGTAAAAAACATGTGGATAATTGATTTTGTCCTTATTTTAGTATAATAAGCTGATTTTGAGGTACAGCAGGTTTCTATTTATAACAAATTAATGGTTTCAATGTGATTTTACTCTGGGACCAATTAGATTTGTGAAGTTAAGTATGTCTGAAAGTCTTTTTCAGAATCAAGGCCTTGCTCTGTGGTGGGTTTTTATTTAAATCACTTCTACCTTTTCCTATCTTAAAGTTCACTTAGCATCAGGATTATGAAAATGAGGGTCATGCTCATATACAGGCAGCAATAACACGGGCTGTTATCCACACCTTGACTTTCAGTGTTTGAAATTTGTAAAACAGCAATGAAATTAACATCCCAATAGTATAAGCTTTTTGCAAAGGGAAATAATCAAAGTGTTTACTGTTTCTTAATTTTTCTTCTTTTGGATCTGTACAAAGACAATGCAAGAACATAGACAGATAGATAGAGCTCCTTCATTAATATTGCAAAGGTTCCCTGGGCCAGGAAAGCAATTTATGAAGGCACAGAGGTAAACATTTTGCACAAAGGAAATTAATAAAACGTTCCCCAGTGGTTCTGACACAGGGCTGCTAAAATATTTTCCTTGCTGTGTGTGGAATAATGAGGTCACCATAGCAAATGGAGAGTTGCAAACTTGGACCAGAAAAAGCTCAATAGTTCAGGGCTTTGAGTGGTGCCTGGCAGCTTTTGGCACATCTTCCCAGGGCCAGGGTGGCCTGCAGAACAACTGTCCCCAGCCCCAGGTCTTTCCCACGAGTGTGCTGCCATAGTTTAAACCGTAGGAGTTTGGAGCTTCCTTCCATGGGTGTGCAGCGCCGGAGGCTTGCAGCTGGGAGCCAAATGCATTACTCGCATGCAGGCTGCGGTGGGGAAAACCTCTGTCAGGTTTCTTACCCCTGCCACGCCGGGTGTAAATATATTTTCTTCTATTATCCGCTTACATACGTGTGCAAACGTGTACATTCGGCTGAACAGATGCTCTCAGTAATATACAAAACAGCACAACCAAGCAAAATATGACCATCTATACAAAATGCAGCTGGTAATAAATTTTAAAGAAAAATTATGGAATAGCAGAAAACCGTGTTAAAATATGAGAAAATTCAGGGTAAAAGAGCTTCAGTCCTACTTGCTTGCTGTCAAATGCTTTCACAACATGTGTGTGGGGAATTGAGCTTGCTCAAATATATTTTTTGTCAGTATAGTTGCTAATAAATGAAGGAACTTAAAAGACTGATTTTAAATTGTAAATCTTACCTTCTAACACAATAATGTCAAAATTGATGTCCTTTTTTTGCAAAAGGTGCTATTGCACACACAGAAAGAGAAAGGCTTATTTTCCCATAAAAAAGTGTACTGTTGTTATTACTTTAAAATTGTTATACTGTAAGTAGGCTAATGCAAGCTGGGGAATAGAAAAGGGAAAGAGATGGGTGGAAACTTGTAAAATGCATGAAGTCTAATTCTGCTTTAGAGAAATATGATATAAAAAGGAAAATAGAAGAAAACTGCTAAGTGGAAAAAAGAGGAAGTAAAAGGAGTGCGTGTGTAAAAATGGAGACAATGAAAGATTTGTTAAACAGAAAATTTGGAATAGACAAGCATGAAAGCTTCGATTGTTTCTAACTTGCTGCGGCACCAGTCTGCTGGAGGTCAGGGTTTAGCACTCTGCAGTCTCCCTTCGGGTTTTACCGAGTCTGCTTGGACAAGCTCAGAACGCTCTACGAATCCAAGCTTTCTCTGCAGTCGTGTTCACTGGAATAATTAATAACTCGTACCTCAGAATTCCAAAGCAGTAGCAAGTGACTTCTTTATTCAGTATCCATTTCTATGGACATGCTAAAAATTGTGCAGGGGAGTTTCAGTTTTTCCTAGAAGTGAGAAATAATAATTTGGCTAGAAAATGGTGACATGTTTACCCAATCATCTCTCTTTTTTCTCGCCTAGCTGCAGGCCAAATCAGTGTTAAAAAAATCTCCTTGAAAACTGTAAAAAAGAATTAAATCTGTTCCTATTTTAGCAAAAGGACACGGAAATGTGAAATATGTCTCTGGAGTATGCCCTCCTTTACATAGAATGGTTTATTATCTTCTTGCATTTTGACTTACTTCAAACAAAAACTCTAATACAACCTTAATTCTGATTTCTCTGGGTGTGAGGTGAGAAGGCGTTCAATACTAGAAATCTGTTACGAGGCAGCTGTTACATTGCTGTGGAACCTGATAGCACAGTACATATTTCTAATCAAAATGTTTGGTTAACAAGAAGGTCAAAGAAGCAATTAGTGGAGGAATACAGTTCTATTGTGTGCCATGTACTATTTGACTACAATACCAACTGACACCAGGGCGATTTCTTGTTATTGGAATCACAGAGGCGACCTAGGGCACTCTATCAAGCTTAGTTTGACCCTGACAGCTTTTGACCAGCTATTTGTTGTCATATCTTTCTGACTGAACAAGATGACAAATATACACAAGACCTCATGCTCAAATGCTGTATTCTGTGAAGTGAGACAGATTTTGACCTTTAATTGGTAGAGGTCCCCGGGTCTTGTGACTCCACATCTGCTATCTTTATTGTCATATAGTGGACAGAAATTCTGTTAACTACTGTAGCAGTATGTGCTCCCAGAATAGGAAAAATGTAGTTGCAGTTAAATGGCATCAGAAGATGTTATTCCACAAGACAGTCCTTTTTTTTAAAAAAGGAGATTGCTCTGACTTTAGAGAAGAGAGGTTTTGCTCTGAGTAATAAGCTTCGAATGCTTCATGTTATTCCGTACTGATGCAGGGTCCTAACCTGACCAAACAAAATAAAGAATTTGGTCTGAGTTTGAAAATAGATGAATAAATAAATAGGAACTTTGTCGAGGGCTAGAACATTTGAATAAATATATATTTACACATTTTTATAAAACAGGTCTATGAGCAGATTCAGAAGATAGCCTTTCAAAAGAGGAGGAAGAAATTTTTTTTTTTTTTTTTGAGACAGTAACTAAAATGAGAAAACTATTTTTTTTTTTATAAAGGATTAGAATTTTTCAGTTGACCTTTAGGAGATGTAGATTGCACAGGCAAAGTCTCTTACCACAGATGTTTTCATTTACCATCACATAAAAGTTGAGCTAAGCCTTGAAATATAATTTCTTTACTTGATTTCCCTGTTTTGTTTGCTCATGTGTCTCCATGCATACGAGGTTGGTACCTGAATACCTACAGTTGTTTGTGGACTACTATTGTGCTTTTCTGAATACTAACAGTCGGCGAAGTACAAGCTGAGAAGAGCTGCCTTGGAAGAATTAAGTAGAGAAAGGCTCTTCACTGGAGAGCCGACTGGTGGAAAGAAGGTTGAAAATCAATGAGCAACACAACAATAGAAGATAGTTTATAAATTAGGACATAGAGTATCAATAACTTAGTCCTATGTGGTTTCTCATTGCTGCTCTTGGACTGCTTTTGTGAAGCCCTTAATGGGTGAGCTGCTAGATGAATGTCCTGTGATCTCGGTTCCTTTTGTCTTAGCCATTCCACACTTAACAGCTCCAGGAAGGCATGAAGAGGATGGTTTCATGGGTCCCTGCTCAAAGGGACCAGATATTTCCAAGGTACACTCAGCTGCTGTTTGGTACCAGAGTTTCTGGCCTCCTGCTCGTACCAGATTCTTCTTTTTCCTGGCAGTGCCCTCATCAATAAGTGTTATTTGCCTCTTTTCTCTGCTTGTGCTTCCTGATTTTGCTGTTCAGCTCTCAGCTTTTATTGGTCCTTCTCTCAGCTACCTGCTGCCTGCTTCCTTTTGAATGGTCATTCCCTGGGCATCTGCCTATAGCTAGAGGCTCATCTTACAATCAATCCCATGTTTTTTCCCCCTGAAAATCTCTATCACTGGATTGCGATTTTTGCCCTGGTTCCACGCACATACCCTTAGAATGGTGCTTTTGTCCTACCTATCCCAGTTAGAGAGGATGACAGGACTACCAGTATATTAACATGTATTGTAGTATATGTGGAAGTATATAGACTTATTTGATGTGAAAATGTAGCTGCATTATTTAGGTTGTGGTGAATCATTTAAGAAGATCTCGTAAAACAGTGCTTCCGACAATAATAAAAAACATCTTCACATTACTTCTTATTTCAAGATATTTTGAAGTAAAATATATAATGATTAATGGCAATGACCTATGATGGGAGAATGTTATAGTGGATACCAGTGGGCTGGACATTCTTCAAGAAGGAAATCTTACAGGTGCAGGAGCACGCCGTCCACATGAGCCAAAAGATGAGCTGGTGGGGAAGAAGACCAACCTGGCTGATCAGAGAGCTTTGGCTGTAACTCAGGAAAAAAAGAGAGTTTAGGATCTTTGGAAATAGGAGCAGACAACTCAGGAGAACCACAAAGATATTGTGAGGTTATCCAGAGAGAAAACTAGAAGGGCCAAAGCCCAACTAGATCTTAATCTGGCTGCTGCCATAAAAGACAATAAAAAAATGTTTCTATAAATACATTAACAACAAAAGGAGGACTAAGAAGATCTCCATCCTTTACTGGATGCAGGGGAAAACATAGCGACAAAGGCTGAGGAAAAAGCTGAGGTACTTAATGCCTTCTTTGCCTCAGTCTTTAATAGTAAAACGAGTTGTTCTCTGGGGGTACACAGCCCCCTGAGCTGGAAGACAGGGATGGGGAGCAGAATGAAGCCCCATAATCCAAGGGGAAATGGTTAGTGACTTGTTATGCTACTTAGACACATAGAAGTCTATGGGGCCAGATGGGATCGAGCAGAGGGTACTGAGGGAGCTGGTGGAAGTGCTCACCAAGCCACTTTCAATCGTCGGCAGTCCTGGCTAACTGGGAAGGTCCCTGTTGACTGGAGGTTAACAAATGTGACACTCATCTACAAGAAGGGTCAGAAGGAGGATCCAGGGAACTACAGGCCTGTGAGTCTGGCCTTGATGTCAGAGAAGGTTGTGGAGAAAATCATCTTGACTGCCACTGTGCGGCACATACAGGAAAACCAGGAGATCAAGCCCAGTTCAGCATGGGTTTATGAAACGCAGGTACTGTTTGACTAACTTGAACTCCTTCTGTGTCAAGGTGGCCTGCTTAGTGGATGAGGGAAAGGCTGTGGATGTTGTCTACCTAGACTTTAGTAAGGCCTTTGACAGCATTTCTGACAGCATTCTCCTGGCTGCTCATGGCTTGGATAGGCGTATTCTTTACAGGGTAAAAACCTGGTTGAATGTCTGGGCCCAAAGAGTTGTGGTGAATGGAGTTAAATCCAGTTGGCAGCTGGTCACAAGCGGTGTTCTCCAGGCCTCAGCACTGGGGACAATTCTGTTTAATATCTTTATCAATGACGTACATGAGGGGATTGAATGCACCCTCAGTAAGTTTGCAGATGGCACCAAGTTGGGTGGGAGTGTTGATCTGCTTGAAGGTAGGAAGGCTCTGCAGAGGGATCTGGGCAGCTTGGATCAATGGTCTGAGGCCAGATGTATGAAATTCAACAAGGCCAAGTGCTGAGTCCTACACTGGGGTCACAACAACCCCATGTAACACTACATGCTTGGGGAGGAGAGGCTGGAGACCTGCCTGGTGGAAAAGGACCAGGGGTGTTGGTCAACAGCTGGCTGAATATGAGACGGCAATGTGCCCAGGTGGCCAATGTGGCCAAGAGCATCCTGGCTTGTATGAGAAATAGTGTGGCGAGCAGGAATAGGGAAGTGATTGTCCCTTTGTACTCGGCACTGGTGAGGTTGCACCTTGAATGCTGTGTTCAGTTCAGATTTGGGCCTCTCACTACAAGAAGGACATGGAAGTGCTGGAGCATGTCCAGAGAAGTTGGTGAAGGGTCTAGAGCACAAGTCTTACGAGGAGCATCTGAGGGAACTGGGGTTGTTTAGTCTTGAGAAAAGGAGGCTGAGGGAAGAACTTACCACTCTACAACTACCTGAAGGAAGTCTGTAGTGAGGTGGGTATTGGCCTCTTCTCCCAAGTAACAAGTGATAGGACAAGAAGAAATGGCCTCAAGTTGTTCCAAGGGAGGTTTAGATTGGATATTATGAAAAATTTCTTCACTGAAAGGGTTATCAAGCATTGGAACAAGCTGCCCAGGGAAGTTGTTGAGTCACCATCCCTGGAGGTATTTAAAAGACATGTAGATGTGGTGCGTAGGAACACGGTTTAATGGTGGAGTTGGCAGTGCTAGGTTAATGGTTGGACTTGATGATCTTAGAGGTCTTTTCCAACCTAAATGATTCTATGATGCTATGTAGTCATCGTTATGTATTTTTCACTTAGGTGGATGTAGCTCCTCTATGGAGTCTTTAATCATATAGTTGATTTTAGTAGGCATGTACATGAGGGCTATTGTTTAGCAAGGATTTTTGCAGCCAGGCTGTTGTTTAACAAAGATGTTGATCGAAGCAGGATATAAAATCGTTTGACAGTAAAACTCTTTAAGTAACAGCTTGAGAGATATTACAAAAACTGGTATCAGGTAATACAAAGAGGTCTGCAGAGATCTGCAGAGAAAGATAAAAAGAAATACAGAAGAAATCAGTAGTGTGAGACTGAATACAAGGAGAGAGTAGCCTATAAAACAAATATTTAGCAGAATGTAGAAACTCAGAAAGCAGAAAATAAGGCATTTGTTTGCAGCATGATAAGGACTTGAAACTAGATTTGTGTCATCAGAAATACCACCATTCAATCTCTTATTCCAAGTGAAAGCTGTGGTAACAGTCTTGATGAAGTGTATGCTGATGAACACTCTGTAAATAGTAATCATTTGCAATTATTGATAGTAGCTGGATTTTGTGTCTTTCTGTTTTATGACTGCACTTGGTTCAAGAATGATGTGAAAAGAATCTTCTACTCCAGCAGTTTGTCTTCTTGTCCCAATCAAAGCTGCATGAAAATAATTAAACTCCCCAAACTTTGTACAGCTTAACATATTAGTTTGGATGATTTTTTTTTTTTAAAATGAAAGTCCAAGCAATTAGGCCATTCTATCTTCCAGATACACTACCTGCCTGTGGTTGAACACTAGGGATTTTTGTTCTGAAATATTAATGTTTTTATTCAATCACCTAAAGATAGGTTTCTTTTTAAGATACCCTGTCTGAGTCTGCCACATGGGGCTGGTGAATGCCATTAATACCTATTGGGATAACTACACCCCTCTGGAAAGGCAGCTAGGATACCTCATATGGTGCAGTGTGTCTGTGTCACGCAATTATATTATTTGCTCAGAAATGCTGAATGTAGAAACAATCATATCAACAATGTTTCTTCAAGCAAAATTAAGAATATTTTTTAATAAAATCGGATCTTACTTTATGTTAAAATGCACACACTAACACAAAAGACCTACAGGAGTAAGGATTTGCTGTGGAGGTGTGGAGGTGTGAATGAAAGCATGCAGGTCATATGTGGTGGAGCAACCTCAAAAAATGGGTCCAAGTTGGGCTCTTGCCAGAGCACTTCATCAGAGTCCGTTCTTAAATTGCCCAGAAGAAATGGACTATTGAGAACAGACTTCATGGCTAATTGATGACCTCTTCCCCAGCCAATCTCCTTCCCAAACCAAAGATATTTCTGTACAAATGCTCTGAGCAGCTGATGTACCACCTATTTGCTATTGCAAATCACAGTCTACAGTGCCTGTGCAAGTAGGTCCCGTTGTGATGGAGTGGGAATAACATGGTCTGCAACAGTAAAAAACCTGAAGAGGTCACATGTTTTGGTAAGGCAATAGGTATAAATCCAACACATCTATTTGTTCAAGAAATTATTGGCCCAAATATTCTCATCGACACAGTGCAAAGCGTGCCGCTTTCAAAAAGCTGTGTTTTTACACCTTTGTTTCTGAGATGCTCATGTACAAAGGTCATAAGATACAAAGCAATGATAAATCACACTTTTAGAACATATCAAGACAACCTCTTACCTTTTGGATGTGCTCAAATTCATGCTAAAACACATCACTATCCACAGTTTTATGCTTTCTTCTGGGCCATTGTTGGGTTTCCTACTATCTTTATGCTAAGTACAGCATTTTAGCAATTTCTACAATTCTAGCTTACACAAGGGTCCTAGGACAAATTTGCCATGTTCTGTTTAATATTTTAGGTGCAAATCTATGTTTTGCTGATTTTGTATTATACATCTAATTACAGCAAGTTCACCTAGATCCCAGGAATAATAATATTTTTTTTTTTAGGTATGAAACTGAACAAACTTCTCTGTCCTTTGGTAATTTTGATAGAAAAATAGGATCCCTCCCCACCCCCTTTGTCTCCTGCTTTTCTGTTGGATGTAATTTCCTGGTCCTGTGTCCATGTGCCAGCCCCTACATAGTCTGCTATTTAGACTGATTCTCTCTCCAATAAAAACATGGAAAACAAATAATTCTTTCTTGATGTTTTTCAAAAGCAGATGGTTTTATGACTTAATCTTCCAAAATGCATTTTAAAAATGTATTTTTCTAAGACACCACTGTTAACTCTTTCATTTCCCTTTATATTCTTAACATTACTGTTATGTTTTATTTAGCCCATGAAAAGGAGTTGTAATAAGTGAGGCTGCCCTTTGACTTATGACTTGCCCCCACTGCTTACTCCATTTTATCTCACATTTTATTTACATTCAGCAGCAATCAGGTTAAGCAGCCCCACATGGCTTTGATTTAAGATCAGCACTCAGAATAGTAGTGCAGAAACAAATTGTATGTTTCCAAACCAACTTAATGCCTTTTCTCTCTGCTGCAAGAAGTAAAATGTGGCTACTTGGCATTCCCAACCAACTAGCAGCGTTTGACGATATTGCAAGAAGCGAGCAGAAATGTTGCAGTGCTGTTTGCACATATGTGAAATCAGATTCTGGCTGGTCGGGTTTAGACAGTGAAATAGGCGACCCTTCTGACTGTGACTGATATTCAAAGATCGTGTAGTTTCATATTTATCATGGTTTTTCTTTTTTTTGTGCTCCCACACCAGTTTCTGCTCTTTCCCACTGGCTCAGGTGTCTCCAGAGCAGGAAAGCACGCTGTTTTGCTCCAGGAAGAGTGACGGTACTTCCCATCCTATGATTTCAAAGGGAAGTTTACAACGGTTGAAATATTCAGAATTTCCTCGGTACGCGTTGCCAGCTTTCGGGAGCTCAGAGGCAGCTCTGCCCTCGGGGCGGGCGGCGGGGGCTGCCGGGCGCCGGCCCCCGGCCCCCCCAGCGCCGCTCCCCAGGGCTCCCAGAGGAAGGCTTCTGGGGCGTCAGAAGGGTGCAAACCACCCGTAAATGCTATGCGCAATCACACATACACGTATGATTTATGCAGGATTCGGAGCCTCTTAGGCAGAACTGATGTGGCAAATAAAGAGAAAGACAGGAAAAGCAGATGCTTTACTGGCTCTTTAATATAACCCTCAATCTCTGGCTAATCAAAATCCCTCAATAAACAAGGCCAATTTGGTGCATACATCTGTTCCATATCCAGCCTATGTTGTCAGCAGTGTCTTGCTGAATCTTTGAGGCTCGGGGCCTTCACCACCTGCACGAGCAGATCTTTGACTGTAACCAGATGGTGGCATTGTAGCATTACAGCAGTTTTCTAAAATTGCCATAATTTCGCTTGGGATACTCCAAAAAGCTATGAAAAGAACAGAATACACTTGGAAGTGGAATAGCTGGAGAATTTTGCACACTGAAAATGATGCTGGTGCATCTAGAGCTGAAAGAGGATGCACAAGCTGTGGGTTATTTTAATTACCAACAATAAAAAATAAAATGTTATATTTAAAGAATAATCACTTTCTAGGAAAATCCAAGCAGGCAGAGATAACCCTTTATTTACATGCATATACAACCATACTTAATTCCCTCATGCATTAAATCTGAAAATGTCAAATTAGAGAAATATAATTTCATTATACCCATCTTTTACATATTTTCCTAATTTTACCAGGAAAGCCATGATATACAGATTGTGGGGCACTGAAGCATGAAGCAGAAGCATAATAATTCTAAACTTGACTCTACCATGTTATTTCACTGTCATTTCCTATAAGTTATTAACCTCTTCTGTTTCATTCCCTTCAGTTCTGAAGAAAAGGAGATAATGCTGAAATGCTTTCAACACTGAAAGGACTAATTAATCAATACCTGTAAAATATGTTGAAAAATGCTGTGTGCTAACAACGTTTTAACGTGTTGTTCACAAATTAAGGTTACAGGGGAACGATTGTTAACTGCTCCTCCAAACCAGCTATGTCTTCTGGTACTTCAATACTTGCATGTGGTTGGCGTTATCCTTGTACCAGCTGCATTTACATCTGTACCTGGAGGCCAGCGCTCAGACCCTGCTCTGCCCGGTTCAGACCCATGACACTTATTTATTCACAGAATAATATTCTCACCAGCAGCCTTTCTTTTTTATTGTGCTTTCACCCTGATGAGACCTGAAAACATACTACAAATGTCAAAACCCAGTGTGCAGAAAGACCTTTTTTTCAGGTCTGAGGGTGCACACGGGTCTAAACCCAGCAAAACGACACAGCAGAATGGGGGCTAGGCACTGATGTCACCACTTGTGTGGAGTGGTGTCTTTCCCAAGACAATTTTCTCTTAATGTTTTCTAAACAATAACTAAACCTTAGCGATACTGTGTGAAGAAGTCACGGTTGTCAGCTCATAGAGATTTTGTGAATGGTGGGATTTTGCACAGGGGAAAAGAAAAATAAGAGACGAAACTTTCTCTCTCCCCCTCAGATACAGTCCTACCCGTCCTCTGATCTGCTGTCTGCATCACTTGCCTGTTTCGTGGCAGTCAAGGAGCTAGTCAAGGATGCTCACAATCAGATAGCACGTTGGAGGAAAAGAAGGAAAACGTAGGAGGGAAGTACTAGAAAGAGCCCAGCAGTTTTGAGCAGCTCAGCCCTCTGTTATGGTTTTTATGGAGTGCCCAGATGCTAACGGAAAGATGGGGAAATCTCTGTTGCCAGCCTCTGAAAACTGGGGAAAGTCTACCATGGAGCAGTGGGACTGAACTGAGAAAAGGGAGTAACTGAGATGGAGGCTGAAGGGACAGATTTTGAGCTTGTGATGTTCTATAGTGAAGGACAAGACCTGCTGCAGCACCAGCAACACAGATCTGCTGTCTCAATAAGTCTATGAGAGAGGACAATGTAAGTTTTTACTTGCTTATGTGGGTACACGCAGGGTGGATGGGAACAAAAGGAAAAATTAGGAAATGCAAAATTTTATGAAGTGACATGAGCTTCTAACTGAAACTACTGATTCTGGAAGGGACCATGACCTCATCATCACCCATTTACTTGTGCTTATTTGTAGACGAGTTTAATGTAGTTGTTAGGTGTACCTTTACTGTAGCTAGCTTGAATTTACTTACAAATGAATTTACTTACAAATCTCAAGTAAAATTAGTCTGAGTGAAAACAGTGTCAGTGTGAAATACCACCAGTCTTCATAGTGGGACTACAGCCACAAATGCATGGAGCCTCTGAGACCTGCAGTGTAAATCCCACAACTTTTTTCAGCTGCCATATCCCAATTTGCTCTATAGGTTATTTCCCCGTGCCCTGTGGCTGTGACTTGTGCAGCCAACCTGAATTGGCATGGTGAATATGGGGTTTCACTAAAAACCAATCAGCCAGAAGTAACCTCGTTAAAGATCTGGCATGTTAGCATGAGTTTTAGCCCATACCCTCTGTGGAGAGCGACCTCGTGTTAAACACGTTACCTCGTCAAGCTAAGTCATTTACTGCGTGGAAGAAACCTGATGCAGGGACTATTGTAATGCAATATGACTTTGAAGTGAAGAGGCTCCACAGAAATGGTGATCTTGGCCAGGATCACATTCTAAGGAATTGTGACAGACCTGGCTACAAAACTGATAGATTTGGCCCTAGCTTCTTGCTTTAACTGGAATGCAACAGCATCCCTCATAAATCATACTAAAATAAATGAGGGGTTGGGGAAAGGAAGGTAGTTTTTCCGTCACTTTAGCAAAAGTAGGGGTTAGCATATGGCTTGAGTTTGCCATTGATTTCAACAGCAGCCTATTGAGCCTATATTATATCTGGAGCTGAAAGCTCACCACTCATTCAGCTTTTCGTCTCTTGTGTTGTCGGTGCAGGATGGTGTTATGTGACGTGAAGGCGTAGACGGGGACCCAGGTGTTGCTTCTGACTAAAAGCCTCTCTGCTGGAACTTCCTGACTCATTTCCCTGATTACAAAGTCAGCAGGTGTCAAACACATCAGAAAAAGAACAAAGGACATTATCTATCCATACTTAATTAAAGGCAGAAATGCACTCAAGCCTGGCTGGCTGAACCAGAAGGCCATGAGGGTGATAGTGTTTTAATTTATTTTAACTGTGCAGGAAGAAATTCAAGATGATTGCTGAGAACAATGTAATTAAAGTATAGAATTATTTTCCGATTTTTTGTTTGCGCCTCTTTTGATTTTTTAGAAAAGGATTATATTTGGATTTCCTTACAGTTCCTTTATTTTTATAAGTGTTTTTTGTGAATACAGCACATGACATACGTTTAAAATATACAAGGTAGCCTGGTAAATATGCAGTCTTATATCATCTTAGCTTTAGTTTAAATGTCATTGAAGGAACAGGCTTTCAACTCCATCATCTTCAGTGGTTACATTATTGGATTTTTTTTAGCAGTTTAAATTTTCTATTACATGAATCCTATCTATTCATCAAGTAAAAATGTGGCTCACATATCTTATGGTTCACCTTGCTACTATATGTTCTGCATGAATTCAGTCACCCTTTCAGTTCTGTAAAGATTTTCAGTATAAAGGATTAGGAAAAGAGATGTAATCTCTGTTTATAAAAGGCACTTGGATACATTCCAATGAAAATGACTGTCATGTGTTAGTAGCTTAACCATATAATAGTTGTGGTGGAATATCAGTGATTTTCATATCTGGCTTGTAGAATTTACACAAATTATCTTACAACAAAAACAGAACTATGTCTGCCCTAGAAACAGTCTGGAACACATATAGTGGTAGTGTCTTCATATTTATTGTGGTTTAGCCCCAGCCAGCAGCTAAACACCACCACTAAGGAAGAAAATTAACTCTATCCCAACTGAAACCAGGACAGTGTTATTTCCTTGTATCAGTGCCATTAAAAGAATTAAGATCGCTGCATATTGTGGTGTATGGCATTTTCCAGTAAATAATTCAGAACCATTATATTATAGAGTGCTTTTATAATATTAAGTAAAATATAAAGTATCTTCTAAACACTAGGGGTTTAGTGGGGAAGCAAGAGGAGATATTGTTGCAGTAAGGCTAGCTAAATAGCATGAACTGACTATTCAAAGGCATAGCATGAACTGAAGTTTTAAGATGTTTTGAAGATGACAATTACCTTATAAAGACTGCTTAGTCTTTAGATACATTACTTCACTAGGTTTGTAATGATACCATAAAGACTCACATTCTGCTTCCTGTGCTTAACTTAATTCTTGTATCTATAAAGTCCTTTCTGAATATTTAGTCTCTTCATTATTTTTACCATGCTAAAGAGTTTAGCACCAGTAAAAGTCACAGCCTAACATCCTGATTTAAACTTCAGTGACCATATGGGAAGGGATCCTGACTGACTTGGAATCAAATTCCAATGTTCTGATATGAATTAATGAAACTATTTCAAGTGTATCCTTAAAAATGGGCTTATGTCATATCCTAGTAATTTATATGGGACACAAACACTTGCTGAGTTTATTTTCCAGAATTAAACCTTAACTCGCAGTTATCTCAAGTGATATTTTATGGCATCCTCAATGAAAGCTTTGCAGTTAGAGTCTGCTAACATCGGTTAACATGCAAAGTCTGAAACTTTCAAAGAGTTGGTATAGATTTCATTTGACTGGTCTTCTAAGTTTAGTAAGCAGTTGTGGTTATGATGTATTGGAAATATTTTTGATAGTACCTCATCATCGCTTATGGGGATAATTAAGATGAAAAAAGTAGACTTGTCACTGAAGTAGTTAGGTGTGACATAGAGAATACTGCTAAAGATTCTAATTTACTTGTAATAGAGAATGTTACGCTTAAAGCTCTTTTTTTTAAACATGAGAACAGTAACAGCACTTATGTCTTGTTTTCATCAAATTTAAATTCTTGATATTGAACATTAAAAAAAAAACCACCACTGGATTTCTAGAATGTGTGCCCGAAGTAGAAAAAGTTAATGTAGACCACAAACAGACCACAGTTCTTGTATTGATGAATGTCTCTAATAGTTAAATTTCTGATTTTTTTTTTTTTGCTCTCTTTTAATAATGTCACCGTTTAGGGTCCTTGATCCAGGGCTTAAAACACATAAATGGTGATGCACACTTCTTTTTTGAGTTTTTCATGATGTTGAATGCAAAGTGGGCAAGTAAATAACATCAACAGGTTGACATAATAATTGAATGTTACTGGTATCCATATTATAATAACCAAATAAAACTTAATAGCCTACACGTCAAAACAGCAGCACAGATTGCCTAGACAAAGAAAGTGAATACTGTTCCTCAGAGCATGGATGAGAAAAGCAAAGCCAAGTGTTACACTTCTGTTCAGAATAGAAAAGCTGTGTGAAACTGCAACGGAGAAAATGGTTGAGTTGCCCCCTCACTTGGAAACAATTTAATTCTTCTGATACTTTGGCTGAAGGCAAAAAGTGACCACAGTTATTAAAGCAAAAACCCAAACCCCAAGAGATTCCCAAAATACAATTCTAGAAGAACAGTGTGAAACCAGTAAGGCGATAAACAACATGCATTAAGCTATACCAAGATAAAGGTTGTGACTGAATTTTCCCACTAGGGTGCCTGTGGTTGGGCAGCTGAAAACATATTTAAGTTAATCTCTCAGGCCATAGCTCAGGGAAGCTCTTCAGTACATGCTGAATCAATTCCTATTCAGGAAGACCCTATGCACAAGGCTAAATTTAAGCATGCATTTGAATCCCATTGATCTCAATGGGATTTAAGCAGAGACCCAATATTAAACATCTGTTTAAATATTCTCTCAAATAGGGACATTTTCCCTAACGAGGACTCAAGTTCAAAACTATTATTTTGTGTGTTCTTTTAATTCATTTAAATTCAAGAGACAAATAAGGAATTTTCCTTGCGTGGAGTGTTTTATGATCACATTATATCATAGTCTGTTCCAATAAATAACAGTTTAGCTGTTTTCCATTCAGCAGTTAAAACGCTTGGTTGTGTGAAGCTGAGCAGGACCCTGGAAAGTAGTTGTGGAAGCATGGCTGCCAGCCACATGATTAATGCTTTCCAGTGCATGCCTGTTCTCAGATCTGCATTTCTGTAAGGAAAAATGTCTGTATTATAAAACTTTGTGAGTGGGTTTCACCTCAGTCACCTTTAGTTGTTGAAAGCTCTATGAAAAGGCTTAATCACAGAATCACAGAATCATTAAGGTTGGAAAAGACCTTTAAGATGCGTCACCCTATGCTCCTCTTGTAACAAATGGAGAGATGTGGCTGTCTTTGGAGGATGATTCACCTGATTGGTCTTAGATAAGCATTTTAGATATAATAAATTGCCCCTGGGAGGTGGGGGGCCTTTAGCTATTTTTCTCTAGTAACTGCATGGGAGTGTAAGGTGATGCATTTAGATACCCACTCCTCGGATGTCTAAGTAGGGTCAGATGACTGCCACATCATGTGCATATATGTGTATTCATACCACATTGTGCATTTGACATGGTCATTAGCTTTGCAATGTCAAAGAGAATTCTTTTTTCTTAAATATATATGTGAAACATCTGTCTGACTTTAATTTACTTGATGTTTTTTGAATATTATACGTTGCTAAAATTCCAAATGCTAGGAATTTCTATAAACTAACTGTATTCATTAAGGATATGTAGAGAAATATTTTCTTCTGGTCAGTTAAAACTTGGCTTCTGTTGAAATGTCAAGTGTTTTGCCTTGTTTTTTCTTTTTTCTCTGAAATGTTTTGAAAAATGAAGTCTTTTTTTGCATTGACCAATATTGTACAGGGTTGTGCTTAGAAACTGGGCCCAGATCGAAGCTATATCCTCCCGTTTTCCTGTCCACTCACTGAAAATGTTAGTGCTCAAGTATTGCAAAGTACACACTCCTAAATATTACTGGGAGAAGGGGATGGTGAGAGTGTGCCACTAACGTGAACAGGTAAGCATGCACTTCTCGCTGTTCATCATCCTTTACCTGCTAGCCTTAGACTAATCTTCCCTCTCATCTTGTCCTGATGTTGTTCAAAATCAGAGCACAGAATACTATTTGTACGTCCTCCGATCTATTATAATGATATGACAATTTCTTGTAGCAGTCTTGCAGTCTAAAGGTGATAAATATATTTACTTTCCCTAAAGGAATCAATTAATCACAGGAGTCAGAGATCAGTGAATCTATTATTTCCCTCACTCTCACAAGCATGGAATATATTCACTCATAACCAATCCAACAATAAATTTTAGCCAGAAGCTGAAGAAGTAGGTAAACATTGACACATGTGACAGATAGCAGAACAGTTTGGTCTTTTAATGTTGACCTTCTTTCAATTAAACACTGTCATTGTCTTAGGGAAATTACCTCCAATACAACAAAATGATGAGAAATTAAAGCTTCCTCAAGTTAAGTTTTGGCTAATCAAAGAACATCATACAGGGTGTATTTAAAACCAAGCCATTTCCATGTTGCCTTTCCAGTATATACTTTTTATCTGTATTTTCTGCATTGAGTTTAGATATATTCCTTAAAAACAGTATACTCATCTATATCTTTGCTTCCTTGCCTATGTAAGTATTAAATGAAACCAGACTCCCTTTGATTTTAAGAACAAGTACATTGCTCATTACTTGAGCAATGCATAATGATGTGTTACTTTTTTGGTGATGGATTGCCACCTGGCCCTTTCTGGCAGAGTATTGCATTCTCCACTCCTAAGAGTTAAAATGTATTTTCAATTTTAAATAGCTTACATTTTCGATAGGAATATGTAAGAAGCATGGAGGCACCTTACAGAAGTACATAAGAATGATAAACAGCTGCTGATAAACAATCTGTACTTATTGTCATGAAAAGGTGGTAAAATATAACGAAAAGAGAGAAAAAAAAGCGCATGCATTTGTGAACAGTACATGGAAAGACAGAGCAGCTAAGATCAGCAATGGGAGATACTGTTCCTTAGTGCATGCAGGCATGGTCCTGGAAATTCATGGTAAAATATAGCTGAGAAGTTTTATGACCAGCAATAACAGATGTCTAAAATCAGTGCTTTAACGATGCTGCTGAATTTGGCTGAAATAAGATGATGTTTGGTTGCCATCAGAACACTAGATTGGTGGTTTCTGCAATTCTTCTCACATGAACTGCCTCTTGCAGAGGAATCTTGCCTTCACAGAAATAAAACAGGGGCTTGTTTTCAGGGTTAGGCTCCCACTTTGTTCTGTTAACTCTTAACTTTTGTGTGTCACATTATTGAAGGTTCTCATTGACAGACTAATCAGTGTACTGCAGACCCTATATGCTTTTCTGATCCCAATATAGGCAATTTTGAAGCTATATTTGTCATGTGGGATTAAGCCCAGGTTTTTCACATACTAGTAGGTTGGCAAGGGCCAGATAATTTTTGCAATACGTCTTCTATTGATATTGCCTCAACTACAATATCAACTTTTCCAGAGAGCAACTTGTGAGCTCCTTCACCACAGGTAGGTGCCACAGCAGAAAGAAAGGTACAGCAGCTCTCATTGGAAAGATAAAGTGGTATTTTCCCACATATCAATATATAAGAATTGTTTTAAGGTTTGATTCTGACATGCCAAGCCCTGGGTTTTCTTGCAGCAAGGCAATTTTGTAATTCTAAAGCTTTGTGCAGTTCAAAGAAATATTCCTGGGAAATAGGCAAGCTATGATACGTTTCTCACAGATGTTTGTGTCTGACTTTCCCTGACCCTGTTGTATTGGCATCCCACCACCCAGAGCTGGGAGCTGGGAGGGGGTGAATAGTTTCCATCCAGGTCTGGCAAATGCTGGGCTGACACTGTGGCAATTCCAGCATTCCTTTAGCAACAAAGTCTGATGTCTAATAAACCAAGAGAGCTGAGCCAGGGTTATGTTTAAAAACAGGCATTTTTATATCTTATGAAAAATGTGAGAGAGTGGAGAAATATGTGAAACGACTGAAAAGGCTGCAGCTGCGGAGGGAACGTTCTTCCTGGTATGGAATGACATCTTTGCTAAGTGGGGACTCAACCTGTTTCATATGGAAGTGTTACTCTTTGAATGCTTGGAACAGTAATGAATCTTTGTGGCATAACATCAAACATGTTCATATTCTCATTTTCTCACTGTTGACACATAGTAAATAGTATGTGTCCAGAAAAAACCCAGGTCAACTACACAGTCAGATGCTACCACATATAATAACCTAGGTATGTGTTTATGGATATCATTGTAAATGATCAAAAAATATTTGTCTGGGTCATCTCCTTTTAGTTAAAGAATTTTAATTAGGTGTCCAATATAACTGTCTAACTGAGCTATGTTTTTTTCCCTAACATGACCAAGGAAATGTTCTTTATGGCAGATCTTGGCTGAAACACCTCCAAGAACCATAGTGCCGTTCTGAAAATCTCCAGATTCTTTTGTGCCTGCTTCTACAGCTACTCTTGTGAAAATTTTAAAGAATTTTAACTTAGAAAGATCAGTTATGCTTTCTTTAAAACATCTAAGACAATTCACAAATCCCACAATTCTCGTGGATCAAAAGAAGGAAAGGCTAGACCTTGTCAATAAGATGATGAAAATTTAGCTTTGTCAGTCCTCCGCACTCCAGTAATTACTTGCTGAAGTTAATCTCTTCCTCCTTGTTGCCCTCAGGAAAAAAGAACCACAGGCACAAACCCCAGACACAGTGACAACTCCCTTGCCTGCCAAACCGATTATATGTATTGATATCAAAATTAAAAGCAACTGGGAAGGGGTCTTTATTCTGGACTTTTTCAGGTAGCCTTGGCAACAGTTGTTCCTTCTGATTCCACCTATAAAATCGACAACAAATATTAAGTTGTAGTTAAAACTTCTGATGGAACTTCCCAGCTGTGCATGAAAATGTTTCAACACTTTAATAGTAATCAGATATTTTTAACCACAAATACCTGGCATTTTATTTAGTTTCAAAAATAAGTACCTACAAAATACAGAAAAATGTTTTCAAATTTGGTCATTTGATATATACTGTTGTGTTCGGTTAGTATAATTAGTTCCAGTATCCCTTCTGAGAAGAAAGTATTGACAATGTATTTGAAATAACATCTCTGCCTAAGCAAGCTGATAGCGGGACTGCCATGCCTTTTTATGCAAGGAATCTGGAAAATACAATCTTAAATGGAGGAAGCAATAATGTTGTGTAGAGGCATTCTAAGTAGCTGGCTTAAGCTGCCGATTACTGTGGATGCTAATTCTGCAGTGCTGCCAAGATTTTATGTTAATGTTATTGAACAAAAGGCTAAAGTATTTTTTAATTTAAAACTACTGAACTATAAAATTGAACTATTAGACTTTCCTTGGGTTTAAGTGGACAAAGAGAAAATTATGTCAAAGGCTCAATTCAGTCACCTTCAAGCCATTACACCTTTTGAAATTTGAAACAGTAAGTTGGTGGTCTATTATTTTAGGCTGAAGTTGTCCTCCCATGGTTCCTACTACTACCCTTAAGTAAACTTTATTCTTCACTGCGTTCAGCACCAAATATTAGCATAGAGAACTTCAAATGAATCTATTCCCTTCTTCTTCTGTGAGGTACTCTCAACATGCTCAAAGAACTAGCTTCAGGGTAGCCTAATCACATAAAAATGGAGAACCCGGCCACTGACTTTATCCTTGCGTAACCTCGTAATGCTCCACACCTTAGCAAGCACAAGGTTACAGCACAGGGTGGAACAGGCTGCTGACCCTGTCCGCTTCATTGCCCTCTGAGTGGACAGCAGGTCTGGAGCTGTATTACCTGGGCATTTCGCATGTAGGTACTGCTTCTCTTCTCTGCTTATTGACTAACTACAACGCAGTAAGTGTGCCAGTGACATTATCCTACCCGCGAGCCTGGTTACAGAGTAAGTGTGATGTCTTACTGATATTGTGCTGCAATGGGAATGATGTAAGAGGAAGGGAGTTTGGTTATGACCTGGGGATTGGTGCTGCGTGCTTCGCCATGCGATATGCTCTGCAATGATGTGAGCTAAATCTAGGTCTTCTTCAGAGTTTGAGGACTAGTGTTACATCCCCAGAGAACCGGGCATGCAGTCGGGGAGCCCTCAACAATGAAGGCCAGGGCACAGAAGATGTCGTGACTCTGAACCACAGTAATGAATATAAAGCCCTATTTATGAATTTAGACAAGTGTGTTTACGCAGTTTTAAGGAGCTATGGCATGCTTGTGGGAGCAAGCTGTGCCTCACTGCACGCATTGCCAGACACCACCCTTTCCCCTTCTGGCGGAACTGAGCCATCAGGTACATCAAGTGCTTTTTCTGGCCTTTACATGTGTCAGAATTTAGAGACTGTAGCTGCAGCAAGAAAGATATATATACATATAAATTTTTAACAGCTTATGCTGCTGCACGGTGAGTTTAAAAAGAGACCTAGACAGATTGCAATGCAGTCACGTGTGAAGATGGGACAGTGGACTGGATCAATGCTTTAATCAAAATGTTTGAGGCTTTTATTGCATTCCAGTGGAGGAAAAATGCTTTTGAGCACCATGTGTTCAACACTTGCAACCAAAGAGCAGATGAAATATTTGATTCATTTGCAGCAGACCTTTGGTTACTTTCCAGAAAATGCTTGACGGTTTTTTTGATGAGATCACCGCTAAAGTTGTTGTTGAGGACATATTATGGTACAGGCTGAATGTTATTCCTACTGCACTTTTGTACATTTTCTCCTCTTAAGGAAGAGTAGACTAGAATCTTTTCCTCTTCTAGTGATGTAAGCAGTTAATGCTGGAATTGTGTGAAGCCTGGTGTAGGGGATAAAACCTACAGGAGACTAACAGGCACAAGCTGGCAATTCATACAGCGCTGGATAATCTGGAGAATTTGTGTGTTCTCTAGAGAAAGGCCAGACTTCTGGATATTTTGGCCATTGAATGTAGTTCTCCAGGTTGTTAGAAAGTGTTTTTCAGTTTTGGGAGCAAAATCTCCTACCCAGGCTTTGTACCTACTTGTGAAGTCAGCAAGAATTAAGTGTAGATGCCGAGTGCTTCATCTAACTAGGACAGGAAACAGTCCATCTCGGCTCCCTCTGTGAATCCTACTCCGTGCTGCATGATCCTCATCAAAAAAGTAGCATCTCTTTCCTTTAGCTGTATGAGCCAGTGCATGACTTGCATGTGATTAATTTGGGGAAAGGAAATAGGACAAAGTAAAAGTAGGGCAGCAGAAAGTACACAGTAGACGTAAACTCTAATGATTACACAACAAATCCAGTTAAGAAGAGATCATATGATATGACAAAATTAAACTAGGTTGAACAGCAAGTGACTGTTTGAAGAGGCACCTCCTTTGTCTTAGTGTTTCATAGGGAAAAATACATGTGAGTCAAGCAGAAATCAGCTATGGCATATGTGTCTTATTTTTCTGCGACATTTCTCTGTGAGAGGAGAGATTTGTTGTTTTGTAGAATATGTTTGAAATGCAGGCATATTTTGGTAAGCTTTGTGAGATAATGATTTTCCAACGGCGTTCCTGGGGCAGAGCTCTGGGAAGGTGATGTTGTATGTCCCCCATTCCTGCCTGGCTTTGGTTCTCTCCCAGCAAGGAAACCTGCAGCACGAAGGGGCAAAATGCAGTTCTGCTTGACTGTAGCTGAACATGCAAAATTCCACAGATATATTCAAAGGTAAAACGCGACACACTGGTACCTAAAGAATCTGCTTTTCTCTCGTATGTCTCTATAATCCTGTATTCATGGATCTGTACCTCCCTCACCCCCCCCAGTTTCTTGGGGACAGTAGCTGGTAGGAATCAGATGTTTGTTGCCATTTAGTGTGTCTTATAAAGGCACCGAACTAGTAACAGCATATCTTGTCTGCCCTACGTGTGGATCTGTATATATTGAATACGTTTACCTAAGATTTTGGAGTTCATGGCAAAACAACATCTTTGTTGGAGCCATACACATAGGCATAAGATTCAGTAACATTGTATGATGTGGAAGAAGGTGAACAGAGGGATTAAAAAGCATAATGTTACTTCTCCACCAAATAGCAGCAGATGGCAGGGACTAGCAGGTCAAATTAGTTTCCTGTTGGGGGAGAAAAAATCAATGATTCAGAGTCTTAGTACTTTCTTATTTCAATTATGTTCTCTGGTTCCCAGAGATAGTTATTTACGCATAACTTGTCAGTGGTCCCTTCTTTCAAGAATCTCAGTAATCATGATGAAGTAACTCAGCTCCGAGAATGAGGGTAGAGAGACTGCGTCTACCTGAACTGCCTAAGTTCTCAAACTGAACTCACCTTGCCTCTACATGAAAAAAATCTCTAAGATTTCTTATAAACTGAGTTCTGCAGTGAATCTTTGACCTTTCAGAAATATTGGGCCCAGGTCCAGGTGAGAGTCCTGCCATCCATCCTTCTGTTTCATGGGTGTGGTATTCAGTATCCTAAACACATTAAAGTGAGAGACACAAACTAAACCACTGGGGAAAATAAATATTTTCCTCCCACTCTTTATCCTTTTGCTTACCTATTTAAATGACAAATTCACCACTTAATCTCCATAGTCTTTCCAGAGTTGCACTATTTCTAAACTTCTTTATTTGTTTTCTCTTCATTGAGTTTTGCAGATGTTTTATTCACCTAGCTTTCCAGAACTGACCTTTGTAGTGCAGGCTAAGGAAAGGAAGAAACAATTTCCAGTTCCTCTGCAGAGAATGTGTCTGTCTATGGCTGGAGGAGTGCTGCACAGTGCTGCTGATAGAAGGAGCACGCTGCAGAACGCAGCTGGGCTGCTGTGGATGATGGAATAGCTGCGTGGTTGGAAGGGGTAGGTATAAAACCAAGCAGTGTCAGGAGAAAGCGAAGAAGATGACGACAAATTTAAGCATTTAAATAATAATTTGAAGTTCACAATGTAGAACAGTCCTGTACACAAAATATGAAATAATGGAAAGCTTTCCTAGCAGAGAAAATGAGTCACAATGGTTGGATAGACTTTGCTCTATAAAGGTGAAGAATGGAACTGAGCTTGCCCACTAAAGCACCTATGTTCAGCTGTCTCCATGTGGGTGAGATGTCAAGGTCTCCATTACAGGTAATAGAGATCCAGTCAGTACAACCCAGGGAACCTGGAGAGCGCTTTGGCTGACCAGCTGACCTGTCAGTTTCTGTTTCAGCGTGAGCTGGCAGTATAGACCGAATCGCAGTTAATTAAAAAGGATCTCATTCTGGATGCGCAGCCTAAGCTATCACCTGAGCTCTGTTTGCTATCAACAGGGAGCAATCAGTCTTGCAGGAGAACTCTCTCACTCCTAAAATAGGCCGTTGCCCCCTATTTTAGGCTATCTCTCTGCCTCACCCAGACTAAAGGCTTGATTCTGTTGCTCACCCACAGGCATTCAGAGCCATTTGAGATACCTAAAGCAATCTTGTCTGGTTGCCAGCCACCACACCAGAAAGGCATGGGTCTTCTATAGCGACTGTGTCATATCTGCTAGGTCTAGGCATTTCAAATGGGACTAAATACCTATGTACAGACAACAGGAGTGAGCCTAAAGGTCTAATTTTAAATTATTAATTTAAGTGACCTTCATCCTAACTCCTCACAGTTTGTTCCATGATGTGAGTGTTGGAATTATACAGTGCTGAAGCCTAGTTTTCTGCTTCCTGATAAAAATGTCACTGACTGACTGTTTATTTTAGCTTTGTGCATATGAAAAACCAAAAAATAACCTTACATCATAACTAGAGCTATGACCCCTTCAGAAGATGGTTTATAGCAGGTGGTGTATACATACCAGCTTGGCATAACTGAAAACAGTTACTGATCTCAACTTAATGTTAGGTTCGTGTAAAGGCAGTCTACAGAGTAAACTCAGTTATTATTTCCAAAAGTATCTCAAGAAAAAACTCAAAATAATGTTTCTTTGAAGGTTGTAATATACTCACTTAGAAAAATAATTCATTTTGGTTTGTTATATACCAGATGATCTTGTTATAAAAAACAATAGATGCAGAAGTGTTAAGTGAAAATACTGTAGTGTGCTTAGATCGCATTTTGTGTAGGCAGCATGCTGCGGTATGCAGCAAAAATTGACCCCCTGAGAATCAGTGTGCATCCCTGCTCTAGAATACCTCTTGGCTTTAGCAATGAAATAAAAAAAAAGGTTTGATTTCAGTGTGTTAGGAAAAGATACTGGGAAATGATGAAAATAAAGGAAAATTGGGCATCCTGTTTTAAAAGGAAAGTAATTGCACACCAACTTTAAAATGACCGCTCACTCACGAAATTGAAAAGCTTAGATCAGTACTGGGCATAGTACAGGGAAATGTAGATTATTTTTCTTAATATCAGTTAGCTGGGGAGAAAAAAGCCCAGTTTTAATGGAAAGGACTAATGCCACAACCTTAGTGTTTCAGATGTTGAAAGTTTTGACACTGGCAATGGATCACATCCATAATGACATTCGTCAGACATGGTGCTATTCAGACCAGAAGTTCTAATCAAAGAAACAAAAAAACCCAAACCTCTTGCATCAGACAGAAAATACGAATTTCCTTAATAAGTTAGTTTGCTCCAGGCCAAGGAGGGCTTAAGGACATTACTCTGCCTGCTGTTCCGTATTAGTATTTTATCATATTATTGTGCCTGCAACATAACTGATTTATTTGGCAGAGATAGAACACTATTTTTCCCCACCAGACATCTGAGAGAATAAAAATAAAGGTGTTTGGGGGGCTTCTCTGTGACAGTTTCAAATAAAGCTAGAGTCTTTATAGGTCTAAGAAAGCAAAGGATAAGAGAGAGAGATAAGCAAGTTATACACTATTAGATACTCAGTGCATCACACATTGGTGGATAATGATTGCAACCAATAGCTGTTTTGAGACCACAAACACTACAGACTCGCTCAACTTTTGTTTTGTTCTATGAACAGGTCATCAGATATCAGAAAACACAATACGATGCATTTGGATTTAGAAATGACTATATAATTTCTTATATTTCACAGTTGGTGACTTGTAATTACAAATCATTACTTCTGTTAATGCAGTGAAAATAAGCTGCATATATATGTTTACTATCAGCAGAATATAATAAGCATTTTTTCTTCAGAATTGGATATTCTACAGAACAAGACCTGATGAAAAGAGAAAAAAAAGACTGGTCTTTTTTATTAAACTGTAAGTTGGAAATTACCCAAAGACGACACTTGTGTGGTAATTGACATAGGGGTTATGAGACAACAAGCCAAGGGGTTACAGAAAAGGTTGACACGTGCGTGTGTAAATTGTATGGCATATTTTGTTTTCTGTGTTAAAAGAAAACTCCTCCAGAAAGTATTCAGAAAAAATGTTTTAAAAGACAAAGGCATATAGAGACCTAAGATGCCTCATTATTATAAATTCTATCTTTCTGTCTCTTTGTCCTAGTCTCTTCAATCAGACCGTCACAACATTTTCATAACTTTGTCATTATCATGCACAAGTGGAATATCAAAGATAAAGAAGGGATAGAAACAACATGACTGCAGAATATGCATGTCATTTGGTCATGTCAGTAGTTGCTAATTAACTTATCCCATGTCTTATCACTGTACAGTATGTGTCATACATACAGCCCAGTGACTAGCTGTTCATCACATATTCTGTTGAAAATAACTGTGGCATCTTAAACCACAAAATCATCTAGCTTGAGAGTAGTTTGAACAATTAGTTCCTTTCACCATTGCAAGTACTTACATGTGTTGATAACCACCCAGAATACTACAAGCCGCATCCCATACAGCTTTCTTGTTCTCTCAGTTCTGGCCCGCCCAACATATCAGTAAATTGAATATATAGATCTGTTATACTGACTAAGTTATCCTTATTGATTTTTTTAAAATGTGCATACTTTTCCGTAAGCCTTGGAGTGTTTGCTCTCTGCTGTCTCCTGAACAAGGAATGTCTGAGATTGTGTGGACTTATTTTCTTTTGTCTGAAGAGATCATGAAAATAGAGAGATTTAAAGTTTATTAAATTATAAAATGGGAATTTTTTCCTTAAAAGAATAGTGAGGGATTTTATAGTGTCGATTGATTGAATAATCTGTTCCGTACTGACATAATTGAAACAGCATGGAGTTCTCAGAAATATAGACGCACATAATCCTTCTTACGAAGACATTACTGGCAAAATAATTGGGCTTTTAAAATTACTATGAACAGGATAGTTGTCTTTACATGAATGATGACCTCTTAAAATATCACTGTGTTTATACTCCACGTGGTTGTGCCTGAGAGTCGTGTACCGGGACTCTTGGCTCTGTATGCATCCAGAGCTCTGGCAAGCACGTTTGTGTCTTTCCATCTAGCACCTCATCACATGTGATTAAAACTGAACAAAACATTTCTGACGATGTTTCCGTTGGGCAATGCTAGCTCTGTAGTATGAAAAATTACTGGTAAGCTGTGCCAATAGCGTCAGACCCCTGAGAGAGGGGTCAGTATCTGGGAACCAGGACCCAGCAGCCCAGTGGTCTCCACCTCCTCAGCAGCTGCAGCGCCAAGGGCCCACCCAGGCAGCCACAAGCATGCTTTGGATTTTCCCAAACTGTAGCTTTTAAAGTTCCTGTTATGTATCCAATTCCTATATATTTTGCTCTTTGAATAATTCCTTTTTTTTTTTTTTTAATAATTTTCTCAGGGTATGCCTGCACCCATTGAAGTTGTTGGAGCTGCTGGGTTTAAAAGGAGAGTTTGCACACAGCTGCCATTGAAATGTGCATGTGCAGTGGGTGAAAGCCTGTCACGTTAAGAACTGCAGCTCAATGGCAGTGTTTCAATGTTGGAGTCAAACCAAAAAATGTCTGATACTTCTGGGTCAAAGAATGTCTAAACTTTTCCATTCTATTATAAAAAATACCCACAAAACCACTCTCCATTTCACCTTTTTCATAATGCTTTTCTTTGAGAAAAACATTAATACCAGAATTTTTCCAAAAGGGTGGAGATCCTTTTTTTTTCCCCTACTAATCTTTTCTACCTCAAAAATGTAGGCACGATAGTCTAACGATGTGAACATGCGGGTAGTAAATAATGAGCAAAATCCCCCCACGCCCACTGCTAAAATCCTGTCGGGAAAGTTTTAGTGGGGCGGGGATGGCTTCAGAGGGGAGATGCTGCTGGGACAGCCACGCGCGCGCTGAGCCCTCGCTGCCGGAGCGCTCCCGTGCCGGCACGGAGCGACCGGCTCGCTCGTGACCCTTAGGGGGAAGTTTTGCTAAGCGGGCTGAGGACAGTGTCTGAGGCAACGTCGAGTGACTTAGAGGTTAGGAGTGAACTACCAGCAGACAATCAGTCTTAATGAAAGCGACATTTCTGTTTCCTCTCATGAGTGGGCTGCAACGTTGCAGGACCCAGGCTTCCTGACTGATTTTCTTCGCATGGTTGACCGAGGGGAGAGTTGGGGGAACTAGAGGATTATCTGAGGTAAAGGCGCTCGTGAGCTGATTACTCAGATTGTATCCCCTCATAATTGGGTTTTCATTTGATACCAGGTGTCACCCAGCTCCCACTGAAGTCAGGGGGAAGACGCCCTTTGAATTCAGCTGCCGTTGGATCAAACTCTGCGTGTAGAGCACTGGCACCTATTTCAGCTGTCAAAAATTTCAGTCCCTGTCATACAAACGACAGGAGATAAAGCAGGGTTTAAAGACTGAGAAGGAAATTTAAATATGTTTCAACAATCGCTGCATTTGGAAGCTGAAATGCTGCCAGAAATTTGATGTGTGCTTTCATATGCTGTGCAAGCTTACATTTTTGTTTGTTTTTCACAATAGAACAATAATCAACAGACTGTGGCCTTAGACTTGGGCTCTGACAACTCTTTCTCCTTCCACTTTACAGCCATGTGGAGCTCTGGCTTTGCACATTTGGTATTTCATTCTTATCACAGCGTAATTATTCAGATATTGGTCTGAGAACTGACAGCAATAATGTATTCTGGCATTCACGATGATGTGGTTTTGTCTCATTTTTTCTTTTTCCTTCTATTTAATATTAAAATGGTGATAACTTGTGGCCACTGACCCGTTGCTCTGGAAACTACATATGCACCCAAGGTTTCACGATAAAACTATAAGGTGAAAAAGCTAGTGGAGACAGTGAAAAGGTGGATGAAGCACCATGTGGCACAATTATTTCCTCTTTTTCACTCTAGTGCAGGTCTAGCTGTTTTGTTTATAGGCAGATGTGACAGCTTTCAAAGAGGTACAATACTTCTATCATCTATTGATTAGCAGAAAAATTAGGAAGCCAATTTACTTTCCAGAAGCTTGCAAACCCTGAACCCAGAGACAGACATTATGGAGTAGAACACAAAATGCTAGAGGCTTAGCTTAGGGGAAAGCGGAAATATCAAATACTGATCACCAGTGTAGCAATAAGTTGAGGTCAAAAGAGTAAATTAGACAATGAGATGAACTTCTGCTGTCTTTTGCTGTAAAAGGCAGGAGGGAAAATGAGTAACTAAGATGACATTAGTGCCTCAATTTCTTCTGTAATAGAATTACATTGGTAAAACTGTTCTCCTTGTTTTGAAAATGTAGAAGTAGATCCCTGCATAATAAGCTTTCTCAATTTGCATGCAGATTAAATTGACCTATTTGCCCCCCAGGAAGCTGAGAGTGTAAACCTCTATGCACAAAATTTGGGAATTCCTGCTGTATTGAATGTGAGGGAGTTACAGTTACTGTGGTATTGCGGGGCTTTGGAAGCTCTTCAAAATGCTATGTACCTTCAAACTACTGCTAGTCCCTTTCACTAAAAGATGTATAAATACAAGATCAAGACATGTCTGTAGGAAAAGAAAGAAGGCAGGTAGGTAATCTGATAAATGTGTGGCATGTGTCCCGATTGCATCTGCCTCTGAAGTTACAAAATGGCCAGTGGCTAAAAGTTTTGTGAAAAACGCATAATTGCCTCAGGGGTATCAGCTCATTTGCTTTTATTTCCTTAATTGCAGTAGCTTGCAACTGCCATGTCTTTATGGTTCAGTTTGTCACTCCCTCTTTAATACTGTGAATTGTCAGCTACACAGAAGTTGTGGAAACTTCATCTCCAAGCGATCTTTATTTGGGAGAAGGAAAATAGTTTAGTGGGCAATTAAAAATTAATTTTTTGAAACAAACAAAAAAAAGATAGTTGTTTTAAAGAAGGTCTGAATATGAGGGTTGGCTGGAACTGGTAGCCTGGATACTATTTTAAGAAAATTCTATTGAATTTCTTTTTTTTTCTGTCTGGAGCAAACTTGGAAAGGATTAGAAATATCAGAGGAACTGGACACCTGCCAGGCTGGAATTTATTCAGAACAACACTTTATTGTGTTCACATAGCTTTCCTTTGGTCTTTTAAATTATATTTAGAGACAGATTGTTTTAAAATGCTTTCTCTAGAAACTAATGGTAGGAAGCTTATTTCATTTTGCCAAAATTTGTGTGTGAGGGAAGAAGGGGGGAACCTTGTAAAGTACAGACACCAATGTATTGTACACAAGGACCACCCTTCAATGAATGAAAAAGCAAAAGTTGAAAGCCTTTCAGGCCTTTCTTGGACAGGGTATGGAGCTGTCAGCATTGTCAGTACAATTTATTCACACTGTTCAAGTGCTTATGAAAGCTACCGAGCAGCCTGATCTATAAGTGATTGAACAGACAATAGTCTAAAGCTTTGAGTACAAATAAAAAGCCACTATTTCAGGCTCCATGCATCACAACTAGTGCTTTCTAGGAACACTGCCAGTCTAAATAAAACACAATCTCGCTGTAATTTTATACAACACTTGAAAGGAAGACTAAGTCTAAACCATGCCCTTCATAAATGCTTCTCTACCGCATTTTTCCATAACCAAGTGATAATTTGACTTGACGATATGCATGCCAGATTTAATTGCACTTTCGTATTCTGCTTTCCATTAACTATTATACTTTCCTTTGTTAGCTGATTATGCTACAAAATTTCACTTTCTAATGACAGGATTTCCTGATGCCTCATTTACTCAATTGATTTGAAAAAATAACATCTCCTAGCTTAGGTGTTTGATCCATTATTCATGTGGGGAGGATATGTGCTATCCAAGACACATTTCATTCATTGAGCCTGACCATTACTTCACAGTATAAGGTGAAAGTGCTGTTGCTCTTCAAGGCTGAAACTAAGACACTAGTACCAATCCTTACATCTCTGTTGGGTGCTTATAGCACTCTCACTTGAGGTGAAGCTGGAAGGAGCCATGGAGGGCAGATTTTTAGCCCTTATTCTTCTATACTGGGAAAACAACTCCTTCCCATACACCCAACTTTTTCTGTAACACCTCCTCTGGCTGGGAGAGCACTACCAGAAAGTTTTTAGCAAACCATTCAGAGGATAGGAACTTGGTCGATGACATACAACAGTTTGACAGTTAAAGAAATTAATTTGTTTTGCAAACTGACCATTGGAATATAGCCATAGTGTATGTTATTTTTATTTCAGATGGTAATACAAAGGCTTCACTTGTATCCTTAGACACATTTCTAATAAATATAATGGAAGATTTCCTGAGTAGAGGCTGTATGAAGTCCTCAAGATTTTGTTCACTTGCCTTTTATGACCAAGATTTAGAATATTGTCAGGGTCATGTAAATCTGCATTTTCACTGTTAAAGAATAGTGTATCTGAATAATACACTCTTTAGAAAAATATTTTAATTCCAGTATCTTTGGCATTTTAAATTGCCAAGGTCTAACCTGTCATATATATTGTTATCTCAAATGCAGGTTTTCAGAATAAATAGTTTAATTTGTGAAATAATTTATGTTTATATGTTGACAAAACCCACACATTTCTTAACTGTTGCTTTTAAAAATAGTTTTAAAACAGGACCTGTTCTTTCCAATTGCAATCCCCAGGGCTAAAAAATGATGGTACTGGCTTAAAAATTATGAGCTAAAAACATAAACAAATTGCAGGATCATTTTATTAACTTTTGTATTTTGAGCATTTAAGATTAATACTTTCAAACATTTTTTCTGAAACTGCAAGTGTGGATGATTCATTTTATTTTAACAGAACAAAGACGAGAAGAGATAACCATAATAACATGACTCCAGGAGGAGAAAACAACACTTCTTATGAAGCTAAGATATAATAATGAAAATTTGCACTGTTGGGTTCCCCAAAAAGGCTGCTTTTTATTATGATGCTGGAGTAAAATTATTTAACTGTAGCGGGAATGTAGTTTTCTTTGTAAACCAGATTAAGCTGAAATTGGCTTCCATTAAAGCAAACAATGAACATCAAGACTTACTGACATGAGAGTTAATATTTTGCTGAGGTAGAGCCAAAGTCTACATTTATTTTGAAGGGCACTAAATCTTCAGTTTGCCACAACATTAAGTCAGTAAATGTCATGTATTAATTTTCTTTATCCATCTTATTACCACAAATACTAACTAAAAAGAAAATACACTGCATAATGGAATCAGGTATTTAAGTACTTCACAAACATTCAGGAACGATGAATTAAATAGATGGGTTTTGAAACAACTAAACAAAAATCTGTTTCTGCTATACAAACTTGCACGTAACGGAGCCAGATTTTCTCCACTGATGCTTCCTGAGCTTGATAGCCATTATCTATCAGTGAAAATGCATTTCTTTATGTTAACTGTTGTGCAGCGTTGGTGACAGGATATTTCTCAGGTCGCCAGGAGCTGAGCTTGCATGCTGCGCTGATCAATAAGACCTCGCGTGTGCCATGTGGAAGGCAACGCAGCCTTACGGAAGGCTGTGGTGACAATTACCGATGCAGCTGCTACAGGTCAGGTCTTAAAGCCAGGTTGTATTCTTCATTCTTTGAACTTTCTGATTACATAGTAGGGGAAGGTTGTTTTTTCAAGTTTATCCCTGACCTGAATCAGAGAGACCCAACATCTTAACTTTGATGTTCGAGGTGTACAACTGCCAGTCTTCAGCCCTCTGGCCTTTATAGAAACCTTCTTCACACTTCTCTAACCTAACACACCTTCAAGGAATGGGCTTCTGTGGTGCTTTTGTTTCAGTGCCTGAATCCATTTGGATCCCCTTTCCCTGCATTGCCCATATTGCAGCTTTTTTTTTGATTTGTCTTTTTCTGCAGCTGAATTCTCCAAATATATTTGCGGTAATTTTTCTCCACTTTCTTTTCCCAAAACAGTTAGATAATTTTATTCCAATTTTTATTACAAAATTACATATATTTAGTTAATAAAAAAGTGTAAACCATCCCCTTTTTGACATTTCTTTTCCCAGAGTAGATTGACTGAAAATGGCAATCAGTCATCCTTAATTCCACAGACTGCGACAGCAAAAATGCTTACTAGCTTCTGTTGCCTGTGCTTTTGCATGTAAAAAAAGGGCAAGCGGAAATGGTGAGATTCATCAGTGCCTGCAATATGCACCCAAAGTCCCATTTTAGTCAGGGGAGATCCAGGCAGTGTATCAAGTAGAATACAGGCTGTAATTCTTAGGTTAAAGTGGATATTTACAATTGCTCTAAAATGTGCCCATTATTCTCACTGCTCATAAAGGGAGTCTGGAATAGCTGGATCATTTCAGAAGCCACTGTGTCTGCAGTTAGATATATGAAGTCAGCAGAGATGAATCCTATTCTAGGTCTTCCCATTCTCAGTCTCTTTTGTTATGGGTTGAGCCTGGAGGTCTCCTGCTGCTGTGCAGATGAACTGAGTTGCCCATTAGCTAACTGAGCTGTATCAACCTGGCATGGCTGGGCTAGGACAGCAGCTGGTCTTCTGTATTGTCTAGTATTCTCCCGTTAAAATAAGATTTTTCACGCATTCATTTTTGTTTAAAAATTACTGAAAAAATTCATTAGAAAAGAAAATCTATTGAATACCTTCTGAATACAGCCTAAAATGGGCAAACAAATGATTTCTGTTAAAAATTAGCAAACATTGACAAGCTAATATCAAAGTTTCTCTCTCTCTCCTTTTTAAAAAGAAACTAATACTTTACTGTTGACTTTATACTAACTTTTTCATTTCTACAGCATGAAAATAATGGAATAAGAGGAGCTTATAACAAGGATGAAAATTAAAAGAAAGTTCTTTTAAATACTATGACAAAAAGGAAAATAATGGGAAATATGACATGGCACAACCTTAGCTTTTTAAGTGCCATTACAATTTTCATTACAATGAGATTTTTAAAAATCAAAGGACCTTATAGTGATTTCATCTAATTTATTTGCACACAATTGTAGATGTCAATAATTTCACTCATTTCCTTAGATGTAATTTGCACTACTTATACACTACATAGTTAGGACCAAAATCTGCTTCTTCACTCTCTTACTTTTTTCTCTTCGCCCTAATGATGTCAAAAAATATAGGCCATCCATAATATAACTCAATTAATTACAGAAACAATGAAGAGTGTGAAGAATGAATCTGATAGCAAGTCTTAGGCAATGAACTCTGAAAACAACTGTGTAGCAATATGCAAAGACATGAAAACAAGTCTGATTGATTGATAGACTTCACTGAGGGGAAGATCCGGAGATGGTGGAAATTTTGCCATTGATGTTGGTAACAAGTCCATCTTTGTTATGGGAATATGAAGGTTTATACAAATGGTAATGGAGGATTATCATAGTATAAGTTTCAGCACTGTTGCAAAAATTGTACATACTGTAAAGGATTATATTCTGAACTGAAAACGACCTGTGAGCACCTTGCTAAGCAGAATAATGAATGGGAGGGGGAGCCGGCTTGCAGGCTTGACTCAAATTACTGATGCTTGATTAAGACGACTGATGACATCCTTTTCCTCTCTGAGGCTTGTTACATCTATCTGAGCATCTGTCTAAAGCAGTTCTGAGATGAACACTTTCCTATTCCTGGAAGAAGATGTATGTTTTGCCCCCTAACCATGTGCTTTGTGGTTGATACCTGTGTAATCCTTCATGTGTGTGTTTTCTTCTTTGTCAAGTAAGTTTCTCCACTACAGCATAAGAGATTTTGAAACCTGGGGAGTGTGGGAGAATACTGTGTATTTCCCATCCTAGAAAATTTGTTTTGGAGAGGTCTAGAAAAAGAAGAAGGAGGTCTGAAGTGAGAAGAAACATGAGGATAATAAAGAGGCTTAGAGTAACAAAGCATTGCTGAGATGGGTGGCACTGAAGGGGTTGGAATTAAGAACTGTGGTGAAAGGAGGAGGGATGGCATGGGACATGAAAAATGATTTGGAGATCTTTTCTTGCTGACAGTATGAGAAATGGCTTTGAAGAGAGGAACATTTTAAAATCTTCTTCATCAAGAAGAAAGACTTTAAGATTTTGAAGAAGACACTATGGACTGTTTCTATTTGTTTGCTTGGAAGTACATGGATGATTCAAGTAACCTTGGTTGAAAGATTAGACCAAGCAAACCATGACAGTGCTGAGGCATAACCATAGGAATTTGTGTAATGTCCATTTCAGACACTACTCAGGGACTGGCTTAGGATAAACTGTGCTATAGGCTGTACACTTGGGAGGAAGGTTTATTGTTAAAAAGTAATTAAAAACATGCTATCCTCTCTAAATTCAGAGGAGATATATAAGCAAACTGATTGAGAATATGACTGGAGGTGACTGTCTCTCAAACACTCCTCTTAGGAGCATATGGTTCTTAGTGCCCTCAGACTAGGACATCAAATAATGAAAAATTGCAAGACAAGAGGAAACAAAAAGTTGCAGACAACCACACAAGCTAATTTGGAATAAAAAGAAATGTACTAAAATTGGTGTGGGTTAATATGATCAGTCTACTAAGTGATGTGAGGGCTATGGAGGAGCTAAACAGAGAATGGTTATTCACTGTTTCTTGTAACATGAAAATATGGAGACTATTCAATGCAATTATAAGCCAGCAAGCCTAAAATAAAACAAAAGAAATATTTTTTTCCCTATAATATGTAATTAAACTGTGGAACTCATTGCTACAGCATGTTGTGATAGTCAGAATATAAACTGATTGAAAAGGGGGTTAGGCAAATTCATGGAAAAAATCTTGGCCACAAAGGTCTAGATGAATCATCCAGCTCAGGAACTCATAAACTTCTGATTTCCAGAAACTGAGAAAGTAAATGAGCAGAAGGAGCACTCACTATCTATCAAGTTTCTGATTATTTCTTCCTTTGCATCTGCCACTGGCTACTGTCAAAAGCAGGGTATTGGAGTAAACAGACAATTTGATCTTAACTACCATAAAACTCATTACCCATTGAAAAAAAAATGGTAGAATACTTTTCTCAAAACAAAAAAATTTTAAATATAGAAACAGAAAACTCTTAGAGCTGAAAAAAATGTTCTTTTACTCAACAACTGTTTTTCATGAGGAAAATGTTCCAGTAAATATTACTGACCTGCCAGTATATAGTTTTTCCTCCTCAGCTGTGTTTAGAAACAGTAAAGCTGAAATAAGTCATCAGTTAAAATATTTTCGATGGATTTATTCTCTGTTGAGAAATGGATTTCTTGTGTCTGTTACAAAAATATTGGTCAAGTAAGATGGGTAGCAAAAAGTGACCATCTGTCACATGTTATTTTAGTGTTAACCTCGGCCTCATAAAATGGGGCCTTCCCAACTCTCCTGTGGCAGTGTAAAGCTATTTCAATTCTGTTCACACCCTCTGGGCATCAGCGTGATTTGGAAACCTAATAAAGTAAGTCATCAAAGAACAACCCATGTGTCCAGAATTTGTATTACTACGCTACGGGGATCCCAAGCGGTACTATCCTTTAAGCCATATGTCTTCTGAAGCTCCATTTAAAGACATAGAAATCAATGCGATTTTGGTGGAAAGTACTGAATAAGACTAAGTAAGAAATGGCACATGGGATTCTGACTGCGCAATAAAGTGCTTCTCCCACAGGAGCAGAAACGTATCAGGAAGCACCGAGGGCTGGTTGCTCCATCATCTTGAATCAGAGGAATTGGCCTCTGTCTGTTGTTTCTATATTCAAGAATGCAAAAATGAAACAAAGCTTTTCCTTCCATGCCCCTCATTTAAACTTATTTCTAGGAAGGAGGAAAAAAACCCTTGACTTCTGCCCTGCTATGTGACAGTTAAAAGAGGCTTTGCCCGTTATCTGCATGGGATACTTTTGGAAAGCCTGTTAATAAGAAATTTGAGTTGTCAAGAAGAGACTTGAGATAATCATATGCTGTGGGCAGTAGCCATTTAACATCAACACATAGGCTTAGACTTCCTTGATAGCCATGGGGGCCTAGTCATTTTAGCCAACTACAACCATTATTTTCATCCTGAATTAGCAGTTTAATAAAGATTAGACGAACTACATCCTGAAGATGTTCATTTTCCTCCATCAACTGTAATGGGAACATATGATGACTAGCTCCGATGTAGCTATTTATGTTCTGGATGTGTAAGAATAAATGAGATGAATCTTACGTGTACTGTTACCCAACTTCCCATGCCCACCTCCTGGAGCAAGTGAAAACCTTCTTGTGCAGTTGCTTAAGGAGTCAACATTAATTTACGTTAAGAGTCTCTTGCTGAGCATGAAGCCAGTCAACAATGGGTATAAAGACATATGTGGAAACAAAAGTGAGATGATTTTCAGGTGGCCAGCACTCTCCCTTTCTCTGACCGTTGTTCACATCTGCTTTCTTTCATCTGTTGGCACTTTATGCAGTAAAGTGTTAAAAATCTTAACATTTGGAAGACCCTTTCTCTTCCTGTGTGCTTCCTCTACCCCAATTGCTGTAAATAGGAAGATTGTTCATATCTTTTAAGGTAATACCATCTTTTCAGTATCTGACAAGAATCACCATGCAACAAGAGGTCCAGATTCATGGGAAGTTCAGCTCTGACAGTGATGACAAACATATTGGTACTTAGACACAGTCCAAGTCTCGAATGAACCGTCAAATTAATTGACAGAGAATTGAGGACAAGCATAGATCAAATTAATAGATAAATAAGCTACAACATGCCCTTTAATTCAGCCCAATTCTGAAATAGTCTTCAGAATATTGTTCACTTTCATTACAAATTCAGCTGTAAATCTTTAATGAAAACATATGCATCCTTCAGATTGACATTATTATACCTGAGCTCTCTGAATACATTCATTTATATAAAAGTTCTAACTCCCAAGGAGAGTGTTTGAGCTCCTTCATTCCCTTTGTATGGTACACAAACATTTCTGAAGCAATATATTCTCAATTTTCTTCATAAATATTAAAGGCAAATGTAGAACATAGCTAGATCTCAGTGAAAATGCAGGCTCAGCATTTCTTAGCTTTTGTTTGAACCTCATGGACTGGCAGGTTTAACAGTGTGATTAGAGTAGGAGACTGAATGTCCAGATTTATAGGTTCTTTTCAGTAACGTTTTCTAAAATCCTTATGTCTCCTATGTATAAATAAAATTATGCAGCCTCTCGGGACAGGCAGAAGCAAGCTCTCCCAGTTTGCCTCAGCTTTCAACTACAAGAAAACCATGTGAGGGAACCTTAAAATAGTGCTGAGTTTAAGCAAATATACTCTGACTCTCGCTGGGGTTCATTGTTTTTGACCCTGCTCTGATCTTCTTATGTTCGTTGAACTTAGAGATTTTTAACATGTGGTTCTAGGATGAGGACAGGACCTTCTCCTTTGGAGACCTTCAGAGGTTCCAGGATTTCTGTATTCTCTACAGAGGGAACTGAAGCAAGCATTTCAGAATATCTGGTTCATTAGATAGATACCTAAAACATAAGGGCAAATTAAGTGTCTATGTTAAATAAGTTGGAGCCTATCCCAGAAGTCTGTCTCACTTAGAGACTTTGACAATACTGCTAAAGGAATCTTGCTGTTACTGAAATTGTGAAGTCACTCCTGAAAATGAAACTTATTTTCCTAACCATGGGTGATTTTAAAATGTTTTTCTAAAATGTTATCCTAAAATGTTTTCTAATACGCAAAAGAGTTACATTGAAATACAAAAACATCCAGAAGAATTTCTGAGAATTGAAACTGTTGTTTGCAAAATTACATGAAAAAACACTTCAGTATGAATTAGGGAACGTTTTTGTGAAAAATGTTTATATCAGTTTTCCAAAATGTATAAAGTTGTTCATTCTGACCTGCTGCTATGATGTTACTGGTATTCAAAATAGAAACAGTAACACTGAGGAAGATAACACAATGGAACCTGTATTCTGAGATGGGGAAAAGTTATGGTATTAGTTTGGTTACTTTTACATTGGAACCAAGACAGCTTTTTGTCATTAAAACAAAGGAAACCAGAAAAACCTGTATGCCTGTGGTGTTTCTGTTTTTCAGTTTTATACCAGAAAACTCCCAGTGATACAGGACAAACAATGAAGCTCTGACTGAACCTTCTCTCCTAACCACTACGTTTCCTGAGACCATAAACACTAAACATTTCATAATCAAAGCAGCTGACATACATACAATTTATCCAGGGTATTTTATACCTCTGTCTGTGGAGACAGATTACCAGGAGCTGATTGAAAGCCTACTGAAGTCAATACGGGTCTTTTAAATGACATCAATAGGCTTGGAATAGGTTCTTACTTCAAACAATTTGTGGCTCATAGGAAAGTGCTTACACTTTATCATCACAAACATGTCACAAGTTTGAAAATTACGTTTGCCCAGAAGTAGATCTTCTGTGTCACAAGATAGAAATTGTGTTTATATTTTGGGGGAAATGCACAGACTGGAAGAGAAAGAAAGATGTTTTTCCAGGAGATGGGCTTTTTGCTTAAGGAAGGTTTTTTGGACTATCCAAATCAGTCTAGTGGTGGTGGACTGGCACACGGGGAGCCAGAAATGGAACCAAATATAGTATGCTGTTTTTAAATTACATATATGCAATTTATAGCATTGTTTATTCTAACAGCATCAGCTTTGAGTGGCTGTGACTTCTGCCAGTCAGAAATGATCAAAAGTTTGCTGATAATAGCAATCCATTTTGGTATGGATAATAGTAGCCACCTATGCTGATAGGGATAATACAGTTGAAACTAGATTAATTTAAATAAAAATGTTTCTTCTATAAATGAATCCTGCAGAATATGTCAGAGTGTAAGAGTTCAAGAGAAGATTTTATGGCCCTGACAAGTGATACTGCCACTGGCTTTGGAAAGCTGATCCATAGGCTTTCTACTAGATTTCTTCTGTGGGAGAGAATGCCTTTTATAATTGTTGAAGCAAGACGGTCAACCAACTGTGAACCGCTGGATGCTCCAAAGACTCATATGTTATACAAAAGATGTGCAAATTATAACATAGTCTTAAAATGGTCTCTGGGGCTTAATCATAATAGCAGCACAGGAAGCAACAGCCTCTTTGTTTTCAAATCTCCTTAAATCTTTTTCTGTAGTCTGCAGTATATAACCAACACAAAGTAATTTGTACGGTGACAGTGACAATCAAAGTGAGGAGGGAACTCTTATTTATTGCAGGGGGAATTCCTGCTACCAACTTTAGAAGCTGCAAGCAGTGCTGGATAGATGCCCTTTAACATGACTAAGTTCCTTTTAATTTCAGCTTGATAGTCACTGTTTCTTAGACAAAAAATTTACAGAAATGAAGTGGTGGAGAGTGGTAGCTTGTACCTGAGATAAGTGGCATGTTTTAGCTTTTGTTCAGAGGAAGTTGAGAAGTCTGCCTAAATTCAGGTATTCAAGAAGGTAGTTAAAAATGGTAAATTTTGCAGCTATTTTTTTGGTAGCCTTTCTCCATTTAATTAAGCTCTGTTTCTTTAAAAAGTTATTTTAAAAATTTCATTGTAATCTAAAGCAGACAATTAGTTATATCTCTGGAGCTTTTGGAATTGCGGGTGGGAGAACAAAAGCTTAATGTTGTTTCGGGGGAAGCAAGCCAATTGTAAATTTAGCCCTACAGCTGATTCCTCAAGGGCATTGGCACGTGCCACTGTGTATAGCAAAAGGAACATGACCCACCTAATGCATGCATGATCTCCATAATGGAAAAGAAAAAAGGCTAAGGTCTAGTGGGGTCTAACAGAGGGCAGGAACCAGAATTTTGAGCAGATGGTATTCAGGGGCCCACGGGCTGCTTGAAAGCCAGGGAGTGGAGAGAATAGGCAGATAGCAATTAGCAGAAGGTGGTAAAAAAAAAGGGCATCCAGGATTCCCCAAGCATCTGTTTAAAAGAATAAAGAGCCTGGTCTGACCCTGAGCCTTAATGATCTTAAAGGATACAGTTTAATTGCTTGGAAAAAAAATACACACACACCACGCTGAGCTACAGTGAGTCTTGTTTTGGGAGCATTGCAGGAGTTTGTGTAATTATTAATTTGGTGTATTTGTTTTAGAAAGATTATATACAGCATTAAGCCAATAAATGAAGTCGTTATAATCAAAATGCCAACTGTCTTTTCTTGGAATCAGCAAGCTCTTAACAAAAATTTGAATTTCAGATAACTTACAAATTGATGTTACTTGCTCTGCATTTTAAAATGGCTATTTTGCCTGTTTGTCATGTATTATACGTCTACATCTGTCTTTTTTCCTATTTATTTACATAGAAAGAACCTAAATCCTTAGTTTGTTTATCTGATTTGAAGTATTTTGAGCTCCACAAATCTCTGCTAATTACAGCATCAGAGACCTGACTGCAATTGTCATCATTTACTAGTGACCCAGTTACTTAAAAATTACTGCTGAACTTAACCAAGGAAAGTGCTGATTTACAGTAAGGTTTCTCTTATTCTTTTCCTTCATTTCATTCTAGTGATAATTCCATACCAAAGTCCATGAAGAATGTGTCAGAAAGTGTTCTTTACATGCTACTTAAGTCTTTATTTTAGACACTCTTTTCAGAATGTAATTTATAATAAGTTAAAACAATCTTTTCTGCTTTCCCTGCTGTTTCCAGAATGAACAGCTTAATTCAATGTTATTAAAATGAAAAACCAGCACAAACTTCCCCTTTGCAAACCAGTGGTACGCAGCAACGCATTGCAGTAGAAAGATAGAGCTAATGATTTTCTGGAAAAGTGTACTTATGTATCCGTGTGAGTGCATGTGTGAGAACTGATTGTATGGAATATTGTAATTTGCATTCTGAAAGAGAGGGTAAAAAGCACTTTGAGAAAAATCACAGGTGATGCCAAATTCAAAGGTGCTGTGAACATTAGAAAACACAGAAATAAGTCTAACGGGACCTGAAAGAGATGAGAATCATGAGAAGAAAATAACAGTGTGTGCCCTAAGGAGATAGAAGTATAGTATGATTAGTAGGTGTAGTGTAGGTAATTAAAAGCGCGTGGTTGAGGCAGCTACCACATAACGCACTGCAGAGGGGTGCTGTCCCTCCATTCAGTATGAGTGAAGTTACGTTAGTACTGCACAACGGTTAAAAATAAGTACGTTTTAAAATAAGCATCTCAGAAATCTAGTAAATCTTCAGTGGCATACATGGAAATTACTTAAGGATTATCAAGACAGCATTTTAAAGATTATTCATTAAAGCTCTGTGCTGAAAGTACCTTTTGTCCTTGTTTCAGAGCCGAATGTGTATTAAAGGTTCCATACAAAAGTTACTTCAAGACCATGGCATATCAGATTGGTTTATTTGATCTAAGCCTAGATTTAAACTAAACTTTCATCATAAGCACGTCGTGAACCCAACAACATTATAAGTTTGCTGTTGATGACTCAAACACTTCTTATTTGTTAATTGTTAAATTCAGGAAAAAAAATGCAGTGAAATCCTACTAGGTTTTACACAATTCTTTATTGGGAGCAAAAACATATTGAGGATATGCCTCTGAATATGAGAGGCTTGCTTGAAAAATCTTGACCTATGCACTGTTTCTTTTGGATTATATTTCTGCAGTGAATGGAATAATGGAAACAGATTCATGGTTACAAATTGACCTCAGCAAAAGTTAGAGAAGACCCGAAGCTCTGCAGGGAGAGACAGATAGAAATGGAAATAGGATTGTGGTAATATTATTTTGCTCTGTGGTTCATCGCTTTTGTAATAAATCTTCACCACAATCAAAGGAAAATAAATAGGAAATTTAGCAATATGAAATGCTAATGAACTGAGACCTCAATTTTGCATTATCCTCTATATCGATATGTTCCACAGAACGTCCTTTCCATCCTCCATCTCCTTCCAACTTGGGAAGGAATCCTGCTTGGGAAACCACAACGCTAGACAAGAGGTGCTATGAAATGGTGTGAGCCACACATTGGTAATTAGTTAGTCTGTCAGACTTTGTAAAAGAGCCCTCATCAATATAATTTACACTTTCTTTCACTGTGCCCTTTGTCTGGGTTAACCACGGACTGAAGTGATAAATATAACAGCATGGTTTTGCACAGCAGTCAGTATAGGGGTTGCATCTGCACAAAATGCAGAATTGTTTAAAAATTACACAGTTTTTGTTTCTTTTCACTTGTGGTTTCTTCTTTTGGGAAATTTTAGTCATCTCAAAGGAGTAGAAAAATATTTTTTTCTTAAGAAATGAAAACTGCAGTACTCATGTAATTACTTGGCTGGGAATCCAAGGCATAAAGAGAAATATTAGGAATGGTGAAACTTATTAAATTGGGGAATCTGACCACAATGTATACATTGTACAAGGGCTAGAGGAGAGCACACACCAGCTCCTCTGTGTAAATCCTCTCTGACTTTTCTTCATATTTTATGAAGGCTTATTTCCTTCATATTTTAATTTTTCCTACTGTTTCAAAGAATTATTACATCTTTGGCCTGCACTTCTTAAATATTCAGGGCTCATAGCATAAACATAAAAAACCCATAAAAAATAAAAAATAATCTGCAACGCTAATGATATTGCATTTATTTCTTCCTATTGCAGTTCACTGGTCTAAACACTTTTCATCACTTCAGAGAATTTGCATAAAGCTTCTGATTTCTCCTGGAAAGTGGCTTTTTGTGATGTGCTTGCGCTTTTGTGCATGTGTGCCACAAATGTGTATTTATCACATCCGCGGGATACAGCCAAAGGAACGGTAGGTACAACCTTTATAAACTTTACAGTGCTTACACAGTGATCAAAATTTGTGGTGAAAAGTACTTGGAATATATTTTGGTACTTGTAAGAATACTTCAAATGATGAACTGCGAGGCTTTGATTTAAAAAACAACACGGAAAAGCCCCTGATTTTAATTTTCCATACGTCCCGCTATATCATGTTGGCAGTGAACGGTTACTTTCAAGCCTTTTTCTACTTCCAAGGCTCTGGTGAAGGGCATCGATGTAAGTCTGCTTCAGAGTGCCCTGGCACTCTTACCTGTGTAGAAATACGTGCGCAAATGTGGACATCGCACAGTCTCAACAACATACGTCCTGTCCTGGGTATTATTCTACTTACGGTTGAAAACGATTCGGTCATCAGGCTTCTGCGTGCGATCATCAGCTCAGCGTCGGTCCGAAGACGCTACCTGAGGCAGGGACGGAGGGGCTGGGGAGGGATGGGGAGAAGGGGGCTTGCAGCCTCCCCGCCTGGACCCGGGCCGCAGAGCCGTGTTAGCAGCAGGGGGGACGTGCCTGCTGGTGGGTGTCTGAGGACTTCAGGGGTGCGAGGGGCCGGGCGGAGACAGGGGCTGAAGTTCGCTCCTGCACCCCACGGGAAGGGGCACAGCCGAGGGAGGTACCCGAAGAGCAGCGGGATGGTTTCAGGGAGAGCCCAGGCTATCAGCCACCGGTGCGGGGATGAGTGGAAAAGATGCTTTGTAGGTGCTGAGAGGACCACCTGAGGAAAGCACTAAAGGCTGGCGGGTGGGCTGGCAGGTGGTCAGGGGAGAGCTGGGGATCAGTGAGGGCCTCACATACCCCCAGACTCTGCCCTGAGCCTGTGCTGCTGCTGCTTGCCTGCCTGCCTGCCTGCCTGCCTGCCTGCCTGCAGCTTGCCCCCAGCTTCTGCCTGGTGGGCAGCTGGCGAGATCCCTCTCCAAGGTAAGTAAATTTTCAATTTACATAATCCTCTTGGCCGCCTTGGTGAATTAGACACACCTAATACAAGTAGTTGAAGGCTGTCTTGGACTTAGTGGATCAATTTAGTGTCATTAGCTAATGACCAGCTAATGACTCCCCTGACTTCACCCTTTCGCCTGCTCTGCTGCATGTGACAGGGAGCCCCGTGGTCAGAGCACCCCGGCATGGTGGGCGGCAGCGAACTGACGCATCAAAGGCACCAAAGTTAAGCACAGGGTGACGGTGCTCAGGCACCCCTGGTTTTAAAAACTGGGTCACATAATTTACCTTCCCTAAATTCATCCAAAATCAGTGGGTTAAAGTCAAATGTGACAGGTAAGAGTGTAACTCATGATGAAAGGAGCATCATCTGAGGGTCCAACTACTGTAGCTCACGTATAGAAGGGGCTTTTGAACGTTTATGCTGCATCATCTTAGTGCGGATGGGACCCAGCCTGAGCTACGGGAACAGACAAGGAAGATGCTAACAGTAAATATCATTAAAGCACAGATGCTGTTTGACTGTAGCTCTACAACTGGAACTGGCATAATACAGATCTGCTGTTGTTTTATACATATATATATTATACACAACAACAGCAGAACCTTATATTTGGCTAGATAGCAGAAATATAGATATGTATTTTCGTGTTACAAATCTGAATAGTTCTCAAAAAATGCTGCATGTATTAGGCCAGGAGAGACAATCCCCAATCTGGGCATCAGTTATCCTTTCCCGGTGAGAGACCAGGATGCTCCAGGATTCCAAAATCCTGCTTAGGAGGTGAGTCACTACCTTTGCATTTCAAATTAATTTAAATGCAGTTCCTCCTTACTTGTTGTACTCAGTGCTTGGGCTTCTGTGTTTTTCCCACACCTGCTGATGACAGCACTAATCCATCTAAGAGGAAGAAAAAAACACAGAAAAATGCCTGTACTCAGATTTGTTTGGAATGTCATTAGTCATCAGAGGAAAATGCAAAATCTCCCAGATTGAAGGTACAGTTTTGATTAGTCCTCAAATAATCAGAGAAAAACCTCGAAAACTTTAAGTCCTATAAACAGTATTAGGATGCAGACACTGGGGATTAACTTCAGGGATTTCAGTAAACTGGGATCTTAAAGAGTCCACTTATATTTCCTACATGCTTATTTTACTCCACCTTGCCTTTTTTTTAATGTGTTGAGAGCCATGTAATGTTGATTTGCAGTATGTTCCAAGTAACCTACAGTAGCACATGCCACTACTTTGTGTAGCTGTGTTCAGGAAACGTACCTATACATATGACCTTGCGGATGTACTTGGCTGAGTCCTGTCATGTTGGGTTTATGTGGAAAAAAGGAGAAAGTAAGTAAACCCAGCCCACCTGCCCTTGGTCCCACAGTTAAGTCTAGACTGAGCATTAGCGACCACAAGCTTAGGTCAATTATGAGCACATGTTTTCACAGCTATGTATTTCTGTTGAATTAGCCAGGGTGTGTGAGGTGGTACTTATGCTAGTTGATAATTTGGCTGCCCAGCACAGCAGATTGAGTTACCTCCTAACTTCTGCTCACTTGGTTGCTGCATTGCTCATGTAATTGAGAGGCTGTATGCATACGTGGGGACTAAAGAATGCAGCAGACATTTTGAGCTCACCGGCAGCCAGCAGTGAGGAGGTCCCTTGTGAGCAACGTGCTTGGGCCCCACAGACCTGTGCCTTCACACAGATCTACGGCAGACTCTTCATGCCCATAGTCAGCCCCATCTTTGAAAGAGCTCTTTGGAGGATCAGCTTGAGGAAGACGCTCTTTCATCTGCAGTGCAGGGCACACCCACATCTGCAGCTTTCCACATCCTCAATTCCAGCTCCAGGCCTCAGTACGCTGCCGCAGGAGTCTGTTCTTGGCAAGGCCTGTGAAGATTGCTCTTTCCCAGCAGAATCACATATGTGATGAAATCGTATGTGAACAGGCTTTGCTGGGAGAAGTGTTACCTCCTTTTCAGGGAAGGCATGCAGTGGTGAAGGATACAAGCTGGGAAGACAGAGCAAGAGAAGAGACAGATGTACTGCTAGACATTTGTTCCTCTGCTTGTGAAACAGCACAATCAAGGCTGAAAAAGCACGTGGCTCTAAGTCTGCAACACCTGCAGCCATGAGACAACCAATGCCTGTGCAGAGTGTCATGCTGGAAATATGGAAGATCACCACTGAAGGGAGAATGTTGAGGTGAAAAGGCAATGCTCATGGAGGTATTTGCTCAGTGCATCTGGCAAAACAGCAGGGCATGCTAAGATGCTCAGTTTAGCATTGCAAGGAAGACAGCCGTATTAATTTGGAAGATGGCAGCTCCTGACTTGTACTACACCACTTTTGCCAGCAGAGAGGTCTGTGGTAGGAATGCTGTCATCTACGCTATGAAATAGGAGGCAATATTTACCTCTTGTAAGGTTCTCGGTTCATGCCACCTGTGGCTCACATGCGTCAAGAAGTCACATACATCAATCACGCAGGAATTTCCTTAGTTGCTAGGGTCATCACGATATTCTCTGCTCTTTTCCAATTCTTATTTTACAAGGAGTGGTTCACTGTTTTACTGATGGCCATTGTGATTATAAAAAATGGTTTACTGTTATTGTTCACTGCTTGATGACCCTGTCTCTACTGATCTTGCGTTTTAGGTCAGTACACTGCTGCTGCTGAAAGCTCCTGAAGATGGGAGGTCTACCTCTAACCCCTGATGACACTTTCTACTTCTTGATGCACGTGAAAATGAAATTATTTATCAGGAATCTGGACTGTTGCCAGAATCTCTTCAAGGGTTATTTTTACGGTATTTGTACAATGCTGCTGAAGGGAAGCAGAGGGAACACATAGTCAAATTAAGCCTGATCATGGCTCCCACACCAGGATCCTACTTGCTTGCCTAAGCAATATTTGTGTGAACAAAAAGGTGAATGGAAGATGGAAGCAGAAAGCTACCATTGCCTGCTAAGGATTATTCATCTGCGTCTGAGGCAATACCAAATTGTAAGGAATATTCTGGCAGACCATTTCAGTGCTAAGTGCTTGCCATTTTACTGATAAATATAGCCCTGAGCTCCTACAACCTTCCTCAGGGCTCATCTCTTACCATTCAGGTCCACACGTTAATTCCCTCAACCCTTTGCTAGTCTTACCAACAACTCTACTTACCCATTAGGTCCCTGGCTTCTCCCCTCTAGAAATGGAAATAATAGAAACTCTTGACAAATGAAGGAGTAGTGTATGTGATTCTGTGCTGGTTTTGGATGGGACAGAGTTAATTGTCTTCACAGTAGCTAGTATGGGGTTGTGTTTTGGATTTGTGCTGAAAACAGTGTTGATAGTACAGAGAGGTTTTTGTTATTGCTGAGCAGTGCTTACACAGAGCCAAGGCCTTTTCTGTTTCTCACACCAACCCACCAGCAAATAGGCTGGGGGTGCACAAGGAGTTGGCAGGGGACACAGATGGGACAGCTGTCCCTGACTGACCAAAAGGATATTCCATACCATATGGTGTCATGCTCATCACATAGAGCTGGGGGAAGAAGAAGGAAGGGGGGGAACTTCTGAGTGATGTCAGTCTTCCCAAGCAACCATTACGTGTGATGGAGCCCTGTTTTCCTGGAGATGGCTGAACACCTGCTTGCCAAGGGGAAGTGGTGAATGAATTCCTTGTTATGCTTTGCTTGTGTGCGCGGTTTTTGCTTTAGCTATTAAACTGTCTTTATCTCAACCCATGAGTTTTCTCACTTTTACTCTTCCAATTCTCTCCCCCATACAGAATCACTAAGGTTGGAAAGGACCTTCAAGATCATCAAGTCCAACCATTAATCCAGTGCCGCCATGTCCCCTAAACCATGTCCTGAAGTGCCACGTCCACATGTTTTTTGAACACTTCCAGAGATACTGACTCCACCACGTCTCTGGGCAGCCTGTTCCAATGCTTGACCACTCTCTCAGTAAAGAAATTTTTCCTAATATCCAATCTCAACCTGCCCTGGCACAACTTGAGGCCATTTCCGATCGTCCTATCACTAGCTGGTTGGGAGAAGAGACCAACATCCTCGTCACCACAACCCCCTTTCAGGTAGTTGTAGAGAGCGATAAGGTCTCCTCTCAGCCTCCTTTTCTCCAGACTAAACAACCCCAGTTCCCTCAGATGCTCCTCATAACACTTGTTCTCTCTCACCACCTTCGTTGCCCTTCTTTGGACATGCTCAAGCACCTCAGCATCCTTCTTGCAGTGAGGGGCCCAAAACTGAACACAGGATTTGAGGTGCTGCCTCACCAGTGCCAAGTACGATCACTTCCCTACTCCTGCTGGCCACACTATTTCTGATACAGGCCAGGATGCTGTTGGCCGCCTTGGCCACCTGGGCACACTGCCGGCTCATATTCAGCCGGCTGTCAGCCAGCACCCCCAGGTCCTTTTCTCCCGGGCAGCTCTCCAGCCACTCCTCCCCAAGCCTGTAGCGTTGCATGGGGCTGTTGTGGCCAAAGTGCAGGACCCGGCACTTGGCCTTATTAAACCTCATACAGTTGACCTCTGCCCATCGATCCATCCTGTCCAGATCCCTCTGCAGAGCCCTCCTACCCTCCAGCAGATCAACACTCCCACCCAACTTGGTGTCATCTGCAAACTTACTGAGGGAGCACTCGATTCCCTCATCCAGATCATCGATAAAAATATTGAACAAGACCGGCCCCGGAACCGAGCCCTAGGGAACACCGCTTGTGACCAGCTGCCAGCCGGATTTAACACCATTCACTGCAACTCTCTGGGCTCGGCCACCCAGCCATTTCTTTACCCAGCAAAGAGTAAATCTGTCTAAGCCATGAGCCGCCAGTTTCTCCAGGAGAATGCTGTGGTAGACGCTGTCAAAGGCTTTACTAAAGTCCAGGTAGACAACATCCACAGCCTTTCCCTCATCCACTAGGCGGATCACCTGGTCATAGAAGGAGATCAGGTTGGTCAAGCAGGACCTGCCTGTCACGAACCCATGCTGGCTGGGCCTGATCCCTTGGTTGTCCCCAGCCCACCGTGGGGGAGTGAGTGAGCGGTTTTGTGGTGCTTAGTGGATGGCTTGGGTTAAATCATGACAGGTTCAGACAAAACAGTATTTTTATGTATGGAGAAGATATTATCATCCAGTCTAAGAAAGTAAATCTGTTGTTTTTCATCAATGAAGAGTAAGCGAAGAAATACATGGAAATAATGAATAATTAGTGGCATAAACAAAATTGTCCTGGTTTCTTTTCAGGGTTCCTACTATAATTAAGGAGAAGTAAATTTTTTATTCACCTCTGAAGTGGTCTAATGACTGTTTAAAAGAACAGCAGAAAGCTAAGATGCTCTACAAAGACTATGAATTATTATAAATGTGAAAAATATCCCATAGCGAGAATTAATTTATAGAATCACAGAGTCATAGAATCTTTGGGTTGGAAGGGACCTTTAAAGGTCATGTAGTTCAACCCTCCTGCAGTGAGCAGGGGCATCTTCCACTACATCAGGTTGCTCAGAGCCCCCTCTAACCTGACCTGGAATGTTTCCAAGAATGGGGGATCTACCACCCCTCTGGGCAACCTGTGCCACTGTTTCACCACCCTCATTGTGATAAATTTCTTCCTTATGTCTAGTCTAAATCCACCCTTTTTTACTTTAAAACCATTACTCCTTGTCCTATCACTACAGGCCCCATCTTTCTTTTAGGCGTCCTTTAAGTACTGGAAGGCTGCAGTAAGGTCTCACTGGAGCCTTCTCTTCTCCAGGCTGAACAATTTAAAGTACTCCAATGCATTTCAGAGAGAGAGAAATCATAAAATACATTCCTTACTCCAGAATTTTAGTGGTTTTCTAAATTGTGTGCTTAACAGTAACCACTTTATATCTACTGGCTTACGAACAGACTGGATCTTTGCAGGATTGCTGGTGAAGGCCTTAATCCTGCAAATGTTTATGCATGTGTAGAGAGTAAGGACTAAGCCCTAAAAATCACAGTATGCTGTGGGTGAGGAAAAAAATGCTGAGGAAAAGCAGAGAAGAGTGATATTTTTCAACCATAAATAATACGATAACCTTCAAGACAACTCTTTCATAGAAGTTTTGTGTTGAAAAGAAACTTCTCTTTTCATAAGTGAATGGCTTTTTAGAAATATTGAAATATGGAAGAGAAAAATCTGCAGCCATTCAACAACTCTACAACGTTATTGAAAGATATTTTAATTAAAAAACTAGTGTCCCACACCTGCCTGCCCTGCTCCTGTCCTGAAAAGCACTCTCCTTGCTTTCATGAGCACAAGCAAATCAACGCTCTGTTTACACAAGGTAGCTCTTGTTTGCATTGTGTACCCTGGAGATGCATAATGAGCTCAGAGGAACTGTTCCTAGGGGGGTTCAGATTCTGAGAAAGAGAGAAATTAAAGTACCCTGCTCCTGATCTGGAGCCCATGAAGGGGGTGGGATAAATTAAAAATAAATCAATTTTGTTGACTTGAACTTGATACATAAAAGTTGGGCCATGAAACTATAATTTCCTTCACCCAATATTTTTTATAGCTGTGGGGGAGAATTTTTATGATTAGAAGGCTAATGACATTCAGAAAAGATTCTGTTACTTCCAAAGAGGTACATTCAGAGCAATGTGTATAGGTCCAAAGAAGTATCTGTGACTCCTCAGAATTAAAGATGGAAGAATATATAATTTTTAAGTCCAGTAAATGAACCAGTAACAAGGATAAATTTCAGACCAGGGTGAAGTGAAACAGAAATTACCAAATGTTTTGTCAAAAACCTACAATAATAAATTTAGTTGATCTAACTTTAATTTTAACTGAAGTACATTTTTTTTTGTTGGTAGGAATTATTTAGTCCTTTTTAACCTTTACTTGTTTTAGATTTATGACACTTCCAGAGGGAAGAAAATATCTGAAATAAGAATTCAGAACTTAATTTTAAAAATGTTTGAATATAGAAACAAAATACATTGAAAATAAAATATAAACTTATTTTTTTAATCTTTTTAATTTTTTTTTTAGCTTTTGTATTCACTGGTGAAATAAATACTGTGAGAACGATCCATAGAAAGAGAAACAATGCATTTCTGATAACTGGATTTAATATTCTGGGATCTTTTAACTTTATTTGAAGCAGTCAATGAATCCATGCAGTTATTACTGGAATTTACCAGAGCTTTCAACCCTGAGTGAAATCCTGGCCTTTTTGGTGTCCACAGCAAAACATTGGTTGACTTCAGGTTTTAACCCTACCACAGCACCTGCACATCTGAGCTAAAAATAGTAATTTTTATGTGATAATTAGGCTGGTGAGAGGAGACAACAATTCAATTAGAGGGACTGATTGTTAGAGCCGATCAAAGGGATGGCACATTATTTTTTAATAAATTAACTTTATCTGCCATTTGTTACCTGACTGGTGTTTTCTACAGTAGATTTATTGACTTCAAGAGTCAGGCATTAAAATCTTTACACAGCCGGGATCCAGCAGGCACACAGGATGCAGATAAAGACTCAAAAAATGTCAGGGTGGGGAAAAAAACCCAGTTGTGGGGTTCCACAACCAATGTGTAACAGGGTGGGCGGGCAACTATGTCCCATCGTGGGACAGTACACCAGGCTGCTGGCTTATTTATTCCACATTCTGCAGTTCAGTTCAGCCCCATCAACCCTGTTAAGGACTGCCTGGGAACTGCAAGCAAAGCAGGAGCCACTCGCCGACCAACCCTGATTAACTTGTGCTTGTGCCATTGCTTTGCTCTGCTAGTCTTTTTGTCTGAACAAGTTACCTTCGGAATGACGGGATATTTTTTGGTGGATGGTCTAACTGATAATACAGTTCTAGTGGATTTGTTTGCTTAGTTAAACAAGTCCATGAAATCTTCTTCCGTTGAAGGCAGAAGAAACAGCCAGCCAACAAATGCAAGTCTGCCTTTCCACCCTTTACTTGTTCAAAGCTTTCTCTTCTGATTCACTGCTCTTCTCCGTATTTTATACTGCAAACTATACTTTGCTTCGAACCAACAGTTACACCTTCATCACCAATCCATCCCCTAATTTCTTCAGTTGCAATCAACCTGTGCCGTTTAAGACGCCAAGTCCAAGAGGCCTGGATATTAATTTGAAAGCATACAGCATATCATACTTACTTTCCAAGGAGACTGTATACTGCAGGTGGTATTTAGAATTGCCTTCCCCTGCCTTCTCTTAAAACAGCCCTATTCCTGTCCTAGGGACACCTCCTAACCTAAAGAGTGCAGCCTGGCCTACGGCTCATTACATCAGTGGTTTCCTATAGAGTCCCGTTCCCAGTAAAACCAGAAGGCATTTAATTATTTCAGCCTGAAAGGTTCTTAGAAATTCCCTGTCTAATAGGGGTGTGGGTTGCTTCTAGACTGGGGTGCATTTCTGTAGTTTAATCCCTGCAGTCTGTGTTGGCTACTTCAGGTTGGTGTAAGCTAGCTGGCCAGTGTAGAGTTGCTGGTGTAGGTACACAGGCATGCATTCAGCATGCTTAGCAGCTGGGACATGTCCCCAGGCAATGGCCCTGCACTGGGTCCTGTGGTGCCATAAGTATCCGTGCCATGGCACGTCTGCTACTAGCGGAGGTCTAGCATGGGAGAGGGTAGATTTAGACTAGATCTAAGGAAAAAATTTTTCACAATGCTGGTGGTGAAACAGTGGCACAGGTTGCCCAGAGAGGTGGTAGATGTCCCATCCCTGGAAAGATTCCAGGTCAGGTTGGACAGGGCTCTGAGCAAAGCAGAGCTGATCTAGTTGAAGATGTCCCTGCTCATTGCAGGGGTGTTGGACTAGATAACCTTTAAAGGTCCCTTCCAACCCAAAGATTCTATGATTCTATGATTCTATGATTCTATGAACATACTGACAGAAACTATACTGAGCAATGATACTACCCACAGATCTGATTCATGGCAGTCAGTTATACCTGCAGTTATGTTTGTCAAGCAAGCTTGTCCCACATCACCCTCTTAAACGGCATGGCTCTTCTAAGTGCCTAAGCACTCCCCTGGTAACTTGCACTGGCTGACACAGCCATCATCCTGTTGGTTACTGAATAAAAGTCATGACCAACATACTACGTATACTGGTCATATTCTACTAGTGTAGAAATATCCGTCATGGATGGAGTGGTGAGTATGGTGCAGTGCTGAAGGCTCAAATCTTGGTCTGATTCAGCACTCCCATGACCACACAGATCTGGGCCTGACTGCAGATATAAACGAAGCAGGAAGAGCCAATGGTAGAGTGTATTGTGAGAAACAGATTTGGCACTGGAGACTGAGCAGGTGCCGTTACAGAAAGAATATATCCCCTTTTTCCCTGCTGCTGTATTCTCATCTTTGGCCTTCCTTTCTCCATGTTTAACATTTGCTCTGCTAAGATAATATTTTAATGTGTGTCCATAATAGTGACTTAATTTTCTTTTAAAGGAAGTGTAGTGAGTAAAAGTCCCTGTGGTCAGATTCTTAGCATGAATAAACATTCATACTTACATTCATGGCACTTTGGGATTGGCAAATGCCTTCTCAGATACTCAGCAGCTGCCTCAACTATGGCTAAAAGTTCAAAGTGATGACCCTGTAGCTCTTAATAGATTGACACACAAATGACACAGTTCTGACTCTGTTGAAGGTTAGAGTACAAAACACACTAATCAGTATGCTACAGCATCGGATTCTTTTTATCTGTTTATTAAAAGGTACAGCTTTCACTATTCTCTGTTGCTGAGCTTGTGATTTAAAAAAACGATTTCTTTGCTGTGAAACTCTGCACATTTTTATTGCTCACTCTTATGCGGAAAAACTGGGGAAGCCAGTGATGTCTCCAGGGTTTTTGTAGCCCTCAACACACTGGAAAATGTCTGCTTCACCCAGCTTACGGTCACACAATAAACAGTCTTTAAACATTTTGCTGTGCCTAACATTTTGCTGCCGTAGGCAACGATTTAATCTGCCTGCACAGTGGAGCTAGCCCTGAGGGGATGCAATACGTGTTGGAAAGGATAGATTTATACTAAAACATTAGTTTTTGGGACTGGTAGAGAAAAAACAGCTGTTCATTTGAGATTTCCTGCTATATTCTCAGCTGTTCCAATAACAGAAGTGTTAAGGATTTCCACAATCAAGGTTCCACACGGATTGCTTCTGTAAGCAGATTTGTTTCCACCTCACAATCAGTACTGTATTTCTGCTTTAAGTTCTGCCCTTTTATCACATAAGCATCTTCTGTATAAACCAGACTTGAAAGGTACCCTTGTGAACCATGAGGAGACCAAAGTGAAAACCCATGACAGCCAGTTGGAAATGAATTCAGCTCTCATGGATTGACTCTCCTTTTTGTTTACATTTGCATTAAGTAGCACAGCAGAAAGAGGCACTATGCCCAGGGTAGAGGGGGAACCCCTCTCCTTTGGGAGGCAAAGTAGACACCGAGTCTCCATTTAAACCTCATTATGACATCAATTCATGTGAAAAAAGAAAAATCACAGGTTTGCGGTTCACGCCTGTAATAAGCCCTTTAGAAAAAAGCTGCTTTGGCAACGTAATTTAATCCTTGCTACTTCCAGTTTTTTTTATAATTATATATTTCTCTGCCATAAGAGAACCAGGATTTGTTGTGAATCAGGTCACCCTGTAGCTGTTTTACTTGAATGAAGAACTCACACTGCTTCTTAGAGTCTGTTATGACTCCTCTAATTTAAGACTATTACCTGAAACAGACGTATTTTATTTGGCTTTTTCCATGTTGACAGAGTGTGAAAGCTTGCAAAATGATCTCCAAGTGCCTCTGTAGAATAAGACTCATAAGGCTCATTGTGGTAAGTGAGAGCAAAGTAACCATAAAACTTCTCAGGCTGTCTGTGCTCCACGTGCTTGGGTCTCAGTGGAACCGAATGCCCTGCTCCTCCCACCGCGTGAATGAAGAGGGGTTTGCTAAGGCTCTTTTGTAAAAGATAGGATTGCCAGGAAAGCCTTGTTCTCCCAGAGGTATATTAAAACAGCTGTGCATGGCCAGAGCTACTACATTCCCATGTCTTAAGAAGGGGCACGTTTCTTGGAAAAATGAGAGTTTTCAGCTCCACAATGTTTTGTATGTCCTATTCTTATCCAAATCAATTATTGTTATGATAGCTAATGAACATGCAGAATGGGCAGGAAAGGTGTTCCCTGGCAAAATCCAGCCTCAGTTTCAGGATTTGAAAAGACCAAGATTGAGCTCTGCATAGTGAATATACTTCTCTCCCCTACTCCACAGGCTGTGGGTTTGATTTTTAGTTCAAGCTGAGATACAGTCATTAGAAGTGAATGAGAACAAGTGTGGTTTTAGACCACCTTTGTGTTTTGTTGTATTTACACTCTGGTTGGTGGTGGCATTGGCCTCAGTTACAGCAACTCCAAGACTAATCTAATTTACATTTGGATTGCCAAAAGTTGTTCTGGCAGCTGAAAACAGTGACATCTGCCAAGGGTGCAAATGCAGCCTTGTGTGCTTTTTTCTGATCATGTTGCATGGTATAAGAACATATGCCACATCAACTGCTACTACTGAAGGCTAATGATGTCATACTTCCCCTTCATCAGCAAGCCTCCGGTCTCCCAGCCATCTCTTGATGCATCTTTTACAATGGATGTAGTAGTCACTAGATGCAGAGATCTATGCTGGCTTTGTGTGATTCAGAAAAGTTTCACATAAAGAGGACATTTCTAATGTTCAGACTTTTCAGGCATGTGTTGTCTTATGAGCAAATTGGCATAAAGGGACCATTGAGACATGGAGAGCTAAGAAATCATTCTCCCATCTTGAATCTATGGACTTATGAGTAATATGACCAGTTCTTTTATATACCAGTAGATGAAGCTGTTTGTATGTATTAACAATACTTTCATGTAGAATGGAAATTTAAAGACTTTCTTCAAAGAATATTGTTTCTCTTTTATCTACTTCTCATTTTTAACTCTCCCTCAAAGTCTGGGAGTATACTTTTCTGATGTATTTCTGGGTATCTGAGAGCTTGTTTTGGTCACTCTGGAAAGTTAATGCATCTGAGCTCACAAATGCTGCTAACAGGCATGGTTCAAGCTTAGCATATGTGTTAGTAGAGTCACCCTCATTTTCTGAGTTTGGAGATTTGGCAGAACAAATTCATATGTAATGTGATAGAGATCTGTGAAATCATGAGAGGCATGAAGAATCTGTATCGGGACCAATTACCTTCCCTTCCAACAGAAGAACTAGGGGTCATACATTAAACTAGAAGTAGGCAAACTCTGAATGAACAAATGAAAGTGTTTTTTCACAGTGTCTAAGACGTGGAAAACCTTTCCACATGATTCGGGTATATTAAAGGCTTGCAGAAGTTCAAGAGGAACCTGGTGAAGTTCACTGGGAAAAAATAAAAGAAATTACTAAACACATAGAAAACATCTAGCTCAGGAAGTCATTGAACCCTTGGTAGCTAAAGGCCTGGAGGTTACTTAGGTCAAGTGTCATTTGTGTTTTCTTGTACTCTTCCTTAAGCATCTGATTTTGGCCACTTTTACAGGCAGGATGTTGGATTAGATGTGCTTTCAGCTGATCCATTGTGGCTGCTCTATGTTATGTTACGTGTTGTACTACAGATGCCTGCAATATATTTGTGAAATACCCTGTGTAAATCACATGCAATCTCAAAGGGCTTGCTTCTTCCCATAGACAGCGGGACTAGCCTAAGGTGACAAGCTGAGATTTTTAACTCTTAATTACAAAAAATTTGATGAAGTGAATCCTTCCCTGAATGACACAAACATTTCCCAGAGCAGAGTGTTTCTAGTTAAGGGAGACTTGGCTAAGAGAGAGATTGCTCTCTTGCTGTGTTCATAAAATTCATTTGCACTAATAAAGCTTTGCAAGTAGGAACTTTCTCAAGGAATGAGACCCAAATCAGACTGAATAACCTGGATCAAAACCTATAATTTAAGTTAGCTAACTGTTCATAAGCAGATTTATATACTATCCAATCAGCTCTAGACTGCTCTGAGCTTTTGGATTTTGGAGGATATAAGGGATATATAGATATGAATGCTGTTTTTAATTTGTCTATGTCAATATAATATCCATCAGTCAGAGATGTTCATCTAGCAATGTGAAGTGGTCTGAGGGAACTGCTCGGGTAGCCTTCTTTTATATATATTTAACAGTCTTCAGAATTACACACCATTTTATATTAAATGAATAATCATGTATAATTTACATCAAATTAGATATTAAGTGAGGCTACTAATACAAATTGTAAAAATCCCCTTCATTATTTTATTTCTCTATGGGAATACTTAATAAAAAGTACACGTGACAATGTAAAGGGGAAATATAGTGTCTTCACATAGCTTGATTATCGTACATGTATGATATTTAATGTCAGCTAGGAGCAGAGGATCACCCTAGACCTTAGAGCATCTTAGAAAATACCTTTGGATACACCTAGCTGACGCATTCTTTGCTGGTGACCCCAAGTGACAGAGGAGATAATGCTATTACTGTTTTCATTAAAGGCCTCATAGTAATGGTTGAATGTTGACATATTAATGAAGTTTAGATGTAGGTGGAAAGACCCGAAACTTTGGAAGTGGTGTATTGGGTGTGGATGGAAAGCATGGAAAGCTTTTGTTAGTGGGGGGCTACAAGGGTGGCTTCTGTGAGAAGTTTCCAGAAGCTTCTCCTATGTCCGATAGAGCTAATGCCAGCCGGCTCCAAGATGGACTCAATGCTGTCCAAAACAGAGCCAATCAGTGACAGTGGTCACACCTCTAGGATAAGAGAGTTAAGAAGGCGAAAATGTTACTGCGCAACTGCAGCCAGAGGAGGAGTGAGAATATGTGAGAGAAACAACTCTGCAGACACTCAGGTCAGTGCAGAAGGAGGGGGAAGGAGGTGCTCCAGGTACCGGAGCAAGTGATTCCCCTGCAGCTCCTGGTGAAGACCGTGGTGAGGCCGGCTGTGCCCCTGCAGCCCATGGAGCTCCATGGGGGAGCAGATCTCCACCTGCAGCCTGGTGAGGACCCCATGCCAGAGCAAGTAGATGCCTGAAGGAGGCTGTGACCCTGAGGGAAGCCTGCGCTGGAACAGACTCCTGGCAGAACCTGTGGACTCATGGAGAGAGGGGCCCATGCTGGAGCAGTATGTGAAAAACTGCAGCCCGTGGGAAGGATGTACATTGGAAAAGTTTGTGGAGGACCTGTGCAAGGTGCTGCACATGGGTTGGGACAATTCCAAGCACAAACACAGGCTGGACAGAGAGTGGATTGAGAGCAGCCTTGCTGAGAAGGACTTGGGGGTGTTGGTTGATGAGAAGTTCAACATGAAGCAGCAATGTGTGCTCGCAGCCCAGAAGGCCAGCTGTATCCTGGGCTGCATCAAAAGAAGTGTGACCAGCAGGTTGAGGGAAGTGAATCTGCCCCTTTACTCTGTACTCGTGAGATGCCATCTGGAGTACTGCATTCAACTCTGGGGCCTCCAAAATAAGAAGGACATGGACCTGTTGGAGTGAGTCCAGAGGAGGGCCACAACGATGATCGGAGGGCTGGAACACCTCTCCTATGAAGAAAGGCTGAGAGAGTTGGGGTTGTTCAGCCTGGAGAAGAGAAGTCTCCAGGAAGACTTTATTGCAGCCTTCCAGTACCTGAAGGGGGCCTACAAGAAAGATGGAGAGGGACCTTTTACAAGGGCATGTAGAGATAGGACAAGGCATAATGGCTTTAAACTGAAATAGGGTAAATTTAGATTAGATGTAAGGAAGAAATTATTCACTATGAGGTTGGTGAGACAGCGGCACAGATTGCCCAGGGAAATTGTGGATGCCCCATCCTGCAAGTGTTCAAGGCCAGGTTGGATGTGGCTTTGAGTAACCTTGTCTAGTGGACGGTGTCCCTGCCTATGGCAGGAGGATTGGAACTAGATGACCTTTAAGGTCCCTTCCAACCGAAACCATTCTATGACATGATTCTGTGACTGTCTCCTGTGGGAGGGACCCCAGGCTGGAGCAGGGGAAGAGTGTGAGGAGTCCTCCCACCTCAGGAGGAAGGAGCTGCAGAGAAAACGTATGATGAACTGACCACAACCCCCATTCCCCATCCCCCTGTTTCACTGGCGGGAACCTCTACTGAGGTAGAGAAAACTGGGAGCAATGTTAAGCCCAGGAAGAAGGAAGGAGTGGGTGGAAGGTATTTTTAAGATTTGGTTTTATTTCTCATTATCCTACTTTGATTTGACTGATAATAAATTAAACTTCTTTCCCCAAGTTGATTCTGTTTTGCCTGTGATGATAATTGGTGAGTGCTCTCTCCCTGTCCTTATCTCAACCCATGTCTCTTTCATTATATTTTCTCTCCCATGTCCAGCTGAGGAGGGGGACTGATAGAGCAGCTTTGGTGGGCACCTGACATCCAGCCAGGATGAACTCACCTGAGGCAGCATGAAGTGTTGTTGGCTAATTAGGATATGTGTCTTCCTACAGTCACGCAGCCTTAAAGCTGATGCAGGGTAGACCTGGAAGGGGATGGGATGTACTTCAGTAGAGATTTCTTCACAGTAATTTGCTTTGCAACTCTTCCAGATGGTTTACAGCTCTTGCTCTAGCTCTTTGAGTTTAAGAAAGTATTGGATTATCAGAGGGTATTATACATAAAAATTGTTAGAAACCTTTTAAGAATAGAAGCCAGGAAAGACTTAAAAGTTAGGAAATGCCAGAAATAAGGTTGTCTTGCATTTTTTACTGCTTTTCCTCTGTGTGCATGTTATATAGTCCTTAATTATAAGAACACATTATGTTCTCATAAGATCCCAATCTCATTCAGTGGTCACTGACTGAACAACAATTCAGTATATTGTTTTCATTCTTCAATGTCTGGCCTATCACTTATTTCACTCTACTGAAAATCCTCTCTGGAGTCCCCTGTTGTGCTTATCAATGTGATATGTAGTGTTTTCTAGAGAGTAATAAGTCTGTTTCACTGTATCTGTGCTGAGAGAAGTGATGCTATTCTCTATTTCACAGGTGAAAAACTGAGCACAGAGGCTGTATCTGAGATAACTGGTCCTGAATGCAATGTGTGCTCTCCAGTTTTACATCCATGACTCCGTATTTCCCTTGAAGGGTACATGACTTCCTGTGTGAAAGATAACTATTTGTTCGTTTGAAACAGGAAACATTGTAGCGCTTCTAGAAGAACCTGGATGAGGTTGTTACCACTCATTTCCAGTCATGGGCCACCACTGGCTATCACTATACTAATAAAAGGAGCAGAACCAGAATATAAATTTAAGCATGGGCTTGCATTGGCTCCAAATACTCAGTCTCTCAAGGGCAGAGGACTGTTCTCACCAGAGAGGTTATCTTACGGGAGGAGGAGAAGAGAATTTAGCTCTATGGAAGCAGGTTGTGCCTTGCCAGTGGGTCTTAGAATCGTAGAATCATAGAATCTTTGGGTTGAAAGGGAACTTTAAAGTCATCTAAACCAGCCCCCTGCAATGAGCAGGGGCATCTTCAGCTAGATCAGGTTTCTCAGGGTCAGACAATGGGCCTCTTTTGTTTACCAAAGCAGATGGAGACATTGGAACAGATTCACCTCATCTACCTTAGATGCCTGTAATCTTACAATGTAACTTAGGTTACTTTTGAGGTAATCGGAAGTATTAACTCTAAACATATCCTTGATAGGAGACAAGGTAGATAGTGAAAAGACAAGACTTGAGGACTTAAGATCGTTCAATAAAGGCAATGGTATAGTCAGGGAGATTTGGTTCAAAAGGACTATTAGAGACAGTTATTACTCTTTTAAAGAAAATTTTAAATGATGTAGTGTTAAGTACTTTCACAACATTTCCTCTGTACAAGGAGTATAAAGCCAAACTATTCTCACAGGTACATACTGATAAGATGAGAGGCAAATGAATAGGTTTCTTCCACAGCACAGCCCTGAGCTGTATTTACCCTGTGATGCACTCCTGACCCTTGAATAAGAGTGCTGTCATGTCGAAAACTGAGGAAACCCAGGTGTGACTGCAAGCACCGGGGAGGGACTGCTGCAATGCATGCCTGGGGTGTACCTCTTTCAATGTCTTTCTCATTCCCACCTCCATTTCCTCACTTCTCCTCATAGTTCCCTCATCCAGCTAACTCTTGCTCTCCTTCTCTGGATGCCTAATAAGATAATAAATCAAGTGTCTTCTTCCTCTTCCCTACCAACCCATCTCAGCCATGAGATCTTCCGTCAATTTCCATTTTTTTTCTCTCATGTCAAGATTTTTCATTGTCTTGTTTCTCCTGCTTGCTATCCTCCTTCCTAGTGTGGTTTTTTTTGTTTGTTTGTTGGGTTTTTTCTTTTTTTTTCCCATGCTCCACACCCTGGACTAGATTCATCATTTGATCCTAACCTTTATCTAACATCTTCTTGGCTGCTCTCAGTGTTGAAATGTGGGAAAACCCCCAAATTTTCATGGAAACAGAAGACACAATTTGTGACTTGGCTTACCAAATTACAAACTGCCTATCAAAAATATGGATCACCCTCAGCTACTCAAAGAGACAATTTAACAAATGTTTTAGCACAGGCAAAGTAATATATTTTTCTCCTTTAAGAAATATCTGATGTACTTTTGTGAAATTTGAAGATATGCTTTTTTTTTGTCTTGAAACAGACACTCAGCAGGGAAAGTTTCCAACTCAGTGGTTAAAAATTGGCAAAATTATAAGTACCTTAAGATATGGTCTTATAATGGGGCATATCAAGTGACTTTAAATCTAGAGAGAGTTACCAGGTTTTAATGAGAGCTACCATGCTTTAACGCACTGTTTATGTCACCTTGTAGAAGAGCAGACTCTATCGAATCTTGCGCATTTATGATATGAGAGGCATTGGTGAATGCTGAAAATGGTGTGCCGTTCCTCACTCTGATGCACAGAGGGAAAAGCATGGTAAATCATATGAGCAGCTGAAAATGTGCCAGACAATAACTGGGAATGATACAGCCCATAATCCTGCCATAATAAGACTGTTAGTTCACATTTTTGGCAGTTCTGATTGTCCTCTCTTACTGCCCCTTCCAATCCATGGCAAATTAAAACTGTTCATAAACTGTCCATAATACAGGCATCTGAATTTTTTTGTGTGGCAGTATGTTTCAGAAGACAAGTTTGGTACTACTTTAATTTACAGATTAAATTAATGAGAAACAACTTTTTAAGCTTGGAAGAAATTTTCCCCTTGTACATTTATTACATAATTTTCCATCACAGAGCATTTATACTTTCTTATGGAGAAGTTGGTATTCCTATTGGTAACATGACAAGATTTATTTTTAAAATAAACTTACTAGATGAAAACTGCATCACCACCAAACATTTGTGTTCTTCCTCAAACTACAACCTGAATATCAAAGAGTACATTTGGCCGCTAATCTTTGATGTCTTTTTCATAAGCAGAAAGACTTGCTATTTACCTTCCTTGCTATTGGTATCTTTCTAAGAGGTACAATAGAAATATTTTAAGGCTTCAGGAAAACGAAAGACTCATGCCAATTTTAATTCTACCATTTTGCCCAGGTAGTATGAACCATCACAAAGAAGAGTCAACTAATTCCTTAGAGATGAATTAAAGATGTTGGTTGATATATGATACACTGACCAAATTGCACAGCACTTATTGGACAGTAATGCATCTGAGCATACCAGTAATGTTTTTTATACAGCCCCCCTAGAAAATCCAGTTTATGAAGTTATTTTAATAAAGTTAGAATCTTAAAAGAAGAGAGTGTTAAGGTACTTATTTCACAAAGGATTAAAAAATCTATCACAAAATGATCACTCCTGATCTCTTTCCTTGGATAGGCTTTTGTAAAATATAAATCTTAAATCACCTCTAGACAAATACCGTGCTGAAAGGCCCTGGGACATGTCCTGTTAACCTGTATGCAAAGAGAGGTATGTTCCCCTCCTGAACAGTGTAAAGTTTCTGTGTAATAACTTCATAACAAATCAGTAGTTCATTGAACCAAGGAAAAGAAAGTCGTAGTCTTCTGTTATGAGAGTGATGGCAATCTGTTTCTCCAAAGCTGTGTTGCTCTTATGTTTCAATTAGATGATTACTGTATTTTTTTAATATGGGGCCAAGTGTTCTGTAAAAGGGCATGTGCATTTTCACAGTTGTACTTATGTGTGCCAGGAGCTCTAGCTCTCTAACATACTGTTTGCATGCTCACATACTAAATACGTGAATGTAGCTGCAATAATCATGAACACGTGTTTTAGAGTACTTAAATATGTCTCTTAAGTTACTTGGCTTTAAGGAAAAAAATCTTATACTTTTATACATTGGCAGTTTAATGATAACATTTAATGTTATTTAAAATTATATTAATATGACAAATTGTCACTTCTTTAACTTGCCACATTTTAATAAATATTTATCTTTCTGAGGCTTGATTTCCATCTACACTTATTTCAGCTCCTGTAGCCAGAATTCACGTATTTAGTATCTGAGCATGCAAACAGTATGTACTTTATACACCTATTAAAGAGCTAAGAAGTTCTGTCTGGTGAATTTTACGTGTATCTGTGGCAAGGCTGTATTCTTTGCTTACGCTTTCACGCAGAATATACCAGGTTGCTTCTTCATTAATCCCAAATCAGGTCATATAGCTGGTGTTCTCCCTTCTTGTGTTGGTGTGTGGAAAGTGGAAGGAACAAGTATCACTGTAGCAGAGCGTTCATGACTGCATGAGCAGCCCAGTCCCACTTTAGTCCACTACGAAGCACCCAGACCTGTGTTGTGGTTTAACCCAGTAGGTAGCTAAAACAACCACACAGCCGTTTGCTCACCTTAGCCCCCACAGTGGGATGGGGCGGAGAATAAAAAAAAAGGTAGAACTCATGGGTTGAGATAAAGAGAGTTTAATAGGTCAGGGGAGGGGGTGAAGATAACAGTAATAATGAAATAAGGATAATGATAAAAGAATATACAAAACAAGTGATACACAGTACAATTGCTCACCACCCGCTGACTGATGCCCTGTTAGTTCCCGAGCCGTGGTGCCTGCCTGGCCAGCTGCCCCAGTTTATATAGCGAGCATGACGTCATATGGTATGGAATATCCCTCTGGCCAGCCTGGGTCACTGTCCTGGCCGTGTCCCCTCCCAGCTCCCCGTGCACCCCCAGCCTTCTCGTTGGCAGCCCAGCACGAGAAGCTGAGCAGTCCTTGATGAAAACATCAGTATGTTATTAACATTATTTTCATACCAAATGCAAAATACAGCACTATTCTATCTTCTATGAAGAAAATTAACTCTATCCCAGACAAAACCAGGACAACTTGAAAGACAAGAAGTGGATTTTTTTTCCCCTCCCACCTCTAGAATTAGAGTTCCCCTTGCAACCTCTTCAAAGAATAAAGTAACAGTATGCTCTACCTAGCTTGGATTTCATGATTTTATACATGATTTGCTGCAAAAACACGTGAGTTTATACTAGCACAAAATACTGATCTCATGCAAAGATAATTTCAAAATAGCAAAACCACAGCTGTGTCTTGGGGATTCAGAAGGTTTTCAAGACATTACAAAGAGATGGCATTTGGAAAGGCAAATATTGAGAGTGTTAGAAAAGATATCCTTAACGTTGTCTTAAAAATGTCATATTTAACTTCATGGTTATCATTTAAATTGTTAGCTACTGCACTAATGTGGTCATCAAACACCAACGTGATGCATTAGTTACACAGTATTCAGCCACGATATGTGTAGGGATATGACAATGTCCATTACCAAATAAACAACCCTTTACTTAAGTTAGACAGCTCACTAGAGAAGTCTCTCATGTTACATGGGGTATGCCACGTAGACCAAATGTACATTGCATGTGTCAGTTTTTCAGTGTGGATTCAGCATCTGACTAAAATTGCTATAGCAGATGGGGCTAAAAAGATATCTCCCTGTCCCTCGGCCTGTGCTTTGTTGTTTGTGTTGTGGGCTCTGCCAAGAAAATGCAAGATAAGCAACTTTCTCCATTGAGTGCATTGCTCTGCGGTGTTTTAACAAAAGGCTTTCATGAAATTCTCTCTCTCCTGCTGGCCTGTGATAAACTACACGTGTCAGAAGTTGCAAAGACTTTTAAAGAGGATGTGAGTGCATAGGATCAAATAAGGATTTTCCTCTGTAAATGAAAATTGCTTTTTTTGCAACTGCAATCAACAGGAGTGGCAAGACACCTGGTAAACTGCTTTATAGCAGTTTGACGTTAATAAAATGTTTAAATTTGATTGTGAAAGAAGTTAATTGGCTATATTGATTAATGTGCAGCCTTCATTATGTACAATTACCAAGTACCTGCTAGTAGCAAAGGATATCTTTCTCAGTGGAGGAAATTCGTGCATTTTTCAAAGCTCAACCAGTCACGCAAAAAAAGCTCCCTGCTATGTGGAGTTATTTGTGAAGACTGTACACCTTTGGGGAAGTAATTGAGCTGATTCAGCATAGTGGACTTCAACAGAGGAAAATTGCTCTAATCTTTCTCTTTTTATTTAACTGCAGAATTTTAGTATGAGACCTGGGAAAAGCCAAGAAAAAAGACAGAATATTGATAAGTTTCCAGATATGATAGCAATGAAGACTATAAATCCTTTGACAGAGAAATGTTTACAATGCAAAATGATGAGAAATGCTTATTTCACAGTAACTATTCAACGGTACTCATTTTAGAGAAAATTGTTGATGTTTTTACTCTTTTTTATGCCTTCTTGGAACAGACTGATGTGTAACTACTGCATCCTAAGGTATAGTTTATTTGTCATCTACAACTTGGTGCACTACCAAGCTAATATAGTGAAAACAGGATGATGATTAAGCATTTTATACCAGCAGGAATGTCATCATTCTTCATAATTTATCCACTTTCATGTTCAAACTGGCTTCAGCAGGACAAATAGACATTTGCACATGATGCAAAAGATTTTGAAGTGATTGTGACATTCATCACATCTCACTGATAAACTTCCTCCTGCCTATGCATTTCTACCACTTACACAGCTTTCAATAGTTGTGTTCTCCTGTAGGATGAAAAGTTTATTTAAGGCTACTAAGTTCAGTCTATATTTCTTGAGGTTTAGTTAAAAAAATAAAACAAAAAAAACCCCAGGGTAATTTTGTTTATTGCCTATGAAATTATAGCTGAAGTTCTTGGGCTCTCTTTTTAATTACTTAACTTTTATACAATAGTAGAAAAAAGAGTCTTAGTCAAGTCAGGGTTTACTGAGAGAGACACTATTTCAAAGATTCAAAGATTCAGGAAATATTCATCATGTTAAGGAGCATGAGCACAAATTTACAAAATATTTAGATGCTGACTTTCCATTGGAAACCATAACAGGTTTCAGATATAGCTCACAAATTAAGATACCTGTATTTTTATGTCTGTACGTACATGTCGTCCTATGTGCTAGGTGCCCCCACCTCGCTGTAATTGTAATTAGTGGATATTAGCTGTATACCTCAGCTGCCTGAATATGGACATGAAGTACCACTTGAGATGATCTCGACTATCCCAAGTAGACTTCAGCTGACAATCCAGGGGGATTTAGACCTCCTGTAGGAAGGAACATACTGCAATGTCTCAGAAAACCTACGGTATCTCAAAAGTGTTAGATTATTTTTTTCAGACAACTGAACCAGGCCCCTAGTTATCACAGCCAGAGGAGTGCAGAGTTATTCAACTGATCAAATTTTACTATCTACTCTAAATGCTTAAATTTAAGCACCCACATAGCTTTGTGGATCTAATCCTTTCTATCTGAAAAATACACTTGACACAACTTTTCTTTCAGTTCTTTCAGCACATGGAAATATTTTCATCTCTGATAAACAGTCATTCCTGTTACCAGCAGGTAAGACTAGGACAGTGAGCAACTGAGGTTGCCAGGATCCTCAAAACAGGGTCACCTAGAGTGGGTTGCTTAGGGACTTGTCCAGTTGGGTTTTGAGTATCTCCAAGGATGGAGACGCCACAACCTCTATGGGCAACCTGGTCCAGCTTTTGACCACTCTCACAGCAAAAAATATTTTTCTTACATTTGTGTAGAATTTCCTGTGTGTCAGCTTGTGCCCATTGCTTCTTGTCCTTTCACTGTTCACCACTAAGAAGAGTCCCGCTCCATCCTCTTTACTGCCCCCCAGGAGGTTTATACGCAGGTGGATAAGATGCCCCTGAGCGTTGTTTTCTCTAGGCTACAAATACTAGTTCTCTCAGTCTCTCCTCATGCCAGATTCTCCAATCCTTTAATCATCTGTGTACCACTGAATCACTAGGTGTTTGTTCCTCCTACGCTATTTCTGAAGGAGCTGTATTGCTTCTTTACACTGCACAGTTTCAAAACATATTTTATTCTGAAATTTCCCTTCCAGCATTTCCTTCCCTTTCCAAAATTTCCACCTTTAATTACTGATTACTTTCCCTGATTTTCACCTCTAACCATAGGACCCTTGTTGCCAAACCATCCAAGGAAGTTGGAAGCACTCCTGAAATGTTTGGCTGATTTTTTAGTGTTCACAAGCCAAATTATTTTGTTTTGGATTTTTGTTTCACTTTTCTTTTCCAAACCCCATTGGTGAGCTTGGGAAGAGACATTATTTTTATGCCTGCAAAGAAGTTTTTATATGCAATTTTGAACTTTTTTCTCCATTCACAGGCTTTCTTTCATCTCCAGACCGAATATTACCACCTTTGTCACCAACTAAGCTTGTAGGTATTTAAGTGGAGAAAGATAAAGAAATAAATGCATAGTACTTGCTGATCATATATTAAATGGGAATAAATATAATTTGTGTAGGTTCCTTACAAAAACACTTACAAATAATTCTCTGACATGTAAAGATGTAGCCTCATTGAATAACAGTCCATCAAGAGGATTAAAGTCAATTGCATGAGGTTTAATAAGGCCAAGTGACTGGTGCTGCACTTGGGTCACAACAACCCCATGCAACGCTACAGGCTTGGGGAGGAGTGGCTGGAGAGCTGCCTGGCAGAAAAGGACCTGGGGGTGCTGGCTGACAGCTGGCCAGCGGTGTGCCCAGGTGGCCAAGAAGGCCAACAGCATCCTGGCCTGTATCAGAAATAGTGTGGCCAGCAGGAGTAGGGAAGTGATTGTGCCCCTGTACTCGTCACTGGTGAGGCTGCACCTCAAATCCTGTGTTCAGTGTTGGGCCCCTCACTACAAGAAGGACATTGAGGTGCTGGAGTGTGTCCAGAGAAGGGTAACAAAGCTGGTGAGGGGTCTGGAGCACAAGCCTTACGAGGAGCCACTGAGGGAACTGGGGTTGTTCAGTCTGAAGAAGAGGAGGCTGAGGGGAGACCTTAGCGCTCTCTACAACTACCTGAAAGGGGGTTGTGGTGACGAGGATGTTGGTCTCTTCTCCCAACCAACTAGTGATAGGATGATCGGAAATGGCCTCAAGTTGTGCCAGTGGAGGTTTAGATTGGATATTAGGAAAAATTTCTTTACTGAGAGAGTGGTCAAGCATTGGCACAGGCTGCCCAGGGAGGTGGTGGAGTCACCATCCCTGGAGGTGTTCAAAAAATGTGTAGATGTGGCACTTCAGGACATGGTTTAGTGGGCATGGTGGTGTTGTGTTGACGGTTGGGCTTGATAATCTTAAAGGTCCTTTCCAACCTTAATGATTTTATGATTCTATGATTTTAAGAGCCATTAATAATACAAGAAATACGTTAAGCTGTTATTACAATGACTTTCACCAACCTTTTGACCGAATCATGATTAATCAAAGATAAAGGAAAATTGTTACTAGGTAAATGAAAATCAGATCTCACCTTTCCCATCCCAGGGTGGTTGATGAGCTTAGCTCATAACCAAAGGGTCTTACTCTGTTCACTTTCATTTGTTAACTTTAGCTGTTGTACTTGTGGTAGACCTCTAAGATCAAGAAAAGAAAGCAACAATTAATTCAGGCTGCTATCTACCCAAGATTTTGAAATCTGTCTTTCCATGTTATCAATGCAAAGGAATTGTCACTGCATCTGCCATAGGAACCTCCATTTAAAGAACTATTACAGGGGGCTGAACCTGCAAAACCATGTGTGTACATCAGGGTCTGGAGAACAGCATCAATAGATGGTATCTGTGAAATACATTTAAAAAACTTAAATCTTCATTTTACAGTTAAATGTAACTTCACTTTACAGTTAACTGCTTGTTTAGCTGACATGTAAGTAATCTAATGCTATAAATAACACATAAGTGAATAATAAAGTATTTCCCTGGTATACATGCAAACAGGTTAACTCACAGGGAGTCTAGTTAGCCTGACTAGTATGAAGTCCGTGTAGTAACGATGGAAACACTATATCATCTCTGGAATCTCTCCTTCAAGCAATTCTGATCAATATTCTCAGCAGCCCTGTAAATTACAAAACAACTATTTTTCTGAGCGTAAAAATGTAAGCAATTTTTATAGTACAGATGGGGCAGAGATGTGAATAACTTCTTATAAATGGAGAAACTTAAAGATGTGTTCTCATTTATTTATTTGTGATTAGCTGTCTTTAATGGGGAAGGATTTGCCACCTTTTTTTATTATTTTTGCTATTATCTTAATGGACATAAGGGCAATAAGACTCTTTTAAAAGTTTAATATGAAGTGACATTAAACTGTCCAGAATAAAAGAAATGTAACAAGAAACATGAAAGGTGCAAGCTGTTCAACTGATCACTCACTGAGCATAAAAATAGCTTACAGCTGAAATAAAATACTTCATCTAAACCTGGTTTGTTTGTTCATAAACTATGGCACATGCAGCTTAATGAGTTAATGAGGAAAACATAGTTCTATGTGCCAATGTTTAAGGAGAACTTGTTTTAGAACTTGTCCTGTGTGTACTTAATATGAGTAATATAATTCCCATGATTAGAAGTATATATATGATTTTTTAATGGGGCTTGGTAGGTGAAGGAATTAGATATATTAAACTTAGTAGAAGAGAAAGACAATGTGAATCTAAAACTGTCTTTGACTGGGTTTATTTATGCTAAGTATGTATTCAGGTAAGCTGAAAATTTGTTAAATTTTAGTAAGCCTATTTATCACTAATACATGTTAACATTACTTTCTGAATCTTTTCTTTGAACTTGGCACCACCATATTATAGAAGCAGCTCTATGTACTTGAATTTTTCTGTGGAGTATTGCACTATTTAGTGTGAGTGATCCACCCCCCCCAATTAATTTTTAATTTTTTGCTGGATCGTGAAATATTTATTCACTGCTTTTGCATTTCAAAAGTTCAGTTGGTTTTAGTGGTGTAACTGCTGCACGTGTATATTTTGTGACAGCCTTTGGAGTCTTCTCTGAAAAGTTGAAAATTTTGTTGCAGTGCTTTAATTTCAAAATTACTGTTAGAATGAAAATCTCAGGACAGAGTTTATTCTAAAAAGATTGGCTGCCATATTACATAGGTGCAGCAGTTAATGCTAAAATTTAATACAATAACTTGACTTTCTTATAGCAGATGGTTAATTATCAGCTATCTTGGATTCTGTTTATGTCCTCAGATAATGCGTCTGTCCTATACCCACCCAATCCCAAGGATGTCTAATATGTTCTTTCACCTAATCTAAGATGGATTTTGCAGTCCCCATGATTTTAGACATTGCTTGATGCTGTAGTCCCTGGGTAGGCAACACAGTTGTTACTGTAGGTTCAAGTGAGTTCTGATCTATGAGCCATTAAGACAAAATATTTTGTGGCCTTTATAGCAAAATACACCAAAACAAAAATATTTGAGAGAGAAAGAAAAAACCCCACACTGTAGAGTGAAAGTCTTCACCAACTTTTATATCTAAAGCTTACTATTATATGATAAACTTAACTTCTTCTGTTACAACCATGTACTTTATGTTGGCACGCATAGTGCAGAATAGAGGTTTTGGTTCATTATTTAATTAAAGAACCAGGTTGTGCAGTGATAATACAAAGATATTCACCTTCACCTAAAATAAAAAATAGGATAAATTTAATTTATCTATAAATTGTTTGGGTTTTTTAAATTGTTGACTGTTTTATTGCTTGTGTTTATGGGATTGTGCACCTACATTTTATTTTGCTTTTATTAAAAAAATCAGATTTCACACACTGATATTTCATGGACCATTTTCTTATGCTATATGAATATCAAGAGCTCATTGGACTATAGTTGAAAAAATGGTGCTGTACAGTGGATGGTACAATTTCCAATGGAACCATCAAAAAAACCAAGACTGGAGTCATAAAATCATAGAATCTTTGGGTTGGAAGGGACCTTTAGAGGTCATCTAGTCCAATCCCCTTGCAACGAGCAGGGACATCTTTAACTAGATCAGGTTGCTCAGAGCCCCGTCCAACCTGACCTGGAACGTTTCCAGGGGTGGGGCATCTACCACCTCTCTGCACAACCTGTGCCAGCGTTTCACCACCCTCATGGTGAAAAATTCCTTCCTTAGATCTAGTCTAACTCTACCCTATTCTAGTTTAAAACCATTACCACTTGTCTGATCACTACAGGTCCTGCTCAAAAGCCACTCCCCATCTTTCTTATAAGCCCCCTGTAAGTCCTGGAAGGCTGCAATAAGGTCTCCCAGGAGCCTTCTCTTCTCCAGGCTAAACAACCCCAACTCTCTCAGCCTGTCCTCACAGGAGAGGTGTTCCATCCCTCTGAGCATTTTTGTGGCCCTATTCTGGACCCCCTCCAACAGGTCCATGTTCTTTGCTGTGCCGAGGGCTCCAGAGCTGGATGCAGGACTCCAGGTGGGGTCTCACCAGAGTGAAGTAGAGGGGCAGAATCACCTCCCTCGACCTGCTGGCCATGCTTCTTTGGATGCAGCCCAGGAGATGGTTGGCCTTCTGGGCTGCGAGTGCATATTGCCGACTCATGTCCAGCTTTTCATCCACCAGTACCTTGAAGTCCTTCTCAGCAGGGCTGCTCTCAATCCCTTCATCCCCCAGCCTGTATTGATACCAGGGGCTGCCTTGACCCAGGTGCAGGACCCTGCACTTGGCGTTGTTGAACCTCATGAAGTTCACACAGGCCCATTCCTTGAGCTTGTCCAAGTCCCTCTTGATGACATCCTGTCCCTCAGGCATGTCAGCTGCACCACTCAGCTTGGTGTCGTATGTGCTAAAAATAATGGCGTCATAATGTTATTATTGTAAGCAATAATATGGTTTATGATTCAATGATCATAAACCATTTATGGTTTATGATGGTTAAATGATCCAATTTATTGTAGAATGTTATTAAGGATCCATAGATGAAAACCAGCATCTTAGCAGGGGCTGACACCCTTCATCTTTTTACTTCAGAAATTATAGATAAGAAATTTGTTTATATGTATAAGCATATATTAGCATATTATCCTGTTCTCCAAAGAAGAAAAACTGGTAGCTTAAAATAAGAAGCAAATGCATAAATGTCCTGTTCTGCTGATGTGAATGATGAATCTTACTGTGGCAGGAAAAACACACAAAACTCTTCACCCAGATGCTGGCAAATAAAATACTTATTAATCTACTCTAACAACTTTATTTTCACTCAATATAACTAATTGGCAGCAATTACACTTTCAATCCCCCTCCCCCCAGTTTTCAGAAAGGTGCTGGAATGGTAGATTCAGAAACTGAAATTATTATTCACATATTGAATATGTGTTTTTCACACAGGCACTAACATTTACAATGTCTTACATTTGCCTGTGAGTAAGCCCAACTATTATTTCAAACAAGATTTTTGATAATTTAGACTGTGGCTATTCTGTTCTTTGTCTGTGTTCTGAAGCTGTGAAAATACTTAACTGATTAGAGTCATAATAGCAGCCTAAAGTTTTGGAAAAAAATCTAGCAATTTTTAGTATTACAGAAGAACAGACTTATTAATGTTCATTGGATTTCTCCTGAGAGAAGAAATGGAAGGATTGCAATGCAATCTTGTGAGAAACCCTGTTGCTTGATATCTGTGTCTTACCCAACTTTAGGAAATAAAAACAAACCTTATAAAAAAGATTTTATTTAAAACCGAAGACTATTAGTTACCTACTCCAAATTCTGGACACTTTTTCCTTTTTATTGTGTTAATTATAATGATTTTTGTTTATTTCTACAACAGCCTAAAGCTTCAGGTTACTTCTCTCGTTTTTTTGGTCCTGGAAACACCCAAGGGAGTTAGTACCTTATAAGAAGCAGAATCGTTTTTTGGATCCTACTTAACTCCTTTTCTCTATGGAATTTTGTAGTTGATTCTACAAGGCAGCAAGTGAAAATAAAAATAAACAAACTATACTAAAGTATTTGCCATTAACTTCTTAATTTGTGACAGGTTGGTGACATTTCTTATGTCCTAGAGTAGCTTTAAAAATACTTTGAAAATATTTCATTAATTCTTTGGTAGCTGAAAGGATCCGTTTTCTCCTTTTATTTCTCAGTTAGTTAACATAATAGATTTGAATAAGGAAATTTCCTCTCTTCATTTCCTGTATGTGTATATTCACCTCTTTTAGAGAAGATGGTTTTTTGGGAACCGATGTTTGTCACTTTCTCTACCAAACCAAACTTTGTGCTATGCATTCTGCTCTGAAATTTTACCAGTTGAGTTTAAAGTAAGTGGTAAAATTTTTTCTGCTAATTCTTATTTGCACATTAAAAAAAGATGGAGTAGCTGTTTCAGAGAATTTCCAGGTGAAATTCACTAAACTGCAGAAACACTTGAGAAATTACTGGGAAACAATGCAATAACAGTGAATTTGCATGTAATGGTACAGCAAAGTTACAGCAGTAGAAATTGGGTATAATCTTGTTTATCGATTTTGATCATTTTACATGAAAATATTCCACAACTTGAGAACATATTTTTCTTTTGCTCAAGTTGATGGTCACTGAAAATTCCTAGAAGCTGACATTTAATTGTCTTTTTTTTGTGCCAGACATCCCATGGTAGCAGTCCAAATCTCAAAATATGAGAGAATGTATGCAACTTAAAGACACGAGACTTTTACTATTTGTCTATCATTTGATTCATCATACTCCAAACTGGGATAAAAATAAATTTTGTAGTGGTATATTAATGAATCTGTCCCAAACAATTATCTTTAAATGATGAGGATATAAATGAAATTCTTCTCTACTGTTTTGGAGGAATCTTCCACTCAATTCAACTGTCAAATCAAGTCAAATGTCAGCATAATTGGTTGCAAAGTAGTCCTTAATAAGTCCTTAGTAATCAGGATTTCAACTGTCAGTCTAATTTAGTGTGACTGCAATGTGCATAATTATAAGAAGTTTTTAAGCTGTAGTTAACAACTGGAGAGGCAGGGGGGCCCACAAAATGCTTCGGTGAGCTGTCAAGAAATCAGAAATATTTTAAAATTTGAATGCACTTTTAACCACTTTACTGTGTAAAAGGAGTATGTTAAATGTCATCTTTAAAGGCATCTCTGTGATAATAGCATGGACCCAACGAGATGTGAATAATACAATAATTTGCTGCCATTTTCCTAAGTGATACGATAATAGCGCTGTGCCATTACTTGGAATACTTCTTATTAAGTGCTTGCAGATTAAATATCAAATGCCCTATTGTTCTACCTAAACAACTCATCCATTAATTTTCTGATATTTTTATCCAAAAGAAAAGAAAATTTTAAATGTTACCATAAGGTTCCTATAGTAACAGTTTTGAATGGAACACATTCACTGTGCTGGTAATGGGAGAAAACAAAACAAAACAAACATTGCTGAATTAACATAAGAGGCAGCAAGCAGCAGGAAGATTTGCTTGTGTGACCCTGGAATCCCTGAGTGTGACTTGCCTCTTTTAGCTCAGCTCCAATTCAGGGAAATAAAAATAGCATTTAGTATAATCTTAAAGGTTACAGATGTGATTAATTTACAGGACTGTCTCCCCTTCCTTCTTCTGGTACTACTTAACACTGCTTAGCAATTGCATGAGACAAATGATTCCAGTAGAACGTGGAGTTGTAATTCCTTGTACGCATTTCCATAGCACCAAGAACAGAAACGTTCAGTCAATTGTTGTCACGCTTTGCTGAGATTTGCTAATTTTTGCCAAAGGCCACTGGCTATTTTAGAAAGTCCATTCAGCACATCTCCTTCCGTGTTTGGGGCCTGCTGGTTCACTGGCACCTGGGAGAATATTAATAGCAAGGATAGGGAGGATTCATCTGACCAAAATTAGACCTCTACAATCTCTAGCATTTTTAGGTTCTGGAAAAAACCCCACAGAATTTCTAGGGTACAATTAATCTATCCTTTTTAGATGTCTACTTGCAGATGCAGTGGATAGTTCCTTAGAAGCACGTGTTCTTTCCATCAGCTGTGAGTTAGGTGGGATGAGTCCTACACCCACCTCTAATCTTTGTGACGCCTAGACAATATTTTGATTGGTCCAAGCCTCAGTTTGCCCTTTGACTAACTCCACTGCAAAGATTGCCACGATTGCATCATGGAAAACAAGAGCACATATCCATAATTCAGATTAGGCTACCTTTGGCTGGATAGGGTGTGATGCAGTAAAGAGAGACTTTAGAGGTATCTTTAGAGGAAGACACATAATGGATAAATTAGGCACCAGGTTTGATTTTTTTTTTTTTTTTCCTCTGAGCAAGCTTATCTTACGCTATAGAGAAAAGCCTAGAGAGCTCATTCTCTCAGTTTAGGTATCTGGTTCATGGCCATAGGTTATGTGAGGACTCCTGTATTAAGAAATTAGTCCTATGTAACTGTAAGCATCTAATTTACTTCCAGCATTTGTAGATACACATTCTGTGTTGGAAGTAGATTTTAAAACTCATTGGAATTTCTGAAAAGAAGGTAATAGTAAGAGACAAACATGAAAAATAAAACTCTGAAGAGAAAGATTCAACTTACAAGATTCCTGTAGTGTAAGCAGGATCATATTATACCTGCAGCATTGACACAAGACAGAGGCTGCAAACTATGAAGGTGGAAGGCATGTTTTAAGCACTTTCTCCCTATAATTTACAAATTTTAAATCCATTTTAAAAAGAAATTTCCACAGTTAAAAGTGTAGATACTGTAACTTTGTGGGTATTTCAGTCACGTAGTAGTCACAAGCAAAAACCAGGCAAATAGTTAAAATTGTCCATTCCTAGGTTTAAGAAAAACTTCATGAAGAACTTTGAGTTATGTTGTCAAGAAAGTTAAAAAACCCCAAACCTCCTTACTTGTAATCATTTTTTACATTAAATATTTAAGGCTTTTTTTAAATAGGTTAGTAAAACCCCATGAATTTTTGCCATAACACAGGTTGCAAATGAGAATCATAGCAATGTGAATCAAACTGATGAGAGCTGTGTATGAGTTGTGAAGATAGTGAGATGTCCTGCCAAAGTGGAAAAACTTTCCCTTTGAAATCTTATTCAGCTTCTTCAGTAATGATGGTAATTTCCAAATGAGAGCATCGACACCTATGGTTGGTAGAAGTAAGAGTAGGATCTGGCTCATTTCTTGCTTTAAAAGACTCAGTTTTTGAAAATTCCTAGAAATGTTTGTTTTAGCCTCTAAATTCCGTTTAGTCCCTCTAACTTCTGTTGAATAGTCTAAAAAACTAAAATGAAATCATTAACTCCACTAACATAATATTTCATAATTAGTAATGTTTGGGGAAACTTTTAATGCTTTCCAGCAGTAGGTCATGTTCCTGTTCGAGAGCTGTCAAAGCAACTTTAGCACTTGCAGAGAGTAGTGATAATTATAGTCCATTACAGAACTCTGTTTGATCCAAGAAAAAATCTCATGGGTTGTGGAATGCACTTATCTATATTGAAAAGAATTACTTTCTGTTTTTACTTAAAAGACTTGACTGCTTTTTTTAGACAGTATGGAAAGGATTTTATTTTAACTTGCAAAGCCAAATACAAATGATACAGTTTAACAATTGAATCAGTTTTAATTGCTTTTGGTGACAGATGGTGTAAAGTTGTCAAGTTTATGTTTTTTTAAAATGATACTTTCAAGGTGATAATATTAACATGTGAAGCCATTTTTTCCTGATTGTCAGTCTATCTATCTAGACATTACTGCACAGAAGGGTGTTTTTCAGCCAGTGTGAGGCAGAGCCAGTGCGGTGGGATCTGTCCATGCAAAAAAACCAGCTGGCAGCTGAGGAGTGTTTTTTTCTAGCCCTGCTTTGATGCATTATAGCAATTCAGCCAAAGATGCCCACATTATACCACTTACTTTTTTGGAGACAAATCTTCAGCATATAATTTTCTGCTGCGAATCTGAGATTCTCTCTGAGATGGGACCAGTACTCTTTAATATCTTCATCAATGACATAGACAGTGGGATCAAGTCCACCCTCAGCATGTTTGCAGATGACACCAAGATGAGTGGTGTGCTTGACACGCCTGAGGCATGGGATGACATCCAGAGAGACTTGAACAAGCTCAAGGAATAAGCCCATGTGAACCTCATGAGGTTCAACAAGGCCAAGTGCAGGGTCCTGCACCTGGGTCAAGGCAACCCCTGGTATCAATACAGGCTGGGGGATGAAGGGATTGAGAGCAGCCCTGCTGAGAAGGACTTGGGGGTACTGGCAGATGTGCTGGATGTCTTTTCCAACCTTAATAATTCTGTGATTCTGTGTGATTCTATGAGCCGGCCATGTGCACTTGCAGCCCAGAAGGCCAACCATCTCCTGGGCTGCATCCAAAGCAGCGTGGCCAGCAGGTCCAGGGAGGTAATTCTGCCCCTCTACTTTACTCTGGTAAAACCCCACCTGGAATCCTGTGTCCAGCTCTGGAGCCCTCAGCACAGGAAGAACATGGAGCTGTCAGAGTGGATCCAGAGGAGAGACAGAAACATGATCAGCGGGATGGAACACCTCTCCTATGCAGTCAGCCTGAGAGTTGGGGTTGTTCAGCCTGGAGAAGAGAAGGCTCCTGGGAGACCTTATTGCAGTCTTCCAGTACTAACAGGGGGCTTTTAAGAAAGATGGGGACAGACTTTTGAGCAGGGCCTGTTGCAATAGAACAAGGCGTAATGGTTTTAAAATAAAAGAGGAGAGATTTAGACTAGATCTAAGGAAGGAATTTTTCACCATGAGGGTGGTGAAACACTGGAACAGGTTGTCCAGAGAAGTGGTGTGTGGTCCATCCCTGGAAACATTCCAGGTCAGTTTGGACAGGGCTCTGAGCAACCTGATCAAGTTGAAGATGTCCCTGCTCACTGCAGAGAGGTTTGGACTAGATGACCTCTAAAGGTCCCTTCCAACCCAAACTATTCTACAATTCTATGAAAACAGGAAAAGGGAGGAAGATTGGAAAATCTTCATGTATGATTTTATGTTCAAGTTTGATGCGTAAATCACAAGAGTTAAAAAAAAAATCTTTTTTTAAAAAAGGCAAAAAAGCCTTCTTAAGGTGACATTGTTGTAGAGATACAAAAAGTTAAGAAAACTTTGCTCCTGAACTTTCTGATCAATTTTTGATTTACTAAGCATCTTACCATTTTTCTTTATCTGAAAACTTGGTAGACAAGGGATTCCTTATATTCTTCAAACTGAGGAGCTGACACAATTATAAATTGTTTTATGAATGTTGTTCAAGTGTAAGTATCATCTGCTATATCTCAGGCACAGATATTTTCTATCGCAGTCACCTTCTACTGCCGAGGTTGTACATCTCTCCTAGATACATTTTACTTGCCATATCTTTGTGATTTGAATAGCTATTTTTATGCAAAATTTTACATGGTCAGAATATGGAGGGATTAGTTTTTTTCTAAAATCAAAATAATAAGTCACAGGAACCAGAAGAGCAAAACTACAGTCCTGTAGAGGAGACTCATGCAAGTGAAAGGCTGTATTTGAAACAAATCTTGCTGAAGCCAAGAATATTTTTATAGTTAGAATACAGCCCACATGGTTCTCAATGTGAGATTGTTTTGCTATTTTTTAAGATATATAAAATGTCGCTACTTTAAAAACATGAGCCTCTTACAATTAACACAGTGTAATATTTACTTATATAATTTTTACATGTAAGTTAGTCATAATTTTCACAGAATCACAGAGTCATTAAGGTTGGAAAAGACCTTTAAGATCATCAAGTCCGACCGTCAACCCAACACCACCATGCCCACTAAACCATGTCCTGAAGTGCCACGTCTACACATTTTTTGAACACCTCCAGGGATGGTGACTCCACCACCTCCCTGGGCAGCCTGTGCCAATGCTTGACCACTCCCTCAGTGAAGAAATTTTTCCTAATATCCAATCTAAACCTGCCCTGGCACAACTTGAAGCCATTTCCTCTCATCCTATCGCTAGTTACTTGGGAGAAGAGACCAACACCCACCTCGCCACAACCCCCTTTCAGGTAGTTGTAGAGAGCGATAAGGTCTCCCCTCAGCTTCCTCTTCTCCAGACTGAACAACCCCAGTTCCCTCAGCCGCTCCTCATAAGACTTGTGCTCCAGCCCCCTCACCAGCTTCGTTACCCTTCTCTGGACATGCTCCAGTACCTCAGTGTCCTTCTTGTAGTGAGAGGCCCAAACGTGAACACAGGATTCGAGGTGCAGCCTCACCAGTGCCAAGTACAGGGACATGATCACTTCCCTACTCCTGCTGGCCACACTATTTCTGATACAGGCCAAGATGCTGTTGGCCTTCTTGGCCACCTAGGCACACTGCTGGCTCTTGTTCAACTGGCTGTCAACCAGCACCCCCAGGTCTTTTTCTGCTGGGTAGCTCTCCAGCCACTCCTCCCCAAGCCTGTAGTGTTGCATGGGGTTGTTGTGACCAAAGTGCAGGACCCATCACTTGGCCTCATTAAGCCTCATAAAAATTGACCTTGGCCCATCGATCCAATCTGTCCACATCCCATTACTGAGGGAGTACTCAATCCCCTCATCCAGATCATCAATAAAGATATTAAAGCCCGGCCCCAGAACCAAGCCCTGGGGAACACCACTTGTGACCGGCTGCCAACTGGATTTAACTCCATTCACCACAATTCTCTGGGCTTGGCCGTCCAGCTAGTTTTTTACCCAGCAAAGAGTACACCTGTCTAAGTCATGAGCAGTGAGTTTCTCCAGAGAATGCTGTGTGAGATGGTGCAAAGGCTTCTGTTTTCCAGGTAGACAACATCCACAGCCTTTTCTTCATCCACTAGGTGGGTCACCTGGTCATAGAAGGAGACCGGGTTGGTCAAGCAGGACCTGCCTTTCATGAACCTGTGCTGGCTGGGCCTGACTCTTTGGTTATTCTGCACATGCCCTGTGGGCACCCTCAGGATGAAGCTCTCCATAATCTTCCTCAGTACCAAGGTCAGGCTGACAGGCATGTAATTCCCTGGATCCTCCTTCCTGTGGGGTGGGACTGACACTCCAGTGCATAGCATGGCACTGCAGGAACCTTTAAACCATCACAGAATCACAGAATCACAGAATCACTAGGTTGGAAAGGACCTTTAAGATCATCAAGTCCAACCATTAATCCAGCACCACCATGTCCCCTAAACCATGTCCTGAAGCGCCACATCCACACGTTTTTTGAACACTTCCAGAGATGGCGACTCCACCATACCCCGATTTGTGAGGGTATATGAGGAAGGGAGCGGTTCTGTGTATTTTGAGGTACACATGTGAGATCTGATCAGTGACAGAGGGTAGCCTCAGAAGTGTAGCACCCGCTGGAGTGACTGTTCTGGGCTCAGGCCTGAAAATCATGGCTGCCCTCTCGATCAGGAGGATGGTAGGATCATGGGACAGTTCAGGGACCTCAGGATGAGTCAATATGAAGTTAGACCCAGGTGGGTCAGGGCATTATCCAGACAGGTCTTGAAATTTCCCAAGGATGGAGAGAGACTGGACAGTTTTGTGGGCAATTTCTTCCAAGGTTTAACCATCCTCATGAGGAAAAACACTATCTAGTCTGAACCTCTCTTGTTTCAACTTAGGCACATTGTCTCTTCTCTGCCCACCGTGTCCCACTGTGAAGATACTGGTCTGTCTTCTTACAACCTCCCTGTGGATGCTGGGGTTGTTTGGTCAACCTGAAGCCATCTGCTCCAGCCTGAAGAAGCCCATCTCCCAGCCGTCATGGTATCCCTATGCTGAACCTGATGCAGTCTATCGATGTGTTGCCTTGTACTGGGTGACCAAAACTGGGCACAGAGCTCTAGTGGTGGTCTAAGGAGTGCTGAGTAGGGGGGATAATCCCTTCCCTCAGTGAGCTGGCTCTGCTCCTGCTAATGCAGCCCAGGAGGCTGTTGGCCCTCTTTGCTGCCAGGGCACTGCTGGCTCATGCTCAGCTTGCTGTCCACAAGAGGAATTTAAACAGCAAAGAAATATAAGCTTGGTTTCTATTTTTAACTAAATAACCTATTTTTAGTGCCACCCCTTACAAAAGTGGTCTCACAAGTATGAATTAGAGACAAATGATGTCTGGAAGCTGAACAGAAGAAACAGATAGCTTCAAGGTCTGGGTAGTGTCCTATATGTTAATTAACTTGGGGACTTATATTACCCAGCCATCACTCTTCCATTGCCTTTGTGACAACTTCGTGTGCTGGTTTCAAGAAGCCATTTCTATGAAGAAAAAAATGGTAGAAACAGGTGGCTTCCCAGATCACCACAAAATCCTCAAACCAGCTCTGCTGTTTGGAGTCTTGATCTGGGTCCAGAAAGAGAAATATCAGATGATAATGTCATGATGGTGCCCTGCATCATCTTAGATCTGTTGAGTCTAGGTATGTAACTAATATTTTATATTTCAGTATAATTCAAAATGGCAAGGGAATTTTTATTTTCTTTGTGTGTCTTGTTTTTACAACTGCTATGTATGACTGCTATGGTTTTCCCATATTTTGTAGAGTTTCATATGTCATCTTCTGTGAAAATTAATTGTGTGGTAGTAAAAACTGATAGCATATATGTCAACAAAAACAAGTATTTTGGAGATGATTCTTTCTGTTTTTCTGAATTGCATGGATTGTTTATCACAAGCTTTTAAGACTTCAAAGGTAAAATGAATATTAACCACCTGCTGAAAACTAGAAGAATCCATTTTGTCAGGTTTAATCTGCCATATTTGACACAACTGCCAGTTTAGTAAGAAAACATCATTATTACCAATGAGGAGAGGTGATCATCTGCCTTTTTAAAAAATCATGTCTTGAACTAATTAATGTTCATCTTTTGGCAAAGAACGCTGATGTTGTTATATTCCATGGTTTGGACATGACTAAAGCTTTCTTTTTTTATTGGTTACTTGTTACAAAATGAATTTAAGCTGCATTATCAAAGAAAAAACATTTTTAAACTCAGCATTTTAAAATCTTTTAGCTCCTTGAAAGTGATTGGACTACATCGTATCAAAGGGCACAAGTTTCAGACATTGGTTTTTGCATGCTTATGAAACCTCTTGTTTCTTAAATTGACTTTATATGCATTCAGCTTTTTTTAGTTCTTCTGGGGAAGGAGAGAGTTTGTGGTTGTTTGGGATTTTTTTTAGGACTAGCAATACAGATTACAAAATCATCCACAAATGTTTATGTTTTTTATTTTGTCTTTTCTTTTAGTGTAGATTAGGAATATAAACCAATCTTTTCTAGTCTTAATTAATGTGTATGTTTTCACACTATTATGAAATTCACTATTCTGATGCCTTCAAATTTAAATGCAACATTTCTTTTTATTTATCAGAAAGTCCCACATAGTTACCTACATGAAAAGTAACTATAATAATTTAAAGTAATCACTTTTCCTTCTAACCATTAATGCAAAAAGTAGAGTGTGCTTTAATAGGAACCCATGAAGTGTGTGACTCATAGTGCAAAATACCAAGTCAAAATACCTGGAGTAAAATACTAATGTTTACTAAATTTTAATAAGGTCACTAATCTAATCTAAAAGAAACAAATTTCTTAACACACATCAGCATTCTCTTTCTTTAAATCCATCTTAGTATTTAAAAAATTTTTGATAAAAAGACTTTTAGAAAACTATTTTCAGGTATAATCATACAAGTCTTTTGTTCCGTTACAGCTAAGGCATTCTGACTTAAGATGAGCTTTTGTCTTTTATGCATTGTGTTGAGCCTGCAGGTTTTTTCTTTAGCTAATAGGATATCCTGAACTATTATTTTTAAATCCTATCATAAAACTGAAAAGTACCACTTACCATGCTACTTTGCACTTCTGTTTAATTGTAAGTCTTCCCAGTGCCAGTGGAGCTGTAGCAAGCGATATAGTTCTTAAATAAAATTAATCAACTTAAAACAGCTTTCAAACAGAAATCCCAAATGTTGGATTGATACTTGCATCCTTTCTGCTTAAATGAGAACGAGAGGCCCAGGGAGTCTATGCAGGCATCTTTTAAGCTTATACTAATGGCCTCACTCTAATGTCTTGCATGGTTCTAATTACATAGAATCAGAATAGTTTGGGTTGGAAGGGACCTTTAAAGGCCATCTAGTCCAACCCCCCTGCAGTGAGCAGGGACATCTTCAACTAGATCAGGTTGCTCAGAGCCCCGTCCAACCTGACCTTCAATGTTTCCAGGGATGGGGCACCTACCACATCTCCATGGAACCTGTTCCAATATTTCACCACCCTTGTTGTAAAAAAATTCTTCCTTTTATCTAGTCTGAATCTACTTTCTTTTATTTTAAAAACAATATTCCTTGTCCTATTGCAACAGGCCTTGCTAAAGTGCCTGTCCCCATCCTATAAATAGGGTGCACATAAGAGCTGCAGAACTTTTGACAGAGGAAAACAATTGCCAAACTTTAGGAAACTTTTCTAATATAAATAAAGTATACTGTGATAAAAATCAGTCTTACCACTGGAATAGGAAATAAGCTGGTTTCTTGTTGCTTCTTCACATTCAAGAATGGTTTTAAGATCCCTATACTATGAACATGAAAAGTGTCATACTTTTCCTAGGTTTACAATATTCTTTGCTTATTCTTCCTGTATAATATACCAATTTCAACAAGTGCCTAACGTACCCTGCTAGAAGAAAGAACTATTGCCTATTTTCAGTGGAGTGGAGCAGGCTGTAGAAAACTAAAGGAGGCCAACATCTCACGTGAGGCACAGGTTCCAAACACCCATTCAACCTTTGGCATTCTAAAACTGCATATTTTTGTCCAGAGATCACAGCCTTTTCTTTAGACACTTCTGAAATGGTTTTGTATTTGGTAAGATGGATCATATGGTTTTGGGTTTTTACTTTTTTTTTTAAGTAGAAGAAGAAGAAAAAATCAATACTGTATTCAATCAGAGAGGCACTGACTGATTCCTCTGGCAGTCCCCTACAACAGCAGTTGATGAGGTCAGATAAGGACATGACAGACTGTCAGTGGTGGATAAACCATTTCTCCTGGCTGGATTAATACGCTATTTGTAGCTGCAAGGAAAGACTGCCATTTCTGAGTGTTTCTTGAAGGGGTTGGGAAGAGGGTCAAATAAAAGTTATTTCAATCAGCCCTATAGTAAAATTACCAGTCAGTTAGGTGACCCTAAGTCAGTCAAGATAGAAAGAACAACAAATAAACAAAAAAGCAAATGTAAGTGTGAAATTCTGGCTTCACTGAATTTTGTCATGCTCTTCTTTGACTTCTGATAGTTTGCTTTTCACATGCAGCATCTATTTGCTGATTATAAAAGCAATGTGGTAATTGTGTCAGTCAGTCACATCAGCTGTAGGCTCTTTGCTTTCCTTGCAAGCCACCGATTATGTTATGAAATGTAAAAATTATATATAAAGTAGTAAAGATCTCTTTAGTCTCTTCTGCCTTTAGTAAATTGGATTCTTCCAAATGATGATGAAGCTAAAAGGACAGAATCATCTCCCCCATGTTATGGTTGAACCTATTCAGAAGTCACTTAATCTGTCAAACCCTCTCACAGCAAAAAAAATTCTGGAGGGTAAATGGGAGAAGGCTTTTATAAAACCTAGGCTAGAGAGCTACAGCTTTGCATTCCAGTTGACCTTTAGTTATAACATTTGCCCATTTATTTTTGTGTGACAGCAAGAGAATTAGACAACAACAAGCCAAAACCCTGCAGCCTTGTGTGCTCCATGGAGCTGAAAGGCTCACCATGGAGTTGAAAGGCTCCTGATGCCCCAGCTGAGCTGGGTATTAGGAGAAGGAGGTCATCACAGGGTTGTTATCCCTCAGATTTGTGGTCATTACTGAGTAGAGCCCCCTTGTCCCTAGTTCAGTGAAATCTCCACTGCGCTCATGAACCTTCTAGGTCATTGGCATGAGGGGATTAGCCAGTGGGGTATGATTTTATCCTCAGCTATCTTGCCTAGTGAAACAAAACATAAAAGAAATAGATCGCCTCACACTCCAAGAGCAGGCATCACAGTCCTGGTTATGTGTAAATGGTATCTGTGAACACTTCTGTGTGTTTCTCATCTGTGAGATTAAAACATGTGCTAAGGGCTTGGCAGAAGAGCAGTGGGTTTATGCACTTGGGTTTCTGAGATATCAAATTTAAGGACACTGCTGAACTGGAGTCTTGCTGCACTGAGGATTTTTTTCCTGAGAGAGAAGCCATATTAAATACATAGACAATACTGTAAGACTGTCTCACACAAATGTTTGCCCACAAAATACTGCCCTGAGATTACTTCAATTCATTTTTAGAAATAAGGATCAAAAAGAAGCAATAAAATGTGCAAAGCTGTCATTTAAAATTGGTGTTCTGCATTTCCTTCTCTCTCCATAGAGAGACCTGAGGAAATTAGATCCTTAGGCATCTGAAGTCTGATGATATGAAAACCCTTGTTGGTGCCAAAGGTGGGGATTTCTGTCTTCTGTCATGGAAATCTGAAAATGTGGACACAAGTCATTAAGCTCCTTTCACAGTCAATGAAATAAACACCTAAAGAGACTGATCTGTCTTATGCTACAACATCTTATCCTAAATTAAGTTGGATGAATCACCCTCTGGAGGTGACTGTTTCACTGATTAATGTGGTGAGATAAGTTCTGCTCTTGTGTCTGACTTTACCTAAAAAACCCTGTTTGCCTTCAACTAGCTGCAGCTACATGTCTGATACTCCCATTATCTGAACACTCCCCAGGCATCACAGTTAGGTATTATGTACTTCTACTTGTGCCTGTACATATGTCAGCTTGATCTAGACAGCTAGTTTCCATTTATAAGAATCTAAAAATCAAGGGAAACTGTACCTAAATCCTCTGATGTTCCATAGAAGGACTACTGATGGCCAAGAGGGTATGTACATCTCCAATTCTGTAGGAAGTCCTCCTCAGTTGAGATGCCTTACTTCTAGGTCTGTCTGCTCCAAAGCTGGCTGTACCTCAGATTTATCTCTTGGATGCATTTAGATATGAGTGAACTGTAAGGATCACCAAGGTTTATATGGGAAGTACACTGAGAATCCAGAGCATCTGAGATCCCATATCACATCTTCTCCTGAAACCAGTCTTCTTCGCCTGTCACTCGGAGGGGCAAAACAGATCATTCTTGCAGAGGTCAGTGATGTTCAGAATGGTATTTCTTTTCTATTAAGAGCTGAATTAAAATACCACTCCAAAGATCCTGCACAGCATTTGGTGGTTAAAGTTCTTACCTAAGTATAGGGAGGAAATACGCCCTTCTTCATCAGCTAGAATGAAAAGCAAGTTCTAGTGGGTAACAAATTACCTGAGCTGATCTAAGTAGCCCAGCAATGAGGAAGTGCTTGTTGCAATAAAATAATCTGATTATAAATCAGGAGAGTGTTTTCTGCCTGTCCCTCTTGGTCGCATAATTTTGCTGCTGTCAGCCTTTCCTTCAAGAACTGAGCTCTGAGCTACCCTAGAGAAAAGGGTTATGCCAATACTAATGAGAAGGGCAGGAATGTTTGGGACTAACTGGGGAATATTTCCTTTTTGTTTTGTTAGCTTGTGAAATAATGGCAATAAAGATAATGCAAATGAAGCACAAATCTTCCAAGCATTAGTCCTATTTGACCTTGGCTAATGAAGAGCAGACAAATCCTCTTGAAAACTGAGATATGGAGATTCCTGCGAGATAGTGACCACCTCAGTAGGTTAGCTGGAGTGGGCACACACCAGGATGCGAATACAACGTGTGAGACAGACTGGGTATGAAATCTAAACATACTTTTTAAAGGTTACGATATTGTATATCTCATGCAATATCAGAGACAGAAAACAAAAGCACTCTGACCAACTCAGCTGCACAATCCCGCTCTTAGGGGGTGTACAACATTCATTTCTGTTCTTCAGGATTCATGAACCACTTGGGACTAAGTTAACTTCAGCTATCTAGGTACTTAAGTGAGAAGAATAGTGAGAAGATGCAAGATTGCGTTTTTGAATCACTGGGGTCAGACTGACACTGCCTGCAGATGCATCAGTTTTTTGGAGGGTCTATCCCAGTGATGTAACTTACACTTTTGTGTAGCTTTTTCCCCCCTTAGTGTATATTTTTCGTGAGCATACTCCTGTCAGTCTCAGTACGATGTCTGAGCTGGGTTTGCTGTAGTTCAAGGGGGTGTGGAGAAAAGAAGAGGGTCAGTTAAAAAATTAAACTATTACACTTTGGTCTTTGGCATAAAATAGCAGAACTGTGTCCTCCTAGAACTATGTCAGCATTTTGATACCTTGGCCATGCTTCCTTTTTTCTCTTTATGATCTCTGTCTTTATGGCAAGGAGAAGTAATGTTAGAGTCATGCCAGTGATATCGCATATTCTAATGATTCCTCCAAACAGAGAATGCTCTTCTGATCAGATATACTGGCTTCATGATTGCTTTGTCTGTTGCAGTTATAGAAAGCCATCAAAAGCATACAAAAATGCATTTTTCTCTCTTCTGATTTTTGGACCAGCTTGCTTTTGTTATCATTTCGGTTAGAGATGTAAGAATGGGTGCAAGGAGACATCAGTGAGCTTTGCCTGTGCTCCAGGCTGCTTAGGCAGGATGCAGAAACCATGTCCCTAAGGTGTCTTGTTGGAAATCACTCTTCATAGTTTCAGTTCCGATCCTTACCCATGAGTGTATAAGCATTTCTGAACTTGGGCTGAGACTGCCTAGTTATGAAGAGAGATCCAAAAGTTCATTTTTAGACATATATTAGCTTTCTGTTTGTTTGCTGTGTGGAGATCCTTTATAGTATTTGAAGAGAGGACAGATAATCCCTTGCCATGTGAACTAGAGCTGGAGTTCCTGATTAAGCCTGACATCATGTATGATTGTCACTGAAGTGAGAGATGAGAGCAGCAAAGTGTGTTCATCAAATTTCCCTAAACTTTGTGGAATTTACTGTAAGCACAGGTGTTTTTAGCATATGTCATGAGTATTTTCTCCAACTGTTAAAAAAAATAATCTTTACATTGAAGAACTGCACCTTTAAACCCATGGGGGAAACCATATCCACTGAAAATTTAAGTAAGTTTAGTTCCAGATAAAACAAGGGCTTTAGCCTATGCTCAGAGCACACTTAATTTTTGCTTCTTTTCTCTTAAAGGAAAATTATATAACTAAAAGGGCAATTATCAGCAAAGAAACTTAGAAATCAAGTGCAAGGAGAGCTAACTAATACGACTGTCTTGGTCAAAACTTTTTTCTCTTAAAGTCCTTATTATGGCCTTTACCTCATTCTCTGTTACTGTGAGGACTTACTCTGTCACCATTTAATAATATGAAATTGTAGAATAAGGACAAAAAATAAGACAAAAATGCCCATTGACTTACAATTGTATATCAAGGGCAGTGGTTTCAAGATGCCCTTCTATCCTGTTTTTCCCTTAGTAATTTTAGCCTCTGCTAAATCAGAAATTTCATTATGCGTATTCTTTATCAGTGATTAATTTCACAAAAGCATATACTACAAAAGGATTTTAATCCTTTGTATACGGATCATCGCATATCTTAGTGTTAAAAGGCAGAATTAGGGAAGTGAAGAGAATCTTCAAATTATTGCTTAATCATGACACAATTTGAAGAATGAAGCTTGTGAGAGGAAATATTTTAAATCAATGTGACACTTGAAAATTGTTTTAAGTTACTTCATGCATTTTGATGTATGAAATTCTTCTTGAGGCACAACAGATGAAAAGAAATATTACATTAAAAAATTCAAGGAGCTTATTGTTTCATTAAATATTTACCAGCCATTCAAACTTTAGTGGATTTACTCTGCAACTGAACAAGAGACCTTAGGGTTTACATCTGTAAATCTTTGTGCTGGTGCCTACCAAAAGTGATTAAACCTAAGACAAGCCTTTACCATGGTTGCAAGTTATTTAATAGATGAATTTAGAGTGCAAATGTTCTCCTGTAAATTTTAATGGTTGAAATAATAAAACTAGATCTGTTAGGTAAAAATTAATAACTAAATGCTTGAGCTCAACAGAAATTATGCTTGACCTCAACAGAAATTATGCATGCACTGCATTTACATCATAACAAAAATATGATCAGCACATGTATGCAATCTGTCATTAGCTCTTCAGGGTCACCCACTCCTCCCTGGAGAAGGAAGAAGAAGAAAGAACATAGGAAAAGAGAGAACAGTTTTAATGAGGCACAGTTTTTCAGATGGGGCTATCCTGAACCGGTCAAACGTCTTAAGATTTGGTTCAGAATATATTTTTCAACTGTAGTCAAAGATACCACATTTGCTTGTTCTGAAAGAACCTTGCACCTTTTTTTTTTTTTTCTTATCCAATCTAGAGGATCCGAAGGGTGAAATCACCTTGTAGATCAACAGCAAATGGTGTTTGGGCTGAAAATACTCTTCACATATATTATTTGTTATATTGTGTGCATAATATTGCCATCACTGTAAATTCACACATTTGTATCATCGTGAGACTCTTTCCGTGCTGTTAGGAGCTATGTAATTTGATTAACTGCAGAAAATCAACTGGACCTTGATTATTAGGATCTATCTCCAGATTTTTCCATGTTTTTTCAATTGCAGGAATGCTGCTTTCATTTTAATAAGTGTGTTTTTATATTTGTGCTTTTCTTCATTTTCGTTACTGCTGTTTAGTCTCAAACTCTGGAAGTCATATGCCATGGAAAAGTGACACTGCTTTACTCACAAACCATAATAAAAGTTCTGTAGTGGACCATAGTGTCCCCTATTCTGTAAGTTTTCTGTCTTCCATCACTTCTGCTTTCTCTCTCTGTTGCTGGACACATTAATACAAAACACTTTAATGTGGAGTATTACATAAATATTTAAAATGGTCTCTAGTTATATAAGCATTTCTTGTTTCAATTGTTGGAAAATTACTTGATATCAACTTGAGGTAACTGTTCTTTATTGAAAAATAACTATTTTTCATGGAAGCTGACATGATGAGAAGTGACAGAGCTGACCAGAAAATAACTTTTTTTCTTTTAAAAAGTTTAGAGGTTTATAAATTCCTTAGATACTTTTCTTCAGACTTTTCCAGAGATTTTGAGTTTTGGCCAAAGGACTTTTGGAGATGAAATGGTCTATTTTTCTGAAAAAGTTTCACTAGAAACTTTTAGGACAACTTCATAAACAATTTCATTTAAAAAATAAGTGGGAAGTTAGTGCTGCTTTTGGAGAAATACAATGCTGGGATAATGAGACAGTACACAGTTCTGCCAGAGGGGAAAAGTGCAGTCTTTACACTAGCACTACTAGCCGTGCGGCGTTGGGGAAACATATTCCTGGAAGTGCCCTATGTGTGTAGCAAACCCATCAGCTATGAAAAAAAGTCAGATTAAAAATTGATGATAAATGGGAGGGAGAGCAAGAGTGCCTGATGTAGTAGTAACGGTGCTCAGGGAACAAAAATGCACAGCCCCATAACTAGCGACTATGAAGAAAATTAACTCTATCACAGCCAAAGTCAGCACAAGGTACTAGAGTCCTTCTCTAATACCGTTACCATCCTTTCAGTGTGAGACAGGCAGGGATCTGCTGCATGTCTCCATGATAATACAGGGAAAACCAGGCAGCTTTTGAGTGACTTGTCTAAAGGCTGTCTTGCCTTCATTATCGCATCATATCCAGATGCAGAAATCATCTTGGTTAGGATCCGATTCTTTATGTAATCCATCATGCAGGCAGTGGCTCCTGTCTCAGGGACACACGTGGGGAATGTGTGTTCACTATTCTGGTGTCCTGAAACACCTACAAGCCCTTCAGCTCTTCGGATAAAGCTAAAGGGTCGGGTGCACTGAGTAGAGCATAGTTTTTCTGAGCCTGTACCTCCAGGTGGTTTGTTCAGTAGGGATGCTGCTCTGCTCACAAGTGCTGTGGTTGGGATTCCTCTGTCCCTGTCTTCTATCCCCAAAATCAGACATGCTGTCACCAGCTCATCTTTATAGTTAGGAGAGAACAACTCACCCAGGTTTTACATGGGGTGATTCATCTCAGCTTAAGGCACTTATCTAAAGTACATGGACTGAGTCACCTTTTGAAGACATCTTTTTTTTCCTTTTTTATTTATTTATTTTTTTAAATAATGGCAGTCTGGGGAAACAAACTCAGATCTAAACATCCTACTTTTTGTCAACTGAATTGCCTCAAGGTGATTTCCATCCTTTAGCTGGGACGGCTGGCGTCTGTGCTTAGCTCTTGTCCACTGGGTGCTCTATGACTTAGTTTAATCGGCTTGTAAGCAGGAACCACAGTGGACTCAACCAGTTAATAGAGATGAGCTTCCTGAGCTGTCCTTCTTCATTATAAGGGCTGGTACACTTTGCATCTGGTGAGCTTTTGCCCTGTTTAGTCTTGCCCACCTTCAGTCAAAAGTGATTACCACTGAAATCACATCGAGGTTCAGAAGTCCAGCGCTGCAGAGGCAGAGCAGTACTCGGGTATGATGTTCTCCAGCAAAGCCTCGCGCTCCAGGGAATGTTTCAACATTACTGTGAAAGGTTCTCTTTTTTCTTAATAAAGGGTGGTAATGATGGCAGGATGTTGTGGGCAGCAGCGCAGCCTTTAGTGTCCACAATACGTCTCCTGCTATCAAAAGCATCCAACTGTTGCACCTTGGCTGACTCCCCGCTGCAAGGTGATGCTGCAGCGAGCGGCTGCGGCTCCGGGGGCATCCGATTGCCATCAGTGGGTCAGGCTACAAAACTCCAGTGGGGTGAACAGTGCTAAGAAAAAGCGCAATTATCATAACTGTGTTTCTAAATTTCTTGTTTCACAGCTGCTCTAGCAGGCAGTCCATGGAAATGCAACTGTTTCATCAGTTCTCTCCAAGCTGATGAAATCTGTGGGATAAATTAGGTGAATTACAGGCTGGTCTTTATCAGCTTACATAGTAAGACCCAGGATTTTTACTTTTCCCTTTCATTTTGGCTCATTTTTTGGCATGTACCCTGTGATTTTATGTCAATAGTCTGTTTAAAAGTTCTGGTTGACTTTTCATTCTTGGTTCATATTAGTCTTCTGAATTGTAGTGTGCAAGCAGTGGTGAAGGGGACTTTCTTTTGGGGCAGGTTTGGAACTGTAATCACATTTTCACCTCATCATGTCTTCATATTCTCACTTGTGCAGTGTGCTGGCCCCTGGCAGTTGATTCATCATACGTCCCTAAGCACAAACATGGACTGCGACACAGAAAGCAATAATAGAGTAGAATAAATCATATTACAGCCTCGTGTCTGGGGGAAAAAGATCAGAGAAGGCATGCCAGCTATGAATGTAAATGTATTGTATGGCTTCTGGTTTGTCAGCTCAATAGTGTAGTTGTGAATTTATGGAGTCTGTGTTTTGAAAAATGCAATGCTAGCTGCTTTGGTCAGAATCAATACCAGCCAACAGAATGAACCAGATTTAGCTGGTCAAATACTCTGGCAAATCATTCAATGTCTGAACTCACAGAAATACTGTTTATGTTGCTCACACGAAAACAATAATTGCTGATCTAAAATGTCAGTTGCACAGGCACATGCTTAATATTTTTATAGCTAGTACAGGCAAGAATATGCTATTAAAAATTGAATGAAGACAAGAAATGAGTGGGCAGTTCTACCGTAGTTATTTATTTAAACATTCATTTGTTTGGTTCTGGGGTTTTTTTTCAACACAATTAGGTGCCTAATTGAGCGACAAGACCTACTAGATTTCCATGTGAATAACGGTGATTTATTGAGGAATGCACTTGCTCTAATCATGTGTGATACATTTTCCAGAAATTTAACATGAAAAATTGTGTTTCCAAATTGTCTTGACATAGTTCACAATTTAAGAAAAAAAATTCCTTCTTTTGAAAATTCCCACCCCTCAGTATAAAAGTGTCATAGATCTTATTTAGTACCAGACATAATATATTTGTAGATAGCATGGTTAACAAACTGTTAGTTTGTTGCCTATATATCTAATGCTGTATCTGTCTGATATGGTACAAATAAATTCAGTGCAGTCTTTACCTGTAATATTTTTCTTACAAAAAACATTCATACTGTATTTTACTACAAAATACATACAAAAAGCTGCAAGGTGGTTGTTTTTTTTTTTAAACCTATATTCTTATATCATAGATGCACATTTTACTTTACACAAAAAAAAAGTTAATATAGTTGAGATAATAATGTTTTCCATTCAAGTAAGTAAACATAACTAAAGGCTTGAATTATACAGAATTGAGAGTAGATCTATTAGGAATATTTAGCTCCTTTTTTCAGCTGTAGGTTTATGTTTCTTTTTATTTAGTGATGTCTTCACTAATTTGGGTGCCCAAAAGTCCTTATGCAGCAAATGGAGAACACAGCTGTGAACATGATATGCTAACAGGACTGTCGCGGTTTAACCCCAGCCGACAACTCAGCCGCATGCAGCCGCTCGCTCACTCCCCCATGGTGGGACGGGGGAGAGAATCGGAAGAGTAAAAGTGAGGAAACTCATGGTTTGAGATAAAGACAGTTTAACAGGGAAAGCAAAAGCCAGGCACACAAGCAAAGCAAAACAAGGAATTCATTCACTCATTCATTCATTCATCCCAAATCCTAAACACAGCCGCACACTAGCTTCTAGGTAGAAAATTAACTCTATCCCAGCTGAAACCAGGACAAAGACATACAAGAAAGACATGGGCGTACTGGAGAGAGTCCAGTGAAGGACCACAAATTTGGTTAAGCTGGAGCCTCTGGCACAGAAGGGGCTGAGAGAGCTGGGCCTGTTCAGCCTGGAGGAAACAAGGCTTATAAGATCTTATCAATGTGTACAAGTACCTGATGATGGGCAGTGAAGACAGAGCCAGGCTCTTTTCAGTGGTGCCCAGTGGCAAGGCCAGAGGCAATGGACATGAACAGAAACACAGGAGGCTCTATCTGAACATTAGGAAACAATTTATGTTTCCTAATAAAACAATAACTATGAGGGTGACCAAGCACTGGCACAGGTTGCCCAGAGAGGTTGTGGAGTCATTCTTGGAGATATTCAAATGCATCTGGACATGGTCCTGGACAAGCAGCTGTGGCTGATTCTGCCGTGAGCAGGGCACTGGTCTTGACAAGCTACAGAGGTCCTTGCCAACATCAGACTTTCTCTAATCCTGTGATTTGTCCAGTTTTTCCACTTCTCCTTTTCTCCCAAGCATGTTTGCATAACACTCTTGATTTCTCTATCCTTTCTTTATTATTTCTTTACATGATTACTTGCAATATGTAGATGAATTTAAATTTTTCTGGGGGATTGTACATAGGTCTAGGGTCTCCTGATGTCTCTTTCAATCTGTGCAATGTAAAAGAGAACGATGCTTTTTGCCTTCTAGGCGCTTGTTACAATTTGTTAATCTCTGTCATTTCTGCACTACCAAATAGATTTTTATTTTTCCCAAACAAAACTGATATGGAACAGATGCCAGAAGCTACAAGGTAGGGTCTTATATAACATATTTGATTTTGCGGAATCTGAAATAAATGATTTGTGTTTCCTGAGTGGAACACAAAACCTGTTTATCCTAGTACCCTTGAAAATGTTTGCATTTTGCTTTGGAAGAATTATCGATTTGTATTGTTTCAGTATTTTGGCATACTGGTTCTGAAATGTCATATGCAGATTTTGATAATCATTACAAATAATTGATCTGATCTAAACAACAACTGTGTCAACTAGTATGTTTTAGAAGCAAAAATCTTTAACCAATAACTTGATTTAATGGTTTCATGGTTTAGTCCCAGCCGGCATCTAAGCACCACACGACTGCTTGCTCACTCCCTCCTCCCCCAGTGGGACAGGGGAGAGAATTGGGAAAAAACTTGTGGGTTGAGATAAAAACAGCAAGAGAGAAGGAAACAACAATGATAACAACAATAATAATACCGACAAAGGAATGTACAAGAACAAGTGATGCCCAATACAGCGGTTGCTCACCATCCGGCGATTGACAGCCCGTTCCCGACCAATGATTTCCACCCCCCGGCCAACTCCAGTTTATGTACTGGGCATGACGTCGTATGGTAGGGAATATCCCTCTGGCCAGCCTGGGTCAGCTGTCCCGGCTGTGTCCCCTCCCAGCTCCCTGTGCACCCCCAGCCTGCTCGCTGGCAGCCCAGCACGAGAAGCTGGACTGTCCTTGGCTGCTCAGCAACAACTCAAAACATCAGCACGTTATCAACATTTTCTCATCCCAAATCCAAAACACAGCCTCACACTAGCTTCTGTGAAGAAAACTAGCTCTATCCTGGCTGAAACGAGGACAAATAGATACATCTAAACTTAAGCACCCACCCAGTTTAAAAACAAACTTCACATACCATATACTTTATCAGAGGGTTTTGAATTTTAGTAAGACAGCAGTTGATAATGTCACTTTCTCCTTTCACTGAAAACAAAGACAGAAGCTCCTGAGAGTGCCCCTTCCCTCTTTCACACCAGAAATGATGTTAACCATTCTTTCAGTTTGTTTTTACCTTTAAAATATTCTGTATTTTTTCAAAATATTATTTCTTATAGTTTGAGATGAAGATTTGTTCTTATAATTTTTTTTCAGAATAATTATTTATTTGAACAAGAACATTTGACATTTATAGTCTCTTTGTGTAAATTCTTCATAGCAAAATAAAGAAATGTAGAGAGAAAAGGCAATGAACAAAATTATTTTATGCTCTCTTTCCCAAGAGAGGCAAAAGCTTACAGAAAACAAGAGGGGGAACCACTGATACCTCTGAGCTTTCATCTGAGATGCTTAAGTAACCACTCTTGACCATGGTCAGAAGGCTATGGAGATAAACTCTTTTTGACAATACAGTAGCTCTTCAGTAAACCCTATTTGTTTCCTCAGAAATAAAACAACAACAAACCCAAACCCACAGTTTCTTTTACAATCCTTTGTGATCCCAGTTAGGTTCTGAACTACCTGAAACCTCTGGGATTGGAGATGCAGGAAATGAAGTCTCTAAAGCTCTGACAAAAGTCTTTGATTCAGAAAATGAAGATTTAATGGAGTGAAATTGTACTTGCAAATGACACATGAATAAGTAGGAGATGATTCAGTTTTAATAAACAGGTGTGGAAATGCAGGTGTTTGCACCACTTCCCTTAGAATCCACCAGGTGTAATACCTGCTCCGTTTAATCTCTCCTCCTCTCAGTCCCCCATGCCATCTTCGTGAATTCCCTGCACTGCCTTCCACAGGGCCACAGGTTCGGGGAGCAGTGACAGCCGTAAGGTCCAGGAGGCTCCCAGCCTCACATTGCCAGCAGGAACAATAAAGCTCCTCCACAGAGTGGGTCAGGACATCTACTGTGGACACCTGCTTTGCAGTTAGCTTCTTCCAAACTGGGTACCCAAATTGGGATCCCTGTTGTCAGACAGAGTAACTGTCACCCAAAGCAACCAACGATCCATGCATATGGCCCCAGAGCATATGCTATTTTGGGTAAAGAGTAAGCTTGGTCCTTAACAACACATTCAGAGATATGAGAAATGACGGAACCTGTAATGACAACAAGGTAGGAAAAAGGATACAGCAGGAAAAAAGTTTTCAATGGGAGGGTGTCTGGGATGGGAGGAATGACCAAAGTGGCAGGAGATAGCAGGGAAACTGTGTTGAATTTTCCCCTGTTCTGTTGCTGAGAGGAGGGAAAGCGATGCCAGGACTGAGGAGTGCATCTAGGTTAGCTGTGCAAAGTTTGTATGAGTCTCTCTTTTCTTTAGGATCCTTTCCTGATTTTGTTCGTGTCTCATCTGTGAAAATTTGGAAAGCAAGGTAAAGCAAAATGTTCTTTAAAGCAGGTGTGTTTCAAGTTTCAGGCTGGAACTTGTGTAATGTTCATATTAAAATATACATCATCTTACTGGGAGATTTAGTCTTACACTTTGCAACATTTATTTAAATTTTGTGATAAGTTTCTTTTGCAAAATTGATTGATCCCTCTGTTTGAACACATTAGCTCAGAAACCAAAATGCCTCTACAATTTCACAATCTATATGCAAAAAGAACATGAATGGAAGTTATAAATACCCATTTGGTTTCCTGGATGGTGAAATGTTCCTTCAGGCTCTGCTGGTTTAATCAATGGATGAAATAGATTACGTCTGTTTATGGTGGTGATAGCCTGACTAATGCATTGACTTCAGTTGGAAAGAAGCATATATATTCATAAAAAGAAATACCAAGCAATACTTAGAGAAGGAACAGTTAATCCACCCATGTTAAAAATGTAGCAGTGTGATTTTGAGACAGAGTGCTTCGAAATTGCCATGCAAATTTTCTACATGTTACTTAATGTGCAAGAGAAAATAACTTAGTCCTGTTTTAAATAGGAATAAATAAAACATGTTCACAATAATGACTTGCTCAAGTATTGAAAGTATTGTTTTAAAGGGTTTGCTCTCCATTCCCAAGTTCCTTAGACGTGGCTAGATACAGAAACTTGTATTCTTATATTATTTATCATCTGCTGATGAAGTGTGATAGGGTTTTCTGATTTACCTGTCAAGTGATTAGCCAAAACACTGCATTATTTGTGGTTGCTCCAGTTAGGGAAATAAATTAATAATCAAGTTATTTCTGTTTTGGGGAATAGAGTCAAAACATTTTTTTTTTTCAATCTGGTTCAGGTGCCTTTGAAACTGATGCTGTTTTCATTAGGATTCAAGCCAATAATGTTACTTTTTCAATCAGCTCATCAGTCCAGAACTGGTTTCATAATGGAAATTACAATATTTTGATTCCAAAAGGGCCATGTGGTACGGTCAGGCATGCTACTCAGACGTCGGCCAGAGAGGGGTTCCTCATCCCTGCTGGGCAACGTGTCTCCCCAATGGAGAATCACGGCCTCTTTGAAGCTCCCTGAGGTGGGCACACAGTTTTGTGGTAGCTGAAGGAAAGCATAGTATAATGTTGCATTTGGAATAAGAACAGCTCCACAGCTCTGGGAAACAGTATTAAAAACTTCTTAGACCTTTCTGCCCGTCCCCTCCACTAGGCTCACCCCTGAATACGCACGTGCACACAGAGACATGAATGCATGCGTGCACTCATGTTCAGACAGTGGGCCTAAGCCACATGAGGTTGCTGGGGGCTACCAAAGTAAGGAGAGGACTTGACTTTGTGTTAGCAGCTAGACAGGGGTATCCACTGTAGGAGAATAGGAATCAAAGATCCCTCTTGTTAGAATCCGTAAGAACTCACTTTAAATAACTGCAAATAGCTCTGACCTCTTTGCCAACGTTTGCAGAACCATAAGGAACAGCAAAAATAGTGTAAAGGTGCTGAGAAACAAAATACCTCAGCTGAAAGCTTCTATATTTTCATAAACCAACTTTTTATTTTACAGACATGACAAAGTTAGATTAGGGTATTCCCAAGATTATCCACAGATATTCCAGCTCCCTCAAATTCATCACACTATATATATAGAGTTGTACACTCTAAGGAGGTGTCACAGGTGTCCATATATTAGATTTGTGTATAAGACTCATGGGATATATGATGACTGAAAAGAAAGAGTTCCTGCTCTTTGAGAAAGCGAAAAATTCTCATCCTTCCCCCTGCTCCTTCCATGTGGAAATGTTTATACTTTTTAAATGGAATCATTCTGTTTGACGTTAAACTGTGGTGCTGTGAGAATAGTTCAGGCCTCCTGTGAGCTGGATCTACAGTCTCCATCTCCTGTGGTGCTTCCATGGAACACCATGCGGTGTGAGCAGGGAGAACACAGCACAACACTGCACGATGTGTGTTTTCATTAGGCTCACTGATGGGAGAGGATGGGGACCTCGTGTGTGTGAATACGAGACGTTGTGATACCATAACCAATTTAATATCACGCTGAAGTGAAATGGTTCAGTTCAGTTAAACTAATGAACATGTTTTTACACATGTTCCAATAGAATATTAGAATACTGTAATTTTTTCTTAAGAATTTTCCAAATTAATTTTTACTAGAACAATAATTACCATGAAAAAGGAAATATTCTTATGTCTGATTTAAAAGCCAAGTTCTGAAGCAAAGTCACAGCATAATTCATAATCAGCAAGGCATACAAACAAAGGCAGTTTTCTTGCTTTTTGGGGACTTCTAAGCATACCACCATTGCAGATTAGATCTGATGAGTTGATTGAAGATCAGGTTAAACAATGAGGGCAGCTATAAAATTTAAAAAAACATATGGGTAAGCTGAGAGAAAAGTATAGAAAGAGGTAGAATAAAGAACAGAGAACTATGCTGGAAAACTAAAATAGCTAATCTGTTAACAGGGATCTTGGGCGATTTATGAAAGTCTATTATTATGTGGGATGCTTTCTGAGCTTTTGTTTTTAGATAGCAAGCTCCATTTTGGGTATTTGATTGGTTCCTGTGCCTTTATACTGAAGTAGAATATAAAAGAAATAAAATGAGAAATTTTTGCCTCTTGCACACTGATGGCAAGATGGTTAAACTTTGGTAGTTATTTGTTGAAATGGAATAATGAAATATGGCTATAACCAAAATAGCTTATGAAAAGGGAGATTACTCTCCTCCCCCCCGAGCTCTGTAATTTTAGTTTGGTCTCAGGGGCAGGGAACTCAACCGGTTGGTAAGGCTGAGCAGAGAGGCATCTCCAACACCAAAGCAAAGGAAAGACTCAGAGCAAAAAAGAAACTGTAACAGGAAAAAGGAGAGGAGGGACTTCTTTTGGTGGCAATGTGGAACCAGCACAAAGCATAACAGTTTCTTCCTTTAATGCTATTTCTTATGTTTAGGGCAGTCCAAGGGAAAAGAAACCATACTCCTTGTTCTCTGGTTTCTTTCCTAGTTCAAGTGCAACTTGAGAGAGCTGATATAACCTTGAAACTTGGTAAAGTCTCTTAGATATCTTTTACCAAACCAGAGCACCATACACATGAGCTTTCCTCTTTCAACTTACTACCAGGGTATTTTCTCTGTGCTAGTGGTTTTGAAAGAGCTTTGGTATATCTCTGGTTTGTTTGTTTTTTTTTTTTTTCAAGAATTTGAGTGCAATACCATAACAAGTAGTAAGAACAAGTCGTAAGTAAAAGTAAAGGAGTACTGCACGAAGGACCTCCCCAGCAGGGTGCTCCTCATGCAGTTTGTGTTCTCTTTGTGTCCCCAGAGATTGCCAAGGGGAATGAAGAGGGCAGTGGTTTCTCAGCCCTTTTTGAATAAAACTTTGTCTTCCGAGTCTATGAAATCGGGGCCCTGCTGGTGCAAATCAGCATGTGCTCAAGAATTAATCCTAGCTCTCCGAAAAACCTGGGAGTGCAAAAAGCAGGTATCTCAGAGTGAGCAGACACAGCACAGCTCAGTGGATTTCAGGATGGGTTCCTGTGTAGGGTACCAGGCGCCTGCGTGTGCGTTTGTGTGCTTGCAAAGCTGAAACAGACAAAAATTGTTTCAGTTCAACTGATGACCTAATTTATGGTGAGCTTAGGGCTCCATGAACGCATCTCAGTGCTATATGAGAGCTCAGGCTTTCCCCTGAGAGAGAACATCAGGAAAATATAAAATTAAGAAGCAGAACTTCTACTGGGAAATGACATTCTGGTTGTAATAACAGAGAGCATGTTGACTGTCCTCATGTTATCTTTGTCCTTCTTCTGCCACCCTCCTTCTCAATCCTTTCATGTAGATCTTTCCCAGTCTCTTCAGCTCTGCCTCTTGCAACTTTGCTCTTAATTTACTCTATTAAATTACAGCTGTTCCTACTCAACAACATCCTCTCTCCACGACTCTTCTTTTTTGGTTCCTAACACCTGTTGCCACAATACATTCCTTTGGGGGATCTTCTCTGATACTAAAAGCTTCTTAATTCCTGTGGTGTGAATATTTTTCTTTCTGTTCTTCACATGAAACCCAGCTCCTTCTCAGAGCATTTTTATTACTTTGATCCTCTCATGGACGGTACCCGTTCCCATCCAGAATTGCTTGTGTACTATACTTTCCTGATCAAATTACAAGCTCATTAGGACTGGCGGGTTATTTCGTTATGCATTATATAAAATACCACATGTATCTAATATTTGATTTGGATTTCACCCTCATTTTCCCATCACAACTTGGCTAGCTGTGCTTGCTTTATCTGATTTACTAATAACTGTTGCCACAACGTAGAGTTACCAGAACAAAAGCACCTTTGTTTTGGAGGAATTATCATCTATCTGTAAGACCTCAGATGAACCTTCTCTTTGCACAGGGGGAAACCTGAACTGTTCTAATCCTTACAAGTCAATTATCATCTAAACTGCTCATTTCCTGCTGCAATTCAAGATTCATAAAAGCTGAATGGGATATGCATTTTTAATGTTATGGCAGGAACCATAAATATTGTTGGCCTTGTTTGCCAGAATCTTAATACAATAATGACAATAAAGCTGCAGGAAGGAAAAATATCTAAGTCGCACTGATTCAGTTTCATAACCCAATAGTTCTGACAACCTTTTCAAATGATTAAATAGGCTTGGAGAAATCCAGGCCCTGAAGTATTATCTCCATTTGTGAAACCCTAAATGTTTTTGGTTTTTGTTTTTCTTTTTTTTCTTTTTTCTTTTAAATAATGCAGGAGCAGGTGCTGGCATTTCAGTTCAACTAATTAGCTTCTAATTTACTGTAAACATCTTAGAATTCCATGAACACGTCTCAGCGGTATCTGAGAGGAAACAATCTACTGGTTCGATAAATCTTTCCTGAAATACCACTGAGAATTGACTACATGAAGTGTATGGCCTTACTTAATATATCTGATTTTTTTAGAATACACTGAAAAGCAAGATAACGGTTCCAGGCTTTCCCTGATATTCTCATTATCTGTGTAAAGACATACTGCGCAGGAAGTTTGTATTAATGACACCATCGTTTTAATTTAAAAAGCTGTGCAATATTGCATTTATATTGCAAAGTACTACTGGCATTCTTCCAGACTTTAAATGTGTTTGTAGTGATATCGACACAGGAACCTTCAGCAATGCTTTGCAGTATTTCTACAGGATTTGTGTATCTAATTTGGTGACCAAAATGTGGAGATAAGTATTGCAAATTTCCTCTTATTTTTAGGTTATTGCCTTCATAAAGTAATTGTATTTACAGTGAGAAAATTTAGCTGTAACCATTTATTAAAATAAACCAGGAAATCTATCCAAATACATCAATTCAAAAAATGTTCATAAAGATGTTAAGTATATCAAACTTTGATTTTTTTCAAGCTAACTAAAATTGGAAACCGTACTGACTTGAATTTCCCTATTAGCACTTTTTAGTCACATGTTGATTATAGTAAAACATGTTAAAACAATCTTGTCTGCTTCTGTTTCTTCATTAATCATGATCTTTAAATTAAGATAAAAGATACTTCAAAGATACAGGGGGGTACTAAACGATACATGCTTATTTTTTCTGACAACATCTTTGAAAACCAAAGACAGTTGTCTTGGTACAGATGGAAAGATTTACATTTCACCGTTTGGTTGGAGCCTAACTTACCTCTCAGCATGTTAGCAGATCCCTTAGGAAGGGGTGGGAGCAGCCTTGCTGAACCAGCATTGGTGACACTGGTGACACTGGTTACACTTAGAAACCTGTTGGTACCAGTGCCAGTGTATGCACCTTCCCTTTCTCAGATGTTTATCAGCACAATTTGTGTTGGTGTAACATTTGTGGCAGTATGCAAAGAACTGAACAAGGAATGGGCTGAGGCTAAACACTTTTTTTTTTGGTTGCAGAGCTGTTTTTGTTCAAGGGTTCTTCACTGATGTTTTTCGTCTTCTGGAACCAGAAACAATTTTCCCAGGGCACTGGAGGAGGTGATGATGAGTCAGGACTGAGTTGCTTAAATCTTCAGTGTCACTAGAGGAAGTATATTTGTAACTGTACTTTCAGAGACAACAAAAGAAGAGTCTTGCTTAAAATTTGGCAGGGCCTATTAATACCGGTGTATACTAGGATTTTGGTTAACTATTGCTTCTTGAACTTCAAAGATACTAATTTTTCATCACATTTGAGGAATTTACTCTTGTAGAAATGACATTTTTCTGATACGCAATTTCCTTAACTTTTCATGGAATATTATATGGGAAAAAGTGAATGTTGATATAAGTGTCTGTTTAGCGTCTGTTTTTATCTACACAAAAATGTTTCATAGTTTGGGTTTTTAATTAGGACAAGAAATCTTAAAAGTTTTTAACATAGATTGTGTGAGTGGCTAAAAAGTTGATACCATCTGGAAAGAAAAAATGAATAGAAAACTCTGAGGCAAATAGCGTTAATTCATATGTTTTTATGCAGGTTCTTTCATCTCTGCTTTCATTTGATATCTAATTTCTTTAAATAAACTGTATTTTGCTAAGTACAGGAAAACGAACATTATCAGTAATGTGTGTTGAGAAAAATAACCCAGCTGAGGGGTTAGGATCTGTTTGGAAGAGGGGTGAGAAAAAAATAATTAAAATACACTTATGTTTATGTGCAGGAAAAAAATGTTAACTGAAACTGATATTGATATACATAGGAGCAAAGCAAATTGGTCTGGAGTGGGAAATTACGCCATTGCTACCCTTAAGTTACAGGGCTTGACACACAGACTGATAAAACCCTCGAGGTGTTTCAGCTGGGTTTCCAGTCACCCTGGAACAGGAGCTGCTATGCAGTGCAGTGCCCACATCCTTGTGCCAGCCAAGGAAGCTTCAGCCCTCTGGCTGAAACACTTTTTCTCATGGGATAGGTTATATCCTTGTCTCAAGGTTTTCTTGGCAGATACTCCCCTGTCCTATACCCTACTATGAATTAGTTTCACTGTATTTAACTAAGTTTAATCGTATTAAACTAAGTGATGTGTGTTCTCAGTGCATATTCCAGGGTAAAGGAGGACCCTCTGTCCTACTTCACAAGGCTTGAACTTCCTCTCTGCTGAGAACTCTCTTAAAAGAACCAGAAAACAACATCACCCCAAAGCTTAATTACGTAATGTAACTGTTTACGAGAGAAGGATTTTTTTTTCCCCCTACAGTTATGATATTTTACAGATTTTCTTTTTAATATCCTGCCAGGTTCCCTGAACTGTTTCCAAACTGAGCTGAACTGTCATCCAAATAGCCTCAGGAAAGTTTATGGCTGCATATCTTTATACTGAAAAATGCAAGCCTTTGGTTTCGAGAGGAGGCAGGATTTTGTTTCTAAGCATAAAAGACCAGACCAGGAGGTCAGAAGTTCCAGCTCTTCTTCCTGGCATTACTATGGATGCTAGGAAGTAATGATGTTTTTTGTACAAATCTGAGTCAGAGTGGGTGCCACAATTAGATTGTGTAATGTTGAAAGTTGCTGAACAACCTCTGCCTTTCTGTCTGTGGACCTGGGACAAATAAACCCTCTTGTAGGGCTAATAAGAAGCTATTCATTAGTGTTTATAGAGCTACTTCTAGTTCTCATAAGGCAAGATTTTATTGACATGAAATGATACTGGGATTCTCCTAATGATCCTTTTTGTTTCTCATACCCAATTTTCTTCTTTTTATAGCCAGGAAATGGAGGATTCTGCAGTGTGATAGGCAAGATATAGCTTTATGGAGAAAATAGGAGGGCGTGTAACTAGGCAAGTCAATTCTTTTATGCATCTCAGTAAAGCTGCACTTCAGAGGCTACCTGGATCTTTGCAGCACTGAGATCCAACATAGCCATTTAGCAGAATGCTGATGGATTGATGTGGTGCCTGACACTAAACTTGTGTATCTGACCGCGGTGGTTTTTGTGAGGTGCTGCTTGTCATTCTCTCCACATGACTAGCTTTTGGCTACATGTACCTTCGTTATTAAGTCCTCAAGTTATGACTTGATGGCAGTGGACAGAACAATTCCTTAGAAGAAAATTCTTAGCAAGCACACAAGTGACTGCTCAGTGAAGCATTGTAATTAAAGAAGTGATGGAATACAATCTACTAAATTACTTTAGTCTGTCAAGGTGGTAAGGCAAATGCCAGTGCAGAGTAATAATCTGAGCAGTAAACTCATAAAATACCCATTCTTTGTTCTGACATGGACCATTTAAATCTCTTTTTCTCCTAATTCAGTAGCTGGAGAGAATCCCATAAATAATTAGGGTAAACATAAAAATGTTTCTTTAATATAAAACTATTGGAGCCTTTTACAGAAAGCAGCAATTGATAGTTGTTCATAAAGTACTCAATACTGCATTCCTAATGATGATGATTACTAGCAATGGGATACAGTGTTAACCCTAACACATTGGGTTTTGTGGCATGAATGTGGGAGGCATGTTTGTTCAAATATTAAAGATTTCTATTACACTGGGGTCAGTACTTTTTGTTGGGTTTGTGTTTTTTGGTTTTTTTTTTTTTTTACTTACAAACATATTATTTTCCAAAAAGTATCCAGTTATATGCTATCATTTCATTCATCATTCACAAAGCTATAACTTTATTACTTTTTTTTTAATGATGTATTGTTTTATATCAGGACACATTGGAGGAATAAATTAAGTCTTTTAGGCTTAGTTATGCCAGTTTGTTCAATCACTGTCCATACTCATTTCTGGTATGTTCAATATAGCAGAAGGTAGTGAGGACTGAGTGGCTGAAATGATTGGATCAGAACCTCTGCCATTCATAAATATGAACATGTACTGAAGATTTTTAATCTGTTTTAAATTGCTGGTGAGTGTTGAGGAGAAAAGAGGAAATGGTACTTCTCCCTCCGGACATACATTTGCTGTTCCATATGTTTCTGTATATTTGAACTTCCAGTCATTGCATTTTCATCTTTTAATACTATCGAAAGGTAAAGCTTTTAGCACTTTTTCATATTATTAAGGAGTCTGGTATCCTCTTGGGTGACATGTAGTTTTGAAAGCAGAAACAATTATTTAATGAACTGGTGAACTCTTGGATCCCCTTGATTTTTTGAAAGCTCCTGGAACTGTGGCAAAGTTTCATCTGCCCCAAATTTAGATATCTAAAAATTACTCATCTGATTCGTATCCTAGGTTACCCTCACAATAAAAGCTACAGACCCCTCCAAAAGGTAAGTCACCTTATTTTAAGATTAGAGGTGGAATTAATCTGTTCAGATGCCTGTAAATGTCCACAGAGAGATACAGGCAGTTATAGGGCAAGATTAATCTCTCTTAAAGTAGACATTTAAAATAGATCAATGAATCCACATAAGGAGAGGAGACTGTGCCCTAGTGCAAGAAAAAATGACTGTTTCTTGGCATTGACTATTTGGGGGCTTAGATGATAAGCTTATATTAGAAATCTAGCTTTGAGATATATTAAGTTGATTGATATTTGCAACACAGACTGTCTGTAAACAACCAGCCGTGCATAATGTGTTGACTGGTCGGCATAAAAAACAAAAGACCATAGAATTCGAAAGGACTCTGTGAATTTATGACAGTGCCAACGATTTCATTGGCATAAATCAATGCAATTTTATAGAACTGAAAATGACCATGCTGGTTTACAACTGCTGAAAGGTTGACTTAGCAAGTGCATTGTAAATTTTGCTTCAACTAAGAAAAGTTTAGAATATGCTTGCTGTGCCATCTAACCACCCCTTCTCTAATATAATTATCTGAATCCTGAAATTTCAAAATCATCTAATAGTCCTTGAAATATGTAAATGCATACTGATTTATTTAACTTTACATTAAAATATAAAATATGCCATAGATAGATAGATTCAGGAGTTCTGGAATTAGCACAGATTTCTACTTTCTTTCTAGTATTGAAACCCGCAGGATTCTGCACTTTAGTCCTTGTGCAGCTGATAAAGGCAACACGAGCCATATGTTTAGCAAGGACTTTATTAACCTGTGGAACTAATCTATGTCCCTGTTCACCATTCTCTCCCTTCCTCCATACTATTATTTCCTCGTTTTTGACCCAGCTGTTACTGCAATGGATGTGGATGAGGCTGTGTGCCTCCAGCGAAGATACTGTCTTCCAATAAAAGGTAACTCTGGAAAAATAGGCAGCATATTACTGTAATTTCAGTTTAGGGTCCATAACTTTTTTCTTGTATTTCCTGGAGACACATTCACAGCCAGCATTTGGCTCATTTGTAGTAAATTCAACACAGAGAGGACATACTGGTCTTACTGTACATGCACAGACCACCTGTGTGGTGCGTACTCAATATGTCTGAGACCTAGGACTCCTTGGGTACCCTGTAACGCTCATGTACACACAAACAATGAAGATTATTCTGAGACTCCGGGGGGTCTGGCAGCACATTCAGACTCACTGTTCTGACTGTGCTGCCCCATTTTTCTAGATGGCCCAAGCCACAGATACAAGTGTACATTTGCTGTGTTATATGGCAACTCTCTATCTTACCTCCTGGTAACTCCAGTGAAACCTTATAGAGTTCAGTAAAAGCCTTCCTTCTGGATTTCTGTGTTATACAAATGGCCCCCAATATCTTCCTTTTCCTTTCTGTTTTTGGCTGACAACTGCTTCTCACCTTACTATAATTATCTTTTATCATGCTCCATTCATTTGAAAGCCATCTAAAGTTTTGATTAGGATGCATTGAAGCTAGTCTTCTCTTAAGCAGGATAAATAAAGGAGAGAATATTAAACCTGTAATCTGATTACAGAGTGCCTGCATTTTTCTTCTGTTTAAAGAGCAAAACATACTGATATTTACTCTGGGAACAAGTTTACTGGGACTACCTTTGATGCACTGACAGTTACACATCTCTACTAAAGACAGCTCTGCCATGGAGCAAGAGAACAGAAATGAGGAGCTTTAGGCACAGCTTATTGTTAAGCATCTCTGTTATACTCGGTTATGATATGTGTCCTGTTTCTTTTCATTCTATAGCATAATAAACTCATTTTTAACCTGCATTTTAAATAACAGATCCTGACTATATCCTCATTTTTTGCCTTTGAAAATTGAATAAATTAATTTATATGAAGGGTTCACTTTTGCTGCTTTGAAAGTGTGTGGGACTCAATTCAGCTTACATTAAATTAAATAAAGGACATTTAAACATGAGCACAACTGGTGCCTCAAAATATTAGGATACAACACCTTTGCCCACTTTATTCCAGGTGACGTCATCCGTGATAGAAATGCTGTGCCTTGGGCTATATTTTCTTTTTCTTTTTTTTTTTGTATTGTGTTTAGCAGAAATCATGTCTGTATACTAAAGAACTCGTTTTTTTTATTTGGATAATGCGTATCTTGAAACATACGGTGCAGTGATTAATGTGTACAGCACACACATATGTGCCAAGCAAAGAAAGCTTCACAGTGTATGCACAAAAATTCCACACACTAGTTTTTAGTAGGGTAAATCTTTTCAGTATTATATCATGTTTATATATACTTCCATATGTTTAAGAATATTTTCACATACAAAATGGTCATGAATAATTCAGCTTCCTAGTTGTAAAATGATAATATAAATTTTATCTATATTTAAAATGTTGGAATTCTTTAATTTAAAGGAAAGGTTAGTCAGGTAACTTGTATTTGCTGCTGATGTCTTTACTAATCAAAGTTGATATAATATGTTTGTTAATAACATCCTTTCTTTGAATCTGTTCAAGCATAAGATTGTTCACTCAGACCAGCTTCATGTAATTTAGCAACCTGGGTTATGTTCAGTCCTATAAAATCTCCCAGACAGCCCCATAAAAATATAATAGATCATCTACAGGGTGAACACCTCTGCTATTACACTATTGACAGCAAAAAGCGATGACATACATACTTCTCACTGCAATGGTATTAGTGATAACCTGCAGGAGATACATTTTTTCGCAAGACACTGTGAAGCCTGATGAAACGTCGTTAATATGGTCAGTGGCCTGACTGCTATCTAGATAGATACACAAACATAGATGCTGCTCGAATGATGAAAAAGTTAAACTAAAGGTTTACATAGTATATAACAATATACAGTACTCTGCAGGATAAAATAGGGCCAGTGGTGTAGGACCTGTGCTGTCTCTTGACACATCAATAAACTTTGTCCTTTATAAATTATCCATAGCAAATATATCTTTACTTTTAAACGTGATGAAGGATCCTGGTTATGAAGCAGTCCTTTCCCCACACTACCACTGTTGTCCTCACTGTGCAAACATACAGCCAAGAAATGTCCTCTTTAATTGTTTTGTTTAGCTGTAGAGAAAAAAATCTGTTACACAGAGGGCAAACCTGATCAGCAGTAACTGTTCTCTACTGCCTTCTCCTGTGGGCATCCAAATTCTTCAGGGAAGGAACTCATGGATCCTAGAAATAATCCACTTTTTGATTTTTCTAAACACACATGAAGTCATCTTGCTATTGAATGAAGATTCACACTGAGTGCATAACACTAAAAACCTGCTGAATGCACTTCGTACTGCGCAGGAACGCTCCCAGAGACAAGCTCCAAGCACACAAGGAGGCAACAGGTGGACATGACATGTCAGTAAGGGAACAGAAGGCAATGAAAAGGCAGCATTGGTCCGAACAATAAATGGTTGTCACTATACACCATTTGCTGAAAGAATATCAAGAAATCTGTAGCCATAATACCAGAGCAGACTATCTCGTATATATGCTGTTCCTAGTCACTCAGTATCATCTGCAAACTTGGACATCCTCCCCAGTAAACAGGTAAGTTAGGATATGATTTTAGGTTTTGTACATTGACAACATAGCCCAGACCTCACTCTCACTGGTGTGTATTTCTGTCTGATCATTGAATCTCTGAAGCCAAAAAATCCTGCAGAGATTACACCTATGATGTGAAGTGGGGAAGTGTTGTAATTTTGCTTTCATGCATTAACTCACGAAATAAGGATGGATTTGTATTATTTTTTTTCTTTTTCTTTTTTTCTTTATGGCCTGGATTTTGTTGCTAAATTGGAACAGCTTGTGCTTAAATCATATAATTAACAAAATTAAACAGGGCAGTTGACTGTTGTATATGTCCAACCACTAGATAAGTGCTATAATTAAAAAAGGTTAAGATGTCAAACTTTATCTGAAGTACAATAATATGGAGCCTGAATTCAAGAAGAAATTTTCTGAACTCTGATCACCCAAGGAATGACTGTTCATCTGATCTTGGGAGGTGTGTCCATTGGGGTGATAGTTTGGATAACTGGAATATTTACCCAGATCTCACTGATGATCCATTAAATAAACCTCTGCCTTGACAGGTAAGATATTGTCTGATTTCCTGAGGTTGAAAGTAGCTGAGAACATTGACAATACTTGAAGATCCTCAGTCTTCCCTGGTTCACACACACCAGGATAAAATGTAATCTTCTACTATTGAAGTCACCCCTGGTGTCACTGAAGACATGTGCAAGAATTCACAACATTGCTTAGGTATGGAAATTCTTCATTCTAAACTTGGTTAAGCTATTGGGACTAACTTGCTGAGTTTATCCTGAAACAGAATCATAAAATAGTTTGGGTTGGAAAAGATCTTTAAAGGTCATCTATTCCGACGTCTCACTCAATTAGCAGGGACATCTTCAGCTAGATCAGGTTGCTCAGAGCCCCATCCAACCTGACCTTGAATGTTTCCAAGGATGGGGCATCTACCATCTCTCTGGGCAACCTCTTCCAGTGTTTTACCACATCTGTGAACTGTGGCCAGGCTGCAGGGTTTCCACACAGAGATGCATGTCCTTCATGCAAGGAAGCATCCAGAAGGGTGAGAGAAATGTCTGTATTCATCTTGTCATCAAACTACTTCAAGGAGAATGCACAGGACAAAAATAGCATTAGCAATGGACTTGGAGAACTGTATATGGTGTGGCATAGGAAAAGGTCCTGTCTATGACATCTGAGGCAGAAGCACTTGTGTGACATACAATCACCTCTCAGGCTTTTCCTCACAGGGAAGCCATAGCTCAGGAACATCCTTTTTAAAATGTTTCAAAATTATGAATGTTTAAGGAAACTGTTTTTTGAAGCTTTTTTGTAATCTGAATTAAGTGTTCCTGAGGTGCTGATCATGGCAAAGTCTGGTCATCATGGTCTTTGAGTTTCTCAGGGCTTTCATTTCAAAATATAAAAACACATTTTAAATGACTTAATACCATAAAAACCTACAAGATATAGATATATGACATTGTATAAGCATCCTATAACTACCTGGGCCTTTTAGAATTTAAATTTTACATTTTTTTTTAAATGGAAGAAGCTGCTCATTACAATATCCACAATCATTGCATGACTTATCAGGAGTGAAATTATTTGTTTCCTTTTTATTTTCCATTCCCTATATTAGTTGCTTTATAAACTTAATATTAAACTTTTTTTTCTGCAACTGAATACAAATTATGCCTTGAAGCTTTTCAGTGTGGTAACCTACTAATTCAAACAGTAAAAAATCAGTGAAAGCTGATATATTCACTTGATCCCATCGCTAAGAAAGCTGTTATCTATCCTATTGCTGTGAACTGTGACTTTGGTACGGTGCAGTCAAGGAGAATATAACTTCATTATATTCAGACACCTTGCCAAACAAACCTATTACTTTTTTTTTTGTGTGTGAAAAAGCATCCCTTTTTCAAGACTATTGGGTAACTGTGTAATGAGAAACAAAACCTTTGTTTTCATACGCAGTTTTAGCATATAAAGCAATCCCTGTATAATTTCATCCCACTGCATGCTACGTTACCAATCCTAAATTCCATTTGCAGATTTAATTTTCCAGTCCCCACCTTTTTCTTCTAATCTTGTTCAATGTTTTTAAAGCTGTTATTGCAAATCAGGCTTTTAAAAACATAAATTATCAGACACAATTGCTTTCAACCACATTGTCGGCAAATGGCTAGAGTGCAATCAAACTAAGTGTTTCTTCCTGTTGTCTTTTACACACGCGCACACACACATGCGTCCTGCAGATGTAATCACACTCGAATGCACTCGGCTAAAGCAGCTGATGGAACTTTTTTCCTGCTTTTCCCGTGTGGCAAGTGAAGGGAAGATCACGTCCCTGTCCAGCGGTACCGTCACTTCTCCTGTGCCATTTTCTTTCCTTTGCACGACTGGGCTGTCGGTCCCACCTAAGGGACGGAACACCGCTTTAGAGGGGTGATGTTTCCCTCCCATGGCACTTGCTGTGCTTTCCCCCTTTTACTCTCTGTATTCAGTAACCCTTTCGTTTGTAAAAGAAGTCAGGCACCCCCGTGCCCTCGGCCATGCCACTGCCTAAGGGTGGACACAAATCAAAGGACTTGAAATGTCCCTGAGCACAGTGCTGTGGTCTCGCCTGCAGGACACTTCCAGGCAATGCGGAGAGCTGGTAAATGCTGTTCAGCCAGGAATCTCCTTTTCTATGCAGTACTGTTGCTACAATAGGCTGCTACATTGCAGGAATCTGGAAAAAGAGAGAAAGAGACAGAATAGTTCTCACCTGGTCTGTGAGAAGTCAGCATCTGACACGATACTTCAATTCTGACAGAATATTTCAATTTTAAAAATGGTAATATTTCAAGAACAGGCTGGTTTTATTCACTGAGATGCAAGCAGTAAGATTCCTATGGGTATTAGTTCATGCTGTTTCACTGGACACTGATGATTACAATTAGGTTTGTATCCGGCAAATGGTTTGTAACTATTTGTAACGATCTCAGCTGAGTATTTTTCTCAATGATGGTACTGATCTGATCCTTAGGGAATTCTGTAGTCAAAGGAACTGGGATATGATGGCTGCATCCACAGAGTTACTTAAGCATGCTCTATTAAATGTTGCAGTGCTTAAACCCCAACATGACCTTGTCCCTTTTTCTTTAAATCCACAGTAGATAGATACTCATATTTCTCACACAATGCATCCTTCTTGTCCATACCTGGTGATATTTAACTGAGTCTGGGGTAACTTTTTCTTACTATTGTGTCTGTGTTACCTGTTCAGTCTTTCCACTCTCTGTAAAGATCACACACATTCACATGTCCTCCAAAGCTTACGACTCTCATTGAGGGTGACCTGGATCCTTTTCTCTGAAGCTGCAGCCATCTTCTCCTGCAGAAAATTTTCTGTCTTTGTTCTTCTGTCCTGATCCAGAATGTGGAGATGTTATGTTTCTTCTTCTACTACCTCCTTTCTGCTTTTCAAGCACTTTTCTTTGTCTTTCTTCCTTTTCCTCTTCTGTATTTCTTCTAAAACTCATAGAACAAATGATGTTTATTGTCTGGTCTACCTTCTCTGCTTGCCATCCTAAACATATCCAGTCTAAATCTTCAAATGTCTTCTAGTTCCTCATTTGTCTTCAGGTGTTCACTTTCTGCCTTTCTCCATGAATCCATCTCCCTTTACCCTTTCCCATTTTTGAAATTACTTGACACTTGACCCCCATTGCTTCTCCAAGTACTGCTTAATCTTTCTTATGATTTTGTGTCTAAGATAATGTGTGATTTCTATATTTTTAAGGTGCATGGAGGTGTCGGGAACTGAGAGGCATACGGTGATATTTAGAATTGATGTTTGCAATCTGGCTGTACATCCTTTGTGCTAATGAATCTTGTATGGAAATGACAGTTCAAGGTACATCTGAGGTGTTTCTCAATCAGAATGAACTTGCTTCCCTTGTTTTCCTGGGGAAAATTTTGCTTACTGATGCAGTAAGCAAAGGTTGCTTACTGATATTGTAAGCAAAACAGTACAACATTTTCAAATACAAATTCATAAAGCTTGCAAGGACAAAATTTTTCCTAATTTTTCCAAAATGATTCCTGCCTTATTTCATTTGCTTTTTTTTTTTCTTTTCCCTAACACCCTCTGATACCCAAACCATTTTTCTAACAGATGACTAATTTCATTTCACAGGGTCAATAGAATTATTTTTCTGTTTTCAATTCACAAATAGGTTTACACCACCTAAGTTGTGCTTGCTGAAATGTATCCAGTTTCTCAAAGAAACAATTAGCTCAAAAAAAGGAGTAAAAACTGTGGAACAAATCTTCAACCGATATATACTGTCATTGGTAAACTGAACTGAAATCAGTCTGAAGGAATCTAAACCCATTACTTTATTTCCATTCTTTAGTTAGCAACACAGATGACTGGACTTGCCAGATGCTGTGCAAGAGAGATAACTGTGTAATATTCAAAATGTTGAGTCCCATGCTGATGCCCAGCCACAAGCCAAAGCTTTGCATCTGTTCAATGGCCTAATAGAAATTCAAGCTGCACTGCCAAAAATGACTCAAAAAAAATTAAGCTTTATCCATTTTTACCAGGGGACTGTAAATAAATATATGTCATGATTTTGCCTGAGCTGGTATACACTGCACAGTTTTCCTGGCAACGTTTCTGTGTGAAAGCAATAATTTGAAAGCATCTATGTTATGGAAGCATGCAGAAAACATGGCTTTACACTACTTTACTTTAAACTTGGGCCATGGAAAGAGCAAGTCTGTACTAATGAGTCTATCATCTGAGCTGGTACAATGAAGTATTGTAAAAAAGTGTGTGGCCTCCTCTTGATAACATGGCCTGGGTAAGAAGAGTGAGTGTAAACACTGTACGTGTGTGTGAGGAGCACCCCAAGCTGCTTGTTCTGAGGAGGGCTTTGCCCTAAATCTGATGATGACAAAAGGAAATGAAGAAATATAAAATTTGCTTAAGCTGACCATTAGCAGAATTAAACAGTAACCAGGGGACTAGCAGCAAAACTGAGGGAAAGAGTCATCTTGAGAAGCAATATAGGAGAAACATGATCTATAACAGGGTAGAGACCCCAGAGGGGAAAGGGTGTGGGCAGGCAGGTGGGTGCTGCCTGCTCTGTGTGGGCTGGGCAGCACAGCGGGCAGGGACCCCCACCGGTGTGTGCCCGGGGTCTGGGCGGCGGTGAGGGGATTATCTTTTGTATTGCTGACACTTACCCAAAATGTATAGTTCTCTGATTGCTGGTTAATTACATCATTAATAAATCAATAGACTGCTTCCATCCTGATTTCATTCAAACCGCATGAGCTAAGCTGTTTTTCCCAATGACAAAGTACCAGTTATCCTATAGCGACAATACGACAGCATCTTTGATGCTGGAAAAACCGCTCATTATAGCTATAGGTTTGGACTTGCTGCATCGGTATGTCGGTGACTGGACATCAAATCTGTTTTAAACACTTCTAGCAAGTCCACCTCTGCGATCACACAAGTGTGGCGTGGTGAAAAAACACAGCTAGCTTTCTGTTCCCCTCTCCACCCCAAAAAGGCCATGAACGTTATCATGGATTTCCCTGAGCAAACCCGGCCATGGAATACCCGCCCAAAAAAGTCATTTAGTCTGACATTGTAATGGAGATGCAAAATATACAAGAAAGAAAGGCAACAATGCTGAGTGATGCTGGGGTGCCCACATGTTTATAGCTGTGAAATGTGCTGGCTTGACAAGGGCACAAAGGCAGCCAAGCGTACTCTAACAAAATTGCAATGTTGGCAGCTGTGTCCAGGGACAATAGGTACCAGTAAAAGTTCCTCATGTGGAAATCGTACCTCTAGCATCTTGGTATTTGCTTTAGTATTTTTCTGATCATTCTCATTTTTCTACTGTCTTTTCCAACTACCATTTATTTTTTTAACTCCCTAGCAGAAAAATAGACTACATTTCAATGCTGTGTCCATTAAAAAGTACACCAACAAATACTTACGCATGCTATGTATGTGCACTATGTTAATTCTATGCATTAGCAATTAAAAAATACTCTAAGAGGCTGCAAGATAACTGAGCTGAAGTAAGAAACACCTCACATTCCTCTCCAGAGTCAGGCATTTTGTCTGAATGCCATTTGACATACATTATGTATTTTGTAACTAAGGTGGTTTTTCAGTGTGTGAAAATTTACATTTGTTCTTAATTCAGAGAGTAAAAGAGCCATCATATCTGTGGATATCAAAACATGTTACACATTATTCTCTCCGTAGAACAAGAAGCAGACTATCAGGATTGTATTAATTTCCTGTTCTCCCCTAGAGTCGTAAACATGTCCTATTCTTCTGCTTGTGCTTCTCACATCTTTTCTTCTTTTAAACTGCACCATATCAGGATTTTCTTTCTTTCTTGTTTTTTGCAGAATAATTTACTTATTCATTTTTCTTTTTTTATACTATTAATTCTATCTTCCCAACTTGTTGTGCCAGCTGAGAAGCCTTATAAAATCATTCCATAAATGCATTACATGGACTGTGGGGGCTGTATGCCCAACCCGGGAATCTGTGAGCCATGCCATAAATATAGCATCTGGTTAAATGGTGAATCTCCTTGTGACTCTAAACTGAATATGCCAAAAGTTTAGATGGATTCCAAAAACAATATGATAAATGAATGGAAAGAAAAAATCCATCAAAGGTTCTTGAACAGAAGAGTATTATATTTGGTGCAGGAACTCCCTAAACTGCAGATTGCAGGAAGCTAAGAGATTTTAGCAAGAAATATATCATTGAATGCCTGCCTATTTCTTATACCCCTCCTTAAGCATCTACTACTGATTATTTTTGAACATGGGATACTGGGCTAACTGAATGCTTAGCTTGTCATGGTATGGTTGTTCTTATGTAATCCTGTGTAAATGCTTATGATGACAGATTTCAAAAGTGAATTAATGGACTAATTAGAGCCTGGACTCATTAATCCACTGTCAAGTTATATTCAGATTTTCAACTCTTAAATGTAGAACTGCTCTGGGGGAGAGGAATATGCAGGGCCAAGAAACCTAACACTGTAATTCTTTATCCTCAGCACATGCCATTAAATATGCATTTGCATCTGCTTTATTATATTTTGCATGGTGAATACGCATATGACTGGGATTCAGAGTTGGCTGGTGCAGTCATCAATGGTTTCAGTATTGATAGGGTACTGACATGAGCACAAAAATAGCATTGCTCCTCATTGCCACTTTAACGCACTTTGTCTGAGTCTAAAAGATTATTTGCTGTATTTCCACTTTGGTCCTTTGCTTCTCTAATGCCAGATGCTGGGTAAACATACAAACTTGCTAATGTTTGTTTTGATTTTATCTAGGTTTTATTAAGGCCCATGACAGGCTTTGAAGAACTTGGAATATCAGTTGTTTTCTCTATGTTGTCAAGCTAACTGAGAAATCATCCCTAACTGGAGTCCCACCAAGAATGGAATCTCTTAATACAAATATGGTGGGTTTCTTTCTTCTTTTCCCTCATGTCGGCTGATCTTTCCTGGAACACAGCCCAATTTATCACAGATGTGTTTTCTCCTCCTATTGATCCAATTTGTTTGGTTACTGTTTTTTTAAAGAAACAGCCTTAATTCAGGCATAGTCAACTTAAATGTAGGAAGGTCTCAGCAATGTAACGTAAAATATAGTCAGACTCAAAAATAGTAACGAGTGTGAATTAATCCCCTTTGCTAAAACACACATGGACTCAGATAAGGCTTATGGTAAAACACTGACATTATCTAACCTATATTGTATCCAAAACTTCAATTGTCTTTCGTCCTTAAGAGTTTAAGCTAAATAGATGGAGATGACAAGAACATTGTTTTTCAAAGTTCATGAACTTTTATTCTTTTACTTGGGTACAATAGAAGTTGTTCTCCTGAAGCTAATCAGTTTTGTCTATATTTACAGCTGTCAGAGATCAGAATCTGGCTCTAACTTCTTACAAGAGCAATTGAGTTAAGAGTGGGTTATGTTCCAGAAACAGCTGCTGAAAGGGCAATGGAGCTTTTGAGGACAGAAAGAGAGAGAAAAAAATTCAAATTGTCAGGAAAAAAGGAATTAGTAAAATCCTCAAGAATAGTAAATGGACTGACTCTTACTGTGTCATCCATTTCAATGTGCTTTGACAGGAAGTCCACAGCCAGTTAAATTAGTTGACCAATTTTAACTGGAAGAAAAAGGTTACTGGTTGCAAACTATTAGTCTTTTCTTTAAGAAAACTTACCTGTGGAAAGTGTGCGTTGTATGTTCCCACCATGAACTGAGTCCATTACCCCTCCTTCTCTCCCACATGCAAAATCTCCATTGTGGATTTCACACCGGTTAAAACAAAGAGTTCATTGAAAGAATTTTTTTTTTTCAAATCTTTCAGAAGTTAATTTCTGCAGAATTCAACAGATTAAAGGAATCGGAGCTGAGAGCAAACACTCAATGATAATGTCAACAGCCCAGGTCTCCGTGGTAGGAAAGGCTAATGCTGTAAGCTCACAATCTGAACTGGCTTTTTTCAGCTGAGAGCAAATCTCTGGCAGACGCTTGCTACAGCTGTAGTTTTATTGACAGTAGTGATATTTCTGTTTTCAAATGACAGAAAATATGTTTGGTACTTTCAGATTTGTTTCCCTTTGGGTCAGAGGTCTTTTCACGCCTTCTACAAATGATGGAAAAAATACAAATTAACTTGTCTAAAAAATTAGATCTGGAGATTATCCTCAGTGTTTGTGTAACAAGTTTATTCTTACCAGAAGTTGCTACTGAAATATTCTACACAAACATTTTCTGTTTATGGGTAAAAACATTCTGTACTTCTCATTATTTGTTTCATATTTACAGAACCACAAATTATCTGATTATAACAATAAAGCATAGCTGCTATGGTATTTAGTTGTTGTGCCTAATAATATGACATTATTAGTGAAATAATATAAATATTCCCAGCTGATACAAGATAATTTTGGATTGCCAAATATAAACATAAACATGTAATTTCCTTGAAAGAGGAGAAATAAATGATTATCATCTCACTTCAGAGGCTGGGTTTTGAAGCATAGGTAAATGAAATGACTTAATTTCATGAGATAGAAGTTAACCAAGATCCTGTAGTTTAGAGTCTACTGTCTGAAATCCAGAAATATGCATACATCTCTCCATCTATACATCCATCCACCCATCCATTTGTTTCCTTTTTTCTTTATAGGACACTAAATAGTGTCCAAGCCACAAAAATATAGAAAGAAATGAAACTAGAGAAAAAGAAAAAAAAAATGAAAGGAGGATGGTAAGGATAGAATTATCTCAAAGACTTTTTAAGTACACTGGTATTACTTCTTTGCAGGTGTTTGTCCTCCTATGGTGGAGACTCCTATCACCTTCTCAGGCTGTTCTAGTGCTCCATTATCTTTTCTGTTTGAAGTTTTTTACAATGTCTTTGTTGCAACATAAGTCGATTATTTCTTTTTTATTTTTCTATGAGTATTGAAAACTATTGTTCTCATGTTTGAGCAACACACAGCTGAAGACAGTTATCATGTCTCCTCTCTGTCTTGTAGGAAGCTTGTTTTAAAGAGGATGTCATGAAGTGACAAACACAGCTACCAAAGAGGAAAACTGTTCTTAAGAGATGAAAATATGCTAAAGATGAAAATGTTAAAATATTAAAAAGATAAAATATTTTTTAAATATTTCTTTAATCACAGTGGTCTGTAATGACAGTGAAGGTCATCTGAAGTATTTATAGGTGCTACTACTACACTAAAATGCTAAAAATATAGACTTTTCAGACAGCTGAATAATAAAGATAATCCACAAGACTTTACAGTTGCAAAAAGTTTGAATACTTATGGAGTTCATAATTATAAATGAGAATGACAGATATCTACAGGAGACAATGAAATTAGGCTCGGTTGCATTATTTGAGGAATATTCCTGCTGTGGCTAAATAAAGAATAGAATATGGTCTGCAGGCCATTCACAGTCTAATATTAATGATCATTAATATAATAGTTTTATTTATTTGATTATTTGTTATTAATTTAATGTTTTAATCCATAACCTTATTATTAAGACAGACATTTGGAACTTTGAGGCTTGATTCACATGAATCCCATACAAGCATAATTCCAGATTTATACTGGGGAAAGCGAAAGGAAAAACTGTGTTCTTACTATCATCTTATAATATCATATAATGTACTGAAAGGTTTCTTTTGCAGATCTAGTTTCCAAACATTTATAAAGACATGATAAACTGATATAATAAAAGCAGAAATTTTCAGTTTTAAGGTCATAACACCACCATAACAAGAAAAAATATTTGTGTGATATAAAACCCAGCCAAGTTGAACTCAGTGTTTCACCTTCTCCAGCTTAATTTGGACCAGAAATGAAGTAAAATGGAGCTCTCTTCCTGTAATTTACAAAAATAAGATAATATTATGATTCTGAACTTCTAGTTCCTCAGAAGTATTTTGGTTTCAGTTGGTGCTGAAATGCTGAATTTCCCAGCCAGTGCTGGTTTATGCCCAGTGCAATCTGGCACTGAGAGTGCCTGGAAGGATTCCTTCGACTAGAGTCCCTCAGGTCACAGCTTGCTCCTCTGCAGTGCAGCACACTATCGCTTCTACTCAACCCGCACCTTTTTTCACAGCAGGTCTTACAGAAGGAACAAAACCGCACAAGCTGCAAAGAATAAGCTGACAATTTGCCTCTCTGAAGTTTGCGATCACATTGTAACCGAGAGGAATAAGAGAAGGCTGAAAAAAGGATAGAATTTACTGTCAAGAATTAGCTGAATACTGCTCCATTTGAAACAATAGGAACTATTCTCATTTACCATTAGATGGCATACATACAGTATAAAATATATGATTAAACAGAATTCCAGTGTACTAGGTAAAAGGTTAAGTAATACTTCTGTAGTATGATAGACGCACACTAAAGTCCTCTAATAATACTTGTTTCCACTCAGAGTTGTTTTTTCTAAAGAATTTCAGACTCTCTACATTGAATACTGCTAGATAACCAGCCAAATAAGTCTGTGCTGCTAAAAGTAGCTCAGTGGCTGTTAACACTGCAGCACTGCTGTATTCTCCTCTTTCCCATTTTCCCTGTTCAACAAGAAATTGCCACTACTTTAAGTTCTGTAACAGACTCACAATATTCTCCATCCCTTTCTAGTGGGTGTGTGAGAAAAGGAATCACAAAAAATACATTTCCGTAGTCTACAATGAGTAAGTTAAATGAAAACCTAAGTATTTTACATCAAAAAAAGAAATGCCTGAATTTCTTCTCCCACTGAAGTAGAGCTGTTCTTAATTTATATGTACACTAAGACAATCTGCCATACCAATGTAAGTAGTTATTGTAGCGAGGTGATCTGCTAAGCATGAGGAAGATACTGCTCTAAAATGATGTGGTGGCTTGACCCTGGGTGGATGACAAGTGCCTACCAAAACCACTCTATCACTCCCCTTCCTAAGCCAGACAGGGGAGAGAAAATATAATGAAAGGCTTGTGGGTTGAGATAAGGACAGGGGGACATCACTCACCACTTACTGTCATGAGCAAAACAGACTGATTTGGGGAAAATGAATTTATTCCAAATCAAACCAGAGTAGGATAATGAGAAATGAAAACTAAATCTTAAAAACACCTTCCTTCACCCTCCTTTCTTCCTGGGCTTAACTTTAGTCCTGAGTTCTCTACCTCCTCCACACCCTGAGCGGTGCAGGGGGACGGGGAATGGGGGTTGTGGTCAGTTCATCACACCTGGTCTCTGCCACTCCTTCCTCTTCAGGGCAGGACTCCTCACACTCTGCCCCTGCTCCAGCCTGGGGTCCCTCCCACAGGACAGAGTCCTGCATGAACTTCTCCAACGTGAGTCCTTCCCATAGGCTGCAGTTCTTCATGAACTGCTCCAGCCTGGGTCCCCCCACGGGTGCCGTCCTTCAGGAACAGGCTGCTCCAGCCTGGGTCCCCCCTGCGGGGTCACAAGTCCTGCCAGCAACCCTGCTCCAGCCGGGGCTCCTCTCTCTCCCCACGGGGCCACAGGCCCTGCCAGGAGCCAACTCCAGCGTGGGCCTCCCACGGGGTCACAGCCTCCTTCAGGCATCCCCCTGCTCCGGCGTGGGGCCCTCCCCGGGTGCGGGTGGAGATCTGCTCCCCCGTGGAGCTCCATGGCTGCAGGGGCACAGCCGGCCTCCCCGTGGGCTTCCCCAGGGGCTGCCGGGGACCCTCTGCTCCGGCGCCTGGAGCCCCTCCTGCCTCTCCTGCTGCTCTGACCTGGGGGCCTCAGAGCTGTTTCTCTCACATATTCTCACCCCTCCTCTGGCTGCAGTTGCACAGTAACATTTTCGCCTTCTTAACACTCTTATACCAGAGGCGCTACCACCGTTGTTGATGGGCTCGGCCTTGGTCAGCAGCGGGTCTCTCTTGGAGCCCGTTGGCATTGGCTCTATCGGACATGGGGGAAGCTTCTACAGAAGCCACCCCTATAGCCCCCCTGCTACCAAACCCTTGCCACGCAAACGCAATACAACTGAGTAAGGACTTTACATGTATTTGATGGTGATCACATCCTAAGCAATATACTGCCGTGGAGCTATGAGAAATCCCTCCTGGTGGGGTCAGAAAGGAGGGGATACTGCTCAAGGCTGCAGTGGAGAGAAGGACATGCTGCTTCGTACTGGCAGGGCTTGGTAGCATCATCCTTCTTGCTCTGAAGGCTGCGTGCCAGGTATATTTGCCTGGCGTGCTGATCAGCTGTGCCTGGTATGTGGAGCTGAGAAATGGAGGAAATTCCGTGTTGTTCATCAAACGTATGAATCTCTTGGTTAAGAAGTGAGAAAGGGGAGGAGGCTAATGTACAGCTACAACCTTCTTTCTTAAACATATGGAGACACAATTTAAGACAGGAGGAGAACTAGTTCAGACTAAAACTTAGAAAGGACAACTTGTTCAGAAAAAAAGCATTAAATTTGTGGAGGATCTTTGAGTGTAATAAGAGAACTTTTGGGCTTGTATGCCCAGAAGCTTAGATGTAGAGGACAAAAATAGGTATATTCTCTCTCATGACCTTATTCTCTCCTGCTTCTTAGTTGGTGGTCAGATCATCCTGACTCATCAGATAATGTCTTAGTAGCAGATGTCTGATGCACAAAATGTCATGATGGCTTTAAGTCATCTCTAAATTAAACCGTTTCTTCCCTTATTTGTACTGGAAAGGAATTTGTTGAAAGTTAAAGCAGTATCTCAGCAAATTCCTCTAGAGATGCATACAGCAAACTAAATGACATACTGGTGCTACAGGAAATGGTCAGTGTGATATATTGCATAGTGTCAAGTTTTAGTACAGCTTTGTTTAGTCCGAGGAAGCTCTTTCAATTTAGAGTATTGTGGCTCTGAGAAATAAAAATTTTATCTAATAATATAACAACGATACAGCGAAACACATTCTAGACAGGAAAATAAAACACTAAAATAGTCTGGAATTAAAACGTAGGTGTATTAAGGATGAAGAGGAGCCAGATTGACCAAAATTTTGTCTTGCTTGTTTTGGAGAATCATTTTTCCAAACCACCCATCATTTTGTTTGATCTCTGTCACCTAGACAAGGATGTTATTACACACAACGTTGCATGCACTTCTAAGGTATAGCACCTGAATTTATATATTCCAACCTGAAAAAGAGGTAAATGCAGCAGGTGTCGCACTTGATAAGTAATGGAATTAAGGGAATACCTCTAAGTGTGAGACTATTGGAAAACAGAGATTGTGAAGGGCTTGAATGAATAAGACATCTAGAAATATTTCTTAATTTTTAATAAGTCTTGTTGCAGGGTTAAACTGCTCAATTCATGAAGTTTAAACGAAATCAATATCAAAGCAGTTTATTGATTTACTAATGACATATAATTAACCAGTAAACAGTGAATATTCTTCCATGGAGATGCAGCTCTGCCTGGTCCAGGCATAGGTTGAGGTGCTGGAGGCAGCTTGTCCCAATGTGAGACCGAGTTTTGACTGCTGTTGTTTCCAGTAAAAGATCTCCCCCCTGTCCTCCCTCATTACAAATGACCATGATTTCTTATTTCTTTTCAAGTTGACTCCTGTTTTTCAAAAATCTGTTTGTAATTCTCTGGTTACTGTTCAAACTGCCTGATGGGCATCTTCCTCTTTAATGTGATCAGTCTGGTGGCAAATGCCCTTCCAGACTGTTTTGAGCATTTGAGTCACTGATATTGGACACCCTCCATGTCTTAACAAGTGCTAGTATCCAGGTCATTTGCCAAAGGTCAAGTCTGCAATCACCCACCAGGAAGTTTCTAGCCAGAAGATAATTCTGGTGTCTTTTAAATAAATATTATGATCAGTGCTCCCTTCAGAGTTACCTGGGAATTCTTGTAGACAGATATAGCATTTGTTTATCTTCAAGATAAAGATGAAGGTCTTGTCAATCTTGTGAATCTTGATTAAAAGCTGTCAGTCAAACATTCATAATATATTTTTTAGAACTGCTCACATAGACAAGGATGTTATTACCTACATCATTGCATGTGTTTGTATTAAACTAGGTGGAAACTGGAATTTCCATCTCCTAGGAAATATTTGCATTTCTGCAAAAAAGGAACTATATATTTTTCCCAGATGAGAGCAAAAGGCTAGACATATGCTTTATTTTTCTCATCCTCCTTTAGTAGTCGTAGAGAGAATGATAGCTTTTTGGGAAAGGGTAAAGAGGGGATATTTATTTATTTTCACTTATCAGCTCCCATTAGCCAGTGATAGATGCCCAGATCCTAGAGAAGGATCACAGGAGAGCACCTGAAGAGCAGCACAAAGGAATTCCAGACACTCCAGCCAGTAAGTCAGCTTCATCAGGGATGCAGTTTAAATGCCTCTGTGCAAATACATGTAGCGTGGGGAATAAACAACAGGAATTAGAGATGTGTGCATGCCTGCAGGGCTATGATCTTACTGGCATCACAGAGACATGGTGGGATGGCTCTTATGACTGGTGCATTGGAATGGAAGGATACAGGCTTTTTAGGAAGGACAGACAGGAGAGACAAGGAAGGGCTGTCACCCTCTGTCAATGGCCATCTGGAGTCCATGGAGCTCTGCCTGGGGATGGGTGAAGAGCCAACCAAGAGCTCATGAATCAGGATTAAAGGGAGGGCAGGGACAGGTGACATTATAGTGGCGGTCTGCTACAGATCACCCAACCAGAAAGACCAAGCAGATGAGGCTGCCTGTAGACAGATAGGAGAAGCCTCGCATTCACAAGCCCTAGTCCTCATAGGGGATTTCAACCACCCTGATGTCTGTTGGAGGGACAGATGGCAAAGGAGAAAGCAAAGACAGGGACTGGGAGAATGAAGGACAGCCACATTTCTAGTGCTTTAAGCAAGACTATACTGTCACATACTGCAGGTGGAGGTGGTACCAGAAAGTGGTGATCAACACTGCAATGAGAGCTGGGGTTGTTCAGCCTGGAGAAGAGAAGGCTCTGGGGAGACCTTATTGCAGCCTTCCAGTACTTACAGGGGGCTTATAAGAAAGATGGGGACAGTCATTTTAGCAGGGCCTGTTGTGATAGGACAAGGGGTAATGGTTTTAAACTGAAAGAGGGTAGACTGAGACTAGATCTAAGGAAGACATTTTTCACAATGGGGGTGGTGCAACACTGGCACACGTTGCCCAGAGAGGTGGTAGACATTCCACCCCTGGAAACATTCAAGATCAGGTGGGACAGGGCTTTGAACAACCTGATCTAGTTGAAGATGTCCCTGCTCATTACAGGGGCATTGGACTAGATGACCTTTAAAGGTCCCTTCCAACCCAAATTATTCTATGATTATGTGATCCTACAATTCTATGATTGTACCCAGCACTGGTGAGGCCACACCTGGATTACTGTGTCCAGTTCTGTGCTCTCCAATATGAGACATCAGAATACTGGGGAGAATCCAATGAAGGACAACTATGATTAAGGGACAGGAGCATCTCTCCTGTGCAGACAGGCTGAGAGAACTGTGTCCGTTAAGCCTGGAGAAAGCTCAGAGGGGATCTTATTAAGTTACATAAATACCTGAAGGGAAGGTGCAAAGAGGATGGAGCCAGACTTTTTTCAGTGGTGTCTAATGACAAGGCAACAGGCAATAGGCACAAACTGAGACACAGGAGGGTCCATGTGAACATCGGAAAACACTTGTTCACTGTGAGGGTGACCAAGCACAGACACAGAATACCTGGAGAGCTTGTGGAGTCTCCATCATTGAAGATATTAGAAAACTATTGGGATACTGTCCTGGGCAATTGGGTCTAGGTGGCCCTGCTTGAGCACATCTTGACCAGATGACCTGCAGAGGTCCCTGCCAACCTCAATCATTCTGTGATTATGTGATTTTGTGAACTGAAACTTTGCAGCTTTCATTATTGCAATGACTTGGTGACTAGAGAGAGACTTTGGAGTTAGGGTAACATGCGAGTCTCTCTTCTTTTCTTGAGCCGCAGAAAGAAGAAATAAGAATCAATCAAGTTCAAACAATTAGAGACAGTCAAGAGTAGTGCAGTCGTAGTCCAAAGAGTCATATTAGAAACTGTATTAGACTCTTTCTTTTTGAAACCGCTATCTCTGCTCATGTCCTCCAAACCCTGGGGATGCATTCACTTTCTTTCTGTCTCTGATACAGTGTTTGACTGTCTTTATAGGTGAGATTTTCGAGGTTGGATTTATCCAGCTCTGACTTTCTTCCTTTCATTTTACCTTGTTATGCCTTTGTCAGCAAGACTGAGGAGTCCCTCCTTTTGTCACAGGTTTGGTTTTTTTCTTCCAATGTAAAATATCTCAACAGAGTAATAGTCAATATCAACCATTTCTTTTCTGGTAACTCCTGAAATCCTCCCTCAGAAAGCTTGCTTTTCAGTGGTTGGCTCTTTGTGCAAGAGTATCTCTCTTCTGAACTCTCTCTGGCTTATTGTACAGATTTCTTGAAATGAGGATTCAAAGCTAAGCACGAGAAATTTCTTCCACTCCATAATTTCATTTCCCATATCTTTAAGAGTGTGAATCTTGGTTGGTTGGTTTTCTTCTTTCTTATCAGAACAGTGCCCTGAAAGTTCATGCTGAAGTTAAAAACAAGTTTTGACATTTATGAATTGAATTTTTTTTTTTCTCCTTTGAATTTATTTTAAAAGATGCTCTTGAAATACCTTCACTTCCTATGGGATGAAAATCCTGTTTATTTTTTCAAGGTCATTATTCTATTAGATGGGTGCTTTGTAAAGAGGAAATGGGGGAATACCATTTCATCGTCACTAGTACAAACAGAAAAATTAAAATAAATCTTGTGACATTAATGAAAAAAATTCACTGAGTTGAAGAAAAAAGAGGAGGGTTGGGATTGTGACAGATGGAAGGGAAATAGCCTATTTGTGCTTTTGTTAGGAAAATATGGGGTTTCCATTATAAAGTAGCCAGACTATGGTCTGCACCACACCAAAGTTACCAGGTGAAGTGCTGACCTTGCTGCCAGCAGCACACACCTTCAATAATTGAGAGCAAAGGAGAGCAGTGACTGCCTCCTCAGAGCAGAACGCTTGTACTAAGAAATGAGGACATGATGAGATACGATGCTCTGTACAGTGGTTTGCCAGAACAATCTTTACCTTAATAGATATTGCGCTTCTACTGAATATTTGAGGTGTGATCCTCCTCTGATCTTGACCAGTCTAGCTGGTAGAGCAGAGAGATGAATACAGCACAACAGTACAGTCTGCAGGCAAAGAAAGGAGTGGGGTGGGGAAAAATGCTGCGGCCTTGATGCATCTCTCCATCTCTTTGAAGGGCTACCCAGAGGGCTTGCAACGGGCCCTGGCACCACTGAGTGCAAGTATGTGCTAGCTGGAAGAACCTCCTGCATCCTTTCTTATTTAAGCACCAAAACAAATGTCAGAAACACATAAGCCCTAAAGGAGCAATACATTAGCACAAGCAAATTGTAATAAAGTAGGACATGTGTCATGCTCCAGTGGCTTAAGCAGGGACTGGCAGTGGAGCTTCTTGAGCTCTGTTTTTGACCTACCTAGCTAGCTTTATGACATAGCGTGTTCCTTAACCTTGTTGTGCTTGTATTATGTAATACGTGGTCATATCTGATCTCAGAGGTTTTCTTCAGAGATTCATTTGTTTTTCAACAGAATTTAGTGATTCTCAGGGGAAAAAACATTATAAATGAGTCATTATTAACCTATTGCACATCCAAGTGAATTTATTTTCTCATGACATTTCTGCTAAAAATCTTTTGTCTTTGATTTTTACAAAGTGTACTGAGGGATGCATGCATTTTAAACCTTACTGGTTCTGAGGTGTTGCAAGTGGCTTAGGGCAAAAGCAAAATGATAAGTATAAGCAATATGATTACACATCAATTTAAGTGATTATTATAACAGGTACAGTATTAGGAAGGAAGCCAGAATTACCATAAGGAAGAAAAAAAATATAATTTATAAAAGCCTCAGGTTTGAGGTTTCTTCTTCTTTGCCTTTGTTATGAGAAGATGGAACAATCTCTCTCTGGAGGATAAAAACAATACTAAGTATTCAGTTTGCTCACTGATAACTCTGGCAGGAGAACCAGCAAAAAACCTGACCTAAAATCCAGGATCCAGCTAGTGATGTGGGCAGTGGTGAGGCACAGCTAGCAAGAAAGGCTTTGCAGGGTGGGCAAGGAAAGGTCCAGCTAGTGGGACCAGGTCTGGAAACAGGGAGATTCATGAGGAATAGGAGTGGCTGTTGAAGACTCACTGTGAGATCAATGGCAGCTTGAATCAGATCTTGCTACCCAGCAGGATTTACTAATTGCAGTGGTTATGGTGCTGCTGCAGAAGGGGGAGAGAAACTAGATGGCTTAAGTGTTTGTATCCAGTGGAAGTCAATGATTTCCAAGTAATATAGCTGTATTTTAGGAATTAGCTACTGTATGCTGTCCTGTTATGTGTGATATTTTCTTTCCTTCCTTTAATAACTGTCTTTAAAGCATGTTTTAAAACATTGATTTTTAAAATTTATGTTTGCCTTGGGAAAAACTAGCTCATAGTGCATCAGGAAGTTTAATGTAATTTTCCCAAGATCCTGGGCCAAATCAAGGTATGTTAGTAGTGTTGGTTTTAAATGTTAACTTATTTGAGGGTGGTCAAGCATTGGAACAGGCTGCCCAGGGATGTGGTGGAGTCACCGTCACTGGAAGTATTCAAAAAACGTGTGGATGTGGTGCTTCAGGACATGGTTTATGGGACATGGTGGTGTTGGGTTAATGATTGGACTTGATGATCTTGAAGGTCCTTTCTAACCTTAGTGATTCTGTGTTTCTGTGATTCTGTGATCCTTTTATGTTGTTAATCAGGTTATTGCAAAAGGACTTCAACACTTAAGGTCTACTATTAGGTAAGAAAAATTGATGAATGTCAGAGAAAAGTAAAATATCCAGTTTTTCAAACTTTTGAAACTATCAATTGTGACTAAAGTTTTAATACAATTTTAAAAAGTGAGTGAGACTACAGGTAAAAGTACAGATCATCAAATTAGAGAATATTTAAGTCATATGTTGATAAAACAGTCAAAACTGGTCAGTCAAGCAGTCTCATTTACTCCCTGGCTGATTAATCAGTCCAGCAGGTAGAGGAAAACAAGGGTTGAGATTTATTTTGGCTTGAGTAGGACTTCTGACATGATCCTGCACATGCAAATTAGGAAGACATGGTAGGGTGAAATTAATGTAGAGTAGATAAACAGCTGTTTGAAAACCTGTGCAGCTATCACTAGCTTTTTGCCAAAAAGAGGAGGAGAAATCAAATGAGGACTCAGATGGCTCTATTACCAAATGATATTTTACTTACTCATTGACCATAATATGGATGACATAATAGAAAATATGCTCTAAAACGGCAATATGATGTGGTTACAATAATCTGAGGGAGGAAGAGAGAGATACAAGTTAAGATTTCAAAAAGTTCTTGATAAATTGGTTAAAGGGTTTGTAATCAATACGAAGAAATTCAATAAAGAACAATGCAGAATAATTCATTTGTGGGAGAAACAAATTGTGGAAACACAGAATGGACAATAACTGGCTAATGAGCTGTGCTGCAAAAAATGACCTGAACCTTGAGATCTGAGCTCACAGGTGCAAGTTAATGCAGTGTTCTCTCAAAACAGACAAATACCTTGCTGGGCTGCATCAGTATGACTGTTACCCCTCACCCAGCAGGTAGTTCTGCCACTGAACAACTGCTGTCTCAGCTGACACCCCCAGGTCTGGGCATTAGTGAGGAGGGGAAGAAGAACAAAGGAAAAATTACACATGAAGAACGGTGAAAATAGTGAGAACAGTGTAGGGAGAAGGAAGATAGGAAAGACGGAAAAAAAACACAAAACAAAAAATTCAGAGGCGGAGAAGGACTTTGACTATGAGTGTTAATAATTAGTTAATTAACAGTCACCAACTTCATTCTCTTTCACGTTCACTGGAGTAGGAAAAGAAAGAAATGTGCTTACTTATCAACACCAGAGGTGAAAGAGAGAAGAAAATGTGTAACAGCAGGAGCTGTGAGACAAAGGAAGATACTGCCCAGGGAAAGGACAGACTCTTGTTTAGGGCCCACCCGCCACGAGCAAGGATCTAAGGTGATGTGACCCAGCTGGGAGCTGTCTGGATCGGTCCCATCAGTTCCAGGCTACGAACATGGTTAGGGAGAAAAGGGGGTGATGACGGTAGTGGATATAGGAAACATCATTAGGGAAGCACAACAACCAAGTGACAGCTACAGCCAGGCATGTATGATGGAAATGTGTAGGCCTGACGTTCACAAAACAGATTTGATCGCGCACACCTAAAAAAGCTGTATGGTCTGTTCAAGGTACCGTTGATGTCGCCTTAGGACAATATCAAAGGGATGCAAAATCCCTTTTTGCCTGATATTGTAATGTTTGCTATGGCATTCATACACTTTGCAAGGGGATCCTGGGTGTGGTACCTGCTAGAGAATCTAGTTTCATCATTAATTCTAACCAGAGAATTATTATTATTTTTTTTTAACAGACGGAATGCAAATCAAATTGGGATGCCAGGATCTTTCCCTGACTCCTGGCCAGTAGGGCTGGAATTCCTCCCACTGTCTGGGAAAAGTGGGAAAACTGGCTGGCTGCCAGACTGCAGATTAGGGCTGCTGAGATGCTGTCAGCAGCAGTCTTGATGGTAAATATTCATGAGCCAAAATGTGCCAATATTCATGTTTGGTGAATTGCATATTCAATGTTATTGTCTATACCACTTTGTAAAGGTCATCCTGGCATCTAAAGTCAACTGAAATGACTAATCCACTGTAAAAGAGCACCATTCTCTTAGAAAGTGTGAAACCTGTCCATTTTTGAGTAGTCTATGTGGACCACCTGTAAACACTTCTATTTCCACTATCAGTTGACAGTCCCACCAAATAGAGTAGCTTTAATTTAGTAAGAATAGCTGTTGGTCCTGCTCAGGTTTCCTTGATTCTTGTTATGCCTTATTTAACTTTGAGAGTACAAAAGCTTGCATCTAGAATCTCATAATTTCACCCACTTGTACAATGGATTTTTATCTGCAGTGTGACGCAGCCTGGCTTTGCAGTTTTTAAATATCGAACACATTTTATTAAAAAAGAAAAATCATTCTACTTCATGAACTGCACATTTTGGGATGGAGCAGGGAAATCCCATATTAATTTTCAGCAACAGGAAGGTATTGCTGTGGGTGAATTTCTGTCAGAGCCAAGGAAATGATTTTTTCAGCTGCAAGAATTCACTGCTGCAATGTCATAGGAGCGTGTAGTTATTATTCTGAATGCTATGCAGACTGTAACATAAGACAGAAAAAAGTGCTCACGAGGAACATATTGAATTATAATAAATCTGTCTCGTCTGGAGACAATGATGAGCTGGCACATTTTGTCAAGTGGCAGTCACATAGGATGCTGTGCACTGCATACATATTACTGTATTAGCAATAGGCAGCGAGAGGATGGCACCAACAGGGGAACTGCTCAGACAGATAGGTTGATCATTTGTATTCCAGAGCTCAGCAAGTGCTCAATTCACTGATCCAAACCAAACATGTTGAAGTCAAGGCCTGTTTCTATAACATGTTTGATATACAGCTGAGCCGTAACTGAATCAAAACAGCATCTCACTATTGCTGTCTGGTGCCGTACTGGGTGGTGAAAGCAAGTGAAGCTTTTCCTGGCACTATGGGTATGTTATATGCAAATGGACCGTCTCAGTGGTAAATCTTTAATGTGGCAGACAGAACATTAATTGCATAGCTCCCCAGGATCATGTTGCATGCCCAGTTTCCTTAAGTTAAATTATTCCAACAATTCTTCTCTTGATGGAGAATTCCAGACATTGCAGTCCTACTGTGTGCCATAAATTAACTCTTCTGCTGTTCAGCTTCAAGTCCTGCCTTAACTCCTGGGGCAAATGCCATTCATATTCACAATGTATATCTAACTGAGACAGCCCAGTGTGTTACCTACAATTCATATTAATATTCTGAAATACAATCTAATCAATAATGTGATATGACGTAATATGTCTACAGTTACAATATCTCCTTTTTGCAACGTACCAGTCCATGTGACGAAAATAAAAAAGCTGCTCATTCAAATCATCAAATGAGTAAATGCTTAAAGTGCTCTTCCCCTACATATTATAAAACCAGTTCCTGGCATGTGGCGCAGTGAGGAAGGATCAGCCCTTTGCCCTTTGAGTCAGTACTATATTGAGGCCATATAAACATGCACAGGCAGCCAGATGTGCGCACACGCATACGCACATGCTTTGCTCTGGCAGCTTGCGCTGTAGCGACCTTGCCTTTTATTGGCTGCCCGTAACTTGGCACAAGTTTAGCTTATGCCATGAGCAGCATGCAGCAACTCACCAGAGCCAGAGGTTAACGGCACGGCGATACAGTCCTCTATTTTCAATGAACATTTTCACCTCTTCTTAGTAACCCCCCATTTCCATGTATAGGTGAAGATCTATCAGAGAGAAACTCCCTTTAAGAGTCACTCAATTTTCTACATATGTGTAAGAAACAATCCCTTATATTTTTCCAGGGAGCATTCTAATGTATCCTTTTCATTGGAATGAAGTTGCACTATTTTAGACAGATTAGTCCCATTTGCAAAAAGAAAAAGAAAGCTCAGTCCTTTCCAGAAAGAAAAGCTCAGCATCTCCTAAGATAGATTTCATTTGCAAGAATAGTCTAATCCACCTTGGCTTTGTTCCCATGGTTCCTTATTGCAGTATACTTTTATCCTATTTTCTCTTCAAGAGAATTGACCCTCTTGAAAACACAGCATATCTCCATTAAGGTGGAAAAAACAAAGCAGACAATAGAAGGGACATTTTTAAGAAAAAGGTGGAGGTAAAAAATGTAGGTGAAAGATAGGGAAAGAAGAAGATAGTAGAGAAATTATTGTTTATTTTCCAAACTGAGATTATTTTTGTGCTCTAGTGAATTCCCTCTTGTACCCCTTCAACAAGATATATGAGAAGCAGGCAGGAGGTGCAAGACTGTCCGTAGTAACAAGTAAGCAAGCAATCCATGTATTTCTGCCAAGAATGACTGGTAGAAGGAGATGCCCTCTTGACTAGATGCATTGCCAAGGCAAGCAGCAATTGGAACAGAAGAGCTGAAAAATGCTTATTTTCATGGTTTATTTAAAAATTTACATAAACAAAACAGCTAGAATACAAATAAAAGGAACACATCACAGAGCCATGCAAGCCTAAATCAAAATGTTTTTAATAAGAAAGTATTCCCTGACCCTGTGGCTGTGGGTTGCACACAACATAAAGAGGAAAATACATCCAGTAAATGTTCTTGTCAGCTTGACTTAGTTAATCTAGACATTTGGAAACACAGAGGTGCCTTTAGCTATACAATGACCTGTCTGCTGGGTTTGAGCTTGCAATATGGTTCTTTCTATGGTTAACTTTTACAGCAAAAGTAAGCGACAAGCAACACTTTTGTGCTATGCTACCTGATTGTAACTTGTCTGATACTCAGCTCCAGCAGGTTTTAATTTGTCCTGATCACATAAAAGGAACGTCTGGTAGCTTGGACATATAAAGCTCCTTATGGGAGCAGGATGCTATAGCACGCAAGCCACACTTTCTTTGGAACAGTTAAACTTATATCCATTAAAGACAATGTATGCCCTGCGTTACTAAATCTTTTCCAGACTCTCTTCACTTAACTTCCAGTGGAAATTATTCTAAGGTACATTAAGACTGTGATTAATTTTCTCCTCAGAGAAAGTGATTGCCTAGTTTATGTGTTTCTGTGTCTGATTCACGTACTTGTGTTCTCAGGCAGGGGAATCTCTGAAATTGCCTCTGAAGTGATACAAAAAGAGGGGGTTTGGAGACACCAGTGTTTAAATGCCAGCTAATTCCCACTGCTGCCCATAGTCTTTGGAATAAGCAGAACAGAGAGGGAATTGTAATGACTTTTAAAGTCACTCATTCGTCCCCTGGCGTTCCCTCGTGGAGGTGCTGCCACTTGGCCCTTCTTACGCCGTGCTGTGCCTTAAGGCATTTGTTATAAAAACCGACATAATGTGTGTAACACTGCAGTCATTTTTAAGACTGCAGAATATCAGTTTGAAGACGTTTCTTTATAGCATGTTTAGTGACTGATTACGTAAATGGAACAAAGTTCTTTTTCTATTACATGAGTGTGTAATCTCTAAATGTTTATGATCCAAACAATTTGAAAATGTTGGCTTTTTTCCACTTTTAAAGGTTATACACCCAAGTAATCCCCACAAATACCAAACTGCAATAATATGTATTTAAACTTCCAATGTCTCTGGCAACATGTTCTCATTTTAATCATATCCTGGAAAATGTAAGTGTAGTTTCAGAGGTAACAAATGGTTTATGGCAGGCCAGATTCTGCCTCCATTACTCCGTACAAATCGGGGTTTGGAAAAAATGATTCTGTTTAAGGAGTAAAGGCCTTCATAAAGTGAATAAGAGTGGTAGGATTGCTTCCTCTGTTAGCAGAGGGTGTTTCTATGGCTCTAGCAATCCCTCTGCTTGGAGACAAGAGCTGTTATTTCGTTGCAGTGCACTGACAAACGGCACAGAGGCATTCCAGGGTCTATAAAACCTCCAAATGCAGAAGTGATACTTACGCCAGCCATTCCCTCACCTTAGACTTCATGTGAAATAAAATGGATATTATTGGTTGGAAAATTTGGCAATCCCCATTAGTATCTGATCAAGCTGTTGAAATTACAGGATTTGACCCTGTGTACTCACTTGCACCCCAGTCATTGATGTGTGTGATTTGTAAACCAGCATAATTCTAATCCCAAATCTCTGTTTCTCTGAGCAGCTGTGCAGGTGGAAAAGGAGGCTGGAGAGAGGAGGATGGAAAGGAAGCACATTAACATGAATTATTTCGTATTGCCTCTGTGGATCCCCTCAGTTCTACCACATCTGTTCAAGCTGTGCATGGTTTTTATTTACCAATCTAGTGGTAAATATAAATATGAATCAGCAGGTAACAACTTGACACCCACCCAATGGTCTGTGGACAGTTTTTTCCCCCTGAAAATTCACCTCTTTTCCCTAAGGGCAAGATTAGAGGGGATTAGGAGTGAGAACAGAAGGGAAAAATCCACTAAACTGAATTCTTACTCTCTCACATGGATGTAGAGGGAACTGATGAATGATCAAAATATTTGCTCTTAAAACTTATAGAATTAAAATCACACCTCATATGCCTTTGATATACATTGATCTGCTTAGAATGGCTGGCTCTGTTATTTTCACTGAATAACATCACTGGCTATTAGGTAGATGTGGAAGAAAATCAGACCTTTAGGAAATAAAATATAAGGCATTCTAAATTCTAGTCTCTCTTACATAATTATATTTTTTCTTTAAACTCTGTTTTTAAGGCTTAGGTGTGAACACACTGTTTTGATAGCCAATAAATAGGACTACCTATAGGTGAAGTATGTATTAGAATAAACCAAACCATCTCATTCTCTTATCTCAGAGCAGAAGTTAATTTCAGAATTTTAAAAAGAGGCCAGTATAAGATTGATCACCACTGTTTTATTATTATTATTATTTTTGAAAAACAAATCTGATGGTCCAGTCCTCCATAAAGCATGAGAAATATTAACTCAGTTTATTAGAAGATGGTTAAAGCAATTGTTATCTCTTTAATATATTTCAGAAATTGATTATGGATTTCTAAAGCACAGGAAAATGTCAAGCACCATTTCTGATATAGAAAAACACCCAGCAGCCTCAAAAATGTGCATGTACTATGTAAAATATTAATTTTTAAAACTGGTAGTGCAATGTATTTGGACTTTCTCTAGTCTGCAAATATATTTTATCAGGAAAATTTATGAAGGCAGTCTGAATCTTGAGAGTGAATCTTGAGAGTTTATATACTCCATCAGTTTGTTTTAAGTGAGGAAAAGAACTCTATGTAAGGCCATAAGAAATTATTTGTAGATAATCGCTACTGACTTAATGATGATCTCAGTAGACTGAGACTCTAGGCATCTGTTACTTTTTGCCATGCTGCCAGCCATATTGATCAACAGATTTGAAAAATCAGAAAATTCCACAGCTTTGACATAAGTGGTAGACCTAAATTTTGTAAGATGGTCTGTGTGAAGGTGGAACATTGAGCTTGAACACTATCTCAAAAAACCAGCAAAAACGGAAAAAAAAAGAAGACAGTATTTACCAAAAAAGTCCCCTATGTTACTAAGTCCTGTTAGCATTTCACAAAAAATTGATTTGGTGGAATTTTAGGCAAATGCTTTGCCTGCAACACCTCTCCCATATAGTCCAAATCAAGATTAAAACTTGACAGCAGAATCAGACCTGTTCCCAGGCATAATTCTGCTGGGAAGCATGTGGCACCTTCAAGGCAAATGTTTCTATTCCACCAGCTCCGAACTTGGGACAAAGCACAGATTGCTCAACTGATTCCCTAGTTTCAGTGGAGTGCATAATGTATGCTAAAGGGTTCAAGGAAATAAACAGAGGATAATGAATCCTTTGTCCTGCTGTAGTTGTACATGATTTGCAAATAGTTATTTAATTCTGACAGATTTTCTCTTGATACCTTGTTTGTATGTTTTTAACATTGGTTTTGTTAATGGACTTTTAAATCAGTAGTGGACAATATTCTACTAAAGTTGAATGTTTATTCTGGAATTTTCAAGCTATTGCATGCAACTTGAAGAAGGATTTATTTGTGTTAATTATCCCGGGTACATAAATATTTTTAATGACTAACAGTTCCCTCTACTAGACTACTGACTTGGCAATACTGTTCCCTACTGACCATTTTTTCTTCATCTTAAACAGTAAGATTTTTATTTTTGTGTCCTCCTGCCACCCCAATGGAAAATATTTTCAGGACCGAAACCTGTTTTGACCTGTCTTTTGCAAAACACAGAATTACTCGTGAACTCCATGCAGATCAGCATATGTGGACTTCTGCCACTTTCTACAAAATCTGCCCTGAGTAGTCATATTTCCCCACAGAAGTTGCTGACTGCCTTCATGATGCATATAAGTTGTAAAATAGAAATATACATACTCATATGTATGAATATATAGAAATTACTAGACTGTGGGAATTTTTATGAAATGCTAATCAGTCATATCTCTCATTGCTTTAAAACAAAAGACCATTCAAGCCAAACAGTCTTTTTTTTTTTTTTTTTTACATTACTTAGTCAATTCCCTAACTCAATAAACAATCCTATGTTAAATTCTGGGCACTGGCCATGTGTTATCATTTGCCATCTGTTAATTTCTACACTCTTTTTAATTTCTTACCTTACCGTCTTATAGATACCCACTACTTGATAGGGCTTTTTAATGCACATATAATGTATTATCACTGCCTGTGTTTGAGGTTTAATGTCATTTTAATCAAAGTAACTGAGCCAGGGACTCTCATCTAGTAATATTTTATTTTCTTGTACAAAAAGCATCTCTATCATTGACATAGTCAATAATGCAGTGCCAGTTGTGTTCAAATGCGTGTGCATTGTACATTCAAAGGTTCTTTTCTCAGGCAGAACTCATAGTACCAGTGTGTTTTACTTTGAGGAACAAAGAAATTGTTAAGCTTCTAAATGGTTATATGCACTTCAGTATTTGCTGATCAATTTGTGTTCATTATTTCAACTGTGCTTGCCCATTAAACGTAACCCACAAAATATGCTCTCACCCTAATGAAATTAGGTGGTGACACACTCTTTGTTGTTGACAGGAAAAGCTGACTCACTTGACATTGTTAAGTTCATATTAGAATACACTCGGCTTCCAAATCTACTAGAATTCTACTTATTTTTGTATACAGTGTAGTTTTCTTATAACTATAGTTCTGAGCGATCACAAATAATCTTTTAATATTATTTTGGGAGAGGAAATAAATGTTTTCATGGTGTATTTCTTAGCTATTAAATTATGTAAAGGATTCTCTAACCTAATACAAAAAGATATGTAAAATGACTAAAATATCAGGTCAGAGTTCAAACTGGAAATCCATTTTATTTTTTAGTATTTTTTTTTGTGAGGATAAACAGCCATCAAACAGAACTTCCAGAGGACGGGGTAAGTCTCAGGCAAGTCTTTAAACCCGGGCAACAATTTTTTAAAGGTTGCTGCAGTTGGTAGGTAGATGCAGGAATCACTGCCTGAAAGCAATAATATGAGATTAGGCTGAATGTTCATTGTGATCCCTTCTGGCCTCACCTACCTGTTTGTATAAAAGAAAACTACTCTTTCTGATTTTCTTGTGGCCACTTGGTCTATCACGTACCGTGCATTAGCCTGAGACAAATAAAACCACAGGAAGGCAAATTGGAAGCCAATATTTGGACCAGAAAATGTAACAGATGTTAAAATTTTAATATCCAGTTTATGTGTCTGCATGCACAACAGATGCCAAATCTTCAAGAATCCAGACACTTGAACTTGTAGTGATTGAACACAGAAATTTATACAAATAAAGCTCAAAGTCCTTTTAAATAATCCAATAAAAGGGACCAAGCTCACAAGAGGTGCTCTATCCTCTCTTCGCACTGCTGGGAACTCAATGTTTTCCTGCCCTGACATGCATAGCAATGGTGGTCTGGAGATATTCATGCTCTTTTGAAATCCCTGCAGAAACTTTGCCTTTCTGTTTCCTTCTGTACTACTAAAGATTCATGACTATATTGCTACTTTATACTTGCCCTGTCATCCTATGTTTGTTAGTGTGCAGAGAAGGAGAACCACAATTCATCCTTCTGATGTACAGAATTGTTAGTTTTAAGCATGGAGGTATACCTCCCTTTGGCTCAGGGGTATACCAGTACTACTCTTGGCACTGTCATCAAAATGCTGTATAAATGCTCCAGTCACAGTTCAACACATAGGTTGATTTGGCATTTGCACAATCAAATAAAACAAGACATAGCTTGAATCTGTAAACACATGTTGTCTACACACATGATGCAGTATGACTGTTCACATATGCATAGCTTTCAGAATTGGGTAAATGCTACAAAAGCTCTTAATCCTGCTCTAACCTGAATTTTTAATGCAGTGGTCACAATTAAAAGTTACATCTCAAAAGTTAGATCTGTGAACTTGTTATGAGGACTTATGAAATATTATAAAAGACACAAACATCCTGAGCTCTTTCCATAGGCAGAACAATAGCATCTCTGCAGCATCTCTGCTTGCGGAGGATCTGATCTGAGCAACATTTTTTTTAAGAGTCATGAGCCAATCACAATAATGAGGAAAGAACTGATAATTTGCAGGTAGATGATCATCCCTTGCATCTCCCTGCCTTATTCATACTCTTCTTCTACATCTGCCCCTAGAACAACTAGATGTGAAACACTGCATTAATTAGCTTAATTGACTTGTCTCCTCTTACTGAACTCTGAAGCCACAGTTTGCCTTGTCAGCTACGTCTGAGGGCTGCCAACATCTCAGCTTTGAGAACCCAAAAGGGACAGCCTGCCCTCTATAGAAGTATTACTGGTCTAGACGGCCTGTTTGTGGAAGGTCCTATGAAAAATGTTACGAAAAAAGTGAATAAAACCCTTTTAATGCCCATGTATTCGACACACATGAGCAGTCACAATGAACTTGTTATTGCAATTACAGCCTCTGCAACAAGAAAGAAGTAAGCAAAGTTGTTTTATGTTAAAATATAAAATGTCCTCACTCTCCCTCCCCTGAGCTTCCAGACAACACTGGAATACAAAATAGCTGGTGGATTTTTATTTCCAAGATGGTTAGATGGTCCTTTCAGTAAACTGTTGAGAAATGCCATCTATGTACTTGATACTATTCCCATCAAGCGTATTTTCTGGTAAGATGCAAACCTACTTCAAGAAACAGTTTAATATATTCACCTTCCTTAATTTGAACCCTCTAAAATATTAAGAATACTTATTAATTTACAAAGATACCCCTGGAAACTGAGACTAATTGTGTATGGTGACCAAGAGAAAAAACCTGAAAAAAACACCTTATTCAGAGAATTAACTAGAGGAGTAGAATGGGAAGAAAAGACAAGACTTGAATGTAATAAAAAATGGTGGGAAAGTATGCATTAAACTCATAATTGGCTGTGTTGCACTATGAATTTCAAATGCTGCTTCGCATAGGTGTGTTTAGCAGTTGGCCCATCTTTTTTATATGAATTTTTTCTCAGTTACTTCATAATTGGATTTTTACTGTCTCCTCCTTTGTTGGCACTGCCATTGGCCCAACCTATTCATCCACTACTGCCTGTCTTAAATAACTTACTTAGGAACAAGATTCATCAGTTATTTGTGTGACACCTAGCACAATGTTAGGTAAGGACATAATAAAAATTGTGAATAAATATGGATGCTCTTCATGACTTTAGGCATGTTCAGGGATGAAGGGAAGGTCAGCACAAAATCTTATTTCCACCTGGATTGCTTATTTAAAAAATCTCATCTACTTTAATAGTACTAAGATTTCATGTTAAATTTTAAATTTGCAGCTGAAACTATTGCCATTAAAGTCCATATTGGACTTTAATTGCCTTAAGTTCATGGGCTTTGTAAAAAAAAAGGGGTTATTAACTATGCTTTAGTTTTTTAGTGCTGGCTCTGAGATCTGAGGCCATCCTTGCTGTCAATAGATGTAATTAAAAAGAAAAGGAATGATTGTGGAAAGGGGAATTATCTCTCCTTGCTTTTTTGATGAAGAAAGCAAAGATCCTGGATCAGATATACCGTAATTAGCAGCAGTTTTAACTGGAAACAAGATTGTTTCCACGAGATTGTCAGCAGGATACAGAAGCCATTTGGTTATACAGGGTTTTTTTGGGGTTTTTTTTGGTCTTTTAAGCTGAGCTTTTTTAGAAAAAGAAACCCTTTGGAATTTTCATTTTATGAATCTGCTGACAAGGTGTAATTAAAAAAAAAAAAGGAAAAATACGTAAAAACAACCCCATCCAAACTCACACATACATGTGCACACACACTCTCTTGGATGTTTGGATTCATTCCAGGCATGGAGGGAGGTTGTGTGGAGAATGATTTTTATTTAAGTGCTAATAACCCAGGAAAGTTAAGGAGGTCTTTGTCCCCAAACCACTGTCTGTTTCTCACTGTAACAGTTTTGCACTAGTGACACATACTGTGCCTGCAATGCAGCACTGTAGAGCTCTCAGTTCCCTAAAAGCAATAATGCCTAAAGCACCTAGAGTGGGACATTCGCTTAGCTATGGCCCCATACTATGGTTTGGTGGCATTGTGTGATGCATCACCATCTGCATTCTGCCAAGTGGTGTGGCCCTCTTTTTATATAGGAAGACATTTTTTTCACCTCTTTGAGAAGTGGTGACCCTGCTTCCTCCCTTTTCTTGTTAACTGTGACATTTTTAAAGGCAGTAGAGTCTGCACAGTACCTTGATTTTAAGAAGCAAGTGACCAAAGTGAGCACTAAGACTTCAATGCTGAGTGCCTTGATTTGTTCATGCTGTAACAAGGGAATGAATCCTACTTCTTTCAAAAAGCTATTTTGACCAGTCAGTCTAAAAGGTGGACGACTACTTTCCAAGAGGACCTTTGCTCCTTCTGGTTTCTTCCTGACTTTGACTCTTCAGTACAGATGGAAAATAATTGCCTTAACTGCACGAAGTTGTGCTGGTTTCATGAAGCCATTAGAGTGGCCAGAGAGTAGTATTATACATGGAAACCCATCTATAATGGATTTCTTTATTAGTAATCTTTCCTCTAACATGAATAGGTTCCACTCAAAACCTCTTTGTACAGCAGACCTTTGTAAATACACATGCATAAAGCTACAGCCCATTGTCAGACATTACCAGTTAATGTTGTTTAATGAACAACAGAATTTTTTTACAGAATTGTCTTCAGCTAAGGTTATCTCAGAACTGAGGAGTAAGGGATGAGTCTCTATTTCACAATACACCGTGTTTTGTTGTTTGTTCTGCAGCTGCTTTTCTTGAGGAAGAAATAAAAGATAGGGCTGGACTTCTGCTAGAAAATGGCAACCAATGTCTCCTCTTTCCCAAGAATGATTCCTCTCTTTTTTCCTTTTTTTCTCATTTCTATGGCACACAAGCTTCTCTGTTTATCTGAATATGGTTTTTAGCACACAGGTAAAACCCAGCATGGCTTACTCAGTTTCACTTATTCTGATAAAAATGTTGCTTCTGGAGCACTTTCTGGAATGTCCAGTTGCGTAACTACACGGCTTGCTTTTCCATATTGACTTGGGACTTACTTTCCTGGTAACTCAAAATAAGACCTTATTTAGTATGGACAATTCTCCCTTAAAGAGTTCATAAAGTCTCAGAATAGGTTATCCTTCCCATCTATAGGGCTATGATCTCAGTATGTTTGCATTGCCTCACCTTGAGCAGCATCTCAAGTCACCTGAAGACAGACACTTTTTTGGGACTAATACATGCAGTCTAGCTCTAGATTTTGCTTCCTTGCACTTTCAAACATATGACAAGCATATAAAATTTCATTTACTGTTATGCTTAAAAATATTGGAAATATTGGAAAACCATCTTTTCAGTTTTGGGTGGGAGATGATGGTGAAAGTCAAAGGTTGGTCTCCAGGTCCTTGCAAGACAAGTTAATGATATGTGTGGATGAAACAGATTTATGGCAACAGGAACTGTTCATGGCACAAAGCTGGGAGCCAACATCAAAACAAATCATCACCAAGATACGATATGGAGGAAAAGCTGTGATATGTATGAGCAGAACTGGGGCAAAGTTATTATTACTAAGTCTACTAGGTAACGAATATAGATCTTTTGCCCTTTTGTAGAAAAAAAAATGTTTATAGAGCCCTACCAGCTGAAGATGACCACAAATGAGAGCTCTGTATCTAGTCAAAAGCGCAGGATTCTTGTGAGAAATATGTGAATATAATTAATCCATAGGAAACTGAAACTCTTGTGTGTATAAATTGAAGTTCTTCTGTCAGAAAGATGATGCCAAAATTGGCATCAAGTAGGGTCCAAACCAGACCACCCTGATGCTTTTATCATTCACATCCAAAAAAAAGGAATTCCAGCTGGGGTAGTGTAGAGGAAAGATGACTGGGGAATGTAGAGCCCTTTCACTATGAGTACAGCTGGTCCTAGGAAAATAAACTGCAAGTATATATGACTGGCACGAATAAAAACACTGGCAGATTATTACCAAGGCAGAGAAAAGAAATGCAAATGAAGGAAATGTGATTTTAAGAACAACTACAGTTAAACTTAGAATGGAGATGAGAAATATCTTGCTACCAGAAGTTTCTGATATCACCCTCAAGTAAGAATAGTGGTCTAAAGAAACATCACTAGTTTTTGGATGGAACTAGAAAAGTTTGTGAAAGTAAATAATTTGCCTATTACCGGAGGGGGCAATCTGTTTTGTATGATCCGGTAAGTTTTTTCTGGAGACACATGTTCTGTAACAGCTACACTCTGTCACTTGACTATAAAGTCAACATATAATTTTTCTAAAGGAAATGTCAATATAATTTCTTGCATTAACAGTTGGCATCTTTTCCTATGAAACTAGATGAAACTTTGACAATAAATAAATCAACTTTTTGGAAAGTGACGATCCAGAATTGCAAATCATGTAGCATAGCAAAGTGATTCCATTACCTTTCAGTATGTTCTGCTCGAAATCCATACCTGTCTACATACAATTTTGCAGTCTTAACTTTCTGTATATTTGTCATTATAGAATATTCTTTGGAAGCAAGATACTCAACCACAGAAAAGCTCCAAGATGGAATTTACACAAAAATAGAGTATGATTAGTATTGCACATGGTAACTGTTGAACACTGAAGAAAGCTCTTCATATTTATTTCTTTGACCACACTGTATAAATCACTAATAAATATAATAATGATTAGATCTATAATGCTAGAAAATGGTAGGGTGACTATTATGAGTTAAAAAATCAATAGTATGCAGTTGTAAAGATACTTTTTACGTCTCTTGTACTAATTGCCTTCATAGAGTTCCACAGTCTATTTCCTGAGAACTTGAGCACAGGCAAAGCAGCAGGAGTATCTTTTGGATCCGCAAAGAGAAACAAGAGTAAGGGGAACTTTACGTAGTCTCCTACATATAATTGCATTTTGATGTGCCTGATTCATGTGCTTGAGATCATTGTACTTCTATTGGATTTTTTTTGTTGTTGCTGTTCATAGATTGCAAATGAAATGAAACTGAACAAATACTGAAGATTACTGTATTGTGTGAGGATTTTCTAAGGAGATGTCTCTAAGGGAAATACTGGGTTGTTTTTAACTAGGCAAACTGCTAAGCAGTACAATCAATCTATATGCCCAAACCTGCATGGGAATAAAGCAAGTTCCAACAATAGATCCAAGAGGGTTTTCATATTTTCAGAGTGCCTCAGCTGGGAACCCACCCAAGTAACAGAGAAAACCAATTACACCTTTTTTATTAAAATGTTCACACTATTTCATGTTGTACTGTTTTTGATTAAAAAAGTCTACTCATAGAGTTTAAATGCTTATAGATCAATGTAGTTTTAAATCAGAAAGTTAATGGCTCTGCAGGAGACAATGGGTCCGGCTGCATATAAAGTATGTGCAGCTGACAGACACATATAGTTTGTAACAGCAGCATGGACTGAAATTTTCTTCATTTTATTAAGAAGACATTGTAAATGTCTTGTGTGAATTAGAATAAAAATAGCCAGGGACTAAAAATTTTCCAGCTACTGTATTATATTAGTAATATAGAAATTAATTGAGTTTGGTTCTGTTATACTGAGAAATGTACCATCCCAGCTAACTGTCAGCAAACCACTGTTGATACAAACCTCCACCTCTTTGGGGCAATTTCTGTTTCTTACAAAATATTGTTATTTGGAACCTCACTGTCACTTACTAAACCCACAGTGCCAGACTGTACTCTCTTTTTTCCGTGACGCCAGAGTGTCATGAGGTGTCTAGTTTAGGATAATTCTCTGTACAGAGGACATGCACTCTTTATCTGACCCAGATTTCTTCTTGACTACCAGCAGAAGCTCTTCTCCTGTGTCCTCTAGCACCAGCTTGTGTCTTGGGAGTGGCTGTCCATTCTGGCTCTCCATGGCTTTATCTTCTAGAAGGGATCATCTGTGGGGTTGACACAGCTGAATTTTCTAGGGACCTTCTCCATCTCTGGTGATAAGAATCTTGAGTAGCTTAAAGATCAAAAGTCCAACAGGCTGTTTTAAATTTGATTAAGCTGACCTATTGACTATTCCTAAATAAAGCTGGCCAGTGACTGGTTTTTGGCTCTGAGGTTATGCCCTGTTCACATGCCCAAACTTTCCCCCTTCACAAATGCAGTGGTCTCAAATCTTTAGGAATAGTCCCTGACATCTACAGCACATCCAAAAAAATGCCCAAGCACAATCTCAAAGAGCAGTAGTTGACATGAGCCAAAACTGTGCTAGGGACTGTGCTGATATTTAACCAGCATGGATGATTGTGAGCTATGGAGTGTTTACTGTCATATAGCCACAGAGCCTAAGGTCAGTTCTGCTTCTTTTAAAATATATTTCTTTGTGAATGGGCATCTATGTGGTCCTTCTCCCAACATGCTTGAATAAGGAGGGTTTAAGCATAGCCGCAGAGATTTCAGCTGGAGAAAACCTCTATGTACTGGGCCACGCGTAACTTTTTTTTCTGCGCAAAGCATGTCTCACCACAGTGAGTCAAAAGGATTAGCTTGTTCTTCCATGTGTGGTGGAGAAAAGAGAAAACTTTAGCCTAAAAAAAAATTCTCTATGAGAGAATCTTGTGTCAGCAAAACCAAGTAAAAACAAAACTTTTCATTCTTCTCCAAGGCACTAATGCAAACACAACAGTGAGGGCAGAGCAACAAATTTCACTTCAACTTTGACCCTGTTAGTGCTGACCTGAAAGTCAAAAGAAGTTACAGTCTTCCAGTGTGAGGACGAGGGCAAAATAAAATAAGCTAAAAATACAGACTTTCTATATTTGCTCTATAAACAGTGCCAATAAAGACACTGGAATTCTGAGGAGGTTGCCACAGTAGGAAATAGGTTAGTTCTAGTTCCTGGCCTGCAAGGGTGTCCTGTTGCCTAGCCACATGGGGCAATCACCTTGGGGATAGGGAAGCTGATGATAAAGTTTGCACAGCAGTGCTAGCTATGAAAGTGCAGAAGGCACAAACTGATTTCTTTAGGGTGGTGAATTAGGCAAGGTTCATCCAAGGGTCCCCTGGATGGTGGCCCATGGCCCATCATGCTCCTGAATCATACAGCAAATTTATCAATACCTTCATCATATAATTACTACAAGATAACTAGAAACAATTAATACTATATATATACAGAAATGTCCTTCTTTTGCAGAGTCACTGTTTTACTTGGTTCAATGATTTACATATATTTAGCCATTTGCTAAGCAGGTAAGAAACCAATAAGATAAGGTAAAGGGGCTCATTTCAGGCAGTATAATCACAGAATCACAGAATCATTAAGGTTGGAAAAGACCTTTAAGATCATCAAGTCCAACTGTCAACCCAACACCACCATGCCCACTAAACCATGTCCCAAAGTGCCATGTCTACACATTTTTTGAACACAATGAATGTTCTTAGGAATATAAATGGGGAAAGATGGCAAATCTACTGTGAAGGTCCATTTTTATGCCCTTTTACAATAGATCAGCTGTCAGCTGGTCTTTCTGTGCTTTCTTTTTAAATTGACATATACAAGGAGCAAATATATATGTTCGGGTATGTCTAATCTAATAAACCCCTTAAAAACGAGGCTGTAGCTTACAGAAACTTGTAAACTGAAAATCAGGGTCGATGCAAACAGAACAGAGATGATGTGAACAACAGTGAAGACAAAAATAAAATGGGAGAACATCAAGTATAGACATCCCTATTGTGCACCATGTGTTCTATTATCTTTTGTTCAGTTTTATTCGTGGCACCGAAAGTAGTGTTTGCAGGAGAGTAATAGAAGCAGAAGTGGCAGCAGGTGGTGTGCTCCAGATAGCATGTGTTGGAAATTGCCTAAATGAAGCTCTGGGTGTGCTGTTGGGTAGCAATCTCCCAGTTTTGAAGTGAAATGGACAACAAGCACACAAGTTGAAGAATGTGAGTATAAAAAATTTTATGCTGCTTATGGATGACATATAAGCAGTATTAAAAAAAACAACAAACCAAACCAAATAAATCTCAGAGGCAGTGTTTGGGAAGAATTTGCTTTGCCTTTCTTTGTCCAATCCTTCAGCATTGTGCACTGAACTGAGGAATGAGAAAACAAGCAATTTATGACACTTAAAATGCTTTATGTTCATGCTTCCTTATTTTGTTCGTTTTGCCCTTGGACTAGTTATTTACCTGACTATTTCTATAAATTGAGCTAACAGATGTTAAATATGCAGGAAGGAAATTGACCATCAGAACCTGCAATTACTGCCTCCTTAGGAAATAACACAACACAGCATCATTCTTGGAAGACATCTACTCTACAACATAGATTACAATTCAGTCTGCAAAGCCTGCTTTTCTTTTCCTATTGATCCACAGTGAATTGAATGCCAGACTCAAAGCTGGCACTTGAGGCCTATAGTGAAAGTAGGCTGATTTTTCTTGCAAGTCAATGCAGTAGTTGGGAATTTTCTAGTAAAAGTCATTTTTATTCAACAGGCATGGGGAAGAGGACAGGAATGCCTATTTTTTAAAACCTTATTTATTTCTTCAGATAAGGATGACATTTGGAGTCATAGTGGCAAACTTCATTCTCTAGAATAGGTTAGACACCAATACTTAGTATATATGCCTAGACCTTACCTGCTATTTGACTATGAGTCTTCTTGAAGTAAGCGAGGTTACATTGTGCTTTTTCCAACTCTGAAGGTTTTTATTGATTTTGATGTTGAAGAGGAATTACTTTTTTTGTAATATTAATGTCAATTTGACTTTTGAACTCCCATAAAATTAATATGAAAAATTTATATCTAGAGGGAAACCTAACTTTAACACTTGTTAAACAGTTTTAAACAAACTTTATAATAAAACTTTTCTATCAAGCCACAAATGATCAAATATTATGGTTTGTAAACTTTTACTTTAAAAGATTATGAATGCCCTTAGAAAGTGAGGAGAATGTGCATTCTCAGGAAAGGACATTTCAATTTGCTGAATTTACAAGCACTTTATACAAAGTAGAGATTTTAAGCCTATGTCTGTGTTAACAAGTAGTGCAGACCAAGAGGAGCAGATGTGCAGAATGAACCAGTGATGAGGAACTATTGTTACAAATATACATTTAATTCTTTTTTAACTTCAAGCTCACTCTAGTCTGCTCCATTGGACTGAATGCCCACTGGTAACTGGAGGCATTCAGCACGCTCCTGGATTACATATTCTAGCTTAATGTCATCCAGAAGATTCCAGATCAAGCTCTCGGAGACAGTGAGCTCTGGTATGTGGTCAGTGCCCAGGTGACTGAGAGATTTCCTTTGGAAGTGCACTCTTTGCCTGAACGAAAACACTTCTGCTGATGCGTCCTAACCTACTTGGCCCAGGTTACCAGTTCCAGAATCTGAAGCAGGTCAGAGTCCTGTATCAGAGCCTGGAATACTCAGTTTAATTAACACCATTTCTCAGAAGCAATATTTTAGGTACTAAAACATATTAATGTTGCCATTTGCAACTTGATTTTTTTTTTCTCTTAACATATGATAGCTTTATGGGGCACACAATACCTATTTATGTGGAACCCCAATAGAAAAATGTACTTTGAAGAAGGATTTTATCTGAGATAAGGGCTATGTAAATTAATAGATTTTCTCAGCCACATATAATACATTTTATACATGTGTCCTGGTTTCAGCCAGGATAGAGCTGGTTTTCCTCACAGAAGCTAGTGTGAGACTGTGTTTTGGATTTGGGATGAGGAACTGTTGATAATGTGCTGATGTTTTGGGTTGTTGCTGAGCAGTCAAGGACAGTCCAGCTTCTTGTGCTGGGCTGCCAGCGAGCAGGCTGGGGGTGCACGGGGAGCTGGGAGGGGACACAGCCGGGACAGCTGACCCAGACTGGCCAAAGAGATATTCCCTACCATACGACGTCATGCCCAGTACATAAACTGGAGTTGGCCGGGGGGGCGAAAATCGCTGCTCGGGGATGGGCTGTCGATCACGGGGTGGTGAGCAATTTCTGTATTGGGCATCACTTGTTCTTATACATTCCTTTGTTGGTATTATCATTATTGTTCCCTTCTTTCTTTCTGTCCTATTAAACCGTGTTTATCTCAACCCACAAGGTTTTTCCTAATTCTCTCCCCCGTCCCGCTGTGGGAGGGAGAGTGAGCGAGCGGCTGCGTGGTGCTTAGTTGCCGGCTGGGGCTAAACCACGACACATGCTACCCTAATTTTCATGTAAATGGGATCATGATTAAAAATATCTAGTCAAAGATACTGAAAATTTTACAATTAAAACAAAATAGAGAAGTAATTTGAACTTAGATTAACATTAAAACAAATTTTAGAAATTTAAAAACCTTATTTTGTCCTGGATTAGCAAGTCTTCATAACATCTTGTCTACACTTGCAAATGACAGAGATGGTCCTTTAAATAGGGGAATGGAGCAAGTGTCTTTTGCAGGTCTCTTCCAGCTCTACTTGGTTGTGTTTAGCTACTTAAGTTTCTTTTGAGAACTTAACATTCAGTGTATATTGTAATAAAATTAATGACCCTTAAAAAAGTTGTATCAGTGAGACTTTTTATAGCGCCTTAGATATCAACTTCCAGTTTATATAGGGGTGCATGTTTGCTTTTTAATTCCACTGGGAGATGCATAGGATATAGGTTTTTGCAATGTTCTCAAACAAACAAACAAACAAATAAAATCCACCCAAATGCAATATGACAAATTATTCTGATTTTAATAGAGAATTTAAATTATTTAAAATTTAAACAATTTTACTATTGATGTCTCCACAATGGCCCGACAGTGGACTTGATTTCACACATACGTAAGCCAGAACCAAAAACAGATTTCACAAAGCACTATATGTGGTCCATATGGATACCACGTACATATTTTTTGTGCCCATACAATGATCACCTGCCATAAGATAACTTTCATTCATTTCCCTCTGGAGTACATGAAATGTTGACAAAGGGAACAGCATGTGCCAAACATTAATTGGCATCAGACAAAATCATTATTCTCTGAAAGATGTTGTTCGTCAATAGGGAACCATCTGCATTGTATTTATATAAGTAACTATTGGTTTCTCTCTTACCATGCTGGATCCTTGACATAATAGCAAGATATTCCTAAGGCAACCACTTTGATTATACATCTTGTTGAACAACCAGGCACTAAAAATGTATGACTTAGAGTCCGAGATTAATTTAATTCTCTGATGGTCAAATGAGTTTCTGTCAAAAACAGCATGGAAAAAATTGTAGTGAAACATAAGGGTGTTTGCTTTGGTAAAGTCAAAGTCTTTCTAGGTCAGAAACCTGTCTCTGATTGTGAAAATTAGTGGATATTTAAGGAAAGAATATGAGACCAAGTCAGTCCCTCTCCCAGGTTTTGATATTTGGAAGCTCAGAGGCTTCTTTTGGCTAAGATATTATTTGATAGTCCGTGCTGGGTCTTCCATAACCTCTCCAGTATTGTTCTGCCTACATATGCTCTTCAACATGGATAAGAACCTAACCTTTTGGTGTTTTCTATTTTTTAGAAGATTTATTTTCTATTGCAGAATCATCTCCAACTTTTACTATACCTACTGCTCTAATATTTTATGAGCTAAACACACTCGTGCCCTTGTGCCTGGTCCTAAGGATTGTATTGTGTAAACTTGAAGAGTGCTATGATGGAGAGTCTCATTCAGATTTTGTCTAGCTGGCTTCAGTTCCATCCTTCTCTCTATTTTTGGTATCCACAGTTAACCCAAATTCACTCCACCCTTATCTAAATAACTGATGAAGTATTCCACCTTTTCCTCGTGCAGGTGAATCTTGACCTAATCTTCTCTGGCATCACAAACCCAGCTCCTAACTCTACAGCTACTCTCAGTTTGGCATTATAGGTGAGGATACCTCTGATGGTTTGATAGTAGAGAATTCTTCCTAATACCTAAAAGTGGGCTTAATCTTGTTTTCATCTACACAGGATAAAATACTTGAAGAGTAGATTTTAAAATGTAACCTATTATTTCTGAGTTTTTATAACTGATTGATAATGAGAAGAGAATTTATTGCTACAGTTTTGGGAATAGGAAATGCCCCTTTTGTACTGGGCTTAGTATAGACAGTTTCTATTTTAATTTCATGCCAGACATGACAAAAATCACATAGGAGGTTCATGTTGACATTTAATGACATCCTAGTTTAGTGGAAGGTTGGAGTCTGAATTGGCAAGAAAATACTTACTAATGAAAAATTACTACACAGTTGGCTTCTTTTTTTTGGCAAAAAAAAATATGTATGACATCTAATGTTCAATTCCATTTATTAGTCAAAACTATTCTTGAGTCCACCTTACTGTTAAAAAAAGTGTAAACCCTGTGCAATTCATTGACCTGTGTGCATTTTTACAAAATATCCAATGGTTCTGGAGGAGAAAAAAGATCTGAAAAGACTTTCAGAATCTTTGCTTTAATTGTCCTGGTGCTGAAAAAAGTATTCATTCTGGAGTAGGAGGAGTGGAGAAAAGTGAAAAGTCCCAGGCAATCTGCATTACTTACTGTGACTGTACAGGGCTAATGAAATAAATTCGATACTGACAAATATTGCAGATCTGATGTTTGTCCTGGTTTCAGCCGGGATAGTTAATTTTCTTCACAGAAGCTAGTGTGAGGCTGTGTTTTGGATTTGGGATGAGAAAATGTTGATAACGTGCTGATGTTTTGAGTTGTTGCTGAGCAGCCAAGGACAGTCCAGCTTCTCGTGCTGGGCTGCCAGCGAGCAGGCTGGGGGTGCACGGGGAGCTGGGAGGGGACACAGCTGGGACAGCTGACCCAGGCTGGCCAAAGGGATATTCCCTACGATATGACATCATGCTCAGTATATAAAGCTGGGATGAAGAAGAAGGAAAGGGTGGAGGGACGTTCAGAGTTATGGCGTCTGTCTTCCCAAGAAACTATTACGCGTGGTGCAGCCCTGCTGCCCTGGAGATGGCTGAACACCTGCCTGTCCATGGGGAGTGGTGAATGGATTCCTTGTTTTGCTTTGCTTGTGTGCGCGGCTTTTGTTTTACTTATTAAACTGCCTTTATCTCAAACCATGAGTTTTCTCACTTTTACTCTTATGATTCTCTCCCCCGTCCCACCGGGGAGGGGGAGTGAGCGAGCGGCTGCGTGGGGCTTGGTTGCCGGCTGGGGCTAAACCACGACAATGATGAAATGTATGGCAGAGCCCACACTGTAACAAGTGTATCTTAATTAGCAGTGTGGGTACACTAACTACACTTGATGGGCTTGGCATAACTACATTTGCCTACTGCTAAAAGAAGTGGTTTGTCATCTAGTACTAATGACTTTATCATAACCGGAACCTTTTTTCCTGGGTTAGTATGGCCCGAGTCAGTTATCTTATGTGGTTCACACTGCAGCTGTACAAAGAATTTTGCTGAACTAAAGTGAGAAATAAGCACAGGAAGTAGAGCTGCTGCTTACAGTGCCGTATTGCATTGGTTTATGGTGACTGTGGAACTACAGTTTCACTGTAGATCCTCATTTCACTGGAAATCTTTAATACCTGAGTTACCCCAAAAAATGACACCCATGGCATAACATTTCCACACAGCTTAACAGGAAAAGAGGTAGTTTAACACTACTTCATTTAAATTTGGGATGCTAATACAAAACAGCTAACATCATAGTTTTCAAAATTCAGGTAGATACTGTCGAAATGAAATAAATGCAAGGTGGTCTTGGGAACTGTCATATATACACTTACACATATATACCATAAAGTCATGACAAGGTGTTAGTGTAATACTGTATCTTGTCTCCAGTCTTAATACTGACATTATGGAAAGAAGTATTTTGTCCTAGACTTGCAGGAAGAATGACAACATATAGGATATGTTCTTTAATTAGGTCATAACTTTGTCAGTCTAACTGCCCTGGGGATCACCTCCCCGTGTTGCTCAGAATATAGGTCTTTGTTTCTGTCTTGCACATTTCCATCTCCTAGTAGGAGGGGTTGGACACCTGTCATTCTTCACCACTCCAAACCCGATTTCAGTTCTTTTGACCCCCACAATCTTCCCATCTGTAGAGGTTGAGAGGTGAGAAAAAGGAGGTCATTATTTAATTTTCCTGTGTGAAGTGGGAAGAGTTGCTGCAGACTGTTATCTTTGCCTGAATACAAATGAGCTGTGAGAAAGAACTGTTGCTTTAACGCAAACTTACCTGTTTTAATGCATGTAATTGAATAACGAATATAGGCCGGTTAATGGGAACCAAACTATTACAAAAATGCAGGATTTTCTTACTCAGGATGAATTACAGATGGTGATTTCTGCTGTTGTCCATGACTACTTCTGATGTTGTTAAAACTACTTTTGACAAGAATGTTTGATTAGAAAAGTTTTTAGCATAATTTTTAATGGGGTCTATGAATCAGAACATTCAAGACTTAAATTTATCCTTATAAATTTCTTCTCACATTTATCTGCTCTTCAGAAAAAGTCCATGTAAGTCAAAATGTCTAATCCTAGAGAAATGGAAGGGTCTAATTCCTTCTTGGATGAGACTAGAAGGCCAACATCATCTGGTTTATAGTTCAAAGAGGTTTTTCATCTTTCTTACGGCCACATATTCAAGTAAGTGATCTTCAAAAGGCTCATTGTTGGAATAGAAGTAGGGAAAATACTTTTGTAGCTATACTCCAACCAAAAAAGAGATATTGGCAGCATATGAAGGGGTTTCAGCCACTTTGGAAGTGATTGGTACTGAAGCACAGCTCCTCCTGGCACCCTGACTGCCAGTGCTGTGCTGGATGTTCAGAGGGTCCCCTGTACACATCATGCAACTGATGCTACATGGAGTAAGTGGGTCACACTAATCAGACAGCAGGCTCCAATAGGAAACCCCAACCACCTGGGAATCCTGGAAGTGATCATGGACTGTCCAGATGGCAATAATTTTGGAATACCACCAGAGGAGGAGGTGATGTATGCTGAAGAGGTACCACTGTATAACAAACTAACAGAAAATGAGAAGCAATATGCCCTCTTCACTGATGGTCCCTGTCAATTTTTCCTGGGAAAACATCAACTGTGGAAAGCTGCTATGTGGAGTCCTACAAGACAAGTTGCAGAAACTGCTGAAGGACAAGGTGAATCAAGTCAGTTTGCAGAGGTGAAAGCCATCTAGCTGGCTGTAGACATTGCGGAACAAGAAAAATGGCCAGTACTTTATACTGACTCACAGATGGTGGCAAATGCTCTGTGGGAGTGGCTACAACAATGGAAGCAGAGCAACTGGCAGCACAGAGGTCAACCTATCTGGGCTGCTGAATTACGGCAAGATATTGCTGCCCGACTAGAGAACCTGGTTGTAAAAGTACGTCACATAGATGTTTACTTACCCAAGTCTCATGCCACTGAAAGCATCAAAACAATGAGCAGGTGGATCAGGCCACTAGAATTGAAGTGACTCAGGTGAATTTGGACTGGTGACGTAAGGGTGAATTATCATATTGCCATATTGTCATTGTTATTATATTGGCCCATATGTGTCATGGACCGACCAGCTCGGTGGGCCCATGACACATTGTGACATTTAGGAAGGGATGCAACATATAAATGGGTTCGTGACTGAGGGGTGGACTTGATTATTGATGCCATTGCACAGGTTATCCATGGATGTCAAATGTGCACCATAATCTAACAAGATAAGCAGCTAAAGCCTCTCTTCTTCTTCTTCTTCTTCTTCTTCTTCTTCTTCTTCTTCCTCTTCCTCTTCCTCTTCCTCTTCCTCTTCTTCATCATTATATTATTATTATTATTGTTATTATTGTTGTTATTATTTTTATTTTCCCTTCCTTTTCTGTCCTATTAAACTGTCTTTATCTCAACCCATGAAATTTACTTCTTTTTTTCACAGTTCTCTCCCCGATCCCACTGGGGGAGGTTGAGACTGAGTGAACAGCTGTGTGGTGTTTTGTTGTCTGCTGGGTTAAACCACAGCAATGTTACAAAGCAAAACTGGGTTTGCAATAAAATATAATTGTAGTTTGACTGTTACATGTTTCTGCATAAACTGTGGGTTTTAATAATGTCTCTTTTCTCTTTGAAATATCGAAAGAATATAAAACCATAAAGACATTGATCAAAATGTTACTTTCTGTTTCTGTTCTGTCAAATTTTGCCCTGTTGTGCATGTAAACTCTGTATCAACTAAGTTTGGAGAATATAATAAGGATTTTTTAAAACGGGACTTTCATCTACAGCCAGTATAATTAAAGAATATAAATTCAGACTTGACAAATTGTTCCCTACTTATAAGTGAGGAATCAGCGTGGAAAAGTTTTATAAATGATAAGAAAATCTGTGCCACTAAATTACAAGTTTTATTGGATTCCTAAAGTAAAGCTTCCTCAGTTAATTGAAAACATGATGAACTGTGCTTTTTGAAATAACTTTGGTTTTCAAAAGAAAATGTTTTTTGTAGAACTCAAATAATTGAATCTTTATGTTGGATTGTTTGGATATTCAAGAAAATAAATCTTGATGGATATGAACAAAATGGTCAGCAACCTCATTTGAAAATATATTATTTCAGGCACATATGTATTGATCATCCATGATGGCCTTCACTGCGGCATGCCAAATCAAGGGATGCTCTCTCCCTTGTATTGCATCATGAGTATCAGTCTAAAAAGTGTTTTTATGAATAGATTACAAAAGTAGTACATGCATGTACAAGATGTTCACAGACTAATTTTATCAACAACGGAGCAGTGTAGTAAGCAGAGAGCCAAGGCACCACTACTTTCTCACTGAAGCTCAAAGCTTATACTAGAGAACTTCAGTGGCGTGAGAAATTATAACTGATCGCTTTCAGACATGTTTGGTGTTTATGTCTCAGCAGCGGCATTTGGACAAATGGCTCAGAAAGGCACATGCTGCCCTTGCCGCCTGGACACGAAGTCCTGTGCTGGCTAAGCTGATTCTTTATCAGGAAGCATGGGCATGCTGCTGTCTTCTAATCCTGCTGACACTTAACAGCCAGCCTGCTGTGCCCTTCCTGAGTGTAGAGGAACAGGAGAAGCGGTTTTGCCACACCGCTTCCTTTTCCAAGGGCACATGATCTGTGGAAACTCCCTTCTCCTAGCTTCTCCTCAGGGGCAGAATGAGGGGCTTTATCCCACGCTGGGAGGCACCCGCATTCCTCACTCCAAACCTGCTCTGGATTTAAATTTTTAAAAAAATTGTCCACAAAAACATGCTTTAATTTCATTAGCTTTTTATGTACTTGTAGTGCTGTAGAAAGCTCGGAGGCAGAGAGAAATGCCTGTACCCACTGATACTACATATCACAGAGAAGGCTTCGCTGCACCACTGCTCTGCTGCCCTGGCACAGCTCGTGTGGGTGCTGCAACGTGAACAATAAGGCCACTCAGTCTTTCAAGCTGTTCAAGGGCCTCTGTCCTTCTTAAATCTTCCACAGGCTATATTTTCCTATCGCTATTTGCAAGAGACAAGAGAGTAGTCTTTTATCATATACGTGTTGCTTTCTCCTTAATGAACCTTGGGAACCGTGAAGTTTTTAAGTAAAGAGTGTTTCATCTGTGTAGCATGGGAGGATGTAGGACTGGAGATTAAAGATCAGAAGCAGAGTTTGAGCTGCATATCTTCTACATCTGACACTTTAGAATAGAAATGCTAATATTAATACAAGTTAGGACTGAGGCCCTAAAACCTTTGTGAAGACTTTTTAATTTTTTTTTTTCTTTTGCAAAATGAAAAAGCAACAAAGTAAAGCTGTTGCTTTCTCTTTCTGGAGAAAAGAGCAGACAACAAGCACAGCTGGTATATTCCCTTTTTGCAGCAGTATCTGTCTTCCCACAGTATCTTACCCATGTCTATGTCCCTCCTCTCCTTTGCAGTACTGCTCCCCTTTTTCTCATAAGTTTCTTCACCTTCTCTCTCCCTTTCCTACTGCAAATTCATCATCTCCTGCTTTCTCCTTTCCCGACGCAATAACACCCATTCCATTTTACCTCCCTCCACCTAATGTGTAACTGCCACTGTCCCCAGGAAACCACACATTTTGTCAGGCCAACTCTAGTTAGATGTACATATGTCTTATTAAAGGGTTTTCTGAGTGGGACACCATGCTGCTTCTCAGGCTGGGGCAGGTCAAACAGTGCTCAGTGCCTCTCAGGTGCTGAGGACACAAATACATTGGTCTTCAGGTTCATGCAGAGGCAACATATATAGGCTTGTACTAGACTGAAGGCTATCTGATGTACAGACATGGAAAGGACTGAAAGGTGAGGTACCAACTCTTTTGTTCAAAGGAGGGAAATAGGTAAGATGGGTGGAACTGGGAATGAGTGGAGATGATAGTCTCTCAACTGAGGAGTAGAAAATACAAATTGCCCACAAGCTGCCCACCGCTAAAGGACAACTGTCAACCTTAGAAATTTTTTTGGTCATTGGGCATCCTCAACCACTTTTGATTAAGGACAGCACATTCAGTTTTGCAGAACATTTGCCATTAATGTTGTCTTGCGGTAAGTTTGCAAACAACTTACAATCAAAGCAACCATACCAATTACCATGTGTGCTTTTCCACTCACTGCAACCCATATTAGTAATAGGATGCCCAGAACATACTACTTTAATCTCTTAGAAATTAAATATTTTGAAGGTTTTAATGATGCATTTGAGGACTGAAGCCTGATACCGAGATTGTATTGATGGACTTAAAATAAATGGATAAAACTGTTCAATTATTAACATTGCTGAATATCTCTAGGAATTTTTTTTTTTTTTGAGAGCAAATGGGTATGTTTTAATTTTGCACCAGAGTCCTCTAACTTTTCAATGTAAAAGTGTTAATTCAAACAAAAGCAGTACTGAACATGTACTTTAAGAGTTGCAGTAGTCCAGGCAAAAGAAGTTGTATACATGCACACACAGACAAACTAATGACTTTACTTTTTTTGCCTGTCAAATGTAAAGCTTTTGCATAGTGTGTCTGCTCTGGCTGTAGGGACATTTCTCTCCATGTACCTTTGCTGCACTCAGAGCAGAGGCTCTTGGAAAACTTATTTCTATTAAAAATTTGCAGGTGGCTATATCTCCTCTAGATTGTTTGTCTTAATCAGATGTGCTGATTTTTCTGGGTGCTCTGCAAAAGACATCACTAAGGATTTTGATGAAGACTGAGAATATGCCTCCTACTGATAAAAGAGAGTAAGTAGGTATCCATCTAAATGTCTGGCTTCTTGAGCTTCAAGGTTGATCCTTTAACTTTATTTTGTTGTGTGATTAGGTTCATTATGGGGGTTAGAGCCTTGCAGACTTTACATTTCAATCCTGCTAAACACAATTGATAAAATAGAAATCACGCTAAAAATAACACTCTTTCTATTTTTTTTCCAGGAGGAGCAGAAATGGAATTTTCTTACCCTCTGCTCCCATTCTTGCACAATGGAACGGTTGGTATGGAAATTCTTTTCTTACAAAAAAGAGCTGACCTGTCACTTACTGCACATTAAGTATTGTTTAGGACCTTTGTTCCAGTCATATCCAAATAATGTAATGCTGCTTCTTATTATAAACATAAGCCATTTGAAGGCTGGTTTGCTGATCATTAGATACTGCAATGAGCTCCATGGACCTGATTACGAGATACTGAACTTGTACAAGTCAGAAACAAACCTTACTCAGCATTTTTGCAATGCTTTCAAAGAATAACGAAAGAGATTTATGACAAAAGTTTACTTTCTTTTCTTTGTTTAAGGATAAGGGAGAATAAAATATTTTTAGACAGCACAATTCAGACAATATCTGAGTGTTTTCTAGCTATTTCCTCTGTATGTAACCTGATGAATATTTTGACCTGCAATATGCTATACAAAAATGTATACCTCTTGACACCAAATAACCTAGTACATAATCTCTGTAAAACTGTTATGTGTTAAAAGAGTTATAATTTCAAAGGCGGGTGGAATTGGTGGTTACCCACAGATTCTACCCTCATTGTGTCTGCCAGTGAGGTGGAATCTAATATATTGCTATGATATGACTAAATATATAAATCCATAATCTGGTGTGTCAGGTCAAAAAAACTTGACACAGAAGCTTTTCTAATACTTCTTGAATTAAGCTGCATGATCTGAATAAGCATATTGTTTCAAAAGGAGCCTGTGTGTACAATGCTACTCTCCAAATCATGTTTATGGGCAAAGAGGAAGCACACATACATATAAAGCAAAAATTTACTGTTAGTACAAATGAAATCTTGGCAGTTTAATTAAAGAGTAATTATTAGTCTAGATGTAATTATAACAAAAAACCCAAGGAATAAAAATAAAATTAAAATTATATACACTCTTAGTTTCTACCCCTTATACTGCTGTTACGCTCATGATTCCTGTGTACCTTTGGTCAAAGAATAACAGAATCATTAAGGTTGGAAAGGGCATTTAAGATCACCAAGTCCAATCATCAACCCAACACCACCATGCCCACTAAACCATGTCCTGAAGTGCCACGTCTACACATTTTTTGAACACTTCCAGTGATGGTGACTCCATCACCTCCCTGGGCAGCCTGTTCCAATGCTTGACCAGTAAAGAAATTTTTCCTAATATCTAGTCTAAAACTCCCTTGGCACAACTGGAGACTATTTCTTCTTGTTTTATTGCTAGTTACTTGGGAGAAGAGACCAACACCCACCTCACCACAACCCCCTTTCAGGTACTTGTAGAGAGCGATAAGGTCTCCCCTCAGCCTCCTCTTCTCCAGACTAAACAACCCCAGTTCCTTCAGCCGCTCCTCATAAGACTTGTGCTCCAGACCCCTCAGCAGCTTCGTTGCCCTTCTCTGGACACACTCCAGCAACTCAACATCCTTCTTCTAGTGAGGGGTCCAAAACTGAACACAATATTGGAGGTGCGGCCTCACCAGTGCCTTCAGTTGTCTGGGACCTCCCCTGTTAACCAGGACTGCTGATAAATGATGGAGAGTGGCTTGGCAAGCTCCTCCGCCAGCTCTCTCGGTACTCTTGGGTGGATCCAGTCAGGCTCCAAAGGCTTGTGGGGATCCGGGTGGCATAGCTGGTCCTTAATTGCTTCATCCTGGATTATCAGGAGTTTGTTGTGCTTTCCATCCCTGTCTTCCAGCTCAGGGAGCTGAATACCCTGAGGTTACTTGGTCTGGCTATTAAAGACTGAGGCAAAGAAGGCATTAAGTACCTCAGCCTTGTCCTCATCCTTGGAGACAATGTTCCCTCCACATCCACTAAGGGATGGAGATTCTCATTGTCTCTCTTTTTGTTGTTAATATATTTGTAAAAACATTTTTTATTATCCTTTACGACTGTGGCCAGACTGAGCTCTAGCTGGGCTTTTGCCTTTCTAATTTTTTCTCAACATGACCTAACAAGATCCTAGTACTCTTCCTGAGTTTCATCCCCCTTCTTCCAAACGTGATAAACTCTCCTTTTCCCCTGAGTCCCAGCAAAAGCTCCTTGTTCAGCCAGGCGGTCATCTTCCTCACCAGCTTGTCTTATGGCACATGGGGACTGCCTGCTCTGGTGCCTTTATCATCTCCTTCTTGAAGAATGTCCAGCCTTCCTGGACCCCTTTGCCCTTTGGGACTTTCTCTCAACCAGTGTCCTGAACAGGTCGAAGTCTGCCCTCCGGAAGTCCATGGTAGTGGTTTTGCTGACCCCCCTCTTTACTTCACCAAGAATTGAGAATTCTGTCATTTCATGGTCGCTAAGCCCAAGATGGCCTCCGACCATCACATGTCCCACCAGTTCTCTCTTTGTAAACAGCATGTCAAGCAAGGCACCTCCCCTGGTGGGCTCACTTACCAGCAGTGTCAGGATGTTATCTTCCACACACTCTAGGAACCTCCTAGGGTGTTTCCTCTCTACTGTGTTATACTTCCAGCAGACGTCCAGTAAGTTGAAGACCCCTACAGGAACAAGGGCTAGTGATTGTGAGACTTCTGCCAGTCACCTGTAGAATGTTTCATCTGTCTCTTCATCCTTGGTGGGTGGCCTATAGCAGACTCGCAGCAGGATATCTGCCTCGTTTGCCTTCCTCCTCATCCTTACCCATAAGCACTCGACCTTGTCATCACAAACATTGATTTCTATACAGTCAGAACACTCCCTAACATATAAAGCCACCCCACCGCCTCTCCTTCCATGCCTATCCCTTCTGAAGAGCTCGTAGCCATCCATTGCAGCACTCCAGTCATGAGAATCATCCCACCCCGTTTCTGTGATGGCTACTAATTCATGGCTGTCCCACTGCACAATGGCTTCCAGCTCCTCCTCTTCGGTGCCCATGCTGCGTGCATTGGTGTAGATGCACTTGAGCTGGACTATCGATGTCACCCCGAACATTGTCATGCCACCCCTAGGCTCATTTCTAGTGAGCTTGGTTTTATCCCCTTCCCTCTTCGAATCTAGTTGAAAGCCCTCTTGATGAGCCCTGCCAACTCATAAGTAAGAATCCTTTTTCCCCTTGGAGATAGTTGAACTCCACTTGCTGCCATCAGACCTGGTGCTGCGTAAACCTCCCCACAGTTAAAAAAACCAAAATTCCACCCATATTACCAACCTCTGAGCCATGTGTTAACCAGGTGTGTTTTCTTGTTCCCTTCAGTGTTCCCCCCTGCCACTGAAGGGACTGACAAAACGCTACCTGTGCTCCTGGTCAGTCAACCAGTCGCCCCAGTGCCCTGAAGTGCCTTTTAATCGCTTTTAGACTTCTTTGCGCAATCTTGTCACTGCCAACCTGCATAACCAACAGTGGATAGTAATCAGTGGGCCGTACCAGACCAGGGAGTTTCTTAGTGGTCCTCAGGTTGCCGGTCCTTCACTGAGAAAAATATGATATTCTTGTTAGTGGTTTCTTCCTTCCCACTCTAGAATCCATTTGGAGTAATTTTAAATGTTTGCTAGCGTGCTTTTACACCTTTGCTCTTTCTTCACTGGTCTGCAGCTGCATGTTACAACTGAATTTACTATATATGGTGCCATTTATTTTTGTCAGATACTATGCGTTCGTTCTCCTTATTAATTATAATCCCAGTTTTATACAGCTCCAGGTTTACATTTCTATTATCTGACCACTGAGAAATTGGTTATAGTCATGAGATTTCCAGTGCTAAGCCCATGTGTCACCTTTTATCTTATCTCCAATTTGCTAGGTAACTTGCTAGGTAAATAACTCATCAGCTTAAGGCAAGTTTTTATGTCAGGTAAGGTTGAAAAAGTGCTCCACTGAAATTTTTGATACTCAGTTACCATTTTTAACCCATTTTTTTCTAACTAACTACCAAAAGATTTGGCTAGGCTTGAAGTCATATGGCTTTGAGTTGGTTTCTACTGCCCAGAAACACCAATATTTTTCTTTTTTTTGCTACACAATAAAACAGGAAAAGGAAACAGAACTCAACTTTTAATTTTTAACATTTCTGTCTCTATTATTTTCCCTGTTGCATGAAAGAAAAAATAAAAGTTGCCAAGCAAGAAGCAATTTGTATTTTGGCCTGCCTTCTTTAATTTCTGGAATGGAATATACCCACTTATCTGGGCTTAGATGTCTGCAGGACTACCTGTTCCTTTTGTTTACCTCCTCTTGTCTGCAACCATTTTAACAAGGCTTAGATTTGAGATTTCCAGAGAACTGTGCAATTACCAAAAATAACTCAAAAATGCACCTTAAAAACCATATTTCTGTTTAACTATATTTTACAGTAATTTGCAGACTTGTTAAATTCTCATCTCCTTTCTGGCTTTGACAGTGCAAGACAATGGTGCAGAAAGAGCAAAGAACCATGCTAAGAAAAAAAAAGAAATAAAAAAAGCCAGTCCTGTCTTGTGTCAAAATAACAGACGGTGTTTTGCTTGATATCTTCTTAAAAGAAAATATGAAATGAGATTTACCTATGACTAAGTAGGATCTTTATTTTTCCAAAAAGCAAGCAATCAAATACCAGGAAAGAGGAAGAGGATGAACAGGAAAGATATGAAGGGAGGAGCTCCTGTTTTTCTGCATGTGTAGAGGTCACCTTTCATTCCCCTTCCTCTTTAGTTTTATCAGTATGCTTTTTGAGTTTAAAGAAAGTCACACAGTTTATGTGATAAATCCTTAAGTTCCCTTTTAAAGTGCAATATATTTCCATGCCATCCAAAGTTTGCTGCTATTCTGAAATGTTTAACTTGTTCCTTATGGAAAAAAATATCTAAGTAGTGGCAATTTTGTTAATTATGAGAAGAGTCTGGTGATTTGCACAGAGACACTTATCTGAAGAGTGTTTTCACTTGCTATCAAAACTAATCTCTTTAGCCTTCGAAAATCTTTAATCTCAGCTCAGATAACCCATATGAATAATTTAATACCATAGTTATAAGTTGAAAATTGTCTTGCTGTCTTGCAACCAGAAATCAGAGGTTCGAAGAGCAACCCAGAGAACCACGTGTGCTGGTAGGCCTGCAGTTCTGATGCATCTTTCGCAATGTACTGGTACTGTGTGCTACGAAGGGACAGATAAGAATTGAGATGAAGCAAAACAGCTATTAATTCAACTCTCTCTAGTCCCTTGGAAATTAAAAATTCCTTCCCTTTAAGACAGGGGGACCACAGTCCAGTGGAAAAGTTTGAGGGAAATGCTGTTGGAGAGTTCTGTTGAATGAGGCATTCTCTTTCCATTCTGCAGGGATGATGTAGTGACAGGGAAATTCTATTAGATGTCACACCAGAAACGTACTTGCAGACAACACTGAATGAAGACAACTCCTTGCTAGGCAAAATGTATCAGTACAACATGTTCTTTTGAGAATCATCTAAAGCTTCTGAAGAAGTTACCTTGTCTATGAGGGCAGTCAGGAAGACTAAAACCCAGTAGTTTTAATATAGCCTGGTTGATGGTCATTGCTTAGTGGTAAAGATGGAGCTGTGGGATATCTAATTGCGGGAGTTGCTACTGAGAACCTGAGTGAAACAACATGAAGGTGACTGGTACAACCATCCTTCTACATTTCACCTGGATTTACAACGCGTTACAGTCACAGTCAGCCTTTTTACTGACTTTAATACTCTTTGGAAAATTTCCCTTTATGCTTTTTATTTTAATATAGATCCTAGTTTTAGTACTTTAAAGGATTTTACAGCTGTGTCAAGCAGAATGACTTAGAAAAGGGTTCTTTTTGGTTTTGCTTTGTTTACACTCTTTGTTCAGAATATGATCTACAAGAATAAAATGCTCAGCATCTTGCCCTTCTTTATAGAGAAATTCAGTGAAAGATCAATTAAACCCGTTGAAGTAATATACGGCAAGAATGGATTTCCTTCATAATGTTTTTATATCACTGATTGAACACATTGTATTAGATGTGATAACTGATGAGTATAGTTTTCTTAAATCCTGATTAAGAGTCATGTGGAAAGCATTCGTGTAGATAATGATAAACTAATCTATTCAGGAGGACAGAATGTTTATAGCTAATTTATCAGTGACCTGCAACACAGTGTGAAAATAATTTATCAATGATGTGTAATGTGCAATGTACAGGAAATGAACACAACTATTTTTAGATTCTCATTAATTTGCTGTGATTATAACCATGTGACTCTTCAGTAGCTACTGAAGATATGTTTTATAGTATGACTGCATGTTGTTTTTACACTCTCTCCTCTCTGTTTTTAATTATAGTACTATCATGTGAATGTATCTGGAATCAGAACACTGTAGCTGTAGGCCAGCAATAGCTTAATTGTTCAAGATCTTACACTAATTAATTGTTGCTTGTGATGGGCTTTCTTTAGAAAAGATTACATTCCCAGATTGAAGGAAGCAGGAAGTAAATGTGAGGATGCTAAAAATAATAATATTAAAAATATAAGAAACTTTCTAAAATAAGTTCTAGGAAGCTATTTAAAATCATTCATATGCTTTCCCATTTAACACTGCCCTTCTTGCAACTTACATTTGGCTATATAAATAGTAGTATATAACTTATGATGACTTAAGACTTTGAATATGCAGGACAGAATTTGCTCACTGTTGATTTTGGTCCTGAAAATTAACATACATTTAATTGTTTAGAATTATCTAACACACAGGAAATTCTTAAGTTCTTAAAATTACTGAAATCAGGAAAGTATCAGGAAAGCAATCAGTACAGAGTTAGCATAGAAATTTCGAATTTAGCAGAGAGATCTAAAAGTGTTCCAAAATATATAATTGCTAAACGGCAATAAAAATAAATAATTGCTAAACAGCTAGAGACCTACATTTTGCATATGATAATAGAACTCAAAAATATTTACAGAACAATTTTTAAGGCAGGCATCATATCACACTTACTGAGCATTTTGACACTTTAGGTAATAGCTTCAGAATTAAAAAAAATGGAAGCAAACAACTGCTGGGATTACAAAATATTTATGAAGCATATAAAAAAACCCAGTTGTCTTACCAAAAAAAGATAAAAATCTAACTGAATAAACAGGAATAACAATTAATAATGTTTGGAGGTAATAAAAGAAATAATTTATCACACATTGAAATGTAAATGTGTTTTTTCCTTGATAATTGTAACCTAGAAACATGCTGAGTGCATTCTTCTGGACACCAGTACTGAATGCCAGTTTTCTGAAGTTCTCTTAAAATGAATCTTGTCAGTCAAAGAGTGTCACAACATTGAACATTTGCTATTGGTCTGTTATTTTCATTGACTGAAAAGTTAATGTTGCTTGATCAAACTGACTAATTTTTGTAGTCTTATGATCAGCATACATGGCCAGGGATATATATGTAAAGGCAGATAACATGGACACACTTTTATTTCTTGTGTTACCTAAAAGTAGCTTGAAGTTCTTCCCTTCTTCTTCACCAAAAGCTGTGTATGAGTTAGGTGGAAAGCAACACATACACTAACTAAATTCCATTAAAGTATTACTCTATCATTTGGAGTATACAATGATTAGATACTGTTTACACAGAAATGTTTTGGAAGACCAAGACAGTGACGGTTTCAGGTTAGAGGGCAAGATTACTGACTATGTGTGTAATATTGGTTTTCCACCTGAGTGCTTGCGGACCTCTGGGTGAAACTCCAGAGTAGGAGATGAACCCTAAACCAAGAAGTAGTAGTTGTAGTGTAAATTGACAAGTCAGATGGAATAATGGGAAGAAATGACACAAAAGAGTGGTAGTTTCAAGATATTGCATTAATTTCTTACTTTTGGTATGAAACTAATGAAATATTATTTTCTTACTACTTAGAAAATGAAGAAAGCTGAGTTTCATTTCATTTATTATTATATCAAATAGAAAAGAAAGCAAAAAGAGAGGAGGCCTGCACAGAGACAAAGGAGAAGGGAAGGCTCGTGAGGGAGAGAGAGAAGAAGGATTGCAGAGGATGCACAGGGGAGAAGGCAGAAAGATGGTAGGCAGGAGGACTCCTTATGCAGAAACCTAACCTTTATCTCAAGTAAAGCCCTTGCTGAAACTCCTCATGAAACCATTTGTGTGTTAAGGCTTGACCAAATTAAAATTAAACATCAGTGGCTGCTCTGTGTTTCTCATCCTGATCTATTATTCTTTCTCCTCCAATGTCTCTAAAGGAATGAATTTGTCGCTGACACCTCCTTAACTGTCTGCCAGTTCCTTCTCCACGCAGATGACATCTTCAGTAATAGGTGTTCTTCAGGTGAGTGCTGAGCCCAGCTATCCCAAGTGCCATCCACTGCCTTCTTTTCTACTCCAGATTTTGATTCTCACAATTTTGAGCATTTCCTATGCTTTCATTCTCTCAGCTATATTTGTCCTCAAGTTTTCTATCCAATCACTACTTTCTGCAAGGTCAGGCTGACCCATTCGACTAAATATCAGGGTTTCTATTTTTCCGTTGTCCTTTACTTTTATCTTTAGCATATGTGACTGGGAAAATAGTTCTATTGCTATAATTCACATCACTGGGGAGGCCTGGTAAGTATCTCTTGAGGATACACACTGGAGCTGTTCATGAACGACTGTAGCCCATGGGAAGGACCCACACTGGAGCAGGAGAAAAGTGGAGGAGGAAGGAGTGGCAGAGAGGAGCTGTTATGGACTGACCAGAAGCCCCATTCCCCACCCCCCTGCACCACTTGGAGGTGGGGGGAGGCAGAGGAGTTGAGAAAAATGGAGTGAAATCAAGCCTGGGAAGCAGAGAGGGTAAGGAGGGTATTTTATTTTTTGTCTTTGTTCCTCACTATCCAAACCTATTTTAGTGGGCAATAACTTAAATTAATTTTCCCAAGGTTAAGTCTGTTGGTCAAGTCTGTTTTGCTGTGATGGTAGTTGGTAAGTGACCTCCCTGTCTTCATCTTGACCCATGGACTTTTTAATCTTTTTTTCTCCCTCCATTCTTTTGAGGAGGGGGAGTAAGAGAGTGGCTGGATGGGTGTCTGGAAGCCAGACAAGGTCATCCCACCACATGTGCACAAGCTCTGTAATCTTCCAGGTGTGTTGGCTACCTGACATTAACTTGGTTGAAAAAGATGTTGCTGTTGCAACAAGCTACAAGTTGCTGTTGCAATGGAAGCTTGGACTGGTTCAGTTGCTGAGCACTTTATAGGTAGAAAGACAGTCTAGTGCATGGACTGAATTCTGAGTCCAACTCTGACATTGAGTCATCCCTGCCTTAGTCAAGTCACTTGCCTTCAACAAAATTACCAGCTTTTAGAGATTTCACTGTGCTTTGTGAAGTTTAATTGCATGCTCCTTGCAATGCTTTGCTATGTAAGAATGAAAATCCATCACAGAATTCCCCTGACATTTGTTAAATTTGTGATGGTCAACAGACCCCCAACCGCTGTAACAGTGGGAGGACCCAGATGTCAGATGTCAGATAGGCATTTTTACCTTATAGGCCTAGATGAATAGAACACTAGTCTCAAACTCTATGGATTTTTTTTCTGCGTCAGAAAAATATAAAAAAAGTGTCCTTAGAGATGCATGACTTATAGAGGTTTTCCTATCCCTTTCCTCTTATTGATTTGGATTTCTGACCAAATAGAGCAACAGCAGTGGAAGAGCTCCTGTCAGCTTGAAGGAACCTTGGATCAAGATGTTATCGAGGGATTTGGATATCTCAAGCATAAGAACGTTTATGCTTGAACGGGCATTGTTAATTATACATCAAAGTGACTTGAAATTAGTTTTAATATAGACTCATTTGCCAGCTAGAACCTCGTGATCTTGGAAAATGTGAGCACTCCTTTGAGGAGAAGGGGAAAGGCAGAAAAATGTAGGTGCCAAACATGTAGGTTACATATGACAAACCCTTATGTGAAATCTTATTTTAAAACCTGCAAAGTTTGTCACACTGCTTGAAAAGAACTTTCTTGTTGCTCCCCTCTGAGGAACAGTTTTCCGCATTATACAGCTACAAGGTCTTATGATTAAGTATTATACAAGTTGCAGCAGGACTAGCATTCATATAGCTAAATTTAGCTATAGTGCTGCTGTTAGTTGCTGATAAGCTAAAATTACATCCTTTTGATTTTTCTACCATTTAAAAAATATTTTAGAGGATTATTAAGTTCATAATCAGAATTATCACCATCTCTCCATACTGGATTTAGGTCTTATGGCTGAAGTATGATTTCATACTTGACGATCTTTGTTTTCACAGACAATATACTTCATAAATTTAACTCCTAATGAAGTGGCTTTAAAAACAGTGACAAAATGTATTCAGTTTTTTAAAATAGTTAAAGACTCCTCAACATATTCTGTCAGAATAGTAGAAAAATAAGATCAACTAGAATTAAATGTCCAGTATTCCCAACCCCATGCAGAACAGTAGTAATAGGTCCTGTAATTTTTTTCTGGGTGGCTGCTTATTTTATCTGTATAAATCAATAATACTTTTGATAGAGATCTGCAAAGAGTTTTCTTGGGCAGAGAATTTCTGGAGTGTGAAACCTGTTTTTCACATCTCAGACAATCTGCTAATGGTGGACTCGTCTTCTATTCTTACTCTCCCACTCCTACCCCTTTAGGACATTTTCATAAATGTAACTCTCTACTAAATCATACATATTTCCATTATCATTACAAAACTAAAAGGAGTTAGCAGCAGATGTTCTAGAGGTCAGCTATTTGGCTTTGCTCTTGCGACCCATATGTTTGCTGCCTTTCTGAGGCAGAGCAATAGCAGACCACACCACAGGGACAAGCGATAGACCTGTGAATTTCTTATTACTAGATGGATGTTGTAGTCCACTACAGAAGCTCTCAGATGCTGTGGTGTTGTCAATGACTTTTGTTTATCTCAATGAGCATCTTCAGTTTGAGGAGCCTTTATAGTGGAAAAGTCTAGGAAGATAAGGCATCTTAAATTCTTGTTTTCCTGCCATGGTGTACACAAAGAGGGATGGCAAAATAAAGAAGTTATGGCCACAGTGATCCCTAGCAATGTAATCTTGCCTAAATTCCCAGCTCCATTTCAGCCTTGATTTAAATAAAGAAATGCTAATATTTTAACATAGCAAAAGATGAAACGTTTGGGTAATTTTTGCAGAACATGAAGGTGAAAAATAAGATCTGTTGGTGTGATATGCTTCCAAGCTATGCTTTCACAGCCAGATAGGATTTACTCACAGCAGACTTATGCTACCCTTCAACCTGGCGTAACAGAATTTGTATCAGCTCTCTTTTTGGGTGGAAGATTGGATTATGTCCCTGTTTAATTTGCTGTGGTGGGTTGAACTTAGCTGGATGCCAGGCACCCACCAAGCTTCTCACTCCCCCTCCTTAACAGGACAGGGGAGAGAAAATATAATGAAAGGCTCATGGGTTGAGATAAGGACAGGGGGAGATCACTCACCAATTACCATCATCTCATGTAAAACAAACGTGACTAGGGGAAAATAATTTATTACCAATGAAATCAGGTAGGGTAATGAGAAATAAGACCAAATTTTAAAACACCTTCCCCCCACCCCTCCCTTCTTCCTGGTCTCCACTTTACTCCTCTTTTCTCTACCTCCTCCCCAACCAGCAGTGCAGGGACAGGGAATGGGGGTGGTGGTCAGTTCATCAAACGTTGTCTCTACTGCTCCTTCCTCCTCACGCTTTCCCCCTGCTCCAGTGTGGGGTCCCACCTACAGGAGACAGTCCTTCACGAACTTCTGCAACATGAGTCCTTATCACAGCCTACAGTTCTTCACAAATTGCTCCAGCCAGGGTCATTTCCATGGAGTTCAGTCCTTCAGGAACTGAACCCACTCCAGCATGGGTCCCCCAAGGGGTCACAAGTCGGGGGAACCTGCTGCAGCAGGGGCTTCCCATGGGGTCACAGCCTCCTTCAGGTGCACCCACTTGCTCTGGCATGGGGTCTCCACAGGCTGCGGGTAGATAGATATCTGCTCCACCATTAATCTCCATGGGCTGCACAGGAACAACTTGCTTCATAGAATCATAGAATAGTTTTTGTTGGAAGGGACCTTTAAAGGTTGTCTAGTTCCAACCCCCCTGCAATGAGCCGCCTTTAAGTACAGAAGGCTGCAATAAGGTCTCCCCGGAGCCTGCTCTTCTCCAGGATGAACAACCCCAACTCTCTCAGCCTGTCTGCATAGGAGAGGTGTTCCATCCCTCAGATCATTTTTGTGTCCCTCCTCTGGACCTGCTCCAACAGGTCCATGTCTTTGCTGTGCTAAGAACTCCAGAGCTGGATGCAGGACTCCAGGTGGGGTCTCACCAGAGCGGAGTAGAGGGGTAGAAATCACCTCCCTCAACCTGCTGGCTACGCTGCTTTGGATGCAGCCCAGGAGACGGTTGGCCTTCTGGGCTGCAAGCGCACATTGCCGGCTCATGTCCAGCTTTTCATCCCCGAGGACCCCCAAGTTCTTCTCGGCAGGGCTGCTCTCCATCCCTTCATCCCCCAGCCTGTACTGATGCTGGGGGTTGCCCTGACCCAAGTACAGGACCCTGCCCTTGGCCTTCTTGAACTTCATGAAGTTCACATGGTCCCACTTCTCAAGCTTGTCCAGGTCCCTCTGGATGGCATCCTGTCTGTCAGGCGTGTCAACTACACCACTCAGCTTGGTGTCATCTGCAAACTTGGTGAGGGTGCCCTTGATCCCACTGTCTATGTCACTGATGAAGATATTAAAGAGTGCTGGTCCCAATACGGACCCCTGAGGGACACCTCTCATCACCGATCTCCATCTGGACATTGAGCTGTTGTCCACCATTGAGCCTCACCGTGGTCTGCACCATGGGCTGCAGGGGAATCTTTCCTCCGGTGACTGGAACACCTCTTCCCTCTCCTTCTTCACTGCCCTTCATTTCTGCAGCGTTGTTTCTCTCACATATTCTCACTCCTTTCTTCTGGCTGCTGTTGCACAACAGCTTTTTCCCCTTCACAGAGGCGCTACCACTGTCACTGGTTGGCTCAGCTTTGGCCAGCGGTGGGTCCATCTTGGAGCTGGCTGGCGTTGGCTCTGTTGGACATAGAGGAAGCTTCTCATAGAAGCCACCCCTGTAGCTCCCCTGCTACCAAAGCCTTGCTACACAAACCCAATAGAGTTAATTCTAAAAGTATCTGTGATTCTACTCAGCTTTGTTTTGCAAGAATGTAAAATGACTTTTCAGCTTTAGAGCTTTTCACGGACTTCTATGTTATAGTTGCGTGATTGCCTTATCAGTTTATATCCTATTCTTAGAATTGTTAATAAAGCAGATGAAGACAATTCTGTTTGCAAAGGCCAGCCTGCCTACCCACCAAAACATTGTGTCCTAAAAGAAAGAGGCATCTTTATTACCCCTTTTTTTTTTCCCTCTCACAAAACATTTATAATTCTTAAGCTTCCTGCTCCAGAGTTCTGAACAGGGCTAAATTAAGAAGATGATTTATTTAATATATTTACACTACTAATGGTCCCTGCTTATAAGTAGGTGGTAGATTAAGCTATCACAAATAAAATTTCTAGACTGAACTAGAACAAATAAATTACTAGTGAATAAATAAATTCGTATTTAGAACTTGTTGTCTCTGGAAAATAAGAGACCAGCTATTTGTCATAGCTAATGTGGAGTTTCTCAAGCTATTCCGGAGGATGAAACTGTCTAGGACAAGAATCACCTGACAATATTCTGCTACAATGTCCTGTCTTGAACATGGGGACAGATTACACTGGAAAACAATTATCTTTTTTGTACTGTGGTAACATATACAAGTAAATGAATAATATGGACTATATGTGTGTTGTCTTCAGGGAATTGTCCTCATTGTCTTTCCTCATTGTCTGTGCTTGGCTTGTGTTGCAGCAGATTTGCAGGTGTATGTGGCCTTTACAAGGATAAATATATTTTTTAAAAAATATGCTGAATACCTGCTGTTTGCTGCTGCTTCTTTTTTCCTCCAAGCTATCCTTTTCTGTCCTAAACTCAGCTGACTAGAGAAAGGTAAACTCTGGATGTTTTATAGCCGTATCTTTTTAGAAGACATAATAAGGCTCCACCTGTTATCTAGCTGCAGTTTTTCTCAAGGTATCTATACATTTAAATTGTTTTGTCCATCTATCGTATTTTTGTCCCTCTGGAAATTAGGAACCATGTGTCTCAGTATGCAGGCAACTTCTTTCTTATTCTTGTAAAATGTTGACAAATAAGAGGCCTTTTCCCCTCAGATGGCATAATGCAACAGACCAGAATTATGTGAGGTGGAGGACATTTGCCTTGTTTTAAAAGGGCACTCACATATCTACTGCTTGTCAGCCAAGAGGCAATGGTTATCAGTGTAAGAACACATGCAAAATATGAATCAATTATGGATCAAGATCTAGCTCAAGTGTGCTAGCTATGAATTGACCTTGCATACGTCAAAGCCCTAAAGCCTGCTGGAATTGAAGCAAGACCTTCAATCATCCTGCATTCACTCACTAAAAAGCGTAAGGAACAATAAACCAAAAGCGCTGTGGTTGGTGGTGACTGCATGAGGCCCGGTTGCCACTCCTGATGCCTCACTAATGTATAACCTTGTGATTGTGTCCTGTTCAGAAAGTTTTCCGAAAGGATTTTTGATTTTCTCATGGTTTGCTGTGCTTTTGGGAAAGAGAACTGGATAATGTGAAAAAATCCGTTTTGGTAGTGGTAGTTAATTCTGCTAAAAGTTGTTTACATATGAGTTTTGTTTGGGAAAGGCTTTTTTTTCCTGAAGTATTCCGTTACACCCATGCAGCAGAGCGTGGAAGGGCATTTAATACATGTACTATATTAGGAAGTTCAATACGCCCAGGCATGTCCCAGTGCAATCAGCCGGTAGAGAGAGTGTGCAGGTGCTACTCATTTATCGTGCTGTATAGATGTAGCTATACAGTGTCTGCTCTTGTCTCGAATTGTCGCTTGTTCTGTCCAAAGCAGGCAGCTCCCTCAGCGCCTCGGGGCACAGCTGTAGCAGGTCTATCTCACTGTGGCCATCTCACAGTTACCTCCTCCTTTTGCCGTCTGCTCTCCCAACTCAGCTGCGGTTCGATGAAGCAGAATCCACCGGACAGAAGTCATCTGTAATTCACGTACTTTTGCTGTAACGGTGGTTTCTCAACTCTAACATCTTCATTGTCCGTGCAGAATTAAGATGCACAACATTTTTCTAATGATGTGGGGGCAAAAGGCAGCTCAGGGCCATGAACTGAACTGTCAGTGAGGTTTCTCGGATACCATCTGTAGCTCCTCTCCTCTATACCTGGATCCTGCCAGATTTATTTTTGCAGGGCCCTTTCTTTTTTTCCTTTTTTTTTTTAAGCATAGAGGGCCATTGATCAGGGAACTGGTTCTGAAGAACAATGTCTCTCAAATAAAACAATTAAAGTAAAAAATCTGACTTATTCCTGCATTTTTCCTTGTTTGCTCTAATTTATGAGAAAAGTGTGGTCTAGCAAGATGTATACTATGACTGCCTATCAGACAGGCCTGAGACTACATGCTGGAGGATCAGTAGTGCTTTGGTGTGTGTTGTCAAGACGAAGATGAATTTTTCTGGAAATCTAGAAGATATATATATCTAGGTGAAAAATGTGAGGTTTTTTCTTGTGCAAAAGATGGCAATCTCCCAAAATAACTGGCAACGTAAATAGACCAGTCAAACCACTATATGCAGCATTGCAGCCCGTGCAGGGTTACAACAGGGTAAATCCCTACAGCTGAGCTGTAAATTGACCTCCAGTCCCCTGAGCTTTGGATCAATGGCTCATTCTAGTGTATTCTCTTCAGGTTACATTATCTTCAGGATTAAATTTGATATTACATTTGAAAAACTGACTCTAACCAGTGTACGGGCAACCTTTGTAAACGAGGCCTTTTATTCTGATTGAAATTACTCATTTACCAGTATTGAAAGTTTGAAGGTTTATTTCTTTCTGGTGAAAAACCTCAGATTTCTTCCTGCTGGACATGAAAAGATCTGTTTTTGCTTCCTTCCTCCAGCTGGGACTTTACCTTGTTTATTCTTTCATTCCCTTTGATTCCTCTGCTCACCTTCTTCATTATTTGTGATTCAGGTGAATGCAAATGGAAGATGCTTCCCCTCTGGGAGTGCTATTCTGTCACTGGATCAGGTGCAGATGGCAGAGCTCTTGTTAACTTAATTGATTATTAAAAAGCTGACATATGGAAAGAATTGCTTTCTTTCACTTTTCAGCTTGGGGAAATTGTAATGCAATTTGAGTAAACAACTTAGAAAGTTCCTGAGAAGAAGAGCTAGTAATATATTAGAGGGCTGCTTTTGATCTTTTAATGAGTTCTCACCTCTCTCAAAACTAGATGTTGGCACTGGTTGCTACCATGTGGAGTTGCATTTCTGATAAGTTACATATGAAAGGAGGTTGTCTTCAGAATTAAAGAACTTCCAGCCTTTTTCAGAGTAGCTGGATCACATTAAGAAAGATAAAAATATGAAAGGTGTAGAAATAATCCCAGAAATACAAGAAAGTTGGAGAGGAGATAGTGTAAACCAAATAAGTTTGTTTTGTCATGTGGTATATGATCTGAAGTTTGTACTTCAATATTGCTATTTAAAAGTTCTGATTTTCCTTACTCTTTTCATAATCAAACTGACTAAATGACTCTTATGCTTTCCGTTTGAGTAGTGAGGGCCACAAAGCTTGCATTCCAAAATGTGGAGAAACTCAACATAAATCTGGTCTATGAAACCTTAGGAGATGTTTGGCTTTGACAGATCTACTAAAACTGCCAGTGTCTAAACTTCAAATCTCTGGTAAAGAGGTTCATTGGAATCTGAATATGCTGAGATTGTCTTCATCCAGATTCTTTAATTCTGGCTGTGCACATCTGCTCACATTCCACAAATATAAAATATTATCACCGTTAGGGCACTTCCTGAACTATCCTCATGCTTACATCAAGGTAAACTGTATGTACTGTCTCCCTCTGATGTCAACTCGGATAACTTGTATGTTAAATTTTCAAATACCTTCATACTTTTTGTCATGTTGCCTCTCATACTTAGGAAGAACTTCCTATAATAGTCAGAAACCCACCACCTTCTTTAAATTCTTTGTGAAGATTTTCCATTGGTAAACCTGATAGCCACTAACCTTCCAGACCACTGATGACATGGCCTATTATGCTGAGATCTGTCTTGTATCTATCACAAATTTTATTTTGGACATGTAGACTATAAAATCTTTGGGGTGGAAAATAATCTCTTTCATCTGTGAGTTTTACAGGAGTTAGTATAGCAGGGTCTTGGTATTATGGTATTACACAAACTTATAGCTTCTATCATGTCAACAAAGGTATAGCAAAATCTGGTTCCAATGTTCTTCTTTCTCATGATGTCTAATAATTAAACAATGTCACACTAATCTTTTGAATACTGTTGTATACAACAGCAACAGTACCGCTTGAATGCTTGAAAAGTTCAACAGAAAATGCAGATGTTCCTGCCAGACAGAAGCCTTCCTACATGAAATAAATAGGAATCTAAACATAAATTGATGGATGAACAGCTGAAGCCTGCAGAATTGAAACCGATGTATTTGGCAAAATTAAAATCTTATCAAATGCAGAGTGAACGATCTTATGATACATAGTCAGTGTTTTACTAGGAGTATCTTGTCCAACTGAAGTTAAAGTTTTCTGACACAAACAATTTCAGAATAGTTATACACTTGGCCCAGTCACTTCTGCAAATTTGTCTATAAAAGAAGCTGCTCATCACTTGCTTAATCTGTTCATGAAGTGATGTTATGCAAGCTGTCTGAGCTGGCATAGAGATGTTCCACTGTACAGCAATAGACATGATTAAATGTAATATATTTGCTTTAATCTTACTGATCTTACTCTGCAACCAGGAGTACTCAAAATCTCAGTGTTTTACATGGCTTTAATTTTCTGTCCGTGTTCTTCTTTGCTGCTGAAGGCCAAAGCCCATGTATGCATTAAGGAAGGTATGATTGTGTAGTGATTTTAGACTGAGTTGATGTTGGGTGAATGAGCACGCAGGCAGTTGGGAGGGGAAACTAATAGTGTTATGTTTTCCTTATTCTGGCTGAAGTGTTCTGAGCAGTGGCAAGGAAGGGAGAAAAAAAAATCTATTTCTCTCTCTCTAAAATTCTCAAAGTAGAGAATTTGCACTCCTTACACTTGGATGAGGAAGGATTGCTTTAGGGTAGCAAGACGGTAATTCTCCATCCCTACAGGAATGTCTTTAGGCTTACAGTGGGGAAAGAGGAGGATTTCTGGCATGTAGGAACAAACGAGAAGGAACAGGCTGGTATGTACCATCTCGGTGAAGATGGGGCTTTTACAGAGCTTGTCACTTCTGTTCTTGTCCCTCTCCTTTCTCTATGCTACACTGGTTTCTACCATGTTGTATGTAATGGTCTGCTAAACTCTCAAAAGAGTGTAGAGCCAGTTACCAGTCTAATAAAATGCTCCCCCACCATTTGCTTAATTACAGTATGACAATCAAGCCATATGGTCTAAATGAGACTTTCCACAATTTGAGCCAAAGCCAGATCTTAAATGCAGACATGTCAGTGTAGAGAATTAATTCAGGCATTATCTGATTTAAGAGAAAGCATTTAGCCCCTTTTTGAAATTTGTGAATCTGCAGCTGTAGGGAAAAATACAGAAAAATCAATTAAGCATAACCATGACTTGTTGGTAATAAAACCAGAAAGGTAATGAATGCTTCAATCAATAGCAAAATGTTGTATATTGAATCCTGTTAGCAAGCACGTTGGCTCTATCTTCATATCTGAAGTTACAATATGTTAAATACGAATCACTATCTCTGTGTGACTGACAATATTCTTTACTCAGTGATGCTGATAGGTTGGAGTCAACATGCAAAACACATTGAAAGGCATCGTTCTTCTTGTACAAGGAAAAAATGAATGAAACTGTTACTGATTAATTAAGAGAGGTGAAATTCCGGATAGAACCCTCTGTTGTTTATATTCCAGTAGGACCCAATGATATTTATTATAGTGCCTTCTTTTTGAATGAACAAACAGGCTTTAAATTAGTATCTATCTTTTGTTATTTTATCTCTCAGCACTAATACCAGAGGAATCACAGATATGCATCTTATTTGGAAAGAACAGTCATTGAATGTCTTCTAAAACAAATTCTGATTAACACAATTGTTTTTAGAAAAATTGTGGTTGGGTGAGCTCTAAATTAATATTATAAATATCACTGCTTTATACAATGTAAAAAACCCCAAAACCAACCCTCAGTCTTGCCTGTGTTTTTGTCTTGTAACTGGTCTCTTTGTAGTACCTTCATGCTTGTGTTCACATCTCTGCCAGCAGCAAGCTTTGTGTTGGAAAAAATCTCCCAGTGAATCCATTTCCCTGATGAAATGGTTATTAGGTATCTAAATGCAAAGTCCATTAAGCTAGTGTAATTTTGATATAAGACTTATATCAATATATCAAATCATGCTCATATCCATGAAAAGTATTCTGTTCTGTGCAAGACTTTTTATTATACCCTGAAGATACAACAGTTACTGTTGTTGTAAGGGGAAGGGAAGGCAGTATTGATCATATTGGAAACTAAACTATTAAAGTGTGAAACCGCTCATAAAGATAATCTGGGTGGGGGGAAAGTTCCCTGTTTATTGTGTCTTGATAATTTATATGCCAAATAAGTTCAAATTCAATGTAAAAAAATTTTCCAGTTGTCAATCAAGATCTAACTCAAACTGCAGTTTTTCTGCATGTGTTTTCATCTGTAATAAAGGTAGTAGAGATGATAACATGTAACCATGTTCCTGGTGTGTTCTGACAGTTAGTAAATATTTGCAAAATTCCTCACATTTGCTGAAATCAAACTGAATTCAGATGTGATAATCCCAAAACCTCCACCATTCCACTTCCTTCTCTTCCACAAACCTACTTGAAAAAAAAGTATCTAAGAACACATGCATCTTATTTTAACATACAAAAACATGCGAGGGATGGTAAGATTAGAACTGTCTGAAGTAATCTCCCACTCACAGTCCCAGTTGGGCACCTATATCAAGGCATGACAGTTGGCTCCCCAGCTTACACAGGCAATGACTCTTTTTCTGAAACAGCACCTGCCAGAACAGTCTTTACTTTAATTCCAGAATAGAAGATACATTTATAAATAGTTTTGTAGCAAAAGGGCTCCCCTGAAGGGTTAGAGGGCAAAATTTTACAGCTTTTGTGCTCAGTGTTATTGAAACTTACATGCAACCATTTGTCTGATGGGAAAGGGATGTGCTCCTCAGTTCCTGCTTGAAGATGAATATCCTCACAAATACTAATTACTGTTATAATATGAGAAGATGAGTAACAGAGTGTTGACTATTGCTCACGTAGTTCTGGAGGTGTGTCGTGGTTTAGCCCCAGCCAGCAACTAAGCACCACGCAGCCGCTCGCTCACTCCCCCTCCCACAGTAGGGTGGGGGAGAGAATTAGGAGAAAAACCTTGTGGGTTGAGATAAACACGGTTTAATAGGACAGAAAGAAAGAAGGAAACAACAATGATAATACCAACAAAGGAATGTACAAGAACAAGTGATGCCCAATACAGCAATTGCTCACCACCCGGCGATCGACAGCCCGTCCCCGAGCAGCGATTTCTGCCCCCCGGCCAACTCCAGTTTATGTACTGGGCATGACGTCGGATGGTAGGGAATATCTCTTTGGCCAGCCTGGGTCAGCTGTCCCGGCTGTGTCCCCTCCCAGCTCCCCGTGCACCCCCAACCTCCTTGCTAGCAGGCCAGCACGAGAAGCTGGACTGTCCTTGACTGCTCAGCAGCAACCCAAAACATCAGCACATTATCAACAGTTTCTCATCCCAAATCCAAAACACAGTCTCACACTGGCTTCTGTGAAGAAAACCAGCTCTATCCTGGCTGAAACCAGGACAGTATCCACCCCTTATTCCATACCATTTACGTCATGCCCAGGTCCTGTACTTTTCAATACATTCCAATTATTCATTATTACTCTTCCTGTCTTTTAATATATACACACAGATATCACTTTCTTAGTCCATGGGCCATCACTTTAAAATGCCTGTGGAGTTCATTCAGTCCATGACTCTGGGCTTCATCCATCATAGCAGTCTCTCAGGGCAGGGGAGATGGTATGTGGCGTTGGATCGTTATCTGGCACGGTCCATGTCCATGATCTGCAGGTCGAAGATGTCGGTCTCGAGGGAATTGTTGGGCGCAAGCTGCTGAAGCCAGTTCTGGTTCCATCACTGCTGCATGTTGCTTAGTTTCGGTGAAGCTCATTCTTCATCAGTCTGGGTGATTCTTACTGTAATACCATCGATATGGTAGATAGCAACCATAGTAGTAATGACATACTGTATTGTGTAACAATTAACATAATACAATTCAAATCATTGACTATTTTCACCCAAAATCAAGTCTCCTTGAGGTACACATCGGACTTCCCCATCCTTCCGCATTACCCACCAAGTGCACCCAGGTCCCTGGGCAAAGGCAATCCCACGAACGGGTTTGCCTTTGCCTGAGGCAGGAGTAACCCAGACTGTCTTCCCCAGCATGTTTCTCACATGCACCACAGGGACTTTATCCCCTTCTACAGTACGTAAAAGTTTCGATTGGGCAGGGCCGGCTCTATTAGTAGATCCCCTAGTGTTGACTAACCAGGTGGCTTTTGCTAAATGTTTATCCCAATGTTTGAATGTCCCGTCACCCATTGCTCTCAGTGTAGTCTTTAACAGTCCGTTGTATCGTTCAATTTTTCCGGAAGCTGGTGCATGATAGGGGATATGATACACCCACTCAATGCCGTGCTCTTTGGCCCAGGCGTCTATGAGGTTGTTTCGGAAATGAGTCCCATTGTCTGACTCAATTCTTTCGGGGGTGCCATGTCGCCATAAGACTTGCTTTTCAAGGCCCAGGATAGTGTTCCGGGAGGTGGCATGGGGCACAGGGTATGTTTCCAGCCATCCGGTGGTTGCTTCCACCATGGTAAGCACATAGCGCTTGCCTTGGCGAGTTTGTGGAAGTGTGATATAGTCAATCTGCCAGGCCTCCCCATATTTATATTTCAACCATCGTCCTTCATACCAGAGGGGCTTTAACCGTTTGGCTTGTTTGATCGCAGCACACGTTTCACATTCATGGATAACCTGTGCAATAGAGTCCATGGTCAGGTCCACCCCTCGATCCCGAGCCCATCTATATGTTGCATCTCTTCCCTGATGGCCTGAGGTGTCATGGGCCCACCGAGCTATAAATAATTCACCCTTATGTTGCCAGTCCAGATCCACCTGAGCCACTTCAATCTTAGCAGCCTGATCCACCTGATGGTTGTTTTGATGTTCTTCGGTGGCCCGACTCTTGGGTACGTGAGCATTTACATGGCGTACTTTTATGACCAGATTCTCTAGTCGGGCAGCAATATCTTGCCACAATTCAGCAGCCCAGATGGGCTTGCCTCTGCGTTGCCAGTTGCTCTGCTTCCATTGCTGTAGCCACCCCCATAGAGCATTTGCCACCATCCATGAGTCAGTATAGAGTATTGGCCATTTTTCTCGTTCAGCAATATCTAAAGCCAGCTGGATGGCTTTCACCTCCGCAAACTGACTTGATTCACCTTGTCCTTCAGCAGCTTCTGCGACTCATCGTATAGGGCTCCATACAGCAGCTTTCCACCTTCGATGTTTGCCTACAATACGACAGGACCCATCAGTAAATAGGGCATATTGCCTTTCATTCTCTGGCAGTTCATTATATGGTGGAGCCTCTTCAGCACGCGCCACCTCCTCTTCTGGTGATATTCCAAAATCTTTGCCTTCTGGCCAGTCCATGATCACTTCCAAGATTCCCGGGCGATTAAGATTTCCTATTCGAGCCCGCTGTGTAATAAGCGCGACCCACTTACTCCACGTAGTATCAGTCGCATGATGTGTAGAGGGGACCCTCCCTTTGAACATCCAGCCCAGCACCGGCAGTCGGGGTGCCAGGAGGAGCTGTGCTTCAGTACCAACCACTTCTGAGGCAGCTCGAACTCCTTCATATGCTGCCAGTATCTCCTTTTCAGTTGGAGTATAGCGGGACTCAGATCCCCTATATCCTCGACTCCAAAACCCTAGAGGTCGACCTCGAGTCTCTCCTGGTGCCTTCTGCCAGAGACTCCAGGTAGGGCCATTCTCCCCGGCTGCCGTGTAGAGCACATTTTTAACATCTTGTCCTGCTCGGACTGGCCCGAGGGCTACAGCATGAACTATCTCCTGCTTAATTTTCTCGAAGGCTTGTCGTTGCTCAGGGCCCCATTTAAAATCGTTCTTCTTCTGGGTCACTTGATAAAGAGGGCTTACAATCAGACTGTAACTTGGAATATGCATTCTCCAGAAACCCACAACGCCCAGAAATGCTTGTGTTTCTTTTTTGCTAGTTGGTGGAGACATAGCTGTTATTTTGTTGATCACATCCGTTGGGATCTGTCGACGTCCATCTTGCCATTTTATTCCTAAAAACTGGATCTCTTGTGCAGGTCCTTTGACCTTACTTTGTTTTATAGCAAAACCAGCTTTCAGAAGGATTTGAATTATTTTCTTCCCTTTCTCAAAAACTTCTTCTGCTGTGTTGCCCCATACGATGATGTCGTCAATGTATTGCAGATGCTCTGGAGCTTCACCCTGTTCCAGTGCAGTTTGTATCAGCCCATGGCAAATGGTAGGGCTGTGTTTCCACCCCTAGGGAAGTCGATTCCAGGTGTATTGGACACCCCTCCAGGTGAAAGCAAACTGTGGCCTGCACTCTGCCGCCAAAGGGATTGAGAAAAACGCGTTAGCAATATCAATGGTGGCGTACCACTTGGCTGCCTTTGACTCCAGTTCATATTGAAGTTCTAGCATGTCTGGCACGGCAGCGCTCAGTGGCGGCGTGACTTCATTCAGGCCACGATAGTCTACTGTCAGTCTCCACTCTCCATTAGACTTTCGCACTGTCCATATGGGGCTGTTAAAGGGTGAGCGAGTCTTGCTGATCACTCCTTGGCTCTCCAGCCGACGAATCAGCTCATGGATGGGAATCAGGGAGTCTCTGTTGGTGCGATATTGCCGCCGGTGCACTGTTGTGGTAGCGATCGGCACCTGTCGTTCTTTGACCCTGAGCAACCCCACCACAGAAGGGTCCTCTGAGAGACCAGGCAAGGTGGACAGCTGTTTAATTTCTTCCGTCTCCAAGGCAGCTATACCAAAAGCCCACCGGTACCCTTTTGGGTCCTTGAAATACCCTCTCCTGAGATAGTCTATGCCCAGGATGCATGGAGCCTCTGGGCCAGTCACAATGGGGTGCTTCTGCCACTCATTCCCAGTTAGGCTCACTTCGGCCTCCAGCACAGTCAGCTGTTGGGATCTGTCACTCCGGAAATACAGATGGGTTCTGCCCCTATATGGCTTGATGGCATTAAGGTACATTGTGCACCAGTATCCACTAAAGCCTTATATTCCTGTGGGTCTGATGTGCCAGGCCATCTAATCCACACAGTCCAATAAACTTGGTTGTCCCTCTCCTCCGCCTGGCTGGAGGCAGGGCCTCTCTAGTCCTGCTCATAGTACTCGTTACCCACTTCTTGTAAATAGGAATCAGAAGTCCCCTCAAGAGGATCAGAGGTGAGATCAGCTCTTCTATTCTTTCTGGGGAACTGCCCACTGGAAAGTGGAGTGACGATTTTTCTGGAGGAACCTGAACCCCCTTTTGTAATTGTTTTCCCTTGCAGCTCGCGTACTCGTGCCTCTAGGGTCGAGGTAGGTTTTCCATCCCACCTCCTCATGTCCTCTCCGTAGTCACGCAATTGAAACCACAGGGTGGCTCGCGGTGTGTATCCTCTATATCCTCTCTCTTGAACAGAAGAGCGCTTACTCCTAATGGCTGAGACACTGGTCCGTATGGGTGGAGGGTAGGGCATATCCTCTTTGAATTGCCGGAACTCCTGGGACAGTTTCTCTACAGCAGAGACGCAGGCCCGTAGGGAGGAAGAGAGACTTTCTTCGTATTGCCGGAGTTGGCCAGCCAATTCATCCACCGTTGGTCTCTTTCCGTCTTTCCAGGCCATTACTGCTAATGAGTTGGCATATAATGATGGCGCACTCCGTACAAACTTCCGCCACATAGGTCGCGTGCAATTGACTTCATCTGGATCTTTGGATGATTGTCCATTGTCCAAGTCACCATAAATCACTTCCAGCACCGCTAGCTCCCTCAGGTACTGGATACCTTTCTCCATGGTGGTCCACTTGCCTGGGTGACTTAGAACATCTTCCTTGAAGGGGTACCTTTCCTTCACACCCGACAGAAGTCGTCTCCAGAGGCTGAGGACTCGTGCACCTTTTCCAATTGCTTTGTCAATGCCCCCTTCCCTAGAAAGGGATCCCAGCTGCTTGGCTTCCCTACCCTCTAATTCCAGGCTACTGGCCCCATTGTCCCAGCATCGGAGCAGCCAGGTGACAATGTGCTCACCTGGACGACGGCTGAAATCCTTTCGCATATCTCGCAGTTCACTCAGTGATAGAAATCGGGTAGTTACCGTCTCTTTTATGAGTTCTTCCTCTTCCTCCTCTTCAAGTGATGACTCGCTCTCTTCCCTCTTCCGTGCTTGTGATGGCCCTGCTTCAGAGCACTCTGCCTCCTCACTCGCTTCCTCTGCCTCCTTCTTAGCAGAATCTTCCTCCTCCCTTACTAAACGAGCTGACTTCCGCTTCCAAGATTTCTTCTTTTGTACAGGGGCAACTGATACTGGGATGGGCTGGTTCTCTGGTTCAGCTGCAACAGTCTGAGTAGCTACAGTGCCTGTTGCAGGGGTTGGAGTAGTCACAGTGGCCGCCGCAGGGGTTTGAGTAGCTACAGTGCCTGTTGCAGGGGTTGGAGTAGTCACAGTGCCTGCCACATTGCCATCAGACCCAGAGAGCCTCTCTCCCCTTTGCATAGTGTTAAATAGAGCTCGGTAGGCATGGGCCAGGCCCCAGCACATGGCAATGATTTGTGTCTCCTTGGAGCTGCCAGGCCGACAGCATCCTTCTTCCAAATATTCTGCTAGTTTATCAGGATTCTGCACTTGTTCGGGAGAGAAGTTCCAAAACACCAGAGGTGCCCACCGCCCCAGGCATTTGCCCATGCTGTTCCACACACCCTGCCATTCATAACTATCCAGCCTTGGGGCAGATCTCCGGGTGATATTCTTAAATTGCTTGCCAACCTTAGACAAAACCGAAACAATGTTCCCCAGAAGTAGCAATAGAGGTATTTTAACTACCCAAGGGTGTTCAAAATACTGAAAAATTACTGTGATGAAGGAGGAGACGTTATGATAGAGGGTAGCAAAGGTACCATTCTGCATTTCCTCCATAGAAAGCCTTTCAGAGGCAGAAGTATAATTGCTAATCGTCTCCACAAGACTGTAGCCAAAATACAGTAACGGCTTTAGTACAGAGCTCAGATGATACCACATTAAGCTCAAGGTCAGTGCTCTAAAAACAAAACTCGCAGGCGAGACATTACTAATCATTGCAGAGTACAGCAGCCCGCAGAAACCAACACCGATCCTTAACATGTACAGCAAAGACGAGAGCATGATGCAAATCAAATAAACTGATATTGTGACCTGCAACCGTTATTATCTCAAGCCTCGTGCCCCACGTTGGGCGCCAAAAGGGACTGTCGTGGTTTAGCCCCAGCCAGCAACTAAGCACCACGCAGCCGCTCGCTCACTCCCCCTCCCACAGTAGGATGGGGGAGAGAATTAGGAAAAACCTCGTGGGTTGAGATAAACACGGTTTAATAGGACAGAAAGAAAGAAGGAAACAACAATGATAATACCAACAAAGGAATGTACAAGAACAAGTGATGCCCAATACTGCAATTGCTCACCACCCAGCAATCGACAGCCCGTCCCCGAGCAACGATTTCCGCCCCCCGGCCAACTCCAGTTTATGTACTGGGCATGACGTCGGATGGTAGGGAATACTTCTTTGGCCAGCCTGGGTCAGCTGTCCCGGCTGTGTCCCCTCCCAGCTCCCTGTGCACCCCCAACCTCCTTGCTAGCAGGCCAGCACGAGAAGCTGGACTGTCCTTGACTGCTCAGCAGCAACCCAAAACATCAGTACATTATCAACAGTTTCTCATCCCAAATCCAAAACACAGTCTCACACTGGCTTCTGTGAAGAAAACCAGCTCTATCCTGGCTGAAACCAGGACAAGGTGTCATATGTTCTTTGAGTACCTTAATGCCCAGTGATTTCTCTTTATCAACTGTTGCTTGTCAAATGCAAAATATGAAATTCTAGGTGTGTGGTTTTTTTCACTTGACCCATTCTTTCTAAGAAGAAAATAAGCTTGTTGAGAGGACAGAGAACAGTTACAAAAACCTGTCCTGTAAAACTACCTGGAATGCCCAGATACCCGGGCCAGCAAAGACAGGGGAGCCCACAGATTAACATGATGTGTGTTTTGTGCAATACTCCTCCAGAACAGCTGTAAACACATTTTTCCTTTATTTACCAATTGGCCACATGATGTTCCTGTAAAATCCACACCTATAAGTTTTGGCCCTCAAATTCAGTCTGTGTATATTCAGACATTTATTGTTGGACACTTCTAGGTGAGTTTCTAGTGCAGCAGCCGAGATAATAGCCATCATACCTCTATGCTATTTCATTGAATCACAGAATACCAGATTGGAAGGGACCTTAAGGATCATCTGGTACAACCCTTCTTGGCAAAAGCACAGTCTAGACAAGATGGCCCAGCACCCTGTACAGCCAAATCTTAGAAGTGTCCAATGTTGGGGAATTCACCCCTTCCCTGGAGAGATTATTCCAATGGCTGATTGTTCTTATTGTGAAAAATTTTCCCCTTGTGTCCAATCAGAATCTCTCCAGGAGTAACTTTTACCTATATTTGTACTCAAGGGGAAGGAATATACCCATGTGTACAGCAGGGTTAGGGACTAAGAATGGACACTAGCATGATCATCATCTAAACTTCTTCATCATTACCTTTCTTCCTGACATCAACCAGCACTGTCCAAGACAACATCTGGAGGACAGCACACACCTGAGACTACTCTCAAAGGCAGTGGAGCAGGATGACATCAAGTCTGGCTTCTTCTACAGTACTCAGATACAATACCATTTGGTTTGTGTTCTCAAGCACTAGTTTCTAAAGCATGCTGTCAGGTAGCAGCAGGACCAGGGCTGCTTTACAGCAGGGGATGAGACAAAAGCCAAAGGTAATCACATCAACAGGGTGCAGTCCCACAACATCTGAACAGCACAAGTCCCAGACAAGGCAATGAATCCACTAGGAGCAGCAGCAGGAGATGGCCCTAACACCCATCCAGGAGTCAGAGATGGAAATAGAGACATTTACAACAGTAACACTTACAGCATAGCCTCAACAAGGATAAGGGACCTACACCTGAGCTTAACTCCTGGGCCAGTGGACAGTGGGTGTTGATGGAGGTCCCAGCTGAGGCTAGTTGGGGAAATTAAAGCCTACTACTACACTCAGGACCCTAACATGTGCAACCAGATATTAGTTTCATTCTAAAAAAATGCTGTTCTGAAAGAACGTAGTGGTCACATGCCATGATATCAGAGTATTCAAACTAAAAGCACACTTACAAATTCATTGCTGTAGGGCTGTAGGGGCACGTTATGGAACACAGGAGAAATCATAGGTAGCCTCAGGGTATGAGACTGGTTCCTACCCCTGTACTGTGTAGCAGTATAGGTGCAAAGAGTTGGTCCCGCTAAAACTACTTTGTCCTCCAGTGATACAGCATAAACTGAAAAGTGGCACAGTTAGATATCTGAGGAATCTCCCTCTCTCTTTTTAATGTGAATGGTCTCTTTATCATCAAGTGAAGTGTGGCTAGTTTAAGACTTACACTCAGCTGGAACTGACACTTGTTTTGTCAGCAAACCAAACTGTGTCTGCTTAAAGTATTTAAAAAGAAAGATGTTCCATAAGTCTTTCTTTTGGCAATGAAATTTGAAAATAAATTCAATTTATAGTACTATAACAGATGATTTTGTATGCGGTTTAGTGTAATATTTATGCAGCTTGAAGATTATTTTATTTTTTACGTATAGGCCTTTTCAATGTGGTTACACATTACTTGGAATTGTGCATATTTTGCTATCAATTATAATAGCTTCTGGTTGCCTATTCTGGAGAATAATAATCAGGAGTACTTATGGATACTTGGAATAAATCTATATAAATTATCCCTGACTGTAAGATGATATGAGTGTGGCCAGAAGCAAAATAAAAAACAATTTGCAAGGGAAGCGAAGAAGGGTGGGAAAGGTTTACTGCTTTCCTCAAACCATGAAAACAACTATATATTTGTCACACGTAGTGTGTATTTAGTGAGGGAAGTGGTAAAAATACTTAGTGATCGATGGACTACGAAGTGAATTCAGGGTTTTCATAGATGGCAAATGCATATTAAGCAAAACAGACATGATAGCTATTTAAAAAAGACAAAAAATGCTGATGAATGTGCAGTATGTTCTGTGGGAATGCATCGGTGTCATTGTTCTTGCATCCCACCTCCCTTCCCATGCTCATGTGAATGACCATCTTATAAGAGATGTAAGGTTCCATTTATGTAGAAGTGAGTGAATAATTCAATTTACTTGACGCATCTAGCCTGTTAACCACTTTAGCTTCCCAACAGCATATAGTGATTCCTATGAATTTATTTATTAAAACTTAAATGGCTTTTTTGATACCCCCATCGGAATAATGTTCTAACTTCACAGGCTGTTTGCTACAAGTGTTAAGTATGTAATGCTAGAAATTCAAGCATGTATGATGTTGTTTCCCTTTTGTGATCAGAATTAAAAAGGTGCAGTGAATTTTATTGCCAATGACTGGCAGAATTTTAGGAAGAAATAAAATAAATAAAATTTGCAAATGTTAAATTTGTACACCAGCTTGCATAATGAATATGTCTAATTGGTAAAATTAGTGGAAGAGATTATAGATATATATTTCTCCATAATTATTTTCTTTTCCTTTACCATTAAAACTCTAATCATTCTAGAATTTGCCTTTTCACTCTTGCGGATGTGTGCTGTATTCTTCTTTATACAAGCTGCAAACTCAGACAGAGTCAGTTTTCCTCTCAATTTAAAGTATCATGTTTATTGTTACTTCCATATTCATCACAGAAATACTGATATCCAATTCCTGGAGTAGCTTTTTTAAGAGGCTAATTTATGCAAGCATATATCATCACATTAGAAACATTTTCAGAAATCATCAGTTTCTGGGCTACCTTTCACTACCTGGGTAGTGGATTTTGCTGAAAAGCCGAGACCAGAAGGCGACACGAAAAAGAGATGGAGGAATGCGAGAATGGGGGACACAAGGTGGTGCCAAGGGAAAACAGCTGTTAGACAAGGCTTCAAGGGAAACTTGAAAAGACTGGCAGCTGTGCTACACTTGTCAGAATTCATAAAGCCCTCTGTGGACTGAAGTACACAGTTCTCACCTATTTCATAAGGTCAGACTGCCACTCTGAATGTTTTCCTGTCTTTTTGATAAGACTCAGGACACCTAGATCCACCTTTTTTCCACATCTGTCCTTTCCTTCTTTTCCATAATGTTTGAACATGTCACAATCTCAGCCCATAGTTTCACCTGAAAACAAAAGTAAGGACTGACAAGTGCACAGCTACGTGTTCCAAAACACCCAGTACTCTTTTGCTTGGTTTGTTTGTTTTGTCCTAGTGTGGTAGGGTTTAAGTGACAAGTCATGTTACTGTTCTCCTGTTTTGTTACCTTTTAATAAAATTGTCTTTCTTTGGCCATAAACAAGTGACTTTTGCACTATTGCAAGTATTGTAGCTTCTATAAATATTGAATGTTCATACACTTCTGTATATGTATATACTTCTGAAAAGTGCGATGTTTTTATTTTGATTTCTAAACTACGGAATTAAAATGTGGTCCTAAAGTTTTCATCAAGCTAATCCATTAGTTGAAAAAGAGATCTGTTATTTTATACATAGTGTGAATGTTCTTTTCAATTATGAGCTTGTATTTTAGAGTCAAAACTCAATTCCCCGCTCATAATTGATTTGCTGCATGATTCTGGGTAAGACACTTCCTTCCCTGTCCTCTGTAAAACAGATGTAATTCTATCAACTATTTTTCACAAAGCACTCTAGCTCTTCCGTGAAATTGAGAAGAGTTGAGAAGTACTATTTTTATTCACTTTTACGTGTTGGGCATTCTTTTTTTTTTAAAGACAGGCTTTAATACCAAACATACTCTTCTGAGTACATTAATACTTGAAGGCTGACCAATAGATATAAATTAGCATCAGCTGGAATGCTGGGTTGACTGATCCACTGATCAAAAGTCTTTATAGAACAAGAAGTTCAACATAACTTAAGTAGGCAAATTTCAATGCATAAAGTTCTCACAAAACAGAATAAGGAAGTGGTGGTGAGGGAGAGAGGATTAGTTAACTCCTCTGGAGAAGGTTGGGGACATATACTTCCTCTTCTTTTACAAGCATCGTCCCTTGTGCTGACATGGAGCAGCTAAATATTTCCCCTCATTTGGGGCAGACTGTAAAACCATTCATACTGCTGATCTTTACAGTAAAAACTCTGGGTCCTAAAAATCCACTTGCTGTGTGATAATGACATTTATTCCATCTCTGAAACCTTTCTTGCACGGTAGCTACTTACCCTGGAGCCTTTTATTCTCAGTATCTGTGTACCATTTCTTATAATTTTCTACAGTTCATGTTCTCCCATTTGTGATGGCATTCCCTCAAAACAGGTAGTCACATTCCCCAGAGCCAGTCAAAGTGTCTGACTTTAGCCTGGTGTACAGTAGTGTGTACAGAGGCAGATTCACACTTGAATATTCTCTTCTCATTTGCAAGAAGACAGTTCTTGCTGAGGAATTTACTGAAGTACTTTGACATGTCTGTATAAAAATGCTGATGTATGTTTGGACAGATACAAAAAGAAGTTTCTTTCATAAAGAGAAATGTGTATTGAAGTTATGAGGTTAGGTTTTACATTTAATAACATACTCAATTAGGAAAAAATAGAACTGAGACACAGTAGTAACTTACTAGAGTAGTTTAAGGATTGTCATGCATGCGGACTAGAAATTGATGATATGTGTTTCCAGCACAGAGTGGCTTCCTGTTGATACATATATTTTTTTCAATCAAGAAAAAAATGTTTTATTTGTATCTGAAATCAACCCTTTCCTGTCTTTTTAGGTATAAAATACTGGCTTTTGCACTTTTATAAAGATGTGCTGAGCTTGTTGAGTTATCTTTCCAAACACAGGTATACTCAGGGGTGGCTTGCAGACAAGCAAGCTGGAGAAAGATTATAATGGATGTGTTAAATTTCGAAAAAGCTCCCCTTTTTGAATCTTCTCTAATGCTACCCGTGTTTATTTTGGGGTAATAAAATCATCACCAGCTTGTGATAATTATAAGTATGTGCCTATGCAGTATTATTTCTATGCAAAGTAGTATCTACATCAGAGTCATATATACAGTGCGTAGGCGTACTTGTACAACAGCTTGAAATGCAGGTAGGTTGAATGCTAAGATGTAATGGCTCGTAGTGAGAATACCAACCAAAATAAAATACCATTTTATTTTAGAGAAAAGCAATGTCTCACTTGGCCTGTATGTGTGTATGTGTATGTCTGGGTGTTCGGTTTTGTCCTGATAGCTTATAATTTTTGCTTCTGATTAACTTGCCAGTCAGCTAAGTTCTGTCTTTGCATCTAGGTGCCTCAGGACAAAGAATGGAATTTAATTTTTGCTTTCAGTCTTATCAATGTAAAGCAGGAAGCTCAATGGAATTTAGCCTGTATGTATGTTAATTGGAAATACATGTGGTATGTAGCTTTGAACGTCACATGTAGCTATAGCTCTTCTATACGTTCTGCCAGCTCTGAAGGTTGGCTTGTCACGTATTATATATGATGTTTGGTGTGCTGTTGTAGGACTTTTGGTACTTGTTTATGCTTTCATTTTTCTTGAAGTTGTTCTGGAGCAGAATAGAGAAGGGTGCTAACTTCAGTCAGCATTTCGGGAAACGGGAGGGAGGCACAGCACCAGCCCTCCTGAAAGGAAAGCAGCACGCATCCTCTGGAGTCCTTCTGCAGTACTGCCTGCCAAACCACGATCTTTCCAAGGCAACCTCATCCAAGGCTCAAAACGTTGTTCCTGAGATGCAAATGTCCTTGGGGATGATGGGTACTGGCAATAAGTACCACCTGGGCCCTGAGTGATGAGGCAGCCTGGGCTGAGATAGTGAAATTTGATATGGGGCCTGGGGGTGCCTCAAGGTAGAGACCAGGGAGTCAGTGCAGAGTATTCGGGTGTCCCATGCAGCCTGAGGCCAGGACAGGTATGACATCACACGCCATGACCATGACCAGACACAGGCATGGCTGTGATGGAGTAGGAGCTGTAGCTTAGGCAGGGACTGAACAGCAAGAGGTTCAGCTTAAAGCGGCTCCTGAGTGCAGGAGGGAGGATCTTCTGCTGAGACTTCTTCCAGCTCTTTCTTCCCAACAGCTCTTTTCAGCCAATCAAATTCCTAGAAGTGGGGGCAATACCCTCAGGACCCTAAAATGTGCCATGCCTTGTGTGTTTCCAGTGTCTGACAGTGATCATTATGACTGCTTTATTTTTTTTTTTCATTTGCAGTTATATGTAAAAGGGAAACCAAGGTGCCAGCCAGCCCTGGATGACAGACCAGAATGCAAAGCATACTTGGTTACGTCTGAGGAAAGGGGTCTACACACACACACACAAAGAAACACAGAGGCACAATGGCAGGTCTGGGAACCTCTCTAGTGCCCTGTGACGGCTGTTCCAAGGGCTATCACAGAAGGGTGATCAGCCTATAAGCGGCTCATCCACATAAACATGAAGGAGCACAGAGGTGCAGTGGCAGGCGGGAGGACCCCAACAGTCTGGTCAGAGGAAGGGACACTCTGCCCTGGCTCCTTCCCAGGAGAGCCTCAGCCCCTCTGTCTTCTTGTGAAACCCAGCAAGATGAGTCAATGAGAGCAAATCTCAGGAGGACTGTTCAGACTGACAGGATACAGGGAAGAGCATTTAGGGATTGTTCAAAGCTAATGGGTTGTTCAGATGGAGGAACCAAAGTTGAAGAAACAGAGGGATTGAGGTGATTAGGGGAGGATCAGGCATGGGAAAGTAAAAGGATAAGAGGTTAAAAGGATCTGCATGTGTGTAAACTCTGCCTGTATACACTCGTCACACCATGCCCTGTGCCTGGTCACCACAGTCTACCCTGTCTTCTCAGTAAACTCCGTTTCTCCTTTCCTAGGTGAGGGGGTCTCTATTCCATGTGTATCTGTGTTAATTAAGGTCTAGGTACCAGCAGCCGCAGTTAGACCAGGGATCACAGGGCCGAGGTTTCTGGGGCTGGCAACTGGAGTGAGTGAGGGTATGCACACTAGTGTGTGATCACTAGCAAATATCAAGCTGGACTAGCTGGCAAGTAGGTTAAGTAGCTTGGGAGCCAGGTATTGAAGTGGTTGTAAGTCTAGGTCAGATATGTGTGCGTCTCCGAGGAAGAACTCACATCATATATGTACAGCATATAAAACAGCCATATATAGTCCTTTCACTAAGTATTTTTTCCAAGACTTAGAAACTAAATACTCTCCGAGTTCTGACCCCACGTTTCCCCATTTTCTCCATTCGTTCTAGCAATCTCTCTGCATCTGTTCTGATTTCAATTTATCTTTTCTGACCATTAGCCACCCCAACTTTACTGGTTCCAACTGAGGTCTCACTAGTTCTGGCACAAGAGACACTGAGCTTTGAATTGGCTTCTTTATGTCGCCTGTGTGATGATGCCAAATATAGTATTCTCTTCTGTACAAAAATACAAAATTCCTAATCAACAATTTACCATTATATTCACTGAGAGAATATCTGGTAAAACATTCTTTCCCTCACAAAATGAAAGTAGATAAAATTATTGCAGATTATAATACATTTTTTTTTCAAACTTACGTTAGAAAAAGCAGAAAGTCAGTTTGAAAAGAATAATTCAGATGTTCTATTAGATTTTTTCATGTTTTGACTATCCAAACAGAAGTGACATCTGTTGTACTGTTTGTATTAAATTTAAATGTCACCCAAGATGCATGAAACCTTTCCTCTACTACCAAAGAAAAATAACCCAACTGGGGAATTTAAAAAAAAGAGAACAAGAATGAGGTCATATGAAGACATATCTGTCCTATTTAAAATATTTTAGCAGAAATTATTGTGTTTTCTTTTGTTTCTGCACCTATGAAGAATGTGTCTGTTACACAGCCTGTGGGGTGCCTTGATTCCAGTTAGAAGAATATAGCTTCTTTTGGGGGGCTCAGTCCCAAGAATAAGCATCCAGCTATGGGGCATGCATCGTTTAGGGAAATATGTTTCTGAATGGATGGGTTAAGTTCCCAGTGGGACCATACCAGTCTATCTGCAGAGAACTCAAAGTGAGTACCACAAGTTGCTGAAATCAGTCATTGCATAAATAAGTTAGCATACACTGCTAGCATCTCAAATTCTTATATACTCCACCGAAGACTGTCATTCCCAAATCAAATGCAATTTATTTGCTCATATTTTTCAGTCATCCCCAACTATTGCTTATTAACACCAGAACATAGATATTGATAGATCAGCATTATCACAGGGCTTCTTAATGTTCAAAATTAGCTCATAAGATATTTCTACTGGCAGAGGTTTTTGTTTTCTTTGCTGGGGGGAAAAAAAAAGGAAAGTAATATATTGTACACTTTTAAGTGGTACTAGAGGGAAGGCAAGAAGCTTTTTGAACCTCTAACTAAAGCTATTTTTAGGAACTGGAATGCTTTTTTTGCTTACTATATAATGATACTTAATGTGAACTTATACTTAGGAAGAGATGCTTCAGGGAAAACTATTGAAAAGCTGGCATGCTTTTACATGAAGATTCTTTGCTGTGAGAAAAGGCTGTAACAACATTTCAAAGCTATCCTCAGCTAAATAAGGGTTAGTCTGCGGCACTCACAAGAGAAAAGAAAAAAGGTTGTTCATCTAACATGTCCTACTGCAAAACAACGGTTGGAGAAACAACTGAGAATGAGAGAAGGAACGTTGAATCTAATCCTCCTACTTTCAAACTATAGAAAAGAGTGGCTACACCTCAGATGGCATGAATTCACTTACTCTCACTTCTCCTCAGACCACAAGTGAAAGAAAGGTGTCAGAGGTTCTCCTTACAGCTCCTCTTTGGGTGACATAAATTACTTTCAGCTAAACATGGTTCCTCAATTCTAGCCATCTGAGACTAGAAGCTACTCACTACCAGAAAACTCATACTCTTTTAGAAAAATGTAGAACACTTTTTTTCTTGTTTTCATTTTTTTAAGGAAGAAAGAAAAAAAAAGAAAAGCTGGAGGGAAAAGAGTGATAAAGGGGGGAAAAAACCTGTAAGACGAGAGAGAGATGCTGGAATATGAAACTATGCTCTCTCCATTTCCAGGAAGACATAAGAAACATAAACATGATACTGCTTTTTAATTGGACTTTCAAAGCTTTTAAAGTGCTCAGTTATGACTGTGGGAATTGGTGTTTGTGTGAGGGATTAATCAGCGGGTGTCCTTGCTCAAAACCTCTTCAGTTTGTATGAAAATGATTTTTAATTTATTTTCTTTATTCTGTGGAAAGAAGTAAAATCTATTCCCTCAAAGCTGCCACAATGTTAAGACTTAATTGCTCTTCCTCCTCCTACATACCTGTACCTAAGCCATCCTCATGCAATAGCTGAAGTATGGAATAGTATGTATCCTGAGAAAGCTTGATTGCTTCTCTTCCCGTTGGCACATGGCTACTCCAGTTCTAATGTGTTCTTGTGTAATTGTCTTGCCTTTAGGATTGTATGCTAAGCTGGACTTAGTACACCATCTCTTCTTGATCACATTTCAATTGCAAAAAGAGTATCACGCACAATTTTAATTATGCAAAGATGTTACATATCTTTCTTGCCTGCTTAAACTGCACATTTATTCATGTACATTAACTGTAATTACTGTACTGACTCCTCGTACCAAAATAACACAAAACTATGGTTAGGATTTATTCATGTACAAATAATCTTTTCAGCAGACACAGTGTATGAAAACAGAATTCCATGTTATACTCTAGTACTTGCAGCAGGAGTAAGTATTTGTATCACGTGAGTCTTACTCGTTTGGTTTCTATAGAAACTTTTTGCAATTGAATGTAATTTCATTATTAATCCACTCTATATGTGTTTTGTTTTGCAGTTTTGGATCAGTTTTACAAATGCCAACCATTTCTGAGTTTTGCAGTTAAAGTTCCTATGTGGACTTCCTTTCTACCTCTATTGCCTTAAAAAGTAGGTCTATGGCGTTCCCTAAAGCTCCTCCTGTATTACTTCATAGAAGAAAACCATCTTACCTTATCAGGAGATCTAAAATACTGACTCAACAGTCCTCTTGAAGCTGTATAGGCCATCTCTCCAGCCCAGATTTGATGGATTGTCAGGGCAAAGTAACTTTACGAACAGTCTGACCTATTGTTCTGCTATTTTACCCGCTCTCCCTCTCTGGTTCTGTCATCTGAATATTTTTGTATGTATATGTATATATGTATATTGTGTGTATATATATACACATATACTAAAATATGTATATTTTTATATACATATATTAAAAGATTCAATTGGAGATGCACTGAGGAGAAAAACTGGTGTGCAAAACTGTGTTTGTTTTCAATTTTCTGTGTCTAATTACAGTGATTTCCTTTTAGCTTTTTTTGTGGATGGAATGGTTTCTTATGTTTTGAATTCATAAATTAAAATTCCATTCTTGGGAACCTTTGGTCCTTCCAACAACTAATTTAGCTAACATGATTTGTCAAAGGAAAGTGTCATTTCTCACTCAGAATATAGCCTTTTCTCAGTTTCCAAGAAATGCCTTCAGACATCAACCTGCTACGCATTAGTACTTGACATTGTCTATAACTGGCCAAAGGGGGTAATCCATGCCCTGGAGCAGTCTACAACCCAGCTCCACACAGCTGGGTTAGTAAGGAGGTAGAACACTTATAGCTCAGTGAAACATGCCTCCTGCATAAAAACTAGCTAAACCAATGCTGATTTCAAAAGTCAGGAGCAATTGCTCATGCGGTGACACTGGGCTTTCCGGGGCAGCTGTAGAGGACGTGGGTCTGTCTGATGCTGGACACGTCAGTATATAAAGCAGCAAAGATAGGTGGGTTAAACTGCATAAGGTGTGTAAAGTCCATTTACACTGCAAACCAGGACGTGGTGTGCCCTGAGGTTTCCTCAGATCTGCACCTTGGTGCAAGCTGTGTCCATGTAATATGGGCAGGAGGGGAGTCTGAGTTCAAACCTGGAATCAAAAGTCAATGTAAACATAGTCCATGTGCGCTGGGCAAAGGATAACACTCTCTTTATCTTCCATTCCAACTACAGGCCTGGTGTTTTGTTTTCATGTTGTATCACAAGAAAAGTAATAAACCAAACATCTCTAAGCTCATGGTATACAGGGTAGGAAAAAATTGGTCTCTCCATTCTTAAAGTCCAATGGTCAAAATAACATGTAGCTTATGATAGTTGTCAATTAAGAAAATATTCCTTTTTTCTTTTTTTTTTTAATCTGTTTATATCCTACTTATACCTATGAAGTTCCAAGGAAAAGTTTGACAATATATAGAGAAAGATGTCGTCTCCTGGATGACCTCCAATCTGTTACAAGTACTGTAAAAATCTTCAGGAGATGCAATGAATGAGCTCAGATAGGCATCCAAATACCTAAGCTTATTGAGCCTTTTAAGGCTTTCCCTAGAACTTCCTGAGAATTTCCTTTTCTCTGTCTGTGCTTTGTCATCTTTTGGTTTTTATTCTGTCTTTGTAACACCTGCTTCTGGATGTGCTTTTTAACCTTAACTATCGGAAAAAATCTCTATTCCTGCCTCTGAGCCTTTCTTCCGAATTGTCTCTTGCCATTTCAAGTGTTTGTCCTTTACTACTCTGTCTCGCTTTTTTTTTTCTTTTATGGAGTTATAACTCAGAGTGGTCTGACTATGAATTTTACCCTCCTTTTAGCCAACAGACTAAGCATCAGCAAAAGATTTCGTTCAGAAGTCTGCAGGTAGTATTAGTATGTAACGATTCAGATGAATTGTATTCAAAATATGATTTATTTGCCAAAATAAACAGCACTTGAAGAAATAGATTTAAAGTAAGACCTGTACTGCCTTACCTAAGGTTAGTTTTTACCCTCAAATTCATGGTCTCCTCAGAATCATATTATGTCTGCGTGCTGCATCTATCATTCTAATCAGCTTGCAGAAATTGAAGATTTCCCTTCCCCTTTGCCTAAGAGTATTTAGGGTTTTTCAACAGGTAAATGTTTTGTCCTGGCAGGTGATCCAGGCTGCTAAGATTGGAGCAAAATAATCCCCACCTTTTTGTAACTATAAAGTTTGTTTTTATGTTTGAGGGAACATTCTTTATCTGTTACTGTTTTACTATTCCTGCCTGGTTTCTGCAACATTTTAATCTCACTGTCTGCATTCATGCAGGGCAATATCACATAGGTACTCTGAGGATCTTATGACATTGGTAAAATTGGTGCAAAAATTACCACTTTCTCCACAGCATTCTCAAGTAGTGGAGCTGGTTTTGGATAGGCAGTAGTGTTCAACAACTCCAATGGGATTAGAAACTTCTTTTTTCCAATCTGAAGAATTTCTGCAGCCCCCTTGTAGGTGTATTTACATTCCGGCTTCACATCACCCTTTGGCTTCGTGGTACAGGTTTTCTTTTCCAGGTACCTATCTCCTTCATTCCTTATGAGAAAGAACAGTAGAATTGTAAATTGTGGTTTATAACAGTTTCATCCTTCTCTTTCTAAACTGTTGTAATGAAAATTACAACAACGTCAAAGAAGTGAGTTTTATGTTTTCTTACTTTCTATTATTCGTGCCTTTCCAGAAAAAAGTTAATAAAGGAAAACAGACAGTCTCAATTTTATTTTTACTTATATTATGGTATAATTAGAATCAGGTTTTAGATTATCTGTAAATAGAAGTTAGAATTCTTTAGGACTCTTGCTCAAATAGAGTGCAGTTATATCTTTTTGGCAGATGTAGTGAAATGGGGTTGAGAACAATGATGCTTAGTGTTCAGCTGCTCCTCCAAGATGTGGATCTGTGTGGACCACTGAGTGTCCTCTCAATGGCTTTAAAGGCAGACAGAGTGTAGAATATATGGTTTGGAAGTTAAGCCTGTTTAAACCCCTCTAAACTGATATCCCAGAAAAATATGAATCTTATGGAATCTCTTTGAACTTCTAAATAGACTTATTTTGGATTCTCTGGAAAGTTTGACTTCTATTTTGATTGAATTGTCTCCTTTCCCCCTTCCCATAATGGCTAATACTTTTGTAAAGACTCAAAGTGAATTCAAGATATATGCCTCTAACTTTTGAAATATACAGGTGCTGTATTGTCATCCATTCAAAACAGTGTCATCTGCTTGCCATGCCCTTATTTTAATAAAAACAATTGAGGTATTTACAGTAGAGAAGTGACAAGACCTTGAAAGATGATCATGTTTCTACTGCAAAGGTTTCACTCACTGACCAATTCATCCACACACAGTCACAGACTGTATTAAAAGCTTCTAGCAGTGTTTAATGTGTTCACCCCCTCCCTTTTAATAAATGTGTTAGAGGTAGGATTTTTAGTTTTTGCTTGGCTGGAACGAGGCTTGTCTAGATAAAAAACACAGCAGTGATTTCATCTCATCTATCTTCAGCCATCTGAAAGTTTGATGTCTAATCTGCACAGTTTGTCTAGGTTTCCTCTATAGCTAAGAGCTAAAAAAAGAAGAATTTTCAGATAGTGATTTTTCTTAGATAAAATATGTCTCAGGTGAGATAGATTGCTTTCTGGACATACCTTTTCCCCCCTGCCCCTGTTCTATTTTACAGAGGGAGTCTATATGAACAACTTAAACCAGACATACAACATTTAGCTAACTGAAATTGGATGATGTTAATCTTAGGAAAGTGTACTGAATTAGTTTTGATATGTAAACTAGACAGACTTTTTGTATATGTTAAAACTACAAGGTTCTTGTCTTCTTCAAATTCATCTCTTCACTTCCAACCCCACTCTTATATAAATATATTGCAAATCCAAATTTATTCCTAATCACAGTGATCACAGATCTGGGTCTTTGTATGTCTCTGTTGCTAACTATATCATTGCTAAGACTGATCAAAATAAAGATGTATATTTCTTGTGGGATGTCTTTGCCTGGAGGGATCATCTTCTCCATGCTGCTACAAAACAGCAGCTTTTGGGTAGGAGTCATCTCACATGGCCCGTTCAGAAGTACAGAAATTCTTCTAGTTGTCTCAAGATGACAGAAGATGCTTTGATGACAAGCTTCAATTTAAAAAGTTTATTTTCAAGTTTGGAAGTAGAGGGCTTGATATTACTACCTATATGGAGTGCCATTTGAAATATTAAAAAGTATCTGAATATCAGATCTGTCACAGAATCTATAGGGATCTATGCTTTTCTGGATCGACAGTTGCAAATACTCCAGAACATCTGAAATTCAGCTAAAGGCCTGTGTTTAGGCAACAAAACTGACCCAAGATGTGGTGTGTCATCCCATGCAAACAGTAAGAAACAGTTCACACCTCAGCATTATTAGTTCCTATGCATTTGGGAAGCATAAGGGAGCAGTCAACCAGTAAGGGTGAAAAAGTTTTAACTAATGATATTGACAATATCTGCTGGTGATGGCAGCATCGTACTTGGTACATGTTGTGGCACTCAGATATCACCCTACAACTCCATCCATACCACCTCTCCATCTATGCTCCTCAGCAGCGTCAACCTCTGTCAGTACCATTCCAGTTGTCAGGTTTTAGGCAGTTTCTAACATGGTTTGTGGTGCAGTACTTTGCTGATAAGCATGTTTATATGTAAACTATTTGGAAATATATCACATTTACAGGTCACATCATTCATGGAGTGAAATGATACTTGATTGGAAAGAGCACAGTAGGATTCCTTTTTAACAATACTATACATCAAGAACATTCAGCCCAGCTATTAATCAACATGGGTGTGTAATGAAATACTAGTGGGAATGATGCTTCAGAGACTTTCTTTTTCCCAAACGAGCTACACATCAACACTTCTTACCTCTTCTATGTATATACAATGGTAAAAAAATTCTTCACTACGAGGGTGGTGAGACAGTGTAACAGGTTGCCCAAGGAAGTTGGACATCCCTGGAAGTATTCAAGGCCAAGTTGAGCAACCTGGTCTAGTAGAAGGTGTCCCTGCCCGTGGCAAGAGGGGTTGGAACTAGATGATCTTTGAGGTGCCTTCCAACCCAAACCATTCTATGCTTCTATGAAAAATGCATTCAAATCTATCAAATAAGAGCATGGCTTTGCAGTCTATTTGTAACCTCATTACCTTTGACATTTAAAGATTAACCTTTTAATTTTTTTTCCCCCAAGTGATTAATATTTTGCCTTATGCCACCTGTGTTAATTTAAAATTATCAGAGCTGGTGTTGTGCCATGTAAGTGTGCTTCTGTACAGGAAAAATCTTTCTTAAAGGATATAGCATTTGGAAACAAGGCAGAGGAGAGGAAAAGCAGGGGGGAGTAATTTAAACAAAATTGAAGTATTACATAACCCTTTCTATTTCCCCCTTGTCCTCTCCATTTCCTGAGACAGACTGCTCTGTACTCCAAGCTGCACTTTGCCTAATATGCATTTTGTGATTTCCCACAAGAGAGTTACAGTCAGCATAGGAGCCAAAGTAATGTGAGGCAATTAGCCCAAGAACAGTTGAAAGGTTACTGTTAGACGTATATGAACATTTTGCACCATACTGATTACTTTAATTGATTTGGCATATGTCAGAGATTCAGGAACATGTCTGGTTCTCTTTGCAGCACAGGTTGATGCAAGACACACTCAATCTCTTATCAGTTTCTCTTACTTTTAAAGACTTAGAAATTCTATCAAGACTTTATTCTTACCTCTTAGACTCCTAGATGCTTAAAATGTACTCAAACCTGCTTCGAGATGCTTAAGACTCCCTTCATGGCAGAGATTTGAACTTCTTTCTCCAAATACCAGCATGAGAGACAGTAAGGGGAGCTGTGGTAGCATTTCTTTTTCATTTGCTAGGACAAATGTCAAAGTTTTCAGATTGACTGAAACATCAAGAAAAGCTAACATGGAAAGTGCTAGTATAATCAGTAGGAATCATTAAAATATAGAAGGGCATAAACATTATTAAATTTAAGGGGCAAGCTTTTGCACCATGAACCTATCAGATACAATGTCCCACCACAGTCAGTGATAACTTCTCCAATTTTTAACAAAGTTGTGGGTTATATGGGTTATATACAGACTGTAGGTTCCTTACAGCCTTTTATTCTGCAGAGAAGGAATCAATAATTAGGACACTTGGAAAAGGATCCTGCTTTTCTCCATTTTCATGTTTCTTACCTTTTTAGTTTTAGCAAAGAGGAGAAAATCTGTATGTGATTCTTAGGTATCTAAATCAGGGTTTTACAACTTTAATTCCCAGGCAATGAATTTCATCAGAAAGGTTTATATTCGCCTAATGTTCTGGGCGAATAATGGCTTTAATAAACTAAATTTGAAAAGAAGACACAACCTTTCTTTGCTATATCTTTTATAGCAACCTGACCTGGACACTAGCTAAATGCCAGAAAACCTGAGGCAGTAATGAAATCTGGCTGCTTTCCCGTACCACTGACTCAACTCACTGCAATGCTAAGTCTTATGTAGAAGCCCATGGCGCAGTGACAGAATTGCTTTCAGCTTGGCAAGAACAGTATAAACAGACCTATGGGCTGAGACTACAAGTGCACGAGAACTGTAAACAACTTGACTTCAGGAATCCCAGCTGAATAGCATACCGTATTCTACTACAGTTACAATGCTAGATCTCATGAATGTAACCTTCACAAAGGATAAAAGCCACAGAGAACATTGCATGGTTCACATTTCTTTGTGTATCAAACATACAGAGGAAAAAGAAGATCTGTTAGTTTGAAAGCAAATAAAAGAAATCTTTTCATCTCTTAAATATAAAAAAAGGCAAAAAAGCTTATACAAATTGTAAGAAATTACATCAGTAAGTAATATATTATCCTATGTAAATCAAAGTTAATAAAACTTCTAGCTCAGTTCTTGGGATTATGTCTTTGCTATGTGACTGCAGGGGCCAAAACAGTTTTCCGCTTTCTCAAGAATTCAGGGCAGCAAAGGGCAGCTAATGATGTACGTTTGCTTTCTGTTGGTGACTCTGGTCATCTGAGAGCATAAACACAGCCAGCTGTAGAGTGATACACAGAATAATTTTCTTTTAGTAAGCTTAACAGCAATATGACTTATCACTGCTTGATATTGATAATACATCCTTGAAACCATTTCTCAGGCTGTACAGGAAAGTGTCAACTTTTTTTCTGTTTTGCCTAAACATTATGAAACATGTCTGCAAACCATCTTGCATCTTAGGGTTGTTTAATGAATCATCAGGTATAGAAGGAATGCTGAATAAAGTACTTATCATTTAGGAAAATATCTTCTCTACTGTTCTCCAGTATCAAACTGTAACTGCTACAGCTGCAAACATTTCCATTGAAACTACTGAGATTGAAATCCATTTAACGTGACGTGCCCGCGGATTTAACTGTTTAATAGTGCCTGCCTGCAGACAGAGACAGCAGCTGGGAGAAACCGCTCAGGTCTGCTGTGGCATGCAGCACCGATATGCGTCCTTCAAAAGAAAATATTTGTGTGCCCCTGCATGTACGTGCTGTGTCCACGTGCATGTATGTGCATATATAGAGATATTTCTGCAACTTTTTTTTGGATGGCTTTCTGATGTCTTATACACCGTCTGTGGACAGGAGACTGAGAAACACCATTGTACTGCATCTTATTTGAAATATGATTAGCGTATTCAGATTTGTGGCAGAAAATAGTGATGCAGCTAAGAAAGCATTGACCCACTGGATACATCCTGCAGGCTTCTAAGAGAGTGAGTTATATAGTATGAGCTCCAGCTTGCTGGGGTTTTTTTGTCCCTTAAGTGGTACTGATATCATTTTAGTCATATACTTGTCATAAAGGATTCATAGTTTGTCAGAGTTTTACTTGGCAATTAGCTTTAAAAGCAACCCATATAACTAATGTAGTCTAAAATCATAGAATCATAGAATAGTTTGGGTTGGAAGGGACCTTTAAAGGTCATCTAGTCCAACGCCCCTGCAATGAGCACTTCAACTAGATCAGGTTGCTCAGAGCCCCGTCCAACCTGACCTGGAATGTTTCCAGGGATGGGGCATCTGCAACCTCTCAGGGCAACCTGTGCCAGTGTTGCACCACCCTCACTGTAAAAAAATTCCTTCTTATATCTAGTCTGAATCTACCCTCATTTAGTTTAAAACCATTACCCCTTGTCCTACCACTACAGGCCCTATTAAAAAGTCAGTCCCCATCTTTTTTGTAGGCTCCCTTGAAGTATTGAAAGTCTATGGGTCTATGTCCCAATCTCAGCACAAAACCATTAACACATTCCTGGCAGGTGTTTGTTTGCCAAACTCCGCCTTTTCCCACTTACCCCCTTTAAAATTGTACAGGGTAGAAATCCCACATCCTCCCCAGCCACTCCATTCTGGTCCTTAGCTATCCAGAGTGAAAGAGTACTATAATCACAGGATAGTTCAGGTTGGAAGGGATCTCAGTCCAAACTCCTGCTCAAGGCAGGGTCAGTCTGAGGTCAGACACAGGTAGCTCAGGTCTTTATCCAGTCTTTTATTTAAAACCTCCAAGGACAGACAGAAGTTGCACACCTTCTCTGGGTAACTCCATCCAATGCTTGTCTGTCCTCTAGGGGAAAAATTTCTCCTCACACCCAATCTGAACCACTATTGTTTCATTTTATGCCTGTTGCCTCTTGTCCTCCTGCCATGAAGAACCTGGGTCCTGGCTATCTTCTTGATAGCTTCCCCCCCTGTGGGGGCAGCTGTTTTGTCCTCCTGAAGTTATTGCTTCTCCAGGCTTAACAAGCTCAGTTCCCTCAGCCTCTCCTCCCAGGGAAAGTGCTCCAAACCCTCCACTGAACTTGCTCTTGTTTATTGATATCTGTCTATACTGGAGGGTCCAAAACTAAGACACAGTACTCTACCAGTGGTCTGATGGTCTGACTAGTGTTGAGTAGAGGGAGATAATCTCTTCCTTCAGCGTATTGGCCTTGCTCCTGCTAACGCTGCCTAGGAGGCTGTTGTCCCTCTTTGCGGGCTGGTGCTCAGCTTGCTGTCCACCAGACCCCAAAGTCTTTTTCCACAGAGCTGCTCCCCAACCCTCAGTGCCTAAACGGTGCCATTCATGAGAAATTTGCATTTTCTTCTGAAGTGATCATGATAAATGAAACAATAAGTTATGACCTGTCATAAGAAAATTGATTGTTAAAGATCATTTTAGGATATTATAAATGCTGCTGACCTATGCAGCAAATTTTTAACACTATAAATTCAACAGCACAAAAAGATGACTCATGAGTCTTTGATTACTCATTTTTAATTTTTGCAGGCCTTACTGGTAACTGTGTTTAATAATTAGAAAATTAATAATTTTCTATATAGTCAGTCAGCAAAATATTGCATATAATAGTAAATACATTGCTGGGCAAAATGCAGAAACTGTAGAGCAAATACCAGTGGTGATTGTTCTGCTATTCATTTGTAAATTATCTTTGCTAAATAAGGATTTTCTGATGGTGCATACATGCAGCATTTGAAGAGTGCCTTTGTAGATGGATTTTTAAATTATTGCACACATTTTTTGTCACCTGTGATGACATGATGACATAGGAGAACTGCTAGCCCTCTCCTTCCCTCCTCTTTACTGTCATTTCTGGCCACTACCAATATACTCTGACCAGGTGGAGGAGGGTTTAAAACATGGGGGTAGGAAAGGGCAGAGACGGCAGTACTAGGATATTTTGCTGAGTTTGGCCTCTCACTTTATCCAAGGGTAATAGCTGGGGGTCCTTGAACTTTTTAGGGTGCTAAGTAGAATATATGGGCTAAATTCTGCTTTTGCAATAGGAAGAAGGTAATTCTGATTTTTTACTTCTTGTAAGGCACTCAAAAACTTGAAGAGCATCTCTGAAGTAAGGGTACGATTTAGGGGCACAAGGAAATTCAGTTGTCAGTGGACCTGGTATTCCTCAGCTCCTTAGATGCTAACAGACTTCTGCTTCATTGTACAGTACTGGCTGTAGTCCCATTAACTGACTGTCTGTGTCCCCTTAACAAATGCAGTGCAATTAATTTTGTACAATGGGGCAAGGTTCCACTTTCCTACTTGCCAAAAGTCACGTGCATTCTATCCTGAAGGACAAATGAAATATATTTTCTGTCTGAATTTTTATAAATATATATACACATACATATAAAAATAGGTTAGCTAGGATAGTTAGGATTAATATGTCATATTGCACTACTGTAATGTTATAATTTTTAAGCTAACTCTTGAGACATTTCTGTGTCTCTTTGATCCTCTATAAAATCAGACGCCTTATGAAAATGGGGGATTTCTTGCAGAACTTTCTTTTCTGAGCTATCTAGTAACTATGATAGGGTTATGGAGGTCTTAGGGAAGTTTCCTAAGGAAACATCTTCTAGCTCTTTAATTCATGTTCAAGGGAGGGATAATATTTGGAAAACAGATTTTTGTCCTCCCCTATAGAGAGTACTTAAACAGGGATTTTCCAGGAACATTTGCATAGCTTTTTAAGAAGATGGAAAATACTTTTGCCCTAATTTTTCCATATCACTAAATTTTCCTTTCCTCATCCAGAACTACAAAAATGTTAGAGCTCCAAACGAGGCAAAAATTTTCATATTGTCTGGCAAGTTCATATGTTTGTCTGTGTATTAATTGTCTGAAACAACTGCCTTCATTTTTGCTAAACTTTGTGTAAGAGGTAAAACTTGAGGCACAGTTTTGGCAAGGAACATTTCAGCCCTGGTTATCTAATGAATTATAAAAAGTGGAAAAAAGACATGTAATAAAAGTGTTTGGTAAAATAATTTTAACCTAGCAGAATCTTTAGTTCTGCCTATTATAACACAAGCAGACACAACTGAAACACCTTGTTTTGTTTCTTCAAGTTTGTTTTCTAAATCAAAGATAAAAATAAAAGTCTGATATATAATTATATGTTCTTCCTTATACTCTATGCATATAGCTGTATGCAAATCTTGTGAAAAATCAGAGATGTCACATGACATAAGAAAAGATAAAACTGAAGAAAATACTTTTGAGTGTTCTAGTAAGTAGTGGGTTAAAATGAAATTCCTCACATTCAAACTCACTTTCCTGGTTATATGTCCAAGTTAAATTTGAGCATCTGAAGTAGACAGAGCTGATTGCAAGTGCCAGTTTGGATGTCTCAGAAATCTCCTGAGAGAAGCTGTTTTCATAAGCTTTTGCTTAATATAAAGCATTGTTTTCAAGATTCAGTTATTTCATAATTTTTTGCCCTTTCTTGAGTAGCAGAAATCTTTCAGAAATTGGGCAGTTTCAAAACTTATTCTACTTGGGGCCCAAATAAGGGACCCATGAAACCTAGCTCTGCTGAACTTAATTCACATACATACAAGTATTTTTATGTCCATTTTGCCAAAGAATGTATTTCTGTCTTTATTATACATCTAAAATTATCTTATGAAATTCCTCCTTACAGAAATGGTAATATTTGCTTTAATTAAAACACACTTAGTATTGTGCATGCTATTGCATGGAATTACATTTGCAAGTTTGAAAACAGTTTTGGAGTAGTGTCTAGGCAACAAGAAGTTCGTTTTTCATTGCTGTGTTTTGTTTCTCATGTGCAATACTGTAGGATTTGAGGAAAATAATTAGAGTCAGCGTAGTTGAGTGGAAAATTTTTTTTACTCACTCTCAACTCGATGGCAGGGATGTGATCTGAGACCGTTGAACCAGTTTCATTTTGCACTTGGCTGAAATATAAAGGAGAAAAACAGCAAAAGCTAATCTGATTAGATCCACTTTTATTTTAAATTCTTCTTCACATCTGCTTTTATGAAAGTAGAAACAGATGCAAAGGCATTACATATTATCAGTCAATCATGGCATAAAAACTGCCTGAAATTTATTGCTGAAGTCTGAACAGACATAAACATTTTCCCCCCTCTTTTTTTTTGTGCCAAGTTACTGAATATATTGAAAAAAATATTTTAAAGGATGCAAAGCTTTTAAAGAAAACTACATTTAGTAATGAGATCTTAACCTTTTGCTTTCCTCTGACAAATAATCTGTCTTGCTGTTTTACATATATGATCATGGAAAGTTACATCACAGATCAGTTAGCAATATATTTTTAAGGAAGTTTAATTAATTAGTTGCGTGAGTTTGTTAGGTTTCCAGACATGATTATTAATGCTGGATGTGTTATAAATTTAATTCTAACAGTACTATTCTTCATTTTGTGTTAACATAACAGTTATTGTAAACTAAACATTTCACACTATGCCTGTCAAATTCAGAAATGAAACTAAAAGAGTATTCTCAGATAACCTTCAGTGGTCTAGAACATAATTTTCAAATACATGTATCATAACTGAGATTTCCAAAAAGCCTTTAAAGTACCTTTCCCCCAGGCTTTCATTCAGTGTGCAGGCTAGAGACCAAAGCTGTGTAATGAATGATGCTGTTGCCTGTAGGATTTTGTGTCATTTCCTATAGAAGTTGATGGGTACAGAGCAAGTGTGGTCAGGGGCTGCACAAAGACTGCCCTATAAGTAATAAAATTAAATCCTGTCTTAAAAACTAGGCCCTACAGAAGTCCTTCTTGGTTATGCCATAGGGTTCCTTTGCATTGCTAAAGAGTTGTATTAAACTTTTTCTTTTGAATAAGTTTTCTACAAAATCGGCGCTAATTGTTCTTTGAACACGTATAGCCCTGTGTAGGGCTGCATACTTCTAAACATCCAAGATTTCTTAAGCAAAATTAATGCACACTTTGATCTCTCAGTATCTTAGTTCCTTATCTGTAATAATAATACTTATTGTTTAGCTCACAATACTGGGATGAAAGTGTATAAGTATTAACAAACTCTCCAATATGGCAGTGGTGATGATGGTGGAAAAGCCTGTGAGCAAATGGGTGCCTTTCACCAAGAAGGACTTTAATGGCATGCAGGAAACAGAGCACAGGATTCCACGAAAAACAATAAGGAAAGCCAAAATATAAACAGCTGTTCATTAAGTGAACACTGTCCGTCTTGTGGACTGAGCTTCCAGTTTTATAGAAGAGTATTGTGCTAACTAAAATGAAGGATTTGCTATACTGGATATATAATGGAGAGCTGAATTATGAATGCATAGGTAACATTGTTTATGGCAGTACTTAAGTTTGGAAAGCTTGACTTTGCAATTGTAATGCTATTATTTTAGCATCAGTCTTGCAGGTTTTATATGTATATGGACTCGTATATAAGACTTTTGTATTTTTTAGTTACGTTGCAAATGTCATCTATTACTATAGAAAGAAGTTGGAGAGTGTTACAGTAGCTTAAATAAGAACACAGAATGTTTTGGGTTTGGAGACGTATAAAAATTAAAGAAACAGGTTGACCTGTCTAGTTGTCAGATAGTTTATTCCTCCAGGAAAATCTGATAAATATATTTTCTGGCTGAAGTTTCTGATTAATAGGCAGAAAGAGTAGTTTTTCTAGGTCTAAACTCAGAAGGAATCTTAGAGAGGAAATCTGGACCCTATTTAAAGTCGGTAGGAGTTTTGTAATTTGCTGCAGTTTGTAAGAATATAACCTTAATTACTTTAAATAGAAGGAATTGATTATTCTTGATTAGTTGCTTTGCAAATAAAGCAAGTAAGTGTTGACTATGTTGTGGAACAGTTGGGAAAAACAGATGCTCATACCAAATAAAAAATATCAGAGAGTTCTATATAATTACTGCACAACTTTCTAGCAGTACATTGTGACTTTGCTATGAAGACATTACACTTCCAATGCAAGTGCTGTGTATTAATCAGTTAATGTGCATGAAGGATTTTGAAGAGCTACTTAAGTGCTGATCATTAATAATAAGATAGCCTATGTAATGTTTTACTATATGCCAGACATAAGCATAGTTGCACAGTTGTGTCAAAAACTTGCCAAAACTGTAATTACAGTGAAAGAAGTAAACTGGCCAGGCGCCCAGCAGATATTAAAGACCTTGTTTAGTATGTCACACTTGCAAGAATGAAGACTTATTCAGAGCTGACAAAAAAGACAAATATATTTCCATATGCGTTGCCCAGTAAAATCCAAGTTCTGGTAACATTCAATGATTTAGAATATTAAAATGTGTTAAAGATAATGATACTGGAAACTTTCAGATACCTTTTTCTATCATGCCAGGGAAAGAAGAATGACTACTAATTAAACAAAGGCAAATGTAACACCCTGAGAGATCATGGAGGCCAAGAACCTGATGACATTTTTAAAAGACTATTTATATGTATCGCAACTATAAGCACACAAATTTTTAAATATGAAGTGTAAACGAGGATAATCTTTAAACTATAAATATATATGTTTTTAAAAAACAAAATATAAGTTATAAATCTGTATGCAGTATAAACCTATAATAATAGTTGACCTTTTTTTCTGGTTTCCCTTTCATAATTTATTGCCAACAGATTTTTTCAGTTCTACACCAGATGATAACAGAGACCACTGGAGCCACAATACTGAGCTGATCCTGATACAACTTGTTCTCCTATACCTTTTCCTGCAAAGCATACCTGTCAATGCACTAGACTTGTTATATTTATTGACAGGAATACTTTAATGTTTGATTCTGTCAGAACAAGCAGAAACCTTTGATTTAGATATGGGATGCTCACGCACTCGCTTACCATGATTATTTAATCTAATCATGATGTTCTTCTCATGTCTTCCTGTTTGCTTAATTGAGGTCATTATCTGTCAGTATAACTTACATAAAAATATGATGAGATTGGTAATGTTGGCAGTATTGCAAACAGTAGCATTAAATACTGGATGAAGATATGGAGTGGAAATGGCATATAATGCATTTAGTGCAGATGTACTGGACAAGGTTATCAGCTTCAATAATGACAAAAAGCATGGACACCCACAAAAATGCTATGTGTTTTCAAGGAATCAATAAAATTGTTAAATCTTCATGGAATGACTTGTAGAACTGTTAACACATTACTGATTGTCATTTGAACGATATACGATTTGATGCTGGTTGATGGTAAATACAAAGTATTTTTAAAATACCCATTGTCCTACACTGCTTCCAATGCCTTTAAGCTTGAGCTATTGAACCATTATGATAAAAGGAACTGAGCAACAGAAAGGAGGAGCTTCATTTGTCAGATCTCCAACAACTATAAATGCTTCGTCATTGCTGAGAGCATTTAAATTATTGAAAAAGCAGTGACATGACCAAGGAAGTAATTTTGTAAAATATACAGTGCAAATCTCTATCTGGAATGCTTTTTCTTTTTTTTTATCAACTAGGAACTTGGGAGGTTTTTTTGGTGGTTTAGAACGAGATATCATTAAACTATTCCCTAGACATTGTTAAAAAAATGCACATGTAAGCAGATGTTAATAAACTGCTTTCTTTACCAAATGAAAAAACTTGGGTGTTTTTTTTTGTTTTACATTATCATCACGGTAGTCAATTATGTATAGCTAGCTTTGTATTGTGTAAATGATTGAGAAATATATGAACATTTTCCTTTGGACTGATATTTATTGTCTCAAATATGTCATGGGTATTGCTTAATGAACACTGAAATGTTTAAATAATAACTGTTAGAAATTAATTAATTTTTCATTCCAGGGCTTCTGAGGTCTATAACAAGTTTTCTATTAAACAAGCCATGGAAAGTTCTGAGATAGATACCTTTAGACTCAGAAACAAAGCTCTTCACTGTTCACTTTGAATGAATACTCTTTTAGGGTTCTTCCTTCTCTCTACTAAAGGGAATAGAAAAAGTCTCCATTATCATGAGCAGAGAAAATCCATCAGGAATAGATTAAAGAAATAAATGTGGCCATTAATGATTAGGTTGTATTACTTTTGAAATTAGCCAGTCATTTCTTGGAGATCTCTTGTCCAAATATGTGGATCTCCCAGTAGAATATCATCTGAAATAACATTCAGAGTAAAAAGAGATCAAAGTACTGAGGGAATATCAAACATTTTGTAAAAAATGTTTTTACAAATATATTAACAACAAAAAGAGAGGCAAGGAGAATCTCCATCCCCTACTGGATATGGCGGGGAACATTGTCTCCAAGGACGAGGACAAGGCTGAGGTACTTAATGCCTTCTTCGCCTCAGTCTTTAATAGCCACTCCAGGTATCCACAGGATATTCAGCCCCCTGAGCTGGAAGACAGGGATGGAGAGCACAATGTACTCCTCATAATCCAGGAGGAAGCAGTCAAGGACATGCTAAGCCACCTGGACACCCACAAGTCTATGGGGCCTGATGGGATCCACCCAAGAGTACTGAGAGAGCTGGCAGAGGAGCTTGCCAAGCCACTCTCCATCGTTTATCAGCAGTCCTGGTTAACAGGGGAGGTCCCAGAAGACTGGAGGCTTGCCAATGTGACGCCTGTCTACAAGAAAGGCCGGAAGGAGGATCCTGGGAACTACAGGCCTGTCAGCCTGACCTCTGTTCCAGGGAAGATTATGGAGCGGTTGGTTTTGAGAATGCTCACAGGGCATCTGCAGAACAGCCAAAGGATCAGGCCCAGCCAGCATGGGTTCATGAAAGGCAGGTCCTGCTTGACCAACCTGATCTCCTTCTATGACCAGGTGACCCGCCTAGTGGATGAGGGAAAGGCAGTGGACGTTGTCTACCTGGACTTTAGTAAAGCCTTTGACAGCGTCTCCCACAGCATTCTCCTGGAGAAACTGGCGGCTCGTGGCTTAGACGGGTTTACTCTTCGCTGGGTGAGGAACTGGCTGGATGGCCGAGCCCAGAGAGTTGTGGTGAATGGCGTTAAATCCGGCTGGCAGCCGGTCACGAGTGGTGTTCCCCAGGGCTCGGTTCTGGGACCAGTCTTGTTCAATATCTTTATAGATGATCTGGATGAGGGAATTGAGTGCTCCCTCAGTAAGTTTGCAGATGACACCAAGCTGAGTGGGAGTGTTGATCTGCTGGAGGGTAGTAGGGCTCTGCAGAGGGATCTGCACAGGCTGGATCGATGGGCAGAGGCCAACTGTATGAGGTTTAATAAGGCCAAGTGCAGGGTCCTGCACTTTGGCCACAACAACCCCATGCAATGCTACAGGCTTGGGGAGGAGTGGCTGGAGAGCAGCCCGGTGGAAAGGGACCTGGGGGTGCTGGTTGACACCCGGCTGAACATGAGCCGGCAGTGTGCCCAGGTGGCCAAGAAGGCCAACAGCGTCCTGGCCTGTATCAGCAATAGTGTGGCCAGCAGGAGTAGGGAAGTGATTGTGCCCCTGTACTCGGCACTGGTGAGGCCGCACCTTGAATACTGTGTTCAGTTTTGGGCCCCTCACTACAAGAAGGATGTTGAGGTGCTGGAGCGTGTCCAGAGAAGGGCAACAAAGCTGGTGAGGGGTCTGGAGCACAAGTCTTATGAGGAGCGGCTGAGGGAACTGGGGTTGTTTAGTCTGGAGAAGAGGAGGCTGAGGGGAGACCTTATCGCTCTCTACAACTACCTGAAAGGGGGTTGTGGCGATGAGGGTGTTGGTCTCTTCTCCCAAGTAACTAGTGATAGGACAAGAGCAAATGGCCTCAAGTTGCGCCAGGGGAGGTTTAGATTGGATATTAGGAAAAATTTCTTCACTGAGAGGGTGGTCAGGCATTGGCACAGGCTGCCCAGGGAGGTGGTGGAGTCGCCATCCCTGGAAGTGTTCAAAAAACGTGTGGATGTGGCGCTTCAGGACATGGTTTAGGGGACATGGTGGTTCTGGATTAATGGTTGGACTTGATGATCTTAAAGGTCCTTTCCAACCTAGTGATTCTGTGTGATTCTGTGTGATTAATATCCTATAGAAACAAGAGAGATCAGATTGTTGAAAATCTAAGAAATAGTACTGCAGAGGAAGTAGAAATGAGTAAAAAAAGAAACTATGGAACTGTAAGATACTTCAGAAGTCTGAACAAAGCACATGAATGATTTTGAAAATGTGTCTCCCATTCAGCTGTAGAGCACAAGAGTTTTGTTGTGGCTTTCTTCACAGACTTTGTTAATGTTTATCACCTGAGGAATGCAAAGGGAACTACCAGTTCCTTTTGCTATTTTAATTATTTTAATTCTGCACAGCATTAAAGAAATGAGTTATTGATTGTGTTGACATTTATAGCTAATCAATTTTTTCAAAGCTTCAGAGTAAAATATCTATTGCAATGCATTTTGCACAGTGAAATTCCTCAACAACCTAAAATAATGCAGGCCCATTACTAGAGCAGAGTAAGATTGTTTCTGGTTGGAAAATACCAGTTTAGTTAAATAAAATTTTGCAATAGAAATGTATTACTTCCAGCAGTACATCTGAAAAAATGTTTTTTAAAGGGAACATGTTTTTGGCTAAATGTGAGAAAGCTAATAGTCTGGTGGTTAGAATATACACTTGAGGTATGACAGGCAAGATGAAATTCCTCTTCTTTCAGATTTGTAGCATGATCTTAAACATTGTCTTGCAGGGTCAGTGCTCTAGCCATTAGCCCTTCTGTACATTGGCTTCCTCCTCTCTAAGGCTTTGTAAGATGTTCTGCACTTTGCCCAGTCTAGAATCAAAAGACCCATCTCTGTGTTTTATAGACTGGAAAATTTGTTTCCCACCCAGCTCCATTTGTAATCAAGTATTTTATTTCTCCTTAGTATGAAGGTCTTCCTTTAAGTTCTTGAGACATGGTGAAATGGAGATGAATCTGCAGGTTTTATTCCATTCTCTTACTTCCCTGCAAGTAATGACCCATAGTTACTTGCTTTTAGTATATGAGTCTAAAGAGGACTACTCTCCTCAGCTCTAAGAGCCCTTCCTATAGTTCCATCGAAAAAAAAGGATGTTCTATGAGGCAGCTCACTTTGCAGAAGACTGACCTACCAGGAGTGGCAGTTCACAGCTATGTAAATTCTGGGTGGAAAACTTGGGGGTTTGGTACACCAAATCTCAACTCTGCTCTCCTTACCAACCACTGGCTTTTTGCAGATCAGTAATTTACTTCTCTGATAGTGAACCTGTCATTCCAGAAACTTCTTGACCGTGTTTCCAGCTGAAATGCTGTCTGAAATTAGGTTCTTAGTTATTGCAGGTAGCAGCAGGAGAAAATACACACTTCAGGGATCAGTGAATATATGCTTTGCAATTATGACTCCTGTGTGGTTTTGCCTACAGTTTATAAAAAATAACTTCTGAGAAGCTGGTAACCTAGCTGATTGACATAGCATCAGATAAGTTGTTACTTTCATCCTGGTTTTTGGTCTTTCTTTCTTTTTTTGGTCATTCTTTCTGTTTTCCAGAAAGAATGAAACATTCATTTTTTATCTGGGGAGACTGTCAATATATTAAAGGTATCATTTATTCAGTCCTGTTGGAAACACGATTGCTATGTTTGTTCTGGGAAGAAGCTAAACAGTTCAGGCATGGGTTCAAGAGCTCTCTGTGATTAACTATACTGTTAATTGTTAGCATGATCCCTAACTTGGTTTTGGACTGTGCAAACTGTGCCTGGGCACAGTTAGGGAGTCACCAGGGACGGGGGATCATTCCTAATAGGCCATTTGGACTCGGCTACTCTGTTCTGGGAGGGAAGAGGGCTTAGCTGTATGGACTGATATGAGCTATGCAGTACCAGCTGGCCTCAGGTCCACAGAATGATCCATGGCCCATTTAATTTACTGGTGTAGATGTAGCCAGTAGAACTGTGGCCAGCACAACACAAGACAAAGAAGAAAAGTTTCAGTAGTCAAGAATATTTTCAGCTTAATTTCAGCAGCACTGCAAATCAACTTTTCCTAGACCTGCATAAAAGCTTCTTTTCTTAAAAATAAAATAAAATTTTAAGGTAAGAAAGAATTATCTTTTCCCTTTTAATTTAAGCTGCCCAAGCTAGGAAGTGCTCTAGGGAAGCATTTTCATGGTAGTCTGAGTGATTTCATACTTCTCTGTTTAATTATCTTCACTCATAACAAATTCTGCTTTGTGACAGTAGGTAGTGCTCTACCTTGTTCTAATTAATGTTAGAATCAGTGAATCAGTTAATGGACAACCTGCAGAGTCAAAATATGCTAATTTAGAGAAAACCTAGTTAACGTGGTGAAATCCACTGATGCAGTTCAAGCTGTTCAACATTTGGACCGATAAAGTAGAACAGCCCTTCTGGACAGAAACCAATGGTCACTGTCAGTAAAGCTGGAGTGAAAAACAAAGAACTCTTTCTTTAAATCTATCACAGTGCTGAGAGAGAGAGTACCCTTCAAAATTATGCTTCTTTAAAGACATTTAATGAATAATACATTAGAGACATGAAGAGGGTACCTATGACTGTGTATTAGCATGTAGTTCTGAGGCAGAGCCTCCGCATATGGCTCTTCAGTGCTGAACCCATTCTTGTGTATTGAGAGCTAACAATTCTGGGATCCTGAGGCCACACTGGATGTGTGTTAAGTCAAGATAATAAGCAGTGAACAGTCTGCAGCACTGGCAAGCAGTCAAAGTTTGGGTGCCTGTGTTTTGGAAGGGAGGGTAACATGGGTACCAGGCGAGGCTCTCGAGGTTACTCCAGTCTAACAGATGTCTTTCAGAATATGGAACTCAAGTAATGTCATGCATAAAACAGGAGATCAAAAGTCGGAGTAGTAAGATGGATTTTGAGTAGAAAATACCTAAATAGAGAAAAATAAATAATATTTTGTTCTAAACTGTAAACAAGAAAGCTTCTAAGGAGTTAATTGATAGGTTTGTATGAATATCAGGGAGGAGCAATTAAAAAGAACATTACAGGGAAGATAAATGATTTCTACCTTTGCAAAAGATTGCCTTTTGAAAAATAACAAAGATCGGGTACTATGAGAAACAAAGGCACTCAGACAAATTGATAGACTGATGAGCAGCAGCTGCTGAGCACAGGATAGTGTGTGTGTCTGAGTTCGGGAGTTTGAGTGAAGTCGCTGAGTGTATAGCAGAGGTTTGAAACTTCTCATTAAAGTTTTTTGTAGTTCTGAATCTTAAAGTTTATGTGAGTGTTTGAGGGGATGAAGTGTATCTAAAATTGCTTTGAGAAAGATCTTGAACACTGAATACTGACAAGGTTGAAATAGTAATTAAAATATAATTTTTAAAACTTCCTGGTGTGAGGAAGATAAACAAGCTTGACTTCACATATTAATATAATGGCTTTTTGGTCCCACAGAGATCCCAGTGTATGTAAACAAAATAGTGGGCAAAATAAAAGTTTGCTAAATCCTATATGGGAAGAATTTAGACAAGCTAAGTAATGATTGATTGTTTTGCAGGAAATGTACTATCATAGCTTAAAAAACAGGTAAGGGATAAAAAAGGTGTTCAAATTTCATGAAGGAAAAAGAAATTAAAAGTGAGGTTGCCTGACCTTTAATTTCTTTAACATACAGTTTAAAATGTTCATGTAAAAAGAAGGAGCAATGAGGTGGCAAAGTCTATATATGACAGAGCTACTAACATTAACCAACTCAGGAAAATGCAGAAAAGCCTGAAAAAGTTAGAACAGCTATAGTGGGTCAGATTATAAATCAGATTCATCCAGTACCCCATTTCTGATAGCGAACGTATAGCGAAAGAGCATGCTAAGAAGAAAGGCAAACATTAATACTTGCCCTGGAATACCCTCCTAGCTTCTAGCTATCTGCAACAAAGAGACTTCCCAAGACAGAGATCTTTCTGTGTCTTTGTATTTAATAGATTCAGAGAATCTAACGAGTTGGATGTGCAGCTTGATGGCGAATGAAATTCAATAAAGATAAATGCTAAGTAATACATATTCCAGTAAATAATTTGATTTATACACATTACCAGGTTCTAAATGAACTGAAGTCACTCTGGGAAAAACAAACAAAAAAAGTAAACATAAAGCTAGGGCACCAGTGTGAACTGCTTATTATTTGCCATTCGTATATTAACTATCTGTATTGCAACAGAACCCCCAGACACTGACCGGGCCTCTGCTGTGCTCATGCATTACAAAGATGGGACAAAAAGTCTCCAGCCTGAAAAACCTTGCAATCTGAGTGTAACAACAGACAGCCGATGTGGGGAAACAAGGAAACAGTGAGGCAATATTGATTGGAAGGATAAGCAATGGTGTCAGATTAATTGACCTTTGCTCATTCTGCATTGGTGGTCAAAAAGGAAACAACATGTTAGCATGTATAATGCCATTACATGAATCAATGAGTTCTAATCTTCCCTTCTCAAAAGGGGTAGAAACAGAAATAATTCAGACCCAGATGACAGAAATTATTCAGAAACCAGAAATGTAGGGTTCAAAGGTTGGGAATAGTTACTTCAGGTGGGGAAACATGGTTTCAGGATTTGAAATGATAAAGGTATGTGTAGTAATGACAGGCAAAGACAATGTCAAGTGGATGTCCCTAATTAGCTGTTCTACTTACATAGGCCATCACAGACATAAATAAAAAGAAACTTGAAATGTAATTTTTCCTCACACAATGCATACTTAATTTATGGAATAAGCTGTCATTGTCTGATGTCACTGTGACCAGGACTTCAGTCCTATTCAAACTGGAACTACTCATTAATCTGGATAATGCCCTGCACAACTGTAATTCTCTTTTTTTAATGGTATGCACATTGCTATGCATCCAGGCGTTGTCCAGCCACTAGTTCATGAAGGACAGGAAAATGTTTTCCTCATGGACAGTTTAGCTCATAATTGTCCAGCACTGGGTTTCTTGCTGCTCTGACTGAAGCACTTAACGCTAGCTACCAACTGTGAAAAATAGGACGCCAGGTTAGATTGGTCTGATCTAGAGCCGCGATTGCTGTGACCTTTAATGAGAAACTCTATTAAATATCAGAATTGAGATTATAATGTATGCCTATAAATATTTGGCAACACTTAGTTTTTAGTGTGTATTTTGTTCTCAGTTCTGGCTCACTGCACAAGACCTGCAGCAAGACTGATATGAGAATTTCAGGGATGTCTTTCCTTCTCCCTCCCTTCTCTGGTCCTCAGGAAGGAAAGAGGGGAGGGGAAAACAGAAGCGTTGAGCTGATTTAGCTACCAATGGTACCGCTAACTTCAAGAACAATTAGAAACTGTACAATGAATAATTCAACGTTTTGTCACTTCGGGGGCTTCCCGTTCTGCCTTTATAATTCAGAACCCTTCCTTCCCTCCCCCTTCTCGTTAAGGAGAAATCCTAGCTGGAGAGGCAATCTCCAGGGACCACCTGCCTGCTTAACATGCAGGTGGTATTTCCCTGGGGTTGCAGTAAGCTCTCAGCTGGAGGCATGTTGGCTGGATGCATGTGGGACCTCTGTGGTATACACCTCCTGGCCACGCTCCCACAACTGCGGTACGGAAGAGGGATTTCCTGTAAAAAAGGGGTTTTTTCTTTCTTATTCCCTGCATTGTTTGAAGAATGGGATGTAATAGGAAATGAAAGGGAAATCGTATTATCTGAGAATCATGGAGTGCTAATAATTTATGGCAGGATTTCTTTATCTTTATCTTTCTTTTTTTTTTTTTTCTCCAGCAGAGAGGACTGTTACTCGGTAACAACAAAGTCTGATTAAAGGCAGGAAAAGTGAGTGAGAGATGAGTGGGCAGACAGGCACATACTATAAGTACAACAATTTTCTCGCACTTAGTTTGTGTGAGGAGCTGAAGACCTCTTGTTGTCCTTCAAATGAAATTGCAGGCATTCAATGATGTTTATATGTACAAACAAACAAATAAACAATCAAAAAACCTCCTGTGAAAAAAAAACCCTTCTCTGCTTTTGCTGCCACTGTCATTCTGGTGACAAAACACTGAGCAAAGAAAACCTGCACTGGAAGAAAAGCTTTTAAAATAGGCTTCCAAGGACAGTATATTGTTCCAGCTCAGAATAGAACTGCGCTTTTAAAAAGTCAGGGCTTGCAAGCCAGTGTATTTATAGTGCCAAGATTTATTATTGCAGTGTTAGAATTTATATACGCAATAGTAAATATTAAGTTATAAGAGAACAGTCAGTGTGGCCAGAGGAGTGGTAGTATTTGGGGATATTTTTTTTTTACATTGTACAGGAACTCAGCACACTTTCTAGCGCATGTTTTAAGGAAGCACTTGGGGCAAATTGTGGTCAAAATGCACCTGTCTGCTGCAGTTGAGGTATTAGTGAATCTGTGTTCACTCTAATATTTTTCTGTCTAGAAAAGAAACACCCTTCCCATATAAGCCTCTTTCTCACATACTAATAAAATGCTCTGCCTTGCTGAATGCCCCTTCAGACCTCACGGGCCACTTCAGCCCCTTCAGAGCACAGGGAATATGATGCAGATTCTCGGCTGAATGCAGATCAGGGCAGATACATTTTCTTAGCACCTCTTCTACAGTCCTATCTTTCCAACACGTCTCTTTAGCAGAGCACTCAGGCCAAATACTGCAAATAGTGGTTTGCTGAATTATCTCAGAACCATGGTTTCCTCAGCTGGACTGCCATTGAAAGGAGCAAACTCCTCCTCTCCCTTTGCTCCCAGATGAGGACTCCCAAATTCTTCACTGTGGTCATCCAGATCACGGACTTCATCCTTTTAAAAGCCAAACCCACTGAATAGTAATTGACTTTTTGTAGAACAGTCCCTGATGTGTCTCATTGCTCAGCGATACAGTGCTGTCATCGGGTGGGGGTGGGCAGGAACACCATGAGGGCTGGAGTCAAACATGGATTTCAGATCAGAATCACAGAATCATTAAGGTTGGAAAAGACCTTCAAGATCGTCAGGTCCAACCGTCAACCCAACACCACCATGCCCACTAAACCATGTCCTGAAGTGCCACGTCTACACATTTTTTGAACACCTCCAGGGATGGTGCCTCCACCACCTCCCTGGGCAGCCTGTTCCAATGCTTGACCACTCTCTCCGTGAAGAAATTTTTCCTAATATCTAGTCTGAACCTCCCCTGGCACAACTTGAGGCCATTTCCTCTCATCCTATCGCTAGGGCAACATCGTTAGCTGCCAACATCAGGCAGCTGTACCCTCAGTTCCTTGCTTTTGTACTTCTCTCTTCCAGGAGTCCACAGTGTTCCTAACACACCAAGTAAAGGCACAGGATGATTGTTGTTTATATTCTCAAGTGATACCGAGCCTTAGTTTATCATTTGTTAAAAGTCGTGAATATAGAGATTTGAATATTACCCCTGTGGTATTTCAGCACCGTGTTTGGTAAGATGTGCTACATAAAAGGGCTTTCAGGAGCTCTCACATATTTGGAAGGCTATTTGTAATGTGAAACTGAATCAGCCAGACAGTAGAGAATAACATATGTCTCCAACGTTTCTTTACTGACAATTTTGCCGATTTTTTGTATTGCAACACTTCTGCAGATAAGGCTATAAGAGTAGGTTGTTCCACGAACCACAGAACAGATGAAGTTAGTCATTAGCTGTGACTACCCAAAGCTGCGCACGTTTTTGTTTGCCAGTCAGTATGCTTGGCTGACTGGCCAGTAGGTACATGTGTTCTGCTGCCAAAACAAGATGTATAACAGATGAATTCTGCCTGTCGTTCCCTTCCTGGCACTCTCCTTTAACATTCTTCATTAAACTTGCAGGAATTTCATTATCTTTGAGACTTCAGCTTCTCTTTCCAATTCGCTGAAATTCATCAGTAATGCAAAATGTAGTAAGTGTGGTCTGACAAACAAATGTACAAACAAGTTCAACCGTATATGCCTTAGGAAACCAATGTCAAAACACATATTAAAAATTAAATGTTGGGAGGATCCTTTCTTCTAACTGTAGTTGGATTCTATATTGCAGAGAACAGAAACATAATGTTTATATCAATCTGGACACCCCTGAGCAGAAAGTAGCACAGCTTTGAATCTTTTGTTTCAGGGTCTTATCTCCATTTCTTTTTTGTCTGTGCAGTCCTACTGGGGTTCAGCTACTCTCCTGTATATCTCCACTTGCTGGGTCTTTCACTGCAGATCACATAACTTCAGGCAATGGTAATATTACTATGCTAATATTGTTATAATATGCTAATAATCATCATTATATAAATATTTAATAAGTTAATTGCCTGAAATTATAAGTGCCATAAAAATCTTATAAGAGGAACTCCACATGAATAAAGACAATGCAGTCTGTTCGCCTACTTGCAAAGACTTTTATCCTCTAAAGCTTGTCCATTGCTTCCCATTATGTCAGTAGGCCTGATAAAAGATGCTGCTTCTTCCTACAAAGCTTATCCTTCTCACACGCCTACAACTATTTTGGCTACAACACTGCTGTCTGATGACTGACAGTACAGTCAGCTCCTGAGCTATGTTGCCTTGTGTGGATAAACAAGTTAGCTGGTTTCATGATTTCCAAGGCTGGCTGCAGCTTAGGATAACTGTTGGACCACTTAAATTATTCTAAAGATGTAAATTTCACAATAAAGCAGGTATTGAACTTTCACCTCTAGCCTTAGCATCTCCCCCCTCACTTTTCTGCCAAACGTATTCCTCCACATGTATGTATTTTCAAATGAACAGCTTCATCAACCTTCACATTGCATCTCACCCTTTGGATGCAGTGCTCATATGAAAATGCTAAGCTCTCTTGTATTTCTGGTTGTCAGCTAGCATGTTGATATTTAAACCACCTTTAAAATTGATTAATATTTTCTCATTGTCTCCCTTTATTCTGACCTGTATTTATTAATATATATTTATATCCGTTCTCTTGGCAGACCATCTTGTTTTTCTCACGTTTGCATCATGCATCTTACAACAGGCCTGGGGTCTGGCCATGATGGGCCTTCCTTATGTTAGTACAAAGTAATGATAGTGGACAGAGAAGGGTAGATAAACCCTGTACCCTAGTGGTGTTGAGGAACAGAAACAGAAATGGAAAATTCTCATCAGTTATGTCTGTGTGTGCACACACACACCCTCATGTGTGCGTGCACGTGCACATGTAAGAGAGAAGATAGTATTAAATATCCTTCACCTGTCCTTGAATTTGGTTATGGTGATTCTGATTTTTAATTCCAAAGCCATGTGAACTGGGTCAGTACCACTGACGGATCACAGAGGGAAACACACTGAGGTCTCCATGGTAAAAACTATTTAGACTGAGCGGCTGAACTAAGCATGTGCTTCATGAAGTTGGGGAGAATAGAACAGAATGTTATGACTAACACATTTCAACAATACATTTTTAGAAATGCCAATTGCTCTGAGTTATGCAGAAAACAACAGTCCCTCACAGTGCTCAGACCCTAATACTGAGTTTGAAAGATGGCCATGGCTAGCAGCTGCCAACGTGTAGTATGTGTGATGCCAAACACCTCAGAACTGTTTCTCATGCTCCATGTGGCTGGGGGAAAGCACCACCACAGGTTATACACCACGTGCACAGCGAGTCCAGACTGCACATGAAATGCAAACTGAGGTCTCACGTTGCATGTTATGTAGAATCCCTTCGATACAGACCTGGCATCCAGTGCCTCAGCACATTCAGATTCTTTAAAATGGTCCTGTCTCTCTGTAGTTAAGACTGTCCAGTTTTGGATCCTTGCTTGTCACATACAGAAAACAGTCTTCCCGTTCTAGTCACATCAGCATTGCAATTTCTGTATTAATTCTGTGACTAATATGTTTGTTTGAAGTAATTTAGACAGGAGCTCATCAGGTTCAGTATTCCAGCTTTGCTCTTTTTATAGAGGGAAAAACAAATGAAAGGAATAAATTGTAATTTCTTATGTTCTTAATCTTTTTGAATGGTGTCCCATATGCTAGGTTTTGTCCTTACAAGATTCTCAGCAAGATGCCTATCCAACAGTTTTAGGATACCTGAAAGAATGTCATGGTGACAATCACCATAACAAATCCCATGGTGAGGGCTGGTCACTAACATCTGTGATAGAGAAACTTTTCTGACTCATCCCGTTGGTCAATATATACTGGAAGACACAAACTACCTGGTTGAACATAAATAATTCTGTCCATCTAAACCTCTTTTATATGAAGACTCATGTACTCAAAACATGAGACAATCCAGACTCCCTTCCCGCACTCCACTCCTGAGTGACATGGAAAGATTTTGCAGAGATTGACACTTCACTGTCTGTTCAGGAAGTAGAGGCTCTTGAATAAATTTAATAGGTCCTAGTTTCAAAACAAAAGAAAATGGTTTTAGTTAAAATAACTATTAGATCTACTGAACTTCTTGCCAAAGGATGTTGTGGACGAAAACATGCTTTTTCTTTTAGGGGAAATTGTACAAAAAGAAGAAATACCTTTTGGAGATTACTAAATAGGGTAAGTATGTCAGGTTTGACAGATCCCTATGAGCAGAAAATAGACAGATATGGGAAAAAATGGGGAAAATACTGTTTTTTTCCCTATTCTTGCATTTGGTTGCCTGTTCTTGCACTCTTTTTCCATAGGCTTATGAGTGTTCTTGAGAAGAGGTTACTGGGCTAGGCAAACTCTTGGTCTGAATGGTACATCCGTTCTTGGCTTCTTCAACTGCTTAAACCTGTAAGCACCTGAGTTCTGTGGGTACCTTCTAGTCCGGAGTGGAAGTTCATTAAGTGTACATATTTTTCCCCAGTGCAAGTTCAGAAATAGATGACCTTCCAGCTCCTTCAAGAAATCTATTCTGCTTCAAGATTTCCCAGTAAGCCAGCTAATCAACACTTCTCATAGTGAGTAAGAACATTTTCTCAGTGAATAGGCGACCTACTGCCCAGGCAACTCATTGCTACTTTGGCATTCTTGAATGCTATCACATACCTAGTCTCCTAATATCTCCCCAAAGCAGTAGCTTTCCCTTTGTGAACAGAAAAGCTCAGATACTAAAAATATTTCTGCTTAGATCGTGAAAAATCCCTGCTTCCCACCCCTCACTAAGAAGTGGCACTGTCCTGGTGTGTTCAGGCTTTTCTCCTTGAGGCACTCTGCATGTATCACAGAAACCTTGGGATTTCTGTTCCATTTTCCTCCAGTTTTACAAGCAAGCCCACCCTGAGGCACTGTATCATGACTACCAACCTTGCAGCTTTGGAAGATTAACTGAGGAGCCCCAGAGAGCCTGTTAAGGTCATATAATTGACTGAGGGAGTGCTCCTAAAGAGTAGTATAAGGAACTCCCTCACCACAAGATTCTCATGATTGGCTGTTACTTCTAGAAATGTGTTCTTTGCACTGCTTTTTAGGGGAGGGGAAGAGTGGGGTAAAGGAGAGCGAAGCCTCGACTGCACTTTTCACTGCTTTCCAAAGGAAAACCTCAGCAGTATCCATGTAAGCCGTTCTTGTTTGGTCACTTGTCTGGATTGTTTGCCTCTGCTTGGAAGAATTAAAGCATTTTCAGAAAAGTAATCTTATCACATGAGAGGGCAATTAGACGTTTCGTAATCCTATGCCCCCCGTGCTGAAATTACTTGTGCCCGGTTAGCAATAATTCTGCTTCTAAGAACAGAGTGAGCAGCAGCACAGCATGAATTATTTAACTCGATGCTGCGCTTCCTGTTTTCAAGTCACCAGAATAATACAGGCGCCGCAGACAGTAATTATCCCCAGCATAGAGAAGAAACAGTTAATGTAACCTGCCTTTTAAATCAATATTATTAATTCAAGGGAAGAAACAGCATGTACTATCTGACGCCCATGGAGTTTTGATCTGGGCTTGATGTCACGCTGAAGTAAGTGGTTGCCATGGAGATTGCAGCGTATGTCTGCGTATCCCTCCCTGCAAGCGAGCTGCGAAGAGTGTTTTTTGGAGAGGAAGTGCCCATCTGCAGTCAATCGCTATTGTTCTCCCGCAGCCACATGCCGCCCCGCTGCAGCCCGCCGAACTGCGTCACGACACAGCAGTGTCAGCCCCTCTGAATAAAGACTCCCTGTTGAACCAGATTTATCCACCCTGCCATTTTCACTGTCATTTGATCATCTGCTTGTATTTTCTGGCTGCGCTAATGCAGCCTCTTAGCACTGTTATCACAGAATCCCTACGGCTTGGTATCTCACAAAGCTGGATGGATCTCCTTGTGTTTCCTTGCTTGCTTCGTCACCCTCTCCACTTGATCAAGGAAAAGCACCTGTACTTTTTGCTTATTTTCTTCCCTCTCAGATGCAGAAGACCTTGAAAACCTGAATGTGTTTTTTCCCCCTGTACAAATTCATAGCAACTGAAAACTGCTTGTAATAGATCCTTGTATTAAATCATCATTATTAATTGCCAGCATATGTTTCTAGAACAAAGACCGGCAGTTTGGCACAGTCCACCATGATTATTGAATATATCTGTTTATTAACCAATTAAGTAATGGGCTAGTATGCCAGTGGCATATGAAATCAGGGCATTATTACTAACTGGAAGATGTCAGGCAAAATTACTCCTGCTACCTGAAGACAATGCAATGAGACATCTTCCTGAACACCAGGTGCAGTTTGGGGGCCTATTTTCTTTTCCTCCTTAAGTACAATATTCAAAGTAAGGTGTGATAATTTTCTGCCAGAGGTTCTGGGAAGTTACTGTCTTGAATACCATGCACAGAAAGAATCAGCTACGATGTGAACAGAAGATTTATTTAACTCTTTTTCCTGTTATTTTTCTTCTCTTTCTTTTCCCCTTATTTCTCTCTTCTCGATCTCTATTTTGTGTATCTCTTATGACAAGTCAAGGTGCATTTGAGCTACCTAAGCTTCTCATTGAAAGAGGTGCAAGAGGTTTTCAGAACAGCCAATACATGTACCCTCCTCTGCTATCATTCTCAGAAATGACTGAACGATTTTTTTTCGGAAACATTAAAATGTATCAGCTCTGAGCAGACACCTGGCATGGAAAACCACAGGAAAAACAATTGAAGTTTAGTAAATTCCTATAATGGTAAACATTTTGATAGTGAAGAAGGTGCCTACCAGGGATTCTGGTTCCTTACCTAGCCACTGAATATTGTCTAAACTCGCTGCTACCAGTGGTAGGTTGATTACAGCTTGAGCACTCCCAGCCTGGGTACAGGTGTAGCATTCACACCTCAGCTTGCATTGTATGCTAACTTTCCTAATTACATGATGAATACGATTTCATATTTGCAATCTGCCCTACTACTGTAAAGAATACAAACATTTATTTAGTGCTAGACTGTGAGGCACAAGCAAGGCTGCTGTGGCAGTGTGATCACTGCAGGGATGCACGGGAAAAGAACAGCGACTTTCCCCCACTACCACCCCCCAACATGTTTTATTTATCTCTCTTCCATTCCAGCTGGCATGCAGACTGGCAACTCTGGGATCTCTGACCCTGAACTAAACTGCTGCAGGGCTGAGCAGGAGACTTGGCACGTACTTGGTGAAGCTGAACTGCGCTACAAATGCTCTAATTTTACTGAATCTATGAATTTTAAGAGAAGTTTCAAAGGGATGTTTCTGAACAGCTTTATCAGTTCTATGAGCAGCATATTCTTTCTATTGGATTTCCAAAAGAATTGCTGTATCATGTGATTTTACTTTGTAGTTGGGTGCTTTTCTGTGTTGTTTTCTAATTTTTGAGCTGTTGGGGCAATGAGTTTGGATGAAGAGGCCACCTCAACCTACACAAATAAAGCTAATTGCAAATAAAAAAGCAGTACATCTAAGCCAAGCAAGAAAACAAAAACTTTCATGTCTGGAAGTGAGTGGCAAGATGGATTCCTAGTCATGGAAAAAAGAGTATTACTATCTAGGTGAAAACCTCCAGTGCTTGGAAATCATGTAAAGTTTAACAGGGAAACACAGGTTGGAGAGATGGGTGAATATAAACATTTGTATTTTAAAGTGTATTTAAAATATCCATCAGAAATGCACTGAAATTGTCATATTCCCACAGAACATGCAAATGACAGTGAATTTTCATTTTGACAAGGCTTTTCATTAGGAAACACCTAGGCAGGTTTACTTTCTTCTATACAAGCTCTTGAATTTTTCACCTGGCTGACTGAAAATCCTACCATATCAGCTATATGAGACCTTGGACCTTGTGTTTTTTTAACAATTGCTCAGATGGTTTACCAGACATCTGAGATTTCTGGGGTTTATTGGATGTCCAGCTTTAATGCAAGCTGCCAAGAGGTGAAGACAACTCTTGGTGGGAAACCCATAAATTATTTTGGTAACCAACATGGCATTTTTGGTGAAGAAGACATATGCAGGTGAAAGTCATACGGGATTCTGGACAAGAATATCTCATCCTCTAAATGAGAAGAATTCTCACAGGGTTTAAATTATAAATGTTGCTGGGGCAATGCTTACCTCTTCTACAATAGATGGCTATTTCCAGATATAGGAAACTTTTTTTCTCTCCAGCCTCAAAGATTTGGTTTTATTACTCTCCCATTCTACAAAACTACTGACAGGAAAGAGATACAGCTGCTCAATATAGTTGCAATTTTTCCTGTTTAACCTGGTCTATTATGCAGCAGGGAACTAAGATTTTTCAGGACCTGAAGGAGTACGTAGGCTAACAAACAATTATGTTGGTGTTTGTCACCTGTTATGAGACACTGAGGTATGAAGTTGCTTTCTGTTTGCTTTTTTAGGAATCTGATATCAGATATTTTTAGTGTAATGGAAAACATTCAAGCACCTTTGTGATCCTGCATCCTGTAAGTCCTAGAACTTTGGATTCTAGAGAGGGTATCTAATAAGAAAGCTCCCTACCCTTGTAGTAAAACTTTTGTATTGCAATATTTCTAAAATCAAATATTGTGGAATTTCAATTAATGTAAATACTTGAATTTTAGTAACATTAGTAATTTGTTTATTAATTTCATTTTTAGGAAGTCTACATTTTTGCAGACCTGGACAAGTCTTAACTCTTACAAATGTAGCAAAGTCTTGAAGCTTTGCTCTAAACTTAAAATGAGTGAGGAATATAAATATGCAATATTTTGTTGTTTATTCCATTTTTTTGGTTCATTCAGGTTCTCTGGCATCTTTTCACTGCACACAAAAGGAGGTGTTCAACCTCTGTCAGCAGCCATGGCCCATTTCATGTTCTGAAAAATCTTGCCAGAATGGCCCCCTCAAGCAACAAATGGCCCAATTTATTTACGACAGTGCCAAAAAAACTCATTCCAGGATGTTCATAGGTCAAGAGCTCCACTGAAATAGAGAAAGCCTCGAGGACCTATTGCATTGTTTATTATTTACTGTGTGTGTTTTAGTGATGCCCTGAGGCCACAATCAAAATCAAGAAAGTTGAGGGAGATTGAAAGAATGATGATCTTGCTTGCAGTTTGAGACTATACTTATAACTCTGTCACTCTATGTCCTGTCACCCCTTTCCTCTCGGACATTAGTTTACCCTTCAAACAATTTTCTATTAAAAATCTCCTTCCATTATCCTCCGATTTCTATCTTCGCCTAGCTGCTGTCTTAAGTTAAGACCACTAGTTACTCCATTAAATGGATGCTTAAAACGGATGTTTCAAGACTTCTCTTTTTAGATTCCTCCTTCTTCTACACACACAAAAAATCGCATATGATATGAATGAAGTATCTCAGCAATTTCTCAGTGCTTTTAAAAAATTTTGAAGTTCAGCTTTTGCAGGTAGTCTTTGGGAAGGAGGGCTCCTACTCTGTATACAGAGTTGTGAGTCAGCTGGGGAACTAAAGTGGTCAAGAATCCTGAAGACAAGGCACATAAGACCCAACACATTCTGTTTCTTTGTTTATCCATCTCCTTCCCAGTGCTCCCAAACTTCATTCTGATCCGATGTTTCCTTCAGTCATGTAATGAAATCACTCTAGGTGACTGAGACCTACCTATCTGCACTGGGAGGTTTTACAGGGACAGTGGAGAAGTTGTGACCAAAGCACTGAATGTGAGAGTATCAAGAAGGAATCAGTGGTAGTGAATTTGTCTAGTTGTTTGTAGGAAACATAGATTTTCCCCTTTTTACAAACAGATCCATAGAAAACACAGTACATTTACTATAGCTATTTGGTTCATGAGAAAAAAAGTCAATTTATAAGTAGTCAATACTTGCCAATGTTTGTGAGATATGATGGTTTCTCTTCTTGCTTAGCTAGTCCAAACTTCTAAAATATGATTCTATCTAACAATGAATATAGGATGGATTTGCCATGCTTGTTCCTATTGATGAACCTGTTGCAAAGAATAACATAACAAAAATATTCTTGTATATTGTGTAGTGGAACAAAACATGCATGAAATTGTTCAGGTCTCCAGAATTCACACTACAGTTTATTCCTCTTGAGGAGCAAAAATGGGTCTGAAGGGACAGTGGGATGAAAGGGAAAATTTGAAGTAATTTTATGGAGATAAAAGAGTGACTGGGCAATAAGAATTAATCTATATTTGTTCTGGTTTGGGGAACAGTTTTGCAGGGGTTAATTAACTTCATTCTCTGTTCACTTCTTCTTTGTGCACTCTGTGGAAATGACTGTTATACTTTAATTTATTTTTTTTTTCCTAGTGTAAAATGTTATAATGTCATCTTTTTCTGTCCAGTAAGTCAGACAGGGGTCCAATTACTCATCATAGCAGGAATTTGTATTTCTGGAGTTTGATTCTCTTGAAGTCTTCTACGCTTCACTCTCAGTCAGGATAAGCAGGATGAAGAATGAGACCACAGACCACTGAGGTCAGCAGTGTTTTCGGCATCTGCATGCAATAATGTGATTTGACTGACTTGTATGGACCTGAGCCCAAAAACCACAGAAAGGATTTATTTAGGCTGTATTGGCTGACATGTGGAATATGTTCCGACTATAAAAGTTATGCTGATTACAATATGCAATCATTTTCATAAGAGCAGACAGGCTTGTCTTAGTTTTGTTCCTTAGCTTATGTTCCTCTAGCCAGTTTCCATTCCACTATTTGTAAAACAGCTTGTAGATCTTTAATAATTACATGAGGTTGGTTCAGAAAAATAGCTAGAATTCTATTCATCTGTACTGTATGGAGGTTTGGTTCATGAGTCTCTGAGTAGAGAGTCAGAAAAGAACACAAAACGTACTTTTTCTTCAGTACAATTCAGGTTACTACCCAGAACCTCCTACTCACCACACTTCAGTGAGTCATGCATGCTAAGCATAATGATTCCTCTTCTTTCAATGTGCTCTGATGTTAATTTTCTCATTTACAATTATAAATGTTACATTAATTTTAAAAAGTTGACGAAATCAGACTGCCAAAAGTGTATAATAATGTAACTGAGTAATTTTAACCCATTCTCAAAACCATTTTTTCTGATTGCTGTACATTATTGTAGTTATTTTGCATTAACTTTGTACAATATGTGCCCCGGTAAAATATTGGGAAAGATGCTATTAACCATATTTGTCAAAGCTCTTTCTGTGTGATTAGGTTTTATATTACTAAATTTGAATAAAACATCAATCATAGAACTGCTGAATTACAATGCAACGTTTACTAAAATGTTGGCTGAAAAGGACTCCACTTACATCTAATTATCTTTTTTTCCCAGATTTGGACTTACATAATGGATTTTTTCTGTCCTTTTTGATGCACTGTTCTTTCTTAATCTTTGAGGAAAATGAGATTATGACTCCACTTGAATCCAAAGATAGATTTCCATGTTAAAATGAAGCCAGGGAGCTATATAACATACCCCACATTCAATAATTTGCAGTGATGCACAGATGTTTAGCTTTACAGGTCAAAAAAACCCAACCCTATCAGCCAGAAGGAGTTGTTAGGTAACTTTTATGATCTGGATAAATGTCCCCTTACAAAAAAAGGTAAGGGATTAAGAAAGGCATTACCATGCAAGCAGAAGGCAAAGTATTTTCTGTCTTACTTGAAGGAGGATAAAATCCTATCTAGGTAGGCAGAAGTTTTGGCCCATCATGACTGATCAGTCTTCCTAAATACTCCAGAACTTCCATTCAAAATATGACAATAGTCCCATAATAGAATGTAATAGCTTTGAAACCTTGAAGATATTACATTATTTCACAGCTCATGTTATTTTTCAAAGAGCCCATGTGTCTGGCTATCACATGCAATTAAGCGGCGTTCAAAGGTGCACAGGGCTCCTGTACCAAAACAGTAGCAATGAAGCCTGTCAGAGTTTTTCTGTACCCGTATTATGAAGCCTCACAAGGAACCCCACCTCATTGCAGGGGGATTGGACTAGATGACCTTTAAGGTCCCTTCCAACACAAACTATTCTATGATTCTATGAAACAGCCATCCTGAAATGGTTAAAGCTATACCACAAGTAAAGTTTATTTACATGGCCTTTTTCAGAGAAGACCTGAACTTGGTCTGCCTAAGCCCCAATTCAGGATGGTACAAACGAGTTCTGGTCCAAAGGGTTTGTGCTCGATCTGCTGTGATAAACCCTGTTGGCTGTACAGTGCCTTTTGCCTCAGAGTTTATATACCTCCTGTCATGATGAAATGCAAGCAGAGCAAGCACAGGTCTAGGCAACAGACTGAGGATTTACAGTGCATTATGTAAGGCCAAGGTTTGAATACACAATAGTCCCTTGACCTGGAGGCAAGAGTCTGGGAGATAAGGGGTTTTCCTTACACAAATATGGGACACAAATAATACAGGCCAAATGAGAGAAATAAAAATACCATGATACCTTTCAAGGAGCACTTTGTAATACCTTAACCTTTTTTTTGGGAGACAAATAGCACTTTGCAGAAAAGACTCTCTAGTTGAGCCTACATAACTTATAAATCAAGCACCATGTATTCTTGTGCCCTTTCTGACAGTCTGTGTGTTAATAACATCCATTTGTACTACTGCTTGTGTTCCCTAACAAATCTGTGGTCTTTCTTCTATTTCTGATCAGTAAATTATTTGTACTAAGGTGCTTAGATGCCTCTTCAACACAGGCCAAGTCAATATCAATATCAGTGACAATTCATTGTGAAATAATGCTAACACTCTTGGACACTCTCACCACCTTTGTCCACTTAAAAACTGTTTCTTTTACTCTCAACAAGTTGTGTTATTATCCACCGTACTCAGAAGAGAATCAGTTTTAGAAATCTGTTTCACCATTCAAGGAGGATGAATAGACCCACAGAAGTACCTATGTCTTTCTGTTGTCTGGAGAGGAAATTTAACAGCTAGCTTAGATTAGAAGCTGATGGCAGGCTTCAGCTGGCTAAACGTGTGTATTTAGTGTAATTTCTTGTCTTGAGTATTCCAGATGCATGCAAAGCTGGTGAATACGACTGGTGACCTAAAGACAATCCAGGCATTTCTAGAATAGGAGCTAAAGCATAGTTAGAAGTTGCTTAGGCAACTCAGACAGCATTAGACATCCATGTTGAGACAGACTGAGATACTAAATTTATGTGTACAGGAAGGTGACTGCATGTGAGCTAAATGTTTACGTTTCTACTAAAATCAATGAGGGTGCAAATCAGTGGCCTAATGTACGTGTCATCTGAGATGCCCCGGGTTACCCAGCATGGTATTTGACCACTATAACAAAAGGTTGTGCATCTCCTATAGGCTCCATCCCACACCTGACAGCCTTCAGCTGGCATCTTGGACATCTGGAGAATCTCGAATGGTGCTAAATACCAAAAGTTATGCAACAGAGTTGAATGTCAGATCTAGTCAATATAGGTAGCAGAAGTGAGAAAGCTATTCAGTTCACCCAAAAATAGTCACCCACTTTTGACCATCCCAGTAGCTCTCTATACTGCACTGATTCAGTTGGTTAGATTAGCAAAGACAGGAGCTTAGAGACTGAACTTACACCTAGACGCATGTCTGGATCTAGAGCTGAAATCCGCCCCTAGCTGACAGAGACCTGAAGTTGGGTGAGATGGATCCCATTGCCAGCGTTCAGTACACGAAAACATGAGAGAGAGGTGATTCTCCCACCCTCACAATAGCACTGTCATCCTCAGTTTGGAGAGGCTTGCCAGGCTGTTAGCAACAAGCTGTTTATTTAAAATGTCAGTTATGTAACTCATGACTATTTAAATGTTTTCTTCTTTATATTACAGTAAATTAACATAGTTTAAAATTACTCTCGCTTCCCACTTTATTCACTCTGAAGTTACCAGAGTTCTGACTTTTGTCAGGACATCAGCAAATACAGTAATTTATACAGTCTGAAATTTCAGCAGACGCTTTCTCCTCCATATGCAGTTCTCCGGTTGTTTTGTGGGAAAAATACGATGTTTGGTAAAAGTAGATTACTTGAAATAATGCTATTGGCTATGTGGCTTTGGAGTGATTTTTTTCTGCAAGGCTCTCCATGTGAAACAGCCTGGGCATCCCTTAAGCACATCATTTCGTAGCGGAAAACCTAGCGGACTAGATGACAACACTGCACCCTGCCCCCCCCCCCCCCCAATCTTTTAGGTATTGAACTTTCCATTGGATCATTTCCAAGGAGTAAAATCATCTGAAGTACAGCACTAGCACAAATCAATGGTGCAATTCAGTACAACTAAACACTAGTTAGTTGATATAACCACACTTGGAAAACATAATTTTCATTAGAGTTGCTGACATAGGGATTGATATCACTATCAGCCTAGGTGTAAGTTCAATGAGTTAATTCAGAATTTTATAGGCATCAGCGGAGAGAATATATGCTGTTGTAACAAGGGAATTTTGGTTATGGTAATGATAGACTAAAAGGTGAAGTAGAGCAGTCAGATGATCGAGTGAATAGATTTGATTTAAGACTAAAACTCTGTATCCTTAGTCATGTTAACATTCTTGCTCAGAAGTATATCTTTGAAAGCCACACAGAGTGAAGGTAAAAACTGCAGGCTAGATTTAGGCTACACAGGGGTACAGAAGGAAGCAAGGACCTGACCTTTCAAATTTCTATGTCTTTTGAAATGATTTGGATGTTGCCTTCCAGAAGTGTGTGTTTGCCTTCTCTGAAGAAAGGATGTGTAAGATGCAAGGAGCTTTCTTGGTTCCTTGCCCTACACAACTGAGGTAGGATTGATGTATGTGATTGGCAGCAAATGAGTCCCAAAAGCAAAGGGGAAGTGGATTAAATTGTGGCTTCTTAATTTCTTTCCTAAGGTACTGATGGACAAATGCAGCCATATGATACTCCTTGCTGTACTGCACTGACGAAAACTAACTCCTAAAACATAACAGATTTAATTTTACAAACAGATTTCCATCTGTATTTTGCCCTTTCCTGTTTGTCCATGGCAGAATCAACTGTGATGTGTGCAATTTGGTAAGGAGGTGTTGTTCGATAGCCTATAAAAAGGCATTTCATATATGCATCAAATACAGATATAGGAATATGTTTTGTAATAACATTAAACCTGTTAGAAGGCTTGAATGAAACTAGAATATCAAAGGCAGTAGAAGGCCTGTGTTGTTTATGGAAGCAAAGTGTGTTAAAATTATCTCTGGACACAAACATCTTGCAAAAAATTTCCTGTCATTCATACTCACAGACATAAATTGCATTCTCCCATTATAACAGCTGGGAAGAAAAGTTCTTCTACATTTCATTCTGAAATTTCTTAATCATTTTGATCTCTTAAAGCAACATATGACAGCTTACCTTTCTTGTAACTGTTATGTTTTGCTTTTGCTATAGGCTTTGGAAACCCACTAAGGAACCTTTAAAATTTTAGATGAAATGGGCAAAGAGCTGGTAGAAAAAACCCATCCGTGCAAAACAACACATTGATGTCTAATATACAAATATAAGAATGCATTCCATTTTATCTTCAAGTTGCATGTAGAGAGACAATGATGTGGTGAGGCGGAGGGAAAGAGAAAAGGCAGCCTGAAGGGTCTTGTTCAGCAAAAGTCATAGGTAACTGCAGCATTGTGTGTCTCTGTATAGCAGATACCTTGGCTAAATGTTGCTTACATTGAAAATCTGGGCTTCTCAAACTATTTCACTGTGCTCTGTAGTATTGTAGTATATGTATAATACTGTATATATATAGTAGTATAAATATATATTTATATATAAGTATAAATAACAGTACCTTGTACTATTGGTATTTGAGATCTAGTGTAGATATATAGCCAGCCTAAGTTACATGCCCCAAAAAATCTGTTTTCAAATAACTAAGGTAACCTGTTTCTTAATAACCACAGAGTCTTTTTTAGAATAAATGTATTCACTTCCGAAATTATTTTGGTATTCCAAGGTTGCTTTGTATTTGGAGAAACACTGAAAACTGCACAGGCAAAAAAGGATTAATGTTTTGCATACTAGTACAACAGAATCTGAAATTTTACTTTCTTTCTTGCCCATAGAGTACAAATTTACCAGTTATTAAGGGTAACTATTATGGCACTCAACAAACAAGAAATGAGGGAAATATAACAAGATTTAATTTTGGAAAGCTGAGATAACAGTGTAACCATTCTGTGGAATTTATTTGTGATAGGAGAGCATATTCAAAAACTATTTGGTGCTACAACAGACGGGAGCATGTGTGCCAATGGAGATACACAACACAGCACACACATACACATGGAAACAGGCACTGTGATTTCATAAGCCCTGCTTGCAAAGGAAAGGTGAAAAGATACGGGGAAAGGTGAAAAGATAAATTAAAAGTTGAAAATATTTTTTAAAAGTGTGTATGGCATACACTATAGTGTATATATAACATAAAGGAAGTTAAAAATAGAAGAAGAGACTAAATCCGAAATTTGTGGAAAGGAGGGACAAAAAGCCAGGAAAGTGTCAATTGCCAAAGATTTAGAATGAAAAGGGATTCCAGAAGCAAAGATTTTTGTGCTGGCTGCCACAGAGTTTGCACTCACACAAGTATCTTGAGAAGCCATCTTCAAATATAATAGAAATTACTGAAAAACCCAAATATTAAATCTTTCCAGGCCAATTCTTTTTCTCTTTGAACACCTCTGCTCTGGAAAACGAATAGTACATTGGAAAAACACCTTGATAATTTTTATGTGCTTTCTAGATTTAATTTCATTTGAGTTATGGCTAATCCCTAAAAGGCAATCTAGGATGTGGATCTGCACAGGTACAATTCTTGGATGGCTGTTAACACTTTGACTTTGTGTCTCCAAAAGAACCCTTGGGACTGAGCAGCATCTTAATAATATGCATTGAAAGCATTGCCTGTGAATGCAGGTGTCTGCTATAATCACAGAGACAAAAACCCTGTGGCAATCCCAGCCTCTGCCAATTTCTGTGCATGGACTGAGCCAAAGGTTTTGGCAGAGACCTAGCCCGTTGCCTCTTCATTACTCTTCTAAGCATACAACTCTGCATGTTAGTCTTAAAGAATTGAAAAATGGTTTTAGAAAACGGTAAAAACTATGAAATAGTGCGCCACCTTTTTCAGTGACCAGTATTTCCATGTGATTTTTTACTTTGAGCTGACGGTTCATATTTATTATATTATAAAGTTCTGCAAAGGAGATTACAAAGACTCACCACCATGCCCTGAACGGTGCGTGTGGCTGCAGAGGCACAGAGCAGTCATAAAACCAACTCAATAATCTGCAGTCAGTGCATTTATGTCCTTTAACTGAATCAAAGCATTACTCATTGCCCGCTGAAGACAGTGCATGATTGCGTGTGGTCCCTTACTTCCTGTGACATCCAGAGATGAACATGAAGGTAGGTTTTTCACCAAACTGTTGTCTGCATAAATGCAAACTTTTGCTATCCCCTCCCTGCCTCCTAGTCCTGCTGAAGTGCTGTTGGACATTCAGCACTTTCCGGAACTGCTTGCGTGCCTCACTTGGACTCCTATTTTTGAAAAACTTGACAAAAAATGGCTTATTGGTATGAGCTCTGGCTTGGATTTTCTAGGAGCATACTTGGCTGCAGCAGTCACATCTTTGAAATACACACAAGCTAGCTGTTAACATGAAGGAGGGAGATGAATTACTTATCACAGAAGAAATGAGCACAAGTGGGCACCAGAAATGCCAGCTGTTATATTTAGCTTGTAATACTAATATTGGAACGTCATAGTCGTGCCCTCTTCCTTAATGGCAGCCCTGTGAGAGTCTATCTAGATTTTATGATCTTATATGGAAAGTAATTCGGCTATTTGGGGAACTATGCTGCGTGCTGTGTACAAACAGTGAGGCTACTTACGTCTGTTCTCTGTGTTATCAGCACCATTAAAAAGTCACATCAGTTGGGAGGATGTTCTGCTTTATAGTTTCTGCTTTTATTGTTTCTAAGGAAACCACTTTACTTATCCACACTCACTGTGCCCGCCACATCCTCAATTTACACATGCTCAGCGCAAGGAAAAACAGTACATCAGAAAATCCGTTCTTAATAGTACTGTAAGTACTACTTAATATAGTACTTACTTATACTACTCAATACTAGTAATTTTTATGCTTTTTATGTTATACTCTCTGATTTAGCAAGCGTCCTGCATTTAGGTAGGTTTCTGCAGGAGTGAGCTGGCATGGAGATACTGTGTCACAGTTCTGGTCAGCACTTTGTGGGGAATTTAAGTGTTACTGAAGGCCAGCACTAGAAAGGACTCTGTTTTGTTTAGATAGAAGATGAGTAGAGGGAAGCTTATAAGAAGGTGAAGGCTAAAATGTTCTTTAAAAACACTTGTGCTCTTGCCTTCCTTCTCAGTTTCATATAAAAGACTCCTTGTACTTATGGAATTTGAGCAGAAAAATATTTTTTTAGAGTAGAAATTGATTAAGATTATAAAGCCAAGAGAATTATTATTTTCACCTGAATCTACTGCTTCTCCATGCTTTACCAGGTGTTTTGAGGGACTACTTTTCAAATTGATAGCTTTTGTCACACGCTGTTACTTTGCTGAAGAGGATTTACTGACTTTTGTGACTCTGTCTTTAGCAGCCCTGAGAGGTCTCACTTGAGAGAGATGGCAACATGGCCTTTCACAATGGGACATTAACTACCATCTCAGTTAAAACTTCTGAGTTTCTGACCTGTTGGTCAGAGGCATGTCGGTCTGGAACTCCGGTAGATTTTCTGTGAACACGTTTAGGCAAAGCAGTGGCTGACCAAACATTTCAAGGATTCCTTGCAGATGGAAGATGTACCACTATATTGTACTCACAGAAGATTTAGTTTCAACACAACCCAAGCAGGACAAGAATTTAGAACAAACCAGAGATTTACTGACAAACCAATTTTCTCATGGAAGTTCAATTTATTTATCATTAACTCTCGAGAATAATAAATAATTTATAACCTCTTAATAAAAGGTTTTCATGTTTCAGAAAAAAAGTATATTATGTTTCAATATTTATATTAAGATCAAAGAGCAATACATCATTATTAACATAGTCAAAGAGGGATTAATTCACGTAAGATTTTCTTATGCAGGAAGCAAAACATCCTTCTTTCTGGCTAACAAACAATAGAAATAAAGGTCTAACTATGCATTGAAAGTCAGCTTTCTTTTAAACAAACATCTTAAAATTATAAAAGCAGAAAGGTATTGTAATAATTTATATAGATTCCCTGGATAGGGTTAATAGGAAACTTCCATTTTTAGGGTACATAGAAACATAACAGTAACACGTGAAAGGATATTGTACAGGTATAGATTACATCATAAGGGTTTGCAGCTGCAATCCAGCTTGAGTGTACATTTATTGGTAATAATAAACACTTAAAATTGGCTTTGTAACATTTCATAGTTCCATGGTATAAAAGCATAAAGCTGGCATAATATTAAAAATATGACTCACAAACAGATTTCTGAAAAACTATTAAATTGGTTTAATTTGTGGACTATTATGTATTATAGGTATTTGATCCTCCATATAGTATATTTTAATATGCTTATGAAAACGTACAGCTGAATGTAATTTAGTATGAGTGATTATCCATTTGAAAGCTCACTCATTATTACCTGTTTTTAATTTATTATTCCAGTCATACACTCAAGAAACTGAAAAATACTGCAAGTGTTAGGTAAGCAGTCACAGCAAGATTCATTTTCAGCATGTAGTGGGAAAGTACATCCTATGGGACAGTCACAGATCATCAGGGTGACGAATCCCACGCTCGTGAATAATTATAATGTTTGCAGAAATCAGGTCAGGTTTCCTGATAACCTGGGAACAAAAACGCTTGCAATCATGCTAGCTGTTAATTCCTCTATAGCTATTGTTTTACTCAGTTTCATGTTTTAAGATATTTCTCCACTTTTTCTATGCATATGCATTGACTGTAGAAAGCCATTTTGGTAACTTCAAAGTCCTTGGTGGAAGGAGAATGCACCAGTTGGTTTCTCCAGGTCCTGTTTCCACTCTCCTAGACATAACACTCTCCTTACAGGACAATTTCAGCGCTCCAAAGTAAGACATTCTGCAAACTTGTGTATTTGGGGCTTAACATAGACGTAAGCAGATTAGACGATGGCATAGTTTGTCTGGGACATGACACGGTCCATATGATTGTGTAATGCAGAACACTTTTATAAGCAATAATACCACTGAAAATATGACACCACATATTTTTTAATTAAACCCAATATCATTAAGCAGTAAAATGAAAAAGTACATGCAGTATCCCTGCACAGCTCCTTGATGTTATCTGTCTGCCCTTTTACATGAGCCAGAAGGAGAACCAGAACATGAACAAACAGCTTCTATTCTCAGAGCTCCAAGCAGAGAAAGAATAACAAGTTGTGTAAATGGAAAGCGAAATATTAGATTTCATGTCGTTCCTTTTTTTTTCACCGTCTTCTGAAGTGTTATTAGTAACAGAGGTAAGTAAAGACGTTGTAAAAGTCTAGTCTCCTATTACCTGCTAATTCCTGTGTCTACCTCAATCTCTGAGATTTTACAACCAGCCCTAAGTAGATTACTTCAAATCCTTCTTGATCACTATGAGGAATATTTTTAAATGGACCCTGACAAACGGTGCAGGCCCATATTTTGATTTGCCTTTTGGAGTTGTACTCTGTTAGAGAGTTGGGGTTTAGGAACTATTTTTAAAAATAGTGTTTTTTTCAGGTATTGAAAAAAACAACCCTCGTCTGGTGTGTTTGGTATTTTATATTCCTTGGCAACAGAGGGATGCTTATTAATTTTTTTTTTTTTTCTCTCCACCTCAAATGAACTTTCTTTATGTTTAAGATTCCCAGTCTAGGAGTAAAAGAAAACAAAAACGTTACAGCATGACACTCAGTTATTTCTTTAAAATAGGTAAGAGTCATCCTGCAGTTACCAGCAGCATCTGCAGGACTCATCCTGCATCCTACCAGCCCCAACAGCGTTTTAGGCACAAGCAAATAAGACAACTCCATTGTCTCAGAGACTCCTGCTCACCATTAAAACCTGATGGAACCAGCTGGGGAACGGTGTTTTCAGACATTTTTTAACAACTGGCTTCAGATACTCGTAATGACACGCTATGATGAGTAAGTACTATACGTACAAACAGACACAAGCACACTCATGCATACAAAAATCGTTTAACAGAGTTTTTAATAAAGACATAAGCAACCATTATAGAGCTGGCCAGTCCATCATTTCCTAGCAAATAGGTGCAATAGAATTGACTTTTGAGCCATATTTGCCTGTAAGACATATTACTTAGATCTGTGACAACATGCTCATCAGTTCAACTGTTATAAAGTATTTATACATGTCCACTAATAAAAGTGTACTTTTAATTTTATATCTATAGGACAGAACTATTGGGTGAAATGTCTGCCTTCTACAAGCCCTTGCCTCTGGCCCAAAAATGAACGCATATGGCTCCCACTGAAGTTTCAGGCATGTCCAGTTATCTTTTAATTGTTTTTTATGCCATGTATACCATATGGCCAGAAATACTGAAATATAATACATTGTCATTTACTGACTTTAGGGAACTCTTTCTCATTTTAATTAAACAGGAAAACTCACTAATGCAAGTGCTGCCTATTACGCATGAGGCACCTAAAACGATAAATGAGTTACAAGTGAAGTAATTTCTGGAAATTGAGAAAAATTCTTTTGACTGGAGAGACGGGCTCCCATCTGCAAATATTTTGTGTTAACAATTTTCTGACAACAAGGGGTGAGCTTATACAGATAAACACACCCTTTTCCCAAAAAACCCCACATACGTTGCATTAGATTAAGTTGGATTAATGTCTCTCTACTTAAATTCCTATTGTCATTTTTTCAGTTGTGTACTTCACATTGGCAAAAATTATAGTCACAATTTGAAATTATTTGACTGAGATTTTGTATTTTAAAGGATCCTGGCCTAGAATATTAGTGTCCTGGTCACACAGTTTTTCTCTGACTGATTTAGTGTGATCTCAGGTGAAATATTGCACGTGGATGCAAGAAGAGCATAGATTTGAGCTGATATCTTTAATTTCCTTGCCCACTGTTACCAAACCCATGTCTGAGTCTCTGTCCGGTATCAGAAGAGAACAATGAACTAAACCAAAAGAGCAAAAGGATCTAGTCTGAAAACGGGCATTTTAGCTCAAATCTCTTTTGCAAAATCATGTGAAGGACTTCATTTTCAGGACAGCGTCAGAACAAAATCTCTAGCAGTGGTCTGAATCTCAAAAAATGCAGCAAAATGAAATCCTTATCCTCTGAACAGCTCTAGCTTGGGCAGCTTGCTAGTATCTCTCTGTAATTTCAAATACAAAACCTTGGAATATCCCCAAAGTGGTCTGTGAATCTGTAATTGCTTTCTCAATTTATCAGAAACAAGGCCAGTGGAACTGGGAATGCCAAGAAAAAGCAAGAAGGCTTGTGAACTGCATTACCAGGTGGTGCCAAATGTATTTTTGCATGAGAGGCTTGCAACTTCATATTTTCTACCATGAAGCTGTCTCATTGTCCAGTTTATGTACGGAATAAACTGCAAATATTTTACCTATGTTCATCATGAAATTTGTCATTAAAACGTATGCATCTTTAAAGAAAATTGCACTTTACACCTATTTCAAGGGGTCTGCATCTGAAATTGTCGGTGTGGCGCTTGCAATGTTCTCCTGAGAACCCATAATCCCTGTCCCCCCCCCCCAAAATCCTTAGAGTGATGTCAGCGAGATTTCCATCACTGGGGCCCCATAAACTAGGATTACCCATTTAGGGAGTTAAACAGGAGCAATTGTTGCTACATCTGTCTTAGAATGAGCACTCCTCCCGCAGCGGCTCTGACAGCATGAGAGCTTTATTTCTCAGTGCCACCTTCTACCATTGCCTTATGAAGAATTTATATGTTTTGAGTTTTCCTTCATGGCAGGCATCCAGCGGTGCTGTACTATAAACCTGCCACAAAGAATGAAAAAAGTGCAGTTTTCAGTTCAATTGGGGGCCCAGACTGATGAGCTCAGACAGGCCAAACCTCTAAAGGTTAGTGAGTCTGAACCTCGGCTGATTCACCAAGCACCATCAAATTATGTACTACTAAGGAGGTAGCAAATATTTTTAAAGAATAATTACTTGAGAAGGTTGTGGAGGGTGATTAATAGACCGAAATCCTTTACTGGAGTTCTCTTGAGGAACTCTAATGAAATAACAAATCCAGAGAGAGGACAAATTCTTTTCCTTTTTTGGCAAGTAGTTATTTAAGCCGAACAATGCTGCCAGCTGAATGCATCATTAAAGGAATGGCTTACTGTTGCACACCAAAACCCTCACTGTGATAAATGGCAAATTAAACACATCTTTCATCCACACATCAAGGCAGATGAAGGTGAGCAGAGCAGGGCTACCAGGATCAGTCTCCTTGGAGTTACCAGGCATTGATGGCCTGCAGAGGGCTCTCAAGGTCCTCTGCTGAGGCTCTTAACCCAGCTAGACTGGCTGCAGCTGGAGGTTTTCTAAGGTCACTGAGGTCTTTCTCAAAAGAGCTAAACAAAAGGATCCTTCAGCATAAACGTGCATTTTTCCCCTTCTCTTTGGCCTTGCTGTTTCTGTGTGCTATCTCCAACCACAACTTTGCCTACATTATTTAGTTTAGCAAACAGATGTTAGAAAGCCACTGTTAAATATAAGTCTCTCCATGTAAGGGTTATTGTGAAAAGAAAGAAAAAAAAGGAAAAAACCCAACCATCAAAAAACTCAACAAGCTTGGCATAGGAATGAACACTTTCAGCATTTTTTGCCTACTGGCATCTTTGGGCCAACTGTACAATAGGCACACAGAACGCAGGTGATGTGTTTATATGTAGTTAGCTCATTTTCTTCAGTTCCTAGAATGATCTGGGTTATATTGGAAACAAACACTGCATTGATTATAATTTCTTTAAAGCAGCCTGTACTGCAGAACACACATTATATTTGATACATAAAGTGAATAGCAGAACCAGCTACACAGGTTACTTATCAAAATATTCACTTTAAAAACCAAAACCAACCTGCAAGTAAGTGCCACACATACATAAGGACATGAAGCCTGCAGCAAATTACATTTACATATATAGTTCATGGCAATTAAACCTTTGTCTTGGGAGTGAATGACATATTTTAATTGCTTTTAGCCATGGTTTTCTTTCTTAAAAATGCAACCTGTACTGGAGCAAGGAAAATACCCTTTCCCCTTTGACAATAGCTGTATTTTAAATCCCCAATTCTTGCTGTGATTATCTGCACAGGTAGACCTGAAAAATTCAGAAAAAATAGATTATTACAGCAACCTCAGTTCCTGCCTTTTCTTGTCTGGCTATACTGAAAGGAAGAACTCTCTAAAACTAGGATAATAAGATTGTTTTTTTGTTTCTAGTAGAGCTCATTTATAGAAGGACATATCCCGTAACAGTCCTTGATGGCACCTTCTGGCATTACGCAGTTTGTTTGTTTGCCTTTTCAGCTCTCTATATTTCACTGTCTTTACTTCATGTTCCTATTTCTTTTCCTTGTAGTACCAGGGTGGCTTTAGCTAGGACAAAAGTTATATATGAAAACCTTACGTCCTGTTTGTTACTCAGTATGTAACAACACAGCTGTAGAAGTAGTCTTGTAATTTTTCTTTCTTACTGGGTCTCTGAATAAGCCATTCAAAGTACCAGTTGGTTATATTCTCCTTAACTGTAATGGCAGCTGCCACTGAGTTTCTGAAGCTGAGTTTGCTGTGACTGTGCAGTGACTAGTGGAAGGAAAATGTGCAATAATAACAGAGAGAATTGTAGGTAGCAACAAGAAGCAATGACAGTGTCACCAGATGGTACAGGCTACAAATCTCGAGGCTGCTGAATGACATGCACAAAAAAAACCCCAGGACTCCTCAGGTATTCCCAGATTTACAGGGTTTAACCATTTTTTCTTGGCTTTAGGTCAGTCAAGGGTAAAGAGACATTGCTCTCCACATTATATGGCTGTGGGAAGTGAGAGCTGTACGTGGTAAGAACGGAATTGTCAGGCATATGTACAAATATTACTCGTCTGGACTGTAGGCATCTGTGAGTACCTACAAACTGGTACCATTGAGAGGTTTTACTCCTAAGTCTGCTATATTGTGATTTAATGAATATGTTACAGTATATTTAAGCTTATCTGGACATGTTCTGGTTTATCTGGGCAGAGATTTTCTATACAATGATTTTCAAGACTTCATGTGTTTTTCCAGGATTCCCTGCCATCTCTGGCCCTAGCAGGTCATATCCCGCCAACCAAAAGCCACACATCTGGGATTCCTTAAAATATTGCAAACCAGCTCCATGTGTATCAAACCATCTGCAGATGTGCAGTGTGGTTTGTTCTGTGCATGCCCAGGAGATTCAACATGTCCTAAAAGTGTTTGGTTTACGGTGCACTTGTAGAAGATATATGCATATAGATTTCCATACCAGATGTACTGAGATGTTATGCACTGACAGTGAGAAAGTTCACATGGGAAATTTTGACGTTGCAGAGCTTTGTTCTGAAGGGTGTTTTAGCCTTCAGTGTTTCAAGTATTACAACTCCATGTAACTTTCTCTAGGCATTTTTTTGAAATGTCAGTAGTCACCAGTGAGGTTCTAAGACAGTGGAGCTGCCTAACACCCATAGTATCACTAAAATTTTGTGATTTAGTGAGGCAGAGAGGTTCAAATTCAGGGTATTACTACTTCTGTTCAATGCCCATTTCCAAATACCTTATTGGGCATTATCATAGAATAGAATCATAGAATCGTTTAGGTTGGAAAAGACCTAGTCATTCAAAAGGTCATCAAGTCCAACCATTAACCTAGCACTGTGAAGTCCACCACTAAATCATGTCCCTAAGCATACCCTTTAAATACCTCCAGGGATTGTGACTCAACCACTTCCCTGAGCAGCCTGTTCCAATGACTGACAACCTTTTCAGTGAAGAAATTTTTCCTAATCTCCAGTCTAAACCTCCCCTGGTGCAACTTGAGACCGTTTCCTCTTGTCCTATTGCTTGTTACCTGGAAGAAGAGACCAACACACAACTCACTACAAACTCTTTTCAGGTAGTTGTAGAGAGCCATAAGGTCTCCCCTCAGCCTTCTTTTCTCCAGACTAAACAACGCCAGTTCCCTCAGCTGCTCCTCATAAGACTTGGGCCCTAGACCTTTCACCAGCTTTGTTGCCCTTCTTTGGACACGCTCCAGCACCTCAGCATCCTTCTTGTAGTGAGGGGCCCAAAACTGAACACAGGATTCAAGGTGCGGCCTCACCACTGCTGAGTACAGGGGCACGATGACTTCCCTACTCCTGCTGGCCACACTATTGCTGATAGAGGCCAGGATGCTGTTGGTCTTCTTGGCCACCTGGGCACACTGCTGGCTCATATTCAGCTGGCTGTCAACCAGCAACCCCAGGTCCTTTTCCTCCGGGCAGCTCTCCAGCCACTCCTCCTCAAGCCTGTAGCGTTGCATGGGGTTGTTGCGGCCGAAGTGCAGGACCTAGCACTTGGCCTTGTTGAACCTCATACAGTTGACCTCGGCCCATCGATCCAGCCTGTCCAGATCCCTCTGCAGAGCCTTCCTTCCCTCAAACAGATCAACACTCCTGACCAAATTGGTGTCATCTGCAAACTTACTGAGGCCCCACTATGCTTGCTAAATCACAGCGAAATGGACATTGTTTCCAGGAAGCATTTTATCTTAGGAGAATATGATCATGCAGGCTGGAGACTTTAGGAGGTGTCAGTCCAACCTGCTGCTCAAAGCGGGGTCGTGCAGGCCAAGCACTGTTTGGTCTTGAAACTCGCTGAGAGGCTGAACAGCTTCTCTTCCAATATTCAACTGTCCTCATGGAGAAAAAATTTCTCTTTATGTGAGGTCAGAGCCTCCCTATTTCCTTTTATAGCTATTGTCTCGTATCCTCCTGCTGTGCACCTCAGTAAAGAGCCCAGCTTCACCTTCTCGGTAACATCTTCTTTAGTACTTGCAGGCTGCTGTTTGCTCCCTCTGAAGCCATCTCTGCTTGAGGAGGCAAGTGCTCCAACTCCACACGATCCTGGTGTCCTGCCCCTCAACTCACTCCAGTTTACTGATCTTTTGTGAACTGGGGGACCAAGTTTTCCAGATATGTCTAACAAATGTGGACTAAGAGGGACGATGTCTTCCCTTGATCTACTGGGTGTGCTCTCGTTAATAAGGACCAGGAGTCTGTCAGTTTTCTTTGCTGCAGGAACACACTGGTTCATGCTCAGCTGTCTGTTGCCAGGGCACAACAAAAGCCAGCTGCTCCCTGAAGGATGGGAGGCTGGGAGCTTAGCTCAATGCCAGAGATTGCGGGGCAGGACCTCTCCAGCCAGTGTCCGTCCCACACCACCTCAGTGAGTGGGAAGGTCTGGAGATGGTACCCAGCATAAGACACAGCCTGGTGATGGTCAGGCAGGTCCATGGTAATAAGGTCAAGCTGGTCAAGGTAACAATAAGGTCAAGGTCAAGGTTCCTAGGTCAAGCTGGGAAGTCAGTTGGGGCTTACTTGGATTGTCCACCAGGTCAGGTTCTGTGGGGCCATGGACAGGCACAGGCAGGGCTGCACGAGAGCCTTGGCTGAGAGCAGCTCCCAAGGGAAGGAGCGGGGAAGCCCTTCTGTGACTTCCTACAGCTCCTTCTCCACAACAATTCTGCTCAGCCAGCTGGCCTTGAATGCAGCCACCTCTGGTAGCCAAACCCTGGGAAGGCTGGGGAGAGCTTCCAGGGTGCTGACAACTGTCTGCTGAGGCCTCAGGTTCTTTTCAGCAGAGCTGCTCCCCAACCAATAAGTCTTAGCCTGTATAGTTGCACTGCATTTTTCCAACCCACATACAGGAGTTTGGACTTGTCCCTGTTGAATTTCTTAGGGTTCCTGCTGTCCTGTTCATCCAGTATGGATAAGTCCTTCTAGATGGTGACCCAATAATCCATGAAGCACTTTAGTGTCATGTACAGACTGGATATGGGTGACTTCCATCTCTTCAGGCCAGTGACAAAGATAATGCCAAGCCACTGTCCCTGATATTTGAAATGTCATGGCAGTCAGGTGAAGTCCCTGGACACTGGAAAAAGGGAAACATTGCAACCCATTTTTACAAAAGGTAGCTAGGAGGACCCTGGGAACTACTGACCTGTCAGCCTCACCTCTGTGCTTGGCAAATCCTCCTAAAAGCTATGCTAAGGCACATAGAGGACAGGGAGTTGATTTGAGACAGCCAGCATGGCTTCACCAAAGGCAAGTCCTGCCTGACCAACCTAGTGCCCTTCTGTGATGAGGTGACCACATCAGTGGACAAGGGAAGAGCTATGGATGTCATGTGTCTGGATTTGTGTAAGGCCTTTGACACAGTCCTCCACAGCATCCTTCTCTCTCAATTGGAGAAAGATGGGTTTGATGGATGGACTGTTTAGTGGATGAGGAACTGGTTGGATGGTCACATCCAGAGGGTAGTGGTCAACGGCTCAATGTCCAGATGGAGATCATTGACAAATGTTGTCAAGGGTCTGTATTGGAATCAGTACTCAGTAATATCTTCATCAATGACATAGACAATGGGATCGAATGCACCCTCAGCAAGTTTGCAGACAAAACGAAGCCTGCCGTTGACACACCTGAGGGGCAGGATGCCATGCAGAGGGACCTGGACAAGCTTGAGGAATGGGCCCATGTATATCCTCATGTATTACCCCTGGTATTAATACAGGCTGGGGGATGATGGGATTGAGAGCAGCCCTGCTGAGAAGGACTTGGGGGTACTGGTGGATGAAAAGATGGACAGGAGCCAGCAATGTGCGCTTGCAGCCCAGAAGGTCAACTATATCCTGGGCTGCATCCAAAGCAGTGTGGCCAGCAGGTTGAGGGAGGTGATTCTGCCCCTCTACTCTGCTCTGGTGAGACCCCACCTGGAGTCCTGCATCCAGCTCTGGAGCCCTCGGCACAGCAAAGACATGGACCTGTTGGAGCAGGTCCAGAAGAGGGCCACAAAAATGATCTGAGGGATGGAACACCTCTCCTATGTGGACAGGCTGAAAGAGTATGGGTTGTTCAGCCTGGAGAAGGCAAGGCTCCAGGGAGACCTTATTGCAGCCTTCCAGTACTTACAGGGGGCTTATAAGAAAGGTGGGGACATATGTTTTAGCAGGGGCTGTTGTGACAGGACAAGGGGTAGCAGTTTTAAACTAAAAGAGAGTAGATTTTGTCTACGTATAAGGAAGGAATTTTTCACAGTGAGGGTGGTGAAAGGTGGTAGATGCCCCATCCCTGGAAACCTTCAAGGTCACGTTGTTCAGGGCTCTGAGCAATCTGATCCAGTTGAAGATGTCCCTGCTTATTGCAAGGGGGTTGGACTAGATGACCTTTGAAGGTCCCTTCCAACCCAAACTACTCTATGATTCTATGATTCTATATTACACTTAGGCAATACCAGTATAGACCCCTGAAGAGCTTCATTTTTAAGCAGCTGCAAAGTGTGAACCATCAACTCTTTGAACTCAGTGATCCACAGGTTCACCCACTGAACTGATGTTCAGTTGACTACCTATCCATCCAGACCATAACATTCCAACTCAGATAAAAGGATACTGTTGGAGACCATATCTAAAACCTTAGTTTTCGTGACATCTACCAGTTTCTCCCCAGCTACAGAACTAGTTATTTTATCACAGCAGACAATCACTTTAAGTATCTTTCATGTTAATAATCCTGGTTCACACTATACAACACTACTTCATTCCTTACTTGCTGTCCTCTTTGGACACTTGATAAAAGATTTAACTAATCGCTTCTTAGTAATTTTTAGCCAAGTTATGTGTATTTTACTACTTTAACATTTTCTTCAGAAAAATACATAAAGGAAAAAGGAGTACAGGAAGACGTAGCAAGGGAACATCTCATGATAAGCTTGTTAAACATCTAAATTTAATAAAGAATACAACAACCACATGGATTTATGGATCATATGATCCTGCATTTGTAATTCACAGATTAAATGGGAACATTCTTGTTTCAAAAGGGTAGCATTTCTGTTGTATGTGCTCAGGTTTTGAATTTCATTTTAGAGACCTGAAGAATATTCCTCCTTCAGCCTGAATGGTTTTTAATTTCACTTTTCAAACCCTGAATTCGAAAAAGCCCCTAACAACATCTCCATTTCTTGTAGATCTTCAGTACTAACTTCATCACCAAAGAGGTGATGTAAAGTCCATTGAAGTCAGTACAATTCTTCCTTTAACATCAATCATTTCTGGATCAAGCAGTAACTGACGAAGCATGCCAAGTTCATTTTTAATGCTTTTACCTATGGCTTTTTGATGAGTATGTACAAAGCCATGTATAGGTTGTAAAAGAAAAATCTGCAGTGAATAGCAGCTTCCCTATATGTCCCAGATGCCTGAGCATAGATTACCTGTCTTGAATTACTTGCTGGAATTTAATGCTAATGTTTGTATGATAAGCTTAATATCTAAAAGTTCTCTTGAATATTTGATACCTGATGTTCACAGGAAGAAATCTGCTGGCTAGTTGTGAGTATCCATGTTAGCCGCATGTTGTTTTTATTCTCTGATTAGAGTAGTACAGCTCAGAGACTACTAGCACACTAAGTGGGATGTGAGCCTAGGATATAATCAGGAAGACCATAGATTTACAGGCAGCAGACAGAAAAACAGAACAAGGCATTTTTTAAAATGTTAAGCTGCTCACGGTATGCCTTTGTAATCAGCTGCAGTTAGGTCTATAGGTGCTGTGCCTGAGCTAATGGGAGGTGATGCTTGTCTGGTGAAACTGCAGTATCTGCATATGGCCAAGAGGTTGTCTGCTGTGTATTGACCATATAAAACCATGGTAGATCCCCAAAATAATGTTCCAATGTTACTTCTACCTTCAGTGGTTTGGGGGGTATTATAAAGAAATATACATTGCCACACAGATGGCAAAGGCAGGATTTCTGCTTTGCTGAGTTGCCTTTAACACTGGAACCACTGACAGCACTGGGTCCTCAGTCTCTAGCCTGGTACTCTTCCAGGAATTCAGGCAGGAAATCAGTGACATCTTGTCAAACTGCAGATGTATTAGATGAAGTGTTTGAGTTCAACAAATCATGACATTCCAAGAAAATTATTTTAATTGGAAAATTCCCATCAGCTCTACGGGTGAGCTCTAGCATCTCACAAGGGGTAACTTCCAACACATTGTCAAAATTGCTAAAGTGTTCTTAGTAAGAAGTTTCAAGAAACTGCCACTCTTTTTTTAAGCAACATCCAATCCCATTAAAACATAAAACTTTTGATACAAATATAATCACAGAATCACAGAATCGCAGAATCACTAAGGTTGGAAAGGACCTTCAAGATCATCAAGTCCAAGCATCAATCCAGCACCATCATGTTCCCTAAACCATGTCCTGAAGCACCACATCCACACGTTTTTTGAACACTTCCAGAGATGGTAACTCCACCACCTCTCTGGCATGCTTGACCACCCTCTCAGTGAAGAAATTTTTCCTAATATCCAATCTAAATCTCCTCTGGCGTAACTTGAGGCCAGTTCCTCACGTCCTATCGCTGGTTACTTGGGAGAAGAGACCAACACCCACCTCACCACAACCCTCTTTCAGGTAGTTGTAGAGAGCGATAGGTCTCCCCTCAGCCTCCTCTTCTCCAGACTAAACAACCGCAGTTCCCTCAGCTGCTCTTCATAAGACTTGTTCTCCAGACCCCTCACCATCTTTGTTGTCCTTCTTTGGACACGCTCCAGCACCTCAGCACCCTTCTTGCAGTGAGGGGCCCAAAACTGAACACAGGATTCAAGGTGCGGCCTCACCAGTGCCGAGTACAGGGCCAAAATCACTTCCCTACTCCTGCTGGCCACACTATTGCTGATACAGGCCAGGATGCTGTTGGTCTTCTTGGCCACCTGGGCACACTGCCGGCTCATGTTCAGCCGGCTGTCAACCAGCAACCCCAGGTCCTTTTCTGCCAGGCAGCTCTCCAGCCACTCCTCCCCAAGCCTGTAGTGTTGCATGCGGTAGTTGTGACCCAAGTGCAGGACCCAGCACTTGGCATTACTAAACCTCACACAGTTGACCTCGGCCCATCAATCCAGCCTGTCCGGATCCCTCTGCAGAGCCCTCCTGCCCTCCAGCAGATCAACACTCCCACCCAACTTGGTGTCATCTGCAAACTTACTGAGGGAGCACTCGATCCCCTCATCCAGATCATTGATAAAGATAGTGAACAAGACTGGCCCCAGAACCGAGCCCTGGGGAACACCGCTTGTGACCGGCCGCCAGCCGGATTTAACGCCGTCTACCACAACTCTCTGGGCTCGGCTGTCCAGCCAGTTCCTCATCCAGCGAAGAGTAAGCCCGTCCAAGCCACGAGACACCAGTTTCTCCAGGAGGATGCTGTGGGAGACTCTGTCAAAGGTTTTACTAAAGTCCAGGTAGACAACGTCCACAGCCTTTCCCTCATCCACTAGGTGGGTCACCTGGTCATAGAAGGAGATCAAGGTTGGTCAAGCAGGACCTGCCTTTCATGAACGCATGCTGCCTGGGCCTGATCCCTCAGCTGTCCTGCACATGGCCTGTGAGTAGTCTCAAGACGAGCCCCTCCATGACCTTCCCCAGTACCAAGGTCAGGTTGACAGGCCTGTAGTTCCCAGGATCCTCCTTCTGGCCTTTCTTGTAGATGGGCGTCACATTGGCAAGCAATAAGTAAGGTCAAATTCATATGTGTCTTTAGCAAGCATTTCTATGGACAAAAATGGGAGCGTGCCTGAAACTAAGATACTTTGGGTAGAGTACAGAATTTTTTTTTTGGTGCTAGCACAATTATAGCACATAAACAGAGTTATTTTACTACAGTACAAGTCAGTTTGAAAAAAAACCCTAAACACTAGGCATTCCTATCTGTGTTTGGATACATGTTTCAAATGAATACCAAGTGATTGTGATTTCTGGAATTTATTATGCATAATTGCTACCAAAATATAGCAACAGTCCAAAACCCAAAGTTGTGTGTCATTTCTAAATTTTAACTCAGCTATGAGTTCAGCGCACTTTCCAAATGATGTTAGAGTTTGGCACTGGCTTTGAATAGTTCCTTTGCTTTGCTTTTGTCCTATGGAAGCAACCACATAGCTCTCTTTTCATGTAAATTCAAAGAGCAAGCTCTCTGTGACAGCTGGGTGTCCATGTGAATGCTGTTTAATGCTGTCAATCTCAGTGCCATGCAGTTTGCTGCTTACAGCACAGCACAGGATAAGAATTCCCTGATGGAACTACTCCAGGTTGCTGTGTGTGGGTCAGACCATATTAGGATCCCTGGGAAATTCTTAAATTTTTCTTGAACTCAACAAATTTCAATATAATGTCTCCTTTTGAACTTGTTTGGATATGTTCAGTGGAGATTATTTGTTAATCTTACATTGAAGTAGCGTACCAACGCTTCCAACTTTTGCAGACTTGTGGCAAATGGCTTCACTTTTTCAGGAAAAAAAATTAGGGGAAGTACACAACTGCAGTGGATTTTGCAAAGGCTAATCAAAACATGTTTCTACTTTGCAATGAAGCGTGGTGCTGAGTCCCACGCTAAACGTTATATAAACCAGTATCTCTGTACCTATTGACGTATTCATTCAGATCCTGAAAACAGTAGTTGAGCCCTGATGCTAATTGGCTATTTTAGGATTGTGTTGCTACAATTACTGTTTTGTCCTTTCTAATTTAATTTGGGTCTGTGCTAGCTTAGACACTATGCATCATATGCAGATGTGGATGTGTTCCTACACAAATAATTTTTGCTTTAATTACTAGAGGGGATATAAATGATTTAGAGAGAACAATAAAACAGATAACCCTTAGCCTCTGATTACTTCCCTCATTTTTCTGACACACTGTGAGATTTGGACATACTCCTGCAAGTCAGTATTTTCTTTTATTTTTTTCACTTGTTTTTCAACTTCTGGCTATGCTGGAAATGTTTAAGGGTGCTTGTGAAACGAAGAACAGAGAGTTTATTTTTCCTATGTTAGCTTTTAGAAAAGTCCTAGAAATTCTCTTAGAATTCCCCAGCTATAGGGTGTACAAGCAAATTTCCTTTTTGCAACATTTTTTCCCCTCTAGACCACATAGTTTTTTCTCTTTCTCCATGCTTACACCTTTTCCTTTTTTTTGCTTGCGGTTTCCTTTTTCCTTGCTTTGTGTGAACTGAAACTGCAAAATAATCTCTCTGCAAATAAGCTTTTAATCACTCTTCTCCCAGCTTCAATTTTTTTAACAGCTGCTATTAGCGTCCTCCTTCTTTCCCCAGCCCTATTGCTTCAAGCCCAAATCTGTATTTCCTGTTTCTCAAGTCCTCCTATAAATCTAGTGGTGCTTCTTGCTTTGAGAAGACTGTAACACCACTCTTGCTGACGTGTGTCTTACTCCACAGCTAAATGGTCTGTCACTAACATAAAAGTTTCATGCCAACACTGGAGTTTATAAGTCTCACCAACAGATTTCCAAAATCATCATAGTTTCATGGACAAAGAAAACGAGAAAGGCAGGAACATTTTATAGCCTCAGAATGAATGGCTAATGTCTAATAGCCGTGTATGACAGAGCACATACTTTTACAATCAACTTGAAATTACTGGATGCTTTTAACAGCAAATATCTGTATACAGCAATCAGCTGAAACATCCTAATGGACAGGGTTGGATTTTGCTTCCCCGCTTTCAGCAAAATGAAATGAATGAAAGACAAGATAGAAGGAGAGAGATATTTTATATCTGAGCAAAAGTGGAAGATCCCTTATTAGACGATTTTAAAACACTGAAAAAAGTCTTGTGACTAATCTAATTTCTATGATAAACATTAGGACAAACTCTGTTAGAGCTAATAGTTTAACATCCCCCCACCTTCATTCATTATTGCCTGAGAGTGCCTTAGATGATTCTGTAAGGTAGCAGCCCAATTATTGGTTCACAGGGTGAGCTTTGGCATTAGCCATTGACTGCTCTTAGGATTTGTACATAGGCACTGGAAGAGAACAAAAGGTTGTTTGGCAACTCTCACTCCTTTAAGTCACACCATTCAAATCAATGGCCAGTCCTTGTGAGTAGACCTCAGGGTAATTGGGAAGATTGCAGGGGCAACACTGAGCTCAGGGGTTCCAGTAAGAAAAATGTGTCATTCAAGTGTAAGTCCCTCATATTTTTCCTTGATTTCATCTCAAATTTGCTGGAGGTTTGAAAGAAAATAGAAATCACTTTAAAACAATCTTTCATCTACCTTACAACTTTCAATTATTGACAATGGCTCTAAAACCTATAACATTTTCATGTCCTCTAGAAATATATTTCTTTACTGAGCTCTTATTTGCCATATTCAATTTATTACTGAAACAGCTATTCTTGCTAAAAGTTATGGTAATTTCACCACTATGGAGAAAAAATAATAAATCAACATTTGGTATTTAAGACAGAGTTTGTATATGATTTCTACCAGAAAGAGGAGTGAACAAATCTTACTTTAGAGATTTCACTCAGCCAGATAAAAAAAAAAAAAAAAAAAAAAATCAAATGATCACCGATTCATTAAGGTTGGAAAAGACCTTTAAGATCATCAAGTCCAACCATCAACCCAACACTACCATGTCCACTAAAACATGTCCTGAAGTGCCATGTCCACTCGTTTTTTGAATACTTCCAGTGATGCTGACTCCACCACCTCCCTGAGCAGCCTCTTCCAATGCTTGACCACTCTCTCAGTGAAGAAAATTTTCCCTAATATCCAATCTAAACCACCCCTGGCGCAACTTGAGGCCATTTCCTCTCATCCTATCACTGGTTACTTGGGAGAAGAGACCAACACCCACCTCACCACAACCCTCTTTCAGGTAGTTGTAGAGAGCGATAAGGTATCCCCTCCTCTTCTCCAGACTGAGCCACCCTAGTTCCCTCAAACGCTCCTCATAAGACTTGTTCTCCAGACCCTTCACCATCTCACGCTCCAGTACCTCAATGTCCTTCTTGTAGTGAAGGGCCCAAAACTGAACACAGGATTCGAGGGGTGGCCTCACCAGTGCTGAGTACAGGGGCATGATCACTTCCCTACTCCTGCTGGTCTCATTATTTCTGATACAGGCCAGGATGCTGTTGGCCTTCTTGAGCAATGTGCCAGCTCATGTTCAGCTGGCTGTCAACAAGCACCCCCAGGTCCTTTTCTGCCAGGCAGCTCTCCAGCCAATCCTCCCCAAGCTGTAGCATTGCATGGGGTTGTTGTGGCTGAAGTGCGGGACCCAGCACTCGGCCTTGTTGAACCTCATACCGTTGGCTTCAGCCCACCAATCCAGCCTGTCCAGATCCTTCTGCAGAGCCCTCCTATCCTCCAGCAGATCAACACTCCCACCCAACTTGGTGTCATCTGCAAACTTACTGAGGGAGCACTCGATTCCCTCATCCAGATCATTGATAAAGATAGTGAACAAGACCGGCCCCAGAACCGAGCCCTGGGGAACACCGCTTGTGACCGGCCGCCAGCCGGATTTAACGCCGTCTGCCACAACTCTCTGGGCTTGGCCATCCAGCCAGTTCTTTACCCAGTGAAGAGTACACTTGTCTAAGCCACGAGCTGCCAGTTTCTCCAGGAGAATGTGTGGGAGATGCTGTCAAAGGCTTTACTAGAGTCCAGGTAGACAACAAGCACAACCTTTCCGTCATCCACTAGGCAGGTCACCTGGTCATAGAAGGAGATCAGGTTGGTGAAGCGGGACCTGCCTTTCACAAACCCATGCTGGCTGGGTGTGACCCCTTGGTTGCCCTGTACATGCCCTGTGAGCATCCTCAAGATGATCCTCTCCGTAACCTTCCCCAGTACTAAGGTCAGGTTGACAGGCCTGTAGTTCCCAGGATCCTCCTTCCGGCCCTTCTTGTAGATGGGCGTCACATTGGCAAGCCTCCAGTCTTCTGGGACCTCCCCTGTTACCCACGACTGCTGATAAATGATGGAGAGTGGCTTGGCAAACTCCTCCGCCAGCTCTCTCAGTACTCTCGGGTGGATCCCATCAGGCCCCATAGACTTGTGTGTATCCAGGTGGCTTAGCAGGTGTTTAACTCTTTCGTGCTGGAATATGAGGAGTTTATTGTGATCTTCATCCCTGTCTTCCAGCTCAGGGAGTTGAATACCCTGAAGATAACTGGTCTGGCTATTAAAGCCTGAGGCAAAGAAGGCATTAAGTACCTCAGCCTTTTCCTCATCCTTCGTGACGTTGTTACACCCTACATCCAATAAGGGATAGCGACTCTCCTTGGTTCTCAAAATCAAAACAAAACAGAAAAAAATGATTTGTGCACAATTACTACATACTATGACTTCAGGGTGCATCTTAGAGCATAATTCTGTGCTGTGATAGGGAGATACTGGATAGTTCCGGGCTGGTCGGTATAGCTATCCAGCATAGGGCAATGCCTTGCAAAGAGACTAGCTGGTGCGTGTGAGTCAGTATAGCTGATTTAGCATAGCCTGTAAGCTTGGGTTAATTAGCACAAATTAGAGCTAATTAGTGAGCTAGCTCAGGTGGAACAGTATCCTGCTGCAGCTACCTTGTTTCTGGTTCTGAACCTGGTTTGCTCTGAGCCAGTTCAGTGCCCTCTGCTGAGCAGCGTGGTGTGAGCTTGCCCTAAATAACTTGGTCCAGGTTCAGCTGAGTACATTTCAGAACCAGGAATAGAACTGCTGTCAGCTGACTTCATGACCTGCCTGAAACCGCAGTATTGTTGGTTTTCTCAGAGTTCTTGGTTTTATTTTTAAAAAGCCTTCAATATTACAGCTGAGCAGCTTGAGGCATAAAGAGTTCAGTCAATGGCACTACTGGGAGTAGCGCCTGGTATCCTTTTGAGAGCCTATTCCCAGCTCTTTGGCTCTAAGCAGTAGAACATGCAGCCTCCTTTAGACTTATTCCAGAAATGATCTATAAATACAACAGCGTCAAGTTTGTTTTGAGCCCACACATAAGGAGTTTATTTGAGGGCACCCTTAGGCAGCCTTTTCAGTTATAAAATAAATTCTGAAGCCACTCTGCTGTGGCTTCAGATATTCTCCAGGTTATACAGTGAGTAATATGTAATATTAGTTGCCATTTAAGGTTCCAGAATGGGGCAGTTGGACAGATCTGTAGGATAACAAGGTCGCATTCTTCTTCACATGTATTTATGCATTCTGCCAATTCCTTTATTTTTTTTTTTTTAAACTCTTCTCTTTCCTCCCCCCACCCTGTGAGGAAAGGAACAGCCAACAGAAAGCAGGAAAGGTTAGTGTGAGCTCTGTTACAACCAGTGCCTGTTGATGCTTGCTGTTAAAATCAGTGGGTTTTTAATGGACTTTTTTTTTTTTCTCCTGATGATTAGATTTTCACCTTTGTGATAAAAGAATAATTCACATGCACATCACTGTTAAGATCGAGAAATACACAGCTTTATGTATTGTTTCTGAACTCAATAGAATGACTGTGATTTATTTACAAGTTAAGTGCTAGCAGGCTGCATAGCAAATAAGCTTTCATAACTGATTTCACTTTTTACTGACTCCAGGGTCACTGATGGCTAAAGCCTTATGTTTATCTACATGACCGGAATCACTGGCTAAGTAATCCTTTCACTGGTACACTCAAGAAACATGCGGTCTTATTCATCTTGAAAATTAATAGGAATCAAACTACATAATAAACAAACATATTTTGCACTACGTAACAAGTAAGTTCTTAACTTGTGGTGTCTGCATTGTGGATGAGATGCTACAATACTATTTCTGAGTAGAAATTTATTCAGTTTAAGGATGTTTTTGAATTTAGGCCTATGCATAAATCAGCTAAAAAGACATACAGTTACCTATTTTAATACTTTGCTAAACAGAGATGGACTGTGAGCCTATGGCCTTTAAACTCCATATTTTATACTGAAGTTTTGTTTCTGGCTTTCCCAGAACATTGAAAGAACACACAACATAGTGACTGAAGCAAATCTGACTGGAAGATAAAAAACACCGTATGCATAAGTAATAACAGGAGGAAGGAAATGGTTTAGATAAATATAAAACAATTCACCTGACCTCAATTTTATGCAAGCTTATAAAAAAGTTTGAGGGAAAGAATAATGAAAGTTGTGTAGTTCTGTGGAAAACAGAGCAAATATTAAATGAGATTTTTTACAGGTAGATTGTGCTAATCTAGAGGGGTATCATTAATTTATAAAAACCTGTTACTTTTAGACAAGGGAAAGAGTAGATTCAATCTACCTCTAATTCAGTAAAGCACATGATATGGTACCACCCAACAAAAGGGATTAGTGCTAAGATTGGAAAGGAAGAATGTTGAAAAGAACATGACACCAAGTTACCATTAAGAAAAACACTGATGAAAGTTATAACTGAAGTTTTTCAAGGATCAGTCTTAGAACCATTCTTACTTTCATTGATTTTCTTTTTGTGCTGAAGTCACTAATGCTTATTAAATATTGTTGAACACAGAAAGTTGGTAATCATAATCAAATCAGAAATGAGCTGGGATATCTTGCAGGAAGAAGTAGATTACTGTCACAAAAGAGAATTGAGGTAACGGAAAAGGGATAAAAAATTAAAATACAGAAAGAAGTCTCTGTGCTGAAGAACTAAAAGGAATTTTTTTTCAGGGGTGATCAGTGGACTAGAGGGCACATAAAAAAATAAAAGAACAAGTAAAAAAACCCTTGACTTAGACTCACAGAATGAAGGCTGTGAAGAGATATGATTGCTCTCTGCAAATGCATCAGGGAGAATAAACAGCAGGGAGGGAGAAGAACTAATTAATCTAAAGGACATTGTTGGCACAAAAACAAAGGGTCATTGTAAAATTTAAGTTAGAAATTAGAGAAACTATCAGAAGAATGAGAAATGTCCTTCTAGTAAAAGTAATGGAATCAACTTCATTAATTTTATGGTAGAATCTACTTAGTTTGTAAAAGTGATTATATCATATGGTTGTCTGAAATAGCAGACAGCTAACTACGTGAGTCAGAAGGCCTCTGAGAATCTTGTCCCCAACATTCTATTCACCAAATATTGAACTTTCTTTCAAGAAGTTCACAGAGGGGAGGATAATATGATCAACCATCACCATGCAATGATCAACCTTCACCAGACTTAACTAGTTTATAAAAAGAAAGTACACAACTTTTTTAATTTGGTGTTGGATTTCATGTTCATGGACTTCCCTAGAGGCAGGATGGGATCAAGACAGAAAATTACCTGGAAATAATAAAAAAAAAAAATCTGAATTTGAATTTGATGCAAAAAAACCTCCTGAAGTCAGTCAGTTATGGGCAGCAATATTAGAGAATAGACATAAATTATATCAAAGGACATATAAAAGTGTAAATCAGTCTTGCAACTTGTATAATCAGTTCTTCCTATTCAGAAAAAAATGCATCTTGTCTAGGACTCTGTCCATTCTGTTCTTCTTATCCTTCGTTCTTTTTGTTCCTTTTTCCCCCCTCCCTGTCCCCAAACACCTTTTTTAAAAAAAGTTGGGTCTGATCTTCTATGGATGGAAGAGGACATTAAAAACAGGGTTTTTTGATTCCTTGTGCATTGAAAAGTCAGCACAAATAGAAAATCACAAAAATCATTGTGATTTTATGTGCCTTTGCCTAAGCAATACCTAGACTTTATTGGTGTAACAGGTTGTTTGCTTTTTAACAAGATAGAAAGTAATAAACCCTTTTTTTCCCTTGGATAAAGCAGTTTTCTGTAGAAATCAGAGGTATTGTGCTACTTCAAACTGGTAGAAAAATATGAACTAGTACCTGTAATTGTTGCTGAACATAATCTATTCTGTGGCTAAACGAGGATTTTGGTTTTCAGTGTTGTCAATCTGACACTTCCTGCAAGTCATACATTGACCTTTACCGTAAAAGTTTAATCATTTATTTCCTCTCTTAACTGTAAAAAAGTCCAGCCTTTGTCCTCAGTTTGATTCAGTGTTTAAAAGAAAAGCAAAGAAAAAATCTGTCAGTCAGTGCACATGAACTGAACCTTGGGCCCTCTCTTGATCTTTATGAGCTGGCAAAATAACAAATCAGAGCTATGGAACTACACAAACACTGCTAAATGCAAGGCTTAAAAATTTTTTTTTTATCTTCACTCTTCTCTTTTTCCTTTTGTTCCCAATCTCATTCATGTAGTTTTGAGTGATGCGGTTTCTATGATTCCCATTACCTTATTTTTCTAATATAATGTTCATTGAAAGTAACATCCTAAATCATACAAATGGTCTGAAACTTTCTATATTTCATGATGAATGTACTAAGACTATCTGTATACATACAAATATTTAAAAATATACATATGTAAGAGTCACAACTAAAAATAATTGAAAGGTTTATAATGTTTCAAGTTTTTCAGAAATCTTAGCTTGGGGATCTCAAAGAATTCATTCATCTTCTCCTCACTTCCCTAGACATAAACAAGAAATGATAATGGGAGGAGAAAAACCTGAAACTATTGTTGCCATGTACAGCCAACTCCTAATTAACAATGCGGTATTAACTGGGTTATGTGTTTCATTTTTCAGGGGTTCTATGTTAGTATATTCAAAGAATAAACCTGCATGAAAAACTCATTGTTCTGCCTGGGTTGTTTCCTACTTGCACTCCATATTTTCCCCACTCTATACAGTAATTTTCACAGAAAAGAACATTCTGATCAAAGAGGTTTCACTGTGAGTGAGAGATGCAGGCATTACCTGCAAAGGGTGTTAACATAGTATTTGAAAGGCCATGAGTTAAAAAAGACAAATAACAGCTTTCTCGTGTTCTGTTACTACAGCTGCTGGCTAGAGGATTACAAAAACAAAATGTTTGATTTTATCATGAGACATGAATAGGAGGAAAAAATCCTAAATTATTTTACAAGTCTTGATTTATGATCATTTAAAATGAAAGCTTTTTAAAAAAGATCATACTGCTCTTTTTCATGTGTGTTCTCATACCCTTGCAAAGCAATTTTTGAAGCAAGGAGCCTCCAAGAAGGCTCAGTCATAACACTGACTGAGGATGTGTACTCTGAGCTGTGCATGTGAACTTCTGCATGTGAACTTCTCCCTGCAGAAAAAACAAGTGTAAACCATCTTAGAATATTCTGTGTTAATTTTCATTTACCTTTAGAATAAATAAATAAATAAACTATTCTCTTTTATACAAGCTCACTTTCTACATTTCAATAGGTTGTGATCTTAACTGAAATATAAAAAAATACACTACATGGTATTTGAGAGGTGATTCGGTTCTGGTGATATCCAACCAACAGTGTAACTGAAACATGTTTGATAAACAAGAAATGAATACACCATCTTATGAAATGAACGCATTATGTATTATAGGACTTTTTGAGTAAGTATGCTTGTGAAAAAAAGAAAAGAGCATGTAAAAAGAAAGAGAGTTAAGTTACAGACGAAATGATCACCTCAAGTTGTGTAGTGACACTCATGTTCTGTACTATTCAGCCAAGTAGTTATACTGGCAGAAACATTGCACTTATATAAACTGGGAATATGTGTGGATTCAATCAAGATTAAGACTCTGGCCAGAGTGCTTTTTGGTGGAATGTGAGAAGATTCAACAGCTCTAGGAAGGAATTTGAAACAATGTTTAAAAGCACTTGATGATCTAGTATATACATGAAAGTAGTAAAAGTACTGACATAATAGAGATGTGATACATAAATATTGAGAACGCTCTGTTCAGGGACACTTGAGAATGCTGCGTGCTGATTTTGTAATAAAAGATGATATAACATGAGAGAATGCTGTTTCCAAACTGTATTAATGCAGCTGTTTAAGCTGATTGACTGAATATTAAAACCAAGTAAGAATATGGGATAAATAGCCTGAGGATTTGTTGTTGTTATAGCTGTTCCAGTGTATTTGAAATGCAACAAAACTCACCTTTGGAGACAGATTTTGGTGTGTGGGTTTTGAGGTCTTTTTTTTTTCTTCACTTACCCAACAGAGATCTGAACTGTGGTAGGCTTCCATACACTGACACTCTAGAAAGAATAAATAATATGACCATTTTGGACAGAATGGTTAGCAGGTATTTGAGATATCCCAGATTATTCTCAGAAAAAGGAGAAAATATTCCTAGAGCTAGACATTTTTTAATGCACATCAATGTATTAAGAAAGAATGGCAGGAGTCACGTTCCTTACACACAAGAAGACTCAAACATCAAGAGGTCAGTCCCAGTTTTTGAGCATTCCATGTCATTCATTCCTCATCCACGTAGCAGTACCCCTCCAAAATTATTCAGTCCTCTTGCTCTTCCCTAGTGCCCTAGATATTTCCCTATGGTCTCTTTTAATGCAATGATCTCAGAACATGTATATGGGTGGATACAGTTAGCTGAGGAATCCTCTAGGAAAGAGAAGGCTAGACTTCATTCTTGTTTCAGTTAAGGAAATTGGTAAAATTTCCCCGAATTTAACCGTACAGAATCAGTGCATAATCGCCTCTATTAGGCTTTGCATAATTTTCACACAAAACAATGAGAGTAAGAAAAATAGAAGTAATTAGCAGCTTTGATTTGTGTCAAAAAACATGAGTCACCTATTATAAGCTGGGAAAGTATACTGGCCACAATTACCCATTCTGTTGCAGTTCACGTCAGCGGAAGACTGGTCTTTGAGCACAGATGCTGGTAACATATATGCAAATAAAAAGGTGTGTTGCAGCAGTAGGAGCAGGAGGCAGAGAAAGGAATTGTAGGGTTAATTCTCACCATAACTCTCTCTGCGATATTGCACAGAAAATAATATTTGTCTGGACAAAATGCAAAAGCATGCTTCTCTGCTTCACAAAGGTAAAGATTATTAAGGAATGTTTCTTCAGGCTTACAAAGATTTGCAAATACAGTAAAGAGAACTTCCATGTGCTTTCCCTTACTCTAATAATGTCTCTCATGAATGTTAGGTTAAGGATTTTGAGCTTGATTTTGTGACTATTTAGCCATACGTATGCATGTTTAAAATGCAAATGGAATTGCACGCCTAATTTGTACATGTAGGCAATTACATTAACAGATACACAGACAGGATAATTATATCTGCAAATGTGTATAATTCGCTGTGTCTGTGTATACAGTTATCTGATTTGTTCATGCAACTGCAATAATTGTGCATGCATATACTTCTATGTCTAAATTATCTGAAATATTCATCCTTATGGTTTCTTTGTGACTTCCTTTAATTTTTTTATCTAATTAAAACAAGCATTGTGTAAAAAAATGAATGTGTGATAAAAATATCTTACATTGTTGAATATTAATCCTTTCCATATGATTATATTTTCCATATTCCAAACATAATACTTAACTTGAGACCATTGTTAAAATGTTAGGTATAAACAATAGCAGGCTTTGCTTGTTCTTTAAACTGGACAGCAATCTATTGTCCTGGGCAGATGTTCGCTAAGGCACACCCACACAATATTTTGGCTCCAAAACATAATCTATGAAAACAATCTGAATTTTCTAAACCTCGTTTCCCTACTGTGGTGGGTTGACCTTGGCTAGATGCCGGGTGCCCACCAAAGCCGCTCTATCACTCCCCCTCCTCAGCTGGACAGGGAAGAGAAAAATATAACGAGAAGCTTGTGGGTCGAGATAAGGACAGGGAGAGACCGGTCAGCAGTTACTGTCACGGGCAAAACAGACTCATCTTGGGGAAATTAGTTCAATTTATTGCCAATCAAAATCAGGGTAGAGTTGTGAGAAATAAGACCAAATCTTAAAACATCTTCCCCACACCCCTCCCTTCTTCCTGGGCTCAACTTCATTCCTGATTTCTCTACTACCTCCCTTCTGAGCAGCGCAGGGGGACGGGGAATGTGGGTTGTGGTCAGTTCATCACAGCTGTCTCTGTCGCTCCTTCCTCCTCACGGAGAGGACTCCTCAGACTCCGCCCCTGCTCCAGCCTGGGGTCCCTCCCACAGGAGACCGTCCTCCATGAACTTCTCCAATGTGAGTCATTCCCCGGGTGCAGTCCTTCAGGAACAGGCTGCTCCAGCCTGGGTCCCCCCTGTGGGGTCACAAGTCCTGCCAGCAACCCTGCTCCAGCCTGGGCTGCTCTCTCCATGGGGCCACAGGCCCTGCCAGCAGCCGGCTCCAGCGTGGGCCTCCCACGGGGTCACGGCCTCCTTCGGGCATCCCCCTGCTCTGGCGTGGGGCCCTCCCCGGGTGCGGGTGGAGATCTGCTCCCCCGTGGAGCTCCATGGCTGCAGGGGCACAGCCGGCCTCACCATGGGCTTCCCCAGGGGCTGCTGGGGAACCTCTGCTCCGGTTTCTGGAGCCCCTCCTGCCCCTCCTGCTGCTCTGACCTCAGGGCTGCAGAGCTGTTTTCACATGTTCTCACTCCTCTCCCTGGCTGCAAACGCTGTGTGCCGGTTTTGTCCCCCTTCTTAACTCTGCTCTCCCAGAGGTGCTGCCACCGTCGCTGACAGGCTCGGCCTTGGCCAGTGGTGGGTCCATCTTGTAGCCGGCTGGCGCTGGCTCTGTCAGTCACAGGGGAAGCTTCTGGCAGCTGCTCACAGACGCCGCCCCGGCAGCCCTTACAACCCTAGAGCACTACCAAAACCTTGACAGGCAAACCCAATACACCCACTAAAGAAACTGCAATTACAATTTTTGCTCACCTTTCTTATTGATTTCAGATGAATTAAAATGTGACAAATAAAGCATAAACAATTTTCAATTAATTTGTGGTAGTATGACAAGCTAGGTGGAAGTGCTTTGGGGTAACATTTTTTTTTTTCCCTGTGTGCATCCTAAGTTATGATTGTAAATAAGAATCTTGTAAAACTTTTATTCTAGTAGACAAGAAATTTGAAATCTTATCCACGAGGCCCATTTTTGCTTTGCACGTTTGCAGAGCCACCGAATGCACTCTCAGCATAACAACTTTTGCCAATATTGCTATTTTTTTTCTAGGTACTCCTCTCCTTTTAGCTAAACCTGAGGTACACCTTGAACATTGCAAACTCATTCAGTGTAAACTGGTTCAAGTTATTACTCTGTAAAACTTTATGTGTGTTCTAGATTATTTAGAAAGTGTGGATAAAGAATTGCTAGGTATTTTACTAAATAGTTAATCCACTGTTTTGCAGTCAAGCTGTAGATTGCTTAGAATAATTTCCAGGCTGTTATTCACATACGTACTGTTAATTAATAATTTACTTGTTCTAATTTCTTTTTAAAGAGAAATTTCTCAATATTCGGTGTGAGAAAGGAGTTAATAGACAAGTGCTGATATATTTGTTTTAAATTTTTACCACACTCTCTCCTTGTTTTGTATTATTGATAATACAATGCCCTGGGCACAGGTAGAAATAACTTTCCAGAAAATGACATTTTATGTCACCTCAGGACATCCTTAATGTGGGAAAAACCTAAAGTGTACAGAAAAATAATACTAAAAATAGAAACAAACCCAACCTTAATTTGATTATATTGGCACATGAGCATTTAGGAGAAAGCAATTAATAGTTTTTTCAGAGTCTAATTTCATCTATCATGCAGAATATAAAAATCTAATAGCAGGCAGAGACTGATGAAAATATATTGGTGGGCTGTGACTATGCATTTTTGTTGGTAAATATTTTTCTGTTTGTTCATTCCACTGAACATTAAAAGGGCAGTACAGAAATTCCTTGCATTCCATGTCCTGGATGAGATCCATGAAGTATTTAAGTCACATTAAAGCAGCTATTGTTAAACCTTTCCTTTATTGTCCTATTTAAAGCCACAAATTAAGACCAGTAAGGAAGTTATCCAAAACATTTCTCAAATTGTTAGCATTCCTTTATTGCACAAAACTTTACCCACAGACAAAGAAACATGAATCATATTATCACATCAGTTAAACATTTGAGCTTCTCAGCAGATTGATGTTAGTGGAAAAATTAAAGAGAACCTTGAAATTGTTTGTGCTTGTATGTTTCAACTGTTAAAAAATCTTTAGCTACATCTACTTTAACTGCTGGTCAGTAGAAGTTTGATTATAGTTTTTTTCAAGATACAGATTCAGTTCACAAGTTTTAATTTGGTTCCTATTCAGCTCCCATCCTTGTTTTATGTCCATAAAGTTTTATGCCCATTTGGCAATGACAAGCGTGTGCATAAAACCTTGACTAATTTTCTATGTAAAGGTGCAAATTTGAAGGAAACAAACTCAGTGTCTGCACTCACAGCTTTAATGTTCTTTAAGCAATTAGGAGATCTAATTTGTAGTGTCACCCTAGACTAGTTCATAATATCTCCAAGGTAGGCATGTGTTAGATTTCAGTGTGCACATGCAACTGGGAATCTGAGGGGCTACATAATTTTGCGCATCCACAGGATTAAGGTGGTCCTGGCTGACAAACAGGTTCACGAATTATCAACATTTATCTAAACATTTACAAAAAGTGAAGCAAAAAACCCCAAATCTGAATGGACAGCGCAAATGGCTTTAAGCTGAGTAAAAGCTGCCCTCCAAGTGTATTTACACATTTGTACTTTGCAAATAGCTTTTCCTGTTTTCATCTTTGTTACTAACCCTCCAGAATTCAAAAATTAGCTGCTATTTCAGTAAGTATGCAATCTGTGCAGTCTGTTTTCAAGTATTTTGAGTATTCCAAATGTCCATAAAAATGACTGGAGTTACAAGATAAGAAATTGGTTGCAAGTTTTTCAAAGCAAAATGGAAAACATAAAAGAAATGAAATAACACCCCTAGTTGTTCTTCAGCTCAAGACTCGATGCCTCAGTGAGAGAGAAGTGTTAGGTAGAACAGACATTGTTGAAAACTGTACAAGAATAAGAAGCTATAATTCAAAGATGTGTGTTATGCAAGACATCTAATGGGGCCTTTTGGCCTTGAAAATATGAATCCACGAGTATACGCTCTGAAACATAAAATGAAACGTTCTCAAGGTTTGTCAAGGCAAAATATTTTGTCACTTTTGAACAATGTCAGCTGCAGCATTTTTTGTAGAATATAATTCTTGAGGAGATACGAGGAGATACCACTTTATTTGTGGAAAGAGGTTATCGTTTTAGCTGGTTAATGAAGCATTGTGTTTGGAAGTGCTGCTTTTTTGAGTAAGCTGTCAATTTGCTTTGCTTAAAGGGTTATAAAAACACTTAGCCAGTGTGTGAATTCACGCTTCCAGGTATTTTCAAAATCTGTTTTCCTCATCGCTATGTAGGAGAAAAAAGAGGGAGGGAAGAGAGGGCCTTGGGGACATTGCAGATGCTCTGTGGTATGCTTATTTGAAGTGTGAATGGACTTTGGCATGTCCTGGCCATTCTCATGTATCTCATTTGCCTTTCTGACAGTATGAGGTGGACCAGAATGCCAGAAACCTGCTCTGTCAATGTGCATTACCCAGGCAGCCTGAATGCATACTGGAACAATGTGGAGAGGTGTAACTAGATTTTGGAAAGAGCTCAGGCTTAGACTGCAGCTGGAAGTAAGCAGTACACCAAAAAAATGTGATGTGGTTAGTTGGAACACAGGTATAATAACAATACATAAATTCAAGATATATGCAGTCTCCAATTTAATGCCATAAGAGTGGGGAAGTCTAAGAACCCAGAAGTAAGATTTTACTGTAACGCCTGCCCAAAATATCTCATACTTCATGCCAACATTTGTATTTCCAGACATGTGTTCCTCTAGTTGAGCCCTCTTAACCGAGGTCTTTCCCTGGCTGGTGGATTCTCCATTAAGACATGTCAGTCATCCTCTTCTGTGCCGCTGAATCCTATCTGAAATCTTGTATTTCTCTCTGCAGTGATACGATTTCATATGGAGTGGTGTGTGGCATTGAACCCTGCAGTTTGAGAGGCAAGCAGTGCCATCTCCACCGGATCCTCCTTGGACACCTGTCAAAGAGAGGGGAGCTGGTTGTCCCTGCCCTGACACAAACAGCAGTCAGACAGAAAACCCAGTATGTACACAAAAGTCCCGGGGAAGGGCAGAATTTCATTCCTTATATTCTCTAATATTTTTTCTGATCAGCTCAGTCCTCTACTCTTTGTGCTGGCTGTCACAGTCCTGTTCCCAGCTCATGTCGCACCCCAGCCTTCATGGTGTGTGTTGTACAGCCTCTGTGGGGTGAATTCCAGTAAGAGGCACAAACTCAAATCCAGCTATGGCAATACCCAAGGCCATGAGTCACTTTGTGACCCAAAGTCTTTCTAAGGTTAATTTGAGCACTGTTTTACTTATATTTTAATGACAGTTGGTTTCTAGAGAACAAATGTTAAAGGCCTTGTCTTCCAATATAGCGGTTTCAAAATACACATTTGTGTATTTGTACTCTTTAGAGTATATCATACTTAATTTATCAAATATGACACATACTTTATTTTCTAGAAATACTATCTTTTTAGTGCAATCTTAATCATTAGAAAAAATATTAATCTTGTGGGGGGACAGAGTAGAGATAAATATATATGTGTGCAAAATTCCCCCCACTAAGGCAAGAAAAGTCTGTTCTAGAAAACTAAATAAGAAAATCATGCCAGTGTTCAAAACTGTAGAATTTTATTAAAGACAAAAGGACATCACAATTTCATCACTGTTAAGAATAATATGCAGATGTCTTCTGAATCAGAGAAAATAATGAAAATACAAGGCTGAGAATGGATCAGTGCCTTTCTTTTGTCTACTAACAACCTCTGATGTCCAGTATAGGAGGCTGCAGATGTTTATTCTCTGTAAGAAATAAGTTAAGATCTGTTAAGAATAACACTGAAAACGATGTTAAGAGTAACAGTTCAGTTACCACTGAACAACAGATTTTCTTGTGGTTGGGTGATGGCATGCAAAAGCGCTCAGGAGCTGAAAGCAGGCATGTTTACAGTTTAAAGCACAAAGAAGACACTAGATGATGTATTTTACCTCAATATGACAGATGGAGAGATTCCACCCGGCAGGGCATGCTCTGGGCCTGAATCAGGGGTGTTGCTGAATCATATCTTGTTTTTTGAGATTCAAACTTATCAGCTAGAGACATCAACAGTTACAAAATGCACCTTTTGCCTTGGTAGTTTCCTTCATTGACTTATCACTGCCAATGTTAGAAGAGTGCTCATAATTTCTCATTTGAATTTGCCAGGTTTCAGTTTTTCACCACTGGATTAGACACTCTTCAGTATATTTCTCCACAAGACGGTTTTATACAATACATTCAAATCCCCTTTCAGTCTGCTTTTTTATAAAGTAAACAGATGGACTTGTTACAGTCTGTCACAGCAAGGCATTTCCTTCCACCTTTAAATATCTTTATGGCTTGTTTTCTGGATGATTTGTCAATGTCATTTTAAAAAAATAGCAATAAGAAAATGTCATGCTACGTTGCAGTGCTAGCCTCAACTGACTATGCAGTCTTATAAATATGACTTTTTTTGCCATCACAGAAGAACGTTATGTAAACCACTGAGAATGCATGTCAAATCGCTCATCCAGCACTACCCAGCTGAACTCAGCTTTCCAGGATATAGTTCTTCATTCTGTAAGTATAGTCTGCCTCTTTCTAGATTTTTCACTTTGCATTTAGTGGTATTTAAATGCATTCTGTCAATTCACTAGGCAATACAGGAAGGGTTTATGTGATTGTCTTGGTCTACTAATTATCCGTGTTCTTTCTGAATGACCTGCAAAATACGTTAGAATCAATACTGTGTTTAATTCTTGATCAAAGAAGGAAGTGCTGAATAACATAGAGCACTGACCATCATTAAACTGGGATGCCATACTGAGGTCTACCTATAACTAATTCATAATCTGTTCAAGGTGCATCTTGCTGATATCATATAGAGCTCTTTAAAAAAAAAAGTGTTATGCAGTCCAAAGTTAAAACCCAGTGCTCCTGACAGCTTACGTTATATAATTCAGAGGCAGATGACAATAAAAAAACTGAATGAAAAAGATCTTTGTGAGGCACTTTGCCTGAAAGTGAAAAGCTGAGAAATCATACTGGTTTGACAAGACATATTTTCCAAGTATCCATTCAGACTGGCCTTAAGTAAATCCTTACCTTCCATTTTTTTTTTTTCAACTGATTCCCGCAGCAGCTTTTCATTACTCGTTTACAATATAATAAAATACCTTCAGTTAGGATTATGTACCTTAAATTAGGATTAAATCACTGTTTATGTTCTGGAATGCATGGTACACTTTTTGATGCCCATCAGTCATAAAGAAACATGGGATGATTAACACTTTCAGTCTACACTACTGATTTGAAATAGAAGTTTTTAAAAGAAACACTGGAAAAATTAGGATTTGTATTAAATGTTTTATTTTCCTTGTAAAAAAAGCTCTTCAATGCATTTCAGTTAACTTTTTAGAACTAGTATGTGGGGGGGAGTGGTGTTGTTTTGCAGATTATTACCAAATATGTGCTGTGGGCAGTACAAATCCAATTCCCATTACCTACAATGGACAAAAATGTAGTATTGTTGGAGATACAGAATCATTAAATGTGGTATTATATTGGTTTCATATTGGAAAATATCCTGTGCTACTCTCTCCTCAAGCTCTAGCTTCACAATATGTCAGCTTCAGTGACAATGACAATTTAAAGCATTCCCAACCCCTTCATCACTCAGCTGTGCCCATACAAGCTTTCATGACTTTGGGCTTTTGGCTGAAACAATGGAACAATGCAGGTCAAAAAAACCAGAAAGGAAAAAAACCCCTTATTTTCAAGCCAGATAAGTTCGGTGATCTTGGTGACAGTGCAGCCCCGCAGAGTTGTGTCAGCTCACCTGGGCCTGGAGGTGGTGTGACGGCACACACATGAGCACCTGGGACAGGGATGCACGCCAGGAACTTCTTGCTCTTCCGATCTAAGTACTGCGAAACTGGCAACGGTAAAGCAGTGTAAATTTTAGTGAAAATCAGTTATGAGCCAGCAACATGGCAAATGCCAGGTACACATATTTCAGATCAGCATTTACCTCAATTTCTGAAAGGAGAATTTGTGTTTCAATTACTGTTGTAGATGAGCTGCCATGCCTGGATGCAAAATATAGAGGTTTGTGTTCAGCTGTGACACAGCAAAGAAGCAGCCCATGTCTTTCCATTCATCTGTGTTATTTAAATCATTCAGGTCACAGAAAGCATCTCGGGCAACATACTCAGCCATTCTTTTAAGTTAGTTAGCAGCGTCATGTAGTGTAAATCAGAATTTACATTAAATTTTAATTCTAAGAGCAGTGTGAATTTGGCATCATTGAGTAAATGTAACTTAAAATGCATAGATAAAGAACTCAAGGTCTGATTCTATATCTTAATAAATTTCTATGTAGCTCTAAAAGCAAAAGACCTTAGTTTAACTAAAGTAGTTATTTGCATTTGTCTGAAAACCACCACAAAATACATTTTATATAGAGGCCAGTATACATGTATCACATAATGCATTTCTGCTCGTTTTCTGTCTATTTTTGCTAGTTTGTAAAAAGATGGTGTAGATTTCAAAATATAAAAACCCAGGATCAGAAATCATGTTGCATCATATCCAAGCTATCAATCCCTATTTCAAAGTATCCACATTTTATTTAATGTATTTTCTAATTAGGCAGCTTTTAAAATTCTTTTTCAGATTTCAATAATATAAAATCTTTGCCCAAAGGATACTGTACTATTTCCACCTAATCAGATTAGCTGCTAATGCACATTTAACATGTATGTGTGGCAAGCTAGTTTTTATACCCTCCTGTCATCTAACCAAAGAGATAAAGGATTCATCTAGTAGGTGGCTTAAGAAGCCACTTTGTAGCCGCCAGTTTACAACACTCCAATTGCCCATTGAATTGCTATATCAGATTTTTTTCTTTTCACTTGCTCAAAACACTTATATGTGAATAAACATAAACATACATTTTCTTTTATTTTGCCAGGCTTCATCACATAATTCTTCAGAGTGATGTTAACTACAGTGTCAGAATGATTTATTATAACTAGTCTTCTGCCTCTCTGTCTTGATTTTTATATATTACTATTATGGTGCCCTTTTCCATAATGAAACAGCTGTGTCTCACCTTATGTGAATTCAGCCACCTATCCTTCTTTCAATTATGCTATAAATATTAAAAATAAAATTGGAGGTTTAAAGCATTTTTTAAATCATGCATATTGCTTGTATTTATGTACAAACTAAAGCCACTTCAGTGATAACTGGCAGAGACAAGTTTAGCATCAAGCAAACCTTAGGAATATAGTTTTTTCACTTCATTATGTGTTTGGTTTTTTCTTCAGTTGAGGTAATTTAATGTCCATTTTCTCCCTCTTGTTTGCCAACTTGTTTGCTTGTGTGAAACACTATAAATACTGTCTCAGCATGTTGCCACAATTGTTTTGTTTTCATGCATGTAATAGAAGTATGATGAGTTTATAAAACTACCGTATAAACACTGTTTGAAGGACAAGTGTCTGAGATGTATGATTGGAAATAAGTATGGATTCTGTCCTTCCTACACTTTCTATGCTGGTTTATTACACTACTGATCCTACTGTCCCTAATAACTTAATTAAAATGCTGTCCATTAGAAGAAACAGAAAGCAGGCTGAATTTCATAGCGGGCCCTAATGACACATATAATGGTTTAGTTGCAGTCCCCACCCCTCTTCAGATCTCTACCTGAGAGTATAGGATCTGTGCGTTCAAAAATACAGTACATAAATGAGTGAATTCTTCTGCAGAAGTAGCTAGACTGGATGCTGTTTAAAGGTCTGACAGACACTGTGATGACTTATGTATGTGACAGCTCTGTTGACTTCAAGGCCACTTGGAGTCAATGGGAATACTTACAGTGTGTGAAGACCAAATGCAAATTCTTGGTCTATCACAAAGTAGCTTAACACGAAGAAAGGGCTGTACCGCCAAATGGAAAACAAAAACACTAAAATGCTAGTGTCCTAGAAAGAGAGTATTTCAAACCAGAAACTATTCACTCAGTGCAGCTGATCATTGCTTTAATAATTTTTACAAGAGAAAAGATTCTCAGCCAATAGTCTGCATGGAAATTGTGAAAAGGAATGTTAAACTGTGTGCATGTTTATCATGTGAAATATGTGAATAAATTTATTTTTGCACCTTTGAGTACTGTACAGCTAGATGATTGCAGGAAGATTATTATACTCTTCCTAGAAAAACTGAGGCATTGGGCCAATTTGTGCTATTGACCTAGGAAAGGTCTACATCCACCTAGAGAAACACAGTGCTGTGGGCTGTCACTGAGCCTCAGCTGAGGTCAGTTGGGCATCGGTATATTTTGAGGCAATAGTACAGACAAAAACATAGCAACACTACCACAAAATCTGAATGTGGAGACACTGCACTTGCTCAAGGAGGATGACAACAGTGAAGCTTAATCCAGCAGCTTACTTAAGGTGGGCCACTTCAGCATGAAATTTTGTCTTCATGGTGGTGCTGTGGGATTGGAGAAGGGATCTGAAGGTTTTGCAGTTCACATGATGATAATCACTTTCTTGGCCTTTAACATCAGAAGAAACCATTTCATCATTGAGTCATGCTGCCTGTATGAGATCATAGTATTTCCTCTGGATCTGCCTTCAAGAATAGTAGCTGTGGATTACCTAGCAAACACCTTTTGGAATCACAGGCAATCTTTATTTTTAATATTGTAGTAGAAAAAATGCACCACATCTACTGGTGAATTCTTCATATGAAATATTTGTACCTTTTTTCTATTGATTGCCTGTTACATAAGCTTCCCTCCTCTGGACCTTGTAAGGCCCATTGCTGTTCAGCCCTCTGAACAGTGGCCTTCACTGAGCTTAGAGGTTTCCACTGCACCTCCACACCAGGCTACTACTCATACTTTTGTGTTTCCATTTTTTTCTTCCAGTTGATCTGCCTCACATATTTCAATTTTTGTGAAACTGCCTCTTATCAAGGGGTAAGTACTGCACTATGGATCAGGATTTCAGTCTGTTCAAGTCATGGTCAGTGTTGCTCATTTAGGCAGTAGGCTTTAGTTTTTCAGGCAGATCCCATTCAGCTATCACAATGAGTTTCATATGGAAGTAACAATATCCCGTGTAGAAATTTTAGGAATGGTCAAGGCAGCAATGTTTCAGGTAAAAAATACATTGTACCTCTATAACAAGAAAGTTCCTGAAAATAATGTACATATACTTATTTTGCTTTTTTACATATACTTCATATAAGTATATATGGCCACGGTCTTACTGTTTTCCCATGTAAAAGGACAAGTGAAAGGAAGCACTAAATCTGAGCCCATTTAGTGTTTTACCAGTTCGAACATGACCTGTAAGCATTGCTTATGAGTTGTCAGTGACAAGTAACATCTCTTCATTTTCCTCCTTCCTTTTGCCGTCTGATCCCTTCTAAATAGTTGAAGCAAAGGTCTCTAATTTTTTAATCATGCAAAGCTTCCCAGCAGGATTAAGTAATATTGTGTGAATTTACAGTAATGAGCGAGCAATTCTACTTTCTCTCCCATTTATTATATTGGTGGACAGCCAGCCAGAACAGTTGTTGGATTTTGTTTGTTTGCTTATGTGTTTTTGGGGTTCCTCTCAATGAAGCTAATATTAGGGTAAGATGATAAGCTTAAGAAGCTGAGTGTGCAGCAAAATTGAGACCTGGCTGATAGCAGTGAGGGCACAGCAGCGAATGTGCTATGTATGTCCTAGAGTCATTCACCTTCCAGGGAGGCTGGACACATGCCAGAGCTGCTAGAGCTGCAAAATCTTCCTGAAGTTGTCACTGAAACTCAGTAATGCAAGACAGCAAACACTCAATAGCACCTGTTTCAAGCAGTTCTTTGCTTTCCCTTGGAGACGCATCTAAAGTCAGTGGTGGGAGGGACAAGTTAGCTTAATATACAATATTTAGGTCAATGCATTGAAATGTGACAGCTGTGAAATCGAGAAATATGAAAAACCAGAGAAAAGGGATGAAGAGCAGCATAGATGCCTGATTATCTCCAGGCATTTTGGTGATCATGTTCAGGACAAATTTCAGGAATCTTTCCTCAACAGTTAAAGCAGAAGCCTTGAGCGAATAGTTCTTAAAAGATGTTTTCATAACAGTGAGGTACTCTACAGCAGGAAAACTTTCTGAATATATGAACCTGGCTAAAAAATACCTCACTTTGGACTGGAAAAGGATGCCTACGGTTTGTTATTGTATTTTGCTCACTAATCTATGTATGTAAGACATTTACAGAGTAAAATATATTAAAAATCAGAAAACAGGAAATTAACCTCATTCTGCCATTACTTTCAAATGTTTTAAGCTCAGGAAATAAATCTGGGAAGAAAAAAAGTATTCTGATTAAAACTGTTGAGGCTTTGTCCTCTTCCCTTTTAACTCTCCAACCTCACTTAGAGATCAACATTTATAAATTTATAAGGCAGTGGCTTTTTATACCTGTTTCATGTAAAAATCAAATGATTTTCAAGATCATGTAATAATAGAGAGTTTTTAACTCTTACTGATCTCAGCTGTTTACAACCCTTATTGAAAGAAGGGGTTAAGTAGCATGCTCTCAGTCATGCATGTGAAATTTGGAGTGAGAGGAAGCGAGTGGATTTGAGGTTGTTCTCCTTCAGTTCATTTAAGGTTCACTGAACAGGAAAGTGAATTTTTATTATCACTTCCTGTGAAAAGAGCAGTTGACAGGACCCATCAGGGAACTGCCAGAAACCTCAAGAGTTTTGAGTATGAAGCCCAGAGTCCACTGCAAAGTTTCCATGACAACTCTCTCATTAAAATAAAAGGAAATTGTGCCTGATATTTACAGCTTTCAGCATACAGTTGAAAACCTTGCATCTCAGATTTCCAGTGTATTTACACCTGGGACCCAAGAATGCAGGCTGTCAAGAAATAAAGGGTAGTTGTAACATTTAGCTGTGAAAGTGGAAAGGTTGTTCACAGGTTAGATTTCAGCATCCTTCGATTTCTTGAATTATAGTGAACATTTTTTCTCTCTCTTCCTGTGGTGTGCTAAAGGGTGAAAGAGACTCAATATTAGGTTGGAAATAGTCTTAAGGGAGGCTTTTAGTGAGAGCGGTTTTACTGAAGACAGGGATATTCTTCTAAGAAAAGGGGCTTAGCTTTGAATAGAATCATAGAATCATAGAATCTTTGGGTTGAAAGGGACTCTTAAATGCCATCTAGTCCAACCCTCCTGCAATGAGCAGGGACATCTTCAACTAGATCTGGTTGCTCAGAGCCCCGTCCAACTTGACCTTGAAGGTTTCCAGGGATGGGGCATCTACCGTCTCTCTGGCCAACCTGTGCCACTCCGGCTCCACTGGAGCCTTCTCCAGGCTGAACAGCCCCAACTCTCTCAGCCTGTCTGCATAGGAGAGGTGTTCCATCCCTCAGATCATTTTGGTGATACTCCAACAGGTCCATGTCTGTCCTGTGTTGAGAGCTCCAGAGCTGGACACAGGACTCCCAGAGGAGTCTCACCAGAGTGGAATGAGAGGGCAGAATCACCTCCCTCAACCTGCTGGCCTCGCTGCTTTGGATGCAGCCCAGGGTACAGTTGACCTTCTGGGCTGTGAGTGCATGTTGCTGGTTCATGTTGAGATTCTCATCCACCAGGACCCCCAAGTCCTTCTCAGCAGGGTTGCTCTCCATCCCTTCATCCCCAACCTGCATGGATACTGGGGGTTGCCCCGACCCAGGTGCAAGATCCTGAACTTGGCCTTGTCCAACCTCATGAGGTTCACACGGGCCCATTCCTCAAGCTTGTCCAGGTCCCTCTGGATGGCATCCCATCCCTCAGGCATGTCAACCGCACCACTAAGCTTGGTGTCATCTGCAAACTTGCTAAGGGTGTCCTCGATAGCACTGTCTATGTCATTGACGAAGTTACTCAAGAGTACTGTTTCCAATACGGACCCCTGAGGGACCATTGTCATTTGTCACCAATCTCCATCTGGACGTTGAGCCATTGACCACTACCCTCTGGATGCAACCATCCAACCAATTCTTAATCCACTGAACAGTCCACCATCAAATCCATCTCGCTCCAATTAAGAGAGAAGGATGTTGGGGGTGACGTGTCAAAGGCCTTACACAAGACCAGACAGATGACATCCATAGCTCTTCCCTTGTCCGCTGATGTGGTCACATGGACGTGTCCTTGGTGAAGCCATGCTGGCTGTCTTGAATCACCTCCATGTCCTCCATGCACCTTAGTATAGCTTCTAGGAGGATCTGCTCCATGATTTTCCCACGCACAGAGGTGAGGCTGACAGGTCAGTAGTTCCCAAGGTCCTCCTTGCTACGTTTTTTAAACATGGGTGCAATGTTTCTCTTTCTCCAGTCACCAGGGAATTCACCTGACTTCCATGATTTTTCAAATATTGTGGAGAGTCAAATGAAATTTAGATAGTTACTACTATCTAAATTTAAAAAGATAAGTCATAACTGATACTTCCTCAGGTTTGGTAGCAATCACCTACGTTATGGGAAAGAATCTCAGGGGTGAAAAGAGACAGTAATAACTGAGGTTGTTTACTGCAGGTACTGAAGCCCCTTTGAGCTTTTTTCTTTAGTATCCCCCACTCTTTACACTGCCCTTTCCCACTCTCTCCCTTTACAGTCATGTTGGCTCTCTCTGTGTGGCTTCTATGCTGAGGTATTTTATTCTTACATGGGAGGTGAGAAGGCTCAAAATGAGGACACAATAACTCAGTTGAAAGAACAGCAATGCCAGGGTAACGTCAGTAACAGAACTTGAATGTTTTGCTTGACCTAGGCCAAAACCAGTTCTTGTTGGTCCTGATTCCTTCATTTCTGTAATCATACAAGAAACCAGGCTATATAATTACTGTCGTTTATTTTTGCCTTAAAATGGGTGAATCTCATACTGGTCAGTGAATAAAGCTTCAGGTCACTGTGCTGCATGCCACAGTAGTCCTGTAAATTGCTCTTCATAGATGTCATCACAGAGTTAAAAAAACCAAAACACCTTACAAAAATATACAAGCACATGTAAATGTGCTTCAAATTATTCAAAATATTGATTGATTATACGTTATCCAGTCTTTACCTCTCCTGATTTTACAAGAATCTTTGGGCAGGCTGCTCACCCAAACAGGTATCAAATTGCACTGCGTGAATAATGTCTTAGATGAACAAAAGCATCAGTGAGGCAAGTGTGTGAACTGCTTGGGAGGGTATGTTTATGGATGTGATTATGTCAGAATTAGCCTGTTTATAGTGTCTGATTTGGTAAATTGCCTGTGAGGTCAGACAGTTAGACTTCTCTTTCCTCTGCTCTCAGTGCTTGGGCTTTGACTTCCTTTGGGACTGATCCAGTACAGCAGCTTTTGTTGTTTCCTTTTTGCATCTGATCAGATGTATTAAGACAGAGCTCAGCAATCAACCACTGCCTTTGCCTCTGAGGTGCCATCAGTTGTGTGCCCTCAGGGAAAGGGACAACTTTTGCTGCTTCCCCGATGCATCAAATTTAGTAATTTCCACAAACAATCCTTGAAGGAACTGTGCAGTTTCTCCTTTCTATGCCCCAGCTTGTAGTCTTACCTTGCTACCTGTAGCTGTCTCATTTATGTTATAAATGACTGCTTTCATTTTGGTGGCTTTCATATTCAGTTGTCTTTCCCGTGCACACTATCACAGCCTCTCTCCCCACCAGTTGCCCAGAAATCCTAGATCTAGTGCTTTGGTCACTAGGTTGTTAAACTTTTGTAAAATCAGTGGAAGTTGTTGCAGTTTAGTTTGAGTATTGCGTTACTTATTGGAAGAGGGTAGCAGTCCTTCTAGTCTCAGGATGGCCTTTTTCTCACTTGCATATTGGCCCTCAATGAAATCACTCTGGCAGGACCCCTGTACAGGCAGAGTCCCAGTAATAAGACCATGGACTCTTCAGCTCTCCTTGTCAAAGTGCTCTCCAGCACTGTCTCTTTAGCAAGATCCACAATTTTAGCTTGCTACCTTGCTGCTGTAGGAGGCTCAGCAGGATCAGTGCTTTCCTCTTGTTTTCTGTGGGTACTTCATCAGCCTAAGAACACCTGTCCCTGGAGCTTGCACAGGGCTCCCTGCCTCGGTTTTCTCTGGAGAGGAGCACATTAGAGGAACCCGTAGGCTTCAGGTCAGCTTCCTTTCAGTTTCATTTCTTAGGCAAGTTCTTGCTTGTCCTTGGCAAATGGTAACTCTGTGGTGTACCACCTTATTGGCGTCCTGCAATCTTGGCTGATTGGGTACAGTAAAAAACATATAAATCTTCTTATAGTCTAAAGACTGTTCCTTCACTTTGTTCTCTTGCCTAAAGCTTGCTTTTACATTTTAACCCTGTATTTCACTCCTGAGTTCCTCTAGGAATTTGCTTTTACCTCTGTGTGTGTGTATATATATCTATCTATCTATATATCTATATCTATCTGTAATGTTGGTCAAACTTATTTTCTTGGTTTCACCACCTCCTTACTGTTAGACCGCAAACCATATCCACTGTATCAACCAGATCTAGCACATATGTCACTCTTTCCTCCAGCCATACAACTGTGTCCCTCTGGTTCCTGAGACAGAAAAAATGAGGCAAGAATACACTAAAAGCTGTTGTGATTGAGAAAAGAGTCAGCCAGTTCATAAAATCCAATTGCAATATTAAAGTGTCCCAAAATCAGATCTCACAAATCAGCAAATAACCTTTTTTCAGAGCAGAGATTCTTGGCAATGTTCTTTCATTTCTAGGCCCTGTACACAACAGGTTGTTGCTCAGGACTTTCCACTTCATTTCAAGATTTGGCTGGTCTCTAACAGAGCTTCTGACAATAATTCTTATAGGAGCTAAAAGCCCTGTAACTCTTTGCTTGATGCTGTTCCCCACCCATATGAAAAGCAGGACCAATCTCTCCATCCTTCAATCATAAGAAATATATCCTTGAGATATGTTAGAAAAGAATAGGAACTGAGCCTGGAAAGACTAAAAAAAGTGATGGAATGTAGAGCAGGAAATGAGCTAGTGGCCATCTGGAGAGCAGGGGGATCTCGATAATTAGTATCCTTTCTATGATTCTTACTTTATTAAGAATCAGAAGGATATTTAGAAGAAACTAACTGAAATATTTGGTAGGCTGTTTTAAATATTTAAACGGTGTTGAAAATATCAGAAATGCTGACAGTGTTTCTTTAAATGTTCTTTCAGTGTTTTTCAACACAGAAACCACTGACTGTGTTGAAGGGAGAATAGAACATACAAGAGAATTATCAATAGCTTAGTGAGAGAGAGAGAACTTCGGTACATGAGGCTTTTTAATACAGTTCAGGCTTTTTAAAAATTACTGTTGTCAGGTGAAACCAATTGGTATCCCTTGGAAAATATTTTTGCAAATAACATCCAGCAGATCTAGTACTAAAATAACTATTTCCTTTTTACAGTGATTCCATTGTCTTGATGGTGTAACTCAGTGCAGACTGAGTTTCTATTTTCCCATCAGCATACATCAGTCTTGTGGAAGCATTTCATACACTGGGAAAAAAAGTTAGAAAGCTTTAAAAGATGACAGCATAGTGAAGGGATTCTCTGGCAGTACCACTGTGAGGATTACAGATGTTGATAGGTCCTTGAGCTCCCGTGTCATGCTTACAGTTTGTTGTGCACCCTTGACTAGCATCACCCACTCCATGGTGCTGGGAGAAAATTCACAAATGCACATAGGGTGCTTTAATAAGTTTCTTACAGACTTGAAAGATTAAGAGTTTATAAAGATCCTGGATAAATTCCATTCCAAACATTCTCATGGTTCTGGAGTAAGATATTGCAAATATTAGCTGATTTGTAAGTAAGTAGATATTGCAAATATTAGCTGATTTGTGGCAACAGAACTGCCATAGTCGCTGTCAGCAGACTTACAGGACGAATATAGTTGGTGTCTGCAAAGTCAGGTGCCCCTTTGCCAGCACCTTTGGAAGATTCACCGTTTTGTCAACCAATACAGTTATTTGACTCCTCTGGGATTTGAGCTTTCTTTTCATCACAAACGTCACGTGCCAACACCTAGCCAGTAAGAAACTTCTAATTAGCCTCTTCACACACTAATGGCACTCCAATCTCAGAGAGCAACCACAGGCCCCACAGGTCCTGCTCTTGTTTCTGTGTGTAGCAGATTCTAACAAAAAAAATCCGCTCCTCTTATTCTTCTCTCCCTTCTCTAATAGAAAGCTGTCCACAGAAGTCTGTGAAGTGATTTGATTTTGGGATCTGAAATTTTTGGACAACAGAGTGAATAAAGCTTATAGGTGATGAGGATCAGAGGGGTCTTACCATGACTGAAGTGTGACAACACACACTTCATGCACAGAAATCCATTCATACTACTCAGTTCTCTTCTAGGGTCTGGCGGATTGGTGTCAGCGTGTTTTCCTAGGTTTTTATTTCATAGAGTGGTGATGGACAAATTACCTTTTTCCTTGCTAAAGTCTGCCTATTTTAAACTGTAAATGGGTTAGGAATGCCATTAGGTTACGCTTGCGCATAATGCATGATTATAAGATGTAACAAAATCCTGATGTTACAGGGATATTGGTAAGGGAGACTTCTGCTAGGATTCCCAAGCTTCAGCTCCTCCCCAGGGCTGTGCGTATAAGAAGTAGGAGGCTGTGAATGTAGGCAGCTGTGTAAGTTCATGAAATGCTGGGACAGCTTCTCCTTGGTGTCCTCTACCCACAGCTATGCTGTGCTGCAGAAACTTCCCACTGCCCCCACAACTACATTGCAGTAATTGCCATTTAATTCATTTTACTGGAGCAGGAGTGAGTTACTTATCGGTTACATTGCTGGGTCTGAAATGGAGATGATGGTTGCAGAAGGGAGTGTGCCTTTGTTGCCTTGGGAGGGAAATTTTGGGGGTAATATATTGTGTCCGAGTGCTTAACATAAACTTTAAAAACTTTATTTTTGCATGAACTTATTTTTGAGTATATAATGTTCTGGATGTGTTTTTGAAAGAAATATTTGGAAGTTTTGATGAAAAAATGACTGTTTAGAAGAACTTTGCATCACCAGACATTCAGTTCTGGCTCACACTGGACATATGTCAGTATACCTTGGAAAGAGCTCGGAAGCTGGATATTACATTATAGTACATTACTCCAGAACTTCTATCTTTAATATTTCATATTAAAAGCAATAAAGCTACCAATATTGTCTCCTGTTTCTCTGTGTTTTTAAATAAACCCATAGAGATCTGAGCTTTGTTTACTATTCTTTTTTCTTTCTCTGTCTATTTAATTTTTTATTGCTCTTCATGCATGAACTTAAGATCTAACTAAACATTTATTCACAGATGGGGACTTGTGCACGTCATTTTCAACACATACCATTGTGCAGGCACTGTGAAGAAAAGTAGTCCCTCTTCTTACATTATTTATGGCTTTCTCATGAAGAGAGGTGAAACACATTAAATGGTTCAACAACTGTCTTCCATTTAATTGTATCAGCAAGAAGACTCTATTCTTTCCTGTACTTTCCATTCCCTGGTTCTCTGGTTTCCTTCTGGTTATCTTTGATCTGTAAAGACACAGTCCTGTCTTACTGAAATTGTACCTTAAGCAGGGATAGTAGGTGAATTGGATCAGATAAAATAAAACCTGATCTGTACATAACCCTAAAACTCAAGCTGAATCAGAATACAATAGCTCCAGCTGCCACCAGTGGCTTTTTGACCTTCAAGATCAATGCAGTGAAGAATTTATTATGTACCTCAGTTACGTGGATGTCATTGTTACTTAAGCACATTCGAAAGTATAAACATACACAAAGCAGTTTATTAAATTTCCCGCAGACCTGGAAGCTCAGAGTAAAACCAGCAATGAAAATGTACTGCGGATGAATCAGAATTCTCACGGCTTGGGGGAATGTCAACAGACACAGCAAAAGTATTAAAAGTCTCCCGTGGCACTTTTGCCACTAGAGTCACAACCCTTAAGAAACTGATAGAAAAAGATTTTTTATTTTTTTCCTAATGAAAGAACCTGTTTCCTGGCCAGCAACAGACTACAGTAAGTAGTAGTCCCTACTCCCTACCCTTACCCTCACCCTCACCATTCAGAAAAGTACTCTAATAAGTAATTATTATCTTTTATTTGAGACAAAATTTATATTTTTCTATGAATAATTCCAGTTGCTGCATCAGCTGGGGAAACCAGCTGTAAGCGGTGTGATTCTGTGCCCATTCTACTTTTTGCATCGTGAGGAGGTCCCTGGAGGTGTGTCTGGCAGGTGGTGTGGCCTTCTGCGCTGCTCCACCGATGGGGTTCCTCCAGCAGCGCCCACCATAGGTGTCCTCACGGCAGGACAGAAGGAGTAAGCTGACAGTGACTCAGTGACTCTGGCTTTACAGCAGCCGATGTGTGACTGCAAGAGCTGCTCCAAGCACCAGACGTGATGGCAGCCACCGGCCTGCTGAGCCCTGGGGTGGCCGGCTGACTGCCCAGCCACCCTGGAGGGACACGTCCAAGGTCTGCCTGCTCCCTGGGTGCACTCAGGCATGAGGTCCCACTTATCCCCAGGGCCTTGCAGACACAGTGGTTCACAACGGGAGGACGAGGTCTGCAGGCAGCCTGAGGGCTAATTTTGGCCAGAAGAGAAGAAGATGGGTTATATACCAAATGTTAAACCTCCAGTTTTGTGATAGACTTCCTGTTTGCTTTTCTTAGGCTGGAGCTTAACGGCTGGTGAAAGTCATCGCAGTGGCCTGCCATTCAGTAAATCTCCATTCTGCCTATCCTACTCGATTTAACTGTACATTTTTGTCTCACAAGAACAGACATATGTAGTGCTAAATGTTTCTCTTTCCAGTAGCCAAAAGCCAAGGCTTTAGCTAAATAAGCTTATCAGTGTGTAGGATGCTTTTTTAATGAAAGAAAACAAATAAGATTACAACTAATAAAACATAAGGATAGTTTGAATAGAAAAAAGCATGACTTTATATTGCTTCATTTACAAATATTTTTTAAAAAAACATGTTTGTGTTTACAGAACCTGTTAACCAGTATGACACACTCATAACAATAATTATAGTAACGATAATAACTATAATCATTGTAGTATGAAATGCATAGCAGGGAAAAAGGCTGTGCTAACAATAATCACCGGTATAGACAACCACCAGAGCACATAATCTAACAAATTACTGAAGAGATTACTGAAATGCTAGGCTTGGATCAATAACACAAATTGTTTGGTACTCACGTAAATGAAAAGAATGAGAGCAATTAATGTCATTGTTTCAAATCATTGATCAGCTACTTTAAAAAAAGTGCCAAATAATTTTAAAACCTAAAATGTGCCTTTGTGTCATGGATCCTTTGAGCTTGTAATGAGTCATTAAAATTTGAGATATATCTTCAGCTAGTTTGAATAAATATAACTCCACTGAAGTCAATGGCATCATGCCATTTTAGATCTAGGTCTAATTACCTTCAGTTTTGATAGCGAAGCCTAAGAGACACCACTAAGTGGATGTTTCACTTTATCTTTGCTGGCAACAGCTGTCTGGATATTGTTTGGCTTATTGGTTAACAGGGTGAGTTGGAAGATTCAGAAAGGCCTCTGAAATCAGGGGAAAAAAGTGCCAAATGGTTGCAACAAAGTGAAAAATAATAAAAAAGTAGCTTAGCTGAGAGAGCGAACGAGAGGGAGCGGCGGGGAGGGAGAGCAAGCTCGCTTAGGGCAAGACTTTCAAAGACAACTTGGTTTATCTACTTACCATAAACAGCAGGGTGATTTTCAAGCAGTGTTCATCTTTGGGGTGGCTACATTAGGAAGAACACCTCGGTGCCTGAACTTCGTGCTTGGACGTCGTGTGACAGAGGTCAGGGCTGGATGGACTCTGACGAGCCACTGCAAGCCCACTGGGAGGCCAGTTTGGAGAGATGCTGTCTCTCTTTTCTCACTTCTTTTGTGGGCAGGACAAAGTTTGGTAGCACTTGGCCTGAAGGTGTAGCTTGTCTGGGGCTCAGGCAGAATGGGAATGAAGCAACATCTGGCGCTTAAACAGCTGTGAAAATTAAACGCTTTCCAAGTTTAAGCAGCATCTGAGCAGTGGCCCGTGGATTTAAAATTTGGGGTTATGTTCTGAAGTGCTAGCAGGGTGCACAAAGTCCCTTTGTGGATCAAGTCCCAAAGGTCTTTGAAAAAGAAAAATTTACTAATCAGTCCAACATGTTCATGTGTATTCTTTGTGCAAGACTGATATTCATCCAAAATAGTGGAAGTATTTTATTTTAAAGGAACATGTGTGCTTAAATGTTTTATACAGCTTCAATATTTTCAGATAGTGGCTGTTATATATCTTTAATATAATTATTGATCAGGCCAAATTAGTAAAAATTTAAACTTAAATGGCAAAGGATTCAAGACCACTGATTAGGACAACCGATTTTAACAAATTTTCACAATGAATGATGTTGCAAATTATAATCAGTTATATCATCTGCAAATCAGAACCTATGTGTTTCATTCTATAATTTTTAGAGTTTCATAGGTCCTATATAAGTATAATCATGCAACGTTCAGTCTTGAATAGCTTTGTCAAGAAGAGTTCCTATAGCAGGGTTCCCCTGCTATAAAAAATTTGTCCCAGTGGGAGGTGGATTAGATCTAAAATGAAAGGGTCTTCCATCTATGTAAAAAAAACAACAAAGTCTGTCACTGTTTTTCTGTAATAAGAAAGACAGAAGAGGTCAGTGGTAATTTAGTATCAGAAGGAACTTACCAATATATAAGTTACCAAAGTAGCAAAATAAAGCTGTAGGCGATTCTTTACAGTAATTGCATTAGTTGTGTAATAATAGCAACAAAAATATCATTAACAGTATTACAACAGAGCCAAAAAACTTATTCTTTCAGGCATATTGGGTCCAAATGTTTAGCAGAAGAGTGTTTCTCTTTTTAGCAGCTTTCATAAGCAACCAAGATTGACAAAGACTAGAATGGGAAACAAAGGTAAAATGAATTGTTCACGATTACAAAACACATCAGGGGCACAAGCCAGGAATAAGACAGCCAGTCTTCTGGCTCACAGATTTTTTTTCATATTGTCCATCATATTAATAGCATAAAATGAATAAAATGAACTAGTAGAATGAAAATTAAGTTCGTGTTTGTAGGATCACCATTAGTAAATTACGCATGCATTTTTTTCTAACATTAGCTACTTATTCTAAATGGTAAAAAATGCTTTTCATCTGCTTAATGTTAGAGTCTTGGTTCAGTGTTAATGGAAGTGCTGAAAATAAGAAGACTATGCTAAGCGCAGTTCTCACCTCGTTAAATCAAAGATCACATTCATAGAACTTTTAGGTATTTATTAGGTAGGATTCTGAACTCTGATGTCTACCTCTCACTGCTTTATTAGCAGAATGCACCCATAAATGAAGGAGAAGAGAAACAGCAGCAACAAAAGATTAAGTAACTTGCTGATTTAGGAAGAAACAAATTGTTCTGTAAGCATTCAACCTAAAGAACTGTGGTTTCCTATTGATTTGTATCCTTTAAAGTTTCAGTACTGGTACTGAACTATTCCAAATCCCATTATGTTCCTATAACACCCTCTCTTCTTCCTTTTCCCTTCAGGCTCATCTAAAGCTATGCATTAGCTGATTAGACAGATGGTTGATGGCAAACAAAATGTATGATAAGCAAGTTTCCTTTACATTTTCCTCAGTGAGAGGTAAAATTACAGTTTACTTCCCATACTTAGTTAACAGTTTTCACAAAATTTGTTGAAGTGTAACTTTGTGACCTTTATCCCTCTGTCAAACTCAGCTAAAATTGCCCAGTGGGTTCAAAAGTCATTGTAGAGAGTTGGACAGATGTCTGCCCAAACAACAAAATCACATCAAGGTTATCACTTTAGGAAAACATGGCAGAAAATATATCTTGGTTTACTTTGGCATTTTCACAATTTATTTCTTGGTTTGATTTTGCAAATGTGAATCACAAGTGTGTGGTTATTATTATTATGCTCATGGAAGAGTTTGGTTTCATCTTATTCACGCACTGGGAGAACAATGTGGTTTTGGTTTTGCAAACTAATATCCAGGGTGATTCAAATCCAGCTGTTATATTATACAAAACACTAAAGTCTAATTAACTCATGATTACTGAAAAAGTTATGAAAGAACTAAATAACTTTATTTTATACAGACAATGGCTTAACTGTATCATGAACAGCTAAGTAACCAAGAATGAAAAGAACAGTTTTTCAGCTCAGTTTTCTGCTTATTATTTAAAAATAAATGTGAACCTTTGCCCAAAATATGAATCAAATATTTTCTTCAGTTCTTTCATTTTCATTCTTTTTTGAACGTCTGGGATTTATCTCAGGACCAAATGTGCTAAAATAACAAGGGGATGATATTTGACTGGTATGCAAGCTCGAGCCTTTACAAGAACATTCCATGACAGTTCTAGACGAAATTTGCCAAACCAAGACTTACTGGTGTCAAATTCCAAAAAATATATAAAATGCTGTTGGTTTCCTGAAGGGGGAGGGACATTTAATGGAGGTGGCATTGTGAAATATAACTGCTTTTGGAAAAAATAGGATTCCACAGAATATAGGAAAATGCGGACTGAATACAATGTCATATTTACTAGCAATAGACCTATTTGGAAAAACAATATTCTGTCAAGAAGAGTGGCAAAATTAGACTGGATGAAGCACTGAGGAAAGTATCAGAGGAAACAATACTGTATTAGCAGAAAGGACAAGATGATCTACCCAGCGGACATTTCTAATTGTTACAATCCAAATCACAGTCTGCTGTAACCGGGAATATCTGGAGTCATTGTGTTCCTTTAAACAAGACAGAGATGCTGCCAGTTATGCTAATTGTCCTTTTAAAGTACTATGTTCACTGAAAAACTGTAGGACTTACTTTGATATTTTTGCAGAGTAACACACGTTTCTCCATGCAAGACTTTTATTTTTATTTTTTTAAAATAAAATTTAAATTTAAATTTTTTTATTTTTCAGGTGAAGAGAAGGAAAAAAGCAGTGTGGGAGAGAGATATTTCTGCTGATGTACACCGTATCTCTCAAATGTATGGGTAGGGCAGGGAAACCCAGGAGAACAAATTCAGAAATAAGGGGTGGAATCTGAAATGTACAATCAGTAGCTAGTCCTGAACCTGCATAGGAGTGTTTAATACTTGACAAACCTTTCTTTGTCATTTAAATGATTTCACCATTGAAGAACTGAGCTGGCCAGGCTCTTCAATGGGAAGTTTTCAATAATGATTGAAGAGCTTGATCCCATCTAAAGCAACTGGTCTTTCTCTACCCTCATGCTGCATTGCAACAAACCCACTAGCATCCCCCAGCCCCAGATCCCTACGGCTCCTGTCTGCTTTTACCAGCAGAGCCGACTCTGGTAGGGGTCTGCATAGGTTGCACAGTGTGATGGATTCACACAAGCTGCTTACTCACACAACAACAGATTCACCCCAGTTTCTTTGCTCTGTGATAACTGCCTATGCACAGGATCTTGTGATGAGGTACCTGTCACCTAACTTTCTTTGTCCATATGTCAGACATCTACAGTGAGTCATTCTGACTGACACTATAATCTCAAAAGGTACAGACACCAGCAGGGGACAATTCATCCCATTTGAAAGTAAGTGTTTAAATGGAGTGAACTGACCTCAGGATGTGAAGATCTCTGCTCCACTGACTGTAGAAGAAATATCTGTCTGTTTCTATCTCCATCTCCACCTCTCTCTCCACGTCCATGTCTATGTCTATGTCCATGTCCATGTCCATCTGCATCTGCGTCTGCATCTCTATTTATCTTTATATGTACCTCTATCTTTATCATCTCTATAACTGAATTAGAAGATACAAAAACCTTTTGAAAAGCTAAAGCTACCTGAGATAAATCTGAGCCTCATTCCCATACCCTGCCTTGCATATAAGGTAATTTGAGATCACTATAACAAGAGATGGGTCAATATGGGAATTCAGAAAACCTGGTACAGCAGTTTGGAAGCCTTGGTTTACCTCTTCTCTATGCTATTTGGGAAAAGGGTCATATACTCTTTTGGGGATATAGTGACATATTGGAGAAATTGGACCATTTCCACTGCTTCATCCAACACTCGGTTTCTAGGAACTGCATTGAAAAGACTTTCTAAAGGGCGAAACGATGGTGAAAACCAGATTTGCTTTCCCATAATATCATATAGGAAAGGAAGTAGGTACTAGCTCCTCTCCAGGAACGCCTGTGCAGGAAGACATGGAGCAGTCAACTGGGAAATTAAAAATGGGAGTACAGAAATTAGATTAGCAGGGTAAAGATATTCTGATCACAAAGGGATCTTTTACTTATAAAGTAAGGGTAGTGCTGAAGCCTGAATCAAGGCTGAAAGTAAATTTGACCAGTCTCTTGGCCACAGACATGCTAATAAAAACCTAAAAGTCTCATGTTAGCAATCAAGAGACTGTAATTTGCAGTACAAAATAAATTCATGAAATCATTATGAAACTTCAAAACAAGATCTCATTCACAGTGTCCAAATTGCCTTCAGTAACTTTATTTCCTTTACAAGGGATAGAAAACTGTAAGGCATTGAAGCAGAATAAAAATGATGAAGGTTTTTCAATGGACTCATTGTAGGAATAAAGAAAATAAACTATCAAACTAGCCTTTATTGTCAAGGTAAAGAGCCATTTCTGTGCTGGACATTTCTACACTGATTTCTGAGACACACTGTCTCCATGTAAAGTTTACATCTATATCCTATTCACATTTTGGTCCTGAATGCAACAAGAAAAATAGGTTAAAATAACTGGGAATTATTCTCCAAAAAATTATGTCACCATTACCTCAGAGTAAATGTGTCTTTAGTTTTTTGTTGCTCCTTAAATAGCTTTTTTGTGCTGCTAGAGTTTAAGCACTGCTGGAACTCTGTCAATTCTTGACCTTATTTTTTTTCTTGCTTAAGTAAGGAAAACTCCCAGCTGATTGTAAGAGTGCTCTGTTGTCATCACAAAAGACCCTCTTCTTTGGGAGAAAAGCTGAATTTCCGGTGTGAGATCATCAGGTTCAAGAAAAAGAAAAAAATTCTCTTAAAAAAATAACTGAGAGAGACAGCAGAGCAGGAATTGGTGATTATCTGGCATGCAGTCAGATCGTCAGTCATGGTGAGGCACGAGGCACACTGGCTCTGCAGCTGCAGGCTGAAAAAATTGGTGAGACTAAACAGTGAGCATTTATCAACAACTGGAAGCATTTAGACAAAGCAACTAATTTTTCATTGTCCTCCTTTATAACCATTTTTTTGCTACATTTTTCTCCAGTCAGAAAGGCAATTAGTATATAGAGTTCTCATTAGTCCTTCTGAGAGCTTCGTCTCCTTTCCTGGGTTGACAAACTAAAACTGAGCATACACAAGCAGTTTAAATCAGTTTTGGCCTGATTAAAAGATCTGGGGGCAAGGCAGATAGTCCGCATAGTTTATTTATTTTTAATTGGATATAGCAGGCACTGTTCCAAAGGATATGGATCCTGGTGAGGAAGAGGGTGCTCCTCCCCAGTTATACTCTGTAGTCCAAGTACTCTGACTGTAAAATACTTGAGCATTCAGAAATTTAGGGCCTTGGCCAAATAACACTTGTTCCTTTTCAGCCACTGAAATATCTCGTTGTGACAGAGAGAGGCGAAGTTCACAGACTGGTCTCTTTTCCATGGAAATTTAGTTTACTGTCATGAGAGATATTGCAAAGCTGAGAGAGGCAAAAAGCAGGGACAGATGCGCTCCAGGCTTGCTCTCTCCTCTTACTGCTGTGAATTTTCAGACGGAGTTGTGCCGTGGAGTTGGTAAAAAATTGGAGTAGAAAAAACCACGCCAATATTGGTAAGTAAGTTATCAGTGGTGGGATGTTGATCGTAATGAGAAAATGTTTTGCTTTTCCTCTAATCAAAAGTGTAAAGTCACAGAGAGACTCGCACTGTTATCATGGGATGTCCTTGTCTTACACCTTTAGGAATGGCTAATGATTTCCTTTGGCATGTGGGCAGTGCAGGTACAACCCATCCCTATCCTCAGCATGCAATGGAGGGCTTTTTCCTTTCTTTTGTTCATGAATTCAGAGACTGTACATATCGCATGGAGGCAAAATGTTTTGAAAAGTGATGTACCACTTGCTTGCAATACAGAGGGAAAGCTCAGCCCACATGTGAGTTTATCTTAGGCAAGAGGATATGTTGGTTGGAGGTATAACCGTCATTGGCAACACGCCTTCTGAGGCCTTTAAAAGATTAAACACCAAAAACACGAATGGCAGAAAGCAAGTTTTCCCGAAGGGAAAAGGGACTGAATGTCCTAACCATTTTTTATTATCTCCTGTCAGATACATCAGCTGAGAATTTGGCCCTTCATTTCTACTAATTGTATATATCTCATTGCATGGAGAATTAACTAGGTGGCAGCAATCACTCAATGATCTCAGGTATGCATCATAAACCTTACAAGTTTTCTTGTCAGATTAAAACTGGGGGAGGGGGAGGATGGATACGTTTCAGCTCTTAAAAGAATATTTTGTCTTTACACTTTGCAGCAGCTTATATAGCAGATTTATGGCTAGCACAAAGAAAGCATTCATGGATCCTGGTTCATCACTGTTGCGTATGCACAGAGCCTTTAACTCTACGTGCTATGAAGAGCTGCTGAATTTAGAGAACTTTATATTTAGTTCCCAAACTGTTAACAGAAAAAACATGCTGCGCAGAACATTATCCACTGTTGCTTCATCCTCACTCGTACATCAGCGTTCAGCTATTCTGTACATTAAACAGTTGCCACATAGGAATGTTTGGGGACAGAAATGTAGGAAGAAAGTGGGGGAGTTCTGATGGAACTGAGAAAGGATAATTAAAAAAATAAAAAGATATGGTATAAAACTTCTGTATGTCGAAACAAGCCTGTGTATCCTGCAAAACATTGATTATGAAATGACTATAGACACGAAAATTTTGCTCCAATCTGTGTCAGCAGCAGCAACTGGGAAGAAAAGAATAAAAATAAAACATAAGCTATAAGAGCTTATTCAGTGTGTAGCTCCCAGGAAAGAGGCCCAAGTAGAAATAGGGCACTGTGAACATCTCACTTCAAAATCTTTTGGTGAGAAGGTAGTCAATGTCTGGATGTAAAAACTCCAGGGTCTGTATGTCCCTCAGTTCTGAGTTTCCGCTGGAATTTTAGGAGATTGACTGCAGTTACAGGCATATTTGAGAAGGTTACGTGCTTTTAACTGTATGATTCTTTTTAGTTTTTAATTTTGGACTAATGTGGTTCAGTCACTATCTGTCTAGTCCGGGACTAGATGTTTCCAAATGGCATGTGTAAATCGATGCTACAAATCTCTTGCTAGTTCTGTGGTGATGCTTAAGAATGTATAACTTGGTATGTATGAAAATAGAAAATAGAAATACAGTTCACTAGACAGAAAGATGGGCAAACATTCACATTCCTCTGAAGGAATGTGAACAAAAACTACACTGATATGAGGGCAATGCCTTATATTCATGATCACACATTATATGAATCAAAGGCAGCACAAAATGCAAATCTCAGTAGGTCACTAATCATGAAAGCTCTCTCTTACGTTATGATCATATTTTGGAACTGAGTATGCTCTCTCTGTACAATATGAACCCATGAAATTCATTATTGTTTTCGGAAATAAGAGTACTTTTGCTCCAGGTTCAATGGTCCAATTCATGATTGGTTGTATCTGTACTAATGAGTAGGAAGTTAGGCCCAGTCTTGCTGGTAGTGGATTTAACCAAGTTATCTGTGGAATGAACCTCCTCAGAGTTTTGGCTCAGAAACAGATTAGTAAGATGGGAGAAAATATGTTGACTCTTTGAGCTGGGGAAAAAAAAATCAATGGCATGTATTTATGTTCAAGAGATATTATAACAGCCAGCAGTAGAAATGGAATACTCACACTATTTGCAGCATATAGTCACAAGCGGTGTTCCCCAGGGCTCAGTTCTGGGGCCGGTCTTATTCAATATCTTTATTGATGATCTGGATGAGGGAATTGAGTGCTCCCTCAGTAAGTTTGCAGATGACACCAAGTTCGGTGGGAGTGTTGATCTGCTGGAGGGTAGGAGGGCTCTGCAGAGGGATCTGGACAGGCTGGATCGATGGGCAGAGGCCAACTGTATGAGGTTTAATAAGGCCAAGTGCAGGGTCCTGCACTTTGGCCACAACAACCCCATGCAACGCTACAGGCTTGGGGAGGAGCGGCTGGAGAGCAGCCCGGCAGAAAGGGACCTGGGGGTGCTGGTTGACAGCCGGCTGAACATGAGCCGGCAGTGTGCCCAGGTGGCCAAGGCCAACAGCGTCCTGGCCTGTATCAGGAATAGTGTGGCCAGCAGGAGTAGGGAAGTGATTGTGCCCCTGTACTCGGCACTGGTGAGGCCGCACCTTGAATCCTGTGTTCAGTTTTGGGCCCCTCACTACAAGAAGGATGCTGAGGTGCTTGAGCGTGTCCAGAGAAGGGCAACGAAGCTGGTGAGGGGTCTGGAGTACAAGTCTTATGAGGAGCGGCTGAGGGAACTGGGGTTGTTTAGTCTGGAGAAGAGGAGGCTGAGAGGAGACCTTATCGCTCTCTACAACTACCTGAAAGGGGGTTGTGGCGACGAGGGTGTTGGTCTCTTCTCCCAAGTAACTAGTGATAGGACGAGAGGAAATGGCCTCAAGTTGCGCCAGGGGAGGTTTAGATTGGATATTAGGAAAAATTTCTTCACTGAGAGGGTGGTCAGGCATTGGAACAGGCTGCCCAGGGAGGTGGTGGAGTCGCCATCTCTGGAAGTGTTCAAAAAACGTGTGGATGTGACGCTTCAGGACATGGTTTAGGGGATATGGTGGTGCTGGATTAATGGTTGGACTTGATGATCTTAAAGGTCCTTTCCAACCTAGTGATTCCGTGATTCTGTGATTCTGTGATATAAGTGCTTTTGATGCTATTAAAGAATCAGCTGTGATATCGAAGTAAATACATATTAAAATAATTATTATTCCTGACTAAGGATCCTCTGTGAAATTCACAATAAAGTCCAGAGTTAAAAAGAAAAGAATCAGAAGTAAAGACATTTATGAAAGTTCTAAAAACTGAAGGGAAAGGGAACGATATCGTTAATGTAGCAGATTTTTAAAAGAGTGGGTGACTGGGTTGAAATACTTCTATACAAGGTCTGAAATGTAACAGACACCCCCACATCACTGTAATGTAGCTTTCCCTCTCTCACATTATCCTTGGTTGAGGTTTTTTTTTTTTCTTTTTGTGAAAAAAACACCATGGTGGTGCAAAACTGACAGGAAAGGAGTGAATCTCAGCCAGTGTTAAAGGGAAGGGGGAGTAGGACATGAGGGAAAAACAAGCTGTGCCCCATTCCCTTTGACATTGCTTTCCAGTTTTTGTGTACTGACTTATTTACTCCAGTGCATATCTGTGAAGTATCAGGTGAGTTTGGTTTTACCCCCAGTGGACATCAGTGTAGCTTACTGCACACAGTGTAAAGCAATGGAGAAGTTTGCTTATCCTTATTGGTGGGCCACAATGTGTGACATCTTAGGCACTGGTTTTACCACAGTGGAGGTAAAACATGTCTTTGGAGGAACATTCATAAACTTGTATGTATACAAACATATATCTGGAGGGCTAATGACAATGCTTTTCTGCAGGTGTGAGAAGGTCTTGAAATATGAATATATATTTTGTTCCTTTTTTCTTTGGCTTTTGTGGTTTTCTCTTTACAGCACTAGATTTAGCATTTAGATCTGGAGTTCTACTTTTCAAAAATATTGCAGTTTAAGTAATATACTTACTCACCTGCTTAGCTTATTGTCACCACACAAATCTTTTACATGCTTAAAGTGAAGCATTCTCCAAAGCATATTGCTGAACAAAAGCCTATGTTATTTCCTCCAACCTTGGAAAAAAATCAAAAGCCCTTATATTTTTACTTTTTGTCCTAATTATGCTATGAATTTTGTATATGACCTTTAGCATATGTTTTCATCTTCCCTTTTTCTTGAAATATCTCTGTAACAACCTTCCCTCTCTTGTCTAACAATTGACCAAGACAATAGAAATCAACCCAGTATTTTCTTGTAGGGTTTCTTCTTAATCAATCCATCTAATCTTTCTCATTGGTAAAATAGAGATAATAATGTTCCTTTACTCATGAGAAGATATATTGCATAATTCTGTTTGAAGTGTTTTGAAATCCATAGATTGTCCATGCTGCAGAAGTGTTAAGAATTTTAATTTTGATAAAATGTTAGAGGGCTTTATTAATGATTATTTAGTGAATACTGAAGAACTCTGCTACATTGGTAAAATCTTGAGATCATATTTTATGTAATCCAAACATAATCAATTCCTGTTTATATAGGTGCAGATGTATTTTATGTATAACATTATGTATAATTTTATGTTAAGCTTGACACCTTCATTTGAAAAATTCAGTAATGAGGGTTTTTTAAAAGCATATTGGAACTATTAACTAGACCCTTACCAGAGAGGGAATTCAGGTAGCCCAAATGATCAGCATAATAGCTGAAAGAATAGAAAGCCATAAAAGTACAAAGGCACCTTGTGATTTCCTTTCTCTTTTTTCTTTTTTTTTAGTTTATGCTAATTAACTCGTGTTCATTCAATATTCCGTTGTGGATCATGGGTTCATTGACCTCTGATCATTTTTGTTTCCCTCAGTTTGGTTCTCTCCAGCTAGTTCTCATCTCTGTAAGAGCAGCCAAGCAAATGCTGATGTGGAAAAAATACCTCCTCTAGACAAAATTACAAAATATATTTCAATTGGCTAATTATTCCAGTCTCAAGTGGCCAGTGAGTCAGTGAGATTGCTTCTGAACATATCTTTCTGTTTCAATGCGCATGTCAAGGACTCTTCAGATTGTATGGTGCCTTTCACTATGAATAAAAACAATGTTATAACACAGATAAAAGAAATAAAAGAGAGTAGGCACATGATAGTGTTTCTGCAAGATATATTAGTGCAAACAAAAACTTTAATACAGTTTTAAGCTTAACATATTAATTTTGTCTTATTTAAGGATTCCAAAATGTCTCTCATGTTACTCTATTATAACGATGACTCAAATATACCGCAGTAAAATATCTTAATTATAGTCCTTCCACTAATTGTTATTATGTATTTTAAGAGCACCAGTCAGTTTGGATTTTTTCTTTTAATGCCTGAGACTCCCTGCAAGAAATGAGAGAAAATTGGACTAGATTCTGGAGTCACCTCTGCTAGACACTATTCTTTTCTTGATCTAATTTTAAGTATTTTGTTGCTACAGCATTCAGAGATCCCTAGAGGATTATCCATTTAATATTGAGATCTCCATAATGTCTGCAGGACTTCAAAGCCAATTTTATTGTCAGGAAAACCTACCAGGAGAGAAAAACACAAGAAAACTTAACATTTCTTCTTGCTCTTTTCTTAATCTAAATATACACTGTTCTGACTGAATGCTGAATGACTCTGTATTGGTTTTGCGTGGCAAGGTTTTGGTAGCTGGGGGGCTGCCGGGGCGGTGTCTGTGAGCAGCTGCCAGGAGCTTCCCTTGTGACCGACAGAGCCAGCGCCAGCCGGCTACAAGATGGACCCACCGCTGATCAAAGCTAAGCCCATCAGTGACGGTGGCAGCACCTCTGGGAGAACAGAGTTAAGAAGGGGAAAAAACCAACATTTGCAGCCAGAGAGAGGAGTGAGAGTATGTGAAAACAACTTTGCAGACATCAAGGTCAGTGAAGGAGGGGCAGGAGGGGCTCCAGGCGCCGGAGCAGAGGGTCCCCAGCAGCCCCTGGGGAAGCCCATGGTGAGGCCGGCTGTGCCCCTGCAGCCATGGAGCTCCACGGGGGAGCAGATCTCCACCCGCACCCAGGGAGGGCCCCGCGCCGGAGCAGGGGGATGCCCAAAGGAGGCCGTGACCCCGTGGGAGGCCCACGCTGGAGCCGGCTCCTGGCAGGGCCTGTGGCCCCGTGGGGAGAGAGAGGAGCCCTGGCTGGAGCAGGGTTGCTGGCAGCACTTGTGACCCCACAGGGGGGACCCAGGCTGGAGCAGCCTGTTCCTGAAGGACGGCACCCATGGGGGGACCCAGGCTGGAGCAGTTCATGAAGAACTGCAGCCCGTGGGAAGGACTCACTTTGGAGAAGTTCATGCAGGACTCTGTCCTGTGGGAGGGACCCCACGCTGGAGCAGGGGAAGAGTGTCAGTCCTCCTCTGGAGGAGGAAGGAGCGGCAGAGACCAGGTGTGATGAACCAACCACAACCCCCATTCCCCATTCCCCTTTGCCGCTCAGGGGAGAGGTAGTAGAGAAATCGGGAGCAAAGTTGAGCCCAGGAAGAAGTGAGGGGCGGGGGGAAGGTGATTTAACTTTGGTTTTATTTCTCATAACAATACTCTCATTTCATCGATCATAAATTGAACTAAATTCCCCAAGTTGAGTCTGTTTTGCCCATGACGGTAATTGATGACTCATCTCTCCCTGTCCATATCTCAACCTCAGGTTTCTCATTATATTTTCTCTCCCTTGCCCAGCTGAGGAGGGGAGTGATAGAGTGGCTTGGTGGGCACCTGACATCTAGCCAGGGTCAACCCACCACAACCTCTTGTTCTGGAAAAGCATTGCTGAGGGTCAAAGCTTCCTCTCTGCACTCTATGGCTTACTGCAAGGGTGCAGTATTACAGGAGAAAGGGGATTTGCTGAATCTTGAAGTCCAGCTTGCAACTGATTTTATGCCTATATTTTCCTTTTTAAGAGTTATTGCTTGTTCATGAGTAACTGATGTTTTACACTCTTAAGTGAAGTTTCCAAGTAGAAACAGGTAAACTAATAGAAGCAAATCAAGAAATCACTCAAACCTTCCAACCTTAAAGTCATCCATTTTATGTTTAAGGGTTTGCTTTGGTTTTAATTCCTTATTTGGGAACCTTATTATACAATTCTGTATCTTGGAATGAAAGTGCTGTTGCTATAAAATGGATTGACATCTTCAGGCCTGCATGGAATAAAATGTACCAGAAAGATCCGAAGATATACTAGATTGTTTTCTTTAGTAATATTTCCAGATGAATTTTCCAGGCTGATAAGGACTATCACTAAAACTTAGTAAGATTATCTAGTGATAGATTATTTTGTAGTTTCAGCTTAACGTGAATGGATCTGAAAACACATCACCATTAGACTCAGCTTTCCAAGATCCAGCCAACAGATTCATACTCTGCTAAAAGTTCACTTGAGTGAATAACAACTGCAGATATATTTGTGTACCAAATTTTAAGGCATTTCTTGAATATATATCAGTATTTTTTAAGACAAAAAGCAGTATGGTCATAAAGCAATCATTCTATTAGAGGTCCAGAAGTTATTCTTCAGAACGAATAATTGAATAAGTTAATATTTATGATTTCTATGGGAGAAATGATGTCTGAGGAGGGATTTGGAAGAAACATGGATGAATGCCAGTGGCACTAGTTTGGAAATGATTTGCAGTTTTTTATTATGATCTCTCTGCACCAAGATTATAAATTCATAAGATACTGAGATTCATATAAATTATATACAAAATCTCCAAACAAATCCTGCCACATTAAAAAACCATGAAAATTAAAAAAATTCCTGAAACAAAAGAATGTCGCTACTTTAATTCTACCCCTGTGCACTTGTGTATTACAAAGCAGCCTTAAAATTACATGACCATTCACTAGTATAGTCACAACATTTTTGGATTATTCAGACCAGTGGGGAAGGCTGCTAATTTCTATTCTTCGTTTTCTCTCTGTGTTATCTGATCCAGCTTTTGCTCCAGTTTACTTATCTGTCTCCAGACCACGCTCATCCCTTGATTAACTGATTGCTTTCATGTCTCAGGTCACCATCAGTTTAGTTTGACTTTCTTTTGTGTTTATTACTCTTCTGATTTTAGAACCATTTGCAGAAGTAATAACCATTTGCTCTACAATAAATATGTATGCACAAGTCAGCTTTTGAGGTGTGGGGGAAGGACCCAGGCTTATCTTAATGAGTGTGTTCAAAAAGCCTATTTATGTCCTTCCCCCTGAAAAATGCAAGCAGTAAAAATTTGTCTGTCTTATTATTGATAAATGCTACATCATTGTGACCAGAGCCAGTCTGGGAACCAGAAGAGATTACAAGAGTGAACTGTGAATGGAGAACCATTCTCTGGAACTCCTTGGACCAAAAAAACCCAATCCTGTGCTGAACTGTTTCTTCGATGATGAAAAATCAGAAGAGAGCAAACTCCTTTCCTTAAGCAGCAGGTCACTGTGTTCAAAAGAGCACCGGGAAGGGTGATAGTTTATTGCAGGCATCCGCACACCATAGGTGCAAGTCTCTACTGTCTGTCCTTGAGGAGTGTGGTTTGCTCTCCAGCTGGTTAGCATTTACGCAACATTCAGCAGGAAGAACTAAGTGGAGCTGCAAAGTGTTCCTGCGTGGCTCAGCAGAAAAATGTTCTCTGCTCTGCATTCCTTTGGGATGCTCAGATAAATTCTAATCGACAGACTTCAGCAGCACCGGTCATTACATGTGCACTCACCATTGCACAAGTCAGGAAAAGACTGAGCTGTATGTAATGTTAACAATGAAAAAGGCCAGAAGTATCTTGTAGAGGTGCAATAGTCAGATTTCTCTTTGCAAAAAAGGATTACAGAATCACAGAATCACAGAATCACTAAGGTTGGAAAGGACCTTCAAGATCATCAAGTCCAACCATTAATCCAGTGCCACCATGCCCAATAAACCATGTCCTGAAGCGTCACATCCACACGCTTTTTGAACACTTCCAGAGATGGCGACTCCACCACCTCCCTGGGCACCACATTCCAATGTTTCACCACTCTCTTGGTGAAGAAATTTTTCTTAATATCCGATCTAAACCTCCCCTGGCACAATTTGAGGCCATTTCCTCTTGTCCTATCACTAGTTAGTTAGGAGAAGAGACCAGCACCCTCATCGCCACAACCCCCTTTCAGGTAGTTGTAGAGAGTGATAAGGTCTCCCCTCACCCTCCTTTTCTCCAGGCTAAACAACCCCAGTTCCTTCAGCCGCTCCTCATAAGACTTGTGCTCCAGGCCCCTCACCAGCTTCGTTGCCCTTCTTTGGGCAAGCTCCAGCACCTCATCATCCTTTGTAGTGAGGGGCCCAAAACTCAACACAGGATTCGAGATGCAGCCTCACCAGTGCCGAGTACAGGGGCACAATCACTTCCCTACTCCTGCTGGCCACACTATTGCTGATACAGGCCAGGACGCTGTTGGCCTTCTTGGCCACCTGGGCACACTGCTGGTTCATGTTCAGCCGGCTGTCAGCCAGCACCCCCAGGTCCCTTTCTGCCGGGCTGCTCTCCAGCCGCTCCTCCCCAAGCCTGTAGCGTTGCATGGGGTTGTTGTGGCCAAAGTGCAGGACCCGGCACTTGGCCTTGTTGAACCTCATACAGTTGACCTCCGCCCATCGATCCAGCCTGTCCAGATCCCTCTGCAGAGCCCTCCTACCCTAAGGATTACACCCTTTCACCTCTTTCCATGAAATACTTAAATGATTTGTTTGTCAGAATAACCAGGAAGAATCATAATGGCTATTTTTGGGGGAAAAAACAATAAATGGTATGGAAGCAGTTCTAGTAATTATTGAATGTCACATTACTGAGTTCATAAAGGAGAAGATAACATCCTGTTGCTTTTTTTTTTCTTGAAATAAAAAATACAATCCCAGTACGGGATACTATATGAAGCCAGACACAAAGCAACAAACAAGCAAAATTGTCACATGCACCAAAATAATAAAAGGACAACTCCCTATGTCTTCTGATAGGAAGGGTTTTTTTAAGTAATCTAAACACTTCTGAACAATTCCACTTTCTATATCCAAAGTTTGTGTAGCAGAAAAGTCTCTTTCGACGGATGTTGCAACAGTTTTACATCAGTTGTCTGTAAATCAAAGGTCTTCCAAGTATAGCCATGTGCCTGATAGAAATTAAGTTGCATGAAATGGTGTTTATGGGTCAGAGAGAAAATTGGGAAACCACACACTTAGAAAATTAAATAGTCCATGGAATTATAATTGGAATAAAGACAAACACAATGACAGGAAAAAAAATGAATTGTGCACAGAAAAACAATAGCAGGATTTATAAAACAGAGAAATTATTTGAAATAAAAGCTACAAATGGGATATTTGGTCAGAAATAACTACAGTATGAAATAACATTGGAGAGGAGAAGCAATACATGATATGACGTATTTTATTTTTGAAATAAAATTCTGGCTTTAGGGTGTGTCCAAAATGTAGGTTTATAACTCAACAGAAAACATTGATAATTGCATTGATTCCTACTTCCACTACTTGCAAGATCTTAGACAGGAAGAGGTAAATAAGGCTGGATCACTGACAGCAGCTGGCAGAAAGAGAATCCCTCTCATATATTATTGAATAAATTTATCAGAAATGGGGAAAATTATGAGAAATTTTGTGCTGGATGCCCAGGGAATAAAGTCCATTGTGTGCCGGGATCCATCACATTTCTAACAGTGTTTGTTCCCAGTGAGTCTTGTTTCTTGTGAAGCAAAAAATATTTTTTTAGGTCAATGGAAGGAATTAATGTACATACCTTCTCTAATTCTTCTTAGATCTGACTTTTGCAATATAAACATCTGATGCAATTCTTTCCTACATTGAGCTTTTTGTGTAGAATATAATATGCAGCATTCATTATTTGGTCTTCTATATTTGCAATCACTAACTTCCCATTTTGTAGTGGAATCACCCTATTCATTGGATTAGCATGAAACAATAGTTTTTAAACCTTAGCATTACATAGACTCTCAAAATCTAAGAACTTTGCCATAAAAAGGACACACCTATTACAGCACTGACACAGAAGATTTCCTTTTGTCCACCCTAACATATAAAATCCACATACAAACTGCTGAGAAGGGGTGATAATGTCCAGTGGCACTGTGGGGTGGTGAAATACTTGAGGCAACAACACTTCATCCACCACAATGGCAGATGGAAGGGGGAGGGAGTTCATGCTCTCTGACCATGCCCAGAGACACAGCTGCATGAACCTCACTGCATCTGGCCTTCAACAGAAGAGAACAAATTTGTAACAGGATTAGGTATCTATCCAGGAAGAATCCTTTGAGTGATCAGCACCATTGCATTGCCTCGTTACTTCAGTCTGTTCATCGCGAGACCTTTTGCTCAGTTCTTCCAGAAGGCAAAAGCATTTCTGTCTGGCCTACTTGTAACTGCTTGAAGTAAATTCTGCACTGAGCATCACACCATCCATGGTGAAATTCTGTCCAAACGCAATGGATAACTTAAACTGGTTAACTTTTAGTTTCATGTAATCCCCAGATGATTTGTACTGAAATATTCTAGGGAGTGATTAAGAGTGTCTTATCCAGAGTATCTGAGAGGGAAGTAACCATAATAGAAACCATGCCCTTGTGTCCTGGTTTCAGCCAGGATAGAGCTGGTTTTCTTCACAGAAGCCAGTGTGAGACTGTGTTTTGGATTTGGAATGAGAAACTGTTGATAACGTGCTGATGTTTTGGGTTGTTGCTGAGCAGTCAAGGACAGTCCAGCTTCTCGTGCTGGCCTGCCAGCGAGCAGGCTGGGGGTGCACATGGAGCTGGGAGGGGACACAGCCGGGACAGCTGACCCAGGCTGGCCAAAGGGATATTCCATACCATATGACGTCATGCCCAGTACATAAACTGGAGTTGGCCGAGGGCCGGAAATCGCTGCTCGGGGACGGGTTATCGATCACCGGGTGGTGAGCAATTGCTGTATTGGGCACCACTTGTTCTTGTACATTCCTTTGTTGGTATTATCATTGTTGTTTCCTTCTCTCTTTCTGTCCTATTAAACCGTGTTTATCTCAACCCACGAGGTTTTTTTTCTAATTCTCTCCCCCGTCCCACTGTGGGAGGGGGAGTGAGTGAGCGGCTGCGTGGTGCTTAGTTGCCGGCTGGGGTTAAACCATGACACCTTGACAGAATGAAATGCTTGTAAAATGCAGTGATTGTATCTGTTACACTTGAATACAAGACAGATTTTATTTCTTTCCTCTAAATAAAAAAGGAATCTCAATGCAAAATCTTATCTTGGTGTTAATTTGGTTTAGTTACTAAAAGGCTGGTTCCCTACAGTCCCCACTTAATATCTTCCACTCTACCAAAATACAGTAAATTCTGCAGAATTAACTACTATCCTGGCACAATGGACTATAACATTCTTTCCTCCAAGTTTCACTTGGCTAATTTTTTATATTTTTTTTGCCTAAGCACCTAGACAATAAGTTTACTCTCAACTTCACTAATATAATTCATGCTGACAATTTTGTTTTCTTTCACTTTTGTATTGGTTTATTTTATTCTTGTTGTCAATCTTTATTGACTACAGAAAGAAGCATTTATTATTATTGGCATTTAAACCATTACAGTTGACTGGGCAAAATCTTATCACTTGCATTTTTAGAATTTACAAATACTGGATGCTCTGTTCTCTACAAGTATTTAATGTTCTCTGTCCCTCATAACATGTAATTACATATAAAAAGGGTGCTGTGTGTCACAAAGGTTTGTGGATATACTTACCAACACCATAAGACAATTTCTTTATACCTTAATAATGGTAAAAATGCACATGAATTCAGGGTTCATAGATCTAATGGCTTTAAGTGGCTCTCAGTTAGAAGTCTAAGCACTAGCTACTCACACTTTTATGAGTCTGCAGCTTTGAAAAGGAAAGTAACTAATGATTAGCCACACTATCAGAGAAGAGTTTTCCCTCTGTGGGAAGAATATTATAGTTGCAGGGAAAAAATTTAAGGTTTAATAATATTCCTTGTTGAAAGACTATTTCTGGAAGCCTGCAGTCTGGAATGTAAAAAAAGGCTGCTATAAGCATTACAATGTTTAATCTCTAATATGTATAGAAGGGAAAAACTTTCATCCTGCTATCTGGGCAATTAGACACACCTCCTCAATACATTCAGTAACAGAAATTGTTCTTATTCTCCATAGGTCTCTCTGCTAATTATTATTGCTTTGTACCCTGATAAAGCTCTGGAGTTTTTCCCTTTATTCTTTCAAGAACATATGAAAATTAATGTTTGTAAACAAAGCAACACAAATAACTCTCACAGTCCTTGCTATTATATGGAGATATTGTATTGTACAGGTATTTTGCCTCATAGGCAAAATTTTGCTAGATAGGCAAAATTCCCTTGATGTGTATGCAAACAAAATCAGAAGGGAGATTAGGGGCTATTTTCCTATCACTTACCATGATTTGTCTGTCTTTAGGTTTAATGTTACTTAAATGGAGACTGGTTTGCATTTAATTCCTAACAGTGTTGCAGGCTGTAATTTTTATGATCATGACACTGTTCAGAGCCCTAGGCATATTATGACCCTGTGGTGCTTGTCGGTGCAGAAACACAGGGCAGATAGATGGTCTCTACAGTTCTTTCAGAGTCTCTACCTTTACAGCCTATTGCCTAAAACAGAAAAAGAAAGGCAAATACCTAGAAGCAGAGTAAACAGTGATCCGGTATTGTCCTTGACATATTGGGAGTTTAGCAACTATAAGTTTTTTATATGTATTACAATTACAGAGAGGAAAAAAATGAAGAGTATTTGTGGAGGCTTACAGGGAGCACAGAAAAAAGCTCAGAAGTTTACAAATAAGACTGGCAAAATGAGATGATTGCAGTGTCCCACAAAATGAATGGGTGGTAGCAAGGACAGGAGACATGGCAAAGATCTTTAAGAGAAGGAGCAGGTATCCCTTCTTCAATGCGGCAGAGAAGGTGTGGATAATTGGCAATAGATGTGCAGTCTATGCTGAGGGCTTGAAGAATGTTTTTGTTAGCTGCTTTATGGATGGCTGTGTGCATGTTAAGATTGTATATATCAATGACAGAGTAATCAAGCTACAAAATAAGGAATGGGATTTGACATCTTCAGTAACATGGAAGGATAGGAAAGATCCTCCAAGGTTTAACCATAATGAGGAGATGATGACTAGAAAAAGATCTGAATGTACATTTTTTTTCTGCTTATGATTTTCAGTGTCAGTCTGCAAAATGAAGTTCTTGCCAGTGATGAAGCAATGAGATAATTAAGTTTAGACATACTTTCTGTAGCAAACTTTTTTTTCTATATTTCATAACATTTTTTGAAATAAAAATGCTGGAAATTTATGCTGTTTTATTCTGACTGAATCAGCAAGCTAGTGAGCATGACACTTCAAGAGGTAGTTATGGCTTCCAAAACTACTTTTAGAATATAATTCCACTGCATGCACAGACTTTGTCAGTAAAGGACTGGTAACTCAGACGGAATTACTGTGAGATATTAAAAACAGTTGGTATGAAGTACCTACGGCTCCCTCAAGGTTTTGTGTGGTAAAATCTGTAACAGTAATAGAATCTTTATCCCACTGTACGTTTGGTGTCACAGCTAATGCATTTTGTGCTCACAACCAGGAAAAGATGAATGTCCAGGTTAGGCCATGCCAGATCAGTAGCAAGAAAGAACACAGAAAATATTAAAAATGAGAGTTCTGTCATTTCTTCTGTTATATATTGAGCTTTGCATACAAGGGAAGGAATCAGAGCATGAACTTTTCTTCTGTTGATTATTTTGGGGCATCAGTGGTAAAGAGAGATTAACAGTTTTCTCTTTGCAAGACATGCCTCAGATGTGCTCCCTGTAGTTATTACCAGTGTCTTGGAATTTCTTTGTGCTAGCAGGTCTTTCATTCCCAATTTCCACCCTGTTAGACAGATGTGCAACATAATTCTACTCAAATTTCTTATCAAAATCTCCATACAACACAACATATTAAAATCCAACGCCAATGGTATGTATATTGACATTATGCCTGGTCTACTAATGTTTTGCTAGTATACCTCTGTAGACTGGAAGAATTGCTCTGCATGTACAGAAGTTGTATTTATGCAACTTATCTTTTCTTCATTAGAAGGTAATGGGCTTAATTCTGTAGGATAACAATAGATTTATCTCTGGTTGAAGACCAAATCCAAATAAGATATAAATGAAACACACTGAAGAACATCTCTGTGAAAAGAATCTCCCAAGATAAATAGTCAATAGAGAACTCTGAATAAGGTTTTAAGCAAAGTCAAAGGTATAAATACAAAACTTAGTGCTTTAGAACAGTCCAAGAAGGCTGTGAGTTCAGAAATCAATGTAGAGATTACAGTGATCTTTTGATGGCAGTAATATTGATAAAATTCTTCCTGCTACGTAAAAATTGCATAATATTTTCATGAAGTCAGCAACTTGTTTTCTACTGCATTTCTTAGCTGGTAAATCCTCTTTAACAAAATAAACAATTAATCTAAAACAACATAATCTAGGAGCCCTCAGGAAGGATAACCATTAATTTTGACCAAAAAATTGCTAACAGCGATATTTATAAAAGTAATAATGAAACAAAGTAGCTTAATGAATTACTCTGTGGAAACTTCAGCTGAACAAGCTATACAATAGGCAGTGGGAAAAAAAATGACTGTGTGTGGCAACATGTCATTCCAACACACAGCTGAATAAAGAATGATTATGAATAAGGTTCACTTTATTTATATTCCTACTTCTTGAACACGGATTTTTCTCTTCAAAAGGTGAAAATACATCTTTAGGACTACAACTAGTCTATATAATCTCAAACTTTTTGATATTCTATTTATTATGATTAAATGATAGCTCTCTACTGCAGCTTGAGCCCTTTATACATATTATGTGCACAGATAGATCATAAGTGAGGGATAGAATACTGGGATCACCTATCAGGAACTCCTGGTTGATACAGGTAATGGGGAAGTAGATTAATCTGTCCTAATTCAAGCATTTAAAGAACTCTTTCTATGGTCCATGGAGAGGAAAAAGGGTATCCAGTGAATTATGCATTTCTTCCTAAGTCTAAAACAGATCAAACATAGCCTCTAGTGAAACCTATTTCTCTCCATTGACTATCATGGGAGTCCAGGATGACTGGCTGCTTCTTAAACATCTAGCATGAGGTGAAAGAAACTCATACCTTGGGACTTTCCCCTACTCATACAAATTACCTTATCAGTAAGGTTGTCTTTTCATTTTTGCCCACTAAAGAAAATAATTTTCAAGTCTGAAATAGAAACCAGCTCTGATCCCTAGACCCATCATTCCTTAAAAAATTTCTGTACAAATGTCAAGGAACTACAAATAGTCAGAGTTGAACAAGAGAATTGGAATGAAAACCAGGAAGGTAGAACCAAAAATCATAGAATCGTAGAATCACAGAATCATACAATGGTTTGAGTTGGAAGGGACCTTAAAGATCATCTAGTTCCAACTCCCCTGCCATGGGCCAGGACACCATGCACTAGACCAGGTTGCTCAAAGCCCCATCCAACCTGGCCATGAACATTTCCAGGGATGGGGCATCCACAGCTTCTCTGGGCAACCTATTCCACTGTCTCACCATCCTCATTGTCAAAAATTTCTTCCTTAAATTTAGTCTAAATTTACCCTCTTTCAGTGTAAAGCCATTAAGCCTTGTCCTGTCACTACAGGCCTGTGTAAAAAGTCCCTCTCCAGCTTTCTTGTAGGCCCCCTTCAGGTACTGGAAGGCTGCAATAAGGTCTCCCTGGAGCCTTCTCTTCTCCAGGCTGAAAAACCCCAACTCTCTCAGCCTGTCCTCAGAGGAGAGGTGTTCCATCCCTCTGCTGATTTTTGTGGCTTTCCTCTGGACTCGCTCCAATAGGCCCATATCTTTCCTGTGTTGAGGACTCCAAAGCTGGACACACTGGTGGGATCTCACTAGAGCAGTGCAGAGGGGCAGAATCACCTCCCTCGACCTGCTGGCCATGATTCTTTCGAGGCAGCCCAGGAGATGGTTGGCTTTCTGGGCTGCAAGTGTACATTGCTGCTTCATGTTGAGATTCTCATCAACCAACACCCCCAAGTCCTTCTCCTCAGGGCTGCTCTCAATTCATTCTCTGCCCAGCCTCTACTGATACTACGGATTGCCTCAACCCATGTGCAGGACCAGCATGTCGACCACACCACACAGCTTGGTGTTGCTGGAAAACTTGCTGAGGTTGCACTCCATCCCAATGTCCATGTCACTGACAAAGATGTTAAACAGTACCAGTCCCAATACAGACCCCTGAGGAATGCCACTCGTCACTGGTCTTCACTTGGACATCAAGCCATTGACTGCAATTCTTTGAGTGAGACCATCCAGCCAATTCTTTATTTACAGAGCGGTCTGTCCATGAAATCCATGTCTCTCCAATTTAGAGAGAAGAATGTCATGTGGGATGGCATCAAATGCTATGCACAAGCCCAGGTAGATGACAGTCGCTCTTCCCTTATCCATGAATGCTGCAACTCCATCACAGAACGCCACCAAATTTGTCAGGCACAATTTGCCCTTAGTGAAGCCATGTTAGCTGTCACCAGTCACGTGCTTTTTTCTATGCGCCTTAGCATAGTTTCCAGGAGGATCTGCTCCATGATCTTGCCAGGCACAGAGGTGAGACTGACTGGCCTGTAGTTTCCCAGGTCTTCTTTTTTTTTGCTTTCTAAAAATGGGTGTTATGTTTCCCCTTTTCCAGTCAGTGAAAACTTCACTGGACTGCCACAACTTCTCAAATATGATGGATAGTGGCTTAGCAACTTCATTCACCAGTTCCCTCAGGACTCGCAGATGCATCTCATCAGGTCCAATAGACTTGTTCACCTTCAGGTTCCTTAGATGGACTCGAACCTGATCTTCTCCTACAGTAGGCAGTTCTTCATTCTCCCAGTCCTTGCCTGTGCCTTCTCTGACTTGGGTGGTGTGGCTTGAGTGTTTGACAGTGAAGACTGAGGCAAAAAGTCATCAAGTACCTCAGCCTCCTCCATATCCCAGGTAACCAGGTCTCCCATTTCCTTCTGGAGAGGGTTCACATTTTCCCTAGCCTTCTTTTTATCACCAGTGTACCTATAGAAGCTTTTCTTGTTGCCCTGGACATCCCTGGCCAGATTTAATTGCATCAGGGCTTCCCTGATCCCTGACTGCTCAGACAATTTCTCTGCATTCCTTCCAGGTTACCTGTCCTTGCTTCCACCACTGTAGGCTTCATTTTTGTGTTTGAGTTTGTCTTGGAGCTCCTTGTTCATCCATGCAGGCCTCCTGGTTTTTCTGCCTGACTTCCTCTTTGTTGTGATGCATCGCTCCTGAGCTTGGAGGAGGTGATCCTTGAATATTAACCAGCTTCCTTGGGCCCCTCTTCCCTCCAGGGCTTTATGCATGGTGCTCTACCAAGCAGATCTCTGATGAGGCCAAAGTCTGCTCTCCTGAAGTCCAGGGTAGTGAGTTTTCTGTGCAACCTCCTTCTCGCTGCCCTAAGCGACTTGAACTCCACCATTTCATGGTCACTGCAGCCAAGGCTGCCCTTGATCTTCACATTCCCCACCAGCCCCTCCTTGTTGTTGAGAACCAGGTCCAGAATAGCACCTCTCCTTATTGGCTTCTCTATCACTCGGAGAAGGAAGTTCTCATCAACACATTCCAGGAACCTCCTGGATTGCTTATGCCCTGCTGTGTTGTCCCTCCAATAGATATCAGTGTGGTTGAAGTCCCCTCATGAGGACCAGGGCTTGTGAACGTGAGGCTGTTCCTATCTGTCTACAGCCTCATCTGCCTGGTCTTTCTGGTCTGGTAGCCTGTAGCAGACCCCCACTATAATGTCACCTGTTCCTGCCCTCCCTTTAATCCCAACTCACAAGCTCTCGGTCAGCTCCTCATCCATTCCCAGGTGGAGCTCCATGCACTCTAGCTGGTCATTGGCATAGAGGGCAACAGCCCCGCCTCGTCTCCCCTGCCTGTCCTTCCTAAAGAGCCTGTATCTTTCCATTCCAACGCATCAGTCATAGAAGCCATCCCACCATGGCTCTGTGATGCCAATAAGATCATAGCCCTACAGACATGCGCACGTCTCTAATTCCTGTTGTTTATTTCCCATGCTACATGTATTTGCACAGAGGCATTTAAATTGTGCCCCTGATGAAACTGACTTACTGGCTGGAGTCAGGATGTCAAGTTAGGATGTTACAGTCTGGATGGGTGGACAATCATATGGGTAAAAAACTGATTCCATGTTTGGGCTCAGAGGACAGTGGTTAATGGGTTGTTGTCTACCTGGAGGTTGGTAATGAGTGGAGTATTGCAAGAGTCTGTCCTGGGACCTGTCTTGTTATAGTCTTTACCAGTGACCTGAAGGAGGCATTAGAGTGCACTCTCATCAAGTCTGTAGATGGCATCAAACTGTGGAGATGCTCAAGGGCAGGGCTGTCCTCCAGAGGGGCTTATATAGGCTGGAGAAATGATCTAACAGGAATCTTCTGAAAATCATAGAGGAAACATGCAAATTCCTGCACCTGGAGAGGAAGAACCCCTTGCAATGGTAGAGGCTGGGGACTGAGAGCTGGGGAGCAGCGCTGTGGAAAGGGAATTTGAGATCTGCTGGACAGCAAGCTGAGCATGAGCCAGCAGTGCCCTGGCAGCCAAAGGGCTCTTGGGCTGCACTGACAGGATCAAAACCAATTCATTGAAGGAAGGGATTATCCTCTCTACTTGGCTTTCATCAGACCACATCTAGAATACTGTATGCAGTTTTAGTGCCTTCAGTACAAGACAGTCGTCAGTGTTTGGAGTGAGTTCAGCAGATATCCACTATGATGGCACAGGGCTGGAGCACTTGCCCTGTGAGGAAAGGCTGAGAGAGGGGGGATTGTTCAGCCTGAAGAATAGATGACTAAGGGAAGTGAACTGTGGCACCCAGAACTCATGGGAGGCTGTTAAGAAGGTGGAGCCAGGCTTTTCCAGCAGTGCATAGTGAATGCATAGAGAATGACACAAAAAAGGCATAAATTTAAATAAGAGTGATCCAGATGGATGTAAGGAGAAACTTTTTTCCTATGAGGACAACCAAACATTGGAAGAAGTTGCTCAGAGAGATGATGCAGTCTCTCTCCATCCTTAAAGATCTTCAAGATCCAACTGGAAGTTGGATTTTCAGAGGTTCTTTATATCCTGAATAAAGCTATAAACAGTATCCTTTCTTTAATATATATGGTCAGAAAAAGTACTATATCTGGTGGCCAAATTTTTTGTTAGTTAATCCCTACTCAGGCACATCATGAATCTATCAAGGTCTATAAGCTTATCAGGTTCTACCTGAAAAGGTGCTAATGCTCCTATTAAGCAGCTGTTCCAGAACATCCCTGCTTTAATAGTCAGAAATGTCTTTCTGATTTGTAGCCTAAATTTATTCATTTTGGTTTTTGTGCTCTGGTTTTGTGCCAACTTATTGTTTAAACTTCAGTGACTCTCGTCCCTACCTGGTATTTACCTGGTTGGTGTATTTATAGGCAGCAGTCATGTTATTTTCAGCTTTCATTTCGTTAGGCTGGAGAAAACAGGTTCTTACATACTCCTCTAAGAAGAAATGTTCTTCATTCCCTTTTTCATGCTAGCTGCTTATTTTGGTACCTGCAACATTCATTCTTCCTGAACAAGTGGCCAGGACTGATCTCTGCTCTATGTGTTTCTGGGAAGATTTCAGCGGTGCGGGATGACACATGCTACCTTCTCAGACAGCCAATCTCTTCCTGCTTGAACAGTGGCTTACAGTTTCATACAGACATTGCATAATAATAGGTGAAACTAATCAGACTTTGGCTCCCCAGCCTTGCCTCATCACTTAGCCTTGTGTGCTGCATTAACAAGGGAGTGCTTGAAACTGTACATGGATCCTTAGGTCCTGTCTCACATCGTGAATTTGGATGCACCGATATTTACGTGTTCAGCATATGAACTCACAAAAGAAATAAACCATCTTCTGAATGTGTCATCTCACAACAGAGATTTGGAGTATTTTCATCTGTATTGAAAATGTCAGGCTTGCTCCAAAGCTAGCAGTAGCTGGGAAAGAAAGTTACTGATGGCACTCACACATCAGCAGGCATTCAGATTTTTTGACCTCCTCAGTACGTTTTGACAATCTGGCATACCTTTGAATAATGAAACACCTATTGTGCAAGCACGACAAGCCCAGTGACAAAAATACTTATGACACAAGTCCCAGTTAGCAATGTCTTTTATTGCATTGGCAAAATGCTAACATATAAAGTCCCTTCGCCTCTTAAAAATGTGTAAGAACAAGATAATTATTCATGTAGAACTGATCTGAATTGCTTCTTATTCAGTTCTTTAAAGTCTGAAAAGCACATCTGGACATGCATCAGTTAAATAAACAGGCTACGCTTCCCTTGAAACAGCTTGTACTTTGGAAATAACCACATAATTTGAGATCAGGATGACCCTGGTATTTAGTTGAATAACATTAAAGCATCCCATCAACAAGAATTAAAAGATACAAGCTGAGGTCAGTTTGGTGACCTGGTGAAAACTGGGATTTGCAATGTTTATTTGTTGTAATGGCAAAAGCCTTATCCAGTTAATTGCATAAATGAATTTATTGGTTATCCCCTTTATTATTTACATTGGTCTTAAAAATTCTCAAAATTGTGGCATTTGAAAGACATTCTGGAAAAAAAAAAACTTGCAGTATCCAAGCATGTCAGCATACCTAGATGCATATTGGTATGTCCAACAACCTAAGATATAAATGGAAATTGTAATCATTATAGTCCTACAGCACTCAGATATATTTCATATATGTAGAGTTTAGATTGTTTGCACAAATTTATATTTTATTAAGATAAAATAAAATGCATATTTGAAGAGGACAAAAAAAAGAAACTGAGGTGACATTAAAAATAACAAGAACTTGCATCTACTTTGACACATAATTTGAAATTTTCAACATTAACTTACCTTATATTGTTATTTATATGTGAAAGGGGGAAATTAGGAAGTCACCTTTTTAATTTTTTTCAGGAATAAATATTAAACCATCTTTTAAGAAATAGACTGATTTTTCTGTATGCCTTGGTTTTTTTCCACAAATTCTGTACTTTAAGAATATTTTATGTTTAAATAAAAATAAACCTAAGGGCTTCAATATAGTTCAGTTATTACTGATGGTAATGTACATTAAAGACCACTACAGGCTTAAAGTGATGCAGAAACTGTATGGGTTGGAACAGCAGAATCATGGTTCTAAAAGTTCTGTGATGATCCTCCTTTAATTTCCTCAGCACTTAATATTTCATCTTCATACAGGCACAGAATAGCCTAAGTCTTCCAGTACTAGTTCATAACTGAGCCTCAGTGGGAAGGATAGACCAGATTAATCCTCACATAACTCTAAAGTTAGTGTTTAATTGCTGATTTACGTGTGTCTAGTGTCATATGTGGTGTCCTGAGATACCCAAGGCATCCATACCGTACTAGGGGAACACTTGTGCCTTTCTGGAACAGTATAGGGAAAACAAGAAGGATGTTGTACGACATACAAAATGACACTACACACTTTTGTGTAGAATAATGTGTAGCCGCTACATCTTGTTCAGATCTTATGGGTGTTTTGCACTCTCTGAAGCTGCAGATAGAAGCCAGCTACAAGACCTCACAGTATCTAACATGGTCCTAGAACCATATGTTTAAACAACTGAATACTCTCATAATTTCCTAAAGATGGGTATCTAGTGCTATTTACTATGCCATAGGGTGTCCTACCTGGCCTCTACCTGCCACTTGAGAAGGACATGTTTTTTTTCTGTCCTGTGTCACAGTGTCAGGCCAATCACAGTATCATTAAGGTTGGAAAAGACCTTTAAGGTCATCAAGTCCAACTATGAGACCAACACCACCATGCCCACTAAACCATGTCCCAAAGTGCCACGTCCACACGTTTTTTGAATACTTCCAGAGATGGTGACTCCACCACCTCCCTGGGCAGCCTGTTCCAATGTTTGACCACTCTCCCAGTAAAGAAATTTTTCCTAATACATAGTCTAAACTTCCCCCGGCGCAACTTGAGGCTATTTCCTCTCATTCTATCACTAGTTACTTGTGACAAGAGACCAACACCCAATGAGGCTGTCTTGGACATCCTATCAAATCTCAAATAGCATTGGTTGGTTATGTGCAGGAAGCTAGGTCAAGCCCAGAATATGGAGACTGTATGGTTAATATTCAGTCTGAGGTCAACACTGAACTATATGCATCTACATGTTAGTGTCATGCTGTGGGATGCATGGTGGCCAAGAAGGTGGCCAAGAGGGTGGCCAAGAAGGCCAACAGCATCCTGGCCTGTATCAGAAATAGTGTGGCCAGCAGGAGCAGGGAAGTGATCGTGCCCCTGTACTCGGCACTGGTGAGGCCGCACCTTGAATCCTGTGTTGAGTTTTGGGCCCCCACTACAAGAAGAATGCTGAGGTGCTTGAGTGTGTCCAGAGCTGGTGAGGGGTCTGGAGCCCAAGTCTTATGAGGAGCAGCTGAGGGAACTGGGGTTGTTTAGTCTGGAGAAGAGCAGGCTGAGGGGAGACCTTATCGCTCTCTACAGCTACCTGAAAGGGGGTTGTGGCGATGAGGGTGTTGGTCTCTTCTCCCAAGTAACTAGTGATAGGACGAGAGGAAATGGCCTCAAGTTGCACCAGGGGAGGTTTAGATTGGATATTAGGAAAAATTTCTTCACTGAGAGGGTGGTCAAGCATTGGCACAGGCTGCCCACGGAGGTGGTGGAGTCGCCATCCCTGGAAGTGTTCAAAAAACGTGTGGATGTGGCGCTTCAGGACGTGGTTTAGGGGACATGGTGGTGCTGGATTAATGGTTGGACTTGATGATCTTGAAGGTCTTTTCCAATCTTAGTGATTCTGTGATTCTGTGATTCCGGATATCTGTTATTGATCTGTAATTTCAGTGAAAAGAAGTGTATGAGGCCAATGAGAAAATCTAAAGCATAGAGAACTATTTGACTAACCACAGGTAAGGACTACTAAGCTGCTCACGTAAATGGCTAGTGCCTTTTGAAATATCCTAGGATATAAGAGATATCTAGATGGGGCTGGGAGGTTCGACACGGTGTACAGGAGATAGTGCCTTTATGGGATAAGCCGAATGCCCCATGGGATAGCTTAATGTATTTGGTGTTTCAGTTAAGAGCTGATTCTCGTGCTTGAGGACGATGTACAAGTTGGTGATTTTAAGCTCTCTGCAGAGTCAGTGGGGAGAGAGGGAGACTTGTAGGGCCTGTACTGCCTATTTTAGGTATCTCCTGAGACAAGATGAATTGCATCCTAAAAGTGACAGTTGATATGAAAAGTCGTTAGACAACTAGCTTACTCGTACATATTTGCATTATAGACCAGGTGTATTTCACCAGGTGAATCTTGCAGGTGTTTGGAAAGCTCCATCTGATAGTTCTTAGGCTCTCCTGTGAACTTTTAAGATGGTGGTGGCTTTATCACTCCCACAGTTCCTTTGCTTCCTCCAAAACCATTCCAACCTGCTGGATAGAGTCAAGTTCTTAGCCGAGCTTGCCCTGAGACTATTTGCACCCATAGCTCCTACAACTTGAGCAGTTGTCTACCCTAGCTGTTGAGACAAAGGCAAGCAGGCTGACATGCAAGACTCCTAGATCCATCAGAAAAACACATCAACACCACAAATTGCAATCAACTGTGGTTCCAAGCACTGCGGCCTGGATTGTTCATAGAATTTCTCTAGATTTTTTTTTGGCATAAAACCAGATACAGTAGTCAATACATTGAAGTTATTTCTGTTTGTTAGAATGAACTGATGCATCCATAATACTATTTTGATACATTGTCTTTCAAACCAGTGAGACTGAGACATTCTCAGAACATACACATCATAAGCAAGGCAAATTATTTCAACTCTGATTTAGAATCATTGAGCTGTGTTTATGCAAGCTAAAGTGCAATTTGCTTTCTTGTCTGTATTCAGCAATTTATGAGGCTGCTTCAAGATACTAATCAATAGTCGACTGACTATTCTGAACACTCTTCAGGACTAGTACTTTAGTTTAGCTCATTGTAGTATGGTCTGGCATATATGTTATACACACATAGAAATATATATACGTTGTTTAAAAATGAAGGAAGAAATTTCAAGAGGGTTGTAAAATATACAAGTTTATAGTCAACTGTTTGACAGATAAATGAATCAGTGTTTGCAGCTGCTCTACATTTATTAAGTATATATCCATCAAATCTTTTATTCTCTGAATAATTACCAGGATACAGCTAAGGGTAATGCAAGTTTTTGCCTCTCATAAAAGAGTTCTAATATACATTTTCATGGTATAGTGCTACCATTTTGTGAGTATGCTACTCTCACTCTTCTTAAATATTGTAGATATGGGTTTTTAGAAGACAGGTAGTAAACTATCTTATCTATTGGAGAGGGAAGTGACACTTTTTCATATCCACTCATGTATTTTTCGTTGGTTGCAGTAAGACATGAACAGGAGCTACAGTGCTTAAATTTACATTTTTGAAATGCTGAGAGTTTGTGAACTTTTGTCATCGGATGTTATGGAATGAGGGATTTACTGACTGGTAGAGTAACATTAGGATATATGTTTTTGTGATATGACATTCCTAGCCCAACAGAATAGTTAGCACCCTGTTTTTCTTTTAAATTTGTTTGCATTTCCCCTTCTTTTCTAAAAACAAAGAGTCAGTCTCAACCAGTTGTAGGTATCAAAGAGCAGAAGACAGTTCTAGCAAGTTTAACAGCGGGATTTCCCTCAGAGCTTTTAAGATTTGTCCTCATCTTCATCATCTCTTTACCCGTCAGCATTAGGCAGACCATCACTGAGCATAACTATTGTCAGTATCTGTAGTTCCTATATTGTTTGCTGGAATCTACCCTTAAAATAATGTCTCTATAACTAAAACATGTTTACCTTCTAATTAAGAACCTGAGTTATGTTAGAATGCTGGGAAGACATTTGCAAGATCTAGGACTTGAATATTCATGGTTCAGTGTGTGCTGTGATGGGTTGACCTTCACCAGCTGCCAGGTGCCCACCCAGCCACTCTCTCGCTCCCCTTCCTCAACAGGACAGAGGGAGAAGATATAATAAAAAAGCTCATGGGTTGAGATAAACACATGGAGATCACCTACAAGTTCCTGTCATGAGCAAAGCATTCTCAACTTGGGGAAAATTATTTTAATTTATTCCCAATTAAAATAGATTTGCATAGTGAGAAACAAAGACAAAACCGAAAACACCTCCCCCCACCCTTCTTCCCAGGTTCAACTACACTCCTCCAGCTCCTTCTTCTCTCACCTTGATGTCTGCAGGGCTGTTTCTCACACTTTTTTCCTCACTCCTCTCTCTCACAACTGCTGTGCAGCATTTTTTACCCTTTCTTAAATATACTTTCCCACAGGTGCCATAATCTTGGCTGACAGGCTCAGTGTCCTGCAGGAGGTCCGCTGTGGAACTGCCTGGAACTGTCTGGAATCGGCTGTGTCTGGAACAGGGCTGCCCCATCAACTAAGCACCACACAGCCACTTGCTCACTCATCCATCCTACCCCACAGTGGGATGGGGAGGACAACAACAACAAAAAAAGGTAAAACTCGTGGGTTGAGATAAAGACAATTTAATAGGACAGCAAGGGAAGAGAAAAAAAAATGATAATGATAAAAAAGTATATCAAGTAAGCGATGCACAATACAATTGCTCACCACCCACTGACTGATGCCCAGGCAGTTCCAGAGCTGGATTACCACCCCTTGGCCAACTCCCCTCAATTTATATACTGAGTATGACGTTATATGGTATGGAATATCCCTTTGGCCGGTCTGGGTCAGCTGTCCTGGCTGTGCCTCCTCCCAGCTTCTTGTGCACCCTGTCACTGGTGGAGCATGGGAAGCTGACAAGTCCTTGACTGAGTATAAACATGACTTAGCAACAACTAAAACATCAGTCTGTTATCAATATTATTCTCATACTAAATCAAAAACAGAATCACAAAATCACAGAATCACTAAGGTTGGAAAGGACCTTCAAAATCATCAAGTCCAACCATTAATCCAGCACCACCATGTCCCCTAAACCATGTCCTGAAGCTCCACATCCACACATTTTTTTGAACACTTCCAGACATGGTGACTCCACCACCTCCCTGGGCAGCCTGTTCCAATGCTTGACCACCCTCTCAGTGAAGAAATTTTTCCTAATATCCAATATAAAACTCCCCTGGCACAACTTGAGGCCATTTCCTCTCATCCTATCACTGGTTACTTGGGAGAAGAGACCAACACCCTCTTCGCCACAACCCCCTTTCAGGTAGTTGTAGAGAGCGATAAGGTCTCCCCTCAGCCTCCTCTGCTCCAGACTGAACAACCCCAGTTCTCTCAGCCGCTCCTCATAAGACTTGTGCTCCAGACCTCTCACCAGCTTTGTTGCCCTTCTTTGGACACACTCAAGCACCTCAGCATCCTTCTTGTAGTGAGGGGCCCAAAACTGAACACAGGATTCAAGGTGCGGCCTCACCAGTGCCGAGTACAGGGGCACAATCACTTCCCTACTCCTGCTGGCCACACTATTGCTGATACAGGCCAGGCCACTGTTGGCCTTCTTGGCCACCTGGGCACACTGCTGGCTCATATTCAGCCAGCTGTCAACCAGCACCCCCAGGTCCTTTTCCACTGGGCAGCTCTCCAGCCACTCCTCCCCAAGCCTGTAGCGTTGCATGGGGTTGTTGTGGCCAAAGTGCAGGACCCTGCACTTGGCCTTATTAAACCTCATACGGTTGACCTCTGCCCATCGATCCAGCCTGTCCAGATCCCTCTGCAGAGCCCTCCTACCCTCCAGCAGAACAACACTCCCACCCAACTTGGTGTCATCTGCAAACTTACTGAGGGAGCACTCGATCCCCTCATCCAGATCATCAGTAAAGATATTGAACAAGACTGGCCCCAGAACCGAGCCCTGGGGAACACCGCTTGTGACCGGCCGCCAGTTGGATTTAACTCCATTCACCACGACTCTCTGGGCTTGGCCATCCAGCCAGTTCTTTACCCAGCGAAGAGTAAACCCGTCCAAGCCACAAGCCACCAGTTTCTCTAGGAGAATGCTGTGGGAGACGCTGTCAAAGGCTTTACTAAAGTCCAGGTAGACAACATCCACAGCCTTTCCCTCATCCACTAGGTGGGTCACCTGGTCATAGAAGGAGATCAGGTTGGTGAAGCAGGACCTGCCTTTCATGAACCCATGCTGGCTGGGCCTGATCCCTTGGTTGTCCTGCACATGCCCTGTGAACACTCTCAAGACCAACCGCTCCATGACCTTCCCTGGTACAGAGGTCAGGCTGACAGGCCTGTAGTTCCCAGGGTCCTCCTTCCGGCCTTTCTTGTAGATGGGTCTCACATTGGCAAGCCTCCAGTCTTCTGGGACCTCCCCTGTTAACCAGGACTGCTGATAAATGATGGAGAATGGCTTGGCAAGCTCCTCTGCCAGCTCTCTCAGTACTCTCGGGTGGATCCCATCAGGCCCCATAGACTTGTGTGTGTCCACGTGATTTAACATGTCCTTAACTGCTTCCTCCTGGATTATGGGTGGGTTATTGTGGTCTCCATCCCTATCTTCCAGATCAGGGGGCTGAATACCCTGCGGATACCTGGTCTGGCTATTAAAGACTGAGGCAAAGAAGGCATTAAGTACCTCAATCTTGTCCTCGTCCTTGGAGACAATGTTCCCCACCATATCCAGTAGGGGATGGAGATTCTCCTTGCCTCTCTTTTTGTTGTTAATATATTTGTAGAAGCATTTTTTTATTATCCTTTGCAACTGTGACCCGATTGAGTTCTAGCTGGGTTTTTGCCTTTCTAATTTTGTCCCTGCTTGACCTAACAAGATCCTTGTACTCTTCGTGAGTTGCCTGCCCCTTCTTCCAGAGGTGATAAACTCTCCTCTTTTTCCTGAGTCCCAGCAAAATCTCCCTGTTCAGCCAGGCCAGTCGCCTTCCCCGCCATCTCTTCTTACGGCACATGGGGACCGCCTGCTCCTGTGCATTTAAGATTTCCTTCTTGAAGACTGTCCAGCCTTCCTGAATCCCTTTGTTCTTCAGGACTCTCTCCCAAGGGACTCTCTCAACCAGTGACCTGAACAGGCCAAAGTCTGCCCTCCGGAAGTCCATGGTAGCAGTTTTGCTGACCCCTCTCCTTACTTTGCTCACAACTGAGAATTCTATCATGTTGTGGTCGCTAAGCCCAAGATGGCCTCCGACCACCACATCTCTCACCAGTCCTTCTCTGTTTGTAAACAGCAGGTCAAGTAAGGCATCTCCCCTGGTGGGCTCTCTCACGAGCTGTGTCAGGAAGTTATCGTCCACACGCTCCAGAAACCTCCCAGATTGTTTCCTCTCTGCCGTGTTATACTTCCAGCAGATGTCCGGTAGGTTGAAGTCCCCGACAAGAACAAGGGCCAGCGAATGCGAGACTTCTGCCAGTCGCTTATAGAATGTCTCATCTGTCTCTTCATCCTGGTTGGGTGGTCTGTAACAGACTCCCAGCAAGATATCTGCCTCATTGGCCTTCCCCCACATCCTTACCCACAAGCACTCTACTTGGTCTTCACAATCATTGATTTCTATGCAATCAAAACACTCCCTAACATACAGAGCCACCCCACCACCTCTCCTTCCTCGCCTATCCCTTTGGAAGAGCTTATAGCCATCCACTGCAGCACTCCAGTCATGAGAAGCATCCCAGCATGTTTCTGTGATGGCGACTATAAAACAGCACTGTACCAGCTACTAGGAAGAAAATCAACTCTATTCCAGCTGAAACGAGTACAATAGCTTGCAACAGCCAAAGGTTGATCTGATTTATGCCAGCTTAATCCATCCTCAAAAGATTAATAAAACCTGTTGTTGTGGTTTAGCCCCAGTGGCAACTTAGCCCCACACAGTCACTTGCTCACTCACCCACACTGGGGCAGGGGAGAGAATTGGAAGAGTAAAAGTGAGGAAACTCATGGTTTGAGATAAAGACAGTTTAATAGGGAAAGCAAAAGCCGCGCACACAAGCAGAGCAAAACAAGGAATCCATTCATTACTCCCCATGGACAGGCAGGTGTTCAGCCATCTCCAGGGAAGCAGGGCTCCATCACGCGTAATGATTTCTTGGGAAGACAGACGCCATAACTCCGAATGTCCCTCCACCCTTTCCTTCTTCTTCATTCCAGCTTTATATACTGAGCATGAGATCATATGGTAGGGAATATCTCTTTGGCCAGCCTGGGTCAGCTGTCCCAGCTGTGTCCCCTCCCAGCTCCCCGTGCACCCCCAGCCTGCTCGCTGGCAGGCCAGTACAAGAAGCTGGCAACAACTTAGCAACAACTCAAAACATCAGCATGTTATCAACATTTTCTCATTCCAAATCCAAAACATAACCTCACACTAGCTTCTAGGAAGAAAATTAACTCCATCCTTGCTGAAACCAGGACACCTGCTTTGCTCTAGGAACCTTTTTTTGATGGTTGTGGAAGACCTTTTAAGGAAAGCATCTCTTGGCTCTTTACCTTCTGGATTTCCATACTGGAGGTGTTCTCAGCAAGTTTGTAGATATGTTTGTACTGTCTGTCTCAGCTGCTTACGTATTTCCAGATAGTCATACTGAGGTTCTGAAACCTCTTTTCAAAACAAAGCAAGCAGAAGTGGGTGATAAACATTGGGAAAGCAAGATCTGTGGAGCATAAAACAAGAGAATGTACAAACATTAAACTTTGTATTGATAGTGCAATAAGTTCATACATCTTGTAAAGTTCATACATTCATAAATTGTCTGTCCAGAGCCTTGAAAAATGTTCTAATAAACTGTTGGATGACAAAAAAAAGTTTCTGAGCTATATGCAATTCTCATAGAATCATAGAATCATAGAATAGTTTGGGTTGGAAGGGACCTTTTAAGGCCATCTAGTCCAACCCCTCTGCTATGAGCAGGGACATCTTCAGCTAGGATCATGTTGCTCAGAGCCCCGTCCAACCTGACCTTGAATGTTTTCAGGGATGAGGCACCTATGACCCCTCTGGGAAACCTGTTCCAATGTTTCACCACTTTCATTGTGAAAAATTTCTTCCTTAGATCTAGTCTAAATCTACCCTCCTCTAGTTTGAAACCATTACCCCTTGTCCTATCATAACAAGTCCTATTAAAAAGTCTGTCCCCATCTTTCTTATGAGCCCCCTTGAAGTATTGAAAAGACTTTAATATGTCATTAAGACATACATACATTTAGAACAGTAACATATGTGTGTTAAAATAATTGGAAACATATGCCATTCATAATACAATAATGATTTTTTTTTTATAAGAACATTTAATTTGATGAGCAAATGCAGTATAGTACAAATGCAAGTTTTGGGGTTGGATCAAAGAGCAGCTGTAAACCTTTCCAAGTAGCTGCAGTTCCATTCAGAGCTTAATGGAAGATGAGTCACAGCCTGCATTTTGAGCCTCTCCCACACAGAGAAGCAAAAGAACAGCTTGGAACTGGAGTCTGACATAAAAGAGATATCAGGATAGATATAGAGAGCAATTACACATGTCAATGAAATTATCTTTTGTGCTTCGGATACTTGGGTTCAAAGGTTACAGGAAAAATTACCTCTTCTTCTGAATCTGTGTATAATTATCATATTTTTAGTGTACACATTAATTACACAATTAATAGCGTACACATCTGCTTAAAACAGGTTGACATTTAATCCAATGTTCTGTGTAAAGACACTGGCAGACTATCACGGACACTGATATGGTTCAAGATTAAGATGTACTGGAAGCATTTCTCAGCATGCCCATGAACTACACCTATTGCCTTAGCTCTCGAAGTTTGTTTGTGTGTGTGTGTTACATACATTGCTGTTTGTGGTTTTTTAGCAAAACTGATAAAAATTACACAAAATTCTATCAAATGTGGAAGTTTCTTCATAATAAATATTTCTGACAAATGTTAGCAAGGGCTAGTCAGAGAACTTCACGGTAGTCATCTCCTAAAACAGATCTACTCCTCCTAAATCCCACAAGAGTTTATAATCCACAAAGTATCAGACAACAGTACAGATTAACTTAATTTCAGGTTTGCCTGAGTCTCTCAAGACTTTCCAACAATTTTCCTATATGCCTAAATTTAGGTGTCCACACATGCTCAGAAGCACTCTTTTTCAGGAAGACAGCATCCTGTTTCCCATATATCTTTGCAATTTTACATTGCAATGTTTGAAGGACAACATTATCTGAAGTCTGCTTAATTACCTTGAAAAAAATGTTGTGTTATGTACCTGCTGCCTACCTTTTCTAGAATGTCCTTAATTAGGGCACACAGTGAGTATGGAAGAGAATTAGATTATAGAGTCTTCACAGTTTCTTTATCCCTGTCGTATATTCTAGGTCAAAGACATTTTCATTCCTTTTGAAGCTTTCCTAATGCTTTTGTTAAAGACCTTTAAAGACCTCTCTGCCTCTACTAACAGATTATGGGACCTGTTGGAGAAGCAGAAATAAGAAATAGCCAGACTGCAGTCAGATTACTCATGCTCAGAAGCCTGGATAATCTGTAGACCTTGGAGACCTCGGGCAGAAGAAATAGACACTCTCTTTCTAGGAGTGTTTCATGGATGAATATATATACAAACCAGTATAGTAGTGGTAGTATCTGGATAATGAGCTGTGGTAGTATCTGGATTCCCATCTTTGTCACCTTGTAGATAAGAACCTGTTCCACTCACAGCTCTTCAGGACTGGCTGCAGGGAGGCCAGCCAGTCCTGGGTATCTCTATCCAGTGGGGATAGAGAATCTCTCCTCTCCTGGAAATCCTTACATCTTTTTGGTAGAAACAGTTAGACTGGTTAGGCTAGTATGCAGAAGGTATATTGTTTCTACATAAAGTCACTGGGAACAGGTTATAGGTAGGTTATATCTACTTCAGCAAATAGCACAACTCAAAGCAATTGCATCTGTAGAATGAAACAGGTTATGCTGAGGTCCCAACATCCATCCCTATGTGTTTCAGGATTTCTTACTTAGGCTTAACTCTACTCTGGATCCACCGACTGGATGCTCATTAGCAGGTGGGTTGCAGGAGTGTCATTTGTTTTCATTTCCTCCACACAGAACCCAGGTAGTGCGCTCAAAGTCTGCTCTGCCATGCAACAAGTGCATGGTAGATGGGGATGACTGAGAGATTTTCTTCAAATACATACTCCTGGTCTAAGTAAAATTCTAGATAATGTAACATCTTAATCACTCATGAATAACTAGGATAGGTGGCTTGCATTGTCTTGGAAGTTATTCAGGCTTGGTGTGATTTGGTTGCCTAGAGAGGGGCATCTAATGCTATTTTATTTGCCCTAGGATATCCTTTCTGTTCTTCAAATGCCTGTCCATTATGGCACAGATGTCCCACAGGTCCTGCATCGTATTGGCCAGCCCCACCTGTGTGTTTCCAATACCACGTGGCATTTCAAATGCCAGTAGATATATTTCTTTAAGGCAACTGAATCAAGTCCTAAACACTTACTTTAAGGTGGCTTAACTGCCCTTCCCCTCTTGTTTTGCAGGAACGGGAGACACAGTTATGGGAACAACAGTATGTGTTAGTTATGCTGTATCATCTCAGACCTTAGTTATAAAGATATTTACTTAAGTACTGGGGGCTAAGCTCAGCATCTTCCCCTGGCTGATTTAGACTATAGACAGGTACCTGGAGTTTACTTTCTTCTGAAAGAGTTTCCTAATAAATAGGAGACAGAATCTGCTACACTGAGGTTAAAGATGCATACATAAGATTAAAAAAAATTATAGGAATGTCTGAAAATTTTTCCATCAGCATATGGAAAGACTGTCTTTTAATCAGAAACAGCAATTGCCTATACCTCCCCTCCCTGCCCAGGAACTCTAACGACTGAGATTTTGATTTGTCTGTGGATGAGCAGTAAATATTTTGAAACTTTGTTTTCACCTTGTATAACCTTAAAAAAAAAAAAAAGAATCTTTACAGCTGTTGTTAATGATGTTGCTGTCAGCTCTCTTCATGGTAAGGAAAGTTTCATACAGCCAAATTAACACAGCCAATCTCTATTACAAAGCAAAAAAAAAAAAAGTGTGTGTCAATGGCTGTGTCTGCATTTAAAAGAAGGGCATACAACTTTAGTATTTCCTTCCCCCTCAGATACCCAAATCATGCAGTTTTGCAATGACAGACAATCACTCCCATTCTTCAGGCCACAAAAATGAAAGGTAAGAACTACTTATGCAGAAATTAGAGACATAAAATGTGAACATTTGTCATTTTGTCTGACAGTAGTCATGTGCCTTTGTGCTTGCAGCTGCTTTATGGAATTTACATTCTTTTCAGAGATAATTCTGCTGGTGCCAGACTACAGCTATGGAGGGACAGATGGATTAGCAGAGTATATGCATAAAATATAAAAGCACCGTGGGAGCACACCACACATTACAAAAATCATAAATGTATGACTTTTCTGTTTATTGATAGATTAGAGCAAAGGTTTGAACTCTTAGGTCATATTATTTCACACCAGTAAGAGTTAGCAATGCATCCTTTTAGAATTATTTGGAAAACACTATTCTTCTTGTGTATTAGGGCAGAGAGCTTTTGTTGTTTTTTTTTAACAGAATGCATAATATTCATTCTAATTTCACAGTGAAATAACTCCATAAAAAAAGGATTTAAAAAAAATATTCAGATTTGGCTGAAGTTTTAATTTGTTAATTATTCCTCCTTAATGATTTATCTTTGAGGAGAAAAGTAGAATCTGCATACACATGATATATTAGATCTATGATAGACAGTTTTCATGCATAAAACACAAAATTCCTTCGTACCTTGTGGATTTTACTTTATGTTGAACAGTCATGTTCAGTTTGCCATAGCAAGCACAAAGGATTGCATTTCCTAGTTCTGAGCTGTGGTAGTGACAACAGATATAATTGTAACCTGGTGTAGCACACAATTCACGGTTGGTATGGGCAGAGCTGTGAAGAATCATGCTCTTTAAATAAATATATTGAAAGTTCATCTTTATAAATTAATTCAATGAGGACTGAGCAAAGATAACAAAATTGCTGAGAGCTCTGCAGCCCCCATAATTCCTGTTGTTAATCTCTTTTTAAAGTGATGGTTCTGTCTGTCAAAAGGCCAATAAATATCAATTTTAATTAAAACGTTTTTTTCTCAGATATGTTTCAGACGTTATAAAACATTTACTGGTGTTAAATTTCAAGTATGAAACTTTTTATGATCCACTAGGAAGTAAGTACAGATATTTATTATATTAAACTTTCCTCTTTTCTGTAAAACATTGCCTAAAACATGACAAAGGTTGGGAAAGAGAGGACCTTCATTCTCCTTAACTTTCTACATTGCCAGTAGCAAAACATGGAGTAGTGAAGGCTTAGAAGTTCTTGCAAAAAATTCCAAACCAAACCAGAGAAACCCATCCCATTTAATGACACCAGACTATTTACAAACATATTTGCTGTGTTATTTGGAAATACCTTGCCCCTGTGTTCTAGATTGTTATGGGAAGTTACAGAGCTGAAAGGAATAGACTAAATACCTTCATGATCAATCCACAGGCTCCAGTTTTTCACTGTAGGACTGTCTGATTGGCTTTGATGAAGGTCCATAAGTTAGCTGTATACCTAAAATAAAAATGCAATTTCTATCTTTGTGCTGTCTTTGATTTTTTTAATCACTCAATTATTGTTATTTTATTTATATAGGCCATTTTTTATCTCCTCAGAGTTTAATAAGAACATTAAAGAGTTTTCTTTTTACAGCCTGAACAATAAAACTCTTTGTTAAAATAATGTGTTATTTTAAATTTAGAGAGTCCATTGTTTGTGGTTTTTTACTGCCTGTTACTTGTAATGGGTGGATAATTGTTCCCAGTAGCCTGATTGGAGACCAGAGAGCCTTTTGCAGCCTCACATTTCTTTGGAATCTTTCTGCAAACAATATATTGAAAGCACAAAATTATGTTTACCAGATGCTTTGGAAAGATGAATTTTTATTAATGATGTTGTGGAATAGAGCAGTAAGACTTTTTGTTTGTTTTTTGATTTTTGGGGAGAGTTAGTACGTGACCAGATTATCTGTCCAATTTTTCAAGAATTGAATAGAATATGGAAGGAAAGATTTTTCTGGTCTCCAAAAATAGTATGACTTAAACTTTTGTATTAAATAGCTACATGTTTAACCAAAGTATTATGTAAATTTTCACTGGTATTCATCACAGTTTTTAGAATTGGGCCACTAATTGGTCATTAGAATCACCAATATGAAATAAAGCAACCAAGGAGGAAATCCTTCTAAATTAAAAGCTTGGCTACTCTTTGCCATGCACTACTTCTTGAACCCCAGGAATGCTAAGACCTCTATTATTTTTTTGTGAGGAGCCAAATGTTTCTCCTTAACACCAATGGTGCTTAGGCACAGTGCCTCTGCCAAGGGGTGGGATGCATACACTAGTAAACTGTTTTGTGGTATCTAATATGCGAAGAGGAAAATCAAGAACAGTACAAGTAATTATGAATGCTTCCTTACTCTAGCAAAACATAGCAGAGCTCTAAAAGTGGGAAAGAAGGAACAGACAAATAAGTCAAAAAGACAAATGGGTGATTAATGAACCCAACAATATCAAACCCTAAAATGCTGCATACATTAAATTTCAGGAGAGGCCCCTCTTTGCTCTCACTCACATGCAGCCTCATCAGAGTCTGCAAGTGATCATCTAAGCATGTCCATCAATCTCTAATGCCAGTTAGTCCTCCTCTGTGACAAACACAGAAACCTAGGTACAGGAGAAGATTCAATGGCTGAGAGCTTCTAGCAATATACAAGCTTAGAAAACATTTCCAAGATGACCATTCTAGTCTAGAATCCCCACAAATTGGGACTTGCTCAGCTACAGGTGAGGAGGACAATTTAATTTTGGTTTCCACACTGCTGTCTCCAATAGGTGCTTTTTGGGAGCAGGATACACTTGGATTTAGAACAAAAGGGTAAAGGAAAGACCTTCTACAAGGCACCCCACTTACGTTATGGAATAACCTACCATTTAAAATATAACCCATTTCTAAAACAGGAGAAAGAATATGGTTGGTTTTATTATTTACATTTTCCTAGATTTTGCCTATAAAAAAGATAAGCAAATTCTCTACTAAGATTTACATAATGTATAAGGGCAGATTTGTTGCACATATGCCTCGATGACAGACAAGGTAGAGAACTGTAGTCTCAAAGCTCTCAGGAAACACTGTTAAAGATGGTAGACTCAACAAAAAAGAAGGGAGTATTACCAACTTCTTGCTTTATATCATGCACCAAATATAAGAAGATTCAGCATTTGCAAATGCTATGCTATTTATCCTAAACAGAGATAGTGACATAGCAGGTGAGATCCATATTCTGAATGAATCCCCTGTTGAATGTGCTTGGTTTGCGAGTTACTTTTCTTCCCTAATGCTACTTTCCTGATAATAGACATTCCGCAGGGTAGAGCAAACCTTTGCACTTCTGTCATGCTCATGTTATTCCTCAAGTGAAAAATACATTAACCAGCAAGATGGATCCAGATGTAACTCTCAGATTCTCCTGTACTGGTGACATCCATATGGTAGAAAAAATGTAGATGTTCTGTCAACACTTGTGCTGAACCGGTAGGATTTGTAGTTAAGGGAAGCTGAAGTATGGTAGAATTGCACTTTAAGATATCTAAAGATGCAAAGAAACACAAACAGAAAGGAAGAAAGAAGGGCAAATTTCCCCATAAACTAGAGAAGCACTCTTTCAGTGTATTATAGATGTAAAAGCATTTCAAAACATCAACATAATTCACAGTAAAATGGTTGTATTAATGTTTTGTTCTTAAATTGAAAGATTTTTTCCCACTGCCTATGCATTTTAATACAGTCAGTTCCACAGCAACTTTTACATTACATTGAGTTCTCAGACACTACCCAAAGAATATTTGTTTTGGAAATGCCATAAAATAGAATGATGGCAGCCAGTAATCTCTAAATAGTCTTTAAGACTTTTGTATCATTTGGTAGTATATGGAGATTCAATCTATAACTTCAGCAGTTGCTTGGAAAATAAAAGCTTCTACAGGGTGGTGGACCAGTGATTCATTTTGGTATATTACCTGATCTTGTCCAGTGGCTTTTGCTATAGGCCCCAGAGGAAGACATAAGAAACTATCAAATACACATTTGAAAGATAATTTGCCACAGTAAAAAACACCTTTTTCTTTTATTTCCAATACTTAGGAAGCCATAAGAAATACGCTCTTAAGCAGACAAAAGAATGTCCCATATATTTTTTATCTTATTTAGATTTTCTTGGAACTCAATAAAGCTGTCAAACTTGTTTTGAGTTGTATTAACCTCTTAGTCTCAATGACTGCTTGTGCAGAACTGTGCAGGCAAATTATGCAATCTGCATAAATGTTGAGACCTTTTTTTATCTCTTTTTTTTTTTTAAAGGCAAGTGAGAAATTACTTTTCAAATCTCAAGTCTGATTTGACATCCTGGTTCATTAGATATTGCAGTGGCTACTCATCAAAGTGAGTTCCACCATATTATTTTTAATGTATTCTAAATTGGTTGTTAAAACCTTGATGTTGATATAATTTTGAACTGAATAAGGAGGGTGTAATTTTACCTAATTGTTGTGAATAAGAAAACAAATTGGGTTTTATTCCAAGAAAAAAATGAAGATTGAAACAGCAGAGAAATTCTCTCTTTTTAATATTTCAGATAATTGGGATTTATAATTGAAAAGATTTAATTATCTGGAAGAAGGAAATTTTTATGAAGTACAGCTGTAATTTTGTATAGAATTAACCACATTAATGGCAATGTGAATGCCTGACAGACTCATGTAATATAAGGAATATATTTGTAGCTGACCCTTTATTTGTATAAATACATATCGGTTAGGGATATAGAGATATGAGTTGGACAAAATAAAAACCGGCTTGAAATGTAAAGTTTCATTATCTTTGAGAGTCCCATACCCTAGCAATTAAATAAAATTTGTGATTCTCATTTTTATTTAGGACAGACAATATCAAGTAATGATGAAGACTTTTTGATTAAAACCAGTGGATTAGACAACATTTTATACAGCCCGAGTTCAATGCTTTGTAAAAAAAACAGGGTTAGAGATGGTCAGCAAAATCAGATTCAAAGCTGAGACTTGGTATAGAAGACCTAACTCAGCCTCAGAGTGAACTGACAGAATAAAACAGTTTGCTTGCACAACCATGATGAGCTGTGCCAAACTTTTTGATGCCTTCGATATATAAATCTCTTTCTGTGAAAAAAATGGCACAATAGCATTTGTAAGAGAGCAAAAGCAAACAATTTGTAATAGCTGAATGATTTCGTGAGCTAAATCCTATTATACCGTCAATTCAGAATAGCATAATTGGGAAAAAAATTATAAATGTACTGAATGAGTCAATAAAATCAAAATAATTGAGCCTTCAATAGATTTCTTCATCAGAGCAACAGGCCTTCTAAAACAATAGCTTCAAAAGGCCCACAAAAACAATATTAGGCTGGTGCTTCCAGTTACAGGTTTCCAAAACCAAGGCCTGGATAATGCTTGTCTCCTGATGGGTGCATCTGCCTTCCTCACATGGCAGGAGCAAAGTGTGATTCACAGTACTTCAGGCTCCATGAACGAATCACCCTTGGCAGCTCCAGAGCTTTCCCACCTCCTGCCTCCCTCTTGATGCACCATTGCTGCTCTCTGCTAATCTGCAGTCGTGTCTACGGCCATTTCTCTTCTGTCATGTATCGGTACCACGCTCAGGCGTGCCTGACTGTGGGCTTGCCAGCAGTAACCCGCGCTTTCTGTTCTCCAGCTGCTAACAGCCACAACTGTCAAAGAAACAGTTCAATAAGCTTATGATGGAAGAACTCCTTTTCAAAGTACTTAAGAGCTTTAATGCTACAAAGTCTGTTTCTCACCAGTAATTTATGTCTTGTGACAATCTTGAAGTTGGAGTTTGCAGTACTGCCATGAAGCAGAGAAAAGACAAAATCACTGTGTCTGGAGGAAAGACTATTAAGGACATGCTTGCGTAGCCTGCAGTAAAAAATAAAACTGTGTTAATTAAAGAGCAAAAATGTAATTGACAGGTAAAGAAGTGTTTTTTCCTCGACATAAAGATCATTCTTTCACTTCAGTGTCACATCTACATATGCACGAACCTGTTTGTGAGTCTGACCTCAGTCTTTAAAGTACATGTCCTCTTGCAAATAGTCCCTTTTAGGAATTACACTTTTTGCAAAAAGGATCTATGTTTTGCCTCAGTTCTCCAGTGAGACTATATATTTACAGCTGTAATAACAGAAAGCTATAAAAACTCCAGGAAGCTGACATGGAGTCCTAATGATAAGGTCACTGAGAATTAGGTTTCAATGTCCAGTTTAAGACTGAATTTTCTTTGTGCTTTTTCTAGTTATGCCAATGCAAGTGATTTTGATTCTTCTGTGACTGCTGGCAAGAAAAGTGTAAATTATGTATGTCCCTTCAGTGTTTTATTACCAAGAAGACGGTGTTGTTCTTTGGTTTTTTTTATTGTTCATGAACAAGCGAAGGTGGTGAGGAAGGACTGCCATTCAGGAAATAACATTTGGAAGGGGCTTGAGGCTGTCTTCACTGGGAGGAACTATTTCATAGACAGGTTATAACAGCAAGAAAAGTGAAAGAAAGCATAGCCTCTCTGATGAGCAAGACTGGCAAACTGGTAACAACAGACGAGGAGAAGGCTGAGGTACTCAACAACTTCTTTGTCTCAGTCTTCACTGGCAGTGTCTCTTCCCACACCTCTCGAGTAGATGGACTGCAAGACAGGGATGGGAGGAGCAAAGTCCCTCCCACTGTAAGAGAAGATCAGGTTCAAGACTGCCTGAGGAACCTGAATACATGTAAGTCATCTGACGAGATGCACCCCAGAGTCCTGAGGGAATTGGCTGATGTAGTTGCCAAGCCACTCTCCATGACATTTGAAAAGTCATGGCAGTCGGGCAAAGTCCCTGGTGACTGGAAAAAGGGAAATATTTTTAAAAAGGGTAGCAAGGAGGACCCTGGGAACTACTGACCTGTATTACATTATATATAATTAATATGGGGTTTATGTATTGTCAATCATCCAGACAACAAAAGAAATATTTGTTTACAGTATCAGACAAGTTTTGCAACACTAAATAAGAGTAAAAGTTTTTGTTGCTGAATGGGTGAGAAAGTGAAGATGAGAGGAGAGCATAATTCTGGTTGCTAAACTAAATTTACTCTTTATTGTTCAGTACCACAAGCCAAATAGCAGAAAAATGGTTTGTGTTTGCATTATATTCATAGAAATATTAAGGACTTAGTAAGCTTCCTCAAAAGCCTAATTTAGCTCTCCTTTTCTTAATAACATGGAATGTATTAATGTTGAAAGGCCACCAAGTATTCAGAAATAATGAGCTCTGAAGCTTCCAAAGTCATCTAAGCAATACTCAGCTGAGTTTTAAAGATGACTAACTAGGCCAATCCTTTTTTGGTAACATATTGCTAGGGATAAAACTTGGCCAAGCCAGAAGGAAAATGAAAGAGAAGCTTTGTGAGCCCGTTTACACTCCCTCTGCACACCATCCACTAGATTGCTGTGTTGCTTCCAAGTCTACTGAGCCAGGTACTCTGAGACGTCCCTCCCTCCCTCCCTGTTCTGCACCAGTCCAGTACATTTCCTGGCCTCAGGTTGACCGTTTATGATTTCTTCCCAGACACAAGACGTCACAGTCCAGTTGCTCTGGACTGCATAATTAAGTCTGTCTGTCACATTTTCTTGCCACCTTAAACGTACCTTTTCCCAAAACCTTATAGTTCAGTTCTTCAGGGACTGGAGTTTAATGCAAAATGCACCCATCTGACTGAGCACACCAGTCCATATGAAATGAATAAACATGTCCAGATAAAAAGTTAAACAGAGCTGCATGTGTTCGTGTTCTGCAGACAGACTCCCTGTTCTGGAGCTCTTTGTAGCTGAAGAAAGGTAATTTTCAGATGTTCAGAAACTTTCCTTACTTTCCCCTCTCTTTTTCATAGCTTTCAGCAGTAATACTCAGCTCTGTAAACCCTTGTTTTTTTCAAAATGCTTTTGCACGTGGATATGAATTTAAGGAAGTGCTCTTCACAGATTTCTGTCGGTACCTGTGTTGCAGCCTACCAGAGCTTGCTACGTGATGGCAACTGCCATTACCAGAATGTTTTTCCCTGTGCAGAAATGTTTCTAGTATGTGTTAAGGTTTCCAAAATCCCTCAAAGGCACTGTTGGACAGATAATAAACAAAGGGAGAGGAGAGACACTCTGGAAATGGATAGACTAAGTGTCATAAACCCCTCCTTTGCTACCTCAAGTTAGTATGAAGTGTGTTGATGCATTTCCTTATATCAACAAACAGTTTCTTTATAACAACACACAGTTGTGGTAGCCCTTGTTTCAGCTGACTCATAACATTGGTTACAGTTCAAACAACAACCAATAAACTCCTTCCTACCTTCCATTGAAAAGAAGTAATTTGATTTTCTTCCAGTTATTTCAGGTTTCCTCTCCAACTATGAAAAAATAATATAAAGGGTACTCATATGATCCTTGGAAAATTCTAGGAGGTTTTAATGATATTTATTATTGCACCTAGTACCCATCATTATTAAATCAGTCTATAAGTTTCCTCAAGCTAAAAGAGATACGTATTTAAAACACAATATAGGGGTTTAGCTAGTTTATCCCTGTTTAAGTCAGTGGGAGTAAAACATTTAAATCCTCACATACCTATTTGAAAATGCAACTGTTTTTGCTAGAACAGACAGGTAGTTTGATTGTTTCAATGCCTTAAAAGTGAGAATTATATGAACAGAAAATCACTGAAAGTATGTTTTCAGTTTTGGTTATCTTGATGTTTTCAAGGGCTATCTGGGGCTAGAAATATCTCTCTGTTAAGCATTTTTGAACAAGTAAAAATCAAAATATATACATACTATTAAGAGAAAAGTGATATGTAAAGATAAAATCAGAAAAACATACAAGTACATCGGTTTAACTTTCAGCTAGTCTGAGTTCAAATTGAATGAACGTTAACTAAAAAAAATGTTAAATAATGAATCCCTCTAAACTGGACTCCTGTGAGGGTGTAACCCAGCCTCTAGGGTGTATGTAGTATGATTGTGAGCTGGAAAGGAAATTTGGCAACTTCTAACAGGTGTGAAGTTAGCAATTTAACTTAGTTTGCTTTGTACTGAAGTGGAAAAGAAGTGGCCTGTACAATCAGAGATAGCTATGCACTGGGTTAGGAAGCTAACTCATAGTGAAATCCCACTGTGATATAAAACCAGACTCTCTAATGTCTTGGGCACTACCACAGGAGATGAAGATGGTTTGGGTCCTGTGGAAATATTCAATGTGATCGTACTCAGAGTTTTTTCTGGCCACTAATGAAACATAAATATGTTGGTCACTCATAGACTAAATTTTAGTTAGATCTTCAGTGATGTTAAGGGAGTTACTCTAGATTTATTCTCTTGCAACATAAGACACATAAAGGGTATTACATACAACTTTCCCAAACAGATTTTTTTTTCCAGCTGGAGGGATTCAGCTCATTCTTCTCCACAGTGAACACTAATTCAACACTTTCAGTGTGGCTCACTGAGTGCATCGTGGTTTCCCTTGGAAATCTGTACAATGGTCCACAGTTTTAAAAGGAATAAAATTATTAGTTTGTCTCACTTTATAAAAACACAAATAACATTGTGAAGGTGTAATTTCCATTATACGGTCATTCTCAAAGATATGTTTTACTGAGTTCCAAAGCATGATTTCCTGGCATAAACACAGAGTTTTGTTTAAGAAATAGTTTTAGACTAGTCTTATTGAGCAATATGTCCAGTACAAGAAGGACAGATGTTATGACCTCAGATTTGGAATGCCAGCACATAATAAGTTTGTCTAGACCTGTATCACCAGTGTCAGACATACAGTTGATAGCCAAGGGTGACTTACAGAGGACTTTCATTTAAGCTGCCAAGTAATTTGCAGATCCTTCTACTAGTCCTGCCAGGCTGTCTTTCTCTGCTGAGGTGAGTCAGCACAAGTCAATGCCAAAGCAAAATGCAAGTTGTCAGGAATTATATTTTTTAGGACAACTGCCCCATGAAGAACAGAATAGCAAACACAAGTTCTAGTCAGGAGAAGGATTTGAGGTTAAAAAAAAAAACAAACAAACAAAAGAAAACCAAAAAACAGCCATTTTCCCAAATAGTTAGAAAACAGCTGAGGTCTGTTAATTTTCTTAACAATGTTGGCATAATCTTGCATCACGGTTGAATGTTAAGATCTCTTTTCTAACCAAGTAGCAAATCTGAAAACAATTTGTTTCAGGCAATCTTCAGTAATATCTACTGGGAATTATATTGGCTAGTTTATCTTCCTGTTCTTTAGAAGCTTTCCAATATCTATTTTTATTGTTGCCTTTAAAGAAGGCTAATGTAGAACTAGCTTAGCGACTACTCTTTTGTTGTAAGATGTCTTTGGCCACCTCTCCTTAGGGAACTGTTCTGGACTGGAGAACCCATCCCAGCCAACTAAAGCTTATGCTTGGAAGGATTGTTCCTGGGATTGACATTTTCATGGGGTGGCATCACTTTTGATTTTGGTTCTATGCTGGCATGGGTGACTGCTGGGTAGTGACTGACCTTGTCTGTGAAGGAACAGCTGGACCAGCCAAGACCAGCTCACCACCCCTTCCTAGGACCACCTGCATTATCAGGTCAGCCTTATCATTGTCTACCTCTGAATTACTTTTATTGCTCCTTCTGACCTTTACTGCCCGAGGTATGTGGATCTTGGCTATATGAAGATTACGATATCTGATTTCTAGGGTCATTACTATTCCTACCAGTCAAGCCTCTGAACTCCCAGGGGTTAAGCAGTCCAAAAAGCATCCCACTACAGCCTTTTTGTTGATCACAGGTAATGCTGCTCTTATTCATAGAAACATAGAATCATAGAATGGTTTGGCTTTAAAAATCATCTAGTCCAACATCCCTGCCATGGGTATGGGCATCTTTTACTTGATGAGGTTGCTCAAAGCCTTTGAACACTTCCAGTGATGAGGCATCCACAACTTCTCTGGGTAACCTGTTCCAGTGTCTCACCACCCACATTGTAAAATATTTCTGCCTTATGTCCCATCTAAATTGAACCTCTTTCAGTTTAAAACCATTGTCCCTTGTCCCTTGTCCTGTCACTACAGGCCCTGGTAAAAAGTCTCTCTCCATCTTTCTTATAAGCCTCTGTTATATATTGAAAGGTCACAATAAGGTGTCCCTGGAGCCTTCTCTTCTCCAGGCTGAACAACTCCAGCTCTTTTGACCTTTCTTCACAGAGGAGGTGCTCAAGCCCCCTGATCATTTTCATTGACCTCCTCTGGAACTGCTCTAACAGGTCCATGCTTTTCTCGTACTGGGGACTGCAGAACTGGATGTGGTACTCCAGGTGGGGTCACACGAGAGTGGAGTGGAGGGGGAGCACCATTTCCCTTGACCATGCTTCTTTTGATGCAGGTCAGGATATGGTTGGCTTTCTAGGCTACAAGCGCACATCACTGACTCATGTCCAATTGTTCATTTATCCATACCCCTAAGTCCTTCTTGGCAGGGCTGCTCTCAAGCCATTCCCCAATGGATTCCCCAAACCTGTATTGATATTGGGGATTGCTCTGACCCACACAGAGGTCGTTGCACTTGGCCTTCATGAAGTTCACATGGGCCCACTCCTCAAGCCTGTCAAGTTCTCTCTGGATGACACCTCTAACCTCAAGTGTATTGACTACACCACTCAGTAGGTGTCATCTGCCAACTTGCTGAGGATGTACTCAGTCCTACTGTCTATGTCATTGATGAAGATATTAAATAGTATTGGTCCCACTACAGACCCTTGAGGGTCACAACTCATTATTGGTTTCCACTTGGACATTGAGCCATTGACTGTAACTCTTTGGACATGTCATACAGCCAATTCCTTACCCATCTAACAGTCCATCCATCAAACCCATATGTCTCCAATTTAGAGGTAAGAATGTTGTGGAGGACCATACCAAATGCCTTACAGAAGTCTAGGCAGATGACATCCATAGCTTTTCCCTTGTCCACTGATGCAGTCACTCCATTGTAGAAGTCCACTAGGTTGGTCAGGCATGGTTTGCCCTTGGCATAGTCATGCTGGCTTTCTTTAATCACCTCCCTGCCTCCCATGTGTTTTGACATATCTTCCAAGAAATTCTGTTCAGTTATCTTATCAGGCACAGAGGTGAGGCTGATTGGTTGGTAGTTCCCACGGTCTTCTTTTTTACTCTTTTTAAAGTGCAGTGGCATTGATGAATCACAGAATCACAGAATCATTAAGGTTGGAAAGGACCTTCAAGATCATCAAGTCCAACCATTAATCCAGCGCCACCATGATCCCTAAACCATGTCCTGAAGCACCACATCCACACGTTTTTTGAACACTTCCAGAGATGCTGACTCCACCACCTCCGTGGGCAGCCTGTTCCAATGCTTGACCACTCTCTCAGTGAAGAAATTTTTCCTAATATCCAATATAAAACTCCCCTGGCGCAACTTGAGGTCATTTCCTCTCATCCTATTGCTCGTTACCTGGGAGAAGAGACCAACACCCACCTCACCACAACCCCCTTTCAGGTAGTTGTAGAGAGCGATAAGGTCTCCCCTCAGCCTCCTCTGCTCCAGACTGAATAACCCCAGTTCCCTCAGCCGCTCTTCATAAGACTTGTTCTCCACACCCCTCACCAGCTTTGCTGCCCTTCTCTGGACACGCTCCAGCACCTCAGCATCCTTCTTGTAGTGAGGTGCCCAAAACTGAACACAGGATTCAAGGTGCGGCCTCACCAGTGCCGAGTACAGGGGCACAATCACTTCTCTCATCCTGCTGGCCACACTATTTCCGATACAGGCCAGGACGCTGTTGGCCTTCTTGGCCACCTGGGCACACTGCTGGCTCATATTCAGCCGGCTGTCAACCAGCATCCCCAGGTCTCTTTCTGCTGGGCAGCTCTCCAGCCACTCCTCCCCAAGCCTGTAGCGTTGCATGGGGTTGTTGTGGCCAAAGTGCAGGACCCAGCACTTGGCCTTGTTGAACCTCATACAGTTGACCTCCGCCCATTGATCCAGCCTGTCCAGATCCCTCTGCAGAGCCCTCCTACCCTCCAGCAGATCAACACTCCCACCCGAAGGGAAGCCGCTGCTCATCATTGAGGCCAGCCACAACCCAGGTGTCTGTTTACCAGCTGGTTCTTAAATAAGGTGAGCCCAGTGTGAGTAATAAACTAATTAAGCTTGGACCTATTCTTCAGAGCACAGAGAAGTTAACCATCCTCAGTTAAAGGATGAATTAAATTAAATCAACTTGTACTACAAATGGGCAAAACTAGTGCTATGTGAGACTTTACCAGACCTTAAGTTTCACTGTAGAGGAGCCTAAGATTTTGTTGTTTCACAGGCCCGCAGGGGCTGTGCCTTAATAGAGTCCTGTGCCTTGGCCAGGACCTTGTTTCTATTGGTCCTTCCCCACTCAAAACATATTTCTTCCATCCAGTCAGGGACTTTGTAATATCTACCATGGACAGTTGATCCCCACTTTGTATTTTCATCTATTTTTTAACACCTCAACAGTGAATATCTCAGTTTTGTGTCTTGGCACTGAGTTAGTTACCAAGACATCTTTGCAAGTAATGCAGCCTTTGTTCTAAGTCAGCTTTTTTTGTTTCTTGACTGGTAACTTCCTGGCGAGGTTGTTTTGGTCTTGCAAACACTTTCTGCATAATGATGGCTCTCACTAATTATTTGAAGTGTGTTGCAGCTCGTGATGTGCTACAGAAGACATTTATGAGTGTCTAGTTACACTGCATCTCCTACTGTCCCTCTATAATCTCCACACCTCCTTTATTGAAACCCAGCCTGAACCACCATATTTTCCCTTCTTTTTTAAAACTTCTTTCATTTATAGAAGTGAAGAAACATATCCTGTACATACCTTCTCTGCAGAAAGTTATGCATAAAACAGAGGATAAAAACTTCATAACAATCCAAACAAAAATAATCACAAATATTTGAACTGGGAAGCAGTGTACTTTTTTTGCTGCATATCTTACCCTGTTAAAATACAAATTTGCTGGAAACTTCTTAAGGAAGGCTCTTGTTTGATTATTTTTCCTTCTAAAAAAGGAGTGAATTTAGATTCATAAGACAAATTACAGGATAGAGGAAATAGTTGGAACTAACAGAATGCTTACCTACTTTTCAACCTTGTCCCTCAGTGACTTTCTTCCTCTCATTCCCCTGCATAATCTGATTTGAAGCTCTTAGCTTCTGGGAATTTACCATATTTGGGAAATACCTGGAAAAGTTGAGCAATTCTACATTATCAGAAATAATTAATGATGCAACTGCCTGCTTTGGAACTGTATACATGATACACAAGCAAGCAAAAAAAATACAGATGTCACTACTTTAGCAAGGAATTGCACTCAGCATGTCTCAGTTGTATAGTTTTGTTATGACAATACAAAATACCTCTAAAAAAAAGGGTTATTAAATATACACTTACATGCTGGGAATGAATATTGCTCTTGCTACTATCAATCTCCTTTCTTCTAACTCATTAAATATGTCTCTCACTGCTTTTCGTATCTGATCCACTGAAGCAATTTATTGTGTGATAACGAATAATGTTTGTGCTGGGGCTTTAAACAGATTGTTGTGGTAGCGCTTTGAAAGAGAAACAGATGATCCCAACCATAAAAAAAATCTATAAGGTCATCAGCCGTCTATATAGATGCAGCATGTGACTCAGCTGCTGATTGATTAACTCTGTTTGCATCATATTGATATATACGTGGTGCTGTTAATATTAATTGTCTGTATTCTTAGGTGATATACAATAACTAAGTCCGTTCTCCACCATGAGTTCCAATAGTTTCCTAAGTGACTATTACATATCTGACTCCATTACTTTCCTTACTGTTTTATTAATTGAGGTTTCTCTATAGGGTACTGTTATCCCTTGAGATTTCATTTGAAGTTGTGTTTATATCTTTGGTTTCTATAAGTCTTTTTCATTTGTGAGAGACCAGGTTTTCATTTTCTTGGAGGGTATAAAGAATAGTTAGCCACAGAAGTCCTTCACACACATTACTGTCCATTTCCTAACTCTGTTAAAATTGTTCCTTTTATTTATACAAGCTTTTCCTTATAAACAGTTGGAACCTCTCCTGGTTCAGTCTATGCCTGCTGCTTCTTGTTCTCCCACCATGCATGTTTGTGAAGAGCCCGTCTGTCTTCTTGATGCCCGCTTCATAGACCCTAGTGGGCAGCTGCTTGGTCTGCCCGAAGCCACCCGGCTCCAGGCTGAACAAGCCCATCATCTTACAGTGTCTCCTCACGGGGTGAGTCCTCCCGCCTCCAGCCATCACTGTGGTTATGTGTTGAACTCCTTCCAGTTTACCATTATCTGTTCTGTACTGGGAGATGCAAAACCAGGCACAGTGCTCTAGCTGTGATCTATATGGAGTGCTGAGTAGGGGGGATAATCCCTTCCCTTGGTGTGCTGGCTCTGCTCCTGCTAAGGCAGCCCAGGAGGCTGTTGTCCCTCTTTGCTGCCAGGCCACTGCTGGCTCATGCTCATCTCAGTGCCTGTCAGGGCCCCCAGGGTCTTTTCTGCAGAGCTGCCTCCCAGCCTGTATCGTTGCAAGATACTCTTTCCTCCATGTGCAGAGATTTACTTTGGCCTTGCTTAATTTCATAAGGGTCCTCTTGGCCCATTCCTCCAGCAGCTATAGGTCCCCCTGGATACCAGCCCTGCCCTCGAGCGTATCAACTGCTCGTACCAGTTTGATGTCACCTGCAAACTTGCAAGAGTGCACTCCAGTGCCTCCTCCAAGTCCTGGGTAAGTATGTTAAACAGGACAGGTCTGGTGAGAGGCCCTTGAAATACTTCACTTGTTACCGGCCTCCAGCTAGATCCACTAACACTACTTTCTGAGCCTGTTTATCCAACGGCTTTTTTACCAACCCGGTTGTTCACCCACCCCATCTGTATCCTCCTAACTGGAATACAAGAATATTGTGGGAGATAGAGTCAAAAGCCCTTCTAAAGAACAGCCCTCCTCTCTTCCACGAATCCTGTTGTTTCATTGTAGAAAGCATACAATGGGGAAAAAAAAAGTCTTTTGATTATTCAGTGATAAAGACAGAACTGGATATGTGGAAGTTGTGTTTTTCAGACCCTTAAGTGCACTTTTGGTTGGCAAACAGCTAGGGCTGTTTCAACATACAAGACTAGCTATTTAGTCCCTAGTCTGTGGCATGTCTCTGTGGGCAGCTCTGTGAGTATGTAAAACCCCTTTGAAAATGGTGGAATTGTCTGTATCTGCAGAGATCTCTTTGTGTGGAAGGAACTCTCTGAACATGGCCTAAATCTGCCACAATTCCTGGTTGCTCTATGGGCAACTAATATACTCTCCTTCAATTTTGCTTCAGGATTGATTTATGTTTAGATTTGGGACACCTGTCCCCTTGATGATAAAGAGCATTTTCTCATGCTGGGAATAACTTATTTAACATGAGTAGTATGACAGGAAGAGTAGCACACTTTTAAAATAAAATCAAATAAACCAGCTGCAACTTGTTACTCTCAAAACTGCTGGGGACACCAAATTTCTTTACTTTGAAATTGTACAGGTTAGTGTAGCCAGTCACTGCTCAGTTTGGACATATATTTTAATAGAGCCAAGAAGACTGCTACTTCTTTCTTTGCCATCAGCTATTTTTATCCAGTCTGAGTTGTTTAAACTGTTTCCACTTTCTGAAGTTGGGGTGGTTTTGTTGGTTTTTTTTCATTCTACTACATTATGGAAAAAGGAAGATTAATAACATTTAACAGCCCTCAGAATACTTCATTAGCTTCATCTCTTCCTCTACAATTAATTCAGTCTTCTCCACCTCACCTTTCAAGTTCAGCCTAGCCTTTCACTAAAGTATTGTTCTCCCTCTTTTTTTTTTTTATTCTCTTTCATGAGCTCATGATTCCCAGCTGAAACTTTCCTTTCATATGCTTTTTCCATACTTGCCTTTTTTGCGGGTTTCTCCCCTGCTTCCATTTCTGCTTGTGCTCAAAGCAATCTCTCCTCCTTCTTTTAACAAGTTATTCTTTTGATACAATACACCAAAACTCAGCTACTTATATCATAAGCCTCAGGCTCAAGTACTACAGCGTAACTGTATGTTCTTTAAAGCATCTTTATTGATAGGAGTCAAAAATTTTCCCATCCTTTAAGATATTTTTATTCGATGGCATTAATACATTCAAACTTCTAGTCAGAAGGCCTGTGAAAAATATACCAAAGACACTGGAAATATGAAAGAAACAATAAGAAGAAAACTGTGTATTGTTTTTGGTTGAAAACAGCCATATTTTAAAAGGTGAAAAGTAGAACACATGCTGTTTATCTTATATTAATGAATATTTCTGAATTACACAAAGATGGATAAATATTAAGCTTCTCTTCCAGAGGCTGTCCTAAATATAGTTTTTCTGAAGTTTGGCTTGCAAGTAGAAATAATGCCTCAGAGAAAACATGAACTTAAATAACAATTTATATACACAATACTAACAAGTAAAAAGAGATTAAAAGCTTGAAAAAACTTCAGGTGAATTTTAATGTCTTGGAACTCAGCACATGAACCTGCACATCACAACTACAGCTAGTATGGCCAAGATTTGTACGCTGTTATACAACCCAGCCATGAGCAGCAAGCACAAGCTCATGCTATAAGAATAAGTACGTTGTGTAACTAATACACTGACCTTTGTTATGACATTGCGTGCCAGTTCCAGTCTTACTTTTAAAATGTTGGAATGAAATCCGTTCCATTTTGAGGAAAAATAGATGTTGTCATCAGTGAAAACGTACCTTCTTCACTATATCAGTTTTCTGTCTATTTGAATTTGGAAAGAAAATGGTTCTTTTAGATATCCTATCTCTTTCACCACTTCTGTTATTATACCTAAAATATTTGCCCTTGTACCTTTTCCTGCATCTTAATTTTAGTTAATCAAAGATTTATACACTCATACTTGTATCAATTATTTATTTTGTCAGTGCAAGTGTGCAATGCAAATAGAGGTCAAACTTCAGACTTTCTGCAAACGTAACCCAAATATTCTGTCGGAGAATAATGTTTGAAATATCAGCGGCTTTGAGTCGGCCCAGCTTTACAGCTGCCTCTTGGCAGTACTTACAAGTTATCTGACTCTTTTCCTCCCTTTTCTCCTCAGCTAACTGCAAGATGGTTGGCTGTGTAGAATAATGACAAAGGAATGCTTCTGTCATGGGCCAGAAAATCTTGAGTCCAACGTGTGCTGCACACTGCCTTGGCCAAAAATACATCCTACTGTAATAATAGTGTCCGTGATCTGACAGCTTGTCTCCTGGGCCCTTGCAAGGCCACATTGGCTCTGAGTGCACATACAAAGATGTCTTGTATTTTCACTTTGAAAAGCGTCCTGGTTTTGGCTGGGATGGAGTTAATTTTCTTCATAGTAGCTACTATGGGGCTATGCTTTGAATTTGTGCTGAAAACAGTGTTGATAATATAGAGAAGTTTTCATTACTGTTGAGCAGTGCTTACACAGTGTCAAGGCCTTTTGTGCTTCCCACCCCACCCCACCAGCGAGTAGGCTGGAGGTGCACAAGAAGTTGGGAGGGGACACAGCTGGGGCAGCTGACCCCAACTTACCAAAGGGGGATATTCCATACCATATGGCATCATGTTCAGCATATAAAGCTGGGGGAAGAAGGAGGAAGGGGGGGAACATTCAGAGTGATGGTGTTTGTCTTCCCAAGTCACTGTTACGCGTGATGCAGCCCTGCTTCCCTGGAGATGGCTGAACACCTGCTTGCCCATGGGAAGTGGTGAATGAATTCCTTGTTTTGCTTTGCTCGTGTGCACGGCTTTTGCTTTACTTGTTAAACTGTCTTTACTTCAACCCATGAGTTTTACCTTTTTTTCTGATTCTCTCCCCCATCCCACCACAGGGAGTGAGTGAACGTCTGTGTAGTGCTTAGCTGCCTGCTGGGTTAAACCACAACACCCAGAGAATTTCTTGGCAGGATTTCTCTTATCAGAGATTGCTTTTGAAAGGTGCAAAGGGACACACAAACAGAGATAAATAAATAATTACTGCAGAAATATGTTAAATATGTATTCTATTTAAAGTTGTTGTGTTTCCCGTGGTCATTGGGCAGTATGTGCTTTGCAATGAGGAGGATAAACAAACCAAATAACTAAAATACAAGGGAATCAAAACAAGAGTACAAACATTCAGGTTACATGAAAGAGGAGCTCATTTGGAGATAACTCATCTCCTGAATTTGATGGCAAAATATTTCAAACTTGGACACCTAATGAAAGCCACTAAAATAGCAGGTACTATTGAAAAATCATGTGTAGTCAGAGAATAATTTCAAACTCTGAATATACAACTTAATTTGCTATAGCTCATTTATTATCGTTTTCTTGTAGGGTTTGCCTCGCTTGGTATTTGGAAGAATATCCAAAAAGAAAAATCCTTCAAAGCACGTAAAAGAAGGAAGAGTAAACTATCATATATACATTACATTCTTCAACACTGAGCACTCAGTGTTCAACCTTCTTCAAATGTACTGGATCCTACAGGTTACAGAGGCCTTTTTTTCTTTTGCTCGCTTGTTCCAATAGCTTTAGGCTTTGAAATCTGACAATACTAGTCTCAGCAAGTCGTTCCTCATTTTTGTGGGATGTTTAATGGTATTGTCTAAGGCTCTTGCATCTGCTTGCCTGAACCTGCGGGGAATTAGTAAAATGTAGGACAGAATTAGGTAAGGTCTGTATGCTGTCATCCACTTGATGTTTCATTAACTCAAAGTTTCATTTCAATTGGTATCCAAAAAAAATATTTTCCACACTGATTTTGTTTCTTTTTGAATGAGTGATGCAAGAAAAAAAAAAGTTGAGGGAACATTTAAAAAAAACATTTAAGTGCAAATTTACGTGAATGGGTTCAATTTCTTTAAGAAAAGTGCAGATATTAATGCTAGAAGTAAGGACACATTTCCCAGAGTCACACCATACTTGTCACATCTTTCCACTTAGCCTTTCTATAAATAAATGAACTAGATATATTTATTCTATAATTTCTGATTTAATAGCAGATTCCTCAACAGGTTTTAGGTAAACATCTGATCACATGCATGAACTGAAAATTCACAAAGTTCTTCATAGTTGCAGTCCCACTGGAAACATGAGATTTTTCTCTACATTTCAGTTAGGTGAGGGCTCTCAGTTAGTAGATCCTATATAAAATGTGAAAGCCAGGTATTTCCCCATGTGGAAGTCAGGCTAGAAGTGTAAGAACAATACTGTCCTTCAGCAGACACTTAAGTCAAATCCAGTCAAGAATATTCCATTCTATTGGAACGCCTCTCCTATGAAGAAAGGTCAAGAGAGTTGGGGTTGTTCAGTCTGGAGAAGACAAAGCAGCTCCAGGGAGACCTTATTGTGGCCTTTCAATACATAAAGGGGGCTTATAAGAAAGATGGAGAGAGACTTTGTAGTGAGAGGGCAAGAGACATGGTTTTAAACTGAAAGAGGTTCAATTTAGAGGGGACATAAGGCAGAAATTTTTTACAATGAGGGTAGTTTGGACACTGGAACAGAAATATTCAAGGTGAGGTTGGATGGGTCTTTAAGCAACCTGAACAAGTGAAAGACGTCCATGTCCATGGTGGGGGCCTTGGAATAGATGATATTTAAATGTTCCTTCCAACCCAAACCACTCTATGATGCTATGATTCTATGATTCTGTGATTCTATGACTCTATGGCTCTTTATTTCAAAACTACTCTTTTATTTGTGAAGCAGTGTTGTCCTGGCAAAGTAGGTACATCCAGTTTATGAAAGCTTTTTAAGTCCTGATGCTTCAACAAACTTGAAATAATACTTTCCAGAATCCAGATCATAGCTGCTAACAAACTTCTCAGTGTCTAAATTGTCTTTGTCTTTTACCTGTGTGTACACACAAAAAACAGCAAGCCTAAAGTAACTGACTGACCCCAAGAAGTCTAGAAGCCGTCTTTTACAACAAACTACATATAATGTACTAGTTATATAATTTTTGTTTATATGTCTTTATTTAAACTCCCTTATTATGTACTGGAATAACTCTTCTTAGCAGGTCTGATTTTTAATGTAGCTATGCAATTAAGATGTTCTCTATACATAGTAAAAATATTTACAACATTTCTAGGAAAAAAAAAAAAAAAAAAACAACAGAAAATAGAGCTTATATTTACAGCAATTCCCAGAACAGCTTGGCTGTGGTTTTCAGTATCATTCAAATGGCTCATGAGAGAATTTTTTAATTCAGGAAAGAGACAATCAAAGGATCCATCATAATTATAGAAGGCACCAAGAAATATGAATGCTGAGACCATCTCAATGGACCTTTCTTTCAGTTCCTCATAACACTCAGGAATATTGCTCTTTAGGCTGAAAATATTCATGTTTAATTTCAGCCCAAAGACCTCTTTTTGAAATTTTAAAGAGAATTCCTGCTTTTTAAGTCAGAGAGGAGAAGGAGGGGAATAATTATGTCTTCATTCACCTCTGGCTCCCTCTCTGTATTTAAATACTTCCATGCATACTTTTCCCAGTTTACCTGCAAAAAACTATTCATGTGTTCAACTCAATCCATGCGAGTTATTTCACTGAGGCTCCACAGACAGGTAAAGTTTAATATAAAACATACAAGGAGAGAAAACAGAGAGGGATGGTAAGAGCTCTAAGAACACATGCCACCCTGACCACGCTCAAAGGCAGAATCAAATATACTTGAACATCCTTTACATGCCTATTTAACATATTCTGAAAAACCCCTAATGAAGTACATTATAAGCATTTCAGTAATTTATGTTATTTTTTCCAACATTCAGGATGCTATTGCATAATTTTAATTGTTATTCTTGGAACCCAACCAACTTACATGTCTCTTCATCAGAGTGTTCATATTTGAACATGAGTCCCCATTCTTATCAAATTGAGGTGTTAAATTCACTTGAGCATCAATGTCTGCTAGGAAATTTTTTTTCAGGAATTATAGTATTTTTATTTGTATCCTTGCTTGTTGCAGATCAGAAGCAAACTTAGAGAATCTTGCTAAATTTCTATATTTTGACTATATTCTCAAAAATGCTGTTACTAGTAATAGCCTCTTAAAATTACTGCTGAAGAGCTCTTTCAGGTGCTCATTACCTATCTTAAAAAGAAACATAACAGAACCATATTTGAATCCGACTATAAATACAACTAAACATTGCTTTCTGTTCTGTATTCCTCAAAGTTTATAGGGGAATCTTGAAAATAGGTCCATGAGAGATAATTCATGGCTGGGGGAATCCCAAACAAACAAGCAAACAGCTGTTGGGAAGTTCAAATTTGCCATACAAAAGTCTGCATCTCTGGTGAAGTTTGATATACATTGTTTTACACCTACAAATAAGGGATAGAATCCAAAAGTTTTCAAATTTGAGAAATATTAGAATATACTTCACTTTATGGAAATTTCTCCTCAAATTGTGTATAAAAAATGGAAGTCACTCCAAGAGAGTTTCTGAATGCATGCATAGGACAAAACAATCTCTGTCTTTAGGGATGCACTACCTGTGTGGCTAGAAAAGGACTATTGCAAAGAAACCTGGGCCACAAAGATAAAACACTGCATTCAGCATCTGTATGTACATGTAAACGATAAGCATCTGTCTGGAGTCTTATTTGAAGAGTTATTTTCTATTCCAGTAGAAAACCTTACAGGATGAAGACTTAAAATATTAGGAAAATCTTGTGTCAGAGAAGAAAGTGAACCCAAGACTCCTTCATGTATATATAAAAATAAATATATATATCCCCTTATACATTAAAAAAAATACATATATCCCTTCCTTCCATCTTGCATAATGCCCCTGTTTGTGCCCAAAATGAAAAATTACATGATGATTCAGACTTTTTCCTGAGACAGGTCTCTCAAAGATTTGTTTGTTTCAATTAATTCAGCAGCTTTTCCTTCTTATTGCTAAAATCCACATACATATTAATTAGGTTTGCCTTAAGTTGGCTATCTTGTCTGCCTTAGAAAGAGTAGGGGATGAGTTTGCTTGCCAGGCAGTTCCTTAAGCTCTTAGGCTCTAATTATTTCTCAGAAATGTTTACCAAAGGGAGCAAAATTGAAAAAGAAATCACACAGATGGTAAATCAGTGGAAGAATGTTTCTAAAAATAGTGTGTGAAAATGGTTACAAGTTGTCTTGTTAATTGGTACACAGAAAAGTGCATAAATATGTGTGTTGGCATTTTCTTTGGTTAATTCAGTATTTTTCTGTTAGCAGATACTCTTAATCCTTATGTACATTCTAAGTATGAATAACCTCAATCCACCAAGGTAGTAATAATAAACATAATTGTGAATGGATGCACTTATGTCTTTGTTTTATTTAACTGAAGATGCAAGATAGCTAAATTGTAGCATGATAAGAAATTAAGTGTAAATCTATTTCCAGAATCCTTCATCATTACCTCCGAAAAAAATACCTTTCTAAGTTAATTTAACAATCTCTTTTTACTTGAAAGATACTAATCTTACCTTCCTCTTGTCTTTCTCCTTTTCACCTTCTTGCTTGTAGTACCACAGATAAAGTCAATCTTAGGACCATTGCAAATGGCTACAAGTCTCATTAGGCCAATGAAATGCACCCATGATAATATTAAAAAAAACATACATTCCTCCCTTTTCAGCAAAACAAATGGTTGAAAATGTCATCGTAAACACATACCTCAGAAGACTAAGCAAGAGTTTTGGGTAAAAAATGCAAATCACCTGCTGTAAATCATCATTCATTTCTTAAACTAAGTTATGTTATTTAAAAAAAAAAAGAATTTTTGAGATTAAATGAAATGCCATACCTTTGTTATCTGATGTTTCGATGTCCATAGGTAACTTGTCATCAGAAAAAAGCTATCTGATAGATGAGATACAGTGTTATTTTGCAGCAATTGGAACCTGATGAATGCTAACCCAGGTGATCTCAGGAATAGTTTTGTCTGACTCCTCAGATTTCTACCATGACTCCCTGTCAGATGCTCAAGGTGGGGCTATTACTTCAGAGGTATTCAGAGGTCACTGGTTTTCCAGACACATATCAATTAATAACAAACTGGGTAGTGTCATTAAAGAATTTCTTTAATTCATTGTCACCCTTGGACTAAATAGCTGAGTGAATGTTTTTGCTTGCCTTCCAGTTCTGTTTCCATTACACACATCAGCAGAGTAGGAAAGTTGAATAGATGCTTTAGAAAGATTTCTAGATTAGAGATACACCAAACTATGTACAAAGCAGTGGCAAAGCCAGCAAATTGACACACCTATTGTTTTATGAAACTGCTTCTGGTGTGTTATTTCTAAAGAGCCAGGATATCTCTGCAGAGATCATGCAGTGTAACAGTTGAAAGAAAAGGACTTCGATCCTTGTGCAATTCATCTGTCTCCTTATGCATTTGTCAACCTAGTTGCAACTGTGGCTGAAAAAAGGAGAAAAAACAATGCTGCATCTGAAAATTTTTTGAACTTCAGTAAGTTTTGCACATGCTCACGGGTCTATATTTTGACTGGGACCTTTGAAAGCAAATCTGTAACACTCCCGTTGAATACCTTCAGGAGTGAGTCAATCTCACCTGATTTTATATTTCCAAAAATTAGACATCTATGTTGAAAAGTCTATGGAGAAATTTCACTATGGGGAAATTAATCTGTCCTATCTTAAACACCTACATTAAGACCAGGGTGCTTGTTCTTTAGACTCACATCTTTCTCTTCACTGATAATACGGAGTCTAGAATGGCTAGCTCAGGGTTTAGGTGGTCTTAGTACTTAAATTGGAGCAACTGAATGCAACCCTGAAACTCTTTCAGTTTATTTCACAGATCACTGCATCAGCTGTAGCTTTTCGTTTTCAACGGAACATAGGCAATAACATGTGTGTTTATACAGTCATGTAAATTTACTTGCATGTTAATGCATAGCTTCTGTGATTATAGATAACATATACACGTGTATAAGATCTCAATCTTAAAAATGGTTATCATCTTTCCCAGTTTTAATCATATTCTTATGCAGTATAAAATCAGTGAACCTTAAAGAAGTGCTTCTATAGATTTGAAGTGTTGACTCCATTACCATAGACCCCACAAATTTCAATGTAAGTAGCGTAACAGTAAGGGGCAAAGACGAAGAGCGGTCTCATCCGTATTTACAGATGGGGAACTGAATATGTTCATGAAACAGGGATAATAACACTGATTTCAGACAGACTAAATAGCTTGGTTAAGGTCACACAGGAAGCCTGTGGTGGATCTGGAGCAAAACTCAGGTCTTCCTCCGAGATCTGTGTCCTGAATTCTGGACACAGGAAAAATTCCCACTGAGATGAGTAGATGATTTGCCTGAATAAAGACACAGGGTTTGCTTCCCTAAGCGGGAGGGAAAAATAGTTTTTGAAATGCAGTTTACTGTGATTAACCAACTGAGATTAGAAGTATGGATATAGGCTCGTGTTACTTTCTGCATATAAGAAACAATATTCCTTAATGTAACACTATCACAGCACAGATTTATGGGGCTTATTACACACCACACATCAGCAGGAATATCTGAATAAATGTGGTTTAAATTTAGCTGTTTTTGTCTTTCCAATGCGTGGCATTTGCTGTAGATTTAATTTTTAAGACTTGCTACCCGCAAATGTTTTAGATCACAACTGGAAACTTTTAGGGTAATTACCGGGTCACATTACAGACATGAAATGAGTGGTTCTGCTAACCAAACGCAGAAGCATAAAATGCTTATTTCTTTCATTATGAAACTACTAAATGTTTCCTTATTTCTGAGATTAGCACCATTCAAGGAGAGGTTGGCAATTTCTTTTGTTTGTCACCAGTTATCTTTGCCATTGATTTTGAAAACAACAAACTCGGCTCTCAAATATATATTATCTGGGTATTTGTGTTTGAGTATCTGTAGCATATGGGTAAAGGCAATACCGCAGGGAGGAATGCCTACAAAGGAATTCCATATACAATTATAAAAAAACAACCAATCCCTATAAAGAAAAAAGGGTCAACCAACAGATGTAAGTCTAGTAATAGGTATCACTATTAACACTTAGCACCTGTCTCTGGTAAAGACTACAACTGGAATGCAACCAGATGTACCTTTGAATATTTTCCTAAGACTGCAAAATTTCTTTCTCCTCACGTTGGTATTGCATTTAGGATTTTTCAGATAACAGAAAATACCTATTATGATGTTCTGATACTGCAGCTCAAGGACCATCTGTGAAAATTTCTCACTGAATTTCTTTCTTTTTTAAGGATATGCTGTGAAACCGTCTTTTTTTTCCATTCACAAAATTCAGAATATACCTTGAAATTTCAAGACAATGTCTTTCTTTGTACCAGCTTTCTCCAGTGTCAGTAACAATCAGAACTGGGTGGCCTAGAAAACTTAGCCCAGAAGTTAAAAACAAATTTAGAAGTTAGCCTTTGTTGGAATACATTCTTCCATGACTACCTTGCATGTCATATTCAATCACAATGACTTAAAGTTTGCTTAGATAAGCCCAGGCAAGGTGCAGTCGTGCATTTGAATGGCAAGTAGCTGTATGTCTCTTAAATGTAGCCACAGTGCAAAATAAAACATTAATGAATCAGGGAGTGCCAAGATTAATTTTTTTTAACTTGTCTCTTGAATGTCTGGTGCAGGCATTTCTGCACATAAGTGCAATGTAGAACTAGTCAGGTGTCCTGGTTTCAGCCAGGGTAGAGTTAATTTTCTTCATAGAAGCTAGCGTGAGGCTATGTTTTGGATTTGGGATGAGAAAATGTTGATAATGTGCTGATGTTTTGAGCTGTTGCTAAGCAGTCAAGGACAGTCCAGCTTCTCCTGCTGGCCTGCAGCGAGCAGGCTGGGGGTGCACAGGGAGCTGGGAGGGGACACGGCCAGGACAGCTGACCCAGGCTGGCCAAAGAGATATTCCATACCATATAACGTCATGCTCAGTGTATAAAGCTGGGACAAAGAAGAAGGAAGGGGTGGAGGGACGTTCGGAGTTATGGCGTCTGTCTTCCCAAGAAACCATTACGAGTGATGGAGCCCTGTTTCCCTGGAGATGGCTGAACACCTGCCTGTCCATGGGGAGTGGTGAACAAATTCCTTGTTTTGCTTTGCTTGTGTGCGCAGCTTTTGCTTTACTTATTAAACTGTCTTTATCTCAAACCATGAGTTTCCTCACTTTTACTCTTCCGATTCTCTCCCCCATCCCACCGTGGGGCTTAGCTGCCAGCTGGGGCTAAACCACGACATCAGGGAACTTCCTAGATCAAGTTCAGGCATCCTAGTCAAGGTAAAGAAGGAGCTCAGTTTGAGTTTTTCAGCATGGCAAAGTAGTCAGTATTGAACCAAGCATCCACCTTGAAGTCTTGTACCCGAGTGAGTGAGTTCCAGGCTACCTAGAGCATCTCTGTGCTCCATATGTGTTGTCAGTGTCATTGTGGTTATATTTTGTTTTCCCCACAATGTTCCTGTTTCATGACTACATGCATTTGTTCATGCAAGACAAGGAGCACAGTCCTGTGGAGAAAAGGCTATGGTAGAACTCATAGATCTGGTAGTAGAGAGAGGTGTTAGTTTTCTGGCCTTTTCCATGTTCATTTTGCATTCTTAGTATTTCTTTAAAATACTGAATACCCTCATTTATTTTTTCTGCCTCCATGTAGGAGTTAATGTGCATTCATCCAGCAACATGGTAGCCAAGAAAAGTACAGCATCTAGAGGATGACTGGCTTGCTTTATCCCAGCACCACCAGTTGTTCCAATTGACTGTAAAATGCATGCACAGGTCAATGAGTCTGTCTTCTTTGTAATTAAGCCTTTGAACTAAAAATCTGTCCAAAGTTACTTTGGAGTATTAATTCTCCTTCCATAAAGGTTTATTTGGAATTTTATTTTAATTTCAGGTTATCTTGCTCTATTAACTTAAGATACTTAAAAAAAAAAAAAATCATTATTATCCCTGGTTGTGAAAACTAGGCCTATTTTCTTCTTCTACAACACTCTCTTCAACTTAGTACCTGTAAGCCCTGTGACACAGCTAAACCATAGGTGATAGCCCATGTATTACCAAACCAGTTTCAGGCATAATGTGTCTGTATAAACAAGAAAAAGTGTTGTTGTTAAACTGAATTAAATCTGAAATAATTTTGAGAAGCAAAAGCCTTGGTTTCATGACACCCTCCTTTCTCCTCTAGTAATGCAATTGTTCTGCAAGATTTCAGTAAGTAATGTTTTGGGTTGTTATGAAAAAAAAATGTTTATATAGTAATGAAATCCATGCAGTTTGATGATTTTTAAGTATTCAGACTGGCCAGAAAATGGATAAAGAAACCATTTAAAGAAGTTCTCTGAGACTTAAGGGTGAAATTATAGTCTTTCAGTGACTCTTCCAATAAATAGACTTGGTGATTGACATGCCCAGGGAAATAGAACCTCTTTGAGCCTGGTAAGTGCTTCTTTTAACATACAACTTTTTTAGATTCTCTATGGCTTAACAAGTAAGACACAGAGGCGTTTCTTATGTTCCAGTCTTTACATACACCCTTCTTTCTTTTTAAGGGAAAAAACCTATGATATGTTTACATATTTTTAAGTAAATGGTAATAATCCTTTTGGAAAATATTTTATTAACAACAGCACTAATCTTAGTTATATACATTTTTTCTCAAAGCTTCCACGTTCCTCTCTGCATATAAATTAGTGCTCCTGCCTATCCATAGCAATTAAAAGTTGAAGTTTATTATACTTTTTGAGATAAGCTTGAATCAAACTTCTTTGAGATGTTTGTGTACTCTTTTGGAAAGATCTTCCCTCAGACAGTGCCTAAGTCAATGCATATTTAATGGCTCTTCACATTATTTACTTAGTACTACAAGTCTTATTTTGTATGTGACCAGCTGTCAAAGTGAATTGGTCCTGATTTAGTAAAAAGAATGAATAAACTGAGTATTGAAACCAAACAAAGCCCTTTTCTCCTTTTTCTAACTTCATAACTTCTAACTTTTCTAACTCATTCAAACCCAGGACATCCTGCCCCAGCAAAAAATAGTGTCCAAAAGTTTTCTTCCTCCTTTATATTTCATTTTTGTCCAAATAAGCCTGAATGTTCTAGAAACTCCATGTTTTCTCTAGAACATTTCCAGAAGAAACATTTATCATGGGAAATTAAAATGAGAATAAAACCCAATAATACTCAGTACATAAACTTCTATAACCACCTTATTTTTTGAGAGATGCTGATAAACACAGAGAGAGTTTTTTTCGAAGACCAGTTCATGTAACATGCAATTTTAATCCTACTGCTAATGTGTTTTAGACAGTAAGTCTTCATAGCAGGTGCTGCTCTAGTGAAGCAACAGGGAGTTTTTAAACACCTGAAATCCTGCTGCGTGCTTGTGGTTGCCTGTAACATATTCCATCTTTAATGGATGTCAGTCCAAACACTTTTGCAATCGCGCATGATCCTGCTTATATTCTTAACAACTGCAGACTAAACATCTCAATTGGCTTCAGTCAGTATCCCAAATCATGTAAGCGTTACTAAATATGTGTGCATGGACATTTGTTTACAGGTTTTTGTTTGTAAAGTCTTTGGCTCTCCCTTCAAAGAATTAGTTTTCTTCTTCAGTGAGCCTCATACATGGCACATACATAGACGTCACCCCTGTCTTGCAGGAATACCTCTGCTCAAGAAAACTAGGCTGCTCACAGTGGCCAGACTTTTCAAGCTTCCTTTTAAGTAAACAGATTAAACAACAGATTTCTAGGCGTTTATTCCATTTCCTGAGCCACCCTGAAAAGAAATCTCCCCTCCTCAACAGTGGTTGACATTTTAGTGATGAGTTTGTGTCAAGTGGTCTGAGCTGATGGGCCTGGTCATGACTCAGGATACATCTGGGAAGAGTGAATTTGCCTCTAGAATGACAGAAGGATCTCTGCTTCCTTTCTCAGGTTGTCAGAATTTAATGAGAATTTTCAATAAAATTGCATTTGCTTTGTGATGTATGTTTAGGATTTGCTTGTCAAAACTCTGTTTTTGAAAGACACCACAAAAACTAAGATTCTTTAAAAGAGTTACAAGGTTTACAATAATTAAAAAATGCTACACTGAATGGGACTGATCAAACATTAACCAAGGATCAATCTTTTTATAATAAGTAGCAAGAATCACTCTTTAAATTGTGTCCACTGTAGGATATTGGTGTAAACATGTATTTCATTTATTTGCAGAATGAACTGTCTAGTTAAAGAGAAAAGATGGCCTAAAGATATTTGCAAATTCTTTTTAAAAGTAAATAAAAATAAAGTTAACTTTCAGTCAAATCAGTATAAAAGTACCTCTTCTGGATTTTAAAGAGGAATATTGCAAGAAATCCTGAAAAGCACTAAATGTTACAATTATTTGCTGAGACTTGCAATTTTGAGCCTCAAAGATTTGGCTGAAGTAATAATACTATGGTCTATTACTCTCTTTCTCCATCAGCTAAAGGCAATTTACCATTACCTTCTTCACTTTCTTCCAAAGAAGTGAATGGCAGTTTGAAAAAAATACCAGCATGTTCAGTAATACTAATGCTTTGATATGTGCAAATACTAATGTTTTAATGTGTTCAGTGTTTGGAACTTTAGGAAATGCTAATACCTTTCAAAAATTTCACAGTTCTTTTATAACCAGATGTAGATAATTATTCTGTTAATAACCTAATTAAGGTATCCCAGCCTGATACTGGAATAAAGCAGTTTACACCATGTCTGAATTGAACATGAATCATAGCCAGTTTTTCCTACCTGCCTTGCTGGAGTTGCTTTATAAATACATGTATTTTGGGAAATAAGTAATTTTGAGAATACATTTCTGTAAGAAGCCCATCGAAGGGAAAACTGTTTAATTCAGGATGGTAATCTACCTTTTCTGGTGGTAAAACCAGGTATCCACAGATAGTCACAGCATAGGATCAGCCCCAGAGAGCCCAACAGAATGTTATTTACACAGCACTTTGCATATTAAAATGTAAGTTTTAGATCAACAGTTTATCCTTCATATCTGTGTACCATGAAGTTACACATCTAATTTTAGTCTGCCAAGAACTGAATAAGCTGTCACTTCAAATGCAGTGTGCTACAAGCACGCATAATGGCTCTTGAAATTTATTTAAATATTTTGTATTTCATCTCTGAAAAGGAAAAATGGTGTATATATTTTGTTATTTCTCAGACATCTTTTAATGTACTAACATGTCAGTTATTCTCAGGAATACTTCAAGAATAAACACTTTCCAGCAAATAAAACAAGAGCTACAAAGGTTTATATTATCACAGCCACTTGAAGGATTCAGGAACAATGTCCATTAGAATAAGTGGAAAATATGTTGCCTATTTCCTTCAGAAAGATCACTAAAGATGTTGAGAGCGTGGCTTTTTAATTACACGAGATGAAACCAGGGACATATGCATTTAAACTGCTTAATAGACTTTTGTAATTATGTTTGGAAACATCATTGATTGTTGAGAAATATCTCATAGCTTAACAAAAACAAAATACATGACATAATAAACCCTTCAAAAAACCCCAGTTTGTCCAAGAAATTAGTGTAGATGAAAAATACAGTTAAGGAGAAACTATATTAAATTTTATGGTGCTTGAAAGAATGCTACAAATTTTTAAACTTTTAGAGGTTTTTTGCTTTTTTTTTTTTCTTTTAGATCAAAAATACTTCATTGTCTTTAGAAGCATGGAAGGGATGTGATTTTTTTTTTTTTAGCGTTTGGACATCCACCTGATGAAAAACACCTTCTTTTAATGTAGTGCTCGTAAACAAATGGAGTGGCAAACAGTGAGAAGAACCGCAGCTGATTTTTTAGATGGCATAGTCATATTTTTTGTTCTATGTCACTATATAAAAATATTATAATGAATTAAAGGTGCCAATTATGGTCATTGCAGGAATAAGTTTTTTCTTGGAACGACTTAAAGAGTACCCTTGTGTAATGTTGTCAAGCCTTTACTATGCATTCCTCCAACATAAGAAAAAGACACAGCTTGACTTAATTTTTAGCCATCCTGTATGTGCTAATTGCAACTGTTGATAGTCTGAATTACATTATCTCTAGAGGAGCTCAGTGATAGTATGCAAAACGTGGCCAAAATTGTTTAACTTTATACATGCAGTAAGGAAGGAAGGTCAATAGCTTTGCTAGTGAAGTTGTAGGTTTTTTCTTTGTTTTCTTGTGCTATTTTTTACACTTTTTTAATTTGGATTGCTCCATTTTAGTCAAGCAGGCTGAAAGTTACAGCTACTTTGTTGTGTATTTAAAACCTTTCATGTAGCAAAGATTTACATGTGTTCTAAATTTTATATACTGTGAATAAAGCCATTATTTCAATGAAACACAAGAGCACATATGTAGACAACTGTAGAGAAGCACTTATATAAAACTTTCATAGAATCAGAACCCATATGAAACAACAATCTGTAAAATTCATGGTCCTCTGTCTAAAGTAACACCTTCATTAGTAATGCATGATTTACACAATTTCCTTCTTGTAAAGCATGACTTTCATGACACTCATTAAACTCAGAGAGACATCATGTTATGAACACATTCAGCTGAGTAAAAAATCTTTTTTGTATTCTGTTGTAAGGTCATACTAAATCCTTCCACAGATCAGACTGTCTCTTTTTCTCTCTTACTTTCGGTGAAAGACATTATACATGCATTTCTTGTACTTTTTTTTTCCCCCTTTTTTCTCCTCTACTTTCTCCCTCACTGTCTATTCTACTTACCCAGACCCCTCTTTCCTGCTAAAAATTGGTTGAAACTGAGCTCCTCACATCTCTGTGAGTAGTCAAACAAGAATGAATAAAATACACATTTGAAATGTTCCTGAAATTTTTACTGTATTACTCTTGGCTTGGTTGAGAAAAAGGTACTGGAAATGTGTGTAAGACTTATGTGAATGGCTAAGGAAGTAAAATGGAAATAAAAAAATAAGAGGAAAAACCTTTGAAAATTTATCCCAACTTGTTGTAATAACTTACTTAGACGTAATATCTTTCAAAAATTGCCCAGAGGCTGAATTGCATGTGATTTTATCCCTCACCCTCACAGTTTCTGGGAGAAACAATCTCTAAAATGTATTGCATCACCATCCGGGCTGCTGTTGCTACCTAGAACTTGTACCATTGTTCTGTGTGATAAATACAACCATTTTCTGCCTGGGGCTGTTCACGATGGAAATTTTCCACCCACAAACAATCTTGTTAGTTTCATAATTGCTTCCCCCTTTTAATGAATGCAGAACATAATGAATGCCAAGGCAATCTTTTGGGTTCAAATCCAGGGATCTTCATCAAGACAATGAATGTGCATTCATTAAGTAGAACCATGTTGAAAGTGCTTTTGCCATAAGTACAGTATAATACATTTTCTTTAATGGGAATGTAGTATTTTAGCACATTACTTAATTAGGGATGAGCAGACAAATGGAGTTAATTCCTTCAGCTTCAGTGAGTGCAGCAGAAGCAGTACATTTTCATTCATCGCTTAGGGAGCCATTCATTACATAGAGCCACAGGCTGAAAAAAAGGAAAGTATTTAAAATATTATATATGGTAAAGTGTAATTTAATAATTTTAATGCCTACTGAAAGGGTGAGGCTGGAGGTGGCATTGCAGATCATTGTCTTAACATTCATCTCTGGGGAACTGGGATAAAATTTGAGATTATTTTGATGCTCTCAATTCTCTATTGATGCAAAGCACTGAACAACAGCTTAATTTGGGGGAACAGAAATAGCCAGAATCATGCCATTCAGTAATTAAATGCATTTAGAAACCTGTGTGGGAAAGTTTGAGCTGTACAAACTAAGACTAAATCTGGCAGAGGCCATTCTTAATAGGCCATCACGCTAGTTAATGTGAAATGTATTCACAATTTAAAAAGTTTTGAAAATGTATTTAAGGTCAACATTTTAACTGAGTGTAAAAAAATCCCATGACTATTAAATGTTCCAGTGATAAGCTGCTGGGACTCATTTATGCAAGTATCGTGGCCACTGAATATGAAAAACCGTAATTGAAAGGAAAGAGTATCTACTGTTTCCTTTGAAAACAGGATGAGGTATTACTGTACTAATTTCAATAAAGTGAACCTCACATGAAGTGTAACCTGTAGAAGAAGAACTCTATGCTCTGTGCTCCACGGTACATCAGGATGTCCAGTATAACTCTTCCTATAATACTGCCTTTGGATGTAATACTATTTAGTCTATGGGAAAAAGAACATGATCATTCAGGTAAGTGTCATGAAGGATATTGCAGGTGATATAACATAACATTTAACATTTAACAAAAGTAAAGTATTCTGAAAAAACTTCATTTAGATTGTTCCACGTTATTTTTGAATCAACCCTTATTGCTAAAAAATTTCAGTTAGGAAGAAAAGGACTACTGTAGTGAGAGTGTCCACATTTTGCTAACAGGTCAGAAAACTGTTTCTATGCACTGAGAACTTACTTGTTCAGTTCCTTCCCCAGTGGTTTTGAAGCCATGGTCCCCCCATGGTTTTCTCTAGGCTGTTGTGGAGAAGCAACGTATCCTACATTTCTCCTGTTGACATCCTCCTACAGTGCACAAACACCTGAACATCCACTGGGGTCCAACTCTCATCTGCTGTGTGCAGATAGAATAATGTCCATAGATTCCTGCTGTTGATCTCAGTAATTGCTTAAAATACTGCATTTCAAATGGGATTAATCAAGCTGGATGATTCACAGTACTTTGTCACAGAAAACCCTATAATGGGCAGTAAGGAAATAAATGACCTTTGTTTAAACCCACAGTACAGTCAAACAGAAAGACCTTTATCTTGGAGCTGTGTCCCCTCTGGAGTGGTCTAGCCTTTAGGGTAGAAGACTCTCCAAGGACAGTTTCCTTTCTGAAATGTTCCACTTTCTGTGAACTACTTAAATAATCACTGATGTTTATGGTTTTCTCAACACTGGCCTATGTTTTCTGCAGCATTCTCCAAAGTTCCTCTCAGATTCACCTTAATTTAGTGTAGGTTTGTTTCATTATAATGAGTATGAGGCGAACTTGGATTCTGACTTGCTTTAAACTATGGTGTGAATGGATTCCAGAATCTGCTGCAGTGGTCACGTAAACTTGCTTGGGTGAAACAACATCAGTGGAAGAGACTGAATACAACATCCTATCCTACCACAGTTCAAGTCAGTGTAGCTTCAAAGGGCTGAAGCCAGATGAGAGTTTCACCCTGTATTTGTTCTTGTTATCCTGATATAATCTATCATTCTTTCTGCAAAAAGGTTCTACGCGAGCTAAGTTTTTTTTTGAAAATAGCTTTATTTCTCAACCACTTGGATCAAATCTATCCAAGTGATCACACTGAATAAATTTCCTCTCCTGGGGCAGAGGAGGGGGCAGCACGTGCCACACTCTATTGGATGCTCAGCTATAATAATGAAATAAAATAGAATAGTAAATCTCTTTCTGCACAAATAGAACTGTGACTGAATTTGTGGTGATATACAGGGATATGGTTATTCCTAGCATCAGGATTGGCCAATATCCTACTATGATAACGTATTCTTTTCCTATCGTTTAAATACTGTGTTATCTGGCATAAAAATCTAATAGGCAGTGTTGTTGTCCCTCGTGTATGGTGTCTTCATTCATAAAGAGTCTCAATTCCTCCATGAAAGAGGAATTTATATAAGTATATAAGAAAGAGGAAAATATGTAAGTATTCAATTAATTGGCTTCATGTCTGTATTGGACTTGTGATGTCCTTTTGTGCAGATAATATTAAATTATGATGTTTCACTACTAATAAAAGTCTACTAACTGAAATGCTGGTTGAGTCATATTTTTTATTTATATGAAGAGACAATACAAAGTAGATTGTTTGTTTCCCACAGCTAAGTAATACTCTTAACTAAATGAATAGCTCTAAACAGAAGTTCTGCTGAAGACTTCAAAGTTGCCAGGGACTTTGATGGGCAGAGTGTGTCTCAAGGGGCTGCAATTTGGTTGTAGAAAAGTGTATAAGTAAGGAAGGTGAGAATTTGCTTGTTTGAAAATGACATTATTTATTTGAATTTACATTAAAAAATTTAGAAGCTCATTCTGGAGGATTTTTCAGTAAAAATGCTGATAATACAAAGATTACATAAGGTAAGATAAAATACAAAACTTCTTTTCCTGTCTTGCACCATGGTTCATCTTCTCCTGAATGCTGGAGAACAGATAATGTCACAGCTATAACTACAGTTCCAATATTAGATTATGATGATGCCATTTATCAGTATGAAATTAAATCACAGCTGCAAGGGACTGAAAGTTCCCAGTGATAGATCACATTGGTTTACATTGCCATGCCATTCTTGAATGCATTGCTGTGATATGTATGATAGTTCTGGATGATTAAATATTGAAAATAAACATAAATTGCATCAGCATCAAGATCTATTTAAATGCATAAAAAGAATTTCACTCAATTGCTGCTCAGCAACTTAGCTAGTTGAGGAAAGAAATAATTGTTCACTGGGATCACAGAATACACACTCATTTATCAACCAGAAGGTCGGAAACCAAGCTTGAAAGACCTTTTTTTTCTGTTGAGGGTCAACAGATTATAATGTAGGAAATCAAATACAAGGTGGAAGTGTTAGAAAAGCAAATATATATTTACATTCATTCTACAAGTTAATTGGATGCAGGGTAGCCCAATGCATGTAGAGAAGTGGCTGAATGTTTATTGAGGCTACTATTTCTGGACTTCTCTAACTTTTAAATACTTGCTTTTACATTTAGAATCATTCCCTTCTGATAAAATGCATAGGTATGTGATTGCATAGAGTTCTGAAAACTGTGAAACTCTGTCTTGTTGACATTCACATGATTAATTGTCTCTGCTAGAACCTCTGGATTCACCACCCAGACTTTGCTCCCCAGCTGGTGGATAACTGGTTGCCCTGCATCAATGGAGCACTGTAACAAAAGCAGCAGGTCCCTCAGGTAACCACTTTTGGACCCATGTTAAACTTGACAGCTGGTTATGTCCTGACACAGTGTTTGCAGACCACAGGGAATGTGAACAATGGCACCGCAGACAATGGGTTTGTACTGGGGACAATGTGGGATGCACCAAATATAGGTGTGTTCTCTCCAGCACAGCAAACACACAGCAGCATTCAGACTTAGAGAAAACGGAAATAACAAAATAACTATAATCAACCTAGTTGCAGATATTCACCAGCAACAACAGGTAGAAGTCTACATCACAGATCAGGCTGAGAAGATGATCTAAGCCACTCAGAGTTTGAAAGATCCAACAGTATCATGTTGGTGGGATATATTCACTGTGTAGAACTCAAGTTCAGTGCCTTGGTTCCCCTACTTTATATCCTTTGACTGCCTTGTTAACTGCAAGTGTCTTATTACGGTTAGTCATTTGTTTATATTAAGGTTGTATGCCTAACAAATTGCATGAAAAATTTGACGGTTGCAGTTCACTATGGGTAGGAATTAATGCAGGTAAGTGTGTGTGGGTGGAGCAGTGGATTGCTCCAGAAGGGACTCCTTTGATCTCAGGATATATACACATATGCAGGTCTTAATACCATTTGCAAGTGATGTGAGGCCACCACTGTGGCATTTTGGCTATAGTCTTGGAAAGAGAAAAATTGACTTGTGATTCAAGGCTCAGGTGCTAAATTTCAGTTCTGTCCATCACCTGTTGCTCAAGAACTGTACAACAGAGGAAAAAACCCACACAAACAAGGAAGCATCTGTGGTGCTTTCTTAACCTTTGAATGCTAGCAATTTCCATCTGTGAGAATTTAATCCACGTCTTCCAGGAAAGAGTTTGGTTTATTCCTTTTTCAGATATGTATTTATGCTGTAGGGACTACATACAGAAAGCTGCAGCTGGAGGTAGACCTCCAACCATTGATTGACTGTCTAATGGTTCTTCTGTGTTCTTTCATGACACTTCTGCTCTTCTGTCCAATGGGCCTGCAGTCTGCTAAGCAAGATATCTGAAAAAAATCCTTATAATCTGGAATAAACATGGCTTCATGAAATACAAAAATATCCAGAATAAAAATCTATTTACTGCTGTTCTTCCCTCAGCTTTCTACGTTAAAATACTCAGATACAGTGATGTGATGAAACACTGCATACAAAATTATAAAGGTAGCTCATCTTAGTCCTGTTTTTTAAAAATATTATCACATAGTATCATATCCATAAAATTGTATATGTCTGAATCATGTTTAAAATTGAATCTTTTTCATATGGTATATAATAAAACAACTTCTAAAATTCAAAAAAATCAATGTAATGTCCATTGTTTTTTCTATAAATGAAACTCCAGGGCTACATATATATATGCTTTTAACTTGATGTAACTCAGAATGTATGCCTGATAACTGCAGAAATTACGATATGGCTCTCCTCTTTTCTCTTGCAGATTTGTTTTGCTGCACAGCTTATGCTACCATGAAGTAGAATTGTACATTACAAACACTATACCATGTCTGAAGTGTTTATTCCTTGACCACGCACTTGACTGTGTCAGAAATTTAGCAACTGGAACTAGTGGAAGTTCTAGCTCATCCTGCTCAAAAAAACATATATGGATTTTTTTGTGATAGGTTAGAATTTTACTCTAAGTAGCAAAATTAAAACTAATACAAAAGTTCTGTCTACTTCACATGATGGTTGTACAAGTCCCTAGATCTCTATTTTTTATATTAATTTTCTGAATATCTGATATATCAAGTGGTCACCAATACTATGAATGAAGAGAAGTCATTGGAGCTGCTTCTGAAATCTTGCCAAACACACATGTTGACTATGTCCCTGTGGCTTGAATGTTGTCAGATTAACTTTTGAGGCAGAGGGTGCCAAGTTCTGGATGGACTATCACACAATTTAGCCAAAATTCAGTATATTGCATTTCTGCTGTAAAGCAACCACCAAAGTCTGCTATAGAAAGACAAGGCTGGAGATGTAGAAGTACATGCTAATAAGCACTTCACATGCCTTTTTATGTCAAGCACAAGATATTTTATGGAGAGACAAGGTGTATAATAATGTCAGTGCAAGGGTATGATGAAACAAAGGAAACCTTGCTAACCAAGGAAGTGTTTCAAGGATACACCAAAGGAACACCTGTGTGGATACAATTTACTGACTAATGATCGGGCTCCTGGCCACAAAATGAAGCCAGGAACTAAAGCACTATAGTTTTTACCTTGGAGGCATGAGATGAGCTGTTGTGTTATGACCTTGGTACACTGAGCATGCAACAGAAGCACGCAAGTAATTTTGTGTCAAAAGGCAGTCACAGATCCATGCTTATCCACTCTTTGCATTTGGCTCACCTTAGCTCCCTCTTGTAACACTGCCTTATTTGATTTCAGGGATTTCCCATGCCAACAAAAACTACAGAGCGTCAGAACATTTAAAGAAAAAAGAGCATCTCATTCTACCACAGCAGTGGGCTCCCTAAAAGTTTCCTGATTCATTGGAATAAACCATTATGTCTTATTTTAACTCATGTCCATATTTTGATCAAAGTAATAATGACAATTTTTAGTGAGGACTTTTGTTATCCCTCAAAACTGGCCTTGCTCTCTTCAGTATGACATAAATCATAAAAGCCCTATTGACAACCACCGAGATGTCACTCCAAGTGCTCTAGACAATTCACCTAAAAGTTTCAAACATAAATGCTAAGATAGCTGTCTGAGATATAACATAGACACACCATCTGATACCACAAACTTATTAACCATAAGAGCAAAAATGACATAAAAGAGGGAGCTCATGGCAAGGAATCACACTAATGTAGGCTACACTTATGCACACAAAATCCTCTTACCTCAGCCCCCGGACATCCCTTACTATCAGCTGTTTACTTCTACATTTGTTTTCTGTGTGTTGTTGATCAAAATTACTACACCTTTCAGTCAAAATATGATGGTAGGAAAAGCGCAGAGATGTAAAGTAAACTTAAGTGTGTATTTGAAGGTTTCTTTTTCTGACCAGAAATCTTGACTTTGAAGTGCTGGACCTTCAAAATTTCTAAAAAATACTGTGCTTGTTCCTTTGAGGATTGTTTTCTTAAGTAACTAAGTAACAGAGAGAAACCTTATTTAGTGACTTAACTGCAGTTTAATGAAGTTTTCATCTACCTATTGATTTAACTTAATGTAAAACGATTATATTGGAAACTACTGATTGTCACTTTTAATTAATAAATAATTGAAATGAATGGCAGTAGTAATTCCATGTCTGTGAGTCTACAATTTATCTGACAAGTTTCCTTAAGTCTTTGTCATGGTTTAGCCCCAGCCAGCAACTAAGCACCACACAGCTACTTGCTCACTCCCCCACAGTGGGATGGGGGAGAGAATGAGAAGTGTAAAAGTGAGAAAACTCATGAGTTCACATAAAGACAGTTTAATAGGCAAAGCAAAAGCCACACACACAAGCAAAGCAAAACAAGGAATTCATTCACGACCCCACCAGCAGGCAGGTGTTCAGCCATCTCCAGGGAAGCAGGGCTCCATCACGTGTAACGGTTACTTGGGAAGACAAACACCATCACTCCGAATGTCCCCGGCTTCCTTCTTCCTTCAGCTTTATATGCTGAGCGTGGTGTCATATGGTATGGAATATCCCCCTTTGGTCAGTTGGGGTCAGCTGTCCCAGCTGTGTCCCCTCCCAACTTCTTGTGCACCTCCAGCCTACCTGCTGGTGAGGTGGTGTGAGAAGCAGAAAAGGCCTTGTGTCTGTGTAAGCACTGCTCAACAGTCTTGAAAACATCTCTGTATTATCAACACTGTTTTCAGCACAAATACAGAACATAGCCCCATAGTAGCTACTATGAAGAAAATTAACTACATCTGAGCCAAAACCAGCACAGCTTGCTCCAGGGATTTTGACCAATACTCACAGGGGGATTTTAGCTGACTAATAAAGAAATTTAAACTTGTATGTCTATAAATGAATTAGATCTCAAAGTTTCCATGGCATTTGATGGAGCCTAGAGAAACACTCCATCTATATTTGATCAGCTGAATAGATTTCCAGGCCCTATTGACAGTATTGACTAGGGCTCTGTAAATTGTAACAGGAGTTAAGACACTGTAGCTCAAAAGTAAGGCACCCTATTAAAGGCTCTGGCGTCAAAACTGAGAAGAATCAGTACAGTTTCAACCACCAGTATTTGAAAACATCATGTAAACACAGCTGATCCGTCTTTCACAAGTCCCAGCTCTGTTGTGATGGCAGCTGAGGAAGAGCAAGATGCATTCAGATATGTTGCATGCCATTCTCAGGATCCTACATCATGATTTTTGAAGCAGATCTCCCTATTGATTTGAAAAATCCTGATAGTTTAACAAGTCCCCTAAAGAGTTTGGTGCAAGTGAGGTAATAGTTTTGAGGCAAGACTGAAAGAAAGTGGAGAGCTCATGTTGGTTTCAGTTTCAAAGTAACTAATGTTCCTTTGATTTTGAGTAGACTTGTGATATGGTGTTAGCTACAATAGTAAAAGAATAAGAGAAGGGAAAAACAAATGAAGACTTAAGTGTAGGTTGCAAAAAATGAAAGCTAAATTAAAAAAAAAAAGATTATGAGGAAATAAATATAAAGTATTAGTGGTATGGGTTCTGTTTACCTAAATCAAATGTCCTAGCAGCATAGTCTGGTTCCCCCTGTTCAGAATTCAGAAACAAAACTGAATTTTTAGGAGGTTAAACACCCTTTTGAGTAAATGAACTTTAAAAATTTCTAGTAACTGGGTCAACTTATAGGTCAATGGAGAAAAAAATACTGTGTGTGATCCACAAATTTGACTTTTTTGTTTCTGGATCTCCAATCATACAGTTCTTATGCCATAGCATTTTGAAATATGTTTACAGCACAATATCAAACTCTAGATAGAGATGTAGGCAGATACAGGTGATATACAAAGCACATGTGTGTGTACACATAGACATATGTGCACATACATGTACATAAACTTCAAGGAGTCTTAAACAGGCCATCATGATGCTTGTTTCTAGTTTACATACTTACATGAAAAGTGATCTTTAAAAGTTGTTTTTAATGAAAAAAAATCAAAAAACTGATGACCTACTTCTCAGCGGTGCTAATTAAACTGATGGGATACTGTAATTGGCTACAGTAATTCCAGTATACAAGGCAACGCTTTCAGAGTTAGCAGAAGTATGTCACACAGCGCTATGTTGTATTGCAGACATATGCCTAAGTGTATGGCGTAGGAAATGGTTTGTGTCTGATCTTAATGTCATCGTAACAGGTTCACCTTTTATGCAGATAATGTTTCCTACTTTTTTTGATGCCAAATTAAGAGAGTTATACACATAAATACTAAGTCAGAGAAAACCTTCATACAGTTCTCAAGCAAAATCCCTGTCTTTGTAAATGCTAAATGAGTAGAGATTTGTTAGAGGTTTTGTAGAGAAATGTTAAATAGGCATAAAATTGCAGGCCTTGTTTATTCATTGGGCAGTGTAAAAGGCCAGGCATGCAATTTGTAAACAGAACCTCTTTCTTGGATGGCCTACTCTTCTCTAGGATCAGAAATTAGTCTGTTCAGACTGCATATATCTGTCTTAAAAGAAACTGTGTCAACCTGTCTGAAATTATCTCTCTTGGATTTGTGATGATGAGTATGGGTGAGATGTAAGACTCCAAATATATTTAACACTGGACCCTCTGGTTAAATAAATGCTAGCCACTAAGGTGGCTATAATATAACAAATCTTATTTCTGCTAAGTATTGCAGCCCCAAAGGATCTGTGCTGTTTTGAAAGGCAGAGGCAGAGCCCTGTGCCTAAATACACTGTAACACTGCATAACTGCCCTTGCATATTCAGTAATATTTTCCACCACATTCAGCCAGCTGACAACATAGAAAGTGTGTAGTCTATAAATGAATAGATTTAGATAAAGCCACATTTTGGAAATTTGCTTGAAGGTCTTGACAGGACAAACAATGTGGTTGGAGTCACATAGGTTGAAATTATGGTGGTGTCTAGGAATATTTGCTGTTTGCTAATTTCTTACAAAAGACAAAAAAAATCCATTTCTCCTGGTGATGTTTATTCACTTTAGCCAGACAGAAAGAACACTAACCTAAAGGTCATGCTTAAAGCTTAACATCAAATGGGCTTAATCTAATACCTGTGATAAAAGACCTTTAGATTTAGAGTAGCATGTAGTGAAGCTCAGTCTGGCCACAGTCGTAAAGGATAATAAAAAATGTTTTTACAAATATATTAACAACAAAAAGAGAGGCAAGGAGAATCTCCATCCCCTACTGGATATGGCGGGGAACATTGTCTCCAAGGACGAGGACAAGGCTGAGGTACTTAATGCCTTCTTCGCCTCAGTCTTTAATAGCCACTCCAGGTATCCACAGGATATTCAGCCCCCTGAGCTGGAAGACGGGGATGGAGAGCACAATGTACTCCTCATAATCCAGGAGGAAGCAGTCAAGGACATGCTAAGCCACCTGGACATCCACAAGTCTATGGGGCCTGATGGGATCCACCCAAGAGTACTGAGAGAGCTGGCGGAGGAGCTTGCCAATCCACTCTCCATCGTTTCTCAGCAGTCGTGGTTAACAGGGGAGGTCCCAGAAGACTGGAGGCTTGCCAATGTGACGCCCGTCTACAAGAAAGGCCGGAAGGAGGATCCTGGGAACTACAGGCCTGTCAGCCTGACCTCTGTTCCAGGGAAGATTATGGAGCGGTTGGTTTTGAGAGTTTTCACAGGGCATCTGCAGAACAGCCAAAGGATCAGGCCCAGCCAGCATGGGTTCATGAAAGGCAGGTCCTGCTTGACCAACCTGATCTCCTTCTATGACCAGGTGACCCGCCTAGTGGATGAGGGAAAGGCTGTGGACGTTGTCTACCTGGACTTTAGTAAAGCCTTTGACAGCGTCTCCCACAGCATTCTCCTGGAGAAACTGGCGGCTCGTGGCTTAGACGGGTTTACTCTTCGCTGGGTGAGGAACTGGCTGGACGGCCGAGCCCAGAGAGTTGTGGTGAATGGCGTTAAATCCGGCTGGCGGCCGGTCACGAGTGGTGTGCCCCAGGGCTTGGTTCTGGGACCAGTCTTGTTCAATATCTTTATAGATGATCTGGATGAGGGAATTGAGTGCTCCCTCAGTAAGTTTGCAGATGACACCAAGCTGAGTGGGAGTGTTGATCTGCTGGAGGGTAGGAGGGCTCTGCAGAGGGATCTGGACAGGCTGGACCGATGGGCAGAGGCCAACTGTATGAGGTTTAATAAGGCCAAGTGCAGGGTCCTGCACTTTGGCCACAACAACCCCATGCAATGCTACAGGCTTGGGGAGGAGTGGCTGGAGAGCAGCCCGGCGGAAAGGGACCTGGGGGTGCTGGTTGACAGCCGGCTGAATATGAGCCGGCAGTGTGCCCAGGTGGCCAAGAAGGCCAACAGCGTCCTGGCCTGTATCAGGAATAGTGGGGCCAGCAGGAGTAGGGAAGTGATCGTGCCCCTGTACTCGGCACTGGTGAGGCCGCAGCTTGAATCCTGTGTTCAGTTTTGGGCCCCTCACTACAAGAAGGATGTTGAGGTGCTGGAGCGTGTCCAGAGAACGGCAACGAAGCTGGTGAGGGGTCTGGAGCACAAGTCTTATGAGGAGCGGCTGAGGGAACTGGGGTTGTTTAGTCTGGAGAAGAGGAGGCTGAGGGGAGACCTTATCGCTCTCTACAACTACCTGAAAGGGGGTTGTGGCGACGAGGGTGTTGGTCTCTTCTCCCAAGTAACTAGTGATAGGACAAGAGGAAATGGCCTCAAGTTGCACCAGGGGAGGTTTAGATTGGATATTAGGAAAAATTTCTTCACTGAGAGGGTGGTCAGGCGTTGGAACAGGCTGCCCAGGGAGGTGGTGGAGTCGCCATCCCTGGAAGTGTTCAAAAAACGTGTGGATGTGGAGCTTCAGGACATGGTTTAGGGGACATGGTGGTTCTGGATTAATGGTTGGACTTGATGATCTTAAAGGTCCTTTCCAACCTAGTGATTCTGTGATTCTGTGATTCTGTGAAGAGAACAAATACCCAAATATTTCAGAGGACTCCTATCAAGATGAGATATACCCAGCATTTTTATCTAAAGGTATTTAGCTTTAGAAAGGAAGTTGCAGAGATGGTTAATATGAAAGCATAATACTTCAAAGTGCTTTTCACTTGAAGGAGAATGATAAACAAGGAGTTAAATTACGCTGTGGAGTGACAGACTGTGGCAATTATAACTTACATACATATAAATGTTGTGGTCAAATAGAAGAAAATGAATGTGAACCTTATCTAAATCTTAAATTAATCTTTATCTTAATACAAAGCCTTCTCTTAAACTTTCAAAACATTCCTGAGCTTTTGAGTGCTCTAGACAGGTTTTTCCTTCACCGTTGTATGTCCTTATTTAGGTAGGGCTGAAATAGATATGAAAGGTAAGAATATCTAACCAGCATTTCATGGCAAACCTCGTAATCTTTTTTTCTGGTCGGTCACTGTAGATGGAGAATCAGTGACTATCAGAGATAACAAGTAAGAGGGAGTAGAAACAAGTATGAGGTAAACAGTTGACTTCAGGACAGGTTCTGGCAGGATGGAAGAAAAGCAGTTAGTCTTTTTCTGACACAATGAAAAGAAAGTAAACAGTTCGGACTACTACCTCCAGCTACAAAATAATGTCAGAGGAAGAGATGAAAACAAACAAACAAGCAAAAAATTAACTCAAAACTTCTGCAATGAGGATAACAGCTGTACTGGTTTTGGCTGGGATAGAGTTAATTTTCTTCATAGTAGCTACTATGGGGCTATGCTTTGAATTTGTGCTGAAAGCAGTGTTGATAATACAGAGAAGTTTTCAAGACTGTTGAGCAGTGCTTACACAGTGTCAAGGCCTTTTGTGCTTCCCACACCACCCCACCAGAGAGTAGACTGGGGGTGCACAAGAAGTTGGGAGGGGACACAGCTGGGACAGCTGACCCCAACTTACCAAAGGGGGATATTCCATATGGCATCATGTTCAGCATATGGCATCATGTTCAGCATATAAAGCTGGGGGAAGAAGGAGGAAGGGAGGGACATTCAGAGTGATGGCATTTGTCTTCCCAAGTAACTGTTAAGTGTATGGAGCCCTGCTCTCCTGGAGGTGGCTGAACACCTGCCTGCTGATGGGAAGCAGTGCATGAATTCCTTGTTTTACTTTGCTTGTGTGCACATCTTTTGCTTTACCTGTTAAACTGTCTTTACCTCAACCCACGAGTTTTACCTTTTTCTCCAATTCTCTCCCCATCCCACTGTGGGGGAGTGAGCGAGTGGCTGTGTGGTGCTTAGCTGCCAGCTGGGGTTAAACCATGACACAAGCACAGCATATTACTTCTTCAGGATGAAAGGCTGCAAAGGGAATGGCATAGGATGCTGACTGCTGCTTTAAATTTTAGCTTGCAGACATTTGATTGTGTAGGAATCCTCCACATTTAGGGTCAGACCTTAGCATTTAATATTATTGTTAAGAATAATTTTGCTGTGCATGTGGTGTCACTCCTTCTGATTTCTACTTTAAATGCAATTTAGAACCATCTGCTTTTTATATTCTTTTAGTTAAAATTAAGATCACAAGTGATTATTATTGATCTTGATTTCCTGGAGTGCATTCTAGAGCAAAGCAATGAATACTTCTAGCTTCTTTGCATGAAATACAAGTCTTTATGAACTTTTTAGGTAACTCCAACAGAATGTTTTAATATTTTTATATTTATTGTTGTATTACTTTGGTTTTCTATATCACCATGTTTTTTTTTCTTTCTCTTAATTTTAGTTGTTCTCGTGCTATACTTGGGCTATAGATGTGTGAGAATAAGCATCAAAAAAGATGGGTCTGAAGCTGATTTCCATTGAGCCCATACATAGCAGGAACATAACAGTTCTTTCTTTAAAATGCATGTGACACAGTTGGCTGACTCAAAACTGCTATAGACCCTGTCAGATGGTATATTAATGTGTGTGAAGAACATGTTTTTCACTTAGGGTGTGTTAAACACAAGAAAAGCAATGGGTCTCAAACATATCCAGTGGTTTTGCTAGAAAGTTAATTTATACATCGGAACAAATGACAAAGTATTGTTTTCGACAGAAAGGGGTTGCCTTATAGGTTCTGGCTGATCATTCAAAAATTCATGGTTTCTCCTATGGTAGGTGTTTCCATGTTCATATATCTACATGTGAATTAATTTTTTAATGTAAATGTGATTTCAGACCTTGTATAAAGTAAAAATTAAGAAAATCAGAGGTTAAACTCTTGGAATCACAGAATTCCCTGTTGATCTCTTTCTAAAAAGAATCTATTGATGGTTTTGATATGGTTTTATTTTAATTTTTGTTAAGTTATTACCATACTAAAAAGCAACATGTCGAGATTCACAGGACAAAAGAAACCACTGTTAATTTTTTTTCCAAATATGCTCTCTACAGCTACCTAGAATTGGGGATTCCAACAGGATTGCAACAGGTAAGCCAAGGGTTAGCATGGCATTGTCAGAGGGTGGCAATCATAGCGGGACCATTTAGATTGCTCCTGGGACCACGGAGGGCTCAGGAGAGTATCTGAAATGCTTGTACATGAATGTGTGTACTATGAGAAACAAGCAGGATAAACTGGAAGTATTGCTCAGCTCCCAGAGCTATGATGTCATTGGTGTTCCTGAGACTCGGTGGAATGAGTCCCATGACTGGGAGTGCTGCAATGGAGAGCTACAGGCTGTTCAGGAGGGATAGGCAAGGCAGGTAAGTAGAGCTGTCCCACTGTATGTACGGGAGACATTTGATTGCACAGACCTTTACAGTGAGTGATGACGTGGTTGAGAGCCTCTGAGTAAGGATTAGGGGGATGGAAAGCAAAGGAGATGTTATAGTGGGTGTCTACTACCAATTGCTCATCCAGGATATAAGCACTGATGAGTTATTCTACAGGCAATTAGGAGAAATTTCTGGATCAGTAGCCCGTGTCCTTAAGGGAGATTTCAACTTCCCAGACATCAGCTGGGAATATCGTACTGCTGTGAAGAGCAGGTCTTGGAAATTCCTGAATTTTGTAGGAGGTAACTTCTTGTCACAAGTACTCAGTGAGCCAACTAGAAAAGATTCCCTCCTGAATTTGCTATTTATGAATACAAAGGACTCATAGGGGTTGTGTTGGTAGGTGGCTGTCTTGGCCACAGTGATCATGAAATGGTCGAGTTTAATATTTTCAGTGTAATGAGAAAAAAGGACAGGCCAAGGTTCTGGGGCCAGTCTTGTTAAATATCTTTATTGATGACATGGATGAGGGGATCAAGTGCTCCCTCAGTAAGTTTGCAGGTGACACCAAGCTGGGTGGGAGTGTTGATCTGCTGGAGGGCAGGAAGGCTCTGCAGAGGCATCTGGACAGGCTGGATCGATGGGCCAAAGTCAACAGTATGAGGTTTAATACGGCCAAGTGCAGGGTCCTGCATTTGGGTTACAACAACCCCATGCAATGCTACAGGCTTGGAGAGGAGTGGCTGGAGAGCTGCCTGGCGGAAAGGGACCTGGGGGTGCTGGTCGACATCTGGCTGAACATGAGCCAGCAGTGTGCCCAGGTGGCCAAGGCGGCCAACAGCGTCCTGGCCTGTATCAGAAACAATGTGGCCAGCAGGAGTAGGGAAGTGGTCGTGCCCCTGTACTTGGCACTGATGAGGCTGCAGCTTGAATCCTGTGTTCAGTGTTGGGCCCCTCACTACAAGAAGGGTGCTGAGGTGCTGGAGCATGTCCAAAGAAGGGCAGCAAAGCTGGTGAAGGGTCTGGAGCACAAGCCTTACGAGGAGTGGCTGAGGGAACTGGGATTGTTCAGTCTGGAGAAGAGGAGGCTGAGAGGAGACCTTATCACTCTCTGCAACTACCTGAAAGGGGGTTGTGGCGACGTGGGTGTTGGTCTCTTCTTCGGAGTAACTAGCAATAGGATGAGAGGAAATGGCCTCAAGTTGCACCAGGGGAGGTTTAGATTAGATATTAGGAAAAATTTCTCCACCGAGAGAGTGGTCAAGCATTGGAATGGGCTGCCCAGGGAGGTGGTAGAGTAACCATCACTGGAAGTATTCAAAAAACATGTGGACATGGCACTTGGGGACATGGTTTAGTGGGCATGGTGGTGTTGGGTTAATCGTTGGACTTGATGATCTTAAAGGTCCTTTCCAACCTTAATGATTCTGTGATTCTGTGACAGCAAAGTCGCTACTCTGGGCTTCAGGAGAAAAATTTTAAGCTATTCAGGGAGCTATTTGTGACAGTACCCTGGCAATCTCCTTTTGAGGGCTTAGGAGTCCATGAGTTCTGGTCAGTGTTTAAGAACCACTTTTTAGAAGCACAGGAGCAGGAGATTCAACTGTGTTTTAAGTCAAACAAGCAGGGAGGAAGACCAGTTTGGTTGGACAGGGAACTCCTCGTGGAGCTTAAGAGGAAAAAGAAACTGTATGTTCTCTGGAAGCAAGGTCAGGCTTCTTAGGAAGAGTACAGAGTTGTGGTTCGTTTATACAGGGAGAAGACACTGAAGGCCAAACTTCAATTAGAATTGAAAATGGTCAGTGTTTTTTCAGATAACAAGGGATGTTTTAAGTATGTTAATAACAAGAGGAGGTCTAAAGTAATCATTGGACAGATACTTGTTGAAGATGGTCATCTGACTAATAGGGATGAAGAAAAAGCAGAGGCATTCAATGCTTTTTTTGCCTCGATCTTTAATAATAATGATACACCTTGGGCTGCCCAGTTCCTGAGTCACAGAACCAAGTGTGGGAACAGTGTTTTTCCATTTGTGGACAATGAAATTTTAAGAGACCAGCTGTATCAGGTCAGTGTTCATAAATCCATGGAACCTGATGGGATTAATCCCAGAGTTCTGAAGGAGATAGCAGATGTATGGCAGGACCCCTCTTTGTCACCTACCAATGGTCTTGGGAATCTCAGGGGAAAACCCTGCTGACCGGAAGCTAGCCAATGGTATTCTAGACTATAAAAAGCATATGAGGGAAGACCCAGGGAACTACAGACCTGTTAGTCTAGCCTCAGTTCCTGGATAAGTTTATACTGGGTACTATTGAAAGGCATTTAATGAATAATGCAATCATCAGGCACAATCAACATGAGTTCACAAAAGGAAAGTCCTGTTTAACTAATTTGATATCCTTCTATGATAAGGTCACCTGCCTAATGGATGAAGGGAAGGTGATGGATGTAGTTTTTCTGGATTTTAGTAAGGCTTTTGATACTGTCCCTGACAGCATCCTTCTGGACAAGTTGTCCAACTGTGGGTTGAGGGGGTTTATGGTGTACTGGGTGAAGAACTGGCTGAACAGCAGAGATCAAAGAGTTGTAGTGAATGGGGCTACATCTGGCTGGTGACCGGTCACTAGTGATGCTCCTCTGGGTTCAATTCTATGGACAGTTCTGTTCAATATATTTATCAATGATTGGACACAGGAGTTGAATGAACCATTAGCAAGTTTGCTGCTGATACCAAACTAGGAGGTGCTGTTGACTCTCTTGAGGAACAGAAGGCCTTACAGAGGGTTCTAGATAGATTGGAGCATTGGGCAATGACTAATAGGATGAAAATTAACAAGTCAAAATGCCAGATGCTGCACTTAGGACAGAATAACAGTGCGAGTATAAATTGGGAGAGGAGTGGCTGGAGAGCAGCCCTGCAGGAAGGGATCTGGGAGTGCTGGTCAGCAGCAGGCTCAACATGAGTCAGCAGTGTGCCCTAGTAGCCAAGAGGTCAAACCCCATGCTAGGGTGCATCAAACACAGCATAACCAGACAGTCAAAAGAGGTTATTATCCCGCTGTATTCAGCACTGGTGTGGCCTCACCTTGAATACTGTGTGCAGTTCTGGGCCCCGCAATTTAAGAAGGATGTCCTTAAATTCATCCAGAGGAGTGCAACAAAGCTGGTGAAAGGACTGGAAGGAGTGTCCTATGGGTAGTGGTTAAGGACTTTGGGCTTGTCCAATTTAGAGAAAAGGAAGCTTAGGGGGAACCTCATTACTCTCTACAGCTTCCTGAGGAGGGGAAGTGGTGAGGGAGGTGCTGATCAATTCTCCCTCGCATCCAGTGACAGAACGCATGGGAATGGTTTAAAGCTGTGCCAGGTGAAGTTTAGACTGGACATTAGGAAACATTTCTTTACTGAGAGTGTGGTCAAACACTTGCTAGAGAGGTGGTTGGTGCCCCATGCCTGCCAGTGTTTAAGAGGTATTTGGACAATGCCCTTAACAACACGCTTTAACTTTCGGTTAGCCCTGATTTGTTTGGACTGGATGATTGTTGTACATCACTTCCAACTGAAATAGTCTAGTTTAGTCTAGTCTAGTCTACTCTATTGTATTCTATTCTACTTGAAAGGAGATTGAGGGAAAATAAGTCAGTCTCTTCTCCCAAGTAACAAGTGACAGGATGAGAGGAAATGGCCTCAAGTTGTGCCAGCGGAGGTTTAGATTGGATATTAGGAAAACTTTCTTCACTGAAAGGGTTGTTCAAGCATTGGAACAGGCTGCCCAGGGAAGTGATGGAGTCATCATCCCTGGAGGTATTTAAAAGACATGTAGATGTGGTGCTTAGGGACATGGTTTAGTGGTGGACTTGTCAGTGCTAGATTAACCGTTGGACTTGATGATCTTAAAGGTCTTTTCCAACCTAAATGCTTCTGTGAGTCTATGATTCTGTGATTCTATGATAGAATTTAATTAGTATTTCAAACCAGGATCCTAGCGATAACGTGAGTGTATATCTGATTTCAGGTCCCAAGTGCATGCACTATATTTAACTGATAGTAATCTAAAAGGCAGAAAAATTAGTTCATATCTTTAAATTAACATGGAGATTTTAGTGAGAGATGAATGATTTGATCAGGATGCACTGCCAGTTTTTACCAGGTGCATTCTCACTGCCTCAGGTTTGTTGACCTCAGCAGACGTTTGTCTTGTTATGAATGATACCACAGCTGACCCTTCTCTTTGGAGCGTAAGCAAAAGGTGAGGGCTGAGTAGGCGATGTGTCCTTCCCATCCAGGAACTGTCAGGCTGTATCTCTATATCTATGATTTTCAGATCAAATGAAATCTGGTTTCACTGAAGACTGCAGGAATTTAGCAGAGAGTCCAATGGGGTCAGAAATAGTCTCTAAAGAAGAGTGAACCTTTATTTATGAAGGGTTTATTAACCCAGGGACATTTTGGTGAGTAGCACTGGTGAGCTCTATTGTTTCTCTGTTATTTTGGTTAGTAAAATATCAACACAATGCAAATCAGGTAGTAAAAATAGAAAGACTTTGAGATCCCTCTTTTGGCACAGATTCCTCCTCCTTTATTTCATTTTATGTGTGCTGGGAGAGAGGTCTCCACAGCAGCAGGACTTCTTCCATTAGAGTAGCTTGAATACAGAAAACAGAAAACATTTTTCTTTAGTCTTTCAGAATATGCATATTTTTAAAACTTTGACTCTTGCATGATAATAGTGTTATGAAAAAGAAAATTGTAAGTGTATAAAACAGGTAGTTCTTATAAAAGATGTTACATGAGTACACAAATAAATACTTATTAAGTTTAATTTTGCCTAGTCTCCAGTTGTTACAGGTATATGCCATTATCAGGAATAAAAAGGATTAAGAGTGTTCAAGGACTGTAGATATACTTATTTTTCTTTCTTTCTAATTTACATATTTTTTCTTTGTTGTTAGGATTACCACTGTGGTATGATAGTTGGAAAACTGGACAATGGTATTAAAATCTAACTAAATGTTCCCCTTTCATTTTAAAAGTTTACTACCCAACTATTTCTAATATAGGCCAATGGAGAGGATTTATACCTGAAGCATGACAACTACCGTTATCAGTTCCCAGTCTCCCAAGACTACTATGAACAAACCTTCCAGCCTGGAGTGCGTAAATAGGCTTGTACAGCTTCAGAAAATCCTCTAGCTCAATCTGCAAGAATATTCTAAAATTAGCGTGTCCTCATAAAGCATGTTCTCTTGGCATGTACATGGAAACAACAGTGTAATTAATCTGTCCCATCATCTGTTTGCTAGACGTCCTTAGTTTTCTTAGTTACAAAAATGGCATCCTCCTTTTAGTGGTGTTTGCTTTGAAAAGTATAAAACCTTTCAATATGCAAATATTCAGCATACACTTTAATGAATAACTGAATCAATAGTTGCAGTGTCAAGCTCTTTGCAAAGCAAAAGAAAACAGTTATTCAATCATTGTTAAAAATGAGTATAGAAAGAGGACTAAAGTCTGTTAATTCCCAGATCTTTGGGTCTCTATATTTTTGTGGGATCTGTATAAAAGATACTTGTAAATACCCTAGGCAAGTGGAGAAAAGAAAAATAAAATGGACATTCGGACACCTTTCCCATAGGAAAAGAAATCCTTTCATGCACAAAATTGTTTCTATAATCCTGTGCACTTTGAAATGCAACCAACACAGTCCTTGACAACATATATGTGTGCAACATAAGAACATTCTGGTGGGGCTAGTTCGGCAAAGCAAAGCACATTTCTTAGTATAGAATCACATCCCAGTCTTTCTATGTATTGGATTTCCAGCAAGAAAAGCCTATGATTGCGGTACAACTGAGACATTTTCATATTTGTAGTATGTGTTATGTAAGGGCTTTTTTTACTAGGCCACAGAAATACACTCTGTAAATCAAACTATAACAAAACAAAATGAACAAATTCTACAGAGGTCACTACAGAAAGTCAGCTGGGATATGAAGTGAGAAGCAGAAGTCAAATTCTCTGTTCTCTGCAGCATTGCTGTGGGAAAAAATGGGTAAAATATCTGCAAAGATGCTGGCTCAATAGCAGGACAGTGGAAGATTTTCCATAATTCTATTTTACATTCTCTGTATTTATATCTGGGATTCTTCCTTGAAAGAAAGTCTGAGTTAATGAAACCTTAAGTGTGGATTTCAGTTCATATAATGTTTTGATGTAATGTTTAAGTAATCTATACCTCATCTAATCATTGTGTGTTCAGTAAAATTAAGTAAATTCATAGATTTCTTAGGTATTTTCAGTTGTCTTTTTATCTGGAATTGTCTAACTTCGTCCATTGATACGAAGTGAGCCTCCAAAAACTAGCCTAGAATTATATGTCAAACATTCAGATACCTAAATTAAAACAAATGAAGTCTACCCTTAAGTACTAACAAACAATTTCATTGTGTGTTGCCCTCCATGACCTGAAATTACCTTCATTCAGTAGAAATAAAGCTAACTACACACATTATCTTTAAACACTGTTTTGCCTTTTTTTTCCCATGGAAGTTCTGATTTTGCTTCAGATCAGGCTTCTGTATAAATTCTGGAATCTGTCACTTCAGTCTGGAATTAAACTTTTGTAATCAGAGAGACTGTTGTTGTTTGTTGGGGTTTTTTTTACAGAACTTAGACAAAAGCATTTCAAAATAAATTCTTGCTTCAAGTAATTTTTATTGTTTCAGACTTTTTCAACATGTTACATAGAAATTCTGAAAGAATCTTACAACTTTCAACTGAAATTTCAAATCTTAAAATATATAGTATTCTAACTAGGTAGAAGTACAACTTACAGTTTTAACCGACAGCTTAAGTTATCAAGTATCTGGATGGAACTAGCTCACAAACAAGGCATACTTTTCCTTCATCACAGTTTCTTTTCTCTCTGTTCCGCGTACAGATTTTATTCTACTGTTTTAATTTGCTATTGTTTATTTTACTTCTCCTTTTAATTCTCTTCCCTTTATTTCCTTCCTTAGTTTGAAACACAGCAGGAGTCAGGACCTGGAATAGCAATGAATCATAGAATAAAATCATAGAATAGTTTGGGTTGGAAGGTACCTTTAAAGGTCATCTAGTCCAACCCCCTGCAATGAGCAGGGACATCTTCAACTAGATCAGGTTGCTCAGAGCCCCGTCCAATCTGACCTTCAATGTTTCCAGGGGTGGGGCATCTACCACTTCTCTGGGAAGACCTGTGCAAGTGTTTCACCACCCTCATGGTGAAAAATTCCTTCCTTAGATTTAGTCTAAATCTACCCTCTTTTAGTTTAAAACCATTACCCCTTCTCCTATCACTACAGGCCCTGCTAAAACGTCTGTCCCCGTCTTTCATAAGAAAGGCCCTTGTAAGTACTGGAAGGCTGCAATAAGGTCTCCACAGAGCCTGTTCTTCTCCAGGCTGAACAACCTCAACTCTCTCAGCCTGTCTGCATAGGAAAGGTGTTCCATCCCTCGGATCATTTTTGTGGCTCTCATCTGAACCCAATCCAACGGGTCCATGTCTGTCCAGTGCTGAGGGCTCCAGAGCTGGATGCAGGACTCCAGGTGGGGTCTCAGCAGAGCAGAATAGAGGGGCAGAATCACCTCCCTTGACCTGGTGGCCACACTTCTTTGGATGCAGCCCAGGAGACAGTTGGCCTTCTGGGCTGCGAGCACACATTGCTGGCTCATGTCCAGCTTTTCAACCCCTAGTACCCTCAAGTCCTTCTGGGCAGGGCTGCTCTCAATGTCTTCATCACCCAGTCTGTATTGATACTGGAGGTATCTGGAACCTCATGAGCTTCAACAAGGCCATTCCTTGAGCTTGTCCAGGTCCCTCTGGATGGCATCTCATCTCCCTCAGGCATGTCAACTGCACCACTCAGCTTGGTGCTGTCTGCAAACTCGCTGTCATTGATGAAGATATTAAACAGAACTAGTTCCAATATGGACCCCTGAGGGACAACACTCGTCACTGATCTCCATCTGGACATTGAGCCGTTGACCACTACCCTCTGGATGTGACCATCAAACCAGTTCTTCATCCACTGAACAGTCTACCCATCAAATCCAAATCTTTTCAACTGAGAGAGAAGGATGTTGTGGGGGACCTTCTCAAAGGTCTTACAGAAGTCCAGAGAGACGACATCCTTAGCTCTTCCCATGTCCACTGATGTGGTCACTCTGTCAGAGAAGGCCACTAGGTTGGTCAGGCAGGACTTGCCCTTGGTGAAGCCATGCTGAATGTCTCCAATCATCTCCCTGTCCTCCATGTGCCTTAGCATAGCTTCTAGGAGGATCTGCTCCATGACATTCCCAGGCACAGAGGTGAGGTTGACAGGTCAGTAGTTCCCAGAGTCCTCCTTGCTACCTTTTTAAAAAATGGGTGCAATGTTTCCCTTTTTCCAGTCTCCAGGGACTTTACCTGACTGTCACAGCTTTTCAAATATCATGAAGCGTGACTTGGCAACAACATCAGCCAATGACATTGGCTGTAGTTACTTGCAGCTTATTTCAAACCTTGTAACAAAACAGGAAGATACAAGAGTGAAAAACGTTTTCTGCAAACTTACCGTGGCAAGAAAGTAGATAATTAAGCGTTTTGAATAAGTTTCCCAACAATTTAAATGAACATGGCTGCAAATAAATGGTGAATTAATTAATCTTAAGAGTAGGTATCCTTGAAAACTCCATAGGCCAAGAGGGAGACACAATACATTGCAAAAAAATAAGAAGTTGTTTGAACATTTACGAGAAGGAATATGAAGATATTTAGTGTCACATGCAGTTCCTGTAAGTCTATTGAATTCACAACAATGCAAGGTATGAGGCACCTTGGACAAACGTGTGCTAGGATACCTTTCTGTTGGAGGAAAGAGCAGGCAGACAGTATTATTAGAGTGTGTAGGTAGAGGTGCTGTTCCTTGATAAGTGAAGCTCATATTGTATGCTGTGTGGACCATGAATTGTCTGCTGTCTTTAAGAGGAAATCTCCACCCTCTATCTGGCACACAGGTACCCTCCTCCTGTCTTTCTTTCTCATAACCTTTCAGCAGCTACCTTGGTTGCACTAACTCCACACAATATTTTCTGGATCGCTGGGAAAACATCTTTCTTTCTATCACTTTTGGGTCTTGCTTGCTTGCATGCCTCCTGCTTCAGGTAAACTGTCAGCTCCTCCTAGGGTTCTGCAAGAATGAGCTGTTGCCACAGGCTTCCTCATGGCTCTGCCACTGTCCCTCCCCACTCTCCTGACATTTCTGCCGGTCCTGCATGCTTCATTATTCTTCAAAAAGACACCATCTCCTTCTGCTATTGGACGGTTCCCTTCGGTCAAAAAAGTTAAAATATACCATGTACCATATGAATTAAGAACTAGAGAAGAAGCTGCTGAAGAGCATTTCATGCTTGGCAGGGGCAGTACGCTTCTGTCCTGTGTAAAACCAGAATGTTTTATTGACTTTATACAATGCTTTTATTATTGAGCTTTAACTGTCTCAAAATTCCACACTCAACTCTCATAAAAACAGAATTTCCTGTGGATTTTATGGCTCATCAAGCCTCTGGTATAAGCCTGGCAGCTGAGGTCCAATGCAGGTGTACCTCTTTTCTTCCCACTCTAGAACAGGGTGCAGCCGAGAGAGAAGGTGTACTGTTAACGCCTGATGGGAAGGACCAGAGAAGACAAATAAGAGAGGGATTTTATTAAAGAGCTTTTAAAAATGATAAGGCTTGTAACAAACATGTAGATGTAGCACTTCAAGATATGGTTTAGTGGGCATGGTGGTGTTGGGTTGATGGTTGGACTTGATGATCTTAAAGGTCTTTTTCAACCTTAATGATTCTGTGATTCTGTGATTCTGAAATGTGCAGAAATCTTGGCTAATTAACTGTATGAATATTCCTAGGGTTACTGTTTGCTTTAAACATTGGCATTTACTTCCAGCGTGAGGATGCAAAGGCTAGGCCCTAGGAAGAGGAAAAATAACAGGAGAGCAAGAGACTTTATGTAAATGTCTTCCATGGTGTGTGAGATGACAGAAACTGCTGAAGGATTTCCTGTGAGCTGAGAGACTCTTCCCTGTTAGCAAGGTTACAGACATTTTTTCTAGGAGCTGAAACAGAAGTGTTAGCAAAGCTGTGGGAGTTAGATGGAGAGGTAGGGAGTGAGGAGCAGCACGAGGCAGAGCTGGTGGGATGAGATGCAGAGTGAGGCAGAGCCAGGGAGGGTACAGAAGCAGCAGCAGAGGCGGCTCGCAGTGCGCTGAGAACTGTGAGCTGCAGATAGCAGCTACAGCAGTGAGTCAGCCAGCAGAAACAACATGAACAACAGGTCATATCAACTTCAATCAAACCATGATGCCTAATGAGAGTTAAAAATGTTAGTAAGTGAATGAAAATTACTTCAGGGGAGGAAAACCCTCAGTCTCACAGTAGTCAGAAGAGACTGTGAGTTTTTATACTTTGAGCACTGTTTTTACCCTGTTTGTTGGAGCTATTCTTTGGAGTTTCTACTCTGTTGGAGTTTTCTTCTTTTAATAAAAATATTGCTTGCAAACAATTTCAGTCATGTTTATAAGTTGAGCAAATTAATCATATGAGCACTGAAACATTCACTATATTTTTCCCAGGTTCCCTGATATAGGTCTTACATGGTGTTTTTGTTGATAACTCTTTACAATTTTTTTTTCATTTTCATGAGTTATTCCATGTGTTTTCTATTGGCTTCATTGTCTTTTTGTCATCCATAATTTAAGTTTTAATGGATTTTGTTTTCTCTTCTTTATAGGATAGGACAGTCTGTAAAGAGATCTCCCTTCAAAATAAGGTCAGTGAGTCAATTCTGGTTCTCTCTTTTACTCTTTCTCACTTCTGGAATGACTTCTAACTCATCTGAAATCTGACTATAAAATTATTTAAGGTATATTTAGTTACATCTCCTATGACTGAGTTTTAACCGAGGTAATTTAAAATTCATTATTTAGAAGCACTGTGAAGTTGTGTAAATAGTCCATTGTAATGCATGACTGATTGATTTATTGATAAATATGGCTTCTTCAAGGAGGAACAGGGGTCAGTTTATATCATCCAACAGCTATTAGAATGAACTTCACTGCCTCCTTAGGGTGCAGTTTGACAAAATAAGTTCTAGTGAGTTGATAGGTTGTGTAGCGTATCTGTATGTAGAGGCAAGGAACATTAGTATCAGTGGAGTCTTTGAAAGTAACATTGGAATGAATGTAATAAAACCTGGAAAAAACCAGTCAGCCATGCAGTGCTGGCAGATTACAAAATCTGCTACCATTTAAAATGTCTGTGCTGCACTCCTCTGAAGAGAAAGAGTGTACCAAGTCATGACGAGAATTTATTCTTTTATGGGCTTGGGTAGAGACAGTGTTCTGCAAGCTAATCCAGGAAGGAAAGTGTTAAACACTTACTGTGTGTGTAGTAGTGCTTAGCAGTGAACCTTTACATCCAGCACAATTAATACCCCTTTGTGTTTCTTTGATCCTATTCCTTTTGATTTTAACTCCTCTGATACAGATGCCTAGACAAATCCAAATACATTTACAATAAATGTAATCTGCTTTGAAGGACAGAGGGTTCAGTTCTAAGAAGTACTAACAAGAACTGTTTTTGTAATACAGTCTATCCATCACTTCTAGGTTTGAAAATGCAGAAAATAGCCAATCCCTTGAAAATGAAAGTCTCTAAGGATATTTTTTCTCTGCATCTGTAAGTACACAAAGCAGGTAGATACAAAGCTACTGAAGACTGATTTATACTTTTAATCTAGTGTTCATATTGACATATGTTCACATGACTTAAAACTACTCAGGCTTAGGGCAGTAACAATTCTCAGGACCTTTAAACAGCTCTGGAGAATCTTGCTTGATCCTCAGGAGCTCATGGGAGCCCAGAGATCACCTAGGCTGCACAAGCAGTAATCCTGTTTAAAGAAAAGATATACTGTCTGACACATGGTAAAGTCTTTGAAACAGGCAAAATCAATGTGGGAAAATTTTAAAAACTCTCCTGGTTTTGGCTGGGATAGAGTTAATTTTCTTTACAGTAGCTAGTATGGGACTATGTTTTGGATTTGTGCTGAAAACAGTGTTGATAACATAGAGACGTTTTCATTATTGCTGAGCAGTGCTTACACAGAGTCAAGGTCACAGCTGGGACAGCTGAACCCCAACTGACCAAAGGGATATTCCATACCATATGACATCGTACTCAGCATATAAAGTTGGGGGAAGAAGGAGGAAGGCGGGTACATTTGGAGTGATGGTGTTTTTCTTCCCAAGTAACTGTTATGCGTGATGGAGCTCTGCTCTCCTGGAGGTGGCTGAACACCTGCCTGCTGATGGGAAGTGGTGAAAATGAATTCCTTGTTTTGCTTTCTTTGTGTGTGTGGCTTTTTCTTTACCTGTTAAGCTGTCTTTATCTCAGCTCATGAGTTTTCTCATTTTTACACTTACGATTCTCTCCCCCATCCCACTGGGGATGAGTGAGCGAGCAGCTGTCTGGTGCTTAGTTGCTGGCTGGGGTTAAACCACGGAAAGAACTGGAAAGCAATGACAAAAAGATACTGTTTTGACCAAAAGTCTGGGATTACACAGAACTAAATTGTTTTAGGTTACTGGGAATCATAAAACCAAGCTAGGATGCTCCCACCCTCAGAAAAGGTGTGAACACATGCTGTTACAAAGCTAGAGTGGTTAAACAGCCAAGTTCACTTCATAACAAGAAATTGCCAAGTATAGGTTTGCCTATACTTATTTTTTTCAGTCAAATTATTGTTATGGCAAAAAGTAAATACACCTCTATGCAAAGCCAACAAATATTTTTTACTGCAAATGAAATTTATAAAATGTAAGCAAAGAAATACTGTTCAGATCTACTTGTTGCAGAAAAAGGAAGAAGGAAGAAACAAGAAAAAAGAGAAAATGGAAAAAAATAAGAAAAAAGAAGAAGGAAGAAGAAAGGAGGAAGATGGAAGGAGGAAGATGGAAGCAGGAAGAAGTGAGAGGAGAGGAGGAAGGTGAAAAATCTGGATAAATACAAGTTAAATTTACTGCGTGTGGTCTCACCAGCACCTATCCGTTTCTGTCTAGTGTTATAGTCACTCTTCCACTTTCCTTTGGGTTCCAAAGGTTCAATCTCCAGTGATGAGTGTGAGAGTGAGTCGTCTATCCCAGGCTCCTTGCAGGGTGGAAGAATATGGTGGTGATAGTGGTGGTGCGGTTCTTCTTCCTATTTCTCGGGTCCACTTAAGACTATTATTTCTTCTACACTTTTAGACTTTCACTCTTTATTCACTGATGTGCAGCTCCATGTTATATCCACATTTACAGTGTCTGGAGTGTCTTACATCCTCCAGAGGTTGTTTGCTGTCTTTGGTAACCCTATGTATTGGTTTGCGTGGCAAGGTTTTCGTAGTGGGGTAGGCTGCAGGGGTGGCTTATGTGAGAAGCTGTTAGAAGCTTTCCCTATGTCTGATAGAGGCAATGCCAGCTGGCTCCAAGATGGACCCACTGCTGGCCAAAACTGAGCCAATCAGAGACAGTGGTAGCACCTCTGTAGTAACATATTTAAGAAGGGGGGAAAAACTGCTGTGCAATAGCAACCAGAGGAGATGAGTGAGACTATGTGAGAGAAACAGCCCTGCAGACCCGCAGGTCAGAGCAGCAGGAGGGGCAGGAGGGGCTCCAGGCACCAGAGCAGAGGTTCCCCGGCAGGCCCTGGGGAAGCCCATGGTGAGGCCGGCTGTGCCCCTGCAGCCATGGAGCTCCACGGGGGAGCAGATCTCCACCCGCACCCAGGGAGGGCCCCACGCCGGAGCAGGGGGATGCCCGAAGGAGGCTGTGATCCTGTGGGAAGCCCACGCTGGAACAGGCTCCTGTGGGCCTGAGGCCCCGTGGAGAGAGGAACCCAGGCTGGAGCAGGTTTGCTGGCAGGACTTGTGACCCCGCAGGGGAGCCAGGCTGGAGCAGCCTGTTCCTGAAGGACGGCACCCCATGGAAGGGACGCAGGCTGGAGCAGTTCATGAAGAACTGCAGCCCGTGGGAAGGACTCACTTTGGAGAAGTTCATGGAGGACGGTCTCCTGTGGGAGGGACCCCATGCTGGAGCAGGGGAAGAGAGCGAGGAAGAAGGAGTGGCAGAGACAATGAACTCACCACAACCCCATTCCTCATCCCCCTCGCCACTGGTGGGGGAGGAGTTAGAGAAAATGGGAGTGAAGTTGAGCCCGGGAAGAAGGGAGGGATGGGGGGAAGGTGGCTTAGGATTTGGTTTTATGTCTTATTCCCCTATACTGATTTTGACTGGTAATAGGTTATATTAGTTTTCCCCAAGCCAAGTCTGTTTTGCCCATGATGGTAATTGGTGAGTGATCTTCCTGGCCTTATCTTGACCGATGAGTCTTTATTATATTTTTCCCTCCCCCTGTCCATCTGAGGAGGCAGAGTGATAGAACAGCTTGGTGGGCACTTGGCCTCTAGCCACGGTCAACCCACCACACCCTAAAACTGGCTTGGCTGAGTTCTCTAGTCTGTATTTCTTTGCCTAAAAATTGGTGAGTTCTGTATAGCTTTAGGTCACCAGCATCATCCTGTGTTCCCTTTCTGGTCATGCTATGTCTGTTCTCCTGTACACTGTGTCCTATGTCCCTGCATTTGGGGCCCTCTGCTCTCAGGCCAGGCTGGTAGTCCTCTGTAGTGTATCTATGATACACAAATATATGCATTTTTGGAGTCATACACAGAGTAACTACTTGCTGCTGTTCTCCGTCTAAGAATTATGAGCAGACAGCAGAGCATATAAAACTCAGTAGGCAGAAATGACCTCCTGGTCATTGGAAAAGTTGCTGTTACAGCTAAACAAACTAAAAGGAAGAAGGCCAAAAGAAGTTCATACACAGAAAACTGAATAGTCTTCTGTGCTCAGGCCTTGCCCAGTTAGTTCAAGGTGTCTGGACACTGACTAGCAACAGCAATAACGTATACAGTGAACTACAGAGCTTCATTATCTTCTTCATTTTGGTGTCCTTCTATCCTGAAAACCCTCAATTTTCGTTATTGTTTTAGTCTACCCCTACAAAGCTGTTGTGTTAATTCTTCCCAGTTTTGTCACTCAGTTCTTTTCTTTGTGCTATCTCCATATTCTCCTGGCCTCTGCCTTGACAGAAAAACAAGAGGCCACTTACTTGCCAGTTGTCAGACATACTAGTAACAGTATTTGGTAATATTCCTCTCTTCTTGCGGGGGCTTCATTTAGAACTATAGAGATTAAAGATCTGTTGTGGACATCTTATTGAAGTCAGCCAGTGGCTTTGGTCTCACTTACAGCAGTACGAAATAATGACTATTTTGGGTGAGGATGAATTTCTTTCTGCTGAAAAGATGAAACTGGAAATTAGAGAGAAATCATGAATAAAAGCCACTGTCTTTGGCTGAAGGGAAAAGCTACATCAGACTTATCCTCGCCATGTTTGGTACATTGCCTGTAGTTATCACCTATGTTCTAGAGTTTTTACGCCCAAACTCTCATCTTGCCTTTAACACCATCGCATCTGGATGGAAAACAGGAACAGAACCCTGGTCCCATCTTTATAATCAGTTCTAACTAAAGCAAATGCTTAAGTATTTCTGACGATGATGTCTGCGTAATGACTGAGAAGAACGTCAAGTGTTAACGTACTGCCTCTGACGCTGCAAGGTCATCCTGGACTGCAACGCTTTTCTCAGCACTACTTCCAAGAATAGCATTTGAACCTTGATTGCAGCCTTATTTTTCTGAAGTGTCGCCTGGCAACAAAATATGCATCCAGCGATTAGTTTTTTTCAACTTAAGCATGTTTTGTGGCTGAATTTCCCCAAACTTGTCTGACTTCAACATTTTCTGTTTGATTAAAGTGACAGCAAAAGCTTAGTCAGAATAAGCTATTTTAAAAGGTACTGAGCTTCAAAATGACTGAAATAAAGCACCGCTTTTGATGCATTCCTACCATACATTTATATTTGCATTATTAAAAGTGAAGTTTTATATGGAGAGAGGTTTTATTTTTTATTCTTTTCCTCTAAAACTTTTGCACGTGGGTTGCCTATGTTTGATCCTTCTGGCAGAAGGAGGAAAGCTGTAAATTGCACATTTGAATAGAGGCATACAGCTGAATATTAAATGAGTACCGTTATAAGCAAGTCCAAAAACGGTCATGTATAAAATCAAATACTCCCTTTTTAGTTGTAGAGCAGGCATACATGGAGTCTTCAGTGAATTAGCATCTTATCCACTCCTGCTGATGTGTACTTGGGGCGGGGGGGGAGGTATAGGGGCATATGTATTCAGAGTGAAAAGTTCAGCAGCTGCCAGTGCTCTTAAGCTTCATCTTCTCATCCTGTCTTTTATATCTTCAGTACCTGTGGCAATAACTTACATCCCACTCTTGTATTTATCATATGTATGTTTTGTCATATCATATCATTTATCATATCACAATATGTAGGGAACAGTTTAGCTAAATTCTTCTACTGTTTATACCAGTGTGACACTGGAGCTTTTCTTTTTACATACCTCCGTGAAAAAGAAAAAAAAAATCCAAGTACTTATGGCTCAAACGGAAAGAGAACTACTGTGATCAATACTTAGAACATGCCTGGAAATAAGTAGTCCTGGTAGGGAAAGCTGTGGAATGAGGGCTGGAATCAAGTTAGATTCTGCCCTAACAGGCAGGATGGGGTGGGAACTTTATGGGGTGGGAAATATGCCTGCCTCTGAGACATTTTCTGCAGCCATGCAGAGAAAACTTATGCAGGTAGCAGGATGAAATTGCTTTCTTCTCTCATGTACATTACTCTCTATTTTCCGTCATGATTTTCAGTATCACTGCCTCAACTGTTCCACCTGGTTATCCCAAATGGGGAGCCACATACTCATCTAGCCACCTCAAGAGTCTAAGGGACTAGCCAGGGCAGCAGTAGATGCAGATGAGTCAACAACGTGATAGGCTTTTGGAGAAAAGGACAAAGCAATACATAAGCATCTCTCTGGTGCAACTAAAAACATGTGATAGAGGAGGCAGCTGATACTAGCGACAGCAGTCGTGAAAAAGGCATAGACGTTTAATGGCAACAGCTTGTGAAGGACACAGGCTCAGCTTTCAGCAAGTGAGGAATAAATGCCACATTTGACTGAACCTTTCCCATCTCATATAGGCTTTCCCACTGTTTTTAGCAGGTATGAGCAGAATTTGGCACAGTAAAAATGGCATCTTCCTCCTGTCAAGTGGGCTTGCTCCTACAGTGCTTGTGAATAGGCAGTGTCCAGGATGATTCACAGTGGAGCCTCCTCCATATAGGCATCAGTTGTGCTGCTTTGAATCAGAGATGGTATGATTTTTACTTACTGCTGTAAATTGGTTTTGTTTCTATATCTATGTGTCAGTTTTGCCTACATACCAAAATGTTATCTGCCTCCAGTTCCTTCAGAAAGGCAAGATGCATGTCTCAACACATAAGGACTATTTATCCAGGGACTGCTCAGGTCAGGGTCTGTTTCAAAGGCACCTCTCTCTACTGAGACTGTTGTAAATCTGTGTTCTTCAAAACGATATTGCATGGAGATTGATGACTTCAGAGTGCCACAGTTGCTTAACATACATCAGTGAAAGAAAGTATGTAGAGGCCTTTTAGATGCTTCAAGTGTGGGAAGGTGGTGGTAGGAGCAACAGGACACAGGAAGAGATACTCTTTCTGGTGTGGTCAATCACAGGTGGAAGACTTGTGGTTTCATATGCCTTTTTCATCCATCTCACAACCCTCTGAACAGTCCAATTACAGTTTGACCCATGATCTCCACCAGTATGGAAGGCCCAGTCTTGGATATGAGATGTATTTTTCTGAGCTTTTTTCTAATGATTTTTCTAAGCATTTAGAGAAAAGAAAATATTTCTTTACGTATGTTGTGCATGTGTGCACATCTGTCAGTTGCTCTGTTTGGGTGTTCAGGGATGCCAGTAAAGGCCCAGCACTCAGTCTGAAGTGCTCTTCTTTTATTGTCATACTTAAAAATCAGAATGGGAATGCTTTTCAGTCTGGCTGTATTATAGCTTTGTGAAGTGTGAAGAGGAGATGAAATGCCAAGGGTAACCGCATGCTGCATTTCTGTAATTATTTTATTATCATTTCTGATTTATAGCAGATGGCTGTGAAGCAATTATTAGAAATAATATTATGTATGTATGTATGTTTGTGAGTGAGAGAAAGAAAGAAAGAGGTTACTTATTAGCAATAGAGTGTTGCCTTCTGCTTTTAAGTACTAGACACACCAAAGTGATTGGCATGCCTGGTGACCCCTTCCTTAACCCGTGTTTTTATAAAAGAAGCTGTAGAAGTTATTATAAAGATGGTGTTAGGAGCATCATAAACCAAAATCAAATCATTCTTTGGAATATATAAGATACATTTAGAGGGAGCCATAGAGGAAAATGATTTATCAGAAAACATCACCAGGCATACAGAACCATTTGTTAAAGATCACAATGGATGTGAATATTACCTCTTCATAGACCTGAGAGTGCTCAAGGGGCCGATTAAGCATAAATTCAAGCTAGGAAAAATTATGAACTTTTAGTTTGAAGGGGAAAAAACTTACCTTTTTTCTGGTTTCATGAAAAAAGGTAAAGAGAGGAACCTCCACAGTGAACTAGAGATCATAGGATTATGGTTTTTTTTCTTTAATCACTTTGATTCATGGAAAGGAGATACAGTGTACCCTGATGTCACAGTATTTATGTTATAAAGCATCAGTGTGAGTTTATAACAAAAACATTGCAACAGAACAGGACTCTGCTCCTGTTTCCTACAACTGTTTCCCAGTCCTAGATTCACCTCTCTCTTAAGCTCTTTTTTCTGTGTTTTCACTCCCTCGTCTTACCCAGTGCTTTCCTGCCACTCCATATTATTCCCACACACCCTCCAAAGAACAATTTCTACCAAGCCACGATTAGGTTGGTTTCTGGCTCCAGTTTAAGCCCCAGTAACCCATTATAATTCAGTCTCCCTGTCTCCATCCACTATTCCTCCTTTCCGTTATTGTTGCCTCTGTGAATATATTCCTTGCCTTGTTTTTGGTTATCTCCTGTACAGATATTAGATGCTTTCCACAGTGCTAGTCTTGGGTGTAGCTTAGTCTTGGACTTCAGTCTGCTGCATCACCGGTTATGGAGGTAGGATGGTCTAAGCACAGAACTAGGAACTCAAGAGAACCACTGAGGCTATAGTTAATCACTTGTTTACTGTTAAAAAGAATACATTACCTACGATTTTCCAAAGCTTGCACTTCAGCTCAATTAAGTGGCTTTTCACAGGGACAACAGAGGGTACCTTCGTCAAGTATGGATCACTCTAATACAGGAAGGACTTACTTCAAAACACTAAGGTACTAAAGGAGCTAGATTTTCTCAGGGAGGGAAAAAAGGGAACCAGAAAATTTTAGTCATACATTACATTTTCCCTTTACTTTGCTTTTGGAAGTATTAGAAACATTCCAGCTGATATTTAGAAAGTAATGCTCAGCATGAAACAGATTGCCTGGATGAAAAAATTGTGGTCCAGACTGTAAATGTTTGGTTAAGTTCTAAACTCAGAAAAATGTCTTTCATTGGGAAGTGCCAATGTTAGCATCCCAGTTTACAATCTAAACATTTTTCATGGGCCATTTTAAACTTAAAGATGTTGAATATCTTTGTGTTTGGTTTAAGTGGTAAGATTTTTGTAGCTGGGGCTGAAGGATGGGTGCTGTAGGGTTGACTTCTCTGATAAGAGATCAGGAGCTGCCCCCATGTTGGACAGAGCCAGTTCCAGCCAGCTCCAAAATGGACCCACTGCTGCCCAAAACTGAGCCCATCAGTGACACTAGTGATGTCTCTGTGATAACATATTTAAGAAAGGGTAAAAAATGCTGTACAGCAGCTGTGAGAGAAGAGTGAGAAAATGAGAGAAACAGCCCTGCAGACACCAAGGTCAGTGAAGGAGGGGAGGAGGTGCTCCAGGTGCTGGAGCAGAGATTCCCCTGCAGCCCACTGAGAAGACCATGGTGAGGCTGGCTGTGCCCCTGCAGCCCATGGAGGATCACGCTGGAGCAAATATCCACCTGCAGCCCATGGGGGACAGCATGCTGCAGCAGGCAGAGATGCCATGAAGGAAGCTCCAGCCTGTGGAGATCCCACACTGGAGCAGGCTCCTGGCAGCACCTGTGACTCTGTGGAGAAAGGAGTCTTATACAGGAGCAGGTTTTCTGGCAGGAACTGTGGTTTACAGGGGACCCAGGCTGGAGCAGACCGTTCCTGAAGGACTTGTACCCCATGGAAAGGACCCATGCTGGAGGAGGTCTTGAAGAAGTGTGGCCCATAGGAAGGACCGATGTTGGAGAAGTTCATGAAGGACTGTATCCCATGGCAGGGACCCCATGCTGGGGCAGGGGAAGAACGTGAGGAGGAAGGAACGGCAGAGATGAAATATTATGAACTGACCACAACCCCCATTCCCCTCCCCCTCCACTGCTTAGAGGGAGGAGGTAGAAGAGTCAGGATTGAAGTTGAACCTCAGAAGAAGCCAGGGTAGGGACAAGGTGGCTTTAGTTTTGTTTTGATTTCTCACTATCCTACTCTGTTTTTAATTGGCAGTACATTAAATTAATTTCCCCATGTTGAATCTCTTTTGCCCGTGACAGTAATCGGTGAGTGATCTCCCTGGCCTTATCTTGGCCCATGAGCTTTTCCATCATATTTTCTCCCACTGTCCTGTTGAGGAGGGCCAGTGATAGAGCAGCTTGGTGGGCACTTGGCAGCCAGCCAATATCAATCCACCACAATCTTTTATGAAGTCAATGTTGTTGGTATTGATTAATTCATGACATTGAGTTCCTAAATCATGTTTCTCTTACTCAGACTGGGTGAGATGTAGGTGAGAATATTACTGGCTGTTTAGCTGTCTGGCCACAACCTGGGCCTTAGTTACATGTATACGATTTAGGAACATTGAGAAAGTTATTTTATTTTTCCAAATAAAAAATTTTGTGAAATAAATAGAAAACCATTCTCAAGTACGAGCAAAAATAAAGAGCTGTAACCTAGCAGTGGTAATAAACTCTTCCTCTTTTATGGCTGCTTTCTCTTGTTTTTTGGTTTTTTTTAATGTTTCTATGTATGTAATATATACTTTAATCAGAATTATTTTTTTAACCTGAACTGTAAACATTTTGAATGGCACAAATCAAGTGCAAACTTCAATACCTAAACTTTATGGCATATAACTCTATGTATGCAATGTCTGATGTTGATAATTTTCATTAACAGCATGGGAGGAGCATACAGATTTGTAGAATGATGATAATAATGTGAAGCAGCTCAGTAAATTGTAGTAACAATATTTGTGTTTTGGTATAATAGAATATTACCTGAAGCTTGATTTTTAAATCACTGCTCTTCATTTTAAGGACACATTTTTTCTACTGAGGGTGTGATTAAGTTTCTTTTGATCTCAGTAGAAGAAGGACTTGGCTTAAAATAACAATATAAGTCACATTATCATTATGGTATAGTAATTACATGCATCATCGAAAGCAGAATGTGCCCCTATGTGCATTCTAATGTAAACTCTGGTGTGTACTGTACACACATTCTGTAGCTCATTTTGAAACCTAGGGATAATATTTTTAATGGGAAAACTGCAGATTTGGGAATGCATTGTGTATTAGGAATGATTATTACCTGCTATAAGTGTGAATTTCATTGTACTGCAAAAACCTGTGAATTTCCCTCTGCACCATTATACCACAGCGTAGAGTTGCTGATAAAAGGCCAAAGGGAGCTCAGCTGTTCCAGCTGAATGCCAGGTGTGTGGAATCTGTGGATCCTACCTCAGCTTGATGGTTGAGGTGGTACCCTGGGTGTCAAACACTCAGTTTGACTTTTGTCTCCATTAATCTGCTCAGCTTCTTCTTAACCAGATGTATTATACTGAGGCAATTAAGTTCTCCTTAACAGGATACTTTAAATCTCCATTCAATGTTGAATTAATGCTTGGATATGATGTTAGGTTTTTACATATATCGCTGATGGAATTTTTTTTGTACCTGCAAAATTCCTTTCATTAGTTTTACTTCTCTGTTACTTTTTGAAGGTGAGAGAGAAAAAGTACTATATTTTGAGTGACTAATTGTGTAATCAAGTATCTGCAAAATTCAAAATGAGTCTATTGAACAAGTAACTAAATGAAATGTCCTGAATCTAATTTAATTTAGATAAGTAAATATCACATTTTAATAAACTAATCTATGGATGGAATTTTTCTCATTGAGCTTATAGCCATCTAAAATTAGATACGTATTCTAAATCAGTTGTCTAAGCTCCCTTTACATTCTATAAAGAGTTAGATACCTTCAGAGATAGTGAGGATAAATCTGTCTTTGGAAACAGTTCTCTTCCTTTGCTTACTATGTAGAAGGAGCCTAAATTTAGAGTACACATCCAACTTTTAAACTATTAAACTAGATTAATTGAGTCCCATTAAATGCTTTCAAGGGGGGCTACTCATAGGCTGAGGTGAAAGTCACTGTAGGAAGGCAATTACAGTCCCTCTTCCTGTTAAACCCCTTACTTTTCAGATTTGATGGACAATTAGATCGATGAATCTCTTGTATTGCAATATCAGAAGTATTGATTAGCAATAGTGTAATTCATGGAGACCATAGTTCTTTCATAAATGAATTCTGTAGGAACTTTACATAACAATTCATTAACAGTGGTGAAATGATCAGGCCTGAGAGCTCGTTATGTAAAACCCAGTGTGTATGAAAAGAAATGAGTGAAATGGACATTTGTTGTGAAATCCATCAAAACATCTTACAGCACAATAAACAAAGGAAAGTCACAAAGCCTATTATAAAACTAACAAAAACAAAACACAGAAAATAGCAACCAGAACTTTGTTTCTCATTTTCATTCTTTTATGCTGAAGAAAGTTTGGAAGATACAATTAAAGAATCTGACACTAATGCAAAAACATGAGTACAAAAATGACATCAAGGAATTGTGGAGGTGGAGAGTAGGAACACAGAAGAGGTAGAACAATATAATAAGCAAGTAAAATATTAGTTGACAAGGAAGAAAGGCAACAAAATAATTCTTTAAAAAGACAAGCTGAATTCAAGTGTACTGAGGATTATATTAACAATTATAAGTTACATTTTCATGGATGTTGTATCAGTAATTTGTATGCCTACAGAGACAGGGACTGCAGCTGAGTCTCTGAGCTATTGTATGGTTTGTGGACTTACTGAAATTGGACTCCTCACTAATTTAATGAAGGTAGAGGACAAGAAAGATAGTTTCTTGAATATGCTCATGGATTAAATTTCTTCTTTTCTAACAAAACTGAACAATGGATATCATGTGGCAAAAAGGAAAACTTTGAAAAAGTAAAAATTTAATTTGTATTTTTGTATCCTGCAGAATTATCCTGTTCATATCCTGTAGAAGTTTAGAAAATAATTACTGAAAACTTTGCTTTAGCCAGTTTGCAAACCAAGTGAGTTTCAGTTCGTACACTATTACGTTTTTGTAAGAAGCATTATTTTAAAAGGCCAAATTTTAAAGCATACATACAATTCAGGAAGGATGGGACTAAGCAGAATTTGACTTGACTCCCATTTTGAAATGGAATATATTTCATTATACAATACAATATCACACTACTTGCACCTCTCTACTGGGCTGCCCTTTTTTTTTCTATCAAGAATAAATACTTGTTTTCACTGTCAAGGACATGTGTGACTGATCAGATATCTGCATATTAGATCTTATTAATTGCTGAAATGTTGACTTTCATATTTGACTAATCAGCTATGTCACATTTCATCTCTCAGTTGTTGAATTCTGAAAGAACTTTCATGCTTCCTTCTATGCAGCCTCACATGGGGATGTGCTCCCCAAAACCATCTGCCAACTATTACATTATGGAGATCCAAAATACTTCTTGATTCTTCTATGGCTAGAAGAGAGTCCTTAGAGTAATTAAGCTGCTGTAGCACTAAAAACACTGTGTATTGGGCTTTCTGCTGTTACCTGTATTTTTGTACATGCCTCTATTCTTTGGGTGCAAATATCTGTTTTCCCACATGCAAACTCTTTGAGAAGAGGGCTGGCTTTATTTCTCTTTGTAGAGAATCTAAGAGAGTAAGTGTTAGTAGGTGCTATCCATCTGATTGATCCTAGGCAGCATGTTAGTCGCAATACATGAGGAAATTGTTATTCAGCTTCTTTGTAGTATGGAGCTAGTTTCTCAAAGCTAGTATTGCTATGGTAGTATTACAGTATTTCACAATAGATGAGACACAGAAGGTGTAGTTGTACTAGGGCAAACCTAAGGTTCACCTAGCCCAACAGTCTTCAACAATGAGCAGAAGCAGATGCTTAAGGGAAGGGCAGAATAAAAGTTTTATAAGCTACAGTTATTTTGAGAACTCTCTCAGATACTCTTGTTATTAGAGGGTCAGGAAGTCCCTGAATGAGCTGTTGTTTCTATGTATGTAAGAATCCTTCAAACATTTCTATTCCTTCAACTTGACCAGTGTCCACTTGAGAACATGTAAACTTTTAGTGTCACAAACCCTTTGTCAAGGAATTCCACAGCTTAGCTAAGTGAAATTATTACAGCTAGTGTGATATTGGTCTTAGCTGATGTAATTCATCGGTAGAATTAAAATTAGATGTTTGTCATTGTAATACACAGTTGTCAAAGTGTTGGACGATATGCTTATTCACATACTTGCAGCTTGGCACATATTTCTGTTCCCTTTGATATGCCATCCTTTCCACAACATATCACATCAAGATTCCCTCTCTGTCCTTGGCACATGCATTGCTAATTTCAAATCAAAATAAAAAATACAACTGACAGCATTCCATGCCTATAATGGCTTAGCTGTAAACTGCTTTGTGGTACATAGAATAAGAAAGAAGCAATAGAAAAAGTTTGTTCTGTTCCCAGAACAGTTCCTAACAGGATCTCACGAGATCCATCATTTTGATGATATATTATAGTGGTAGCTGAATGCAGTCTGTAAGGACCTCCACTGACATTTTTCCATCATTCTTTCATATCCTAATGACATCATAACAATGATATTAAAGGATTTACTCTCTTTTGTCATTAAACACAATGGAAGTTTTGGACACAGAGAAGGGGAAGATATGTCTTCTGTGTCACAGAAAATCCACAAAAATGCATAATTAGCCAATGAACATGATGCCAACAGTTCACGTTCAAATTGTCTTCAAAGTTCCAAGTATTTCTTTTTAAGGAAAATTTCATGAGAATAGGGAATGGGACTTTCCCATGTCCAATTCCCCCCTTGTTTTCCTGAAAGGCACAATTTGCCCCTTTCTTTTAAAACTGACCAAGGATTCAGGCCACAAACAACAAACTGACCCATTTACAGAGGCTGACAAAAGATTTTCAGCTTTGTCAGAGTTCTTGACATAAGAATTGCTTTACAGTCAAGATAGTCCTTGCTCACACAGCCTTCAGTGAGCATGGATCAGCTTTGAGGAAAATATAATTTTCTTCTGCCTAATTACTATGGAACTAGTGGGTGATCATAACATATCCCAAATGACACCACTCCTAGTGGCTGCCTTTACCAGAGGTTCTTCTTTGAATGTGGCCTTTGGGTAGAGAAAATGAGCTCTCTGAACTTTAGGAAATGGGGGAGTTGTGGCAGGAAAGGTGGATGACAACTCCTTTCTCTATGTAGATGTGGATGTGGGTAGATGTGAAAGGCATGAGTAGGCCCTCAGTCTGTAGGTGTCCAGATTATTATCTTTTCTTTGGTATTGCTAAGTCTATTTAAATAAGCTGAAAAATGTGTGTCGGTGGGAGTTTTTCCTTCACTCCTCTTGCTCATGAAACAAGAAGAATTCCTGATGTAACCAAGTGCTCTCCCACGTGCACTGACAGCCACCCACTCAGAGCAGATATTTAACTGAAAAGAAGAGGGGAACAAGCACAACAAAAATTAGAAACCAGTCCTCCACAAAGAACAGAAATATTGCATCCCTGAAAAGAGGGAGAACAAATACTGTGACTTAAATATCACTTGATATTCAGTAAGCCCTGGCATGTCTTTTTTCAGTTAGGGCTGAATCTTACCCATGCCCCAGGATAACCCTTTAAAACACAGCAATTAAATTCTGGTCATACACCTGTATCCAGTCTGTCTACTCCCTTCCTATCCCAGTCCTACCCTTCTATTGTCAACTTGCATTCCATTCGCACTTACCAGCACCGTGAGCAATTATTGACAAAGATGCAGGTTGTTGCTGGAACAGAAAGTGCTTGTCTTCTAGGATTTTAAGACCAAAAGACAAGTTACCCTCAACTAGAAAAGATGTTGTCCTGCAACCATTTACTGTTATCTGTGTAGGACTGTGTAAGATTATCTGGTAGGCACAGATATGTAACACTTTTGAACTAAAGGAAACAAAATGTGAAATGAAGACCAAGTGAACGGAACAGCCAAAAAATGTACAGAACTTGTCTTTCACTTATTCAAATAACTCTTATGAATACCTAAACAAGACATCTTTTTCTTTCTCCCTTATTTACATCTCAAGGTATTATTTAGAGTATGCAAATGTGATGTGTTCCACAAATCAAACCTGGCAACTCATAATCGCATTCTGCTGTACATGATTTGATATTCATAGACAATCATTGTCACTGACAAAAGTGTATGTGTGAGGGGGAGAAGTGCCTATCATTCTGCTATACAAATTAATCAATAAAAAAGTGTGCCTGAGTGTGCTATGAATAGAAGTAGATAACAGTAGATTTTCTCTAAGGGAGATATATAATCCCTTTTCTATTTCTTTCTTCTTTTCTCCAACTTGGACTCCTTGTTCAGCATGTATCTTGAACTTGCATTTGCTCAGTTTTCCTGCCCCTCCCTTTTTCTAAAACAGTATATTTAAATATTACAATATATACTAAATTAAGAGTGTTTTAGAATATCTTAATCATTTTACATCTGAGTTTCTGAAAGTATGTTGCTCAAATTAAATAAAAGATCTACAAAGACTTTTACATAATATTTTTCTTTTTCTGATAAGGTTTCCATTTGAAGACATAGGAATAAATAAATTTTACTTCTTGAAAGTTGTCATGGTTTTCTGGTGTTAAGGGATCATTGTATCTCCTCCAAAGAGTCAGTCTAAATGCGCAGTGCTGCTGCTCAAGGAGGTGGTGGCGTCACCATCACTGGAAGTGTTCAAAAAATATGTAGACATGTCACTTCAGGACATGGTTTAGTGGGCATGGTGGTGTTGGGTTGGTGGTTGGACCTGATGATCCTAAAGGTCTTTTCCAACCCCAGTGATTCTGTGATTCTGTGTTTTGTAAGTCCTCGGAAGGCTTTTGTTTCTCAAATAAGGCAATTAATGGTGAACTATTTTTCAGATTTGCTTAGTGATCCCAAAATACAATGAATTAAAGAATTTTTTTTTTCCTTACTTGTCATATATTTGAGAGATCCACTGATCACGTGGTTCTTTAACTCTCCATGTTTTGTACAGGATTTCACGGGGTTTCTAACACGCTTCAGGTTATGGGTGTGGGTATCTATGGGTAAATATGTCATATATCCGTATGCTGATATACACTTTGGATAACATGTATAATTTTCCAAAGCTTTAAAGACTGTGTAGAAGGTAGACATTGGCCTGGGGGTTGGGGAAGATGAGAAGGGAAGCATGGGAGAGCTTTCATGACAGCAATACTTTTAAGGAAGGAAGGGAGCCATTTACAATAAGCTGTGTGGAGAGCTATGTCTTCTTCCTTGCCAGAACCTACCTTGTTCTTTCTCTCTCATCTAAATTCTGTTTCCACCATTTTGATTATAAGGCTAAAGGGTGATATCTGCTGAGCATATTCACCCACATGCTCAAATGTCATTGTATAAGTGGAAGAGTAAGTGATCAGCTTACCTTCATAGAGATTCCTTTTCCAATGCAGGAGACACGTATTCACACTTTATTTATTCAAAAGTTTTTTCTCGGCTGACAAAGCAAAGAGAGTGCTTACTTTTATAAACTATGTCATGTATACTATTATGAAGGCCTGTCCTAGTAGCCAGAAGCTAGTATATTCTAGACTATTCCATCCAGCAACATTAACAGTGTTCAGCATTTGTTTCTGAAATCAGGCTGGACTATAAGCTGTTCACCTATAGCCTTTGTAAATATTACAGCTTCATTTCCTTCAGAAAGAAATGGATAGTGTCCCTTTGTATGACTAATTTAGAATCATAGAATCTTTGGATTGGAAGGGACTTTTAAAGGTCATCTAGTCCAAACCCCCTGCAATGAGCAGGGACATCTTCAACTACATCAGGTTGCTCAGAGCCCTGTCTGACCTGACCTTGAATGTTTCCAGGAATGGGGCATCTACCACCTCTCTGGGGAGCTTTTGCCAGTGTTTCACCACCAGCATCATAAAAACATTTCTTCCTTAGATCTAGTCTGAATCTATACTCTTTTCTGTTTAAAACCATTACCCCTTTTCCTAACGAAACAGGCCCTGCTAAAAAGTCTCTCTCCATCTTTCTTATAAGCCCCCTGTAAGTATTGGAAGACTGCAATAAGGTCTCCACAGAGCCTGCTCTTCTCCAGGCTGAACTCCAACTCTCTCAGCCTGTTTGCATAGGAGAGGTGTTCCATCCCTCAGATCATTTTTGTGGCCCTCCTCTGGACCCGCTCCAACCCATGTCTTTCCTGTGCTGAGGGTTCCAGAACTGGACACAGGAGTCCAGGTGGGGTCTCAGCAGAGCGGAGTAGAGGGGTAGAATCACCTCCCTCAACCTGTTGGACACACTGCTTTGGATGCAGCCCAGGAGACGGTTGGCCTTCTGGGCTACAGGCGCACATTGCCGGCTCATGTCCAGCTTTTCATCCACCAGGACCCCCAAGTCCTTCTCAGCAGGGCTGCTCTCCATCCCTTCATCCCCCAGACTGTATTGATACTGCGGGTTGCCCCAACCCAGGTGCAGGATCCTGCCCTTAACCTTGTTGAACCTCATGAAGTTCACATAGGCCCATTCCTCAAGCTTGTCTAGGTCCCTCTGGATGGCATCTCATCTTCCACAGACACGTCAACCATACCACTTAGCTTGGTGTCATCTGCAAACTTGTTGAGGGTGCCCTCGATCCCACTATGTCATTGATGAAGATATTAAAGAGTACTGGTCCCAGTACGGACCCCTGAGGGACACCACTCATGATCGATCTCCATCTGGACATTGTACCATTGACCACTACCCACTGTATGCAACCATCCAGCCAATTCCTCATCCACCCAATAGTCCGCCCATCAAATCCATCTCTCTCCAATTGAGAGAGAAGGCTGTTGTGGGGGACCGTGTTAAAGGCCTTACAGAAATCCAGATAGATGACATCGGTAGCTCTTCCCATGTCCTCTGATGTGGTGACTCCATCATTTTTGTCATTTGAATTTAGAAAAGGAATAATAAAGATATCAAAATACCTTCAAAATTTTGGCTATTCACCTGTTCCAATCTGCTCTTGTACTATGTTCAGATTTTAGTCTGAGCACAAAAAATATTTCAAATTCTCTTCCTCTGATGACACTAACCAGGTTTGATGTCATGTGTTTCTAATGAGGCTAAGTTAGTGTTGTGCAAAAGTTTAACATTCCTTGTTTTTGAGCTTTTCTGAGATAGATAGCCTTTTATGAAATGGCCATAAACATCTGTTATCCATTCAGAAATACTTACCTGTGGGGTTTTAATGCCTAATTGACAAGGTTGTTACATTACCATTTATTGTTTTCTTAACGTTTCTATCTAGGTGCTTGCTGGATGCATTATGTAAACAAAAACATTATGAAAAATGTACTATAACATTAGTTCTGCATTAAATGATTTTTGAAACACACAACTTTGAACTTCAAAACTTTTGTAATAATTCTGCTTGTTTCTTAATGTTTTAATTCCAGCACTGGAAGGACTTTGCACTATTCCGTCTCAAGCTTTTTAAATTTTGTGTTTTTTTTCTTGGGGGTTGTTGGGTTTTTACAATAATGCTTGCCCTCATCTTTGCATGGTACTCATAAATATTTCCCACCTGCATGGTCTTCACATTTTCCCTTTAATTTCCACAAAATAATTCCATATTTCTTTAATCCTCTCAGGATCAGAAGTTAGAACTCTCCTATGTTTATTTATATTACCTACAGTTATATATTATGGGTATTTTAATAACATATGTACATTACTAACCAATCAGAGCAAGTCAGCACTCTCCTGTACACTGAAGAAATATGATTTATTAAGGTGATGGAGTTATGGATAATATATCAACCTTAGAATACAAAAAAGCATCACAGAACATGGTAAACGTGGGAAAAGCATTTCAGAGCATTTCTCATGTACATTTGGTCTGGCTGAGATGGAGTTAATTTTCCCCATAGCAGCCCTCATAGTGCTGTGCTTTGTACTGGTAGCTAGAACGCTGTTGATAACACACCAGTGTTTTGTTTCTTGCTGAGCAGTGCTCGCACAGCATCGAGGCTGTCTCTGCAACATTTCCCCCTCAGCAGTAGACTGGAGACAGGTAAGATCTTGAGATGGGACATAGTCAGGACAGCTGATGCAAACTGGCCAAAGAGATATTCCATACCATATGACATCAGGTCAACAATAAAAGATAAGAGAAAGAGGAAAGGGGGAGGGCAGTCATTGTTACAACGTATGTATTCCAGAGCAATCACTATGTGTACTGAAGCCCTACTTCCTGGGAAGTGGCTGGACATCACCTGCTGATTGGAATTAGAGAATAAATCTTTTGTTTTCCTTTACTTCCATGCATGGCCTTTGCTTTTGCTTTATTAAACTGCCTTTATCTTGACCCATGAGTTTTTTCCATCTTATATTCTACTCTCCTGTCCTGCTGAGGAGGGGAGTGATAGAACAGCTTGGTGGGCACCTTGCATCCAGCCAAGGTCAACCCACCACAACGTGTCACACTCTGATCCTCTTATGAAAGATATGTCAGTGCTTTAGATATCTTTTCTACATAACTATTCTGTATCCTGGTCAGTCTAAGAGCATGTTTACCTCATGATACACCTTTGCTTCCTGAAGATAATGTTCTCCTTACAGATGTACAAAGAAACCTAGAAAACCACTATAACAGACTTGAATTTGATACAGATCATCTCAGGTAGTCTGCCTTCTTCTTAGATGTCTGTTTTCAGGTTTTCAAGATGCAATTGGACAGGGTGCTAGATAATCTCATCTAGGCTCCCTTCCTCATAAAAGGTTGGACCAGATGATCTTTCAAGGTCCCTTCCAACCTGGACTGTTCTATGATTCTATGAAATTTCCCCATTTTTACAACAGAAGATGAAATGAATACCCAGAAATCCTTTTAATACTAATAATGTATCTCTATTTTTTTTTCATTTCCTCTTACATACTTTAACATTTAAATTTTCCTTACTAGTGTTTTCATTCTGAGTGTATTCTCCTCTTGTTCCTAGGTTTCTTACTCTTAGAACCTACCTTACGCCTTTTGCAGTCTTTCTAGAACCTCAGACTATCCTTTTTATCATGGATTTTTTCTTTTTCTTATTTCTCCAAAATATGGAAACACCAAACACTTACATTTGGAGTCTTTTTTGTTTTCCACATACAGAAAAATATCTCCTTTTCTGGAAAGCTCTTTCTGCTGTCCCTGGGGCATAGCACAATACCCCTCAGAGCAGGATGAGTTAATCAGTGACATATGCTAAGCTTCTTTACTTCATATGTTACACCATACTGACTCCCTTCATTTTTCCCGTACTATTTGTGAGTGGCTTTTTAGCTGTAGAACATGCCTATGCACTTCACTTTCTTTATGAACAGATTGCCTGGAGAGACTCTGGAGTGTCCAACATGCTAGAAAATAATTTGTTAGGAATGGTAGGGACATAATTGATTCTATCTTGGCCAGGGAAATAAATAATATGACATTTTGAGGTCTTTCTGTTCAACCCTGGATTCTGTTTCACTCCCTAATTACTAATTATACTCTTCCCTCTTCTCCTGAAGCTCTTCACTCATTCTTTTTTTAATGTTTTGCATATTATTTTGTTCATTCTACATCAAGTCCTGCTGTGGAGCCATGAACCAGAGAGTCTTTTTTCACTATACCTTTCCTCTCATACAGACTTTCTTCATTCTGAGATTAACCATTCTATTCTCTGCCATTCTGCTGATTCTTCACTACTCCATCAGACCAAGCCTGAGGTTTTGGCTTGTTTTCCACACAAGATTTTAACTATTTTGTTGCAAAATCATCTTTAATTTCCTGAAGATTTTAATCTCTTTAATTTCACATATATGGTGTGATGATGGCTTTGGTATATATTACTTTAAAAGGAAAATAACCTCTGACTATGTTTTTTACTTTTGCCTAGGAAAGTTTCTAATTCATTTGATACCTTCTATTTCTGTATAATAGTCTGTGCCATAGCCTGAAACACCTGAAACCTTTTGTCTTCTCCAAGTAAGATCAGAAAATTCTTTAAGCCTCTTGAGGATCATCTCCTTTAATATTTTTTATTATTTCTTATTTCATGATTAAGAACTCATTTCCCCTCCCATATAATTTTGATTTTATTTTCTAGATCTATGTTTCATGAGAGTTTTTATCCTGATTGAATCAATTCAGTGCCAAGAATTTTTCAGTCTTGTACTTATTTTTGACAGCTGATATTTGAGAAATCTTGCTTATAGCACTAGTTCACCAAAAACCTTTCTAGTATGTTTTATATCCCACTATAGTTTTCATGTATGTTAAGATTCTCCCAGTTTTTTGGTTTTCTGAGGAAAAATGTTGTCAAAAAGCCTCCTTCCATAAGGCAACCATTCCACAGACAACGTAGAAACTGGAAAGTTAAGCGTATTATTGATGTTTACAGAATGCACCATCTTGCCCTTGTAACTCCAGATATAGACATCTGTTTTCTGTGATAACCTCACGTGTGGTCTCCTTTCTCTTTCTGTTGAAGACTATTAAACATCGCACAAAGACAGAAATATATAAATTATGAGGCTTATTTTGTATTTGGCCAATTAATCTTCTTGTCAACAGCAGAGCCTAATGACTGGTATAATCTCAGTCTCTTCTGCATTTTGCTTTTGAGACAAAGCTTTATTTTTCAAAGCTCAAAGTGTTTTAGGCTGATTAAGGTCTTTAGACTTGTTATAGGCCATCTGCATGAAACTAGTGTTGAAACTGGGGTATGAAACTGTGTTACGTATGCCATAAATGATCTAACATGGCTTTTTTGGCTTTACATTTTATAAGTCTCAAAATATATTAAAAACTGAGTGCACATCTTGAATCTGTAGTCCTTAAATTTAGGAAAATATTATTCAGCTCTAAATTCTACAGTTATATCTACAAAGACATATAGTTGAACCACAGTCTTGAACTCAGTTACCCTTGACTGAAAGTGATTGAAAGTGAGGATTAGTTTATTGGTGACAAGACTTTGAAATGTGTATATCTGACAGCAGTTACTCACAGGCCAGAGCTCTTGTTGCCTTGGAGAGAACCTTGTGCCTGGACAACTTGAAGGCCGATTGCTGCCCAGTGTCTCAGATCATTGCAATTGAGCTAATCTCAACCGATTTTTTATCCCAGAAGAATACTCCTACCATACATACTCTACCCAGAGAAAATCCCTGTAGACTGTCCATGGAGGGACATAAGTTTTAATGGGAAAAATAAAGGGAGAAAGTAATGTTCAGGTAAGGATCTCAATATTTAAGACTGCTAGAAAAGAGTAAAAATAAACATCACTGACTAGAATTTTAGATTTAGAGAGAACTGAACGCAATTGCTAATCAGATTATCTTGAGTATTAATGACTAATGAATAACTTTGATAAACAATGTAAGATTTGGCCTTTATTTGAAAATAAAGTCAATATACTGATTTTTTTGTTTAAATCACTTTTAGGAATTGTATCATATTTCTTTTGTAAAGCTGTAACTAAAGCCACTTCTGGGTAGTCATTCTGTGTTTATTTGCTTTTGGTGAATAACATCAACAGAAAATGTTGGGGTTTTTTTCATATATAATGAAGGTTCCACTTTAAATTGGAAATGTCTCCCACTGTCTATTTTGTACATTGTTTTTTTATATCAACTTGTTAAGAAAAAATAAAAAAATTGCAGTTAGAAAAGGAAGAAAAGACAATAAGACTTTAACTAGTTTTGGGAATCTTGTGTACACTCCCAAATAAGCCTTAAAGACATAAGCACTAGAGGAAAGATGTTGGCAGAATGAAATATATTTACATTGAATTGTATTTCAACTGATTGAATTAATCTATCTTTTCACCATTCCATGACTAAATACAGAGATTTAGAGAAATTAGATATTAGTTGAAGTAATAGAAGGAAAGTTTCATTCATTATATTTTTTATGAAGTTTAACTTCATAGAATCAGAGATTCATAGAATCGTAGAATCATAGAATCATTGAATCATAGAATCATAGAATCATAGAATAGTTTGGGTTGGAAGGGACCTCTAAAGATCATCTAGTCAACCCCCCCTGAAATGAACAGACATCTTCAACTAGATCAGGTTGCTCAGAGTCCCGTCCAACCTGACCTGGAATGCTTCCATGGATAAAACTTGTCTGTTTTGTACAGATTGGTAAAAGACAGAAAAACACATGAAAATTATAGAATTGGCAAAATTTTCCTCCAGTTCAGATATTGTTTTAAAAAAGAAATAGGATTGGGCCGACTTACTTTATTTGTACAGCTAAACATAGTAGGAAATAAAATTCTCCTTGCCAATACTTCCTCCTATGATTTCCTAAGTTTTACTCAAAGCTTGACGAAATGACTTTTGTGCTGTATCAGGGAATGTTACTCAGAAGCTCTGATGAGTTGTTTCAGACAAACTCTTCCTTGACGTCTGACCTATAAGTTTCCTTATGGATTTTTTTAAATTCCTTGCATTAATTCTAGTTACTGGTCCTAAGGAAAAAAATGATACAGCTAGCCATTGTTTTGTTTAAAAGTTAGATGGAATTCTTTTCTTTTAGTATTACTAAATACTTAAAGTATTAATTAGTATTACCACTATAATGACTGTAACAAACAGCCTCTTTAACATTTGGATTCATCTTCAGAAATCTCTTAATCAATAGTACTGAAACACACAGATAATTCTACTTTAATTTAATTAATAAACTGACCATTCTGTTCAATGGGACAATTTATGGGAGAAAAGGTTGGATTACACTACAAAGAACGTAATAAAACTATCCTCCTTTTTTCTGATGTAAAAATGTGGAGAGTTATGTAGGTTGCATTGTTTTAACAATGAAGAGGAGAGTTTTAAGTGGTAGTTATTGCAATAATCACTCTAGGGCCACCTGCTATAAATCTAGTAATTTATAAACTATAAAATATGAGGCAATCCCTCATCAAAAAAGGGAAGTACATTTGGTATAAAGAAGAGATAAAAGAGATAAAATCATAACTGTTTCATGGCTGAATGCCACATTCATTGTCTAAAAGTAGTTTCTTATACTATAGAAATTAATTCTGTTGGCTCAGAGACATGTAACATATGCAGAAAATCCAGGCCATTCCTGATAAATTCAACAAATTTTGAATTTCACACATCACAGTGCAGCAATGCTCGTTAGCTATTAATAGGTTCTAAATTTGGAATATGTAAATGTGTAAGGACAAAAAGTGGCTTAATGAGGATGAAGATCCTTGCTGTCACTCTTTTTACATAAGTATTGATGCAACGCTGAGAACATCAGTGGTTTCATTTGGTTTCTTTACTAAATCAGAACTCATATTAATGATTGATTGTTTTTATAAGAATTAAAATCTGTGTCCCTGAATAGTCAGTGTAGAGCAAACGTAATGGGTCCTGTAAGTTTGTGTTTGTAAAGCAATGGCTCCTTCAAAATAAAATGTGGCAGAGCAACATGCATAGTACACAGAAAACTCAAGAAAAATAAAGCATTCTTGCTGTATATTTTAAGTATGGATGAGATTCTGAGAAATACCAAGTAGTTGGAGCAGTGCTAAATAGGGAGTAATTCCAGTAACCCACCAGCGCTGGTATAAGCTGCAGAGTAGGGCACAGTCAGTGAATTACAATAAAGCATAGTCGACTGTTGTAAAAGTGATTTTAACTGGCTGTGAAAATACCTTTTCTATTAAATTCTGGTTCTTATACAACACCCTTCATTCTAATTATTGATTCAATCTATCAAAATGTTAGTGTTGACCGCTAGATACTCCTTTGCCGTCTAAATAACTAAAATTTCACCAAAAGGATACATTTATTCAGGGATGTTACATTTTTTGTTGTCAATGTCAATAAATGGCATGAAAATAATTAAATGCCATGCAAACTGGAAAGTACTGGAGTAATTTTTGGCAAGGGAAACAGATCGTAGCATTTAAAACCAACAGCAAATAGTGATTGTTTTCTGTCTAGGCAAAGCATACATTGGCTAAGATAACATTTCATAGAGGAGTTTCCTCCTAGTGTGCTCTTGAGAGAGACTGGGACAAGAATGTGCTCCTTTTGAAATCAGCTACATGTGGGGTTTTTTCCACATAAAAAGATATGTTCTATCTTATATATAAACAAGTAATATTTTAAATTGTGGATATCAGAAATCCTGCACCATTACATTTCTTTTCAGTAAATTCAAGACTTAAATTCTCTTGTGAGTCTCTACTATGAAAAAAACAGCTCAAGTTGCTTTCAGGGTCTGTGATGTCCATGTAACGCATTGACTTAATTATGCCTTGAGAACTCGCATCTATACCACAGAACTAAATTATAGCAGTTTTTTAGAAGAAACAAGTATATTTCCGGTCACATAGGTAACAAAATAGCTAAGGCAATGTAAAATGACCAGATCTTCAATGAATATTTGAAATTTTTATAATTTTAATTTCTGCATGCTTAAACCAACCTACTCAGATCATGCCTAATAGTCCCAGCATTGCATGGAGGGGAAGAGAAAAGAGTGGGGTTTTGCTGGGACACCTAGTTTTTCAGAGCACAGCTTCACGGCTGGGTGCAGGCAGCTGCACACATGCAGTTTTTGTACACCGGTCCAGAACTGCATAATGGCATTAGTATAGTGTTCAGTGTAAACTAAGCTATCTCTTAGTGGGGTTTATCAGCTCAGGCTTAACACCATTCTGCTGTGGCAGCCTGGCCCAGAGCTCAGTCACGGTGGACACATACTTTCTGCACCCAGACATGTAGAGCTACCCTCAGGCAATGTGCCTGAAACACTGGATTCTTAGCACATGGATTTAATATTTCTGTTCTTTGGAAGAAAATCAAACTTTGCTCTTCAGATAAGTTTCTTGTAACTTTTATGTCTGGCCAAGCCAAAGAAAATGTCTTCTCCGTCACTGGAATTCAAGTCATTTCACATATCATCTACTTAAAAAAAACATACATATCTGACAGGCAATGTAATTTGTGTTCAGCTGTAACAGGTTTTGTGAAACTTCAGCTGCATACTCTGTCACTAATTCTCAACATTCCAACATTTTAATCTTAATATCCTAACATCTTATCGTGTTCAACTCAAAGAAGAATATAATATCTTGATTCAGTACTCGGGCAGCCTATGATACAAGGACTAGAAAGTGATACTGAAACTGTTCTCATGAAAAGGGAAGAGATATTTCTTCTGCACTAAAAAAATATGATCGTTAAGAGATGTGGGAAAATGTGCAGTATAAGGAATTTGGTAATTGTACTTGGAAAATAAAATAATTGTTTGGCTAACTGGTGAGTGGTCTGAAATTTGAACTTTTAACTCATGGCTTTAGCTGAATCTCAGTATAAAAAGCAGTTTCTCCAGAAACAAGGTGCATTTTTTCTGTGAGCATATGGTAGGTTCTAGGCACAAGGAAACCAGCCCTTGATAAAATTCAGTGGGAACATCTGTTCAAAGAACCCACTTGGAAAGTAGCCCAGACATTTGGACAAACCTCAGTTCAGTGTCCAGCTGCTGCAGTGCCGAATAATGTAGGAGAAAAAAAAACGCAGGAGACAGAAGCAAATCTGACTAATACATTTCACATCTCCAAGCCTACAAATAAGTGGAATTATATACTAGGAAAGGTAACAAACACTTTTAAATGCAGGGAACAGAATCAAGGCTCTAACTTTAACTGGGTTGGTTTTCCATGTAGCTAAAAATCTTTCTGACTCAGTAAAAATCGAGGGAACTGAGAACATAAAATATGATTATGTACTGTCACTTGTCCCAATTTAAATATACAGAATTGAAAATGCCAACTTTTGTAGCAATTGCCTAAATTGTGTCAAAACAAATTGAGGTCCATTTCAAGCAATAGTTAACAAGTAAAGCAGAATTTTCAGTGTGGTACACATGGGAAGGATATGCATGCAAATATTATGATGAATGTGGAATTTAATATTGCACAAAAACAATTTGCAGTGCAACAAAGAACTTTTGTTTTCAGTATGCAAATTGCCAAAGCTTTCCTCACAAGTACAAGGGAAGAGGTGGTGATGGAGGAGGATATAAAATAAAAAACTTGATAGAGGATTGTTTAGTCACTAGGCTACTGTGTTACACTGTTACTAAGGAGAAGACAGTTATACACACTGAATGCTTTAATTAAAATCTGTATTTTCATAGAAGGGCAGGATGCTGATTTAGGTCAGGCTGGTATAAAGTGAATCACTGCTAAATTTTTGTCATGCCTTAGATACATCTGCTGACTTTCTAACGCATTATCTCCCTGAAAGATCATGAGCTGGCCTTTTTGTTAACTTTGGTTAGAGTTGATTTGATATAATGATTTGTGGTTTCCTGCAGATGAAAACTGTGGTGTATGATGTTTTAAAGAGTCCTCTTCTGCTCCCCAGCAAGAACTAATATGAAAAGATTTAGTGAGAAAAAAGTAAACAGAATTACTCCACAAATCTGCTTTATCCAGAACTTCCTCCTCTGTTTCTGTTCACTGCACAGAACTCCGTATCCACATCACCCCACTCACCCGCTGCCATTACTTTGAAGTCCCAACCAAAACACCCCATGGAAATGCTGAACCCCTTTGGGCATCAGTCCTTAACTCCAAGGCACATGACTGCTCTGTGTCAAGCCTGCAGAGCTAGGGAAAGGGCTCCCACTGCCCAGATGTATCTCTACATTTTGTGGTCTTTCGAGTCAGGAGGAATCCTAGTAGCAGGTAAATGTCTAGATTTGGGTGATTTGACTTTTCCTTAGGGAGGTTTTGCACTGTCCTCCCTTGTCATCTCCCACCCCTGATCTCTCTCTGGGGGGCTGACCACCTCTTGGCTACCATGCTGCTTCCTGAGGCCCCTCCCCAGTACTTTTCAGGCTAGTTCATGATCTGTTGGACATCATGTATGGGAAAAGGCCTAACAATAAAAAGCATAGTTAAAACAGCTCAAGAGCCTTTAATTTATGTATGCTGCTATTTTGGGGTCCAGAGTTAATAACAGCCAAAACACAACTATAATTTGTTTTCTTTTCCTTTTCATGGGGCCAGAGAAGAGCAAAATTATAATCAGTTAGGTGTACAAGTAATATGTGCTTGTATTACAGCAGCACTGGCAGCTCCCATCTATGATTAAGCTTCCCTTTCAGCAAGCCATACCAACACATCACCCTGCAGAATCTAAAGTTAAAATAAGCTCATGCCAATGAACCAGACTGCTGGAACTGGTTTTAGCTAAGAAGTCAGGCAGCTGAAAAGGAAAGAGCAGTGGTTCAATGGTCGGTGATTCGGGTAAAACTGCATTATCCACTGCTACATAATAAATATTTTGGACCTCCTTAACCATGATGATCATCAGAAATAATACTATGTTGTGGCCAGCTGTTGAGAGACCTTTACCATTCTGTATTTCAAGCTGGCCAGATGTGAGCCATCTCAAACCCTGAAGTCATATAGCCACAGCATCATATCAGCAGGCATAAGTCCTACAGGACGCTTCGATCTGACTGTGTCTTTTGGATTAGACATGTCTAGATTAGTTCTTTGGTGCTTTGTACAGAGGTTACAGGAAACTAAGGCTAGCTCTGGTTCAAATGACTCTTGGAAACACAAGGACTAACAGCCCAAAGTTATCTTATTTTCCCTGCTGTTGCCCAGATCTTATGAAACACGTTTAAATTTCTCATGGTTTCCATCTGAAACCATTAAAAAACACTCTTGAGTAGGCAAAATTCAGCCAAGAATGTCCCAAAAACCGAACAGACCTCAAGAAACACATTTGCAAACCCACACAAATGTCTGGATTGTAACAAAAGACAAATCTAGAAAATTTAGCCAAATGCCAGCTTTTGTTAAAGACATTTCTTGTAACTGTAAACAGAATTACTCGTTTGATAGACAGCATCTGTTACATTTTCATGAACTTTGATCATAAGTTCCCTACTTCCTGGATGGTTTCACAACTTGATGGCAAACTCCCTTTGGTTTTTATTCTCATTGTGTTGCCATATTTGTATACACAAGATCAGTCTGTTACAGATTCAGAAAAACAGTCTCCTGGGGCATCCAGCAGTAGTTCATTTTGCCTTGCATTTGTTCTCCAATTAAGCCTGTAATCCTATGAGTGAATGATTCTAATATAATTAATCAGAACTGCATGCATTCAAATCACTGCTGTGGACAAACGGTAATGCAGTTGTGTTAAAGATCATTCACAGAACAGCTAAGTCCGGCTACAGCTGAAGAACTTCTAAAATGTTAAAGATGGGGGGGGTGGGGAGGAGATCTGTTTTTTGAGAGGAAACTTTATAAAATCTAAAACTTCAGATTGTCTGCTCACTACTAGCAGTGTGCTGGGCTGGCACCCAAAACCAGAGAAATGTTTTCAATCACCGTCAGTGCCATTGGAAGAATAGTAAGCAGCTGATAAAAGCCTTTAGATCTACTTCTTCCAAGCCTACTATTAACTGTCTTTTGTCCTTCAGCATATATAATTTGAATGTATAAATCCCATACATTTTAAAGATTAGTCATCCTAGAGAGAAAGAAAAATTGTTATAAAATACTTCTATTACTCTTCTAAAAAGTTAATGAAAAAATGTACTACAGGTCTTGACTGCTTTGTTCTGCTTCCTTGAGCTGTAACAGCACTTGGCTGTGCAGGCTGGAATAACTCTTACCACACTGCCAGTTGGACGAATGCAAGAGGAAAGGATTATTTTGGTGCTGTACAGGTTAAATAGGGAAAGGTACAGCTTTTTAATAATCCAAAGTCTAATTAAAATGAAGTTGTGTAATAAGACTTCTAATAGTGCACATCATACAGGTGCTGGATCTCATCACAAGCCCCTACACAGAATACATTCTGGATGTCGGAAAGGAACACGCCTGTCCCATGCACATACTGTGGTATCTAATCTTTTTTTCTTTGTTCACCAATATCTTTGAACCTCATTCTTCAAATCCAAGCTGTCTTTTCACAACCATTTTGTCTTGAGTAGAAAAATGAACAAGTCTGTTTTCTGAAAGGACTGCGTCACTGAGGTGATGGCAACATCACCATTGGCAGCTGATGCCTTGGTTTAGAGAAGCACTGCTGCAACATGAAAACTGCTTTTACTGCTTTGTATAAGGAAGGAGATATGCTAGGAAACACACTGATAGGTTATATTATTTATTTTTCTGTGTTTCTAACTGACTTAACCCTGCCAGAATGGGATTATTGAAGCTGATGTAAACATTTACATAAGAACTGTCATAATATTTACATATCATAATTTTTTATGATATTTTAAAATTACATTTACTGTCATAAATTTACATATGGCTTTCATTAAAGATTCGGAGATTTGTTAAATGAATCTATAAGAACTTTGAAAATTGTATGATTTGTATGAACTTTTTCTGGTGTAGAATAATAATAATAATAATAATAATAACTTGAACACACTTCTTCTGTTTATAAGCAGAAAGCAACAAAAAAACTTCATTTATTTTGTTATTCCTAATTAAAGACGATTATATCCAGAGCAAAATAAGAATCCAGATGACCAGCTTGCACGAGGACAGTCCTGCTTCTTACAATGTGGTATATTGTTGTCTCAGTTTTATTAGACACATATTAATTCCTGCTTTCTTCTCAAGTGGCACTGCCAAGAGAAAACACCATTTATACCTGTCACACCACTTGTCTCTTCATCAGCTTCGTCCTGCCTGCTTTTCGTGCATTGCTTTGCTGATACAACGGTGGTGGGAGAGAAGGAAGGAACCAATGACAGTCCTGAAACTGTTCTAGCGAGTGCTAGAAGCTTGTCATGCTGCTGGACCGTACGGTCATGTAGCCAGCACCTGTGCTGTCTTTTGATTTAAAGCTCAAGTCATAACACAGAAGAGAAAGGAAACGTATTTCTCTCACTGACTTTAAATTTAAAATGCCAGAGGGACTGTTTGATAAGCTGATATATACACAATATGCAGGTTTTAAACAGCTCAGAAGGCTTTTAGGCCTGTTTTTTTCTTTTTTCTTCTAATTCGTTTTAGAGGTTTTAATTTCCTTTAAAGCATATCTGTAGAAAGCTTATTAAGGTGTGTTCAGATTTTCAGGTTTTAAAATGTTTCAAAGAAATCTCTTGGAGTTACCAGTAGTTTGAAAATACTATCCAGAAGGAAATTTTCCATGAAGAAAAGAAAATTCCCAAATAAATATCAAGTTAATCTGATGATTAACTCTATATTCATATTCTGTCTGAATTTTCCCAGTTTCTCTCTTCCGACACTGATTTGAAAGTAATGAAAAATACTATAAACAGAGACTTTCTCTTCCTTTGAATAATATTTGCTCTAAGGCAGTAGGAATAAAACTGAACAGAAGCCATAGAAGTCCTGCAATATGTGCAGGATTTTCAGATGGGTTAAAGCATGTTGAGCCTCCAGATTGTAAGTTAAAACGTTTGGCAAAGAGTGTGTCTAGCATCTCCTACCCCTTTTCAGTTGCTAATATAACTTACAGAAGCCAAACTCAAACAGCAGAAGTGACTTTGCTCCATGGAGAAAGAGTAAATGACTAACATCTACATTTTGTTTTATACTGTGGACCTCTGAAAATCAAAATCGAAAGATAAGAGAGGAGTTTAAAATCATGCTGTACTTCGACACATGGGAAAAACAGTTATTCCATAGCATCATCAGTTTAGTTATAATGTTTACAATTAATATAGTCTACTTGGTGTTTGGCACTAACACTGCTGAAGATAATTGCTTAAGTGGGAGAATATACAATTAATTGTTTCGGTTCAGTTAGAAAAGAATTCCTTGTAGTGCAGTCCTGATCAATTCATACACTTACATGCAGGGCAACTACTTAGATGCTGTGAGGGGCCTTGTCAAAACAAATTACTCACACAGTACATTTTTCACTCATGAGCAAGCCTACAGGAAACCTAGCCTCACATGAGATGTTTTCTGCAATATAAACACAGTGTGTATTAACAAGACTAGGTGGAATTGAGAAAAGAAGCATTATGTATTTCTTTCTGACACCAGATGATATGATTAAACTAACTTTTGAAGGCAAAACTGCTGATCTGGTCAATGGGAGTTTTAGTTTGACAGTTTCAAGATTTAGATTTTAGCAAAATCTACTTAATACAGAATCGACCACTTCCTTTCTTTTCTACATACATCCTAGGCAAGTCAAATGAGATCCAAGCCTGAACAAAGAGCTGCAGGGTTTAGCTAACTAAAACTAAACCTGAGGAAAGTTAATAAGACTAATAGCAAGATATCCTTAACATTATCCAATTTATCATATAGCCGTGAAACTCTCAAAGCAATCCCTTTATCTTCTTTTTCCTTCTGTTCATGTAATATATTTAACCTTCTTAATTTTCCCTTCAGTACGCTATTTTCTTTCCCCTCATGTTTGCTTCTAGACTGTATTCTCTCACTCTCCCTTTTCCCGACTTCTTCCCAGCTTTCATGCAGTGCACGCTGTTTTTCTTTCTGCGTTACCATGTTGTCTGATACTCTTTCTTTTCTCATACAACTGCTGCCTCTTTTACTACTTTCGCTCTAATGTGGTGATTTCTGACATGCCTCTCATCAGCCTGGTAAAAGTCTGGTCACTGAGACTTGTACTCATGTCTTGGTGCTGTAGGTAAGTGCAGTTTTTAAGGTCCTTTCCCTAAAAGGAAAATGGATGTAGAAAAGACAGGCAATTATCTCAGAAAAAAATAGTTTAGGTAAATATTAAACTATCTAAAAATAAATTGCATACAGATTGCTAGTTTGGGGTTTCTTAGGCTGGATATGATTCAACTTTTTTTTCTTTTATTGTGTGATTTTCTGAGAAAAATATATTTTGCTCCTACTGCATTGGTATATATTGTATCATATCTTAGCTGTTTTAATGTTACCACCCTGCATGATTTTGCAAGCTTATACCAGCAATAAGGCTGGCAGATTAAGTAGCATACGTTATGTTAGTAATGACTGGGTAAAAACTTTGGAGGCAACTCAGGTATCCAAACAGAGGTATGTAATGCCAGTTTTGGATATGCCATTATAATCCTGCTAACAGCCCACCTGCTGATCCAGAAAGCTGCAGGTCTCAGACCACCTAGGGCACCTCAGACAACATTATGAAACACCTACGTCTAGTTCAGACAGGTGAATTGTACTCTATGTCGCAGATATAAATCTGAATTAAAATTGCCTTAATCTGGAGCTGAATCCCACCCTTAGAGTCACTATATGCATTGTTACAGTATTAGAATTCTCTCTGGCTCTTGTTTTAGATGACACATAAAATGGGGGTCCTGATGACACCTGGCTACCAGTGATCACCTGATGTTTACAATTTGAGCTACTTTACCTATGGCTATGTGGAAATTCCAGATTTCTTATTTAACATTTGTGTTTATTATGGTTGAGTTTGTAAAAGGATTCAAAGTCTGGAAGGTATTTTACTATTACTACTTATTTTATTATATCTCAGATATATGTACGTGTGTGCACACAAGCATGCATGATCTAGCTTTTTAATCAAAAGGAATTCATGAATCAGTGTTGGAAGGCAGAATTGTTCTATATAATTGAATATTTTGTTCACAGTTGGGAGAATAATAATTTTGAGGTTTGTAACTGCTACATATACAGGAAAAATCTCAAGAATAATATATGTCATAGCAGTGTTTGGATCTATTCACCTCAATTCTTTAGTCCTGGAGGAAGGCAGAGATGTAAAAATGTTGGTAAATCAGGACAGTGGCAGTGTGGAGGACCAAAGCAAGATTACCCTGTTTAAATGTGGAGCATGATTTAGGTTATGTAAGATAAAAATTGAGAGGTGATATCTGCAGTTGCCTGTTGATGCTCTCTAGAGCACGTTTTGGTTTCTGGTCCTCCACATAGGTGGATTTCAGGAGTTGTTGGTGGAGCACACCATGGTTCCTACATTATTGGTGCATCTAGGTTCCTTGTATATGTAACTGCATGTGTCCTGCCTGCATACAGAATAGAAATACTTTAAGGTGTGCAGCCAGACTGAATGCAAAAATGCTTCTGTGTTCTGTGGTCTAGGTGTAGCCAAATCAGCATAAAGAAAACAGTCCCAGTGTCCTCTATATATTTGGCACCTATCTTGATCTTTCTGAAGATTGTCTCATGTTTCATTCTTTCCTCAGTCCCTGCACAACATAGAAAGTGAATTTCCGACCGGCTGAGGACATGATTTTTTTTTTTTTTTTTTTTTTCCGGTGTTATTTCTAGGTTAAGCCTTATTTGTGAGTCTCTACAACACATGGTGGTTCATGCCAAGGGTCAAACAGGCTGGTCAAATCAGTCCGTTGTCCTGAAAATGTGGTTGCAAATAATGGACAATCAAATGCTGAAGATCTAATTAATGCCTTAATACACAAGTAAAGAGGGGGAGGGGGAAAAAAAGATAATTATTTTAAAAAATGGAAAGCTGGCATTGATTCCTTTTGGCTCAGATGAGAGGATCAGCTGAACTTCTCTTTGCTAGTGGGACACTCTTCTTTGATCATGCTGCTAAAGAGACTGTCTGTGCTCTGTGGTTTGCTGAAACTGGCTATTATTCAGCAGAAATGAGCTAAAACCCTTAAATTCTCTTTAAGTGCTCCTCAATCAAAGCTTTACCTCAGATCACCGCCTATGGATTAAAAAAAAAAAAAAAGAAAAAAGGATAAGATAGGATAAAGTCACCACCAAATTTGCTGTCAGTTTATTTTAAGACACTCAGTTCCAGTCAGTTAAACTGACTCAAAAACATGCTGGTAGAAAAACAGTATAGTGGAAATGAACTTAGTGAACTCAGAAGAAAAACAATAGCATCAGACAATGTAGACTGCTTCCCTGAGCTTCCTGTCATACAGTTAGTCCCTAAATCCCAGCAGAGCCAGTGAAGGCAAACAACATTTTATAAAGCAAACACAGAAGTCTGGGTCTTTCCTGTTTTTCATAATGAGGTCACCTGAAAAATGAGCTAGATATATCTCAGGTGTTTGTTTTCTGTTGTCTCCTGCAGCTGTTATGCAGAGAAAGGAAGAGTTTTCTTTCCTGTTTTTTGGTTTTTTAACAGATCCTGTGCATGTCAACACTGTAGAAAGAAAACATGAAAAGCACGGACAATGCAAACAATTTCATCTTATAGAGGTCATCAATGCTATGAGTCAGAAGAGGAAAATGGAATCCAGGATGCCGGACGAACATTAAAATTACTCACAAATGAGTTGTAAATTGCCCTGTTAAAAAGGTAACAACAAGTTTGTAGGAGATGTTTGAATGGCACGATATTATTCAGGAACTGCTTGCCAATGAATGTTCTAACTACAATAACATAACCTCATGCATTGTTCAAAAACAAAGGGAAGCCCCAACAAAGTACTATATAATTCTTATTATGAAATAGTAAATTAAATAACAAGTTCTGGAAGCACATAAAACTTTGTTTAGCACTGAATTTTTTCCATTTCATCAGTATCATTTATGGACAGTTCTTAGGCAAAAAGTCCATTGGATCCATCTATATTTTACAGGCACTAGAATTCAGCAATCTTCGACTGAGAAAAATTTCTTGTTGCCATCCATGTGAGAGATTACGTTGCACAAGTAATATTGCTCCAGGCAGCAAATGGTGACTTTAAATAAGATACATTATCCAGAAGCAACTACGAAATGGTATGGCTGTTAAAATAGCCCAGGTACAATGACTGAAAGGTGATCCATAAAATAGAGGAGACAACAAACAGCTACAGACCTAACATAAAACTTTAACAGGGCAAAGGGAAATATAGTTCTTAATGCTTATCTTAACTGCACCAGTTTTGCGCCAGTATAATCATTAACTTCAGTGTGGCTGGTTCTTTTGTTCATCCATGCGAGCTGGGTCAGATTTGAGCCTACAGTAGCTCTCCGAATGCATTAGCAGCCTGTGTGTGTACTAAAGATGAGTTCTTCTAATAGTTCCTAAAGTTGGTCTTTAAGTACATGAATTCCTCAGTGACTGAGTCTGCGTAGGTACATAGCAAATCAATGTTTACTCTTAAATAACGTGCATGACTTCACCTAGAACATGGTGAGGACTTCTTTCTGTCTAGAAGATGCAGTGCTGAAAAGTGAGTGGTGTGGGGGTTTTTTCCATACTGGGAGCTTTTGAGATGGGATTTGTGAGTGAAGACATTTCTTTATGTAACTGTTCGTGAAAGTGAGATTTGATAACAATAAAATAATCATGCACAGAAAACTTTTATGAAACTCCAGGAAAGTCACTAACTTTCATTTCTGCAGACTGAAAGAAAAAAAAGAAATTGGAGTGATTTTTGTTTCATTTCATATAGTCACTATGTCTTTTTGCCTTACTGAAAAATGAACAAACAAAACCCCAAAACACATCAAAGGTGATCATGTTCATTAAATTTTAAACCACAGATATATGCAGACATTTACTGCCTGATTGGATTCTGAAAGATTAACTTAGCATAGGAGACACAAGTTCAGTTAGATGGCTCAAGTGGATAACATGTGTCTGATTTATTGTTCTCTGGGGACAAAGGGAATTGAAATTTGACAGACAGGATACGCTGTGCCCACTTACTGGCAGAACATTAATTCCCAGAAGTCAGAATATATGCATTACAAGCAATGCATCTTTTCATTTTGTTTTGTTTTTCAAGCAGTATACAGCTGAAAATAGCACTGACGATGCCTGAATACCTAAGTAAACTCCTATACAGTGAACCGGCGCACAGGAAAAGGAAGTGTGGCTGTCCAAGAAGCACTTCAAGGAAGCCTTGCAGGCATGCTTGATTTAATGCAATGTACTAGCCAAATCTTTTGAGCTCTTAAGCAGCACAGGTCTTTTTGGGCACCAGAAGAAAGAGCATCGTGCTTTTCTGGGAAGAAAGCATACAAGATAAAGAATGTGTGAGCCATGGACGTAAACTAGGTTACAAGTTGAGAGCATCTGTAAAATGTGATCCAAAAAATGTTTATCATACCAAATTACCTTGTTATCTACTGCGCTTGACTCATCCAAATCCTGGGCCGTACTTGCCTATGAGGAAAAGACCACAATGAAAATACAGTTCAGACTTCTGATACATATTTGTATAACAAGTTTCTCTTCCACATACATAAAATCACATCCTTTAAAATTAAATGTCTTTCAACATAGTCTCCAAATGTTTTAGTTAAAAATTTTCTTGCCATAAGGTGCTGTAATGCCAAAAGTGAAGATTTTATGGGACCAGATGCTTTTTTGACAGTATGACACTAATAATTCTAAACAAATTAGAAGAATGACTTTATTATGTTAGAGTAAAATCTAATAAGATCCACGTATGTGGCACCTTTGGAAAATAAAGTGTGTGCTTACATAGCTAAGAACACTCGGTGTACACACCCACATGGAGTCTGTAGTAGAGACCACATGGGGTAACAACACAAATTTCAAGATCATTTGGAGGTTTTTCTGGTTGTTATCGCAGCGCTTTGAGAAAGTCTGGTGATGAAAGGTTTTAGAATGAACTATACTTACAGGAGAGCTCTTAGTTTTGTCCTCTCCACTCTTCTCCAGGTTACGTATGAGTACAATATCCCACGTAGCACTCAGTAAACCAAACAAGGCAACCAATAAAACAATTGAGATTTTTCACTGCTATGTTTTCAACCACTTTTCCTGCAACTCCCTCCTTTTTTTCTTCTCTCAAAGACTATTAATGCTTGCACAATACTTCATCTCTGTTTTGCCCTGAAGGTGGAGCGTTTGCCATAGGTATACCTATTTCTGGAGTTTTTCCATTTGTGGGGTACTGGGTTTAGAGATCCCATTTCAGCTACAACTGTAGCTCTGTGAAAGCATAAAATGTTCTGACTAGATAGCTAATGATTTATTGTTGCCAACAGTGGTTTTCTAATTCCATTACCATATTTTCCACTGAAAATTCCATTTACAGCACTCTGTGTTTAGACTCCAGGTAAATGAAAGTTAGCAATTTAGTGCTGTGAATGTGCCTCACTATTCTAATTAACATGTTACTTGTTATAGGTCTTCTTTCTTTCTAGAAAAAAGGATCCCAGAGAAACAATTGTCAGACAATTGTATGAAGAAAACAAATGAAGAGACTTCAAGCATTACACTACATATATCACATAAATTATCCTCTATTCTTAATGCAAACTGTGCACTGTAATTTCAAGCCAACGTGCAGTCACCTATTTTCCATTGCTGCTGAACTGGATTACCACCTGCCTTGACTCCATCCTTTGGGAGGCTGCCAGCATTGTTACAATTTAATGCTATATCCCACTGTGTCAGGAAAGACATGACTCCCCGATCTCACTGTCAAATGAGTGCTTGTCAACATCCCTTAATTATTGCTATTATTAGGAATGAAGGTTAAATATATGTGCTTTGTGAATGGTAATGTCTATTGTCTGTTTTAGTTTTGTTAGGTTCAGTTGTACTACTAGGAAATAAAATGAAGATTTAATTGAAAGAAGATTTGAGATTCAGGTCCCTGAGTTTATTTGTCATTGTTTGTAGTGATTTTTGTGCAAGCTCTGTTAGCATTTACATTCCAAAATGCTGGTACAAGAGGAGAGGATGTGTGTTCAGCAAACTAGGAAAAATATCTGTCTCAGTAGAAATAAAACTCAATCCCCAGGACACTATGCAGGCACAGAAGAATACAAGGGACGTTTCTCTCCTGGGCAGGATGAGAACTATGAGAAAGTTGAGAAGTGGGCACAGCTCCCATACCTGATGATTTGTTTTGTAGCCAGGTGAATGGTTACTTCTAAGAACTGTGGCCTTGCAACTGTTTGACAGAAGATGATAGGTCAGAGAGTTTTTATGCCAGTAGAAATTAGTAAATTCTTGCATAATTTTCTAAGTTATTGTCAAGTTGCCTTTCAAATTACTGCTCATTCTATTTGTTTCCAGTACCTATGTGGCCTATATATGCTGGTCTTTGAGGAAGACAAATTTTTTATTTTCATTGTCATGACAGGCCACTAAGAAGGTGTTATAGTCACCTCAGTATCCTCAGTCACCTCAGCCAGGCAAGACACTGGCTCTTGGAGCATGTACGTTACTGTGCTGACATGGCAGCTGACCACAGAGCTATTCAACTCCTTACTGTTTCCAGCCTCTCCTCTAGCAGTGTAGCTCCTCTTCTTTATGTAGTTCCAGCTTCTGTCTTTCTGGTTCGGGTGCTTATTAGGTTTTTTTTTTTTTCTCCTGCGTTAGGTCTCTCCTCCATTCATGAGTTCAGCTGGCCCATGGAGGGAACTGCAAGTCACAGCCGGTGCAGGAGAGCAGAGAATGAGTTTAGTTAAGAATGAGGCAAAAACCCCCGTTAATTCCACTGAAGCTATCTTTCTAAGAAACTATCTGGCTAACTTCAGCCACATTCAGCAGAAGCACAATTTAGGTCAGAGTGAATGTTTCCTTCCACCCCCTGCTCTACATCTTCCTCTGTTCCTCTCATCATCGTTATACCTTCCTTTGCATTATATTTTTAAGGCTGTACTATCAGTGAACTCAAGAAACTAATTGAACTGATCAGTATCAGTACAAAACAGTACTGCTTCCCAGTTGTAGCAGGTTAAGTTCACTGTGTGATCGCACAACCTTCTGATCTGGCAAAAAGGGAGTAGAGGGGGTGTTGCAGTAGCTTAACCAGACATTGCTATGGGACTTGTCCCTGCACCCACAGCCTGAAGCTGGGTGTGCCACAGATGGGTTGCAATACCTGACAAATATGTGCTGCTCCCAGCAGGGTGACCACAGCCCTCCACATTTCTATGGCACAGCCAGTGGTCTCACCAACAACCTGATTTGTTGCATACATAAATTAGGATACATTCAAGCATTGTGTCTTAACAAGGAGGCAGCTGGGGAAGCAGAAAGAAACAATGCTTTAAACCATGTTCCAGTAGACTAGAAGAGCTTCTTTCGTCAGTCCAGACTGGGATACAGAAATAGTAGAAGAATCTTAAGTAGCTGTTTTATTCTTGTCTTCAACCAGGAGTTTACTGGAGTATCACATAGCTCGTTCTCAGTACTGCCTCTATGAGAGATGTCGCAAGATCACTCTAGGGAGTTGGTCATCTGCTATTCAGTTTCTCAGCTTGTGCCAAGCCGGTCAGAAGGTACAACAAGGCAATTCTAGGATATTTAGCAGTTTGTATGGTTTACTGCTTAGACTAAAGCAAGATTACTACAGATTTAGTTAGTTAAGTGTAAGTTATTTCTAAAAGACAATCCAGTATATTGAGCGGGATCTAGTCATACATATACAATAACTGATGACAGGCACAGGGGAAGTATATCAACTTCTGCTTGCCTGAAGTTTATGTGCCTGATTCAGAGCTGTACACTGGTCATTTCCACCTAACTTGGTCATCAGAAGCAACAATCCTCCTGTGAGGTTAGTTTCTGACTCCCCAAAAAGTTTGAACTTAAAATGCAGCCTTGAGAATGAAAAGGAATTTGAAATAGTGCCAAAATTTTCCATAATAGTCAAGAGTCCAATCTACTCATCTGGAAACAGGGACATCTACGTTCAACCTCCTTCTCAATTAAAGAGTTCAAACCTCTATTTCCCCCTTCCTAGGACGATTGCATGCATGGTTCCTATCAAACATCCTTTGCAATCTTAAATGAAAGTGCTAGTTCAATACAGACACCTCACCAGCCAGGCAGCAAGTGACAGGAGGCTTCTTGGACTTAAAAGGTGAAACTCCATCCAAATGCTGTTTTAGGTCCTAAAGCGGGTGGTCCTAATTCTTGCCCCCAAATATTTGCCTTGGTTTACAGGGAAGACCAGGTCAGGGAAGTGAACTATCCTCATTTCACACATGGTTGTTTTAGTGACTATTGCCTTCACTTTCTGTGCTGTTTCTCTACAGTAATATGGAAGGAGAATGGCAAATCCAAATCCTTCCAAAACATTTCATGAATTTGAAAATAAAGTAACATCTTCTATAGTAATTACCTTCAAGGCTTGTCATGAAACAAGCCCTAACGTTATTATTATTATTATTTTTCAATCAGGAATGTGTAGCTGACTAGACAGTGGCTAGTTTGAAGGATATAGGAAATAAACAGAAGGTCATTTCATAGACTGCAAACACACAACATTTAGAACAGATGAAGTAGGGAAAACAAATTGAAAGTATGGAGTATTTTGTTAGTTGGTGTCCCTGAGGAATGGTTATCATGGGTACTTTCATGTATACATGGTACCATATTTTGAAAACCATATCTGCTCATTCTGTTAAACTACCCTTTATAAATCTAAATAACAAAACATCTCTAGAATTTTGTGGGTTTCTATAAATATTAAAAAAATATTTATCTTTGAACACTAAGTCAAGAATTATTGTTAATATTCTGAATACTTTATTTTTTATCTAGATGACACATTTTTCTCTTGCAGAAAACAAATATTCATGATTTTGATGCATTAAGCCCACCAGCCTATTAGCACATTCTCTAAGATGGAGATTAAAATACCAGTTTCAATTAAAAATAAAGCTCTATCCTGGAAGCACTCCTTGTCTTTCTTTCATTGAGGTTTAATCTAGAAGTTGATACCATTAATATCTCTTTCTTACTTATTCAATACCAGTGATGTTTCTCTCATCCCTTGTACCACTGAACTTACTGTGATAATGCTGAATGTTTTCTTTTTACTATGTATTAAATATAGAACCATCAGTAACTCACCTACACATTTGATAAAACACTGAATGTCACATGCATTGTGACTTTCAACCTCACCAAGGTGAGAGAGGGTTTACAGCTGCAGGTGTTGCAAGCTATTCACTTTTAGCATTTGCCTCTCACCACCCACCCTCTCTTAAAAAAGAACCATGTTCCTTTTTGGAAGCTTTTTTTTTTTTTAGACAGATGATACTGAATTTGGCAAGGAGAGAAAGTATTGGTGCCTGTATTGGACCTTTTGGAGAGCTGCACTTGGCCATTTGTTACCTTTCTTAGTAAGATTTCAACCATGCTCAGTTGTTTCCCTGCCCTTTTAGCCAGAAAGCCACAGAACTCGTCTCCACCATCTCAGCAGTTCTGGCTGGGCTTCCGCTTAACTTCAAACACCCCACCTTCCTGGGCATAACTTTCTCATGCCTGTCAAGACAAGGTTCTTAAATACCACCAAGAAGCAAAACTTCTGGGATTTTAAATGTACATTGTCTGGTTCTTTCTCTAAAAATATAGTATTACAGGAAATAATTGGGGGGTTTGTCATTGAAAGTAAACTGTATTGGTATGTTCTCTAAGCAAATGTTTCATTAGTTTTTCTTCTCTTTCTCCACCTCCCACTTTTCTTGGATTTTTTCTAATATTTGAAACTCTACTTGGCAGGTTTTTTTCCTTTGGGCTTCTGAGAGCTGCAAGCAGATCACCTGTTTATTGAACACTGGCCAGAGATCACTCATCCTCTGAATATTGAGGAAAAATAAAATTTTAATGAAAAATCTCAGATTTTTTTCCCCTGTAGGATGCCTACAGTTATCACTGTCACTCTTCTGGGTCCTTTGTCTTTTAAGTTATTCTGTTGTTATGGTTTTGTCTTCTGCTCAGAATTTCTAGGCAAGATTTCCAGAAATCACTGAGGAAAGGGTTCTGAACATTTTGATTGCAGCTTCTAAGTCTAAATTTAGGTATCTATTTTTTAATCTCTGCTCATTCAATTCTGGCATACAGAATTAATGCATTAGTTCTACATTAATATATCATCTAATCTTAGAAAAAATTTCAAGTTTCACATTTTGGATACATAAAAACTACCAAAACTGTTTGGATAAAAATATAATTTTACTCTATTTTTAAAGATAGCTACAAATCAGGATAATTTTTAAATTCAAAAGATAGTCTAATTCCTCTATGTGAAGTATATGTGTTTGTGAAGGAAAGAGGAAGAAAGGAGAGTGGAAAAGGTTTCATCACCGGGTCTTGATTTGGGTTGAACCATAAGTGGTCTCTTAGCAGTGTTTTGCACTTCAAAAGCCCTAATGCTGGGTTGAGTCCTAAGTAACCCTGCTGTCTATTTTAGCACAAATAATGTGAGGGAATTAAGTAATTTAAGGAAAATGAAGACTCTTTAGAACTACTGACAGCAGAGCTACAGGCAGCACTGGTGTGGACGGACCCTGTGCTGTTCTTGACCTGTTTCCCCCTTTATACGACCCAGAGAACACACTATGCCTGGGAGCGCAGGCTACAGCCTCAGTAACTCTTTATTAAACACACCCTTTTCATCTAAGGATTTTCTTATAGGAATAAAGTGAATTCAAGTAACATACAGAAGCTTTCAAAGAAGAAAAAAAATGCCCTGGATACAGTATAAATAAAGTCTATAATAGTCTATTTGTTAGATATTCTTCCTTCTTGACCGTACAACTGTTACCATGTCATGGGATTCCCTTGTCTTCAGAATGGTTCATTCGGCCATCCCACATAACCATAGTTTTCTGAGTTACAAATTTTACCATCCACATCTTACCATCCAGGAGTGTTTAATGCTCAGTGTAATTCTGCTCATAGCTGTGAGGCTGGGTTCAGAAGAAGTTGTTACATATTATGATGAATTGCATAAAGAATGTATGTGCTGGAATTTCTTATTAACCTTCTTTCATGTAGCGGTGTTTTGAAATACAATGTCCTGCACTGAAGTCCACCTAAAGCCAAATCATCTGTGAACAGAGCAGAGTAATTACACTGCTTGTGTTACTCAGGGCACTCCTAATTTTAAACCTACCATACCTTTTCATTGATAGCATTGTATTCTTCACTCATGGTGAGTCTGTCACAGACTGTAAACATACCATTCATCAGTTGCCAACTGAGTCAGTGTTTTCCTTTATGTTCATTTATGGACTGATCCTGAGAGGTACAAAGAACCTAAGTTCATTACACTTCCTGGCAGGATCTGACACTTGATTATTTCTTCCTCTTTTACACATAGTGCATCTGTCTATGTTGGCTCTCATTTTATTCCAGTGGTTTTCTGTAATAATTATTGCCCGTGTTCCTGACTTCTATGTTTAGCATAAAGACTGATTTGTCATTTCCAGTTTTAAATGAAAGTATTGAATGACTCTGAATGTAAAATGGCCTCTAGTATCAAGGCTTCCTGCTAATTTGATGATAACATCCCGTTATGCTTTATGATTAAACTTCTAGCCAAATATCTTGTCAAATATACAGTGTTCCTATTACACTTGCATAGTATTGGAAATGGAATAAATGGAAAATATGTGATATATGATCTCTTTCTATCTGCTGACTTTGCAGGGCACTTCAATCTGTAGTTTTCCTAAAACTGATCCAGTCTTATTTTCAGTACCTTACACACGTTGAAATTTCTTGTCATTCATACAAGCGATTAATTTAAGCCTAAGGTATATCACCCTTTTGAAAATATTTCTTCTTACAATTTAAATATTACTGTTCATCCAAATATTTCTTTTCTCCCACATTTCCAAACATTTGGAAGCTTCCAGTGTGATGCATGCTGCTTATTGAATGTACTCCTGAACAATGAAAGTGCAGAAATGACACTATGCCAAGGAAGTGATGTGAACAGGGCAGCTCTTTGAGGGATGTGGAGCTGGGAGCCAAGGGTGACCCAGTCCCACAGGAGCTGGCCACAACATGCAGAGCTGGTTGTTGGTATCAGGGTTCATTAATAGCCCCAGATGAGGCAAGTGACAAGCCAGATCCAGGGGCCACCCAGGGAGCAAAGTTGGGAACAAAGCAGACAGAGTTAGGGACAGGGCTGGATCCTACAGCAACATCAGGGAAGGAACCAAGAGCCCTGGGATGGGCTGAAAGGTGGTCCTAGGCAGTCAGCAGGGACAGTAAAGCTTAATGGTGCCCCCAGGGCTCACAGCAGCCTGGTACTTAAGTTTAGCTCATCTTTGTAGTATTACAGTAGTCCCAGTATGCAATATATAATACACATCATGTATGGGAATGACATGAAAGTGTGTGTTTCTGTGTTCGCTCTAATTTTATTTTTGTGGTAGTTACATGACATATTGAGCACAATGTCATTATGTCAATGACATAGACATAGTAGGATTGAGTACACCCTCAGCAAGTTTGCAGATCACACTAAGCTGAATTGTGCAGTTGACAAGCGTGAGGGATGGGATGCCATCCAGAAGGACCTGGACAAGCTTGAGGAATGGACCCATGTGAACCTCATAAGGTTCAACAAGGTCAAGGGCAGGGTCCTGCACCTGGATTGGGGGAAGCCCCAGTATCAATACAGGCTGGGGGATGAAGGGATTGAAAGCAGCCCTGTTGAGAAGGACTTGGGAGTACTGGTGAATGAAAAGCTGGACATGAGCCAGTAATGTGCACTCACAGCCCAGAAGGCCAAACTTCTCCTGGGCTGCATCAAGAGAAGCATGGCCAGCAGGTTGAGGGAGGTGATTCTGCCGCTCTACTCCACTCTGGTGAGACCTCTCATGGGGTCACTGGAAGAGGTTGCCCAGAGAGATGGTAGATGCCCCATCCCTGGAAACATTCCAGGTCAGACTGGACAGGGCTCTGAGCAACCTGGTCTAGTTGAAGATGTCCCTGTTCATGGTGGGGGGATTGGACTAGATGACCTTAAAAGGTCCTTTCCAACCCAAAGATTCTATGATTTTGTGCAGTCATATTTTTTTGATATTTATCTTCAATATCTTTACTTTCTCTGCTACATTAGTTACAAAATAAGAGAGTACATGAAAATAACGTTTCTTGTTATTATTGTTTCAAGTTCATGGACCTTTGTATTGAATGTTTATAGAAACCATTGTGATTCATGTGTTAAGCATTCGAATAAATACCTTGTCAACTATATAACTACAATGTCAGTTGCAAGCATAGTAGACATTTCTAGCCACTGAATTGTTTGGTTCTCGAGTCCTCACGTTTATTGTGCTAATAAAATGTACATTTTATTGTAAAGCTTGATCAAATTTCACTAGTATCTAATTATAAATAGCTGAAATTCTTAGGTGTAAAATCTCAATGAATCTGTCAGCTTAATACATTAATATTTAAACATGAAAAATACCTTTTTGGTTCTCAGTATCATACAAGTAAACATCCACAATTTCTGTTCTTTGATGAAAAAACATGTTGCTTTAAGAATGGTAGGATTAACAAATTTGAGCATTACATCCCCTTTGTGACAATTATCCAACTACATCACATCCTGCTGGGATACTGACTGGAAGCTCTCTGCATCCCCTATAACGGTGCTGGAAGCAGCTCATGCCCTGCTGCCTAGCCCCCCACCTAACCCCAGTGTCCTCTCCTTCATTGAAAAATACTGTATTAGCAAGAGCTCCTCTGAAGGTTTTGTGAACAGGTGTGAGGTGAGTGTCTGCACTGACGAGACCACAAAGTGGTAATAGATATTAATGTTAGCTACAACTCAGTAACTAATCACCCCATTTGACCACACAGAATGGAAAGAAAATTTTTTTTAAAAAAAATCGTTGTTCATTTCTGATGAAACATGGAATTATCTGCTCAGTTGTGGTTGCCTTTCACTCTTTGTATAGTTATTTTTCCCTCATTTCATACATACTTCATATTTAAACACCTCCCATATAGAACAGCAAGTAATTTTTTAAGTAGAGATTGATCTAAACTTGGGCTTTGAGGCAACTACTGAATACTTTGAGACCACTGTCTCTTTTTCATTTCTTCAGAACTAGATCCAAATATCACTGGTTTGCTTAGTGTTCATGTATCTGTCACTTCACAGTTTATACTAAGTAAAAAAACAAAGGTTAAAAACATGTTTATTGTTTTATCTCTTTGCTTTATTGCACAATCCATTGTTTAATAACTAAGCTACCTCTTACCTCCTTTTTTCTCATGTAAGGAAGGTCTGAAGAAGACTTATGCAACATTAAAAACTTTTACGATGGCTTGGCAGGCAGACTGATTTTAGCACATGTAATGGTATTATGAAACCAATAACATTCAAGTTCAGCAGGTCCTAATAGCCTATTTGGCTTGCATGATGTTACATTCTGACGGTAGTATGATGGAATATAGGATGAACAGCAAATTTTTACATATTCAGAAGTTACTTGTGATTTTATGCATTATAATTTAGCATACATCTATTTTTTTCTCACAAGATTTTTCAAAATACAAAAGGCTTTTACTATCCAGCTTTGAATATTAAATTTATGTGTGAATATATCCATCTTTTCTAGTAGAATATAAAAGCATTTGCTGGTGATATTAGCTGCTCCTACATTAAAAAAATGTTTCAACTAAACACTGGGAACATCTGAAAATTAGTGTCTGGGATTACATTGTACGTTTAAGGTTTTCTCACTATTTAAAACTACCCATTTATCCAATGTCTTAATATACAAATCGACGGTTCATTTTTAAATTCAAGAAGTTCAAAGCATAGTGTTTTTATCATGACAGCTTCTGTTTCATCATGAAGCTTCTGTTCTGTGACTTTGGTAAACTGGATATAGTACTTTAGACCTAAACTTGTAAATTATTATTGTTATTTTTATTTTTATTACAGAGGGTCTAACTACTTAAGCTAAGACAAATGCTTGCTGTTCTGCAGAGGCAAAACCATGGACTCTGCTGTGCTAAAGAACATATAATTTCAGGCTCAGTTCCATTAACAGTCATTGATATCTGCAGGCTCTAACTGAATTTGATGATTGAGTCTGAATAGGCTGACAAAGAAAAGGCTGGAGAAAGGTGGTCTACCGACCAGTTACTTTCATTTAGTCAGTTGTATCTGGAGAATCAGAAAACTCTGGATGTTGTAATAATGATTTTCTACTTCAGTAATTATTTTATACTTCAGTGGAATTCTGAGTAAATTATTGTCTGCAAAACTCAAGAATTGTCTCTTCACAGACATTTCATATTTGTACAAATATACTCACTTTTCATTTGAAAGAGACAGCATCACTCTCATTTCTAAGGACTGTGGTTTTATCAGTGTTCTTAAAAACAGAAGAAAAAAAAATGAATGCCACTTAGCCTATGATTGAGACTATTAGACCCAAAGTAATCTCACTTTGGCATTAAAAAGACTGGAATTTTCTCATTCTTTGCAAGAAAGGAATTGCAATTTTCTGCATGTGTCTTACACAACTGACACTGGATGAAATGGACATATGGCTGCCATGATCACAATGGGAGTTGCCGTATCAGTCATTAAGATAACTGGTGGAGCTAGAAGTTAACTCAGGTATGATGCAGCATTAAAGTAGTTACTATAGTATGTGATGATGGAGTATTTAATTTATGGTTTTTTTATTTATTTATATACCCATCTACATAGAATAGTTATGAACAGATTTTTTGTTTCCTCAGAAGTGAAGTAAACCCTTTTCCACCTTCAAAGGAAAGATTTGTTTAGAAAAATACCCTTAATTGGGCAAAATCTTAACATTCACAAAGGTCTGTGTCTCCGGTTGTGTTACTTACTGCTTAGGATTTTCTTCACTGCTTTGAACACTTGGTGACCATATCAGTTACTGGAACAAATTCTGCTCTCAATTACACCGTCATCAGCAACACAGGTTGCTAATTGCTAATGATGTGCTCAGTTCAGCACAATGAACACTTGGAAACTTTGGTTCTAAAGTGAAGAATATTTTATAGTCAAGGTGTCTTTTGTATTCTGTCCATAATGCACATTGTCCAAAGACTCCACATGTCTTTCTGTAACAAAACCTGTCATTCTGGGGTAGGTTTTCTGTTCAAGACGACTGACATGACAGAGGATACACACGTACACTCCCTCTGCATGGAGACTTGACTTGCAATACATGGAGGTTCTCCAAACATGGAAACAGTATAACTCGTCCTTCTCACTCTCACTAGATGGTGCTGCAGAGTAGTTTTCTGAAAAATAAATAAATAAACATAAATACAAAGAAAAATGTTCCCAGAAATTACTGCTTTACATCTCACTTTTATAATTGATAAAATAATGGAACAACTATTTAGAGTGGAAAAAAATCATAAGCAATGTAGATGTAATGGTATTAGGATTCACAAACAGTCCAGATCTCTAAAGACAAGTTCTATACAGATTTTATATGTCCAGTGGATTGTAAATTAAGGGATGAAAATACTAGGATAGTAATAAGAATGTTTCAGCATAAATTTTTCATTGTGTCTTACAGTGTTCCGCAGTCGGAAATTTTTCATTCTTTCTTTATATACTCAAGCTAGTATCATTGTAGAAGATCTCAACACCCTGGTGTCTTCCCAGGTTAACTATTTGGAATTAACAGTTAGGCTTTCCTGTAGGCAGTCTTTAGGATTTCTCTCTGAAATTCTCTGACAGGCCCAGTCTAGTGTTCAGTAACCACAAGAACACAAAACAACATTTTAATTCAGAAACACAAGAGGAGAATGTGCCTTCTGTAATGTCGTAGCTAAAAGGTTAGGACAGATTTCCAGCAACTGGGAGGTTGATATTCAGTCTTCAGCCTGATGGGGTGCAAGTGAGCACAGGCCATCTCCATATAGAATATTATAGGCTGGGGGAGGGAAAACGGGAAGGGATGAGAGCACTCATCCCATTGCTGGGGTCACATAAAAGGTCCCTTCAAACTCAAAGATTCTATGATTCTATGAAGACTGGGCACAAAATACAGCTTGATGTTATAACTTTCACTGGCAAGAAGTTTGAGGAAAATAAGAATAATTTTGGGTTCTCATCCAAACATTGCTTATGCCATTTTCATTGAATAGTCTTAGATAACGTAGGGAAGCTGCTGAGGACAAGGACTAGAGATCAAGCTTTCTGGAGGAGCGTCTCACTACTGATGTACACGTTCAGACTCCTTCCTGGGCTCTCACTTCTGTTCTCTTCCCCACCTTGCACTTACATCCCAGGAGCAAAAAGTTGATTTCTGCCTTTTCCAATACTGATGTGAAAGGAAAGAAGGGCCTTGGGGGTTACATTTTAATTTCTGTAGACTTGTCTAATCCAGGACTACAGGTTGATAGATGGGGGAAATCTAAGATACACATCTTTTTCTCTAGCATTTCTGATGATTATGTATGTCCCTTGTTTAGTATGTTGTGCATATGTAACCCATTCTGATGCACCTAACTAATAGACTATACAGGGAATACAGGTATTTCATTCACTTCCCATTCCAGTAACCAGGAACCTATCATAAAAAACCTTGAACTGGTATGAAATGTTGATGAGGAAAAATTAGTTGAAACACAAGTAAAAATCTTGGTTGTAAATTGTATTTATCTATGAATAATATTCCAAAAAGAAAAAATCCATCTACTGGATCCCCTCCCTAGACAATTTTTAAATTTAAATTAGTCAAATCCATCAGACCAGCACTGTTTAATATTTTTTCTGACTTCTGTTAACTCTTAGCTATTCTGAGTACATCTTACTGTACTTCTCAGGTGTGACTCTCTTTTTGTGATTGTGTTGTTGGTATTTTTCCTTTGGAAACATAGGATTAAATATTAATAAGCTATCTAGCATATCTATTTAGTAACAATGTGACTGTCTATATTGAAAACAGGGTTAAAATCAATTTAAGAAAAATTCACATCTGTCCTAATATCTGTGGGAGGCTAAGTATTAAGAAATATATTGAATATCTTTGAACTGGCACACAGGGGAAAAATGATACATCCTTGTACATACAATACCAACACAAATGCAAACACGATGCAGGCATATGTAAAGCAGACATATGTCTGGTGTAAGAATGACTACACAGAAGCTGATTTCTCCCCATTGCCTGTTTTAAATCTGATTCCATTAATTGCCAGCTGGCTGTGAGCTGGAAGACGGCTGTCAACGGAAATAGCAAAAACAGATTCATCCCTTGATTTAATAAGGATGGTTCAGTACACATCATCTGCACTATGCATTTATTCATGCCCTTTTCTAATTGGTCCATTCAAATTGTAGAAGATTACATAATTTTAGTTAAATTATATGAGAGGAAGAGAGAGATTGAATAAGAGAGAGTGACAGAGTGAGATATTATTAATTTATATTTAATTTTAATTCACCTAAATGTCATTAGATATTTTGAAATGTTTAAAGATAAATGAAAGACAAATGAGAAATGTTTCTATTTGCTTATATCTTAATTCCAAACAGATATCACCCACTGGAGTCTGGAGCATAAAGAAAGCTACTTCATGTGTAAACTAAGAAAGACAAGAGGGCATGTTGACATAAAAAGAATAAAACAAACATTATTTTAAAAACCTAAGGTTTAAAAAAAAATTAGGATTTTAATTGTCTCCGTGAAGGACTTGCACATTCACACCAACCTATAACACCAGTTGTATTTTCTGTGAAACCAAAGAAGGTCAGAAGTATTCCATCTCCCAGAATCGCACCCAAAAAAATCCATTCAGGTATTTCTTAAAGTCTTGAGGAGTAAGGTCGTGCTTCAGTGACTATATGTTTAAAGGTACATTTATTCCTACTACAAAACTGTTTGGTGAGAATCTAAGTCCTGGGTCCTGAGCAGGACACGTGGCTGATGCTTTGTGTAAAAAGATCCCTGACTTAAACTGCAGACAGATCCTGATTTATGTGACAAAAGCTAAGCCAGACCTGCCTTTCTCAGTCCCCTAATATAGTTGCACACAGGAAAAGCAATTTGAAATATCAGGTTTGAAATGCCTTATCCCCCATATTCTTGACATGTCTATGAAATTTTTCCCCTCTCTAGTATTTGGCTGTTGCTATGTCCAGTGATGGTGAATAAGTGTAGCAGAGTAACATTTCTTCTAAAATGAAATGATGAAGAATTCTGACAATTCCATTATCATTGATATATTTCAAAAGCAGTTGTCTTTTCAAACATACAGCAGAACTTTCTCTGAACCATTCGGGCTTTCTGTGGATCTGTGTCCTGCCTCACTTTTAGCTGCACAAGTATGTGAGTAAGAGACGTATTTTTTATTTTAAATGAGGTTTCACAATTGCATGGCTACTTAAAAATGCCCATTTTTAGAGCTACAAAATTGCAATATGTAAAATACTCTGGTAATAAATTAATTAACTGGATGTCATTCCAATGTTAATATAGTTTTTATTTTATCTGAAAGTGTTACACAAGCAGTGCAGATTTCTGCACAAAAAAACTGTTTATGGCTTGGAAGAATGGAAAACCAGAAATAAGAATTTTGCTTTGCTGTGCAGGATGCAGGCTTTGGTATAAACACTGTGTTCCTCTTACATATCCTCCTCGCACGCTGCAGGGTTTGACACCATTGATATGTACGGCTTGTTTCAACAGGCCTTGATGTCAATAGAAGCTTTTCCATGTACTTAAATGGATATAGGAAGAAGAGGACTGGTTACATATTTACTGAATATATCCTGTTAAATGACCCAAAGAATGGTTTACCAGCTGTTTTGCAGGATGCTGGCCTTTTGTATTAAATTATTTATTTTCCTGCCATGTCACAGCTTTAGGACAATTACCTAAAAGAGTCTGCTGCAGTGCCTGCAGGCCATAGCATACTCTACAGGATTCCTCTATAGACTTTCCCCAGGCAGAGGCCATACACTGCGTAATTGGGCTGTAGTGAGTGACTTGCCACAGCAAATAACCCAGGGAAAATGTTCAGCTTTCTATACCCACCTTTAAGAGTAAAATGTTTCTCGACAGAGAACAAAGGACTGTGTAAAGGCACTAAGAACTTTTAATTTGATTTTTATAGCTGACTGTAAGAGACCAAAAACTCCAGTTCATGAGTTCACAACACAGCTTTTGTCAGAACAGGTATATTGACTTCAGAGGACCTATTATGGGATTGAACTGCACCTAACCCCTGCGGAGGGTAGTCCCGTCAGGTCAGACCAGGTATGTTTGAGTCTGGAACTCTCTGGCTATACTCATCTGCATATAAATTTTAAAAAGGATGCCTTCTGCAGCTGCGAGAGTCTGTTAAGTCACAAAAACATCAGTGTTTATTTGGGAAAATCACACTTTGGGAAGAGATGGGAAGCTGCAAGTAAACATTTGATGGCAAAGCACAATTTTGGAAAAAAAAATCATTTCGAAACCCTATTAAACTAGTGACGAGCAGGAGTGGGAAGACTAATAGCCCTAATATGAACAGGGTCTGTCACTCAAGTCTCTCGGTGACTCTTACCAAATAGCAATGCCTCATTTGTCATTGAAGTGTATCCTGTATGTTGGTGTGTCTCAAAACATCAATTTAATGATTCCAAAACCACCATGGGCATTGACTACAGCTTTTGGAAGAGCTGTAGCAATCACGGTAGCCTGGAGTAAAATGCATTAATTGCGCGTCAGCATTGCCTGATACTGCTGTCATTTACATACGTGCAAAATGTAGTTTGGTCTTTCATCAGTAGAAGGAAGACATAAGAAAAACAAAAACAGAGAACAGCTTGATCAGTGGTATGAAGTAACATTTTCCTTTCATGTCCTTACCGCTTTTATCCAACAACCAGCTCTCCACCCTGAAAACAATGTTTCCCAAACGAGCTGGTCATTGGTGTATGATTGTGAATTATCACAAATTGCTAGCACATCAGGAACCAAAATGCTTTTTCCTGTTTTTCAGAGTTTGTAAAGGATAAAATCCTGGAGCCTAATGTTTCCCTGAGTGAGAAACATATCATCCTCTGGAAGCAGACAGGCTTGTTTTCTGTCATTAAAATGGTCTGGAGAGAAAAAATTTAATTGTTCCTGTCTCTTTAGGTTTAAAATAGATCTCTGAAGTTGTTGGCATATCCTGCTGCACCTCTGTATCATTTACTGTCAAAAGAACTCTGCTTTCTGGAGCAGAGTTCAAATTACAGAACATTATATTTAGAAAGGAAAAGGGTAAAAGTATAAACTTTTTCTCCCTTGTTATTTTATCTTGGACTGACTGAAGTTTTCCTGTGTTTTAACAGCTTCACAGATACTTGCTTGTTTATTATAACATCCTAAAAAAATGAGACACTAATGTCAAAGAAGTATGGTAATCTTTGTTGGTCTGCTCTCTATTTTTGTTGATTTTTGGTGCCTTAGCTATTCTGTGTATTTTCTACTATTTTGTTTAAAATAAATAAAGGGATTTTGGGGGGGGGGGGCACATGCATGCTTTTTAAATCCTCCTTTTTATTTGCGATTCAGTTATTTTTACAGAGTCCCTCACAAGGAGAGGACTTGTCAGTCTCCTTGACCCCTACTGAGGTGAAGGAGATCCTCAAAATGTCCACTCAGCCTCATCACTGGTGGCTTATCCAAAAAGAGGAGAGAACTGCAGTCCCCTGATTATAAGAAACAACTTAGAAGGATGGGGATAGATGTGAGATCAAACAGGACAGACACCAGAAGGACATCGCTGGACTCTAGAGCGTCTTTGTATTCATAGAGTAAGGTTAGCTGAGGTGGTGGCTGAGTAAAGTTTCTGAGCTGACATACTTTGACCACTCTTGAGTGAAAGCCATAGAAAGGTCAACTGTACTTAAGGAACTTGTTGCAAGACTTCTTCTCAAGAAATTGTATTTTAGAGGTGAAAACACACTATTTGATAACTGAGGTAAGAGGTCTGTGGAAGACAAATTTGTGAGGGTCCAGAACCCTTAATGTTTTGTGACTCCTGTCCATCAGTATTCAGGAAGGTGTGAAATGGAAAATACATCATCTGTAATGCTAAAAATAAATTCTTCGTAGTGGATAAAGATGAAAAATCTGTCTCTTATTTACTTTAAAGTTCCCTTCCATGTCCTGGTAGTGTGCACATTTCTCAAAGTGAAGCAAAACTGAGTTTGCTTTCATTTTATAACTGTTTAAATTACCAGACTTGTGAAAGGACATGTGATGTAAACAAGAACTAGGTCCAAAAGGAGAGATTCATAAAAGATATGTAGGTTTGAGAATATTTCGTTTTACTACATTTGACTTCCACATGACGACCTGCCAGAATTCATAACCTAGGTTTGTCATCCATGTTCCCAGTGCACTACCTGCAGAGAGTGAAGTTGACTGGGATCTGCTGAGACCAATATACTGAGCAGAGCAGCTGCCTAACCTATATCTCACATCTTTGGTGAGGCATGCCTGTAACATTCAACAGGGTATCTGTATAACATCACGTTCAGTTTCCTCTGCTCTCATCTTAAGCATTTATGTTTCATGTTTAAATTTAGATGATCAGCTCACAATGTTTTCCTCACCCATCCTGTTCTCTACAAACCTTAAGTATCAGCTGAAGGACTTTATCAGGAATTGACGACCTTTGTTCCTTTTCTGCCTGAGCACTGCTACATAGTTTGTGTGGTAAAATACATGGGCAGTGTTCAAAAGCGAACATAATTTCCCCTTGATAGATGGATGCTCCTGTCACTGACCTAAAAGACTGACACTGTCTCGTGTGCATTCTCTTTCTCTGGATACCATTCATTTTAATTTTCTTTCTTCATTATAATAGTATCAGCTAAAGAGAAGACAATAATGTTAAATAAGACACTTCAAGCCTGATCTTTAGGATAATGGAAAGGCTGAGGATAGCCAGGACAGATCAGACTAAGGACTTGGTTTATGTATAACTTTACACTCCTTGGGTGAATTGGTCAACTACTAATTCTATTTTATGAAACATGGGTTGCCGTTTCACTAGATGGGCTTTTTAATGGAATTTTCTATTCATGTTGTGCTTTTTTTAGAACTCATTATATACTAGACAAATTCTGGAAATCCTGTCAAGCTAGGACTTTCATAGAACATAAATGAAGCAACATTTGGTCCAAAAGTGCGATTCATATCATGCAACTTTAGGTGCTACAATACAGGTCTTCATAAAGCTAGTTGTCTAGCATCGATGAAGATGGAGTCACTACAATCAGTGGAGAAGAGAGAGAAAGCCAACTCATCTTGAAATTTGACACAACATATAAGGAATTGTGCTGGTGAAATCTTACCTTATTCAGTGGCTGAACATAACTTTTGTGAAATGCTAATCTTTTACTTAGGAAGCTGAATATCACCTGAACTCTAGTAAATTTTAGGGGACTAACAGATTTCTAACCAGAGTCTGCAGCTGACATCTAGCAAAACTACATTAGAAGTCAAAAGGGTAAATGTCTACCTTGTGCTAGTTTGGACTCCTATTGTCAGTGGAAAACAGAAGAAGCTTATAGGGTTACCTATCAACAGTTCAGATACACATCTGTTACAAGTTGGGTTCACAGGTATTCTGGAGTTTCTTCCTTTCTCTCCATTCCCTTTAAACATTATAGATAACTAGCTTGCAAGATATACATTTTGCATCACCAAAAATGATTGCAGTGAGTCTGTTTTCTGTGCTCTGTCTTCAAACCAATAATGTGTGAGCTGGATCTAACCCGGAATCACATTGCAGTGGCTGCCATGCCAAAGTGCTCAAAAATTTAAGCTCTGATGAGTGGCAAAGTTTATTAGCTTGGGCTTGATGTCACAATGACGCAAATATACAGCATCTGGCCAGCTCTGAGGGCAGGCTGGGAATGCCTGGGATCTGCCTTCAGAAGGCCTTGCTGACAGACACAAGTGTTAATGGGAAGGCATGAGTGGTAGTGTCTTTAGTTCTGCATCACTGGAGTTAGGACTATGGAAAAAAATATCAAAGTGCTTGAAAGGGATTGGGCTGAGAGAAGTAGCTGAGCTTCAGTCCATGACATAAGGTAGACTACAGAAGGCTATTACTAGAATTAATGTTTTTGCATGTTCCCTAATCCAAGATATGTCACTATTGAGTGTGGTCCTTTGCAATTAGGAATGTTCATGGATGCCCTAATCACTGTAGAGGTACTTTTCCATTTACTGTTGCCAGGGCATTGCAACTCTCATACACAGGCCTTGCTATCAGTCACCCACATTTCTATTGTTTTGAGATAACTTTAATGTGTATAATTCTGTGTAGGACTTCCCACTTAGAAAATAAAGATGAGGCAGAAGGTGGATGCTATTTATTATTTGATGCATGATTCAAGCTTCCTATCTTTACTCTATAGGTATATGCATATATAGAGAGCTGTCAGAGGAGCTTGCCAAGCCACTCTCCATCATTTATCAGCAGTCCTGGTTAACAGGGGAGGTCCCAGACGACTGGAGGCTTGCCAATGTGACAAGAAAGGAGGATCCTGGGAACTACAGGCCTGTCAGCCTGACCTCGGTACCGGGGAAGATCATGGAGCAGTTCATCTTGAGAGTGATCACAGGGCATATGAAGGACAACCAAGGGATAAGGCCCAGACAGCATGGGTTCATGGAAGGCAAGCCATGCTTGACCAACCTGATCTCATTCTATGACCAGGTGACCTGCCTAGTGGATGTGGGAAAGACTGTGGACGTTGTCTACCTGGACTTTAGTAAAGCATTTGACAGCATCTCCCACAGCATTCTCCTGGAGAAACTGGTGGCTCGTGGCTTAGACAGGTTTACTCTTCGCTGGGTAAAGAACTGGCTGGATGACCAAGCCCAGAGAGTCGTGGTGAATGGAGTTAAATCCAGCTGGCGGCTGGTCACAAGCGGTGATCCCCAGGGCTCGGTTCTGGGATTGGTCTTGTTTAATAACTTTATTGATGATCTGGATGAGGGGATCGAGTGCTCCCTCAGTGAGTTTGCAGATGACACCAAGTTGGGTGGGAGTGTTGATCTGCTGGAGGGTAGGAGAGCTCTGCAGAGGGATCTGGACAGACTGGATCGATGGACGGAGGTCAACTGTATGAAGTTTAATAAGGCCAAGTGCCAGGTCCTGCACTTGGGTCACAACAGCCCCATGCAACGCTACAGGCTTGGGGAAGAGTGCCTGGAGAGCTGCCCACTACAAAAGGACCCAGGGATGGTGGTTGACAGCCAGCTGAAGATGAGCCAGCAGCATGTCCAGGTGGCCAAGAAGGCCAACAGCATATAGCACAGCCAACAAGAGTAGGGAAGTGATTGTGCCCCTGTATTCAGCACTGGTGAGGCCGCATCTTGAATACAGTGTTCAGTTTCGGGCCCCTCACTACAAGAAGGACATGGAGTTGCTGGAGTGTGTCCAGAGAAGGGAATGAAGCTGGTGAGGGGTCTGCAGAACAAGTCTTACACGGAGTAGCTGAGGGAACTGGGGTTGTTCAGTGTGGAGAAAAGAAGGCTGAGGGGAGACCTTATCGCTCTCTACAACTACCTGAAAAGGGGTTGTGGCGAGGTGGGTGTTGGTCTCTTCTCTCAAGTAACTAGTGATAGGACGAGAGGAAATGGCCTCAAGTTACGCCAGGGGAGGTTTAGATTAGATATTAGGAAAAATTTCTTCACCAAAAGAGTGGTGAAACTTTGGAACGTGGTGCCCAGGGAGGTGATTGGAGTCACCATCACTGGAAATTTTCAAAAAATGTGTGGATGTGGTGCTTCAGGACATGGTTTGGGGGACATGGTGGTGCTGGATTAACAGTTAATGTTAGTTAATTAATTAACCTTAATGATTCTGTGATTCTGTGATTCTGTATTGAGTTTGTGTGGCAAGCTTTAGGTAGTGGGGTAGCTTCTGTGAGAAGCTGCTAGAAGCTTCCCCTATTTCTGGTAGAGCCAATGCCAGCCAGCTACAAGATAGACCTGCACCTGGCCAAGGCCGAGACAATGAGTGATGGTGGTAGTGCCTCTATGGTAAGATATTTAAGAAGGGGAAAAAAACTGGCACAACAGCAACTTCATCTAGGGAGAGGAATGAGAATATGTGAGAGAAACAGCCCTGTAGACCTCCAGGTCAGAGCAGCAGGAGGGGCAGGAGGTGCTCCAGGCACCGGAACAAAGATTCCCCTGCAGCCTCTGGGGAAGACCATGGTGAGGCCGGCTGTGCCCCTGCAGCCATGGAGCTCCACAAGGGAGCAGATCTCTACCTGCAGCCCATGGCTCCAGGGACAGGGGAGGTGTTTTAAGATTTGGCTTTATTTCTCATTATTCTACTCTGATTTGACTGGTAATAAATTAATATATTTTTTTTTCTCAAGTCAAATCTGTTTTACTCTTGATGGTAATTGGTGAGTGATCTCTCCCTGTCCTTATCTCGACCCACGATCCTTTCATTATTTTTTCTCTCCCCTGCCCAGCTGAGGAGGGGAGTGACTGAGTGGCTTTGGTGGGCACCTGGCATCCAGCCAGGGTCAACCCAGCACAGTATAAAATACAATATATGATATGGTATACAACAATATACATGCTATAATGTAGCATATGATAAACAAAGCCATTTGCATTTTTGGAAAATTTTGGACCTGAATAAACACTATGTTATGGACAACAGGTTGTTACAGGAGCTTATTTATGGCCTACTATATTGTTTTGTCATATGCAAATTGTTAGGTATGTACAAATTGTTATCTTTTATGTCACCTATTTTAAAGTACCCCAGAATAGATGCTTAATAAATCAAACATAGCAGTATGCGCATTTTTAATATATGAATGTAGTGCTTGCATAACCCTCTGCCATAAAGAAACTTATATCAAACTCCTTTTCAGGTATACCAGTAATTTACCAAAACCAAAATAAGATGCTTTAATGCAGTCAATAAGTGCAACTGAATTGTGGAAAGGACTTTTTTACAGTTCGCTAAGGTCAAATAACTTCCAGGACAACAATATTAAAAACTGTTTTATTAATTCCTAATCTTGAGTTTGTATCCCCAGCTACTGATTTAAACCTTGTTGTCAGTGCACTCCGCATCTTAACTTGAAATCTTATTCTTTCAACTAGTCACACATACATGTTTATGAAAACGTATTCACTGTGATTTCTTTACATGTCTATAAACCTGATCTGTATCATCACTTCAGACATTTAATTTTCTGTTAAGTTTTAATTTCTTCAAATTCCATCTGATTCTACAAATTTAAAATGCAAATAGAGAGGTCATGTGAAAATCATTGTTTATCTCACATTAGTGGAAGGTACTTTTATTACATAAAATATAGACATTAGACCCTATGTTACCTATGTGTCTGATATACTCCTGGGCCAGTTTGGAGTTTCATCATTTATCATTTAGAATCAATGTGAGAATTTCCACTTAATCTTCATTTTATTAGACTTTTACTGAATCTATTCAGTAGTTTTTTTGGATAAGACTAATCTAAGCTTGTGTCAGTATTTTTTTTCTCAATGCTTTTAGAAGAATATTATTCCATACAATACAACATAAAAACACTTTTAGAAAAACACTTTCCTCTCAGTAATGAATTGATGTCTCTGTTCAACCCTATGGATAGGGAAAAATAGGATTGACTTGCTGAAATAATAAGTAAACTGTGGTACTTTAAAATCATAAGCACAGAGGGTATCTGCTTTACTGAACGGTGAACAAAAGGTGGAGGGTTAAATTGCTCAAAGACACATATTCAGTAAAAGGGAGAGTCAGAAGTCTCAATTCTCAGGTTTCTGCTTGAACCATTAGACACAGGTCCACCTATAGTTCAACTTTCTGTCAAACCTTGTCTCTGTAATTAATCTTTCCTTTAACCCAGAAGAAACTCCCTATAGACACCTATGATTTATTTCTTGGAAACCCACCTTCTGGCCCTTTCCTGGAGGTCCTTTGCAACTTTAAATAATTTCACTTTATGCACCAAAGACATCACTATATTCCTTACTGATGAGATGTCATATACTTACAGGCACTAGTAATTTCTTACATGGCATGGTTCAATAGACCTAGCAAAGTGAAAAAAAGGCAGGAAATGTATTTTCTACTCTTCAGCAACTTGATAGACAAAGGCATAGCTGTATATAAAATCAACCTTATAAATATGTAGAGATCTTCAGGTATTGATGACTAAAAGTAAAAATAAATATAGAAAACTTGCAGTGTCTCATTTGTAATCATGGAATCATAGAATCTTTAGGTTGGAAGGGACCTTTTAAGGTCATCAAGTCCAACCCCCCTGCAATGAGCAGGGACATCTTCAACTACATCAGGTTGCTCAGAGCCCCATCCAGTCTGACCTTGAAGGTTCTCAGGGATGGTGCATCTGAATCTCTCTGGGCAACCTGTGGCAGTGTTTTACCACCCCATTGTGAAAAATTCCTTCCTTAGATCTAGTCTGAATCTACCCTCTTTTAGTTTAAAACTGTTACCCCTTCTCCTATCACAACAGGCCTTGCTAAAATGTCTGTCCCCATCTTTCTTATGAGCCCCCCTTGAAGTACTGGAAGGCTGCAATAAGGTCTCTGTGGAGCCTTCTCTTCTGCAGGCTGAACAACCCCAACTGTCTCAGCCCATCCCCATGGGACAGGTGTTCCATCCCTCTGATAATTTCTGTGGCCCTCCTCTGGACCGGCTGCAACAGGTCCATGTCTTTCCTGTGCTGAGGGCTCCAGGGCAGGATGCAGGACTGCAGGTGGGGTCTCAGCAGAGCGGAGTAGAGGGGCAGAGTCACCTCCCTCAACCTGATGGCCATGCTTCTTTGGATGCAGCCCAGGAGACAGTTGGCCTTCTGGGCTGTGAGTGCACATTACTGGCTCATGTCCAGCTTTTCATCCACCAGTACTCCCAAGTCCTTCTTGACAGGTCTGATCTCAATCCCTTCATCACCCAGCCTGTATTGATACTGGGGGTTGCCTCGACCCAGGTGCAGGATCCTGCCCTTGGCCTTGCTGAACCTCATGAAGTTCTTACAGACCCATTCCTCGAGCTTGACCAGGTTCTTCTGGATGGCATCCCATCCCTCAGGTGTGTCAATCGCACCACTCAGCTTGGTGCCATCTGCAAACTTGCTGAGGGTGCCTTTGATCCCACTATGTCATTGGTGAAGATATTAAAGAGTACTGGTCCTAATATGGACCCCTGAGGGACACCACTCGTCACTGATTTCCATCTGGATATTGAGTCGTTGACCACTACCCTCTGGATGTGACCATCCAACTAATTCCTCATCCACTAAACAGTCCACCCATTGAATCCATCTCTCTCCAATTGAGAGAGAAGGCTGTTGTGGGGGACCATGTCAAAGGCCTTACACAAGTCCAGACAGACTACATCCTTAGCTCTTCCCTTGTTCACTGATGTGGTCACTCCATCATAGAAGGGCTCTAGGTTGGTCAGGCAGGAGACACCCTTGGTGAAGTTATGCTGGCTATCTCCAATCACCTCCCTGCCCTCCATGTGCCTTAGCAATGCTTCTAGGGGGATCTGCTCCATGATCTTCCCAGGCACAGAGGTGAGGTTGACAGGTCGGTAGTTCCCAGGGTCCTCCTTGCTACCTTTTTTAAAAAATGAGTGCAATGATTCCCTTTTTCCAGTCTCCACGGATTTACCCTGGCTGCCAGGACTTTTCAAATGTCATGGAGAGTGGCTTGACAACTACATCAGCCAATTCCCTCAGGACTCTGGGATGCATCTCGTCACATCCCATAAATTTGTGCATGTTGAGGTTGCTCAGGTGGTCTCGAACCTGACATTCTCTTACAGTGGGAGAGACTTTGTTCCTCCAGTCCTTGTCTTGCAGCCCATCCCCTCAAGATCACAGAATCACAGAATCACTAGGTTGGAAAAGACCTTCAAGATCACCAAGTCCAACCATTAATCCAGCGCCACCATGCCCCTAAACCACGTCCTGAAGTGCCACATCCACACATTTTTGAACACTTCCAGAGATGGCGACTCCACCACCTCCCTGGGCAGCCTGTTCCAATATCTGACCACTCTCTCGGTGAAGAAATTTTTCCTAATATCCAATCTAAACCTCCCCTGGTGCAACTTGAGGCCGTTTCCTCTTGTCCTATTGCTAGTTAGTTGGGAGAAGAGACCAACACCCTCGTCGCCACAACCCCCTTTCAGGTAGTTGTAGAGAGCGATAAGGTCTCCCCTCAGCCTCCTCTTCTCCAGACTAAATAACCCCAGTTCCCTCAGCCGCTCCTCATAAGACTTGTGCTCCAGACCCCTCACCAGCTTCGTTACCCTTCTCTGGACACGCTCCAGCACCTCAACATCCTCTTGTAGTGAGGGGCCCAAAACTGAACACAGGATTCAAGGTGCGGCCTCACCAGTGCCGAGTACAGGGACACAATCACTTCCCTACTCCTGCTGGCCACACTATTCCTGATACAGGCTAGGACGCTGTTGGCCTTCTTGGCCACCTGGGCACACTGCCGGCTCATGTTCAGCCGGCTGTCAACCAGCACCCTCAGGTCCCTTTCCGCTGGGCTGCTCTCCAGCCACTCCTCCCCAAGCCTGTAGCGTTGCATGGGGTTGTTGGGACCCAAGTGCAGGACCCTGCACTTGGCCTTATTAAAACACATACAGTTGACCTCTGCCCATCGATCCAGCCTGTCCAGATCCCTCTGCAGAGCCCTCCTACCCTCCAGCAGATCAACACTCCCACCCAACTTGGTGTCATCTGCAAACTTACTGAGGGAGCACTCGATTCCCTCATCCAGGTCATCGATAAAGATATTGAACAAGACCGGCCCCTGAACTGAGTCCTGGGGAACACCCTTTGTGACCGGCTGCCAGCCGGATTTAACACCGTTCACCACAACTCTCCGGGCTCGGCCATCCAGCCAGTTCCTCACCCAGCGAAGAGTAGACCCGTCTAAGCCACGAGCCGCCAGTTTCTCCAGGAGAATGCTGTGGGAGACGCTGTCAAAGGCTTTACTAAAGTCCAGGTAGACAACTTCCACAGTCTTTCCTTCATCCACTAGGCGGGTCACCTGGGAAGAGACAGCAGGGAAGAGACACTGTTCATGAAGACTAAGGCAAAGAAATTATTGAGTACCTCAGCCTTCTCCTCATCCGTTGTTAGCAATTTGCCAGTCTTGCTCATCAAGGTGGGTACTTTTTCTTTGATCTTCCTTTTCTGGCTGACATACCTGTAGAAGCCCTTCTTATTACTATTCTTTGAATCCCTTGCCAAGTTCAGCTCCAGCCACACCTTGGCCCTCCTGACCTCATCCCTACACAACTCGTCAGCATCCCTGTACTCTTCCCAGGGAAGAGTCCTGTCTTCCTGCTGTCTGTGCTTCCACTGCCTGTCCATTTTCTTCTTACCGTTTAGATTGCCCAGCACGTCTCAGCTCAGCCATGCTGGTCTCTTGCCTTCCTTTCATGATTTCTTACATCTGGGGATTGAGAGCTCTTGCGCTCTATGGAAAGCGTCCTTAAAGATCTGCCGGCTCTGTTCTGCTACCTGTCCCTGAGGGCAGTTTCCCAGGGGGTCCCATTGACTCTATTCCCTGAAGAGCTGGAAGTTTGCTTACCTAAAATTCAGGGTCCTGGCTTTACTCTTTGTTTGCCCTCTATCTCTCAGGACTGCGAACTCCACCAGTACATGAATACTGCAGCCCAGGCTGTCTCCAATCTTGACATCACCAATTAGGTCACGTGTTGGTGACCAACAGGTCCAGTATGCCATCCCCTCTGGTAGGGCAGTCTATTAGCTGGCATAAGAAGTTATCCTCCATGCACTCCAGGAGTTTCCTGGATTGCCTACGGCTTGCTGTGCTACTTTTCCAGCAGATATTGGGGTGGCTGAAGTCCCCAGCAGGACAAGAACCTGCGAGTGCGATGCCTCCTGTAGCTGGAGTAAGAAGACTTCAATAGGCTCCCCTTGATTGTGAGGCCTGTAGTAGATACCAACCACAACATTCCCTTTGTTGCCTCAATCCCTGATTGTTACCCATAACCTTTCAACCTGCTTGTGGCTATTCTTCAGAGACAGCTCTTTGCACTCTAGCCATTTCTTGATGTAGAAGGCAACACCTCCGCCCTTCCTTCCTCGCCTGTCCCTTCTGAACAGCCTGTAGCCATCAATAGCTGACACTCCAGCCGTGGGATTCATCCCAACAAGTTTCAGTAATGGTGACCAGGTCATAGCTTTCCAGCAGCATGGTGGCTTCCAAGTCCTCTCGTTTGTTGCCCATGTTGCGTGCATTGGTGTAGAGGCACTTCAGCTGGGCTGTCGTCTGTGTCGCCCTCTCAGAGGAACCTCCTTTCATTCCTCTAAGGTCTTTCTCTGACACAACAGGCTGAGGCGCCTCACTAGCGCCCTGTCCCGCTAACCTTGATGTGTCATCCCATGGCTTGGCACGGGTGAGCCTGATATCCCCCTCCTTATTTGAGTCTAGTTTAAAGCCCTGTCAATAAGCCGTGCTATCTTGTGATCAAAGACCCTTTTCCCTTTTTAAGAAAGGTTAATCCCATCTGATACCAGCAAGCCAGGTGCCGTGTAGGCCATCCCATTATCAAAAAACCTGAAATTGTGGCAATGGCATCAGTCATGGAGCCATACATTAATAGACTGGGTCTGTCTGTTCCTCCCTATGTCACTGCCCACAACTGGAAGAAGGGAGGAGAAAATAACTTGTGCTCCAGATTCCCTTACCAACTGTCCCAAGGCCCTGAAGTCTCCTTTGATCACTCTTGGACTATGAGTTACAGCTTTGTCTCCACCCACACAGAAGAGCAGTAGTGGGTAATAGTCCAAGGACTGCATGAGGTTAGGAAGTTTCCTAGTGATGTCCTTAACCCAGGCCCCAGGGAGGCTACAGATTTCCCTAAGAGAAGGGTCTGTCCAGCATATTGGACCTTCAGTTCCCCTCAGGAGGGAGTTGCCTACAACTATAACCTGTCTTTTCTTCCTCGTGGGGGTGGTCATGTGGTTTGGTAGGCCTTTCTGACCTTGGCAGCAGCTCTGGTGTATCTGGACCATCCCCCACTTCATCCATGGACTGTTCTTCCACGTCCAGAGCCTCATGCCTGTTGTACAGAGGCACCTGGGGAGGCAAGGTGGGCGAGGAGGGGGTTTGCCTGCAGCCCTGAGTGTGGACTTGCCTCCATTCGCTCCTTCCTTTAAGCCACTGCCTTCAGCCTGTCAGGGGGAGGAGACAGGACCCCCTTGATCTTGTTTGTTTTCTGGTGGCTGATCCAGCTTCTGTCTCAGGGAGGGCAGAGCATGGTTCCTCAAGTCGATCGCTTTCTCAGACTCCCTGATGCTCCTGAACCTTTCTACCTCCTCTCGTAGCTCTGGCAGCAGGCTGAGCAGTTCATCCACCCGGTCACACCTCACACAGCTGCCCTCGCTGCTCCCATCCATTACCAGTGAGAGGCTCTGGCACTCCCTGCTGCCTGAGGCCTGGATGGCCGCGTGTTTCCGTGGGAGCTCTGTGTTGCCACGTCCATTCTGGTGAGTGCAGAGGACATGGCTTTCTGCCAGGTGGCTACCATAGCTCAGCTCCTCCTGAGAGGGTGACGACCACCAACAGAACTCACCTCTTGAGCTGGTGGGGCTACTACGCCCTCCCTGCGTGCCTTTCCGTGCAAGCTGCCGTGCCATGCTCTGTTTGCAGCTCTCCTGGTTGCTGAAATCACAGTGTAAACATTTTGCAAGGTAAAGCATGACTTTAAGAATATTAAATATGCATATTTTACACCTATGTTTGGTGCTGTGCACCTGCTTATGATCCTCAGTGTGAGCTGATGACTAGAATGAAAAGAGTTTGGGGGGTATCCAGGGTGTGTATCAGGAAATCTGAAAGTTCAAACAGGTCATCCAAATCTGTACAAATGTCAGGTTGTTCTTTGCAAGGGCCAGGTTTTGCTTATGTAGTGTCTAAAACGCTCATGCAGAGGTTAGGTTTTCCAAATCAGACTCCAAGCTGTTGTCAGGGCAGTTGTGGGGAACTTCCTTGCAGCTGTTTAGATCAGACTTGGCCTGTAGTATATGGTTGAATAAAGGACTACAGTTTCCACTGCAGCTTTGAGAAAGTAAATGTTCACTAAGAGAGAATTATTTATAATGCACTAAAGACTACTTAATTTATGTGGTGCTGTTCTTGATTCCAAAATCTCCATCACAAGAAACAAATGCAACTGTTCATAATAGAGTACATTGTAGAAGTAATTTTCTACCAACCATGAAATCTTTAAAATATTCTCTCATGTTAGATCAAGCTGATCTAACAAAAGATGAACAAAACTTGTTTTAAACTACTCTATTTTTGCCTGAAGTGTAGCATAGTAACAAATCCATCTTACTGCTGTGAAGTGTCTGATTAAATCTGAAGATCAACATGATCTTAGATGTCGAATCAATAGCAAAATAGATAATTTCCATAATAATGAACATTTTTGTCAGGTATAGTTCAAAGCAAATCAGAAGGGAGAAGGTTTTAACAGGGATCATTCCAGACGATGCTGGCAACATGATCCATGATCCCAGAAAAAAATTTATAGAAGTGTCAAGTAAGGAAGGAGTACACTGATGTGGGGTTTTATTTTGTACATAATTCCTAAAATGTATTTGTTGATGGCCTTTTGTTGTCATTTTACTTCTTGCTGCTGAAGATACAAACTGAATGGTGGATTAGAGAGGATACACATTTTTCATTGGTGGATTAGAGAGGATACACATTTTTCATTCCATTTAAGAGTCAAAAAAATACACTATTCATGCATTCTCAATTCATTCATCTGGATACTAATTTGCATGCTTCATTCAAGGGAGAAAATCTAGTTGGTGGTATGTCATTGTTTTTCTAAAGGTGTATGAATAATTTGTGGTGATTGAATTCCTTCAACAAATTAGATTTTTTTGGTCTGTTACTAAATGTCAAGACAAAGTCACAATTTTAGATGCAGTTCCTAGTAAAATATTAGCCTAGTTATTTTTCCATCAGTAGCTCCTCTAATATTCAATAGTCAAATTTTATTAGAGGTACTTGATCAAAGAAAAGGTCATAAACTTTTGTTTTCTCATCATAAATAAACCTTATCAATAAATTTTGTATTCTGCCTGTCATTTCTCTTCCTCTTATGTGACAGATTTGTGGAGGTGTAAGGTGTGTGCTGTCACATTTTTGAAAATAATGTTTTTGTTGTAATCCTATTGACTGAAACTGGAAGAGCTGGAGCAGAAAACAAAAACTTGTTCCCAGTTTCCAAGGATTCAAATGCTTTTCCCTATGCAGATAAAGACTACTCATTCCATAAGACCAGATTTTCACATCAGGCTTATCCTGAACAACCTTGACCAAACGCCTGAAATGTAGACAGCCTATTTGAAAATCGTTACAGAAATCATTCAGATTAACGAATATTTTCCTAGTGGTAATACCATGAACTTATTTTAGAGGTGAAATTTATGAGAATAGTACAAAAGCCCCATCCCCAGAAAAACGGCAACTACTTTCAAAAATTCAGTTTTGCAATGAAAAATGTTTTTCAGGAAAAAAAAATGGCCTGTGTTCCTGCCAGATCTTTTCAATACAACTTTCAAACCACTTAAGTTGTGGCTTTGTTTTATCTCACTAAATAAAGTTATGAAACATGGAAAATTGTGGAAAAAAAATGAAAACAGAATTTAGGTTACCAGCACCTCTTTCCATTTGGCTACTGGGGCACTTTGGAAATTAAAACAAAAAGGCAGGATAAGAATCACAGAATCACAGAATCACTAGGTTGGAAAGAACCTTTAAGATCATCAAGTCCAACCATTAATCCAGAACCACCATGTCCCCTAAACCATGTCCTGAAGCGCCACATCCACACGTTTTTTGAACACTTCCAGGGATGGCGACTCCACCACCTCCCTGGGCAGCCTGTGCCAATGCCTGACCAAAAAGGAAAGACTCCTCAAAGACTAGAAAATTTTTTGGTAGAGTTTTGAGCTGTTAAGTAGCTAGTCAATTCAAGATTCATGTAAATTAGTTTCTGATCATTCCCTAGAGACAAAACTGGTCTTCTTAACCAAAAGCATGGACGTGGTTTTATGACTTTGTTATGGAAATGGCTGTAGCTCCCACTGTAACTACTGCTTGATCTTTTATAGACATAGTTTACAGAAAGCTTTATAGTAAGCTGTTTCATCATGCACTGTGTAAGAATATAACACTTTACATATTCCCACGTTCTCAGTTTGCCTATTACTTTCATTTCATGGGGATTATAAGGTGTTAAACTTGCTAATTTTTACAAAAGAGAGGAAAAAAAACCCTAAACAAACAAGCAAAACAAACCCCCCAAAAGGAATAGATGTACTGATTTACCCATGTCCTAGATGCTCACATTACCTTTCATCGCCTTGTAGTGACTTGAGCTAAAAACAGGGGTTTTTTTGCTACTCTTTGGGAAACTCTCTTGGGCTTTTTAAGTATCTGCTCCCTTAGCTAGACTTCCCTATGATCCTGGCCTTCAAAGTTTGGTTTTATGTGGAAACCACACTGTCTCCCTGTCTCAATGTGCAATCTTTCCTGTCACCCACTCTGGGGGCCTGCTAAGTGTGGCTTGCTGCACACAGATTGTTTGTGAAGCTGCCAAACGGAAGCCAGCAGCTCAGCTCAGCTGAAAGAGATAAACCCAACATTATTTCATAGCTATAAAAAAACACAATAGACTTGTAAATGGTGCCTTGTACAAACAGGGCTTTTCTTCAGGAAAAGAATAGCTCCTTCAATAGAGACTGAGACATCTGTATTGTTCATTCACCTCTTGTGCAATGAGTTGCTATTAATAGCTCTGCATTAGAAAATCTTGCTATAAATAACATCTGAGATCTACTCCCATAATACCCTTTGTCCTTGATATGCCTTCATTGTGACTTTTGTATATTTACCATGAACAAGAGAACAAAACAACTTTGGAGAAAAAAGGGTATGACTATATCCAAAGATACAGTTCCTGGGGTGGCTTTCATTTGGTGGGGAGAGGAGAAGGGAGAAGAAAGATAGAAACAATAAACATATCTCTGACTTTTCTCCAACATTCTAGCTAGACTAACAGGCAAACAGACACAGCTTGACAGACAGATGATTGTCTTATCAACTGTAATCATCTTGGAAAGAGTATATACAATTCTCCTAAAATAGCTAATTAATTGGGAACTAGTCCCTCTGTTCTCTTGATATGGGAACTTTTCACAGCAGATGGTCTGTTCCATGCTACAAACTGTGTATTAGTTTTCACGTCTTCCTGAAGTGGAAGATGTCACTTAAAAACCCCTTCCAAATGAATGGTTCCAGTAGGAAGAGGCTGATGGTTTGTCTCAGCAGATAAAGATTTGACAACGTGTTTTAGAAATTTCCTTTTTACTTCTTTTGAGTCTCTTAGTTTGCATAATGGTTTTGTGGTATGTCTTTTGTTACTTGTTTTCATCCCTGAATATAAGGAATATACAACTTGCTCTTCTCCGGCTTTATTGACAATAATGTTTATTGCACGAGTGAAGCTAAAGGGACCAGATTTTAAACAAACATTTTCCTTAGTTGTGTCCATTAATTGTTGTTAATCAGAAAGAAAAAATGCTGTAAATGTCTCTTTGGCTATGAAATTCTTAGGTTTTCAGGATATTGGTTCTTGCTGAATTTTAATGTTACTGTACCTTCTCTACTGTATGTCTCAAAACAGGCTAGATTTTTTTTACAAAGTAGAAATAAAAAGTTTGAGAACATGATAAGAGATGTGACTACGATTCTTCATGTCCTCAGAAGAAAGGACAAGAAGAAAACAGTTTAATTTGGAACAAGGAAGATTTCCTTCTGTCTCCTGAAACTAGTTTTGCCTTCATTCATGTACAATGCTCAGTTCACCTTTTGTTGCTGGATTGATCCTGGGTTTACAGGCTTTAGTCAACATCTCTCTGAAGCAGCTCTCCACGAAATCAACACCAACTTGTGCTGCAGCTGTTTGTCACAGCTGTTTCATTTTTGTGGAAGAAAATACTCTTCTCATTCTGCTTACTTCCTTTCAGCTGGTTTCCTACTTCCAGGATCATAAAATCTTTTACCTTTTTTAATCCCTCCAATGGTTTGGTACCTCATCATAGTTCCTCCAGGTGTCTCTGCTGTGCACCTAGAGGAAGCATGTCATTGTATAAGGGTAACAAGTTTGAGAAAGATGATGTACTTCCTGAGCATGCCTCCTTTTTTGCTTACATATTTTGAAAAAGAAATCAGCTGTGTATCAAATCCCACAATGGTACAGCAATGCAATATTGCAGCTACATTCTAGGCTTTTATCCCTGTTTTGTAAGAGGTCCCACTTGCAGAGGCATAATATATAACGTTAAAGTGAAACAGTGTAGTAGGGACAATATATGTCATTTTCTATCTTACCCTTTCAGGTGATTCAGCTTGCAACACTTCTGTACAGCAGCATTTCTTTCCCAGACATTCTGTAGTGTGTGTTTGTGCATGCAAGTGCTTGTGAAAATGTGGTTCTCCAATGCCTCAGTCTGCACTGTAACTCCATGGTACCAAGTTCATCTACGACTCAGGTAGGTTAGGAAATCACGATTCCTTCTTTTTACACCTTCCTCAGTCACCTGTGGCATATGTAGCCAATAATGTTCTGGCAGTCTCTAGTTTAGTAGTTCAGCATTATTTATGCAACTGTTCAAGTATATACTCATCTTTAGGCAATGCCTATATCTGACTGGTTTAACATGAATAAGAAGTAGCGGTGTGAAAAGAGACCCTAACAATAACATTTTTCCCAGCAGGGACACCCAGGTGTTAAATGAAGGCATTCAGTTAATCATGTGAGATGTTACACATATCTTCAGACGTGAGTATATGCTAAATGCAGTATCTTTGGGAGCTTTGGCCCTTTCATTATTAGCTACTAGTGGTATGGAGTCTGGGTTTAAAAGCTACATTTGCTCTTTCTTAATTTAAAATAGAAAACTGCCAATATTGAATAGCCTTTGGCCAGACCTACCATTAACAGAGATAACTCATAATAATTATTATAATAATACATGTGAGTTTTCTAGCAATAGGATATAACTTGCCATGCTGTGCATGACGATAGAGTGGGATGTTCAAGATTAAAGTGTATTTGGAAAATTTATTAATATGTCAGTTCTTCAAATTATTACTAGATTATGAGTAATTTTGAAGAGGAGGATAAAAAAATAAATAAATTTTTCCATTATCCTAAGATAATCCTATCCTGCTCTGAAGGAAACAAATTGTTTCATTGCAGATATGTAATTTTCATCACAGAAATTTTTATTCTGAACAAATTGTTCATTTGAAACAGCTACTGTTGCATTACTATAAGTAATATTCACCTGAATACAGAATTACCAGAATCTACACCTGAATAATGCTGATTTTACATTATAGATTTGAATTGTGCATTGTAGTTTTCTTTAAACACTTGGATTCATGGAAACAAAGGTAATCAATTCAAAATTCATGGTTCAGTAAATTATACCAACTCTGTGATAGGATCCAATGCCTGCTGAATTTGTGATAGACACATGTATTGGTAAAGCACAAAGACATGATTCTGGTACACTAGAAATAGATGTTTGTGGATATTGTAAGTAGCTAGGGTCAATAAAAAGATTTCCAAAGCAGACAGCTTGTCTCTGTTTGTTTAAACAGAATAGAGAAAATATTTCCAAAAGAAAGCAAGCAGTGATTGTAAACTGATATTACAAAGTTTTATTTACTATCATCGGCCAAGATTCTTTACAAATTTGTTTTTGTGGGAACTAAAAATCTATTAAAGATCTCGAAGAAGAAGAACTCTTCAGCAAAGCATTCTGCTTTTTCTGAGACTGTGGGTGATACTAAATATTGAAATCAACATACAAAATAAAACTATATGGAATGTAAATAGAAGTGCTTTTTTATTGCATAAGATGCATACTTATTGGAATGAGTTCAGGAGGATGTATTATTCATAAGCTGTAATCCACAAACAAGTTATTTAATTTTCTTAAGTAAATAACAGTAAAGTTATTTATGTTACATGTTATAGCTAAATAAAATGAAAAAAATACTTTTGAAAAATTAAAAAAAAAAACCTTTGAGGTTTATTTTTACATCACATACTGAGAGAATGGATGCCTTCGTTATCATGAATCCATACTTCTTGGGCTTTGAAGAAGCCATAAATCCCTAAATTGATATAAGGTACGTTTATGCTGGATATTAAATGTCGTACTTTAGCACACCTTAATGTTATGCAACTTCAACTCTCTTGAAATGTGTCCTTACATCATCCAAATCCTGAGACATGTTAGAAGATTCTGGACCTCTTTTCTAACCTATGTGCTTAAATTTATTTCTTAGGGAAACCAGAGGAAATGAGGAGGATGAATCATGAGCATCCAACCCTTGCCTCTATCACAGAATCACTAGGTTGGAAAGGACCTTCAAGATCATCAAGTCCAACCATTAATCCAGCACCACCATGTCCCCTAAACCATGTCCTGAAGCGCCACATCCACACGTTTTTGGAACACTTCCAGAGATGGCGACTCCACCACCTCCCTGGGCAGCCTGTTCCAATGCTTGACCACCTCTCGGTGAAGAAATTTTTCCTAATATCCAATCTAAACCTCCCCTGGCGCAACTTGAGGCCATTTCCTCTTGTCCTATTACTAGTTACTTGGGAGAAGAGACCAACACCCTCGTCGCCACAACCCCCTTTCAGGTAGTTGTAGAGAGCGATAAGGTCTCCCCTCAGCCTCCTTTTCTCCAGACTAAACAATCCCAGTTCCCTCAGCCACTCCTCATAAGACTTGTTCTCCAGACCCTCACCAGCTTTGTTGCCCTTCTTTGGACATGCTCCAGCACCTCAACATCCTTCTTGTAGTGAGGGGCCCAAAACTGAACCCAGGATTCAAGGTGCGGCCTCACCAGTGCTGAGTACAAGGGCACGACCACTTCCCTACTCCTGCTGGCCACACTATTTGTCATACGGACCAGGATGCTGTTGGCCTTCTTGGCCACCTGGGCACACTGCTGGCTCATGTTCAGCCGGCTGTCAACCAGCACCCCCAGGTTGTTTTGTGCCAGGCAGCTCTCCAGCCACTCCTCCCCAAGCCTGTAACATTGCATGGGGTTGTTGTGACCCAAGTGCAGGACCCTGCACTTGGACTTGTTGAACCCCATACAATTGACCTCAGCCCATTGATCCAGCCTGTCCAGATCCCTCTGCAGAGCTCTCCTACGCTCCAGCAGATCAACACTCCCACCCAACTTTGTGTCATCTGCAAACTCACTGAGGGAACATTCGATCTCCTCATCCAGATCATTGATAAAGATACTGAACAAGACTGGCCCCAGAACCGAGCCCTGGGGGACACCGCTTGTGACCGGCCGCCAGCCGTATTTAACGCCATTCACCACAACTCTCTGGGCTCGGCCGTCCAGCCAGTTCTTTACCCAGTGAAGAGTACACCTGTCTAAGCCACAAGCTGGCAGTTTCTCCAGGAGAATGCTGTGGGAGATGCTGTCAAAGGCTTTACTAAAGTCCAGGTAGACAACAAGCACAACCTTTCCATCATCCACTAGGCGGGTCACCTGGTCATGGAAGGAAATCAGGTTGGTCAAGCAGGACCTGCCTTTCCTGAACCCATGCTGTCTGGGCCTGATCCCTTGGTTGTCCTGCAGATGTCCTGTGAGCACTCTCAAGACCAACCGCTCCATGATCTTCCCCGGTACCGAGGTCAGGCTGACAGGCCTGTGGTTCCCAGGATCCTCCTTCTGGCCTTTCTTGTAGACAGGCGTCACATTGGCAAGCCTCCAGTCATCTGGGACCTCCTCCGTTACCCAGGACTGCTGATAAATGATGGAGAATGGCTTGGCAAGCTCCTCCGCCAGCTCTCTCAGTACTCTTGGGTGGATTCCATCAGTCCCCATAGACTTGTGGGTGTCCAGGTGGCTTAGCAGGTCCTTAACTGCTTCCTCCTGGATTATGGGTGGGTTATTGTGCTCTCCATCCCCATCTTCCAGTTCAGGGGGCTGAATAATCTGCAGATAGCTGGACTGGCCACTAAAGACTGAGGCAAAGGCAGCATTAAGTACCTCAATCTTGTCCTCGTTCTTGGAGACAATGTTCCCCACCATATCCGGTAAGGGATGGATATTCTCCTTCCCTCTCTTTTTGTTGTTAATATATTTGTAGAAGCATTTTTTATTATCCTTTACGACTGTGGCCCGATTGAGTTCTAGCTGGGCTTTTGCATTTCTGATTTTGTCCCTGCTTGACCTAACGAGATCCTTGTAAGAGATCCTCTACATCATGTCCATGATTGTGTAGTCTGTCCATGCTTCTCACAGTCCCATTGTTTATATCTTCTGGGAAAAGATTCTTTCCTAAAGTTCCAAATCTCTTGTTTCTCTTCCATGGCATTTTTTTTTTTTTTTTTTTTTTATTTTAAGCTTTGTCATTGGTGATCATGATAGGTATAACACTGTTCACTGCATGAGATACTCTGGCAAGTGGTCCCCTGCGAAAAAATTCACACAAAATTCAGGAACACCAAATTTGAAAAGATGGATAATATTACATGAAAGTATAGGAGGAAAAATCTAAATCTCTAAGAAAAGGGAAAGTTATTCCATGCAGACTAGGCATTGTCTGCTTTTACCAAAATCTTACAGAACCCTAAAGAGATCTCCGTTTACAGTGTAGGTAGAAATACTTTTTCCTTATCAGAAAATCAAGCTTATCTAGAACTTAAAGAAAAAGAAAGAAAAAACTATTTTGAGAGAGGAATGATTAGCTTTTGTTAACTCTTCTTATTTTTCTTGCTTAAGCAAGTTTGACTTGCTTGTCTCAACAGAAGGAGGCACCTCAGTGCCTGTTTTCACTGTCCCAAGATCACTTCAGACAGCAAGTCAAAAACCTCTCCAGGAGTGTGTCTGGTGTTGACAGTGCTCCAGATCATGTTTCAAAACATTTGATATTTTAATTAAAAGTCCCGCTCATGGAGAGATGTAAGCTTTCTCATTAGAAGTAACAGTTAAATTAAGGACAGAGAAGTTACTGAAGGGGTGGGGCAGAGGGGAAGTGAAATATTATAAACTACCTTGAATACTCCAGGAATCAGAAAACAAAAAATAATAGACCATTGGAGTCTTTGAATTTGTAATAGTTTTGTGTTTTGCCAGAGCCTTACTAGTGGCTTTTTGAACAGTTGGACTTGACAATGCTTCCCCTCTCTCTTTAAGAGCTTTTTCTATCTATACCCATTTTCTTTAGTTTCCAGTAAAATGTTTGGGTAATGCAAAAGTGTATTAACTTCCAGGATATCTGAAATTATCAGTATACCCATCCCGAAGCTTCATTTGCTATGCAGAGTATTTGTGCTGCAATGTAAGAGTTAGTATGTGATGTGGAAAAAAAGAGAAATTGAGATACCTCTGTTAGTATCTTATAAGCCTAGTGCTCTGGCTCTGCATTAAGGCCACAGATGAATAATGGAAGTCTAACTAAAAAAATTATCTGCAGATAGTGGCAACTATTCAAAAAAGATTTATAAAAGGCATCTTTAGATACGAACCTGTTACAGTATTAGTATCTAGATTGTCAGCTGAGGAAATGTTACCTTTTTAGGCGATCAAGTAATTGGAAGCAGTGAGAAAACACATGAGAGATTTTATATGTTTAAATCAAAACTAAACAGTATGAAGAAAGTAGTAAGATAGTAGTGTTTACGTTGTGCATCAACTCCGAATGATAATGAATGAATAAGAGCAGGACATCATTTCATTTGGTCATACCAACTCCTTTCTCTTTCAGTAAGGAAACAGTTCATCCTTAAAATCCAGATTTTCATTTTGATTTAGGACAACCTTTATGTCAACAGTAGCACAGTACAAAAGTGTAGAAAAAAAACTGTAAATTGTAATTAAGATTGTTTCACATTGATGTGTGAAAGTAGTAATGTGGAATATCAAAACATAGGGTTTTTTCCTTGGATTTCTCCCTTTTCCCTTGAAGAAGTAAGATTAGTCAACTGGGTATCCTGTAAGTGTCTTGGGGGTTTAGAATATGATCGGGTACATCAGAAAAATAATATTACTTATGGTTATGTACTGTGTACACTATATTTTAACTTGATTCTGCAAATGAATGAAATAAGGCATTATATGATAATATCCTAAAATCTGTCCATAATTTTGAAACTGGCTGAATCCTGCCTTAGTATCCCAAATTAAGCAGTTAGATAACAGAAAGATTTTTATGTGTCAATGAAGTCAAGTGGCTTTAAATAAATGAAACCTAGAATGTTCAGTCTTTAAATAGTTGGATAGTTATTTAAATACTAAAACAAATGGACCCACTACAGAATATTTTCAAAAATTTTTGCAGTCATACCATTCCATTATTTAGTATAATATAGAAAAATAGAATGGTTTGATCTGTGTATAACCTAGAGATTCTATAAGTGGAAATATAAATAATAAATTACTTGTAAATTTGTGCTTAAAATACAGAAGATACTTTTCCTTTTGCTGCTGCAGATATGCAGAATGAGCGAAGAGGGCAAATGAAAGGAAGTTTCTGTTCCTGTTTACCACTATCTAGTCAGTGGACTTCCAGTCCAATGGCCAAGACACATGTATATTCAGAGCATGATGGACTTCTTGCATATGTGCTGGCCATACAGGCACAAAGGCTAGTATAACAGATCTACTGCAACTCTGAAGATTCAAACTGCATGCTGCAAGGTACATGAGCCCATAGATTTCACCTGATGCTCCGCACTGCTGGAGTGGGATGAGGGCCATCCTCTGACGGCCCACTGTATGGACCCGATACTGATCCCATATTCCAGCCCCTCTCTCATAGTATGGTTCCAATTGCCTCCAGTGTCTCATTGAGTAAGATATAAATTATGAGGTAAGAAGAATGAGGTTTTTTTCTTCTTTTTTCTGATCTGCTTGAGGGTAGTAAGGTTCTATAGAGGGATCCGGACAAGCTGGATCCATGGGTGGAGGTCATTTGTCTGAGATTGAATAAGTCGAAGTCCTGGATCCTGCACTTTGGTCATAACATCCCCGTGCAATTCTTGGGGAGGAGTGGCTGGAAAACTGCCTGGCAGAAAAGGACCTGAGGGTATTGGTTGACAGCCAGCTGAATATGAGCCGGCAGTGTGCCCAGGTGGCCAAGGCGGCCAACAGCATCCTGGCCTGTATCAGGAATAGTGTGGCCAGCAGGAGCAGGGAAGTGATTGTGTCCCTGTACTCGGCACTGGTGAGGCCGCACCTTGAATCCTGTGTTCAGTTTTGGGCCCCTCACTACATGAAGGATTCTGAGGTGCTGGAGCGTGTCCAGAGAAAGGCAATGAAACTGGTGAAGGGTCTAGAACAAAAGTCTCATGAGGAGTGACTGAGGCAACTGGGGTTGTTTAGTTTGGAGAAGAGGAGGCTGAGGGGAGACCTTATTGCTCTCTACAACTACCTGAAAGGGGGTTGTGGCAACGAGGGTGTTGGTCTCTTCTCCCAAGTAACAAGTGACAGGACAAGAAGAAATGGCCTCAAGTTATGCCAGGGGAGGTTTAGATAGGATATTAGGACAAATTTCTTCACCAAAAGGGTTGTCAAGTATTGGAACAGTCTGACCACGGGAGTGGTTAAGTCACCATCCCTGGAGGTATTTAAAAGACATGTAGACGTGGCCTTTAGGGATGTGGTTTAGTGGTGGACTTGGCAGAGCTAGATTAACCGTTGGACTTGATGATCTTAAACGTGTTTTCCAACCTAAATGATTCTATGAGTCTATGATTCTAATTGCTAGCAATTATTTTGAGGCCAGATATGTGCTAAAATTCCACGCAGAATTCATAGAAAGCCCTGTTGTAATGAGACAGTAACTATACATTATGGGATGTAATCCATGTCATGTATCTCTGCTGGTCTTTGGAAGAAGCAGGAATTTGACACATCCATGAAGCATGCAGCTAGGCAAATAGGGGTGCTGTTCTGAACTGGTTGGTGAATACAAGATAGAACTGGTACTTGGAGGCTCGGACTATACTGATACTGCTACTGTGGTCTGATAACAAAGTTGTACTGAAAAAATGGAGCTGGGCAGTGTCAGCAGCCTCAGAGTAATGGTACATAATGATAGGAAGGGAAGGGAAGGGAAGGGAAGGGAAAAGAGAAATTTCTATCTCAGATTTTTCTCTCTGTTTTTGTATCTCCTATTTAAACTCATTTCTGCTTCTAATATGTTGGTTTGTTTTTTTGCTTGTTACATTTACCTCTGTCATTCCTTTTCACTTACTCTTGTTTCCCTATTTCCCACATTCCCCAATGTATCATGTCTTAGCTCCTGAAGGCAGTTGAAGAGAAAAAGAGTGTTATTTTCAAAAGCTGGAAGTCCTATTACTCTGATTGCCTATTTTTTGTGTTGCCATTTATAAGGCTTATAAGATTTACCCCTCACCAGGGGTAAATTGATTTATGCAGGCTTTGCATATCTTCTTTTATTTATGCACACACATGAAAAGAAGAATATCTCATTTATAAATATGTGTTTAACTGTTTTTAAAATGCTCTATAATGTCACAAAATTGTAAGAAGCAAATAAATGAAATAAATTGTGTGGAATTTGTTGTCATTTTCTTCTTGCAGTAATTTTATTATATTATTCCATTTCCTTGCAACTTCCTGTATTTTTATAAATATTTGTTTACTCCTGTAAGTGCTATCTTCATATAACTTTGCAAATCATTTTTCTTAGGAATGCCTACTGGCTTTAATTTCAATATCCGGGCAAGTTATATTGAAGATCGCTCTTTCCCTTTTGTTCTGTTTCATTTTGCTTGTAAGGTTTTATACAACTCCAATACAACAGCATGTGCTATCACATATTCATCTTCCAAAACTGATGATGCCTTTTGCACTTTCCAGAGTTGCCTTAAGTTTTGCTACATGTAAGAGCTACAAACAGAGCTACGTATCAAACACACAGTGAATTCAGACAGCTTAACCCAGTAGTTCCAGACATTTCCAGTTAGATATGTTGTGCCTGTGAAATCAAACCTCTGAACTGTGCCAAATCTCCATGTTTTCTAATTTCTGTCAGTGCAAATCCTTGACAACTATACTACCACCAAACTGCATTGACCACATCTTACTTTCTTGTTATTACAGAAGGCTCTGAAAACATTTGCACAGTAAGAAACAATAATTGTAAATTGAACCATTACTGCTGAGCAAAAAGCTGTTTTATAGAAAGGACTTTATTCATTTCAGCTTTTACAAGATTTATAAGCCTAACTCCCTCAGTTGGCTTAAGCCAACTACTAATTTCTTTCTAATGAATTCATATATTTTATGTGGGTGGGCCAAGATAAAGACCCTGTGTATATCTGTGCAGTAGATCAATTCACTCTTAGATTCCTAAGTGCATGCTTTTACAAGTGTAGGCTAGAGAAATTTTTCACTCTGTGCTGGCCACCAACTACTACTGGAATGTTCTTGGAGACTCTTAGTCTGGTCAAATAAAATGTTTGGGGGTTTTGTATTATTTTAGGTGTTCTTTTCTAGACCATAAATTAAAAATGACAGAAGACAGCACTTCTGGACACTCCTTGAAACTTTCTACTGAGTTTATAGCCCAGCCTCTTGTTCATTCACTACAGAGATGTACATTGGCGAATCAGTGCTCAATAACATGAATAAGAATCCTAGAGTTTGACTCCTTATCTATCTATATGGTTCCTGTTGATGATTATGGATGACAGACATTTAACATGGCAAAGAATATAGTCATGTTGAGCTGCAATAAAATTCTAGTAGATAATTATTTAAACTCTTTCAAAATTCTCCAAAAACATATTCCTTGCTGTAAAGGTAAGCATTTCTCTTTCAAAGGATAAGAAACATAATTTTGCACTGAGAATTTTATACAAAACTGGAAAGTAAATTTGTTCCTTAAGACCACATGTGACCTTCATTATTGATCTGTGATAAACTCCTCCTTGGTTTAAAAATATTTTAAAATATTTAAGCATCTTTATACTGTTGTTCTTTGTTCTGCTGCCATTACTCTACTTAGATACTAGTCTTCTGGCTCTGAAAAGCATTAAGGTCTGTATGGTGTCTTGGAAAACCCATAAAGGTGAAGCTAGAGACATAGCTAACTTAAACATCATTTAGGCGCATAAACATCAAAAAGGAACAGGTCAACTCCTTTGTCCCTAGCTATTAGACCAATATCACTGCCCTAAGAAACAATTTGCCTTTATAAAGTTGTAATCAGACACAATTCACAGTCCTCTCTGCCCCAAGACCTGATATAGCAAGACACTAATAACAATTCTGGTACTTGTTCCAGCACTGTAAACTTGCTTGGACATCAGGATGAAAGAATGTGTGAGAATGGAAAGCAAAATGCACTTGTGCTGTATGTCTGAGGCCCTCTTAATATGGTCTTGACTAGAATCTGAAGCCTATTGTGCATGGTGCTTAACAAATAGTAGGAGACAGTCCTTCTATTAGTTCAGAGGCGTACAAGTAAACCATTGGCCTACACATGACACTTGACAATTTCACCCCTTATTTTCCAAAGAATTTTCTTAATTAAATGAGCCGTTAAGACCAGTGCATGAATCTGAACTGTATATAGCATACTACCTAGCGTTGCATTTTAGAGCATGAAAAATGTGAACATGTTCAGGCATCTGTGAACAGAAATTGCAAGTTGTGGAAAATAAACCCCTTTGTCCTAAAGAGCTTTCAAGCAATAATTCACTCTCATAGAAAGGTCTTTCCCAAGGTCATGCTACCTTTATTTCATAATCCCAGAACACAGCAAGGAAGTGAATCTGGACATGACCTCTTTCAACTCCTGTTCATTAGAGCAGATGATACAAACAACACAGGCCTTTCACTGCAAGGCCTGGGAACAAACTGGAATCATGGCATAATCTATCCAACAAGAGAAATCTATTGAAATGGAAGCAGCATAGCTTATTAACTTGTGTTTTTGTTGAAGCTGTCTTTACCCAGAATGAATTAGTGTATCATTTTGAACAAAAACCTGGACTCAGATAAAGCATACTCAACATGTTTCTCCACTTAAATGACAATGCACGTTATAGTTCTTTTAGTTTGGTTGTCTATTTCTACCTAGCCCCATTATTTCAGTGATACTAATGCTATTTCACAATTAATGGCAGTAGAAACAGGCCATGAAGCTCTAGGGAAGCCAAAATCTTCCTTTCTGTTTACATATAAACAGAATGAGTCAATCCTTGCTTCAAAAAAGCAGAGCATTTACAGGCAGACAACCAAGGTAATCAAAAGAGATTTAGGTAACAATAAATGTGATCTCAAGACAGGTAGACCCTGTAGCGTACTCAGGAACACCTGGTGTTAATTCAGTGTCTCTTTTCTGTGCTATGGTAAACAAGCAGACTTGCAGACTGCTGCATTAGAGATCATATGCTGTGAGTAGGGTCAACTTAGAGTCAATAGTTTGACTTTTTTAGATGGTGAGTGTCCATCTTTCACCATAAATCACTGAGATAACAGAGAGAAGGTGGCTGAAGGGCAGAGCAAAACCAGAAAGCAGATAAGATTATTTTCAGTTTATTCTTGAAAAACGGTGATAGAAATGTGAAGCACATTTAGCTAAACTTAGGAGGTACTCTTTCTTTTGTATGAAACAGCGAATTTCTTACCTCTTTCAAATTGCTGTAGGTTAGAACTGCTGTTAGGGTAAAACACTGGGGACATATTCATTTCCATGCTGTAAAACTATGGAAAATTGCTGAATGCAAAAAGAGTGCCAGGGTAGGGAGTTTGCATTGGCACAGGGCAGATATCACTTCTTTTTTTGTTCTTGGAAAATGGCAAAAAGAGACTACTGATCCTGTGCATCACGCAGTGATTCTCAGTCTTCTCACACTCTGTGGCAAAACATGCAAGCTGGTTGTTTACCCCAGCTGCATTAAGGAGCGTGGTGCTGGGTGCTGTGGTTTAGCACCAGTCTCAGCTAACACAGTCATTCAGTGCACTGCAATGCCAGGAGAAGGTAGTAGATCACTCAGCATAGTGTTGCTTTGTGCTAAACCTTGGAAGGTCTCTCTGGGAGACTTATCAGGGCCACACTATATCTTTAATCTCAAGGTAGGGCAGGCTCTGCTAATTTGAACTTTTCTGAACCTGTGTTATCACACTGCATGGATAAGACAGGACAGGACAGGACAGGACAGGACAGGATGACAGTTTGCTCTCCTTCAGCTTGAACGCTGACTCAAGAGACAAAAGACCTGGCAAGTTTTTTTGATATATCTTTCGAGTATTTGCTATCTTTTCTATATACAGTTTTTGGAATATGGTATATGAAATTCTGGAAGGAGAATTAGAACCTAGTCTGACAAAACTTTCAGTATGTTCTTTTTCCTCTTTGTATAGTGAATAATTGCTAATGGCAGACACAGGAATATTACTGGCTATTAGATATGTTGGGGGGGTATTGTTTCTTTTTTTATCTACAGACAGATTTTTAGGTTTTTCATTGTTTACAGAACATCTGAAAAGGAAAAAGAAAGGCAAACTACACAAAAGGTGATGCTGTTACTGTCTTCTGTTTACCTGATGGCGAGGATTTAGGTGCAGATGATACAGTATACATTTTAGAAAACACAAAAATAGGCAGATAGATTCTGATGTGCAGAATGCTACCCAGTAACACAGAGAAAAGAAGATCTGGAAGGGGATTCAAATGCTTAAACACAGGCATCTAGTGCCTTTTGAGAACCTAAGGAGTATCCTCCTTGGCCCCAAAACCATGTAAAAAAGCTCTTGTTTTGTGTAATGTATGTCAGCCCCATGCAGATGTCTAGGACACCCTAGAGAGTCTCAAATGACCCAGTTACTCTTATTAAGGTACTCTCTACTCATTAGGTAGATTCGCTGACTGTAAGGATAGAAAACATGCTTCCTTTCTCCTTGTAATCTGATCTTTCTTTACGCAGCACTTTCATCAGTTGTTTAACACAAAGTACTTCCTCTGAGCCAAAGGAAATGTTTGATTAAAGGTTTGAAGTCAAGGAGAATGCCTGACTCCAGAAACTTCATGGAGAAAACCCCAGAATTTTACTAACTGCAAGACATCTCTCTGAGTTCTGCTTCTCCATCTGTTCTGTAGCGTATCTGGTGGTCCATTTTACATGTGCAAAATGGATAATTAGTTTTTTTTCCATTAGTCTGAGCAATTAATTACCCCTTTATGTACAGATTTCATGCATCTATAATGTAGATGACAGGTTATAATGTAAGTATTCTATTAATTATTTGTATTCAATCGGCTGCATGCTTCAATCACAGTTCTGCGGAAAAGAGGCTACACACAGTGTCCCATGCTCTCAGACTCTGGGAGTGGGAGTCTTTCACCACTCTCTGCCTCCAGGGAATGTCACAAATATCTGGGGAAAAAAATGCAAAAATCCTAACTTATTTTACTATAGTTTTGTTATACTATTCATATTTAAATCCAGTTTGTTAAAGAAAAAATTGGAGATTAACTATATCAATAGCTAGCTTTTCTTAAAAATGAGTTCTGCTTTAAAATATGAAGACAATGTGCATATCTAATCACTCCAATAATGGTGGTTAAAGCAGGAAAATTTGTTTTATTTCTCAACAATTTTTTCTTTAAATGTTTTGCACTTCTATAATGTTTGTTCAGAGCAAAGGTGTATTTGCAATGATGGACTTAGCTCTTCTTTAAAGCAGACAGTGGATCTGTTTCAAGACAGATGTCCCTTAAATCAGTTGTCAGAAACTGCTGAATCACTAAAGAAGTTTCACCTTATTCTAAATATAGAAATTATTTAAATGAGTAGAAAATTACCCACCCAACACAAATGCATTGGCACTATTTTCTAATTGCTGCAATCATGTTGCACATGCTTACTGGCATCAGAACTGATAGCTCAAATTGAACAAGGGATTAGTTTCACTGTACCATCAAGAACAGTGATAATGGTACCCTGAGATATATGTAAGCAATGTCATAGCATTATAGGATGTTATACAAATGAAATGGAAAAAGTGCTGGAGTATATCAACAAGTAACTGTGATGAACAACTAGTACGAAATTGAAGGTTTTCATCATGTGTGTGGATTTTAGCCCATGTTCCAGTGAGAGATTGCTGGACGGTTTAAAATGCCCTTCATCATGTAGGTGGGAAACCTAATGATGGAACAGCCAGCAACTGATCATTAGATTGGCAATTCTTTAGGAGTCAATCTAGCAATTTTTTGGTTTATAGAAAAGTGGTAGGTTCTGTTAACAAGGCAGAAGAACTGGAATTTCTTGCTTCTGAGAACAAATCCAATTGGCAAAATTAGAGACAGCTCACATGATTGAAATGTCTTTTACAATCAGTGTGGAAAGAAGAAGTTAAAGGCGTTCTGCAGCAATGGATTGGATTCTGTAATAAACACATTGTTACATATGCACCTGTATTGTGGCAAATAAATGTAAGCTGATTAGTTTGTATCAAAATTAAAAATGGGCAAATTTATCTGTTTAGTGTTTCCAATTGGAGAGCAGGAAGAGGTAAAGCTCTATGCCAAATTTGTACTGACCTCCCTTAATCTGCATTTATTCTTATCCACACACTTCTACATCTCTAAAGCTGCTGCAAGAGACAAAAAAAGAAAAAGGAGCCTTCTTTTCCTTGATAGAGAGAGAACTAACACCATGGGCAAATATGGGTGGTCAGTTTGGGGTTAAGATTGATGTAAGTATTGGAATAAAATGCATTTTTTTCTCACAGATTGACAGAAATGCAGATAAACCCTACTTTATACAGGAAAACCATACTTAATAAGATCCAATCAAGGGCATTTTAATCTTACCTCAAACTTGAATCACAAAGTATTGAGATGAAAACTGCAAGAGAATATGAAAAGTCCATTTTGGTTTTTATCCATCTGGTTTTCACTGGCACATTCTGCACATTTTTATGCAATCAGTTCATTGCTAGTATTGCAGACTTTAAGAGCAAAGCTGCATGGATTTAAGTGGGGGGTCCTATCACCACCCAGTAACCACCAAAGCTGCAGTTCCAAAGAGAGGTGTGAGGGTGACAAATACACAGAGATGACACTGTGGCAAAAGTTAAAGAATGGACAAACACAGATTCAGGTCTTCAGTTTCACTATTGGGTTGAACTGAATTTGGACTGCTCTGTCACCAAAAAAGTGTGGTTACTCTCCCAGTTCACCTTTGGTGATCATTCCTCATGGGATATTTCTTTCCTTTGACACACCAAGGAGTTGTTGGAGTCTGTGGTGGACTGGAGTAACTTGCTGACTTTGCTGAAAACTAACCCATCAAAATATGAGTAGTTTTATGCTGGATGCATGAGCAGATTCCACTCAGCACGGAGAACGGGGACCCATGGCTATGGGTAAATGGTAGGGATTGCACTAGCTCAGCTTAATCCAGTCATGAAACCTTCTTTGCTACAGGTGCGGGTCAGGGTGTTGGGCAGCACTATAATGATGACGTGATCATTTTACATGGGGCACTCACCACATGACTAGAAAGAACAGAAAGGAACCTGAATCTCACAATTTCTTTCCAACTATAAAAACAAACACCCCCCAATTGAAAAGAAAAACATTTCATAAAAGTAAGTTGTATTTATTTGTTTCTTTACTTACTTACTTATTTTTCCCCATGAGGGAACCCTCAGCCTGAAGACCAGGTGAGTTCACTGGGTAAAAAAATCTCCTGTTGCCATGTGTCTGAAGACCACATAGCAATGACAGACAATGACGTAGCAACAGTAAGAAAAGTGCTCTAGATGTCGGAAGGCATTTGAAGTGGTGGGGTGTGATGTTGTCTGAAAATCAATGAACAAGCAAAAAAACGAAAAGGAAAGGTGTTTGTTTTTTTTTCAGTTTTCTTCCAACCACACCACCCCTCCTAATTCTTCTGAGAGCTTTGTGTTCTGGGGTTGCAATAAATTTTGAGCAGAATATAGGAGAATGATATAGGAGAGAGATGTTTGTTGTTGCTGTATCATCACAACTTAATGATACGTTCTCTCTTTCTAATAAAACTTTATTTGTTTCATACAGAAAAAGGGATTGCATTGTCTGAACCAAGTTGATGCCAAGATAAGATATTTGGTCTTTCCACTCTTTAAAGGCACAGGCCAACTTTGTATTATAACAGTGAGAGTAATCACTCCTAAAGCTAAGCCTTTTTTATGTTTAATAATGCATGACAGAAATTATTCTTTGTTTTGTTTTGTTTTGTTTTTTTTTGAAGTTAGATTCCTGAAAACAAATCTCAGAAAGGGGCTTTGGTTGAATGCACTAGGCAGCATCTACTTAATTATTGAAGATGTTCTGGCTCTCTAGTCGTTGAGTCTTAATGTGAACCTGGATGTGATGCAGCTGTTGGTGGAGGTGAGTGTCCAGCATTATTTTTTATGGTAACCAGCTTGTGGGGAAGTTGGTACTTGATAGACTCCTGCCATGGAGAATGACAGTCAGGTGCCTGCTTGAATTTGGGAATGTGTTTCCTGTAAAATAAATAATACCTTATAAGACATCAATTAAATAGGAAAATACAGAAAGGACTCCTAAACACTTTTTTTTTTTCTGTAAAAACACGTAATTTAGTCACAGGAGACTGTAGCTGGGGGAATATGTTGCAAAAGTTAAGCCAATTTCTGAAAAGAAATTTTTACTACTCTAAAATTAAAGTTACTATCCTTGTCATAGTAAAACTTTATGGGACCTAGTTATTTTCAGAACAAATCTTGATAGAAAAAATGAAATAACCACCTACTGGACTAAATCTGATGATTTCCCAGGTACTAATGAATATAATCTGATTACTGAGGACTTTCCATCTGTAATATACTAGATCTCTGAGAGTACTTGCATACAACTTACACTAGAAAGGGAAGTCCAGTCAAAAGAAAATATTTTATATTAACAAGGAGGATTATTTGAGAAAATGGTTAAAAATATCAAGACTTCATAATCTTGAAAGAGAACAAACTTTGATGGAAACTCATCTGAACCAAGACCCAGGAGAAGGAATCAATTAGATACGAAAAAGCAATTTACTGCTAACAGAAAGAAAGGGAAATAGTGAAGATAAATGAGGAATTCAGATGTGTGGAATTAAAATGGGAAAGTATCAGAGAAGTTAATGATACAACAGTAAAAATAATAAAACTTGTGGCAGCTGAGACACATGGAGTTGTTTTTGGCGGTATTATGGACCCCTTCACTAAAATCCTGGTAAATGGTATTAGCAAAATTACTAAAAATGGTCCTAAAAAGCAGCATTGTTCAGCAGATGCATCTTTAATTTTGGAAAAATGCAAGCACAGCAATGTATTTCCTAACAGAGCACTAGATGCACCAGACTATAAATGATGACTATTAAACCACAGCTTCTAGTGATGTATATATTTTTATTAATAGAACAACATAATATATCCCTATGAATCTTGGATGATCTGAACAAAGGGAGCTTTAAGCCTGTTGATAGTTTTTAACGCACTTCACAGTGTTGGAGAAGTACTAATTGTACAGGAAAGCATAAACATTATAGTAATATTTTAAAGGGCAAATATAACCTAAATAAGTTTAAGTGGAAGGCTGGAACAAACACAGGTCACTACTATGAACAGCCTCTTAAGAAAAACCAGTTTTGATAAAATTCTTTTAAAACTTAGTCAAAGAGAATGTTTTACAGCCTGACTTTATTCTGAAGATACAGAGAGAGGATGTGGGACTTCTAATTTTTTGGTTTCCTTGTGATTTGCATGTTTATTCCAGCTACAGAAGATCTGACCCCTTCTGTCTTCTTTGTCTGAAGGCTTTTAAATTCATTTCCCACATTCATGAAGAGTACTTCACCTTTGTTTTCGAGTGGCTCCATGGAAAATTAAAACGTATAAGCTTGTGAACAAAATTCACACTCTCCCAATCAGCTGAGTGTCCCCAACATTGAGTTAGAGCACTGTGCTCCCTCTTGAGTTTTCTTGACATAATAATTTTTGAATTCTTGCAGGATGGCATCACTACTTCAACGTGTTCAGTATTTGGGCCAAGTTCAAAGGCTTCTGGTAAACCACAAGTCAGATCAAGTGATTCCTTCTGGCTTTAAACATTCTTTGCCTCTTAAATCTGGTTGTTATCGCTGAGGCAAAGCTTGTCTCAAGTTTACTCGATAAATTTTCCACCAACCTCACACAGATAAAACAGGTGATAAGGCTAACCGCTGCTGTCCCATAGAACAGAGTCATCAGGACAAAGAAGGCCATGTCCTGAAAGTATGGTCTGGTATATCTCAAAGATGAACACTACCAATGAGAGATTCAGTCCAACTCTGTGAGTCAACACCACCAAGTCAAACAGATCTGTCTGTATCAAAGCAAGACAGAGATTCATAAGTTTAATATATCATATTAATCTATTCCAGAAGGTAGCTGATCAACACTATCCTTTCACTTTCTCCGCCATATGTTGAAATCTGGTTGGACTGAGCCTGTTGCTTGTATAGATAAGCATAAGATTTTATATTGTTCTCAGGCAAGTGTGAGTCCTGGGTTGTTCTGAGGAACTTGAACTCTGAAATGTCAGGAGTCACAGAGTATGAACTGAAAATTCAATTTATTTCTTACTACACTTCTATTTTAATATGTGCTCCCTGTTAATCTCTTTCAAAACGAACTGGAGCTAAGGAAAGGTTCTTCAATAGGCATTGGATCAACCAATATTAAGAACAAACGGTACTCATTAAACAATCATTATAGTCATTTATCAGTGAAATAGTATCTAGAGTAATATACATATTATTGTCTTTCATATAAAAATGTATATACATAGATAGTATACTAACAGACTGATGGCAAGTTACACAGAATTTTGGGTAAAAGCCTGTTTTGTTCCAGTCCATGCTTAGTTCATGAAAATGTTTAATTAAAAACCACACTTCTTCTAGCTGCATGCTCTAGAGAAAACCTTGAAGAACTCAAAAATCTAACTTGAAGTTCCTATTTATAAAATTTGAAAGCTATTGAAAGTTTGAAGTTGGTCTGGATGCTTTTTCACCACTCTTCACACTTCCACTCTACTTAAATTGCTATAAATAACATCCAAAAAGTAAATATATATATACTTAAATAGCAGTGACAGAGGCTTTAAGTTCCCCTCACCGCTAATGTATTGTAACTTTGGAGTGGTATAGAAGTTCACAGAATTTCATTAGCGGGAATCTATTGCGAGATGAGAAACAAAACTTGATGTACTACACTATTTATCCATGGCTGTTTTATAAAAAAATGGCTAACGACCTTCAGATTTTAAATTAAAATAAAATTAAAAAATAATTTATTCACAGAAATCTTAATATTCTTACTTTCTGAATGAGTGTAACATTTGTGTCTTACAACTATCATGGTGATCTCTTTCCAACATGAACATCAGGTGATATGCATAAAGATAAAAAATCATTACAATTATTACTAGAGTTATTTTCAAACTAAAAAAAAGCAGTAAATATTTTTTTGTATTCTCCTTCAAAATGTTTGACTACACTGTATGTGTATCAGTCAGAAATCACTGCATCTATTCTACAAATATCCAATAGTTATTAAACTGAAAAAGGAAAATTGACACCTGTGATTCTTTTAATTTAACCATTCCTGTCAGCACTGTAAATGTGGTAACTTAGCTACTCAGTAACTTTTCTTTATTTTCTCTGCTTAGTGGGTTGACTTTTGAAACATGATGATCTGCTGTTAATGTAAGTATTGCTCAGTTCTGATGAAAGAGTAAAACACTCATGCCCACACTTCTCCTTTGAAGGACATCATTCATTTGATTCTTAAAATCACCTCTTGGTGTCGCATGTTGTGTGTCTCTTCACTACAGAAAAAAATTATCTGTACCAAAGGAAAGAATCCCACAGCATTTCAATTTTTCTACTGGAACATATTTTTACTGTGTGTCCTTTGGGTCATTGTCACACACTGCATCTCATTTTCAGAACCTTCCATGTTCAGAGAGATGCATAGACCTACTTGTTACATGACATTTAACAATATGCATTCTAGAAAGTATCAACTATAGATAACTGATTAACTCCTTGTGGGCAATTATTTCTTCCTGGGGTCTTTTTGGTTCTTTCATGAAGTCTATTTTATTGAGAGGAAAAATTTTAATATTATATTTCCTTTTCTATTTATCCATTTATTTATCCATATATTTATCCATTCTATTAATGAAAAACCCCTGCCTTTTTTTTATCTCTTTGAAACTTACATTTTGACAAATATTCTTTACAAGATGCAGTAGAATTAGTACCATTAGCTGCAGTCTTCACAGCATCTGACCTTTCAGAAAAAGACTGGAGCCTTTGCTTAATCGCCAGCCTCCCTAATTACCCTTCTTTTCACAAGGGTTGTTGCAGTTTGGAAGCATTTCAGCCTGCTAGCCTCTCTAGGCTATTTGCTTCAATAAACTCAATGTCCTTTTTCTATAAACTGGGAGATAGATAATCATGTTGACAAGTCACATTATACAGTCATTAAACATATAATCCTCTTTTTACCTCAGCCTAAAATACCTCTCACTCTGACAAGAAGAAAGGAGTATTTTTAACAGGTACAAATATACATCATAGGCGATCATAAAAGGATGAAAAAGGTGTTCCTTGAACAAACATTCCTGAACAATTTATTTTATTGTAATATTATGTTAGAGGAGTTATATGGCTTCTGACACACAAAAGACACTTGATTATTAAATTCATATTAAAAAATTTAATTAAAATATTAAAATCACAGTAATCCTTTTTATGGTCAATGTTTTGATGTTCTCACTAGTTGAACAATCTAGTGTTTTTCTATATATTCTCCTGCTGTTTCATGCGGCTATTCAGAACTAAGAGAGTCTTCTTTTGTCATAGGAGGAAGTGACACAGGGATAAGATGCATAATGACTACTTGTCCATTATGGCAAGTAGGAAAAAAGGGTGAAAAAAAACATTCTGAATAGAGACACAAGAGAAATATTTAATGAAACTCCTTATCTGGCTATTCTGGACCTGTATCTTACCCATCCACAGATCTTCTGCCTAGTCACACCCCTGAGAAAGTCTTTGTGATGGTTCATTGTCACACTAATGGGGATAGGCACAGAGTGTGGGAAGGTGGGACCATTCCTCTTCAGAGCCAGGACTGAAGTGCCAGTTTGTCCTTCCATGCACCCCACATTCTGGAGGCAATGACTGGGCTCTGCATGCTAATGAACACACCAGGCACAGCTTTTGTCTTCTTCTGTGCCCATCCTAACTGCACAGTTTTCCCAGTATCACGTTTTACTGACTTGTCGATACTACCCTCAAGCCATACACAGAGAAAGGCGGTGTCCTGAGGGGATGAGAGCAGAATTTGGCTTTTTTTCACAGGGCAGGGGAAACCGCAATGCTAATCATGATGCTAAAGACTAAAATACATTTGTGCATTTTATTAATTTCCTATAATTTAATTCTACCTCACAAAATTCTATTCAGTTGGGCAGGCAATTTTTTTCTTTTGACAGGCCACTAAGATATCATTAATTTTTCATTCTCATCAATCACCATGGTAAAGGCCGTCTGAGAAGGTTTTGTGCTTTGGCTGGTAATTTGTCATGACAATTTTGCAAGGCTGTTTTAATGCCTTCTCTTAGCTGATTGAAAATGTCTTATTTACTTCAATTAGTTTTGCCAGTGAGACACTGTGGTTTTATACAAAATGCATTGTTAATTGCTCCCCAAAGCCTAGGTAGACACCTGCTTTTCTATTAAAACACAGATCAAACTGTGTATGTGGTGAGGGCTAAAATTAACTCAGTTGTACAGGCAAAGCAGAGAGCCTTAGGGCCTTCTAATTTGTAATACAGTCAATATTATTTGTGACATAAAATAATTTCTGATTTTCAGTTAAGTATTATTCTTGCAATATGTAAAAAATAAAACCAGCAGGAGATAGCCAGTTTTTACTAGTTTGGTAGATATTATTATATTAAATATATATTTATGTATATATCTGTATTGTCCTAAGTGGTAGGTGCTTCATAAATCCTTTGTAAAGCTGGTGAATTAAGCAACCTTTCAATGAGAATCTTTTAAGCTTAACTACTCAGCTCTTTATAACCTATTTAATACTGACAGATAATAGAGAAAGCAATAAAGAAGATTTAAATGTCTACATTGAACATCTTCAAGGCCCCATAGTCCAGCCTCTAATCATGCAGCAGTATTTGTTTTCTGTATATATTATATGCAATTCTCATAATGACATTAATGTTACCACATGACAAGGTTGTACCACCATAGTATGGAAAAGAACTGTCCACAGCTGATATCACTAGGTCATGAACACATTCTGCAGCTGGTATGAGGCCATAATTAGTGAAATTAATTAGCCTTAGGAAACTAAGCCATGTGACCTATACTTTAATACACATACTCGTTGCTATGGTAGCCCAAATAGGAGTATCTCTCAAGCTGTTAGGGCCCCTGGTTTCCTTTCATAATGAACAGCTACAGGGTGTGGAGCTGTAGATAAAGTAAATCCATTTGTTGGACATGGTAAACTGCAACAAATAATAAATGAAGTGACACTGGTACCTGAAGGCATAATTTTATAGAAACCTAAACATAACATTTAAGCTTTGCAATGAAAAGCCTGTCTATTTTTAAAATTCATGCATTGTCAGAATTTTGTGACACTGGGCAGAAAGAGTAGGGGCAAACTGAATGTTGAGGAGATTTTTTTTTCCTTTATTGTATTGATTTCCTTGCTTATATTCTAACTACTTCTAACCCCAAACAAATTAAAGCTTTTGGGCAGATTTGGCAGAAAGACTTTTCTGATATTCTATTTATACTTTTTTAAACTTCCCACTATTTTCAGACCATTCCCATATACACTCCTCCATTTTTCCTTCCATTTCTCTACAAAATCATATTTATTTACTGACAACCAAAATCTCTGCTACAAAAAATTTGTTAAATCAATGATAAAATGTCAGCACAAGATGCATTCTTGCATACTAAAGAATTTAAGTTTTTTTTTCAATAATGTGAAATGGCAAAGATTTTCCAGATGCATGTTCAAAGACATTCATTTGGAAAAACTAAAAAAGAAAAAACCTGGGGACATAAAGCATTCATGTAACTTCTTTGACTGTAGGAAGACTTAATTTTAAAAGAAAGTCCCACGAGAATTCTGCACCTTTTTATATTTTATGCAAAGTTTGTACTGGCTGACACAGAATTTCCTGATGTTGAGATTTAGAACATTATTTTCTGCATTATTTTCACAACTGTGACCCTAAACATTATTAATAAATTTCAGCAGTTTAAGAATCTTTTAAAGAAGACATAGATGAAGGAACATTTTCTTACAGTAAGTATGGTGATACACAGGTTGAAAAGATAAAAATATTACTGGGAGGTCACTAGAGGTCTCATGCATTACAATTGTTGAATACTCTTTATATAATTAATCAAATTTAATTATGGGTTACATTTGGCTCCTGTGGTATGGAGCTGGGTGGTTCCCTGAAGATTTGCTGAGGTTGATGGTTCAGTTCCTACCAATAGCTTACATAATACCTACATTTCTGCTGAGATTCAGAGAAGGGGTTTATCTGCTTTCTGTAATTATCTGAAAGGAAAGGTGGCTCAGGTACCCCACCCTCCTCATGGAGGTTTAATGTCAATACTGTAAAAAAAAAAGATTGTAAATAATGTTTTTCCTGAGGACTACAAATAACTGCATGGCTATAAGTTCTTAAGAGGTTCATAAAGAATTTTGAAAAACTGGAAAATTATTCAACGTTAAGAAAACACACCCATAATGTTACACATGCCTTATGCAAATATAAATACTATTGAACTTCTGAAAAATACATCCAAATTTAAACTTTGGTAATATTGAAATGGGAATGATTCATTTCTAAGCCAGCACAGCTCAATGGGTCTTGACCATCTGTACTGGGTGTCAGTGCCCAGACATTTGCTGAGGGATGCTGCAAGGTGGTCTCTGTGAGGAGAGGCTGAGGCTGACCTGTGCTGGTCACAGACAGTTCCAGATGTCTCCAACTGACCCACCACAGGGCACAGCTGAGCCCAACAGCCAAGATGGTGGTGAAAATGTATTTAAGAAAGGGCAGAAGAAATGCCATAAAGGTAGAGGAAGAGGAAAAAAGTGTAAGAAATGGCCCTGCAGACACCAAGGTCAGAAAAAAAAGAGGGGGATGAGGTGTTCCAGGTGCCAGAGCAGAGATTCTCCTGCAGCACCCGGAGGAGACCATGGTGGAGCAGGTGGATATTTCCTGAAGGAACTGAGGCTTGTGGAGAGTGCACACTAGAGCAGGGTTATCTTGAAGAACTGCAGCCCATGGAAGCGTGCACACTAGAGCAGGGGAAAAGAGTGAGAAGGAAGAAGCAGCAGAGACGAAGTGTTATGGACTGACCAGAGTCTCCATTCCCCACCCCCCTGCACTGCTCAGGGTGTATAGAGGAGTTAGGAGTGAAAGAGTGAAGCTGACCTTGGGAGATGGGGGAAAATGTGTTGTTTTAACGTTTGTCTTTGTTTCCTACTACCCAAATCTCTCTATTTCAATAAATTAAGTTAGCTAACATTCCCTAAGTTGAGTCTCTTTTGCTTGTGATGGTAATTGTTAGGTACTGTCCCTGTCTTTATCTTGACCCACAAGCTTTGACATCCTCCCACAGCGCCCTCTGAGGAGGGGGACTGAATGAGCAACTGAGCGGGAGTTTGGTTATTAGACAAGTCTAACACTTCTCAATCCCACACTGCTCGAGTGCATGGACTACAAGATGGAGACTGGAGGAGAAAAGTCCCTTCCACTGTAAGAGAATATCAGGTTCGTGACCACCTGAGGAACCTGAACATACACAAGTCTATGGGACGTGACGAGATGCATCCCAGAGTCCTGAGGTAATTGGCTGATGTAGTTGCCAAGCCTCTCTCCATGACATTTGAAAAGTCATGGCAGTCAGGTAAAATCCCTGGAGACTGGAAAAAGGGAAACATTGCAGCCATTTTTTAAAAAAGTAGCAAGGATGACTCTGGGAACTACTGACCTGTCAACCTCACCTCTGTGCCTGGGAAGAACATGGAACAGATCCTCCTGGAAGCTATGTTAAGGCATGTGGAGGGCAGGGAGGTGATTCAAGACAGCCAACATGGCTTCACCCAAGGCATATCCTACCTGACCAACCTAGTGTCTTTCTATGATGGAGTGACTACATCAATGTACAAGGCAAGAGCTACTCATGTCATATATTTGGACTTGTGTAAGGCCTTTGACGTGGTCCTTGACAACGGCCTTCTCGTTCAATTAGAGAGACATGGATTTAATTGGTGGGACCATTCAGTGGATGAGGTCACATCCAGAGGGTAGTGGTCAATGGCTTCATGTCCAGATGGAGATCAGTGATGAGGGGTGTCCCTCAGGGATCCATCTTGGGACCAGTACTCTTTAATATCTTCACCAATGACATAAACAATGGGATTGAAGGCACCCTCAGCAAGTTTGCAGATGACACCAAGCTGAGCTGTCCAGTAGACACACTTCAGGAATGGGATGCCATTCAGAGGGACCTGGACAAGCTCAAGGAATGAGCCCATGTGAACCTCGTGAGGTTCAACAAGGTCAAGTGCAGGATCCTGCACCTGGGTTGGAGCAACTCCTGGTATCCATACAGGCTGGGGGATGAAGGGATTGAGAGCAGCCCTGCCGAGAAGGACTTGAGGGTCCTGGTGGATGAAAAGCTGGACAATGAGCCAGCAATGTACACTCGCAGTCCAGAAGGTCAAACATCTCCTGGGCTGCATCCAAAGAAGCATGGCCAGCAGGTCGAGGGAAGTGATAGTATACCTGTCAGCCTGTCAGCCTGACCTCAGTACCGGGAAAGATTATGGCGAGGTTTATCCTGAGGGTGCTCACAGGTCATGTGAAGGACAACCAAGGGATCAGGCCCAGCCAGCATGAGTTCATGAAACTCATGTCCTGCTTGACCAACCTGATCTCCTTCTATGACCAGGTGACCTGCATAGTGGATGAGGGAAAAGCTGTGGATGTTGTCTACCTGGGCTTTAGTAAAGCCTTTGACATTGTTTCCCGCAGCATTCTCCTGGAGAAACTGGTGGCTCGTGGCTTAGACAGGTGTGCTCTTCACTAGGTAAAGAACTGGCTGGATGGCCGAGCCCAGAGAGTTGTGGTGAATGGAGTTAAATCCAGCTGGCGGCTGGTCACAAGGGGTGTTCCCCAGGGCTCGGTTTTGGGGCCGGTCTTGTTCAATATCTTTATCAATGATCTGGATGAGGGGATGGAATGTTCCCTCAGTGAGTTTACGAAGTTAGGTGGGAGTGTTGATCTGCTGGAGGGTAGGAGGGTTCTGCAGAGGGATCTGGACAGGCTGCATCAATGGGCCGAGGTGAACTGTATGAGGTTTAATAAGGCCAAGTGCCGGGCCCTGCACTTTAGCCACAACAGCCACATGCAACGCTACAGGCTTGGGGAGGAGTGGCTGGAAAGTTGCACAACAGAAAAGGACCTGGGGGTACTGGTTGACAGCCAGCCATGAACATGAGTCAGCAGTGTGCCCAGGTGGCCAAGAAGGCCAACAGCATCCTGGCCTGTATCAGAAATAGTGTGGCCAACAGGAGTAGGGAAGTGATTGTGTCCCTGTACTCAGCACTGGTGAGGCTGCACCTTGAATCCTGTGTTCAGTTTTGGGCCCCTCACTACAAGAAGGTCGTTGAGGTACTGGAGCGTGTCCAGAGAAGGGCAACGAAGCTAGTGAGAGGTCTGGAGCACAAGTCTTATAAGAAGCGGCTGAGGGAACTGGGGTTGTTCAGTCTGAAGAAGAGGAGGCTGAGGGGGGACCTCATCGCTCTCTACAACTACCTGAAAGGGTGTTGTGGTGAGGTGGTTGTTGGTCTCTTCTCCCAGGTAACTAGTGATAGGACGAGAGGAAATGGCCTCAAGTTGTGCCAGGGCAGGTTTAGACTGAATATTAGGAAAAATTTCTTTACTGAGAGAGTGGTGAAGCATTGGCACAGGCTGCCCATGGAGATGGTGGAGTCACCATCACTGGAGGTGTTCAAAAAACTTGTGGACATGGCATTTTGGGACATGGTTTAGTGAAGGTCTTAAAGATCTTTTCCAGCCTTAATGATTCTGTGATTCTGCTTCTCTACTCCTCTCTGGTGAGACCCCACCTGAAGTCCTGGGTCCAGCTCTGGAGCCCTCAGAACAGGAAAGACATGGACCTGTTGGAGCAGGTCCAAAGGAGGGCTGCAAAAATTATCAGAGGGATGGAACACCTATCCCATGAAGAAAGGCTGAGAGAGTTGGGGTTGTTCAGCCTGGAGAAGAGCAGGCTTCAGGGACACCTTATTGTCATCTCCCAGTACTTAAAGGAGTCTTATAAGAAAGATGGAGACAGATGTTTTAGCAGGACCTGTAGCGATAGGACAAGGGGTCATGGTTTTAAACTAGAAGAGGGTAAATTTAGACTGGATCTAAGGAAGAAATTTTTGACACTGAGGGTGGTGAAACACTGGCCCATGTTGCCCAGAGAGGTGGTAGATGCCTCATGCCTAGAAGTGTTCAAGGCCCGGCTGGATGGGCCTTTGAACAGCATGGTCTAGTGGCAGGTGTCCCTGCCCATAGCAGGGAGGTTGAAATAAGTGATCTTCAAAGGTCCCTTCCAACCCAAAGATTGTATGATTCTAACGCACCACAGTATGTCTAAGGCTTGGGATGGTGCTCCAATCTGAAGCAAGTCTGTTGCAAACTCTTTGTCAAATAGCTTGTATCTCCCTCTTACAGATAAGAACCTATTGCAGATCCAAAAGAATCTTCCTTCTAGTTATAGCAGTTCTGGTTTGCTTGACAGCGTCTAAATTCAAATTCATTTTATAAATATTTTTATATTATAAACCTATAATTTTTAAGTTTATATGTGTGTGCTTGAGGGAATGTTCTTCTTCATCTTATAGTAGTGAAATTAGATCTGAAGCTTTGCCTTCAGGTATAACAAAGGTGCAAAAAAACTTGCTAACATACCAGGCCTGACACTAATTTCACACTGATCTGTACCAGGAATAACTCCGACCCATTTTATTCATATAGTCAGTCATCAGAATATCAATATTTTTATTTATTTACTTTTGACAGGGTAGGGAAACTAAATCAAAGGCAAAACTTGCTAGTTGTGGCCAGGTTTCCACCCACTCTGTTTGTCACATCACAGTTACTAAGGAAAAACAAAGCAAAAGAAAATAAAATATAGCACAGCACTGGTCTTTTGAAGGAATATGTGAATTTAAAAAGAGTTGAAAAGACAGGGCATTGAAATCTAATCATGCAGAAGATTATAATGTGTAAAACTTTAGGTAATTTAAAGATCAATAATTTCTTCAACACTTTTGGAAGATGCATTTTGATAAACTTTAGGAAGAGGGAGAAGACTGTGAGGCGCAAGAAATTGAAGGTTGTCTAGGGTGAAAAGGAAGCTCAGAAAGAGAAGGGAAGGAAAATAAGGGAATTACAAGATGTGAACTTTTTGAGTTGAAAAAGAAGAGGAAAACAAGGCAAAAGTGAGAGATAGATAGGAGAAGTATTATGATGATGATCTCAGATGAATTTGATGGGAAAAGTTATCACTACAAGTCCAACAAAAAGACTTTTTTTTTTTAAACTTCAATAAATCTAGCTATAAATGGATTCAAATTCTACAAAATTAAGTAGATATGATTTATTTTTTATGGATTAGTAAACTGTGCTCAGACATTTCCCTTATGTAGAAAATTTGGAATAAATTATTTGCTATGTGTGAATGGTTAAAAGCAGAGGGTGGGATATATCTGTCTCACACCCAGAATTAAATATTGAAATAATAAAATAGCAAACATGTCATAAAAATAAACTATAATGCAAATTTCTATTGATAAAACTCACAATATTCTTTCAAAAAATTAACAGTCCTGTAGTGAAATAGTAATGCTGCAGATATAAAATAATTAACCAAATACAACCATTAAAAATAATCATGTAAAAGAGAATAGACATCTTTAATAATTTTTAAAAATGTTCTTATCTAACAGTATTATCTGAAGATATTCTCAGATCATCTTTCTGCTTTCATAAGGCACTTCAGTATCTTTAATCAGTTCACTTAAACTTCCTGAGGTTCAGCCCACCTTTTTGAAAAATATGGTCTCATTTCTGCCACTGACTTGCTAAGCAAGTCTTTGCCTGTTTCCCATCTGACTCATTCTCCTATCAAATGAGATAAATTCTCTAGGGCGGGGACTTTCCTTCACTGTGTGTATGTCCACCAGTTATGTCACTGCTAGGCAGTGACACAAATTGTAATGAACATATTATTATAATGCTGATGTTGTGGTTTTAATTTGATAGTGACTGTTGTCCTCAGTGCATGTTGTTATATAAGATTAATGTGTCCACTTTCCAGAAAGACAAGGAGAAAACAAGACACAGGCAAGAAAGAAGACTATTGATCTGGCAAACACTGCATAAGAAGTTTATGGCAGAGCAGAAAGCAGTAAAAAGAAGTGTCTTGGCTTCCTGAACTGTGTCTTAATTATAAAAGCATCATTTCTACTCTTTACAAATGAAGCTGTGTAATAACATCAATAGCTTTAGTATTTTTAAAATGGAAAATTGATTTAGTGCAAACAATGCCATTAAGGAAGGGTGACAATATTGAGACAATTCCTTATTTTTGTCTGTGATAAGTCTTTTCTGCAAAACTTGATCAAAGGCTGAGATTTGGTTCAAACAGTTTTAGTTAATAGAAGAACATTGTATTGTGGCGGATGAAACAATTATCTTCTTTCCTGACATTTCTTATTGCATATATCATGTCCACATACTGAGTGAGGTAATATTTCTATGATCTGATTTGAAATGTGCTTTTTGAACTTAATCTAAATTCTCTTTAGAATTTTTAGTTAACACCTCAGGAACAAAATTACATGTTTAAGTCAAAATAATCATAAAGGTTATATAACAATTCTTGTTAAACTTAAAATGAAATTTTAATTGACATTAAAATGAAATTTAAACTCTAAATAAAATTAATTGAATACATGATTGAATTAAAAGAATTCAATACATGAAGGAGTCTGGAAGACATTACAAGAAGTCATCTAGCCCATCCACTTCCACCAAAACAGAATCACATTACACTGTGTAATTTTTCAGAGGTACTTCTTCAGTGTATTCTTTAAAAAAACTTAAATGGCATTTTGCAGTTTTCCTAGAGCATTTATTTCAGTGTTTAAATAGCTTCAGCATCAGATGTCTGACCTACCTCTTCCTTGCCTCTAGAGGCCCTGAAAGGTGACAACTGGCAGGCTGTAGCAGGTACATTAGTTTGAACTAAGAACTTGATAAGTAGAGTTGTAAAAACTGATACATCTTCCTTCCTCTTCCACTCAGGAATGTAGAGAATCATCTCTATCTCCACCATAAATATTTCTGTTAGATTGTCTGATTAAAAGCTCATCTCCAGGAACTCAAGGGAGACCAGAGGAACAATGACAGGTGGGGGAACACCAAGAACCTTATCAGGAGCCCCTGCCTGGGAACCTCCCAGGGCTACTGTGGGAGGGTGATCAGCCCCATAGTCCAGGGCTGACACTTGCCAATTGAAATCAAATGGATAGGCTTTCCCTGGGGAAAATCTTACAGACTGGAGATGGGGATCGGGGCTACTGCATACAGGGGTATGGGCCTCGTAGAATCATAGAATAGTTTGGGTTGGAAGGGACCTTTAAAGGTCATCTAGTCCAAAGCCCCTCCAATGAACAGGGACATCTTCAACTACATCAGGTTGCTCAGAGGCCCGTCCAGTCTGACCTTGAAGGTTTCCAGGGATGGGACATCTACCACCTCCCTGGGCAACCTGTGCCAGTGGTTCACCACCCTCAGTGTGAAACATTTCTTCCTTAGATCTACTCTGAATCTTCCCTCTTTTAGTTTAAAACCATGACCCCTTTTCCTATCACTTCAGACCCTTCTAAAAAGTTTGCCCCCATCTTTCTTATAGTCCCCTTTTAAGTACTGGAAGTCAGCAATAAGGTGTCACCGGAGCCTTCTCTTCTCCAGGCTGAACAACCCCAGCGCCCTCAGCCTGTCCTCAGAGGAGAGGTTGTTCCATCCCTCTGATCGTTATGGTGGTCCTCCTCTGGACCCACTGCAACAGGTCCATGTCTTTCCTGTGCTGAGGGCTCCAGGGCAGGACCCAGGACTCCAGGTGGGTTCTCATCAGAACAGAGCAGAGGAGTAGAATGACCTCCCTCAACCTACTGGCCATGCTTCTTTGGATGCAGCCCAGGAGATTGTTGGCCTTCTGGTTTGTGAGTGCACATTGCCAGCTCGTGTCCAGCTTTTCATCCACCAGGACCCCCAAGTCCTCCTCGGCAAGGCTGCTCTCAATCCCTTCATCCCCCAGGCTGTACTGATATTGGGGGTCGCCCTGACCCAGGTACAGGACCCTGAACTTGGCCTTGTTGAACATGAGGTTCACATGGGCCCAGTCCTCGAGCTTATCCAGGTCCCTCTGGATGGCATCCCACCCCTCAGGCATGTCAACCACACCACTCAGCTTGGTGTCATCTGGAAACTTGCTGAGGGTGCACTTGATCCCACTGTCTATGTCATTGATGAAGATATTAAACAGTACTGGTCCCAATATAGACACCTGAGAGGCACTCATTATGGGATGCAGTGGAAGAACATTTTGCATAAGACATGGCATATTTAGGGAAATGACCTAAAGGTAGGCAAAGGGAGGAATCAAGGTGTTTTGGGGAGGAACAAGCATGAGAAAAGAGGGTCTGGGATAAAAGGAGCCAGTTGTATATTAACAGGAGGGCTGGCTACTACGTTTGCATGGCCATGCCTTGTGCACGATACCCACAGTCTGTCCTGTCTTCTCTTTAAAATCCTTTATCAACAAATTTGGGGGGTGTCTATTCTGTGTGCATGTGCGCATGGAGGTCTAGGTACCAGCCGCTGGGTGGGACTGCAAGTCTAGAGCCCCATGTGTCTGTGGTGTCATTACCTAGAGAGACTGGAGTTCCGGTCTGTTGTGTGGGTGCGGATGTCAGCATGCAATTGACAGCAAACATAAAGCTGGTCTAGCTGGTGAGCAGATGAGAGACTTGAGAGTCAAGTTTTGGAGTGATCAGAAGGCTGGGTCAGATCTTGGAGATACCACGAGTTCTCGAGGCTGGCTACTGGTAAGGCCAGAAAAGGGGACCAGATGTGGAGAGACCCATTTGCATGTGTTTGTCTGTGCATGGGTCACAGGGAAATCCTGGTGTTCACCCAGGCAAGTTACTGGAGAGATTGACCATGTGTGTGTCTCCGTGTGCTGTGCAAAAGGAGCTCTGAGTATCAGCAACTGGAGGAAAGCTGTGGCCTCAGGGTCTCATATGTCCACGTGCCAGCGATGGGGAGACCTGGGATCCAGTGGCAGTTGCTGCAAAAATTGTCTGAGCCCGGCTGCTGGAGGGATCAGCACAGTGTACATGTCTATATGGGTATACCTGTTCCATTAATTGACCTTCATCTTCATTAGCTAGCGATGGGAACAGGATGAGGATGTTGATGCAGTTTGTGTGAGTGCATTTTCCGTCCATATAGTGGTCTGCATGACCAGCTCTGTGTACGTATATATATACACACGTGGTGAGTGTCTGTGTGTGCCTGTGTGCCTATTGGGAATTCAGACTCAGCCTCACTATGGGTTGGACCTGTGAATATGGAGATGTGTCAGCCTTTTCTCCATTCGGCTACTGGATTAGGCAACTCTTAACACTTTTTCTTACAGGTAATTATCTACTTATCTTTCAGTATGAGTCCTTTTCTAAATACTGGTTGGCATACTATCCATAACCACTGTGAAAAGATCATAAACAAGAAAAGAACCAGCTAACCATTCTGTTCCTGTATGTCTCTACAATTAGTAATTCTCTATATACATTGCCTAATTCAAGAATAATGCTGAAAAGGTCTACAGGGGTTAGATGCTGATGTAGCAACTGATTGAAGAAAGCAGAGAGGGTGAGAATTTTTGACATGCACTTCTATTGCTAATCATGAATATTACTTCATGCGGCAATGCTATTTCATTGTGTTCTGACAAAGTTAAAACTAAACCTTGGTTGCTCTAACCATATAAAAATACTCACCTGCATCTCAGTACTAACATTACACTATCACAATCCTGTCAATATATTTGAAGAAAATGAGTTTTTCATCTCAGATTATGTACATTTTTTAGATCAACCACCCTCACATATGGCTGAATAAAAATATATCTGTAAAAATTACTTTTTCTAGAATAAAAAGAAAAGTGTTCCTAAAACTGCATCAGTCACTAACTCTCAGCCTCAATATTTTCTGTTTAAGGAAATTTCCATTGCCTTGAATAGCAATTTTGCCTGCATAAAGAATATGGAGATAGTACTTAAAGCAGAATGGAGCTGTCACACTCAATCATTTTGTCCTGCAGGGCCAAGGTTTAGGCTGTTTTTTCTCTTTTTATGTCAACAGCTTATTTTTAATGTCTAGTTTTCTCTTGCCGAATCACAAGATGGTTTAAACTATTCAGGACCCATCTTCCACTTCTTATCTCACATAGTGAAGAAGAGGTATGAGTGAGAGGAGATCAAGTGATTAGCAGAGGCAAATAAAGCATTTCAAAGCTAGCAGGTCAGTGTAAATGCCTGACTAGAAGAACATCACCAAGTTTTATTAAAGTAAATGAAACTACATGGGTGCTTAAATGTAGATAACCAGGGATGTGTATTATGGTCATTTGTTGAGTTCACAGGATCAAATGATTAATAATTCTAGCATCAGTACTGTTCTTTCCATATTTGAAATGTTTTCCAAACACTGTCTAATTAGAGAAACCTAATATCAATTTAATTAGTAAGTCTACCCTATGTTTTTAGTGTAATAAGTGTTTTATAAAAAATTATTGTGCTGAAAAAAGCCACAGGGATATCAATAGTGGGACTAGAACTCAAGACTCAGCAGCCTTCCTCCCTGTCCTGCCTCCTTTCTATGACTGTAGCAGGAAGTTAAATGCAAGCCATTTAGAAATGAAACTGAGCTGCCTCTGAGCCTGGAAGAGTCCAATATAACCATCAGGCGCTTCTTGGCAACTCTCCAATACGTCCTATCAACTACCCCTAAAATCTGTTATTGGATTAAACTGATGTGTCTGGCTCCACATTTAAAGCTCTTCAATAGCTTCCCAAAGACATCTGTCATGATTGTAACTGGCTATACTTGCCTGTAACCTACCTCCAGCTGTACCTTCACCTCTTTATCCCTGCCAAGCATTTAACCTACTACCATTATTTAATCACATATGGGACTCCAGGCATATCCTGGGATCACATTGTGTCAGGCACTTCATAGGTTTGTGCTAAGCTACTCACTGCAATAAACAGAATAGGAGATACAACAATTTGTCAGCATATATACAGACCCTGATATAGTGATCCCTAGTTCCATTCAGAATGTTATAACCACATTGTAAAAGATTAATAGCAAGAAAAAATATGTGTCTATTAAGTAAAAAAAGAAAAAATCCCAACAAACTACACCAAAAGAAAAAAAACAAAGAGGGGGCATAAAATATTGCCAAGATATCAAGAAAAAAATTCCTGTGTATTATCATCTAGATTTACGAGAAAGCTAGCAAAAAAAGAAAATGGCATCTATTTCAACATGTGCAGAGGAAAAAGAAGAGACGTGAACTGGTTTTTAATACCTTGAGACTGTACTAAATTGGTTTAATCCAGAGAGTGCTGAGTACTTGCAGGGACAGAGACCCCATTGGGGCAACAGATAAAAAGGTGCAGAGGTGTTGTTCTCAGTCAGTTTTTGGCCATCTGTTCACAGAAACTGCTGTAAAACAAATTTTTTGGGTAGTTTGTGTAACATGAACTAAGATTCAGGTCAGCTTCCCATTCGGGCTCCAGAGGAAGTAAGATTTGAAATAGATTTTGGGTCATTGCTGTGCCTTCCAAAGCTCAGCTGGCACCGCCAGCCGGCTCATTTGAAGTAATTCTTGAAGGCGAGGTAAACAAAAGCGTTACAGTTAGGCCATAGTTGGATATTTGCAGGTATCAGGAAGGTTTATACAAGTAGACACGTGTAAATTAATCTGCAAACTTTTCCTCTCTGAAGGGTAAGAGGATGTAGGGGTAAGGGTCGCTGAGGCAAGAAGCTCTGGAGCCGGCAGGACCCGCAGCGGAGCACTCTAGCGTGAGGCACAGGGGACTTTCCCAAACCCAGGGAACATCTGGAGGAGCTGAGGGAGCCACCAGGAGTCCGCAGCTTGTGCCACAGTGGCTGACAAGACCTGGGTGGGGCCAGGAGCAATGGTGGGTGAGCCCCCCACCCTGTAAAAAAGAAGCCCTTAGGGAGCACTAGTGACCAGGTGCGCCACGAACGGGACGTGGTGCAGCTGTTTGCACAGCAGTTCATGCAGGATGGGTGCTCCGAGCTCTGGCAACTCGATCAGGGAGCAATGGTACCTGCCCGGCACAAAGCCACGGGCTCTCCGGGCTCTGCACCCACCGCCACTGAGGAGCTCCCCAGCCAGAGCCCCGGCGGGCGCGCGCTGCCGCCCAGGCGCCGGGCTGTGCCCCGCTCTCCCGCCGACAGCGACGGCGGCGGCGAGAGACCTGTGGGAGCTGTGTCCAGTCAGCTGGGCTCCTCCGCTGAGTGACAGGGCTCCGGGAGGAGCTGGCCGGGCTGGGGAGTGTCGGGGAGGGCGAGGAAGAGAGAGGGGCTGCTGGAGTCACACCCTGCCTTCCCCGAGACAGGCCCAACGGGCAGACAGGACGCATCATGCGGGGGATGTCCCTCCACCTGGCTGGACACAATGACTTAAGGGACAGGGGCAATGGTGACAAGTTCCTGCCCGGCGCTGCAGGTGCGTCTCCTCTGTGACTGCCCCACCTTCCCAGGTGCCCTGGTGTAATAAGTATGAAGGCTCTGCAAGTGGAACTGAACAACAAGGATGATGGTTCATCTTGTTTTAGAGGTGTCACTGAGGTTACGTCAACCTATGCCTTGCGTCAAAACTGCTTCCATAAAGAAAAGAGGATGGCTCATTGTCATAGGAGACTCCCTTCTGAAGGGAACAGAAGGATCAATATGCAGACCAGGCTCTCTTCGGAAAGTCTGTTGTCTCCCTGGGGCCTGGGTTAAAGAGGTGAAGAGAAAGCTTCCTACCCTGGTAAGACGTTCAGATTACTATCCATTATTGATTTTTAAGGTAAGCAGCCACAAAGTTGCAGCAAGAAGTCCAAGGGCAATCAAGAGAGACTTCAGGGCCTTGGGATGACTGGTTAAGGGATCAGGAGCACAATAGTGTTCTCCTCTATCCTTCTAGTTGCAGGGAATGATGAGGGAAGAAAAAGGAAGAACCAGCAGATCAATACCTGGCTCTGAAACTGATGTTACCAGCAGAATTTTGGGTTCTTTGATCGTGGGTTGGTTTACATGACACTAGGCCTGCTGACAACAGATGAGGTACACCTGTCTCAAAGGGGGAGAGGGTACAAGAGTTAGCAGGGCTCACTGAAAGAGCTTTAAACTAGATTTGAAGGGGGAAATGGATAAAACCAGGACTGCTTAGAGATAAGCCTGGGGACAACATGCCAGTGTACTAGAGAGGACAGTGTATTAGAGAGGCCCTTCAGTCTGCCGTCTCAGTGGAGGTAGGGGTTGGAGATCTATGCAGCAGCAATGACACAAGGGTTATTGATGTATTAGAAACTACGAAAGTGCCTCAGAATGGTCATGTAGGAATTAGGGCTTGGTGGGATGACTCACACAACTGGAGTGCTGCAATGAATGGGTATAACCTCTTCAGAAGGGGTAGGCAAGGAAGGAGAGGCAGTGACATAGCCCTGTATGTTAGGGAGTGTTTTGATTGTCTAGAACTTAATGATGGTGATGATAGGGTTGAGTGTTTATGGGTAAGAATCAGGAGGAAGGCCAACAAGGTAGATATCATGGTGAGAGTCTGTTATAGACCACCCAACAAAGATGAAGAGGCAGATGAAATATTCTATAAGCAACCAAGAGAAGTCTCACAATCTCTAGCCCTTGTTCTTAGCGGGGACGTCAACTTACCAGATGTCTTCAGGAAATACAATACAGTGAAGAGGAAACAGTCCAAGAGGTTCCTGGAATGTGTGGAAGATAGATAACTTCCTGACACAGCTGTGAGTCAGCCAACTAGGAAAGGCCCCCCGCTGGACCTGTTGTTTGTGAACAGAGAAGGACTTGTGGATAATGTGATGACTAGACGCTGTCTTAGGCACAACAATCATAAAATGACAAAGTTTTTGGTTCTTGGACAAGTAAGGAGCAGAGTCAGCAGAGCTGCCACCTGGGAGTTCTGGAGGGCAGACTTTGGCCTGTTTAGGAGACTGGTTGAGGGAGTCCCTTGGGAGGCAGTCCTGAAGGGCAAGGGAGTCCAGGAAGGCTGGACATTCTTCAAGAAGAAATTGTTAAAGGTGCAGGAGCAGGCTGTCCCCAAGTGCCAAAAGACAGCCAGCACAGAAGACCAGTCTGGCTGAATAGAGAGCTTTGGCTGGAACTCAGGAAAAAATAAGGAGAGTTTATGACCTTTGGAAGAAGGGGCAGGCCACTCAGGAGGACTACAAGGATGTCATGAAGTTATGCAGGGAGAAAATTAGAAGGGCTAAATCCCAATTAGAACTTAATCTGTCTACTGCCATAGAAGACAACAAAAAATGTTTCTATAAATACATTAACAACAAAAGAAGGGCTAAGGAGAATCTCCATCTTTTACTGGATGCATGGGGAAACATAGTGACAAAGGATGAGGAAACAGTTGAAGTACTTAATGCCTTCTTTGCCTCAGTCTTTAACAGTAAGACCGGTTGTTCTCTGGGTACTCAGCCCCCTGGGCTGGAAGACAGGGACAGGGAGCAGAATGAAGGTCCATAATCCAAGGGGAAATGGTTAGTGACCTGCTACAACACTTAGACACACACAGGTTTATGGGGCCAGATGGGCTCCACCCAAGGGTACTGAGGGAGCTGGCGGAAGTGCTCACTAAGGCACTTTCAATCATCTATCAGCAGTCCTGGCCAACTGAGGATGTCCCAGCTGAGTGGAAGTTGAACAAATGTGATGCCCATCTATAAGAAAGGCCAGAAGGAGGATCCCGGGAAATACAGGCCTGTCAGCCTGACCTCTGTGCCCCAGAAGGTTATGGAGCAGATCATCTTGAGCACCATCATGTGGCATGTACAGGACAACCAGGAGATCAGGCCCAGTCAGCATGGGTTAATGAAAGGCAGGTCCTACTTGACCAACCTGATCTCCTTCTATGATCAGGTGACCTGCTTAGTGGATGAGGGAAAGGCTGTGCATGTTGCCCTCCTAGACTTTAATAAACTTTGACACCGTTTCTCACAGTGCATTCCTAGACAAAGAGGCTGCTTATGGCTCGGATGGGCATACTCTTCACTGGGTAAAAAACTGGCTGGATGGCCGGGCGCGAAGAGTTATGGTGAATGGAGTTAAATCCAGTTGACAGCTGGTCACAAATGGTGTTCCCCAGGGCTCAGTATTTGGGCTACTTCTGTTTAATATCTTTATCAATGATCTGGATGAGGGGATCAAGTGCACCCTCAGTAATTTTGCAGACAACACTAAGTTGGGTGGGAGTGTTGATCTGCTCAAGGGTAGAAAGGCTCTGCAGAGGGATCTGGACAGGCTGGATCAATAGGCTGAGGTCAACTGTATGAGGTTCAACAAGACTAAGCCTTGGGTCCTGCTTTCGGGTCACAAACCCCATGCAACACTACAGGTTTGGGGAGGAGTGGCTGGAAAACTGCCCGCAGAAAAAGACCTGGGGGTGTTGGCTGACAGACGTCTGAATATGAGCCAGCAGTGTGCCCAGGTGGCCAAGGCAGCCAACAGCATCCTGGCCTGTATCAGAAAGAGTGTGGCCAGCAGGAGTAGGGAAGTGATTGTGCCCCTGTACTTGACACTGCTGAGGCCACACCTTGAATCCTGTGTTCACTTTTGGACCCCTCACTACAAGAAGGACATTGAGTTGCTGGAGCGTGTCCAAAGAAGGGCAATGAAGCTGGTGAAGGGTCTAGAGCACAAGTGTTATGAGGAGTTGCTGAGGGAACTGGGGTTGTTTATCATGGAGAAAAGGAGGCTGAGGGGAGACCTTATCACTCTCCACAGTTACTTGAAAGGGGGTTGTAGCGAGGTGGGTGTTGGTCTCTTCTCCCAGGTAACTAGCGATAAGACGAGAGGAAATGTCCTCAAGTTGTGCCAGGGGAGGTTTAGATTGGATATCAGGAAAAATTTCTTCACTAAAAGGGTTGTCAAGCATTGGAACAGTCTGCCCAGGGGAGTGGTTGAGTCACCATCCCTGTAGGTATTTAAAAGATGTGTAGAAGTGGCCTTCAGGGACATGGTTTAGTAGTGGACTTGGCAGTGTTAGGTTAATGGTTGGACTCGATGATCTTAAAGGTCTTTTCCAACCTAAATGATTCTGTGATTCTATATAAAGTGACAGAGATGTGCTGGAAATGGCTAGGTCATTTTTTCAGTATTTTGTGGCCTAAAAATAGGAAGATACGGAGAAAGCTTCTTTGACAGCATCTGTATAGAAAAGCTATGGCTCTTAATTGATGAACATTATGCTGCTTCAGATCCCACATCAGAGGCATAACATAGTGTTAATGAGAGGTGATATTAAATATTATGCAAATTATACTTCATGTCCACAAATATATGGTACTTGAAATATGGTTAGGGCAGCTTTCTCTTGCTACACTTACATAATACAGTGTCCAGACAAGTTATATGTATTTACGTGGAATGAAACATGTCAATGTAAATAAACCAGCACAGCTCTGGAAGAAGTGCAGCAGCAGTACTGTGACACTCTGCCCTAGTAGGCTTGTCCCATACTTACAAAGCTATACTGTTTCTGATTTAGAAAATAGTCTGCTATTTCTTCAGCAAGCTCAAGTTTATACAGTAGAGTTACCAAAGCAGATCGAAGGCTGACCTGAACTGAGTGGTCAGCAAATAGTAAAACTGTCTGCATTTCATTTCTTTTTTTTTAATTTAAAAGGTAAGGGAGGGACAGGATGCAGCTATTCTCATGAAAGGTCTCTAAAAAAATAGCTATTGATAGGAGTCTCTAATTTAATGTTTTCTTCATTCAGGCTTGAATGATAGATTGGGAAATCTTGTGTATTCACTGGGAGCAAATTCCTGTCTTCCTATGGGTTTCCCTGTAAAGCACTCAGTTAATTGGGTTATTTGTGATGGGTAAAAGCACGTATTTCTTGGAAACACTTTGCTTTGTTTCCAAATGTATTGTGACATTCTGGATTGTATGAAGCCCTCAGTTAGTTTATCTGGGGCCCATTATAAAATTCAGCACATGTTCGTCATCACCCAGGACCAAAATAGAATATGGCCTGGAAAATATTTTCTTATTCCTAAGAAATGTTAAAATGTTAGGTGTGATAGTCATTAAGTCTCCTGATGTAGAGGAAATAATAACAATGATGTTTTTGTTGGGGGGGTGTGGTAGGAATCACAAGGCTGTACAAAAACCATAATCTCTTACTGGAATGTAGCTTTGGATGATGTTAGGAATTGCTTACTCACGCTGAGCTGCCCCTGGGAGTCATACGAGACTTTTGTTGTGGTCACATGCTTGCAATCACCATGGTGTAGTACCTTTATCAAAGTCACTGGGGGAATAAAAGCACTGTGCTTTTTAAAGCAGGGTTTGTGGTATGAAATACAATTGCTTCATTTTCTGCAGAATAATGAGCTCACAGAAACTATTACCAATGTGAATTTGAATACAGTCATCACCTTCCTTCACTGCCTTATTTTGTACATTAAAAGGCCCAATTACAATATGCCCATTCTTGCTAACTAAAATATTAAAAAACACTCTTAAAAATATAGAAGATGGATTATCTATCTATTTTTTTATTTTCTTTGGAGATTAAAACTGAGAATGTAAATTATTGCATCATATTGTACAACAGATGAAAAATTACTCAGATTATGTGAGTCTATCATGAGGTCAGGGACCCTTTCCCTATGGAAATAATACTCATCCTATATTTTAGATAAATAAATCTATGGTTTTATGGAATTTTATTTAGTGTGCCAAAAGCTCACTGCAACAAATTCACACACACCAGCACAGAGTTGGGCCTAACATCACTTCTGGGCTTGCAGTCAGAACTTTTGGGAAAAAGTAGAGAACCCTAGAGATAAATTTCCAGTGACTACTTTATCATTTCAGAATGCTTGTTGCAGTGAAGGCAAATCTTTCTGTGCCAGATACAAAGTGCTTGTATAAACTTATTCACAATTGTACCTCATGTTGGGTACAGAGACCTGAATGAAAATCCTACATGCAAACATTCCTGAATTCCTGTGTTACAAGGAAAAAAGAACACTGTCCTCATGTTAAAATTAACTCAGCAAAAACTGGTAGAGATTCAGCAGCACTAAAGTTTGACCTGGTACTGTGTGACTTCATTTAAAGGTTGTGAAATATTGTGTTGCATCCTGTAAAATCTTTTCTCATTTGAGTAATTCATCAATTTTACAGTGTAGTTCCTAACTCTAAGCACACACTGGAAAGAAAGTCCAAACTGAAGACTAGTGAATGGGCCAGTGCAGGGCTAGCTAGGTGTTATCCCAGTTGGATTGTTGCTTGAATATCTCTACATGGAATGACCCCATTACAGACATACTCTGAAACCAAAATAGTATTATGAGAAGAGTCTACCAATTGCCAATGTAGCAGCCTTTCTCATATGAGTAATTCTCCTGATAAATGCTCATGGATGTCTCTGCAATATTTCTGGGACACAGAGGTGAGTGATTACAGATCCCTGTGTAAATTCAAAAATAAGAAGTAAAAGAGTATATTATCAAATTAGACCCCCTATGCCAGAGCTATAACTAGGGAGTCATAGGTCATCTTTCTGGTTTTGAACTCTCTGTAGTTGTTTATAGTTAGACACCCAGAATCACAGAATCATTAAGGTTGGAAAAGACCTTTAAGGTCATCAAGTCCATATATGTCCTTTTAGCACAATTAATGTGCAAGAGATTCAAAGCAATGAAATTTGTATCAGTATTGAGAAGGAGGTGTAAGAAAGGGAGATTGAAATAAATCTCATCCTACTTTCATTTCCCTCCTTTTACTCCTTGACACAGCATTTTCGCAAATTCTAGCTCTTACGGATCAATAGATATGCAAGTGGACCTAGAAAGGAGAGATTTTACAGCACCACTTTGAACCTGATTCAGGATAAATATTAGTATTAAAAGGCATAGAACAACTACATCACTTCTAATCATCTATTGCAAAGGCATAAGTATTATGCTCTTAAAAGAAATATACCCACTAGTAAAGGAATGATGATTAAGATAAAACCATACCTTTTCTATTGATTGGAGACTGTTTTAAATGTTGGAATAATAGGATGAATTAGTGCTGCAACCTCATAAAGTCAGAGCTTGCCAAATACAAGTGGGTGCACTTCTGGCGCCGTCTCTGATAGCCACGTCTGCCTGAAGGCTATCAGATAAATATGTAATTAAATAAATATGGTTCCTGACTGATCTGACTTTTTTGTTAAAGAATAAAAAATATGGAATGAGTATAGCTCTTTGATCTAAGAGAAAGGTTTCTGTGGGAAGTAGAATTTATGTTTTATGGACTGATTGTGAGCAGTTGTTTTAAACAGTCTGAATTTTGTTCCATCCAAATCCTTGTGCAGCTGGATTAAGTATTCTTTGGTGCAGGACATGCAATTAAAATGATAAAAGAAAGTAGTCACTGGGTATCCTGATAGGCTGCTAGAAATTTCAAACCATAGCATGTTCCTGGCATAAGATCAAGTGTCACATATTGGATGTTCATCACATGTAAAATACCAGGATGCCAAATGCTTTTCATTTAGTCAAGCAACGCATTGGCCCTCTCCCAGCAGCTGGCTGGTACCCATTCAAAAGTCACAGGTTGGTGGGACTGTGATCTCAGCAATCTTTTCTTCCTCATTTTGCTTCATTTGTTGCTCATGGCTTTTCCCTCATCTCCCTTCTTGTTTCACTGATGATTGCTAGTTTTCTCCTTTTTTCTTTTGTGTGTGTGTCTTCTACCCTCCTGAATTCCAGAATCCCTTCTTCCTTCCTTTTTTCTTTCCTTTTCTATTCTCCCCTCTCTTATTTTTTACTTTTTTAATATGTCTTTTTCTTCCTTGTTCCTCCACATTTTTCTTAAATTTTGCTGTCTCATTCCCTCAATTTCTCCTTCTTTTGCCAATCAATCCAATCCAATACACACAAAATATATTAAACGTATATTATCATATATTGTCAATACATGTACAACACACATGCCTTCTGGATAAAGTGCTGTGATACGTTGTGGTTTAAAACCAACTACTTTAAACATCTTTTGCTTTGGGGGTTTAATCTTTCTGGCCACTAGTCTTTGTTCTTCTGGTAAGAGTGAACTGCCAAATTGCAGAGTATGATCACTGCTGACTTCTCCTTATTCCCTAGGGTTATGTGCTAGTTTTCTTAAATTTTTTTCTTAAAGAAAAGCCTTATACTATTTTTCCTGTCATCACAACATTGATGAATTTAATATCATTTCACATAAGGTTAACATTCAAGCCAATCCAGATTCATATGTAATCGGTTTTCAACACAGACTGGAGTTATGCAACAATTTATGCCAACCTATTTGCATAAATATGCCAGCATAAAAAAAATTAAAAATTTATTTTATAGAAATAAATTCTAATATACAAATATATATTTTATAACAAAATATCTATATATAAATATAACATATATGATATAAAAATGTTACTATTATATTAAATTATATTATTGTATAAAATATATACTTGTATATAAAATGTATAGTGTTCTATATAACTTGTTTTCTTGTATTTTTTCCATAGGAAAAACAAAACCTAAACCAAATCAATTACATTTGAATACTGTACTTCAGTATGTCTTTTGCAATTAAAGCTCTTAGGACAAATACTGAGCCATTGCAACGTCCATACTCTGTTTTGATTGAGATAGCTGCAGTTCGGTTATCTGCCTACAGGAAAAAAATTCCTGTCTTCTCTAGTCCTAGGAAGTCATAAAATGATTGCACTTCCCCTATTATGCAATTACACACACCATTTTAACAGTATAGTTATGAGACACCCACCATATTCCTCACAGCATTTCCTTTCAGATTATTATTTTATATGTTTTCTCAGTAAGTTTTTTTTGCATTATTCAATAAATATCAAATGCTTGAATCTGTGTGATTAGTGAGTGAAACAATGTTGTATTAGGAACAGAGCTGATCCCTGAGGTGCCATATCTCATATTTTCCTGCCTGAAGTTAAACAAAACCATTGGGGGGTCTATTAAAATCTTACTCGTATCAGCTTTATAGAACTGATCCTGTGAACCATTATCCACTATTCTTACAGTCATCAGAAGCCATAATTGCACAGTTTAGAAATACTGTCCTTAAAGTCTCAACAGCAATCAAATTTCTGGAAACCTGAGATGTAGAAAGCTACAAGCGAGATGGGCTGTTTTCTTCTGAGAATGGGTGGTATTTGAGAGGGTGTTTTCAGAGAGGTACATTTCTAGAATCCTCCTGAATTTGCATGGGGCATGATCTAGGTGAAGGAGTCCGGGCCAACAGGACCTCCTTGGACTCATATACAACATAAACCTTTTATTATTGCTTTTTTGCAAAGAGTGTCATCTATTTTTGTGAGTCCCCCTCTTGGGTAGCCATGATTTATCTTACACTGTAATTTAACATGAGGTCATTTCTATCCTGGACCTTCTGTATACTTAGAGGCAGCATGTTTTACCAGCTGATACACTCTGAACAGCTAAGTACAGTTACAGTATGTAACTAAGTTAAGTACAGTTACAGTATGTAGTACTGTATTGTATGCTGCCTGTATTGTATGGCGAGGAGAAAGTTATAGCAAAGTGGCTCTTCAGAGCCCATATAATTCTACTTCTCAAAGCCTGAATATTGTATGGAAACATCCAAGATAATGAGTTTTTCAAAATAATATTATTAATAGTCTTCAGACTAAAGTCTTTGGAGAAGTCTTTGTGGAAGCAGGGATAAAACATATTTACCTAAATTTCAGCTTTCTTTCCTATGGCACTATACTTTGGTCACAGTTAGTGTGGTAACAAATTGGAGATAATAAATTGCAACAATTACCCCACACTTCCAAAAAACATTCATCTCATCTACTGTTACCATCAAAGACTTCAGGAAGGCCAGTCTGGATGAGTGTTTTGTTCAGAAGTAATCTGTAAATCTACTGTTGCCTCCTGCTATTGCCTCTTACCTGACCATTGCCTTTCAACCCTGGCAAATTAAATGGGGGATTAAAAACCAAGTAAAATTTCTCACGGGACATTTTCTCCTGCTTCTCCTTCATCTGCAAGTGGGGTATGTGTGTTCAAAATTGTCCTGACCTCATGTAGAATGTCTTCTAAGCTTCCTTGATATAATCTCAGTGACTGAATCAAATAACTTCTACTTAATGATGAAGGCTTTAAAAAAGAGAAGATGGTGTTTGTGAAAGAGTTGGCTACACTATTCCTCTCCTGTCAGAACAGTGGGAGAAAGAAGAGGGAAAAAATAGAAAGTAGTAGATATTGTAAAGGATTGTCTCAAAAATGTTTCATATGTGGATGAACAAAAGGAGTACAAGATCAGTAGTAAAAAAAAGTTAGTAAGAAAAAAAAAATGTATATCAGCCACTTAATTTGAACATCAACAAAGTAGATGGTTGTATCTGGATTAGTCATCTTTGTCTCCCTTTATAGTCACTCACTGGAAAAAAAATAGTAACTTCTAAGTTGTGATTCATGTGATCTATTTTTAGGTTTCTACATAAGGATGAGGATGAGCTATGACAGAAATTCCCTATTTTTATCTTCCAACTATAAAGGGAGTCCTGACAGCCACATTTCAGATGGCAATGTCTATACTGTAAAAGTCTAATATCATGTGATATCAGTACGTAATAATGCAAGAGGTGGAACAACTTTCTTGGAATAAGAGGATAATTAAGGCAAGGGACTGGGGGGAGGGGAAGGGGGGGAGAAAACCAAGATTCCTGCAGACACAGACATACAGAAGCACTTGAGCAGATGGTGGTGGAAGATCAGCCAGAACCCGATGTACCTACATAGCCAAGTGAATGTGCAGATCAACCCTCCTTCCTTTTCTGGAACACAAGTATTGAATCATAACAAGACTATCATTCTGCTAATGAATTAATAGATCTACTGTTAAAAAAGAAGAAAAAACAAAACTAACAAAACTATTGTTAGACTTTCTCATCCCTTTACTATTCACAGGTGGTAAAAAAATTCTTATTCCTCCAGACTGAGGACTGCAAGTAAAGGTCTGTAAACAGGTGAATGCAGTGTCTTGTAAGGAAATATATACTAATCAAATTCAAGACTGGTATTCCCAGCATAATGAACTTGCAATTATCTTAGTTTAGGGACAATGCTTGCCAGCAAGAAATTGTGCATCTGATACTGAAATAGTCACAGAAATAAAGAACACTAATGCAACAATTACAGGAACAGAAAAGGAATCAAACAATTTTCTGCTCTAAGAAATGTTTTGGTATTTAATATGGCAGTCCTACACAGACATTTTCTCTTGCTAGATTCAAACAAAACTATTCATAAATTGCAAAACTGCAACCCACAAAAATGTGCCATCATTTGTACAATGTACCAATATTTTCTTGCTATTTTCACAGCAAACTTTAATTTGTAAACCAAAGCATTCTCCCCTGCTGCAGCTGAACCCCTATCTATTTGTTTGGCTAAATCTTCATTATAATTTTTAAAGCTGCATATTTTCCTATAAATGATGTAATAAGGTTAGATGAAGCTATTTCCTCAGCACACATAATTAACATTATTACCTTAAAACAGGAATAAATGGTCAAAAGCATATGTAATGAGGACACATCTAAGGAAAAGAATACTGGAAAGGGAGTAGGGTGAAAGAGGAAAGACTGATGTAAGAGAGAGGAGGGTAGATGAAACCAAATATCTTCTTAATTCTTACACTCAAGACAGATTTTGAAGACCTTAAACAAAGGTTGTATTATTGCATTTTAATAATCTCTCTAGTTTTCAGGATAACACATCGTCTGGCTATGCACCCAAGTTCCATTACTTTGCAGTGCTTTGTTGTGAATAGTACTCATGCACTTTCCTTGCAGATAAGAAAATGTCACCCAATCTACTTACCAAAACATCTTACTTTTTAATTTATATATTTATATATTTAATCTCAGTATCAAGTCTATTCCTGCTTTGTTGTGGGCTTTTAGGTGATATGTTCTTTCTCTTACCCAAAAGATTTGTTTAACTTCCATAAATAGTGACAAGAATGACAAAAGGATTATGAAAGTGTCATTGAAAGAGCATTACAGAAATGCTGATTTGGACTATAAACCATGAATGGACTTACACTGAGTTCAGCTCCCAAATATCTAAAATCCTGTTAAAGCATGTTATTTCAAAATAGAAAAGTACAGGAGTTAGAGACAAGATTAGCCATCTTCTCATCTTGAAAGTTAATTATTGCCAACTATTCTAGCCCCCGGTTTCCCCTTTTAAACAAAAATGCACTATATAAAATCCAATCTCATTCGTTTTAGCAGAGCATATATAATTCATATTCTCAGTGTACCATATGTGATCATTGACTGTGTTAAATGGATGAATATGTGAATAACTTCTACATGCTGAATAAAAAGCTAGTGCATAACATACAATGCAATGACAGATCATCTATTTCAGAAAACAAGCAAACACAAGTATTATGAAAACTATTAAACTCACGAGAAGTTAAGCATATGCTTTGGGGGGGGAGACATTACCATTGTATATAGTATTTACTGGAAAATATCAGCTCTTATATTTAAAGTCTCAGAGTTACATTTCAATTCACATCAGAACAGGGATAAAACTTAAGGATAGTTATAAATTCTGCAAATAAATCTTTGTCCAGTTACTTTTGGACATGGGATGTATTTTACTGCACATATTCAAAATTACTTCAGAATCTCTTTTTTTCTTTATTTCCTTTTTTCTCTTATTTAAAGGAAATCAGCCATTGTATTACATTTCTTTAAATAGACAGTTCTTAGTTATTTGAATCTGCTGTTCTGTCTTTTCTGCAGTATTTTCCTGACACTATTTTTAATAACGGCTTGTGAGGAAGTTCCTACTGTACAGCAAACACTAATAACTTTCCCAGAAACTCAAATGTACTTTTTACTGTCATTAGTGTTCTCTGTCAAACAAACTGATGGTTTCTGACTGGAATGCATTCACAAAATATCACTCTGTTTGGCATTAATTGACACTTCTGTTCACATCATCAGCTGAGAGGTTATGACAGTTTGAAGACTGAAACTATCCTTTCATTTCTGTTAAGGTGTTTCCTACCTGTCAGAGTTCAAGTACATGAGCAGAGTAAGACAAGGATCTAGCTGATAAACAGAGAACTTAAGACTGTGAATTTTTCAAGTAATTTTTCAAAAATTATTTTGTAACCCCTCCCCCTTGAGCACCCCAGCAAGAAAACCCTTCTGTTTGCCCACAAACCCTTAAATGTTCTAGTTTTCTACAGGAGATGAAGATCTGTCATGGAAAATGAAATTGTATATGGTTTAATTTATTTCTATCAAATTAACTCTTTTTTGAAATACATATTTATAATATACTCACTGATGGCTATCTTTCTCAGTTTTGAGCTGTTTAAGTCCTGAGGGTCATACATGCAGTAGCTAAAATGTTTTATTCTGGCCAAGAACAGATCCAAACTTCCAATGTGAAGTACGACATATATATACAAACTATAATGCAGAGATGTTTTTTATTTTAAACAGATCCTCTTCCATCTATGGAGATCTTATTTTTAAATAATTGAGCTGTTAGAAGATGTTATGAAAGGCATGAACTTGCAATTTAACAATGTGGTTGAAATCACAGTCTGAGTAGTGTGGGACTTCATCTGATGATCCACAATTCATGAGCCATTTGTTTGAGTAAATCTCCTTGATATATCTGTTCATAAATGCCATGATGTGCCGTTATAAAGCATTGTCAAAGGGTTTGTGGAAACACCCATACAAATGACAAAGAATTTCACTATCCTTAAGGGTTCAAAGATCCCTACACAGTGCTGTTCCTCTGTGTACTTTTTATTATGTTTTCATAGTCCAATGTTCTATTACATATGACACTGTACTTCACTGGGTGTTTATTATTCAAGGAAGGATGGAAATATTGCCATTATATAGTCATTTTCTTTCCACAGTAAATGTTAGTAACACAAAATTAGTTGTGACAATATAGAATGAAATGATACTAGAGCAGAAGGTACAACAGGTGAAGAGCGTTCAGCACAAGCAGGAGAAAACCACAGAATCATAGAATAGTTTGGGTTGGAAAGGACCTTTAAAGGTTGTCTAGTCCAACCCCCCTGCAATGAGCAGGGACATCTTCAACTAGATCAGGTTGCTCACAGCCCCATCAAACCTGAAATTAAATGTTTCCAGGGATGGGATATCTACCATGTCTCTGGGAAAACCTCTGCCAGTGTTTCACCACCCTCATGGTGAAAAATTTCTTCCTTAGATCTAGTCTGAATCTGCCTTCTTTTAGTTTAAAACCATTACCACTTGTCCTATTTCTACAGGCCCTGATAAAAAATCTGTCCCCATCTTTCTTATAAATCCCCTTTAAGTACTGGAAGGCTGCAATAAGATCTCCTCGGAGCCTTCTCTTCTCCAAGCTGAACAACACCAACTCTCTCAGCATTTCTCCATGGGAGATGTGTTCCACCCCTCCGATAATTTTTGTGGCTCTCCTCTGGACCCACTCCAATAAGTCCATGTCTTTCCTGGGCTGAGGGCTCCAGAGCTGGATGCAGGACTCCAGATGGGGTCTCACCAGAGTGGAGCATAGGAGCAGAATCACCTCCCTTGACCTGCTGGCCACGCTTCTTTGGATGCAGCCCAGAGCACAGTTGGCCTTCTGGTCTGTTAGTGCACGTTGCCGGCTCATGTCCAGCTTTTCATCCACCAGTACCCGCCAGTTCTTCGCAGAAAAGTTGCTCTCAATCCTTCATCCCCCAGGATGTATTGATACTGGGATTGCCCCAACCCAGGTGTAGGACCCTGCACTTGGCCTTGTTGAAATACAAGTTTCAAAATCACATATACCCAAAAGAAGACCACGTACCTCCCATGCAAACGAGAAACAGAAGGCATAAACAAACACCAGAAAGATGATGATGAGTTTATCGCTAGTGATGTTTGTTTTTGCAATGCAGATGGAGACAGAATAAGGAACAAATGAGTCATAAAAGACATTCTCCAAGGGAATTACCAGGCCTATAAAAAAGAATAACACTTTGGAAAGAAAAAATTGGCACATGATGTGAAAGGGATTATGGTTTAATAGCAACAATGATTGATAAATTTCATAAGAAGAAAAAGCAATCTTCCAATGTGCCAGGAGAAAACAGTTTAGTGGTTTCTTTGCATTTGTTGTTTTATTTTCTGGCTGCTTTACATTTTTTTCATGTTTCATTTGCATTAGATTACATTAGTGCCAGTTTCAGTTTCATAAACCTTTTTATATATAATAGGAGTAAAGTCATATCTTGCTACCTGTTGTGTACACACTGACAAATTAGCTGACCCAGGTTTATTTATCTGCCCTGATGTAAGAGCATAAAGTTTAGATTTACTCTGCAGTGGATAAATTGCAGTACCTTTATTATAGCTGTCCCAAGATATGATCCAGAATGCTTCTTCCCTGATTCAAAAGTAAGACTGTTGTCACAAAAGCCATAACCTAGATCAATTTTTAGTTGTTGTTGTAGCAGTAATTTCATGATGGATATTCATACTTGCTAATTGCATCTTTTACGTTGCACTCTCTCCCTTAACATTCCCATTGACAAACAGATAAATGGACAGTGTTGTGGACTGAAAACTGGCTGTATTGCCAAGCCTGAAGAGTTGTGATAGGAGGCACAAAGTCCAGTTGGAAGCCTATCACCAGTGGCATACCCCAAGAATCAATAATGAGACCAGTATTAATTAACATCTTCATTAATGACCTTGATAATGAGACAGAGAGCACCTTCACAAAGTTTGCAGATGATACAAAACTGTGAGGAATGGTTGGTACATCACAGGGTTGTGCTGCCATTCAGAGTGTTCTCGAAAGGCTGGAGGAATGAGCCAACAGGAGGGCCATGAAGTTCAACAAAGGGAAATGCCAAGTACTGCATCTGTGGAGGAACAGCCCCATGAACTGGTACAGGATGGGGACTGACTGGGCTTGCAGAAGAGGACTGGGGGGTCTGGTGGACAGCAAGTTGAAAGTGAGCTAACAATGTGCCCTTGCAATAAAGAAGGCTAATGGTACCCTGGGCTGCATTAGGAGTGATACCAGCAGGTCAAGTGAGGTGATCCTTCCCCTCTACTCAGCATCAGTGAGACATATCTGGAGTATTGTGTCCAGTTCTGGGCTTCCCAGTACATGAGATATACAAAGCAACTGGAAACAGTCAAGCAAAGGGCCGCTAAGACAATTAAGGGACTGGAGAATGTCTCCCATGCAGAAAGTCTGAGAGAACTGTGACTGTTTAGACTAGAGAAGAGAAGGCTCAGAGAGGTATTTAATTACTGTGTATAAATAGATGTTTTGGGGGGACAATAAAGAAGATAGATCTTCACTGATCCAGTAATTTGGGGTAATTTTAAGACTGTGGTCTTTATTGACCTTGTAGCAAAGGTCTTCTGGAAGCCTGTTATGAAAGTCTCATCACCAAGCAGCATTCAGAAATTAACCTTTCCATTAAAGTTAATGGAGAGTGATGTGTGGTAGGAAACACGCGGCTCAAACAACCACTGTGTGGGACACGTGAATAGAAGTTGTTGAAAATAATCTTGCCCCTGTAAGATTGTGTGAAACATCTAAAAATCTGCAAAACATTTTCAGAATCCATTTAATAGTCTAGGTTTGAATAACAAAATAAACATTTTAAAGGAAGTCGTAAAGTGAAAACAGACTGTCAGTATCTAACTCTAAATGGCAAACAAGGTGAGACTTGCAATGTATTTAGTCTAGGGGAAAGATTTTGTGCATGGTGACAATGCTGTTGGAACTAAGTACTTACACAGGGGCTGTGATGAGGTGACCTTGGCTAGCTGACAGATGTCCACCAGGCCACTCTCTCATTCCCCCTCCTTAGCAGGACAGAGAGAGAGAAAATACAATGGAAAAGCCTGTAGGTCAACATAAGGACAGGGTGATCATCCACCAATTTCTGTCACAGGCAAAACTAATTTAATTTAATGCCCATTAATAGCAGAGTAGTATAGTCAGAAACAAGAAACCCAAACCTTAAAACCAGAATCGCTTCACACCCCTTTCTTCCCAGGCTCATCTTTACTCCTGACTCTTCTACCTCTTCCCCCACCCTGAGCAGTGCAGGGGTATGGGGAATGAGGGTTGTGGTCAGTTCATAACATTTCCTCTCTGCCAATCCTTCCTTCTCAGACTTTTCTTCTGCTCCGTTGTGGGGTCCCTCCTATGGGACACAGTCCATCGTGAAGCGATGAATTTGGGTCCTTCCCACAGGCTTCAGTTCTTCAAGACCTGCTCCAGTCTCGGTCCCTTCTGTAGGGTAAAGTTCATCAGGAATGGACTGCTTCAGTGTGGGTCCCCCACAGGCCACTGGTCCTGCTAGAAAACCTGCTCTAGCGTGGACTCTCCACAGGCTGCACCTTCCTTCAGGGCATCTCCACCTGCTCTGGCATGGGGTCTTCCTTGGGCTGCAGTGTAGGTATCTGCTTCGATGCGATCCTCTATGGGCTGCAGGGGGTCAGCCTGTGTTGACCTGTGTTGACAGCCTGACCAACCATAGTCTCCTCCATGGGCTGCAGGGGAATATCTGCTCTGGTGCCTGCAGCATCTCTTCTCCCTCCTTCTTCTCTGACCTTGGTGTCTGCAGAGTTGTTTGTGTCTCATATTCTCACTCTTCTCTCACATCCATTGCACAGTATTTTTTACCCTTTCTTAAGTATCTATCACAGAGGAGTGACCAACATCGCTGATGGGCTTAGCTTTGGCCAGTAGCAGGTCTGTCTTGGAACTGGCTGAAACTGTATCTGTCTGACATGAGGGCAGCTCCTGGTGTCTTCTCACAGCACCCACCTCCCTGCTACCAAAAACTTGCTACGTAAACCCAGTACAGGGGCACTGACAACTCTTTTGTGATGACATGCTCTAATATCGATTTGCCCATGTCAGAAGAGAGGGTTGGCCAATGAAACCTTCCATTTAGCAACATCAGGCCATACCACAGCACGGAATCATTCAACAGCTACCTCCTCCTTTGTTCCACCACTCAATGCTTGGAAGTTATTTCAACAGTCATATCACATTTGTTTGTGTATCCCTTATTATATGGCAAACAGCAGTTTGTCTCAGGATACTTAGGCTGACCGGCTGGCTGGCTCCCCAAGACAAGTGGGTCTCCCAGTTGCCCAGGCAGTATATCAAGTCTAACTGGCTACCTGATGGTATGTGTTCACAGACTGAATTGATGCATTTTTACACCATCAAGCCACTGCCATCTTGTGCAGATCTGCACTCATTTTCTTTATTCACCCATCCTACTTCAAGTGTCTTACCTCTCTTGTCCAGCAATGTACCTAAACATGCATAACTTTAAAACCAGGATTAATCAAGTTCCCTAAATAGGACTATTCATATTTTAAAACATACATATATGCTTGAATCAGGGTCCAAATGTTTCAGCTATTCCTCCTTAGATTGTTTTTGGATTGGATCAAATCATATTCTCATGAGCCTCATGAGTAATCATATAATCATGAATCATGAATTCAACAAAACAGGACAAATCATCAGCTTTATTTGTTATGCAGATAGATCATCTGACTAGCTCTAGATGTTTCTGAATGAATAATCGATTCTTGCCCACTAGCCACTGTTATCTAGTCTGTGTTTTTTTTCCTCTATAGTTCTCTTTTTCACTGGACTGAAAAGCCCATTCTGCCTGATGAGGCCTTATGGATAAAACTCTGTCTTTTAAAATAACTAGAGACTTGATGCTCCTTACATTTAAACCACTGGAAAAAAATATGGAAAAGAGCAATGGCACATGAGGTTTGGCAGATGGGGACATTATAGAAGGATGCTTCTTTTTCTGAGACTTCACAGAATTTCTCTCTCACTTTTTACAGTGAGTCAAAGCTCTGTTTCTGTGGGAGAAACCGTTGCATATAGTATTCTGATTTAAAAATGCCACAGATGTCAGCAAAGAAATCAATACTGCTTTGTGCAGATTTTTCTCTGGCTCTGCATTTGCACCAACCCTTTGCCTACTCCTCAAAGAGCTGGTAACTCCCAGAGTCTGTTTGATTTGTGATTTTGTGAGGCCAGCAATAATACCTTTTAATCCTATAAACATTTTTTCCTCAGATCTGTGCTTCTCAGGCTTCTTATCAGAGTTTTCAGGTTACTGCTTTACATTTTGAGCTTGAAGGGCATCCTTTGGCCCAGGTGTTGTTTTCCATATCCTCAGATCTGTCATCCTCAATGGTTCAGGGTTTCTTTGTAAACTGCATTATTTCCTCTAATCATTTTAAAGCTTGCTTAAAATTATAATCTTTTATTTATAGATGTATCTTTATGCTAGACCCATCTTCAAAAGCTGTGGCAACAATTCCACACAAACGAATAACCAAAAGAGGCCATGCTGTATGCAGAGCAGCCTCTTTCTGTTCAGTGCTATGTGAACAGCTAAACTAGTATGAAACACTGACTACTGAGAGAGCACTGCAGAGAAAAGGTCAGTGCTGCTTTTTTTCCCTTGATGTCCCATTTACCTTCGACCAGCAGCGTCTGACAGTTTGGATTTATCAGAGGCACTCACAGTAGAACAGGTCTATGTCACTATGTCTTCCTGCTATCAAAGGAGCTGGGTGTAGAAGAAAACACAGTTTCCAGGGCATCGTGACCATATTCGAGGCTGGCAGAGTGCCAGCAGAGAGCAAAACTAACAGGTCTTTTACTACGAATGCTGTATAGCAGTGAAGAGCTAGCCGCCTTTATGAAATAGCAACTCTGCTGATAGACTGTGCCACTGCTGCATAAATAATTTAAAATCATAAAAAGCGAATATGAAATTGTCCCAACAAATCCTTTCCATCTGTCTGTGTTAATTATTGATTGTCAGTTGCCCTCATTTATAAAAGAAATAAAATAAATCATTTGACCCACTTGCAGGTGTTTCGCCTTCAGCCTCAGAGAAAACGTCTCTCTGCAATAATACGTGTGCTGCCAGCTCCTCCTACCCTGTCCATGGCAGAGGTTGCTTTTGTGGTAAATGTCTCTTAAGCGTGACTGGCTGCACTTTGCTCATTTACGGTGAACCAGTTTGTTACATCTTCAGTTGGATAAGCTCTGAGGCACTACCAGGCTGCAGCAGTCAGTAGGAACACGGTTATGCAGAAAGGGTGGCTCATAGCATGGAGGGGGAGCACTTAGGCTTAAGATGCTAATTTTTGTGAAATGTTAGCTGCTGACTCAGAAGCTAACAGCACCTACACAGTTTCATTTTTCACAGTTTTACAATTCCCTCTCCGGCACACGTGCATTTTCTTAAAGAGCAAAATTATTTTTTCGGCAAGTGTATTGCTCACAATAATATGCTTATGCTTCACTACCGCTTCTTAAGAGAGTCATTTTTTATTAAACTGTTAATCAAAATATTAATACATGGAAAATTCATACGATTCAGCTGCTCAGAAGGATGCTGTGATGGATTGTGAAATAATAACTGTGTGGGTGAAAATAGCGATGAATGACAAACACTGTATTTAACTTTGGTGTATCAACTATATGGAGGATTGCAAATAATTCATAGACCATCAAGTATCTCATTTATCTGGAGCACTATTTTTCATGCGTGGAGCATTTAGGTTCGAACCGCACTGTGTCAGTCAGCCTAACAGAGATATAGCAAGGAGGAAGACACCCCTGAGAATGTGTGGCTTTGTCCATTTTGTCACTGCAGGGGAGGGAGTGGGGTCTGGGCACACTATGATCAGTGCATACCAGGCAGAGGAGCGTCATGTCATCCAGAGAACTGCAGAACTGTGGAATGATTTGGGTTGGAACGGACATCTGATGATTATCTGGTCCAGCCTGAATCTCAAGTCAGAGCCATCACAGACCAAGTTACTCAGGGACTTGTCCAGATGAGTTTTTGGTCTCTCCATCTAATTGGGACTATTGTCTTTCATCCTAACACTGTGCACCTCCAAGAAGAGTGGCTCCATCTTCTCTATAGCCTCTCAATGGGTAGTTGAAAGCAGCAATGAGATCATGTTAACCTTTTCTTCTTAAGAACCCCTTAGCTTTCCTCCTCTAAGAACAAATCCAGTTTTTCCTACCTCGCCCTTGTATGCTATGTGCTCCCACCCTTGCTTATATTGGTGGCCCTGCACTGGACTCAGTCCAGTGTGCCCATGTCTTTCTTGTACTGGGGATCCCAAAATGAACACAACACTCCAGGGTTCTAGGGCTGAACAGAAATATTGAAGTAAGGAAACAACATTGATTTCAGCTCAAGATATGCAGTCAGAGACAGTAATCCAGATTATCAAGCCTGTAAAAAGTAAAAACATTATACAGTAATATTCATAGTGCACACTGAAGCTAGTTATCTGACTTTGCTCATAATTCTGTTGGCAAATATGCCCACCACTGTGTATTTTTTTCACCTATGGTATTTCAGATGGTCCTAAAGAATCTTAAGGATGCAGACAATGTGTATTGACACTTAGAGTCTCTTCATCTAGCTCATCACATCTCAAGTCAGAGCATATTTACAGGAGTGGACACACTGTGGGAACCACCATCAGATTAGAAAAAATCTCAGATTACCTAACTGGAGGTAGGAAAGGCAATTTTTAAAATCAACTGGAAGAGATTGATTTATGACTGTAAAAACTAAAATTCATGGCCAAACTCATTATTTTACTCATGAAATAGCAACTAAAAATCCAGTTTAGTAATATAATGCCTGAAAAGGATTTGTGCAACACAGGCAAGTTCAGCTGGAAAAGGGCCAATAGTAGAAACTGCATTTCAACTGGGTCAAGTGCAAGTGACTTTGGAGATTGCTAGAAAGTATTTCTGTACGCAGTTAGTTGTTTCTACTGGAAGATGTTCAAAGATTGCATTGTGGGACATTATCTCAACAGGAAGGAAGGAACTGTAGTACCATTCAAAAAGGACTAAGGCCCAGGAAACTATGGTTAGTGACTGTTAGAAACATAAAGTTTGTTTGGTAGCAAGAGTCCTTTGTGGTCATCTACAAAAAAGGGATTTTCTAGTAGCCTTCTTCATCCTTTCCTAACAAAACCATAGCAACCCCCACGCAAAGTATGTGAATGAACGTGCTGCTGAATGCCTGTTCCGTAGGGGGATGTCTGGCAGTTTTGGAGGTGTGGCCCCGGCAACAATGATGACTGGGTGTTTTTCTGTAAGTACTGGAGTTGTCTCATAGACCCTTGGAATGAAGAAGCAGAACGGACTTTTCTAATCATTTACCCTGACTGCCAGCATATCCCAGACCATAGAAAATCCCTCAAGCCTTGCCTGGTTTAAGCCCTTAAATTGTGTTTGAGCTAGAAAGCTGCTGCTTTTCATCATTTATGGCATTGCTGCGAAAAAGTGCTTGTGAGAAATAGAGTTATCTCGGCAATTCTTTATCAGTTAGAAAAATCTGTGACCAAGCTATTAAGACACTTCATTGCTCTTTGTTAAAAAACAACCAAACAAAAAGTAAACAAAACAAAAATAAAGTTAAGAAAAAGTCTGGAGGAAATAATGGGACATACAAATACACAACTTATCAGTAATACATCCACACCTACAGAATACTAAAAAAGCTAGAGCTGTAAGATAGGTACACTTGCCATTGTCATAGATTAAAAAACTGAACAGAAAGTTTTGAACCAGAATTCTTAAACAACAAACAACTGATCTAATAGGTCATTGGTATGTAAAAAGGAGTATAAGATTAACAACATAAGGTTTCCTTTTTTTAAAAAAAAAAATGTTAGATGTTTACAGTGACCACCATCTTAGTGAATTTGGGCTGATTTTCTTTGAAATAACCTTTTGTACTGTTCAGATGGCAATTTTTTTAATCTTCTTATGCCCGGTCACTTCACCAAAGTCAACTCCCTTAGGGAATAGAAGTTGTAGTGTGGACTCTATATACCTTTTCAGGATTTATCTTTAAGTAAGTATGAAACAAGATGGTCTTTTCTACATTGAAAGCAGTAGTAGCTGTGAACTGTTAACTCCCCAAAGATTTTATCTCTCCTTCATGTATCTCAACACGTGATGACTATGCACATGATCTATATAGGTGCCTATGTACCTGTCACCTGAAATGTGAAATGGAGTACAGTGCATGGCATTTGTCCAGAACAGAATTTGGTGTGATTTTTTCCTCTTTGCTCTTGGGGTCACCTTTAGGAAGTTCTCCCCTTTATCACATGACTATGGTTATGATTCTCTTCTCACTTTTGACATTATGAGGATGCCCTGTTTCACTTTGTTTAGAACACAAATGCTGTAAATCAGTTTGGCTTGCTCATCACCTTGGTCTGACTCCACAGTCTCCTTTGGCTGTGTTTCATTCCTGGTGATGTGCTGATTTTCTCATTCTGCTCTCTATATGATTGGATCCATGTAAAGATACTATAAATTTCAATAAAAATAAAACAAAAAATAGCTATCAAACTTAAACTAATATTGGTTTCCGTGAGATGCTACACTTAAAGTTCAAAGGTCTGGTAAGTACAGAGGGCTCTCCTGCCTCTAATGCCTATGGCTTTGGTGTTCATCGGCCACAGAGAGCCCTTTATTGCCTTGTAAACTTGGAGGCAATTACCTTTCTGCTATTATATCAATTGTCACATAAAATGGCTCTCCTTTATTCTTTCTTTCTCTGTGTCTCTTCTCAGAGTTATAATAATCTGGCAGAAATATCTCTCACTCTTGGGATGCCTACATTTCCAGTGTTCCTATATGGAATAACTTCTTTTAGCAAACAAATTAGAAAAAAAAAATCAGAATTAGAAACAGAAAAAAAAGTCAGAATCACTGGACAAAAAGTAACATTAGCTAGCTAAGATTTTTATTAATGGAAAAATTACAATAATGTTCACTTAAAAAGTCATTTTGTTAACCTAGTAGAATTAAACACAGTGACATCCATTCTCATCAACTGATCAGTCAAGCTCTCATGTAGCAAGTAGGTTATTTTGATAAAAACTAAATAGTATCAAAAAGGGAAAGTAGCGTAAATATGCAGATTATGTGTTGAAATCAAGTCAGACAGAACTTCTGCTGGCATCTAGTGATGTAGCTTCTCAAAAAACAAATGGCATATTTTACCTCTCCTGAGGATATCTTGACAGGTCTGTTTGGGTTACAAGAACATCAGTGAAGGGAGAATTGAGTCCACTAAAGAGAAGTATGCTTCCCAAAATGAAGTCAGTGAGCACTTTTTCAAATTAGTCCTTTGGAGTGCACTCAAGGGTTTATAAAAGAACAAAGTAGTGACAAATGTGTTCTCTTGTCACTTGCTTGGAAAATTGAGTTCTGTTCAGTGTTGTGAAGACAGAACAGAAAGAACACAGTGTGAACAAGAACATCAAGACCTGAAAATCTGACTTTGATCTCTTTCTTAAGAACTAACCAGGAGCACAGTGACATTCTGTAAGGAGGCTAGATATTTTAAAAGCTGTAGTTGTGTATGATGATGGCTTTTACAAAAAACAGAAAAGTAATCTCATTTGAAGCTCACAGCACTTTTTTTCTTCTGATACTACACTGTGTGCATCCCTGTTTCTTTGCCAAAATGCTGCTGGGCCTCATAAACTACGTCTACTGACAAGATCCTTTTACTTCTCTTTTTTTCATACCCTGTAACTACGTGAATTAAGCTCTGGATATATATCTAGTAACTTATAAACAATGTGTTTATAAGTTACTCTTCTAACCCCAAATGTTATTTCTATTATCTAATCCCTTCATGCTGAGCCTGTCCTGTTCAGTGGTGGACATCCTCTGCAATCTGCAGGAAGGAGAATGAAAAAGGTTAGAAAAAACAGTGGAAGCTCTCGTATGTGGGAGCCAGTAGGTAACACATATTCTGACACTGTCAGGAATGGAGCACTGTAAAGAAAATGGGTGACATGAACAGTTTTTTCTGTAAAAAGGAACAAAGCCAGTAGACTTTAAATTATACCATCTGGGTGATACACCACACTATAGTTCTAAATGCTTGAGCCCAGAAAAGGAAAGAAAATGTGAACTGGAGTTATTATTTTTAAGAACTCTTAGTTTATGGTATTCTTAAAGTCTTGGAAAATATTTTGAAGGTTTTTTTTCCTTCAATCATTTTTTCTCCATATCTATTTTAAATGTCTTTTTGATCTCTGAATTGTTCTCCATCTAAAAGGAATTTCTGTTGCAGATTGCTTGCATACTCAGTTCCTGCATAAATGTATTGTAAGTTAAGTTTTTTAAAGAATTTGCACTTAAACCAAAGATAAAAGTGAGCTATACTGATTAAGAAAGTACATCAAACAAAGCAAGCTAGCCTTATCTTAGGAAACAATCTGTCATTATAGGCAGATTTAATTTGACTTATTGAAGTAGAATTGTTAGATATTAAAAGGACTCAAAGTAAAAGAGTCATACTCATTATCCTTTAACTGGAGTCTCCAGATGCTACTATATTTTCATATGACATAAAGGTCTAGTTCCAATCTTTTATTGCTAATTTGGATTTATCCACCCTGCAAGAAATTACATTTCAGATTAGCTTGAAATTCATTATGCCTTTTATCATATTTTTTCCAAATGTGTTACACAAATTGAAGTACTAGGACTGCTTAGTCAAAGGATATTAGATAGACTTCCTGGAAAATTCTTACATAACTAAATTCCATTAAAAATTTTGCTTTATGTGAGCTTTGAAATGCCCTATAGAACTTCACTATTGTCTGCTATTTTCCTTGAGTCTTGCCCTTTTACAATCAGGCAAGGCAGCATGGAGATCTGAAAGATGCTGTTCTGACTGCAGGAGAATTCACTCTGTTTATGTAGAAAACTTGATAAGAACCAAGTACATGGGTAGTCTACGCCATCTTCCAAAATACTCTGTGAATAGACTGTGACAAAACTATCCTGCCATCCAGAGAGTGGAACAATCATGATGAATACACCTGGAATAATGCTATACTAAGCAGATACTCTAAGAATACTATAAGTGGGCTAGTCGTAATATGAATAGGCATCAGGTTTTGTAAATTAAAGAAGGAGCTACCCTAGCTTCCAGGCAACCAATACTGTATTTTCAGCATGTGGTGACTTTCTCAATTCCTCATTGTGTTCCTTAGTAGTGAGGCCAATAATAATGCCATACACACTTTTAGTATAATTGTAACAGAACCTTTGCAAATTGTCTCATTAGGTGCTTTCTGAAGTCTGTATAAAGAATTTAATGTTAATTAATTTTACGTATGATCTATGTACCTTTAAGAACTACTGTGCTGTCAATTGCACACATTGCTCAAAGAGGAGTTAAAATTGAATAATAGAATAGAATCATAGAATAGTTTGGGTTGGAAGGGACCTTTAAAGGTCATCTAGTCCAACCCCCCTGTGATGAGCAGGGACATACTCAACTAGATCAAGTTGCTCAGAACCCCATCCAACCTGACCTTGAATGTTTCTAGGGATAGAGCATCTACCACTTCTTTGGGCAACCTGTGCCAGTGTTTCACCAACCCCATTGTGAAAAATTTCTTCCTTAAGACTGCAATAAGGTCTCCTTGGAGCCTTCTTTTCTCCAGGCTGAACAACCCCACATCTCTCAGCCTGCCCTCAGAGGAGAAGTGTTCCATCCCTCTGATCATTTTGGTGGCCCTCCTCTGGACCCACTGCAACAGGTCCATGTCTTTCCTGTGCTGAGGGCTCCAGGGCAGGACCCAGGACTCCAGGTGGGGTCTCAGCTGAGTAGAGGGGAGTAGAGGGGCAGAATCACCTCCCTCAACCTGCTGGCCACGCTTCTCCTGATGCAGCCCAGGAGACCCTTGGCCTTCTGGTCTGTGAGTGTACATTGCCAGCTCATGTCCAGCTTTTCATCCACCAGGACCCCCAAGTCCTTCTCAGCAGGGCTGCTCTCAACTCCTTCATCTCCCAGCCTGTATGGATACTGGGGGTTGCCCTGACCCAGGTGCAAGACCCCGCACTTGGCCTTGTTGAACCTCATGAGGTTCACATGGGTCCATTTCTGGAGCTTGTCCAGGTCTGTCTGGATGGTGTCCTGTCCCTCAGGCATGTCAGCCACACCACTCAGCTTGGCGTCATCTGCAAACTTACTGAGGGTGTATGCAATCCCTCTATGTCATTGATGAAGATACTAAAGAACACTGGTCCCAGTATGGACCCCTGAGGGTCACCATTTGTAACTGATCTTCATCTGGACATTGAACTGTTAACCACTACTCTCTGGATGCGACTATCCAACCGATTCCTCATCCACCCTACAGTCCGCCCATCAAATCCATATATCTCCAGTTTAGAGAGAAGAATATTGTGGGGGACCATATCAAGGCCTTACACAAATCCAGATAGATGACATCCGTAACATTATAAAATAACTGAAAAGCAAATAATAAAGTTTATATAAAAATTCTGTTGACAGCTAATATTAAAAACATCAACCAAATATCACAATTCCTCACCTCCCAATTGTCTCTCATTCTTTGGCTATCCAAGGAGCCCTAATAGATTGATTTTTTTAAAGTATTTTTTTTAAAGAACACGTATCTCAACTTTTAATTATTTGTGCTTTTGTCATTTTGAAATTGGGTTATTCAACTGCATTGTTCATAATCTGCTTCTTAAAAACATATTGAATTCTGAAGAAGTTCTAAATGTGCCTGCGAAATTAATGAGCAAAGTTTTCTAAAGGAGCTTATTATTTCTTGTGGCCTGTGTTCTGTTTTTGAGGCCGAAAGGTTTTCAGAAGCTGAAGGTTTGCTTTTGGCTTACAAAGCATTAAATCTTTTGGATTCTGTTTGTACCAGGAAAAAATTTATCCTGCCCATTTTCTGCCTTGATACAGCAACACTTTTTACCAGATGTGAGGCTTACGGTAACAGCATTTCAGAAATGAAGACATCTTTACTGATGTTTTTTGAAGAGGTCATTTATGTGAGCAGGATGTGTAACGTATTCCCAAATCACAAGGCAGCCCATGCCATGATACAGGGTATTAGTAGGGAAGAAGCAGACATATGTTACAAGGCAGGCGAGGACAGAATAGAATGATCCTGACAAATTTGGTTCCAGCCTCCCACTTCTTTGCCGTAACATATCTGTAGTGCACTTTGTAGTGGGAATAATTTCAGAGCTATTTACTCTCACTTCAGATACTGGGTGATTAAGAAGGGGAAGTGTTTCTCTCTGAATCATTTAGCTGTATATGTAATAAGACATGCATATGGTTCCCTTTACTTGGTAACAAATGAATTTTGAGGTTGGAGGTTTCATGTCAGTCACTAAAGGAAGAGGGAACAGAATTCTTTGACATGGGTTGTCCACATACATCCTCATCACCTGAAAACTTGAGTGTGGAGACCTCTTAGCCCCTCAGCCTTCACAGGGAGTCCAGTGCGCGCACACAAACAATGGTGTTGTACTCAGCTCTCCATGCACTTTAGAATCCTTTAAGTTTACAACAGAAGAAATGGTCCCTAAAAAAGAAGAAATTCAGTCATGCATGTATGCAGGCAAAATGCCTTAAAGCCTTCCAGTTAACATAAGCAACATTTTCTCACTGAAATACTTGTGTATATATATAGCAATGGGTAAATACTACCACTTTCACCTACCCCAGTTAACCACAGAAAGATTTCAAAATAATTAGGAGAATGCAGACAGAGTAGTTGCTCTGCTAGGTATGACACTGTGCCAAGAAAACACACTAATGAGGTAGGTGGAGCTCCAGCTGGCAGTCCTATATGAATTGGAGAAACAAGCATTTCTGAGATGTTACTGAGGTATCTTGCAAACCTGTGGAGCATGTGGAGCTCATAGGATCATAGAATCATGGAATAGTTTGGGTTGGAAGGGATCTTTAAAGGTCATCTTGTCCAACCCCCCAGCAGTGAGCAAGGACATCTTTAACTTGATCAAGTTGGTCAGAGCCCTGTCCAACCACATCTGGCAATTTTATCATTACATCTAGAAACATGTCTAAGGAAAAGCAAGTTGCCCTCATTTATACAGTTTGCAGGAATGAGATATGTTAGCCAAAGACTGAGTGATCTCTGAAATCAGCCTTTCTTCTTCACGAACTTGTGTCCTCACCCTGATCCTTAGAAACACTAGATAATAAGAACTGGTGTAAAGTCCACACATAGGTATATATCTCTATGAGAGACAGAAAGTCCAGGGTACAGTTCAGACAAGGCCATTGAAATAGAAGAAAGCCCAAATTCATCAAGAGAACTGCCTGAGGAAATCCAAAGGTGTTTTGTTGTTTTTTTTTAATTGGGAAAGGAATCTATTTTTTCCCTTATCGGTCCATATCAACAGTCAGTAAGATAAGAGCTGACAGACAACACTAAAGTGGGGCTGGATGGGCAACTCAGGCTTCTCCAAAACACTTCTGAGATGCAAAATATTTTTAAAAGGATACTTCTAGAAACAAGTAGACTGGCCTTCTTGAAAGTCACTCTGCTAGAAACTAGAACGGCAAGAAATGGAATCATGGCTTAAAGATACCTGAGGACTCCAGATGGCAAATTAAGTCAGTCTCAAGTTACTAAGTCTCACGAAGTCTTAGAACTAGAGATAAAATAGTGGTGGTCCCACCCTCTCTCTGCATACAGCAGAGTATTGATGTCCTCAACATCAGTTCGTGTCCATCAGACAGATGTTTCCTCAATAAGGACCCTTGTCAGTCATGACAGAGCAAACACTAGAAAAATAAGGAAGATGAAAAGAAGTGAGACAAGTATTAAACAAGAGGAAAACTAAAACAAAACAAAGGCTGAGAGTTTACTCGAAAAAAATGAAAACAAGAAAAAACGAAGAGAAATTCAGAATATAAAGTCTATAATGAAAGAGGCACAGAAAAATGCTGTGAGTCGACAGGACAGCTGCATCAAGGCAGTGGTGAGAGACGAGGCCCCTGCTATTTTGTGATAGGTGCATAATGGTCAAGACTGGAGTGAGCATTTATATGTAGAGCTACAAATTCATGGTGCCTAATGGAATCCACTGGTGGACTATAAATACAGAAAACCACACAAACTATATTTTTTTTGTTTTCTCACTATCCCTTATGTCATAAACTGAATAGCTACTATAAAAATAAGTTAGTTAAGGGAAATAGATCTCTGTAATGTTATTACCATGCTGGTACAACGCAAAATTATTTATATTAAATCATGGCATTCTACGTTTTGCAAGCAAATGTTGAGTTTGAGGCTGATAGGATACTTAGTAGTTTTCTTGATAGAGGTTTACTGTGGAATCAGAAACAAAACTTTCTCTGAAATCATATACAACATACTGAGACAATGAATTGTTACTATTTTATGTCATCTGATGATTTTTACCTGATTTTTAGAAGAGAGCCAGAGACTACAAGAAAAATGGACAGAATAAAATTAACCCCCTTTTTTTTCCCCTCAATAATTATTCAAATACCTCGAACGAATACAATCAAAGTTAATAAAAACTCAGACTGGCACAACAAGGGAGTGTCCAGAGCATGACTTACTGTAACTTAGAGTACTATTTACCAGTTTCTTAGTGAATGGCCCTTCCAAATTTCGGAAACATTTTGTCAAATGACATGTCAAAAGAAAACTGACTCAGGAATAAGCTTTTACCTGGTTTAAGTAAATTTGAATGCCTCTTTTTTTTTTTTTTTTTTTTTTTTCTTCCTCCTTTCTCTCATTCCAAACCGGTTTAGGGAGTTGCAGGGTCTTATACAACAAGTACAACACCTAGAATTAATTAGAAATATTATCTTCTCAGGGATTTTAGCATTTCAGTTCTTACACATTAGAAGCCTCTGTTTTCAATGGCTTTACAACAGTTTACATTGGCTAAAGACCTAACCCAGACTTCAGAAAAAGTCAAGACTTAGGCAGCAGATCTAGGAATACTAGCTCAACTTAGTAGTAACGCTACTTGCATATGCTGGGCCTACACAAATTAGTAAGCCTTGTCTACTTTTCAAATATATAATGTGTTAATGATAGCAGTAAAATTTTAAATTACAGTGGCATCCGGGGATGACGCCTCTTTATGCTGAAAACTACAAATGGCTTAAGTAAGAAAACGGGTGGGTTTATATTAAGGAAAAAGAAAAGCTAGATCCCAATTCAGCTTTTAAGCAAAAGCTGCTTGTAGACAACATCAGAAAATCTGTTGTATTTGTGATGTAAACTAATAACACTGATTAATGCATTTTATGTTACTATTATATTGCTGCTTGTACTGCTTTGATAGATGTACTATGAATTACGGAAGTAGTATAGATACTCAGCTCTTCACCAACCTGACTTTAGTTTGGACTTTCATACTGTAATAGCAGTTCTAATTTGTACTATCCTGTGTTCCATTTCTCTCCTGTAAACTGTTAGGTTCAAGCAGAACTAAGGCTTCTTGCTCTGTCTCCTTGCGTGGGAGCAGGGGATGTCAGCTTCCACTGTTGTAACTGTGCGTGTTTCTGAAAAGACCTCTAGCCGGATTCCTACCAGCTTTGAGCACAGACACAGCAGCAAAGGCCTTTTGTGTTACTGAAATCATGAGGGCGAGGAAAAAGCATTGAGGATGTTTCCTTTGCTTTTAACTTGTCACTATCTCTAACATCGCTGCTGCTTTTCTTTATCATTCTATGTCTTTTCGAATGCTGTCCGGGATAATCATGATCATGTTCACTTGATGAAAACAGTATATGGTTCACTCAGAAATGCAGTGAATTTCTGAATAGCCTTTCCTGTAACACGGAAACCTGAAAGATTTGACTTAGGGACTCATCTTTGGAAATAATTTAGAAACCCTTAGAAGAGGTGGGGAAAAACAAGCATTCTAGCAGGTGGGACAATGAAAGTGTTCTTGAGTTTAAAGTGTTCCCTACTGCATGGATTGGGAGCGATACTAAGTTTCACTGAGCCTGGTGAAACCCACTTTCTGTAATAACAGCTCATGCTAGGCTGGTTTCTGCAAAGTGTTGAGAACCTTTAACTCCCACTGAAGTCAATTTGACCTTAGAGCTTTTGGAGCTTTGCAGAATCAGTAAGAAGTCAATGGCCCAAATACTTAGAGGTTCTTAGCAGGTTTGGGATGTTTATATTATGGAAAATTCCATTATGAAGAATTTGTTTATTTATCATTATGAAACATTTTTCTGAGTTAAGAGTATATGTGCTTAATTGGCACTGCATTCTACAAAAACTCACTAAAGAACATTCTCTACTCTCAAAATTTTAGTTTCAGTAGCTGAAAAAGAGATACAAGGAGCGTTTTCTTTTAACTGAATTCCCTATAGTGGGTACTGACGTCTTTTATAAATTATTTTACCATTATCTGAACCTATAGCCAAGTAAGAAAAGTCATCAACACCCTTGCCTTCAAAATTATCAATACATTTCTGTATTGGTACAGAGGCATAATAAAAATGGGTGTTATTCACCAACAGTAAACTACTTTTCAATCATGAACAGCTGTTTAAAAAGCTGGAAAATCATGCATAAGTAATCCACAAATCTCTTACTTACTGCTTTCCTGTGCCTGTTATATACATGTGTACATAGTCATGATTAGTTTTTGGCTGCCTTGCCTGTGTTTCTAGCATGTAAAATATTAAGTTTGAATCAGATGGCATTTCTCATTTCAATTTCTCTAGAAGTAATTTGCTTTCCCCCGGCAGTTCCCAAGAACTTCATGGTTGTTCTTAGCAACTGACTAAAATGGATGAGAATTTGTGAAAGAGTGCCAAGGGGTGTTAGACACTAATTGTCATTTTTGAGAAACAGTTCAGCAGAAAGTTTAGATGACGTACAGAATACAGAAAAAATGTGAATTGTCTACTTAATCCTAATCTTAGAACACTGACAATATTCAGATGTAATAGAATGAGCAAACATTCCTTGGAGGTAAACTTATACGTTAATGTGTTCTACAAGCCATTATATTTCTAGTATATTCTTAGTAGTACACTGGCAATGAAATCTACAGGAAAAGTTGTTGAAAATCTTTGCCAGCAAGTGACAGACGTTATTTGGAAAGACGGTAAAAATTGTAATCAAGTAACGTGATCTGCTTTTCTATAAAAAAATTCTCTTAGTAGTCCTAGAGTCACTTCCATCTGTGGTGTGTTCCACTACAATTGCACAGTGATGTGCACTGTAACACTGCAAGAAATGCAAAATTTCTCCGAGCCCCATCATGGTTTAACCCCAGCTGGCAACTAAGCACCACACAGCCTCTCATTCACTCCCCCTGGTGGGATGGGGGAGAGAATTGGAAGAGTAAAATGAGAAAACTTGTGAGTTGACATAAAAACAGCTTAATAGGCAAAGCAAAAGCCACACAAGCAAAGCAAAGCAAGGAATTCATTCACCACTCCCCATGGGCAGGTAGGGGTTCAGCCATCTCCAGGGAAGCAGGGCTGCATCATGTGTAACAGTTACTTGGGAAGACAGATGCCCTAAGTCCAAATGTGTCTGCATCCTTTCCTTCTTCCAGCTTCATATGCTGAGCATGACATCATATGGTATGGAATATCCCTTTGGCTAGTTTGGGTCAGCTGTCCCAGCTGTGTCCAGTGCCAACTTCTTGTTCACTCCCAGCCTGCCCACTGGTGGGGTGGGGTGAGAAGCAGAAAAGGCCTTGACTGTTGAGCAATAAGCACTGCTCAATAATAACAAAAACATCTCTGTATTATCAACATTGTTTTCAGCACAAATCCAAAACACAGCCCCATACTAGCTACTATGAAGAAAATTAACTCCATCCCAGTCAATACCAGGAGGGTCATAAGGCATTAAATGTATTGTCTGTGAACTTTTCTGACTGCTCTTAATGGTGAAGCTGTACCTCATGACACTGATGATACATGCTTCAAACAGAAAATGGCTTTTTAAAAGAAAAATTTTCCATTCTGAAATTTTTTAGCACACTCATAGCATCATTTTCTAGTGATTCCAGGAAACAGTCTGTACTATAATATTTCCAATACCATATCTTCAAACTTTCAAGACATATGTTATAGATATCAGGATATGTAACAGAAATTGTCAAGCCACACTCAGCATAATGAGTAGTAAAAATAAATCATGTTCCCACTGCTACTGGCACTTGTATAGTCTGTAGCAGCAAACCTGGCAGAGACCTAAATAGCAAATATGACCTACATGTAAAGACACCATTCCATACGGCCTTATGAATGTATTTTCATTTATCCTGAGTGAGACACAGATTGGTAGTTCTTAATCAAGCTATATGTCTGTTTCGGTGATCTGTGGACTTAAAAATTGATACGTTACATCTAAAACTGAAAATAAAATCAGGTATTCTATTTGTAATTCTAGACACCATAGTTATCATAGAATTATAAAATCTTTGGTTTGGAAGGGACCTTTACTGGTCATCTAGTCCAATGCACCTACAATGAGCAAAGACATCTTCAACTAGATCAGGTCCTCAGAGCCTCTTCCAACCTGGCCTTGACGGTTTCCAGGGATGGGGCATCTACCACCTCCCTGGGCAACCTGTGCCAGTGGTTCACCACCCTCATTGTCAAAATTTTCTTCCTTAGATCTAGTCTCAGTCTACCCTCTTTTAAGTTTAAAACCGTTACCCCTTGTCCTATCACTACAGGCCCTGCTAAAAAGTTTGTCCCCATCTTTCTTATAAATCCCCTTTAAGTACTGGAAGTCAGCAATAAGGTGTCACCGGAGCCTTCTCTTCTCCAGGCTGAACAACCCCAACTCTCAGCATTTCTCCATGGGAGAGGTATTCCATCCTTCCGATCATTTTTGTGGCCCTCCTCTGGAACCGCTGCAACAGATCCATGTCTTTCCTGTGCTGAGGGCTCCAGAGCAGGACTACAGGTGGGGTCTCACCAGAGTGGAGCATAGGAGCAGAATCACCTCCCTCAACCTGCTGGCCACGCTTCTTTGGATGCAGCCCAGAGCACAGTTGGCCTTCTGGTCTGTGAGTGCACATTGCCAGCTCATGTCCAGCTTTTCATCCACCAGTGCCTACCAGTCCGTCTCAGAAAGGTTACTCTCAATCCCTTCATCCCCCAGCTTATATGGATACTGGAGGTTGCCCCAACCGAGGTGCACAACCCTGCATTTGACCTTGTTGAACCTCAGGAGGTTCACGTGGGCCCATTCCTCAAGCTTGACCAGGTCCTTCTGGATGGTGTCCTGTCCCTCAGGCATGTCAACTGCACCACTCAGCTTGGTGTTGTCTACAAACTTACGTGTTTTTTAAATTATGGAAACGTGCTTTGGCAAATGTTTCAGACTTTATTTTTAGCGTCTCTTTTGGTTTTGTTGTTAGTTTTTTTTCAGTTGATTTCAGTCATTTGATGGTGTCATGATAGTATTTTTCAATGGAAAATCAATTTATTTTCGAAATCTGGAATACCAAGTCATTGCAAAAAATGAGATAAACTTACCCAGAATTTCATCAGACCATGTAAACCTTTTTCTGTGTTTAGCTTGGCATGGCTTTCCATTAGCTTTTGCCTTGATGTGTGATAATCTTCATTGTAATGCAAATCTTTTTATTGGTGACAAATTAATGAAGTACAATAAACTGTAAAAAATCATGCAATTAAAAAAAGCATAATGCTAGTAAATGTGCATGAGTCTTTCACGTAGTTTTGCCATTTATTGTGGATATTTTGCTTTATGTTCTAGCTGATTACCTGAGACCATATTAGTGCTTTGAATGTTGAGATGACTGAGATATCCCTTTTCTCTTTAATTACAGGATTTTTATGTTGTATTTATTGCTTCTGAACTCATGACACATAGTTCCTTAAAACCGATGGGCAAAGGTCTACTGACTTCATTGAGCTATGTGATTCAAGAGCCTAAGGGACAGATTCTGGTATACTTGCACACCATCAGTTGTATTTCAACCTGTAAGCCAATTCTTTTAATTAGTGTGTCTAACAATTGGAATCGATTTTCTTATTAATACAGTAAGGAGTCAGATTTTCACATTCAATCTTCAGTTATGAAAAGTTGTGTAAGGAACATTTCCTTTTGTAGAGGCATTTTGAATCAGTAATTTTCATGTGTCTTCCATTATAAAAAAAGATGCTCACAGATAAACCAAAACCAAACCAAACGAAACCAAAAAAAAAAAAAAAAAACCACAAAAAACAGATTAGGGAAGCTGAAACCTGAGTTAAGGCTTTGCAAAAAGATTAAACAGTAAATACGGTTCCTAATTTTCCTTTCATAGAAGCACAGAAATAGCATTCCAATTGTTGAGAAATCAATCTTCTAACCTACTCATTTCAAGTGTTGAACCATCCCTTTGACATTTTAATACTGATACACATTATACAAAAAGAAACAATCAAAATCCTGCTTTTGTCCACCAGTTCTTAAATAGGCAGAGGATGATGAATACACTAAATATTTTGTCTGTTCCATCTTACATAAAGGGAAGGCCAAAACAGACAAGATGATTAGCTAATGTGAGCTCTCTGTTTGTCACAGAAGAAAGTAGAATAAGAATAGCAGAAAGAAATGCACAATCGTAATATTGGGCTGAACAATATTTTTTTAAAGCAAGTGTATTTAATTCTCCTATCACACAGTTTATGAAAACACTAAGAATCAAAAAAATTCATTGTTGCATAAGCATTCAAACTTATCTAACTGGAAAAATTCCATCTATATCTAATGAAAACTCTGTGCTACGTTGCTCATTCAGCTATTGCTTTCTCATATGTAATGACACGGGGAAAACTTTTCCTCACTAAGAACAAGAGATCTGGACTCAAATGTAGTATTTAAGCTGAAAGTTTAAATACAATCTGTCCCTACGTACTTCACAAGATCAAAATGGAGTGGACAAAAGAATGTTATGCGTATTCAGGTTCAATCAATCAATCATCTCAAATGACATAAATTGATTATAGACAATCTAAAGGCACAAGTCTCCCTGAACTACTGGATTTGATTGTCCCACTTATTTAAGGCCTAGCTAAGTGCCCACTATTATGTCTGAAGGTGTCTGTCACATTCAATAGTAAATGGAAATCATAAATACTCTACCCTGAGATACCATTCCATATTTACTAGTCCTGATAACAATTGTCTTTGTCATGATTTGGTTTGAAGACTAGAAGATTCTCCTTTAACTGTAAAAAATCAAAGCAGAAAGCACTGAATTTAATGGGCCTGTGAATGGTGAATAGTGAAAAATATCCAGTTTCGAGTTAATAAATTCACATACACAAAAAATGAAAACCAAATTAGACTAGACAACACGTATCTAGGAAAATCTGGTGTTCACAACATACACCATAATTTGGAAGCAGGAATCAAGAGGGCAAAAGAATTGTTCATAAACTCTTCATACTAAAATCTTGGGGTTGTTTTGTATGTCTTGCGACTTGTAGAGGTACTACACAAATGTGTCTGTTTACAGACTAGCAGATGGGCAATCCCCAGCTCTGGACACCAAAAGATGAGGAAGCAAGGATTTATCCCACTTCTGAAAATCCAGGCTTCCTCATTGAGAAGTATCACAAACTTTCCTAGGAACTGTGCCTGTGAGACACAGGCCGATGGTCACAGAACATAACCTGAATGTTATCTTCCCAGATAGTCAGACACTGGTAATCCGAAACAGTTATCTAGAAACAATAGGGTAGCCACACTCCCCCTATTCCCTTCTGTACCCCACACACCATACATTTGTTGTGCATTTTCTCTCATTCTCTAGGCAGAAGTACGAACAAACAAAGCTTTGGAGTGGTTGTTCTAGTTTCTGTTAATCAATTGCCATATGGAGTTTAGAAGTGGATCTATCAACCTGTAAGTTCATGGTATTATTTTCCTTCTGTCTGGAAGCAGGAAAAAAATCTGTAGATATTGTTTTGGGGTCCTCAATGAATGTCTGTGAAGCTGACTGTGGGGATAAATGTTTGGCTGCAGTTATATTGCCACAGTATATGTTTCCAACTTCCAATTCCTGCTATACTGTGCTTGTTCGTCATAAGAGAGCCACAGAGGAAAAGAAGCTATAAATCTAGTAAGAAGAAAGTGCATTTTATCTTTTTGATGGCATGAACAGCTTTACAGGAATTCTTGAGGGAACTGTAAAATGGGGAAGTCACTCTAAATACAGAGATGTGCTAATTAAAGTAAGTAATAAAAATATTAATAAAATTATATTTTAAAAAAGAGGAAAGGAAATTATTCCTTCTGTTACCCTGTGATGTCTCAGTGCCCAGCTGCCTGAAATGAGGTGCAGGTAAACATTAGCAGAGAGGAAAGATAAGGTCATCCTAAACGGGGTTAGAAAAAGGGCGAGTCAGCCAGGGCAGCTGCCCTGGATGCTGCAGATAGTCATCTTCAACAATAGGAAAAAGAATGAAGCATCCCGAAGAACTCTCAAGGGCCAAGTGTGCATTGTATAGGCTAATTACCCAGTAGTGACAAACTAGATAAAGGCTGGAACACCCAAACAAAATCCTTATTGTTAAATATAACCTTAATACTGATTTTCTGTCTTATCTTTTCATGACCTGTATCTCAAATCATAGTTTAAGTAAACACCATTTTATGCTTAAATTTTAGTTTAAGATAAGATTACTCCTGGATAATCTGACAAAAGAAAGGGCATTGTATCCTTGTGGGTGTGCCAGTCATTAGAATCAGGGCACAGTACAGAAGTCCTCACTCAGTGCTGACCATCCTGGTATATTTAACCAGGATATCTGAAGAATTTTAAGGCACACCCTCACTGCGATTTAGACTTCCTGAAGAAGAAATCTGTGATCAGCCTCTGACAATCTTCTGACATTTTCTGGGATCTTCTAGGAAAGATTCTTGGAACACCTTAGGATACTGGAAAAAATACGTGAACAGAAAGGTCTCAGGGAAGTTTTATCAGATACCACCATGAGTTAATGGAAATCACTAATGAGTCTAACAGTATCTACTATAATTTTCACAAGATCTATCACTGTGAAATCATCTATAATGAAGTACTGTTAGTCCTTTACAAACACATAATACCTTTCTTGTCATATAAAACATTTCTTCTGTTTTGCATACTTGTGTTTGTGGGTAGAAGAGTCGTGTAGCAGAAGTATGTGATGTCAAAATCTTTGTGAAGAAAGGGTGAATGAAAAGATGAGTAAAAAGGGATAAATTATTGAAGGGGTAGAGATAAGGTCAGCAGAGATTTTTGTAGAGTTGAGTGCTAATATTGGGAATGTTTCTAGCTGAGGTGAGTGGGTAGGTAATGCGGATGTGAACTGCATGTAACCTATACTGAAAGTTTGAACTGTTCAGAATGGTGAGAAAAAAAGAATGGAAAAAAGGAGAAAAAATGCAACCCAGACACATTTGGTCTGAATCTTTGAAAATGATAGTCAACCATAGAGACCAGAAGCTGAAACTTCCTAGCAAATATTCCTATGTATTAAAACTACATTCATTTAAATTATGCTATAAACACATATAACAATTCAAATTTATGTTTATGGACTTCTGATTACCAGTAAAAACCCACTCATAAACTATTCAAATACTTGTTTATTAAAAAAAACAGGAGAATTTATTTCATTTGCTTAACAAGCCCTATCTCTTAGATTATATGGTAGTCTAATTTCACTAACTGTTTTCTTGTCCAGCACTATTAAAAAGAAAGTGCGGTACAAAAGCAGAGTTCTGTTTGCAAAAAACAGAATCCTCTTGTGTTAATTTAGATAAGGCAGACTGTGGGTGGGCATATAACCATATTATAACAAACGAGAGATCATAAGATTACATGGTACATTAAAAAGTTTCCATGTTTATTCAAAACTGTCGTAGTTTGCAAGGTGCAAGTGCTTGGTTGTTGTTTAATATGTTATTAAAAATAGAGTTAAGAAAGTATAAACAGAGTTAAGAAAACTCCAGTCATGTTCCAAAATACTGAAACAGTACAATGGAATGAAAGGGTCAGGAATCTGAGAACAAGTCTTTCCAGTTTTACTATGACTGACTCATTGTATGGGGTTTTTGCAGGTTTTTCTTTGGCTGGAAATGATGTTCTGCTTGTTGAGGTCTTTAAATTAAAAGCATACATATTTGTGAAAATGAGACACGGGTTCAAACAAAAGATAACCTTGATGTGAAGCTTCCTGGATAGAGCAACAAAACAGAAAGAGGCATTGCTTTGACGCCAGGCCATGTGAACAAGAACATAGATAATTATGTGTTTAATATAATTGTATTCTATATAAAATATATATGCATTATAATGTATTATAATAATGATAATATAGAATATTGTGTTACATAGCACACATTATTATAATAATGTATTATTACATTTATATATAAAATAAAGTATTATAACATTGTATTATATATGAGCTGAACATGAGTCAGCAGTGTGGCCAAGAAGGCCAACAGCATCCTGGCCAGTATCAGAAATAGTGTGGCCAGCAGGAGTAGGGAAGTGATCGTGCCCCTGTAGTCGGCACTGGTGAGGTCGCGCCTTGAATCCTGTGTTCAGTTTTGGGCCCCTCACTGCAAGAAGGACATTGAGGTGCTGGAGCGTGTCCAGAGAAGGGCAACGAAGCTGGTGAAGGGTCTGGAGCACAAGTCTTATGAGGAACGGCTGAGGGAACTGGGGTTGTTCAGTCTGGAGAAGGGGAGACTGAGGGCAGACCTCATCACTCTCTACAACTACCTGAAAGGTTGTAGCAAGGTGGATGTCGGTTTCTTCTCACAAATAACAAGCAATAGGATGAGAGGAAATGGTCTCAGGTTGCGCCAGGGAAGGTTTAGATTAGATATGAGGAAAAATTTCTTTACTGAGTGGTCAGACATTGGCACAGGCTGCCCAGGGAGGTGGTGGAGTCACCATCACTGGAAGTGTTCAAAAAACGTGTGGACGTGGCGCTTTGAGACATGGTTTAGTGGGCATGGTGGTGTTGGGTTAACGGTTGGACTTGATGATCTTGAAGGTCTTTTCCAACCTTAATGATTCTGTGATTCTGTGATTCTGTAATATATAATTGTACAGCCACCTACCCTCCCATTGGGCAACCACATTTATAGCAAATAACATGCTACTGACACACCCGAAGAAGAACCAGGTTTAGGACATCCTGCTTTTTACATAGGCTATTTCCTATTTTGTGTCTTTGCAGAATCTGCTCTTAAGATACAGTAGCAACAGTTTCAATGAAGCAGAGAGGAAAGAATCTTGCAAATATGGGAACAATAGTATTTGAGCAGAAACATGAGGACATGGTAGCAATGACGAACTGATGCTGCTCTCAAGGCCCATTGGCTTAAATGCAGATCATTGTTCGAGGTCTAGGAGACCTAGGTTAGACTCTGGTGTAGACACTCCTGTTTGATGGAGATATGAGGTGTAGGATTTACCTCGACTAACCTATACTTTTATGTTTGCTATATTTGCCAAGCTCCTCTTTATAGTCTACGCAGAAAAATAGGCATTATCAGAAAATTATCTATTCCACCCTGCTTGCTTAATTATCTTCCAGTGGAATGAATTGCTTTCTGAAAGGTACCAGTTTCTTTCCATTGATTGGAGTGCAGGAAATTATCTTTTATTTAGGACAATATTGTCAATGTAATTATGGCTTGCTGAGGTGAGACACACTAGAAGATGTGTGAGGAGGGTGTATATATATTCCTGGGACTATGTGAGAGCTTGTCATGCTACCTGAATGGCAAAGCACACAAATAAGACAAGGATGTTCTGGGAAGCTGCAGTCTTAGGATGCTGCAGATCTGGGGTAAACCATTTGTGAATTAAAATTTGCATGTTTTGCAGTTAATTATATTGCAATAGACACTGCATGGTTTGCTGTAGCAAAACTTTTAAGGAAAGTCTTACTCATAAAATTGACTCATTCTCTAGCTCATGTGGCCAGAAATGGAAAAACAGACATATAGCATGAATTTTTGCCACAGCTGATGCCTGCGAAGTGCCAGAACATGCATTGGAAGTGTTAAAGATATACTGACCAGTTGGGGTTACAAAGAAGAGAGTCTGATTTGCAGGAAGTGTCAAGGTTTTATACTTGAATTCAGACTATTCCAAACCACTTAATAGTGCTAGAAAACCAAAATTTTTAAAAATAATGGAAAAAATGAGAGCTGAAAAGCCCCTGAAGCTGCTCTTTGAAACTGAGTTTCGTGTTAGCCACTGTATATGAGGAGCAAAATCGACAAGTATATTAATTATACCAAGCAGTGTTTGGGACTCTGGGGGCACCTGGCTCTCAAGCAAGGCAGGCAATCTGTAGTTCCCAGACTCTGCAGCCTCAGGGCAGCCTTTCTGGAGTTCAGGCCTTAGATTTGATGAAAGTTAATCAAATCTGAGATGTTTCAGACAAAACATTGGGGGCTCATATATCAGTGTTTTTCATGAAACTACGTTTCATAATAGTATATCAGATCAACGGTATTGCCAAGAGCAGTGCCTTCTCTTTCTTCCTTTGCTTCCCCTTTGCTTTTACTCTCCTTGAACTCCCTGTCCTCCTTTATTTTATTGTGTCTCTTCTAGCCTTCCATTCTTCCTGTACTTTTTTAATTTGCTTAAGGCATTCTTTATATCTCCTCAATCTCAAACCAGATCTACTTCTGTGTCATTTTGTCCTCAAACCCTGCATCTCCTCAGTGAGACTAAGCAGTCTTCTAGTTGTCAAGTAATCTCTTGTTTTTCTTACACAGAGGGAAAAAATTGGTCAATACCATGAATTCATTCAATTTTGTTCTTGATTCTGCAGCTAAAATAGGAACAATTTCTCTCTAAAAAATGTCTCTCATTTATTTTATAATCAAAGTTCCGATCGATGAAAATCTTTCGAAAGAATTTGTCTCAAGAGAAAATAGCTGTAAGTTAAACTTACAGTCCAAATATGCAAAAGGCATTTAAGAAGAATGCTGGTAGTTTTGAGAGCAATTCCCTAATAGTAAGAAGCTTAATGGTATAAGGTCAGCAAGGAAGGAATTGGAGCAATGATAAGTTCAGGATGTTGCAACCTTCTAGATGTTTAGAAAGAAAGAAAGATCTATCAGAAAGATGATTTTTTTTTCTTAACATCAAAGACTTCTTTGCATATTGTGTAATTAATAAGTGATAATACATGACCTGGAAGTTATATTACATCAGAAACAATGTTGTCATTAAAATACATCAGAGATCCTCTGGAACATTTATAAAAAAGAATTCGTATTTTATTACTTTCCAGAAACAGAGAAAAATCAAACTGACATGTGCATCAGGAAACTGGTGCCCTTTTGTGCAGGTTACCCAGAAACATTTATTAGATTTTTGGTGTGCTTTTTGACCTCAAAAATACTCGATTCAGCCACTCTAAAGGGTTGACTTGCTTTTGGCCTCTCCCCATGAAATTTAGGGCTAACATCTTCTTTTGCTTCCTTCTGTTACAGCTGTGGTTAACTGAGGTGAACCACACTGGTGGATATGTGAGGTACATTCCTCCTAGGAACCACATTCTCCATCGACCCTAGAATAGGAGGATCTGAGGTGTGCACCCAGCTGTAACTGCAGTATGTTGAAACTGAGTGATATAAAAGTGGGAGTTTTCTAATCAACAGTATGCTTTGTCACTGTACACACTGTAACAGAAAGTAGTGGATGACTAGTGTCCTTACAGAGCAGAAGTAGAAAACTAGGACTAATCATTTGTAGTAAATTGTGATGTCTTTCTTGCACTGAGTTCTTTGTAATAATGCGTATATTGCCTATAGCTCAGGATACCTGACTGTATATTGAGGTTGAAGCAAGAAGAGAGAGGAAGGTATAGAACAAGACTGCAGTAAAATAAAGATGAAGGTTACATTATCAAAGCAATCTTTCATAACCTTCAGAATTATGAAAACATTTTATGTTTAAAATTTATTGATCAGTAAACAGTAAATTACCCAGCTTAATGACAGGAAGTCAGGAATTTATAATAGTCATCTAAGTCCTTTGCAATTTGTTGTATTATCAATACAATGTGGAGCATAATCTTCATCACTAGTTTACCTTGTGCCTAATAGTTGTTCAGTTGTTAGGTGAAAGTGGATCATGGTTTCATTTCATGTTTTAGTGAACAAATGTCCACATAGAAGACAACCATAGTGAAACTGGTTGGGAAACTAGGAATGTTGTCATCCAGGTCTATAAAAATGTCTAGAGAGAGGTTTCCATGCCCAGAGAAGATTTTGGCATCTTACATGGAAATACCAGGAGCTAGAAACTCAGTTTCAAACACTTCTATGAAGATATTAACAAACTTCTAGGAGCAGGTTCGTAAGAACTAACTTCTGTTCATAAGAGAATAAACACAACTAAACCTGAGAAATTCAAATTGATAAAAAGGAACTTTCAGAAATAACAGTTGTAGCAGTATACAGCTGTATTTAATTTTAAATAATATTTTTGTGATAGCATTGGAATGTTTGCATCATATACCAGTACTGTAAAGGCAACATGCAATGTTTCAAGTCTAGTAAAATAATATGCTTATGGCTTACTCCAATCCACATTTGCACACTCAACCTTTCTACTCTAAGTTACAGAATAATGACTGCCTTTTTCAAATGGGAAGAATACAAATGCTAGCAAATTTCCAGGAACTATAATATTTTTTAAAAATGTTTATTTGAATGCAAATGGTTAATATTTCACTTAAACCTTTGTCTTTGAAAAGAAATAGCTGTACAAAACTAAAGGTGTGTTCTTTTCACCACGGCATGGTAGATAATTGATATTCTTTTCTTGCATTACTCATTATGTATTTTGTTTCATATGTTCAATAAACTAGTCCAATATTTATTCTGGTCCAATAGAAGGAAGCTCAGAGTTAAAAATCAGGCCCAGATCTGCAGTCTCAATTAGCAGTGTTCTACCTGGTACAAGGACTATGCAAGAGCTAGGATCTCTTCAAGAAAGCCATACCTCATCTTATCGGGATAAGATGTGGTAAGGGGCATCTTGTTTTGAATCAATTGGCAGTTCTGCAAAGATGAAACATGTGAGAACCTTAGCTTTTCCACCTTCAGTGCAAATACTGATGAGCCTATTACAGTGGATCTAGAGCCCAGACTGACAAAGGTTATAGAGGCAATTGCCCCGTGCCTCCCTACGTACATTGAGCAGGGTGGTGTCTGGCTAGAGGAGCATGGAACAAATCCAACAGAGCTCTTGCCAGAGTGAATGGAACCATCAGGTATCTCCAAACCTGCAGGCTCTTAATCCCTTTCATGGCTTTACTTACTGGACCAATTTCCCTAGTCCAAGATATTAACAAACATACCTTTGGAGGAATAACAGGAAGTAGTTATATGGAAACTGATGTCATCTGTTGTTTAATGGGTTTTAGTATACTGCAGCTTTTAGAAAGCTGTTGGCTAGCCACTCAGCTGATGTCAAAAAAAGTAAACAGTTATACTAATTTGCATTGAGTGCCTGTATTTTGATTGGTTTCCCATAATTTATTGTCCATATTATTGATTGTTGATATAAATGTGATTCTTTCTGAGTTGTTTTGTCATCTCTCAATACATTGTTTAACATAACATGCTGGCACAGCTTGGCTCGGCAGTATCCCAACTCATCATTCTCAGAAATCCCATCATTCTCAGAAAATGACAGAAAATGTTAATAGTCCTGAAAAACAGGTTTTTTAAAAATACTCTTATTTAGAGTAATATCATTAGAAAGTAATAAGTAATTGTCAAACAAAGAGATCACAAATCCCATATAACATGAAAAAAAACCGCTTTCTAAACTTCACAAAATAATGAAGGAAAAATGTCAGCACCTGAAGAGCCAGGGTGCTCTTTTTGGAAAGAGAGGCGTCTATACAAAGACCTACTACTGCAGCCACATTACTGGAGAAATAAGCTGCAGCGTGTACAAAGGGAATAGTGAAGATGCTGCATATTGTGTTAGCACTTGCAGAAGCTTCTCTGTTGCCCCTGTTTGCTTCTACATCTGCATTAAATATAGGAGTAGCTTGACAGATACTCTAGATTAGAGTTTTCTAAAAATACATCTGAAGCTCCAAAGGGGATGTCTGACAGCTTTTGGCATGTATAAAAACAACTCCGATTGTAACTCCTGATGTATTTGTGTTGTGTAAGCAGCCTTATCATTGGCTGGCAGCACAGACAGCTACTTAAAACCACTCATTAACTGCCCTGATGAACCTAGCGAAGAAGGATAAAAAGAGATCTGGCCTTTATTAACTTCCTGCCTTGTGATCAGTCCACCAGCTACTGTTATACTGTGATTACGCGTAAACATAGCCATATAGTAGTATCATTCATCTTTGATGTCTGAATGAGACTTTGTTTTGCTGAAGCTGTAAAATCAGTTCAAACCAAGTGACACTGGCAGTGCCAAAGCCACAGGTTGAGACTAAAAGCAGTGATAAAGATGATGTGAAAGCAACCAGAAAGTGTGCTTCTTTAGTATTAAGAAATAACTTTATTTTATGTTTAGATTAGTGCTTTCAAAAGAGATTGTCCAGAAAATCCTTTGGCTACGCACAGAGCTGGTGCAGCAGAAGCTGTGGCAGAGTAAGATTTCTGACAATGTTTTGGTTCTAGAAGTACCTGGAAGTGGTGGGATACTTGTCTTATTGAAAATGTCTTCTCACAGAAGTCTATGGCCTCTCTGTTTGCAATGACTAAACTGTTGTATATGTATTTCCTTCATCATTTAGGGTATGCTACCAAAAACTTCACTGAAATCAGTTCGTTCCATGTGAGCCACTTTAAAGGTACTATGACTTTCACTGCTAAACCAGAGTAGATTTAAAAAGATTTCTTCCATTTTGTTGAAAAATATCAGGTCACCCATGGTATCATTTTCTGCTTTTTTAATATGGAAGCTTATTGAGACAGTGGTAGTTTAAGTAAAATTTCAAATATTCTTTAAACTGAGAAGATGTAAACATATGGGGGGAAAAAGGAGGTACGCCTTCCTAGCAGCCTCCCAGAGCAAGCCAGCAGTAGTCAAAGCCATTGTTGCAGGATGTACTCATCATGTGGTATTAAAATAGTAAGCTCAGGATACTCAAGGGATTTTCTTTTTTCCTTTTTTTTTTTTTTTTATATCAGCCAGTCTACTGTCCTTGTAAGCCTTTGATTGATTATGGTGGTGGGGTTTTTTAATATTTCATAATGTATTTTGCCCAACGCTGATTTATTTATTTTGTATTTTATTAGTAATGTTGAAATCATGGTGATCTAAGTAGATGAGCTAGGTGAGATTGTTAGGAAGATGTGAAATCTTTTGTTAGACTGAATCATTTGACTGGAAAAAAGACAAGTTTGGGGGCATGTAAACACTTCTGAAGGTCTTAAATAGAAAAGCCCTTATTTCTCTCCAGATATCTGGACTTTCTCATATCATCACAGCTAAATATTACTGTTACAAGAGCCAACATACGGGAAAGTCAAACTGTTTTACTCTCAGGATCAGTTTTATGCATAATGTATAATGTATAACGTATAACTTGAGGGAAGATCCAAAATGAGATTTAAGTGGGTTGTTGATACTTCAGTTGCAAACATTTCAGTTTCCTATATATACGACATATACATACACAGCTAGAAGTATCTAAAATTAATGAAAAACCTCCTTTCTTGATCTGAAAATTCACTGTGTGCCTATGAAAACTATCTTAACCCAAGCAATTGCTTTCCATTCTTACATTTTCAAGAAAAAACACTCTTCTAACATGTTTACGTCTTTAAATTTTTACATAAGGGAGAACAAGTACACAGCAGTAAATCTTTCATCTGACTCAAGCCTAAATGACTATAAGGGACTTATGATGCTATTCCATCTAATTCATGGAGTTACAATTATAAAGATAGCTTATCTATGCTGTTGTTTGGCTGGGGATTTTTTTATAAAACTTATTTGAACTAGAGAAGACTTCTCAAGATCAGTGAATGTTAGAAGCCTATTTTGCATGGTAGTTGTGACCAATGTAGGAGTGATAATAGGCAAAAAAATTAGGACATTCCTGTCAGACTCAGCAAGGTGAATTCCTGTTTTGTTTTCAAGTCTAAATCTCGTACAAAAAATGTCTTATGATAGAACTTGCTCTGCTTATTAATCAGGATGTAAATATACTGGAATGCTTATTGTGTAGGAAATGGGAACTGTGATGGCTTTTGTTCCATTGGCTTTTTGTTGGCAACAAAATGGTGTCCAGACTGACTATATATCAACAGATTAAGTCAACTGCAGTGAATACCCTGTTAGTAATTTTGCACAAAATACAAGGTTACAGTTTTGGAAGGTGCTTCAGTGATAATATAAGTATAGATATATATATTATGAGTAACAAATTACCTATCTTTTCATATAAATTACTATATATCAAAACATACACTGTTACATTATTGTAGGTAAAAAGGGCTAAGCAGCTTTTTAGTGTTTCAAGCTTTTTACTGTTAGCTATGGTATGTTTCCATAAAAAATAATACTGTCCATGCTTATGGTCATCTATACAAAAATGATTCCTCAACTAGCAAAACAAGTGTTAATTCATCCAAAGAAGTACAGTTGTCTCTTGGGAAAGATATTACTTCCTCCATAAAATCAAATAACATATTTAATCTTATCAAATGAAAATATAATGCAGTTAAAATTATGGGTCCATTTGGAGATTGGGATAACTATTTTTATTCCATCATCTTTATAGCAACAGTAGCAAGAAATGTTTATGAAGGCATCACAGTGATAGAAATCTCAGTGCTGATTATGACTGCTGTTAATTACAACCAAAATGTTATACTCTTGCACAACCTATCTTTGCATGCTCTTGTCTTTCTTTTTCCCTTTATTATTCCCATGTTCACTGCTCTCTTTTATCTCTCAATGTAAGAATGACATTTAAAAGCATGACTACACTAGAATGGATCAAATGCCTATCTAACCTGTACCTTAGCTCCAACAAAATCCAGTAGCAAATATTGTATTTATTTCTGCTTCCAAGAATCTATGGCTCACATGCACTTGGAGCCAGAAGTGGTTTGTGTTTAGGAGTCCCAATGGATTTTCTCTCTAACTTGTCTAGTCACCTTCTGGATCCATGCAAACTTCTCACATCTATAACTTCCCCAAACAAGGAATTTCACAACTGAATCCTTTGTCATGAGAAAAAACAAACAAACAAAAAACTCCTTTTTTTTTTTTTGGTCCTACTAGTTAGTTATTTCACTTGATATCTCCTGTCCTACATATAAGGCATGTCATTTGCTTTGTGACCTCTAAATTATTTCTTATCCCATTACAGGAAAACAAGGTGAGATCTCAATGAAAAATATGTGAACACAAGTCAAAATGAACCTTCCACTACACTGTGATAGGCAAATAACCAGGTGTCTTCCCTCACTTGGGTTATTGACAAAGCATGATTTACCGAGAAGCTAGTGTAAGACCCACTACAGCTGTTTACTAAATTAATTTGTTCTACATTTCTTTTTTTGGCTAAAGAAAGCTTTTTACTTTTTTTTTCTTTTCTTATTACTTTTTTCCAATTCCCATTTAGTTAGAATGTGCTTAACACTTACAATCTCCTTTAATAAATCAAATTACTATTTTTTCTTCAGGGGCCTGTGTGTATTATTGTATTGCTGAACCACCTATCTTGTTTTCTTTTTTGGGAAAATACAGGGTTTGTTACCTAACCGTAAAGCCCCGTTTTTTAGAAATATAGCAAAATGTAACTTAAAGGATGTTGAACAGAGAAAATCACCTGTCATAACTTCATCGCCACTAGACCGCAGAGAATTAATGTCTTAAAGTCAATAAGAGAGTCTTCTAATTAAAAGCATAAAGTACCATCATGACGGCGTGTGGGGGAACCTTTGTAGAGAATTCTCCCATTCTCTGGTGCGATCCTGATACGGCTAATTGCATTGTGACTTGCCTTTATGTGCTTATGTAAATAGCCCCGGTTTCTGACGCAGAGCTTTCAAGCTGCTTTTGGCAGTAGCAGAGTCGTTTCCCCAAGGGCTTTTTCTTTGTGAAACACCAGCTGGTGGGAGTTTCGCATTGTTAACCCTTATCGCCAGTGGCAAAGGGGGGGGGACAATAATCAGGAAAAAGAAAAACTGCCCGATTTTATCTTTTTAATTTTAATAAAGCCTTGTTTCTTGTGCCCCCCTTTCCCCAAACTGAAGCTTTAGGGGCCTACAGCAGACTCCATTTATCTTTTATTAGTATACATAAAAATAAGGTTCCAGCTCTGAGTCTTTCTGCAGCGTGTAGTGCTCTAGTCTCTGCCACTTTGCAAAAGTGTTCAGTTGAAAATTTTACAAACATTGCTATTTACACTTTTACCTCTTCTTAAACCCCAGCACTTAATACAAGCACTTTCTGTTTTCTGGTAGTTACAACGCAAAGGAAAAACTGAAAAAGAGAAAACTTTTAAATAAATTCAGGAACTTCCCCCACTTCAGAAGCACATAAGCATATGCTAATATGGCGTGCAATGTACACTTATGAAATGTTAAGATTACTGTTAATAAATTAGACAAGAAAATGTAATTACATATGATAATGCCTTGATTATTGTGAAATTAAAAAAATACTCAACCTGAGTCTTTGCAAAAATAGAGATATTTCTTACAGTCTCTGTATTAGACAGTTATAGAAAAAAATCTAGTAAAAATGGGATCACGTATCTTTTCTTCAACATCTCATTCATTAAACGCAAGTTCTATTTCTGCCATACTGCGTTCTTCATGCACTTCAAGATGCATCAGGATGTCAATGTGGATTTCCTCCTTACAAGAGTTTCAGTCATGTTACACCAAGACTTCAGATATTTAAGCCATATTACGAAAAAGAAATAGCCCAAATGAATAAGGTTATGATTTTTAAAAGTTCTTTTTATTTTATTAAAGCTAGTGATGAAAATAAGAATGAAAGCACAGAAGTTGCACATTAAGACTTCACTACTCATGCGTTGGAAGAATGACAAAACCAGTACTTTGTAGAAATATCAAATACAATAAGAAAGCGAGATGGAGAAAGAAAGATTGTTAATTTTCCTATCATAACTTTTATCTTTTTTTTTTTTTCTCTGTCCAGATGTCTTCTGCATTCTGTGTCGTGCACAGGGAGTTACATGATCACATTTTGTAGAACTGTTCATTGTAGCACGGAAGAGTCTGGCTGTTCATTATTCTGGCTTTCATTATTTTCACACTTTTCTCTGGTCTCTGTAAACCTACTTCAGAATTAACCCCTAAAAAGTCATTTTACTAGGAAAAGAAAAAATGTAGCAGAATTAATTCCTGGTGAACGTAGCCAAGTACTTGCATGAGGTAAACTGGCATCACTTCATCAAAATGGCTTTCTGCCAGCTGCACGATTTCAGTGATTGACCTAGGAATAATAGTTCCACAATACGAATCTGCATATATTTACTACAGAAATATTTGCATTTGCTACTCTAATTATTCAGTGACAGACTTTAAGTGGTTTGTCAAAAAGAGGAAAGTGAGTATGCAGTTTGTTCTCAATTCAATTGAGTAGCTTTGGGAAGGTTCGTGAAGATGATAATGGTCCATGATCCACATGGTATCCATGATTCTACTGTGATTCTTCTTTTTCAGTTATATTTGTTTTTCAGCTTTGCTTTAGTTTATAACAGGGATCTACAACCTTTGAGACTGAGATGTACAGACCATCTTACCTTCATACAGCTAAGCACAGAAGAGCAACAAGAAGACTCAGTGTGACATTGACATCATACTTCCACCTGAATTATTTCCTTTTGCAGTTCAGCTGGACTTTTTCAACTGTTCAAAATGTTCATGCTTAAGCAATAAAATGCGATATATAAACCCAAACTGCTTTTTAATCTATAAGGAACTGGTTCCTGAGTAAGCTTTTTTTCTGGAGAATTACATGTGAAAAACAATGAAGCAGAAGAAAACATTGTGATTTTCCATTGCCTTGTTTAATAGAGAAATAAGTCTGTATAACAGCTCCAAATGAGCTGCAAATTCTGTAGTCACTTTTCAGAATATGTTGCCCATATTTTATTTCCTTTTTTTCTTTAGCAATCCAGTAGCTGATACCTAGGCAAACACATCGTTTAATTATGCCTTATCCTGTAGCTGGAAAAAGAAAATACATTATCTTTAAGTGTTTTCAAAAAAGCGTGTATTTTTCTCTCCAGGCACTTGAGCATTCTTAGTGGAACTTTTTTAAAAAGTCATCATGGAACTAGAGACAAATAAAAAAAATATTGGGTAGAAATAGGTAAAAAGGTAAAATTAAAACCTTATTAGGTTTCTAAGTTTTGAATCTTCAAAATTAATGTTTTCTACCTTTGCCCTACAACCAGAAGATTTACTTTATAAATAAATGTTAAATTTTTTTTACAAGCCACCAAACCACAGTGCTTAAATAACACACTGGCTCTTTAATCAATGACAATTAATAAGGGATTTAAACTCTGCAGAGTTACTGATACATATTTTATTCAGAAAAAGCATAAGCACACAAGAGTATTTCTGTTCAAGCAGAGAACAGAGTCTGGTAACAGTGGGGTTTTTTTGCTGATTTTACACTGACTTCAAGAGAAGATTAACTGATTATAAAGTCTGTCAGGAAAGTTACCCTCCAGGTATTTTCATAATAATTACACTTTAAAGTATGTTTCCACAACTCAGTGGTCTTCACCGTGTAACAATAACATTTTTTATAAGGCGGCATGTACTTCAAAAATGCACTTTGACTCTCATGAAACCATGGCTTAAGTATAACAAGACTGTCAGTTAGCAATAGTGATTTGTTTCCTTCCTAATACAGAAACAGAGGAACCACACCAAGAACACCACACAGATGTCAAGAATGGGATGCTCATTTACATAAGCAGAAGAAAATTCATTGTTTTCTATCATCTTAGAATTTCTTTGTTTTATTTAGCTGTTAACATGTTCCAATAATGAAATTCAATTTAATAACTAAATATGGAAAGATAGCTTGCTGACCTTCTAATGTTGAAATATCATATTTAGTAAGCAGTCCACCTTAACCCAATTTGCTGATGATATCAGATCATATTTATTAGGGTCCAATTAGATATATGCAACTTCAAAGTGTTCAAACAACCAATAGAGTATTTTCTTGAGCTTTTCTTGTTGTGTTTAATTTCTGTTATGGGGAGTTATGAAAGGGAAAATGCAATAAAATATTATGTAACTTATAGGAGAGACAAATAGTGAAAGACTTTTCCATGGTAGTGGGAGATAAAAGTGTATTGGTCACTAAGTTGTAATTTAATAGTTCTTTTCATAGTACAAGGCAATAATGCTGTTGCGGAATGAAAACCAAAGTGAAGGTGTTTATAGAAAAAAACTCCTAAGTCAAAGGTCTTGAAATTTATTAGCCTCAGTCTTAGCAGTGATCCTGAATTAGAAAGAATAACCCCCTTGTCATTATTTTTATACTGACATTTTAAATTAAACAGTCACATTTCATTAAGTATGAGGAAAGTGTTGAAAAATTATGCAGAATATTAATAACTTCAAAGTGAATTGTTTAAAACATATATTTAAATAACGCTGACCTTCTTTGCTCTTATTCACACTGCTCATCTTTCTCCAGTTTGACCTCAGACTCTTCTGACTTTTCCTTTAGGAGGAAAAGTTTGGCTCTTTCCTTCTGAATAAATGTCTACTTCGTAATGTTGAGTTGAGAATCAAATAAATGAGTAGAATTTGGCCCAGCTGAGCAAACTGTGCAAATATAAATAAATAGCAAAGAACAAAAGATTAATTGTAGAAAATGCAGGAAAAATCCTCCTGGCTTCTCTCTGACTGTCAACCACTGATCATAGCTGTCAACCACTCAAAATGGTTTGAATGTGTATGTAGTTAAAAATAAACTCATAGGGCCTAATTCTATAGTCAATAACCTAATTCTCAAAGTTTTTGGTAAGTGTATCATGTACTTGCATGCCCAGCTTTAGCTGAAGAGACCTTGCTTTTGTCACCTACATTTGAAAGCTGGATACAGATATCCATAGTCAGCCCATAACAAATTACAGAAAAGAATAAGAAATATCTGGTTATAAATCAATAATGATACAGTGTCCCAGTACACTAATTGGATCAGATATTCCATTGTGCTGTAACTAGAACAATTGTCTGACATAGTGCCCTCATAGGTAGAAATGTGTGATACAGATTTTTAACTATTAATCATTAAACACAAAAATTATCACTCTAGAAAAGAAGGACTGATTTAAGAGAAATGAAATTCTGAAAGCCTGTGAATATCTTCAGGGGACAGGTTTTTTTACTTGAAAGTGCCTTCTAGCATGTGCAGTAATTTGAGCCATGGCAACCACTGTTACTGATATCAGATGTCCCATCATAAATATGTAAGGATAATGGTCCCAGGACTTTGTACAGTCAGAATTGGAACAACTTGTTTTCCATGTCTGTTTCTAAGGACATGTCAGGTGATGATATTGGAGGGGAGGTGGGTAGGAAGGAGGCTGTAGCACTACAAAGTGATCCTCAATTAGTGCTCTGCATTGAGTGATAGTAGAGGAGGGGACTCAGCAATTTAGTTGTCCCAAACTGCTTTTTCACAAACAAATCCTTAGACTGAATGTATCCATCATACATATCTGTGATTTTAGCTTAAACCTTTTTCTACTTTTAAAAAACGCATTTTTACACTACTTACAAAACCACTGTTTTGAACCATGAGTGTAACATTTGACTCCCTAACATTGAGGTATTTCTTTTCACAGGTCTGTGGAATAATAGGTCTACATGTACAAAAAGACATTTTTCAAACCAGGTATAAAAGCCAACATCCAAACTCTCTGGAAGACTAAACACCTAATGCAGAGACTACAACCCTCAACAATACATCTCAGCTACGGGGAAACAACAGGGACGGTATCCAGTTTTCTTCAAGTCTGATATCCCTTGATATGAAGACTTACACCAGTGAGGTTTTACCTAATGTTAAGGTACTGATATTGTAGAACAGCACAGTGCCTGAATGAGCAGGGTTTTCTTCACATACGTAATCCACAAAGGATCATTTAGAAGGTGCCTATTGAATATATTTATCCTATTAGCATGTTGTAAAACCAAGGCAAGCAAAAATTATTATTAACATTCCTGCTTATGATATGCTCATCTGAGATAACACTTATCATTTATATTTGATATTGGCCAAATATCAAGATAGTTCCCTTTGCAGCAACCTGGTTTTCTGGATCTGATATGTAAGCATCTGTCTTTCCCTGTGGGAACAGCTGTATGGATTCCACCACATGTCAGGAGTCTTGTAAGTTATGGATTGCAACAACACACCTAGAGCTCATTTGTAGATGTAGCCCTAAGTCACTTCCTCAAAGACATACCAAAATTGTAGCAGAGCAAGAAATGGAATCCATATTGCAATGCCCTAATTACTCTATCCATGAACAGTCTGTCCTCTTGCCTTCTTACCAACCTTTTTCCCAAAAAAATCAGTAAGATGAAAGAAAAATCCCAAGGCTATTTCTCACAACTTTATCTAAAATGAGGGTCATGATGGTGGATGGCATTTACATGTTCAGGCGCAGAACCTCAATTTGTGTCGTTTTCATCTCTAGTAAATTAAATATTCCACACAAAAAATAAGTACACATCCTAAACATCTCTCTGCCTGTGGAAAGTCCTCTAGACAGCGAGACTAAGTGCCCTAGCAGTTCTGACAAACCTGTAACTTTTCTTGTGTTCTCAGTATGACCATGTACCTCAACCTTCCATCTATAACCTGAAGCTGAATAAACGGAGCTTTAAAGATACTCCGGTTCTCTTATTTTAATGAAATATCAGTTGATCTTTAATTTAACTAATACCAACAACTTAAAATATGAATCTTCTTTTCCTTTCATGTCGTACTAATCAGAGCTTTTGAGTGGCTTGCACACTCACAAATTAAAGGATCATTTGGGCTTCTGTATTTGAAATTTTAAAAGCCAGTTAAATTATGAAAGTCAGAAAGTACAGTTTTGGGGGTGAAATAGCATCTTTTGGACCGGTGAGCATTCTAGGGGAGCTGCACTGGTAATTTATAGCTGTCAAGGAAAAAAAGCTTGAGTGGTCTTGAGTGGTGTGAAATTTTAGCTCTTTAGTTAACCCATGATTTTAGGTTCAGGGACTACTGGCAAGAAGCCCAGTCACTTTGGACTGCTGCTGTCAGGCCCCGTCCAATGCTCTCCTGTTTATTTTCTTTGTCTTATAGACAGTTTTATTACAGAAAAAGAACGACCTAATTTTTGAGAACTTTGGTATTCAGAGCTTTTGATTTAATTTTCACTATTATTGGAGAAGTAGGGAGTAGGGGATTTTAACTGAGCTTTGCTGAAGTAAAAAAATGAAATGCTTTGTACTGAAGATGTGTGGATTGTGGAATTACCAAATAATAAAATTCCAGGCAACTGAAATATCACAAACAAAAATATTTGCGTTGTTGATTTGCCTCCAATTTTTATTGTATTTCTCCATATATTTTTATTCCCATCAGGAAAGAAGTTCTTTACTGACTGTAGTTCAAAGAATTGTTACCGTTGAGAGGCACTACAGCAGAGATGCTGGACAAGTCCGGTAGTGTGTGCAATACTCAGTTTAGCATTTGGCAAAAGTGTCAGCTATATTAATATTAATGAAAGCCTTGCCTACCCATTTACTTCTTGAGGGTTTTACCTTGCAAACTGTAGCTATTTATGTGAAGAACTCCAAGAAGTAGTTCCACTGACTGTTCTCAGTACAAGGTGAGAATCACAGGAATTGAATCCCACCTGCATCCGTAACTTCCCAGGGAGTGAGTTAGTCCTGTTTACATAGAGCAACACCACAGCCTTAATCTCTTCTCTTCCACAATAATCTTCAAATGGGTGAAGGTAATGACAGAATACAGAGAAATTATATTAATTCTATAACTCACTTACTGAACTATTCTGAAGTACCCCCTTAAATTTACCTCATCCTACACAAACAAATATAGAGATGAAGATATGTATACAGCAGCTTTACCATTGTCAACATGGAAACATAAATGTCTTGTTGTGAAGCCTACGCATCCAGTACTAGGTTTAAGAAAGGGCCATGTTTAACATGCTTTTTTCCATCCCTGTATATATAGACAATTTAAAATGTTCCTTTTTTCTGGTTTTGCTGCCTTGACCAGCTATTTTCTCTGTGGTTGTGTGGCTTTCTCAGTTCTAGATTTAAAGAAAAAAACCCGTATTTTAATGATTGTGATGAGTGTGGTTTTGTGTATGTGTGTGTAATGGCAGGAATCTGATTTGTACTTGGTTCTCTTGGAAATGTTCTGTGTTGTGAACTTGCTTGTAATTACTTGGATCATGCTTTTCCCATCTAATGCTTACGAAGTCTTTACAGAACGCATAGCTAAGCACTTTCTACAACCCTACTTTCATCTTTTTTTCATGAGTGAATGTGTTTGTTTTCAGTAAAATATCTATTCATCCACTACTGGGTTTTCAGTAGAATATCTATTCTTCCACTCCTTCATATGGGCTGAGATTTCTCTCCACAGAATGCAAACTGTGGTACCGAAGGGTACTTTTGCCTTGAGGATATGAGAAGATCTTGCCAGGATCTTTCAGTTGTAGGTGCAAGGTTTTTTTCTCTACATTTCTCAAAACTGGGTTAGAGGATGATGTCTCCAAACTACTGTTTAACTACCATCATGCTTACTCTTAATCAAGACCTAATAGCTCCATACAGCAACAGTATGTATATGACTCTATAAAAAATGGTCATCAATTTGTATGTTTGTATTAAATATAAAAAATTATATATGAAAGCAAAAATCACAATCCACATTAAACAATATCTAAACTGATAGAAAAGGGTGTGTTTTTCACCATATTGGATTAAAAATTTGTTTATAGTTTAGTCAAGACTCAAATTGTTAAATGATTTACCACAAAGAAACAGGAAAACTCTTAACTTATCAAGGAAATGACATTTCCACAGAGGTGCAAGGCAGGGTGACAAAACTACTTTCTAAATGACTTAATGATTAAGAATTCTTGAGCAAAGGGAGGGGGAGATTTGAGTATAAAGGAATGCACTAGAGAGCTGGATATAGAAGGAAATCTGCATCCTTCATATTTTTTAAAATGACATGCATTACACTCTACTCTCACAGCAACCAAGTTCCTAATCTCAGGGCTCTCAGCCAAGAAACTTCAGGTTTTGTCTGCTTGCCTCTTGCAAATATACTACCACTCTCTATTTCTGTTCCTGGTGAGCAAACATTAACCATGATTGCAATACCAGACCAAATCACATTCAACACTGGATCACCTTAAATATTTTTAAATGATTACAGAGTCCCTTTTCAAAATACTTTTTGGAGAGCTATTCTGACTTTTTTTTAATAGATTCTTACAGCCTATATATTTCAGGCCCCTAAATGCTCTCTGACTAAAAGTGCATTAGTGTACTGAACTGGAATTGATCTATGGCATGCTGTGAAGACATTACTGTAAATGAGGGGCAAACATTTGTTCCTGTAACACATGGACATTTACAGAATCACCAGCTTTTAGCAACAAATCACACTTTTCCCTTCATACTAAAGCTCTCAGTAACATGATGCTCCTGTACTGCCTTTTATTAATGTAATTATGTAAAGACTGGACACTGCAGCTTTTTTCATTCAACTTTTTGTAACAAGTTTATTGCTAACATTTTCAAATTCTTCTTCTAATGAAAATGTAAAAAATACAATAGTGATAATTATATTCTCTAGAGTAGTCTGAAACTTGAGTGAGTTATAATTTTGGGTCACCTCCACTGACCTTCCAAAGTAAAGTGGCATCACCTGCCTGCTTTGCAGGCAAGGGAGCAGCACACAGAACCAAGTTGCTGGAGAGGCACAGGCACATTAAGAAATCACATCCAAGATAGCGCTTCAAAACCCAGTCTGTACCTTCTCCACTCTGTACACATGAAGTCCTAGGGAGGGTGATGGTTCTCTCAGCTGCCAGCTTCTGGGTTACTAAGCCTTCAACAGTGCAACCATCATTTTTCACCTCTGCATCTAACCCAAAATTACACAACTTATTTCTTTTCTGTTCCAACAATATTTAGGATAGGAAAATGTACCTGCTAAGAATACTGTACACTTAGTATTGAGAAGCCTATCCTACTTATGAAGATGTCACATGAGCATAAAATAAAAATCTCTAACAAATCTGATCTAAAGGCCACTAATTCATTGATTTTCTCTAAAAAAGAACCTACATAGACAAACACAAGAGTCATCATCTTCTGCCACTGAATAGTTCACAGAAGAGAATAGTTTTCTGCTAATGTCATTTAAATCTCATAGTTAAGTGAAAAATAAAAAAAAACCAAAATCCCTTTCTAACATTCATAACTGACTTTTATGTTAATGTTTCCCAAATTGTTGTGTGACCACTCTTCATACAGTTTTAGAAACACTGTGTTATGGTTGTTTTTATCATCTCTGACCATAGAATTACTACAAGTTTTTTAAATATAGAAACCCACTGGCAAGAGACATACTTAGCATTCCAAGTAAAATCATGATCTTCATCTGTTTCTACATTTTCTTTTCTGCCTCTTAGTCTTCTTTCTAATGATTTCTCATAGTTCAGTCATGATATTACCTGTTATTTTTTCCTGAGGTTGATGACACACACTGGAGCAACATAAAATAATAAAATAGGGAAAAAAATCCTATTTTAATATAGTTAATTTTTAACACCGTTTTTAAAAAGTGGCTTGTTTGCAAAAGCTTATGGACTATATTTGTTGAAAATCTTCCAGCACACATACTTATGTACATACACAAACACATTAATATGCAAATCTTCTGAATTTCTGTTTTTAACTTTGCTTTAGGTTGTGTTTTGGGTATTTTTTAATTGTCCTTTAATCCAAGATACAATATAACAATAGTTACATACAGAGTAGCGATAGCTACATATAGAGTAACAATAGCTTGTGGACATCGAGTTTCCCAATTTTCATGTTTCTTAGCCAGTGTTATGAAGGGAACTTGCTAATTTTTTCCTTAGTAAATGAATGAATAAGTAAGGCTGAATCTTAAAAATGCAGGAAAAAAACCCCTGTGGCAACACTGGAGCCCAAGTTGTCACATCTCTGTTCAGGCACCACTGTTAAACACTGCATCTATGTTAAGGTGTTGTGGCTTGTCAATCTAAGAAAAACAGTGGTACTGTTGAAAAACATGAAGGGCCCATTGTCTTATTCCCCTCTTTTCCTCCCATTCCTTAAATGACTGAACAGTTCAAAGACCATAGGCCACTGCAGAACAAGCACATGTTCACAAAATGTGACATAACCTCTGCCCATATACTTCCAATTCAAACAATTCAATAGCTATTCATGGGACTCGCATAGTGATGCTCAGTCAGAGGATGAAAAGCATCACAATTGGTTCAAACCCATACCAAAATAGATGGATTGATTGGTTCAGATAAAATAAGAAATTTACCTTGTCCTGCTGATCCAAAGTTATCATCCATGTCTATAGTACCAATCATGTGGTTCTCTGGCCCCACTTTGTATGTATGAGAAACATAGACAGACTAGATAGAAAATATTTAGGGAAAAAGTGGAGCACTCAGTAATTATAGTTAGTCTGAACAGACAACTTCTGAAGTTCCTCTAATAAGATATTAGGGTTCATATTTTTTAATTGAGAATATAGCTGCAGTTGCCATCTCAGAACATCAATAGAAAGAAAATAACATTTGTGCTGTAATATCAGAATATTGATTGTATAGGAATGGTAAAATAGTTTACACTAGTGAAAGATAACATTAAATTTTAAAGAGAACATAGAATCAGATACGGCAAATAAATAACTGCTGTATGCTGAAAGTATGTTAGCTTTTTTTCTATGAACTAAAGACTTACAGATGGTGAAACTATCAAAGGAGGCATTTGGGTTGACAAGACCATAGCTTAAGCCTTAAATGAATTATTTGCATTGAGATTCACTATGGAAACGGCAATTTCTAAAACTGGACTTATTTTTATGGTCCTGAGGATATCTTTTTTAAGTATCAAAGGTGGCATTGTAGAAAAAATTTGTAAAATGAAGTGTAAAATCTTACTATGATTAGGTGGTACTCATTCAAAAGTTGCAAGAACCTCAGATATGATACTATGGACATAGGGACTTACTGTATGAGGCATCACTTACTGTTGTCTCAGTGACAGAGGGACAGAAGAAAACAGGTATTCAATAATTAAATTATTGTTTTTAAAAATATCTTTTTTTAGACAAAACTGCAGACTGCAGACTTTGACCTCCATACTATCACAATAAATAGAAAAAAAATAAGAGTTAGGAGGCACAGTTAAATTATATATTGGGGAAGAGTGAGTGTGGCTTTTTCAGAAAGAATGTTTATAGATATTACACATGAAGTTTATCCATTCTATAATTCAGTGTAAATGACACACAGAGCAGGATTAATCTGTGTAAACATCGAATCATAGAATCTTTGGGTTAGAAGGGACCTTTAAAGGTCATCTAGTCTAACCACCCTGCAGTGATCAGGGACATCTTCAACTAGACCAGGTTGCTCAGAGCGACATCCAACCTGACCTGGAATGTTTTCAAGGATGGGGCATCTACCACCTCTCTGGGCAACCTGTGCCAGTGGTTCACCACCCTCATTGTCAAAAATTTTCTTCCTTAGATCTAGCCTAAATCTACCCTCTTCTAGTTTAAAACTATTACCCCTTATCCTATTGCTACAGGCCCTGTTGAAAAGTCTGTCCCCACCTTTCTTATAAGCCCCCTTGAAGTCCTTGGAAGGCTGCAATAAGGTCTCCCTGGAGCCTTCTCTTCTCCAGGCTGAACCAGCCCAACTCTCTCAACCTTTCTTTAATAGAGAGGTATTTCATCCCTCTGATCATTTTTGTGGACCTCCTCTGGACCTGCTCCAACAGGTCCATGTCTTTCCTATGTTGAGGGTCTCAGTGCCCATGGTCATCTGCTGTCATTTTGGTTACCATGGGACATTCTGCTTAGACTCTGGCTGCTACATCTGAGCTTCTCACAAATCCTATCTCATATCTGCTAGCCCTAGACCATTGTCTGGGATACCCAGGGCATCGCTAATGGCCTTGGCTGCATTTATACAGCTGTACCCAGCCTTTACTGCTCAGGGAAAAGTGAAATAAGACAGACATTCAATATAAGGTAGGGAAGGCAGAGTAGCACAACACATTCCCTTCAAAACATTCTTTTGCCTTATTGACACCATACGCCTCCCACATAATTTTTAAGCTGAGCAGCCTGGTGCTTTGTAGGAGACATTTTTGAGGATTGATTAGTGCCATTGTACCTGCCTGTATCTCCAGGGTTGTTATGGTGACGCAAGGTAAAGCAAGGGTGATTTAGAAGAGGAGGAACATAAAACCTTAGTCACAAATCCTGTGAACGTTATTTGGTCCATCTGACAGCCAAGCAAAGAAGTCTATGAACATCATTTTTACAGATACGGAGACTGATGATCAAACAGTTGATTGCAAATCATCCTCTTCTGAAAGCTGTATTCATTCGAGGTTTAAAAAATGGGACATTAAAAATATTGTTTACACCATATTTTAGAGACAAAATGGAATCCATATATTCATATGACAAAAAGGTAAAGGATATTTATGGACTATTAGCCCTTTAAATATTACACTATGTCACATCTCAGAAGTGTTAGACACACCACTGAATCATTTCACAACAACAATGCACCAATGAGCTTTCAGACAGATCTTCATATCTTAAAAGCACTCTATTTTCTTCTCTTAAGTTGGAAAAACCAACTAACTCCTATTAAACAAAATTAAAATCCAGCTTTTTTCTCAGAGAAACATTTAGGAGTTGCTAATAGGTTATTCTATCAATAGTCATGTATCAAGCATATACACATGCCCATGTGTTAGTGACAACCTTTAATTATACCTGTCCTTTTCACTTGGTCAAAGATGAGAAAATTAAATCCAGAGGAGACTGAAGACTTTATTCTTGAGTCATATGTGTTATATAATCATTAGCAACTGTGCAAGGTTAAAGGAGCTTTTGGCAGTGTTTTAAATTCATTTTGCATTCATCTTGCTTTTGTGTATATGAATACTCAGCCCTCAGCATCCTTGTGTTTTTCCTCTCCCTTCTGTTGTTCTAATTTCCTTTTCCATATTTTTTCAGTAATGTGTAGAATTTGAAAGGGGGTTGTGAAAATTTTACTTTTTTCTTACAGGAGTGATTCTGGTGGTAATGAAAACAGCCCTGTATGCAAGTTAATGGAACAATTTGGGGGATAATTTCTTCAGGTGTGGAGTGTCTGACCTCAGAAGCCTGATAGATATCGCTGCAGCATTATTAGCAGTCACTCAGACCTCCAGGTGGAATTCAGGAGGCAGGAATGGCCATGCATTTCAATCTGTGCAGTTAACCTACTTGGATTAGAATCTATTATTTATGGTGATTATCAGCCACTGCAGCTCTTGTAAATGGCAGTAGGTCAGTGCTTTGATAATAATTAAGGTATTCATTATAGGATAAAAATGGAGGTCAGCTTCACTTCCTTCTTTTGAAACAGAATTGAACATAAGGAATTGCAAAACTGAAGAAATTATTGCCAGAAAGAAATGACATATTTTTTTTTTATCTTCTTTATTCTGAAGCTGTGTTTTCACAGTCTTCTATATTCATTGTAGCAGTAAAACTAAAAGGTCCCTAATGCCTTCTTTTAAGGAGTTCATTAGAAAACCGTTAGTGAAGTTTTGTGTATTTTTATTACTGCTGCACTCCAGAATGAGATGCACGATACCTACAGGAGTCTGAAATACGGGAGAAAATCATACATGCAAAGCGTATAAACTTTGTACAGTTTGCTGTCTTTTTTTTATTGCATTGCATGATAAAGCCCCCTGTTGTTTGAGCATATACACTACTTTATTCTTTAATAATGCAACTTAAATGTCATGGATGTCTTACAAAGCTTATGTTTATAAAATTTATTAGACAGAGTTATGTTAAATGACTCCTAGGGGATTGGGATATTGCTGAACATTGGAAAACCAATGAAATATAGGTAGGACTACAGATATCCTGCTATTTACTCACTGAACTAAATCAGCCTGAAGAGGTACCATATTTAGAGATTAAAGAGAAGAAGGGGAAATGTTTGCTTTTTACTGCATAAAATGACTCTTATGAATTAAATGTTTTCTTAAAGTTTTCAGCAAACTGTCAGTTTTTAAAGGAATTAATTTTAGCTAGTGCCAGTGTCCATCCATTATAATACACAGTCATCAAAAGATACTCCAGCAAAGTATCAAAATCTACCAATACAGTAACAGTACATAACATGAATATATACTAATGTTATGGAAGAATAAGAAAAGTAAGAAAAAGTCGTATCATGTACCTACATTTCATTCTTTCTTTATCCTCTGATACAAGAATTGTACTGGTTTACAAGAAGTAAGTATTTTAATTTGGACAAAATTTGTGAGTGTATGAGAGCCACAGCTCAGTTTATCCCATATGCAAAAAATTACCCAACTCCTTCCAGCTACCCACGACACCCTTCCGAGACTTCTAGTAGTATTGAAGAGTGGAAAATATATGCTAACTACTTCCATTTCCTCACAGGCCTACAGCAATGGACTAGAGACTGAGTGGAGAAGAATGGGGAACTAACAAAATAGAAGTGAGCTCTCCACAGAACTCTTACACATACCCCCTTCCTATTTCAGAGGTCAAGGTCCTCTGCCAGAATCAAATTATTCCAATTTTAGAAAACTGTTCCTATCACAGGACATAAGATGGTCTCACCCATCTGTGCTGCACATCAACGTCCTTTAAAGACTGGATGTAGGCCTTTGATTACTATATGAGTGTGAAACGTATTCTGTGTAAAGGCAAGGACTTACTGATTTTATAACAACCTTAAAAAAAAAAAAAGAAGTAATTCAGAAAATATCTTAGAAATTAATGCAAATATGTTTTATTTTTATTTGATTTCTAGAACTTTGAAATTTTTTTTTGTATATAATTCCTGCCTTAACCCCATTCTAAAATTCAGAAAAAATGAAAACCAACATATTTTGTAAGCAGGTGGCTTTAGGACTGAGCTACAATTTGGGGGGGGGGGGTGAGAAAAAGAGATAAGGTGGTAGATTTCTTAATTTTAAAATGTGGACAGAAAATGTAGACAGAAAATGTAGATGGAGGGAGGAGGAAGGTAGTAAGAAAGAGAAAGAAAGGAAGGAAGGAAGAGGAAGGAAGGAAGGAAGGAGGGAAGGAAGAAAAGAGGGAAGGAAGGCAGGAAGGAAGGAGGAGGGAGGGAGGGAGGGAGGGAGGGAGGAAGGAGGGAGGGAGGGAGGGAGAAAAGAGTGTGTTTCACCATTACAAACCTTAACCAGAACACAGTCCATAAAAATGTTTGAATAATATAAGTAATGAAATCTGCACAGATCAGAGTTTCCAACATGTTTGTAATAATTTATCAAGTTGATGTTGTGGTTATGTTTTCCAGTAATGCTGTGTAACTTCTAAATGAACTCTCTACCGATTCTGATTTGCCATTACCAGAAAATGCTGATTCACAGTCAGTGTAACATCAGACTCTGAGAATGAGTAAAACAAATACTTTGGCATGATGAATGAGAACAGAGAAGCATTAATGATATCCTCAAGTTTAAATGTAGTTGCCGGGAAACTGTGTGTAGTCTTAGATCACTATTCATTTTAAAGGGAGTTGTTATCATTATTTTTTTCAAAGCAATAATATTTGAGAAAAGCAAGGTCAAAAAACAACCCATCACAGAAAGTGCATTCGTAGTTAATATCATCATGGGCAGGTTTCCTTACCCTTTCTCCTTTGAGAGCTTAAAAGAATTCTTACTTGATTCATTAACCAGTCAACATTTGATTTCAATCTTCCACTTGTTCATAGTTAGATTCAAAAATCAGTTATTTGGTTCTGAAAACTATTCTATGAAGCCTTTAACACTTTATACACAATAAACAGAAGGGATGGAAATGGTCCACTGTCTTTCTTTAAGAAAACTTTCTATTCTATTACATTCTTTTTCCATTTCACTTTTACTGTTTTTCAAAAAGGTTTACGTTTCCTAAAGGAAGAGTCAGAATAGAAGACAAAATATTATGGAGCTTACATACTGATTTTTTTGTTAATTTTGCTTGACTTTGGCTAGAAGCTCCCTGGATTGTCCAAATCGTCTTCAATTGTTCCCAAACCTTTAAAGAAGCACAAATGCTAGGGTCTTATTAAAGAGGAAAATAAATCCTAAAGGAGAATTTGCCAAGCTTCTATTTAAACTCTCCCCTTGTACTATATCCTTTCTTCTCCTCCCTGATTTAACTTCCACAATGTTAAGAGGAGCAAGTAGAAGTTTTTTTTTCTCTTGAAAGGGTTCACTGAAGACCCATTCTGCTTGTTCCCCATGTCACAGAACTACAAGAGTAGATTTTTTTTTTTTTTTTTGCATGTCAACACAGTTCCCATGTAGAGACTGGGATGCAGGACTAAATTTCCCATGCATTTTTACCTATATTTGGGGATCATGCAAAAGAATCTGAATGAATTTATAAACCTTCAAAAATTGTTAGATTCAAATCCCAGCTTTTGATTATCACAGAATTGGTGAAGTCGGTGGGGACCTCTGGAGGTCATCTAGTCAACCCCCTGCTCAAACAGGGTCAGCTAGAGCAGGTTACTCAGTACATGTCCAGTCACATTTTGAACATCTCCAAGAATGGAGACTCCACAAACTCTCCAGGAAAGCTCACCCAATGTTCAACCTCCCTTACAATAAAAAGTTTTTTTCTTCTCTTTAAATGGAATTTCCTATATTCCAGTTTGTGCCCATTGCCTCTTGTCCTGTTACTCGATACCACCAAGAGTCTGGCTCCATCTTTACTCCCTCCTGTTCAATATTTATACATAAGGTCCCCTCTGAGCCTTCTCTTCTCCAGTCTGAACAGTCACAGCTCTCTCAGTCTCTCCATGTAGCTCAGATGTTCCAGTCCCTTAACCATCTTCATGGCTCTTTTCTGAACTTGCCCCAGTTGTCCATGTCTCTCTTGTACATGGGAGCCCAGCACTGGACACAGCACCCCAGGTATATCTCACCAATGCTGAATCAAGAAGAGTAGAGATGTCATCTATCTGGACTTGTGTAAGGCCTTTGACATGGTACTCCACAATATCCTCTTTAAATTGGAGAGATATGGATTTGGTGGGTGGACTGTTGGGCGGATTAAGAATTGGTTGGATGGTTGCAGCCAAAGGGTAGTGGTCAATGGCTCAATGGGCAGGTGGAGATCAGTGACAAATGGTGTCCCTCAGGGGTCCATATTGGGACCAGTGCTCTTTAATATCTTTATTAATGATATAGACAGTGAGATCGAGGGCACCCTCAGCAAGTTTCCAGGTGACACCAAGCTGAGTTGTATGGTTGACATGCCTGAGAGATGGGATGCCATCCAGAGAGACCTGGACAAGCTCGAGGAATGGGCCCATGTGAACCTCATGAGGTTCAACAAGGCCAAATGCAGGGTCCTGCACCTGGGCTGGGGCAACCCCTGGTATCAATACAGGCTGGGGGATGAAGGGATCAAGAGTAGCCCTGCTGAGAAGGACTTGGGGGTCCTGGTGGATGAAAAGCTGCACATGAGCCGGCAATGTGCACTCGCAGCACAGAAGGCCTATTTGATCCCCTACCCTAAGTTGTTTTCAGTGTTTCTCCCAGACCCCTCTCATTCTGTTACTTCACTTCCCTGAATCCACCTTTTTACTCTATTTTCTTTCTACAGTACCGCTCCTCCTGCTTTTGTATTTCTGTGAAGTGTAACGTGGAACACCCAGTGCAAGGAGAAATGGACAAAGTATAATTTTCCCTTGATTCTGGCTCAAGCATTGTATTTAAGAACCACACAGTGTTACTCCAGCAGCCTTCTCTTCCCCCTGCTCTGCCTGGGCTGGGACCTGGAAAGAGGTCCACATGGAGCTTTATATGACAGTCCAATGCAGTGCCTAAAGAAGAAGAATTCTCTGCCAAGCTTGGTCTGCCTCACATTCAAGTTTAAGGACATGGGAAATCATTATACTTTTACATTTATGCCAAAATGAATCAGAAAATTAGTCACATTTTATATAGAGTGGAATTCAAGTAAATATTCCCCAAAGTCACCAGAATAGTCTTGTGTTGCAACTACCAATATGCAGTGTTCATGAGTCATGTCAAAAATGTTATGAAATAAGCTAAAAATTATGAGATGTAAAAATAGTACATGTAGGGATTTATTTAGATTTGTTATTTTTTATTTTCCCTCCTACTCTTAAACCTTCATTTTCATGTTTTTTAAATTTACCTCTGAGGACTTGAAACAGGCTATTTTTATTTTGAAATTATAGACTCTGTTACATTCAAGTAACTGCAGTGTCCAGCCTTTCAAAAGGACTCTGAATATCATGAGGTTTGGCAATTTTGCCACAAGACTTCATTCCTTTGGGTACCCTGACAGGCTGAAAGCAAAGCATAAAACCAATACTTATTAAATCTCTAGTAGCCCATATTTCTTTTGCTATATTGTCTTCCTGAACTGCTATTTTGCTGTCCTTAACTTTGACCATGTTACCATAAGAGTAGAATACTGGCAAGCATTTTTCTGTCCACCCCAAAGCTGATCCAACATGAATAAAGGGAATGAAAACCACTCGTTTTTGCTAACCAGCCAGTCTAGCAGCAGGAGAACATTTATGAAATGTCAGTTGCTTCTCATCCTCATTCTAACAAGAACTCCATATGAAAGTAGGAACCTCTAATGGATATGACTAATTTTGTAGAATAAGTGATTTATTGGTGTCCTGATTGCAACAGTGTTCCACAATGTTATTTGCCACCTAATGGTCATCTACTTCATTGGGAGTTAGGTGCCCAAATATTTTTTTTTAATTGGTTCTGCATCTTCTCCCACTGTACTTGTGCCTGCACTGGTGAAGTACAAACTGTCAACTACTTTTACAGTTTTTAAGATAGGTCTTGCTGAAAATGCCATGGAGCTGTCCTGTAACTGATAACAATGACCCTAATGATTTCAAGGCATTTAACCTCAGAAAGGTTAACCTAGAAAAGGTTAAGAGGATTTAACTTTATAAATCCTAGAAAATCACTCTTCTGTATGTTTTCAAACCATACAGACTCTGATCATGTTATCCTTGTTCCTAGGATTTATACTGAGCATTGAAGAGGGGAAAAAAGTGAATAAAACAACACTCTGACAAAAACAAAATAAAAAGGGAAGGTCCTTTTGTCGCTTGGCAAATTGAACATTGAAGTGTGGTCACCGGGTCAAAGTCAGCTCTTGAGAAAAATCAATATCATTTACTTCCCAGGGTTTTCTCTCCCTTACTAGACCGTAGTCTCCAATGGCAGCCAAAATCCAAGTCTGTGCTGGCTCCTTACTATGAGGAATACCCAGATACAAAAGAAAATGTTGACATTTCTTCTGTTTAACCTGACAAATCATCATTCAAACTGTGTAGTCAAACAATGAAAATCAGAGAACAACCAGTGAAAGCTTTAGACAGTGCATGATCTCACCTATACAATTAAAAGGAAAAACAGTCTCCTGTCTCTTTTTTTTTTTTTTTCACTCTAAAGCAAATATCCTACACATTTGCTAAGAAATTAGGCTGTAGCTGTTTCATTTAGACTTTGGTCTTTAGAAAGACTTATATTGTCCTTTCATGTCTTGCCACTCAAAAACTGCTGGGAAAATCCTAAACCAGGAAATTCAGGGAAACATAAAATCCAAGATACAATAAAAAGTATGCAATGTCCTGATTTTAAAGTGTTCTGAGGAATCATATATACTTAGATTCTCCTTGTAGTAATGAATATCTAAAGCATGTTGTTGATCACAAGATTTTCAAAATAATTCTAAAGCTACCTAGAGCTAGACTTTGGGAATGGTTACCTCCTTATGCAGAAAGATAAAGGAAATATCTTCTGCATAGTTGTCCTGGTTTCTGCTGGGGTAGAATTAATTTTCTTCCTAGTAGCTGGTATACTGTTGTGTTTCGGATTTAGTATGAGAGTAATGTTGATAACACACTGACGCTTTAGTTGTTGCGAAGTAGTGCTTACACTAGTAAAGGACTTTTCAGCTGCTTATGCTCTGCCAGCAAGAAGATGGGAGAAGGGAGGGGACACAGCCAGGACAGATGACCTAACCTGGCCAAAGGAATATTCCATACCATATGACATCATGCTCAATATATAAACAACTGGGGGAGTTGGCCAGGGACACTGCAGCTCGGGAACTGGCTGGGCATCAGTCAGTGGGTGGGGAGCAATTGTATTGTGTGTCACTTATTTTGTATATTCTTTTACCAACTTTTTTTCTCTTCCCTTGCTGTCCTATTAAACTGTCTTTATCTCAACCCACGAGTTTTACCTTTTTTTTTTTTTAATTTTCCTCCCCATCCCACGGGGATGGGAGAAGGAGTGAGAGAGCAGCTGCGTGGTGCTTAGTTACCAGCTGCGGTTAAACCATGAGAATAGGTTACTTGAACATTGACGCTATGCACACATAATAAAGATGACTGTAGTATATGTTTATTCCCCCATTCCATCCCCCACTGTGGAGGAAACAGAAAGTAGAAGGGAAGAGAATCAGCAGAACCAACAATCCAACCTATAAGACATTAGTCATCAGCTCTGAAATCATAAATGAGAACTGGTAATTTGCAGTGGTTTAACATATCTGGAGCAAGTGAGGTGACATGGCATGAGCTAGATTCTCTTTGCTGGCCAATACTGAGTGATTTGGGATTTGGTCTGTGGGAATAGTTGCGCGATATACTCACAACAGAACATATTTTTGATTCAATCAGGTTTCACGTTCTCTCTTTCCCAAAGTTATACCACTGTAACAATCACATTAGAATTCTATTATTATTAAAACTCCCTAGAATTATTTTAAGAATTTAAAGTAGACCAGAAAAATATAATGCATAACTGATTTGAACTAAAGGACGTGTCACTCTCTTAGTTTTTAACCTCCATTTGTACAGCCTGGGTAGCGGCTGCTATGATGTCACAGAACAGCCTGTATTATTCACAGGTGGCAGCTTGTGCACTTCCATGAAAACAGGACATCTCTCCAACATCCTATATGATCTAGTGTGCATGGAGAAAATGCAATAATATGTATAATATGCTTATAAAAAGGATATTTACTAGGAAATCTGAAAAAAAACTTACTAATTTATTATGCAGGAGAGATTACAAAAATATAGAAACAGAAATCATAGAGATTACAAAAATATAGAAACAGAAATCTATGGACTTGTGCTTGCAGTTGCATCTGCTTTTATTTTTTTTTTTATGTCCTTCGTGACCTCTTAAAATAACTTGGATCTATTTTTTTCTGTTTTATTCACAGAACACATATTTTCTGTTATATTCTGCCTTTATTCAGAGAGTGGGAAGCAGAAATGTTGGAGGTGTAGTGCTTGTGATCAAAAGCTGCATTCAAATTGATTCCCCTATATTGCTAATTATGGAGATCAGTTTTGTTTGTAAAACTGAAGAGGTAGAACAAGGAAGGGGATCATGGTGATGTATTCCTGAAAGTGCCACTGAAGCAGTCATTTCTCCTTGGACTCATCTACAGTGAGAAAAGAAGCCTCAGAACTGCCTGGGAAAAAGCAAACACTTCATTCACCAGAATTTCATTTTTGTTAGGAAGAGCATTTATAAACTTGTGGGACAAAAAGAGAAAAAAGAAAAAGAAGAAAAACAAAGCCCTCAGATTTTCAAAGTGAGGCCTAAATGTCTCTAATGCAAAATGCAACTGACATGAATTAGAAAGACCTCATAGTCTTGTGGTTATAATTTGGGGGGAAGTGGGAAAAGCATAACACTAATGCCCAATTTTTGAGTTATTTGATTTGTCAATACTGAACACTGAGTACTTGTCCTTTAGGAAAGACATAAAGAAAGTAGGAGGTCTTTTGTACAGGAGGATGAGCTTTAACAGTAGGAATCAGGTTAAATTGGTGCAGGTTTTCCACATAAACAGGCAAGTTACAGGCAGGGAGTTTTCATTGCATTTAAAAATACTCTACTGATTAAAGAATAAATTCTTAGATTTGGAAATCCTTTACTGATATTCTAACAATATCATTATAGGTAAATGATGCCTAAAAATCAACTACAGCAACAACTGAAACTAATCTTCATTAAATGGTTTGTCCAAGAATAAAACCATAAATCAGAAGGTCAAGGATGGATGTTAAGATTTGTTTAGCTGGCATATGAAAGAATGGATATGTCTCTTATGAATATCTTCAATTACTTGTAGCTTTATTCAATGGATGTTTTAATCATGAGCAGTTGTTGTTCTCAGGGGCTCTGCTGCGAAGTTGTCTCTTCAGCTGCTAAGATGAATATGTCACTTTCAAATTGTGGCCAATCTTACCTATGTCTCTGTAAAAGCAGTTAAAATTGGATTTTCTTATACAAAAAAAAAGAAAAAAAAATTTTTTTAAATCCTTTTTGAACTTGGTTAAATTTTCTCCATTCCTTTAAGATGTTTGCCTTCGCTTGCATGACAAGGCCCATTTTCTCATCAGTTACAGTCATTTGGGTAAGAGATTAATTTAATTAACTCTAAATGTCTCTGGTGTAGACATCTGTGGGGAACTATCCACCTTAGCTCTCCTCTATAGTCAGAGAAGATTACACAAATACAGTTACTGGAGTCTTGGCCACAAGTCTTTTTTATATCAGAATATAAACCTCAAATAAATAAAAAACCTATTTCTTTCCAGTCTCTGTAAAGAGAGCTGAGGATGGCTGTCTCAGATGTAGACATCTACCTGTTGCCATCTATAGTCTGAAGAGATACATACTATATTTTTATTAATAATACTTGCAACTATCTGTAATAATTGTAAAACCAGTTAAAATAGTAATTTTTGTATTCTTTCTCATAATACCTTCTGTTTTTCTAGTATATTGTTCTTGTGTAACTAATTCAGTGTTAACTACTTTTGCTCAAGAGATTTGTTAAATATTCATACATAGGTTTCATTCACAGCTTTCTACAGTATGTTCTCATCTGTGTTTGGAGATACACAATGTTGTCTCAGGATAATAATACAGGAAGAAGAAAGTAATGTTTTGTATTTCTGTTCTGCAGCAAGACTGTACTACAACGGATTGGATGTGGTGAGAACTGAGACATCCAACTGAAGAACTATTGGTTTGTGATAGTACGTGGGAAGAACTAAGTTCGTCCATCAAGGACAAGCTTGAAACTAGGAACTATATGAAGGGAAGTGGAAGAGTAATAATTATAGAAATTAGACTCGAGAAAGCAGAGAACTGAGTGAGAAGAGCAGGTCAAACATGGTAGACAATATTTGTGAAGAGGCTTGGAGACATACCAGAAGAACTGGAAGTGAATGGCACATGTATGAACAGGCAGAAGTTTATTTCAGTATCATAAGGGATCTATGACAAAAGAATCAATTTACACTCAGAAAAGTATGTACCTTAATTCATATGAATTTTTAGGTTGCTTTTTTGTGAGGTCACATGCAGTGTCATTGTCAGACAGATAGTTTCATATTTCCATCAAATACGCTATTTCAATAGTACTTGGAGGGTAGCATGTTGTTTTTTATTAAAAGAGACATTTCACCATAATGCTGTAATAAGAAACATGCTTTTCTTATAAGGCCCCTGTGGGAAAAGGTAACAAGCATTAGCTAATGCTCAGTAAAACCAGGAATCGTAAAAAGAAATACATATGACAGATATGTACCTTGTAAATCAGCAAATGTGGAGTTGCCATTGCTTGGTAACAGTTCACAGGCTGTATGCTAAGCTGACAGCACAAGCATCAAGACCTGTCAGGCTTTGTCAGGACTTCTCTTGGCCCGTCTAGAAATTTCTTTTATCTTGTAACAGCAGTTATCTAATGACCAGATAACTGTTACTTATGCTGTTTTAGCTTTTCCTTTTCTTTGCACAATGGTGCAGTGTAACACTTTTTGTTATACGTATGTATATTTCTAATTAACTTACTAATATCGAGTGGTCTTTCTGTGCAGAATAAACTGTCCTTGACCCTAGAATAAAATGCATCTGTGGTGGGCTGAAGAGGAAAGGAGTGGGGTGATGTCAAAGACACTGAAGCACAGGCACAGATTGATACTGGAGGCCCAAGATTGTAAACAATTCACCGGGGGTCGATTACTGTCATCAAATGCATGAACCCAGCGGCCAGGGATAAGTAGCTTTAGAGATAACAAAGAGAACAAAGCACAAATATATAATATAATATAAAACACATCTTATAAAATAAAGCTGGATGTAATGAATTACAGACAAATAAAGAAAGAACAAGATGTAGAGCAAGTCAGCTGAGAGATGACAGTGACTTCAAGCAGATCCTAGAGAGAAGGAAACCACCAACATCAGCATCATACTCCTCCAAGGAAAGCTGCTGACAGCTAAACACATCCTCTACCCTGACTGAAGCCATTGGTTTACAAGAGAGAGAGAACGTAACATCAGAGAAATGGGTAGACACTAGAAAGTGTGTGTATGCATCATTTTAACCATATACAATTTGAATTATCTTAGTATCATTACAGCTGGACTAAAAATAATTCTTTGATTAGATTGTTAATACTTCAGTTGGGCACACAGTAAATAATTGGCTTTGTGTAGACAGGGTGTGTTTCTTTTGGCTGTAAGAGCATTTTGAGTACAGCAAACTGATGGGAATACAAACAGTCAGTTCTGTAACTTGGGTACAACAAATTGGTTACAGCTATTAATCATAATCGTTGTCAGTAATTAAGTTTTGTAAAACTGTAAATGTCATACAGCCCACAGTGTTATTCATTTGAAAAAAACAAAAAATCTAATATTTTCTGATTTTAAGTAAATCTCAAATTTTGGTTGATTTTATAACTGTGAATCATTCTCTTAGTCATTATTTTAAAGCGTTGGATCTGGCTGGGAAAACATAAATACGAACAAATATTTTCTATCAGTGTTTAGGATAATATTATTTGCAATATACTTTTACAATTAAATTTCTTAGAACACGTCTATAATAGTTAGAAAACTTACATTCCAATGATACTTGGCAAGGAGAAACTTTTATACTAGGTGGATAAGTTAGTTCAACAGCAAGAGACGGACAAGGCTGTTTCATTTTCTATGCTCTTGTACTGACACTATCCCTTTGCGATGGAGTATGACATAGAGGTTTATAAAATAACAAATGCCATAGAAAAGGTGGATAGGAAGTCATTATTTGCTATTTCTCATAGCACTGAATCTAAGGACCATCTTCAAATTTCATGTCTCAGTGCGTAATAAAATTGTGGTACTCATTTGCACATGACTTTGAACTTAAAATAGAAAATTTTGCATCACTTCTAAAAGCTATTTGATTAATTAATTTGAAAAAAAATCCATCAAGGACTCTCAAATTCTAAAATACTCTTTCTGACTCAGAAAGTGCTTGCAGTTTGCTGTCAACAGCAGAAGCTATGGCAGTATATTTTCAAAACAGTGGGGTTTTTTTATTTTCATTCTCTGTGTTGCGTGTGTTGTCCAGCTTTTGAACCTGCTCACTGATTATAACAAAGCTTGACAGATGGGCAGAGGTCTGAAAAATCTTAAGTTCTTAGAAATTTAGTAAAGTTAAATAACTCTATTATTATCTCCACTGAAGAAGTTGCACTGAAGAAGTTTGTAAGGCAGCAAGAGGTACTCAATTTATCAAATGCTGGAAAAGCTTTGATGAGAGTTCCTGCTTTATTCACCAGATAACCCAGCCAAGCAGTATGAAGTCATAGGAAGTCAGGCTTTATCGGTTTCAGTTACCAGAAGGGCTTTTCCTTGCTTCAGCTGAGTCACCCAAACCCAGATTGTCGCTTTTCTACCATTTCCTGCTCACCAGTCTTCCAGGGTACAGATTCAGTTTTCATGGGTTTTTTTGGGGTGTTTCCCCCCCCACACTTAATCACTTCAACGTTGCAAGCCTAGTAAAAGCTCCCTTTTCAGTCACTGGAGAAGCATGCAAAAGAATAATTAATGAGAAAAAGATTTTCTTTTCCCTTTCTGGAAAACAAAGCAAAACAACATATTGCAGCAAAAAATGACATAGTTTTGCTAGGCAGTATATTGTTTCTTACTATCCCAAATATTTTACAGTCTCACAGGGGATTTTTATTCATTATTTTGCAAAGTTATTTTCTTTATTCTGTTTTAAATTAAACGATTTTACCAGTGTAGGGCAGGCATAACTCGTACCAGCTTATATGTCCATGTTCATTCAAGTTGTTCAGATACCTGCTTCTAGCACTATTGGATTGTTTTCTGAACAGTGTACAAAGTATAACCTTTTCATGCACACTTGTTATATTTGTGTTTATTTTTGAAATAAATTATGTTTCTCCCCAGGTTAGGCTGGTGGAACTTCTGATGAAGCCAAGTACTTTTGCTCACACCTTGAGCAGCAGGTTCCTCTGATGTGATGGGAAAGTCTCAGAATGATCCATGTGACTTCCAGGGCTGTGAGTCCCTTGAGCTTAAGCATCTTCCTCCAACTAAGGATGGAAAATTTTCAATTTAATTAGTTATCCTATGGATATTTCGCTATAACCTCTCCTCTGCTAAATCCTTCCTGACATCTACAAACAAAACCTCACTGCCTTGGAATGAACCAAAACTGATTCCCTGTGACTGATCTCACCAATAAGCTTGTTGTTAACAAAGGCCTTTAGATCTGACAGCGGGTCTGTGCCATGGGGCCTGAGGGTAAGTGCCGTTCCCAGGTCAGGGTCCTCTGCAGTGTGCAGATGCTTCAACTAGCACTGTCTATTTAATTAATTTCAGTCTGCTTCACCTATTTAAGCTTTTCACTCGCCTGCTGTTTCCCCTATCAATAAATATAAGTAACAGATTATAAAAAGAGAAATTCTGTATAGAACACGATGAATCATTTATGATAACATGATTAATCTCTTTCTGTCATTACACTTGAAGGTTTGTATGCCAAACAAATTATTTGAGTACTTTATCTTCCTCATATAGAGGAGGTTTTCATATATAAGCAATACATTGTAAATATAAAATATATTAGGATATACCCATCTATATAGACACAACTCTTGTCACTAGGTAGTCACAAACTTTCCTGATTTCATTTAAGCATGTCACAAAATTCAGCTTTATCAAAATTTGTTAAAATTTGTTTGTATTAGAAACATTTCTAGTTTCAGGTAAACCTGGAAGTCCATTTTGTTAAAATGCTACACAAACAAGCCTATTAAGCTGTATTGATGGAGCTATCCTGACTTAACTGTTCCAGCAAAGCATTTGAGTGCAAACCCTGACCTTATACAAACAAAATATGTTCTTCTAGGACAGTTGACCTGCCTTTTCCAAATCCATATCAGTATTAGGACTTTAGCTCTTCAGCATAAATAGTCCTGTCTATATAACAGTCCTATAAGCAAAGGTATGGTTTTATAAGGTGGGAGAACGGACATATAACAACTCGCCACCACTGAAAAACAACATCTTGATCTCATCTCCTCCCTGTCCTGGGATGAGCTTTCCCATCATATGAGAAAACAGTATCGTGTTATCGGACTTCCCAAGGAACTGATTTAACTCATTGACCAGAATAAACTGGATAGTTTTCTGTCTGGGTAGTTAAACAGTCCTACACAAGACTGGGAAGAGCACTAGAGCTGACACAGGGGAGGAGGGGGAACTGTAAGACCACGAGTAGAGGCAGAGGGGGAGAGGACAAGGCAAGGAGGGGCAAGAGAGAAAAACTGTCCTTTCTCAGTGTAGTAAATTGTGAGATCAACACAGCTGCATGTGGAAGCACAGCTCAGGTATTTTGTATGATCATAATCCAGCAAGTGGATAAAAGAGACACAGCAGGGCATTGAAGGGTGGCAGGGTCCAGAAGACATGGTGGCAATAATTAAGTGAAGGAATATTGACTGGTTTTGAATCAGCCCTTTCCATTTTATTTTTTGTCTGACTTCAAAAACGCAAACATATTAATAATAACCACAATAACACGTTACCCTTTTTTTTGAGAGAATAATGCTGCTTCCTTTGTTGTAGAACTTCTAACCGCTAGATTCTCATCAACAGTCTTCTGAATGTGATGGAATAGTGTAAAAAAATTACAACAGTAAAAATTAGTTGTGCTGCTAAAATATCAAAACGTGGGAAGTTATAAGAAAGCTACTTTCATTACTTCGTCAGAGTGTTTCAAGATGTGGGAAAGCAAGGCAGCTTTCTGTGAATATCTGTGAATGTCAGCTTTCTGTGTTAGAATAATGATGTTCCTCAAGTATGAAGTGGGACACAGCTCTTGAAAATGACACCCAAGGCTAAAGACAGGAAGAAACTCCGAGTAGATGGACCTGTGACTACGTGAGTCTGAGAGTCTTTTTTTCCACTCAAGGTATAAAAAGTTCAGGAGAGAGACACTTTTTCTAACTCAGAGGCAAACAGAATAATACTTTTTTCTGTACAGAAGATAGCAAATGAAAACATTCCTTTAGTATGTGTGATGAATTTTGATCTTCTAAAGGGAGGAAAACACACGTAAACAATTGCATGTCCTTCTTTTGTCTCTGAATATCAGAATATTAGTTCCTCCTTTCAGTTTTCATCTGCAATATGGAGAAAACTATTCTTAACCTTAAGGTCCAGAGATAAAAACCCTGTAATTTCTAAATATTGATAACATCTTTTAAAAAGAAATGGCTCCACAGTGAAAATGTGACAGTTCTTAGGTATCTCAGTAAACAAAAAAAAAATGGTTTAAAAATGAACACTGCCACTTAGGTCTAAACCAGCTTTCCTCAAATAATAATCAGTTAAAATTATCAAATTAATTTTTATTCAATAGAATTTTGACAAACCATATTTTAATTAACTTCCTTGTTAATATTTACCAGCATTTTTAGCATACATGGTTCATCCCCTTCTCATCACTTTTCACTGTTTGTAAGTCCAAAGCAGGTGACCTCGCTCTGCAGAAATAGCTACCCATAGCAAGCAAGCAAGCTGCTCTCCAGGAGTTTAAAACCTTTTCTTCAGCTGTCGGCTATGTAAGCACCATTTTACTCTAATTTGTCAGAGCAGCAGAAGAATCCCAATTATCCAAGTGATTGAAAGAATATGCAATAAACTACTTTGTTATTTGCATATTCTAAATAAACCTGCTGCCATATTTCTGTGAAAGGTTCTTTTAAATTAATAAAACATCATAGCATGACAGGTACATTCATCTACAGTTGATGGATAGTGATGAGATGACAAGCAGCACTGAAATAGTTAAAAATGTTGACATTTAAATTAATCTTCAAAGTTAACTCCTCCAATTAAGATGAGTAGAGGGTGTCTAGAATTATATTAGCGCTATTGTTTCAATCTTTCTATACCTATAAAAGTACATGCATTTACATTATTAAGTCTGTCTTTTCATCCAAATGTAATTAAAATGAATAACCAAACTTTGGATCTTGGAATACTGGATGAGGAAAAGGTTAAGAACATTTTTTTCCAGTAATAGGTTTCTGTGGTCCAGTAAAATACTTTGCCATGAAAACTTCCCAGCTCTTCACCACTTATATGTGACTCTAAAAGGGTTATATTTGAATAAATACCCACAGCATTTCAGCTGGAGAAAAGGAATTACCTAGTATAAGAGATAAAGAACATTGTTCAGTCCCTCTGTATAAGGTTTCTGCAATGCAGTCCGTATGTGACTCTCTTAAGTCTTCTGAGAAATTCACACAGCTGGTGCGGAATTTAGCAGCTTGTTAGCTGCAATGGTACGTGTTTCTGGGAATGTCTGGCATTTCTCACTGCCTCCTGAATTGATATGGGGTGCTATATAAGGTCCTGACTTTTAAAGGCTTGCAGTGCCCTGGCACTGACTGGCATGAGAGGCTGCTTTTCACCCAGAGAGCGAGGGAGGTTCCTCAGCTGGTGTCCAGATTGCAGATTGCTTGGGCTCCCGCTCTGATCAGCCTTCTCCTGCAGCGTACATTAAGAAGCTGGCAGTTTGGTTTTGGTCTGGTTGTGTTTCTTTCTGAGGTGAGTGCCAGACTGGTAGGAAGCCAAAAGAATGAAATATGATTTAATTTCTGAATTCTGCATTTATTCATCATGTGCACTACAAAAGTGAGTCCTTACTGGATGCAAGGACAGGGACCCAACATGCACTTCTCTCCATCCCCATTAGAGACATATTTAGCTCAATCTGGAGAGGAATCTAGATCAAAGTTCAGACATACGCAGTCATAGGACCCTAACGCTAAAAAAGTGTTAATAACAACGTGACAGTACAGACAAACCACAAGAGCTTTAGTTATCCTGCAGATCCCAGTAGCTCCATAGTGCTGGATGAAGTACAACACAAGAGAAAAAGGATTCAAATTTGTATATCAATGCCTGGATGAAGGGGGGAGATGAAGGCCTCATAGAAGCACTACAATCAGAAGACTCTGTATTGACCACCTACAGCAAGGAGTATTTCCTTTCATAATAAATGTCTACAGATGCAAACTAAGTCAAGAACCCTGAAAACAAATAACTCTTGAGGTAACTGAAGTATGCTCTCAAAACGAACACCTTACATTAAGTCTCCTCAGCAAAAGATTCAGCTTGTGCCTTAGAATTGTCTGCATTTTATCCCACTTTGACCATCTAAGTGGAATTTGCTGTATGCTAGCCATTAAAACTGTTCAATTTATCAATGAAGTGAGACAGACACCTCAACCTGGGCATGCTCTTCTCAGAGGAGATAAACCTCCTTTTGGAGGTATAATCCCTCCCTATGGAAAGAAAGGAGCCTGGAGCTAGATCTAGCTGAGATGAATCCCACCCTAAACTGGTGCATGGCTCCTCTCCCTCAGCCCTACATGGTTCAGGAGACACTGCAGCCGTGCGTTTACTTATTCTTTCTTCAGCGTTGGTGGGATCTTGGCTCTATACAATCTTTTGGCAGGTTTATTGAACACAGCTGAGTCAAGAGGGGAAGGGGGGTGGAGGTTGTAATTTATTCTGGTAAAGTAAAGTAAATCTGCTATGTCTTCTTTCCACAGCACCAAACTTGGAGGTATATGTCTGCATCACATCACCTTTCTAGATGACTCAGGACTCAGCCTAAAATCACAAGATATTCCTTATGCAGAACCCATTTCTAAAAATAATTTTACACTTTTCTCTTTTCTTACTCCTCAGTTGTCAGTGGTGAAGGATCTTTTTATTTTAATCCTTCTTTGTCTGCACTTTATTTAAGAGGTAGTTTATAAAGCTTTCGGCGTTTCTCCATGCTGCTGAAAGTGGAACAAATTTTTCATGTTGGCTGTACTCATTTTTCCATTTCTCCTCATAAGGAGAAAATACCTCCTGACAAAAGCAAACTGTTTTGTCATCTGATTCTCTCTTTCTTTTATTAAAATAAGAATTTATTTTCACTATATTTAATTATGTTCTCTGTATGACTCTTCACTTTCACAAGGCTCAGAGGATTAAAAATTTTATTGCACTTCTGTTTATTTATTTGTCTATTTTCCACCTTCTACTCCATTTAGTTGGTATCCTCAAGTTTAAAACAAAATATTGTATTTACTTCAATTACTATCATAGAATATTTTAGGCATAATTTTTTAATTTTTCTGTCAGGTACCATCAATGACTTAGATATCTTCATCACAGAAACTGTATTTCATCATCATTATTTCTTCTGTTAGATTTCCTTCCATTGTATTAGGAACTTTTTTCTCTGCCAACAATTATTAGCTTTAGGAGAAGAATTTGCTCTTTCCTGAAGTTTGACATTGTAACAAATTTTTTCCCCACTGACTTATTTTTCCCTTTCATTTTGTGGGTTGGAGGAAAATAAAAGAGTTAATGTTTTATTCTTTCCCTTTAAGGATGTAATGTCAGACTGCAGTGCCATGACTATTTCAGCCCTTTATTTTACTCCATTTAAAACTGTTAAGAGAAGGAGCTGTGTCCAGTGATTGAGCAGCAGGAATTATGGGTGAGGCACCGGGAATTCAATGCCTGTCCCTGGCAAGGAGTTTCTAAGTTTGTGAGCTAGGCACAAGCAGGTTGCAACAGCACTTACATGAATGATGGACTAGTAAAGGCATATTTGAAAGGTAAATATAGAATGAAAAATAGGTCAATTTAGTTCAAGCACAGTAACTCATTGTAATTATACTTCCTTATAACATAAAACATGTCCGTAATTCAGTAATATTAAATGGCATGGAATTACAGAATCACAGAATCACAGAATCACTAAGGTTGGAAAGGACCTTCAAGATCATCAAGTCCAACCATTGATCCAGTGCCACCATGTTCCCTAAACCATGTCCTGAAGCTCCACATCCACACGTTTTTTGAACACTTCCAGAGATGGCAACTCCACCACCTCCCTGGGCAGCCTGTTCCAGTGCTTGACCACCCTCTCAGTGAAGAAATTTTTCCTAATATCCAATCTAAACCTCCCCTGGCGCAACTTGAGGCCATTTCCTCTCGTCCTATCGCTGGTTACTTGGGAGAAGAGGCCAACCCTCGTCGCCACAACCCCCTTTCAGGTAGTTGTAGGGAGTGATAAGGTCTCCCCTCAGCCTCTTCTTCTCCAGACTAAACAACCGCAGTTCCCTCAGCTGCTCCTCACAAGACTTGTGCTCCAAACCCCTCACCAGCTTCGTTGCCCTTCTCTGGATACGCTCCAGCACCTCAGCATCCTTCTTGTAGTGAGGGGCCCAACACTGAACACAGGATTCAAGGTGTGGCCTCACCAGTGCCAAGTACAGGGGCACGATGACTTCCCTACTCCTGCTGGCCACACTAGTGCTGATACAGGCAAAGATGCTGTTGGCCTTCTTGCCACCTGGGCACACTGCCGGCTCATATTCAGCAAGAATTATTTGCAAGAATTATATTCTCTCTTTCTATAAAATCTACATGTCCCCTAAGAGACTTTTTTTTCACAAGGAATACATGAAATAGAGACAAGCATACTTTTGACAGTGATAGTTGCTATGCATAGAAGTGAACTTTTTCACCTTCTTCCCTTAATACCTGGAGAATAAAAAAAGATTTACTTGTGTTATCAGTCTGAAGTGGTTGCTGCCAAGTAAAGCTAATTTCATAAGTGCTTCTGTTGAGGACATTTTCTGCTCTCAACTAGAAAAAAGAATCAAATCATTTTAGTATAAAAAGTATATTATTATATTTTCCTCCTTCTTCTCCTTGTTCTCCTCATAGAGATTAAGAGTATAAGGTCAGTAGGGATCATTAGATCATCTCATCTGACCTGTACATTTACTAGTCAACCCTTGGATTCCTCCCAGCAGAAGTATTGACTAAAGTACATCTTGACCAATTTAGGCCATGCCTCATTCACAATCACCTCTTTGTGCCTCATCATAACACTCAGTTCCTGGAGGGACAGTTTCTTTCTCTCTCAAAATTTTTTTTGTAAGTCAGTCATCCAATTTTACAACATTCTTTTAGAATGTGGGCATTATATCTACCCCTTGTACCATATACTTAGCATGGGGGCAAAGGAAACTTCAAAAAGATTCACCGCACCTAATTTAAATGTCCACTCCACAGACATCTACAACTGAGATAGTCAGGGTCCCTTTCTAGACAACTGAGAGAAACAGGCGCTTTCAGGGCATGACTCATTTAGCCTATTTTAAATGCCTACGTTAGGACAACATGAATCATATCTCATTAATGTAGAGTCTGCAGAATTTTTTCAGATGTTGGATGTTTTCTACTCATTACTGCCCTGTTTATCCATTGCAATTGTGTTACCCTCCACCCCCACCTCAGTACTAATGAGGGCTCTTGTTGAGTTGCTTAACTAATCCGCCTCCTAAATTCTTACACTAGAATCACTAATTTCCAAGAAATTATTTCCATTTCTGTAGTTATGGCTGTGTTCCTTGTACCAAAATACATTCAGTGATGATTCCTCTTTGACTGATATTTTTTTGTACTACAGCAGAAGCTGGGAAGCTTAAAACTCTGTTTGACTAGGTCAAATCTAAGCAGGAAGAATTATAACCTCTGTCCTGACTGGCTAACAACATATATATATTGGGAAATGAGAGCAAAAAAGAAATTAAGATCAATTTTAGGGGGGAAAAAAGCTACAGAAAAAGTTGTATTAATAAAGATCTGCTATTTTTATCCCATGAAGTACCTCCTATCTCACAAACAATGTGACCCATCTTTTTTAGACTTTATTTGTTTAATATATTTTTTACAAAATAATAATTTCATAGAACAAGCTAAAGTACATACCATCTAAATTTTGGAAAATTTAGAATATCAAATTATGAGAAATATTACTGATTTTTAGTTTTTCATCAGAAACGTGTTTGCAACATTTTTCTATAACACAAATCAATCCTATTTTTTAAAAGATTTTGGCACATACATTACAGTACAAGATGGCATCAAAAGTTACATAGTTTGTCCCTTTAACACCATCTGCTGTGCTTCAGTACAATTATAAAAAAGGATAAAAATATAAAAAGAAAAAGAATCAAAATTACAAAATATGTAATAAAAATGAATTTTAGACTATTCAACAAAGAAGTGATAAAAATTACTCTGATTTCTGGGAGGTCACTCAAGATCCCATACGAATATCTGTAAAAGAAACTAAGCAACCCTTAGAAGACAGCAAAGGGCTTTGAATGGATAAAAATTTTGGTTAAAGGACAGAAAAGGATTGGTTGTAAGTTAGTCATTCTCCACAATGAAGGAAGGGTCACCCCTGCAGTATATCAGAGATCTCTACTGGGACCAATGTTGTTCAACATATTCATAAATAATCTACACGAATAAAATTAAAATATTTGTTAATTATTTTAGTTTATGCAAGCAGTGTTAAGAAGAGGGCTGCCTGTAAGAACTGCAAGCAAACTGGGTATCTGGGCTTGACCAGTTGGAATTCACTGAATTTAACTGAACATATATATAATATAGATGTAACATTATATATTAACACATTATATATATGTAATAGTCACTGAATATTAACTGAACATAAAATGAAATTCAGGAAAAAATGGCCCTAACCTAATGACGTGGAACAGGGTCTTGAATCTGCAGTAGACAGCTGTAGGAAAATGTCATCTCAGTCCTATATGAAGACCAATAAAGCAAGTAGCAAGTTACTGAGACAGGAATAACAAACTGCATAGGAAAGGTCATTATACCTCCATACATCCATAGTACCTCCATTGGAGGACTGACTAAATAAACAAGGACTCCTAGCTGGAAAGTGGGAGATGTGTCATATGCCTGAGAAACTGCAGGTGACATTGAGAGGTTTAACAAATATCAGCTGTTTTCTCTCTCTTCCATTAAAAGAACTAGGAGCCGAAGATCATAAGCAGGTTTTTTTTAAAACAAAGAGAAAGATAGTTCATCTCAAAACTATGTAGTAAAGATGTAAATCTCCCAAATGAAGAAAACTGTGGAAAGCTTGCATACTTTCAAGAGTAAGCTGGACAAGTTCATGAAAGAGAAATAAATCAAGGGCTTTACAATGACTTTGTCTTATATTATCAAGAAATTATTGAGCCACCAATCACCAGAAACAGGGAAAGTAGTCAGAAAAATACCACTATATGTTCTGCTTGTTCTTATATTTTCTCCTAAGCTTCCATGTACAACAACCACCAGGTGTTGTGTTTGATGGAAATTGTTCTGATCCTGCAGTCCTCAAGAAATTGATATAAAACCTCAAAAATCAATAAAATATATTCTTGAACACATATGGCATTTTATAATATGATGGCATCATTGCATTTTTAAAGGGTGATTTTAAGCAATTATAAAAGAGTAAGTAGAAAAATTTCCATAAGTATTTTGATAGGGCAAGGACTCTGCTGTAATCTAGACCATAGTTCCATAAAGACCATAATATAAATAAATTACAATAATTAAAATAGTGTACAACGGCAATAAAAATCATAGGAAAATCAAACATATCTAGAAAGCTCTGCAGAAACATTTGATGTAGAATTTAAATGTCTGCTGGTGTTGTTAACGTTCAAATTGGAAAAACATGTAAAGCCAATGTCTATATATAAAATGTGAATCAGCAATGAATGAACAATAATTATAATTATATCTGCGTATTGAAATCTCCTGCACTAGATAAACTATTTGAATGTGGTTGTAATAACTTCAAGTAATTTAAATTGGGAAGATAGTGAAGATGACACATGGAAAAAATCATGGTGCAGTGTTTAATGCTGAGATCCTGTGCTGCTTCTGCATGCATAATATGGTTAGTAAAAAGGTCCATATTAGATGAAAAGGGTGGGTGGGTCAGCCTATGGAAATGCAGCAGCACAATGGAACATAAATGCAGATTGAGAACAAAAATAGTCTGAGGACAAGCACAGCTAACTAACATAGCATTCTTCTCCTGTGTGAGTCTCTGTTATGTGTCATGATTATTTTTGTGAAATCTTGTAGTCAGGAGACCTCCAACAGCTAATTTGACACTTCTGCATTCTGAGATTGCTACCCAAAGACTTTGGTGCGTCATAACAAATGTTTTCTTTCTGTTCCAAGTATTATGAAAGAAAACCATTTCTCCATCTTGTCTCTACTGGAAGCTCTTCACACCTGTTACTTTGCTGTCTAATGGATCATTTTCACAGTTACTTACTTGTGGCAACTATTCTAGATGTAATTAAACAGTTTAAGAATGTCTTTGTTCACAGGAAAAAAAAACCACATTAATTTCTAATCCTTAAAATATGCATAAATAAAAATATCATGATTATAAATATATAGAGAGATTGAAGTCATACATGACAAAATAATTCCCATACATGGGAAAATTAGGTAACCATCTCTCACTGACATTCAATGAGAACTGGGTGTTTAACTCTGGTTTATGTCACCTCACTGAGCCTATACTAAGGCTAGTCATGAGGAACACTTTTCGAACGATACAGACACTGCAACACTGCAAAAGACTGCAGGACAGCTGGAGTGGACTGCTGACCTTTATTGTTGGCAGCTGCATAAACATCTGTCTCCATGACCTAAGATGATCCTCTATTGAGGAAAAAGGATAGATTAAATGAACTTCCACTGTCCCTTCCAACCCTATAAATCTGTAATTTTATTTGTTGAATAACACAAGTTATAACTCAAGTTTGTGTGACTCAAGATTTTAAGGTGCATGGGCTGGGGAAGAAACTTATATTGAAGAAAGTAAAGGTAACAAATTGCAGAGCTGATAAACAAGAATGATTTTACAACACGAAGTATAGAAGAAAAGAATACTGGCAGTGGAACTTGTTGAGATAGTTCAGCATGTTAATTTTTGATCAGTGGGATTATTTTAGATATTGATAAAATAGGAGAGTGCTACTCTAGCTATCTGTTACATCAGTTTATACCAATGACAAATATGGGGTGATACCTCTCCAGATACTCAGTTCTATAAAATGAATGAATGAATGAATTAAATCCAAATTAAGCCTCAGAAACTCTCTTAATTGAAGATGAAGTGGGTGAGAGAAATACTTAAAAAACAACTACACTGTAGAAATAAACACCTGTATATAGGTTTTCTTTTGTTTTTGTTGAGAATCAGGAGTCCAGGGTATAAAAATGACATCATTATAATGAACTTAATGATGTTTTCATTCTAGATTTCAACCTAGAAAATGCCACCTGAGGAATACTTCCTGGTATATTTTCTTTGCTGAAAGCTGGGGCGGGGGCGGAAGGCAAATCTTTATCTCAGATCTGTCTTCACTAGAGGAGATGGATGGTTACCAAAGCATCTTCACAGCTACCTCCTGTTTCTGGAATAGATAGGAACTACATATACATGAGTGCTAAATGAATTATGATTACCTGACATTAATTTTTGAATGGATCTGGACAACGGGAATGATAATAGTGCTTGGATGATTCATAATCAATGTCCTTTCCCTGCTAATTAGAACACTTAACAAAGAGAGATTCAACAAAGCAGGTACATCAAGAAAGCCAAATATACAGTAAAAGTAAACTATCAATGGAAAAAATAAATCTGTGTGATTTATGATATGGAAATCTTGGTATAAACCACTTTATGACAGTCTTTCAATGGCACTCACTTCAAAAACATTTTCAAGAATGCTGGAGAATATTTACTGAAGCTAAAATAACTTTTTTGCAGCTCCTGAGATATGGTTTCATATGGAAAATATGAACACATGAAAATTGATAGACTCAGATTATATCTATTTAGGGGTAATAATGAAATCCACTAATAATGAATTACTGCCAGATACTCTTTAAAAATAAAGGGCACACAGCCATCACAGGCAGGCAAGAAAGAGAGAAAGGAAAGAAAGGAAGGAAGGGAGAAAAGAAAGAAAGGGAGAAAGAGAGAGAGATACAGGGAAAGAGAGAACATATAACAAGAGAGAAAGTAAAAACTTTTACAATCACAGATATTTGTGACATACTTATCAGAATCTGGTGACTGTTAGTTTCTGAAAAATGAGGGAGGTTACTTTAGGGCATCTTTATTTGAGGATCACACAATTAATTTAGAACAAAGTGTCATGATTTCATTTGCGCGGATGGGTTCTGACTCTTTTCCATTCCCTCACTACTGCTTCCGAGGTGAAAATAGCAGAAACTAGTGACCAGAATCCCTTCAGACCGCCTGAAGTCTTGCTAACACCATCATCTGAGATGATAGTTTCTTTTGGTGCAAAACTGGGTTTGTTATTAAGCCGGTTTTTTTCAATGACTGTTCTGAATTTTAAAGGGTTATCTGTCCAACCTATGTTGCACATGAGATACCAGTCTCTTATCAAAAGCTACATTATTAATTAAGCTGATATTAGGAGAAGATGTATAAAATATTCAACAGAAAATATTTTATATGTGTATATATGTTTCTGTGTGTTTACATATGTATTTATAGATATTACACAAAATGGCTTAACATATGATCATTAAATATGAAAAATAATTGTAAAATATCTAAGTAAGATAAATAAGTACCACTGAACGACTTAATGACCTAGTTTTTTCAGGTAATTTTGCTCAAAATATGTGATAAATGAAAAGCATTTCTCAGATTTACAGGAAAATATATGTACAAAACATTGTTTAAAAAGGCATTAAGAAGCTGAGAAAAAAATTTGAGACAAATGTAGTTATGAAAATTTGAACATTCAGACACTTTGGAACTTTGTTTTCAATACTTTGAAAAAAAACGAGCAATAGTAAAGGCTTCTATTGTTTTCATTTCTTTAATATTGAAACTGTATTTATATTTCATATTAACTTGTATCAAGAATATAAAGAAGAAAGAAAGGATATTGAAGTAATGATAGTAGATGTGAAATTGCATTGTAGAGTTTCATAGTTTCAGCTGCTTACTGTTACTTAGAATGAAGTTACATTTGAAAGGACAAAACGCCTGCTCTTTGCAGAATTCTAAAGTTAACTCTATTCCCTCTATTTCTAGCATCCATTACAGTTAAGAATGGTTTATACCTTTTACCTCTCAGAGTTTCTTCAGAGATCACAGCCTGGATTTGCTTTGTTAGCCATTTATACTTCCCAAAAAACAAACATCTTTGTGAGAGTTGTTCCTGTTGGTGACTCTGTGCAGTCTTCAGAGCCCTGGGACACAGGCTGTCATATCTGCAATAATTATATGTAATTTTTTAAAAAGTGTCTAACCTCTTGACTCTTTGTTTCTTTACTTTATGCAATAGAAATAACCTGTCATGTAAAACACCTGTAACAGTTGGAGGAGAGCATTTCAGGGGTAATGTGAGACTTCAGTAATTAACTGTCTGCAACAGGCCTAATCAGAAGGTCCTGATGAAACATATTGGTTTTTCCAGTTATTTTGAGTAGGGTTATTTAACAGCATAGCTAATGCGTTCCTGGGCAAATGCTCCAGAAGGCACAAGCCATTCTTGTATTACTATGTCCAGCAATAGCAGAATTAGAGTCCTGAACTCTGGAAGTCTATCAGCCTGCAGTCATCTCCAGAAGAGTCAAAACCAATATAAATCACCTCTGAAACCTTTAAGAAAGCCAAGGACGAGATGCTCTGATGACTCTCTTACAGCTTGGAACTGAGAAATCCTTGGCTCAAAATGCTGACTTTTAGCCAAGGTACTGTACAGTAGGTTTACTTTTTGGCATGTTATAATCACCTCAGAAAAAGTACAAGGTGATCATAGAGAAAAGATTGAGGTAAAACAAAGGCAGAAAAAATAAACAGTTATGACTGAGAAAAAAACTTGTAGAGTTCTAGAAATAGTAGAAACATTTTATTCTTAGGTGAAGGGACTTAACTGTATGCTAGAAAAACATTTTTTCTATCATCATTACAGATTGTAATTTGCGACAGACCTCAGTTTTGTGCTTTGCAGCTGTCTGAGTATATTAAGTACGAATAGACATAGTCCCCAGGACTTGGATAAGACTGATGTTGATTTACAGTGCTATACTTCAGTAAGTACCACGACATCAGTGGACATCAGAAGTGTTAATTTGTTTAGTCTAACAACAGCCACCTAAGAGATACCTGACCCCTGCAAAGGCACAAGAGCTCAAGCACCAAAGTCTGGACTGGAATTGAGACAGAGAGTTACTGTTTACTTAAAGTAACTGAATGAAAATGGTCCTATGTTATGTTCAGGAAGAAATGGTGTTATTAGAAAGAATTTTTAATTTGATGATAAATTTACTATTTACAGAAATAAAGACAAAAGTCTTTAAGTCTTTTAAGTTTGCAAAATTGTGGACTAGATGAACTACATAGCTTAAAATATGATCCAAACATCATTTTAATTAACAAAGACTCCCCTACCTGACATTACTACTGTGATAGCATCCTAGAAAGTACAAAGTATTATTTGAAGTTTAGATAAAATAAATAATCTGTGGGTTTTATTTTTTAATTTTTTAAGTAAAGCACGATTAGACTGCAAAAAAACCCTGGTATTATCTTATTGTTTTTTAAAGGACATTATCTTGTATTAAAAATTCACCACAATACAAATATAAGTGTTAGCTGTATTGCTTTCATATTTTTATTTTGGGAATACACATAAAGTATGTATGTGCTTCATGAATATTGGTTTTGGTTTTATTTTATGCAAATGGGAAAGCCATGCTACAAATTCTAGTTACAGGGTTTATTTCAAAAGGATTGGTCTATGAACATGATTTCAGAAATAAGTATGGTCTTACAGCTGTGATTATCGTCTGTTAAAACGTCAGTCTTCCATCATGTCTTACAAAGAAAAAATGGACTTTTGTAAGGCCTTTGACACAGTCTCCCACAACAGCCTTCTCTCTTAATTGGAGAGATATGGATTTGATGGGTGGACTGTTGGGTGGATGAGGAATTGGTTGGGTGGTCACATCCAGAGGGTAGTGGTCAACAGCTCAATGTGCAGATGGAGACCAGTGATGAGTGGTGTCCCTCAGGGGTCCGGATTGGCACCAGTGCTCTTTAATATCCTCATCAATGACATAGAGGGATCGGGGGCACCCTCAGCAAGTTTGCAGATGACATCAAGCTGAGTGGTGTGGCTGACATGAGGGACAGGATGCCATCCAGAGGGACCTGGACAAGCTCAAGGAATGGGCCCATGTGAACCTCCTGAGGTTCAACAAGGCCAAGTGCAGGGTCCTGCATTGTGTCGGGGCAACCCCCGGTATCAATACAGGCTGGGGGATGAAGGGATTGAGAGCAGCCCTTCTGAGAAGGACTTAGGGGTCCTGGTGGATGAAAAGCTGGACATGAGCTAGCAATGTGTGCTTGCAACCCAGAAGTCTAACCGTTTCCTGGGCTGCATCAAGATAAGCATGGCCAGCAGGTGGTGGGAGGTCATTCTGCCCCTCTGCTCTGCTCTGGTGAGACCCCACCTGGAGTACTACATTCAGCCCTGGAGCCCTCAGCACAGGAGAGACATGGATCTGTTGGAGTGGTTCCAGAGGAGGGCCACAAAAATGCTCACAGGGATGGAGCACATCTCCTGTGTGGACAGGCTGAGAGAGCTGGGGTTGTTCAGCCTGAAGAAGAGAAGGCTCCGGAGACACCTTGTTGCAGCCTTCCAGTACTTCGAGGGACCTTATAAGAAAGATGGGGACAGACTTTTTAGCAGAGCCTGTTGCCACAGTACAAGGGGTACTGGTTTTAAACTAAAAGAGGGTAGATTTAGGCTAGATCTAAGGAAGAAAGTTTTCACAGTGAGGGTGGTGAAACACTGACACAGGTTGCCCAAAGAGGTGGTAGGTGCCCCATCCCTGGAAACATTCCAGGTCAGGTTGGATGGGGTTCTGAGCAACCTGATCTAGTGGAAGATGTCCCTGCCTGTTGCAGGTGTGTTGGACTAGATGACATTTAACGGTCCCTTCCAACGCAAAGTATTCCATAAGTCTGTAAGTCTATGAGTCTGTGACTAACCCCTATAATATAAAAATGTATATATGACAAAATAGAGATGTGATCATTATTTTATTTTTGTACTATTCAGTGGGTTCCCATTTGACACAAGTAACAGCGATAGCATAGTATTAACACTGCCAAAGTGGCAATATAATCTTATCGAAAACTGGCTTTCATTACAACAGCGATTTATTAAAAACCTGGCCTTACTGCATACAGCATGCTTGTTAAGACAGGCAGGTTATAGGCCTGACTTGTTCAAACTTGCATCTACAGATAATCCCATAGGTGTTCTCTCCTCAGCTTTCACAGTGTGCCCAATGTGTGCACAAATGTAGAGAGCTGGCTAAAATTTTTTGAGGAGGCGGCTCTCTTTCTTGTTAGCTTGGATGGAAGAAGATGAATTCCAGCAGGTATTTAAAAGAAATGGTACTATGTTCTTTGCACATCATCACAAAAATGTTGTCAGACATAAACAGAAAGGTAGGGACTATGAAATTCATAGTCAGTTTTGCACATCTCCCAGGCAACAGGAGAACAGGGAAGCAATTGAGCTTTCAGAAGGCAATTACAAACCTTTGACATATCAGAGGCAATGTAGCTTGCCTCCTTTGCTTGACCCACCACAAAAGACTTGAGTTGCTTGCTGGGTTCCCTGAGTTAGTTGAGCGAATTGTTTTCTCCAGTGTTTGCCCCAGGTTAGTGTGTAACTTCACTGGGATGACTGGGCAACGCGACTGTGCCTCAAAGACTAGTGGAAATTAAGAAAATTAAGATCTGTTTCCAGGTCTTCTGTGTGGATGAAATGAGCCAAAGCTGTACAAGGAAAGAAGAACATACTTGAAGTATGCAGAGCCATCAACAAATAAACGAGTACAGCACTGGCTGACTGTCCTGTACTGTGTTTCTATCCATCTCCCGTATTTTTTTGGTCCATATACCATAGTCCCTGTGACATGTTAGGAAGATACACAGAATAAATATGGATTACATCAGCAGACAAACTATTGACAGCCTAGGATTAAATTATTACTTATGTATTAGTCTATTCTCCAATGTAATGAGCATTGGTTCTGGGTGCTGAAATTAAATAGAATTATGAGAAGAGATTTATGTCTTATGTCTGAAATATACAAACTGGGATAGCAACATCTAGACTCAAAGCTTCTTTTCAACAGGCACTTTCATAGTTATTTACCTCTTCCATTATGCACAAATTTCTAACTGAAATCAAAGCAAAGACTTAAAAAACTACTATGCAGATCAGACAGAGAGACATAATGTAGCCCCACGTTTGTAAATATGTGTCATTTTTAATAGGCAGAAGTTAAAGGTGACAAAATTTACTGTTTTAATCAGTCATTTGACAACACAGGGCTCAGAAAAGCAATTAACAACATACGAACCATAGAAAAAGCACACACAATTAGGAGGACAAACAATAGAATAAAGACAATCTCCTCTGGAGAAAAGTAAGCTGTAATTTCCCTGCCACCTGAATTTGGCTCATTACTGAAGAGAGTGCTAAAGATCTCCCTAATGACAGAAAATCATCAGACCGTAAGGAAAATAGATAATACTACATCTGCTCCATTAAGAATGGCAGCTATAATTCTTTTAAACATAAAGATTTAGCTTGAATCAAATAACTTACTTTCAGTCTATCTAGAAATCACAATCCTACCACTTCTTAAATGTCCACATGAACTTTATCAGCCTAAACCCACTTTAGCTCAGTAATGCTTTGGAAAGACCAAATCCAAATTAAAAGAGGGAATGCAAAATCATAGGATGAAATTAATTTCTTAAGCTATGTTTGCTAAAATTTATTCCATGACAGACTGAAGTCCAATCCAAGTTTTTTTATAAGTTCCTATTCAGTTCAGAAAAAAATTGGATAAGATTGTTTGACAACACTATTGCAGTATCAACATATTTAGGTGTGCACCTTTACTTACCATTTCTTCCTGTTACCCCAGTTCTGTGCATTCTAACTGAGCAAAATGTTTTTTACCATAGTATGAATCCCAGATATGTGTCCAACAGACTTTCTTTAAGACTGGTAGATTCCGTGATAGATTCCGCAAAAGTTTCTTTTTAAGCATTGCCTGTGAGGAGTAACACATCTGATAGTTGCTACAGGTCTCCTAATAGACCACCAAGTATTGCCCGAGTTCATATTCCTGACCAAATAATTTAGACCCAAAGTATTACTCTCCTGCTCACTTCCTCTGCCGCCTTACACCATAAACCGGCTCATTAAAGTTAGCAAGGTTGCATGTACAGTGAAGAAAACAATATAATCTTTGGTAGTAATGAGCTCATCCTACAACAGTTTTCAAATAAGGGAATTCCAGCTGAATCAGGAATGAATACTTCCTTGTGTTAAGCTTCAGTACAGGTCATATTCATACCAGCACTAGAAACATCTCTCATAAAAGTGGAATTTTAAAACAAGTTCTTGTGTTATGAATATGCTGTAAAAATAACATGACCTATGCTTTTTATCATCTTTAAAATATTTTATTCATTACTCAACTGCTTAACATTTTTTGAAAATGTTTATGGAAAAGGATTGTTTTATTTTGTTATTGTTTTTAATTTTTTTCCTAAAGAATAGATCCATCTTGAAAGTTTATCTCAAATGTTGAATTTTATCCTTTTTAATTAGAGTATATAAACAATCGCCTTTGTAGTCTAGTAGCTCTTTGAACTGCCTTTGAATCAAGATCAGAGACTACAATAAAAGAACATCCTACTGTACAGTTTTATACCATTCTATGTGAGATGCTCAACATGTTGAAAAACTTAGTAGTATTCAATATCTTCAGCACTAAAAAGAGACAAATGTGGGGGGTTTGCTGTCATTTCTCCTCATGTACTTTGCTGGAGGAAAAATATATTTTCAGCAGAAAACTTCATTTACTAAAAATAATGTTTCTCAGAAGAGGAACTATATTTCTTTTAAGTTTTCTTGCCATTGTTCAAAGCAGATAATATGTGTATAGTAAAAAAAAAAATCTAAAATGGAAAACATGTATCTGAAGAAAACCCTAGTCCCAAAATAAACAGAAAAATAGTAAAATTAAATACAAATGTAATTTTTTACTACCAGTCCACATTTAGGAACCCTTTCATTTTTACAGATGTTCATTTTCCCTCTCAGCAGCCTAAATATTTTGAGCTCTCGGGACTGTTCATGCCTTGCATATTTTTTCCTCGTGGTTTTAATTTGCAGAGAGCCGGCTTGATAATGCAAGTGCAAGCGAGCCCAGGCCGGCGCGGGCGGGAGATGAAAGGCGCGGCCGTGCCTCCCGTGGGGTGCTTGCCGTGACCTACTTCCAGGGCAGCCAGACATAACACGGGAACCACGTGCTCCCACCCTGCCGTCAAAACAAACCATTAAAAGCAGCAGCTTAAGACTGATTTGGGACCCTCTGGTCTTTAAGTGGTGTCTGACTTTTTTGATCTGCTAACTGATCACAGGTGGATGAAAGGGGATCTCTGAGGCAATTAACTGTGAATTCGACAGGTTCACTGTTACAAAGGGGGACAGCTAGAGTTTCACCTAGGAGAGCATTAAAAAAGCAGCATTTGATGATTGCCATGGCAAAGGCATGAATGAAAGCAGAGGATGAAAACATGCTCTGCTTAATATCCATGTGAAAATTCTGCCCTAAGTGTCACATCCTCATGATTAAATTCTTGGTTCTACCCTCGGTATTGTTGCACTTCAACAGCATCACGTATTCTATGACAAATACAAGCACAGTTAAAAATGGCTGGGAAAAACATCATGCATTAAAAAACACTAGAAATGGCTGGGAAAGTAATCATTTTCAGGATATAAAATAGCTATATCATGCTCAATAAGCCTAGTATTTTTAGAAAAAGGATTCTAAACTGACTAGGTTAATTTTTGAGGTTATTTCTTCTTTCACCTTATCTTAGCATTATACTTAGCAAAAGCTGAGTAGAGACACTGAGGCAGGGTACCCATGGCAACATTTTCAGAGGTAGCTAGCTGAAGTTTCTTGCAATTGCATTACAAAATAACTATTAATTATTAAACAGTTGTATTATTATTATTATGATTAATGTTATTGTTAATTTTGAATAGCATCAGAGTACATAATTTCATCCCAGCCACTGGGAGAGCCACTGAGATAGACAAATTCCTTATTCCACATGAAAAAAGGGGGGACAATTACACTTTATTATTTTTTTCATTGACTACGGATTTTTTCTTTCTTGAAATGGGAAGTTGGTACATGAAGTCATCAGACAATAAAAAAATCCATCACTGCTGTATGCTTAACCACTGAACCAATATGACTTTTTAAAATTCCTTCATATGAGAATCAATAGGTTTGGGTAAATAGATGACTGCTGCTACCTGTGGTGAGCACTGATTTATTGGCAATCTGTAAGAAAGAGAAAGTTGTAAAACGTATAATTTTATGTATTTTTTTCACTTATAGATAAAGTAACTAGAAAAAATACTATTCCCTGGTTTTAAGAATTAAGAATACATAACACTGCACTAACAACAATAGAGGAAAAAGTAAGTTACCACAAACCCCCATGTTTTCCATAGAAAACAGAAAATCACTTCCTCTCCCCTGTCTTAAAATTCAGTCCTTAGAGATGTAATTGTGTGGGTGCTCTACAATTGCCAACATATTTGCAGCAGTCCCCTGACACACCTAAGTACCTGCTATTTTGGCTCATTGTAGGAGGAGTGATTCTAAAAGACAGTGTAAAGGGAGATGGATAAACTGGCAAGTGAACTTGCTCACAAACATCGGCAGCTCCACCGGGGATCACCTGGCTTGGCAGAATTGCAACTCATTGGCAAGAGGAGCCCATCACTGCTGCAGTTGGCCCTACAGTGTCTAGTCCCACATGGGGCTGTTTCGTAGTGTGGGTCTGCTTTTTTCAGTCTCTCCGACATGCCATGGACTTTAGAACTCCCATGATGCATTATCATGTCTTTGGGCATAGTAAGCTCTCAGCATGAAGAAACTACAGAGCTGGTAGGATGCCTTTTATTTTCTAAATATCTGTATTTACACCAGTTTTGCTTCTTAGGACTCTGCACAGCAGTAGCCTGAGCACATCTGGGACCTCCTATTCCCATGTTAATTGTAGCAGGGAACAACCTAACAGCTGATCTAGAATCTTCCACTTTGGTCAGGGTTCATCTTTTTCATATTAGAGCCCTGGAAATTTTTTAAAGTTTTTTAGAAGTTGTCCCTTTAAAACTTAAAAATCCTGATATAGCTTACATATTTTCTAAGGACATTTCAAAACCAAAACCCCATTATTTTGTGTTGTGATAACTTTTTTTTACAGTTTTTCTTGAAAGAGAATAACAAACCTTGACTTCTTGATACTTGACTTAGGTTTTTTTCTGAATTCTGTTTTCTTTGAGTTAAGGTTTGTTTCTTAATCTTTCAAAGTTCCAATGAATAAATTTATTTCTTTAAGCATCTGCATTTATATAGTTACCTGAATTTTATATATAAAAATCTTAGGCAAACTGGGGTCACATGATTTTCTAAAAAACTTTGAATTTTGAGAAGAGTTAGGTCTTTTAAACTGTAAAATAATTGTGGGCAAGGAGGAAATTTAATAGGTTCCTCCACTGCAAAGCTGAGTTATTTCCCTGATCTGTGTTTGTCTTGTTTGGGTTTGTGGTTCTTTTTTTAAAATTACCATCACTTTCAAGTCTTATATCCGATACAGTCTTAGAAAAAAGTAATATAGGAGAGTAATTGCAGCATATATATTTTTTAAGAAGGCCAAAAACTGTTTTAGAAGATAAGTGAAGACATAAATTATCAAAATCTCTCCAACCAGTGGATTTTTTTGAGTGCACCTTCCCCACAGAATAAGGGAGAAAATATGTTTCTGTACTGTTGGAAATAATCATTGATTGTAAAACACTCTTTCAGCCTTCTTACTCTGTTCCAGTTCTCCATATTATTGATTAGATCATAAATAGTAAATCTCTTCAAAACTTTCTCTTATTTCAGTTACCTAAATGCTAAGCTGTTGTCATACAGTGTCTGCCTATGCTGCCTTCATCCATGTCCGTATATTTTGCCAAACCTCATGGCAACATCCTTTTCTGCATGTAGGTTTCCTTCAGCAGTAGACCAGGCATACACCAGCAGAGCCCTGGTGCTTTCTGAGAGCCTCTCCAATCTGGATAGACCGAATCAGGCACCGGACTGCCTCTCGCTTGAAAAACAGCCATTATCAAATTGCCCTCTAATGGAGCAGTGGTGAAGACAGATTTCCTCTCTTGGTATTGACATCAGTTTTGACTGTTGATTGTACCGTTCTTCTGGAAAATTCTATTTATAAAATGTTGACCCTGGAATGGCCCCTAAGCCATTATTCTTTCCTCATTTCAGTGCCTTCTCGAGGGTTACTTCTGCCACAGTGCATTCAAGGGAACAGTAATGTTTAATGGTTAGGAAGTAGGGAAACAGAGGAATTGTCATATTGTTTTCATTTATGGAATGTAAAAAATTAGACAAAAATATAAATACGATTCTTATTTACCAGTACAAGACGCATGATGGTCATTTCAACAGATGTATTTTTGCAGTATATAGCTTGTGCTTGAATAACCAGCTTATATAGCAACTTTTTCTATTTGAGGTACAGTGACTCCTAAAACTGTTTGCTCACATGAAATTATTTGTAGTTGGAATTGCTCTACTTGTCCTTTGCTGGAATGTACATATTACCATAAGAATAAAAAATATTATCTTATTCACTGCCATTGTCATGCATTATAACATCATTGTTCTAAAATCTGTATTCTTCTTGTAGCATTTCAAGTTGATCACTTGTACTTTCAACTTGTATTTAAAAAAAATGTTGGCATTAAATAAAAGCATATATCGCATTTGCTCTTCTGAATCATTTTTTCTAAGATGATTGTACAAGACAGAAGACTTTGAAGTGTTGTCAATTTTCTCAGGGTGAAAAAACTACTAGCTTGCAGCTTGTCATTTTAATTTCTTAGCAGTCTTTTGGTATTTAACAAAAAGTGGGATTTATTTCATCATTTTGCTTGTTTTGCTATTTTTTTAATTTAATATTGCATAATTATTTTTTCTTTCATGTGCCTGTCTAATGTAATAGATGTTATAAAGAACAATTCAATAACATTCATTACAGAGAAAACCTTGGATGGTTCCTCATTCCATGTTTATTTTGGGAAATGGATACCTATTTATTAGAGTTATTTATCCTGCTGATCTGTTAACATGTAAATTTTCTACAAGAATGTTCTCTTGGTGATGCATGTACAATAAGAGGAAAAAAAAAGTCCTAAGAAAATAAGATTAAATGAAAGTAATGAATATTGCACCATTGTTCTTTAATACTGATTTCTTAAAGTTTTTCTTTTCTTATAAACATCTCTTGGACTACTCTCTATTTTTACTTCTGGGACTCTTTCCTTGGAACTATACTTAAGTCCAAGTATAGTTCCAAGGAAAATAAGTAAAGGAGTCAGTTTAGTTTCCATCGTACTTGGCAAGTGAAAATTCTAGAGAAGTGGAGGCCTGAACCAGAGCAACAGCTGACTCACTCTGTTTTCTCTTTTCCTTAGAATACAATTTATATTTTAAGGACATAAACAGAAAAATCAAGACATTAAGTGCAGTAGCTGCTGATTTTGTTTCTTTTGTTTATATTTTTATATACTAAGAGTAGGTTGCAATGTTAATAATAAAGATGCATGCTTTTAGTAAGGAATGTTAACTATCATGAGAAGATTTCTAAATGAGATACACAGATTGATTTTGCTATGCTGATCACTGTCAAGATTAATTTTCAAAATATTTATCTTTCTTGCATTGCGACTAACCAGACATGATTTCTGGATACGTTGAGAGAAACGATGATTTAATGTTCTAAATATGTTTTGAATTAACTCAATAATTTTATTGTAATTGCTATTAAGTATGTGTTAAGAAATTGTTTAGATTGCATCTCACTTTGTGCAAAGCTGTATTCCAACACCGTGAACATAACAGAAAGACTCATCAGCCCTTAAGTACATATATGGCATGTGTAAGTCTTTAGGGATGCGAGCTTTTATCTTTTATTGTCATATTTCATAGCAGAGTCCTAGACTGCCTTATGTCTTGACTATGCCAACCACCATGCCCCTCATTCGATTTTCCTCATGTTATTATGATGGAATGTGAACCAAGACTTCCTTGTTTTACTGCTTTTAAGTACCAGTCTCAGACACTAATATCTGCCTATGTTGTTCTAGCCTTTAATTTAGTCTACTGTCCAGGAAGTGGCCTATGTAATACTCTCTCCCTTTTAGTTAACTAAACCTAGCTTGAAATTTCTAAAAGGAAACAGCTGTACTTTGGTAAAACACCAAAATCACTGGATATACTTCCCTTTCCTTCCTGTGACTGAGGGGGAGGATGGATTGCTAAAACAGAACCAGACATTTTGTGCGCTAGCAGGTGGCTATGCAATCTTTCTTCCACACAACATCCAGATTTTGCCTTTGCCTAAGATTTGGTCTTATTCATGAAAAACAAAATCCTGGCACGATGGACCCCACAAGTTGAAGTCCTTTAAGTTTCTGAAAAAAAGAGTTTGAAATTGAACTGAAAGTCCTTAGAATGCAGTCCAGATTTTGATTCTCCAGTATTCTTCTCTCTGGCTTGCCCAGACCACACAATATATTTTCAAGAAAAAATTGTTCTCATCTTCCTTGAGAGCCAAGCTGAGTAACAGAAAAACTGTGGCAGTGTAAAAGTGAGCTAACAGGCCCAGTATCTACCACTTCTTGAGAGAGCAGAGCATCTGGCAGCAACTACTGACCTCTTTCATATTATTTCTTAACTTTGTTATTGGGAATGCCATCCGCAGTCAGGTCAGGTGTCCTCAGACTTTTTGTTTCTGGTTTTACTCAATATCTCAACAATTCTTCCACATAATTATCAGAATAGTGAGCAGGTCTTGCCAGTGGGGATTCAGAGGAGGGTGAAAAAATCCCTTTTGGCTCTAGTAACATAACCCGATGCATAAAGTGTTTTTGAGAGAGTGTTACAGGGACAAAAAGCCTTCCTGTGATGTCCCCTCATCTATGGTTTGCAACTGCATTGGGTGGTATTTACGTCCAGAACAGTCTTTCTTTGCGCTGAGCTGTGCATTCATTATGATTTCTTTTAAAGGCTGGACTCCTCATATTACACCAGCATTTATAACTCTGGTTTGCTAAAATAGTTCTAGTTCTTCTATATCCAGAATATCCTTCTGAGGCCTTTACAAAATGTGGCCACATTTCTGTCAAACAAGATTAGCTAAAAAAAAAGGTAACTCTTTTCTAGGAAGTATGTTGGCCTCTTGCCTACTCATTCTTATCAACAAAATGTGCCATAGTTTGTGTCTTGGCTATCCAAGACCTATCCCAGCAAATGTTGCTGTGGCAGCTACAATAAGTCTGTATTTCAATACCTAGATACAATACCTGCGATTGGTAGCAAGGTGCTTCTTATTAACAAAATTGCATATCTAGTGTATTTTCAACTTTGACCACATTTTGACAAATTATAATTTTTTCATTTCAAACATAACATCACTGTCAAATTTCATACAAGCCAGAATCCAGGGAAGCGAATTGTCTCTAACTGTTACTGTAATTCTCAGCCAGCTGCTGAAAATTCAGTAAGAAGGATAATAAGAAACGTTTACAGTGCAAATTCAGAGATATGCATTGGAAGATCGTATCTGGACTTTTTTTATTGGTTCGTACGTTAATAATTTTTTCCCTGCTTGGCATGTTGATAGTGCGGTCTATGGGGCAGTGAGCGGGGAGGACGTTCATTCTGGATGAATGGATTTTAGCTTTTCTTCTATGACTGTCTTTTTCCCTAACAGGCTGGCACAATGCACTAAAAGACCTTTAGTTCTTGCTTTCCACTCTCTTACTAAAGAAATGGAAACGCACCTTCTCAGCAGTGGTTAGTGAAAATGTATGACTTTTTTTTTTAACCTTGAATAGGTTTAAGTTTGTTTTTCATCATTGTTGAAATTAGATCATCAGTGAGACTGTGAGAGGTAGGTATTTAGAGGAACACCTGGAATAAATTAATTCAGAAATTATAAAGGGGAAGTGTAGCAGACAATATGGAAATTTTACAGAGCATGTCACCAGGTACCTCATAACTGCTTAGTTATTGAGGTTTTGTCGTGCCTTCCAGTACAGGATAACTTTTCCCAAGGTAGGTTTACCTTGGTATTGGTTCTTGTGCACAACTCTGGTGTATTGGAAACCACTGAAATTCTGTGCTGGATTGTTGCTAGCTGTAGTTTTCCAAGGGTGACATTTTTGATACTGGATTTTTGGACCTTTCCATGATGAATTATTAATACAGATGAAACATCTATCCACTGTACATAGCACATCTATCTTGTTTGGATGTTTTGGACAGTTTAGAAATGTTGATAACTGGTAGCAATTTCTCACCAAAGACAGAGCAGAGTATTTAATCATTAAACATAAAAAAAAAGAAAAATAACAAAGATATGTGGAGCATTCATAATGTCTAACTTCAGACACCTTATTCAGTCAGATGAACTAGCTGGATGGCTACATCCACTGTAGGAACCAAAATAGGGAGAAAGCAAAGACTCATGGCAAAGACATGTAATTGCCCCATTGTTTAATTCTTAGTTCATGCCTGATATGCTTTAGACCCACTATCCCAAGTGACAGAGTAAAAAATGTTCCTGGAGGCATTCCCATTATAGCTTCAGGCTATAATGTCCCATTCTGATAGGCTTCAACATAACCTTCTTAGTACTGCAGGCTTATTAAAATGAGAAAAATACTCACAAACCAACAATTATTGTACAGGTATAACTATTGTAGTTATAGCTATCAGTGATGGTGATAACTGGCCTCCAAGGGAGCATTTGCTGCCCAGACAAGGCCCAATATCCAAAACTTTAAAGTGAAATTATGAATAACCATGACAGCAAAGCAATTAAACACAGGGGTGTCTGATAATTTCCTGTTACTTGAATGTCTTCTCACTAGTAACCATGGAAAGGCTCCTGACCTTATGAACAAAGTACACAAGAAGGATGTGTCGCATGACTGAAAGAAAGTTGTGTAAATCTTTTGCCATAATCTTACTGCAGAGATGGAGGAAAGCCACACCCTGAGGTATTAATTAATTGATTGTTAGAAAACCTTATTCACAGCTTTTCCAAAGCATTGTTTCCAGCTGTCCTGGTTTCAGCTGGGATAGAGTTAATTTTCTTCATAGAAGCTTGTGCGAGGCTATGTTTTGGATTTGGGATGAGAAAATGTTGATAACATGCTGATGTTTTGGGTTGTTGCTGAGCAGCCAAGGACAGTCCAGCTTCTCGTGCTGGGCTGCCAGCAAGAAGGCTGTGGGTGCACGGGGAGCTGGGAGGGGACACGGCCAGGACAGCTGACCCAGGCTGGCCAAAGGGATATTCCCTACGATATGACATCATGCTCAGTATATAAAGCTGGAGCAAAAAAGAAGGAGGAGGTAGAGGGGTATTCGGAGTGATGGTGTTTGTCTTCCCAAGAAACCATTACACGTGATGGAGCCCTGCTGCCCTGGGGATGGCTGAACACCTGCCTGCCCATGGGGAGAGGTGAATGAATTCCTTGGTTTGCTTTGCTCGTGTGTGCAGCGTTTGCTTTCCCTATTAAACTGTCTTTATCTCAAACCATGAGTTTCCTCACTTTTACTTTTCTGATTCTCTCCCCCGTCCCACCATGGGGGAGCAAGCGAGTGGCTGCGTGGGGCTGAGCTGCTGGATGGGGTTAAACCACGACACCAGCAGTAGTAGATCAGGCCTGCACTGATTTTAATACAGGGATTTTGTCCCTTATTTTGGTCTCTGTATACAATATTGACATAATATTCTGCACCCATTTGATTCAAAACAATTCCGTAACAAAAATATTGCTAGTTGTATTCACAGGCAATGCAGGTATTAGAAAGAACATTTTCTTGTTCTTAACGACTCATTCCTAGTAGTGTTTCATCAAGAACTACTTACATGTCAAATGCAGCTAAAGTATATATTCAGGCAGTTACACAATGTGAGAGAAATGACACACCAACAGGTAATTACTTCTGATAGTTCTGTGTTTCAAATATACCTTTCTGCTCAAATTGTGGAAATAAAATATTTACATACTTATTTTTGAAGTTCCATATGAATTTTTCAGATTCCACTCTTCTTTCCCTCACCTCCAAGACACAGTATATCTGACCTTAAAAGACTACCAAATTTTTTTATGTATACATTAAAAATCATATGGGTAATCTTGCTACAATCAGCAATACATGCGTTGGTTATCTAACTTTTGTGTTACCTAGAACTCAAACAATTAAAAAATACTCATTTGATCAACAAAAAGTCTATTATCAGAAGCAACCTGTGAGAGTGAAATATGTACAGCATAGCACCTATTATTTTTTCTTCTGTTGTTTTACAGTTCATTTTTCAAGAAATTTTACATCTTGCCTCCAAAACAGAGTTTAAGTCTTTTCTGAACAGTTTATGAATATGCTATCAAAATGTGATGTTGACATTAGATCTTAGAGGAAAAAGATAATGACTGGTATTTATACAAAGCAATTTGGAGCTGTTGAAAATAACAAGATGATGTCCATCGGTTCAGTGGGGTGGGAATTTCAGCATGATAGTGTGTAAGGCAGTCTTAAAAAAACCTGAAGTTCACGTTGAACTAAATTTTTTATGCCATTACTTAAAGCTATTATGGAAAATATTCTTCCCCCACATGTAAATAACCAATATTGTATCCAGTGTTTCTCAAGGCTGGGCAAGGAATACATCACTGCTAACACAATAGCCAAAACACAATTGTCTGTCTTCGGGGTGGGCAGAAAGTTGTGCGCAGCAGCTGGATCTTTAGAGAAACTGACAAGTTACGTTTTTATGACCTGCTTGAAACAATCTGTTTCGACATTTCAGGAATTACCACAGCTTCTGGGAAAAGCCAAGCATGCAGTCTGAGCCCAACAAGCCAGTACTCTGTGCTGAAGTTTAATTAAACCACCTACTGAGAAAACTACCATAGGGGAAGCTCTTCTCCGAGCATAGGATTTTCAAATCAGTGGAGAGCATCCAGGGAAGACAGCAGTTTCGACACCCAATATATTTGCCCTAGTTCCTATGAATTACACGCCCTACTTCTTATGAATTATGCATATTGAAAGCTCAGTTAGGAATAATGTTCACAAATTTGTTGGTTACAATGCTGAAATAGTCAGTGTATCAATACATAAATAAAGTATGTGTTTTACCCACCCTACAATTTCAGTTTTGTAATTGAGTGGAACAGTTAGACTTTAATTAGTTCACAGATTGTCATTACCACAATCTATTTACTTTCCAGGCTTTTTCTGGTTTAGTTTTAATCCACCAATACCAGTGAGTTTTCAGAAAGCTTGCTGCAGTACGTCATTTGTGTCCTTAGACAGCATGATAGAGGAATGGAAACAAGCACCACGTCACAGAACAAAGATCATTAGATGGAATTAAAGAGTTTGCATGTAATAGGTGTCAATTTGTGTTAAATTAGAAAATTAGTTACTCTTGACCATAATTTATTTACAAACATTTCTGTTGTTCTTAATTTTTTTACATAATACATAATGGAGGAATTAACAATGATTTTTAAGTAGACATTGCATTGACGTCAGTGGGACGGTTCCTGCAAGTTAAACTTCCTAAGGCTGGGACCAGATATGAAAAGCTTATGTGAGGTTTTTTTAAGTGTAAGTATAGCTTGATACTCATTGGAGTTTGCTAAGGTTAGTTTTTAGGTCATGAAAGGAAGTGAAAGAGGACTACACTCCTCTCTCCTTGCCTCTTCGTCTTTCTTCCCACTTATTGCTGTCTTCAGAATTGGTCCCATGTTCTACGTGGCACACAGAAATTGTTTGCTTTTTAATTTTTAATGGCAACCCAGTAATATTAGTATTTTTGAGACATCTCTTTAAAAATGTCTTCCCCAACACATTTCTGTTTTATTGATTCATTTACTTTGTTCTTTAAAAGCACTTTAAAAGGTAAATTTGGTACCTATTTGTTATAGGCAGTGCCTTATTTTATGTGAAAAAGAAATAAGTATTTTATTCAGGAAAGCATGCTAAATTGCAGATATTTGTATTAGTGTCTAACCATAGCATTTTCATTTTGCTTTTACTAATCAACTGTTTTCTAAAATGGAGGAAAAGATGGGATTTCTATATTGATCTCAGGTTTAATCTTATCCTAACAGTCATCCCAGAGATGTTGGAGAACCATCTTTTCACATGCAGCTAAATAAATACTTAAAGGTCGTCTCTCACTGACATATGTAGCTCACCATTATCATCTTTCTACTGGGGAAGTTGGAATTTTTAAAAACTGAGATGGCATATACAGAGAGTATAAAACAGATATACTTTCCATAGATGAGTTCTGCTACTTTCCAGTGAAAAATAGTAATGCCTTCAGCTTTGGAAATTTAGTAATTTATGTAGAATGCATGAAGAAGAGTCATGGGGTTGTTCGCTTTACTGGAAATACACTGGTAGGATTTTTTAAATATGAAGAAATTCAATGGCCTGGCATCTGGTTTCTGTGACAGCTCCACTCCTTTGAAGATTGTGATGATATTTCTTTATTTTTCACTTTAAGACTAGATTCAACACCCACTAAAATCACAGAAAAAAAAATTTCTACTGGCTTCCTTGAAATTTAGAATGACCTTTTACTTGTTTGTCTACCACTGAAATGTTCCACTATTCTTTAACTCTTCTAACCGTAACTTTAAAGAATCTTTTTTTAAGCCATTGAATACTTCCCAGAAGTGTCTCCATTTAAAAAAAAAGAGAAAAAATGCATCAAGCACAGCAGACGACTTCAAAACCTTGAAAATTACTTATAGATTTATAAATATGATATAGAAAATACTTGTTCTTCATAGTCAAATTTTAAAAAGAGTTACTAAAGAAAGGGCATTAAATGTTTGCACAAATGATACATACAGTATGTGCAAATGCTAGATTTTAAAATGACATGATTATAATTCACTTGCTGTAATTTGGAGTTGTTAGCACAGTATTAGAATTAGATATCAGTTTTACCAATGTAAGTAGTAAACACTTTTATCATTAAAGGCTTTTTTGGATTAAAAATTTCATAGCTTAATAAAAAAAGTTTATATCTGAATGCAAAATATTCCCACTGTACACATATATGTCAAAATAGTTAAATGAATAAATAGAACTAATAGGATTAAGATCATGAAGAATGGAGTATATGGGCAAAAGATACCCAGATTAGTTTGGTCAGACACACAGAGGTTCTTAAAAGAAGCTGCCTATAAGCTTAGAAGCCTGAGCATCTGACAGGCAGACCAGGAAAAACAACATAAGACATGAGATTGCTGGGCTCTAAGTCACATTTAAACACCCAGTAAATGGATCCTTGCAAAGCTGAACCTTTAGCATCTAAAGGTTTTATCAGACGTGCCAGATGAGGCAGGCTGCAGGGATCAGAGCAGGGTGAAGGGACCAGCTATGACACAACTGGCGTTCAAAGGGCCATATGTTTGTTCCAGTTGCACAGTGTGTTGTGGTTTGTACCCACAAAAAACGAAACCAATAAACCAAGTGAGAAATGATGGTGGGAGTTCCACTGTAGAGTGCAAAGTCCAGGCTGGAAGTGCAGCAGCCTCTCAGGAGGAACAGTTCAAGGGACGGCAAAAGGATGGGCTCCACCAAGAGGGAACCTAGTGAGTCAGCATCTGAGTCTGACCAGTATTGTTTTTCCTGCTTTGACCAGAGCAGAAATAGTGAATGACAGTATCCATATACAAATAATAGGAAGTGAATCAGTGACCCAGTTTTAGTTGTTTTGATTTAGTGTACGGATGTTTCTTTACAGGGCCACTAGAACACGATGATTTCCCATCACCTGACTGTGATCATCCATATGAGAACATTGACTGGATTAATTATTTACTTCAAGGTTTCTTATACATGACCTGGTACACTTTAAGAAATGCTCTTTATCCAGTTATAGATTTTACTACCAACAATATTAATAACTAAGAATATTTTCTTCAAAATTTACAAATTTATGCTGATGGTGTTATAAATGTGATTTGTGATCATGTTAAATATTAAAATAATAATAGCTTATTTACATTTCTGTTTAATTAGAGGAGAAAGCATGCTTAGGCTTTTTTGTTTTGCTTTTGCCACGTACAAGATTAGGACAGACTCTTAGGTAACGTGGATTAGTGTCCTTGTGTAGTCTGCAAATAGGATATCTATAAATAACCTTAAATCTTGGTAGAGTTTGTATTTTTATATGTTCCAGGATTACGAGAACAGGACCAGAGTGAGAGTATGAGGTGAGCATGAGGTGAACATGTATATGAGGCAAGAAGAATCAACTGGGGCCGTTTCTCATGAAGTTGACTTCAACTGAAGGGTACCTTCTGTTCCATAGTTTTTCTCAGGTATAGGAGCATAGTTTATTGTCATTTTTATTCCAGTTGACCAGTTGCTTATTCTGGGAGCACTCTCTGTCTGATTTTAGGAAACAAAAATACAGATAAGTTCACATACCAAAGAAGAGAAGGTATAATGACAACTGACGGGTATATCGGATTACTCATTTGTCATGACATCAAAAGAGCTTCAGCAGAAAGTACAGAAGAGTGGGAAGGTTAAGGAGTGTGCACTGTTGGGACTGTTTTGAGATGACAGCATGAATGTTTGTTTGCTTGTTCAATGAGTTATGACCTTCAAAATGCTACAGGAATAAAGAAATGCAAATGTCAAGATAAAGCCTCTCCTTAGAAGACTATCACCAAGAACAGTTATTGCTGATTGTCTGAATTCTAGTGGAGAAAGGAGGACAAGTGTCATTACTAGATGATTTGACTTTACTGATTTTATTGAAATAACTTTTATTTTTTTAAATCAGAATTTAATATTTCTTGAAAAATATTCACTTCATACAGAAGGAATTGCCTCAGTAGTCTGCAGATCTGATTTTGGATTCCAGAACTCTCACTTAAAAAAGTGCAGGAGGGAAACGCCATGAAAACCTAACTGTGGAAGTGTTCACTGGGACATGCAACACCTCAACTGCAGTTATTGTGAGCTACTGATGTGACATATCTGAGAATCAAACTTTCAACTACTCCTGTATGCATTTTATGTTTTATAAAATTTACTGTTTAATATGCTTTTAAATGAAAAGTTCGGTACTTTTCAGTACTATGCAAAAACATAAGAGAAAACTGTTATTTTTTTTCAGTTATAAAGGATAAAAATAAATAAATATGCCCTAGCAAAAAGTAAAATGCAGTTTTGTCTCAGGTTTTCCACTTGTTAATTTTCCACTTGTTAATTTTATAAAGATGGATGGTATTTATTGTCAGTCTCACAGAATTAACCTGAAGGAAGAAAATCCCTTAGATTAGAAGCCAAAGGTATTGTTAAAAATCATAGGATGAGAGAAAGTTATGAAGAGGAGGAGCAAAATCTGAAAGTTATACAGAAATCTCTGTATTAGAACTGACTTCAAAAAGCTTTAATCTCAGCTCTTCATACTGATTTATTGTTCAGTCCCGAGCAAGTCACTTCATCTTTTTGTACTGTATCACTATTTCCAGAGCCAAAATGCTCTTCAGAGGTTGTAGATAGTGGGTGACAATTTGCATGCTCTGGATAAAAGTTTGTACTGGTGATGTGTGCACAAATGTGGGACTAAGCACCCAGTGACAGTGTTGCAGGACAAACATTCATTTCTCCATAGCAAAGGCAGTGAAACTGCAACCTTCTCTATGTTGTATTTCTCTAACAACCTCTATGACTGGTAACAAAAATAGACCTAAAGATGACGATTCAAGCTCTTATCTCACGGGGAATTGTTCTGGGCACTATTTCTTATAAATTTGTCTCTGCAATTAAAATTTCTAGGGGAATTTACCAGCATCAGAAGAAATACTCTATTACTTTGAGGGTACAAGGATGCAAATACTAACTTGATCACAGTGCTTGTTAAATGGAATATATGGAGGGGAAAACTAACTGTAATTAAATCAGGCAAGGACTGAGAGAAGAACTTTTACTGTATGGTAAAATGTTTTTTTATCTCTACTGTCCTTTAATTTTAAAAAATGCAACTGATGCAGACAAGTTGATTTTCAAATTATAGTGTGTAAGTCCAAGAAGTGGCATAACTTTTCTAATTTCTAGTGTTTAGAGATCATAGGAAGATAATAAATATGCTTTAGTGAAGTATGCTAGGCTTTTACGTACACACTCTTCCTGGTCTGCTAAAAAGTTTTGCTTCTCATCCTGCTTTGGATGTTTAAGTTTGGTGACAGTGGAATGTTGTTGTTGTTGGTTGAGTTACTCAAGGTCATTTCAAGTTTCATGTTGCAAGCAGTTTCATAACGCTACAAGGTCTGAATAAATAGGTCAGTTAAATTTGGGGTCAGTGTATATTCATTTGTACATTCCTGAGTTCAACTGTCACTAAATGATGAGCTCATAGTCAGTATCTTAAAAAGGAAAAAAATAATTTCTGTTAACTGTCTGTGGCTTAGTCAGTTAGCAAACAGGATTGAATAAAAATAGGACAGTTAATCATCTGTAGTACAGACTGCAAAGCTGTCCGCGGCTGGGACCAGGTCACTCGGTGCTCTGTCATTTCTCAGTTACTGTTTGTTGTGACCATGTTAGAGCACCAGGGAAGCTATTGCACCACTGCTAAAGCCAGGAGAGCGTTCCTCTCCTGCACACTGAACCCTCAGGACTCTCCCATTCCTGAGAGATCAAGAGCTGCTTGATCCTTTCTCCTTGGAATAGTGTGCACAAATGCAGAACTAATGTGTGCCTATCCAAAACCAAATGCAGTGCGGCAAGTCAGAAGTGCAATTTAGAAGAAAATCTGTAAAGACACAAACAGACTTCTATGGGCTCAACCAGTCTCTTGGTTACCTCCCTCTCTGCCCACAAGAATGGTGCAGAGAGAGGAAAAAGTAACTACAAAGTTTATGGATTCTTTACATTTAAAAAAAGATGAGCAGAATCATAAGTTTCTGTAAAGTAGAAAAGATGCCCAGCATTTTAGATGCTGTGAGCTATCTTATTGAACTAGTGAGTTTTCAGCTATTCATTTAGGGCCTGATCTTGCCTCACTTGCCTTACACCGAGCAGCATGTTAGAGAAAATGCGATGTGCAGAATGGGACATAAGGAATTTCTTTTGAGATGGACATCGCACTGTGGACACAGCCCTCTGCTAAAGGCTCAGGGCAACCAATGAGCCTCATGGACACGAAGTTTAGTTCTCTCTCCCTAAGTGGGGCATTACCATTAGATAGTGGTTAGCTGTCTTTCAACCATGCAACAGCTTTTTTCATAGGTTTGTGTGTACTTAGGCAGATGCAGGCAGGCGTTAGCTGTTCCTCCCTTGGGGTACAGGAGATGCGCCTTATCAGAATGATGGAAGGATTGTAATCTTTGAGCCCATCCTCCTCTTGTTTATGTCAGAAGGGGTCTTTGAAGCAAGCATCATACCTGTACACCATGTCTGTCCAATTAATTCTCCCCTACCAGCATCTTCCATGGAGTATGTTGTGTTTACTTCCTTTTTCCATATCAGTGACTCCATGGATCATACCATAGGTCCCATGTTACTGCTGCTTCCAAGTCAACGGTGACACTGTCTGCTTTTAGGAAGCTTAGATTGCTAAGGCATAGTTCACTTCACCAACTAATTGAGCATTCAGCAATCAAAGGTCACTCATGAAAACGGAAACAAGATGTTGCTCAAATCCAACTGTAAATGTTAAATACTAACAAATATTTAAAAAAAGAATATCCTAATTTCAAAATATCTCCTCTGACTTCTGATGACATTCAGTAGGATGAGATTTTTGAGGTTTTTGTAAGCAAGTGCAGTTCTTATTACTCAGGAGGGTTATAACCAGTGTGGTACTCAAATCTGACTGTAAATGTTGCAATTTCACTGTTTGTTCTCCAGAACCTATGCTTCCATCATTTAGAAGCCCAGAACAATAACCTTGACTCCCTAAAAGCAACATTAAACAGTGCACTAGGCTGTACTATAACAAATATTAAAGATGTTTCCATTCCCACTGACCGTGAGACCTCACGTGTGTACTATGGTCACTGATACATTCATGCCTTCCTGTGAGATGATCCACTTGATTATTAAGCAACACCTGGCTTAGACAGGTTTACTCTTCGCTGGGTGAGGAACTGGCTGGATGGCTGAGCCCAGAGAGTTGTGGTGAACAGTGTTAAATCCAGCTGGCGGCCAGTCACAAGTGGTGCTCCCCAGGGCTCAGTTCTGGGGCCGGTCTTGTTCAATATCTTTATTGATGATCTGGATGAGGGGATCGAGTGCTCCCTCAGTAAGTTTGCAGATGACACCAAGCTGGGTGGGAGTGTTGATCTGCTGGAGGGTAGGAGGGCTCTGCAGAAGGATCTGAACAGGCTGGATCGATAGGCAGAGGTCAACTGTGTGAACTTTAATAAGGCCAAGTGCAGGGTCCTGCACTTGGGTCACAACAACCCCATGCAACGCTACAGGCTTGGGGAGGAGTGGCTGGAGAGCTGCCCAGCGGAAAGGGACCTGAGGGTGCTGGTTGACAGCCGGCTGAACATGAGCCAGCAGTGTGCCCAGGTGGCCAAGAAGGCCAACAGCATCCTGGCCTGTATCAGGAATAGTGTGGCCAGCAGGAGTAGGGAAGTGATTGTGCCCCTGTACTCGGCACTGGTGAGGCTGCAGCTTGAACACTGCGTTCAGTTTTGGGCCCCTCACTACAAGAGGATGTTGAGGTGCTGGAGTGTGTCCAGAGAAGGGCAACGAAGCTGGTGAGGGGTCTGGAGCACAAGTCTTATGAGGAGCGGCTAAGGGAACTGGGGTTGTTTAGTCTGGAGAAGGGGAGGCTGAGAGGAGACCTTATCGCTCTCTACAACTACCTGAAAGGGGGTTGTGGCGAGGTGGGTGTTGGCCTCTTCTCCCAAGTAACCAGCGATAGGACGAGAGGAAATGGCCTCAAGCTGCACCAGGGGAGGCTTAAATTAGATATTAGGACAAATTTCTTCACCGAGAGAGTGGTCAAGCATTGGCACAGGCTGCCCAGGGATGTGGTGGAGTCACCATCACTGGAGGTGTTCAAAAAACGTGTGAATGTGGCGCTTCAGGACATGGTTTAGTGGGCATGGTGGTGTTGGGTTAATGGTTGGACTTGATGATCTCAAAGTTCTTTTCCAACCTTAATGATTCTGTGATTCTGTGATGTTTTGAAGTAGATATTTACTATATCACTTCAGGGCCTCTGATCAAGTGGATTTTTTAATTTTTCTTTTCTGTCACAATAAAAACTACAGTGAAAAATGCAGAGGTCCTAAGTTATAACTATTTTGTGACTTTAGTAATTTTCTTCATTGTCACTTGGCCTATTCTTGGCCTAAAGATATTTTATCCTCCAGTAAATTTTCAAACAAATATTTTGGATACTAAGCAAGGAATAAAAATCAATTATGATTTTTTTTTTTGAGGAAATGAAGGATAGTCCTGTAAACTGCAGAAACAATCCACATACACAAATCCTAGCCAATAACTAGAGGCCAAGGAGGACTTGCAGGCCCATTTTTGGAAAAGATTCAAAAACTTTGTTGAGACCCACATCTCTGAGTATACCAAGTATACCACCAGCAGAAATGAAGCTTCACAATGTCTGCAGTATATTTATGATAATATCTTACTTAATAAACTTATTATTCTAACAGCAATGTTCTTTGTGGTAGTTCCACTATGATGTTAGATTTACTAAAAAAATAATAAAATCATTATGATCTCAGTTTATAATGGTTCTGCACCTTTTACAATCCACTGTCTTCATTCTAAAGCAAAATTCTGGGTCTTTACCCTGTAGTATTGGGATAGAAACACATGTACAGTTCAGACCCTTCCAAAACCCCAAAATCTCAGCTATATTTTCAGTAAAAAATGACTGTGAGTTTTGTCACAATCTTTTGGAATGATTGCTATTCAGATCTTCAAGAGGCCCATAAACTGAAGATGAATGGATAGCTTGTCAGTGTAGAAATAATCCATATTGAGACGGTGTAGTAAAATAATGATCTAAAAAAATATTAGTTTTAATTCATGCATGAAAGTGACCTGATGGCTCATAAAAGATGAGCTATGATTGGGCTAATTTTCTTTCAAGTAGATTACAAATGAGACCTTATAAATGTCTAGTTAATAAATCCTTTTAAAATTATTAACCTGATTAATTTCTCAAGTGGGGTAGATAATTCCAATTAAGAATCTGCAAATACGTCACAAGAAGAATTCATACCACAACCTATAAAACCAGCATTCATTTATTGATTTATTTCTTAACATTCTAGAGTTCATAAGGAGTAGTAATTATATTTTTTGCCTTTAAATGTACTTACACAGATTTGTGAGGTATTCATCCAGCAGATTAAAGGGTTCACCTTGTTACATTTATAAGGTCATGGGAAAAACTAACAGTGAGATTGTGCACCTTCCTAACCAAGATTTGTGACTAATACTTCTTGTTGTTAAAGGAAAATCACATATTTTTGTCTTTTTCAGTTTTAACTTATTTATGTTTAACTCTTCAAGGAATTTCATGTTTTGAAACTGAAAAGAAGGTTGTTGATATGTGGTTGCTCTCCAAGGAATGGGTGACTTTATGCTCTTGGCAATTATGGGTGCTCCATATGCCCACCCTACCAGGACCAATTACAGGAGAAAACTAACAGATCTTTAACTAGCTGTTGTGTGATAGGTGCTCAGTCCCTGGTTCTGTCTTATGATAAGGTGAACACCGAAGGATGCATTTTCTTTATGTTTTTAATTATGTACTGGGAACCTTGTAAACCCAAGTGGGAGTGTATTCACAAAACCATTATCATGGTTTAACCTCATCCAGCAACTCAACCCCACGCAGCCACTCACTCACTCCCCCATGGTGGGACGGGGGAATCAGAAGAGTAAAAGTGAAAAAACTCATGGGTTGAGGTAAAGACAGTTTAATAGGGAAAGCAAAAGATGCACACACAAGCAGAGCAAACCAAAGAATTCATTCACCGCTCCCCATGGGCAGGCAAGTGTTCAGCCATCTCCAGGGCAGCAGGGCTGCATCATGCGTAATGGTTTCTTGGGAAGACAGATGCCATCACTCCGAACGTCCCTCCACCCCTTCCTTCTTCTTCGCCCCAGCTTTATATACCGAGCATGATGTCATATAGTATGGAATATCCTTTTGGCCCATTTGGGTCAGCTGTCCCAGCTGTGTCCCCTCCCAGCTCCCCGTGCACCCCCAGCCTTCTTGCTGGCAGGCCAGCACAAGAAGCTGGACTGTCCTTGACTGCTTAGCAACAACCCAAAACATCAGCATGTTATCAACATTTTCTCATCCCAAATCCAAAACACAGCCTCACACAAGCTTCTATGAAGAAAATTAACTCTATCCCAGCTGAAACCAGGGCAACCGTCTGAGAAAATATTATTATCACTGTGTTGGTAGATAAGGTTATGGTAACTGGTTAAATTAATGTAGGGAATTCCCTGAAAACATTTTCTAAGAAAACTCATGTTATTTCAGAGGAGTCAGCTGCCTGAATGCATGAATGTCATTCCTCTCTATGGTTTAAAAAGTCGTTCCACTGCAATCACTAGAATTACATGTTGAAAAATTAGTGTGGAAAAAATCAGGTTTGTAGACTGTATGTGCACTTCAAACACTGAGATGCTGGGGCCTTTTGGCTGTTTTACTATCTTGATACCTAGTCTACCTGCAAATTGGTCATACTAATAATTTCCTTGCCCTTGCAGTTCATATGCTTGGATTTTTTCTTTAATTTTTTTTTTTTGTTTGATTGAATGAAATGCAGCATTCTCAGATATTCTGAAAGAGGTCTGAATATCAGAGAATAAGGGGTTTTTTTCTTCTCTGACACAGCCCATTCATAAAGGGTCCCATTGCAGTTCTCTTATTCAGACTAACTAGTGCTTCTTTCCTCAGGCAGGGTAATCCTTCCATTATGATGATTTTATGTACAAGGTACTATTCAACACAATGATATCACTATCTATCTTATATATGCTGTTCTGTCGCAGTTCTTAAACTGGATAGAAGATCTGTATTAATCTAAGTGTAACTTAAAAGACTTAGAAACCATGCAAAATCAAGGGTAAAAAGATAACATTTTATGGCTCTGATTCTCCTGTTAATAACTTTACACCAGTAAATGAAGTAAGTCCTCACATGCATGGGTCTAGTTTGAGTATAAATGAGTTGCTCTTGGTGCTGGAAAAGGTGATCACTCTTATGCTCCCATTTTCCTCTAAATGTCTTTATTCAGATGTATTGTTATGAGTTTAATGCCAGAATCATATGAGAAACAAAGAGAATATCAGACATGCAACTATCTAGAGAAGTCATGGAAGTAATTTGTGTGAATTATTCAAGCCACTGACGGTGTGCCACAGTGCCTGTTGCTACTGAAGTGGAAACAAAATCAATTGTGTACAATATGTATAGTAATATGTAGAGTGTGAAGGGAAAGCAGATGGCAGGGATGCATAAAACTTTAATGTCCTCCAATCTGTTTACTTATTTTAATCAGCTATCATAATCATCACCCACTATATGCTTTGTTTACATGGGGAAGTGCTGGTGTGATCAAGCAGAAAAAAATCCTGAGAAATGTGCCAGTTCCAAAACCTGATAATTGGAATTAGAAAGCTACTGAATGCTTTAAAGGATTATGACAGACTAGAAGATACCATGAAGGGTTACCTTCCACTTAGGACTGCATTCACTCACAACAAAACTGCAGTGAAATCTGGGCCAGCGCAAATTTAGCAGATGACACCTATGGAGAGATGCTATATTAGCACTGGCTGGTATGGCTTACATTTCCACATCCCTTGAAGTTGGTAACACCATCTTCTTTTCTAGATGGAGCACATGTTTTCCTCAGTTCTTAACTACTTCATAAAGTACTTGGAGATTTCTAGCTAAAGAATGAAAGATATAGTCCTCAATGATGAATAGTCCTTCTATGATGAAAATGTGACTTGGATGGAGAATGTGGGTTTTTTTCCAGTTTTTTTTTTGACATACTCAAAATTGAATGAGCTACTCATATTTCAGATGAAAGCTTCTGTCTTCCAATGCTGAAGTAGAAAGAACCACCTAAATATTAAGTTCTTCTGAGATTCAAAATATTCATTTTTGTACAAGCCTTTAAAACCCCAGTATGAACTTCAGGAGTATGTTTGACAAATGTCTTACCCTGGAGGTATGCTCATGATGACTAAGGTGGAGGAAGTCTGCAATTAGATTACAGCACATAACAAGTGTATATGAATTTGTGAATGGCACATTTGTTTTAGATTTACATGCTCTGCTCTGATTTTGAATTGTTTGTTATGATGTTGTAAGGATTCATATCTCAGATTTTCTGTAGAGAACTTTGCCGAAACGAACAAAATATACTGAAGGTGGGAAAGAGAATTACTGCTCACTAAATAATAATTTTTTCATGACAGATGCCATTTTGTATCCAATTTAAAAAAAGGAAGGGACAATGACAGAGATTAGTTGTTAAAATTTTAAAATGTGACATGGACATTGTTTTTATATACTAAACATATGTTACAAACCACTGAACCTATGCCACCTAATAACAGAAATGTATCAGAAAAATGCTCTCTCTGTGAGGGGAAGGAAGTGGTGTAAGGAAAATAAGTGGTTTTGATCAAGTTGATCAGGGCCTCACAAATTCAGTTCCTTGTCCAAAGCCAACAGAAGCTCCTTCTTCCTCTTCAGTAAGGCGAAGGAAATGTGTCTGCTAGGTACTTTGACACAGATTTTGTCATTCTTGAGTTAGGGAGATCCTCGTCTATAATTAAAAGAGAAGCAGCTAATAAGCTATGAAGGAAATAATCTCACTATAAGAAGGATCACTTGTGGAGGAGTCACTGCTGACCTGCAATCCACTGTTCTGTGGGCTGGATGGGAATGAGGATATGTATCCGGGGAAGAGCCCAATGACAAAACCAATCTTTGAAAGTCATTTTGGGAGGTATATTTAAATTTTCCTCCTACACAGATTCTTTCAGGAACCTTGTCTATGTCATTATTTCTTCCTCTGTAAAGTGGGTAAAATAATAATTACTTTTGAGAAATAATTTGCTGTTAGTAATAATGTCGACAATATCTGCAAGATGCCTGCCTAATAAAGATATTTATTCAAGAAATGAATATTAATGTCTTGAACTTATTTGAACAAATGACTAAAACTCTGTGGAGCAACAAAAAAAGTCAGTAACTGTGGCTGGATCCCTGCTCTTGATGGGGAGTTGTGTTCTGAGCTGGGGCACAGTTCTCCTCAGCAGAAACTCCCATAAGCAAAAGGCAGTGAATAGAAGACCTTGAAATTCCTCTGTTTTCCTGTGTCCATTAGCTAGAATGGGTGCCCTCACCTAAACTGCATCAAATTGTTCCTCTTCCCTAAAACTGTAGAGTGGAGAAAGGGAATGATGACATTAGTTCACTAGGTTCACAGAATAACAGAATCACTAAGGTTGGAAAGGACCTTTAAGATTATCAAGTCCAACTGTTAACCCAACACCACCATGCCCACTAAACCATGTCCTGAAGCGCCACGTCCACACATTATTTTAACACTTCCATTGATGATGACTCCACCACCCCCCGGGCAGCCTGTGCCAATGCCTGACCACTCTCTCTGTAAAGAAATTTGTCCTGATATCTAATTTAAGCCTCCCCTGGTGCAGCTTGAGGCCATTTCCTCTCGTCCTATCGCTGGTTACTTGGGAGAAGAGGCCAACACCCACCTCGCCACAACCCCCTTTCAGGTAGTTGTAGAGAGCGATAAGGTCTCCTCTCAGCCTCCCCTTCTCCAGACTAAACAACCCCAGTTGCCGCAGCGGCTTTTCATAAGACTTGTTCTCCAGACCTCTCACCAGCTTCATTGCCCTTCTTTGGACATGCTCCAGCACCTCAGCATCCTTCTTGCAGTGAGGGGCCCAAAACTGAACACAGGATTCAAGGTGTGGCCTCACCAGTGCTGAGTACAGGGGCACAATCACTTCCCTACTCCTGCTGGCCACACTATTCCTGATACAGGCCAGGATGCTGTTGGCCTTCTTGGCCACCTGGGCACACTGCTGACTCATGTTCAGCCGGCTGTCAACCAGCACCCTCAGGTCGTTTTCTGCCAGGCAGCTCTCCAGCCACTCCTCCCCAAGCTTGTAGCGTTGCATGGGGTTGTTGTGACCCAAGTGCAGGACCTGGCACTTGTCCTTATTAAACCTCATCCAGTTGACCTCTGCCCATCAATCCAGCCTGTCCAGATTCCTCTGCAGAGCCCTCCTACCCTCCAGCAGATCAACACTCCCACCCAACTTGGTGTCACCTGCAAACTTACTGAGGGAACACTTGATCCCCTCATCCAGATCATCAATAAAGATATTGAACAAGACCGGCCCCATAACCGAGCCCTGGGGAACACTGCTTGTGACCGGCCGCCAGCTGGATTTAACACCGTTCACCACAACTCTCTGGGCTCGGCCATCCAGCCAGTTCCTCACTCAGCGAAGAGTACACCTGTCTAAGCCACGAGCCACCAGTTTCTCCAGGAGAATGCTCTGGGAGACGCTGTCAAAGGCTTTACTAAAGTCCAGGTAGACAACATCCACAGCCTTTCCCTCATCCACTAGGCGGGTCACCTGGTCATAGAAGGAGATCAGGTTGGTCAAGCAGGACCTGCCTTTCATGAACCCGTGCTGGCTGGACCTGATCTCTTGGTTGTCCTTCACATATCCTGTGAGCATCCTCAAGATGAAGGTTGTTTCTGTGATGGAACAGTTTTGTGATTCCTTTTAATGAAGTCCACTGTTTGGGGTGATGTGTTTTGTTTTGTTTTTTTTTTTTATTGGCTAAAAAATACTACCATTGAGATACTACTTCTATAAATAAGCTGTTTAACTTTCCTGTAATTGCTGGGTATCTACATGTTCTTTTATGTTTCAAATATGGCTCTCTGCATTAACACCTATGGCAAATTATAGTTGAAGGCTTTTTGTTTATCGTTACACTTAGAAGTTCATTCTGGATTCAACAGAATATACCTAAGTTTTAGGTCAGTTGAGGTAACTGCAATGGCTCCTATCTTAGCAAACATAGTTGAAGAATGAACCAGAGAACGTGAAAGCCAAACACAACCCCTTAGGATCTGGGCATTTAGTTCAGCTCATGTATGCCATGAGATTCACACAAACTGGTGGGCAGAACCTTCTCAGATGAACTTCAACATTATGATGGGGTAGGAGAAATATAAAGCCTGACCTGCCCAGTGTCAGCTGAATAATGACTTACGAAGTTTGATACAGTCCTCTATAAAGCATGGGTAACATTCCTTGATTCCTTGATTATCAGAATTTTATTCTGTCCTTCCTTGACATCTTACCTAAGTATCAGGCTGTATCTCTTCACTTGTCAAGTTTAGATGTTTAGAAATTTTTCAAAGGTCTAATCACAAAGCATTTTAATCACATACACTCAAATAAAAACCTAATACTGACCTGCCATGACATTCAAGCACAGTTTAAAATCACCTCACAGGAAGACAAGGTTATGTTTAATTTGGGGAGTTTTTCCATCTACTTTATATAAACTAACAAAGCTGTTAGGAGTGAATGGAAACGACACGAGAGCAAAGTAAGAGGTCACGTCAGGCAAAGCTGAGGTTTTTTTCCCTTTTCTTTCTTTTTTAGTTAAAACAAATGCAGTTAACCATTTAAATACAAGACTGTTGATGTAGACGTAATTATATCAATCTCAGTTGAGTAAAGGGTTTAACTTAAGACAGAAAAATCTTGTTTTCTTTGATTATTCTTTCTTAAGTTTGACCTGAATCTCTGTCTGGTCCTTTGGTACTAAATACATGACCAAAAGTAAGACATTTAAAAATCTTATATTACTATATCTTGGCACAACAATATATGGAATAAACTCAGAAATACCCATGTTAGAACTATGAGTTGATATAGGTCCGACATACAGTAAAACACTGCTATATTCCAAAGAGGAAAAATACGAGATGTAAAACAATGACATGAAAAGACTTATAATGTATTCAATAACTTGTTTTATAATGATAATGAATGCCATATGTCATAGTCTTTTTGTTTATTAAATAAAAATCTGTTGAAATTGGAGTAGGTTGTTACAGAGGCATTTTATAAGAAATCTGATCAGCACTGCTATGTACAGTTGAAGTATATGATGCAAAATTTGAGGTGGAAAAAATATGTGCATAAAGCAATATGTTTTTGCTGTGTTCAGCAGGAATATGATGGATTTATGTGAAGCTGCAACAGACACCCTTTGCTTCATTCTCCCTATGACATCAATTTTGTGGTACAGATAGAAGAGAGATCACAAATACACTTATCCCCAAATCCCAGCCTTCACTTTCTATTTTCCACCAAAGTGGAGCTCAATTGTTAAAAGGTACAGAAAAAGAAAAAGAGAAGTGAGCTCAGTTTTTGTAGGAAATCAGACTGGCAGGAAAGAGTTGGAAACCTCATCAGATGGGTATTTCTCTGTATTCAATAACCTATTCATTTATCAACTGCTGTTTACACATAATACATGAGTACGCAGAAACTCATGAGCAACACACAAAAAAGCCCAATGTTACATTACTTTATTAAAGCAGCAAAATCATGCATCTGGAGGCTAGGAAATGCTGGAAGAGGGTTACCTGGGTACTATCAGTTCAGGAGTGTTTTGTGAAGGCTTCTGATTTATATGAATTACAATGCAATTTTAATTAAATGATTATTTTTTCCCCGGGGACCTCTGTTTCATTTGCAATACAGAGTGGATGATGCTTACTTAATGAGCAGCTGCTCAATACTTTGTTTTTGTTTCATTGTTCAGCATGTGTGGTCTCATTTGTTATTTACTAGACACTAACAATTCAGATCCCTATTGAGAACTATTCATTTCCTCACAGACTTTTATTTTCTGATTTCACTATCATGTAGGAATACATCAGAGAAGCTGTCTCAGCACCCTGTGATACCAGGCATGATGTCATTCCTATCAGAGATGGAGATTTGATATGTGAAGGGATTCAAGTCCAACATTTCTATTGCATGGCCAGCTTCAGACAACTGTGAATTCTTTATTTGTAGACTAAATTTAGCTTTGTATGTTAGCTCTATCTATTCAAATATATCTCCCACCAACTTCTACTGTAACTGATGTAGTCAGCAGAATAGATTGCAGGGAATCTGGTTAAGCAACCAGAGAATGAAGGACACCAAATGACTGAGCTAGGCTTGGTTTGACTTGAAAAGCATCAGACAGCAAATTTTTTACTATGGTAGAATATGCATTTCTCTGGGACAGCATTCAGCTCCCATAAATATGAGACACCTTTTCTTGCCTAGCAATCCCATACACCATTGTTTGTCCTCTGCCTAACCTCTGTAGGATTTTCATGGTGAACAGCCTCCATTGCCTCTGTGGTGTACGGTGATTCAAATACCTCTGCTATGCAAAAAAAAATAACAAGCTGTGTCATGAACAGTTAACATAATGTATATTCACAGCAGGGAAGGTAAATTCAGATTGTATCAGCAATCTTAATTCTGATGTGTTGACACCTATCTCATCTCCTCAATTTCATAACCCTCATGATATTCCTTTACCATACCTTTCATATATGACTAAAAATGCAGACATCTTAAAGCAGAATCTTCCTCACTCCTTGCTATGTTTGCATCTGTGCATTGCAATAAATCTGTGCTGCTTTGGGATTAACAGATAGCAAAAGCTCTTGCCTTTTTGTGGCAAGTTTGTCTTTCAGTTACCAGTTCAAGCTTCCTTGCCCATCTGTCAAGGGTGAGACAGAGTAAATGACAACCCATAGTGGAGCTGGGTACTGGGATTTATTTAACAACCACCAAGATTAGCACTTTTACCCTGTTTGATTATCTCACTCGCTTGTTCTCCCACATGCTCGCTAGGTCTCCACTTCTCTCCTGGGAGGTCCCTGCTGGCCCTGGAAGGTTGGGCAGAAAGCTGTGCCAGTTTATGCTGTGTAGCTGCTTGCAGCTACCTGTCCCACATACTACCTGACAAGGTCCCTGGGCATTTCCTAGCATTGTCTCAGCTCTCAGATTTCCAGAATCATACCCAGCAGGTACCAGATTTCTACTTCAGTAGAAAGTTCAGAAGTTCAATTTCAGGCATTCTCCCCCCCGCCACACACAGATGTACTCAATTGTGTGCCACCTGTTAACATTCACAATTTAAGCTATTTTTGCCTACCGTACTAGCCTGTATTAGTTTTGTTCCTTTTTCCAGTTTCCGATACCATCAAGCTCCCTGTTTCAATCTACTTTTTGTTTTGTTTCAGGCCTCTTGTTCAAACAAGATTACTTTCTGTTTCTCATTCTCCAAAGCCAGAGGGAGACTCCTGGGGAAAATGAGACCTCAGTCTGAAAATCTGGGATCAGCCACCATGGGGAAGGTCTGACCTAAACCGAATTATTCTGAGTACATGACATACTTAAAACCAGTTAATCCTGGAAACTGAGAACCTTGCCCATATTCAGTGATGATGAAGTCAGAGATATGATTTTCCTAACGCCTAAAAGTTTCTGCTTTGCATTTGCTGACCACAGTTTTTCACATGATTTTAATTTGACTTCATAGGGATTAATTTCTGCAGTGATGTCAAGTCACATTCCCAACATAAAAGACATTCCTTTCCTTTACTGAGGCCCTTATTCTACCTTTTTACAGAAAAGGTCATTCATTAGTTTGGGGTTTGTTGGGGTTTTTTTTCCCCACTGGCCAAACTAAAGGTTTTCTTTCAGCTTCATTTCCTTAAACATTTAAATCAAATTGTCTTGTGATGGTAATGATAATGGTAATTGACATCCCCATTGGTATGTGTCTTCAGCTCCAATTTAAATTTCAAGATGTCAGGCACAAGTCTTCATGCTGAAAAAATATGAATAATTGTCCATGCAGCAGGCTAGCAGATGTTCCCATTATTACTTTAAAACATAGGGTATAGACTGTATGTCCTGTGCTAGGGATTGAACATTTTGCTTGAAGAAGCTGAACTCTGTAACAGATTTCTACTGGTTTTCTAGAGGAAGAAAGACTTAGCAAAGTCACAGTTTCAGTTCAGTTCTGTCATTCAACCATAGTGTTAGATATTTCTATTTTATTTCTAAATTACACCTTGGTACCATTTTTTGAATGAGAACACCTCAGTGTGCATGTTATTGAGCCTGTATATATGTAGTGGGTTGGCTCCGGCTGGATGCCAAGTGCCCACCAAAGCCACTCTATCACTGCCCTCCTCAACTGGACAGGGGAGGGAAATTATAATGAAAGGCTTGTGGGTCAAGATAAAGACAGGGAGAGATCATTCACCAATTACCATCATGGGCAAAACAGACTAGACTTGGGGAAAATTAATTCAGTTTGTTACCAATCAAATCAGAGTAGGGGAGTTAGAAAACAAAAACAAATCTTAAAACACCTTCCCCCCACCTCTCCTTTCTTCCTGGGCTTAACTTTACTCCTGATTTTCTTTACCTCTTCACCTCAAGCTGTGCAGGGGGATGGGGAATGGGGGTTACAGTCAATTCCTGTGGCTGGATGGGGCACAGTCCTCCACAAACTTCTCCAGCGTGAGTCCTTCCCACGGGCTACAGTTCTTCATGAACTGCTCCAGCCTGGGTTCCCCCCACAGGTGCCGTCCTTCGGGAACAGGCTGCTCCAGCCTGGGTCCCCTGCGGGTCACAAGTCCTGCCAGCAACCCTGCTCCAGCCGGGGCTCCTCTCTCTCCCCACAGGGCCACAGGTCCTGCCAGGGGCCTGTTCCATCATGGGCTTCCACAGGGTCACAGCCTCCTTCGGGCATCCCCCTGCTCCAGCATGGAGCTCCCCGGGCTGCAGGTGGAGATCTGCTCCAGCGTGGAGCTCCATCGGCTGCAAGGGCACAGCCGGCCTCACCACGGTGTTCACCACGGGCTGCCAGGGAATCTCTGCTCCAGTGCCTGGAGCCCCTCCTGCCCCTCCTGCTGCTCTGACCTGGGGGGCTGCAGGGCTGTTTCTCTCATGTTCTCACTCCTCTCTTCTCTGGCTGCAGTTGTGCAATTTTTTCCCCCTCTTCTTAACTATGTTATCCCAGAGGTGCTACCACTGGGAGGTAGCAAGGCTGATGGGCTCGGCCTTGGCCAGCAGCAGGTCCATCTTGGAGCCAGCTAACATTGACTCTATTGGACACAGGGGAAGCTTCTAGCAGCTTCTCACAGAAGGAACCCCTGCAACCCCCCTGCTACCAAAACCTTGCCATGCAAACCCAACACAATATAATTATCAGAATACGTTATGTACTACATTCTTCAGTTATTCTAAAAAGTGTATTTCAATGCTCAGCCATTACCTGGTTCCTAAGTACCATACTACAAGTAAAAGAAATTATGTATTTTATGGAGTTGGGAGGGAAGTTTGTACCACAGACCCTGATATATTTTGATTCAATCACATGCTCAGAGTTTTTATAGGGGTGGTCGAGGACTTGATTTCATGAAGTGCACGTAACACAGTAAGCATGTAAATTTATGTATCATTGACATCAGTACAATGTCTCTATATCCACAATAGTTTAAAACCACAATTTAGATCTGATTACAAGGAAGTGAAAGAACATTATATTAACCACTAGTGTAACAATACCAAATTCTTATATATGCTAACATGTTCTCATTAAGAACGCAAAAAAATTGCTTAGCTTAAATGGCCAAACCAAATTTAAGGCAGAATCTCTACAAGCAATGAGATGAGTTGTTGAGGTTCCATTTCGTAGTAGAGGGCTATGTGCAGATGCTCATTTATTGTTCACTGGCAGCGTAAGTTAGAGGTTATCCCATTCATACCTGCAATGTTTCCAGCAAACGAAAAAGTGAAGTGATTGAAACACGGCAATCCACCATAGAAATGTTACAGATATTCCCATGTTAATAAAAAATTGGTCACTAAAAAAAAAATCATTAAGAAACAAGCTCTCTAAATAAGTTTATTGACTATTCCAGCACTACTTTTTAACTAATTAGAGGATCTCATAGGTGAAAGGGAAGCCATTCCTAAGCCAGGCTTCATTAATATTATTTTCGAGGGTAACACACTCCTTGTTTTCTGTCCTGTAATGTTGAAACAGGCAAAGAGAACAAAGACAGTGTCTTATCCTCTCTTTCATGCTATATGCTGAACTGGGCAAATCATTAATTGTATATTACTATAAATTAACTGGCCACAAAAATGATCAGAGGAATGGAGCACCCCTCCTGTGAAGAAAGGCTGAGAGCGTTGGCGTTGTTCATCCTAGAGAAGAGAAGGCACCAGGGGCATCTTATTGCATCCTTTCAGTACTTAAAGGGGGCTTATGAGAAGGATGGGGACAGACTTTTTAGCAAGGTCTGTTGCGATAGGACAGGGGTAATGGTTTTAAACTCAAAGAGGGTAGATTTCAACTAGATCTAAGGAAGAAATTTTTGACAATGAGGGTGGTAAATCACTGGCACAAGTTTCCCAGAGAGGTCGTAGGTGCCCCATCCCTGGAAACATTCAAGGTTGGGTCGGACAGGGTTGTGAGCAGCCTGATGTAGTTGAAGATGTCCCTGGTTTTGGACTAAATGACCTTAAAAGGTCCTTTCAAACCCAAAGATTCTATGATTCTATGATTAGAGAGAGGGGAAAAAATGTACCAGGGCGAGAGAAAGAAAAAAAATCAGTTTCCTAGTGACAATCCAGGCAAGATGACAGCCCAGATGTTTTTCTTCAGGGTCTCAAATTCAAAATTACCTAATTTTACCCATTCCCTATTGAAAACTCAGCCAGGGTGTGAATAGAATCTCTGATGTCATCTCTGACATCTCAATCTGTCATCTCTGCCATTACTCTGATGTGCTTTTGTCCTGTGCTTTCCTAAATGGACATACATAGGCTCTGGTTGGACTATTGGGATCAAGAAAGGACATCTGGATGCTTTGTGTATGAATGAACGTATTTTAACATTGCATTTCAACTATTGCCTGTGATCTGGCCCAGTAGTAGACTCCATTCTTCAGAATAAATTAAATCAACTTAAGTAGGGTAATTCTGTGATGATTTCATGAAATAAATCGGCACAGAAACCTCGAAACCTTATCACTGCTTTTTAGCAGATTAACTTCAGTGCTAAATAAGGGTCACATGAGAGAACTACCAGCAAAAGCTAGGTCTACTATGCTAGTATTGACTACTGAGATGTAACTAATGTAGTTCAGCTGAGGTAAGAGACAGTACTGACCTAGAGAATCTCTTAAGTATTTCAGCACATACATAAAACAAGGGAAAAAAAAGAGCAAACTTAGCATTGCTAAAGATCTTATTTAGGCAAAAGATTGTGAGATAGTATTTGAAACATATCTTTATAGATACATCTTTATAGATACAATAAATATTTTATTTTTAAATGTTTAAAACACAAACTCTGGCTACCACTGAAATGAAGTTTGCCAAACATAACAATGCAGCCACCATATGTACTTTTATATCAACTGTAGTTGTGATAGTATTGCATACCACAGTTTATGAAAGAATCAAATACTGATTTCTTAATGGTTATCAGTTAAAAATATTTAAAACACATGAAAAGTAGGCATTTGTCATCTTCAGTTTTTGTACTGTAATTTTTCTACTTTTTGAAAATAACAGAATATAAAAACTGTAAAAAATCTTAAAATACAAAGAACCATTTTTATTTTTCACCTATGCAACAAACAATAAAAGAAACTGAAACGCATGAAAATGTAAAACATAAAAATGTAATAAATTTAAATTAAATAATATTTGTTCTGCAATGTGTATGTATTTTTCCTATACTTCTGTCTAGGAAATACAGCTACAAACAGCTGATTTGTAGAAAAATATTTATAAATATGCATTGTATAACTAACGAACACATTAACAACTTCATGCATTAGAAAGTTTCTTGGTGCAATTTTGCCTGTAATTTAAACTTGGACCCTTGCAGTATATACTAAGCATACCAGTAGTGCTCTCACTGAAGGTTCCCTCCTGATACAAGTAAGGTTGACGTTGTCATTTAAAGTGTCCCATTTGCAGCATGGACATAAAGTACCTTTCTCAGAAGAAAAGCATGTCTTATACATGTTTCTCCACCAGCTTGCTCTCTAGGCATGAGCCAATTTCTGTTTGTAACGACAAGGCTATCTGTATAGAAATGTGGTTTACATTGGCTAGGTATAGACGTGTGGCACATGCTTAGGTACAGCTAGTGTGAACTTCATTGATGGTTGAGACAGAATGCAGAGATGTGATCCTAGACCCATAAGAGATCCTGGTCCTTCACTCCTTGGACTTCACCAGCTTCTAGTGTAGAGGTACCAAACTGATCCAAAATTTTGAGCGGGTTTTGGACATACCTTGAACGATTGGTGCAAATTTACAGTGAATTCTCAATGTGCCTGTGACTTCAGGATGAAATAGGTTTTTTGTGTGTGTTCATATCAAAAGTAAATCTGATTTCTGGGATGCGTATGGCCCCCTACACTGTGTTTACATAGTAGGTGTGATGCATCCAGAACAAGTCAGTGATTCTTCGTATGCACCAGCATATGTAACAACATATGTATAGGAAATGAATTCATAGTGATCATTTACCAAGGTATTTCTGTGTCTAGCAGCCTGGTGTAATTTGACTGTCAGCTGTCCAAGAAACTAACCAGAAGCACTTTGGATGTCTACTAATGGGTTACTAATGCTCTGAACTTTCTGCATGTTCCTCTATTTTCCCTAGTTTGCACCTCTGTTGAAGTATATCAGGGAACAGTACCACAGATTGAGCATGAATTGCACACTAATAACAGCCCAAATCCTTACTGCACAACTTTGGACTAGTTATTTTTAGGTCTAGCTCTGTAAAAAAAGTGGAACTGCTTTGCTTGTCCAGTATCAGACATAAGTCTGTACTAATAGTTATACAGAATGCTTTACTAGTTCTTCTTAGCCTAGTCTCTGATGAACTCTCTTCATACAGGTTTTCTTTCTTTTTCTCAAGGGTGGATCCTTTTCTACAAAAGATTCGTTTGGTTGGTTGGTGTGGGGGTTGTTTTCTTTTGTTTTGTTTTTTTCCTGTTCTAAACCTGTTAGTTCACTGTGAATTACTGAAATCCACAATCACAAATTAGGAACCCTGGCTCCTTATGCATGACATACATGGGAACCTAAGAAAGATTTTATTTTCAGGGAAAAAAAACACCTGGAGACAGAGGTGTGTCTTCTGTCCAAAGAATGTAATAAGAGGCCAAGTATACAGTGACATTATCCTAGAAGAATTCACAGTTCAGAAACTTTGTAAGACCTATATCTGTGTGGTTAATAGTCCTTGACAGGTTTTGTTTTCTTGACTGTATACCAGATAAAAGTGTTCTTGTTTAGGGGAGTATTTGAAATCCCATCGCACAACTGTGTCTTAACAGGAAGGCTCAGGGTACTTAACGGCCATCAGAGGTTCTTAGTTTTTCTTTTAAGGATCGTTTATGTATTTTGTAATAATTTTTCATCAGATGAAGTACAGCAACAGTCCAGGAAGCAGAGGTAGGAATTCAGGATGCTTTTCACTAAGGTGAAAGTTCAGCTAGACAATTGGGGTGTCTTTGATGCTCTCTCCTCTGGTCTCCAGAACCTTTAATTATTTTCTTCATAGTAGTCGAACTTCACAGGAAGAACAGGAAATGTTTTCTCTACCTGTTACAATGCTATATTATAGTGAAGTTATGAGATGTGGGGTTTGAACCTGTCAGTCTGAGTGCTTTGAACCTGTGGCTTCACCAGTGTGAATTAATGTTTTGACAACAGTGTGTATGTACATATATTAAAAGAAAACATGGTTATACCATAGTCTCAGATCTCTAGAAAACTGAATATGATCAAGCAACTCCCGTAAATCTTACTATAGATTCTTTTGCTTACCCTATTTCCCAGCTCAAAAACAGGGCAGTTTCTTACTTTTTCATGGTATGTCTCAGTTTTGTAGCCAGTCATTTAACAATATACAAGTTAGATCTGAAGGGACAGTTCTGGCAGTTGTCAAAGTTAGAAACAAAGATAGAGCCAGTAACAACAAATTGAGTGATTTCAGTTATTGCTTTTGAGTATTTTTAACTCATTATGAAGATTTATGAAAGTAGAGTGGAGAACATTCAGTTCATGCAAAACAAATTATATTCAGTATTGGTAATATTTTAAATTCAGTATTGGTAATACTCTAATAAACTGTTGGCATTCTAATATTTTTTATCATACATTGAAATGAAGTGTGTTTTAAATGATGGTGTAATTCTCTCATTTATGAAAAAGAAAAAGAGGAGTATCTCTTCTGATAGACTGTAGGTGTTGTTGCAAGCTCTTGAGCCTTTCATTGCCTTCAAACCCAGTTACAAAGAAAATAAACTTTCGAGGAAATGGAAGCATTGGTAAACTGTTAATCTATTTTAAACCTCAGGGTATTTGAAAAATCAAAGATTTGTCACGTGTCTACAGAGCTAAGAATGAAACTAGAACAGTGCTGAAAATCCCATTTTGTGCACTGCTGGCAACAAGAGCAGAAAACACAACTGTGTAGATTTGCTATAAAGCATAACAGTGTGCTGGTTTTTTACCTTCAACCCAATTTTTTTATAAATGAAACATACTTATTTTGTCAGCAGGAAATTGTTCATTTTTTTTGTAAATAAGAGTTATAGGAAAAAACAGAGGTCATTACAGTTCATAAATGTAAACTCAATGGATACACATGCATAGAAATATATCTGCATGCATGTGTAAAGAAATGTTCAGGTGACATATTCCTTTAAGAGCTACTGCAACAATAAAAATGTCAATTAATGTTAGTGTGATGGTGGTCAAATACAGGAACAGCTTGTCCAGAGAGACTGTGAAGTCTCCATCTTTGAAGATATTCAGATCTTGCTGGGACAAGATCGTGACCAAACTGATCTAGTTGGTTTTGAGCGGGGAGTAGGAGCAGACTATCTCCAGGGGTAAATTACAGCCTAAATACTCTATGATTCTACCATTTATTAAAATTATCACTAAAATGAGTAGCTGCTAATATCCTTCAAGATAAATTAGAAAATACATTTTGCATAATCTTATTCTTACAGAAATGATAGAAACCTCCCCCTAGAAGGATGTTTCATGTTTTCAGTCAAATGTCAAGCCGTAACACTGCTGGGTGAAAGTCTAAATTGAATGCCTTATGCTGTCCTTCTTTTCATGTTCTATTTTGTTTACTGCATGATTATTTCCCTTTCCTGAGAGGTGAGGCCAAACAGCCACACGGCTACAGTGCCTTGTCAGAAGTGAATCCCTTTGGTAAGACTGGCTGAGAGGAACGACAAACTGAGAAAACACTCCCAATGAGGTACTGGTAACTGATAATGCAAAAATGAAGTACTGCTTTTTTTTTTCTTCTTCCCTGCTAAGAAAATGTTGATTTACAGCTGAAACAACTTTTTTTTTTTTTAATTAATACAAAATTCAATTTCTCACGTAATGAAAACCACTGTTTAAGACCCTCAGAGAGTCAAAACTATTTTTCTCTTTTATGAGAATTTTTGGTCAGTCTTGTATTAATGTCACTGAGTGTTCTTTAAAGCATTCACTTCTATTATATCAAAAAGGAGATCTACTGAAGCATACTTTTTTTATAAAATGATAAAGTTACTAGTCACAGCTCTATAAATATCCTGTTCTCCTTTCTTTTCCAGATGTCCTTCTGTCAAGGGAGTATTTTTCCTTTGGCTGATAATTAACAGTAAAATCTTTCATGCCTTTCTTCTAGCTTTTTCTTGGTTATCACCAAGATGCAACTCCACAGGACTGTCTTCCAAGAGCAAACTATCTGTCCTGTCATTTAATACATTATTCACAGACTGAGATATTTTCACAATGATTTTAACATATTTCTGATATTGACCTTAAAGATTTCTTGCTGCCTTGATGGCTCATCTCTTAGGCCAGTATTAACTGAAATTTCTTATTTTGGGGGTGTAATGAATGAAGATGTGATCTAAAAATAATCAGGAAAAAAAAGACTAATTTTGTAGCAACCTAAATGTACTACTTGGTCCATTTGGTCATTGTGATAATTTTTTTCTCATGTTCATGGAGACTTTTGGCATTAGTCAGTTAATATATTTTTTACTCTAATGGTTCTACGCAAGGTAGTGTGTAGCGATGACCAAATACAATATATTTTTAAACTTTCAAAATCAAATCAACATTTTATGTAACAGTAAACATAGAAATTAGATTAAAAATTAATCTTTGGCTCTTGGTCAAAGGTGGTGAACTGAGGGCATAACTGTTATACGTCAGATTATTTTCTTGATGAGATAGCATTACTCAGGAAAAAAAGGAATAATTGTCAGGGAGTAGACCTATGTATGAAGCATGAGAAGTAGAGCTAAACAAAGCTGTTAAGTCATCCTATTTTTTACCATGTTTGAAACCTGATTACTACTTTTTAATAAAGCCTGAATGTGGCAAACTGGAAATGGACAACTTCAGCTCCGAATAATTCTGGACTAAAACTTGTCAAATTATACACTATGTCTTGTCATGACACAGGAAGGGCAATGAGTTCATAACCACGCAAAAATAGTAGCTTTGTGGATTTTTTCCCCTTTTGAGCTATTTGAGCACTAAGACCTGTTGCCATCAGAATGTGTTTCTGGGAACTTAATGTTAGAATTGATTTGGTACATAAATAGACTCCACCTCATTCTTTCACAGTTGTCCAGGCTCTGCTATGAAAGCAACAAATCCCCGCTTGTTAAAGATGTTTGGAAGTATTTGTATTGATTGCAATAATTTTGTAGTTGCAATGATTTTGAAGTTGGACTATTATACAGCCTGCATGGCTGAGTCAAGACCTGCTCGGCAATCTAAATGGTAAGAAGGAAATGCACAGGCAATGGAAGCAGGGACAGGTACCCTGGGATGAGTACAGGGACGCTGCCCAATCCCTGTGCAGGGATGAGATCAGGAGGGACAAGGCATGCCTGGAGCTGAACTTGGCAAGGGACGCAAAGAATAGTAAGAAGGCCTTCTACAGGTATGTCAGCCAGAAAAAGGTCAACGAAAAAGTACGCCCCTTGATGAGCAAGACTGGCAAATTGCTAACAATGGATGAGGACAAGACTGAGGTACTCAATGGCTTCTTTGCCTCAGTCTTCACTGACAGTCTTTCTTCCCACACCTCTGGAGTGGATGGCCCAAGACAAGGACTGGAGGAGCAAAGTCCCTCCCACCATAAGAGATCAGAACTGAAACAACTTAAGGAACCTGAACATGCACAAGTCTATGGGACCTGATAAGATGCATCCCAGAGTCCTGAGGGAATTGGCTGATGTAGTTGCCAAGCCACTCTCCATGACATTTGAAGTCCTGGCAGTCAGGTGAAGTCCCTGGAGACTGGAAAAAGGGAAACATTGCACTCATTTTTCAAAAAAGGTAGCAAGGAGGACCCTGGGAACTACCGACCTGTCAGCCTCACCTCTGTGCCTGGGAAGATCATGGAGCAGATCCTGCTAGAAGCATTGCTAAGGCACCTGGAGGACAGGGAGGTGATTCGAGACAGCCAGCATGGTTTCACCAAGGGCAAGTCCTGCCTGACCAACCTCATGGCCTTCTATGATGGAGTGGCCACATCAGTGAGCAAAGCAAGAGCTACAGATGTCATCTGTCTGGACTTCAGTAAGGCCTTTGACACGTTCCTCCACAACAGCCTTCTCTCTAGATTGGAGAGAGATGGATTTGATGGGTGGACTGTTGGGTGGATCAGGATTTAGTTGGATAATTGCATCCAGAGGGTAGTGGTCTACAGCTCAATATCCAGATGGAAATCAGTGATGAGTGGTGTCCCTCAGGGGTCTGTACTGGGACCAGTACTCTTTAATATCTTCATCAATGACATAGTGAGATCGAGGGCACCCTCAGCAAGTTTGCAGGTGACACCAAGCTGAGTGGTGCAGTTGACACACCTGAGGGACAGTATGGCATCCAGAGGAACGTGGACATGCACAAGGAATGAGCCCATGTGAATATCATGAGGTTCAAGAAGGCCAAGTGCAGGGTCCTGCACCTGGGTCAGGGCAACCCCTGGTATCAGGACAGGATGGGGGATGAAGGGGTTGAGAGCAGCCCTGCCGAGAAGGACTTGAGAGTACTGGTGGATGAAAAGCTGGACATGAGTTAGCAATGTCCGCTCACAGCCTAGAAGGCCAACTATCTCCTGGGCTGCATCAAGAGAAGTGTGGTCAGCAGGTGGAGGGAGATGATTCTGCCCCTCTACCCTCCTCTGGTGAAACCTCACCTGGAGTCCTGTGTCCAGCTCTGGAGCCCTCAGCACAGGAAAGACATGGACCTGTTGGAACCAGTCCAGAAGAGGGCCACAAAAATGATCAGAGGGATGGAATACTTCTCCTCTGAGGACAGGCTGAGAGTTGCGGTTATTTAGCCTGGAGAAGAGCAGGCTCCAGGGAGACCTTATTTCAGGATTTCAGTACTTACAGGGGGCTTCTAAGAAAGATAGGGAAAGACTTTTTAGCAGGGCTTGTTGCATTAGGACAAGGGGTAATGGTTTTAAACAGAAAGAGGGTAGATTCAGACTAGATCTAAGGAAAAAATATTTTTATGATGATGGTGGTGAAACACTGGCACAGGTTGCCCAGAGAGGTGGTAGATACCCCATCCCTGGTAATCCGTTCAAGGTCGGGTCGGGCAGGGCTCTGAGCAACCTGATCTAGGTGAAGATGTCCCTGTTCATTGCAGGGTGTTTCGACTAGATGATCTTTAAAGGTCCCTTCCAACCCAAAGATTCTATGATTCTATGAGTTTAGGATTCTATGTTGAAGTAAGCAGATATAAATATTAATAAAAATCAATAATACAAGAAATGAGTGCTTTATTGAACATGGACTATGTCAGAACATTTCAGCCTTCACATTGGACACTCTTGTAACAGAGATCTAGTCTTATTTGCCTTAAATTGTGAACTCAACAATATAAGAGATATCAAAAACGAACTACTAAAATAAATGTCCACACTAAAATATTTCAGGGATTAAGAAAATCCCAAACTTCTCTAAAGACATATTGCTAAATCTGTCCTCAGACTCCTCTTAGCAAAGCTAAGGAAAATCCTGTTTGTAATAGAGTTTCTGTGTTTCTATCACCAAGCCAAACTGTTAATTTATACCATGATTTTTCCTTAAGGGACGAGTACAGGAACCTAAAATATTTCATTTTTCTTTCTATAAAATTTATGTTAAGGAAATTAAAAAACCCTACAAATCAATTTCTTATTTGTCTTATTCTCAGTTTCTGAAAGGATCTTTGTTAATGCCTGGAAAGCATTTACATCTGAAATACAATGGGCATCTTTGAATTCTGTTGTTGTATTCTAAACAATTGTTGTATATAAGCCGGAGGAACTTCAAAAGTTTGGGAGATTTAGGTCAGTTGAATACTTAAATAGGAATGTTCTTCCCTGATCTTAATCAAAATGTTTTGATCTGTAAAACTAGGTTGAACTATCACAAGAACTGCTTATGGGTGAATTTTATGATGCCTCTGCTTCTGTTTAGCCGGAAAAATCACAGTAACAGGCTACAGAGAGCAAGTACAGCATTTCTGGATTGATGGAAGAGAGGAGATAGAAAACTGTCATGCCCAGAGTTAGCATTTCATTTCTTATTCTGCCTGTGTGATTTTTTCCCATTAAATTTACTTTCCTTTATTTTCCTATCATAAAGTCTTCAACTAAAATGAGACATTTTAAGATATAATATAGTTACCTTGTCATAGAGACCTTTATTGATTCCATACAGTTGTGGAGAGAGCCAAGGCACAGGGTATACCATATTAATGGACCATGTCCAGGAAATGATGGTGCTAATTGTCATGACAGATACCGTACTAAAATACTAACTTTTAACACAATTGTGGAAGAGAATCTCCTGTAAGAAAAGAAGAGCTAGAAAACCTTATCCTTATTTGGCTCTAGTATAATATTAATCTTTTCTCCCATCTTGTGAACTAAATATCCAGAAGATAACAAGATTCTCAATGCAACACATCATTTTCTCTGCTGTTTTTCTGGGGTGCAAAAATCTTAATCCTAGAAATTAATATAAATGAGATTACTTAGCACAGAGGCTTCTGATTACAGGGGGAAAACAAAGCAGCTCTCAGTTGAGGAAAAATTTTGCATTTTACAAATCACATTGTCAGTTTTGTGCATCAGAACGTTGCTGATCTGGCTGAAATTCTTTAAGTGAGGATTGCAGTGATTTTCCAGAAATAATAATAATATTATCTCTATTATATAGCACTATTCACTCCAATAGCTTCCAGACAAATTTACAGCTAAATGTACACAGCACTACTGAAATGCAATTACCAATGAAGTGGAAAGCTCAGCCATTCAATATGTAACACAACAGTGAAAGCTCAGAATGTTTCAGCCAACATCATTTAGTGAGTTCTGGGAAAATTTTTAAGGAAAAGTCAAAGTGTCAAAACAGAGCAAACCAGACCCTGTTTTTAGAAACTGTTCTGAAAGATCTGCTTGTAATAAGTGCATTCTGTTCAGGGTATCCATTTAAGAAGGACCTATCATAAATCATGTGCTTAACTCCTGTAATCCGGGACACTTGATATTTTGAATTCTAAACAACACCATGAGAAATCACTAACTGATTGGCAGAGCAGAATATTAAAAGCAGTGTTTAGCCAATGAGACAGCTCTTTTTATTGTACAAACGTATGCACTTCTGAAGGTAATAGCTGTAATGATCTGCAATTAGATTGCAGTATCCAGCTCCTGGTTACTTTTCTCCCATCACACAGAAACATTCTTTCTGTGAACAAAATCAGAGCAAAAGTTATTTAAAAATGAGGGGTTTTTGTGGGACATCTGAGGAAACCATGCAGCAAAATATGCAGCACACCATTGAATGTCAAGTTTTTTTAATCAATGAAAATAAATATCTACCTTATTGGCAGACAGAAAATTCCATTAACACAATGATACAGTGTAGGTTGCCCTGTGAAAGCCAGCTTAGGTTTGGTAGAGTTTTTAATATATTATTAAACAACGTCAGTCAGATAAAACCAGTTTTACTATGTGATGTAGTTGGAATTGCATCAGACTCAGCCCAGAATAATATCCCGTGTTCACTAGAAGTTGGCTCTGCACACGAAGGATAGGTCTTCATGTTTCCGGAAACGCTGGAGCTCAAACATAGATACCTGAGGAATGAAGACAGAACTCAAAAAATTGTTTGTCCTTGAAGTGGATTTGGCAGAAACCTTCTGAATGGCCAAGTCACTGCAGGGAAAACTTATTAGCACAGTGTTGCAGCAAGGGCTGGTGTCCTGCTTAGAGCCTAGCAGGACCCTGTTGTAGCGATATTTGCGCTAATTACGCAAATCGTGCTCTATTTCCCCAGATAACAGAGATCTGATTATAATCTACTGAACACAAATTATACTATTTCTATCTCAAATCTTTAGGGCTCTTATGCTTTCAGACAACTAGAAAGTGCATTTTAGAGCGTTATTCACCGCTTCCTCCTACAAGTTCAATTGTTCTGTGCCGAAAACAATGAAATGTTTCAGAAACAAACCACACAATTAGAAATGAATGAGCATTTCAGAATTGCAGCAGCTCATATTCTGTTATCCTAAATTAGCACTTTAAAATGCTTGATTTTACCCTACTGACATTAATTAAGCTCACCATGTGCTCATATATGACAAATTAAGGGAATTATTTTTCTTAAAAGAGCTCATCTAGCTTTAATTACAACATACTGTACATTACACAGAAAATACTGCTACAAACTACTGCTTTCAATTCACATCTGATATACTCAAATTAATTAATGGCTATAATTTAAAATGATTAACAAAGAAACAAAGATAGTTAAATCGGATAGTTTAAATTACTGTATGTCCAGCTACTTGAGAATGAGATAATTATTGTCTCACAACACTCATGGGAGACAGAAAAAATCATTGACTAAATTAATGTGGCATAAGCTAATTTTGTATTTCCACACTGTCTGAATAATTCTTTTTCTAATCTGACAAAGTCTTTTGTGGCATATCTGGTCCTAATTTAACAAATCGTCTTAATTCATGTAGAGTATGTAACCGTTTGCTTAGTAGAATGAGAAATTAGAGTCCTTTTTTTCTTTTCATTCATATACCCTGTTCTCTTTAAATCAACTTCTTCCCAGAAAGAATTTAAACACGAACTTTAATGCCATTTACTTCAGAGCTTTAATTTTGAAAGGTGGTTAAGTAAGACTACTTTCCCGAATCAAGGCCTGTTTCACTCTAATGTTTCATTCAGAGTCAGTGAGGGACGTCATTTCTTCTATGGATGGTGTTTAACAAAAGCCAATACAAAGACTAGTTAGGTCTTCTTGGATACCTTAACTAGTAAAGCTCAGCTAATCTGGTGGTCCATACAGTTAACAAATTGTGGTCATGGGGACTAGTTTGGGATCTTTATCCAGCCCTGCATTTGCCATTCACATGTGAGGAAGAAGTTTTGTGGGTTGCTTATTTATTAGGTAACTAATAACTCTGCCCTCACTGTATTCTCCCAATGAAAACAAAAAAACAAAACAAACCTAAGACATTTTCTGAAGTATATCTTGAGAATTTTACAACAATTTGAGGAAAGTAATTATTTTTTGAGACTAATTCAATTGTATCCGGTAAATAACCAATAAAAAAATGCCTGAAATTCAGGAGAATGAAAAAGAGAACCTTCCCTCCACCCCTCCCCCCCAAAAAACCCACAAACCAACCACAAAAGAACAAACAAACAAAAAAATAGGGACAAATTGAGGCACTTGACTTAAGCTGTCTGGGATTTCCCTTCAGAGACCAAGTGCCTAATGTCTAGGTTTCTGGGAATTAACTTAAATATGTCAAGCAAGTAATCTGGATCTTGCTCAAAGTCAATATACGGAGAAATCACTATATAAAGTCAATAAACACAGTCTCCTATTTGATGATGAAGAACAGAGAACTCAGATAAATATCAAACCAGTAGAGGAGATAAAAAGGTAAAGGGAGATACATTAAAATGTAAACAAAAAGATTTATCAAAGAGCATCTCATGATTTAGCTATGTCAGGGAGAGACTGAACATGCTGATGAGAGTTGAAAACTCAAAATGTAATATGCATGTCAAATATTTCATTAAAAAGATAACAGTAATAGAAGAGTGACTTTTAAGCTAGGGAAAGTCATATAGGCCATATTAGCCCACCAATTAAATGCAATAAACTTAGCATGCAGATAAGAAGCCTTACTCTTTTTATGTATCTCAAAACACTTCAGTACTTCAGATATTCCACGCTCTGCAGTTATTTTAAAAAAAAAAAAATTTCTCTAGAAATGGCAGGCTGTTTCTAGAAATTACAGGCTGTTTCCAGACTGTGTTTTAGATAAAGAAATCATAGCAGATAAAGAAATCTAAGCACCAATAGCAACTCTGAAACAAAGGTAAATCTCCAGGACCTGTGGATATCTCCTGTGAATTTTATTGGATATTTAAGGAGATCCTTTGCAGGGACTTTAATTCTGTTATATTCCTCTTTTCTGTAAAGACCTGATCTAATGATGACTTTTACAGGCCCAACCGCCTGTGAATCATAAGAAAAAAAATTAGAAAAACACTAGAATCCCAGTTAAATTCCACGTTTGCCTTTCACCTAAACACAGTTTAAAGTAGAATCATAAAGAACAAAACACTTCATAAGTAATATTCACAAGAACTATTCATGGTGTCAGATCAAAAATAAATCAATTTCTACTCATTTCGCTGAGTTTAAACACACTTGTGGTAGAATAGGACAGAACTTCCTATTTAAAGTGCCATGCCATACAGACACTCCCTTTCCTGTTCGCCCCCAGGTGCTTGAATGGTTTGTTTGTCTTTATTTAAGGCTAAAACCAGCTGCCTAAATCAATGGGGTTAAATCACTCTTGTTTGAATTGCAGAGAGGAATGAGGCATGTCCCCTGCCTCTTCTGTTGTTGGCACTGACCACAGCAGATTTTGCAAAGAGGGTAGGACCCAGCAAATCCATCACAGGGATCCAACCTGGGAGAACACAGCAGATATATTATGTATGATGTATATATACATCATCACCTTATATGGTGATGATTCCATGTTATTTTTATCTAACCTGAACAGTAGCTTGAAATAAATACATAAAGCAATCTGTGATTTCAGGAAAGTTTCTGGCTACAAAGTAAATAATAATAACGCCTAATATAAAGTGCCGGCTACAGCTGCCTGACTCAAAGTTACTTCACCAGGAAACACTTGGATTCTATAACTTAGAATTAAATTTTCATGAAATCAAGAAGATTTCAGTAAAAAATGAAATACGAAAACACTGATCTATCAAACAGACAAACAAACAACATCTGAAGTGTGAGGAGGAAAAACTATTCCTTAGTGTGTGTTTGTGGGGGAACCAACCATAGTTAAGTGATGTTTTGATCAAGTTATCCTTTTTAGTTCAATTTTATTTAATAATCCACTCAGATAAAGCTTCAGTAGGTCCAGAGAAATTTATGTAGAATCCAAAAAGGTCAGGAAGAACGAAGTTTATGTGAGAAAGAAAGCAATATTTGTTCTAAATGTTACATACTGTTATCAAGGGAGAAAGTTCAGTGTATAAGAGGAATCTACATGTGAAGAAGAGTGTCGTGGTTTAGCCCCAGCCGGCAACTAAGCACCACGCAGCCGCTCACTCACTCCCCCTCCGGCAGTGGGACGGGGGAGAGAATTGGGAAAAACCTCGTGGGTTGAGATAAACACGGTTTAATAGGACAGAAAGAGAGAAGGAAACAACAATGATAATACCAACAAAGGAATGTACAAGAACAAGTGATGCCCAATACAGCAATTGCTCACCACCCAGTGATCGACCACCCGTCCCCGAGCAGCGATTTCCACCCCCCGGCCAACTCCAGTTTATGTACTGGGCATGACGTCGGATGGTAGGGAATATCTCTTTGGCCAGTCTGGGTCAGCTGTCCCGGCTGTGTCCCCTCCCAGCTCCATGTGCACCCCCAGCCTGCTCGCTGGCAGGCCAGCACAAGAAGCTGGACTGTCCTTGACTGCTCAGCAACAACCCAAAACATCAGCACATTATCAACAGTTTCTCATCCCAAATCCAAAACATAGCTTCACACTAGCTTCTGTGAAGAAAATTAACTCTACCCTGGCTGAAACCAGGACAAAGAGAAACCTGCATTTGAAAAAAGAACATCACCTAGCCTTTGTTAGCAAGAAATGGTGAAATAGACACAAGTTAGTTCAGAGATTTTCTTTTCACCTTTAGGTTTGTCCCACTTTTAGGAACAAAATGAATTCATGAATGATTAGACATCATTGCAATCGCTGCCTTCTTTAACACAGGTTAACACAGAGCTTTATGACTTCATTTTAATTTGAACTAGGTCGCATATTGAACAAGGAAACCACATGGACCTTAAAACCACCAGTGAATCCATTAGAAGTCTGAGTAAGTTGTTCACATGGCTAATTGTCCTGTTAAATAGGTACACTTTACTCTTAACCTGAACTTATTTATCATCCTCCTCTGGCCACTGGACATAAAACTTCAGCAGCATTGCACACTGGGCAAATGCAGAGGAAACACAGGTTCACCTGAGATTCTTCAGTTTATACACCCAAAGATCACATTTGACATCTTAATCTTTACTACTCTACTCCTTACGCTAGCCATTCTCATGTACATTGTAGAATATTTCCTCTTACGGAAACACACTGGTAAACACATTGAAAATGGTAGTTCAGTGGTTGCTATGTTTCTGTCATCTTCCAGTGCACTGAGGAAACACTGTCCTGTTGGCAATAACACACTTTGTTTAACCTGGATGAGCACCTACATGTATTTTTTCTACTTCCTATGGCAGTGAACAATGTCAGATCAAACATTTTGCCTGTAGCCACGAACAGGAGACCTCTGTTCTAATGCTTATGTACCCACTGCTATTTGCAGAATTCAAACATCGCTTTTGAGAATTAGTGTATCCAGAGCAATGTATAGGAGGACTATGTTAGCACCTCAGCATGTTTGGCATAAGAATCTATTTTCTTTCTGCATAGACCTTTACTTCACAGTTTGTTTTTCAGAAATAAATCTATTTTAGAATAGATGGCTCACAACATTAGGAAATTGAAGAATTCTTTCAGAGAGCTCCTCATTCGTCAGAGAAAGAAATATCATCTTTTGCTTCCAGGTTATTCCTGTTTTTTAAAGTGAAAGTCATGCCATGCCACACTACTCTTAATAAAACAAAATATTTAAGGAATTAAATCACATTTCAAAATTATTTAATAAAATATTCCAATACATTATAAGTATCATTATACTTATAATAGAGAAATCTGAGAAAACCATAGAAATACATAAAAATATGGGACAATTTTCTGCTTCTGACTGTTTTTGTGTGCTCTTTCATCCTTTCGAATCTCTAATAGAAACCTGCATTAAATGAAAAGAAACTTCAAGATCTCCCCCTTTCTAGGCATCCTCCTTTTATTTCTCTTCTAGGTGGGCAATAGCGGGTGATTCTTGCAACTTTTCTTCAAATGTGCCTGTATTTCTGATTTGTGGGAAATTCGTATTAAATGGATACATATTATCTTCAGATCATTTTTTTTTTCTATAAAAGAAAAGGCATGTCAAAAAACCAAAAGAGTTCTGCTAGTAATTTAACAGGGTTTTCACTGTGATCTTTCCGCACCCAGGAGATTCCTTTCCCAAAGAACAAGGTTTATGCTTCTGGTAAACATTTACTAGATCTTCTCTGTTCTAATCTTCCACCACAGCCTTATAAAGCCCTCATCTTTGTTCTTTTTTTCATGAAGAAATTTTTAATGAACTATTAGCTGCAACATTTTGATTCCATTGTAAATAATGAAAATTGTTATGACTGAGACTGCATCTGACTTTGAAGTGTTTCAAATGCATATATACTGGCTGTTCTCTTTTGCCTTGTTTAACTAGATAATAGTCCGTTGGCACTTTTTATAACTTTGTTTCTATCCAGAATGATATGTCACTGCTGAGATTACCAAGGATGTTCTAAAATGCAACCTCAACATTTCTTCTTAAATTCCGAAAGTGTTCTGGTCAGTGCAATTAAATATTATCTAGCACACATAAAATTATAGTAGCTTGTAAGATTTGTGATCTGTGCATATGTCTCTTGCTATTTCCTTGAACATGAAATTCTGCTTTTATCCTGGTCTTCTACTCCTTTGATAACAGGATATTACTGGCATTAATCAAACATGAAGGTATTTCTTATTTTACTTACACAGTTCTACACACACTTCACTATATGGTGTTATTAATTTTTCTCCTTTTAAAAAGAATTATGTGTTATATATGTTATATAGGTTATATATATTCCAGTGATGATCTTTTCTAGGCCTTTTCTGCTTGTTTTTGCCGTTCTTTAATATGTCTATACAGTCCATTCCTCCAGTGCATCATAGAAGGTATATAGTCATTTATCACTTCCTTTTTTCTGGGCACGCTTTAGATATACTTGTTAAGATCATAAACCTCAAAGTGTTATAATATAATTTGATTATAGTGCCATCCTTTTTTGCTTTCTCTAATTTCTGGGATGCAATTATATAAAACTAAACATTTATTGCTCCCAGTTTCATAACGATGCATTCATTATCATTCACAGCTTTTTTTTTCTAATTTGCACAGTTTGCTTCTTTCTATTTCTGTAAAATTTCTTTTTCCATAAAGAGTCTTTTGCCATTCTCACATTTTTTTTAAGCTACTTGTTAAATTGAGTCATTTTTTTTTTTTTTCCATTTTAAAATACTCAGTTATACCTAATTCTTTTGCCTATTAAGTTATATGGTAAAATGAGAATGACTTTCAACTTCTCTCACTTTCATAGCTGAAATGTAAATGTTGAAATAAAAAAAAAAAGTTAGTCATCATAAATGAAACAAACAAATTAATAAATGGTACCATCTCCTCAATAGCTCCATATCACCTGTTTCCTATTTCCTTTAGCCATTACTCTCTGAAAAGTGTAAAAAGATTTACTTTACACACCTTCTTCTGCTATCTATATAGTGACCTAAAAAGAAATTCAAACTTCTTCACAATTCGTGTTTCTTACGTGATTTTGGCCATTTTGACACTAGAAAGCTTAAAAGCCGTAGAATATCCTGATTTGGAAGGCACCTAAGAGGATCAGCAACTCCAAGTCCTGTCTCTGCAAAAGACAACCTAAAAGTTAAACCGTATGTCTAAGAACATTGACCAAACTCTTTTTGAACACTGACAGATTTGGGGTCATGTGAACACTTCCCTGAGGAGCTTGTTCTAGTCTTTGACCACCGTCTCAGTAAATATTTCCTAATATCAAACCTAGACTTCTCCCAGTGCAGCTTTTTAAGCCATTCCCTCATATCCTATGAACAGACAATAGAGAGAAGAGATCACAAGAATCATTATGGTTGGAAAGAACCTTTGACATCATCCAAGTCCAACCATTAACTCAACACCATGCCCACTAAACCATGTCCTGAAGCACCACATCCACACGTTTTTGGAACACTTCCAGAGATGGCGACTCTACCACCTCCCTGGGCAGCCTGTTCCAATGCTTGACTACCCTCTCAGTGAGGAAATTTGTCCTAATAACTAATCTAAACCTCCCCTGGTGAAACTTGAGGCCATTTCCTCTCGTCCTACCACTAGTTACTTGGGAGAAGAGACCAACACCCACCTCACCACAACCCCTTTCAGGTAGTTTTAGAGAGCCATAATGTCTCCCCTCAACCTCCTCTTCTCCAGATTGAACAACCGCAGTTCCCTGAGCCGCTCTTCATAAGACTTGTTCTCCAGATCTCTCACCATCTTCATTGCCCTTCTTTGGACACGCTCCAGCACCTCAGCCTGTTCAGCACCTCCTTCTCTGCTCCCTCTCATGAAGGAGTTGCAGGCAGCAATGAGGTCACCCCTCAGTCTCTTCTTTTCCAAGCTGAACAAACCTAGTATCCTCAGCTGCACCTCATAAGTCATGCCCTCTAGTCTTTTCACCATCTTTGTTACCCTCCTTTGGACACATTTTAGCATTTTTATATCCTTCTTATATTATTATGTGTGTCTGTATATATACATGTTATATGCATTATGCATATTGTACATATATATGTGCGATATATATATAATTTTTTAACTTAAAGTCCCTCCTTATGGAAAATATAGAGAATTATGATATAAAAATGTAATTTTTTTGAATCACAGTGTACCTAGAAAAAAACCTCAGTACATCCCCTCATACATTTATTACGTTTTTATAATTTTTGTATGTACAGCCAAAACTGCAATGAAAATCAGTGTCTACAAAAAAAGACAAATAGCAGTTTTGACTTTCAATAATAAATTTATTAGAATTTTAGTTTCTGGCACTAACAATTGTTCAACTAAATGTATTATGGTTTTCCATATAGAATAAAATTAAGTAAAATGTACATGTTCCAACTTTAAATTAGCAAGGTTATTACCCTTACAATAAGACCTCTTCTCTTTTCCTCCATGTATGTGAAACAACATAATATTTTTGGTTAGTAACTAAATTAATGAGTTCAATAGTAAGTTAATTTAATTCCTGAATAGAGATTCTAGGTATCTGGCAATACCAAGATGCCAGTAGATGAATTATGGTCTTCCGTATATTCATGTAAATGCAGGCAAAAGGGATGTATTATTACAAATTACCACTGCCAACATGCATTTAACACCTCTCTCTATTTTTTTTCTTGCATCTCTCTCATGGCTTGACCCCAGCCAACAGCTAAGCACCACGCAGCCACTCGCTCATTCCCCCATGGTGGGATGGGGGAGAGAGTCAGAAGAGTAAAAGTGAGAAAACTCATGCATTGACATAAAGACAGTTTAAGAGGTAAAGCAAAAGCTTTGCACACAAGCAAAACAAAACAAGGAATTCATTCACAACTTCCCATGGGCAGGCAGGTGTTCAGCCATCTCCAGGGAAGCAGGGCTCCATCACACGTAACGGTTGCTTGGGAAGACAAACCATTACTCTGAATCTCCCCTGCTTCTTTCTTCTTCCCCCCAGCTTTATATGCTGAGCATGACATGATATGGTACGGAATATCCCTTTGGTCAGCTGAGGTCAGCTGTCCTGACTGTGTCCCCTCCCAATTTCTTGTGCACCCCCAGCCTGTTTGCTGGTGGAGTGGTGTGGGAAGCAGAAAAGGCCTTGGCTCTGTGTAAGCACTGCTCAGCAATAATTTTATATTATCAAGACTGTTTTCAGCACAAATCCAAAACATAGACCCATACTAGCTAATATGAAGAAAATTAACTCTATCCCAGCCAAAATCAGCACAGTAAGCACAATCCCTAATACTCCTTTTGAAAAATTCTTGGGTAGTGGCTTTTTGTAGAATGAAACATTGCTGTGGAATCCATTATCTGGCTAGACTAAAGAACCAAGAACCCTTAATGTTAATCATATCAGTAAATCTCCTTCAAAACCATTCAACATTTTCAAAAGAGATGTTGAGTTTCAAAAGCTTTAGGCAGCCTTAAAACCAAAAAAATTTTTACCTTTTCAAAATCAGATCTTACAGACCATTATTTGATGATGTGAATTCTTGCCTTTTGGGTATTTTGAGAAAATCTGTTATTTCTCGCCTTAAAGTTACAAGAGAGTTCTACTATTCATGCTCTATAACTTCCTATCATGAAAAAGTTGTAATGGATTTCAATACAAAGAGTTAGTGTGTGTGTATAACTGCTCTTTGGGCTTAAAAAGCCTAATGGGCTCAAGAGACATTGAGCTATAGACAAAAAAAATCTCTCAGCAGATACTGACATAATAGACCTTAATGGCTTTCATTGACTCTGCTATCTACATGAACTAGAAAGGAGTGTACATGTAGATTTTCATGCTGAGACATTTATAAAGAAATTTTTCAGTATTATCACAGAATCACAGAATCACTAGGTTGGAAAGGACCTTCAAGATCATCAAGTCCAACCATCAATCCAGCGCCACCATGTCCCCTAAACCATGTCCTGAAGTGCCACATCCACACGTTTTTGGAACACTTCCAGAGATGGGCGACTCCACCACCTCCCTGGGCAGCCTGTTCCAATGCCTGACCACTCTCTTGGTGAAGAAGTTTTTCCTAATATCCAATCTCAACCTCCCCTGGCGCAACTTGAGGCCATTTCCTCTTGTCCTATCACTAGTTACTTGGGAGAAGAGGCCAACACCCTCGTCGCCACAACCCCCTTTCAGGTAGTTGTAGAGAGCGATAAGGTCTCCCCTCAGCCTCCTCTTCTCCAGACTAAACAATCCCAGTTCCCTCAGCCGCTCCTCAAAAGACTTGTGCTCCAGACCCCTCACCAGCTTCGATGCCCTTCTCTGGACACGCTCCAGCACCTCAGCATCCTTCTTGCAGTGAGGGGCCCAAAACTGAACACAGGATTCAAGGTGCGGCCTCACCAGTGCCGAGTACAGTGGCACAATCACTTCCCTACTCCTGCTGGCCACACTATTCCTGATACAGGCCAGGATGCTGTTGGCCTTCTTGGCCACCTGGGCACACTGCTGGCTCATATTCAGCCGGCTGTTAACCAGCACCCCCGAGTCCCTTTCCGCCGGGCTGCTCTCTAGCCACTCCTCCCCAAGCCTGTAGCGTTGCATGGGGTTGTTGTGGCCGAAGTCCAGGACCCCGCACTTGTCCTTATTAAACCTCATCCAGTTGACCTCTGCCCATCGATCCAGCCTGTCCAGATCCCTCTGCAGAGCCCTCCTGCCCTCCAGCAGATCAACACTCCCACCCAACTTGGTGTCATCTGCAAACTTACTGAGGGAGCACTCAATTCCCTCATCCAGATCATCAATAAAGATATTGAATAAGACCGGCCCCAGAACCGAGCCCTGGGGAACACTGCTTGTGACCAGCTGCCAGCCGGATTTAACACTGTTCACCACAACTCTCTGGGCTCAGCCATCCAGCCAGTTCCTCACCCAGCGAAGAGTAAACCTGTCTAAGCCACGAGCCACCAGTTTCTCCAGGAGAATGCTCTGGGAGACGCTGCCAAAGGCGTCCCGGTAGACAACATCCACAGCCTTTCCTTCATCCACTAGGCGGGTCACCTGGTCATAGAAGGAAATCAGGTTGATCAAGCAGGACCTGCCTTTCATGAACCCATGCTGGCTGGGCCTGATCCCTTGGTTGTCCTGCACATGCCCTGTGAGCACTCTCAAGACCAACCACTCCATAATCTTCCCCGGTACAGAGGTCAGGCTGACAGGCCTGTAGTTCCCAGGATCCTCCTTTCTTGTCACATTGGCAAGCCTCCAGTCTTCTGGGACCTCCCCTGTTAACCAGGACTGCTGGTAAATGATGGAGAGTGGCTTGGCAAGCTCCTCTGCCAGCTCTCTCAGTACTCTCGGGTGGATCCCATCAGGCCCCATAGACTTGTGGGTGTCCAGGTGGTTTAGCATGTCCTTGACTGCTTCCTCCTGGATTATGGGTGGGTTATTGTGCTCTCCATCCCCATCTTCCAGCTCAGGGGGCTGAATACCCTGTGGATACCTGGTCTGGCTATTAAAGACTGAGGCAAAGAAGGCATTGAGTACCTCAGCCTTATCCTCGTCCTTGGAGACAATGTTCCCCGCCATATCCAGTAGGGGATGGGGATTCTCCTTGCCTCTCTTTTTGTTGTTAATATATTTGTAAAAACATTTTTTATTATCCTTTACGACTGTAGCCAGACTGAGCTCTAGCTGGGCTTTTGCCTTTCTAATTTTGTCCCTGCTTGACCTAATGAGATCCTTGTACTCTTCGTGAGTTGCCTGCCCCTTCTTCCAGAGGTGATAAACTCTCCTCTTTTCCCTGAGTTCAGCCAGGCTGGTCGCCTTCCCCGCCAGCTCTTCTTACGGCACATGGGGACCGCCTGCTCCTGCGCCTTTAAGATTTCCTTCTTGAAGGCTGTCCAGCCTTCCTGGACCCCTTTGTCCTTCAGGACTGTCTCCCAAGGGACTCTCTCAACCAGTGACCTGAACAGGCCAAAGCCTACCCTCCGGAAGTCCATGGCAGCACTTTTGCTGACCCCTCTCCTTACTTCGCTCACAACTGAGAATTCTATCATGTCGTGGTCGCTAAGCCCAAGACGGCCTCCGACCACCACATCTCTCACCAGTCCTTCTCTGTTTGTAAACAGCAGTTCAAGCAAGGCACCTCCCCTGGTGGGCTCACTCACCAGCTGCGTCAGGAAGTTCTCCTCCACACGCTCCAGAAACCTCCCAGATTGTTTCCTCTCTGCCGTGTTATACTTCCAGCAAATGTCCAGTAGGTTGAAGTCCCCCACAAGAACAAGGGCCAGCGAATGCGAGACTTCTGCCAGTCGCTTATAGAATGTTTCATCTGCCTCTTCATCCTGGTTGGGTGGCCTGTAACAGACTCCCAGCAGGATATCTGCCTCATTGGCCTTCCCCCTCATCCTTACCCACAAGCACTCTACTTGGTCTTCACAATCATCGATTTCTATGCAATCAAAACACTCCCTATTATACAGAGCCACCTCACCACCTCTCCTTCCCTGCCTATCCCTTCGGAAGAGCTTATAGCCATCCATTGCAGCACTCCAGTCATGAGAAGCATCCCACCATGTTTCTGTGATGGCAACTACGTCATAGCTGTTGCGCTGCACAATGGCTTCCAGCTCCTCCTGTTTGGTGGCCATGCTGCATGCATTGGTGTAGATGCACCTGAGGTGGGCTATCGATTTCAACTCTGGCACGCTACCCCTAGGTTCAACTCTAGGGAGCCTGGTTTTATCCCCTCCCCCCTCCAAATCTAGTTTAAAGCCATCTCGATGAGGCCTGCCAGCTCATGAGCAAGAATCCTTTTGCCCCTTAGAGTCAGTTGCACTCCATCAGCTGCGAGGAGACCCGGTGCCGTGTAAACTGCCCCGTGGTCAAAAAACCCAAAATTCTGACGATGGCACCAGCCCCTGAGCCACGTGTTGATCAGGTGTGCTTTCCTGTTCCTTTCAGCGTTCTTCCCTGTCACTGAAGGGATTGATGAAAACACTACCTGTGCTCCCGCTCCATCGACCAGTTGCCCCAGTGCTCTCAAGTCCTTTTTGACTGCCTTTGGGCTTCTTAGCACAGCCTCGTCGTTGCCAACCTGCAGGACCAACAGTGGGTAGTAATCAGTGGGCTGAACCAGACCAGGGAGTTTCCTGGTGACGTCTCTCACCCAGGCCCCAGGGAGGCAGCAGACTTCCCTGTGAGTTGGGTCTGGTTGACATATTGGGCCCTCTGTACCCCTCAGAAGGGAGTTGCCTACGACAATCACCCTCCTTTTTTTCTTAACAGAGGAAGTCTTGATTTGTGGGGCTGGTTGACTCACCCTAGGCACCCCCTTGGATGGACCTTCGTCAGGGTCCTCATGTTCCTGTCCCTCACATTCCAGAGCCCCATACCTGTTGTGTAAGGGCAGCTGGGACGGTGAGGGAGGCCAGGAGGGGATTCACTGACCTCTCCGAGGAGGGACCTGCTTCCATTTCCCTTCATCTCTTAGGTCCTCTCCTTCTGCCCAGCAGCAAGAGGACAGGGGATCCCTTGCTGCTTGTGGAGCCTCCACCAGCTGCCCCTGCCTCAGGGATGGCTGGGTGCAGCTCCACCTACCTCTCTTCCTCTCACACTCCCTGATGCTCCTCAGCCTCTCCACTTCCTCTGTCAGCTCTGCCACCAGGCTGAGCAGGTCGCTCACCTGGTCGCACCGCACGCAGGTGGTGTCCCCGTCGGTCTCTGGAACAACCGACAGGCTCAGGCACTCTTTGCAGCCGGATACTTGGACAGCCGCGTGCCTGAGCGGGAGCTCTGTCTGTGTCGCCACATTCTTTCTGGCCCCGGTTTTCAGTCGAGTGGCGACCATGGCTGAGCCTCCTCTGGGAGGACGATGGCCACTTGTACTGTACCACGCCCGCACGCCTCCCCTGCACGCCCTGCCCGCCCGAACTGCCGCGCTACGCCCTCCTGACACGCCACGCCCTGTTCGCCGCGCTCCGGGTCGCTCGCGCTCCCGGGGGCTGCTCTTGTAGGCGAAGGGTTTTGGCCGCCGCCGCCCTTGGACCCGCCCGCACTGAGTCAGAGCTGCCGCTCGTCAGGAGCCCGCTCCGCCGGCCGGGGGTCGGGGGGGGAAGCTGGGGCACCCTCTCGCTCCCTGTGCTGCCGCCTTCGCGGTTTGGTCGCTTTGGGAAGGGTCCCCCGGCCCGATCCTCCGCTCCGTAGCCCTTCGCCTCGGTGGCTTCCAGGCGAAGCCATCCAGGCCAGCAATTCGATCTTGCAGTGTCTCTAGGTACAGTGGGTACTCTGAACAACAAAAAACCCCACTTTGGTCCATTCAGTCAATTTTCATGCACTTCTCTGAGGATTTAAGTAGAATATATTTATTCTCTATCTACCTACACAACTCACCAAAAAAAAAAAAAAAAATCTGGCCTTCCAGATTACTTTTGCATCTGGGCAAAATGAATTGAAAAGAACAGAAATTACCTGTGAAGAATTTACTGAAGAAGTTTTGGAAACAAGAATAGAATATGCCAGGACAATAAAGAAGGAAGGAATACCAAGAAAAAAAAGAAAAAAAAAGGTGATATGAACTCCTGATAATATGCTTGCTCGTATTTTTTGTCAGCTGTCATATATATTATAATATCTATTACAGTTACAGTGACTTAGCTTTTTAGCATCTCTGTTTTCATGCATGTCTAAGATAAATTTGGTAAGACATCACAAAAGCTGAATCCTGGTATAGGATACCTGATCAATAATATTCTGTAAGAAGTGGAAACCTTACTTAACTTTGATGTCATTTGTGGCATGATGCACCTTTACATAGTGGATTAAGCAAAGTTCACACAAATGAAAAAACTGACAAAATCCTGAATTTACAAAATTTTCTGGGAACAAATAGATGTAAATAGCTAGTAAATAGCCCACAAAAATTGTAAAACAAAACATTTACAGAAGAAGTGGGAGGAAACCCAGGAATGTCACTGAAGTTTTTGCAAATTATATATTTTTCTCTTACATTAGTCTAGAGATTTCTTTTCAAATTTATCTTTACAATTTGGGCTTTTAAGAGTTATCTCTATCTTGCCTTCATCTTCAGATTACATAATTAATAGACATGGTATTCAACCATGTCTGTAATATTTCAGGAAGACCTGAGAAATACCAAGAAACAAGGAAAAGACATTAAAGCATAAGCATTTGCCAAAAACCTCACGCACTTACCACAGTTTTTTGCATTCTAAGCAACCAAAAATTATAGCACCTTAAAGTTTCTTTATTACCCTCTCCTAAGCATTGATTTCAAAGGTCTTTGGATTAGATTGTTAAATGTTATTCTATAAAAAGTGCATCTTTTAAGTTACTAACTGAATAAGTAAGATTAAGAATGACTTCCAGGTGGTGGAGGAAGTCTGATATACTTGACACTGTCCATGGATGCACCTTGACCTTGGTTAATTTTTTCTAAACACTGCTTGGTACTATGGAGTGCTAGATGTTGGTAACATATGAATGATACGTTTTCAAAGGGTTTTCAAAATTTAGTTTCCGTTCTTTTGGAAATTCAAACATTTAAAGAATGCTTTAATTTTATGAGATTTCATACACTGGAAAACATAAATGTTGAGAAATATATATCAAGGTATGGTTTGTAAGGGCTGTCAGGCTCCTAGTTGTGCACAGGGGAATTGGGAGACCTAGAATAGGTAGCTTTCTATATTTATAAGTTCCACGCCCCTAGCAAGTTGCTTAAACTTTCAAATCTTCCAATGTGGGGTCCCTGGGGCATGCTGCAGAATAGGACTGGTCTTGGACATTCCAGTTCCTCAGCAGATACTCAGGGAAAAAGGAGGAATTGGGTAATATTCTGACAGAAACAGATATGTGCTAGCTGAAACAAAATAATTCCTGAAATATCTGGGTTTGAAAACATGGATATGTTTGCTTCTCCTACCCCTTCCAAGGTGGAAAATTCCTCACCAATGCATCAGAGTTCCTCTAATTAATTAGAAATTTCTCCTCAGAATAGCAGCATGTTTTAGTCCCAAATCTCTTGGGTTTGCACAAAAAAGTACATAGACGCTTTCCAATTTACTACTAAATTGGTTTCTACTAAGAATCACTCTCATTTCAGCAGAGAACCCCCTCCACCCCCCAAATCCATTTTGATGAGTAACATCAATGGTTTTCTTTCTCTTTCTGGTAAACTTTCTTCACAGTATCTTCTGAAAAATGTTTTAAACATTCTATGCTGTTTCTTCACTAAAGCATTAATTCACAGTTAAACCTGATGTTATTATATTTTACTAAGAAATAAATCTATGGTAAAAAAAATTGAAATATATTGCTAAAGTTGCAGCAAATATTCTGGTAGTCAAACTAGATATTTCAAGTGCCTGTATCCACTGAAAATACATGACAATTTGATAAATATTTGTGGAATTCAAATAGGAAGGTAAGGTAAACAATAAAGATGTTGGTGAGAAACTCCTTGAGATTTGAGAATTTGAAATTTACATCATATTCTTTCTTCAAATGTAATTACTCACTGTGGATCTACGGCAAGAAATGTGCATCCAGCAGTTGCAATTTTAAATGCTTTTTTTTCCACACTTCTGTCTCTAGACAATGCTTTCTATAATCAGAATTAGATTAAAAAGCTGTCTCTGTATTTTCACTAGCAGAAATGAAAATAAATGTCCTTTTTCAGATTTACACAAAGGATTACTGCTTCACTGATTTTTCTATTTCTTCAAATATACCAGAACAAATGTGATTCCAATTTTAAAAGCTATAATGTTATGTTAGCATCTACACTGCACTTTATTTATTTTTTTAAAGAAACATATCATTTGAGTAAATGGAGCTACACACACCTCTTGTGAAGGAGAAAAATACTACTTGGCACTCTTGTTCATTAGAATCATAGAAATGTTTGGGTTGTAAGAGACACTTAAAGGACATCTAGTCGAAACCCCCTGCAATCAGCAGGGACATCTTCAACTTCATCAGATTGCTCAGAGACCCCTCCAACCTGATCTTGAAGTCAGATGCCCCAGGGATGGGGGCATCTACCACCTCTCTGGCCAACCTGTTCCAGTGTTGCACCACTCTCATTGTGAAACACGTCTTCCTCAGATCTAGTCTAAAACTACCCTCTTTTAGTTTAAAACCATTGCCCCTTGTCTATCACTACAGGCGCTGCTAAAACATCTGTCCCCATCTTTCATAAGAAAGCCCCCTTGAAGTACTGGAAAGCTGCAATAAGGTCTCCCCAGAGACTTCTCTCCTCCAGGTTGAACAACCCCAGCTCTTTCAGCCTATCAACATAGGAGAGGTGTTCCATCCCTTCGATCATTTTTGTGGCCCTCCTCTGGAGTGTCTCCAATTCCAACAAGTCCATTGTCTTTCCTGTGCTGAGGGCTCCAGAGCTGGATGCAGGACTCCAGGTGGGGTCTCACCAGGGTGCAGTAGAGGCACAGAATCCCCTCCCTCCACCTGCTGGCCACACTTCTTTGGATGCAGCCCAGGAGATGGTTGGCCTTCTGGGCTGTGAGCACACATTGCTGACTCATGTCCAGCTTTTCATCTCCCAGTACCCCCAAGTCCTTCTTGGCAGGGCTGCTCTCAATCCCTTTATCCCCCAGCCTGTATTAATACTGGTGTTGCCTCAATACCATTTTGAAACGAGTACTAATTTTGCATAAGTAGTTGCTTCTATCTTCCTTTTGGATCAACAAAATATGACTTTTGTCATCTTACTAACAGATCTTCAAGTATTTGAACTTGTTTACTTTTAGTAAATTCTCAAACTCAAAGTATGTAAGCAGGAGGTAAAATTAGAAAAAAGAAAAGAAATTTAGGACTGAAACAATACTTATTAATAAGTATGTCTTATTTCTGAAATCTGGAGAATATATACACAGAGGAAGACACCAGTTATCAGACTTAGGTTTCTAACTGAACCAGAGTTCTTGATAATTTTTTTTTATTTAGAACAGCTACACAGATTAATGTCTTCCTAAATAAAAACAATTTTTGTAGGCCTTTGTTGGCACTCCTAACAAGCCAGCATGAGATGTTTTCAAGAGGTGCTCATTACACATATTTTTTCCACGATTTTGAGTGTGCTAGAATTGCTAATTTTTGCTGAATTTTAGAGTTCTTCTGTGTAAAAGATTATGAACCAGATCTCAAACACTTTAAAGGCTGAAAATGGATGGGGTTTAAGTTCATGACTGTGGTCCAATAGCCTATGGGAACATGGTAAAAAGTGAGGAAGTGTGAGAATGGGACTGGAGTTAGATCACACTCCTGCCATTATTCTTCTTAAGCTTCAAGAGTTAGAAGTTGAAAAGGAGTTTTGATGTTTGTGTTAGACATTGCCTTTCACACTGTGCCCTGAGAACATGATCCAGGCCACCAGCCTGAGATATTTCCAAGTTGAATGGCAGTCATGAAAAAGAGCTAATAAAGAAAAACATACCATAGAATGAAAATTACTTAGGGTTTTATTAGTGAAATGAATACTTACGCATAACCTACACCTACTTTTAGGCAATCTTTAATTATCCAATATTAGCTTAAACCAAAAGCAAACCCACCAGATATTATTAGCCAAAGTTGTACTTTGAAGAGCATATAGACAAATGTTAATAAAACAAAAATTAATGCTCAGATTTAAGAAATACTAAAAAGCACAGAATCATAGAATCATAGAACCTTTGGTTTGGAAGGGACCGTTAAAGGTCATCTGGTCCAACCCCCCTGAAATGAGCAGGGACATCTGCAACTTCGTCAGGTTGCTCAGAGCCCTGTCCAACCTGACCTGGAATGTTTTCAGGGATGGGGTATGTACCACCTCTCTGGTCAACCTGTGAGAGTATTTCACCACCACATTGTGAAAAATTTCTTCCTTATATCTAGTCTCAATCTACCCTCTTTTAGTTTAAAACCGTTATCCCTTGTCTAATCGCTACAGGTCCTACTAAAAGGCCTGTCCCCGTCTTTCTTATAAGACCCTTGAAGTACTGGAAAGCTCCAATAAGGTCTTCCCGGAGCTTTCTCTTCTCCAGGCTGAACAATCCCAACTCTCTCAGCCTGTCTGCATAGGGATAGAGGGATGTTCCATCCCCCTGAGTATTTTTGTGGCCCTCCTGGACCTGCTCCAACAGGTGTTTTTGTTGGACATGTTTTTGTTGGACAACCAACATGTTTTTCCTGTGCTGAGGGCTCCAGAGCTGGATGCAGGACTCCAGGTGAGGTATCACCAGAGCAGAACAGAGGAGCAGAATCACCTCCCTCGACCTGCTGGCCATGCTTCTCTTGATGCAGCCCAGGAGATGGTTGACCTTCTGGGCTGTGAGCACATAGTGGTGGCTTTTTGTCCATCGGTACCCCCAAGTCCTTCTCAGCAGGGCTGCTCTCAATACCTCATCTCCCAATCTGTATGGATACTGGGGGTTGCCCCAACCCAGCTGCAGGACGTTGCTCTTGGTGTTGTTGAATCTCATGATGTTCACATAGGCCCATTCCTTGAGCTTGTCCAGGTCCCTCTGGATGGCATCCCAACCCTCAGGCACATCAACTGTGCCACTCAGCTTGGTGTCATCTGCAAACTTGCTGAGGGTGCCCTCGATCTCACTATGTCATTGATGAAGATATTAAAGAGTACTGGTCCCCATACGGACCCCTGAGGGACACCCCTCATCACCGGTCTCCATCTGGACATTGAGCTGTTGTTCACTACCCTCTGGGTGCGACCATCCAAAGAATCAAGAACACAAGACATGTGAAGAGCTGAAGCTATCAGTACAATTCAAGTAATACCATCATCGCATAAAAATCCTGGTTTATTTTCCTAGGACATTACAAACTCAAAATGATACACTTCATGATTTCCTAATAAACCACTTTTGGCATTTAATTTAACATTGATTTCTTCATATTCTAGCAGTAAACAAAATAACTTCCTGAGATTCATGCACAGAATGAAATAATTCCTCTATGGTTAGCTCTTAAAAACAGCATTAATTATGCAGAACTACAAAAGAACCATTATTAATTATCTGTCATTTTCATATGTTACACAAAATTCTGAAGAAAACACACCCTGAAAAGTATAGCAACACAAAATGAGGAAAACCAAAGTCCTATCTATTTAATATAGCCTTTGACTGGGTAGGATACCTACACTGAGTTGTCTATATAAATTAGCACTTAAACTTTCTCTGGGCCCCACCATACCACCAAGAAATACTTCAGCTGCAGCTTGATTTTATGTACCTACAATAACTAACCTATGCCCACAATAGAAATAAGATTTTTTTCATGTAGCACATGTTGGAAGTTGGATCTGAAGTAGCTGTGCTTCCATGTACCCATCACTAATAGTGATTACAGATACCACTGTTTGCATTGCACTGGATACAGAGTAATTCACAGATGAGAAGCATTTTAAAAAACTATAATCTCTTTCCTATGAGATACTGTTTTCTTGCTGAGTAACTAGTAGCTGATCATATAAGAACCGCTTTTCTACTTTAAAAGAATGACCTGGTCAGCAAGAATAGGAGAGGAATTTTTCACCACAATACGGGTATTGCCCAATGTTTAATAGTCAGAGGCAAAATTATCAAAGATTAGCACCAAATAGTGCAGCTTTTAAAACAAGCAATTACCATGCTAGTTCGCTGAAACCTGTTTCCCTAAAGCCAATGAAAGAAACTTGAAGTGAGTTCTTTGTACTGTACTTCAAGCACATTGTACAGCTCTCGGCTTGGAGGGAGGGAAGCTCACGAAGGCTGTCTGTGGTCTCTTAGTCTCTCTGGGCTGGTTAGTGGCCCAGAATAGCTCTGGCTGAAATTTAGTTGGTTACTTCATGTCTCAGTCCAATCTTTTCAGTTGAAAACCCAGGAGCCTGAGCTCCATATTCAGGTTTGCAAACACTGTTTTTTGACTTTGCAAGTTCCCCTCTGGCTAAACCTGAGCCTTTTATATGGTTTTTTGGCACTCAAATCTTTTTACTAAGAGTTACAGGGACTGCAGAAAGCATGTGAACCTCATCTCATTGTAAATCAAATTCTTGTAGGACACACCAGACATTGCAAAATGGTAAGTGAATGCTTGTGAGTCAGGGAGGACAATAATGTAAGGTTGCTTAAGGTGTTGCCCTGTCATGTTAGCATGACAAACTGGTTGTAGCATCTTTCTGTTTGAACTACACAAGGGTATGATACTACATTTTTCACAGAATAGTCAGTATGCAGTAATACTTGGCCATCACATTGTGCCCACATACTTGAATAATTCTTAATCTTTCACATCCTTTTCCTGTAAGTACTCTTGTTTTGATAGTTGATACGGAAATACTGGGGGTGGAAAATACCTTACAAAATACTACACAACAGTGTTTTGTATTGTTGGATTTCACAATGTTTAGAATCAACATTCAGTTGATTTTGTATTGACAAACATAGTAGTTAGTTAATCATTCATTGATCTCCTTATAAATGAGTTGTATGGTTTAGCAGGTTTCTTTTAAAAATCTTCTAAGGAAGATGCTAGACTTTATACAGTTAGCATTGAAATACATGTTTCAGGGTCAATTCTGCAGTCTTGTCACAAAGAAAGACCCGTTGATTTCACCAGCAATTGCAATGGCAGATTAAATTTTCTTTGCATGGTTTTCAGTCTTCTAATCAGTAAGTACATCATATCTGTCATTTTATTTTAATAGTCAAAAATTTGTAAGCTTATTTGTAACTTTCAAGTGTATTATGAACTGATACCATGACAGCTGCTCCTAGAAATGGAAAACATTTCTGGTAAATTAAATCCATTTAGAATGAAATGCATGCAGTGGACCAGTGAACCAAGAAGTATGCTTGCAGATTCTACTGGGGTAAGTCTCTCCACATCTCAACTTAGTCCAGCAGCTTGATAGACTTCAAGTTATAAGGCACTGTGTGATGAAGTTATGATTCCAGAATACCTACATAAAATTAATGTAAGTAATTAGCCAAGACCTAACTAGATCCTTGGCAAGGGACAGTAAACAAGAGTGATCTTGTTAAATGAGTAATTTCCGGTAGAAGTAGACAGCATGTCTGTACTTAACAAAGATGAGGCAGGAAAGGAAGCCACATCAACCATTATGTAGGTTGCTATTAATCACAGTTTAAAACTAACAAGGATTTTATATCAAGTGCACCATTGTACTTCTCTGCTTAATATCAAGCCAAAGTGCAATTTCTCATTGATTGCTGGAATATTAGGGTTTTTTCTATTTTTTCAGCATTTGGAGAGAAGTACTATGAGTAACTCTGTTGTCCTGTTATCTGTTATCAACAGACTTTGAACTGTCATTCCCTACAAAGCCATTGCCAGGACAGTGCTACTTCAAGCTTTAAGAGCCATTCTCATGGGTTCTTGAGTCCTCCACAGAGGAGTTCTATATTTTCAAGGAAAATTTATGTAAATAACATTTTAAATTATGTCAAGAGATATGAACTATAAATTAAAAACAAATGAAAAATATGATTTTCAGAAGAGGCAACCTTGTTCCAACTCCTATGAACAGCTGTACTGGCTGGATCAAATTTCTTGATCTGTTTTGCTGAAATAATGATGTGTTTTAATTAGAGTCAGAGAAAAACTGCATTGATACACAACTTCAGTGATCTTGTCATCCTGAGTGATATTTATTTCTATAAAAATGAATACAATGTTGTTTTAAAAAATAAGGTATTATCAGGCATCAAGCAGATATTGAACCGCCTATGTGGAAGATAAATTATTGATAACTGTTGTTTTTCACTGTATTTGTGGTAAAATATTACAAGTTGGCCTGAGACCAGGAAAACAGAAAAGCTTTGGCATAAGCACAGTTACTAAGCAGACACCAACACTGGTGATTTCCTTGGAAAAGCCCAGTGTCAGAAGTTACAGAGAGGTTATTCTAGTTTGTAGCCATCTTAGATATGTGGTTCTTTTGGTCTCGTACTAATCACAGTGATACATTAAAGCTACTGCTCTGAGAATACCACACAAAGAACAATCAAAATGCCAGAAATAAGATACATTTAAATTAAGTTCATTTCTGTGCAATGGAAGAGTCAGTTTTGAACTGATTATAAGAGAATCAAAATATTCTCAGAGAAAGTTTTTAATCTCCAAGAACAAGCATCCCAATTCTTCATCAACAAATTACAGGTTGCTATCCTTGAAATAAAAGCATTTGTCAGTATCTATCAGCTGATCAAAAGGAAAAGGGGAATTTTTTTTCTCTTCCATTTCTTTCTACACTATGAGAAAACAAGTCTGAGGCATTTGTAAGGCATCACAGTCTCAAATCAGCTAACAAAAGTGATCTGCAGCACACACTTCAAAAATAAAGGAAAGTCCTTCAGGTAGGTAATCTGAAGTTTCTCACATCACATCTTCTAAGAAAATAGTATGGCCTAGAAAGTGGAATGTGGTAGAGAGAACCAAAAGATTTGGTTGGGCTTTACTACTGGCAGTGTATTCCTTCAACTTGTATTTCACATGGGAATTTTATGGGTGTTCATTATATGATACTTTGTGATTTTAGCATGAATTAAATTCCTAGTTAAAACTAGGAATTACTACTTCCCTGTTTTAAAGATAATTCTCTTGTAATTTGTTTTCTCCACATTTCTAACAATTTCAGATAGTTAAAAATGTTCCTGATTTTATTTCCAGCTTACATACCACAATATTTCACTTCATACTTGTTATATCTTCAATTTACAACTTCTTTCAGTCCTTAATTTCCTGTTATCTTTCATATTAATAGTTCCACTTATGAAGAAATTGAATTTAGTCCATATTGGATTTTCCATTGGTGCATGATTTTTACAGATATTGTTACTGTTACTATGTGCAACAATGCCTTTGAGAGGTGTTTGAAGCCAAGCTGATGCCCTGAAAAGGTGATAAATAGGGATAGCACAGAAGAAGGGAGGAAGGTAGACAGAACTTTCTCCTTCTCTGTTCCTGTCACAAGCGTGTTGAAGCAATGGGTGTAATGATATCACGATAATGTCTTTTTCTGGAATCGTTCATATTTCAGATGTAATTTTTAAAAAAAAGAAAACAGGCTTGGGTGTTATTTTTCTCAGTTGTTACTATTAAATGTCATACTCTTCATAGAAAGAGTTCATAATAACTTTTAAAATTCGGGGTAATACTTGAAATAATTTATCTAGGTGAAATGACAGTCAATACTGTTTGCAGTCTCAGAAATAGGACTGTTTGTCATTCAGAAATTACCTTCTGCACAGAATCATTGCATCAACAGACAAAAAGACTAAGATACCTTTAGAAAGAAATTTTCAGCCTAAAGAAAACCAAATATTAATAATACGAGGAGAGGGAATATTAAAGCTGCTGGTTCTACTGCCTCCCAAAGTGAACAAAAATCTCTTATGATCTGGGCATAGAACAAAGCAAATGAATGAGTTACTGAATCAAAATGGTTTGATACACAGTGTCTACTGTGAAACGCTGGGCACACTCAGTTCCTGTGTAAAATGAATGAAGCAATGAAGAAAAAAGTAGGCATGTTCTTAGATTTTAAAGAGTAAAAGAACAGACTACATAGAAATTAGTCTTTGGAGTTCACTGAAGTTGTTGAGATGTTGTTCCAACCACCTTACAGAATTTGGGAGAAATGCAGTCAGTGCAGAAGCCCTGCTAGTATATCAAAACATACTCTTGGATTAGTAATAGTAATGGTAATAGTAATAATTCTGACACAGGTTTTTAGTGAGAAGCCAGGAACGACGTATGTATCAGTGTCATATAATTCCTTTACTCTGGCCTGATCTGATCACAACAACTAAAGAAATAAAATCAGTGAAGATTTGGGGATGGGGATGTTGGGGGGTGTCTAAACCACAAACAAGATTCCTGGAACATCTGCAATTAGACCCACTCACAGCTGTTTACCTTCCCGTCAGAAGCTCTCGCTTTTACCACAGAAACTAACTGAATACAGGGCAAGAGCTGAACTTTGTATTTTGAAGCCTGGTATAGTAACCTGCTGGTATTTGTTTTAATTTTCCCTATTATGCTAGGCTAAATAGCTGTTAGAGGAGCAGCAAGACTTTCCTCTGCAAGGGAGGCGTAGTTGGCACTAGGTGGCAGGAACTCCTGCAGCTGTCCCCACGCTGACTGTCTCCATTACTCAGAAGCCAACCAGGTTGGCTCTACATCTCAGTGATGTAGCGCGATTAACGACAGTGATGGTCGTTCTCCCAACACTGGTCCTCTGATTTAAAAGTGGATGAGTTTCGCTGGTTAATAAATTCATAAAAGCTGATGATCCCACTCTGTGTATCTGAATTCAAATATTCAGACATGAAACCTGTCTGACATTTTTTGTGGTGGAGCAGAAATTATACACTGAAGTTTTTAATAAAGTTTAATTATTTAACTAAACTTCTCTTCCCTCTGACGTTGAGCAAGCTTGCCTTTTGTCTCGATAAGATTCAGGAATCCTTATATTGATTTCTCTCTTACTAAGACCTAAAAAATTATTCTTAAGCATAAGAAGTAAAATAAAGGGCAGCCCAGAGGAGAGAAAACTTATTGACTGCTTCTTCAATGCTAAAAAAAGTTACACATGAATTTTAAAATTAGACAAGCTACTAAGTAACAGAAGGACTTTCCATCCTTCTGTTTATTGATCAATTGATCCATCAATCTATCTTTTAGAACATACTGAATAATACCTTCTCTATCCATAAGTCAATAAGCATGTTTCTGTCTTGTGCCACCAAAATTAAGTAATTTGTTCCTAAATGCGTTTCACATTACCACTGTTCTTTTCTTGATTTTTCATTGAAAGTAGTTCTGTGCTGTTTCATCAGCCATGGGGCAATTCATTATGTAAACTGTTAAAATACAGTCATAAGGGCAAAAAATCAAAAATACATAAAGAATGTGGTACAACTGCAACATAAATCGAAACGACATTCCCGTTCTGCAATATATTTCCAAGCTGGCAGTTTATCAGAAACTCTCTATCTCTAGAGAAAAACTCTCTCTCTCTAGAGAGAAACTCTCTCTTGCTAACCTCTCAGTTAGAAAGCTTGAAATAAACTCTTACTCAAAACCAAAAGGTTTGACCCAGCTGTTGGCATTATTCATATGAAATATTTCACCGGCATAATCAAAAAAGACTTTAACGTCTTGTTTCAAGTATTGTTGAATACAAATACTGCAGGCCAAGCTCTTTCTTTCAAAATAAACGAGCAGTTGCAGAACAATAAAAACAGTTGAGGCATTTATGCTAAGACATGAAAAGCGAGATGCCAAGGCGGGTTTCTAAACCACATTCCAAGCATTTTAAATGCCTTTTGATTGTTACCACAAATCCACCGATTGCTGTGAAAAGGGTATGTGTCATCAAGCCACAGGCGAGGCCTTGAATACATCTGGCTCAGGGCTTGTGGCATTGATGCTGAAACACCGCACACAGTTATGCAGCAACTATTCCCAGTCCCACATCACCATCCTTTTGTAGGAGCATGTCTGCCTCTCTCCTAATGGCATGAATTTATTCAGAAGATCAGGATGAATTCATGGACTATGTATACATTGCATTCTTCTCTACATGAAGCACATTGATGATTTTAAAGCTACACCACACAGTAAAACCGCATTCTTTCGTCAGCCACTATTTTCTGTGTTCTCTTAAGGCTCCAAATCCCTCTAGAATTTTCCTATTTCCTCCATGCCTCCATGGAGGCACACTTTCTCTCCATATTTTAAGATGTTGTTTTATGCCATGCTAAGTACTAAAATAAGACTGCAAGTTGTTTAAACTGAAATGCTTCCTGTATAAACTGTTGCCACTCTCCAAACTAGTAACAGTGTCAATAGGAGGGTTACTGGGGAAGATCTCATAGGTAGGACTTCTTTAAACCATTTTTCCCCAAATATGTTTTCTTTGTCCACCTCAAAATTTTGTTTGGGCAGGAAGTGTAAAATTTGCCAGGGGTTTTGGTCAGGCAGAAGACTGTCCAGAATAAAATCCTCAATAAATAGGTGTTGCTCACACACATTGACTTAGTAACTGTAGCGCATTAGGTCTTCAGTGTACAAGGGTAGAGGACCTGATACCTCCTGCACTCAATAGCCTCATTTTAGTTGGTCTGGAGAGTCTGTCAGTGTATGTGTTTAGAAATGCATATGACTGGTCTGATGCATTGTGGGTTCATCAAGACTATTATATCCTTAATTATTTTTATAATTTCCTGGATCAAAATATACAGGAAATCAAATAAATCACAGTGTCTTAGTTGATCATTGTAAATCTGATCCAGGAGAAAAGCAGCAGAATGACATGGCATTTGCTGCTTTAGAAATAACATTAAATTATATAGTAAAGCAGTAAAAGATCATGACATACTTTGTTTTCCATTGTGGGTGCAAAAGACAGGGAAACTGAGTGCCAGCTGTAGGAACTCACCTCTAAATAACAATGCTTCTGTGATGCAAATATTGCTTTTATCCCTCAGAAAAGCTTTCTCAACATTACATGACAGAGATGAGATTAGACCTCAGGCAGCTGATTCCCTGTCCTCTCTACAGACATCACTTGACTTAAGAAGTAAGAGAAGAAAATCTTTAATTTAAAGTAGTATTGGATGGACTTCAAATGATCCAGTGAGCCTTGATATTTATCTCTTCCTCTTTGATGAGATGTCTGGAGGAATTTCCTGCTTCTTCTGTGATCGAAAATATTGAGACACTATCCAGAGTAGTTTCATAACTTTTCACTTCTGGTGCTACTTATAACAAAGAAGAACAGTCTTTGAAAATCAGGGGAACTCCCTCATGAAAAGTTCCAGGAATTTTCTGAGCTTCCTGGAAGTTCAAAATTTGGCTCAGTCAGCATTAGCAAGGTCTTGAGTCACCATCCTTTTTTTTCTAACGTGTCAGATCTTGCTTGTGTTTTCTTCACAAATAATGAAAAGGCAGAGGAAGAACTTAAGAGACTAGAAACAAAACAGATGTCCCATCATGGGCTTAGAAGTTCAACTTTAGTCTTCTTTCAATAACCTCACCTGACAAGATACAAAAAGTGTGTGCTATCAAGCAAGTAAGGAAAGGGGATGGAAAGATAAGGGTAGGGAGGTTATTTACATATCATTTTAACAATATGCCTATGTTGTTTGGGGGAATTCTTTTCCTTTGAAGACATCCTTTCTGATTAATAAAAGTATAGCTCTTCTACAGAATGTGCCAATGTGGAATCTGAATGTCCATAGAGCTTGCATTGTCTGTAGAACACTTGATTTTGATTACTCTAGACGTAAGACCAGAAACATAATGTTGTGACCATAAATCATTCTTGTGCTTTCAAAAAAACTCTTTTTAAATTAGTGTTATTTCTATTATCACTTATTGAAATTTCATATACTAGGGTTAATGGACTGTACCTGATGTATCCATTAGGGTTAGGACAAGGTCTAGACTTATACAGGCGATATTTGTATTTCTGTTCTCAAATCCTTTGAAGGAAGTTTGTAAACTGGGGCAGATAAAAGTTTCTATTGAATGTTTCAACATACAAGCAATTAAAAAGCAAAGAAAAATGCAAAAGGTACTGGAAACAGATTTCTCATCCAGGCCCAGGCAGTGTAAATACTATCTATATGACAGCAACAGAATGAAGGGAGGAACGTTAACGCTAGAGGAAACAGAAGAAATCTAGGGAACATACAAAGTTTTAAAACCTACTTTTGCAGGCAAGGTGAATAAAGGTGCCAATGCATATGACTGGGACTAACTGATGGAAGGGAAAATAGAAAACTTGCCAAATGCTGTTTTTCTGAATTAACATGTTAGCAGCCTAATTGGAATTTTATAACTCCTAGTATTTTTTCTCTTTGAGGAGTTCACACTCAATGAGTTTGAGTGGCTGGAAAGGATAGTAAGACTGAAAAAAGAAAGGAAAACTGGATCTCAGAATAGAATAGACTTGAAAGAAAAGGACAGAGGGTTAAATTTAAAATGTCTGGGTCAAGGAATGGAAGCCAAGAGGACGGTTTCTGCTCAATCCTCTGTTTCCAGCAAACATTCTTACAGAGGATGACCACTTACTATTGCTATCAGAGATTAGTTCATATGCTGGCAGTCAGATTTGCAAATGTAATGATTTCAGCCATACAAAGGATGAAAGTGACCATCAGTATTTTGTCACCAAGTAGATTTTTTGTTAGATAGAAACTGCTTTGGGGGTTGGTATGTCTGTGGTCTTTTTCTAACCTGCATTGTTAGACAGATATTTCAAAACATACCCCAGTATAATTACACTATTTCAAAAGATTGTAAACTAAGATTAAGAAACACCAAAACTATGTTTTTCTGAGCAATCTGAATTAATCTCTTTTGTTTGTATGCACATGTTGACAGTCTTTAATTATATCACAGTCATTATTTCTTGTCCTCATTCATCGTTCAGGATGGCTATGGAGGTGAATCAGGGTTGAAGGGTAAGCAGTAAAAGGACCTGCAACTTTGTTCATTGAAGAAACTGCTTTGTTCTTTGTTTGCTAAATAAAACACAATATGAGTGGAAGATCTGGGACTGTCTTCAATTAAATTAGGAGAATCCTGAGGACTCCAGGCCTCCAACAAATCTGATGTATAAGCCTCTAACACACACTGACTAATTTGATACTTTTCATTTTTCGGGTACCCACCGTAATATCTCCGTGCCAGATTTGTAGAAATACTGAGCATTAACTCTTGCCTCCTGAGTTACATTGTACTGTATGTTGACATTTTTAGTGTTTAACAATACTAATTTATCTGAAAAGAGCAAGTCCCAGACTATTTAATGAGGCACCTTAAATTAGTGAAAATGTTTGACCCTTATTTAACCTTGTGTTATGCAGGCTAATGAATTTATGCAATAGAAACAATATCATCCCCCTCCCTTTGTTGAAAAATTTCCAAGTTGAATTCCTCAATTTGTGAAATATTCATATATGATAGTGATAGATGTGACTGAAAACTCATGAGAAAATTAATATTCTGCCTTTGGAGCAAAATTTGAATAATGAGCATAAAGTAGGACATTGGGCCACCCACTGAACAATAAAACAAAATATGAAATAGTTTCTCATTTAGAAAAAACAATCTATCCTTTGCACTTATTGAGGCAGAGTCCCCTTGAGGGGAAAAATTTATATGAACATGTAATTGAAAACTGTTAAAAACAGTGCTTTAATGCACCAGGAAATGCATTAAGATTTCAGTCTTAATCCTCCACTTCTCTCAACACTTGAATGCTTCTCTCTTAATAGTATTTTTCCTTCTTATTTCTTTTTATATCTAATTTTGTATTTTGGTCAAAGAAATTTTCCCAGAACCACTTTTCAATGTAAATTCTGCCCTTGTTAAAGGCTTTCTTCTGTTCCCAGTGTCACAACTTGTACTGACATAAATAGCTAAGTCAAGATGACTTGTCGATACGTTTTCCTGCTTGTTCACTCTCAGATTATTGTAATCTTCTGTTTGTGACATCCAAATCACTCACATTGCATAAGACTGCAAAGTCTTTAGAGGATTATGGCTTTTCAGTTTACACAAGCTGGGGTAGTAAAGGAGAAAGAACGAGATGAGCTATAGGAGTATTAATTAACTTGCCATTGAAGTTTCTCTGCACAGAGGAAAAGGTTGGCTGCACGGCTGCTGCCTTAATACAATAAGGACATGACAGACACTTATGAAACCGTTGCTTCAAGCTGCTTGGTCAGGGTCTGTAGGGGTATATTCTCTTCAGTGCTTCCTTGCCATCTGAAGGAAAACCATGGAAGCACATGGACTCAGTAATCCAAAAGTTAAGATTCTTCAAAACTATCTCATGTTTTGCAGAGCCTTCCCAGTAAAGCGCTTGGTGATCCCATTTGGAAAATTTCTCTTGAGTAGGCATAACTAATGAAGCAATGGACAGGCATTGTGTGAGCCTTCAAACCCAGGACACAACATGGGTTCCATGTGTGCAAGCATAAAAGGTAAGTGAAAAATATGTCAGTATTTTGACATAATTAGTAAACTGAAAAAGCTGGAATGTGAAAGGCATTTAAACCTTCCTGCGAAAGGTCAGGGCCAGGCTGAGAACTGGGTCACGAAATAGGTAGCTAAGCCAGCTACATAGCCAGATCATTCACTCTTTTTAAGCCCTTTAAGAGATATTTACAAGCTTAGTATGAGGCAATATCAACTGGTAGAATTCCTACCAGTGAGGCAAATTCAACAAGCAATCTGCTCCATTTATTTTTAACAGTAATGAATTTTCATGGAAAGACAGCTCTTTGTGAACCACAGGCCTGACAATTTAAGCCTCTCCTCATATATGTCAGCCAGGTTTCATACTGGTGTAGGATATCAGCAAAGCAGAATAGCAAGTAGCCTTTTCTCAGAGGCACAGTAGGGTCAGGAGCCAACACTGTGTGCATTTGTAATTCTAATGACCACTAAAGAGCAGAGTGCTATGCACATTGCATCGCATTTACCTTTGCAATTTACAGCAAGCGAATCAGATAACAATTTTAAAGTTCAGAGAAGGAAATGTTTCCAGCAGATAACGCTTTTTATAGCTATTCTCATAGCAAAACAATGCAAAATCTGGAACGCTTCCAGTTCAGAGGAATGGGAATGACTTCTTCTGAAGATATCTCCAGCAATTATGATGACTATCATAAAAGCATTAGAGACAATGTGATTAGTTATATATTGAGAAAAGTGACTACAGCAGCAATTAAAATTCGACAAAACAAACCAAAGATTGAACTGTATCACCCTCTGGAAATGGAGAAAGGTTCGACAAGTAGGTTCCTATTTAATTTTGAACCTCTTTGCTTCTCTCTAATGGTGGTTGCATGATTTAACACAGACCAGGACATGTCAGCTAGCAGCTTATACTCAACACTGACTTCAGACAACCCACCCTAATCTCAGCCTGAGGATTGCACCAGGTACCCCTTCCTAAAGTTATCTGTTTATTCCTCTGACAACAAAGCTGTATTCCAAATTGGACTTTAAGTACTATCAGAACAGAACAGTATATAGCAAGATGTTTGTGGTGTGCTCTGCATTCACATTCTAGGTGCTACTGCAGTATGAAAAGTAATCAAAGTATTATTTTCTCCGGGTGTTGCCAATATCTGTTGATTTTCAGTTCAAAACTTCATGTTCAGAGGAAATTAAAAAATCTGTACATTCAGGAAGCCAGATTTGGCTTTTTCTCGGGTTTACATCACGTAAAAAGGCTGATGCAAGGTATGTGTGTGAAGTGTTGTGAAAAGTAACAATAGTTTGTTACATAACTTAGAGAGTAAAACTATACTGTTTTAATAGCTTTCAAAAGATTTCCGTGTAGCTCAACATTATCTGAATGCTATTTGAAAAATATTGATGTCAGTCAGAGCTATGTCAACATCATTAAACTACCCCATGATAACAAGGAGGTTGCCAGAGGGCACGTGAGGCCATTAAAGGAAGCAAGTTTTGCTTTCCCATTCCAGACAATTCTGCAGAATAGTTAAAAACCTACTGAGGCTACTTTGACAATACTACTCAAACACTTCACAGCTCTCAGCATTCAAACTGTGCACTAGCTAGGATTTTTCAGTACATTGCAAAAGAGTAATCACACACACAGAAGTATTGTGGTTATTAGTCATCACCAGTTATATGAGGTGTGTACCTATGAGTGTGTTTAAAAGCAAAAGTAATATTACAATTCCTCAAAAGGGAAAGTTTGAATGGTTTTTCTCCCCAAAGAATTTATATTACCAAACACTCTGTAAAACAGCTGTATGTATATAGACTTTTTTCCGTTGTTTCCACAAAGTCTCAGATCATATTTTGCACTCCTATCCCTCTCGCAGTACTTCTAGCACACCCAGGAAACAATTTAAAACTGCTAAGGGACCTACTGCTGGAAGGAATCCCTGTCTACAGCCTTAGCGTTGTTCGGACTGCTTCCACTGAAATCATGCAACTGCACAGGTATGAGGCAGAGACAGATGCCTTTGCAGGAAAGGAGTAGTTTTTCATTTGCTAAGAGCAAATGAATAAATATCTCCTGCAAAGAACTAATACAAGTATGTTTGCCAAGAGACATTTCCTCACTCTCTGTTTAAGGTTCTGAGGAAGTGTTTTGTTTAAATAAGAAAACAAATGACCATATTTTCATGTTCTAAGAAAGGCTATCAGGTGCTTGAAGTAAAAATGAGACTTGTGGAAGGCCTTAGTTAAAATATTTCCTACATGTCTCTCAGGCATACAGGTGTGAGGGAACATTCAGGAAAACTCTGCAATGTTAAATCACTGTCATACAAAAAGTGGGACATCCCTTCCTCAGAACTCTTCCAGAGATCAGAATAAACAACAATAATTTTTCAAATTATGCCTGAAAGTTTTTGATCAGGTCTTTACTCTTTGCAAATTTCAGCCCATGCTCTGTAGATTTTATCCTTGAAACAGACTTTCCCCACTTTTTCTCTCTGCATGTTTCTCCCATCCCTCACTGGTTGTGTTGCTCTCTTTGTGGTGCCTACTTTTCAAGGGCAACCTTTCAGCACATTTTTCTTCTGTCCAGGATGTTTTGCAATGTCCTTACCTCCCTCCTTCCCCAGGAACCAAGCTGGCAAAGCCCAGGGAATGACAATATTGGATTCACGAGCAGGAACAAGTAACTACCAACAGGAGGTGGGGAAGGACAGGGAAGGAAATCGCTTAAGAGTACCTTAAGAAGATATTGTTGCCCAATAACGAGCTTCATCCCAATTATCTTTGTAATTATATGCTTGAGGTCAGCTCAAGTTAATGGAGTATAAATCTTCTGTCCCATTTTTAAAAATATTATCTACATCTGTGACTGAGAAAACCATGTGACACAGAAGGAGTTGAATTGGTAGTCATTTACATTTGAAAGTTAAGTTTGATTTAGCTTTTCACAAGATTTAGCCTGAATTCAGAACTGACTTATGGAGACAGAGCATCAGTGTGTACATTCTAATGCTTGGGTATTCATGACAGTGAATGCAGCATCCTATATTTTCTTGTAAGCACCTACAGTTGCTAGTACTTGTTGCACTGCTTAGTCAGGTAAATTATGCACTTGGGTAAGCAAAATGACATAAGATAACCTGAGAAAATAATCAATAAACTCTAAGGAATAAATTTTAAAGATCATGTATTGCCTGTTCAATGATCATTATTAGCAGCCCTGTTATTTTCTGAAAATACCTAAAAATAATGCTGTATAACTACATTGAGAATTCCATAATCTGTTCATAGACTACTAGTAGATAGATTTTTTCAGTGATGAAAAAGATTTGAAGTATGTGGTTATTAATCAGACATATTCCAATTAAGGCTGCATGATTACTTTATTTCAAAATGCAGACTAAAAATTACATGTATTATATACTATGCATACTATGCGTTATGCATTACCACTGTCAAAAACAGAGAAGTACACCACATTGAAGGCTAAGCCATTTCTGGGTTAATTTTATATAATGTTCCTAGCAGGTACTTTCAATTTTAGGTTATATTAGTTGCACAATATCAAACTACATCAGTATAAACGTATATTTACATAATAAACAAACTATTAAGCTCCATTAGACAGTGACCGTAATCTGTTCTTACCCTTGTCCAGTTAGTCTTGGCTAATGAGTCCTAAATTAATGAGCAAATACAGCTCTCACCAGCACAGTTCTGAGTAATCCCATTGAGAATAAAATTTGCATGTTGACAGGCACTGAGGTGAAACACTGTAGAAAATAATGCTGAACATTCATTCAGCAGAAATAATTTGCATACATCTGTACTGGGAAAACATGGGGTTTTTTTTTTTTTTTTGGGGGGTGGTAGAACAGGCTACTTGTAAGAACAAATATGAAATATTAGCAAAAGGAAACACATTTTCTAGAAAACTTACAACCTTGTCCACATTGACATCAATACATTAATGGTATAAAGAGTAAGACTATGGTCTGTAGTTTAGCAGCACATAGTCTACTATCCAATGCTCAACTAATGCATTTTATTTTGGTGATTTAATTTACATTTTTGCTGACATAAAGTCAATACAATGATCTGCACTGTTACTAAATAATCAAATCGGGTTATTCATCAAGAAGTTTCTGAGAACATCTATAGTTCTTTAGTTTCTCCAGTTGTTGATCAGCCAAATAGAAAGCAAGTATTTCTCCCACCTATTGAGAAGTTCTTTCCATCTCATTTATTTAAAAGACAAACTTATCCAGGATAAAGACCTCATGCTGTGATTATATGTAAGGAAAGAGGGAGATTCATAGGGGTTCTGTACTTTTGTGTGCAGTTTATTGCTGTGCAAAGGATTAGAAATGAGTGAGGAGAAGTGGGATTATGTGGAATTCAGAGGTTTTGCATCTACTGTCCCTAAAACATCACTACTTCTTCATACAGCGACATAAATTCTCCCTATGATGTATGTTTATATTGTGCACCATAGTAATGATAAGCCAGTTTGGCCTTGGTAAATCTTGGACTACCTTCTCCCATCCTTCAGTGAGAGGGATGGAGTAGTGCAGTTATATGACTCTTACTGGACACTAACATTGTAATAATTATATCATTTAAAAAAACAATATGTTAAAAGTTTATACAGATACAATATTGCTAATGGAACTACATATCTGAGTATTCTAGCAATCATGATGTCTTGCGTTTATGAGCTAGCAAATGCCTAACTGATGACTTTTTTTCTAACACGCAAAACAGAAGTTTGCATGTGTGTGTGTAGACAGTTTAAAAATTACTATTAATTTTAACTGCCCGTTCCCTGCTAAGCACCTACCTTTCCTCACACCAGGCTCAGAGAAAAAATCTCAGGAAAGGATATTCAGACACCCACTATTATGTGCCTGCAATGTTAAAGACTGTAAGCAAGCTGGGGTTTGCTTCCACTACCTAAATGTAGTCTCTGAAGTGTACACTGAGATGCCCAAAGGTTTGTGAGACTTTCATGTGTTGTTAATAAGCATGACAAAGGACCTACAGGTGATTCATGGCCTTCTGTAGTGGCACCCATAAGCCAAGACAGGGTACCCTAGAGAATCTCAGGAGAACTAGACAACCCTGTCTTGGTAATGGTATCTAAACTCGTATGTAGTCAATGGAGTTTAGTTGATACAGTGACATCTACAGAGATATTCAAAGTACTCTATAGTAAGCTCTCATTTGGTCAACTGATGCTTAAATTAACTGAATAGTTCTCTGGGTTTCAATAACTCTATTCATTTCATAAATTTCTATTGTCTATAGAAGTCTAGACTATAATGACACTATAATGTCTATAAAGTAGACATATGCATTTAAGTACCTTAATTTGTGAACTGAATCCCATACTATAACATCCAGAAGTGTTTGAGAGCCCTGTGTGTCCCATGTCTTATCTGGAAGCCTAAAGAGAACTTGCTGGAATTCCTGGGACGTCTCAGAGGGCCACAGATGTGTCTGTGGGTAAATGAATCAAACCCTGGTTGTCTAAAGACAGGTGAGGTAGACCCCTTCCTCACCCTCTAAAATATATCAGAAATGTTTACTTGGGACTTGTCCTCATACTTTGGTATTAGTGAGGAGTCAGAAACATTTTGATAAATTTTATACAATCAAATCAAGTGGTATGTAATCAATAGGAAAAAGGCAAACTAAAACTTTCAGGATTCCAAACAAAACTTAAATTTTATTTCTAGTTTCAGATGCACCTTCTAGTGGCTGTTTTGCCCAATAGAATTAACTGATATAATAGAGATTTGAATAACTATCTGATTGTTTAAATCATTATGGTTTTAACTGTATTTGACAAATGTCAATTTAAAGGACATTTGGGTGTCTTGTAAGAAGCTTTGGCTGTCCTAAATTGTTATTTATTCTACCTTAGAGTGTGAATAATGGTATGCAACTTAGAAATAAAACCAGCTCTTTGACATAAGAACACCTTTTTGAAGGCTTGTTAGTCATTCAAGTGAGCTTTCCTAAGAGAAATATTCTATTAAAAAGTCCTGAACTTCCAGGAACAATTACTTGAAAAATGACATCAATATTCAAACTACTTATCTGACTTAGATTACTTAAAACCAAACATATAAAACTACCCTTCATTATTTGCAGAGGGTAAAAAAAGGCTTCTCTGAAAGCTGCACCAAGAAAACTTTCAAATATGAAAGCAAATTTTAAATATACATTCTAAGACAAAGATGACATTGGACACACATGGTCATATGATTCCATGCATGTGGGTAGCCCTACTGAAATTAATGAAGCTGCTAAATAGTCTCATAAAAATCCTGTTCAAAAAATGGAAATGCTTCCATTGACTTAAATGGGTCTTATCAGGTCCCATCCATCTGTGTGTTTTCAGGGTCAGAGCCTATGCTCTCATGACCATGTTTTGGAGCTGTACCAACCTGCCCCTCTGTGTAATGTGATTATAAACCATTTTCTAATCAAAATTCCCTGTGCTCACTGTGACAGAATTCATTATTCATTACTTAAAATGTCCCTATATGGGCCTGACATTCTTCTACATGCATTGTAGTTATTTTCACGTACCACTATGTGGCTGAACATACTGCAAGTTACTTTAGATCTAAAACATTTTACTGAATCCCTAGATTATATACGCTATTGTCACTGGACAGTTTATTTTTAATAACATGGATTATTATCAGCTATAAGGCATAAATGGCTGGCTGAAGATTCCATTTAGGTAGAAGACTATTGATTTTTAGATACCTGAATTACAACATTTGAAATGAAAAAGCTTGGAATGGGCTCATATTCTAAAATCATAAAGGAAAAGAGAATTGTATTTGTGTTTACATTGTGACACACTGTCACATTTTGTGCCTCCTTCTGCCACTTAACATTTCTACTGAAACTGTGAATTCCACGGGGCAGACGTTTTCTTTTCGTTCTTAGTTTCAACATTACCTGACAAGTGGGTTTCTAAGCAAAAATAACAAATAAAAATACATATACACTAAAGAGAGGACCTAATATAATGTTAGATGACCTTAATTTCTTTTTCCTCAGATGCCATTGAAAAAGATAGTAATAAGTGGATGATGATGATGATGTTTTAACTGTAAGCTCAGATAGCTCATTCTTAAATAAACCCAAAGTAAACTGTGTTCATTTTTTTCTTGCACAAGCAGCTTCTCATAAAATAAATCTTTTTCTCCCCACTTTGGCCAGTCTCTCTCAACTTCCTTATACCATTTGCCAAAAGCTTTTTTCTCTTACGAAACCGTATCACAAATCAGGAGAGCTTTATGTTCGAAATAAAGGGATTATAAAGAGGCTGTTGTTTCTTGTCATGTCCCTCAAGATAGCTATTTTGATGTAAAATACAGAAAGAGAAAAAGAATGCAATTACCACCACAGTGCAAAACCTTGTGGCCCCAGAATATGCTAGGGATGTACCGAATTTTTCTCAAATTCATAAATCATGTTTATGTTGATTGTGAATATCCAAACTATTTTGAAAATACTTGAAAGCAGGCTGATTGTACCACTCAGCTAGTTGTCTCTGCAAAGAGGCAGTTCTTCTTAATTGTAACACAGCACTGCACAAGCAAGACTTTATTCCAGTTCCCAACTAGCCTCCAGTTATGACAAAAGCTGTGACGAACCGCTCTTAGGCACTTAGTTGCTTAAATCTCCTCAAGGAGTCAGCAGAAAGGGAGACATTCCTCCAGAGATATCTTAGGTAGGGTCTCCACTGAGTGTGTAAGGAAACCTGGGCATGTTAACCTCCTAATGTAGGTACCTAAAATATGGTGCCACCTTAACTTCCCATAGTCCACATAAAATACAGCATGTAACCCTTTATTTATTACTCTTTACTGCAAATTTAGCCCTAATGATCACTGCAAAGAGATGTGTTGCCCTCCCTTGTGCGCCTTGCGGGCTTAGATGGTCTGAGAGTTACTGTCCTCATGGCTCAAGGCAAAAAGATGTGAGAAAGATTTCTTGGATAACTTCACTCCCCTAAGCAGGCAGATGAAGCTTGTAAAGATCTTGCTGTGAACAAAGGTAATGAAGGACATAATGATACAGACTGAAATATACAATACAGTGACACTAGAAAAGACACAGAAATTTTAAAAATCAACCTTCTAATGAAAGCCCATGTAACATATGTATGTTTGAAGACTTATATTTCCGATGACATCTGTTCTTTTAGCACTCTTGTCTCCATGTGTAGACCACAGATGGACTGGCAGGCAACTAAACATCTTCTGCACATAGAGGATTTATTTTTTATATATTATAATGATATATCACCAACAAAAATGGTGCTTTAACATATCTCAGCTAACTTTCTCCCTGTCAATCTGCAATGAGGCGGAAGATCAGCATGCTTTTGGTTAGATGCACAGAAAGGAAGGACAGACAAATCATTGGACTAGAACTTAAAAGAACAGGACAGCTGGTTCTGCCAAAGGCTTCCTGCATGATTTTGACCATGATGCCCATTAAGCCTCAGAAATACATCAGCAAAATGTGGTAACATGTCTTGCACAGCAAAGTTGCAAGGAACAACAAGGACCAACAGCATGAGATTATGAAGTCTGAAGAGACTTGTATAGAAAACATTGTCCCCGCTCTCCCTGCTACAGACATTAACAGGTTAGGAATTATATACTATGTGCAGCAGTCAAACCTCATCCTACCCAATATGAAGCTTGAATCATTAATATTTTTAAGTGTTCAGATGCTTTCCTGATGACTAATGAAGGAAATACTTGTATAAAGAAAATACATAATAAATACTTAATCCTTTAACACCAATGGGACTTCACACTGTTTCTGGACTGGTAAATACTATGGATCAGAACCTGTTCTCTAGACCTGCAGCCAGCTGAAAAAGCACAGTTCAGGTAAGTACAAGTGATAATGTCTGATCTTGCTTACCTTCCAGCTGTGAATTGTCCCTGGCCTGTGCAAAATCTACCACTGTGCCTAGGAATTGTTGTGAATTAGCATGAACCATTAACAAGCAGGGGTCCTAGCAACATAGGTCCTTAAGCTGCCTACAAACTTGGTAGCACTGTGAAAAAATATGACTGAGGATAAACACTGACAGTACTTGTACCACAAGAAAGGAAAATATTGAATAATGGTGTCTTCAGAAATCCCTCCAAAAGCATTTTGACACAAATTCTTTCCCCCTGTAGTGTCAAACATCACTGTTTCCAGTGGCTGTCTCAGGCTTTGCAGAAAGAAGTCAGATTGAAACAGACAAGTATCTCAGGGGAAGTGCTCTTGATCAGAATAGAATCATAGAATCATAGAATCATAGAATCATAGAATCATAGAATCATAGAATCATAGAATCATAGAATAGTTTGGGTTGGAAGGGACCTTTAGAGGTCATCTAATCCATTCCCACTGCAATGAGCAGGGACATCTTCAACTAGATCAGGTTGCTCAGAGCCCTGTCCAACCTGACCTTGAGTGTCACCAGGGATGGGGCATCTGCCACCTCTCTGGGCAACCCATGCCAGTGCTTCACCACCCTCATTGGGAAACGTCTTCCTCAGATCTAGTCTAAATCTACCCTGTTTTAATTTAAAACCACAACCCCTTGTCCTACCAGAGGGCTGATAAAAAGTCTGTCCTCATCTTCCTTATAAGCCCCCTTTGAGTACTGTATGGCTGCCAAAAGGTCTCCCCGGAGACTTCTCTTTTCCAGTTTGAATAACCCCAACTCTCTCAATATAGCTGGTATTAACTAATTCATAGCAGAATCTGTTTTAAGAACAGAGATTTTAAACAACCATTTCATCCATCTTATTGACTCCCCCACCTTACTTACAAATAAATTACTATAATTTCCTTTTACCTGTAAAATTTTGCTCTTAAAGTGTTTTCTTTCATCAAAATACATTAAGGAGCTATGGGGGGAGGAGCCAAGCTTTTTCTTCTTTGTTTTTTCTTAAACCAGCAAAAACTTCCAGTAGTTATTTTAGTAAAATTTGCCCCATTTTTTGCATAATTTTTGATAAGTAAAGTCTGCTGACTAATTAACCTTATTGACCACTCAATTAACAGAGCAGTAAAAGTGAATGTTTGCGTGCTCTCACTTCGGAAAAGTCAATTTTTTCTTCCTATTCTTTTTTTCTTTTTCTCTGTCTCTCCCTCTGGATGTGAATATATGTCACATCATCGCTGGCTGGGTGCCAGACAAAGGTCTTTGGGGCTGTGGCTGCCTGATTCATTGTTCCAGTGAGGCTTCTCTGGCTCTCTGCATTTAGTTGGATGCAGTAGCTCTCAGGTACTGCATTTGCATTCCTCAGCATTTTCCAAGCCATTTCACTGGAGATAGTAAATATTAATTAATGGTATTGGAATTTATCCAACAAATTGCCAGTGAGATACATCTGGTGCTGTTAACAGTATTACAGTAACACATAGACTGTGCAGTATATGACATTTTGAAATCCACTATCAAGTTTCTGAGGAAAGCAAATATACGTATATCTTCAAAAATTTAAACCAATATTCAGAGTTTTAAACAGGACATGGTGGGTTATTACTTTCCAAGTCTTTCTCCTTTTTACTCTTTTCCTAATAATTATCCTTACAGAAAATTCACCAACAATTTTTACTTGATATTTTTAAGGATATTCACATTTCAGACATTTTGGTCAACTACAGTTTACAGATATCTATCAGCCAAAAGCTAGTTAAACCATGGACCTGTATACCAAAAACACATTGCTTCTTGATGGGAAAAAATAATGGTAAAGACACTGCTTAGAGATTAATCAGTAATTTTCCAGAAGTTAGACTAAGAGTATAAAGCAATGTGAAACCTGGTATAGGTTGTGTTGCCATGTACTTCCATGAATAAGACAAAGGCAAGTGTTACACCACCAGTAACTGTACCTCCAGAAACCTTCTCCAGTTGTCATAAAAGACCCATCATGTTGATTTTCTGCACACAGATGTGTTAGTAATCTTTTGAAAACTACTATATGTACTTAGCAAATTGACATGGAAGCTAGCATGTCAGTGAACCTCAAATCACTAAAAACATTGTCTTAAGAGCCAAGAATGTATTTTAGAGACTCATAATAATTATAAAAGCTGTTTTAAAACTTGTAGACCATTATTTTTTTCCAGAAAGGAATAACATCACTATTTCTGTCTTGTGACATTCACTCTGTGTTCCAGGCAAAAACATTATAATTTAGGGGACTAACCAAATGTTTCTTCAAAACATCTTACTTCTATAATGATGTTTGCCAAGGCACCTATACTCTACAGCAATTCATTCTCTTTCTTTAATAGTCATGATATACAGTTCCAAGGGTAACGCATGGCTCCAGAAATATATTTTCTAGGGTAGTCTGATTTCCATTGCCATATTTTAGAAATTTGCTTCACTTATGCAGAATCAACCATAATATTTTTTTTAAAGAAATTTTACCAGTAGTACTTTACTTTTTCTAACATGATTAGCATTAGATTTTGATTCTGTTCTCCTACTTGCCAGCTACAAAGAGCAACACAGTTCTTGAAGCTCAACTTTTTCTTTACCTACTGTATTATAATCAACATTGGGATTGTCCATATAACTTCTAACCTAGCTTCTCCTGTGTTTTAGCACACATTTTTAATCTAGTGTTTCTTTGAAAGCTGTCTGGATCATTACAGAGAACTGCTTATCCTTTACAATTATATGAATTAGGAGAGGAGTTTCTGTGATTCATTACCAGTTTAGTTCATTTTCCATTCATTTAACCCTGAGACCAGAGGCTAGTGGTGCCTTTGCATTTACAGTAGAAAATATTCAATTTTTTCCATAGCTCTTTCAATGATCTGGTACCAGGTGTTTCTTCTTCCTCACCTCCTTAGTCCGTGTCAGACTGGTAGGGCACAGAGATTCAAGAAAGTTAGCTTTCAAAAAAAAAGTCAGGAGTTAATTAATTAATCCGTATAGTTTTAACAAATTTGACCTGTGTGAGAGTGAAACTTCTCCTTAAAAATTCCTTGTGCTAGCTCTCTGTCTGGCTAGTTGTGATGTAGATGAAATCATTCCTAATTCCTGCTTTTGCATGAATGAATGTTTCCACATAAGCATAATCCGTGTTCTATTACCTCATCACGATACCATCTGAGCACCTCACACTCACTAATGAACCTTATCATCACAATAGTGCTGTTTCTAAAGATGAGACACTGACATACAAGAAAAGATTAGTCCAAGGTCATCATGGAAATGTGTCTGCACTACACACTGCAGTACAGAATGGAAACACTCAGGATAGTCTTACCATTCACATCAGGATAAACATCCTGCATTATTTGCCTCTGGACTTATCTGTATTGTTTTCGATATTTAGGTGAGGTACTATGGGTACCTCTAGGCTTTTCTGCAAACATGCTTAGACTCAGTCTAATATGGATTTATTCAGAAATAGTTGCTGCAGAAAAGCTACTCCTTAATCATCGTGTTTGGACTCTATTCTGGAGCAAAAGAAGCTAATTTACTTTAAAAAATGGCAGAACTAGTTTTAAAATCCAGCTTATCTGTAATTCTTTAAAAGAATGCAGAGAGGCAAGCACTAAAATAAAATAAATTATGATAAAGGGAGAAAAGCATCTGCAATTCCTGAAAGGCCTCTTGTCTCATCTCCTTTTAAACTATACTTACTCCACAAACTTTATAGGTGTATGTGCTGTTAATGCATGAAACGGTTATGATGTAGGGTTTGAAGACTGGTAAATGTTAACAGCTCAAGGCCGTACATAGCTCTGCTTATAATAGAATTTCAAATTTCTAGTTACAAATAATAATATGTATAGGGAAGCTTCAGAACACATAGGATCAAAGTCTCAAGTTAAAACAGTAACATTCTATTTCTCCTCTACAGCAAAATTTATTGAACAAACCAGAATAGTCGTTGGATGCTGTGATGATCAGATGTTCTCTTCCTGCCCTCTGATGACCTGGACAAGGACACTCAGTCTTTTCAGAATTTTGCCACTTTCCATACATGTATCTCAGCTATTTCATCCAAATGTAGTTAAAACAAATTCATTCAATCACAGAGGTTTTTCAGAATACAATACCTGTGATTCTATTGCAGAAGAGATTCTTAGTGTTGCCAGAGACTTACAGATGCCCTTTGACATACCAATTTGAACATGAATTGCAAAATCGGGCACTGATTTCCAAAGTTCAGATTTACAATTTTAGTGTTTACTGTTAAGCTCCAGAAAGATATTTCTAAACAGTTGAGGGGCTGTAATTCAAATGGAAGAAGTGGGTTGGGATGTGTTGGTTCATTTTAACTAACGCTACAGAATAAGTTACCTCCTCTCTCCTGTTATTCTCTTTCCTATTCTTTTCCATATTCTTTTCTGCTGGTTTCCATTTACTTCTTTCAATCAACAATCTTCATAATTTTAAATTCTAATAAGAATTCAGATGGAAGATGGTGTTGCTCAGAACCTCTGAGAATCCAGCACTTGGTACTTTGTGTTGGGACAAAAGCTCTTGGAAATTTTGGTCTTCACTTTCTTTGCCTGCCTTAAAAGACAGGTATGAAACACCCATATGGCTAGATCCTCAGCAGGAGCAAAGCCATGTGGCAAAACTAGAGAAAAGAGGAAGATTTTATGGTTGGAAAAGATGTGGTTCACTCAGTGCACACCATTGCCTAATATTTGGAAAGACTGAAAATTTTAGCACTGTTTGTAATGTTTTGAGAGAGAAAAAAAAAACTTGTTCCCTACTTTTTTTTCATTACTATGCCGTGTGCATGCTTGTTTGCATATAATTGGTACATGGTGAAAATAACAGAGATGCTGTAAATAACACAGCTCCACTAACTTCAGGATATACAGTCTGTGGATCACTCCATGATGTCTTATGTCTACATCATGGTGCTGTGAGTTTGAAATCAGGACTGATACTGAAGTCCTTTGCCATTTTTACATGAAAGGGTTTATAATGCTTCTCCCTCTCCACACTGCACCCTGATGCTAAATAAACTCAGCAAGGTGACTAAAGGGAAAAAAAATCCCTCACCTTGCAGTCAAGTTGTTTATTTTCCATCTGCCTCAGTGGAAAGAAATGTGTACATTAAATGTGCATGCATTTATGCATATTATATAAATATACACATATATTAAGTAGCATCTCTTTTCCTCATTAACACTTATGCGTTTTGGCAGGCACTACAAAACAAACAGGTGGTCTGTTATGAATTGATAGTGTTGTCAATGTCTGAAGAGCTGAGGGAAAAAAGTCACGGCTTGCATTCAGCCAAGCTCAGCATAATTGTTATTGGCACTTACTGCAATGAAACCTGTCAGGGATGGAGAGAAGGATAAGTCACTGTGTCTGGCCAAACACAGGAGGGAAGAGAACAGAAATGTTTATAACTCGTTTCTATTTACAGTTCTTCCTGGTGGAAAGCCCATCTCCTTATTCTTCCATGTTTGTTTTGTAAGGCATTCATACTTTATGAATTTTAATAGAACCTAGCCAGCCATACTACTGTAATGTACAAACATCTGATGGAAAACTCTAACTGCCAGTCACCACGTGTTGCGTCTGTAATGCTCCCTCTAGTCCTGTATCCTCCTAATGTTAAATCCCAGATGCTTCAAGGAAAGATGTGATCCCTGAAATGTGTACTGGAATACTTGCATACTTAGGGAGAAAATTCCTTCCTGATTCCACTTGTTCAAGCCGTGATCTGGAACATAGAGATAAGTAGTACCTGTAACACTACCACTTCAAACCGTATTTTTCCATTCCTCATAATGATACATTTAAATGCATTTTTTTCTGAATAAGAATTGAAGTCTCGAAGTGGAAATATTAGTCTTCACAGTAACTAATCATGGATTTTATGTGCTAATTATATGGTGAGTAAAATAATGACTGCCTTTACAGTATTTCTTAATTTCATTGAGCACACAAAGTCTTACACCTTCTTAAGACATCACACCACAGTGCAGTGAGTGTGCCAACTACTAACATCACAGGCGGCAGCGTATCACAGGCAGTCTGTGCACAGCCTTGATCATGCCGGTGAAAAGGAGGGTACAGAATGGAGTCGGTATTTGGAAAAAATTGATTTACATTTTCTCAACCAATAGCCTGGGGAAAAAAAAACTGCAAAGATTTTAGACTGAATGTCATACACCCCCCTTCCTTTGCCATGGACAGGCCTCAAGATTGAAGCTGAGACCTGTACTTTTCCTAGAATACACCATTAACACACTTTTGCTAGCTGATCTATTGGGAAGTTTTGAACATACTCCTTCATGTGTCATGCTGTCACAGAGTAGTCCACAAAGAGCGCATTTTTTACCCTAACCATAAATTAACATGTACTTATTCACAGAGTATCAGGATCATGGTTGGAGTTTGACTTTCCTTTCTATACTATGCAGAGATTTGTCAAGAACTTAAGAGGTGCATATTTTCACTTTGGACTCCATACTGACATTTTTTAACATATGCTTACGTCTAGCATATCTAGTGTTAGTCTGCAAAACAGCACGATGAATGCTAAGTGGCCAAGAACTCCTCCTTTAGTTACATATGTATACATGCAACTCCCGTGTACATATAAATGAAGAACTTCACTCAAACCAGCCCTGTAGGAAACCAAGACAAGCATCTCAGATAATTAATTGTTTCAGTTACAATTTCATATAACCAATATACCACCAAAGCAGGGTGTTCCAATCTTTGTGCATGTGATCATGCATTCACAAGGACAGGCTTTGCTATTAATTTCCTGACAGAGAGGTTCCACAACAATTAATATACAAGAAATTTTCTCAAGTCAAATCATAAATACTGTTACATAAATGATTCCACACTTAATCTGATCAACATTAATAGAATACTGGATTATTAGTACAGTAGAAAAAAATCACAATCTTTTAAAAAAATATGTGCAGATACTACATTATTAAGCATTTCATTTCACTAAATCTGTTATTCTTTGTATCCACCCTTCCTTTTGTTCCCTCCTAAAATAAAAAGTCAGGGGAAAAAAAAAATCAAAATACAATGAGTCTGGTGGACTAAAATTGTGTCTGATTTTTCAAGATAATGAGAAGTGCACAGCTGGTAAAACTGGTGTTGCAAAATGTTGGAAAAAAGTGTTGTATTTTCTTTACAGAACACCTAGGTTTGGAGAGGTTTGAAAGTGACAACCCTTTAAGAGAGGGAAAAAACCCAAACAAACCTCCATAGATCTACATAAAGTACTTCCAGGTTACGTTTCTACCTGGCTGGTTTGGCTAGCTTTTCTTGTAGGCAATGGTACAGGTGAATCTGGTGAGTAATGCTGTTTTCGTGCTTCTGTCCAGACAAGAGCTTTCCTAGAGTTGGGTCCTGTCCATCTCCCACATAAAACACTTGGGAGAAAGGAAGAAAAAGAGAGAGAGGCCAAACAATGAGGGTTTTGATATGTAGGGGATTGCAATTTATAGTCTATCCTTTTAGGAGTTAAAGGACAAATAACGTAATTGCTGAGCTGCCTTTGAGCCTGCCACTGGATCTTGTGCGAGCAAAAAAGGGTTCGTTCCGCTATGAAGGCAGGAGATAGTCTAGCATAGGCATCCTTGCAGAGGACACAGTGCTATCCTTGTCCCTCTATGCACCTCTGGAGACAGAAAAGTCAGTGTTCACAAACACACTGGCTGGTTTATGAAATACTCTGAGCAACGGTAAACAGTAATTTTGTTCTAACTTATGGAATGTACACAAGGTAGCAACCTCTGGCACAGCCTTACACAATGAAAACTGAAGAATCTTGAAAAGGAGAAGTTCTCAATGCAAAAGCTATGTACATTTAATTACAAGACACAACTATTGACAGGACAGTCTTGGGCCTCAGCTGAATTTTAGAGCAGCATGTCCTGTTTTTATCAAAAGGGAATCATATATTGTCGTGGTTTAGCCCCAGTCGGCAACTCAGCCCCACGCAGCCGCTCGCTCACTCCCCCACGGTGGGACAGGGAAGAGAATTGGAAGAGTAAAAGTGAGGAAACTCATGGTTTGAGATAAAGACAGTTTAATAAGTAAAGCAAAATCCGCACACGCAAGCAGAGGAAAACAAGGAATCCATTCACCGCTCCCCATGGGCAGGCAGAGGTTCACCCATCTCCAGGGCAGCAGGGCTGCATCATGTGCAATGGTTTCTTGTGAAGCCAGACACCATAACTCCGAACGTCCCTCCACCCCTTCCTTCTTCTTTGTCCCAACTTTATACACCGAGCATGACGCCATATGGTAGGGAATATCCCTCTGGCCAGCCTGGGTCAGCTGTCCTGGCTGTGTCCCCTCCCAGCTCCCCGTGCACCCCCAGCCTGCTCGCTGGCAGCCCAGCACAAGAAGCTGGACTGTCCTTGACTGCTTAGCAACAACTCAACACATCAGCACGTTATCAACATTTCCTCATCCCAAATCCAAAACACAGCCTCACACTAGCTTCTGTGAAGAAAATTAACTCTACCCTGGCTGAAACCAGGACATATATTCATGGGTGTCAAAGGCCCGTTTGTTAACCAAATGCCAGTTACACAGGAACACGGGGAAAAATAATTCTAGTGAAGAATTTTGGGAAGAAAATGGAAAATCTGCATCTATGAGTTGAATTCCAATCAATTAACAAGCTAGAAAATGGATTCTGGATGTTCACCTAAAATCTAGGATGAGCTTCTCAAATCCAGATAGTTTACTAATCACTGGAATATTGAGATTACACCTGCCTTAGCTTCGTAGTTGAGGTCAGGGGTGTGCTCTTGAAGTGATCCTCTCAATCATTCTCACCATACTTTTGCGTACGTCATGAAACTCTCACAAAGTACACAATAGGGATTCTTTCACATGAAAATAGGCTGTATGCAGAGCCCCAGGAGCATACCCATCATATTGCTGCCACTAATGAACACTCAGCACCCTGGGCCAGGTAATAGCCATGCCAAAGTAAACCCCTGAAACATGTTTAACATAGTTGTGAGGGCTTCAGCAACAGCTGTTTCCCTATCCACATCCACTGCACTGCACTAGTTGCTCATGTTGACCTAGTTTGAGTAAACCTCTTCTTTGTCTGACCAAGTATGGTGAGAAAGGGCTGGCTTTGGTTCCTAACTCAGGGGAAAAAATATTACAGATGTGTGAATGTTGAGTGGAGAGAGGCATTTCCCTGCACCTCAGGCTTAGAGACATCTTTGTGGCTAGAGGATTAAGACTCTCCCTTCACCGTGGATTAGGCAGCTGTATTAGTCTCCTGAATTTTATGGTTCCCATTTTTAAGTAATGAATTGACCACACACACGATATAAACAGCTGAAGTACTTGATTCAGCACTGGAGATGCCACAAAATATTAAGTACTTGAAATCTGGTATTTTAGCTAACATTTAATATTTCAGAGTGCCAACAGAACAAGGTGCACTCTAGTGTTTTCAGATGGCACTCACAAAGTTTTCTTCTAAGAGGACTAAGCAAATTTTGGGACTTCATTTAAAGTACTCAAAGAAATGAGTTGACGTCACTTGTACTACCTTGCATTTGCCAGAGGCTAAAAGCGTATGTGTAAACAGTGACTGTAAGGCAGCTGATACTCTTGTCACCTTATGTTTACTGGGTTGTATGTCTGCATGTTTGCAGAGGTATTCAAATTAGATATCTGTGGTTACAGTGTTTTGCTGCCCAGTATCACTGGTTGTTTCATTGCAGGAGGCATTTGTAAAAACAAATAAGTTAAAAGCCCCAAAAGCTAAAGACTAACACAAGCCCATGCTCTTAGTCCTGCACTGCTACACACTAGCTAACTGCCTTTTAAATATACGGGGCAGTCAATCTGGTCTGAACTCAAAGCCATCGTCCCATAGACACTCAGAGCTGCAGCAGACATTTCAGTGCTAAACTTGATCTAGATTTCCCTGGGCTACAGCAGTCCATGAAGTAACCACCCAGTTTCTCCTTCCACAGAGAGAGAGGGTAGTTTAAAACCAAGGTATTTTTTCTCCACTTTAAATGAAGAAGTTGAAGTAGGAAAATCAACACCCAGATGAATGACAAAATGGGCTCAATGTTGTGTCCTCCTGTGTCTGCCTCCTGAGAAGCAGAGGAGATAGGGGTTCACATTCTGTGAGATTGAGGTAGAATGGCGAGTTGGGGTTAAAATCCTTTTCTGGTCTGAAAGCCCTTTCCAAGCTGGAATCCTCTAATTTGCTAGCAGAAATGTCCTGATGACATCTCTAGCTGGCTTTGGAGAATCTGAGAGCTGCTACATTGAACACTTCTCCCTTCCTAAGGCAGTCACATAGAAAGCAAACACCCCAGAAACCAGGTATATCCCTAGCAGCAGCTACAAGCTGGACACCGATACAGGTAAAAATGACCCAGTTCTCAGAGCTTAAGTTCTCTTCCCTTCCCCTCTGATACTCATTAAAAAATCAGGGTTTTTTTTCTGCAAAAAGCAGTGGTGGGAAAAGTGATCATACAAATCCATCTTGATCTTCACAAATTACTATTGGCTGCTTCACTGAACATCTCTGAGTCACTGTCTTCCTAAACAGGGTTTAGGTTGTCTCATAGTAGTATTCACATTGTCTGCTCTCCATCAACAAAGCTCTAAAAACCAACTATGAAATTGTAGCATCTCTTCCTGATGTTGAGAATTATGCTAGAACATGTACAGCCATCCCACAGAGCATTGCCGTGCTGTTAGGTCACCTATTGCTCTGACAAAGATGATTTAGGGGTGATTCCAGACAGACAGAGGAAGGGTGATTTAGAGGTCAGAGTGTGCTGTCAGCAAGAGAGGCTGGAATTGAAATCTGACGGGCTGAAGGCACGTTCAGAAATGCCGTGCTTTTCTGCCTTTATTATTTTGTAGACATAGTTGTTGAAATCTATAATATAGAGACCAGAATGTGAGCCTCAAATCAAATGATTACAACATCTTCCTTTATAGTGTGACTTGGCTTTTTGCTCATTTTTTGTGTGCTGAACTTAAGAGGCCACATAAACCCTGATTCTTCTTTATTTTCTTCTACTGTGTCCTGCTTTTGAAGTCAGATACTCAAAATCATCATCATTTCTATAAAGATACACACATACACACAAAAAGAAAAAGAGGGAAAAGCACTAGGCAGTGGAGCCTGGAATGTCTTCAATCAAGCTATAAATTTACATTGTTAAGAAGAGCCAAACCACAGTCACTGCTGATTTAAAGGAACTCTTGTACTTAGTGATCATCTTCATGAAGCAGAATGCATGGAAAACAAACATTAAGGTTTATAAACAGAAAGTAAATAAATGGTGCCCAGTGTTGGTCACCACCAATTCATTTATAGACTGCTCCACTCAAACCATCTGCTATTAGAACAAAAAAGCACAGAAGTCCTTTGAAAATGCAACTTTTATTATAGAGTATGAAAATATCTCAGACGAGCTGAAATTGAGACCCCTTGTCGTTGTGTGTATGTGTGTGCATACACATGAGCTTTCCTGTTGACATGTATTATTATAGAGGTGAGCTCTCTGTAGACGTTGGACTACTCCTTTACACCAGCTATTTTGAAACCTAGAGTAAACCAAGTAACAGTTTGCAAAAATCATCTCGTCCTTACACAGAAGGTCAGCATGAACGTGCAGTCCTCTAAAGAGCACTTGAATTTAAGTGGTGTATATGACTTGTGCCTGACCTTAACAGTTCACTCTTACTCCTGTAGGTGTTCTTTAGTTAAAAAAAAAATTCCCTGAAGAGTTGTCTGGAACACAATGAAAATAGTAATCACATCAGGATGCCAGTGATCCTGGTAAAAGCAGGTTATTGAGGCGTGTCACTGGGTAGAGCTAACATCTGTTGCTAAATCTATACCCCTGCCTATATAGAATAGAACAGAATAGGGCATAATTTTGCAATAAAATTTATTATCAATCCAGTTGAAAATGTAGCATAATAGACTTCATTGTTGGTTTACTATTTTTTAGTGAACAACATGAACAAAAAGAGTGTACAAGTATTAAAGATAAAATCAGAAAAAGTATATACCAAATTTCTTTGAATTTATTAGAGCTGTGGCTGGCCTTTAGTCAGAAATGATAACAATGAATGTCCGTTGACTTCAGAATAGTGCTAGCAAAGCTCCTATACCTAATAGATTTGGACAAATTATGAATTTTGGAAGAATTTTTAAATGTATTTTAAAGATTTCCCTTACTGTTTTAAGTTAATAATAATTACTCTGTGAATAACTAAAATGTGTGTTATTCCTCACGTAATACCTTTCTAGCTAAAAGTATTTTTTCTTTCTTTCCCTTTCTCTCCTATGATTTGCCAGCTCAAATAATAATGCATCTTTTCTTGTAACTTCCTGTCCTTTATTTACATCCTAAAGGGGGATAGTATCAAGTTAAAATGTATGTATTAAAAATAAGTCCAGTTCATTTTGAAAGAACTGCATTGATTTGGTGCAATTTGGGGAAAAGGGGGCACATATCTGCCATAATGTTTATTGAAGTGGAATTGTAATGCGAGGCACTCGCAAAGGCACACAGGGCATTTCAGAAGTTCAGTGGTTAACCGTGACCCAGTTTATCCCTTCCTACAGGGAAGTCCTTAGCAGAAAGAACCGTGATTCTCCCAAGGGCTTTCTCCAATGCTGTACACTTGGGTAAAAGGTTTCTTTTTCACCAAAACATGGTTCCTAAGCTCCACAGGTGCTGTAGCATCAGCTACAACCCTAAAGGAGGTAAATGCTAGAGCAGTTCACTAAAAAGCCTGTGCCATAACACTGCAAACTGAGGATGTCTACCTTCTCATACTGCAAATGCGGGGTTGTCTCTTCTAGATTAGAGAAGGATTTCCTCTAAAGCCAAATTATGCATAAGGAAAGCAACAAACCACCTTTTTCTGTGGAGGAAGGAAGATGCCTGCTAATAGCAGTAAAGTTAATCATAACAGACCATGGCAAGATACCACCCACTGAGTAAACAGCAACTTGATAACACAGCAAAAGTGCTTAGAAAAAGACCACAGTGACTCCTTACAACGTTAATTTGTCTGCTGATTGCCATTTAAGATGTAGAGAAGGAACAGAATCTGGTGTCTCAGTGTACAATGTCCTCTGCTAATGAGGGGCCAGAAAAGCATGTTATGTACTTTAACTACACAAGGAAAAATACCTAAGCACCTCTTCAGATAAAAATAGCATTTGTTTTCTAAAAAGGCTCATTGTCACAATTTAAAGCCTAAGAATTATTCTTTGAAACTATTTAATAAATATTGTATAAAACACATGCAACTGAGGAGCATGCTGTTCATGATCAATTAAAAATCAAAAAGGGGAAAACCTTGACAAATTCATTATTGCTGCAAATTTTTAGTTCAGATACAGTTTTAATGTTATAATTTTTTAAGATTTTTTAACTACATAAAAGTCTCTTCACCGCTTTTTTGGATTAGGTTGTATTCAAATTAGTTTAAGGACAAATTGTTTTAAAAAAATCTGTTAAAGATTTTCAGTAATGTAGAAATTGAATATATTTGGTTAAAATGCAAAACATGGAAACATAATTTCTTTCATAAAAGATCTCCCTTCTAAACCTTAGCTGGATATTTGTAGAGTATTGTGGCACAACTTCAACAGTCTAGAAAAATCTTAGAAAAGTCGGAGCCCAAGGAAACGTTATACTGTAATATTCTCTGCTGAGTAGCTAAATAACAACATACAGAGAAAACATCTACTTCTCTTTGTCTAGGTATTCAGCTGAATATATCTTTATTAACTTTTTTCTCCTTTGAAAGATGTTGCATTGCAGAAAAAACACCAGAAATGCCAGCAAAACCAAAGCAAACAGGCTGAACTGAAAAGACCACTTTATATTGTGAAAACAGAGCTCTAATAAGCAATGTTAGTGGGCTGCTAAAAAAACCCAAACCCTCAAGAACTCACTTTAAGAAAAAAATCCACAGCATTGGATGGTTCTTGTACATCTCCACCAAACCACAACATAGCTCATGAAGATCAACCAGAAGGCTCCCATTTGCTTTCCTGGGCTCAGATAAAGACCTTCATCCTGAATAGATTGTGGTGAAAAATAAAAGAAAAGGAACAAAAAGAGAAAAAAAAAGAGAAGAGGTAAAGAGAAAGGTTTTTTTCCTTCGTATTCATTCTAAAATCTCCCATTGGAAGGGAGATGCAATAAGGCTGTCAGCAGCTGTCTGGTGAGGTCCTCTGCTTCATGCTCATGAAGAATCAATCATGAGGATAAAGCTTTCTCCGTTGCCATAAATACTGATCACATTGTTCTCTCTCTCTGACTCTGCACCCAGATAAGAGTCAGGCTCCCATGAGAGTGCTACTTGTTAAAGAGACAAACTGACGAAAAGCGCCGGCAAACTGCGTGTGAAACAGAGAGCAGAAGTCCCCTCTATTTCCACAGCTTCTCAGGAGTTAGACACAGAGGAATGTAACCCCTGCTCATTTTGTTCAGCAGGACAAACCACAGCTGTCAGGCAATGCGGCAATGAAGGATGCAGGCACATCTTCTACAAGTCAGCTCTTTGGTTTTTGGGGAGGTTGGCCCCTTGAGTTAAGTGAATAATTAATTGTAAACAGAAGAATTGTGTCTGTGGGTATTTCCACAAATACCTAGGGAGAGTATAAAAATTTATTAGGTGCCAACGAAAAAGACAGGTGATTAAATGATACTGCTGCAGCAGTAACTCTAAGAGATGCTGTTTGTTTCCAGCACGTACCTGAACCTATTCCAAGTACATTTATGCTCAACGTATCCAGTTCAAACATTTAGAAGCAAAGACTGGTTTTAGTCAGTAATAATATAATGCTGGGGTGGTGAAATGGTGTCCCAGAGAGGATTTTTCTTAGAAAAAAGAATCTTATGACTCAGCTAGTGCTCCACAGCTTTTGATGACCCAGTTTGGGGCTCTGTGTTTGTGTCTACATGGTAGCTTGATTCCCTGCAGGAATGGGCTGGGGGACACACTGGAACACACTAAAGTTTTCTTCCTGACCACACTCCCAAATCTCTATCCTGACCACATTCCCAAATCTCTAAAGAAAGCTGGGGCATGCAGGAGGATACGGCATACCCATATCTAAACCCTGAATAACACTGGGACTTCACAGGTGTTGGTACCCAGCCCTGGGCATATGGAAGAGCTGCACAGTTGATCTGTGTTTAGGAAAGGTCAGTCTCGTAGCTGTGGATGTTTGGGGAGTTGACATTTCCTTTTTATGCCAGCAGACACTTCAGCCTGGACCAGAAAGCCAAGTGCTGCTGCCCCACAGAACCTGAGGCAGGGAACACCCCTACCTGCCTGCGCCTTGTGCCAAAATAGAGAACATCTGCTGGATTCACCTGGAAAAAGTAATCATTCAGAATTTATGTAACTCCATACACTGCTGAGTTAGGAATTTATAAAGTAAAAAAAAAATCACACAGAGTTCTGCCCTGATTTGGGCCTCCAGTGAGGCTCAGTCTTTGCCTGATAGGTGAAAAACCACAGGAATGTTTGGCTGCATATTTCAACCTGTGAGAGCTCGTTCCAGCCTATTAGGGGGATGTTGAAGGTTGCTGACTTGCTGGAACAGGTGAGATCCACCCTGCATATAAGGGATATGAAAGCAGCCACAGGGAAGAGGAAGTCAGTGTCTGGAACAAATACTGTGGGAAAAAGCCTGTTGAGTAAGTTTTCAGTACAGTCGGAGTGTTTTAAATTATGCTTTTTCATGGTAAAACCAAATTCCAAACATGGTGACTTATTAACTCATTACAATGAGTGTCAGGGCGGAGATTCCTTTGGCTCACCTTGTTCCGTTAACATTACCATATTCAGTTGGGAATGGAGGAAGAAATACAATCCTGCGATAAAAAAAAAAAAAGGAAAAAAATCTAAGAAGAAACAAAAATACTATGTTTGTAGTATTTCCAGCATAGACTTAAGCCAGAAAATACTGGAAGATTCATATGAAATACTGTTTGCATGAGGTCTCTAGCATGATTTCCGTGACTCTGGGTGAGTTCGTTTGAATACTAATCCAAATCAAGGCTGAAAACCTTTTGTCAAATGTGTCTGTGATTATAAATCAGATTAGAATGCTACATCTATCTTTTAAATATTCATTGTTAGCATTCAGTAATGGTGTGCTACAATGAAAGAAAAAAATGGACAGTGGCCAAAATGGTGAGTGACTGGATTCCTACCCAGTAATCAGCATTCTAATAAGACGTGGATTTTTCTGCAAAACCTGACACCAGCTTAGAATTGAAATCTGTTCCAAAAATGGAGCTCTGAAAGCATTCCGCTTCAAATCAGGTTTTCCTTCTTTTTTCTTAGAATCTTTGTCCCTGTAATTATCTCAGTACTAAAAATCTCTGAGAAAATGGATTGATATCTTCTCTACTGTGATACTGAAACATTGTTCCAGAGCAATAGTATGAAGTCCTAATAAACAATCACTATTATTCATGTAATTGCCTGGACGTGGTCAGGACTCACAGAAAGAGGCATGCAATTTATTGGTGTGTGAAATAGCTTGGTGAAAGGAATGCACGCATTTAGAGCCTGGCTCAGAAAAAAAATACTATTGTTAAATACCTCCTAGGATGGGGAACAAAATCAAATGAAGTTCCATTAATCTGTCCCAGGGCTGGAGATAGCATCATCCCAAATCCTAAATCACTTCTGGCAAGCCATCAGTACAAGAATCCTTTCTGCGTAGAAACTGCTAGATAATCTGGGGACTTCCAAACGGCATTTGGCCCCAAATGTCATCCATTACACATCTGTTGTAACACGAACACAGAATTGCAGATAGCCCAATCCAAAATATCCAGAAAATCACATAACTTTTTCACTGTTGTTTTAGGTGAGTTTTCTGATATAACCTGGAGTCCTACATCAGGACACAGAGATTGTTATTCTTGTACAAATACACTATGCACTACTTAAGAGTGGTCTGTTCTTAAACCCATTATGGTTATTTTACTCTAATGTAAATAGCAACCGATACAAGTGTTTACAAACAAGACTTTGCTCCCATACCCCTGTCAATGCCTTGCCAGCTTCCTGGAGGGAAATTCAGTGACACAGGCCTTTATTCACTGGAAGGCCCGTGTGTTTATTTGCAAACAAAACATTTGCATGTGATGCGAAGCCTATGATTTGCCTACAGTATGTTGTCATCCCAACCGTGTTTGTTAACAGCAGATTGAACAAATCGGAGGGAGTACAAATGTCAAAAGTTCAATGGCAGATTGAAAGCCTGGGTGTGTCTAAGGCATTCACTATTGTTTATCAACAGTCACATATAATAGCATGACATCCTTTCTGCCTATACAGCAAATGAAGATGGGGAGTAAACGATAATTGCTCTACTATACACGTGAGCTTGTTAAGACTCTAGGGCAAATAATTTCTTTTCCTCTGCACTAAGAGAAGCTTTTGAAATAGCTTTTCTGATTTATTTGAAAGCTTGTGTTATAGTACTTAAACTTAATATCGTGGAGTCACTCCTTTTTTAGGATTTAAGATTTTCTTCTCTTTCATCCTGTGAAGAACTGGCAGCATAACATTGCCTGAAGCATCTTACAGATAAAAGCATTAGTTTGCTAAGCCACTTTACCTGCTTCCCTCTTTCATTTAATTCTTTTAAATCTCTCATTCCCCATTACAGTCCATGTAAAATCCAGATGATGCATTTTACAACTGCTGTTTTTCAGCAATCTGTGCTCTTGCCATTCTATACTAACTAGCATGAACTCTGCTATCAAACAGTTAAGATCCTCTCCTACAAACAAACAGCAATGAAAAAGGACTGTCAAAAACACAGCTCACATTTTCATGGAAACAGCCAGGCAAAGGACACTGACCCCGCCTTGCCATGGAGCTCTTGTGGCATAGCTCATGTCGTCCTTACTTCTGTTGCTGGCATGAGAAAATTACTGGTGATAAAGGGCACGTACCATAATCTTCACAGTACCTTAGTGTTCCTGGCTACAGTATAACTAACAGCCATTTGGGACCCTGAAGACTATTGTCAGTTACGTTATTCTAATTCAGGGTCAGTAGACTGGATTAAGGCAGTAATGATGCTCCGGCAGGGATCACGTCTGGAACGCCTATGGTTAACACCTAACCAGGGCTCCAGGTTTCTTGGACGAAGGACCTCATCAATGTGTCAACAGAAGACATTGACTACAGTTGGATTTCAGGCAGAATTTGCGAAGCATCACATTTGGAATGAGTTTAACCCACAACTGGAAATAATATATTTATGTCAAGGAAGGACTCAGCCTAAAATAATCTTCCCAGCTGCTTAGCCATTGTAAGAAAATTCATGCAGCGCAGCACTGTGCTAACATAGCTATATTGCTCCTGAGACCCTCTGCAGAGAGCTGTACTGTGTCATAAAGACATGGCAGCTACTTTAAAGTAGCTCAAGTATCTCTCAGGCACTTACGCTTTCTGAAGCATACAGATTCCCACACTGCAGACACAGTGGATGATCCATACCACAGTGGGATTTCTGGAAGTAAGGAGATAAAGTCAGTTAGAACTCTACAGCGAAAGAAAACTCTTCAAAACCGTCTGTTAAATCTGAAACTCTCAGCAGCTTCAGCTCAGTAGCACACAGATATATTGTGATTTTGGAAACACCTTGTCTCTGATCCTGCATTTAGGCCAAAAGTGGTAGTGATAAACAAGAGTAAAACAGCTATATTCAGGACTCCACATATTCTGCAGACTCTGATTTTTGAATTTTCTTCCCTTACTAATCTTTGCTGAAGCATTCACACTGAAGTATAGGAACCTGTATCTAATCAGTAAAATCCATTCTAACAGAGAAAATGGGAAGAAAGGATGAACCTGAGGAGCACGTCTTCTTAAACCTCCTGTTCTGTACCATCCCTTACATCAGATCTAACCTAACTAAACCTTACTAAAAGAATGAGTTTGAAAGATGGGTTCCACAAGGAGTAAAATGTTTCCAGCTGTGGTATTGTATTACTTAAACTTACATTTTTCATTGCAATATCTCAAGGGGCCAACAGAGAATGGAGGACATTGACTTTCTGCTGTGTTTATACACCATAAGACAAAGGTTTTGATTGTATCTTTAGATCTAGAATCTAGAGAAACTGGAACACATAATCACCTGTATCTTAATCAAAGATTCTTGTTTACACAGTTAGTCTAAAGAAATGGGGCTGCCAGGGTGTTACACCACCACCTCCTCTAGCCGTCTCCTAAGAGAATCCAGATGCTACAATTGCATATTCAGTGTTACTTTGACTGTTCAGATGTTACTGTTCTAGCGATAGATGTATCTGATCTGGCCTCATGTGATTTGAACTCTTTACCAGAGAAATACTGTTGGATTTGGGTGCAAAGCGGGAGCTTTGTTTTGTCCTTGCCAGTAGCATTATCATAATAGCTTGGCATTTCACATTAAAAAAAGGAGGATATCTATGGAACTTAGGTACCTGTGGTGAGCTAGCAAATTAATAAGGAATTGCAGGACTGCCATTTTGAATTAGAGAGCCTATTTCACCATTCTGCCCTTGAAGCTTTTGGCTTATTCTCCTTATATTGGACCTGGACCTACATCTTCAGGTTGGACTAGATGACCTTTAAAGGTCCCTTCCAACCCAAATTATTCTATGGTTCTATGTTCCGATGATTCTATGATTCTATGTTCCGATGATTCTATGATTCTATGATATTATTCTTGTTTCTTGCTCCCTGTTTCCTAATCACCGTTTCTCTCCCACCTCCTTATTAAGTTTTCTGCTGACAGAATGATTTTCAGGCCTTGCAGCCTGGAAGAGGTTTCTGAGGACTTGAAAAGATCCACCTTTATTTTTTCTAAGCAATGAAACTATAACGACACACATGTGGAGAAGTGCTACGTCCTCTTTTATCCTCTTAGCCAAGAAGTCAATTTGTATAGGTTGGTCAGAACCTTTAGTAAATTATTGCTATGCTATATGTCCTAATAGAAGTAAATTTCACCCTGTATATTCAGACAGGTCCTTCTGGGAGGACCTCCTTTTATCTAGACTGCTTATTTTAAAGTAATTATAATTGCCTGGAAATTAACGTACCTTTTCAATGAAGTTATTATTCTTAACTTTTCCAGAATGAAAAACATATCTACTCTAAGTTCTACTTCTGTACTTGTCCACATTTCAGATTCAGATGAAATCAAAGGCAAGTATAAGAATGAATTGAAAAACCTCTACATGTGTTTTTTGTTTGGATGAAATATGTAATAAATTCTCATAAAGTTTACTTTAGCTTCCACTGTTAGAGCCCTTGAGTGAAAAAACATGAGGGGAGAGAAACAGGCACAGTTTTGATTTTTCAGTTTATTTATCTACTTACATTAAAGCTAAAGAAAAAATTAAATCATAAATGCTATAAACATTTGGCAGGCTTGGGAAAGTTGTAGTCTGACGAAAAAAATCATGTATTAATAGACATTTATCAAAGCAAGCAAGCAAGCTACTAATATTTTGTCAACATTGGGCTACTGCAGCTGTCAAACACTAGCAGTGCAACAGTCTCTAGAGCATGATTGTATCCAGAGAACATCAACTGGTATTGCTCTCATTGTTTTTTCCTACCTGAAATAGATCAAACATGAAGGGAAAGTGGAATGGAGAGCAGTCATAGGTAGCTACTGAGTTTATGCTATTAAACCAGGAATATCTCTCCATGTTCCTGTGGGTAGGTTGTTGGCCAGACTATACTCCAATTCCATACCAAGAAGGGTATGACCATGTGCCATACTTGTTTTCTTATTCCTATGCAAGAAGGCTTCATGTAGTAAGACACTGGAAATGAGATCCTACTCTAATAGTTCCTTCTCTGGAATTGTTAGAGGAAGGCACTGTGACACATGTAATATTTGCCTTTACAGCTACCTGTTTAATGTCTTATAACGGGTACTGCAATAGAAATGAGGTAATGCAAATAAAAATGGGGGAAAACCTAAAATAAGAGTTTTATTTGCCATGAAGCCATAAAGTTAATCAGCAGCTGACTCACAAGGTGTATGTACATTACTGAGTGATGTAGTACAAACAGGGAAGAAGTGGGCTTTGGTTCACTGCAATCTGTTGCAGTTCTAGGACCGTATGTATGTCCTCTTTATGTCCTTGCTGGCATTGAAGTTCCCACCAGTTGCTGGTACTAGGTCCTCACCTTCCATGCAAAGAACCCAAACTGCAAAAGGACCTTCCATCTGTAGCAAGGTTGGTACTTGCTCTAAGTGCTATGCTACTGTGTCTGAAACCTCAGAACCCAAACGGATCCTGTGCACTGAGTAGCCAATGTAGATGCGCCCGCTATATCCGTTGCCTGCAGCAGACACTGTTTGTCCCGCACACACAGAGAGGCTACAGTCTAGTGTTGGATGGAGTTGCTGTCAGAAGGTATATTCACTGTACTGTGGGCATGGCCTAAAGTTGTTATATGTGGTGGGAGTTGAATGTTACAGAAAAAAATATGTTTAGGGCGTTCTAGAGACTACAGCGTCTAACTCATTTGTGGGTTTAAGAGGTCGGAAAAAAAAACTGTTGGGTTGGTCTAGATATAGCTGCAGATTAAGGGGTGCCTTAGTGCAGGGGTTTGGACTTGTTGGTGTCTTGAGATTCAGTGCTAGATCTAGTATCACTTCTCTGAAAAGCTCAACAGCAATATGAATACATTCTGTCAGTCTGTATGTCCCCTGTGGAAATTCAGTCATCAAACTGTTCCTGCAGTTGTCCTTCACTGAAACTTCTCTCATACAGTTCTGTTTGAGGATTGATGTAATAGGATGCTCATTAGAATCCATTCTCCTTCCCTCCTGTCTGACCAATTTTCAATCATACCGGAGCTATTCTTCCTGTATTTTCTGTGCCAGTTTCATCTCATCGTTTTATAAATTAAACTCTTTTTCTAACCAATGTCAAATGTTCTTTTTTTTTTTTTTTTCCCCACACACAACACAAAAGTTTCTATTGACATTTTTCTGCTCTTAGGAAGCTCCAAGGTATTCTCAGCACTTTTGCAGGGTAATGAAATTTGAAGTCTGTAGAAAACAAACTGCCACTGGACTCAAACCATAATTGCATCTTTTGGTTGTCAGAAGCCAAGATCAACCCAACCATCGTACATTTCACTGCAACATGTAACAAATTTCATCTTGTTAATATTTGCACTATATGTGGGTGAAAAGGAATCATTGAGTCCCTAGTTAACTTATCTGATGAAAGTCAGCACAGCCTAACTGGGACTTCTCAGGTTCATTGCTGTTTTTTTCCTTTTTTTTTCTGTGTCATTGGGATTACTTGTTGAATGTAGTAATATGCTCTGTGAATAATGGTGACATGATCAGGCCATGATCATTGTGGATGGAATATTTGTGTCAGAGACCTCTGATGATGCCAAATGTCACATAGATTTGTCTTTTAATCTGCTACAACAGCAATGACGTCAAAGGGACCACACTTGCACAAGCACAAAAGAAGAACTACATCCTGAATATCTATGGCTGAAGTAAATTACATCTTTTATGGTTTTAATCCTGGTAAGGAAAAGATTACAATGGGCTAATTTTCTGGTGTCTCTTGAACAACAGAATTAAAGTCTAATGAAGAGCAATTAACCCATTTCATAGTATCAAGTGGGTCTTTTTCTTTAACTCCAGATTTGGGAATGTTAGCTCACAGAGGTGAGAGACACCAACCAGTGTAAAAGGAAACATAACCTCCCATATGATTAAAAAGTTTAATATTTTATGTTTATCCTTATGTATCAAAGCTAACTCCACTTAGAAAGGGACTTTTGTTACAAAACACCACCATAAATCAATCTCTGGGTTACACAAGTAAAGCGGGGAGAAAAACAATGTGTTGCAGAAAACAATTTTTGCAGAGAGATCAGTTTTACTGATCTTGGTAAGTGAACCCAACTAATGAAAAAGTAAATATGAAATAAAATGCTGTTGATGTATGAACTATAATATTACTAACATGTTACAAACTTTTTTTTAACATAAAAATCTACACTTCAGGTGACTGCAAACATGTTTTGCTCAGAGCAATTGTTCACTCATCTGGAACTCAGTCTTCTATCTTTCTTCATCACACATCATCATGGAAAACCCCTCTTACTTATTATTCTCATTGCTCCTTTAACAAGAGCATCTTCCACTGGAAATCTGACACTTGGAGCAGTAGAGAGAGGCAATTAAAGAGTGAGAGTAATTACAGGAGGAGAAAAGGTTATTGCACATAGTTCAAAATGTACAGTAGAAACATTAGTATAAGACATCCTTGCAACAATGCAGAGGCTAATGCATTTTGAAAATAGTCACCCAAATACTTCTCATTCTTTGACCCAGTTTAATTATCCTGAAAATGAGTACAGAATAAAGAATTTTGATACTCAGTTGTGAGAGGCATTCATGAAAACCTATATTCTCCGTTCCAATTGAAGTTCCATTTCCTGCCAGATGAACCATGAAGTGGTAACAGCTTGGGGCAACATTTTTTGTATGAGAGCTCTCCTAGAAACAAGGCTTTGAGAGAGAGTGAGAACCGGAGAGACCAAAAGAGAGGAGTATACAATGAGAATTGATATAATAAAGGACATATTTTGTTAGAAAATTTTAAAAAAATATTTAAAAGGAGTTAATATATTACACAAATAAAGCTGATTGATTGCATTTGCAGTGCAGTTAAGCAATTTGAAGAGTGCCAGATCAGTATTCTCATTCTATAATGGCCATGATAACTCATCATATTTGCTTTCCTACTTGTAATCATATTTTATTTTCTTTACCAGAATTCTACAAGTAATTGCTGGTGGCATATAGACTAAGTCACAGATGTTAGAACAAAAGATAAAACAAGTACACTGAATGTACATTTCGCATTTACACCCAACAAAGGTTGTCAGCTGTTCCTTCCTTGCAGCTGCTTAAAGGTCTTGCTGTCCTCTCCCACTGGAATGACTATCTGTTGAGAGACTGCAATGCAACAATGCTCTTGTTAATTATTTCATTCTGTTTAATTGTAGTTAACATCAAGCATAACAACCAGAAAATCTGTGATATTAACTGTATGGAGTATTTTGCCCAAGTGCAGTTTTCATGAGGCTGGCAAAAAATTTCTACGTTAAAAAACTAGTCTGACAAATGTCACATCAACCCATCAGAGTCTATAGGAGATGTTCCCAGGACATTCCCTGACAGTCATTAATCATCAAAACATGGTGTTTTACCTAATGGGCACTGAGTTCAACAGACACACAGTCATTAATCATCAAAACATGGTGTTTTGCCTAATAAACACTGAGTTCAACAGACACACTTCAATGCATCTCCCTGTCACTTCCTACAGCAGTTGTCTCTCCCAGAAGAGCTCCCACTGACTGCACCCAAGCCAGGATTTCTGTCTCAGTGGATCAGCTGGGGAGAGGGCCCAGTATAGAGAGGTTCAAGCACCATGACAGAGTTGTCTCCAGACCCACATGTTAGGTCCATATCCTTACTGTTCTGGCCTGTCTGAAATCATCCTAGAAACAGGATAGCCAGCAGCTAAGTATCCCTGGCAAATATGAGACTGACGTGATGTGTGGCGATGAGAGTGTGCCTGTTAGTGACTTCACCATCCCATTCACAGTATGTCTATACACATTGGTTCAAGCAGGAATCTGTCCCTCAGGTGAGTTCAGATTTCCACAATTCAGAAGTAGCTTTGGAGTCCCCAGCAGTGCTTCACCATACCAGGCACATCTGCTTGCCTTGTCTAGTAACAATTTTCCTCTGGGATTAGTAATTAGCAAAGCACCTTCTACAAAAAGAAGTCTATTCAGTGGTGAATCTTGTCTCATTTTGTATTTGGGGATGAAGTGACAACCAGAATTGTATCTTCAGTCATGGTACTGCAGACTTCCATTTAAATTAAGTCAATAGGAGATTTAACTATGACAGGACCTCAGGGCTGGACCCATAAAGTGTATGACAAGCAATTTAGAAATCAATCTTAGTTTACCCCTGAAAACTGTCACTTTAAAATCAACAGTCTCAAATGAAGGATAGGTTTTTAAATCCAAAGTTTACATTAAACTTTCATAATAAAACACTAGACAGCTAGGCAGCAATGAACATTGATTTACGGTTTAATGAGAGCATCATAAACAGAATACTGAACTAAAACCCCTATACAATAGTCAATAATTTAACTGAGGATAGACTGGCAGTAGCCTAGCCTGATTATGTGAGAATCCCAGATTGCTTCTGCTGTGACAGAGATCCTGTAAATAAGTTCGCAGAGCCCTAAACTAGGAAATTCAAGGTTTCCCTGATCCTTGATACAAACTTTAATATCAGCAAGTTCCCAAGCTTTTTCGCAGTCATTTAGTGACTCCTGCCACAATATGAAGTGAATACTGATTGATTAGGTTTGCAGTGAAATCATATGGTGTCAAAAGATGGAAAATACGTATCTGCACTAGAATGGAATACTGAATAACTGATTTTCAGCTGGATACTGAAGGTGTGACACAAATTACATCAATTTTCTTGCATTCATTGATAGGTTATAAAAAGGACCAGGGGACTTAGACACTCAGACCCTCTTGAAATAACATTAAAGTTGCATGATTAACGCCTCATTCTGATTTATCGTTTTCTTTGGGGGTTTCCTTTGCTTTTCAGGGGTTTTTTTAGCTCCACAGAACTTCAGTAACTTCCAGACTAGATGTGCATATTAATTTGTATGGTGTTGTAAACTCTTCTTATACAGTATTTGCCAGAATGTATGAGGGGAAAAAATAGTTTTCCATTTAAAATATCTCTAGAGTGATTTTATCTTTTATCAGGCACATTTCACCCTTTTTTCCACTGGCATATTCTTCATGCACAGATTTAGAAATTCAGTGTGTCGCTGTTGTTGCTGTTGTTTTTCATTGTTTGACAAATATGTTGTTTGAACACATTTCAACATCTTGGTATCCAGAAATTACTTTCAGCTCACATGTTTGTCACCTATTGTATGTGCAACATGTGAAATCCATTAATAACACATAAGACATGTAAATATATGCTTAGTAGTCAGGTAAATTTGAGTGAATATAGTATACCTAGCTATAAATGGTTGGTAGACAAGCTGTGGCCTAACTACCTTGAAACTTCAGTCTGACCAAAATACATAATCTATCTAAAATATTTTGTTAACTCACCCCTAAAAATATGGGATGAGTTAACCTCGGACAGCTGACAGACACCAACCTAACCGCTCACTAACTCCACTTCCTCAACAGGACAGGGGGTTAAGTTAAAATAGGATGAAAAAGCTTGTGGGTAGGGATGAAGTCAGGAAGATCACTCATTAATTTTAATTTATTACCAATTAATAACAAAGTTGCACTGTGAGAAAAAAAAGACAAAAACTAAACCACCTTCTTCCCACCATCTCCCTTTTTCCCAAGATCACCTTCACTCCTTCATTCCCAACTCCTCTACCTCCCCCAGCTCAAGTGGCATAGGGCAGAGGGGGTATGGGTGATGTGGTCAATCCATAATAATTCCTCTCTGCTGCTCTCTCCTTCTCACACTTTTTACCTACTCCATCATGGGTCCTCTCTACAGGCTGCAGTTTCTGCAGGGAATATCTGTGTGCTCCGTCGTGGTCTCCTCCATGGTCTGCAGGAAAATACCTACTCCATGATGGTCTCTCCACAGGCTGCAGGGGAAATATTTGCTCCAGTACTTGGAGCACCTCTTCCCCGCCTCGTTTTCTGACCTTGGTGCTCAAGGGGTTGTTTCTCACATTTTTCTTTCCTTCTTCCCTCCAGTTCCAGAGGCTGGAACTGACTGTGTCCAGCATGGGGCAGCCCCATCCACTCCTCATACAGGCCATCCCTGCAGCTCCCAGCTACCAAAACTTCGCCAAGGACATCCAATAAAAAATAATACTCACCTTCAGGATGAACTCACTCAATATTTAGTCTGAGGGTTGGAGAATAGAGTCTGTAGAGTCCCTGTAATGCTGGTCTTCCTCAGCAGCACAGAAGGGAATGTTAAAAGGTGTCAGGGAAAACTAGCACTATGTGAGGTTAAGATGTTTTTATATAAAGACAACAGGATAAGATACTCTGGAAAACAACTGATGAAACCTAGATCTTCATGGCTGGTACAATAATGAACTCTGCCACATTTTTAACCTTACAAAGGGTAACAGTCACATGGCATAAGAACCAAGACTAACAGAGGAAGGGAAAGAAAAACTTAAGTGACCATAAGCCTTGTATCCTTCAGACCATATCTCCAAAAAGAGAGTAATAACTTGTTTCTTTATCAACTCCTCTAAAATATACATAGAGGAGAGAGCAGGTCTGGATACGATTCATAGTTCTTTGCTGGGTTTGTTTGTTTTCTGTCTGACTACTGAGTTCCTCCTAAAACAGTTTTTATTAGACCATTTGAACTCTAGGAAGTTTCATTTTCTCTTACAGGTTAGACTCAATGGCATGGTTGTCTAGACTGTATAAAAGACCACAAACTATGTAAGTGAACACTAGTTGAAACTGTCCTATCCCTGCATGTGGCCAGCCTCGGACTGTGAGTGGAGCAGCCATCCCACTCTCCAGGCACCCTGACCAAGACCCTTCTGGGTGCTTGGGAAGGTACTCAAACCTAACTTAGACCACCCGTGAAGTCTCCACAGGGCTGAGGTGGCAGATGATAAGCAAATGAAGGCAAACTCTGTCATATTTATCTATCTCTGTCCTGCCTACAAATCAAGTAGACTCGGGTCTGGACTAAGGGGCAAAGTAAGACCAAACTTTCTTCCCCTGAGAATAGATTTATATCCAGTCAGCTGAAACCCAAGACTTTACATGTAACATCGGTGCAGCCAGAAAACTAGAAACTGGTTTGGATACTCTAGTAAAGGGCACAGACTGAAGAGATGTTTCCCACAAACCATGTTGTTTACAGGTCTGATGAACACCTGGCTGATGCCTGATGACCGTGAACAAGAACTCACTTCAGAGGATCAAGGCAACTGTGAGAATGATCTTTGAGATGCATGGTTGCTTCTTCTTTATTGTTTTCACAACCTGATCACATAAGTGTAGCTCCAGTGAGGAAGTGCTTGTCATTAAGTCAAAAAAAAATGGAACCACTGAATGACATTGGGAAGGACTCGGCTGTCTGAAAATGTTAGAACAGTTTTAACTTCTTCCTGTCCAAGCCACTTGAGGCAGATATTCCTGAGGCAACACTGCCAGAGAGAAAAAGAAAAGGATATTGTAGTAATCTTAGCTATTTGATATATGTTAGAGCCTGGTCTCTAGACTGAGAATTTGGGGAACATAGTCTACCACTGCAATGCTGATTATGCTGGTAAACAGAAGAGCATCAGTACAGGCACAGGACAACTTGCTTCTGCTGTGTGCTTAAACCAGGGTAGATTTCAAGAGCAGACCAAACACATTCATTGTCAAATGAATGAAATGTTGAAATGCTGATTTAGTCACTTCAGGTGAATTTCTGTCAATCATGAAACCATTTATTCTAGTCTGGAAATGCATATCCAAGAGCAATATTAATAAAAAGAAAAGAAGAAAATAATTTCCACAGAAAAATCATGTCAAGAAAATTAAAATAATGTGATTGAAACAAATCAAACCTTTTTAACATACAACCCTTTTTCTCACTTCTCAGTTGTACACTGACTCAAAATTATTTTGCATTAAACTGCTCTGTTTGGATCTGCTTCTCACACAGTTTTTCCTCACGCCTCACTACTGTCCTGCGCTTTGCCCATTCCCAGAGGCGCCGCCATCTTGGCTGCGGGGCTCAGCCACGCCCTGCGGTGGGTGGGATGGAGCCAGCTGGAACCGGCTGCGTCCGGCACGGGGCAGCCCCGGCCGCTCCTGACCGAGGCCGCCCCGCAGCCCCCGCTGCCAGCGCCCGGGCACCGACACCCAGCACAACGGCACGGGGACACCAAAACACCAGAAGGCAGCTGCTGCCTGGCTGGTGATGTCTGCAGCCGTGAGGGACAGCTCTCTTGAGGGGGCTGGGCAGTGCCACCCAAGTTACGATGAACTGCTGAACATGCTGGCCCAGCTCCAGATACCCATACAGCGACCAGGGCCCTCGGTTACAGTCCCCCACCAAAGCAGGATGCCTTGTCTTACTGCTTTATCTTCAGGTGGGATGTTACACATATTTGTTGGGATGTTGCATTTTATCCCACCAGTGCTTTTTTCTGTCGGAAGAGGCTAGTACTGATGAGCAGCTCACAACAACGCCAAACATGTGAGAACACCTTTTCTGATAGACAGAATGGGGATAACTTATCTGACTGATAAAAGACTGATTATACCTACTTCAGACTGTTCCTAATAAAAAATTGGAAGATGAGATTTAGATAAGCCCATAAATGAAAAATCATTTACTTGTCTGTTCTAACGGAAAGTGAGCATGAGGGATCAATTACAGCTGGTAATACAGAAATGTGTTAGTCTTTGAAGAACCCGCATCGCCCCCCCCCCACCCCTTTCCCTATTGTAATGTTACAATTAATTAATAGTGTAATTTCTTAGAATGTATTTATATAACTATCATCACACTTTTTTCAAGGAGCATCTCAATATTTAGAGGTAAGTGTCAAAACAGCATAAAGACTTGAAGATGGTTTAACAGGTGAATGTTTTCTTTCCTTCTTAACGCTCGGTTATTGCAGAAAACAACAAAAGTTATTCTTGTTGTTTAACACAAAGCACAATAGCCGTCAATAAATAGAGTAGATAAAATAACATAGCACTCCAAACATGAGTAGGTAATGTTTGCTTTGAAATGCCAAGACCCACTTCTTTAAAACTCGGAAAAAAACTTATCCTGGAACTCTTGGGTCCTCAATTTTCTTATTTTTCTGACCCTCATACCTTTATCTTGGACCTCTGTTTGGGAAAGCATTTTAACACTTAATTTTTGTACCATTTTTAACACATAAAAAGCAACAGATCTAAAGCAAATACTACAAGGTGACAGAGTATCTAGGTATTCTCTGGAGTACCTGATCAGCAACATTCATAACAGAAAAGGGGAAAAACAAAGAGAACCTGGGCTTTCTGTTTGTTAAGCCTAGACACCATCAGTTTCAGATACCACTAGATGACAATGTCATATGTGTATCAATCTCCATCTTACAAGCAGCGAGACTATGTAACTCAATGGCTACAGCTGAGGATTGCTCTGGGAATTCTCTATTCTCCAACACCTAAGAATGTTTCCTTAATTTCCACCACTAAAAAGGAGAGGGGGAATTATTTTGTATGGAAAGTAAATATACAAACAAGGTATTTTAGCTACTCTCTAGATGACAGCTGAACTACAAAAACAAGCCCATTAAATACATAAATTAGAAAGATAATTTCCTTGCCAGCCTCTTTCTCCTCTGACCAACACTTTCTGCCTCATTTATTTAAATTCTTTTATAAATGACAGGGAGTATTGACAAATTTTGAGATATTTTAGAGAAAAAAATTTATTCAACTGCCCCCAAAAGGAAGAGTATTCTCTTTGTCCCTCCCTACTTCATACCACCCCTCTCCACTCCCCAGGAAGACATCCATCTTTTTCACTCAACCAAAGTTAAGAGGGCAACTTGTCTATTAGGAGGGAGGGGTAATATTCTTGGATATTTTTATCACAGAGCTCATGACTGGGTATTTAGTAAAGTTACAAAAACATCACTAGTGAAAAATGGGAGGGGGAAAAAAAAAAGCATCATCTAGGAAAAGCACAATTACAGAGTCCAGAATCAGTGGGGAGATATGTATCACAACATGTATCATGGAATTATGTATCCCAAAGCAACCATAGAAAAACCTTGGGGGATGGGAATTTCTGCCTACTTATTCTAGACAACTGTAATGTTGTTGTGTAAAACAGCGGTAAAAATGTTCTGGGTTTCTGTCCACTTCACAGATGAATGTGAAAGGAAAGGCATATTTGCCCCAAACTCAGACTGTTTGGATCACAGAATCACTGAATCACAGAACCACAGAATGGTAGGGGTTGGAAGGGACCTCTGAAGATCATCTGGTCCAACACCCCTGCCAAGGCAGGATCACCTAGCACAGGTTGCACAGTCCCTTAAACATTTTCGTAGCCCTCCGTGGAACTCGCTCCAAAAGTTCCCTGTCTCTCTTGAGCTGGGGAGCCCAGTTCAAGATAGACCTGTACTGCTTGGAGAGCTCAGTCTCCAAACTAAGCATACATGCCGAGCGCTGTACCATGCACCCCCAGGCTTGCTGTCAGAGACCCTGCAGACTGCCTGCTGGCAATCTCCTAGGGTGTGACTCGCGGCATGTTCACTGCTCTCCACGTCTGACCAGTTTGGCTTTTTGCGTGGCCTCGGGGTCACTGCCAGCAAGCAATTTGTACATTCCCTAGGCGAGCTATGAAACTTGTTTTGAGGAACAGACAAAAGAACATTGAAACACAATCGGCTACTACAAGTGGTAATTAATAGTAGCACAGGGACCTGGGTAAAGCTTCAATTTCAGACAATTTCAGAACAGTTGTATCTCCAAGGCTAAGTGTTCAGGAGGCAGCTGTAGCCAAATACATAGTTCATCACTAAGGAAAGAGGGAGGCCCTCCTCCGATTCCTCCCACTCTGCAAGCTTCTGCTCTTGCACTGAGCTCATCTGATCACACTGTAAGCTGTTTAACTATGGTTGAGTAACAGGCGGCACAGGGACATGAACTGGCTCATGTGAAACCACGTGAGAGTCTGAGCTGGTGTGAAGGAAGGAAGGACCACATATGTGGCTGGAAACACAGGCAGTAGAAAGCAAGTGCAGCGGAGGATGAGGGCAGGGGAAAAGGAGGGAGAATATGGGGGGAGAGTGTTGCTAACTCTTCGAATAGTTCAGCTGCCTCATTAAAACATGCCTGTAAGGCGATTCCTATAGTACGTTTCACTGCATCTTGGGTATGTTAATTCCAGACCTGTGGTAGTTTTAGGCCACAGGTATGTTTTAAAGCACAGATTTTTATCAATATTTGGCAATACTTCCTTTATTCTTTTGTTTTGGAAATTAAACCTAAAAGGTGAACAGAATTACTTTTTACATTGTTTCACAATTTTCTCTAAACTTTTTTTCTTCCATGCCTGTTGGATTTTGTTGCAGTACCCAGTGGCAAAGAGCCACATGCCATGTAAATTTAATCTGGTGTTTGCTTGCTTGATAGCATCCTGCTACTTCCTCCCTGAGCTACCAGGCAATTTGACTTGAGACAGTAGCAGAGGCCAGGGCCATAGCTTTCTACCCGCTGGAACTGTTTTACCTGCTTTACCAGTGATCCTGATGTCTGCAAAGAACCCAGAGAAATAAATCTTTGGTGCTGGTAAAAAGAAGAAACTAAATTGAACATTACCCATTTTCCTTGTCCCTAACTTGAATCTGCATTTCTTCTTTTTCTTCACTGTCCTCTTGGTTTCTCCCCTTCTTTATGTTTATTTGCATTCCACATATGGAAACATTGGCATAGAAGAAAACTTCCTTGTTTCCCAGCATTTTCTTCAACCTATCTTCAACCTGCATTAATACAGATATAAACTTGAATATTCCCAGTTGGACCATTGGGAAACTGGATGGCTGATTTTGTTGTTTGTAGGAGATGCAATCCTTTCTCTATACAGAAAAGCTAATGAAAACATTAAATATTCATATTGCATCCTTAATTGTATAATAAAGCGAAAAGTGCAGTTATAGTTGAAAACCTCCAGTCTAATTAGCAGTAGCCTAATAAATGCTTAAGTGAAACATAGAATGTTTAGTGCTACCAAGCTAAATCTCTGTTTCCTCATCCAGTTGTATCAATAATGACACTAATAACATAAAGTTAAAAAATAGAAAACATATGTGCATATATATATGTTATTGTAAATATCTTAATATCAATTAAGTGGTACCTTCAGGGTACCAAAGAAAACCAAAGATTGGTTTCTTCCATTATTATTTCTATTATGCATTCTTTGTTGATGATGTTTATTTGTGTTTTTTTTCTTTTTTTAAGTGTTTCTGTTTAATTTATCAATCAGCCAATATTATTTTCTCTGTTACAGAAACATGGTAAAGAATACAGTTGGAACAGTCTATTTCAGCTTTTAATTTACTCTGTAGCCCCAGAAGAATAATCCCAAATTTATCCCGTGAATCTAATCAAACAGTCTTTGAACAAAGAAATCACAAACATCATGAAGTCTTTTCCTTTTCTTTTTCAAAAATCTCTGCTGACACATCAGTATCTGGTTTCTGGGAAATCCTTCTGTGAGAGATAGGAAGACAAGGAACAAAGTGACTCTCTGTTAGCAACAACTTCCATGAAAGAGCCAGCAATGTAAAAATAAAAACACACATCCATTTTCTAAAAGGTTACGCATGGCTTTGCATTAAGAAAAACATCTTCTAGCAACAATGCAAAGAGAATTCTACCTTTCAAATATCATAGATAGAAGGATGAAGGAATGTGTTTGAACAAACAAAACACCTCCAAACTGAATAAACAGAATAGGGGGGCGGGATGAGGTTGTTTTGGGGGGTTTGTTTTTGTCCCCATTGACTAATTTAACCACTATTGGAGCAAAGATTGGATAAAAACTTGCCCTTTGTTCAGGGTTTTCTACAAATGCCTATTACAGGGATTCTTTCTCTTTCTCAAAAGTTGCTGATATCAACCCGAGACGTGATTCAAAAAAAAATGTATCTGATGTAACAGACAATTATTATTATCTCTCTTATTTCTTTTCATTGTAAAGTTTCGATGTAAGTGCTTCACAAATATACAAGCTAATTGCCTCCATTGCTTATCATTAAAACCAATAACACTGGTATTATGATGTCACAGAGGTAATATTTTCTTTTCTGTCATTTTGGGGCACTTTTTGGTTCATTTTGAAGGTTTTATGTGCAATTGCAACAAGTCAAATGTTATCACACTTCAGAACTGTTGACATTTACCTTCCCTTTCTGCTCTTATACAAACTGTGAGCTTTAATTATGCAATCAGAGTAAGTTGATTGGAATTTAATATTGTCAATTTCTTGACATTTCTTTCCAATTTGTTTCCCTTTTTCATGTGCTGCGGACAACTGTATCTCAGTGTTGAATTATTTATTTGTAATCAGCAGTTGTTTGACATGGAAACGGTGTACCACTTTATCTAAATGAACAAATAACAGATTGATGAGGAAGTACATTTACGTAATGAGCGTTTAATCTATACCTTTGAGAAACATTTTAGGATTACTTTATCTAAAAATCACAGTGAGCATGACACTTGCACTTTTTTTTTTCCCTGTTGCTTTAAAGTCTGGTCAAATTCTGCGTCACTTGCACACCAAATTGAAAACAAAATATTGACTTCTCTCTCTAGAATTTCCACAGGTGTTTTCCCTCCTTCCTCTTCATCACTCAGAACCTATACATGTATTAGATTTGAAGCTTTACATACCATAGATAAACACTGAATTCCACTACAGAATAAAGTACTGAATTCAATACATACCAAATCCTCTGCAGGACAATTGTTTTATGATAGGTTGTTAACAGAGGTCATATTTCAACTGAAGAGTTTTTTCAGTTAGTTTCAGAATGAATAGCAATGTGTGGGGATTGTTACTCTGTTTAATCCTAATTTTTTGCACATTTATGCAATGATGATATCCCATAACAAAGAAAAAAAATTATAAAAAGGAGCTACCACACAATAATCAAACTGGAGTCACTAGGAGAGTTCAACTGAAAGCCAAAACTAATAGTCTTATTCTATTCATATTCATACCAACTTTAGTGGCAGTTTAACCTTTGAGGTTTAATCAGATTAACATGAATGAACCATATGAACAGCCCTTGGATGTTCAATTGTTTAAAGGATCCCTACTTCATTTGAAGCTAATGTTCATTGTAGATGAACAGGAAGAAGGTTATGAGACAGACCTGCTAAAAATGTCTTCAAAATTTAGCTGGGGTCTTACCATTTGCTCCACTGAGTCCTTTGTACAGACCAGTCTATGGGACCCTCAGAAGCCAGGAAAACCTCAGTAAGAAGCAGCTACCCTCATCTGTGCCTGGTCTGCACCAGATGACCAGGCAGTCCTGGTCAGGGAAACAGGAAAGGATTCCCTAAAAAAAAGCATTAACAGGATGCTTAGCAGACTAATTCAGGATGTGGCTGAGTCAAGGCAATACCTGCCTCAATCAGGTGAAAAGGTTATTAGGACTGGGAGAAATGTGTTCTAGGTAAGCTACTAAAATGGTGGTCAAGGTGTCTCTGTTTCTGTCTGTGGATTTGAACTCATTCTAAATATAGTTGTAAAATAAGGCAAATAAATTTCCTGCTCCTCAAAATTCCATTTTGAGGAATGTAATTTCTATTTTCCTCTACTGGCCTAAGGTGATGACCTCAGGCTCAGGTGTGGACATTGTAGACTTCTATAGGTGGTGTTATAAATCCCACAGAAAGTCTTAATAAATCTGCATCTACCTGAGGGAGAAAAAAAAAAAAAGAACATTGAACTGTTACTGTGCAATTCAAGTTGGTCAAGGCTGTTCCTTATGTTCTTCATCTCTTCATGACTGTGAAGAGCAGTCATTCCTCTTCTAGTAGTGGAATGGAAAATCAAGAGCTGTCTTGATCTTACAAGGAAATATCTCACCTCCTGCATCCAAAAGTTACATTTGCCTACAGTATTTTCCATCTAACAGCATCTTTCTATCGTTTACTGTCATGACTGGACCTCTCTTTTTTATCATTTCCAGCTGACAGGACCCAAAATGATCATAAAAATATTACTGATAACCATTGTTAACTGTAATCTCCATACTGCTTTTCTAGTCCTAAAGGTCATCTGTTTTTTTAAGCTTCTCCCAGCTTTACATCATCAACGGCATACTCTTACTTTTGAGCTGAAGAATTGACAGCTGCAATCACATGGCACTCTGAATCTGTGTGCATGCAGGCACATATGCCTCAAACCTATTATCAAATCCGTTGGTTTTTTTTTTTGAAAAAGACCTGTCTAGAAACTAATTCCTTCAGAAGGTTCTCTCCTTTTCATTATTTACTGTAGGAAGACATATGCTTTTCTCATCAATTTAACTGTCATTGCTTTATCCAAGAGGATTCAGTCAGACTGCAACTCACATTGTGTCAGTTAACGGATACAAATTTGTTCCTTGACTTCACAGTGCTCAGCATAAGTTTCGCAATTAGTCTAGCAGTACCTAAAGAAGCACTTAAGGAGAAAATAACCACGCCCAGTTCTTCTACCTAGTAATGTTCTACTTTGCACCACAAATTTTACAGCAAAATGAAGCACATATACTTCAAAAGTTAATTATAGCATTATATGTTAGTCCCAAATAAATCCATTTTTCTGTGCAAGGAACAGTAAAATATAGTAATACTATGTATTTTCACATGACATTTGTTCAGCTGCTAACTGGGCACAAACTTTATTTTAAAGATAAATTTCTAAATAACTGGTAAACATCTAATATGTACTTAGCATATGTTAATAAATGACTATTTTAAAGACATAACTGCAGAATTTGACAGGTAACTTTATCATTTGTGGCCATAGACATAAAGTGAATATAATACATTTTACTGAGGTGTTCATAATTATCCATGACATATACCATATACACCTGTAACACGCTTGATACCTTTATTAATAATTAATGAACCCTAAATAAATTACGTATAACTTTACCTTTAGTGTAAAGTACAACCCTGAGGCTGATCATAACCATGAAGACCTAAGTATGAATCCTGCAACAGATTTTCCTCTGTTAACCAAAATGTCCTATTAAGAAAATGGGTATTTTAATCGCAAGTTAGGTAAAACAATTGTAAGCCTTTATTATTTCAACAATGTCTCCTTCAGGACTTGAAGATAATGATGATATTCTCATTTGCAGCCAACTGCTTCCCTGAGACTGCTGTGGTTGAAAATTTGCTTCTTTCTGCAGGTAAGCATGTGTAAGCAACAACAGCAGTCTGTAGATGCCGTACCAAGCTTAAATAATTCTGAACATTAATGTTTAGGAATCACAGCTGTGTATTTTTGTCATTTAACCAACAAAAGAATAGTGAAGCAGATCATTATGATTGAAGATACTTCATTAAAAAAGGCTGTTCAATGTTCTTTTTCAAAGTTTTATGTTAAAAAATAAATCATGGGTACCTTAAAGAGTTTATTTCCTCCCTTCAGCAACTGGTATCACCTGTCTTGAGGAACTGACCATCCTGCAGACTTGGTTTCTGATGCTTGACTTTTCAGACCCACCTGCCACCCCACAGATCATCCATTTTAAGAAATGAGACACCTTGGTGGTACCTACCTGCTTCGTAATAAACAAGGGTTCAGGATCTTGCCACTTTTCCAACAAAGGCTGATTTGGAACTCATTTTTCCTAATATTCTTGTGTAACCTAAATTACAAAAGGTTTCTCAGGTTGTCCCTACATACAGTCCTATACCAAGGAAGACTAATAGTATTCATCCAGAATCACCCTCGAGCCTTTTACCATGGTGATGGAAAACAGCTGTTTGACTCCTGAAGTCTCCGGAGGTAAGTATACTTATTTATTTAAAAGGTATCTTGATTGCAGAAGAGTCAGAGAGGCTGTTATAGCTGATCAAATAAAGCAAAAATGATTTGTTGAATAATTTATTTGACAAATATAAGCAAAATCTGGCAAATACATTGTTCATCAAATAGTGCTTACACAACTGAATTAAAAAAACAACCCTTAACAGTCATATACTAACGTATATCAAAATCTCTTTCTGGGTCAGATCGAAAAAGACTTAAAGGAATTTCCTTGAAGGGAACAAAGGACAGGTTCCCATAATTTAGGCATTTATCAGTGCTATCCTCAAATTCTCTCTTAAAACTCTAGATAACGAAAGTCCATAAATACCCTAACTTTCATGAGTATATTCCCTAAGCAACTAACCTCCTTCTTCTACTTTTGTCCGGAACTAATTCACTTTTATCAGATCTAAACAGCTTTGTATATATTTCACATCTAGGATCCACAGACAAGGTTTTCCATGCTTGTTCATGTTGAGGAGTTTCCTCTTAGGGCATACTTAATGAATTCTTGTAGGGACAGCGTTCAAATATCTTGAAGACCTCCACTTTTATTCAAAGCTCGAGGGAAGGAAAGGTGACCTCTTTTACACAATTACCTTGTAGTTTAAGGATACAGGAGAGAGAACTTCAGTTCGTTCTTTCTGAGGAGTGAAAGCACATATATCCTATTTTCCAGGAACTGTCTTTAACTACTCTTGACTTTGCCAGATTAGCAATGAAATAAACTACAGTAAATCTACACAAGCATCAAAATCACTCCTTAGCCTTAGTTTCCCTCATTGTGATTAGGCTGAAAAACTACCCTATAAATGTTCAGACAGGGCCAGATACCGCTGTGATCTGAGAGAGGAGCAGAAAGCAGTGTGACATGACTGTGATGTAGAAACGCAAACAGTAGCCACTCGTGCTTACGTTTCTCTCTCCCTCTTTCCTTCAACACTGTTCTCCTCCCCCCCAACCAAATCTATGACTGGTTAAGGTTGCTTCTTTGCCAGAACAGGTAAAACCAGTCTAGCTTTTCACTGTGGTGAAATTACATACTTTATGTTGACAATTCATCTTAAAAGTTGAAAGATACAGCTGAAAAACCTGTGTATTTGTTAGCACAATGTTTGTTAGCACTGGTCTGGATGTCTCAGGTATCTATGTGATGGAGGGAGCATTAAAAGCTGTGCGTTTTTTTCCTCCAAAAGTCAATAAAATGATAAGCCTGTTTTTACAGTTCATTGCTTCAGATAGGGAAGGCCATTGTCTCCTGGTTTGGCCAGGAGGTGCACCTTAAATATTACAGGGAAAGAAGAACTGGGTTTCCTTTTGTGGTTCATGTGGCTTTTTCTGGGGACTATTTTGTGGGACATAATCTTGCCTTGGGTTACTTTTGGTGATACATACAGGAGCATCAGGCAACACTGCAGTTTTCTGTGTTCGCTGACTCCTCAGTCTTACAGAAGTAAAAGTCTTTTTTGTAGCTGTGATACACAGCTATGTAATTAAGACCAGGAAAAGAAGATGAGTCCATAAACTAGTCTGTCTGATGCATCAGTCTTCTTTTGAAAGGGAGACTGACCTTTGTTTCAAGCAGCATACCGGCAGTTAAATTTCTTCCCTTTTGCCATTGGTTGAGATATAATCGTTACAACTCCACAGGGTTGAGTTTCAAGACCTATGTAGTGTAAATTGCTGCATGTAAATACATAATTTTTCTGTTCTCTGCCTCTGGGATAGAGATTAATATCTCAGATCTTTTAAAGGAATAAGTGACATAATGGGTTACATTCAGCACAGGACTGTGTTACCATAAGCAGTGTAAGAAAGGGAGGAAGGACAATTTGAGCTACCCTACCTTGGAGAAAACAGTCATCAGGAGGGAGAGCTTGCCATACTTATGGCTACATCTGGTAGCAGATTTTCTTGTAAAGTACTATATATCAGGCAATGACAGATCATTTGCTGAAAGTAACCTCCCGAGCAATGTTTGGCTTCTCAACATCTGTGTTTAGTTGAGAATTCCAGCTGAAGATAGTTACATTTGCAGTCACTAGAGGCTGAAAACTGGGATTAAATGATTAATATATTTCTTTTATTACTCAGCTAGATGATTCATATCAATTGCAGTAGTGTAGATTTGCATACAGTCCAAGTTTACATAATGATTTGATAAAGATACAGTAAGTATTTACTTTAAGGGAGGATTGCATCAAGTGTAGCTGCATATTCTCTCCTTTCCTTCTTCCTGTCATATAGTTCTCTGCACCTTTCCACGTATATGCTTTATTTTTCGGTCTCACTTCCTCTCTTTCTTTCATTTTAGGGCCAGAGGAAATGGCCTCAAGTTGCTCCAGAGGAGGTTTAGACTGGATATTAGGAAAAATTTCTTTACTGAGAGAGTGGTCAAACATTGGCATAGGCTGCCCAGGGAGGTGGTGGAGTAACCATCTCTGGAAGTGTTCAAAAATTCTGTGGACATGGCACTTGGGGACATGGTTTAGTGGGCATGGTGGTGTTGGGTTAACGGTTGGACTTGATGATCTTAAAGGTCTTTTCCAACCTTAATGATTCTATGATTCTATGAAAATATGCACTTCCAAAATAGGATTCCAGAAGCTCCATCATCTGCTGCATTTCTATTTGCCATTCACTTCAATATCTAATGTGACATGGACCAAGGACAGAAGAAAGGCAAAAAAATACTATTGGCAGAGATGGTCAATTATTCATTGTGAATAATTAATCCAATGAATTTGTTCAAATAAATTATTTGCATTTTTCATTATGCCACAAACTCCTAACATCATGCATGAAATATTAAAATGTGGCAGGAAAGCTATAAAAAGTGAAAGAGTAGATAAAGACTTAAAGAGACCCTATAGCCCAGTCCAAAACAAAAAAAAAAAAGATATTTCTTAGGAAATCCAGAAGAAAAATCCTCAGCTTACTCTCGCTTTAACCAAGCCAAGCTTTTTGCCCTGGTCCCGAGATTGACGATAACTCTGTTCATACTATTTTGAGCATTGGCAAAACCAGTAATTGCTGCTGGGGCCGGTGAAAAGAGCCATATGTTTAATGCTTATTCACATTTGAAGTTCTTTTTATTCAGAATCAGGAGTTTTGACTACAGAGGTGACAACTGCATTTCAAATACCTGATCACACTGGTTAGACTGTATGCATCTTTTTACAACAGTCTTCCTGATTACCTTTCGATGTGAGACCGTTACTCTGATGTATCTAAACTGAGGCCCAGATTCAGATTCTCCTGTGGTTTTGTCCTGTCCTATCTAACTCTTACCTGAGAAAAAAATATGTCCAACTAGCTTTTAGCTGTGTCTGCATGGTAGATTGCAGGTAGTTGAAAAACAGTCAACATGACAAGGACCATTGCAGCATCAATCAGTGTATTGCTGATCCTGAAATCATACACCCTGTGCTTGTGTTACTGCAGTAAAATGGCTGCATGATTCTTGGCCTGAGAGTCACACTGTGCAGGTTCTGCTGGCTCAGAGCCTACACCAAAAGAGATTTTGTCTGCCTGCAATGTCCCACGCAGATGTGCCCTTTGACTGACTTTTTCCCTAGAGTAACTTTAGTGCAACTTCCTCTATCACAGGCTTCAGTGGGCTGGAGTTTTATCTTTTGTTCCTAGTTCCTCTAAAATCTGATTATGTTGCCAGGTCTTCGGACATACCAGAGACTTGTTTTCTCCTGTTTCAGCACTTTTAATTCTAGTATAAGTATTATTAAAGAAATGTTCTAGTAAATCTTTTTCATGGCAGTCCTTATGTGGCATATGTAGCCTCCACATAGATCCTAAAAATGGTTTGTTTTGACTAAAAGTATGTGTGTTCACGCAACTATCACATGCCATTTTTACCTATAAAGTATAGCTCTTTTTGCATGTCATACACCTCTCCATCTTTCTCAGCCATCAGTGCAAACTGTGGAAGTGATTCAGGACATGGTACAGGAACCTGCACTCCCTCAGCCTGCTCGTGCTTACCAAGAGAGCTTACAATGGAGTTCTCTTGTTTCAGTAACTGAAGCACTCCAGCATTATTAACCTCCTTGGTTTTTAGGTTCTGTTTTCAGGTTTCCAAAGTTCTCTTTTTCCTGAATCATTACCATTTCTCTTACCTTCAGCAGACATGTACATGTGGGGCGTTGAATAAAATGGAAGTTCTCTCCTAACTGAGGGGACCTCACATGTCTGTTTCAGTCTGTTTCATTTCATGGTCATTTTCATTTTCCTCTCTTCAGAGAGGAAAAAAAAAGAAAAAAGAACCATCTATCTTAACTAGAAGTTAATATGAATTATTTTTTAATTCTGTTAATGCTGTCTGTAAGCTTATGCAATGTGATCTAGTTTCTAATGGTATCACCACTTTTCCACTTAGATTTAGTCTTGGCTAACTTATGAAAACTGTACAAAAACAAAAAGCATCAAAAGATTTCAAAATATTCAAACTAGTAATAACAACGAAATTAATCTGTAACAGGTTAGAGATTTTGCTTGTGTTAATATATTCAGTTCTTTATTTCAAGTTATTTCATATTTTGGGACATACAAGTTACCTGATCTCATAACATCTCACAGAAACAGGAGATAAATGTAAAGTCACTAATTTTATAATACAATTAAACGTACAGCATGAGCAGCTATCTGTCATATTAAGCAGCCTGATAAAACAAAGTATCTTGTGTTTGCTTAGGACATTAATTTTTCAGATAGGGCCAGAGAAAAAAGTTCAAAAAGTCATATTCCCATCAAGGAGTTCAATACGTTTATACATAGCTATACAGAAGAAGGTGATGATCTATTGGATTCCAGACTGTGCTATTCCTGCATACATAATTCTGAGTGTCTCTGGCTGTCACAAAATTTACCTGCTGGGGTATGCTCTGTGCCCCATGGTTCCTTTCTATGAAATTTCTTTTCCAGTAATTTGATATGGGAAATGTTTTATTTCCAGGTCTTCCCCTAACATGGAGTTGCCATGCTACTTGCTGTTGCAACATACATATCACCTATGTTTAATTTCTTTCTTACCGTTCCGTGTATGAGTTTGGAATTCATCTTCATTATGCATTTCTTAACACTGACACTGATTTCTACCACTTTATTTTTAATGTTTGTACAGGGACACTTGCAATGGAATTTTTGTTATTAGACATTAAAAAATTAACAGATTTTTTTGTTGGAGTTATATCTAGAATCTTTGTTTCTAGAAAACTAATGATTTATTGGTAGGTCAACACTACTGTTATGACTAAAGCCTGTTAGTTTAGGAGACACTCTTAGCAATACATTAGGGAGATGTAACTGGAGACATTACATTCCTTGCATGGAAACTATTACTGCTGAGTAATTGTTCTTGAAAATTGTACTAAAATATTTTCAACTTTAACTCTTTATTCATAGTTTTTAAAAAAACCTCAGTTTCCATGCAAGGACCTTATTAAAGTGGTCCTCTATTCCGAAGTGCTCAGCATCCCACAGCTGGAAAAGAGAGTACTTCTGAAATTTTCATGCTTCATTTAGATGTCTAAATGGAATTTTAACACTTAGGAAAATCTAACTACTATTCCGGTGCTTAAATAGGAGTTGATAGGTGATAAACCTTTTGGAAAAACTAGCTGTTAGTGTACCAGTGACAGATTATCCAACCACTCTTACCCTGTAATTTTGAACTGCTGTAATAATTTTTGTCCAAAATGCATAATAGACATATTAACAGCTCATTTACTAGCCTTATCATGTACTGAAAGACCCTGAAAACATCCTTGGAAATACTATGGTGTGACAGTGAAAATTTGATCCTCTCAAGCTTGCACTTTTGGTTTATACCAGTTGACAACACAAATGCAAACCATTGTGGCTTTTCACAGACTTTGTAAAGTTTTCAATCAGAATAACAGAATTTATGAGCTAACTATTTAGACCAGAGTCAGTAAAAGAGTGAGTTTCATTCCTCAGTTCTTTGTACTCTGCTTTTCCAGGTTATCAAACATTACAAGGAAGTGTTATTTTAGATCAGAGATGCTTAGTGAAGAGAATCAAACCTCTCTCATTAATATGACAAACAAGTCCAACAGGGTTTTTTTTTCCAAATGGTTAACAATGAACAGAGTATGCACAGGACCCTAGTTAAGGATAACAGTTGGCCTGGTGGAAGAAAGGAGGAAAGATTAGTAGGATCAGTCCCTAAAAACAGTTGAAATTTAAGGAAAAGTATGTTAAATCCCATGGTGTGTGGGGGGGTTATTTGTATGTGTAAGAAAGGACACTGGTTTTAGAGGAAAGGCAAGTCTAAAAGACAAAACTATGCAGGCCAAGTAATATCAGGACACTTTCCTGAATTGTCCTCTGTGGATTGGGTGGCACAGAAATATTTGGTCAATATGGAGAGCTTATGTGAGTGCATAAAGGAGTGGCATCCCAAAAGAACTTTTCAAAATGTTGCTTTCTACCAAGGAGTATACTGTTAAAGTGAAGGAATGTTGCAAAAAGAAGGAATATGCAAAGGAACACCATTAAAGCGAAGGAGTTTTTTTGCAAAAATTTAGTACACTAATGGACATTAGGGTACTTATTGAGATAGGTAGGTTCATTCAGGACAATTCATCAGTGTTTAGTTCCTCAGATGTACTTAGCGGCATACTTATGCAATCAATTTCTTCAGTAGTAAACCCCTTCCCTGCTCTCCCTGACACCAGGACAGACTTGCACAGAACAACTTTTTGACACAGTTTGACACAAAACAACTTGTGTAGCTATGGGTGTTTATGGATCAAAATCATTAACTTACTCTTGACTTTAAAACACCTCTCAAAAAACCATCAAAAACCAAGTAAATAAATCAGCCCACAACATCCAAGTCATTATAGAGCTATGTACAGTTGTCGCTGGTAAAGTAGAATGTTTTCTTAAAATAGCCTTGCCAAGAAAGGAAACACTTCCTATAAATAATTCCTCAGGGTGAAGTTACACAAGACAGCTAAGTCAATCACTACCAAAAGTCTTGCTTCTCCTATCCTTTCATCTTCTTTTTTGGCTTTTTTTTTTTTGCTTAGCCAGTTCATCTCAATAATACAGCAGCTATATGTTTTTTTTCAGGGAGTAAGAAGAGTTGTGGTTTGGTTTTTTTTTTACTGTTTTCATGACAAATCCACTCACCGCTGAGCTCCAGAGACTATGTAAGGAAAGAGGAATAGTAAACTGCTGAAAGCAGAGGTGAAGATACCTGCTTTACATTTCATATAACTGCACCTTAAGTATCTCTGTGGATATCACAAGCATCTGTTTGCAGTACTGTATGGACCTGACTCTTTATATGTAATAAACCTTTGAACACACTTCCCTGAACTACCAGTTATAAACATCCCTACTCCCCACCACATCACATTTCCCCTAGAACACCTGAATGTCAGTAATACCACCCTTCCGTATTCTCCCTTTTAGCGACAAAAAAGGTCTCATCCCCTCATTATATCGTTTGCTTTGATCAAAGCGATGAAAATATATCTTTCATTATGTGATCTCAGCCTGTGTTAATCGCAGACGTCTTCCTGACTCCTCCTTAAGGATATACCACTTAAAGAATTAGTCATGCTGGGGAAGGGAAAAGGATGGTGCTTTGATTGGAGATTACTAATGTGCCAGAAAAGTGCAGTTCTCAGTTGAGAAAATGGTAAGGTGCAGCAGAATGAAGACCTCTGACATTTAATCTCAAAAGGTTTTCATACATTTTCTCTGCCATTACGTTAAACATGTTTTTGAAACTAATTTGTGTAAACTAATGTTGCTCTTTTCCAGATGTTGATTGAACTACCTAGAACTTGATCTGACTCTCATGCAAAACCATGATTAATTTTAACTGGCAGTGGAAACTGATTATAGATTTTGTCTCAAAGTTGACACATCCAATTGCTTGTAGAAGAGGCAGGATTTATGGACACTTGAGTTTGAATCTTTGTTTTCAGCTGATGGAAAACAGGAATCTGAGAAAGTCTTATTCTTACAAGGGAGTGAAAGGTTAAAACTAACAAGGACCTTGGGCGGCAACAGCCATTGCAAGAAGATGGGAGAGAGGAAAGAAAATATACTCCAAGGGTGTGATTTCATCATTGGATTAATTAGTTTTAAAACTGGGCTGTTGCCACAAATAATGTTCCTCCTTCCTTCTTGAGCTCTTGCACTTGTACAGCTACCAAGTCAGATCAGCTCTCTGACTCAGGTGAAAAACAAGGGATTTATTTATCTGCAGTCAGCTCTCTGCTATTTTGACTCACTGAGAAGCCACACAAACCCTGTGCTGATGCAAATGATAATTGTGAAAACTCCCTTAGGGCAATATGATGGAGTTTCAGAAGGTCAGAAACTCTCAATAAGATTGTCCAATGCAAATAAATACTGTGGTCTCTCCTCTCAGGAAAGTACTGGATTGTTTCTCTAAGGAAGTTTATAGCCTCCTCTAACTGATGGTCGTGATTTTAATTTCTTTGCACCATTTTGAAAAATCTGTATTGTGGTTTGTTTTAATAACAAGTTCATAAACCGTATTTATGATTCTTAATGATTTTGTTATGTTTTCCCACCTGCTGTGCCAATTCTGGATAATCCAGAAACCACTCAATTAGCAATCGGAGATATTTATTTAGACCCATACCTTTCTTTATTGAGCCCTGAATTCTGTGATGTATTGTGCCACATTTGTCTTGGTGACTGTCACTCACTGTAGCAGGCCATGGAGTAATTTTCCCAGCCTAGAGGAATCGCGTGCAGGAGAAAGATACCATACATATTACTGTGCTACTGACCTTCACAGAGTCAGGATAAGACTTTTGAAAAACTTTGAGACTTCCAAATGTATCAATGCCCATGAACAGTAACAAAATGGAAATTCCTTAATGGCCAGTTTAAATGAAAAATAACCTTATAATTACATTAACTAGCAATTGTGCCCAGGCTTCTGGCAGCTTTAATTAATTATGGATGCCAATAGGTTCAATGAGCTATTATGGATGTCAATGAGTAGCCAGATTAAAGAATGCTTTACATGTTTGCCTATTTTTTTTAATTTTTAATTTGGCCACCCTCTTCATTCCATCCTGCACAACAAATTAGTGGTGAAAATGTTTTGATAAAAGCATTTACCATTGGCTAAATGCTCCTGTTTAGATACTAGCTTACTTATGCAGGGAAATGGCAGTGTAATGATAGAGAAAGTAGACTTTGAATAAATTTCCCGGATAACTGGGAGTCAAGGAAGATGATGGCTCAAAACCAGCTTCACAGCAACTGAGCAAGCTTACGCAACTCAGAGGATGGCAAGCTACTATCTCAAAGGCTCTTTATTGAATAACATAGCCTTAATATCATTAACTTCACAAATCCAGCTATGGATTTGCTCTATGTAATATGCTGCTAGCCTTGTAAATTTGTTTCTTATGACAAATTTACTTTTCTCTCACATGTCTTTATTCATGAAATTCTTCAGCTTCCTTCAGTCTATCTGAGACTATGAAGAGGTTTAATGCCTGGCTAAATATTTTAGGTTAACGTAAGTTAATAGTTATGCTTCACTGCTGTTGTGACTTGGAAAACCAAGAGAATCAGACTCCAAACCTGCACTCACAAGTCAGTTCTGTTCATAATTAATTTGTCTGATGTTTTCTCATCTCTGAACTCTTTTTGCTTACTTACCAGAATAGTGTCTTAAATCTTGAGGCACTCATATCAGTATGGATACTCCAAGTCACTGTGCCTATATAAGTACAGTCACTTCAGTGCCCTATATAATACCTATATACTTCTGGTATTTCCACGTTGTCTTAATCTTGTCCCTAATATGCAATAGAAAACCACACTTATCTAGAGACTTAGAGACACTTCCTTGGCCACTATGCCCCTAAGCCTTCTACTGCTGTTTTGTTTTCCCCTCTAAGTGTGCCTCAGTGTATTTTCTCGCAGTCCCAAATAATTTGCAATCTGGAAGGACTATAGGGACTTTTTTTTTTACTATGAGAGTGAGTTTACAAAGTAGATTTTTTTTGTCACTATAGAAACAAGACTTTAACAGAGGCTGTGAAGCAGTTGCTATTTCATAGTTGATTAGTTGTGAAATATTCGAAACAGAAGTACAAGAAGCTCCAGTACAGCTTAAGAATATACTGTCTCATTCCATTCATTAGCACAATGATGCCAAAAAACTGGCATCTCAAGGCAGTATTATCCTTCCAAGTGCATAGCTGCAGAACAACAGTATGCAAATAATAATGGAAAAATAAGTTGGTTTTAATTAGCACAACATGGGCTGCAAATATCATTAACATACTCTGTTTAATTTGCTAATTCAAATTTCCAGCATCACAGGAACTTATTTCAAACTTAGCTGAATTCCCAAATACCTACTAGTAGGCCAGAGAAAAAGAAAAGTTTGTCTCTGTTTCCAGTGTAGTCATTTCAGGATGAGATTGGTGCACAATCTGAGTGCTTTGTCCTCTTGATTCACCCCTTTCATCCCAACTCAATGAAGGCCTAAAGTGAAGGATTGTCTTACCTCAACATGTAACTATCCTAATGGAAGGTTTCTAAGGAAAACATACTGATATGAGGCAACTGATATAGATAAACCCCTGAATGACCACACAATGTAGCATCATGTGAAGATATTTGAGGTAGTTCCAGATGACCCAGCATGGTTCTTTGGCATGGGCTAGTGGCATGAAGAGGTAGGTCCAAAAGCAGTAGAGACTTATCACTGTGATGCTGTAACTGAGCTAAGTAGCATGGACCTGAATTTCTCTCAGCCTAGAAGTCCTCATTCAACCATAAGACCTTCAAAAGAGAAGAAAAAGAAATGAGATTTGTCCAGCTGGAGAAGCTAAAGCTATAGGAGGAATAAATAATTTTGAGTACACCAAAATGAATAAAGCCTAGTTTCCTACTGATTTGTGTCTCACAGTTCGTAGTGATCTGACTGGAGATCTTTTTCTGTGGGTGGACAAAATCTAAGTCTCTCTCCCACCCTCATATTCAGTCATATATAATAAACAGAGAGTTCACCCTTTCCTGCTGTAAGTAGTAATCTACAGATTGTGTCTTTTCTTTACTCAGATGTCTAATTTCTCAATATTTGGAAGCATGCAGTTGTCTTTAATGTTCCTACCACTCTGTCAAATTTAAGTCAGTTATCATTTAAGGGGTTTATTTTGTTTGAATTTTGGGTTTTTTTCGTGGTGTGGGAGAGAGAGACAGACAGACGTTTGCTTACAGAAGATATTTGCATAAGCTGCACCTTCTTAGGTCTTAAGACATAGCTTCATTTTCTAAATGAACCTTCTACTGAATGTTCATGAGAGTTTTAAGGTAGTGAGCATGATATCAGTACATATAAGCAACTGAGTAGTCAGCAAGTCACATCTAAGCATTAAGGCATATCTGAAATGCCTAGTTCTTATCATAATAAGTTCAAATGGATCAGTATAGGCAAATAAGCACAAGCAGACATGATAGTGTGGGGATCAAGCTGAGCTGTTCAAAGATTATGGACCTGTAACACCAGAGGAAAGATGTTACAGACTAACATTCACACCAGAACCAAGCGAAAACAAAAAAATGATGCCAGTCAGAAAACTAATCAGAACTGAAGCAGGCAAAAAAATGATAAAACTTGAGTTAAATTCAGGTCTAAGTTAATGTAGTAAATCCACTTCGTTTGATATTGCAATACCAATGCTGCCCTTTGATAATCCTTAGAAGTTTTATTGATTGGTATGAAATGTATAAATACAATAATAAGTGTCTGTGATGTTCAGTCATCTTAATGCAGCAGATAATTCAGCTCCACCCACTTTTTTTTTTCTTTCTGCTTGTTCCCTGAGATAGAATCAGAAAAAAGTTTCGAGTCAGGAGTCTGGGTTTAGTTTCCTCTGACAATATCTTAAAAGGTCCCAGAGACTTTTTAAGCAAACCAAGCACTACCAAGCAATTCCCAAAGCTGTATCTTATTATCTGGGTATCTAGAACCCTCAAACATCTTAGATTTATTAATGTGTTCAAGGACTCTCCAGAGTCTTATGGACCCTCAGTTGTTAGGCATTGCTGAGTTGTGAGACATAACATTTAAACATCTTTGTGTGTCTTGCAGTTCTTTTAGGACTTTAATCTACACCACTGAAAATAATGCAAAATTCACCGATTTTATTGCTTGCTTGTATTTATTAATGCACACTGGTGGATTTTATTTATGCTACTGTAGAATTTCTTTTAAGATACTTATTATTAAACTCTGTAGGCAAGGCAGACTTATAATAATGGGAAAATAATATAGTTTTCTGATAGGTTAAAGTTGGAAACTGGATGAAGAAAAAATTCACGTGGAACCAATATGGAAAAATTTTGCATTTTCTGGCAAAACATAAAACTAAAATGTTACTGCAAAATAATTTATTTGACCTGAACCTGACAATGAAATCCCATTTGTATATTCCATTTATTAAGTCAATTTATCTTAATTACAGACCAAAAAAAAACCAACCCAATAAACCGAAACATTTGGTATAAGCACATGATAAACTTACAAAATTAAATGCTTAGTTTGAAAATATGGAATTTAAATTACTAATCTTATATGGAAACAGAGGCCTTCACTTTCTTAAAGTAACTGGTCAGGAGTCTTCCATGAGGATTAAACAGTAGATTAAAAAGATGAGGTTGATAGATCTGTGCAAGATCCTTGTCAGAGCAAAAGGGAGATTTCCTGGCCCTTCCTGGCAGAATGGTCTAGAGAGGTTTTGCAGATAGGCCAAACTTCAACCCACCTATGAATCTTAAAGACATGAGGAAGATATCACAGAATCACAGAATCATTAAGGTTGGAAAGAACCTTCAAGATCATCAAGTCCAACTGTTAACCCAATGCCACCATGCCCACTAAACCTTGTCCCGAAACACCACATCCACACGTTTTTTGAATACTTCCAGTGATGGTGACTCCACCACCTCCCTGGGCAGCCTGTTCCAATGCTTGACCACTCGGTAAAGAAATTTTTCCTAATATCCAATCTAAACCTCCCCTGGCACAACTTGAGGACATTTCCTCTTGTCCTATCACTAGTTACTTGGGAGAAGAGACCAACACCCACCTCACCACAACTCCCTTTCAGGTAGTTGTAGTGAGCGATAAGGTCTCCTCTCAGCCTCCCTTCCTCCAGACTGAACAACCCCAGTTCCCTCAGCCACTCCTCATAAGACTTGTGCTCCAGACCCCTCATCACCTTCATTGCCCTTCTCTGGACACGCTCCTACTAATCACTTCCCTACTCCTGCTGGACACACTATTTCTGATACAGGCCAGGATGCTGTTGGCCTTCCTGGCCACCTGGGCACACTGCTGGCTCATGTTCAGCTGGCTGTCAAATAGCACCCCCAGGTCCTTTTCTGCTGGGCAGCTCTCCAGCTACTCCTCCCCAAGCCTCTAGCGTTGCATGGGGTTGTTGTGACCAAAGTGCAGGACCCTGCACTTGGCCTTATTAAACCTCATACTGTTGACTTTGGCCCATCGATCCAGCCTGTCCAGATCCCTCTGCAGAGCCCTCCTACCCTCCAGCAGATCAACACTCCCACCCAACTTGGTGTCATCTGCAAACTTACTGAGGGAGCACTCGATCTCTTCATCCAGATCATTGATAAAGATATTGAAAGGTATATAATAGAGAGAGACAGATATGTATAATATATATAAAGATATACAGGGCTAGGTAAAATCTAGCAAAGGTCCTTTCCACCAATCACTTCAGTCTATTGCAAGTCTACTGCATTATCAGCTATTGCAAGTTTTTTTCCTTCCTTTTAGCCACACTCTTTGATGTGTTCATGGGTGATAAGGGGGGGAAGGCAAAGGGGATAGATAGATACATACATACATTCATAGACTATTCTTTATTCTACGTAGAACTTTTCTCCCCACAAAAAGCTGCTGCAAAGCATAAGCTCTGCCAAGACAAATAATTGTGTGTCTTCTAGTATAGAAGGAATCCCAAAGCAGAGTGCTAAAGGCAGTGGCCAAAGCAGATCTTAGTGTCGTGTCTGTAGCCTTGGGCATGCTGGTGATCACTAAATTAAATTAATTATTTAAAATTTATTGTTAACAAACTGTCTATTTGTTTAAGGAGCTCCCTGAAGATAGTAGAATGAGAATCAAATTAAATCTATACCAAGAGGACTGTAACAAGAAACTTGCATTATGTTGATTAATATAGAACCCAGGACCATGGCAACTTGATGTGGGCAAGGCCTCTGAAAATAATTACAAAATAAATAACAACTGCAATAATTATCAAATCACTTATCTATGTTTCCTGAAAACAATTAGTGGATTCCACACCCACAAAAGGCAATTCACTGCTTAAATATAAGATCAGTTTATGTTACTGGTTACATCATGATATTTTTGCTTCACTCTACAGTTAAACTTGTCACAAACATTCTTACTTTCCCACTATACACCCTGAATGGAACTAAGGCAGCATTTCAATTATAACTAATGATGTGTAATAAGCTACAGCTTATTTTCCCAGGTGATTTACCTCTTTTATGTGGTGATGAAGAAGAGCTTTAATTTTGTCACTGTCATTACCAGGATTTCAGTAACAACAACAAAAGCACAGTAAGAAACTTGCCTGTATAATCAATCTGATCTTTTAATATGCCTGGGTTGGTGCATTTCACTCTAGCATATAATCTTGAAATAAAAACAAAACTGTATTATATAGATTTCGAATATCCCAGTCTGATGAAACTGAAGCTCCAAAATTTTTTTTTATATTCCTGAAAGACTATAACATATGCCCTAAAACTAATCATCATAAATTATTTTTAAAAGCAACAAATTTATTCAAGAAATGCTTTAATAGCTGGTAAAAGTAAGCAAAAATCTGCAAAGCTGTTTAGGTGGCTAGCCCTAGTATAAGCATTGAAGACCAGTCTATGGGGCTGATGGGATTTATCACAGGGTACAGAGAGAGTTGAACAATGTTATTGTGAGACATCTCTCAGTTATTTATCAATAGCATTGGAAATCTGTAGAGGTCCCAGTCAACTGGAAGCTAGCAAATTTTATTCCAAATTTCAAGAAGGGCAAGAAAGAAGACCCTAGTAAGTATAGGCCTGCCAGTCTTACTTCAATGCCTAGTAAAATTATAGAGAAGATTATTCTGGGATTTACTGAAAAACACTTGAAAGGCAATGCAGTCATCAGTCAAAGCCATTGTGGGTTCATGAAGGGAAAGTCATGCCTTACTAACTGAGTATCCTTTCATGACAAGGTTACCCGCCTAGTGGTTGAAGGGAAGGCAGTGATTGTGGGGCTTTTTTAATTTTAGCAAAGCTACTATCTCTCACAGTATCCTCCTGGACAAAATGTCCAGCATCCAGCTAGACTTGTACATGTTATGATGGGTGAACAATTGGCTGAAGGGTCGGGCTCAAAGAGTTAGTAGTAAACAGAGTAATGTCTGGCTGGTGGCCAGCCACTAGTGGGATTCCACAGGGCTTGATTTTAGCGCCCTTTAGTTCTCTTCAATGTTTTTATCAATGACCTGGATACAGGAGTTGAGTGCAAATTAAGTTTGCCGACACTACTAAATTAGGAGGAGCTGTTGATTCTCTTGAGGGTAGAGAGGCCTTACAGAGAGATCTTGATAGATTAGAGCACTGGGCAGTCACAAACCATATGAAATTTTACAAGGACACATGCTAGATCCTGCACCTAGAACAGTGTAATCCTGGATGTACATATAGAATCGTGTCAAAAGGCTGGAGTGTAGCCCTGCAGAAAAAGGGTTTTGGGCAACAGTAAATTCAATATGGGTCAACAATGTGCCCTGGCAGCCAAAAGGGCCCACCATATCCTGGAGTGAATTAAGTACAGTATAGCTAACTGTGGAAAGAAGTGATTGTCCCATGATATTCAGCATTGGTGTGTCCTCAACTCAAGTACTGTGTGCAGTTTTGAGCTCCAAAATATAAGAAGGATATAGAAATATTACAATGCATCCAAAGGATGGCAACAAAAGTGGTGAAAGGACTAGAGGGCAAGACTTATGAGGAGCGGCTGATACTTAGTTTGCTCAGCTTAGAAAAGAGGAAACTAAAGGGTGACCTCATTGTTGTCCACAACTTCATAATGAGGGGTAGCAGAGACGGAGGTGCTGATCTTTTATCTCTGGTGTCCATTGATAAGATGCGAGTGAATGGCTTAAAAAGCTGCATCGCAGGAAGTTCAGACTGGATATTAGGAAAAAATTCTTCACTGAGAAGGTAGTCAATCATTGGAACAATTTCCCCAGGGAAGAGTTCATGGCACAAAGCCTGTTGGTGTTCAAGACACATTTGTACAATGCTCTTAGATACATGGTTTAAATTTTAGGTTGACCTGTGTGGAATCAGGAGTTGGACTTTATGATCTTCTTGGGTCCCTTCCAAATCAGGATATTCTGTGATTCTAATGGGAGTCCATCAATTTCAGGCATTTGCATGCAGCAATTTTTAACTGTCTGCTTTTTCTTCTCTTTTTTTTTTTTTTTTTTTCTGGGATGCTGTTGATGTGGGAAAGACTCCACAGATTTTCTGACTTTCTTAGGGAAGAAAATGTTCCTGAAAATATGCCACCCGAATGAAAGGAGAATTGAGACAGAAGAAGAAATGCAAAAGACCAAGATCTTGATCTGGAAAGGGAGTACATTTTCTTTCTACCAGGAAGATAGAGAAGAAATAGCAACCTCATTGCCTGCTGAAGGCAGCATCAAAAATACAGAAATAGGAAAAAGCTGAATCTAGTTTGCAGCTCCTTCTGGCAGGTGATGTGGATTTCTCTTGGTCAGTTTCATTTACAGGATTATTAGGTACCTATAGGGATTAAACTCTTCCCACATGATGAACAAGCTTTTAATGGGATGGAGTAAGTCCGTTGATGCATCACTAGCCACATCCCAGGAACTGATATTTTTTATGCTCTGTTCTGGAGTCACAAATTATTCAGTCAGTAACCACAGGAATCTGGAAAACTCTTGCTCAGCTGCAGATAATAGACATTCAAAAAGCACAAAACTTGCCTAGTCCAAGTCTTCACCAGTATGGTATATTAAATACTCTAGCAATTTGTCCAGTCAGGATTTAAATGTGAGAGACAGAACTTCCCCAACTTCTCTCTCAAGGGAGAGTTTCACAGTCTGATCAGTAACAGCAACTTGGAAGATACATTTTAAAGCAGAGAAGTTCTGATATGTACTCAACTCAATAATGTAACTTTCCAGAATTTTGTTTGTAGTTTTTACTTTAGCTCAGGCCCATTTTTCATTGTTATAAAGTCTTCTTTATGTTAAATAATCCATATTTTGTTATGGTGTCTGCATCCTTTAAATATTAGTAAACTCTTTCCATGTTCTGTCTTGGTTATGATTTAAACATATTAAATATATTATTTAACTCTGTCAATCTTTCCCCATGTATCATTCCCTCTAGCTTTTTTATCACTTGTATAACTTTTTTTTTGGTTTCCTTCCAGTTTGTCAATATCCCTCACAAGTGGAGAGCCAGAACCAATTATACTCATTTAGGGTTGTGTACTAAACATTTGCATATCAAAGTATTATTAACTCGTTGATCTAGGTGCAATGATGTTTGTCAGGAAAGGATGGCACAGTGGTTCAAATGCTAGCCTGGACCTCAAAAGATTTGGGTTTCTTTCTTTGAAAAAACAGATATATCCTCTGCAATTTTAAGCAAATCCTTTAAGGTTAAGTGCAAAGAAAGTCCCTAAGGCAGACCTGCACTTTGCATTGCTGGGCAGGGCAGTGACTAATGAGCAGCCCATGGGGCTAAAGGTGCCACTCCACAGCAGCAACCTTCCATGTTTGGGTCCTGGCTCAGGATAAGTATTGTATTCAGGCTAATTAACTATGTTTTATGTTTTTAATTCACCTACAGCAGGTGAATTAGCACAGCCACTGCACCGTGCTAAGGTGGCTATTTATTTGCTTGGTTGGTTCTTCCCCAGAAGGCCCAGGGACACAGTGAGAACGTTATGCACGTATTTTAGAGCTATTGCAGTTTCAACATATCTGTGTGAATCTAGTGGCTCAGTGTTCATGTGGTTTCAGAAATTAGGATGGGAATCTGATCTCCAATCAGATGCAAAGGTATTGGTCTATTTCTGGCTTCAGCCCTGGGATCTTTACAACACAGTGCTGTGAATAACACAAACATGACCTGCTTAAAAGGTTGTTGCTACAAGGTTCAGGTATATGATGAATACCACTCCTGGGCCTTGGTCCCCTGTTCTCTGGGTATGCAATTTACCATGATGAATTCCCTGTTGGACCTGGGGGGGTGGGGATAGGCTATCATTCACGAGAAGAACACTTGAAATTTCAGAAAAACTGAAATCACGCTCCTCTCTAGGACTGACATTCAGTTCAGGAAATTCAGCCTCATTCTACCTAGAAACCACAGCCCTGAATGCTTCTTCTTTTTGTAGGTATCTACAAAAATTCTTTTAAAGAAATGTCCTTTCATAATAACAGCCAAATAGTTAGACCACTTAGGAAAAGAGAAACACAAAAAAGGGACCTTAATAACATTCAACTTTAGACATTTGAGTATGACTAAGATATGAGGCCAGTCACCTTAAGCTTCCTATATAATTATTGCAAAAAAGACAAGCTCCTCCAGGGGATTATTCAGAGCAGGAATTTAACTTTGAGAGACAAGTAAATTATATAGCTAAAGTTAGGAGGATTGAAAAACCCTGAGTAACCTTGAATAGCGGATGCAATTGCTTGGCTTGAAGAGTTCCTAGCCAACAGTCTAGCAAATGTTTAGGGTGAGCCCAAGACCTCCTCCAGCCTCTTAAATAAACATTATTCAATTTAATCATAGGTGGAAGAGTACTGGTGGGGTTCATAAAACTATGTTACATGAGAAGAGTTCAGAGTCCAAGACCCAGACTCATACAGGAGGGCAGAGTTTACAACAATGTGGTACATAAACATCTCAGCTAAATTTTGAATCCACTTTTCACACTGTAACAAAGTTCTGAACTCTCTTTGACACTGAATCTGATCTGGATAATGGTGTCCCATTATAAAAGACGGACAAATATGTTATGACTTTGGACTTTGGAACATCAGCTGTGATGATGAGAGGGTTAACACTGATCTCCACAGAATATCTGAGATTAGATTTCCTGTTGCACAGGAATAGTCTTGTACTGGAGACATCTATAAGCTCTTAGGCCAGTTCTCCTTTTTCCCCCTAGATTTCTGTCAATAAGGACAGCAGAATGAGTACTTTCTTTAAAACATAAGTGCTGGAGAAAGTAAATACATCAGTACCAAAGGTTATAATATTTTGGATCTCAGACCACAGTTCATCCATCCATTTAATATATGGATATCTCCAAAAACTGTCAGTAGAAATCATGAGTTTTATAGAATGTATGTATAACTAATAGAAAGAAATAAGGAAATAGCTAAGAATGTGAAGCAACAAGCTTAATAGGAGCAAAGGAGAAAGATCCTTTAAGCTCACATAATTTCTGTTCTCCAGGAAAATCCATCACAGATGTGAAGTTCCTTCTTGAAGGAACAAGTGAGAAGGAGGAAAGGATCATTAATCTCCAGGAATCTGTATTCAGACAGAGCCACTGATGGCGTTAATGTATGCATACTAAAAAAAATTCAAGGGTATGTAAGGCCATGCTTCCACAATCAGTAATGGACATACATTACTAGATCACAAAACAATATGAATCTGATCTGGATTTGGTCCCTGTGACCAGACTATAATTCCATGAAAATGAAAAAGAGCACACTCTGTGGAATTCATGTTTTTACACCAGCTCAAGAAGGACAATGTTACACCAGTGTTGCAGTGTCACAGACAGCTGACATTCTGATCTGGCTTAAAACTTGCTTCTACAAAAAGGGTGTGTGACTTTTCTGAATAAGTTGGAAGCAGCAAAGTGAATCTACACTAAAAAAATCTTTTGCATCACGTATCAAAAGAATCTGAAGTCTATGAGCCTTATAGCCAGATTAACAGTGTAGTTAAAGACAGAGTTCTGGTAGGTGAAGAGGGAGGTCATCAAGATCTCAGGAACTCTAAAACTGATCATGAAAGCAACACATTTTTATGACAGTGCTACTGCATTTACAGTTATGGGAGATGATGTCTTTCTTAGGAGTTCTTGATTAAAAAGATTAAGCAGTTGTAAATGTAGCTGTCTATTAAGCCTATTTAGAATTATATTTTATTTCAATACTCACAGTAATGGAGAATGTTTGCTTCCGTAATCAAATACATTTTACGTATTGTATTCCCTATATTCAAACCCACAATCTTTCTTCATTCTCTTTCTCCTCTGTCTTTTTTTTGGCCAGCAAGCTTGAACTCCCTTCTGCATTTGTGGTATAAACTGTTTTTTAGTACTAGATAAAGCACTCAGCTAGGAAGTTCTGTCAACACAGAACTGATTGAAGCTTGGTTTCCTTGCTAGTGAAAATGTTCCCACCGTTAAGTTAGTGCAGCCTAGTAGAGAGACAAGGTAGGAAGCAGAGCCTTGCATTAATGCCTTGCATTAATTCATTATAATTACTTCAGGTCAAGTGAGCATCACTTTTGACATAGTTACTACTAGGAAAGTCCTCTATTGGTTCTAGTAACTAATCTTCCTGTATCTGATTTCCTATCTATAAGATAAAAATAAAAGCATCTTCAAAATAACTGTCTTAAAAATATTTTCCTTGCAGGGCTATCATATGGTTGAAAGTTCTGGAGATTTTGAGATGCCCATGTATTATGGCATGAGGGACAATTAATACCCTTCAAGAGACAGGTAGGAAGCCTAAAACTCCATGGTTTTATGTGCTGTTCTGTCTCAAACCTAAGGTAATTTACTTTCCCTTATCATTTTTCAATATTACTCTTTTACATTCCTCTGTCATTTTATGTAAATACACCTATACATAAATATACGTACATGTGTACATGTACAAACTCACTTATTTTCTCTCTGTGATGAAGCATAATTTCTTTAACTGCTTTTTGTCTTTCTAGCATACAGTTCCATGTTATCCTATGCCATTATTTTCTCTCTCTCTCTCTCTCTCTCTGAAACATCTCAACAGATACTAATTTGTGAGTTTCATTAACATGTCATTAATCTCCTTTCCAGATCATTAACAAAGATATTAACTACTACAGGACTTAACATTGATTCTTTTCCATAGTATTATTTGCTTCCTCCCATTCAATACAATGCCATTTACCACTAACATTCATTAACAGACCTTCAAACCACTTATTTAATCCACATTTTTCACATGGGTTGTTTAGAATTAAATTTAGAATAAGGATATTTTGCTTGTTTGCTTCTTCTTTATGCAATAATGAACACTTGCCTAACATCAAAACTTACTTTCCATATTGCATTTGCTCTATCTCATATTTGTCCCCCTGAGATAGGGCCAGTTGTACAAAAGGCGGCTATAGCAGATCACAGAATCACAGAAAGGTTGGAAGGGACCTCTGGCAGCCATCATGTCCAGCCCCCCTGCTTAAGCAGGGCCACCTAGAGCAGGTTTCCCAGGACCATGTCCAGATAGATTTTTAATATGTCCAAGGATGGAAACGGCAACTTCTCTGGGCAACCTGTGCCAGTGCTTGATCACCCTCACAGTAAAAAAGTGTTTCCTTATGTTCAGACAGAATCTCCCATGTTTTTCAATTTGTGCTCATTGCCTCTTGTCCTGTCACTGGACACCACTGAAAAGAGCCTGACTCCATCTTTACCTCCCCTGAGGTATTTATATATGTTGATAAGAGCCCCCTTGAGTCTTCTCTTCTGTAGGCTGAACAGTCACAGCTCTCAGCTTTTCCTCATATAAGAGATGTCCCAGTCTCTTCATGATCTTAATGGCGCTTCACTGGACTCTCTCTTGTATGTCCATGTCTCTCGTGTACTAGGTAGCCCAGAACTGAACACAGTACTTTGATTATGGCCTCACCAGTGCTGAATAAAGGGGAAGGATCACTCTCCTTCAACTTGTTGACAATTCTAATGCAGCCAAGGATATGATTAGTCTTCTCTGTGGCTAGGACACATTGCTGGCTCATGTTCAACTTGGTGTCTACCAGGACACCCAGGTCCTTTTCTGGTTCCCATACTGTTGGCCCCAGTATGTATTGGTGCCTGGGATATTTCTCCAGCCTGTTGAGGTCCCTCTGGATGACAGCACAACCTTCTTCTTCTATCAGCCACTCCTCCCAGCAAACTTGCTGAGGGTATACTTTGACCCATGATCCATCTTATTACTGATGTTGTTGAACAGTGTTGGTACAGTATTGACCTCTGGGGTACACCACTAGTTACTGGCCTCAAAGCAGACTTTTTGTCACTGATCACCACCCTCTGGGCCCAGTTATTCACGCATTTTTCAATACACTGACTGCTCATCCAACCCCCGGTTCTCCTGTCCTCTCTGTTAGGCTGTTATGGAAGACAGTGTCAAAAGTCTTTCTGAAGTCTAGGTAGACAATGTCCACTGCTTGCCCCTCATCTACCAAGCCAGTGAGTTCATCATAGAAGGTTATCAGATTGGTCAAGAATGATTTCTCCTTTGTGAACCCATGTTGACTACTCCCAATCACCTTCTTGTTCCTTATGTGCCTGGAAATGGTTAGCAGCATTAGTTGCTCCATCATTTTCAAGGGGATTGAGGTGACGCTGACTTGCCTGTAGTTCCATGGAGCCTCCTTCTTGCCTTTTTTGAATATAGGGGTGATGTTTGCTTTCTTTCAGTCCTCAGGCACCTCCCCCAATCACCATGATCATTCAAAGATTATTGAGAGTGGCCTCACAATGACATCATCCAGGTCCCTCAGCACTCATGGGTAAAATCATATCAGGGCCTATGGACTTAAGTATGTCTAATTTGCTTAAATATTCTTAACCTGATGGTCTTCCACAAAAAGTCTTTGTTACTCCAGACTATCCCTCCAGTCTCTGGGGCCTGGGATTCCTAAAGGCTGATCTTGCTAGTAAAGACTGAGGTGAGGAAGACATTCAGTATCTCAGATGTCTCTATGTCTCCAGGTCCCCTGCCCCATTCAGCTCATTCAGAAAAATGAGCCCACATTTTTCCTAGTCTTGTTCTTGCCAATTAGGCACTTACAGAAACCCTTCTTGTTGCCTTTGACATCCCTTGCCAGATTTAGTGCCAGGTGGGCTTTGTCTTTCCTAACCACATCTCTGCATGCTTAGACAGTATCTCTATACTCCTCCCAAGTTACCTGCTCCCACCTTCTATATACATCCTGTTCATTTTGAGTTTTGCCAGGACCAGCTTCTTCATCCACGCAGGCATTTTTGTCTGAAGATATAAAGCAATATTTTATAACTAAAAAATAATTATTTTTAAAAACCTGTTTGATATAGAGACCAGTTTCTAGTGACACATTTGCCTTTTGAAACTTTAAATGATTTGAGTAATTTTTCTGTAAGAGAAACCAGCCACTATAATGATTTTTCAGTAGATGTTGATCCATATCCCGATTTTAAATGTAGGCTTATCATTGTTCTGAGAGACGTGTTTGTTAACTACTATGTATCCAATAAAGAGTGAACAAGTGAAATTTTGTTGTCTACATTCTGCCTTAGATTGGTGCATAACAACCCTCTATTCTAGCTGGAGAATGGTTCTTAAACAAGGGTCTGTTTAGCTTTAATAACTAAATTCTGAGAACAAATTTAGGCCTACTGTGTGTTAAAAAAAATATCAGTAGTATCGAGACTGTTTCACTGTCTTTCGTTAATGTTTTTCACATTTTGAACGATCTTTAACATAATACAGTGACAGTGTCTGATTTATGCAGCCCTCATAGCTGAGTGAACAGCTAACTCTACTGCTTCTGGCAGAGCATTATAACTAAAATAGGTGAAGTCTTTGATGAAGTCTTACCAAACAACATTTTTATTACATATAGGAGCAATAACTTGTACTAGTATGTTTTAGAGGATTTTGTTAACTACTCAGATAATTCTATGTGCTTTTGGTAAGCTTTAATTTACCTTGCATGTAAAGAAAAAGTGCAAAAAAGGGAATATTATTTGTGGGCTTTTTTTGTGCATATGCACATATAAATTGTGCGGAGATTAAAGTCTAAAAGGTGAAAATCAAAGTGGACTAATATTTTAGCACAATTGTATACAACAAAAAGAAACATGAGAATAAATAGAAAAAATGTAATGCTGAAGAAACCTTTGTTTTTACAAGCTCCTACTCACAGAGGAGCTTGTAGATAAGCTTACTATCTGTGTCCGGTCTCTCTCAGCATTACCATAGTTCCAAAGGTCTGTGGTGTCACGATGCAGAGTCTCTTTAAGGGTGCCTTTCTGCTATAGTCACTTCACCAGCTGGCAGTTTGTGCCACTGCCCCAAACTTGCTTTAAACAAATGAAACCTTAGGGCCATGGAGCCACACCAATACTGAGCTAGTTGGCTTGGGCATGGGTACCCACGTTGCATTACAGTGGAGTTTGCATTTTGGGTGTTTCCCCGCAATGGGAGGTGCAGTGACTTTTTGAAGAGCTGGATATGGTTTCTCTCCCTCAGCCAGTTGGCTGCATCTGGTGCCTTGATTACAGCATAAAGTTATCCTCAGGAGATGAAGATAGTGGGTAAAATCAAAACCAGCTCCTTCATCTAGTAGTGGAAGGCTGGAAGCTGAAGCCAGGCAAATTTGGTTTGAAATTAAAGCATGTGTGTAAACAGTGATGGTGATCAGATACCGCAACAGAGTACCAAGGACGTCCACATCCCACTATGACAGTACCTAACGGTACTGGATGCCTGCCTACAAAATATGTGGTATCTAGAAGTAAATCAGTGACACTGAAGACAGATAATATATTTGGGTTGAAACAGGATGTTCTGATGGCTTCTCCTGATATGAAAACAGGCAAAAGAGTCTGCTAGAAGAACTCAAAGTTCTGTATTAGCAGTTCTGACCGAACGATCTCTGAGTAATTTGAAATAGACACTTACAAACACTACAGCAGTTAGATTTCCAGAAGAATGTCAGTCTACTCCTGCAAAGATGCAGGGAGCTATTCTTCTGGAAAAAAGACAGTCCACTTTTAAATGCAATCTCACCTCCCTGCTGTGTCATGCTATACCCGACAGTGCCTCTCTTTTCATAAAGATGTCTAGACATCTGCTAATGCTCATTGCTTTGATGACAACTTATTCCATATGTGTCCTGTCTCAAAGAAATTACACTGCCTGAAACTCTGGCATTTGTTCAGGTTTCTATCTTTCAGATTGTGTATGCTCTTATTTTGAACCTGAGCACCCCACTCCTTGCTCCTGACCTGTGAACCATTTGACATTCAAAAAAACAGTTGTGCATAAACTTGCCTATTTTAATGCTTTGATTCCATTTTCCCCTGCACCTCTCTCACACCTGTTTCACCTAGAGGACATTGCAGCTAGAGGTATTTTTCTGACAGCCCTTCTCTTCTGTTGATACTGCCTTTCTCTTTTGTCCTCTTGACTCTCTTTCCTTTACTCATGGCCTCTATGTACGAGACCTCTCCCCACCATTTTTTGGTTATACTCCCTTCTTTGAAGTGCTGGGGGAGGCTGGCAAGGCAGGTGTTTCAGAGCAGGGGATCCGTGGGGCTGCAAATCCTCCTCTCACCTGCTGAGCAGCAGATGCTGCCTCCTGAGGAGCCGCTTGGGCGTGACAGCGAGAGGACCTGATCCTCTTGTCACTTGCACTTGTTTCGCTGTGGTGCTATGATGCCTATGAAAGAGCAGCTGGGGCCAAGAGGGAAAAGGACCAGGGAGACGTAGCTGCTGGTTTGCTGGGATACGCCGAGGCAGTCTGAAAACAGCAGCGTGTTTCCTGATTACACCTCTGCCCTCATCTGCAGCTGTCTCTGCTGCATGTATTTTCAAACAGGGCAGACCAGGAGTTACTAAACTTCCGCTCTCCCCTTCCCTCTCCCTCAACAAGCCAAACAAACTTGCCTACTGAGCTTATTTAAGTCAACCATTTTACAGAGAGATTTCTCTTTATGCAGTGACAGCAAACATGCAAAGTGAGCAACTGTTCCAAAAAGGCTTCTGTGGAAGCTTCTCAGCATTTTTTGATGCCCTGGAGAGGTTTCTGGGGCTAACGTGACTCCAGCTCTCTGAGTAATGCTTTCCTTAACAATATTGCCAAGTGTTAATTAAAAAAGAAACGAGAGGTAGTTCTTTGACCTGGTTGTAGATCTGCATTAGAATTGTGTTTGCCAAGTCATTTTGAATTTTAAAGAAAAAAAAGAGCAAGAGAAGAAATCCTCTTGTGTTTTAAAAGCGCACTCTAATTTTCTACATTATGTATCACGCCCTGAAAATGTCTTGAAAAGACAAAAAGAGGGAAAAGAACAGGCATAACCACTATGCCGATTAATATTTTTCACTGGATATTAATTTGCAGACATTAGCCCCTTTTAATTGACCTTTAGACATATGGTTAGACAGACAGTAAGCCCTGCTGACCATCGCATATATAATTAGCAAATAGCAAGGTGAGGTAGAACTGGTTTAATCTCATTTCATCCCTGAGACTTTATCACCATTTGGCCTAGTTCCCTTTATCCATCCAGAGATAACAACAGCTTTATTTGGCAGTGAATTAAAGAACCAAGTAGCTTTGCATTGTAATATAGGTCAAACAAAAACAGCACATTTGGAGTTGGGCTGCTTGACAAGCAAAATGTCTGGAGTTTGTTGGGCGTGGGGGTGAAGCTGTTGCAAAGGACTCAAGAAGATTTTCAGTCTGTAAAAAGTTCAAAAAGATTTGAAACGTTTTAACTGGAACCAGCCAGCCAGACTTGTGGTAGTTCATTGTGCCATTGGGCAGGAGATCAGAGTTTAAATTCCAAACCAGCTAGCAAGGACTTGGAGCAATGTGAAGACACGATGTTTGGCCACTGTCCGGGAGGTTTCCCTTCATGATGATTTTAAATAACATCTGCGATTTGACTCAAAGAACAAAAAACTGAATAAGAAGGAAAGTGAACCTTGTTTTGCCTCCTTCTGTTTCCACGTAAGTAGCATTGCTAACAGGTGAAAAAAAGAGAAACATTATAACAGAGATGTCCCCCTCCCCAAATGATCTTTTCAATCGAAACAGACTTGTTTTCTCACCTTCAAAATGCATTTAAGCATTAGGTTATTAGATACCTACTGGTCAACCTGATTTGCCCCCCAATTTGTTCAGTAAGCAGCCCAAAATTGATTTAATAGCTTCCATGATTTTCAAGATTTGTAAAGTCATCTCTCCCTGTGGGCTACAACTGTACTAACTCATTTGATGTTGCACTAGGTTATTTCAGGACATGCTCCATCATATGAAACTAAAAATATCCCAGTGCGTTATAAAGCACTTATCAGGTTTTATTAGAATTCTGAGCTATATAATTTCTTTAAAAGTGGGTGGGTGCAGGTATTATTCATGAGTAGCAGATAAAGTACAGTGCTACAACTCCCGGTAATACAAGCTCTTGCAGCCTGCATTTCACCAGTGACTCTCCGTACTCAGCAATCTGCCCCAGACAAGAGTGCTGCAAGTGATGTTTGAGCTTTCTAAATATGACACGCTGTTTATATGCTGATCTGCAGAATCTGGCAGAAAAACAGAGAAGGAAGCACTGTAGGTAAAGTAGATTTGGAGGTCTTTTTCTTTATATTTGATTGTTAACATAAATAGAAATAAATTTCTTTCTGGGCTGGGGAGGAAGGGAAGGGGAATTAATAGTATATTACCTTTGATCTATTGCTGGGACAATCTAATTAGTGAGACTTATACTAATGATCGTTAAAGAAAACTATCTCTTACCCAATAGGAAAGCACTGTTTGCCTTTCCTTTCCTCAAAGAATTTCTTGGAAAGAAATCTTCAACTTGATAGGTAAGGGGCTGATCACTGACCCAGAGCTTCGTTAGGGAGATTGCATCCTGGACATATGGTTCTTTGGAGATTAGTCCTTTGCTGGCAGCCAGAAAACTACCCTGTGGCTTTAGCTGGAGCGGGTGCACTGAGACCTTCACAATCTCCAACACTGTCTGGCACTCAGAGCTTCATGTGTGTATAGAAATACAAAGCATAATTGTGTGTTTAAATTACAAGCACAAGCCATAATGGTGATTCTGAGATCATGTGGGAAAACATTGACTTTCCCCACATCCACATGCCTGAAAGAAGTGATATCAGCTTCTGAAGTTACACCTGAACAGCTAAATACTCACACCTGTGCTATGTCTGCACAAGCACAATTGCTTATACGGATGGAAATTAGTGGGGCAGGAGGTTCTAATTCTTTTGAAGGAACTGTGTAATGGAATAGACAACGTTCTTCAGGTATACCATGCATTGTAAAAAGGCAGCTCATTGTCGCATTGAAACAGCTTTAGACTAATATAACAGAAAAAAAGAGGTGAGTACTTAAAGCTGTCTTCATGCATCAATGCATGCTTTTAATGGAGAACTGGGCTACAAAAAGTTGACAGAACAGAAACAACAGAAACAAATTTACAATGGAACTTTAATTTGTAATCACATCACTGAGACAGCAAAAAAAAAAATAGATAGCTGTGAAATGCATGCTAGTCAGACAGGAGTAGTACTGCCATATTTAGAATTCATGGAAGCTCAGTTATTTTGATTAATTTTCCTATTTCAAGCAATATGAAAGTTTATGAAAGGTAGATCCTGCTTTCGCAACCTGATCACCTTTTATGACAAGGTGACCCACTTAGTGGATGAGGGAAAGGCTGTGGATGTTGTCTACCTGGACTTTAGTAAAGCCTTTGACACTATTTCCGACAACGTACTCCTGGAGAAACTTCATGTTCATGGCTTGGACAGGTGTACTCTTTACTGGGTAAAGAACTGGCTGGATGGCCGAGCCCAGAGAGTTGTGGTGAATGGTGTTAAATCCAGTTGGTGGCTGGTCACAAGTGGTGTTCCCCAGGGCTCAGTTCTGGGGCTGGTCTTGTTCAATATCTTTACTGATGACCTGGATGAGGGGATCAAGTGCACCCTCAGTAAGTTTGCAGATGACACCGAGCTAGGTGGAAGCATTGATGTGCCTGAGGGTCGAAAGGTTCTGCAGAGGGATATGGTCAGGCTGGATCCATGGGCTGAGGACACATGTATGACGTTCAACAAGGCCAAGTGCCGAGTCCTGCACTTGAGTCACAATAACCCTATGCAACACTACAGGCTTGGGGAGGAGTGGCTTGGAAAGCTGCCCTGCAGAAAAGGACCTGGGGGTGCTGGTTGACAACCGGCTGAATATGAGCCGGCAGTATGCCCAGGTGGCCAAGAAGGCCAACGACATCCTAGCCTGTATCAGAAACAGTGTGGCCAGCAGGAGTAGGGAAGTGATCGTGCCACTGTACTTGGCACTGGTGAGGTCACACCTCAAATCCTGTGTTCAGTTTTGGGCCCCTCACTACAAGAAGGATGCTGAGGTGCTTGAGTGTGTCCAAAGAAGGGCAACAAAGCTGGTTAGGGGTCTGGAGCACAAGTCTTACGAGGAGCGGCTGAGGGAACTGGGGTTGTTTAGTCTGAGGAAGAGGAGGCTAAGGGGAGACCTTATCGCTCTCTACAACTACCTGAAAGGGGGTTGTGGTGAGGTGGGTGTTGATCTCTTCTCCCAAGTAATTAGTGATAGAACAAAAGGAAATGGCCTCAAGTTGTGCCAGGGGAGGTTTAGATTGGATAATATGAAAAATTTCTTCATTGAAAGGGTTGTCAAACACTAGAACAGGCTGCACAAGAAGTGGCTGAGTCACCATCCCTGGAAGTATTTAAAAGACATTTCTCCAGTCTGAACAACCCGAGTTCCCTCAACCACTCTTCGTAAGACTTGTGCTCTAGACCACCCACCAGCTTCATTGCCCTTCTTTGGACACGCTCCAGAACCTCAATGTCCTTCTTGTAGTGAGGGGCCCAAAACTGAACACAGGATTCAAGGTGCGGCCTCACCAGTGCCGAGTACAGGGGCACAATCACTTCCCTACTCCTGCTGGCTCCACTATTCCTGATACAGGCCAGGCCACTGTTGGCCGCCTTGACCACCTGGGCACACTGCCGGCTCATGTTCAGCCGGCTGTCAACCAGCACCCTCAGGTCCCTTTCCGCCGGGCTGCTCTCCAGCCACTCCTCCCCAAGCCTGTAGCGTTGCATGGGGTTGTTGTGGTCGAAGTGCAGGACCCTGCACTTGGCCTTATTCAACCTCATACTCTTGACCTCTGCCCATCGATCCAGCCTGTCCAGATCCCTCTGCAGAGCCCTCCTGCCCTCCAGCAGATCAACACTCCCACCCAACTTGGTGTCCTCTGCAAATTACTGAGGGAGCACTCGATCCCCTCATCCAGATCATCAATAAAGATATTGAACAAGACCGGCCCCAGAACCGAGCCCTGGTGAACACCACTTGTGACCGGCTGCCAGCGGGATTTAACGCCGTTCACCACAACTCTCTGGGCTTGGCCATCCAGCCAGTTCCTCACCCAGCGAAGAGTAAACCTGTCTAAGCCACGAGCTGCCAGTTTCTCCAGGAGAATGCTTTGGGAGACGCTGTCAAAGGCTTTACTAAAGTCCAGATAGACAACATCCACAGCCTTTCCCTCATCCACTAGGCGGGTCACCTGGTCATAGAAGGAGATCAGGTTGGTCAAGCAGGACCTGCCTTTCCTGAACCCGTGCTGGCTGGGCCTGATCCCTTGGATCAACAAAGCACCTGTTCTTTCAGATTTTGCTTTTACTTTTGTTTCTGAGAATCGGGGAGCAAAGGAGTATATATAACGAGTTGAGTGTCTGTTAACCTCTGAGAAGTTATTGATCATTATACCACTAGATTTCAGAATTAGGTTCACCAATCAGAATAAGAAGATAGATTTAGGCTGGTAGTTTTGATGACACATACCCACAATCCAAGGGGTTTATGAAGCATCTTACATTGCCCTGTGCAAATACAGTATAAATACAAGTCAGCAAACAGCACATGTTTAGAAAGATGACCGATACACATGGTAGTAATAGATCTTCATGTTTTTCTCCAACAAAGTGGTACATTTCTGGCTTATATGGAAACGTCATCTGTAGATATAGATAAATTTAGGTTATTGAAATCCTCAGTGACTAAAGAGAATCAAAGAAAGATATGCTACAATCAGACTTGCCTTAAAAAGATAAGAAATCTGTCTGATAATCTGAATTTCTAGGTTCTTTCTCCTGGAGTCTATCAGACAACATGAATGGAACTGCTGCATCAATTCATGCAAAATTAGAATTTGAAATATGACTTTAAGAAGAAATGTAAACAGTAGGAGATTAATTGCACAATTATATAGTCATTATGAAAAGAAGGAATTGACCCTTCCAAGCATATGTCCAATTTTTAAGTTAAAATCACTTTGGACAAAGCTTTACCCCTCCCTTTTGCTAACATTCAATAAAACTAATGACATTTCCATGAATGATTCCAGTAATATGCATGGAAAATAATATCAGGATTGTAGATTTTAATCATAGAACAAAATATAATTAATGACATGAGAACTGTCTAATTTTTGGGATGGGTTCAACTTCCAGACTAAGAGGCATAGAGCATAGCCATAGACATCTTAGGTCATTTGAGATGCCTTACAGCATCACACTGTGCTTCCAGTTTCTACTCCTGTAAGTCCTATAAGAAATAGATCATGAAGCTAATTCTTGAAGTTTGTTTACAAGATGACATAGATTTTAAAATGCACCGATTTTGAAGTTTACTTCATAGGAAAAGCTGGCTACTTCTGTTTATCCTCTATATATGTATGATTGTTAAGTGTGTAAGTTTCAGCCTCCTGTTTTTGCACAACATGAGAACAAGACAGGGATGTAACACATCTACCCTTCTGAATGCAGTATTTGGTCCTGTAAGTCTGCTCATGGTGCTGGTCTGTAGCTTCACACTCTAGTCCACAGAGTGGTCAGCCACTCCATAGAGACGCAGCCCTGGTCCAGTGAGACACGGTGGTGTCCACAATCTCCCTCCTGGCGCAGTTCCTCGCGCCTAAAACTAAATCTCTGAACTGTCTCCAAAATAGGGTGATGTCTAAGTAGTGCAATTTAGACCTACCTTTTTTCTTCAAAATTATTCATACAGATCTGTTTGTTATGAATCAGCCTCAAAACACAATAAATTTCTACATAATTATTCAGATGACTCAGAAGAAAACTTATTTTATTAGGAAATATGTGTTATTTTACTTCAGTAAAATAATATTTCCCTGGAAACATTCAAGATCAGGTTGGACTGGGCTCTGAGCAACCTGATCTAGCTGAAGATGTCCCTTCTTATTGCAGGAGGGTTGGACTAGATGACCTTTAAAGGTCCCTTTGAACCCAAACTATTCTATGATTCTATGATTCTATGGTTCCATGATTGAGTCATGACGTGGGAAGCAGAAGTAAAGTGATGTGATATAAAGGGGATACAGCCATTTGATAAGGAATTTTGAAATGATACTGAGAAGAAGAAAGTGCAAAAAAGACCTTGTAATGAAGTGCATGTTTAATTGGATATGTTATGGTGGCTAAAGCCTAGATTTTTAGAAATGGTTGTTAATTTTGCATGCCTTCTTTTTGGTGCTCAGCTACCAAATCTTAAACTTGGCTCTGGAAAATCTGTAGTATTTTCAAAACTGTATGCAAAAGAGTATTCTCAATATCTTTTTAGCCCGTGTAATATCCAAAATTTTCCCTATACATGCTGTACACCACCACTTCACAGATGGCCAAAACATGACTACACTACTCATATATTTTGTTTGCAAGATGAATGCACGTCATTATAGGATTTCTAGATTTCTATATCCGTTTCTGCAAATGGCTTAATTCAAATCTTGTCAGGAAGTTCAAAATGCAAGTGAAAAAAAAAAAGTTCTCTTTTTGTTTTCTAAGTAATCTCAGAAAAACTTCACAAAAACCAAAGGAGCTGAAAGATTTGAATTCAGCGTCTCAGAGGAAGGAAAATTGTATTAGGTGCATGGTCATGTCAAATCTGGTGTACACTGTCATTGCTGAGTGGTTCTTCCTACCAGCATTAAATTGACTCAGACCTGTGCGTGGCATTATTGTCTATGCTACTCATAGGTATATAAAAAAAAAAAAAAGGAAAAAAATAAATAAAGAAAAAGGTTAAAGAATAATATGATGCATAAACAACGCAATCAACTTTGTAGAAGATAATCGTTGACCTGAGTAGTCAATGTTGCTCATTTTTTCCAGGCAAACCTCTACCATTTGCCAACCTTTTGATTATAAAGTTCACTGATTCCAACAACCACTCTTGGAGCCAGTGCTGCACTCTGAAATATGTCACATCATTTGAAGATGTTCAGCATAGATAATTAGCAGGTGACCTTTAAAGTTATCTCTAAACCTGTTCTAATTTATTTTAAAAGAAAAAAGTAATACCGCATGTGTAAGTCATCCATGCATCAAAACCAATCATCTAAAGTAAATTCCAGTTCACCTTTAAGTATCAAAAGCTTTAAGCCTATTTACAGCTTGGATTTACTAATATTTAGAGAAAAAATATAGTTTAGCAAATCCTGTCTGAAGTTACAAATCACGTAATACAATGTTTACCTTCTAAATGTCATGCTGAAGGAAGCTTCTCCGGTAGAACAGAGCATAATATGGTGGTTGAATCTAATTTCTTAAGAATCCTTGGGAACCAGGATAGAGAAAGAGGCGTAGTGCATTCATTCATGTTTAAAGCACACATTTCTGTAAATGTTTGTTTGGCTTCCCTTTAACCACAACTTTTAAGATGACAAAATACCCTGAAGAATTATTTATTTGGACTGAACTGCACATGTCCTCTTCACTACTTAAGATCCACAACGTGCTGAGGTAAATAATTTTGCTTTGATTACCTGTTTTTTCAATCAGTGATTTAATTTTTTATATTTTCCACTTCAGCAGATTGTACTAAAAGTACAAAACTGAATGTAATGACTAGGTAGTTTCTGTTAAAAAATAAAATAAATCAAAAAAATCATTGCATCAGGCTGTTCCTTGTCTTTTCCTCTCATACATATTGAAACAGTCACCATACAAATACAAATACTCAAGGACATAGGTTTGTTTTTATAAACCCTAAACAGCTCAGCAGACAGTTCCATTTATTGTCTCTAAATCTTAATTATTAAAGACCCAAACTGAGTCTGAATGTCTTAGGCTGGAAGACATACTTTTTCTTATATGACAGTTTACATACTTTAAAACTAGGGAAGATATGAGATGTAGTAAATCAACATGTGTTTACTGATAAAGGTGTTTTTATGAAGGTGGATCCTGTGCCAGAGAACAAAGAAAATTAAAATGTCCATGCCCCTTATTAATGCCACCTGGTTCTATTATCTTTTGCTTCCTTCGCACTATCTGGATCTCAGATAAGAAGCCGAAGTAGTTCTGTTTTGTTGTAGAAAAGTAGATGTCAGAAAAAAAATAGCTTTGCTAGAGACTGTGTAATTCTAATTTTTTTTTAGTTCATATCATATTCAGCTATGACATATATAAATGCATAAGAGAGTAAGAATCAAGTTAATTTGTGTTCTATAGCTAAGTATTTTTTATTTCAAGTTGTTAGAAATGTATGGAAAACAGTATTAAATATAAGAGTAAACTGTAGCAAGCATGACATACACACACGCAGTTGAATATGGCATGGGGTTGGATTGGTTAACACTTAAAATGTGTGCATTAGTCGTTAATGAGATTCCACGCAGTCCTGATCAAAAGCCCTAAGGAATGAACTGAAGTCCCCACTTGAATTTGGGAGAATGGATCAGTCCTAACAGTGACCATGCTGGGTCCTGAGCACTCTCAGACACCGCTCTGCGAAGGGCATCCCCTCAGGGCTGGAAATTAGTGCTTTGCATAGCCTGCACTGTACAGCCTGGGCTGTGCGTTTCACATGTGCTTAACTTTGATCTGAACGGCAACAGGATTACTCATCTGCTCTGAGGGTAAGCAGACTCAAAGCCCTTTGCTTGGATCTCCCCTGTGGGTGTTGACCAGAAGGTCAGTTTGAGTTTAGTCAGGATCTCCTTGTTTATCCACTTTTGCTTGATTTACTGCGTGGATATGGACTGTATTTGAGCTAGGAGTGATCCTTGAAAATAACCAGCTCTTCTGGAGCCCACGTCTCTCCAGCCACTGTCTCTCACAGGATTTTTCCAGGCAGATCCATGAACAGGCAAAAGTCTGCTCTCACAAAGTCACAAATCAGAGTGAATTACATACTTTCTTTTTTAAAAAAGTATACACTGTCATTTCTATGATGATGAACCCATAACTGAAGCTTATATAAGCTCAGAACTACTCTAAGCTGCTCTGGCTGTTAAGGGAGACACAATGGCTTGTCTTATTTGGGAAAAAGCAGCACGTCCCTAGGTTACTGGGAAGGCCTCTTTTCCACAGTAAGCACCTGTTCTTGGTTTTTGATTTCTTCAAGCCTCTTCATTCTAAAAGGCAGCTGATGACATGGTTAAAATATTATCTGTGTATAATGTGAAGCACTTGCTTCACAAACACTAGAATTCCTGATGATTTGTGGAAAATATGAGCATATCTGCAATTATAAGAATAGCTATACTATCAGAGTAGATGTGTAGGACTGTTTTTCTACAGTTTTCTCACAAAACACAGATAATGAAGATTTTTTTCTAGTAGATTATTATTATTACTGATATTATTATTATTGTTATTGTTATCTGTGATATCTTAAACTCTATGGTATACCATAGATAGAATTACCTATCACTGTTATTTTTTATCATAGTTATCATCATGCCTTAGAATCATAGAATCTTTGCATTAGAAGGGAACTTTAGAGGTCATCAAGTCCAACCCTCCTGCAATGAACAGGGACATCTTCAACTAGATCAGGATGCTCAGAGCTCTGTCCAACCTGACCTTAAGGTTTCCAGGGATGGGCCATGTACCACCTCTCTGGGCAAGTTGTGCCAGTGTTTCACCACCCTCATGGTGAAAAATTCCTTCCTCATCTCTCTAATCTAAATCTGCCCTCTTTTAGTTTAAAACCGTTACCCCTTGTCCTATTGCAACAGGCCCTGCTAAAACATCTGTCCCCGTCTTTTGTAAGAAAGCCACCTTTAAGTACTGGAAGGCTGCAATAAGGTCTCCCTGGAGCCTTCTCTTCTGCAGGCTGAATGACCCCAACAATCTCAGCCTGTCCGTATAGGAGAGGTGTTCCTTCCCTCTGATCATTTTTGTGTCCCTCTTCTGGACCTGCTCCAACAGGTCCATGTCTTTCCTGTGCTGAGGGCTCCAGAGCTGGATGCAGGACTCCAGATGGGGTCTCACCAGAGCAGAGTAGAGGGACAGAATCACCTCCCTCCACCTGCTGTCCACACTTCTCTTGATGCAGCCCAGTTGGCCTTTTGGGTTGTGAGCACACATTGCTGGCTCCTGTCCATCTTTTCATCCCCCAGTACCCCCAAGTCCTTCTTGGGAGGGCTGCTCTCAATCCCTTCATCCACCAGCCTGTCCTGATACTGGGGCTTGCCCTGACCCAGGTACAGGCCCCTGAACTTGGCCTTGTTGAACCTCATGAAGTTCATGTGAACCCACTCCTTGAGCCTGACCACGTCCCTCTGGATGGCATCCTGCCCCTCAGGCATGTCAACTGCACCACTCAGCTTGGTGTCATCTGGAAACATGCTGAGGATGCCCTTGATCCCACTGCCTATGTCATTGATGAAGATATTAAAGAGTACTGATCCCAGTATGGACCCCTGAGGGACACCACTCATCACCAGTCTCCATCTGGACATTGAGATGTTGACACCTACCCTCCGGATGTGACCATCCAACCAATTCCTCATCTACCCAGCAGTCCACCTATCAAATCTATCTCTCTCCAATCTAGAGAGAAGGATGTTGTGGGGGACCATATCAAAAGCCTTACACAGCTCCAGACAGATGACATCCATAGCTCTTCCCTTGTCCACTGATGTGGTAGCTCCGTCATAGAAGGCCATGAGGTTGGTCAGGCAGGACTTGCCCTTGGTGAAGCCATGCTGGCTGTCTCAAATCACCTCCTCGTCCTCCACGTGCCTTAGCAATGCTACTAGGAGGATCTGCTCCATGATCTTCCCAGGCACAGAGGTGAGGCTGACAGGTCAGTAGTTCCCAGGGTCCTCCTTGCTATCTTTTAAAAAAAATTGATTCGATATTTCCCTTTTTCTAGTCTCCAGGGACTTCCCCTGACTGCCATGACTTTTCAAATGTCATGGAACGGCAACTACATCAGCCAATTCCCTCAGGACTCTGGGATGCATCTTATCAGGTCCCATAGACTTTTTACATGTTCAGGTTCCTCAGGTGGTCTCGAAGCTGATCTTTTCTTATGGTGGGAGGGACTTTGCTTCTCCAGTCCCCATCTTGCAGGCTATCCACTCGAAAGGTCTGAGAAGAGAGATTGCCAGAGGCAAAGAAGTTGTTGAGTACCTCAGCCTTCTCCTCATCTGTTGTTACCAATCTGCCAGTCTTGCTCATCAGCAGGGGTATTCTTTCTTTGACTTTCCTTTTTTGGCTGACATGCCTGTAGAAGTCCTTCTTATTATTCTTTGCATTCTCTTGCCATGTTCAGCTCCAGCCACGCCTTGGCCCTCCTGACCTCATCTCTAACCACCTGTACTCTTCCCAGGATACCTGTCCCTGCTTCCACTGCCTGGGCATTTCCTTCTTGCCCTTTATTTTGCCAAGCTGTTCTTGAATCAGCCATGTGGCCCTCTTTCCTTTTTCTTGCCTTTCTTTCGTGATTTCTTACACCTGGGGATTGAGAGACCTTGCACTCTATGGAAAGAGTCCTTAAAGATCTGCCAGCTCTGTTTTGCTCCCTTTTCCCTGAGGGCACTTTCCCAGGGCATCCTATTGACTAACTCCCTGAAGAGCTGGAAGTTTTATTTCCTATAATTCAGGTTCCTGACTTTACTTATCGCCTGCCCCATATCCTTCAGGACTGCGAACTCCACCAGTGCATGATCACTGCAGCCCAGACTGCTTCCAATCTTGGTGTCACCAATTAGCTCACGTGTTGGTGACCAATAGGTCCAGTATGTCATCCCCTCTGGTAGGGCTGTCTATTACCTGGCATAGGAAGTTATTCTCCATGCACTCCAGGAGTTTCCTGGATTGCCCACAGCTCATCATGCTACTTTTCCAGCAGATGTCAGGGTGGTTGAAGTCCCCCAGCAGGTCAAGAGGCTGCTAGTGCAATGCCTTCTGTAGCTGGAGTAAGAAGGCTTCATCAATAGGCTCCCCTTGATCCTGCAGCCTGTAGTAGACACCAACCACAATGTTCCCTTTGTTGCCTTGGTCACTTATTCTTACCCATAAGCTTTCAACCTGCTTATGGCTATTCTTCAGAGACAATTCGCATTCTATCAATTTCTTGATGTAGAGGGCTAGAACCCTGTCCCTCTAACCTTGGTGTGTCATCCCACATGATAATGATAATGATATTGATAATGGATAATGATATTATCCCCCTCCTAATTTGAGTCTAGTTTAAAGCCCTGTCAATAAGCCTGTTAGCTTGCGAGCAAAGACCCCTCTGAAAAATGTTAATCTCATCTGATACCAGCAAGCCAGGTGCCGTGTAGGCCATCCCATTATGAAAAAAACCCAAAATTGTGGCAATGGCATCAGTCATAGAGCCATACATTAATAGACTGGGCCCGTCCGTTCCTCCCTATGTCACTGCCCACAACTGGAAGAAGGGAGGAAAAAATAACCTGTGCTCCAGATTCCCTTACCAACTGTCCCAAGGCCCTGAAGTCTCCTTTGATCACTCTTGGACTATGAGTTACAGCTTCATCTCCACCCACACAGAAGAGCAGTAGTGGGTAATAGTCCAAGGACTGCATGAGGTTAGGAAGTTTCCTAGTGATGTCCTTAACCCAGGCCCCAGGGAGGCTACAGATTTCCCTAAGAGAAGGGTCTGTCCGGCATATTGGACCTTCAGTTCCCCTCAGGAGGGAGTTGCCTACAACTATAACCTGTCTTTTCTTCCTCGTGAGGGTGGTCATGATGTGGTTTGGTAGGCCTTTCTGACCTTGGCAGCAGCTCTGGTGTATCTGGACCATACCCCACTTCATCCATGGACTGTTCTTCCACATCCAGAGCCTCATGCCTGTTGTACAGAGGCACCTGGGGAGGCAAGGTGGGCGAGGAGGGGGTTTGCCTGCAGCCCTGAGTGTGGACTTGCCTCCATTCGCTCCTTCCTTTAAGCCACTGCCTTCAGCCTGTCAGGGGGAGGAGACAGGACCCCCTTGATCTTGTTTGTTTTCTGGTGGCTGATCCAGCTTCTGTCTCAGGGAGGGCAGAGCATGGTTCCTCAAGTCGATCGCTTTCTCAGACTCCCTGATGCTCCTGAACCTTTCTACCTCCTCTCGTAGCTCTGGCAGCAGGCTGAGCAGTTCATCCACCCGGTCACACCTCACACAGCTGCCCTCGCTGCTCCCATCCATTACCAGTGAGAGGCTCTGGCACTCCCTGCTGCCTGAGGCCTGGATGGCCGCGTGTTTCCGTGGGAGCTCTGTGTTGCCACGTCCATTCTGGTGAGTGCAGAGGACATGGCTTTCTGCCAGGTGGCTACCATAGCTCAGCTTCTCCTGAGAGGGTGGCGACCACCAACAGAACTCACCTCTTGAGCTGGTGGGGCTACTACGCCCTCCCTGCGCACCCTTCCACATGAACTGCTGCGCAAGCTGCCACGCCACACCCTGGACAACCTGCTATGCTCTGTTTGCCCACTCTGTTCACAGTGCTCCTCGACTCACTGACCTGTTTGATAGGAAACATCCAGAGAAAAGAGATTTCCTGGCCCTACTAGCACCTAATAATGTACTAGTTGAACATGCAATATTTTTAAAATACTGACAAGGTGTCTAGGACGTCTGGAGCTGCTGTGCTTACTTTACACACTGAGCTTTACTAAACACTTAGGAAAAAGTATGTGTTGTACTTAGAGCTGATGTTTGGATGCTTAGTATTTACTAAATTATACCTATCACTTCACTATCTTAGCTGGATGATTTGATGAAATATAAATTTGTGCAAAATAAGAAAAATTATTACAACACAGTGCTCTAAGATTTAGGTAAGGCATATTCAAATGTTTCATACTTAGACCTTTCTTCCCACTACCCCAGTGATGTCAGCTTTACTTTCCTTTCAGAGAACCAACATTTCTGGTTCATGAAGTGCCGAATACAGTCTCAAGTCCTAAACAAGTTCTAAAATACATGATACCAATGTAAGCAGTAGGAATAATACTCGTAAAAACAAATGAGAAGGATTTTAATGAAAACCTCTGCATACATTTCAGCATCTAAGAGCTTTCCTAGGAATTAAATTTGCAAAACAAATTCTCTAGTCAGTTTTCAGAAGAGTTAATTATCAACTAGCAGACCAATGTCTCACCACATGCAAAATGCTAGGAAAGTTAGAAAACAACATTTATGATTTAGATTAAATATCAAAGCTCATGATAATATGGTTATATTCTGTGGAAGTAACAAGTTGTAATGCTCTTTTTTCAGTTATATAAATATCAGCTCCATTTTTGCGCTTTGGTCTTTTTCTGTTTAGCAAAAAATTATCACAACAATTCAGAAAGATATTTGTATTTTACTCCATGCTGTATATTTTCAACATAAGACCTCAAGAACAGTTGCACTGGCTCACACCAGAGGGTTGCTTAGTATAGGATATTGTATGTTTAGGGTAGGCTAATAATAGATACTCAAAAGAAACATACACAAAACAACACAAGTACATAGAATGAGTCTATTCCTTCTATACTCCAGATAACAATGGTTTATGATCTTCCTGAGCTGGTGATTGCCTGCAGATCGTCATCTTCAGCTGACACCAGTGGATCTGTTACCATGAATTTATCTATTTTTTTTCTGAATCCTCTTGTATTTTTCACCTTATCAACATCCTGTGGCAAGAAAATTCATCATTTCATTATGAATCAGATGAAAAAAATCTTTTCATTGTATTAATATTTTCAGCCTTATTATATTATCGGATGCACTCTAATATTGAGGGGAAAATGGTGAATGCTTGTTTCCTATTCATTATTTCATTTTATAGTCTCAGTCATCTTTTTACTAAGTTGAAAAACTCTAGTTTAAATAAACTACAAATGTACTCCATTCATAAGGAAGCTTCTCATGTATTTGAAAAAGAGGTTGGTTATTTTTAGTTCAGCAAGTTGCTCATCAAAATATTTTCAGCCTGACTTCCCAAGATTTTACATCTAATTTACCAGTGTTTCCTCTTTCATTACTTTTTTTAATACTGACACAATTTATAATTTCTAAACAGTGTCCTTTCTAGTAGTATCTCTTTGTCATTAAACTCCACCAATTTTTGTGTTTGTTTCTTTACTTTATGGTATTTTCTCCAAGTAACAACTGGTTTCTGTTATTCAAAATCATAGTCTCTGCACTATGCCTCTAAATGACATTTATCTTGTTTACTTGAGTAAATGACCAACCTAAAAGACCAAATTTACTATTGCTGTTCCTTTACAGCTTTGCTAATCCCCGTTGACACTATGTGGTCATAACTGCTATCTGAGTCAGATTGCTGGTTGTTTAATTCTCTGAACACTTCCCATTTGGGCATGGAAGTTCAATTAGTTTAAAATGGGTGGTACACTTTGACAGTATTAACCTATTTATTTTAATTAAATTACACTTTTTTTAGTATATATTATCCTCTAGAATTACAAAAAAAAGAAGTAGATGTATGTTCATGTCAACTTATCTGCAATGCATATGGAACTTCCCCTGTAAGGGGCAATCCCAGCCTGGATCGCAGGGTTCCCAGGCCTTGAAGGCCATCCTTCTGATGCTTCTCCAGACAGCTGTCTTCTGGCACTTAAGGAACCTGGAAAGGGTAAGTCTAATGCTACCTTTCCCTTTCCCCTTCCCCTCCTATGAACTTCCCATAGGAGGCTGTTCAAAGGCCAGTAAAATAGTTCTTCAACTGTGATGTTTGGGGGACAACATACAGATTGTTGGGTCTCTAAAGCACTAACCATGACACATTGACTATCCATGTGGTATAACAAGGGGTTTCAATCTTTGCTTCTGTCTGTATTTAATAAATTACAAAATAATATAATTAGATCATGAAAGGATTGAACACACACTTCTGATATCCCATACAGTCATTTGGAGTATATTTACAAACAGAGGATCCAGGGATGTTTTCACCTCTGTGCATATGGAAAAGCACACCTCATCCTGTCTTACAATTTACTTTAAAAGTTTACAGAATGCAGCGGAGTTTTCAAAGATGGTTGCTTTATGGGGGACAGAAGGAGAAACTGTTTTGTCATAGAGAGAAACAGAAACTAAAGGTCCTGCCCAGTATATGTAATTTCTTCCTTTACAATTTTTCAGACATGGAGTAGTTTCTAGCATTTTTTTTCCTCACTTCTTTTAAAGGATTTGACTTACAGTGCTGTAGTGGAAGAAAAGGAAAATAGTAGTGCTTCACCAACGCAAACCTGGTGGCCAATAATATGTTGCAGCAAAAATGTTTTAAGACAATGAAACCAGAGCAATCTGTTCTTCCCTCTCCATAACCCAGCACTCAGAATCATGTTGAAAAATGCGGACCTTCCTGACTCATGGATGCCAGTTTTCAGGCACACCCATGGGTTTCTAAAGTCTCATTTGTATGCTAGACAAATTACCTGATTTGAGCTAATCAGGTACAACTTTCAATGTTGTTCAGGGTGCCAGACTGACTCTGGAGTCATCCAAAGCTAAACCATTGTAAATGACTCAAGTAGAGGATCAAGTGATTCTCACTGAAATGAAAATAGAACACATAATCTCTAATTCATCTCTAAAGTGCGTTAATTATAAGCATTTTGGAAGACCAGGTTTCTTCTACTTGCATTTTAATGTACAGAAAAAATGGAATGCAGTTGTAGATATTGTTTGCAGTTGCATGCAATAGTTTTAATGGTATCTGTATATATTTCAGGAGATATTTTTTTATTAGCATTTGGTTTAATTTTACTGTCTCTTTTAGTGAGGTTCTGCATCACTCCTGGCTAGGCTAAAGCTAACAAGTCATATTTCACACTTGGTTTTCAGACTCATTTTTTAAATTGTTTTTATAGTTTCTGTTCCTCATTGACTAAGTTTTGTTCATACTTTTGAAAAGTAGCAGCTGCCCAGTGTTGCAAAGGCCTAATTTTGAAGCAAAGGCGCAAGAGCAGAGCACTGGAATGCTGGCGCGGCCGGTTGGTGCTCCAGCCAGAATTCTGACTATTTACTGACAGCTGAGGTGACTATGAGTCCATCCCGCATGAGAGGGGTCTTCTCATATTTCTTAGAGAAGAGAATTTAGCACATATGTGCACATGTCTTTAGTGATTCTCTTCTGAAAAAAGAGAAATTATGTTGGGTCAGACCACAGCATGCAGACTACACAAATGTATTATTTATGAGTAATGCTTAGGACGGCCTTTGGGAAACACACAGGCAAACACGTTCCAGGCCCTTAGGAGCTTACATGTCTAATAGCAGACCTGACAAAACCAGTGGGAGCTGCAAACAATAGATGGAGAAATGAGAAAACAGACTGATGTAGTTTTCAAGATCAAAGGTAAATTAGGTAGTTTGTCATATGTGTCCTTCCAAAATATTTCCTCACTTTGCTAAATAATCCACTCCAAGCCAGTGGAATTTCCCCACATGGCAAAAAACCTTTGAACTACTTTCACAAACATCTCGTCTTTTTTAGTCTCCAACTTGCACCATGTCTAAGTCTCACCATACATGCCTTTCCCCACTCCCCACCCGGCCTTGGATTTCACATCCCATGACGACAAACTCTTTGTAGCTCCCCAGGTCTCCCCAGGGCTAACAATCCATGAGTAAAAGAAAAGATACCGCTCTGAAGAATGTCTGTATCTGATCTCAGTGAATTTGGATGTCTGAATTCCTCCTTCCATATTAAGATATGCCAAAAGACACAATGACTTCAACTGAAGAGTAATGAGGTTACGGCACTTTGTTGCCGCGTTCATGGTTCGGGATGGTTGAACTTTCAAGACTCTTATTTTCTACTAGAACTAATAATCACAGAATCACAATTATAGAATCAATTATAATACAATCACAGAATCAGTTATAATACTTATAATCATAACCCATCTTAAACCTGACCACTTCAATGGCAAAATTGTAAAGTTGGTTGGTAAACCTTTAAAATGTGTAGACATGGGCTAGATACAGTAGAATACAGAATTCTTTAATATTGTTTTCATAGTAAATAGGGAATAATTGATTGAAAATTACATCTAATATTAACCCTAGTGATGAATCTTCAAATATCAGTGACCAATCAGAAGGCTTATAATATCATTGAAGCCCTGTTAATAAATTTGCAGTAAAAATGTAATGCCTCTTAAACTCCATAGAGCATTTTAAAGACAAGGACAATTCCCTTAGCAGTTTGTCCACAGCTGCAAAAATAGGCGTTAGATACTCTAGAATTCAGATACTGATTTCTATTAAAGGTAACTAAATAACAGCAACATCCGAAAACTGTTCATCTTACCCTCACTTTTGGTGTAACACAAACTAATTGCATTTTTAAAAACTAGGCCTCAATAAGGCTTCTGTAAGCATTCCACAGAAAACATTGCACAAAGCACAGCTGTCTCTGCGGTATCTCCTGAGCAATACTGTGGTGGAGAAAACAGCTATTGGTTTTATACTGACAGATTATTGATCATACCTGTCTTCTGAATCACTTGACACTATGGATTTTTGCTGAAACCATTAAGGGACCAGCCTCAAGCCTCCATGCTCTGTATATACTGACAACATTCTCACATTCAAATTTATGTGCGTGCCAATAATGGCCACAAGGAGAAAACAAAATCTTAAAAAGACATTTTTGAAGCAGGTGGTTTAAGCACAGGAAATTAGAGGATAAAAAATGCTATAAATATGCAAATTTGTAGCTAGTCATTTAAACAGAGAGCGTGAGATGAGTGCCGAAAGTGTACACAGTATTTTTAAACAGATAAATTAAGATTTAGGCCAAGCAAAAAAAACAAGCAGTGGTATTAATGTATTTCTTTTATTTCATTGGAAAGGCTTTAATTTTCAAAATATTTTTCTTTATGGACAGAAAGTTTGCAGCTATGTCAACACTAAAGCTTTGGACAGGTGGGCTGTTAGTCACCCTATCCTAAGGCTCAGGTCAGAAAAAACAGAGAAGCAGTTCTAATTTCTGTTCTTGTCCCACTGCGATCCCTGGACTGACAAATAGCACAGAATGAAAGTCATTGGCTGCATCACAGGTTCTGCTACACCTGAGGTTCTTAAGATAAAAACACTGATATTCTGACTGCAGACTGAGCAGGTATATGAGAGAGGGACTTCACATTCTCCTCCATTTTCTCAGTCCAACAATAGCTGCTAAAATTAAGCTTATGGTTCATGCAATAAAACAATATCGTGTGTTGAACTGTCATCTTGTACAAATGGTGAGCTTGAGTCTTCCTATTATGAAGACCCATTTTCAGTTGTTTATAACCTTGCCAAATTTTGACTGTTTATGATGAAAATTTCAGTGATGGAAAATTTTATCAAAAATATTCCAATTATTTCTCACAGTAACATTCAAAAAAGAATATCCTGCCAGTTTCTTTTAGACAGTAAAGCAATATCTGAAGCTTAGCTGAGGAGAGGCAGCCATGGGATTCAGGTACAAGGAAGCCAATGTAAGATAATTTTTTTGTTGCTACCCTATTTATTGCCTGTTAAGGAGCTACCAATATTTGTTTATTTCCAGAGAGAGAAGCAGTCACTTAACATATGGGGGACAGACCCTTTGCACTTTTGACATATGTGGAAGAATATACTCAAACATACCCAATTTTGCATCTCTTGAAAGTCTCAGTTCATACACACTCAATTGTTTCTTGCTAGTAAAACTCTCAGAACAGTCTGTCTTCGTGAACATGAAGGACTAAAATTAATGTGGAGAACACTGTCAGCAACTAGCCTATAGGAAACTCTTGGTACTTCTTCTGAGACCTCATTTCTTCTCTCCCTTCAGTGTTTTGCCCTCTCCATCTAGAGAACCACCACAAAAGCATTTGGCTCAAGTGCAGAAATATCAAATATGATCAAAAGAAAGAGAAGGATATTCAGGTACAAAAGGGGTATTGGAGACTGACTTGGAGAAAGGGTGAGTGAGTTAAATCCATTATATGCAGAAAGTTGAGTGATAGAAACAGGAAGAGAAAAGTATGTGGGATGTTCAGAAGAAGATATGAAGGGAAATGGGACCATATACAGGAGCTGGGGTCAGAGAGGAAATGGAAAGGAAAAGGTCAGGAGCAGAGGGGACTAGGAACTTACCACAAGGCAAACCTGTTCTATAGAATCTGTAGAAGTTTGATACCCTCCTCTAAGCAAGTCACCTCATTAACACAGGAGAGAGGGGATGCACAGTAAAGACCTCAGGCTGAATGACAGTTTGTGGAATTGGAGAGTAACAGAATTAAGTTCATCAGAAATCTTATTTGCTTATATGAGCATATTTGTTATGACTCAAACGTCAAAATCAGATCTTACATTTTCTGCAAGATTTTTTTCTTATTTAGTCTGTGGATTTTTTCATTTCTTTACTGTGGTATGTTAATTTTTTTTTGGGGGGGAAAGCAAATAGTATAACTTAATCTTTGTTTCTTTTTGTCATGTCCCCCTCTCTCCTTTGAACAGTTCTTTTTATTAACTGCTTATAATGAGATCTCAAATGGTTAAAAGTGGCTAAAACTGTTTAATACGGATATGCTTAAAGCTTTTTGTAAACCTACCTTATTTACAAAGTTTCTTAGAGACTTGCACACTGCTGTTGAAATTCAGTGAGTATTGAGTTATTTTGGGTAAAATTTTCCTCTCTCATGATGTTATTAAATTAGTAATAGGCTTCAAACGCAATGAAATGATATCGCATGTACAAGACGACAAGCCTTGAGTAGAAAGAGTTGTGTAGGAGGTTCTTTTTTAAATGTGAATGTGCTGGTGTCGCCCCACCAAAACTACAGAGTACTGGATAATTCTTTGTTAAATTATGCAACATTCTTTCAAAATACAGACATTTGGGAATCTGTTCTCATACATAAGTCTTAAGCAAATACTTGTGACATCATTCTGCAAAAGGCAACTGTAAAAATTACTTAAAATCCATATAATATACAAGGAAATTTCACCTGGGGGCATTCTATCATTTATTTCAAAATAGGCTATGTAAAGGTGGTGTTAAGGTGCATGTGCCCTTCACTTACCAGAAGCTTTAAGAAAGTCCAAAGGTATTTACAATTTCTAATTTTGGGGCCCTATTTTAATGCCACTTCCTTTAGCTTTTGTTCTGATTCCCAGGATTTACAGACTTTCAGAAAGAGAACAGACTACCTACGTGTAAGAGATTTTAGATAAGGTTGCAACTGCCTTCATTCTTTGCATTTTTTGGTTTGTATTTCCTGCTAATGCAATTTGAATAAGCCAATTACATTGAAATCTGGTCCATCGTCATGCAAATAAGTTCATAAGTATGGATCTCTCTTCTGTGGAATTACATGGGGAGGAAAACTGGTCTGCCATTTAGTTGTACAAGGGGTCTGCATAGGATGTTGGCTTTGTCATGCTTTGTAGTGATTTCTGAGGTTCCATTTGCACTACATCGGAGGAAGATTTCAGGTAGATAGATAGGACATTTAAAGAAAATTGAAAAAGCCTTTTAAAAGTACTGAAATGTTAAAAATATAAGCTGAATTTTGTTTTCTAGGTGCAGACTGCAAATATGGGGTTTAAACATGCAGTTTAAATGTGAGATTTTCTAAAAATAATGCCTGGGAAAATATGATGGAGCTTAATGAAAATATCCCCAAATGCCCATTGTGTACAGTTTAAAACCGATCAAAAGTGCTATTATAAGCAGTGCTTTATTTAACTGTTAAGTCTCTTGATCAGTGAGATCATATGCAAAATTAAGCTTGATTCAAACTCAGGAAAAAATTTTTTACAAAGTCATGAGACTGACTGGTGCTCTTCAAGTGTTAGTGACCTTAAGAGAGAATAATTTTTCAGCTACCATTTCTTCACACACTGACAACAGCTTAACTGCCTGGCCTCTGTGTGTTACACTTGCTTCACTGCTATGTAGGGATACGATATGGATCCAAACAATTGAGATTTCTTCAGCAAACTATATCCCAGGCAAAGAACAACAATCCCTATTCTCCTTGAAGGAGACATTCCTGAGACAACAACACTGTAGAGCTCTATGTGCAGGGTGACGCTCACAACTGCTGAATTCCACAATTAGTCTGTAAACAATAGAGATGTGGGCTAAATGGAGAGACTTGCCAAATTTGCTGAGGTAAGGGTTGCTGGAAACAAACAGGAGTAAATATAAATGCCTTGGTATGTGAACACCTACAACAACAATTATCCATTCCCTCCCAAGTATAGCAGGTTGAGTTCCCACATTATAATGCTCTTAGTTTTGGGAGAAAGCCAGGTATCAAATTCTGTTCTAGAGAGGAAAGAAAAAGACCAAACCACTCAGTGCCTGAGATATTGCATCAAAAGTGGTCCAATGTCATTTTATCTAAAGATACACAGCCAAATGCCACACAGCACAAACTTGATCTCAACTTCCTTTTCTTTTAAAGGCAAAGCACACAACTGCAACTGCCTACATAGACATGCAAGCAGTTGGAATGAACAGCTTTGGGAGTGAAATCATGGCCACACAGAAAAAAACATTAATTCTATTTTTCAAAATCTCTTGAAGATAGTACAGATCATCGCTATACTAGAAAACTTTAGAAGTAATATATATACCATGAAAATACTTTTTTAAAAGTACAGTTACTTGACCTTCAGTTATTTTACCAGATCTAAATGGCCATAATAATACACTTGAAATAAAAATTACTATAAAATGAATTTTATGGCATTGTGACAAAACCAATTCTTCTTCCATACAGTGCAATATTAAGAAATCAGATGGAAAAAATCGATAAACTCTTGCAGCACTTGACTGTAATCCTTTACAAATATGAATGTCACTTTCCTTTATTTCTAAATGAAAACAGATTCTTTCTAAGCTTCCAACCTTGATATAAGTTCTTTTCAAATTCCATTTGGTAGTTATGAAGCACCCTAGAATATCTGTGATTATCAAACAAGCTTTTTTGACATAGGAGGTGTTGTGACACCATAGTGACAGCAATAACACAAAACCTCAAGATACGTAGAGCATTGTTTCTTTTCTCCCACAGTTTCCTATGTGTGTTCTTTGTGGGAATTTTATGTCATTAAAAGCAGAGCAAGGCATAAGAGGCATAAGAAAACTAGTGGGAATTTTTGTTGCATATCCTTTTCAATAAACATGAAAATTATTTTTGTTTAAAGAATTTTTTGCCTAATAGTTACTTTATATTTTCCTTCTGTCCAGTGCCTCCTTTTTCTGAATGCTTAACTTTCAGTCTCTTACTCACATGTTTTGTGTTAGCAACAAGTCAAGTTTTCCAAGAGATCCAAACCCAGTGTCTGAACAGTTACACACAGAGCCTGAGACTCCTCCTGGTGTAAGGTTACAGTGCTCATATACGAATTCATATCAGGAGTCCACCCCGCAAAATTTCTGAGCATCCAAAAGGTAACTGTGACAAGCAATACTAGTCTTTGAATCAGGACTCCACTTTCAGTTAAGTACATTTTTCTGTGCTAGGAACAGTGGCTCTGCATGGTTTCAAGATCTTAGAAATAAACACTACTGTACTCGGACCTCATGAGGAAATCAAGACCAAAGAAGAGGACATCTGATCTTATACATATTTTTCCTAAACCTCTCATTGCCTTCTGCTGCAGGAAGTACTCATATTTAGATCAACAGGACTTCACACATGCTTAAAGACAGGCATGTGCACAATGGCTTTCTGAGCTTGAGGCCATCCTTTAAATTTTTATTAAACTAGAGAAGCTTGTAATCTGATGTTAAATAGTGGGCCAAACCTCAAGAACTACTCAGCTTTTACTCAGTCAATGTGACTCTGTTTGACTGACGACCTCAGGGTTTGGCAAGCCTGATTTTTGTGAAAAAACTTCCTGTACAGTATGTCAAAGCTAGTATGTCCACTAGTTCCGCTAAGAACACAGATGATGGCCCTGCAGGCAAGAGCAGTAAATCAGTTGCAGATTAGAGCCAGGTTCACTTATGTGGCACACAAAAGCTGTTCCTAATATAAATGGCTGGGAAAAATGCATACAGCATGACAGAACTATATAACAAAAGTTATTCCTCACTAACAATGACTGTAGCACAATTTATCAGTAATGCAAGGTACACAATACCCTCACTGGATTACAATTCAACTTTAAATACTCTTACATTATAACTCATAAAATGACTACCCAGCATACTAATTTCTTTTCTTTTTTTTTTCTGCTTAATGTAATGTTTTTGGCTTTTTTTTTTAAATGGTGATAAGAAAATTTTTTCCAATGAGCAACTTGTTACTCAGCGTGTTTATGAACTGAAGACATGCTTAATTAAAGTCAGCGTCAAGCATAGCTAATGTTCATTAGTACTTTGGGGATCACAAAACATAAGTCTATCAAGATATTAAATATTACAATTATTTGTGTAAATATTTTATAAGCCAGTTTGTGTTCCCACCCCCCTCTTTTCTTTCTGCTGCTGATAGTTTCAAAATCAATTTAAAGTGCTTTTTGCATCTGAATATATTGCCTCAGAACTGTCATTTGAATAATGCATAACTTCCTACTGAAACTAAAAATATTTATTTAAATCATGTAATTAAAAAAAAAAAAACAACATTTAAAGGGGGTGGAGGCTGTCCTACAAATTACTGGAACAAATTTCTTACCCCGACGTGTGTTTCCAGTACTTTGGTCAATGCCTTCAGCTGGCAGCACCATACGAACATCTCGGCCCTCCCTGGTCCCTACTTCTTGCAGCATCTCTGCAGTGGGGACACTTGCTCTGCTCAGGGAGGCTTTGTGTTGAATTCGTTCTCCAGCTCACTTCCATACGAATGAGGCTGTATTTCACAACACTACTTACAGCCCATGTGCACTTCGTGTGCCTGTCTCATTCACCAACACAAAGAGATAACAATGGTACATAACAACACCTCACTTGGATGTAGTCATTCCAAAACCTTAGGCTGGCCAGGCTGGGAGAAGGGGAAGTAGCAGAGAAAGTATTGCATCTGGTCAGGTTAAATCTCTGCGATCTGAAAGGAGTGTGAGAGCAAATGGAAACCAAAAGTAATTAGCTTCTATTGAGGAGCATTTCCTCTTGCTCATGTGCAGAAAACTGCAGCACGGAGGAGAGCAGAGCGGTACCACAGCACATATGTTCAATTCAAGAGCTTAGAAAAGAAATCTGAATTTCTTGTGCTAACCCCACCCCCAAAACCCCCCAAAACCCCACCCCACCATCATCCAAACCTCGTTACTTATCATACATGACTAGATCCAACCCCTTGGACATCCCCTTTTCCTCATCTTTCTCCCTGCTCCTCATGGGGATCCAGCACCTGGAGACCTCTCCCTTCTGCAGCTGATCTGGCTGGGAAATGTAAGAGGGTACGGGAGCACCACAAACAGGTGCTTTCTCTGAAAATTTGAATAGACCCTGTGAGGCTTATTTCCCCATGAGCAAAATGCAATCAGATCTCAGTTTCATAATCCAAATAACAGCTTACATAACAGCCATGAAGTCCATGGCGATAGACTGAGGTCTTACAGTAAGGGGACATGTAACATGTTATCTCATCAAGAGATTAGCAGAGATTTCTCCTCCTGCCCCCACACTTTATTTGTGGTAAAGCCTCAAACTATCAAAACCTTTCCATTGTCATAACTTCAAGAAACACAATCACTTCACATTTCTTAACTAATGAACTGTACCCACGTCTTTCTTTTCTCTTCCCCTTCTTGGACATGTAATGACATCAGGAGATTATGTTTAGTTTAATCAAGTCAGGGAGATACAAACATTCCTGAAAATATACTCATTCCTTCCTGCTCAACAGATTAATAGCATTTGATTTGACATGACTATAAGTTTACACACTTCAAAATATTTTTAAAGTGATACCTTCTATAAAAGGAAGGAATAGAAAAATGTTCTTGTATATTCTGCATGACTAAGTGATGCATTGGTTTTTTCAGTATTCACAGTCTATTTCCATGCCTTGGTGCTAACAGTTGTGAACAAAAATCGTCTCCAGTATTGTAGCATTAACGGAGAACAGTCTGGCCTCCACCTAACCCTAAAGATAATTATGCTAAAACAATAGTGATGAGCATTCAGCTAACTAGCTCTAACAAGGAAAGACTGCTGCTGCCATTCATCAAAAAGGCTATTTGGATAATGAGGAGAGATGGCTACTGACATATTTCAGCAGGGGAGGCCATCCTGCTGGGAGCTTCTTTCAAAATGCCAAATTCTATCAGTTTAAAAAGCAAACATCATGCTCTCTTTGGTTTGTGCGGTGATCTGGGGAGCAGACACATAAGTCATATAACACTGCCCAAGCTGGAATAAAGAGCTGGAAGAGGTACCTAAGGAGAAAAAAAATATGTTATAGTGTACATATCATTGTAATCTTCAGTCTCCTGAAAGGACTAATCCTAATTATGAGCTACATGACTGCTGTCAGTCAGGGACAACAAATCCCTTGCTTTCTGTAAGAAGCTGTTAATCTGATTATTGATTTACAATTCTGGTGATTAGTTAAAGAATGTGCATCTCAAGGAATCTGAACATCTCGACTGGACAGACAGTAAAAAAAGCAATTTAGAAGAAAAGCTTTGCTTCAAATAAATATACAGTTTCAAAACATATTTAGACTAGCAAATATTGTGTGCCAGAATAAAATGGAAAAAATGTTACCCATTTCTTCGGTAGGTAGCTTTTGTAGGTAGTGTCTGATACAACAGCCACTTTATCACAACAGAGATTACAGCTGAGTTTCTAAAATAACACCAACAAGGAAGATAAAATGGCAATGGACCATTCAAGTACAAATCAGTACAATGTGTTGTACTATCTCGAGGCAATTTCTCCCATTTAAAATTTGTAGTTGCCATGATGGTGAGGAAATATATTTTAATTAATCTGTGGAAAATATGTAAAAGAAGGTGTCTTTTCATAGGAAAAAGGAAACAAAAGAACTGTATGTATTATTTTCCTGTGACTTGCTACTGCAAGCAGCATAGTTGCAGATACCTCCCATGCTGTAAAAAGTCTTGACTGGTAAGGCTACTATAGGTTTTCTTATATTCATCTTTGTCACCAACAAATATGTCTTTGCTGATTATGGCAAAAATGCCATTGTGAACAGAGGTGATTTCCAGACTAACTGGCAAGAACCATGTTCAAAGTTTCTCCAACAGTATCCATTGTCAGCTGCTAAAGACAGTGGAAATCACAAGCAGCACAGCTTTAGCTCCTCTACTGCCAGGAAGCCAGGGTCTTCTCTCTCTGCTGACTTGCCACACAAGGGGCAATATATTGACTTTCTTAAAAAGCTCACTAACAAATCCAAGACCATAAGGCAAAGAAGATGCTAAGATAATAGGTGAAAAAGAAAAATACCTGGAGGAGCAGGAAATTCACTGGGACATTCATAAAAGCAAACACGAGTTCAGTGAAACTAAACTCCATAGGCTTCTTCTACAGTCCACAGAGGGTATGAAGTTCCTCCATCAAGTTATTCAGAGCAGGAGCCTGGAAACTGTTTCTGGAAGGACCTATCATTCTCCACAGACAGTGTAAGAGACCTACAGAAATTAGCTGTGGTAGGCTAGAATTCATCTCTTGGCATACAAAGAACCCACTCCTGAAAGGCTGTGTCAAGGGGGCAGCTACTCTCTTCCATACCAAGTTTTCAGTCATTACATTGTCTAGAAATTGAGTATGACATGTAAACTTAAGGAGCAGTTAATAGTTTTAAAATGTAAAAACTTATCTATCATGCATGTACCTATGCTTCAGTTATCTTAATTGGACTCTATCACAGAACTGTGTATTTCTCCTGAACTTTCTCTGCTCATGCTGAAGTCATTGGAATATGCTGATAATAATGCACTTGATTCTTTGACATGTTTGAAGGCAGGAGAGAACTCCACAGCTTGCTAAGTGCCATTAGGCAGCAGATAACAAATGTTATACCTCATGTAATTGAGACCAGTTACAAACTCATTGACTTCTTTTGGCACAACATGGTTTTTGCTATGTACATTTCTAAGTTGATGATCTCTGTGAAAGACAAGCTGTTAACAGTGTTTATATTGTGTATTCCTAGTAATGTTCTATGTTTTCTTAGTACTATATGAAAAATGAAGAAACAGAAAAGGAAAGATTATTTGCCCTTCCTTGTGTCATACATGATCATGACTAATTTGATACTAGAACTGGAATCAAAGAAGCCTAGTAAAAGGTCCTGTATCTAATCCTTTCCCACGTTCAGTCTTACCTTGATCTCTGAAATGCTTTCATTCTCTCCTTAGGGCATGAATACTTGGTATTATAAAATTTACATGTCTGTATTTTTGTAGGAGAGGCAAATTAAGGCAAAAATTCACAACAACAAACTTCCATAATGAAGACAGAACATTTCATATTTCTAGCCATGCTGAACTATGGGAAAATCCCACTCACTGCAGCTATGTGTAAATTACATCTTGGCTCAAAACCCAGGCATGCAGCATAGTTTTGCCTTAATAAAGCTAACTGTCTCTAATATTTGGAGCCAGTAACAATAACTCTTTTACTGTAAGCATGGCCTTTTGGACTATATAACATTCAAATACAAAACAAACAAAACCTTCACATTTCTCTCCGCGTTAATGATAAAACAAAAGAACAGGGTGGTGCCATGTTGGCAGCACCACCGGATTGCACTGATCTCTGTCATTTTTGGCAAATAATGAATCGACTCGGCCCATCTAAAGACCTCATGTGAGGTTAGAGATATGCTATTAGTGCAGAGCTAAAAAATATTGCTGTGGTGTTTACAGAAAGCACTCGCTCAGATTATTCTATTTGAAGTCAATTAGAAGAACCCTCTGATCTCACTGGCATGGGTTCTCACAGCAAACGCCAGACAGTTGTTATCACTAACCCTGAAGAATGCAGCTATCCTGGGAGAATGCAAAGGCCAGTTTAAAGAGTTATTCACTATCTGTGTTGACGCTCATGGTTTATATGTCTGTTTTGCAAAGTCAGATCAAAATGGTTGCCTCTAACCATTAAACAGACAAGCAAAGGTTGTCAAGTACCTGTCAGTTTTCACAGTACAATTCATGTATCTGCTGGGCATTGTGGTTCCACACAGTGTTATTCATTTCCAGTATACTTTCTGAAATATTACCAGTGTCCAACACACCACTGCTTTGAACAAAGCAGCAAGTCAAGCACAGAAAGAGAATGTGGGTCAGTATGATATCATCTCATTAATTTTTAACTTACTTTTTTTTGTTTGTTTTCATTGTTCCCACAAACTCAGTTATGAACTGTTTCCTGTCCACTTTGGTGATATTTAAAAGCACTTATCTGCAAAGCTTTCACTTATGCTAGTCGTCCACACCAAAACCAGGTTGCATGCACGTATCTGCATCTCTCTGTCTCACCTATATGAACACAGTAAAATACAATACACAAAGTCACCACATCTGCCATGTGCCTGATAGACGGAAAAGGACAATCTCAAGATTTCCCATACTAAGTTGCAAGCACTAAAATACAAGTGCAAGGGAAATCTGAAAGTATTCTGAAGTAGAGGTGATGTCCTCTATTTTGCTTCTTCTACATAATCTGTTACATGAGTTTTCTTAGCTATGCTGCTCCTTTTCAAAGTGTTTCTCATCAAATGCTAAAGCCCACTTTGCCCACTCAAGCAAATGTCTATCAGCAGCTCTGCAAAATACAAAGGGGAAGATCAGAGGGAGAGGACAGAGGATTTTTGTAGGTTAGATATTGGACTCTTACAGCTGCCAAGTTTGCATCATATGCATTCTGATTATGTACCCATATGAAAAACACGGGTTGATTTTAGTCTTAATTTGATATTTCCCTTTCTAAGACTAAGATCTGTATTCATGCTGTTTGCTTTCTCTGACTTTTCAAGAACACATTATTATGTTTCTGATACAGAAAACCTCTTTCCTAAATTACTGTGTTCTGAGAGCTCTAACAGTGCACCGTCATGTACAGTTCTTTGTACACACCACCAGACATCTCTGAGGAATAACACTGACATCAGCCTGGAGTTTGAATGTAAACACACAAGCAATAAATTTAGTAATAAATCTTGTTAGGTATAATACAGTACAATTTTTCAGAGCCAACACCTTTTCACTGAATCTCACAAGCCAACATATGTGTACAATTAATTTGTGTCTCAGCTACACATGCACACATATGTGCAGACATCTAGCATACAACTTATAATTTCGGATAAAGCATTTGTAAAATAGAATTTTATCTACTACAAGGTGAAAATCTCAACATCCAGTGTGATTACTGATAGACAAATTACTTGCTTTATTGGTTCACTCTTGAAAATACTGAACATTTTTTTTATTCCAGAAAATGTTGTGCATCTGCTTTCTCAAACAATCTGTCAACACTGGTTTCCAATATCTGGAAGCTGGTGATTTTAGGAAATTAAGGACAATATTTCATATTATAAAGCCAGGATAGACCTTTTGAAACTGATTTAACATTTTCTTATTTAGCAAATATTAATCAGAGTTTTAAAAGACTTGCTGATAACAAGGAAAATCTTTTCACTTGTAGACTGCATGGTCTACTTGCTGAAGTATCACGTTCAGACAGACATCTGTTCACCTGGCTCTGGAGACTTGAATGAGCAGTGAGGTACTTGGAGCATTAATTCACCAGGAAAGCAATCTTTTTATCTTTCAGTGGATTATTTTAACTGTTGACTAAAAATTTAAAACATTGATGTTTTTAAGACTAGTGATGGGTTTGGTCTCCTGTGTATTTATGCTTCTGATTGCTGTTAAACATATGATATGATTAACTTAAAATAGTAATGAGTAAAAAACAAATATTTACTTCATACTTCTATTCATCATCATAAATAAAATAAAGATATAGGTACAACATGCAAGGATATCCTCAGAAGTTTATAGCAACACAGTTGGATAAAACTTATTCTCTTATTCAGAGTATACCACTTTTTTGATAAATAAGAATATGTTAAACTTTACAAGACAATCTTGTGAATTTGTAAGGCAATCTGTTCAATGTTCCTGGCCAGACTATGTATAACAAATAAATACTGTAGTCCTCAAACTAGAACTGAAAATACTCCACTTATCCCTTTTTATCCTCAGCTATCATCTCTTCTTCTATTCCTGCTGACAAATGAAAATGTCCTTTGATTTCAAGTCTAAAAAAATGTTTATTGCCTACTACTCCTTTTGCAAGTATTTCATATATTTGGGAATATAAGTGAGGATTTTAGAAAAATGTTTATTCTACAATTTGTAATTATTTGTAATGCTTTCTTTGCTGCCAGAAACCAAAAAGCATCTTTTCTGATGGCTAATTTCAAAGCTTTTATCAAGTCATAATGGCATAGCTAACACAGATTTCTGCAGCTGCACTGATGCTCCCAGGTCTGCATAGAGCTTATGCATCCAGCTCTGAAGACAGAAAAGGTGAGACAGACCCTTGTGCTGGTTTTGAAAGGCTTTCCCTTTCACTAATTACACTAAGATTTACATCAGCCAGGATGTGCATGTCTATTTTGGGACAGCCTACAGTCTGGCATAATATAAACTGAACATACCATCAGAGAGTATGCTCTCCTTTTCACTGGGCATCACTTTAAATAACTTGAAGATCCTGCTCTGATTTGAACTTTTTGGTTGGCATTTTCCTTTGCTCTTTTTATTCAATTCAGTAAAAACAGAGAACTTTTTCACAGAAGCCAAGGCAGCATTGTGACCGTGGAAAGCACAGGGTCCCTCACACCCCCCTGAGATGCCTGCCCGCTCTGTATTTGCACTGATTTGTATCGAGCAAGACACAATCTATTTAACCAGTTGGTTCCTCTGCTGAGACTGTTTGCCTGAACTGCATGGAAAAAATATCAGGGAAGACAGATGTAAATCACAGGAGACAGTAAGAAAAATATTACAAACAGATAAAAGATTTAGATATGTGTTATAAAGAATATAAAAGAGAGTAGTTAAATCTGAATTCAAAAGTAACTCAAAGAATGACATCTTTCTAATTGCTTAATTATTTTTAATCTCCTTTAAATTGGTGCGGATTCCATTGAGGAGATAAAAAATTCTTAGTTTAACTCCTCCATCACTGTATAAATAAATGAAACCAACCACAAAAGTAAGTGGAGTTTGTTCTTTATTTGATGTGATCCTTTCAAATTACCATCATGTTCCTTAGGACAGTATTTATTATTCCTATACAGATAAAGAATCACATGAGTTTCCTATGACTAATGGGGAAAATAAATACAAAAAAAGTGACTCATTAATCTTCATACTATTCTTCTGAAATAGAGTATATGTATTATATTTTATCTATTATGTGATTGTTATTACACTTATTAGAATATAAATGTACTATTAAACTATTGCAAAACTGCCACGAATTGCTAATTCTGTGTCTGATCTGTCAAAAGTTGAGCTGTTTCAGGATACAAAAGCAAGCATGCTGCAAAACTCCATGTTGGGGTTATTAGTGGGGTAAAATTTCTAGATTAAGCTGTGGCAAAGATGCTAGGGATGCTGTTGCTGGCAAACTCCCCTTGGTTTAGCATAACAGAGTATACTATGTATAGTGTGTAGGAAATCAGGTCCCGTACACACCCTTGCCAAGGGGATTTAAGTTCCCATCCTATATGAATGGCACGAGATTGATGTTTTGGTTTAGCAAAGCCACTTCACTTCAGTGACAATTGTAAGCTGAGGTATTGAATACACATAAGGATAATAATAACTCAGTATTACCTTGTATATGTCCTTATACTCAGTAGTTTAAAAAGTACTTTTCAAAGATGTTACTTTCATATTGCCAGACTAAGGACCACAGCTATGCCCAGGACATTTTTCTAGCCAGTATCAGGATCAGAAGTAGCATCCCATGTTCCTGTCTTCACCTGCTACAAAGAAGCTAGACACACAGCCCCGTGAGAAACCAACCCCGCTGGACCGTGAGATGTGCACCCCAGCATTGCCTTTATTGCCTGCGAGCGAGGACACCTCCGTCAGCAGGCTGTAGGGAGGCACCCCTCAATGCTCTAAGGACACCTCTCCTTTTCAGCTCGCTCAAGGCCTCTGTGGTGTTCCCTTGGTGATTTCACTGTGCCTTACACTTTTTGGACTTGTGGTTTCTGAAAGAAGAGGCTGTGGAAAGAAAAAATTGCAATAGCACACAGAGGGGACTGACAAAGTTGCTTTTGTCCTGCTGTTTCCCATGTCATTTACCCTGCTGATTACCCAACCTTGTCTACATACAGCTGACTACCATCTGAGAGCCTACATCTCTAAATGGGTGAAAAGTAGATCCTATTCGATATAAAAATCCTCTTTATAAAGTGTTAAGAAATCATGAATAACTTATTTCAGAAGCTACATTGTAGACAGTTGAAGACATTGGGTAACTAATAATCAGAAGTATTTATTTAATAAGAGTAGCAAGGACTGGAAATTCTGTTTTGTGTTAGACTTCAGAGTTTCAACATTTGTTTTCAAAATTTCTGTTTTGAGTCTTTGAAAATATTTCATTTTACTAATGTTTAAATTTTCTTTTGACTGTGAAAATTTTAAACTATACTGTTGCAGTTGTGCAATTTGTTTTCTTAATAGAAACCTATAGTTTCCTTCAAGAAGGATGAAATAATTTTACAGCCTGTACTTTCCCATGTTTAGTTCTCAACTGAGCTACATAAAAAAGATAATCTCTTATTAAACTGCAGTTATTAGTGCGAGAATTTTGCCATTGCAAAACATGCAGGAATCTTATTGTAGGCAACAACCAAGATCTGCAAAGCCAACTGAGGGCTGTAGCTCTACAATTTTCATTGAATTTGATGTAAGTCATGTAGCAAAATAGTTCTAGACAGCTTTGAGAATTTCAAGCAATGTGTGTATTTTTAAAAGACAGAAGTTGCCCCACTAAGTTTAACTAAGGAATGGGCAGGTGACCCTGAATATCAAATGAGACTGATAAGGCAACGAGCTGTCAAGGATGTCAAGGATGTCTTCCTACAAGACAGTAGGAAGGCTACTTCAGATCCTACTTTAAAATAGATCTACAATGATCTGATTCTTCAGCTCTTTTCCAGTGATCTGAAGAAGAACTTAAAGAAATCTTTCTAATCTCTCTTGAGAGTCAGAAAATGAAGAGAACAAAAATTCTTCTCCGTAACCTCCAATAAATACATTAACAATGACCTTTTAAGATCAAACAGTAAAACTGAAAAAAATATGAGATGCTCTTGAAAAAAATTATGATATAATCAAAAGATCATTGAGTGTCACTTCTTTTTCTTTCTGGAAAATTGAGTTAACAATCTTCTCTGACCTTGTTTGTCTGTTTTTCTCTAGAGTTGTGCCAAATTATCTGAAGGTCTTTTATACAGTCAGAGACCCTGAATAGCTGTTAGTTCAGAGATGCTGCAGATGTAGCTGGATATTCACTGCTACAAACACAGCTCTCATCAAGCTGTACCACACCACCCTGGATCCTCAGTCTCCAGCAGTGTATGAAAATAACCTAAAATTAGCAAATCTGCTTTCCACAATGTAATAGACAATTTTTTAGCATGTCTGCACTCATGCTTTTAATTTTGTCCTATGTAAATTTTAGAAAGTCATCATGTGCAATAGGGCCAAGTGTTTTTTATTGTCTAAATAATGGCCAAAAGAGATTAAATTTTTGTTCATTATTAGAAAGGCAGAGCTGCAGCGTTACTGGTTGTTCATAAATTCCATTAAGTTTTTAAGCAGAATCCTGCTCTGAGAAACACATCTCCCAGGTGTGATGGTCTGCATGTTACTCTCTCCCAAGTGTCTCTGCAAGTACATACTGAGTCAATAAATTGAAAAACAGGAAAATATTTCTAAATGGTTCCTATCTATGCAGCAGTATAATACATCTTAAAAAGCCATGTGAAACAGCAACTGGTAAACAAAAACTTTTTTCAAAGGTTGTTATTTGCATACCAGGTCACTGTATTTTAATAGAATTCTCACACCTCTGACGTCTATGCAGTCAATGAAGGAAGCTCCCATAAGAGATTATCACAGGAAAAAACTCATTCATGTATGCAATTGTTTGTTATCAATAGACAGCATGTACTATAATTTATTTTGACTTGTTGGATTTGATTCACTGCTTTTGCATATGTTTGCCTTAAACTGGATAATCAAATCTGGCTGTATATGAGCTGAACTTTCTGCCTCCGTAAAAATATGCATTGACCATTCAGTGGCACTTCTCCAAAGGAAAGTACACAACCTTTCTCACCAGTGTGACTCTTCCACTTTACTCTCCCTTTCTCAGAATAAGACAGACATTTTCTTTGGAAGGCTCAGCAAGTAATGCACCCTACTCTAGTCAGATTAGAGAAAACAATAAAGTATTTATTAGTATTTTTACCTCTTCTCTTAAGGAAACAAAGTGGATGCAATCATTTTCAATGTGTGTCTCTCCCTTTCTAGGAGGAAGGTAAAGTTAGTGATAGAATTTGATAGCTAAAGGTCTGAAGGACAATTAATTTCTTCCAATTATGAAGACAAATGGGTAGGGGAGTCTAAATGTATCAGAACTCCCATAAATAGCCATGCTTGAGGGAAAGGCTGAGGCACAAGACTACTACTATATACAGTAAAATCTTTATAAATGTTGTAATTGAGGTGTCGGTCCCAGCTGCCAAAGCTGGTAGTCAACAAGTCAGAGTTTTGTAGGAAACCAACTTTCCTTGCTGCCAGTCCTCACAGAATCGCTGGGACCTACTGGTTTCATAACAGTTGTGGAATTACAGTCTTATTTGTGGGTTGCAAAACTGGTCCCTGGGAGAATGCTGAACATCTTACTTGCAAGAGTAAGAAATAAACTTCTCCTTTTGGCATCCTGATACAGGAAAAGTGGTTGTAGAGGACGAGGCCTGGTCTCTACAAATACTGTGACTGGTGCAAAATATGCCTTCCTGAAGAAGTTTAAGCTATTTATCTTCTGAAGCTTTTCCAGGAGACATTAAGGACGAATCCTGCCTGCATTCTTTCTGGGGTTCTGGCTGAAGGGTAACAAGCCTGAGCACAGTCCCTGTAAAGGCAGGCTTAGTCATTAGGATGGAGTCAGCAGCAAAACCCTCTAAGCTGGTTCTGTAATCAAGTTACAGGACCTGTATAGCAGTGACTAAACCTGCCGCATGGAGGGCAGAGACTTCCTACCTGTCTCCGTGGGTCAGCTTTATCTTCGCTTTACCCTGTCAGGGTGTGAACTGCACAGATGAAACGAATGACGACCTGCCGGCTGGGTGTCACTCAGGGCGCCTTTGATGTGAACGCCACAAGGCACAGCACATGCCACCTGGGAATTAAGCTTCCCAGAGGGGCAGCACTGGCTGCTTAACTGGAAACACGCGGAGACACCATCGTGCTGGCTGTGCTATCGACTCACGCTTACTTTAGCAAGACACCTCGTCTCAGTTTCCCTCCTCTGTAAAACAGGAATACTGATAACAGCTCCCATACACCTCACAGGACTATCAGTAGAAATAATTAATTTCCGATATGAAAGTGCACTGAAGATTTAACAGTATGAAAGAACTCGGTATAATTTTAAATGCATTTTTGTGTTATAAGTTACATACATACACATGGCACTATTACTAGCCACATACTAACAAACCAGTTCTAGTAAATATGTACTAGCATACTCTGGACAACACAACAGTGATCAGAAGTGCCATGGAGATAGCAGCTGCATAAACTCCATCAGAAGATGCTTCCGTGCTCCAAAAATTTATCAACTTCATCTGCCAAAGGTGAGAACAATATATGAAATGTGGAATTCCTTTCTTTTCTATTACTACATATTCACTGAAAGAATATTTAATATTCCATTCCTGGAATAAATGTATATGCTAGAAATAAATGCTTTTTTATTTTCCTTTATTATTCCTGCTTATCTGTTGCAACAAGACTTAAAGATTTTGTTGCTGTTATTTTACTATTTTTTTACTTGTTTGATTAATTAAAGAAGGTTTTTTTTTTTTCCTGACAGACAGTCCTCATTATGAAAGTACGCAGGTGGACTAGGGATAGCTAACGCCTTGTATTTATAAAGCACTTTTCATCAATAGTTATTCTGGTTATTTCCAGACAAATTCTCTGTGGTCTACATTTCACAGATGAGGTAACTGAAATATTTCTGAGACTAAATGTTGGAAGATAAGTAAATACTGTATATCTTAAGAGTCCTGCAGAAGTGTAAGAAGATGAAGCAAAAAAACAGTCAAGAAACCACACTACAGGTATTGTTCACTATTTCATTCACTAGTAGCTGAAATCTGAGACTTTCCAGAGTGATTTCCTTTGCCATGAGAACGAAAATGATGGGTTTTTTTTCTTGATGAATTTTTGAGGGAACGTATATGTCTCATGTATATGATTATTAATGGGACTAATTTGCATTTAGATAGCAGAATCACAGAATCACAGAATCATTAAGGTTGGAAAAGACCTTTAAGATCATCAAGTCCAACCATCAACCCAACACCACCATGCCCACTAAACCATGTCCTGAAGTGCCACATCTACACGTTTTTTGAATACTTCCGGTGACGGTGACTCCACCACCTCCCTGGGCAGCCTGTTCCAACAAAGCCTTGAATTTCTCTGTCCTCACTCAAAAAACAGCTGTCCTGTGTGTTTTCCTCTGCAAGGGCTCCCTGCCAGCTGCCTACGCCGTCACTTACACAATGGGAACACCCATTTCTCAGTTTCATGCATTTCTTTAGACAACATGGTCTTGTCAGGTGGCAGTGGGTTTTGGCTCCTGCGTATACAGCTGTTTTTACTACTCAAGGTAGTTGAATGCTTACTCCACCCATTTGTTTAATGAGACCCGTAATCAACTTCAATTCCAATAGGTCATTAACACCTCTCCCACAGCAATATGAAGCCAAAATTGGGCAGGTTTGTTATGCCTGTTACAGCATGCAGTGGAGATAGTTTCTGCACGTTTTAAAATGTCTTTATTATAATTCATGTTCATAATAACTATAGTGAGCCATTCTCCTTGCTACAGAAGCAACAAAAATGAGTAGCTCCTCTTGTCTTTTTTCTGTGATTATGCCTTGAAGTGTATATAATTCTCCTAACCTCTGAATTTCATTTCATAAATATATCAGCCAAATAAAAACACTACTGTGAATGGTTCACAATTTTTTGTTCCTCACAAGAGAAAGATGCCAAGGATTAGTACATATATAGGAACTACATCTGGCTTAGAAAGTCCCCACTTAGTAACTGGTGGAATAAAATGTGTCGTAAACGTCTATTCTTGTAATCAACTGCCAATATCTGCTTTTGTCCTTTTTCCTTACTGCATCCTGTAGGTGTTGAAGTAACAACTATTTTCTGTCCTGCATTCTGTTCTTAAAGGACAGAAAATAGTTGTTACTTCAACACCTGAATTCCACCTGCTAAATGCACCTTGCTACAGCATGTAACACCAGGGAGCTGGTGTTTCCAGAGAAGAGTTGATATGTGAATGACACACATATTCATTCATTTTTGTTGTGTTTGTTTGGGATTTTTTTTCCTTTCTGGGAATGCAGATGAGTCTATTAGGACGATATCTGCTCATGCTGGAGACAAAAAAGGAGGGACATGATAGAAAAAAGAGGGCAGGATGTGGAGGAGGTGAAGATACAAATTCTATGAACTGATCTGTTCAGTAAACCGGGCAATGACCGCTTCTTTACACTGTAAAGCCCTAATGCAGAAAAGTAACATTTAGCTTTAACATATTTTCATTAATTTCAGCATGCCTAAGCTTTTGTCTGTGAACTGTTGCTGTAACATGGAGGGCTGTACAGAGAAAGTCTATAAACAAGGGTGAGTGTTAGCAAGTGCTTTGGGCAGGGAGACAGTACTGCATGCTCAATGCCCAGCCCCTGCCCAGGACTCTTCTCTTCCCTTATGTTGCACCTCTCTATTTTATGGTATGATTATACAATATGTGTATACATTTCTTCTCTGAAAGTGAATAAGAACTATAAATATGGGATAAGAATGGTCTCTCTCTCAGTGGATTTTCTTCCTGATTTTATATCTATACATTTGCACAGTCTGGAATTGGAACTAACTGAGAGAGTTGGACCCCACCGGAAAAATGAGATGATTTTCAGCAACTGAATATCTGGCTCTTTTCCCTTAAGAAAAATAAATAAACAAGTAAGTATTAATATGACATAGATGGTTTAAAAAGACAAATAACAGAAGACATTAATGTGCAAAATTTTTATCATTTTGTTGTTCTGTAGGTTGCAGAACAAGAATGCAGGTGTTCAGTCTAATTATGGTTTGGCAATTGCCAATATGACAAAAACTAACATTAATTTTGTTCCTTATTTCAGATACCTTAGTGAAAAGGCCAAGGACAGAAATTACGTAGAGCTCCACCTCTCACTCCCAAAAATCTCCTCTCTCTGTTGCACCTCAGCTGGTGTGCTGGGAACATACAGAACACTTTGACTACTCTAGCTAAGCCTGTAGTTCACCTAGGAGCTCAGTTTCTTTGCTTTCATCCTAATTCCTTTCCCAAGCTCTACATTTATTTTAAAACATGGACAAAGAATTCTGTCTGACAGTAAAAAGAGAAAAGCAGGTCAAGACATAGACTTACCTTGACGCTCTCCCTTTAACACTATTGTGTAGTTGTGATTGAATTGTCCTTTTTTAAAGTGTGCTCTATTTTTTTTGCCACAGGTCAGGTTGGAAATGAAATGTCGTAACTCATTGCATTTTTCTGCAGATTTGCAATTGTAATTATTTTATTGCAGTTTAGGTTCCTTAGAGCCCATAACGTATGGTTTATGGGACATTCATGGAAATCTAATGTGGAGGTAAATTCAGTAGAGTTCACATAAGTTCTGCTATACACACTGGAAAGACCTATGTGGACTTCAAGACAATCATATAGCTAATTGTCACCTATGAAACATAAAATTGCCTCTACGGTGGTAGCAGGTAGGCTTTTATATGGTCCTCATATACAAAAGCAAGCAGCTAAATCGATAAAAATTATGGATTTGGAAGAATTGCAAGCTTACGAGGGCTGTGAACCCTTTCATGATGTTTGTGTCTACAGATTTTAACACAATGATTTATAATTTTGGCTGAGGCTTATAGACATTTTCAAAGTATAATTATAAGCTGTAAATATAATAAAAAAAGTCATCAGTAGACTATCCATATCACCTGTAACATCCTTTGCTTCCTTCTCATAGACCTAAGGCTGTTTAATAGAATGTTTCTAATTGAGAGAAAAAAAAAAGATTTACCAATTTAATTTATTAATGCCAGAATTAGATAAAAAGGCAACATTGTGTTTGTATATTAATAATGGGAGGTTGGATACAATTTGTTGTTTCGTAATTCTAGCTCTTCTCTCAAGCTTCCAGACAGCACTTTGGAAAGAAAATCTGAGCCTTGAGTTTCATACTTCAGCTGCCACAAAAATAAGTGTACATTATTTGACTCAAAAAGAAGATGTACTTTTAAAACATGCAGATGTTTGTCGCACTTTTTAAAATATCTTATTGGCAAGACTATACCAGTTTAACCATACAGAGTGGCAATGGCCAAAAAAACCTAATCAGCAAAGGCAGAAAATTTACTTAAGTTGGGTGTAGATGGCTTGTGTTTACACAATGCTGCCAAGCTATTTTTATCATTGTAGTCTAGGCCTTGGCCAAAAGTGAGGAACAAAATCTAAGCACATGTAAACTTCAGAGATCTTTAACATTTCAGCTAAACCCAAACTGTGTTGACATTTCCATGTCTGAGTTCAGAAGCTATCAATTTTATGGCATTTTAAACCCTTTACATAAGTTTGTGTCTGTTAATAGCACCAGAAAAAAAAGAATAAACAGAACAGAAGTACAGAGTGAAGCACCAGGCATTTGGGGAGATCTAAGAGCAACCTTAAGAGATCTTTTCTGTTGTTATATTTCAATAGCAGAAAACAACAACCATGTAGTTAGTTTATACCATTATTTATAAATAACAAGGGTCTGGTCCTAATCTCAGTGGAAGAATGTTGATTTATATGTAATGAAGATCTCTCTCATTTTAAAATTTCAGTTAAAAGTACATTGGTGGTTAGCAGGGAAGAATTGTCTTGGTTTATAGCAATGTGATATTGAAGGTAATCTATTTATCCACAACTGATTATTTCTGTTTGATTCTGGTGACTCTTAAATTATATTTGTATGAACTGGTATCAGGCTCTAAATTGCATTTGAATACTGAGTTTGCCTGTTTGCTGTGATATCATTTTAACTTCATCTTGCACTGAAAACATACAGGATTGGTCACAGGGCTAATGACTAAACATAAATTTTCGTGGTCCCTTATGGCACCAAGACCCCTGAACAAAGAGTGGTCAATTGGTCAGGACCACTCCTTTGTTTCAAGGGAGGTAGCTAAGCAATGGGACATTGACTGATACCTCAGTAGGGTTCGTCAGGGGTTATACCATGACAGAATGTATACAGCTTTTAACAGAGAAGGTCATTTTGTGAGAGAGAGAAGAAATGTAGCACAAGAAATAGTGCTTCTTTAGAAGCACTTTGTAAATGCTCTGCTAAAATCCTGGTGAACATGAAGGTAACGGCAGCTGGACTAGATGATCATTGTAGGTCCTTTCCAGCTGAAATATTCTATTCTATTCTATTCTATTCTATTCTATTCTATTCTATTCTATTCTATTCTATTCTATTCTATTCTATTCTATTCTATTCTATTCTATTCTATTCTATTCTATTCTATTCCATTCTATTCCATTCTATTCTATTCCATTCCATTAACTAAAATCTGACTGTGACCCATAATGTACACTAATCTTGTTCTAACTGTTAACACATGAACATATGTTTCTTCCATATACATAGTGAATGCGTAAAGTGCAACTGTGAAGAGATTTCTGGACATATAGTAACAAACGTGGTTTACAAAAGCGTGAAATATAGAAAGTTGTAAAATTTTACTTCATATGCCTGAGTTAGAGGGTCTCGTATCTGATGCTTATGAATATGCAATATACTTACATTATAGGTTAAGGTCCAGATTCTGTTAAAGAATTCAGCAACTTATTCAGACTAGTTTTTATCTCTTAACAGCACCTTATTACATGAATAGGTGCTAAAGTCACTAGGGCTATTCTAGTCTTTAATGGTTTAATACTATACGATAATGAAACTACGAGCAATGCTTCACAGTAGTACTTTCATCATGTGTTCATTGACTATATATATTGTTGCCCAGAATAAAGATATCAATGATTTTCCCTTTTGGAATACCCTTTTTAAACTCATGGGACATTTACAGAGGAAAAAGACAACTCACTTTGAATTAAGATAATAGAATATGACTCTTATTATAGGAATAACCTCTTTAATCCTTCTTGTGATCTCCCTAAGGGTACAGTGTTGATGATAGGGGAGGGAACCCATAGAAATTGCACTCATATGGGAGAAACACAGCACACAATGTTGAAAGACCATCTCTAAATAGTGCTCCAGTATCCCTATAGAGAAAGCACAGCTCATTCAAAATGCAGATCTAACAGGCATAAACCTCAGTACAGCCACTTGTCTTAGAATGGAGCAGAAGTGTTTACTTTTTTTTCTCTACTCTGAGGAGTAATTTATAACAACAATATTCATTCTGTCTAAGCAGTCTCTGGCACCGGAGTATGCATATCAGCAATTGTAATACAGTCATTCACTATTGGCACTTCAGGCCAATAAAGTTTATTTCACTTGGAGTGCTGACATGGCTGTCTGCAAACAAGGCTCTGAGAACTAAGACAGCTGGAACGTCATTAAAGAATATTGACTTTGTCTCTTCTTTTTTATCTTTTTCCCTTTGGTGGAACTTTAGTGCATTTAAGAATGCTAGTCGCCTCCCAAAACATGAAAGCAAAACTGGCAAGTTCTATTTTTATATTTTCCTCCATGTATAGCCCAAGTAACATGAAACAGTGAAGAAAATTCAACCATGCAACAGATTTGGGGAAGAAAAAAAAGGTTTTGTACGTTGCCCAGAAGGTTGTATCAGAAATTTCATAAAGGTTTTTTGTGAGTTTAAAGCTGTCTGTAGGGAGGGGCTGATTATTAATAATTTAGTACCTTTGGCAGGATCAATATGACTAATTTGTTATGTCTGCAGAGCTAATTCCTATTCCTTTGTGAACTGAAGACTTGAAAAATTGAAGTTGCAATTTAAAAGGAAAAGCATTTATAGGGATTAAGGAGGATTGATTGATTCTATTTTAAGTTTAAGAAGAATTGATTAAGAATAAATTTAGGGAGTTATTTTACAGTTGTAACATGTGCAACTTGAAGAGCTTGCTACTTTTTTTGCTGCTAGAAGTGGTTTCTGAAAATAGGACTTCACAAATGATGCATATTTGAGTTGTTATAGAGAAACACCCTTGCTGTAGCAGTACTCCTCTGGTCTGATTCTGTCATATGCTGTAGAAGGAGTCCTACAGCAGTCCCTAATGTGAAGTTACATAGCTTAATACAGATTAGAGGAATACGGGAAGCTGAGTTCCACCCAAAGGTGAGGGAGTTTGAAAGTAACTGGTCTTCCTCTCCCTTTCTTTCCTGAACTACTCAAGTCATTGAGCAAAGTTCATTCCAGAGTAATAGCGTATGTCCTTCACAGAGGTTTCCACACTGGCTCAGACTCAACAGGAAGAGCCCTGAAGAGCAAATGCTGCAGATAGATAAAGATTTGCAAGGACAGAAAGCAGCCACACCCTCTCATTTAGTGAAAGGTGAAGGACCAAGTACAAATCTATGGCTTGGAACTACCAGGCACTGCTACCAGTGGTATTCCTATCCATTTGCTCCATCTACTCTATCTGCTCCGTCTACCGCCTGAAGTGCTCTCATATGCTCAGCTCACAGTCATTGGCGTGAGCCTTCCCCAAATGACAGACCCTTCCACCAGCAGTCCTCTCTCTGGTAGCACTCATCACAGTTACTGGGCAAGACTGGTGTCCTGGTCTTTCTCATTAACCTGTATTTTCATGATCTTTGCATTAGCATTTCATGCCTTCCGGTCATTCCTTGTGGGACAGAACGCCTGTCTCTCTGCTGTTGTGAATGAATTGTCTGCTATATAATGATGGGAAAGCACCTCTCTGCAGCATGGATTAAAAGGAAAGACAGAAACAGGATGTTTTATGCAGAAGGAGAACAAAAACCAAAAAAAGCACATGGAACAATTAAATCACACTCAAGAGGAAATTTCCAAAAGAAATTAATGGTGAAATTGATCTCTTGTGATGTTTACAGTTATGAAATAAAGAACAGGATATTATATTTGGTTATAGCAAATACAAAAAGCATTACTACCCAAATATCAGTTTGTAGAGTGTCCTAGAATGTGTTCCATTTCATACAAAGGGGAAACAAAGCTGAAGAATTCTTGCAAAATGTTTAAATAATTCAGTTTAAATAACTATACTATACAACGCAGGGGAATTACAACTTGCAGAACACAGCTTGAAGAGATGTCAGCACGGACTTGCAGTACTTGGTGCAAAGAAATGTATTACCCTGCTGTAATTAAAATACACATGCAAGATTTTAGTCCCTAGTCACTGCCAAAGGGCTGCAAAGCACAAACTATTTCAATGTTCTATTAACACCTGAACCCTGGAAGGAAAGTTACACTAAGACCAGTCCCTATCAACATGTTCAACTAGTTTCTCAATTTTTTTTTTTGCAGGATGTTGGTTACTGGGTTTTTTGGTTGTTTGTTTTGTTTTGTTTTAGTAACTGCCAGATTTGTCAAGAGGAGTGGGAACCCGGACTCTTTTCTAAATCTTTATACACTTTATTTGCTTGCAAGTACATCACTAGCACAAACATGTATGTATAAATATGTCCTTAAAAGCAGTAAAGTCAATTGTAGCTCAACATCTGGTCGCTTTGGCTTGTAAAGTGCGCAGAATAGCACTCTGAAAATTGGGACAGTTATGTTCTTTTTCATGCAAAAATAGTAAGTAAATAAATTATTAGAAGAACTGGAATAGCCACTGCAAAATAAAGCCATTTTCATAGCATATGAAGCAATTCCTTTTCTAATTGCAATGTTATTGGGTTTAGTAGATTTCCTAAACAACACAGTCAATGGAAAGAATTCTTTAAAATGGTGAAAAAATATCTGGTTTTACACAGGAATAACTATGATCCTTGGATTGTTAACAAGAATAAGTAATCTTCATGCACATGTACAGACTTAATTTACTCCTTTGTATACAGGTGTAAGGTATACAAGCATTCTGTTTGTCACATACACCTTGAAATTATATAAAATTATATAAATAATAACACCATGCAAGACAACTGAAAATCTAGGCCCTGTATTTACTGTGGAGAACAATGATTCTGAATTCAAGGTAAGGATAAATGTGAAGTCTTTCTTCAACAGTAATAATGAAAAGGATATTGGTAGAGAATTCTGCCCAATGCAATCTGTTAATGAATAAATGGCAACTATCAGAAGTACTAATTATAATGGAATTATCTTGTTTCAACATTATTTTATGGTTTTTATTTTATAGTCCCAGAATATTCCTGTGCCACTTACTGGTGATTTCATGTGTTTTGGTGCTCATATTGCATTATTTTTGTTTAAAAATTTTAAACGGTTAAGTAAAGAGATTTCCAGGAAAACTGTCAACCTTTTAGTCAGAGTTAAAATTCAGAGCTAATTTTACGCAAACTACTTATGCTCCAGGATTGCTCTTACATTTCAGAGAGTTAATGTAATTCTGAAGTTGCAAAACATGTCCACGGTGTTTCTACTTTTTCTTCTGTGCTCTGTGGCAAAACACTAATAACTTCAACCTTCAAAACATTTGCCTAGCATTTTTCTTAGGTCTTGAAGCACTGAGCAACAAATTAGGATTATGACTGTCAGGCCAACTAAAGAAAAATTCCATGCTGGCTTCTTCTCCTCAACAGTACTCTATTAGCAATTTTTTCCTAATTAAAGGGCCTCAGCTGACCTAGTACTTCAGGAACCACACACAGAGATTTAAAAATTTTTAGAAAACTTAATTACAGCAAATAAATTTACCAGCAGGAACAAACTGATTACTAGCAGAAGCTACCACCACCCCAAAGTCCTTGTGTTCCAAATAGAGAAAACTAAAAGGCTGAAATAAACCTTCTGATGAAAGTATTTCTGGCTACATCTCAAATAAAATATAATTTTCAGGGTGGTGACAAGGTTGTAACAAAATCCCGTTCAAGATTTTCTGATGGCTGTTGTTCGTCAATAGGAAAAAAACCTAACTGCAAGTTGTGCCAAATCCCTAGTCAATCCAGAAAAAGCTGACTTTTATATTACTCTGGATTTTGTTTGTTTGTTGCATTAAATATAATGGTAAAACCTCTGGATTGCAGTGCTTCTAGAAACTTTGTTTATCTAGACTACAGCTATAATTAAGAAAATTAAGGTGAGTCAGTGTTATTTTTATACAGTATATTGAAAATAGACATAACCAAATAACAAAAACTGCTGAAAACATTGTATATGCCTCAGCACTCACAAAGGGACCTATTGTAAATAATTCTTTTCTTCCTGGAAAATACATCAGTATTTTAGCTCGTTCAGGAGTTTTTACATGGCTTCTTGCAAGGAAAATTACTGGATGAAGAGGAGCTACGATAGCTTGAAAATGAGCCATGAAATGCACATTTTATAAGTGCAAGTTCAGTATGACTTCATCATATTGTAGTTCTCTTCTGGCACTTCATTCATATCCTTTAAATACCAAGCAGTAGCTCCCAAGTCTGTATATAACTCGGAGACAGTCGAAGTGCTGCCCTCATGCTTACACCACATGATGTGACGGAGATGGGTGCAAGTGGCTGGGGGAGGTCTGAAAGAAACAGGAGAGACGGCACTGTACCACCTGGAAATAGAACAACAAGGGCCTTGCAGAGCTGGTGTCATCTCTCACCTATGAACCATTTCTGGAGGTCCCCCTCCTCTTGGTTGTGTGTGCAGATACCCCTTGTGTCTCAGCCACATGAAGATTTTCCTGGGCAGCTCACAAGGCAAGTAAAGTTACAATACTCCTCCTTAAAAGAATCTCCTTGTAACCCTAAATTCTTTTTAAGTTATGCTTCATTTCACCTCTTAGGAAAGGCCAACAGCAGACTGTTGGCCAACTTTGCTTTGTACTATGCTGTGTGAGTAATTACGTTCAGGCACAACGTATTTATCCCAGTAGAGAAAAGAAATTACTAATTACGAGAAAGATGTAATTGCACTTCTTTTAAATCAATATAAAATATTAAAATTATTTCTATTATCTCTACCTCACAGAATTCTTTAACTTTCAGTCTATTTTGTTAGCTATTTCAATTAGTTTAGCAGAGCTAATCAATAGATCAGTTTCCCTGTTTAGAATCACCAAAGCAGGACCTTCTAAATTACACTACTAACTGAAGAACAGCCCTTTTCCAGCTCATTAGACTCGTTATAGAAAATTGTACTTGATTCACCGACTTTATGAATTTTTCTCAGATGACAGAATTTTCCTCTCTATCAAATTTAGCTTAGTAGTACTTTTTTTATAGATAAGTAAGGAAAAAATCTCCAGTTTTCCACCAGAGACTGATAAACTAATCTGTTTCACTTAGCTTTGAGTGTGTTGAGAATATCTTCACACTTCCTAAGGACCTCGATTGTGCCATGTAGGCATAGTCCCATAGTGAATGAAACTCCAGCACCGAGCCCTGAGAAAGCACAGAAAAAACACTGCATGCAACAGTAAAGGAGGAATATGGAGCAGTTCCTCTAATCTTTGGCCCTTCTTTCTGTTTTTAGATTCATTGTCTCCTGATAAGGAAGGAAGCTAATTACTTTGTGGAGGGACACTGGGCAGTCTTTGTCCATTCATTCCTTGTCCTGTTCATCTGGGTAAGGAGCAAGAAGATGCTAGTCCTACACGCTGCAGTTATTTTTGCTTTTTCCCCATTGTATTTTTATTGCCTTAGTAACTTGCAAATCATTTCATGTCTTACAGCTATCCCACACAGTATGGTATGTACACATCCACGAGGCAAGAACATTTTTCACCATAAAATGATTGTTCCTGATAGAAATCTCCATTTGTAAAAATACCAAGCTCAGGGAGGATACATAATTTCCCAAAGAAGGAAGCCTTTTTCAGTAATAGAACCTCAGAAAATGGCTCTAATTCTCTTGAAGGCAGGTCATTTCATCTAACTAACTGTTACTGCAGAGCTGTAGAAAAGCAAGTATTTCTGGGTAACTTGACCAGAGGGAAAACAATTAGGCTACATTACTGAACTGTAGTAATATGCTTTCTTGGCAGCAGACATGCCTCTGTGGTTGCTGCCACATATAATGTACCCTCTTTAAAGACTAGAGGCTGGAAAAAGAAACAATTCAGAAGTGTACAGTACTGAGTCCCACATACTGAATACATATTAGAAAACTGTATTTCAGTTGTGGATTCATAAGCTTGTTTTACCTCATTTCACACGTACTCAGACCTGCTGGTTCAGATACTCTATTTTAGATTAAGAGAGAATCTGGTTCATTTTTCAAAGCCTAGCTAAATCACTACTGAATTCCCCTAATTCATTGGAAAAATGGTGGAAAGAGAGGCAGTGAGGAAGCATGACAAAAAGACCAATGAAAAGCCAGGTATTACGGTTATACAAGACACATACTCTTGTAGCTTACAAATACCTCTTCTATGTCTAAATGCATGTGTAATGCTATTAGAACTTTATTAAGACTGAAACATACATTGCTCAGAGTTTAGAAAAAACACCTTTAAGATTACCTATGCAACTCTAATTCAACCTTCTTTTATATTTACATTAGGATGTTAATTACATGACGATGTAGTCTTGTTTTTAAGAGCCTTTTACTGCTTAATGCAAATGACAGAAGATGGTTACTCATTTGCGAAACTGTTTAAAATTGTGTTTTAGGTTAATCAAGTGTAGTTATCAGTGAAAAAGCCCACTGTCCCAGGCTTTATCTACTTCCAAGAATCCCTACCCTACACATAGGTAGAATATTAATTTTAAGGTGAATACTTCTTATGGTGTTCAATACTAGAGATTAATGCTTGATCACTTCACAAACATTCCTGAATTTATTTTCTGCAACACCCCTATTAATCAGGAGCATTGTAGCCTCCAATCTGCAAATGGGAGAGCAGGGTAGAGGAAAAGGGTTAGATGTTCAAAGGACAGAGTATACATGGTACTTTAAGACACCCGTTTGGGACATTTATTTAATTTTCCTGAGCAGCTGATGTTATACAGCTCTTCGTGTTTTCGAGTTCAGGTTCCGGTAAGTTCAGCTGCAGTTCTGTGAGTAGAGAATTTCTCATAGGTTCTTATGTTTCATACTGGACATGTAGGACATGAGGACATGAAATTAACGATGACCTCAGAAGTCTGGTTTGCATGACTTGCTTAGCATGACACAGATAGGAAGAGGTAGGGAAGAAATTAAATTTCTCAGAACCCTTTTCAAAGATCTCAACAAGAAAATCCTCCCTTTTCTTTTTGATGTCTCATTTTATTTACAAACAGCCACTTAATAATAAGACCTGATTCACTCTTTGAATATGCCTCTTATGCATTGAATGTTGAAGGATTCTTGTGGAAATGATCACATCACTAAACACTATATCATAATGCATATGTATAAGGAGGCTGAATTAATACTACCTTAATAATTTTATCCTGGAATTTTGTAACTTCTGAGTACTTTAAGTTTTGGGTTTGTTTTCTTTCTTATATGTAGGTTTGTATCTATGTACATGTTTTGTGTGTGTACAAAGAAATAAATGTGCACAAGAAATAAATGTAAATGTCTCCCACATAAATTGTTTCTGTCAGCAGATAGAAGAAGAAATTTGGTGGTGGAAGAAATTTGGAATTAAAAAAATCAAGGGTTCATCCTGGATTCTAGTAGGACGTTCTCTTCACCCCAACCTTGAGTCATTTTGCATGGTCCTCTCCAATCATCCTATTGCATTTCACCATCCTGGATTCTGTGCTCTCCTATTTTCCTCTTTACTTGGCCTTAGTCGCAACATGGCTGGTTTGCTTACCTCTCTGAGCTTTTTGAAACTGCTAAAACAACAACAACAACAACAAAATCTTCTGTTTTACTGTTCCTACCATCTCCTTTTCACAGACTGGTTCTACAGTCAATTCCCACAATACTTGGTCTGTTCCATTCTACACAAGTTTTCCAAACGATCCTAGTTCCATCCTGCTTGTATTATGTTCCAGTTTTATGCTTTGCCTCAGAAAGCTATGTAGTGTCAGTGGTCATTCTTTTCCAGCAAACCAGATGTCATTTCCTCCACTGCTTCCTTGATTCATGTTATTTTCCTTGTCAGACCAATCTATACTTTATCTCTTCACTAGCTCATGGATGCAATCACCCACACACCAGACTCTGGTCTCATTCTCCAAGCAAACCTCGTGCAGCTTTGTTTCCCTCAGGCATCCAGCCCTTATGCTTGATTAGCCCAATTTTCTGTTTTCTGGTGGTCAATCCTATTTCTCCTCCCCCTCAATCCTGTTGTCACTTGTATTTATTCATTAATACGATCTTATTCCTCCCTCACTCTCCTGCCTTGCATTTCTCTTTGTTCTGTTTGGGGAACAGCCTGAGAGAGGGCCAGAGGCAGATTATTTAGACTACAGGATGGGCAGGTTTGCTGCCTGTGGTTGTGATGCTAGGTATTCCTGCTAGGACATTCATGTAGGTATGATCATATACAGATTTTCTAGAGAAGTAGTCAAAGCGGGCCCTACAGAAGACAGATGCAACAGGCAGATGTGCCATCCACACAAGAATGTGCTTACAAGGTAAAGGGTCTGGTACAAGATGAACAGTCTTGCTAAATAGAAGAGCTAAAAGAAAGGGAGCAAAAGAAGACATATTTATGGATCACGGGCTCATATCTGTGCTGTATGATAGATAGGGTACGTAAAAATTCAGATCAGGATGCAAGTACAATGCAATACATAGGTATCTTGACCTCTGTAAAAAAATGAGGGTAAAAAACATGCAAGGTTTTATTGTGCCAATACATAGCAAGAGCATACATGAGTTAGCATGTGTCTGTTAGAGTGCAGCGTTAGAGCTCTACCCTAAATGCTGGACTTCGTCCATGGTTGTTCTCTGAAAGAAAATAGTGGTGGAGTCCCTGTACAGCAGATTTGCCAGCCTCAAGGTCTCTAAGATTACAACAGTGGCAAAAAGACCAAACTAGCAAATGCTAAACAAACAGGTCCAAGCTCAGATAAAAGCAACTGTTGAGTTTAATGGCTTTTTGAGTTTTCACATTTGACCTGTTAGCACCAGACAGATTTAAAACCCAGACAAATCTGTGCAGCCTTTCCTGAGGGTGGCAAAAGGCACATCCCTGATATAAAGGCTTTTCCTTTTCCTTCAGATAACTTTTATTTTCTTTCAAAGGAAAGATTTCTCTTGTTTTAATATGAACAAAGCAATGTATTTTTCTCAAGCTTAATTTTCAGAAATATTCTGACTTAAATTAAAATATATATAAAAATAATGTAATTCTGCCTAAGAAAGGCAACCAGCTTTTGAAATGTCAGCTCAATTATTTAAAATACAACAAAATTATAGGTGGCAGAATACAGTACCTTATAATGGAAACCTTAATAAAAGACACTGTTACCACTTCCATCTCTAACACTGAAACTAATTTAGAGTGCTCTTTTCCTAAAGGGTGTTTTACCTGTTTTAGAATTGTTTCTACCTTTGTTTGGCTTTCTAGTTTTTGCCACCACTGAAGAAAAAAAACCAAAACAAACAGAAAACAACTCACTGCTTAAATTCAGATTACAAGGGAGAAAAAGTGTTTCAAACTGGACCACAGTAAGTGAAAGGTGTTCTGAAGAAATATTCAACAGCAACAGCTGCCTGTCTACATGGCTACAAAAAGGATCGCCCTTTACAGAACAGATTATTCTTAGGACTCTCTTCTAGTGCATTTATCTACCCCAAAAATTCAACAGTAGCAAGAATCTCCAGCATCAGCAAATTCACACTTTTTTTTGGATGGATTTTTAATCAAAACCTTTCAATTTTGAGCACAAAATATATAAGCATTTCCAGCTCCCAGCCCATATAGGAAATACTGGAGGATGGAGAGGGTAGACAGTGTTTCAGTTTCTTTGTTTTATCTTCTAAAATGTTCAAAGTTCATTTTAAATGCTTCTGGAATCTCTTTCAATAATCTGTTTTCTAACATCTTGTCTACAGTGGGGTTTACTGACTGGCATAGCTCTATCCCTTTCATAGACTCACGTACAAGTTTCCCTATTTTGCCTGACCCCAGCGCAGCTTGTATTCCAGCAAAACCACAGCTGTAAATCTCCTGTAAAACTTTTCAAAACACTCTCTTGCCAGCATGCTGTTTCCATTATCATACTCCTGTTCAAACCTTGACATGGTCTGGGTTATGGGACCTGGTCAAACTCTTAACAGCTGGATGTAAAACAGCTCAGCGGAGAGTGGAAAATCAAACAGTAGGAAAGATCTGAGGAACGCTGGGAAGCTACAGGTGGCAGAGCTCCCACAAGCCAATAACCTTGGTAGGATCTTACACTCTATCTGTCTAAAACCTCTTTTATCAGTTTTGCTCAGGGATTAAACACTTTGTTTTGGAAAAATGAAATCAAAATGAGATGGAAAATAAACCAATGTCATTTGGAAGATTAGGAGGCATTTAAATGCTAGACTTTTGTCTGCCTAATTTAAATACCTGCTTTCCCTCTCAAAATAGATATGTGTGTATATGTATGCATATTAACATATATAGATATATGTGTATGCATGTACTATTTTGTTTATGTAAACCCTGATTTGCACACTGATAGCATAGTCAATTATTTCCAGTGAAAAGTGTTTGAATTCTTTCTCTCACTTGTAACTATTTGCATGTGATCTCAAAGCTCACAATATTTAATCTAGTTATGCTCAAAACACTCCTTAGAGGGTGGGACTGCTCCTGTGGCAGGAGAACTAAAGCACAGAGAGCCACAGTCCAAGTGATTTACAAGAGTAAAGTCTCAGATGGTGTAGGAGCTGAAATAGGATCAGCAAGGGCTTCAAACACTTCCTGCCTTTTGATATTAAAATAAAGGCACAATGAAATGTACCTTTTGACTTAAATATGAGTAGCTTTAACATCAAAATGGTTATTCTATAAATTTAAAAAACTGTGATTCAAAGTGATTCTTAAGCCATCAATTTTTTAAGACTTAAATCATAATAAATAAGCAGACATGTTTTCAAAAGCCTCTGAAAAGTGTATGAATCTTTTAAGGAATCTTTTTGTTCTTCCGAAGACAAAATTGGACAGATTTTTTTCACAGTGGTATCCCCAGATTCTGAAGCTCCTTCCAAATTCTGCTCCTCATCATTTATGTTCACGTTCATTATTTTAAAACATGGTCTCACTATCTCTGTTGAAATCCATACCAATTATACCGTTCAAATTGCATTTCACTGACATTGAGAACATCACATAAAAAACTTAAACCTGGTTATTGCTGAAAAGGGCAATAGCCATAGCAAAAGCTGGAATAAAAAGGAAGTGAGGATGATAGGGAGTTTAAAAATAAGTTCCCAGATGTATGCCTGATTTATGTATTCTTTCCTGTAATGACTGAAGATTCTAATCACCTCAGGTTTATAACCTAAAGGTTATAAATGTTGTCCATTGTTACCTTTTTAAAAGCTCCAGATGCTTATATATCAGCTTAGTTCTGGAGAGATCTATGTGTTTTGTATTACTAGAAGGCACCTATGGGCATCCTTCTATTCTGTCATAAGGGACTATGGTCTAAACTGCTGCATCTGAGAACATTTCCAATACTATTTCGGTGGCTGGCTGAAAGCTCTTTACCCAGACTTCAGGTTTTTCACCTTGCTTTGCCACCAGAGAGGAGCTCAAGTACAGAGGGTCAAAAAGAACCACAGCATTCTTAGAAATTGGGACCTAAATGCCCTCAGAGAGGGACCAGCCTGAAAATTAAAAAATCCTTTGTTAACAGATGGTCTTTCTGTGGTAGATGAAACGTATGGATAAAGGAAGATGGAGAAGTTTAAAAAGCTGCTACCTCTGTTGAATAATTTCTGAGGTACATAGAACATTTCACTTTACATTGCTCTGAAAAGTATTAAAAAACAGAAATAAAAAAAAAAAAAAGGAAAACATGTTACTGCACATTTGTTTTGCTTTTCTTTGACTTGTTTTTCTCTTACAATCCTATTTACCTGCACTTTTAATCTGCTACAAAAATACGTTTTTGTGTTCTCTGCATATTTTTAGCACTTCTCTCACAGTGTAAGATCTTTACACAGAGTTTATTGGATACATTCTATTTATTGTATTCTGAATGAATGAGCTCAGGAAGTCCTTTCATCCCACATAGATCAGACTGGTTAGTCTCAGCCAACTGCTCAACAACCCAAGGGCTCAAAGTGAGGTTATCCATCTGATGTGAAGTTATGCAGATATCTCCGCTGTCACCTGTCTTGTTCAGTGCACACATGAAGTTGCCTGGGTAATTAGAATGAAAATCTGTGCTGCACTGACATAGCACACATAGATCAATGTTCCTTTCTCGGCAAACCAGCACACCCAGATGGCACAATGTCTTTGCCTTCACAGTGTCTGGGTGCGATTCAAACTTGGCACTTGGTTCAGACAAAAGAGAGCTTATTGAGGGAGAGAGGAGGGGGAGGAGGTGGGCAGCAAAAAGGAAAGGCAGGAATTGTTTTTGCTTCTATAGCCATAACTATAGCTCATCCTTATCAAAGAAGTTCATTGTATAGAGCTGTGTTATGTAACTAATTGTTCTTCGTTCTTCCAGCATCATCTTGGGTCAAAACCACTTTATAAAGCTTAGCTTTTTGCAAGATAGAACAAACAAACAAACAAAAAAGTTTTGTAAGTGTTTCAGCATGCAGCTCAACATGCTGATTCAAATCTGTACATACTTGAGTTGTAGTGACACAAGAGACAACCCTTTCCTGCATGTGTTAGGGCAGCAGTTCATTTTAAATGTATCACTCACAAGAGTAATGTCCAAATATCAGACAAGCAAGCGCCTGGTTTGGAAGCCATGGTAGGTGCTACCCACATGTCCTGTCAGATCTCAAGGGTTGAGGTGATGGATGGACAGCATGCTAATCAGAAGACAATGTGTGTTGCTCCTTTAGTATAGTTCAGTATGACTTTCAAAGTGGTTAAGGCTCTATACAATGTAAGCAAATCATCTTGATTCCGAACTGAAAATAGCCCATGTAGACATATCCTGATCTCATATGAAGTGATTTTGAAGAAACATACTATCTAAGAAAAAATGAGCTCATTCCTCTGGCCATTCTGAAGTGACTAAAACCAGAGAAACTTCAGTTATCATGTCAAGGCGTTTGAACTACTAATCTTTCTTCCCAGCAGCACTTACTCATTCAGACTTGACACTGTTGTAATGCCATCACATGGCTGTATCCTGCTATCTTGGGGCTGTCATAAGCAGACAGGCTCCTGTCTGCTCATACTGTAGTGTTTAGAAATGTCCTGAGTGAACCATTAGCCTGTGACATAGCTCGTATCACCCTCATGCTTATGGATCAGTTTTCATACGTATCTCAAAGAAAAAAGTCCTCAGGAAAAGGAGCCTGAAACCAGACATTTCTGAAAAATTCAGTTGACTTTACTGAAACACTTTCTCCTGTGCAAATTATGAACCAATTTTTAATCTCACCGATTCATATTCAATGTCATTAGTCATCAGATAAAATCTATGCAGTTCATATTTACAGAGAAGAATACCAGTAAAAATATAAGAAAAATGTTGATCCTATCATTCTGCACTTGAAATAGTTAAAAGAACTGTGTGGAATAACCCAAAATGGAGGGGCAAAATTAAATATATGAGCATAAAATAATTCTTTTTATAACTCGGTATTCCTCTTCTCGTTTTTTTCTAAAGTACTTTTCAGGTTAATTATCTCTCTCCTAGACCATTAATAAACAAAAAGGGATAAACATCTATATCAGCAATATTTTCTTCTGCTTTCTATGACTTCTAGCTAAATGTATGTTTATTATGTAGAAGCATTAGGGCATGTTATGAAAAATTATGAAAAAATGACATTTGGCAAACAAGAAAAAGACATGGATAATGTTGCGCATATATCTGCTTATTAATGCTCTGCGCCCAAGTATGCACAAGTAGTATTTCTGGCAGCCCTATGTGAAAGTTACTGTTGGTGCACACAAATCTGAGGTACAGAGCACTTCCAATTTCAATAATTGACTGGAAGGTTTACTTCTCCAGTCCCTCATGGGAGTTCATGAGCACATGCATCTGGCACAATGTTAATCATGTTTGTTCTGACACACAGCAGTACACCAGCTATTTCCCTTGGCAGATTACTTTCTATTAAATGGCTGACATCTTCAAAATATTAATGAGAGATATATCAATTTTTATAAAAGCTTGAATGGTTTCCAAATATTTTTCAATGTACTCAACAGATTGTGAAATATACTCAGTATATGGTTATAAATGCAATATGTTAACTTTCTTTGTTGTTGTATGCTTTGTAATCTATACTGGAAGAGATTAAATATGAAAGGATGATCAATAGTTAATACAATATTGGTTTATTTTTACTTCTTTTTCCGAATCACGTTTTTCTGCAGCCTTTTCTTAAACACTAACTGAAAAAGATATAGTATCTTTTCAGTAGGAAAATCAGTTTACACCACTAAAAGTCTGGCCCATTGCATTTTGAGCAAGAAGATGAAATTATGTTTGGATTACAGAAACAAAACTCTAAACCAGTTGAAGTGTGGAAATACTTTTTCTTTCTTATTACACTGTGATGAAAATGCTATAAAATTATGCCTCTACCTGTTATTTTTTAAACATTTTCCTAACAGAATAAGTCCAATTTAAGGGTGATCTGGTTTCATCGCAAGCTTTATCATAACAGACACCAATATTCTCAGCTGAGTATAATGAGACACACACTCCTGAGCTATATAGAACAGATTTGCCTGCCAAGATGTAGACTCTGGATTAGAGCTGTAATATACTATTCCTTGAACAATACTATCTTCAGACTCAAAAATAAAAAAATCACAACTGGAGGATTCTTCTTTACTCATTCTAATCTGACTGAAATTTAAAAAAGAAGAAAAAGAAGCTAAGAAAAATGAAGTGAGGGAAGGAAGGAAGGAAGGAAGGAAGGAAGGAAGGAAGGAAGGAAGGAAGGAAGGAAGGAAGGAAGGAAGGAAGGAAGGAAGGAAGGAAGGAAGGAAGGAAGGGAGGGAGGGAGGGAGGGAGGGAGGGAGGGAGGGAGGGAGGGAGGGAGGGACGGAGGGAGGGAAGGAAGGCGTGAAGACAGAAAGGTGGAAAGCCCAGAAGGCCAATCGTATCCTGGGCTGCATCCAAAGCAGTGTGGCCAGCAGGTCGAGGGAGGAGATTCTGCCCCTCTACTCCACTCTGCTGAGACCCCACCTGGAATCCTGCATCCAGCTCTGGAGCCCTCAGCAGAGGAAAGACATGGACCTGTTGGAACGGGTCCAGAGGAGGCCACAAAAATGCTCAGAGGGATGGAACACCTCTCCTCTGAGGACAGGCTGAGAGAGTTGGGGTCATTCAGCCTGCAGAAGAGAAGGCTCTGGGGAGACCTTATTGCAGCCTTCCAGTACTTAAAGACGGCTTTCTTACAAAAGATGGGGACAGATGTTTTATCAGGGCCTGTTGCGATAGGACAAAGGACAATGGTTTTAAACTAAAAGAGGGCAGATTTAGACTAGAGAGATGAGGAAGGAATTTTTCACCATGAGGGTGGTGAAACACTGGCACAACTTGCCCAGAGAGGTGGTAAAAGGCCCATCCCTGGAAACCTTCAAGATCAGGTTGGATGGGGCTCTGAGCAAGCTGATCTAGTTGAAGATGTCCCTGTTCATTGCAGGGGGTTTGGACTAGATGACCTTAAAAGGTCCCTTCCAACCCAAACTGTTCTATGATTCTATGATGATTCTATGAAATGCGGGAGGGAAGGAAGGGAGAAGGGAAGGAAGGAAAGCAGTAAAGGGTGAAGGTAGGCAGGAAACAGGGAAGGAAGAACATGCAGAGAGCAGGTAAGGGCATGAATCAGGTGAGCTTCTGTAGGTTCTGATAGTTATTTTTGAATCAGGGCCAATGAATAAGAAACTGGTCTCTTTAATGCTGCAGTTAACTAATAGAATTTATATCCCTAGGTATTTCTGTTATTTGTAGACCAAAACCCTTAATGACTACAAGTTTGAACAAATTAATTGACTAAATCTAGTGCTAATGTTAAAAAATATAGAACTGAATATCTTTTTTTCTCTGAAATACTGGACATGTAGCTGGTCCAATGTGAGATACAAAACTCATGAAAGTAAATGGAAAAATTATTTCTGATTTCAGACAACCAAGCTTATATTTTCAACTGTTTCACCTCTCTTATTTCCTTAGCTATGTGAAGGAAAAAGAGATCCTGGGAGCATCAATCTAACCAATGGAGAGCACTGTAAACAGATCAAGACATTATGCTTTACATTGTTTTGCAAAGGATCTGCAAGACACACTGATTTTGCAACATGGCCAAAAATGTGATGAGATATTGTTCGTTCTAATATTAATTCTAGTGAGAAGTCAAATACTCCGCAGCAAACTCAATCCTAAGAGCTGCAACATTGTATTTTCTAAGTCTGATGTTATGAACAAAGTATAATAATTCAGTAAAAATAGCTTTCTGATAGAGGGAGGTACTTGCACGATTTGCAAGACAGTGAATATGCTTGGAAAGTCTATACCTTCCTGAATAAGCTTTAATTATTACATACAACTCTGGGAAGTGTTTTATATTCTTTATTCTTTGTAATAAGCCACAACAGTAATGTTGAAAGCATCACAAATTGTAGAGTACAATGCATACATGGCAGAAGATACACCATTACATTTAGCATAACAAGCGAAAGATAAATGCCAAAAGCACAAAATGCTTAGCCTAGGTAATCATTCTAAACAACATCAATAAAATAATAATTCTGCCTACATAAGTATGCAGTAAAGTAAAGAATTTAGCTCCTGAAAGTTTCCTGTCCTTGACAGGATATAATTATTAGTTAAATTACTTTCTTATTATATCCACAGTGGATTGACAATATTTTGGATTGCTCTAAATGAACACTGTTCCATTTAATTTCTTTGATTTTGTGCATGCATTCTGAAAGAACTAGTTATAGGAAAAACTATTCTGCTTTATTTCTAAAGGCTCAGCTGTAAATCTAAGGACCCTGACATACAAACATTGCTGGATTTAGGTACAGAGTTGTTATGCTTCTGCTCTCAGCTTTTTGTATTGGTCTCCCAGAGGTTTCTGCATCAGTAACACCCTTTGAAAAAAGAAATGGATGTCGGCACCTTAGCCATTGTAGCTCATAACCCAATTAGCTCAATCTCACCCCCAGTAATGGCTTCAGATATAGCTTCAGCCTACGCTCAGGCATTGCTGTGGTGTGAACAGGTTTTATTGACTCTGCTATGGGAGCAGAAAGTTAGGAGTGGTTAAAACTTCACTCGTGTTGGTAGGAGTCATCAAAACTCCCCTGTCGGCACATCAGCCTTGCAAATCTGTTGATCGGTGTAGACAAAACCAACAGTTATGTGAAGCAAACATTTCCTAGCGTGATCACAGACACTTCAGCAGTTTTGTGAAGTCAGATTTTAATAAACAAAACATTAAGAAGGTGTTCTGCCACTGCTGGGGAGATGAGGGAGGGCATCTGGTTTGGAAGGACTCATAGGCACAAGAGCAGTGACTTCTCATGAAGGAAACTGTGCAGCTGCCATCCTGGGAAGATTCCCCTTGCCCTTGTGCTATTGGGCCGCAGAAGTCCTTGCGCAGGCTGTGGACTGCAGCATGAAGAGAAATCCTATAAATGCCCTGTAAAGAGATATTAATAACTAATAAAGAGTGGCTTGAGAACAGAAAGTATATAAGATAACCAGAATCTGTAAACATAAGAACAGGATGATGGAGACACTTAGTAAAATCACAGCCTTGTCTTGGGAACGCATGAAGTTTCTGGTATGCCGATTGGTAAGGTAGTATGAATTAGTCAGGCATGTTCCCAATATTTTGTTAGAAACCTCAGTCTCGATTTGTAGTTTAGATAACTTGAATCTGAATCCAGATACTATGGGCTATTTCATCCCCAGAAACAAAAATAGAACATGTCCATATTTGAGAAAGACTGATTGAAATATATTGGTTTACAGTAGATAAAGACAAAGCCTGCCTTAAAGAATTTTTGATGTGCTCACATGAAGAGTAAATAACCATAGAAATAACCTGAGCTCCAGTTCACTGGGAAGTCCTATGAAACAGATTTTGCGCTTCCATATAATAATGTCCAGATTTCAGGCAAATATTCATAACCAGCCACTGAAGCAATTTTAAAACATCATTCAGAATACCAGGTTCTATGAAAAGCTGAAGCAGTCTGAGGCTAAATCAAACAGCAAGCCCTTAAAAAAGTGTTTATATTATGCTTTATAAACTATGATTCTGATAAACACCTTGGTGCTATTGTAATGTAAGTAGTCAATAACAACAATAAAGATGAGCTATTAACTTATATAATAATACAAAACTAATTGGTTTTACTAATGGGATTATGACTGATCTTATGTATAAATTTTTGCTAATACAGAGCTGGTGCTTATTGTATGATTATTTTTTTTAATCAGTTGTGGGTTTTTTTTCTAGACAAGTTAGGCCAGACACACAAACCATTATAAAACCTTTATGACAAATATCACTTTGGCATTGAATTGCACAGTTGTTGGCATTACAGCTGTAGCACACTTGGTAGAACTATGCCAGGAGATGAGCAAATATAAACTGTTGGAAAAGTAACAGTAAGCTGTTGACCATCACACTAAGTTCAACTAATATACTGATAACTTGTTCTTAAACTCTGTACCTGCTGAATATAAACCATTGCCTTATTACAGCTGCAAGATAGACAAATTGCTGCAAAAAGCAAACAAAGTTTGATAGGGGAAGTCAGATGAATCAGTGGCCAGCTAAGTACCTGTGATGGGGACTTCGTAGCAGTATTGGCCCGTGGATGAAGTACTGAAGCATGAGAAATGGTTATCGTGAGGACTGGATGGACTTTTTTGCACTGGATATATTATTTAGTGAAGTTGTCTTCTGTGCATTGAATAAATTATTTAAAATAACCTCATTTGTATGCAAATGTGCCTAATTAAATACTGTTCATTAAGTAATATATTTGAAGAATAGTAACAAGCATTAATTGAACAATTTACTAAGAATAATTTTTGCAAATATTTGAGCAGTTTGGGCTCTGGTCCTGCAAAAACTGCTCTCTACTTATGGCACTTATATTTGTGTGGATTCCTACTGAAATGAGTGAGACTCTGAGATTATATCTATATTACTGTGTTGAAATAAGGCTACAGCTGTTCTCTTGCACCAAGGCAATTAGGTATGAAATGATCAATTTTCATACTACCAAGCAGACTTAGGGCCCATGACAGGGAAGCCACATGCAAACTACCGTAGTCCTGGACTATGGCACTTCCTGCACTATGGCCAAGAATGATTTCTATAGGGAAAAATTGCAATATTGTATATGTGGTCTATATAGTGTATACGTTAGTGACAGTGAATATCATGCGTGTGTCTGCTGAAGACAGAAGGTACTTCAAGATATATTTTTTTTATATTTCTGAGACACCATTACTATGTAGGATTTTAAGTTGCCATTTGATATACATGCTTATGGAGACACGTAGAGATATCAAAGCAGTGTCTCTGGTACTTTGGGTATAAGTGCAGGCATCCTATTTTTGTGGGTTTTAGAGCATTCCTTACTGTGTCAGTTATCAAGGCCTCCAAGGAAAAGGAAACCGTGGCAGAATGCCTATAACCATCTAGATGAGTATGTGACATGATGACAAATGAACCAGTGGAACAAAACATGAGGAATCTGTACTTCTTGAACGGGCTTTATTCATGCTTTTGTGCCTGGGGGTCTCTCCTGGAAAACACTAAATAAATAAATAGAATGCAAAGTTTAAGCAAAAGCTTAAACTAAAATGCTGGGCAGAAGGAGAAGCTTATTTAACTAATTTTTTCCTTTTGTTTTCCTCAGTTTCAAAGATCTGCTATTTTGTGGGGAAAATATACGATCATTAAACAGAGGTGAGGCAGGCTAACACAGTTTACATGAAAGCAGTAGGACACCTACAAATAATATATTGGGGATGATAAATCCAGCAGAAATACAGTATGTTTAAAAAAAAGCAACAAACTAGTGTATTCATCCAGTAATCTCAACACACTCTACAAAGGAGACTGGAATTATTATCTCAGTTTTACAAATTGAGAAATTGAGCCTCAAATATGTGAGTCCACTTGACCATTTTATGCTGGTAGCTACCATTCTAACATCAGATCTAAGATTCAAATTTAAGATTCCTAACCCATGATTTTATCTGAATTGTGATTAATATTTGTCAATGGACTTGTAGAAATCTTATACTGGAGATATATTCAATATATCGTATATTCAATATCCATATATTCAAAAGTTCAAATGTCATCTTTTTTTGACCCTTTTTTTGAGAGAAATTAAAATCTCACTTTGCAAACAGAGTGTCCAAATGAAAAAAGTGCAGGATATTCTGGTTTGCAAAATTTCTCCTATTCATGTTGTTTCACACTCCATAAATAATTGAAATCTTCAGGAAAATCTTCTAATCATTTTTTGTTCATTGAAATTTCTGTGCCCATAGGAAGAGTTTAGAAAAAGTTCGTGTCAGAACTTTTTTGACACAGTTAGTACAATACATTTCAGACAGGAATTTCAGGTTCAGTGACTGTCTCAGATCAAACAGACTCTTATCTGCTAGGTGCATACAAACTTTAATCATTCTGCTTTTTAGAAAGGATAGTGTCCTTACACTGTATGGAAATTGTTAATAAGATCAAAGAAGAATGACTTCAACATTTTTGTTTTAAACAGGAAAGGCAGTTGGGTTTTCCTGCTAAAATCAGAAAATGTCAAATGCCACAAATTTCAAAAACTATTTCAGAATAAAGGGAAAGTATCTGCGTTCTGCAAACCATATAGGAAAAAGGTTAAATGTCATTAGAGACCTGTTCCTATTGAAATCATCATGAAAACCTCTACTGACATGAGACATTTTTCAATAATACTGACTGCCTACCGAATGCCTACAGATTTTCTAGATTTGTCTACATTTGTAAATAAAAAATAGGGACACCTATTATCCTGAGCTGTGGTAAAAGCCACAGAAGAAAACAGATGAAAACCAATTCACTGAGTATTGTTCATGGAGTTTCTCTGCTTTGTTGTTTTATTTGTTCTCATCTATTTAGATTAAGCCATTAAAATCACCACCAAGCTTAGATAATCCTTGAGAAGGAAGAAAATAAGGCTACCTCACACTTCTCAGCCGACCTTCAGAAGCCTGTGCTGCTATCCCACAATGTCTTTGCTAGCGTGACTTGGTGGGAACCATGACTGATAGTTCAATTAACATTTCTTGTTCTTGCTGCTGCACTAGACATACAGTCCCAGATGTTCCATGAATAAAATAATGGTAGTGTCCCTGAGAGTGTCAATTTTTATTTCTCACCTCTCTTCCTGAATCTGCTAGAGCTCATCCCAACTCCTTAGAAAAGTCCGTCCACTTTTTTCTCTAAGTTGTTTCTGTCCTGTAGGAGACCCAAGAACAGAGGGTATAAGCCCTTCAAAGAGTTCTTCATTTCAGTGCCATGCAGATGAAGGGAGATCACCCCTGAACAGATTTGCAGTCAAGAGTCTATTTGCTATTCACATCTTAATAGTGGCCAAAGCCCAAGAATTGTTAAGCACTTGATTCTATTAGTTAGTGCCTCATCCATTTTAGGATTTAGACCCCCGTACCTGAAGAATGCAGGGCAGGCCAAATGACAAATGTGCAAACTATCCTTGAAGGTCCTGAGGCTGAGGTGTAGTTTTTGTTCCTGTTCTTCTCTGTTTTACTTGATACTTCTCCTTTTGTAACAGGCAAACGGAAAATAAATGCAATGAAAGCCGAGTTACAACATCCTGAAAAAGACTGGCACTAAAGATTGCTCTGAATAAAACATTCTCATCCGAACAGGCAAGACAATCCAATCCATGTTGTGTCATTACCTAACATAATTTTGTTCATGGTAAATATTTCTCAGATTTCTGTGCCTGACCTGCTGCGAATTCTAGAGCGGACTGTGATATCATATTATATAGACATTTGCATAATGATGCCATAGATTTTATTTACCATGTTATATTCTCTCTTCCAAAGAATTTGAGGCTCATAAACAAGGTAAGACAGCAATAGCTAGGACATTACATTACTGAATAATAAAAGCTCTAAGTGGGACAAAATTCAAAAATTCAAAATATATTAGATGTTAATAGTCAGGAAATTTGATTCTTAAGGATGAACATGAGAAGAAAACAGAAGAAATTCTGACACCACAATGAAAATAGAAAGTAATTGAATGCTTTAACAGAGTTTTAGAATAAATTTTAATTACATAAGGCGAACCTGTTTCTAGCGGTGTAAAGATCTCCTAACTTGAAAAAAATAAAATGCCTATATGATAAGCCTATGAGATAAGCTTTACTGTTGTTGTATTTGAGGAAGGGTGGGAAGTGTTAGAAAAAGCTTTCCACTTACAGAACTGTTTATTCTCAACTTAGGTTCACTAATTTAAATGTCACAGTTGAAGGTTTATCTCTAGCTGTGTGAAAAGTGCAGGCACATACCTCAGGCAGGCATTTCACTTAATCTGCAACTTGTTTCTATGTAATGATTAACCTGGGTAAAACTTTAAATAGTTATTGATCATTCCATTACCTAAGCAGCTGATAGAGCAGAGGTTAGGTTTATGGAAAAGTAACAAACTTTTGCCTGGTTTTATCCTTTAGATTCTGTGCTCTGAAACGGGCCGAAACGTACAAAGCATATGTGAACTTGTTTAAGAGTGTAAATAATGCCCCTGAACTCAAGGATAATATTTTCTAATTTAAAATCAAACATATTTAAGAGTTGTGATAGATGAAGGTCATATCCGATGCAGCACAATCAAGTTTCAATGAAGTTAATGTTAAACTTTATATTAATGTATAGTTCCTACACTAAGAGGAATTGTACTTTCACAAGACAATATGTAGAGAAATAAATTTGATTCTTTTTTTTAGTGATTCTTGTTAGGTTGTCTCCTTTTAGTTTTTCAGTTTTGATCAGACCTGTTTTAGTGAGAAGATGATGGCTGAAGAGCAGAATGTAGGCAACAGCTGCATCCTGAAGCTGTGAGGTTCACTGACGTAGAGTGAGGATCCCATTGCTGCAATAGCATTTATTATTTCTAAGTATGCTACTGGGAAATCCTAGTCTCCTTTACATTTAGTGAATAAGACTAGATTTTATTAACTTGCAACATTTTCCATTGTCTTTTGCACCCGAGCAGGGTGAAAAAGATCCATAGTATGTGAGATGTACCTCAACCTTCCTTCAGATGTCGCTAAAAAAAGATTCATCATAAAGCAGACATCTAGAAATGTCTGCAAAACACCAGCTCCTTTCCACTTGTTCTAATAGGAGAGATAATTTCTTGCTCACATTTAATCATTGGTATCGCAGGCATGTAAAGCTATTCAGGATGAGTTCCATTCAGAACATCCCATAACCTTTTACAGTGATTATTTGTTTAATTACAGGTAACATTGAAGGGGATAAAGCAGTCCTCAGTGTTCTTGCTGGTATATCTGTGCTGATATAATTCAGTTCTGCTTGCACAAATAACCAGTGGGTCACTCCATTGCTGAAGAAGAGAACTAGAACATATTAAGATTTAATGTGTGATAGGTTTTTCTCTGAAAGCGGGGTTGCAAACATGCTGTCCTTGTTCAGGTCAAGTTGTGAAATGACAATCTAGTTAAAATGGAAATAGGATATATTTTAGTAGCTCCTTTTTATAATCAGTGTATTCAAAACACTTTCTAAGCTAATATTCTTAATGTTGGTATACTGTAATCATGTTTTACATAAGAACAGATACAGCTGTAGCTATTAAGGTCCTCTATCTCTCGGAAATTCCCATCCAGTAAAACTTGCTTCACTGAGTAAAGATAAAACTGGGATACTGGGTTCACTTTCTAATTTTAGTAATGACCTTCTACACTAAAGATATAACACCTACAGCACATAAAACAGCAGTATGGGTAGGCAGATTTCAATTTAATGCCTCTTCTTACAAGGTGAATGTGGGAACTTCTCTAAAAGTTTTATGTACCAATGTTAATGTAGAACTTCAGCATCTTAGCTCATAGCTTCTAAATTTGACTTAGGTGGAAGAATAGGAGAATTGGCTTAAAGCAATCCAATCCATGTTCTATCCAAGAACTTTATCAAAGTTTAACAATACAAAAAATATGCACATATCATTGCTTCTACCTTCCATCATTTAATCTCCCTGCGTGCTTTATATCAAGCAAGAACAGTACCAGAAGTACTAGTAAGTACAGAATTGGTAAGAGTGATTGCTGTCTGTGATCCAGTCCAAAAAGGATTAGCAACCTAGATTTAAAAGGAAATGAAAAAGTTTTTTAACAAGATTTTTGTTTAAATCAGTACTGATAATTCAGGTGTTCAAATCAGCATTCGGATTATCTGCGTATTGGAAAGGTTTGTTTGGAAGGAGAGAAGAGAAGACTCCCAACACCACAGCAGTATTTTAGAGTATGAAATGTGTCTTATTCCAACCTGCAGAATATCTGACATGTTTGCTCTAGGAGGACCTCAAATTATAGTTCATGAATTACTGAAGTCATTGCAATCAATGGACATTCTATCTGCATTATAATTTAGACTAATCCATTCCTCATTTCTTAATTGACTTGCAGGTTTTGAAAAATACTGCGAAGAAATTCAACTACTGTTAAGTGCAATGTGAGTCATTCCAGCATGTAGATATAGCAATGTTACTGTTAAAATTGCCAGCTCTTCTACTTTTAGCGACGGAGACTTATGTGATAATACTGCAAATACATTTCCCTTTTGATTTCTAACTTGATATGGTAAAGACTAAATGTCTAAATGTCTAATAAATGTCTATATTTTTCTTACTAACGATGAGTTATGAAAAAAAAAAGAAAAAAGAAAGCTGTTATCTGTTGTTGCTGGTTTTTTGTTGTTTGGTTTTTGTTCCTCTCCACTTACAAATCTTACCATGATTACACTAAAGAAAAAAATTTATAGAAAATTCAAGCATCTCATCTATACTGAAAACCTGTGTTTACTTTCTCTTTCCTACTGCCTGTTGGTTGCATGTACCAGTTACATCTTGTCTTTTAGTCAGTAAACTCTTTGGAGCAGGAACTGTGTTGTACTCTGCTTTATAAGGCCTGGCACAATGCAATACCTTCTTGATTTAACCTCCATCTGCTCCTGTAATATAAGTTGCTTATAGTAATGTTCAGGTGTAAGAAGTAGTTCACTAAGGTAATTTTTATTTTACACATGTTTTTTTTTTTTACAATGCAATTATCCAGTTTGTGAGAACTCAGCACAGTATTTAGGTGGCAAAATTTCTCATTTTGAGAAAGGCATTGATACATCAATTGTTAGGGATTTTTGAAAGGATCAAGCAACATATGTGTGCCAGATAGTCTGACTACTGACCAAGCATATTTCATGAAGCTGTTCCAGGTATAGAATGATAAGAACATGTTGTAATGATGTCACTACCTCGGCAGCCCCAGCTCCAATATTTGCCCTTGTAAGCACCAGCTGAGCACTGGATCTATAAAGTGATCTGATTTTGCTCTTCCTTGCATTTCACACTTCTTAGCTTCTAAAAATCTCCTTTCCTGATACGGAGAACAGAATTAGATTTCTCCCCTCTTTATGGCCCTGCATACTAACAAGAGAATTTTGTTTCTTCCATTGGGATGCTTTGCAATGGTCTTTTTTCTCATCACTGTATCAGATCTTTATCAACGAAGCATGTTCCACACCTTGGTAGGACAACTCATATGCCTGAAGTACTGACATGTTTTGCAGAATGAAGAAACTCTTTGTGAACTTACATTTTTTTTCTTCTTCTTTCTGGACTACAAAAGTTGATCTAGTATGTGACACATATTCTTTCAGCTATCTGATCTCAAAAGGTCCTAAGTTTTCTTGTATGAACCATTTCCAGATACATGTTTTACCTGAGGTACCACTAGATCTGAAAGTACTAGAACTTTTGGCACGTGTCAAATATTTACAATGAATTTACAAAAGATGTGCCATATTCTATGCATAGTTTTAAAGACGGTTTAGTACCATTTGCAACCCCGTGGATTCAGTCAAGAATTAACTCCGTGTGCATGAGTGATGTTACTGAGAGTATGCTGATCAACTCATAGGTGTTTATGATCAGATTTCTCTAGAATACTGATTTGCCACAACCTGCCCTAGTAGAAATTATAATAATTACCACAAGCACTCACAAATTTTGGATGCATACATAAATTACTTTGGAATTAAGACAAACAACTAGATTTGCATTTCTCTATCTGGTCACACCCACAGAAGCAACAATTTATTCTTTAAAGCCCTTAACAGAATACCAAATCAAGACAAAACAGTGGTACCTCCCTTGACATTAGCTGTCTATTTTTGGAAATTAAGCACAGGACAGCTCATTTAACTCAGAACAAAGGCTAGGACAGGCATGATGCTTGGCTTAAGGAAAACAGCAAAAGTATATAGCTCAACCAGTTGAACACATATGCAAAAATAATGATCTGTAAAGCAACAAATAATCTTGATTATTTGGCTACTAGATGCAAAGAAGCCATGTTGAACACCTTGTTCATTCATTTCTTTTCTCAAAGTAATGCCAAACTGCTTCCTGTCCATGGTAAGTCTCTGAAACGTAGAGAAAATGGGGAAAGGGTAGCCTTCATTTGCATAACCAACACTGTACTGCCCGCTGTGAATACAACTGTTTTCTATCATCAGTCTGTAGGGATGCTTGTGACAACTGAGCAGAAGGAATGGGAAAGTGGGGCATGTTTTCTCTCTGTTTCATTCTTTCACACAACACCTACCAAATCACCTGATCAGAGTGGTTAATGGGATGGAGTGTACTCTTATCAGGTTTGCAGATGGCATCAAAAAGAGGGGAACTGCCAATATACTTGAGAGCATGGCTGCCATCCAGAAAGGCCTAGGCCTGCTGGAGGAATGGACTCAGAGTAGCCTTAAGAAATTCAAGGACAAATGCAAATCCTTCCATCTTTTCTGCAAGGAAGAGCCCCTTGCAATGATACAGACTGGGATGGGGGACAGCTCTGCAGAGGAACCCCTGGAGGTCCTGGCAGACATCAAGTTGAACATGGGACAGCAGAGTGCCCTGGCAGCAAAGAAGGCCAATGGCATCCCAGACTTTTGTGGCATAGCCTGTCAATTAGGGAACTGATTATCTCCCTGTACTCAGTACTCACTGGGCTGTTTCTTGAGTACTGTGTATCTGCCCAGTTTGGCCCTTCCAATAGGGAAGACACTAATAAACTGGACTGAGTTCAGCACAGGGACGCCATGTTGACTGGCAGCTGCAGTATTTGCCTTGTCAGAGGAGGCTGAGGGAGCTGAGCTTGCTCGTCTCCTCCCTCTCTTCAGGGGGGAGAAAACAGCAGTCCTTCAGCACCTACAGTAAGGTCAAAACAAGAAGATGGAGCCAGGCCCCGTACAGTGGAGCATTGGATAACAAGAGACAACAGGCATTAGCTGAAACAGCAGAGGTATGACCAGATATGAGAAGAAACTGTTTCATGATAAGGATATGCCCAAGGAGGATATACAGTCTTGCTGCTCATTGATTTTAAAGACCAAATTGACTAAAGTCCTGATTAATCTGTCTGTCCTTGCAGCTTACTCTTCTCTGAGCAGGAGTTTGAACTAGAGACCACTTGAGGTCCCTTCCAACCTGTACTGTCCTATGAACAGCTTGAACTAATGGGGCTTACCTGGTTGATAACAGTTCTCACCAAGGGAAGACTTCATGGACTTTGGAACACAATCAGAGTGTATAAATTTTTGATTGTTGGTGGGTTTTTTTCCCCAAATCATGTATTTCAGTTTCCTTTCTATGGAAACTAGAAGTTTGCCGAGATAAAGGGAAATACTGTGTCCCAGAGTTTTGGGCCCAGCATGGAGATGAGAGGTATTCATGGCAAACCCCCAACCCAGGAGATGAAAAGTGCTCCCAAGTCCAAAAGTTTACACACTGATACAGGAAGTAGAAAGGTGTGGCAAATAAGTTTGTAAAATTGGCTGATAACCTTAGTGCAGTGCAGCACAGTAGCTGCAATCCAAACAATTTTAATTATTTGCCATCGCAAATGGTACACCTATCCACGGTATAAACATATTTTTTCATTTTGAGCCATAAGTGAACTGCCAGACTTCAATTGTATTAACTGAATGTGTATTACTTCATCTTTAGGTATACTGTCACTGAAGTTTGAGTAATTCCTTATCAGTACGATTTTGGCTTCGAAGAAGAAATTTTATTCCCTATTTTTCTCCTTGTGGGCAGAGAATGGTGACTGGTCTAAATCAGACAAGAGATTGCTTTGTTAAGAAAATGCTTTACAGTATAAGCATTTTTCTTATTATAACACTTAATTTAGCTGTATTTTACCGGTAAAGCTAATCCAGTAACCTATGCTATGCTATTTGTGTGCAACATAGGCACACAAGATTTAAGCAAGTGCATTTATTATGAAAGTTTGATTACATGGGGAATTTAGTATCTATCACTTCTGCACAGTGAATTGATTGGCTTACAGAATTGACAGAACCTATTTACAATAAGCAAAGATGTTCAGTTGTTTATTAATGATGACTGTGTATCTACCTGAAACATACAAAGCAAAGTTCTGGAAAGATGAAAGGGAAGATTATTGGTTTTTGCAAATGCAGAAGCACTGAATTATAAAGAGAAACTGACTTAAAAATATAGAGGAGATAATCAGACGGGTGTATCCTAGAATGCCATTAGCATTGGGCTGTGCATCATATATGGGGTAATTAAATGATGCCTGTAAGTAAATGAAGCAATACGTAATAGGTTAGCAGAGACAATGTGATGACTGACTTAATAATATTGGTGTAGACATGAAGGTAAGTCAGAATACATTTAGAGGTGGCATGCCACATGATGGTATTATTTCCAGTCGTATACAAGTTTTATTAGATTTTTCTCCAGAAGTTACTCTTGAGCTTAAACAAAAATTTGAGTCTAATGCAGAAATTTCTGGGTAAATGTATCATCTGTATTACACAAGTGGCCAGATTATTTGATTAGAAAGGTTCCTTCTGGCCTGAAAATCTGTAACTTCACAAATTAATTGTAATTAAAATAATGACTTGCTTGATGTGTATATCGTAGTACAAAGCCAGGCTACGTGTGAGGATGCAGATAGCTGATGACCATAATGGCATGTTACCTTCACAAATTGCTGGGTCTGGAGATCACTGAGTTGTGGCATAGTAACAAATGACAATTTGTGAGCTGTGAGGTAAGTGTTTCTAATCCACTCAGGTTCTTATCATTTGAACCTGCAGATGTGGTGGGCACCCATAATTTCTGATTAAGTCAGTAAGAGGTGCAAATACTTTAGCAGATATGAAAATCATGCTCATAAAAGTTGGTAGGTATCTATTTCTAGAGATAAGGTTGAAAGACCATCCCATAATTAAATCAAGAATCCCATGCAGAGTAGGTCTGTTTTGTGGTACACACAAAATTTAATGGAACAATAAACAATAGTCTTATTTTATTTAGTGCTGTTGAGTATCTTATATGAAGAATTGTGATTTTGGAGACATTTATGGCTGAACAAATTACTAACATACTGTGGACAGCATGCAGACTTTAGCCACTAGTTTGTTCTAATTTATTCTTGTAATGGCTTCATGCAGTGGGTTAAAAAGATAAGCTTATATTTCATTGCAGTTGTCCACAGGTAAGGTGATCAGATGTACTTTTTCTTATTTTCAGATAGGAATGCTCTATCTGACAGATCTTAATTACTGAAGTGAACTGTACTGAGAGCTAATCAGATGAGAGTAGTATAGGCAAACCTAATGTACCTTCCCTAGGCCTTGTTTTAGAAAACGTCTGATATCTATTTTATTTATCTATTTTATTTATTTAATATTTAAGCAGATGAATTAAATTAAGCACATAGAATCATAGAATAGTTTGGGTTGGAAGGGACCTTTTAAGGTGATCTAGTCCAACCCCCCTGCAATGAGCAGGGACATCTTCAACTAGATCAGGTTGCTCAGAGCCCTGTCCAGTCTGACCTTGAACGTTTCCAGGCATGGGGCATCTACCACCTCTCTGGGCAACCTGTGCCAGTGTTTTACCACCTTCATTGTGAAAAATTCCTACTTCATATCTAGTCTAAATCTATCCTCTTCTGGTTTAAAACCATTACCCCATGTTTAACTTTGTCAAGATTGGAGCATCCTTTCTTTAAGGAACTGTTTTCAGTGGATATGCTAGAATCATCATGGTGATTTTATTTTAGTATTTGAAATAAGTGCTTTTGAGACATGATTTCTCACTTTTTACAGTTTAACCAGAGTGTTAAAAACTGTTGTTTGCTTCAGAACTAATCTGAAGTAAACATGGCTCAACAAACAATGAATTCATTTATTTATGGCAGTTTACAGTGTTTTCATTGCACTGAAACTTAAATAATCCCTAATGGGTTTTACTGCCTGACTGTATTTTCTATTATTTATTGCAGTTAGTAATTGCACTTCTTCATATCACCATGTTCTTCAAATTGACCTGTGGACTGAAGTTTTCCCAGTTGTAGCACAGGGTAATACTTATGTGATGCTTTCCAGGCAGTGGATGTGGGCATGGGGGTGGAGGGGAAGACTCAAAGAAGGAAAAGGTTCTGACTGAGCAGAACATTTAAATAGTTACTTAAAGTTAATTCCCATTTTAAGTGCCTTACCCAGAAGCTATCAACTTAAGTATATGACTCAAGATAAGCTTTTTCATGCATGCTGAGCTGAACCAGTGTTTTGAGGACTTAGGACTGCATTTGCCAATACACCATATATGCATAGCTTAATGTATTTTTGCAATATACACTTACTCAGTAAACATGATCAATTGAACTGTAAATAAATGATATTCTATATTGCCATGCCAGGTATGAAAAGATAGAATCATAAATAAATCACAGAACAATATTATGTTCCTGAAAGAGACTTGAATTTTATAATGTGCTTCCTGAGCTCTCTATTTTGTAAAGCGACTCAGTTTCCTATAACATTAGTTAATGTAAGTTAATTCTCCATGTAAAGAGAGGACAAGTATCATTCCTAAAGGAAATTATTTGAAGAACAAAGTCACCATTTGATATACAACTATGAACTCCTTGGGGCAGTAACATTTTGGGAGCTGAAAGACAGTTCTTAAAGGCCATAATTCAGTAACATTCTTTAAAATCTTCTTTGTTTTTTACTTAATAGCCATAATGCAAAACAAGGGGTAGTTGTATCCTTTAGACTCGATTCTCATACTATAGTGGATTCATGCGGTGTTGCTCTAATGAAGTCAGAGGATTTATCCTTCATTTACACAATGGAAGGAGACAAGAATTAAATCCTGCAGTGTAGCACATATGCCTGGAACCTTAAATTTAGTATTTTCTTTTTACTTTTGAATGCTTAAGTGTATTACCGCTTCATTCTCTTTCCTCTTCAGCATATAGTTCACGTGAGCATGACAGAAACGTTCTTCCTCCAGGATTCCATCACAGAGACTATCATAGTAGGACACCAAAGAGTTTTGCAAGCATAGAGAATATGACTGAGTTGATAAACATTACATTCTTCCAAGTAAGATTAAATGGGTACCCCATTGTTTCACAGGTTGCTAATGTCATGCTACAGTCTTGATCAGAAAGGCATGAGAAACACTTACTGGTATTTTCCTGCAGGACTGTAATTACTGCTAGTCTGCTTTTTGTATCCTGCAGGATGTTGTGGTAATGTTTTCACTGCACACAGCCCATTCATTTCTAATGACTTCTTCATTTGAGATTTGAACATTTTCAACTATATTCTTTCTTTCTTGCATGATCTTAAAATAATATGCAACATAAAGCAAGCAGAAATTATATTTTAAAACTTAAATGGCATTTCATAAATATGTTTTGAGATAGCTGCCAGATCAACCCATTATTGTTCTATTTTCCCAACCTTGCTAAGTGCAAGCAATCACGTAACATTTTCTCACCAAAGAAATAGGTCAGCACTCACCTCTGCAAACTGTATACAACCTTATATTTATTTTAGACTGTATGGCTGGAAGTGATTTTACATGGGGTGCTAATCTTCTGCTACATAATAGTATGTGAAAACCTGCTCCAGACTGTGAACTCAGTGCCCCACTGAATTCTGTCACATTTAGTATGTCAAGGACATATTGTCCGCTTTGCTCAGAGAAAATAATATCCTGCTCTGTGAGCTGTCCCCTTCATATCTGTAGGACTGCTATGGAACAAGTTATTACTGAACAGAAGTGAAGGTGACAGAAACTGAATGTAACAGTTAGAACCCTTGATGTCCAATGATCATACTTCATTTTTCCACTAAGAATTTTTAAAATAACTTCAGGCCTCTTTTTTTAATAGATATTAGTGCATCTGGGTAAAAAAACAAATAGTAAGTGGCAACATAACCATTACAAAATGCTGATTGATAAGAGCTTTTCATTCCAATTATGTTTATTATATATGGTATACATATTAATGTATAACTGATGCATGATTTGTTTATATTATATACTTTTATATATAGATATAAATATATATTACATTTATATTCCTATATATTGCTCTCTATATGTGTGTGTGTCTGTGTGTGTGCATGTATTGCAATACATTCTGCACACACAAACCCTCCAATATATGCAGTGTGTGTTTGAAGTTCCAGCCTTTGTGGTGACATCTGTAGAATTACATCTCAGTTCTCTAATTTCACCCTTCCTTCCATTCAGAAGAGATCCGCAGAATGGATAGGTAAAAAGACACTGGATCTTCAAAATTAAACAAATCTTATTCTGATCATTATCACCTCTTATAATACAGATAGCTATATCTCCAGAAAAGATTTAACAAAAATCCCATCCCTTAATATTGGGGGGATAAGGAAAAGAAACAGGAAAAAGAAATTATATCATATGTATCTGATGCACAACTCCTTTTAAACTGTATGTTTTAAGACCAGATGAGAAAGTAGAAGACAGCTTCCAATTGAGAAATGAAGTAGGAATGGCAAAGTGAAACAAATATTTGACAATAAACAAAGAACAGAGGGAGAAAGTAAATGAAGCACCAATGAAAATAATGCTGAGGCAAATGGATACCCCATTAGTGATGAAGCTTACAGATGTAATCTCTCAAGATGACATTCTCCAGAGAAAGCTTTCCTCCAGCAATAACAGCCAGGAGGTTCTTCACAGAATTGTTTGGATTAAAAAACACTTCTTTGTCAAGGCCTTAGATGTTCCTGAGCTTTCTTTGTGTGGTAAAGCAGTTTTGGAAAGGACACGTGATGGTCAGACCCTTTTTTATTTCCAAGACACAAGGTATTAAAGATCTGTGTGTTTTGTGGCTGAGATACACAAAGGGGAGGTATATAAAAGTGTAACGATAACATTAATGTTGAATGCTCAAGCAGTGCAAGTGTCCCTCATGCCTTTCTGAGAAAAGCTATAGGCCAGGCCAAGAAAATGTTAAATACCTGAAGGGGGAGGAAATGACCAAGAAAACTACTTAGCACAGAGTACAGATGCTTTGCCTGCCATTTCTGCAGAATGTATTAGCCTGAATGCTAATTGTGAACAACCTGTTTCACAGAAGCAGTCTTGTAAGTGCTTTGTAAACAAATATACTCCCCTGAAAAGTGAGTATTGACAGCACAGCAGGTGATACATCAAGAAATTCATTCTTGACATCTTTTGGCCATAGGACTGAAGGTGATGAAAAATGGATCTAGACTATTCCTAACGGTAGACCGCCAAGTTGTCTCCCAGTGAAAAACTCTTAGAAACACGCTCAGAAAGAATAAAAAATAAAAAACCATAAACCCCCTTGTCATTATAAATGAAGATTATGTTGCACTAACATAGCTTTTGAAACATTTCCATTTTATGTCTTAGATATGGCACAGGCTGGAAAGCATGTCCTGGATATTCAATTGCTCCAGTGTTTTTTTAAATACATGGGTTAAAAACAAGGCTGCAAAAGAAGTAAATGATTTTAAAAGGAAGTAAACCTCAAAACCTCATAAACTCCAATGAGTGGATAACACCTCCAACACAGATTTCACTTCTACAGTTCCTGTTCTTTCTCAGGAAAACTACCAGGGAATTTCTTAATTGTTTAATTAAGAAATGTAACAAAGAGGCAAATGACACAGTATCATCTATTCATTCACAGGTTGCTTTAAAAATATTTCTGTTTCCAAAGTTCTGTGGTGCAAAAAGCAGCATGGCTCAGTTTTTCAAAATGGCATCCAGTGTGTACAGACTTTCATTTATATTTTATACTAACTACATGCTACTTCAAGGAAATGTGGATTTTGTGCAAATGATGTGACCTTCCTCAGATCCAAACTCGCAAACTGTGATCCAACAACAATAATGATCTCTGGAAGGCAAAAAGTTGTTGATGCTGACTTCTTGAAAATTTCATATGCCCTCAGGCTTTTCCTTGAGGCAAGCCCTTGGGTGAGCTACCGTCACTATCACTTCCTTCTCTTCCTACATTCTTGGTCAAAGCTGTGTTTCACTGTGGTATTTATCAATTTGTACATATGAATGACAGGACACAGATCTATATTTTTACTGAGATTCAACATTTATTCTGCTTTCAGAGGTGAACTTTGAACCCTTGTTATGAACATCAGTCCTGCAAATACTCACACGTATGAATAGTCTTCACACATGAGTGGTCCCATGGAACTGGAAAGGGACCACTCAGATGAATGAATCTAATCGTACGCATAAGTGTAGAACTGAGCTGATGTGAGCTACTGCTTCTAAGAACAAGTATCCCTTGGTACCCCTTCCGCATATAAAAATAGAGATTCTAAAATTCCCTTATATTTCAAAGATATGAACAAAGCAACTCAGAAAGATGCTTACTCCAGTCACATACTATATTGAAGCAGAACTTCACTCAGCATTACAGTGTTTAGTACTCCTGGGACTACTTGGAAAATATCTATCTGGCATATTACAGGCACAATGAGGCGTACCCACCATGCTCTGAGCAGACATGAGCTCACATCTTGTGAGTTACATGCAAACTAAAATCTACGTAACTGCTGACAGTGCAATGCTACACTTGCTAATGAACCCTTCTGAGAAACAGAGCTCAGGACTGGTGCTGTGTTGTGAATGTAGTCGCACGGCTTTTGAATCAGGGCCAGCCTGAGTCCAGCTGCCTTGGAGACCAAGTGCAAATACACATTATAAATATAGCCCTAAAGGTATTACGGAGCACCTCTAGGCATTCTGCCAATGTGCTATACCAGTGGCAAGAGCAACAGACCACCATGACTTTCCATATTCTTCCTGACCTGCTGTGCATCCTCCCCAGCCACTCCTAGTGCATTGATACTCTAGGTAGGAATGCAGAGGCAAAGATTCAAGAGATATACCTAGGAAGGGAATTCCCCTTAACCAGGAAACTTTCTTTCACTCAGTACTTCGCTGTGACAGGTACTGTATACTGAAGGCTAAGCTGAAGTTTGACACACACTTCAGAGACTTGCTGAACTAAACTGTTTTTATTATTCTTCTGCTTAATAAGAAAGGAAATGATTGTTGTCATGCATCAGCAAATCAATATTATAAAAATATTCCATACTGCTCCTGCCCCCATTATATAAAACCAAACTAAACTCAACCAGCATCAAACACCTAAATACTAACAATTAACATCTGAGCTACTCATAAAAGTTCCCTTTGCAACAGGACACAAATAGGCCCCTCCACAGTGCAATTCATTTAATCTTAAAATATGTAACTGTGATGTATGTAATCATAGAATCATGGAAACTTTGGGTTGGAAGGAACATTTAAAGGTCATCTAGTCCAACCGCCCCTTCCATGAGCAGGGACATCTTCAATTAGACCAGGTTGCTCAGACCCCGTCCACTCTGATCTAGAATGTTTCCAGGGATGGGGCATCTACCACGTTTATAGGTAACCTGTGCCAGTTTTTCAACACCCTCATAGTTAAAAATTTTCTTCTTTAGATCTAGTCTAAATCTGCTCTCTTTTAGTTTAAAACCATTACCCCTTGTCATATCGCAACAGGCCCTGCTAAAATGTCTGTCCCCATCTTTCTTATAAGCCCCTTTTAAGTACTGAAAGGCTGCAGTAAGGTCTCCCCAGAGCCTTCTCTTCTGCAGGCTGAACAAACCCAACTCTCTCAGCCTGTCCGCATAGGAGATGTGTTCCATCCCTCAGATCATTTTTGTGTCCTTCCTCTGGACCCACTCCAAACAGATCCATGTCTTTCCTGTGCTGAGGGCTCCAGAGCTGGATGCAGGACTCCAGGCAGGGTCTCACCAGAGCAGAGTAGAGGGGAAGAATCACCTCCCTCGACCTGCTGGCCACACTGCTTTGGATGCAGCCCAGGATGTGATTGGCCTTCTGGGCTGCGAGCACACATTGCTGGTTCCTGTCCAGCTTTTCATCCGCCAGGGCCCCCAAGTCCTTCTCGGCAGGGCTGTTCTTAATCCCATCATCCCCCAGGCTGTATTGATATTGGGGTTTGCCCTGACCCAGATGCAGGACCCTGCACTTGGCCATGTTGAACCTCATGAGGTTCACATGGGCCCATTCCTTGAGCTTGTCCAGATCCCTCAGGATGGCGTCCTGTCCCTCAGGTGTGTTAACCACACCACTCACCACTGTAAACTTGCTGAGGATGCCCTTGATCTCACTATGTTGTTGATGAAGATATTAAAGAGTACTGGTCCCAGTATGGACCCCTGAGGGACACCATTTGTCACCAATCTCCATCTGGACATTGAGCCGTTGACCTCTGGACACTCTGGATTCAACCATCCAACCAATTCCTCATCTACCCAACAGTCCACCCATCAAATCCATCTCTCTCCAATCTAGAGAGAAGGATGTTGGGGGGCACTGTGTCAAAGGCCTTACGCAAGTCCAGACAGACAACATCCATAGCTCTTCCCTTCTCCACTGATGTAGTCACTCCATCACAGAAGGCTCCTAAGTTGGTCAGGCAGGACTTGCCCTTGGTGAAGCCATGCTGGCTGTCCCAGATCACCTCCCTGTCCTCCAGGTGCTTTAGCATAGCTTCTAGGAGGATCTGTTCCATGATCTTCCCAGGCACAGAGGTGATGTTGACAGGTTGGCATCTCCCAGGGTCCCCTTTGCTAGCTTTTTTAAAAATGGGTGCAATGTTTCCCTTTTTCTAGTCACCAGGGACTTCCCCTGACTGCCATGACTGTTCACATGTCATGGAGAATGGCTTGGCAACTACATCAGAAAATTCTTTCGGGACTCTGGGATGCATCTTATCAGGTCCCACAGATCTGTGTATATTCAGGTTTCTCAGGTGGTCTCAAACCTGATCTTCTCTTACAGTGGGAGGGACTTTGCTCTTCCAGTCCCTGTCTTGCAGTCCATCCCACTCGAGAGGTGTGGGAAGAGAGATTGCCAGTGAAGACTGAGGCAAAGAAGTTGTTGAGTACCTCAGCCTTCTCCTCGTCTGTTGTTACCAGTCTGCCAGTCTTGCTCATCAGAGGGGTTCACGCTTTCTTTGACCTTCTTTTTCTAGCTGACATACCTGTAGAAGCCCTTCTTATTACTAGTCTTTTCATCCCTTGCCAAGTGCAGCTCCAGCCACACCTTGGCCCTCCTGACCTCATCCCCACACAACTGGGCAGCATCCCTGTACTCTTCCCAGGATACCTGTCCCTCCTTTCACTGCCTGACCATTTCCTTCATATCTTTCAGTTTGCCCAGCAGGTCTCAACTCAGCCACACTTGCCTCTTGCCTTCTTTTCCTGATTTCTTTCACCTGGGAATCAAGAGGTTTCCAATGATTGTTCCTTGACTCTGAAGTGTCAATATGATTAAGCTGGTTAATGTTGCATTACCTAGCTAGCTTTTAAAGACCAGAATTACGGCAGATGCACTGGTGTTAAACTTCAATTACATAGAGATTTTTAACATTAGAATGACCTATTATTATCACCAACTTTTACTTCCTCCACAGCACAGGAGGGATCAGCTAGGGAATCACAGAATGACAGAATGACAGAATCACTAGGTTGGAAAGGACCTTCAAGATCATCAAGTCCAACCATCAATCCAGCGCCACCATGTCCCCTAAACCATGTCCTGAAGTGCCACATCCACACGTTTTTTGAACACTTCCAGAGATGGTGACTCCACCACCTCCCTGGGCAGCCTGTTCCAATGCCTGACCACTCTTTCGGTGAAGAAATTTTTCCTAATATCCAATCTGAACCTCCCCTGGCGAAACTTGAGGCCATTTCCTCTTGTCCTATCACTAGTTACTTGGGAGAAGAGGCCAACATCCTTGTCGCCACAACCCCCTTTCAGGTAGTTGTAGAGAGCGATAAGGTCTCCCCTCAGCCTCCTCTTCTCTAGACTAAACAACCCCAGTTCCCTTAGCCGCTCCTCATAAGACTTGTGCTCCAGCCCCCTCACCAGCTTCGTTGCCCTTCTCTGGACACGCTCCAGCACCTCAGATTGAATCCACAAAGTTTGTTAATATGAAATAATCAAAATATAAAAATAATACTCCCAAATTCTTTCCATTTTACAGGCTAATACCAATAAACCGAAAGAGCCTGATTACCTTTAATCCTGAATAGAACAAGGAAACAGAATTTTAATCAAAACCTCCCATTTGACTGGCTGTGCACCTCACTCCTTGAATTTCACACACACGAAGCCCAAAAAAGTTTAGCACTGAACTGTAACCTATCTTCCACATCTATCTTCTGCACTGACCTGTGGAGGTGAGTAAGTACAGAATAGTCCCAGGGTACGTGTACACTTCCCTTAGAAACTATGCTGAATCCCAGAAAAATCCCTAAACTAGTTTTATGTATTCACCTTACAAGATACCATTCACTCAGCTCTTACATAAACAGTGTGAAAAGGAGGTAAAGTCTTCCAGCCCTGAGCCTTCTGTAACAGACCTTCTCAGCTGAGATGTCTGCATGGTGTTAGCTCCGTGACAGCACGACAGAAGTCGGTACAAGGTCACAGCAAAGTGGCAAAGCCTGACACTGTTAACCTGCAGGGTGATATATGCTTTAGTCTGTGCAACAGGGTGTAGGAACCTATAATTTTATCCTTGGTGTGTTGTTGACTCAGGAAAGGCTTGCATCAAAATAGTGAAGATGTGAAGAAAGCGTAGCCTTGAATCTGGGGTTCAGACTTCTCCATATAGCTTTATCTGGAGTGGCTAAGTCTGTCTGTATTCCCATAAATAATTTCTGATGGTCTCTTTCCCTAAACATGAAACTTTTAACAGCTGCCGTCACTGTTTACGACCTCCTCGAAACAATGCTAAGCAACAATATTAGCAAAGCATTTAGTTTTCTTCATTTTTTCCCTCTTAATCCTACATGTATTTTCAGAAACACTTCCAGATGGGCAGTTTTAAATGGTAGCTTTGATCTGTAGACACGGCTGTGTACAGGGGTAATGCAAGATTCTTCATAAATATTTGGAAATTCAACTTTGACAAAAATGAGTGTCCATGCTTGTTCAGTCATAAGCATATATTGCCAAAAAGTGTGTCGATCAGCACAACTCTTTGTGTTAGCTGTTCTGTCACATGAATGTGTTTCTCCATGGACCTCTGCTGTGACTACCAGCTTTTTCCAGCAGGATCAGCTGATGCCAGAAAAAGGGACTTTGGGAACCTTTGTTACATTTTAAAGACTGTCTCAGCTTACCACACATTCCCATTGTTATTTTACAGCCATACTTTCAGGACTTGCTTTTTCATTGTTGTTTGTAAGCAGAAATTTGACCCTTATTTGATGGTCCTCAGCAGGACACATATGTCTATGATACATATATATATATATATAAAAGCCTCAGATGGGTATTTTGCCAACTGCAAATTACTATCCTAATCTTATCCTATGTGCTTTTGCCACATAGGATAAGAATGGAGATTAATTTCATTTTCTTTAGTATAAGACAATGTGAGAAATCAATATTTCAGAGTAAAATTTCACTGTTTTCTTACAAACACATTTTTTTTCTTTTTTAATGCTAACATCCCAGCTACAAGTTTATCAGTCTCTGTGCTTTTATTAATTTCATGGTCAATTTTATGTAACAACTAGTTATCTTCTTTTAACCACTGCAGGCTGGATCCTTGACAAGATGAGGTATTTCAACAACAATCTTGACCCCCTTGTGAAACAAGGTTTCTCTCAGTATGACGCAAATCTTAGCCTCTTCATCAGCACTTGTAAAACAGTTGACTCATACACCTGACTCTTCCCATACTTGTTCCTCATAAGATCACAAGTTTCATTCTCCCAAATAAAGGTCAAGGTAAAACAAAACAAAACAAAAATCCTAACACTCCAGTAAGAAGACAGCCAGCAAAGATGAGTGTGCAGCCTGGAGCTTCTCTGATTTCTCTGACTTGACTCCATTTTCATTCAGTTTACTTGAAGACATTTTTCAGACCAGTTGCTTTCTGGAAACATTGCTAGCACTCAAACTAATTTCAAGAATTCTGCCATAGATAACCTATTGTTTTTGCTGAAAATATTTCTGCCATCAGTGCTTGGCCATTTTGCAAGTGTATAACATGTTCTGGAATGCATTCAGGTTGCCCACATCGTTGCCAAGCTGGAATCATTTAGTAGCCTTCCTCACAAAGAGCAAAAAGACAATGTCACAAAATCATACCACTTTCCACGGGGACCTGGGGGAATCCACCTACATGCAAGGTAATTCCTTTTTTTGCTCCCATTCAGCTTCACTGTTCAGGCTAGCAGAATTCCCTCATGTAACCTCGGGTTGATTTCAATATTTTATTTTCAGGGTGGAGCGCTACCGTGATTATTTTCTGTAAACTGCTATGGAGTGGGATTGTGAAAGAGAGGGTGAGAGAGCTCAGCTGTATAATTCTGGCACAATGAGCAGTTTCAAGGGATCAGAATCTTTGTTATGATTTAGGGTGAGTCACTTTGGAAAGTATCCCAATTTACATAGAAATTCCATCCCCCACTATTATTCATTTTCTATTCACTAGTACGGCCTATTGAAGTACAGGGTCTTACCTGTAAATGACATGGAAGACAGCTCAAGGAGCAGGGTCTTGTTTATAGACTCTTTTCCTTGAGAACAAGAAATATTAATTACTCCTTATTTCCAGGATATTTGAAATGGTATAAGCTAATGAACTGATTTCCTAAAGATCTCAATCTCACTTTAAATTTTAAACTAATCCAGTATAACCACAAAGTACTGCTGCTGCACACAGTGGATACTGTGCTGGGGAGTATGCCTTAATAGATATCTACAAACACCTAGGAAAAATTGTTGCACAAGTATGTTTTTGTAAGTATTTTCACTTTTTATTTCACTCTGAAAAATCATGTGAATCACTACTCACAGTTTGGGGCAGCTACATCCCATCCCAGTAACCTACTCTGGATTGTGGGATACTGTCATGACAAATAAAAATCTAACATGTGAACTGGTTGCCTGCAGCAGAAAGCAAGCAGAAGATGTTAAAGCCCGGGAAGAAATGCACATCTCTAGAAAAAAAGCCCAGAGAAAAGCACAGGAAGGGTTTATAGAACAACCATTAAAAAGTTCAAGTTGTTATTGTCATTTTTGAGAAGCCAAACAACTGCACTACAAAGAAAAGTACAGGACAAGTGTGCATATTATTGAGAATAATGGAAACATTCAAATGGCCATTTGATCTAGTAGCTCTTTAGGAGAAAAAAAAAGAAATTACACTGGGACAGAGTGTGCTGTCCCAATACACACCTGTGAGTAGTTGATCATTAGTTACACCAACCTCAGTGCTATTATTTATGGCACCTGTGCAGTTGGGTACTTAAACTGCTATGTAACTTTAATACTAGGAGACATGAGTGTGGATGTCCTCAGCATTGTGAATTATGCAATCTGTATTTCAAGTATGTTATTAAACAGTATTTCATATTCTTAATATTCACTGGCCAGTTACAGTCACTTTCCATCTTGACTTTTTTTGCAAACAAAATAACACTTCATTTTAAAGGAAGTCTTGTCAAAAGGAGTTCCTACCCAAAAGCCACTGTAATTAAGATAAATAAATGTCAGTTTTCCCTATCAGAGAAAATGTTCCACTTCAGGCAGCCCCTTTCTATTTTCACTTAAAAACACATCTTAATCAAGAGTGCCTATAGTTCAGCACTTCAACTGATTGCATTCTCAGTATTTAAAACCAGCTCTTCCAGCTGCCAGCTTGTTTAGCTGAATGATTTGTTCATATTATTGCACTGCTTGTACTTACTCTTTTGTGGGGAGTTTGCTGTTGATCAACACAGACTTCATATTATCATATATCACTGTCACCTTCAGAAGCAATTCAATTGAATGTATGTAGCCATGGGGACGATTGCATTGTGCACCCAGCCTGGTTATAGAACAATTAAACTCACGCTGGAAGAAAACCAATAATGATTTGATTAACTTACAGTAGCAGATGTCCAACTGTATTTCAGCTTGAAGTAGAGAAAATAACTGGATTTCATTAAAAAGACCAACACCACAGTCGACCCCAAAGAGCTGCAGTTAAACTTAAATATATAAATAAGTGTTTTCTAGTTACTGAGGTAAGAAATTTTCAGAAGAGTTAAGATGGCCTGGGTTCTATATTATTTTATTGTAAATATTGCATTTACATTTTTTTCAAAAGCATTTTCATTTGTACAAGCTACAGTTATTTTAAAGGAGTGTGCTTATGTTGTTGACAGTGCATTTTCTTTGACTGACAAGTGAAAATTTTTTGTCAAAAATGTTAAGTTCCACTTTGTTCTGAAATTAACCTTCTCCATATGAAAGTATGTAAAATAATTTTTTTTCAGAAAATCCTACAGTTTTTGTTGGACTGCATGCCTGGGTCCTGTGGGCTACTAACAGTAGTGACTCTAATCTCTCAGGTTCCCTAGGAAGATCTTTCTTCCTTACAGAGATTTGAAGCCTGGATTTGTCTTACAGAAAGTACTTTCCATGTGATTCTCTTGGCTTTAAAGCCCTGTAGATGTATTGCTACAAAGAAGTGGAACTATTAACTTTATTCAGGCAATATGATATAGGAGTAACTACAATGGAAAGAACATGAAAATGAAAAGAAAAAAGAAAGAACAATGAGCAATTCAGACTGCTTACTTTATAGGGCTGCCAGTTTTTGGCATTTTAAGCAGTTGCTGAAGAGAAGGTGCCATGATGTCTATTAGACCTGCCCATTGTAGACAATCTATTTAATTAGCCATTGCAGTGTTTATATACCTCCGGCTTTCATTCTGTTCCATGTTCCAGATTTCTTAGAGAGATATTTCCTATTATTTAGCACAGTGAGGGATATCTATGGTCCTTTGCAGTGATTCAGTAAGAGGTTATCATGCAAGGCCAGGCCACAAAGGCAGTTGAGCAGAAAAGGGACATTAAGCTTTTAACAGCAATTTGCACAAGTCATCATGGAAAACAAAATCTTCTCTTCCAAGTAGAAGGTTTTGGTGTTTGGTATTTTTTCATATAGTTGCAAATTCTTATAGGAAAAAAGTCTGAATTGATAAACTGTCCTACTGAGACTCGGAAAGAGGGAGAGAGAAAAGAAAGTGAGGTACTTCTAGGTTTTTTGCAAAGATGGAGTTCAGGCTGGAAAGGAAGCAGTCACAATCTTCCTTATCTCCAGAAAGCTCAAAGCTACAAAAAAAAAAAGAGAGAAAAAAAGTTGCATCCTACCAGAAGAAAAAAAAAACCACCATTTATTTTAAAATATCTGCAATATACTGTCATCTTTCAACAACTTTCTCTCATGTGGCACACTTCATAAACATTGATCTTTTTTGCCATTTCAGTAGTAGAACTGGATTTTCTTCTTCCTTACTTGTTTCACATGCACATACATACATACACACATGTACACAAATCTGTAGCAAAATGTAATAAACTAGGATCAATTCCAAGAAAAATTAGATGAAGTGAGATAATAAAAAAAAAGTGGTTTGCTGAGGTAGAATTTACCTCTGGTCACTAATAAGGCATTTAAGAAATAAATATTTGCTGAGCATTTCTGTAATAACTACATCCCTACACAGAAATAAAATCAGTGGGTCTTTATTCATGTGCTTTATTTCAGCAGTGCTTTGCTGAAATAGTCATGTGCCTGGCTTTTAGTACTTTCATAGACCTACGTACATATGTAGGGGCTTCATGTCCCACTTCATGCTCCAGGTTAAGTGGTCACAGTTCTTCATGACCACTTTTTCTTCTTCCACATTGCTGACTGAAATCATACACATTCGCACATCTGAAAGCCTTTGATGGGCAAATCAGTTCACATGCCAGTCATTTTATGTCATCAGTGTAATCAGTGTTGCATAATAAAACATAGTATAAATGTTAGACAAAAGGTTGCCCAAATATACAGAGCTTTAATCCACTGAAATGTTAACCTGACGGAAAGCATCAAAAGAAGGCATCTACTTTAGAGAAGGATGAGTGATATTCCACATTGAGGTGACTGACAGAAAAAAAGCATTAAGCTTAGAGCTGCAAGAAATCTAAATGACCAAGGGGCTTGCAAATATTCACAGAAGTTGTCTTTCAGGCCCATTCTGACTGGATCATATAATGTAATATGACAAATTAACACATACAATGTAGGTGTCTGTGCGGTCCACACTGAAGGGCCCAAGATTTTCAGGTGAATTATAATGTTTACATCTTCCCGCTAAGGGTTTGCACATTCTGTACTCAGTTTCATTTATTCTGACCTGGGAAATTCTGTGAACTGAGAGGAGGAGAACAATTAAAGCATTAATTGCCAAATCACTTTAAGCTATCCCTTAAAGCTGTTCCAGAGGTCAGGTCTACCAGTGTGTCCTGGCAGCAGTAGAAGCTAACAGCATACTGGCCTGCATCAACAGGAGTGTAGCCAGTAGATGAAGGAAAGTGATTATTCCACTTTACTTGGTACTTGTTAGACCACATCTGCATTCTTGCATCCAGTTTTAGGCCCCCTGGACAACAAGGATGCTGGTAAACTGGAGCGAGTTCAACATAAGCCCACTGTGATGGCTGGAGCTGGAGCAGCTGGCCTGTGAGAGAAAGCTGAGGGAGCTGGGCTTGTCCAGCCTCGGGCAGGGTTGGCTTCAGTGGGACTGACCAGCAGCTCCCAGTGCCCACAGGCATCCAGGAGATGAAGCCAGACCCTGCACAGTGGAACATGGATGAGACACAGTGGGCACAGACCAAACCAAGAGAGGCTCCAGCTGGATATAAGGAAAGAATTTCCACTATGAGGATAACTAAGCATTGAAACAGGTTGTGCAGATAGGCCAAGGAATCTCCTCCTTCTGTGGAGCTAGTAAAGTCCCGAGCAGCCTGATCTACACTCAGTGTTAACCCTGTCTGAGGCGAAAGCCCTCCAAGGTCCCTTCCAACCTGACTGACTCTGTCATTCAGCAGTCCAAATGAGACAGACAATAGAGCGGGTTAAGAATGACGGTGTATACAGTATATGAGAGATGAGTGGACAGAAAGAGTCAGATTCTAAGTACATTATTGCTATGCATTGTACTTTTATAGTCCTTTGTTTATTATAATTTTTATCCATTCTGAATGAATGGCCATAGCAAATACTTTGATGCTAGTGCTAAGAATTAAAGGTCAGTTATCCTCTCCTTCAAGAGAGAGGTTTTGGGGGCTAGGGGCATGAGATTGTTTGTAGCAGGAGCTTAATATTAATCAATAGCAGCAGACAAGTAAAATGGAAGAGGTGTAGTCATCTGCCATTTTACCTTTCAAGCAAAAGTTTTGGCCATATATCGTATAGTCCAAGTTTTAAATTAACATCTAGTGTTACACTCTCTGTTCTTCTTCTGCATGACTATAAGATGCAATTTTTCTATGGTTTATTTTTCCCTGGCATATTCCTCACTAGCTCATTCCTTCCTGGTTTATTTAAGCTTCCTAATTCATAGTTCTGAAGTCATTTGTGTTCATAGAAGACCACCATTTTAAGCATTATAGTCTCTGGTCTTCAGGATGTTAAATTCCTCCCCACATTCCCCCAAAGGAAAAAAAAAAAAAGGATTTGTTATTTTGTTCCAGAGACAATAGTCAGTGACTATGAATATGATGGGTAGGATGACTGGAGGGCTACAGTGACACTGAATTGAGATTAGCTTAGAAATGACTGAAAAGCCCACTTTGCCTGGAAGAGGTGGTAAAACTCATCAGTTTAACACCTAGGTGGGTTCCATGCAAATGTGGTGTAAAGATAATGTGCTTGTACTGCACTTTTAGAACAAGTTATTTCACATCTGTTTCTTAGTTTTTTGATCCTAGTTAGATGAAGCCGTAATGGTTATTTGGTACCAAATACAAAAACTATTTTAATTACAGTCCAAATCCTCTGGCCAGATCATGAAGCAACTAACATAGTACTAATTGGCAACGAGGGTACATGTACACATCAAAACAAAGGTGCAATCAGCATTGCCACTTTAGATGCAATGGCCGAATAAGGTAAAAATAGAACTGACAGCACCATGGCATAAATACCTGCATGGGATATAAATTTGAGCATATAACCATGAAACTTCAGTGTATGGTTTCATAATACACTAAAATTCTGCACCTTCAGCCTCATCAGAAACCTGTGGCAACACCTCTCAACTGCTATTGTTATCTTATTCCAGCTATATTCAAGACGGCACAGTCAGACTTTGGCTTGGATATAATAGCCATACCCTGTTTCAGTTTCAGTAGAGAAACAGAGTACTGAGTTTGCATAGTGGAAACTATTCTCACCTGCTGAGACTGGAATAGAGGAACTCTGGCAAGCAGAACTGGAGGAGGGAAGCACTTGCACAATACTAAAAGCAGAGGAGGTGGGAACCTCACAGGACATTTTTGGCTTTAAATTTTCATAGTAGTATAAGTGTACAGTATATAGTATATGCTACAACTTAGTTACAATGAGACCATCTGGTAGACAAACCAACAGTTTTTGTGAACACCGAATTCAAAGGAAAGTAAGAGGTCACATTTTTGTCAGGCTTTTTTCTTCGACATAACGAAACAACAGACATTACAAAGTATTTAATTATGAAGAAAAACACACCCATGAGTCATTTTAAGAGAGCAAAGAATATTTTGGGGATGTTACTGAGAAAGAAAGACCACCTCATGCTTTTTCACACCAGGAATGCACAGAATATTCACTCGCAACAGCTACTTTTGCTACTCTGATTTGAGACCTGTGCAGAAAGAAGAGAATTTTGAAACCTGACAAGTTCTGTTATTGTTTTTTTTTTCCCTTATTCCCTGCAGTGAGTTTGATTGCCAGGTGAGCTCTTTGTCAGGATCTCTCAGCCCCATTTAACAGGCTCCTACATGTTCCAGAACTTGAAAGACGCACCCAACATATCATCAGTGTTCCCATCATTGGTCACGTTGACACTGGCTTCCTCCCAAATCAAACGTGAGTGTCTTTTTTCCCTCTTCTCTTTTTTTTAATTTTCAGCAAAAGAGATTAGTCAGTAGTGTACCAGGGGAGAGGGGGAACTAAAAACTGTAACAAAAAACCACCAAAAACCCAGACAAAAACCCCAGTTTAAAATAGTATGTAACATACGTTATTCCCATCTTAAGTATTCAAACTGCTCAAAGGAATAAAAATCTAAAAGGAGCAAGTAGGAGGCTCATCAGAAATAGTGCAATGTATGTTTTAGGATAACAGCTTAAACCAAATAAAGGCATGTAGTTCAGATCACTGATACTGATTAAATGTATTGGGGTTACTCAGCAATGTCTTCTTATTGGCCCCAATTCAGCAAAGCACTACACATGACTAATTAGGAATACAAGCATGGAAACAGGATTTAAGCTTTAGAACAACCATATGGCTGCTTACAGCATCTTACTAAATAAGGGCTTAGAGCCTTAGTTAACAACTTTATTCATGTAGGGTTTTACACTCAGTTTGCTGGAGATGTCATCCCATCAATCTTGTGATTTTTTTTTTCTCTTGTGCTCTTATTTTCCACATGGCAGAGTTTCCATTTCCCACTATATGGGGGGGAATCTGAGGGGAGAAGCCAGTTAAGATGCATTTCATTCATTTCTACACTTACGTTTGACACACATAGAAATAGACTATTTCTTTGTTTATATAATTCAGTTATGTCTCACAGAGTTTGGTATCACAGCAAAATAAAGTGTTGTGAATGCCTGTACTTTTATGAGTGCCTTGGTACCAGATTTGAGGGCTAGAAATGAGAGGAACAGTGTTGTACAGCAGTAGACTTCTGAGAAAAAAATACTCTGCATTAAAATGCGATCATATAATTGTTTATTGTTTCTAAACTGTTTCCAGATGAAATGTGCAAACAGGGAGATGGTTTTCCTACTGCCAACTCTGCAAACACAATGTGGGAGAGTCAAGCAAGAGTTATATAACTAATTAAAAACAAATTAATTTAATCAAAACCATTAGGCACTTGTTACCCATGCAGCTGCATTATCTTTTCAGTTTTACCTCTATCCTCTCCCCTCTGCTGTATTGGTTACACCCACCTCTTCTTTCTTGTCTGAAAATAAACAGTCCTTTTGGGAAAGAAAATGTATCTTTCTGTGTGCTGACACTTTACCTGCCTTGGTCTGGATCGGGCACAATTGTAACGCAAATAAAAACCTCTGCGGAAAAAGACAATACAAACAAGGTACATGGGTAACATGCTATTTTTGTACATTATTCAAGGCAACTAATTTAATCTTCTCGGTCACTCATTCAGTAGACAAATACTTTCCTAGCACTTGTGGTCAGTCATAGTTTCTCTCCATGCAAAAAACGCAGCTTTTAGGATAACATACGTTTACAACTCAAACAGGTGAGTAAAGATATTTTATTCAGCCAAGTAATCGGCTTCTGAAATTGGACACCTTCGAAACTGGGTGAGGTTTTTTAAGGAGCATTGGGAAACTTCATATTGCTTCAGAACTTTGAAGATTAGTTTTATTGCAATGAAAGCCAGAGGGTTTACAAGTGAACATTAAAAACAGACAACGTTTAATATAAAGAATAAATCTTGCAGACGCTGTACATAATTTCTACTTTGGGATTATTATTTAATGACATGATGGAATTAAAGACTTTGCTTTTATTTGTATGATATTCTCTCTTAGAACGGATGCTCAAGGCAAAAGCCTGGCTTGCAGTGCAAGGTGTGCCAAGTAGGGAAGAGAACACAGGCAACCTCTTCCTTTTCCTGATGCACCTGTACAGGTCTGGGGCAGGATGGCGCCACGCGTGCTGGGTGACTTGAGGAGCAGAGTGAAGGGGTGGCCCACAGTACCTAAGTGAAATTAAAGATGTGGTTTACCGTGCTGGTTTGCAGACAAGGCCCCCTCCCTCCCTCCACATATGCCTGTGGGAGTCTGCCTAAAGCTATGTCTACACCACACAATAGACTACCGTGATGGAAACCTCAAGCTGAAAGACCTCAACTAAATGCCACCAGGCCATGCCAGGTTTTGTGGGCCTGGAGACAGTACATGTACAACAGTTTATGCTGTATGCAGAGCATTAAGTATTGCCAGAAGACCTTCTCCGAAGAAACGACTAAAACCTCATTTCTGCCATCACAAAGAAATGTCCATGCTAAATCTAGAACTGGAAGCAGGGGGCTGGGGAACACGGAGCGAGGATGCCTGATTTGGCTGCGTGCAAATTTGCAAATTGGAAAGATAAAAGTCAATGGCTGACCGATGAGAAGGTCAGGTTCAGCAATATCACCTTGCGGCTATGCCACTTCCAGGCCCAAACTCGCCTTCATGCAGCCAGCTCAGAAGTCTTTGCATGATACTCCCAAAAAACTTCAGAAAACTTCTGAAAGGATGGAGAATCATTTGTGTCTGTGCCACCACCAATGCTATTAAATGTAAAGTTGATGAAACCTAAGGTAACCCCAAAATTAAACTCCATTAAAACAGATGTCTAGTGCTGGTTTAGGCACTTCAGAGTCTCTTGCCATGCCTTGGCTTAGGCACTGTAGAATATCTGTGTGATGTTGGCTAAAATGATATATTTAGGAGACCTGAGGCCCTCTAGATCAGTAACATACAGTGCTCTTACGCTGGGTCCTACCACTGGTTACCTGCAACGGCCTGTGTTAAGATGACTGAATCCTTCGCTCGCTATCTAAAGGTTGGGTATACAGCCTCTAGTCAAGGGAGGGAGACAGGGATGTTCATCTTACTGAAAGATAAGTTTCATCTTACTGAAAGATAAGTGGTTCATCTTACTGAAAGATAAGTTTCTAAAATAGATGAGAAAGTAATTTTTTCAGTACCAATCTCTCTCCCTAGATAAAAAAGGGAACCCACATGGCCCCACGTACAAAAATTTTAGATAACTGGATTGGAGATGAATCACACAATATTAATTTGTAAATCCCTGTTTTTCCTGATAAAACAGAATAGGGAACTCAGCATTTCAGCTTATTTCATTCTTGCTTTCTTTTTTATTCTCTTTCTTGAATGTAAAAATATGACAAGACTTAAAAAAAATAGTTTAGAGGTAATTTCAATTATCGATTTAATGGCATCAGTAATAGTGAACCAGCATTGGTTTCATCAGAAATCTAATCCTTACAACAGAATTCTCTATTAGAAGAAAAAATTATAAGCAAAGGAAAGCAAAATCATTTAATATGTAAAGAACACCTTGACCATTATTCTAAGTACTTACCTCAGTGAACAAGAAAAAGTCTGGATTCATTATGAACAAAAAAATAGGTCTCTTTGTGAAGAACAAACACAAGTATTTGACAGAAAGAGCAGCCTGAACTTCTGCTTTATTTACTTAATTTTTTCTGAAACACTTTTCTGTACCATTTGATAGACACAAACGTTAACCCTAATGTGATCACAATTACTCAAATGACTGTTGTGTCTGAGATATAACACAACGCCTGCTCCAACCCACCAGAAGAGCTCCAATTCAGAAAACTTTCATATCAAGGTCTGAAAAATTGTAAAAAAAGTAACTAAGTGAAAGTTGAAACTTATCTGTATAATAAAGCGTACAAAATCATCAGGGGTATTCTGACAAGGTAACGAATCAGTAAAGAAGCATGAATAGCAGGACATCCTTACTCACCTCAACACCTGTAAGGAATGAGGGAAGATAAGGCTTATATTTGCCAACAGATTTTGTAACTGAAAAAGTTACAAAACTTTGAGTCAGTGAAAAGCCTCACTGGGTTGTTGGAGCAAGGCTGCTGTAAGACCAGTCATACCTCTTGTTTGGAAAGGACTTCTGGAAAAAAGAAATAGTTTCCTAGGTATGTAATCCACATTCTTTTCAATTTTCATGTTTGTGGGAAATACAGCGAAGACACAGAAAGGAGCACAAGGTGTTCAACCTGTTATGAACCAAGCTGCTGATAATTACTGAAATATGACCCCAATCATCACACTCAAGAGAAGCGCACTGAAAAACATTACACTCCCACCTACAAAGCATATGCTTATGGATATTTGCATGTTTCATTTTGAATTAATGCACTTTTTCCAAATTTTATTGAATTGTATCATTTACAACTATCATCTTACTTCATAGAGTCACCACACGTCACAAATGAGGAACTACCTTCTTTATCTGTTCTTAATTTCTTCATCTCAAAATGTCATAAGTCTGCTCTTGGAATCAAATTTATTAAAAAAAAAGAGAGGAAAGAGCATAAGAGAGTTCTCATAGATCTTCATCTTCTTTCTCTTTCTTTTCATTGGGACGAGAGGAAGTAATTCATTTCACAGAAAGAAATCACTTTATGTTAATATGGCTATACAAGCATACAACTGGTACGAGCAAAAAGACAATCTGGCCCTATAAATCAAGCTAAGTAGATTATTTATTAACCCTGTTTGGTTGGAACATTTCTCTTTCAGAGTTCAAAGCTTCCTTTAGCACTCCAGGCACTCAAGAAAAATGGGCTTGTCTCTGAGAAGTAAACTGAAAATTAGTCTAAAAGTGATGTTTGAGCAACAACAAAATGTCCAAATGGGAAGTTTGAACTTATGGTGTGTTTATCCAGATTTTATGTGACAATTTCTATGCTAGTGAGTAGTAGCAAAATACCAAAGATAGAAAACTTATGTGGCAGTATTCCCTGGGGGGCTCAGAGGAGAGATGAGCACTAACCACAACTATTGTCACTGGCACCAATGATGGCTAACATAAATCATTAAATGAAATCACAGCTGAAAATTGGGCCATACTACTCCCTGTGCAAAAAATATTGTTCCCTTTTTTAATTTTCATTTTTGTGTGGAAACATTGTAAACATTGCAATGATAGTTGAAGATGTCCTTGCTCATTGCAGGGGGCTTGGACTTCTTGACCTTTGAAGGTCCTTTCCAACCCAAACTATTCGATGATCTATTCTATGATTCTATATTCAGATATGGCCCAAGGAAATATACTTAATACTGTTTGTGACGAGTATGAAATGCAACAGTTTATGAGTTTCCTCCCCTTCTTCTGCCCCACACACTTTATTTACTCTGTTGCTGTCCTACTGTATCACATGTATTATACAATAAAGAGAAAAAATCATTAAAAAATTAAGAAACAGGAGCAAAGACTGTGCCTACACATGCTATACTGGCTGACATTATGAAGCATTCTCCACTGTAACTGAAAAGGTGTAACCTTATTAACTTTTTTGGCTTTTAGAAGTTTGAAAATGACAAGTCTGTAAGAGCTCCATAATCACTTTCATGCATGTATATAACCTTATTAACTTTTTTGGCTTTTAGAAGTTTGAAAATGACAAGTCTGTAAGAGCTCCATAATCACTTTCATGCATGTAAATTACCGCTGTTTCTTGGTTATTATTACCTGTATCAAATATTACAAACTTTCAAAGCCACTTATTATTCCGGGAAACCACAAGTAGAGTTCTACAACTTTCATTTGTTGATATGAAAATTAAACATGATAAACAAATTCGAGAGCTTTACTGCACTAACTCATGTCAGCTCTGCCCATATTTATATTTTTTGTCATCTGATGGAACTGTTAATTTCATCCAAAGTCTCTTGAAGGCCCCAAGCCAGAGTTTAAAATTTCAATGAGAACATTTCCCCTGACTATGGGTGAGAATCTAGTTCTCTATACAGCTTTTGCTGCTATTTCAGAAAGCTGACAGTGGTTATTCTCCTTTTAACCTTTTAACACATCTCTGCTTTTTAACTGTCACAGAAGAAAAAGAAAACCCCAAAATAAATCCAGCTGCATACAATTAAGCCACAGGGAGGAACTTTCATTTAAGCTTAAGGTGTAGCAATGGTTTTCCTCAATACTTCAACAACAATCATTGTCAAACATCAACATGCAGACCACCTAACTAATAAAATCTCTCATTTCTTATCTGATTAAAAACCATTACAGAGACTCTCTTTCCTCAGAATGTAATTGATTTAATTTCCTAACACCTGTTTTTGACAGATCGTGTTTAATATATGGGTATTTCTTTTCATATATAGCAGAAAAATACTTGGAGATAAATACAGTGTTCAACAAACTATGATACATAGAATATACTTATACTATGAGAGAATATTATAAGATATAAACAGGCATTTATGCATATATCTTTAGGTGTATATATAGATGCATATATTGGCCTGAGTCTTTAAAACCAGAGTTGAGCTGGATGCAGGTTGACACCTCCTGTCAGGAAAATTACCATGGCAAAGCAAGTCTCCTAGGACAGGACAAAGGACAGAAGCTATATGGAGCAGAGGGAACACGTATTTGGAAATCCTGATGTAGAAATGGACTTGAAGCACTCTTAGACGAATACATCTTCTGAAGCTTCTGAAGGGCTGCAGTGTTCTGGCTTTATTTAATTTTTTTTTTTTTTTTTTTTTTTTTTTTTTTTTTTTTTACAGCGTAGTGAGGGGACAGATGGAGATGTGCTCTGCCAACGGCTGTGTTAAGTGCCTGTCCCCTCACCCCTGGCTGATTTGTCACCAGTCCCCTGCTCACCTCAGGTCTGCTGGTGGAGCTCTTACGTGAGTGCTTCCCACGCTGCTGCACTCAAACAGGGTGGGCTTGCAAACTTAGCATAGAGCAACAACACTTGCCTTGACCAAAGACCACTCTCTTTAGCATGGGCTGCTGATATGTAAGAAACTGAGTGTGCCTGGAGGGACTGTTTCTGGGACAGCCTCGCTGTTTTTAGCTGCCTGTGCTTCTCAGGCTTCCTGTGCTGGTTATTGTAACCAAGATATGTTGTTTAATATTAACTCGTCCACCATAATAACTTTTCAAAACTGTTTATAGGTCTGGTTTATACAACATTCTGCAACTGTGAGTGTCAGCATTTAATCAAGGGAAAAAAAAGTTTCCTTTTTTGTGTTGTTTTTTGAGACTCCTTGCTCACTAAATCCTGGTTGTAAGGGGTTATAATCCAGCTCATGAAACTGTTGGTGAAGGGTAGGCTGGTAACCGCTCTGAGAAAGGGAGAACTGAAGGTGGTTGCAATCACAAGCACAGCGAGATTTCAGAAGGGTCTGTTGAACCAATCTTTAGGCACTTAACTGTAGCAGAAAGAATTTGATAGCCTATCCATACTGAAAACCTGTACAAGCAAACTTTCCGAGCTTTCCGTTTATACTAACTTCCATTTACTCCAATTTCCATTTTGGAAACTACTTTCCACTTACAACAACTTCACAGTTTTTCAGAGTTTGCACCTGAATGAAATAAACTATACAGTAAAGGATATTTTTGTTGGTATATTTATGCTACCATTATTCTACCAGGATAGCAATGTTGCTTAGTGCTGTGATTTTTAATGTGCTTAATTTACTCAGCTATGCTGGTAGAAATTTAGCATATAGACTAGGCTTTGCTTTCATTTCTTTATTCTTTTGTTTTGCTTTATTTATCTCAAATCTCCTCTTAATTTACGTAGACCAAAATAAAATAAGCCTTATGTACTCAAAAAAAAAATTATTTCTAATGGTTTAATTAACCTGTTTCAAAAACAAATGTTAAATTAAAGAAGGATATGTCTTTGTTAAGCATACAGCAGAACATCCAAAAAAGTAATTACAGTAAGGATAACTGTAAAATGTGCCATGAACATGATATAGAAGAATCACTGTAACACTGAGCTTTGAAGAAACATGGAGACTCAATTTTACAGGAGGCTGTTTATTCTCATTGTAAGCTAAGCACATGAAAGGAATCTAAAAATTGTAGCAGTGCAGTGAGTCAGGTCTGGAGAGATGCTGACATTAGATGTCAGGCCTGCAGGCCATATAGCCAGCATACTGCTCACGGAAAGGGTCCGGGGAACAGGACATGCCAGGGGGAAGGGCTGATGCTTGACAAACAGAATATTCCTCTTCTTGCAGTACATCAGCAGTACCTTTTTGAACCAGTTTTTGCTGAGTTTACAAAGATATAACCTGTTGGCCCTCAGCGCACATACCATTATCTATTTTAAAGACTCATCTCCATTCCCACTGTTTCCTTCTTCAATGCTGGACTTGCTGTTCTAATTACTGTAACAATTGTCTGTGTCACAGGCTGTTTCTGTAAGTTTGCATAGCTTTTATCCAAAATGGTGCTCTGATACTTCATGGGGACATTAATATAATAAAAGCAAAGAACATAATTAAATATTTATGTGACTCTTCCTTGTCATGTTTGATAAATTTTATTTTATTTTTTAATGAGATCTTTGAGCCTCTGTTTATAGCTTTAGTAAGATCACTACAACATCTTCCTGGAGGGTAACAGACTTTTGACCTCTTGTGAAAGGCAACTGGGGAGAAAACAGTATTTCACCCAGAGAGCTCTGACTATGTAGAACAGAGGAGGATGTGAAGAACTGGTTGACTATAAGTATTGACAGAAGTTGAGAAAAATTATATTTATCTACCTTAAGGGTTTTTTCCATAGTACACATTATTACACCATGGCAAAACAAAGTTCTGCAGTATTGCAGAGTTTTCTAATCATCATAGAATCACAGAATTGCAGAATCATAGAATAGTTTGGGTTGGAAGGGACCTTTAAAGGTCATTGTCATGGTTTAACCCCAGCCAGCAACTAAGCACCATGCAGCTGCTTGCTCACTCCTCCATGGTGAGATGGGGGAGAGAATCGGAAGAGTAAGTGAGAAAGCCCATGGGTTGAGATAAAGACAGTTTAATAGGTAAAGCAAAAGCCACGCACACAAGCAAAATGAAACAAGAAATTCATTCACCACTCCCCATGGGCAGGCAGGTGTTCAGTCATCTCCAGGAAAGCAGGGCTCCATCACGTGTAACGGTTACTTGGGAAGACAAACATCATCACTTCAAATGTCCGTCCACTCACTTCATTCTTCTTCACCCTAGCCTTATATACTGAGCATGATGTCATATGGTATGGAATACCCCTTTGTCCAGCCTGGGTCAGCTGTCCTGGCTGTGTCCCCTCCAGGTTTCTTGTGCACCCCCAGCCTTCTTGCTGGCAGCCCAGCACGAGAAGCTGGACTGTCCTTGACTGCTCAGCAACAACCCAAAACATCAGCACATTATCAACATTTTCTCATCCCAAATTCAAAACATAGCCTCACACTAGCTTCTGTGAAGAAAATTAACTCTATCCCAGCTGAAATCAGGACAGTCATCTAGTCCAACCCCCTGCAATGAGCAGGGACATCTTCAACTAGATCAGGTTGCTCAGAGCCCCATCCAGTCTGACCTGGAATGTTTCCAGGGATGGGGCATCTACCACCCTTATACGCAACCTGTGCCAGTGTTTCACCATGTTCATGGTGAAAAGTTTTTTCCTTAGATCTAGTCTAAACCTACCCTCTTTTAGTTTAAAACTATCACCCCTTGTCCTATTGCTACAGGCCCTGCTGAAACGTCTGTCCCCATCTTTCGTAAGAAAGCCCCCTGTAAGTACTGGAAGGCTGCAATAAGGTCTCCCTGGAGCCTTCTCTTCTGCAGGCTGAACAAACCCACATCTCTCAGCCTGTCCGCATAGGAGATGTGTTCCATCCCTCTGATCATTTTTGTGTCCCTCCTCTGGACCCACTCCAACAGGTCCATGTCTTTGCTGTGCTGAGGGCTCCAGAGCTGGACGCAGGACTCCAGATGGGGTCTCACCAGAGAGGTGCAGAATCACTTCCTTTGACCTGTTGGCCACGCTTCTTTGGATGCAGCCCAGGAGACGGTTGACCTTCTGGGCTGCGAGCACACACTGCCAGCTCATGTCCAGCTTTTTGTCCATGAGTACCCTCAAGTCTTTCTCAGCAGGGCTGCTGTCGGTCCCTTCATCCCCCAGCCTGTATTGATATCGGGGCTTGCTCCAACTCAGGTGCAGGCCCCTGCCCTTGGCCTTGTTGAACCTCATGAGGTTCACATGGGCCCATTTCTCAAGCTTGTTCAGGTCCCTCTGGATGGTATCCCATCCCTCAGGCATGTCAATATTAAGTAGCTTGTTTTTGTTTCTTGACCTTCAAGTATGGTTGTTCAGACCTCTATCACAGACTGTTGCTTTCACATCTGTTCAGTGAAAACACAGGGCTTTTCAGGAGCATCAGAGATTTGGGAATTTTTTATGAATATTATGGACTCTATTTCTATAATAAAATTGCCTACCTCTTTAATTAACAAAACCCATTAAAACCAAATATGTCCACTTTTGCCTTGTAAAATAAAGTACTTCTATGCTTATATTTTTACTCTCCAAGTTAGCTGAGATCCTTCGGTGAGTTAATGACTTCATTTTGCTATTAGAGCAACTGAATTGCTTGCCCTTCAACTACCTTGAAGTACACAAATAGCTATTAGGTTGTGTTAGTCATTAGCAACTCACCAGTTCAGGTTTTTTGTGCTGTAATGAAATAGATATATTGGGAAATTATTATGAGCTGTGAATTCTTCTAATTTAAGTCATTCTACAGAAACTGGAGATCACTTGTTGTACCTCAGTCACCATGTGTATTTGGTAACTCTTGGTTTTCACAACTTAATTAAAAAAGAAGAAAAAGCCAATTTATATTTCCAAACATATGAAATCTGCACTGTGTACCCAGAATATTAAGCATATATGCAGCATGCAAAATACATGTACCGTAATTTATTTATAACCTTCAGAAACGCTGATATAACAGCATATATTCAGTGTTGAGTACAAAACTGCCCAACTTCTGTTGGACTCCTTTGACCGAAGAACTATAAACATAATGACTGTGTACACACTTGATAAGGACACAATTATACCATTTATACTATGATTATATCAGTATAAAAGTGCTTTTGACATATACAGAGCACAAGCCACGTCCGTGAAAATCTTACAAATAGGACTTCTGTCAGCGTACAGCTGCCAACACGAGGGTTTGTAGGGCTCATGTGCTTTGCTGCTCCCTGTCCTTCTCTGTCCTTTGTCCTTCACTGTCCCCTGTCCTCAACTCAAGAGGTACTGAGGCACACAGTGTGTCATAGCTCAGCACCTGAATGTTAAACACCTTTTTTAAAGTACACGGTGGGTTCCCAGACTGGTTTTAAGACCTTATAGGAAATGTAGGGAAGGTCATTTCACTTCTCTCAGTTTCTTTCTTCTACCTCTGAAGTTTTGAAGTACTTTTTCAATAGTCATAACTCATATTGACAGTTCACAGGATCTCTGCTGTGCTTTTATTGTCATAAAAGCAAGGAACTATGTGATTAATACAGTCCCTTTTAGAGTTAACAGTGCATGGGTCTTCGATACTTGCAGAACAGCAACGCTCATCCTATTGACCTGCAGTACTAATAAAGATGAATAAACTAAAGAATAAAACAGTGCAAATCAGCATATGCTATCGTCATTCACAGACCAGTTACACACAGCGGTCTTGTTATCCTTAGTCCAGGAGATGAGCAAATGGGTTTATACCGTGGTGCACATCTGAATTAAATAACTGCTACTGCAAATTTTTTTTTATTCTTGAAAACCACTTTCCCCATTTACTTGGCTTATATACAGCTTTCAAATTTTTTTTTTTTAATTTAGGGATGTAGAATTGAAAGAAATCACTCACTGAATCCAATCCTCTGTTCTTGCAAGACATTTAATATGATTCTTGTCATAAATTAATCAGATTCTATCATTTCTCTGATTTCAAACCTCAGTTACATTATACCCACTGTATATGTTTTTCTTTTACTTTTCTTTTTTTTAATATAGTTATTTGGATGAAATATTGACCACATTGTTCTTAAGTGTAGGGGGGGTTGGTTTCAGCTTTGGTTTATTTTGTTTGTTGTTTTTTCAGTCCCTAAATTTTATTTCACTTGTATTTCAAGAGATCAGTAGTCTTCCTATCTCAAGGTTAATTTGGTCAAGCTAAGCAACCGACAATCTGCATTTCCTATTTTAGGGTAGACACAAAATCCCTTAATAATTCTGGTAACTATCTCTCATATGAAAATTTCATTCCTGAATATCTATAACAAAAGAAGTGTACAACTCGCTGGTGCCATATATAATTCCTGTCTCAAATGTTAGTAATTATTTGCCTGCAGTTTTCAAAGGCAATTGCAGTTGCTTTTTCATTTGTAGCTCTGAACTGACTGAGGGATAGCTTCTTGTTTGACTATGCTACCGACTCCTAGCTCCGTACAGTCTATCACCTCATTAATATTCCTGTAATGCTTGCACTCTTCTTCTTTATTTTTTTATATTGTGGACCTTCCAGTGACTACTATTTCAACATACACTAGCTTTAAAATATATCTTCACTGACTAACAGTCTGTTCAAGACTTGTATTGCCTTTCTCAGCTGTAAATATTTATTACTAGTTTTGCAGTGTGAGTGCGCCAATTTGCTCCACTATAATTTTTTTTTTTTTTGCTAGACCTAGTAAATGTATCACAAATTCATAACTTTCTTTTATTGGATAGCAAAACAATGAGCAACTGTATTAAAACTAATACATTTTAACATTATAAAACCATTATTATTGTTTTATTTTATTTATTTATTATTTATTGTTATATATTTTGTATATTATTTTATGTTTTATATTATATGTTTTATTTATTATTATTATTATTATAACATTGCACTTATAAAAACATTATTATTGAACCTCAATTATGGTCATTAAAAAAGCATAACAACAACTTCTAGCACTGATTATATGCCATTATATTTCTAGTCATAGCACTTGTGCTTCTCTGCAATCATGCTTAACGTGGTAGGAATAAGAATGCAGGTGATTCTGGCATCTCATCAGGGGAAGCAAGGTGCTATATAGTTGCATGTAGTTTTGTATACTGATGTGCTTATAGGATGAAAAACATCTCAGAGTTTTCACAGTACTATTCTGAATTATCCATTTGCATAACCTTCATGATGCTTTTCTGGATGTAGTCTTTCATTTCCTTTGTCTTCAGTTAAGCAATCCCTCTTATCCCCTTTCTTATTGCCGGCAGCCTCTTCAGACTGGAAAATCTATGAAAATTTGTTCTCTTTTGACTGTACCTAATGACCACCTTTGGCAATGATGTGTTTGTGAAGAACACTTAAAGCCATTTATTTATTTACATCTTTCCAACCATTGTAAGAAAATAAAAGATGGTTCTGAACTGCCTAAATCCTTTCTCACAGAGTATGCAGCCTGGTAAGGTTGCTTCAAATCTTAAGTTAGCTTCAGTTAACCAAAAGTTGGCTTCGGAGTGTCCGGTCTAGAGAATAACACTGGACTACTGTGAAAGCCTTCAGACATAAACAGGGAGATCTGGCCTGTTGGGGCTCCTGTAAGATAAAAATAATAAACATTGTTAAACTGATAGGAAGCAACAGTAGTTATAGGTAATACACCTGCTCAGCTCAGTGACTAAACTCAGAAGGGCAGGAGACAGAGGTGTTTAGCCACACTTAAGCTTTTATGCTGCTCTTCACCATAGGTTGCTCTGAGAAAATATACTTCCCAAAGTGGAAAAAAAATAGTCAGCCCTTCCTAAAAAGGTAACAGAAAAGTATGAGGAACATCTTCTATACATTTTTATCAATAATGTTGCCAAGGACAGAAAAGATGCTTGCTCTACTAGGGGAGGGGAAAAAAAAAAAAAGCTTAGCAAGAAAGACTTGTTACCAAATCCTAATTCTGAAAGTTACAGAAAAATGCAATAACCTGAGCAAATTCCTATCTTTAGTTCTGTCTAAGCTTAGCAGGACATGCTTTATTTTAGACTGTGTTGATCAATCATGATAACTAGAGTAGCATTTTTTATAATTTTTACAGCACATGGAAAGAAATGTTTGCAGAAGGAGGAAGTATTTTTACTAATATCATTCCAGTCAATACAGCTAAAGAAAATAAAGAAGCTTTTAGACTCCAGGGTCATTTTATGATTTCTGAATTTTTCTGAGCCAAAATCTTGTATTTTTTGAAGTAATATCTGTTGGTCTAATAAAAAACATGATCTTTTCATAAAAGATATGCTTCGTGCTAGCTTCAAAACAACATGGCTACAATCCTTCAGCTATAACTTGTCTATGAAGGTACTCTTGAAAATCTAGTAGCTTCAGCAGTCTCAGTAGATCACATTTTGAATGTCTTATTTTTATGCTTAAACATTGGATTTAATATTTTTCCATTAATGCTTACCATGAATTGATTTTTTTACTGTGCTGCTGTTTTAAGTTAGTAGAAAAAAAATCAATCTTGCTGCTAAGAAAAGATAAAAACTGAATTATTCTAATATTCTTCTGGTTTGCCATCAGAAGAGATTTAAAAAATATATCACCTTAATTACAAATGAAAGTTTGGACGGAATCTTTAAATGAAGTCGGAGAAGCAAGACAAGGGGATGATTTAAGTCCCTCGGGGGGGGAAAAAAAAAACCACAACAAACCCTTAAACCCCTCCAAACAAAAAACAAACCACAGTGCTGGGTTAATACAATTTCCTTTTTGGGCTCCATTGGATTATTTTTCCAGATTTTTAGTCAGGTCTGCTTTTGTAGCAGCTGTTTTCTGCTTGTCTATGTAATCTACATTCGCATTTGCTTCTGCCTCCTCAATCAGCTTCTCATTCATATTTCTCACTCTGAATCTAGCCACGTATCAATTTTGGAAAAAGAAAAGGATTTGCCAGGAAATATGGCTTAGATATAAAAGGTATTTGGTAGTCTGGTATGTTTTTATTTTCACTTGACTTCTGCCAGCAATTTTCAGCATCTCTTCAAACAATTTGTAACACAGTTCCCTCCTCCCTACAATGTCCTAGTAAGCCACCACAGTCCTGCCACCGGTACTGTCTAGGAACACGTAGGGCTTCTTTCCTTCCTTTGCACGACACCTCTGCGCATTAAGAAACTAAATCTTTCTGCTCATCAAGGTCGTGGGCTTGCAACTGTGAGCAAACAGAAATTACACATTTATGCAAATGTTACTGTCTATGGCTTAAAGAAACAAGGTTTGCGTTTCACTTTTTTGTTTCTTTTTTTGCTAGAGAGGATGAGGCATCTGTGTACAGCTGCTGACAGCCAGCAGTCATGAAAGACGTATTCAAACCAGAATAGCTGCAGGGTTGGCCTACTACTTGGTCATGGGAAAGGAAAAAGGTTGGAGGGTTTCAATAGACTAAAACAGCTTGAGTTTTTCAGTTTGGGAAATGTGTGGGTGCTACTTCTCAATATAAATACCGTGGGGTAATGTTTAGGAGTGGAAAGAACTTTCTGAACTAAAAGATAATGTTGCTACAGAAAGAAAAGGGATAAATTTGAAAAGAAATTCAAGATCTTGCAGGATTTGAGACAAAGTTCCTACCTTTCCATCAGAGATTCTTGAACAGCTTCCCAGTAGGTTTTATTTTGGTGCAGATCTCCTAGAACCACTAAAATAGAGCTAATAAAAATGAGCTGTCTGAGGCATCAGGAAATTATATTCAATGACTCTGGAAGGGTATCTTCCAGGCAGTGCATGGAATTAATCACATTTTTCTGCAGTAGGCCTCTAGATTAACTCAGATTATCTAGACTCTACCTAAAGTAGATTTAAAAAGATTTGAGATTTTAGGGGGTGATTCATCCCATCCTAAACTGTGTATATTACAGGAATTATTTTTCTCTAGGGGTGCTTACGATTTCCCATTGACTGTAGAGAGCACCTAGAGGTTATTTTAAATCCGTTTTAAATGGATAAAGCTACATGAGGTGAATGCTGTCATATTTTCTGTCACATTAGATATCAGTAAGGTTTTCACCAAGTCAGAATTTGGTAGTAGTCAGTTAGTATGTTTGAATCTCACTTATTATTATTAACTTTAAGTATATCTTACAAACTCTCCTCGTAATATGCTGATAACTGAGTGAGAAAAATAAAAATGAAATCTCTGTTTTTATAAAACAGTTTGTTATCTGTATTAGAAGGCACTAATTTAAATACAGTAAGTAATTTTAACAATCTTACTCTGGGAAAATGAAACAAAGTAGATGAAAAAGTAAACACGACATACAGACAGACCTGTAAATTGACACAACTCCATAGAAATCGGTGCAGGTCAATGTCCTTGTATCAGCCATTAACGTGGTATCTTCAACCAAGGTTATAACTCAAGGTTGGGCCTTCAGTACCCTTTTAAGATAGAGGAAATACGTTAAGCGTACTTCTGTATACTACAATGTGAGTGGAGAAGTAAATTCAGTGAAAGCACTGCCTCCTGCCCACAGACAGAAGAGGGGGAAAGGGGCAGGAGGAATACTTTGAGCATGCCAGCTGGTTCAGAATGTGCACTGAAATGCATGTAGATTCTGAAGGTTTTATGATACCTCAGAAGAAACAACGAGAGGGTAAATTGCGTCTAGCCTCCTTCAGTGTCTGCTACAAAGTCATACAACCATTGAACAATTTCATTTGGAGGAGTCTTCTGAAGGTCACTTAGTCCAATCTCTTGCTAAAAGCAGGTCTCTCTAGAATGGGTTGCTCAGAGCCTTGTTCAATCAAATTTTAAATATGTCCAAGAGTGGAGCAACCTTGTCCAGTGTTTGACCATCCTCGTGATGAAAAATTTTAGCCTTATTGAAAAACAGCATTTGCTACATTCCAGTATGTGTTGATTGTTTCTTTGAACTGTGCTATCGCTTCTCTGTTACAAATCCAGTTCTCTGAACTTGTATATCATGTGTCCCTGGTCATCTCACTGGCTTTTCACTATACTCACTCCAGCATGTCCATCTTCATGTCCTGCACTGGGGGTCCCCAAACACACCCTAGTACTCTGGATGTGGTCTGACTAGTGTCACATGGTGCAGGTCCTTCCCCGGACCTGGTGGCTACGTTCCTGTTCATGCAGGCCAATATGCAACAGGCCACTACCTTCTTTGCAAGAAGGGTATACTACTTAACCAAGTTCAGTGTCTTGTCTCGCTTGCCACCAGCCAGCATGGATGAACAGAGAACTTTTGACTGAGTTTAAATGCAAAAGGAAGTATAAAGGAAGAAGAAACAGGGCTGGTATACAGTGAAATTCTTTGTCTCACTTTATATCTTTAGGCAAACTGTTAAACCAACATTAACATGTGTATTTCTCTTACCACAAATGAAGAATTTCAAGTTAGTTTGTTTGTTGGTCTAGTACTTCAAAGTATTTTAGAGTTCGTTAGTAAAATGCACCCTGTTCTGCACACTGATCATCGTCCATTAATTTCAATGTTTATTTTTGCTCCTGCTTTCTTGCCACATGTTGCTGAAACATTTGACTGGGAATACCATGAGAACATCTGTGTTGATAGTATTGGGAAGAGGAAGCTATTCCTCTTTTCATATATGACCCACAAGGTCTGCACACTTCTAGAGAGATGTGGAAAAATAAAATCAGCAGCTGGAAAGCTCCAGACAATATTATTTGTAGTCTACTTGCTTCAGTTTACTTTTGAGTGTCTTACAGTTCTGAAAAGGGATAGACTGGCAATGAATAGAACAGGTCCGGGGAGGTAATGACATTACACTCTCTAAAGAGAGTCAACTCAGTCAAATTCAGTCCAAAGTAATCACCTCTTGTACCAAAGAAAGTGTGTTTTCCTATCATATTCAGAATTATTAATTCTGGGACCAAATATTTTGTCTCTGTGAGCTTCTGGATACAGCCATTTGAAAAAACTTTTTTCAGTCCACCAAGTTAAAAGTTCTGAAAAAGCTGGAATAAGAAAATATTTGGATCCTTTTTTTTTTTTGAGTTTCAGTGAGTTAAAATGGATAAATGAGTGAATAAATATTTTTTCCAATTGCTTCAGTTTTAAGAACATTTTGCAAGTGCATTTGAAAGAAGATAGTTTTTCAAATTACTGAAATCAAATCTATTGAGTTGCTTTTTTTTTTTACTTCCAAAAAAATTACCTCAAAATCACATTCTGGTTTCAGTCAACTAGCATGTGCTCCTTTGTGTGGGGAAAAAAAAATTGTCAAAAATGATCACTAAACTACACATTTGGCAGGAAAACTACCAGAATCTCTGAGCTTCCAAGAAAGCAAGAAAGTTGCTCCAGGTATCCATCTCTTAAGTAAAGATGTTGGGCATCAGGATTGAGGACTGACTGGATCAAAATACATTCTTCCACTTCACTTGATCATTTCCCGATAAAAAAGAAGTGTCTTACACTATTTGTTATTAAGATATGCAAGGCAGTACAAGGTTTTTGTCAGTGTAGTGTAAAGATCACATTTACCTGGGACTACGAAGATATAGTAATACCAGCTTTGATAAATGTGAATTGTGATAGGATGAGGATGAGGATGTGGTGTCTTTCTTCCTTGTCATAAGTACCTAAATATCTCCATGGTTTTGAAAGAAACAATGCACTACATCCGTCTCACTGCATGCATAGGAGAATTCTTCACCACGTGGAAAACTTCCCTGTAGCATCTGAAAGAAAATTCTCACAGAAAATTCCACCCAGTTCCACATATTTCCTCATAAGAAAGAGTGATTGGTCTCAATGTTTACAAAATCATTTTTCATCTATTTGTAAAATCAGTGAGTGAGTAATATTTTGCTGATGCTGGGACATACCTAAGACAAAGTCTGTAAGTAGACTGTCACGTGTTATACTTCATTAGATCAACATGTACAGATTAAGAATTTTGACAAGGTTTCAGACACAATTCATACTTAAAACGTGGAAAAGGGACCTGAAGAAGTTCTTGTGTAACAAAAGTTTTGGTTTTTTTCCTTCCATTATGCTAAGTAGTCTTAATCAAGACATTATTTCTATTTACAAACCTTTCTATGTTTTGTCTTTGAGCAAGACAACTTGTGTAAGTACTTCAGAATGAAAATCTACTCTTAATCAGTTCATTCAGGGAGAAAACAATAATAATTTACATCATATATTGCGGCTACAAAGTTAAACACAGTTCAAATAAATTAATCTTAGTCATTTTGTCAATAAAGGTTTCTTTATGATTACCACTCTTCGCTCTTCTCAGAAACTAAACAGAAAAAAGAAATCACATATTAGTGCCTTAGTAAATAAACAGAATATTTACTTACTTCACCTTCTTATTCCGGGTTCCTTTATGAAAACTGCCTATAAAACAATCTATCATTTAAGGAAAATAAAATAAATGATTATATAGAAAGCTATATTTCAGTTTCAGTACCTCACAATTTTCACTCCATATTTTTGTTCTTTATTTGTACACAGATAGCATTTTGGCATTTTGTATACATAACAAAACTTTGCATATACATTACCCAACTTTGTATCTGTTACATAACTTTGTACAAGGTTGACTTAAGTATGGCTTCTATCAAAGTTGTGTATAAAGATGTTCAGGGAGAATCTGTTGCAGTTTCATTCCATTTTCTGAAAGCCAGTGTATAACAGTGCGTCAGCAGCTGCAGATAGACCTAGAACTATGTTGCGGTTCTTGCTTATGTGATTATGTTAACAGCAATGACAAAAATAACTGACATTTTTACTGGTAAAACTTTTACATTTATTGGTGTACTGGCCTTTATTGGATTTCATAATGTAAATAAATACTTTTAAAATACTTTTAAAATATTTAAGTCTGATTAAGATCAGCCCTGCTCTTCTCCCCTGTGTATTTATTTTGCTTGATGGATTGGGGTTAGGGTGCTCAGTGTCTGATAGCATTGAATCCAAAATCTTTGTGGCAGTCACAACTCTTTGAGAGTTCCTTTGAGAGTTTGAGCAAGGTTCCTTTCTAATCTGCAATGTACATGACTGGTGAACAGAAAATTAAGGACAAAATAGGTATAGTATTTTTTAGGAAGCATGGAAAGATCCAACAGGCTACAGCTTATCAGTATTCTCTTCAGGCAACCAAAGGTCAGCTGAACTCTGAGCATAACCAGGCACACATCATAACCTGGGCTACAGGATTCAGATCTTTCCCAAAACGAACAAAAACTTTCTTAATTCTCTTGAAGAAGTTCTGCAGCTGGGGCCCAAAATACACTCACTAAATCCAGTTCCTAAATATGACAGTGGGAAGTGAAGCTGAGGCAATGGTCTATGTGTCCTACAGGATTTATCTCAGAGATCTTGACGTCCCCCCTCAACTGGGCATTTCCTCTACAGTGTAAGGGAACTCACAGCTTTCCCTTCTAGCAAACAGCAGTATCTCTAGAAATTGTCCACACGGAAAACATCCTCCATCTCTGATAATTAGTATCACATCACTGAAATAATTGGAACTACACTGATCTGCAACAGTTAAAGAGTTTGTTATTTATGCCTGATATAAAATAGTGCATATATGTGTGCAGCTCTTACTGACTTAGGAAGTGCATACATTCACATTTTGTATTCACACAGTCAAAGAATATTTTGCTAATTGTTTCTATTTTAATCAGGGTGTCTCAATGAGGAATACCGAGAGACGGGTTTCTTCCACAGGAGAAAGCCCAGCAGTAACATTCCCACTGATTTCACACCCATGTGAATGTAGAAGCTGTGGTGCTCTTCAAGAGTTGTAAATGTTTACCAGCCCAGTCAATGGACTTCTGCTAGCATGAAACTGATGTTGAACAAAGTAGAATGAGAAAAACCTGCTGATGTGTAAATAATAACAGATCTATAGTACAAATACGAGAAAGATCAAAAATCAGATGGGGTCTGTTGCCTTGACCCTGCAGCTGGAGCTGCAAGAGGGAGTAGTGTTTGGTCCTAGCTGTTTTGGGTGCAAGGGTCCGGCACAAACATACCCTTCATCAGTACTCACAGACCTAAACACCACCCATCTGACACACAAGTATTCACATGACTGAATGATTAAATGTGGGTCAGTCAGTTGGGATAACAGAAATAATGAAACCATTGCAGAATTTCTGTCCTCCGCTTTGGAAATAAGTGTCTTGGTTTCACCTCTGGCTGTCCCAAAAGGCAAGGACCTTCTTTGCTAGCACATGTCTTTTCCGTGCTGACTGGGTGCTCATACAACTCCCTTAATAACATTCAGAGAATTTAAGTTAAGTTGCTGATAAACAAATTCTCTCTCGTCACATTTTTTATCATAGCTTCTTCCTTTATATGATGGAGATAAACAATAGCGATTCTCTGAAATACCAGGATACTTCCATCTTTTTAAAAAGTTACACAAATGCCTTACATTTCTTCAGGAAGTTCTTAATTTCCCTACACAGGACATGGTATAGAGTTCAGCACTTTTCTGTTGGCCAAGACTGTAGCATCTTAGCCCTTTGTAATACTTAAAAAGCAGTGTTGGGTTTTTTTTGTTTGTTTGTTTTCAATGGACCTTCAGTTCTCTTTCTATATATTTTTCTGGTTATTCTATCTTCTATACTTTACTATGGCATCATCTGAGTGCTTGTTCATTGTGGAAGGTGATCATCACATTAGGTAGTGATTTAAATTTTTAATGAAGGAGAAAGATGGAAGCTAATTGGGCTTTGATAAAGCATGGCTAATTTAATTAGATTATTTTTATCTTGTTCATTCTGTTATAGCAATCATTAAGAATATGGATACTGAGACCAAAAAAATCTATTTCTTTTGCTGCAAGGTCTAAGGTTAACATTTTTTGCCTGACTTTTTTGTACTTTTTTAAGTTTTTTGTGTGTGTGTTAAATTGTGTACATTTGATAATATCATAAAATGACCTGAACAAAGATTGACATGCAATTGAACAGAGATTGTGAAGGAGTCATACAGGTTACTGAGTTCCGAGCACTATCATACAGCAGTATGTTAACCTAGCTAGATTTTAACTGTGGGACAAAGCAGCACTTCCCACCCAGGTCAAAGCTTTCTCCTGACCTGGCAGTGGGGTAAGACTTTGGGAATCCACCATTCTTCCTACTCTCAACAATGTGTTGGTCTCTAGGGGAAGATTCCTGGGTATAGGAGCTAGCGGGAAACTTGGATATGCATTGTCTCTACTCTGCATCATGGTAGGTCCGGAACACTGGGTTTCTTATGGAAAAACACATGCCCCGCAATTTAGACTGGATCAATGTGTCCGCCACAAGTTACAATGCATCTGCAAGCCTTATAACAAAAAGCCCACACCAGAATTCATCAAGAAAAGGCAAGGAGTGCTAATCATTTATATCATGATTTGAAAATATAATCTAGTGAATGACATAAGAAAATTTTTTGCATGTTTTTGCTTTGAAGGTTGGTCTATGTAGGGAAGACTGAATAAAAGATTAAGCAAACTATTATCCTTCTATTAGCATCATTCAGTGCAGTATAAATACATTTTCTTACATCATACAGCAAACGTTCAGGGCTATGCAGGATCTATTCCTCTTCTCTCCCAGCATGAGAGATGCCATAAACTAATTGTCATCCGAGTCTTATCAAACTCCAGTTATTTGATCATTCTTTGACTGGTTATCTTTAGCTAGAACTTGGCTTTGTTTTTATCATTTTTTGTGATAAGATGGAAAACTCTACAGAATTAAATATATCAATATTTCCAAGAGACTATAAATAGAAAATCCTTTAGACATATCTTCAAGTTGTGGAGTTCATTTTCTACTGTGAAATCTCACTGGTTTTGGAAAATATCTTTGCTATTTCAAAAGAATAAATATATTTGCAGCCTGTGGCATGTAGCACTCAAATAAAATTGTTTAAATGTAAGTATATAAAATAATTTTCATCATGCAGACACTTGTCATTTTCCTGAAGAGCTAGTATCTTGCCATTTTGTACAATAAGGAAAAGCAGAGAAAGAACAGGATGAGACAGCCCAGTTCAAGTTCCAAAGGCACAGAGAAACAGAAAATGTAGAAAATCAACTTCTTATCATTTTATATACATAGCTGTCATGTTGTGTCACCACATTTCAAAGTAATAAATCACCAAAGCATATTGTGTCAGAACTTGAAAACCATAATACATTGCTATTGATACCCTTAAGGCAATATCACAATCTGCACTTTCTAGCACAGATATTTACTCTGCAATAAAGCAGGAATAGCAAAAGCTCACAAGGCCTTGCGCTCTTTGGCTTCCCTGGAGTTTGGCAGGCTGTTCTCCCACCTGACACAATCCCAACGATTAGACAATATAACAACAGAAACATATGACTTTTTCTGAGAACCACTTTATCATATGTTGCATAAAAATATTTGAGGGTTGGGGAATGGTCGGACTGAAAGTTCAGTTCAGTTCATGATTATTTACAATACAGTATACGTTAGTCTAAACGGAGTCTACGAACAGCTTTGCCATCTGTTGTTTAAAAACAACAGAAAGAAGGAAGAGAAAAATGAGCTCCATTTGCTTCAGACAACTACGGGGTGGTCAAGCTAGAATACTTGGCACAGAAGATGTTTAGAATCAAAATAAAAGTTTACATCTGGGCTCTGCTCACAGCTTATTTGACTCATCTGTAGCTGTCTTTGTTATCCCAAGTGCTAAAATATATTTCTGCAGTCCTGCTATAGGTTCACTGCAGCTAGTCCCGGCTACCAAGAGAGGAGCCAAGGCTGCCCTGGCCCGTCCACGGCTGTGACGGGCAGCCCGGGGCCGGAGTTCCTGTATGCAGACGCCGGCTGCCAAAGCTACCCCGGCTGCCAGGAAGGCAGTCGTTCCTCCCAGGAAAAACAACAGCAGGGAGCAGGACTCCTGCATGCTAAGTAGTAACCAACTTCTCCAGTCAAAGTCTCTTTTCCACCTCACAGGGCTACAATCTGGCAGGCTGGGATGGCGTTTGGGTTTTCAACAGAAGCAATTTCTGTGACCAACGCACTAGGAGAAAGCGAGCTGTAGTCATCACTGTCACCAAAACTGTCCATGGGTGAGGGACCCAGCTGACAGCACAGCTGGGGAGGTTTCAGTGGTGACAACGGGATTTGGCCTTAGCAGTGCTGATAAGACATCATTTGCATTTGTACTGGAAGAAAACCTAGGACTGGAAGACACAGTACAACCAAGATGGATATTTTAGACTCATTAAATAGCTCTCTGTGGACTGCTGTCTGAAGCAAGCAGTTTTGAAATCTCCATGTGAATGGCCTTTTAAAACTACAGATTTTCATGGATTTTCAGAGAGATTTGTGTTGGTGAGGCATATCTTACACCTGAGGAAGTCAATGCTGCGTGTCTTCCTCTGTACTTTATTATTATTATGCTATCAAGAGAATATGGTGCAGATTCAATACCTTCTATAAATTCGCTAAAATACACAATACACAAACCTTCCTGCAAAGTTAATAAAAACCTCTCTGGCTAGCTTTAAATTTACCTGGCTTTCAACTAGCTTAGAAGTGTAAAAAAATTGAACATTCAGTGAAATAAAATGTGTTTGAGACACTTCCTGAAGACTTTCCTGAAGACATAAATCATCACACTCTTCATCACACACCTTAGAGAAATTTTTCCTCAGGTAATAGGTACAGTAAACACAATAGTCTTCATTTATCAAATAATTCAAGCGTAATGCAATAAAAGTACTACTATAAGTTTAAACTTTTCCTCATATTATTTTACAGACCAAAGAAATCAGGATACTGATAAAAAATAGCAAATGTTTTGAACCTTTGAACTGTTGCCATATAGAAGTTTTTAGAGATGAAGACTAAGTTTTGAACCTTTTCCCTCCCTCCCCCTCTCCTTTTTTAATTCACTTACTGACCTGCTTGGATATGGTCTGGACTGAAAATAAAATCAAATGATACATGAAGATACAGGCCAATGTTTCTAGCTCAATATTTGCAGAAGAATTCTTATGCTTAATTCAGACAAGATTTGGTAAAGTCTCTCAGCGTCTAGGCTGAAATGAGCTGTCAAACTTAGTAAGGTTTGACCAACACTAATAATCCTGGGCAACAAATGCAGAAGAGCTTGAGGGAGCTTCAAATCCCTGCCGTGATGTCTTTGCACTACTATTCACCTGGGAAGTTAGCTCATGCTAGCATAGCTCCTTCCACCCCACATCTGTATTAGCATACATCCATACCTGCTGTGTCGATAGTAAAAATATGTATTTCTGTGCAAACCACATAAAAGTGGTGTAATCCATGCCTAGCTAAAAGAAAAACAGCTTGGCGTAATCAATTCTCTTGTAAACGTTGAACATTGACTTGGATGGAGCTATACCTATTTAGACCATGAAATGGTCCTAGTTTACAATATTTTGTCCTTGAGACTGAACCATTCTACAGAAGAACTAAACAGAAACCCTGCAAGAAACTGCCGGTGAAAATGGCAAAGTGCAACAGGCTTTCCAGGGATGTTCAGTCTCTGGAGTAATGCTGTGAGGCAAGAAAGTAGATATATCCCCTCATTTTCATTTTGCCCCCTCTAAGACACAAAAAAGGACTTTAGTCTCAGACAGGGCCTTCAAGTGAAATCAACCCTCATGTAAGACAAGTAATCTGAAGGCAATGAGTTAGACATTTTTTGTGTGGAGATTGAACCATAAATTAAACCAGACTTGTATTTTTACATTACGTTACTGTAATACATTATTATGCAATTGTTGATTTGCAACATCCTCATCCAACATTCAGCATTGTTTGAACCTGGAATAAAAAGTATGTCTCAAATCCAGCTGGGCCGGGGGGTTTCTCATTGCAACTGTATGCTGGATAAGGTCTGTAACTATGTGAGATGTTCCATACATTTGTAAAGAATTTCCTATTTATTTTATATATTCCATTCTTCTTTTTGTAGATCATTTCTAGGCCATTCAGCTTTTTTTCACCCCATTTTGACAGTTCAAGTAGGACTTGAGGGATGTCTTAGCCTCAAATGGGAAATCTTTGCTAAAAAATCTGTTGAATTATTAGGAGATACACACCACACTGTTTTTCAGCTGGTGTAAAAAGGCATTACTCCTTTACAGTCATTTCAGATATCTGGTGTTGAGAGTGAACTGAAATATTTGCCCTAACTTTAAAAAAAAAAAAAAGTGTGAATTTGTTTTAAAACATTCTTTAAACATCTGGCATTTTCTTCCTATTTTCCCGCATCTTGTCTAGGAAGATGAATTCCTCAAATCATTGTGCAACCTATGGAACATCTATTACACATAATCATTACCCGCTGCAATGCTTTGGCTGCAACACATGTCTTACAGTTTGGATGGGGGGTTGGCCAGTTACTTGCACACATGATGTGAGTGGGTGTGCCAGCTCTGAACCTGACCTGAGGTCTCCAACACATGTTTTATGTTTCCTAGTCAGATTGGGGATTGTGTTGTTGGATGCTTTATTTTTTGCTTCCCAACCGGAATAGACAGTCACAGGATAAAAGAAAAGATGCCTTAGAATATTGTTATTCTCTGTCTGTCATTATCTAGAAAGTGATTGTTTTTAAAGCACCTCTTTTTCAGACTTTTATCTAGTTTTAGAATTCATACATGTGACAGGGTGTTCACATTCTTCTTCTGGAGATTTTTCTATTGCCTGGCATTTGAGCATGACAATTATTTTTATGTCCAAAACTTTTTTTTTCCTATATCTCCACCTAATTTCTAAACCTTTATTCTGTAATCACACATGCTCATACAGCTCATACAGCTCCACTTCTTTTCATGCTTCTAAGGAGAAATGAAACACAGTGCTTTTCAGATGTCAGTTTGTCTCAGAGTTTTTTGTGGAATTTGCAGTCAATATACTTCTGGCAATAGCTCCATCATTGAATGAATTAATGAAATAGTTCAGGTGTAGTGGTCCAAGTGAGGGAAGATGATGTGGTCCTACGATAACGAAACCTGTGCTTCTACAATGTTCCTATGTTTTGCAGAATCATAAAATAAGGAAAGGAAGGTACTTAGAAAGGTCATCTAGTCCATCTGCCTGCCCCAAGGCTTGATCTGCTTATACCTGTGGCAACCCTGGCAGATGTTTGTCTAACCTTTCCGTAAAGGCATCCATTGACATCCACAAGAAATGGTTCTTTATTTCTCCAATGCAAGTGCATGTCCATTTTCACGCACGAGCACATACAAAGGGGTGCGTGGTGAAACTTCTGTATCCCTCATATATTAAACAGCTAAATTTTACAAACTCTTATGTGAAAGCAACAGCACTTTGAAAAGCACAGCTCTAACAGATGGCCATTTTTCCTGTGTGAAAAAAGCAGTGCTTAATAGCTATACATTAGTGAAAGAATTAATAAAACAAAATTAAAAGAGAAAATAACTCTCCAAAAGAAAGTAGATGTGGAAAGTAACTAGGAGTTCAAAGATGGCATACAAGACTCTTTTTTAATTAGATTATTAACTAATCCATGATGTCTGTTCTTAACAGACAGAATGGGCCAAATTCTCATTTGGATTAAGTTGTGTTGGTCAATACAGTTAAGACTGTTCATATACCTGGCTCAGCATTTAGCTCCACACATTAAAAAAAAAAAAAGAATCAGCTTGATCTATTATGTCTGTTCTCGTTTTGAAATATTTTTCTTTGAAATTCAACATGTTCATTTACAAAGATGAGCGGTATACATAATAGAAGTAAAAGTACTGCATTCTTTACATTATCTCTTTGGAAACAATTTCATGTCATGAATGACTGATAGGCAAATATCAGGAAAACTCAGCAGAGGAAAAGCACCAATAAAAGCAATTATTCCTGTCAGAGCAAGTGGGATTGCTTCCAGTTATTCATAGTTTAGATACAATCAGTGCATGTCTAATTTAGCGTTAGACCTTTCCATCCTGTGCTATGCCACCAGACTCTCTGATTCTCTCTATCAGTTGTGATCATGACAGTGTAAAGAAATGGAAGATCATGCCTTACTTAAAACAGACATTTAGTTCTGATTTGTGTTTGCTTATCACTCTGCAAAAGTGACCACTCACAGAAATGTCTCGAGGGAAATGCAATGTAGTTATAGCTCAAACGCTTATCTCACGTTAAGCCAAGGGACTTAAATCAAATATCTTTAATGGAAGAGAAAGGAAATCTTTGCCATTCAAAACTGCACACTGTTATTCTTGCTTTGACACTCTGTGACTGCTCCATGACTTTTCAACAAATGCTTTTCATTTCTGATGCCAGTGACATCTGATAGTAAAATACCATGTATGACAAGAGCTTACTGCTTTATAGAAAATACATCTACAATCCCATCTAAAAAAAATACTTTTTATTCCTGTATATCGTGAATCCGGTCTATCGAAGCCTACAGCAAGTTCCTGTTAATTTGGAAATATACTTAACCAGAATATAATTGTGGGTAACGCAAAGCTGGGTGGCTGTGGCTGGCCTAAAATTTGTTGTCAGCAGGAAGAAGATTAATTTCATTTACTCTCTTTGTCATGTCTCTCTGGCTTCCTGTCTTTTTTGCTTGTTATCTCCAGTGAGCTGCTGCTGTCACTCTCAATTCACTTTCTACTCAGTTATTTGTTATCTGACGGATCTGTCTACACATTTTCCCAATATGACATTTTTCCTTTCCTGAACCAGAGCTGTTATCACAAAGCCTACACTATGGGAGAAAGCCTACGCTGAACTTAAAAATGTAAAGAAAGAATAAGATTTATACAATTGCACAACAATGCTCCTGCCCATGTACTCTGGCTGCCTGAAGGAACCAGCTTTTTTTCTTGTATTTTTTCCATGTAAATAAAAGAAGCAATGTTAAGGTATGAAAGCGTGTATGTATAGGCTCCGGGCCTCGTGTCTCAGTCCTTGCATCTGTGGGAAAGCCCAAGAACAACAGGAGCACTCCACTATGTTCAGGATAATACGGTACATAGATGAGGAATTGTTACGGGCATATTTGGCATGTTTGTCTGTATGAGCCAGTTTGCAAAGCGTTCCTGAATCAGAGGATGTGGCGTGTCCTGCCTGCAGTGCTGGATTTTCACAGGATTACCCACTGTAAGGGGACACCCACGTTTCAAAATGTTTATCGTATGTGTATATCCACGTGCACGTGGAGGTGCTGTTTCAATTACATTATCTCCACCTGACCTGACATAACAGATTGCTCTGTGATACGGCTATGTAGATATTTAGGGACAAAATGGGAGGACCAGGGTCACACTGCCTTGGTCCTTCCCCAGGGGAGCAAAGGAAAAGCTATTGTACCATTTTATACCCTCTGGCTACACACAGGATATGTTTAAGTGCTTTGCTAAATTGCCTTTAACAGTTGGGCTAACTGAATGAGTATACAGCTCGGAGTGAGTGACAAAAAGCTATCCTTAGTGACTAGTTTTAGAATACGCAAGGGACTTAACTCTATAATTTCTCCCAAGACTAAGAAATTTTCAGAACTGAGGGCAATATTTTACTGTGCTTAGAAACCGTACAGGTTTCGTTATGAAAGCAACTTCCTAGAAGTACACCAGAACAAAAAGCGTGTTATGGGAGGTGTCCCTGCCTTCCCGCAGGTGTAGGACAGAGGCTGTTTACCAAGGCCAGCTGTGGTGAAGGTCCCCAACTCTGTAGGGTCCATTTACTGCCCGGGGAGATAGGCTTCCCAAACAGGCAACCCCGAGAACGCCAGCTGGGCTCCTATCCTGTCTGAAATTGCTGCCAGCAGAAGTCTTGCTCTCACCATTGACTAGAGGGAGAACCAAAGGAAACCATGCTTCCTTTGACAACATTGGCCTCTGTTAATTCTCCACGTAAGTATTAAATGCCTCAAATGGTCTTCAGCAATGTGCCATTGGTTTCGGGTGTGTTAGATATTACATTTATTTCAGATTATCAGAACGTGAGAAACAGCCGATAGATCATACGAGGTCTAAACCTGGGCAGCAGACAGTAACAGAGAGAATATGGGCACTGGGTAGGGATATAACAATGTTTTCTCAGAATCTACCACCTGAGTTTCAAGTGCCTCGTGGCTCAGGGAAACCCAAAATGACTAATAGTTTATATTTCTTTAAAGATCAGTCCTGGAGAATACTGTGACCAGAGTCCACTCTCTGATCTGCCAGCTTCCCAGTTAACAGCCTCAGGTTTACCTTTGGGGTGTGCCTGCACATGAACCCTGCCAGGATGGAAAGAGACGACTCGAATTATGATGGATGCAAGCTCAGTGAATCGCCTGCTTTGCATGAAGCGATGAAAAGGTATTATCAAAATGAAGAATTGAGATCATACTTTGGCTATATAGGAAGCTCAGCCTCCAAACTTAGTCATGACCTGCAGTAAGCAGTGTGCTATATCGAGAGCAACTCCAAAGGGAAAGTTACTTATCACCGTTAAAATGTGAAGGAAAGTTCTCTCCCCACTCCTGGAGTGAGTTGGGTTGGCAGTGAGGAGAGTTCTTATGCTGTTTCTGGAATGATGAGCTGACAATAGATCACCACTTACAGACAGCTGTGGCAAAGCCCCCTCTAGCACTAGTCTCATCGTTGCCCAAGTCAGCTGGAAATTTTCTGCCTGAAAGTTAATTTTACTACTCTTGAAAAACAAACGAACAAAAAAATCAGGTATTTCTTCAAATAAAACACAGGTGTTTTCTGTTACAAGAAAGTGGTAGCTTTACTGCTTTAAAGGAATGCTAGCTTACTTTTTTTAAAACACTACCTACATTTATCAGTGAGAAACAGACACTACAAGCACGTTTTTTACAGTATGCTCTGTAGGTGAGATATAGTCCATATAGTGCCTTTTCCAACATATGTCAAACACATAAGCACAGTTTCAAAGTATCCTGGAAGGTTACTGTAGCTAACAACACCAAACAAATGGAAAAGGAGATAATTTTTCAAGCAGACAGAATAAAGAGGGAGCTACAGAAATTGAAACATTAGTTTTTAAACTAAATCAGGGAAACTTAAAGCAGAAAAAGAGCATCGTTTGAAATTATCTGACAAATAAATGTATATAGCTGGAGACTGCAATAAATCGTAAAATCAGGGTGTGCCATTTTCTTTCCATCGCTTAATACCAAAGAGTTGATGTTGATAATATTACAGAATATTACAGTGTGACCAGAACTAACATCCCTGAGCTTTAATACATTATTCAATTTCATTTTTGAATCTCTGTAATGACTCTAGGTGCTATTCATGCTGTTAACCCACACACAAACCAACCACAATATTTTTCCAAATTATGGTCAACAGACTGTCTTTGTTTTGCAGTGTTTAAGCAAGCAAGTAAAACTCATAGCTTTCCAGGATTTTTCCACAACTGTCTATTCATTTGTTTGCCATTTTCACTTGCCATCAACAACATCATTGTTTAGTGGAGTGGACTGGGGACAGGGTGGTAGCTAATTCCTGAAACAGCATTTTTGTCACACTTGATGCAAGCACACACACAAATCTCTGATCCCATGCAGCTGAAGGTTTAATGTTCAACAATCATCTAATTCTAGTTCAGGTCACTCAATAAAACATAATCCTTTTCTTTTTTCACACTGTATTTACTACAGACAAGAAGAGATGAGATAAAGCATCCTCATAGAAAAGCTTTTGCTGAATTTGTACTGTTTCATGTATGAGAAAAATGTATCTGGGAGTAACAGAGAATTGATTTTAAAATAACTGTTACATGATAGGAAGGAAATATCCACAATATACATAATGACATCAAAAGACAAAAGTGATTTTAATTTATTACACATACATTTCCCATATGAAAATCAGACTTTTTCATGATACCTTAAGCCAGATTCTGAGAAGCACTTAAGAAAGGACTGGTCTCAGTTCAATAACTAGGATTATTTTCATGCAGCGAGTCACACATGTACATGGTATATTTATAATTATCTGTATATAAATCATTTTGGGCAGGCTTCATTACCTTCTAACTGGAGACACAAATTACTGCCAATAAAACATTACAGTAGACTACTATATGGGTGGCAAACACCACCTTTTTTCCAAAAAGACACTTTAGAATAGTTTAAAGCATTAGCATTTTTATTGTCACTGCTTGCTGTAGCCTGTCTATAAAAATAATTTCCCTAGATACCATAAGACCCATTTCTAAAAGTGTCATCAAATACAAATAAAACTTATTAAAAATTTTGAATTTTGATTTCTTGAATTGTAAAAATTTCTGGCTTTAAGATCTGGTATAGCTGAAACATAACAGGGCTAGAGGTGAGTATAAAATCCCACTGGGAATCTGGAAACCTCTTCTTTCCCAGAAAAGGAATCTATTGGCAGAATAAAGAGATGGGACATGTTTTTTCCCTGTATTGCTCAAGGACAGTATATCACTAATATGTGGTTTGGGTCTGTTGCAATTTAAGGGAGTAAGGGGAAGACATTTTTGTTAACATATTTAAAAATATACATGTCTAATTAAGAATTTGGGAAGTTATTTACAACCACATTAAAGATTAATAAAGGAAGAGTGTAGATGCAATGTGATGCGTAGAATAACAAGAAAAGTATACCTAGCACAATGCCAAGATTTATGATATTTATATCATCAACATATAATTGTATAAAAGTGTTACTACAGGTGCTTCTGTTATTAGTCTGATTTTTATCAAATCAGAAACATCTAAATTTTGTATATAAATTCATATTCCAAATTGGTTTCTTTTTAATATTAAGAAGAAGAGGCATTAATAGGGTAATAAAAAAAGCAAGTTGAAAAGCCCAGCGTAGGAGAATTCAGAGATAACAAAATATTATTTTCTGCATCTCTGTTTTTGCCATTTTGCACGTCATGAGTGCAATGGATGGGGTATTACTCTGGAAGCTAGGAACACATTTCTCATCTTGATGTTGAGTCTAAGTTTGGCCTTGGGCAAGTCAGTCAACATCTCTGTACTTCAGTATATTCAGTAGTAGACCAGAGATAATAAAGCTGTATACACAGTGTAAATCCCTGAGAGCTAGATTACAGCATCCTAAAGAAATACTTATGGAAGGGATTAAAAAGCTCTGCAACCTTCTCCAAAGCTTTCTTATCTTACTGCTCCCCTCTAGATGTAGCTCCCACATTTCTCAAGTACTGCAGGAAGCCACAGTTAATTGCAAGTGTTGTGCCTCCGAGCTGTCTGTAAGATCTCAGTTAGAAGTCTTTGCAGTGCCCAGTAGTAAGGTTTTAACAAATTGTCTATGGTATCAAGAAAAAAAGTCAAGACCTTCCCACCCAGCTATAAAAAGGGTAGCTATGCCTCTGAATTGGGTTCATGCAGTTTAGCCTAGTTCCCCATGTTTCCACTTTCTGCATCAGAACCCTGGGATCAAGTGGATGTGCTGTAATGATGCTGGATGATGCCTGTCCCTCAGCCTTCCAGCTCTTCCTTCGCCCTTACCTCTCACTCGTCCATTTTCTTTGTGGACCTCAAGACCAGCAGACAGGGCAGTGCAGAGCCATCCTGCAAGAATAAGGGTCATCTTCTTAAATGAGCCTTGGAAAATACTTACTTCCTTTATGAATTTTGCATTAAGAACTTAACTTAAATGGAAAGCACGGTAACATTCTCTCACAAGGATGTTCTGAGTATTAAATAGTTAATGATCATTAGGCTTTTGTTAAGTATCATTTTGCAATTTTGATTTCTCAATTCTAAACTATTATTATAGTATGTATTGCACCTAATTATCAGTCACTCCTGTCTGGAGCAAAGATCATATATTTTAGCTGAACTAGTATTGCAGAATCTCCTTTATCTTACAGCAAAGCTGTTACCTAATTTGGGATGAAACAGTTAAGCACTGAATGTTCTTTTCAGGTCCATTTACAGACTTCATTCTTTGAATCAAGTCTGTTTGGCATGGAATTCCTTTACAAACATGTTGTTTGAACTTCTAATGAACTTCGGGAAGTTATGTGATCGGTAACAGACTGATACTATTACCACCATGACATCAGTACAGTTTGCCTTCCTAAGAACTTAAGCTTTATTCTGAGGAACTGTAAAGTGTTTAACTAAGCAGGTGTATTTATTAAAGATGCTTACGATATCTGGCAGGAGCAGGAAAGTAAATGCTTACATTACGTCAATGAGCCCAATATTCTCTGTAACTTTTATCTTCTTTTATTGGATTAAAACATCGCCCCAAACAAAACCTTGCTCGGACATTTTTCACCACTTAAAGTTTTGTTATTGAAAGCAAAGCTTGACCCTACTTACATAATATAAACTAAGGCCAAGCTAAGTCTTGGGAATATCTTGAAAAGATCAAGTGTCCATGTCACAAAATTACAACAGTAGAGAATTTATTTATAAAACTATAAACTTCAAAATAAAAGTCTGGATTCTCTGCATCTTAGCATATTACAGGAATTAGATGACTAAATTACATACTAGGGAATGTATTAAAAAAGTTACTGAAGCAAAAAAGTAAGGGAAAAAACAATGAATATGAGAAGACAGCGTACCCTAGTAATTATCATCCTGTAATCTAATTGTAAAATAATCTGACCTAAATGAATTGGAAGAAACTGTATAAGAACTCTTTTTAATGGATAATTTCTTAGTTAACTAAAATTATTTCTTGCTTAGCCTATATAATGTTTTTTCTCTCTGAATTTAAGAAGCAGTTTATTTTCAGAATATGATTTCTGAATTTAAAATTTTGCTTGCTGCGTGTATGTGTCATATTTATTCAAATACTTTTCTCAGATTTTTTCATGGACACTGTTTGCAAATATCTTAGTGCAATTCCACCTTAAAACATAAAATATTTTCATATATATTTAAAAATATTTCTATTTGTAAATATAATGATAATTCAAAATACTATTAACGTAGAAGAATGATCAAGGAAAACCACTGAAGAGCCTAGAGAATGAAGTTACTGATTGTCAGAAACCAAGAAGGGCTTGAATTAATCCCCAGTGAGAATCCTCTCATTCTCCTATGAAGAAGACCAGTTCCAGATCTGAACCTGGCTTTTAAAACCACCTCCCACTTTTATACTAAGCCAAGTAAAAAAAAAAGCAGATGGGTGCCATCCCTAGAGCACTTATGGCAAATCTGCATTGAATAATGGAGCCTTTTGCAAAGGTCTTTGACTTGGCTGCAATATGGTTCATGCTCAGAATGGGAATCACATGGATATGTCAGCCACAAAGAGGTTTATTTGCAGGGCGTAGCAGCAGGCTAACCCCACCTTACTGTTTTCAGGACCCCAGCTGAGCTGTATGGTTTGAAGGGATGAGTCTCTCCAGAGCTAGCTGAGGACTCTGCACCACGTTGCCCAGAGTGGCATGGACATGCTCTCACACATTTCACATGTAGATTGGTTGGGGCCATCTCCTTAAAAACCTCACTGCACCTGGATCTTGGATTGTAGTCTGGTCTGCCATTAATAAAAAATACAATCGAAAGATAGGAATGCTGCCTCTCATTTCCATTTGTTCTCCAGATTCTTAGAAATCCCAGACAGATGTTTTAATTCACAATAAAAGGACTTATGCAAAAACTAATGTTCAGTCTTTTCAAGAAGAATATAGAGCATTGTGTTGACCTAGTGTTTTGAGCTTGCTTTCATACACTGTACAGTTGTCGTTTCACCCGTAATTTATTTTTAAAAGTCATCACATGGAACTCTTCAAATCAAGTCAACAACACTATCCATAATAATAACAATGACTAATATGTGGTATTTAAGCAATGCTTGTCCTTTTCAAGGCATTTTGCAAATATTAATTCATGATCAGCTGAAGAATAAGAAAATTTTGGATGGACTATTTTGATGCATAATCCTTTGATGAATTAATATTTATAGTGTCAGTTTTATCCCTGGCAGAATTATATGGATTTACTTGGAATTTCCCCAGGATGATTTTGGCCCACTTTATCTCCCCTCCTTTCTGGGAGGTATTAGTACAGATCTGAAGCACCAATGCCTGGAATAACATAATTTTTAATGCAGTGTTTTTCATATTATGCATTTTTGTCTCTTGCATACAGTGTTTTGCAGATTTTGGACAGACAACTGAAAGCAGTAACGTACAAATGCATTTTGGACCATTGAAAAATTATACTTCACGCAGCTGATTAGCAACACTAAGGGAGATGGGGCCTCACCCTGTGGAGTTCTCCAGAGGGCACAACAACTGCAAACTGAACATGAGGAAGTGGTGAGGGCAGATGGGAGATGTTTGTGTGCTAAGAGTTCACAGGGACAATTTCCAGCTTATAAATACTTCAGAAGAGCCAGGGAAACTACAGAGTCATAGAATGGGCTGTGGTCCTCAATGACCACCTGCAAACACGATGGGGAAAAGATTACAGGAAAGATCTGACTGCTTGCTGTAGCCATTTTGTGCTACCTTTGAGTCAGAGCCTCGCTGTAGAGAGGTCCAGGGGAAAACTCTGGTGCGGATAACAGGCAAGCAGGCTGTTCCTTCAGGAGTTACCAGGAATTCCCAGGAGCATAAAGCAAATAGGACAAGTTTTAGGTTTTGGGGTGTTTTTTTTCTGTGCCTGATCTTTATACATACTGACCCAAAGCAAATGTCAAAAGCTCCTGCTCTGAGGCAGGCTGAATCCTCCTAGGGCTGACTTTAACTTCCTTTCTTATATCAGATTTTTTGAAGATAGAGTGACTAGATGAGCAAGTGCTTTGAAACATTTTCTGTCCACTCACAGATTCTCTCTTTTCTTTGACATTCCCTTCTGTCATTGAACATATCCCCTTTAAGGGTAGACAGTGATCTGGGGAAACATCAGTTCACTGAAATTTTCACCTGCCAGTACCAAGATAGCCAATGTATCGTAGATTTATAGAATAGTTTGGGTTGGAAGGGACCTTTAAAGGTCATTTAGTCCAACCCCCCTGCCATGAGCAGTAACATCTTCAACTAGAGCAGATTGCTCAGAGCCCCGTCCAACCTGACCTTGAATGATTCCAGTGATGGGGCATCTACCACCGCTCTGGGCAACCTGTGCCAGTGTTTCACCACCCTCATGGTGAAAAATGTGTATTTCTACCTCTTTGCATTACTTATGTATACAGAGACTTTATCTGCATTTTTTTTTATTTTATGACACTGATAATTGCTTTAGAAACTATATGGACTCAGCTGATTAATAACTTCAGAATAACCACCATTAATGACCTGAGAAAGATGTACTTTTTTTTTCTTATTAGAGCTGCACTGTATCTCAACTGTTTCGTAGTCGTATGTAGAATTCTGAGTAAATTATTCTTTTAAATAGAAATTGTGTTATCCTGGCTTAGTCATTCTGACAAAATCCAGTATTCATTTTTAATTTTCACTTAAGTAGTGCACTTCCTGCTTTCTATAAGGTGTTTTGGCATTGCATTGCATTGTCTAAAACCCTTTGCTATTCCCCGTGATGAAAACAGTCACCTGATAATTGAAAGAAGGACGGGGTTCAAAAATAAGATACCAGGTAGGAGGCATTAGTAGCTTCATGAACATATGTAAAGTGTCCAGGTTTCCTTAGGAAGTAACACAGATCCTCTCTTTTCTTTGGCATTCTGTTTTATCATAGAGAGTGTCCTTATAAGCATATATAGTGGTATGGGGAAATGCCTGTTCAGTCTAATTTCTGCCTAACCGTTTCAGGATTCTCATTAGTGCAGGTTTGTTCAAAAAACAATATGGAACATATTAGCTGAACAGTATAGAAGCACCAAAATAATATAATTTAATATTTCGTGAGTGTTACTCTACATTTTTAACAGTGTATTAAACAACTTTGCCCTCTATATTTTGCAAGTGCTTGCTTAATTAACAGAATGTAATATAGGCAATTTGTAAGTAAATAGTGTGTTTTAGTATCTTACTAAGTCTTCCTTCAGATGGAGCGTTGCCTGCTTAATACTTCTGCAGAATCTTTCATGCATTGGTTTTTCCATCTTCTGCTCTCAGATCACAAAATCATGAGAGGGCCTCCTCCAGCGAGTTAAAAAATCCAGACATAGTCTTTTTCTGAAATCTTTCAACCACAACTGAACATCAAACAGGGGACAAGCAGTCATTAGAGCAGCACGCTTTTCCTGGCTCTTCTAGTGAGTTAGCTGGAAATTTCACAATGCCACCCATTGCCAAATTAGAGCACAGGGATTCTTTTTCTTTGTGGTTGTTACATGACTTAGTAACTATTGCAAAAGATTTATACCTATGCTTATCCTGAAAGCATCTGTTGCTCCATTCCAAACATGCAATACCTAACGTTGTTTCTTATACTAATCTTTTTTTATCCCTCCCTGTTAACTGCTCAATCTGTCCAAATTGATTGAACTTTTTTTTTTCAGCAGTTGAGTTTCTTTCTCCCCACTCTTTCACATAACTGAGACAACAGGTAACCATGAGCAACCTTCAAACATCTCTTAACTAACAACATTTTTGTATACCTGCCAGCTACTGTTAGTTCCAACAAAGGCAATTATTCTTTCACGGCACAGAAGAAATAACGTACAAATCTCAGCTATACTGCAGATAATAAATTTATAAATAACTCTCTGTAGTTCAAAAGACCAAATGAATTTTTAAAGTTTCATGGCTGAACATTTAATTGAAGATTGGCTGTCAACTTGGTAGCCTCATCTGAATATTTGTTCTAAGCTTACGTATTCATCATACATATGTATTTAGGAGATACCAGGCAAATCAGGGTTTTGTGCACTTTCTTCATTGGTACTTTCTGGCAATAGTCCTGTTCCTGCAGCAAGATACTACACCTGATCCTCTTGTCAATAAATCTACAGTGCTTCAGAAACAGGATTATTTCTTTTGCGTCACATATTCGATGGTGCAAAAATGTCAGCGGTCCATGTGCGGAACAAAAAAAAAGAACTTAGCCAACTAAGAAGAAAATAGAGAGAAGGAATAGAGCTTGTACCTGAATTTGACTAAAATTTAGATAAAGTAGTGCCTACAGACAGTACGTTTTCCCTGTGAGAAGTTAATAACTCTGAAGTGCTTCTTTCTCAGTACTGCCTATAGAGAGCGTTGATGACAATATTAGTTCTCATTTTAACAGCTCATTCAGGTGGCTACAATCAAGCAAGAAGAATCAGGGCTTTGGATCTGACAATTTTCTATTGCTCATGTTGCAAAGCAAGTTTTGGAAACACAGTTGGATTTCTCTCCTTTGACAAGCTACACAGGGTCAGACCTTCAAAAGAGCTTAGGTCTCAGCTTCTAACTGCTCCAAAACAGTATTTTTCAAGCTTTTCAAAGATTTTCAAAGTGAGGATTTTCGACACATCAACCAGTTCATATGCTGAACTTTCCTCAAAAAAAGTAAACACTTATGAACATGATCTGAACTCCTCTGAAAAGATGGACCTGATTCTAGTGTTAAAAATATGACCCTTAAGATCTACGTTGATTTGTTTGTAATAAAACAAATGCTTATAAGGCATACAAGTCAGAAATCCATATATGTATATAAAGTTTTATTTTAGGTAACAAAGCTCTGTATTCTCATTAGAATTTTCCCCTCTGCACTACTCTTTAAAATAAAAATAATCTGGAATGTTTATCTTGGAAACAAAAAACCTCAGAGACTTCCCCCCCTTCCTCCCCTCAGTGGTCTGTCTACAAATATTGTTATAATTCAACATAACCTTTTAGATCATGGTGTTCCTTGCCTCAAACACCTTGGCGATGTTGATTGCATAGCTTGACACTCTGTTCTGCATCCGGGAAAAGAGCGTAACAGAGGAGCTGCCATCATTCACCAGTGTGCAGGCAGAGTGTACCTGCTACGGGCACCTGCCTGGACACAAACAATAGCTCAGTAACCCCGCTTACTGTTTTCTTCATATATACACACACTCTAAAAAAACAGAAACGCTAGCTTTAGTGCCAGCCCAGACGTGTATTTCTAAAGGTCAGTTTAATTCATCAGAAGCAGTTGAAAATGCGCCAGTTGAAAAGATGCCTTTCCACTGGGTCTTTTTGCTCTTGTGAACAAATGTTTCTTAATGTTGAATACCTTCATAAAGGGCAAGTTCTCCCTGCAGAACAGCACAGTGCCTTTATTACTGATGCTGGGCTCTCACTCCATGTACGGATGTGTCCATTCCACAGAAATAACAGTTTAAGTATTAAACTCAATACACTTCATTAGGCACTGGGGACACCTGTCCCTTTTTTCCACAATATAAATGTGGAAGTAAACGGTGGTGTTATCTCCTTTATCACGGCATAATGCTAGCATTTTAGCAACATCCATAGCATCAGCAGTCTCTCCTGCTGTCCGGTAAACACATGTTATAGATATGCAAAGGGGATTTGGAGACCCAAGATGAGCACCAGCTCATGAGGGGTTATGTAAAGGAGGACACGAGCTGGAGCACCTCATTTTGACTCAAGCTTTGCTTTATGCACTAGGACTATGCCTGTCTATGAGAGGAAGGTAATACACCAAAGGCATGGGGAGACAACAAGCATAAACTCTCAGCAGTGTAAATACAGAAGCTGTTAATCTCATCTGCTCGGTATGTATGAGAAATGAGCAAGCTGCAGGCTGCCCAAGATGCTGGTTAACTCAGAAAGAAGAAGAAGCCAGAGTGACTTTGAGTCAGGTTTTGGGCAAAAAGTGACAATGGTGATATCAATAGCAATATGAGCAGGAAGTACATATTTACTTGCACATTCTTGTATATGTTGGATGTCAGTGCATTATAAACACATTAATTCATAAATACAAAGGATTATATTAATTTCTATAAATATACTTTTGAATTTTTTAAAGTATCAACATTTTCTGCATGATTTTGCTTTTTTAAAAAAGGTGGAGCATCCAATAAAAAAAAAAAATCTTTAATCAAAAAAGATTATTCTTTCTTTTCAGTGGACTGTTACATTTTTTGACAATTAATAGAGCTTTATAGGAAGTATATATGCATAGGAGATGTCAGGACAAGCAGCAGAACATATTAAATAACTGTGGTAATAAGAATACTTCTAAATCTAGCAGTTATGAATGAAAGGGTTAAGAAGAAAATTTCACACTGAAGGACGGCCATTTTTCCGATGAGTAATGTGTAAGTATGTCAACATTATATCAACTACAGAAAACAGGTGCCATTAGATTTAACTACACAGTTCTTCATATCAAAGGTTAAAATGGGCCACACATTGCATGAAGATTCTATTTTTGATGTGAAACTCTTAGAAGTAACAGCATATCTCTAATTAAACTTATATAATAGTGAATGCAAGGGATAATGGATTACATAGAAAATAATATTTATATTAAACTATTTACAAATGTAATCATATGGATTCTCAGGTATCATGGTCGATGGGCAGGGGATTGGTTTGAGACCTATTAAAATATTGCTTTGCTGATTGAGTTTAATATCAAACAGAATTAAGAATAATACCAAAAGGATATTATTACATAGTTCCAAAGTTTTTGAGAAAAGGGTTAGAAGTAACACTGTTCTGTATGAAGTGGTACAACAGCTACTAAGGAGTACCTTTTTTAAAGTTTTAGATACCTTCTTTGCACATTGCATGAATACATCAAGTTTTACAGACTTTTGCCAGCTGCAAAGGTTGGAACCTAAGTTTTCTTAGGACTGGAGACTGCTCAAAAGAGAGGGTTGAATTCATCACTCTGCTCAGGTTTCATTCTCACTAGAACAGTTTTAAACACATTATGATGTAGATATTCAAGCCAGGCAAGGCATTTAAGTGCATAAAGACCAATGAAAATCAATGCCACTTACATCTCTATATCACTGAACTATTTTTGAAACTCTGTAGAAAAATAAGGTATTTTATATGTCACATGCATACATGTTAAATATACACATACACGTATTTACTGTGTGCAAGTAACGACTACCTAAATGACGGAAAATGGCATGACACCAAACCAAGCATGCTTCATGCACTATGACAAGTTGAGTGAGGAACCCAAGACCCAAAAACCTTCAGGGTGATATCCTTCCACTCTGCTTTTGACAGATGCAACTAATGACACTGACTTGTATAGTACTTCTCTGAGTAAAGCAGCTTTTGTCAGATGCATAGAAATGCACAAGCCATTCAGCCTAAAGGTTACGTTACCTTCTGATCATTTGCCATTCAGAAGCTATCAGGAGAAGCACTGTAGAAACAAGAAGATGAAGGACAAAAAGAAACAATAAAAAAAATAAGAAACAATCATTCATTGTTTTTCCGGATTGAACAGATGTGGAGAAATCTATCTGACACTTGCACAAAATCATTATGGAGAAATTATTTCTCTGACTCAAACCCAAAAGATTTTATCTGATGGTAAATTTAAATTATGTTAACCTAAACCAGATATTAATTTCCCTTTTAATTTCTCGTCCTTGCTCAACTTTAGTTGCTTATGCATTTATAGAGTACACAGCCCAGAAACTTTGAAACAAAGCAATTGTTATCATTTGTCTGAAAGCCATTCTGCTTTTTTTTTTTCCCCCCTTACCTTTTTCACCTTGTTATTGTTTTCCTATTTTACTTCTATTTCTGAACCCATGGACACACTTTTGTGCTACGGTTGTGTGACACACAAGGAAGCATGCAAGAGGTGGAAACTGCAACAGATGACCCAGGAAGAACACAGAGACACTATTCAAACATGCAGGTATGCGGCTGGTAAAGCCAAAGGCCATCTGGAGTTGAAGCCCATCTGGCGAGCAATGTGATGGGCAACAAGAAGGGTTTGTACAGGTACCTCAACAGTAAAGTCAAGTCAAAGGAAAATGTGGGCCTGCTGCTGAATGGGGCAGGGAAGCTCGTGACAAAGGACACAGAAAAGGCTGATACTCAATGCCTTCTCCACCTCAGTCTTTACCAGTAAGACTGGCTTTCAGGATTCGCAGGCCTCTGAGAAAGTCTGGAGCAAGGAATACTCACCTCCAGTGGAGGAGGATCAGATTAGGGAATATTTAAACAAGCTGAACAGACACAAGTCCAAGGATGCACCTATGAATGCTGTGGATGCTGGCCAATGTCATTGATCATCTTGATCATCTTGATCATCTTTGAAATTTTGGTTACCATGACTGGAGGTGGCTTCCGAGAACTGTAAATGTCACTTCTGTCTTCCAGAAAGAAAGTAGAAGTCAGCCTTACCTCAGTCCCTGGGAAAGAGATGGAGCCTTTGCAGCAAACATGTCCAATGATATCCTGGGTGGCATTAGGAGGAGTGTCACCAGCGGGTTGAGGGTGGTGATCCTTCCCACCTACTCAGCACTGGTAAGGTCACATCTGGAGTACTGTGTCCAGTTCTGGGTTGCCCAGTATAAAAGAGACATGCACATGCTGGAAAGATTCCAGTGAAAGGCAAAAAAGATGCTTATGGGACTGAGGCATCTTTCACACATGGAAATGCTGAGATAGGTGAAACTGTTCAGGCTGGAGAAGAGAAAGATCATAGGGATGTTATCCGTATGTCTAAATTTCTATTGGGAAGGTGTAAAGAAGACAGAGCCAGGCTCTTCTCAGTGGTGTCCGGTGACAGGACAAGAGGTACAAATTGAAACACAAGAAATTCTGTCTGACATTACAAAAACCATATTTTTATTGTGAGGGTGGTCTCTGGCACAGGTTGCCCAGAGACCCTGTGGACTCTCCATCCTTGGAGATATTCAAAAGCCATCTAGACATGGTCCTGGGCAACTGGCTCTAGATGACACTGCTTGAGCAGGGAGGGTGGACTAGGTGATCCCCAGAAACCTCTGACAACATTAATGATTTTGTGATTCTGTGACAGTTGCTTCAATGCTTGAGTTATAGTTTAATATTCTTTGTTATTTTCTTGATTTTTTCTCAGTCCCTTTGACTGTTATAGAGATGAATTCCCTTATTCTTAGAGTTGTCATTGTCATTCTTTGTTTCTCTCCATTAAGAGGACAGTGACCTTTGTGTGCATCTTTTAAAAAAACCTCCTGTATTTTCCTTTGCAAACAGGGCAGTTAATAAAAATTTCTTCTTGAGCAATAAAAATACCTGAAGAGAGCACGCAGTGAGCAATCACAGGTTCAACTTTTGAAAACCCCTTTTTGCATCTCCTTTAGGAAAGGTGGCGCAGAATTGTTCACACCAACCCTGAGGTGAGGAATAAACAGTCCAACGACGCAGCCAAGCATCACTGCCCTTCAAAGCTCTTCCCAGCTCCTCACCTCTGTGCCCGCACCTCTGGGCCCTACTCCATGGAGCAGGCACGCCTTGCAGATGCCACTTTTCCTGAGTTTCTCTTTAGCACTACTGCAGTCAGCACCAGTGCTGCGTCCAACGGCACAAGTCTGAACACACGACACAGTGACACCATCTATATTAAGAGCACTCAGAGGAATTTTGACAAAAATGTTAGCTTTCATAAGAATAATGTAGTGCAGTGGTTCTCTCCCCTGCGCTCTGTGATTTGATGTATTGCTATAACTTTTCAAGGTATTCACAAAAACCACTTCATGGAAAGAAATAGATGGTGGCCATTCCCTGGCTGGAATAGCCACATCTTTTAGCGATGAGTTAACCTGAAGGAATCCTAACAAGGCAATTCAAAACCTAGATTGAAAATTATTATGAGTAGGTTTTGGTTTCATTGCCTTCTCTGATTCTTTAGCATACCTTTATTCATGTGTCTATTTATACTTGTGAACATGTCCTGGAATAACTTTGCCACTATACTACAACATCCCCATTGTAAATACTTTCCAGCAGGAACAAGAGAAGCCAGTTTCCCAGCCAAGAAACCAGACTTCAGCAGGAAGTGATCTCAGTAGGCATATCCTTCGTTTCTGGAGTTATTTGCTTGAGCCAAAAGTCAAACGAGGACACATCTAAGCATACAAACTAGAGTAAATAAAATGTGCTACAGATTAAAGGGAAATCAGTCAAAAGAGGACATACTAAGTACACTAGGTTCTTCTTCTTTTGTTGATGATATACACTTCTGCGATTAAAATAGTAAACTTTTCTAATTTACATACTGAAATGATAAAGCACCTTTTAACTCTAAAAGTGCTCAAGATATTCTATGGTGATCTAAACACATACCTGGATTGAGGGGTGTGTTAGAAACAGTCTCCATCTTCAGATGAAGAAGGACTGTAAAACCTTACACAATGGCATGAGGCATTGTAACACATGCACTGAATTTGCGCCAGGACACAAAGAAAATCTTTTCCTTGCCTGCTCCTTTTGCTCAAGACAGTATGTGAAAGGTAAGTTACAAAGGCAATGATAAATGAAGTGATAAATGGAAGTCTCAGAACATATTCTTATCTTACTAATTTATGAATGTTCATTTCACTTTTTTGCGAAGATCTGAGGACAGTTTATGAATCAGGGGTTTATAAGTATCTAACAATTTCTAATATTTTTTTTATACCATGATTACAAATGTTTTTCCATAGGACACCTACTTATTTAGTAGTTATGATGGAAATAATACATTTTGAATATTGTAGATGATAGTTTGTGGTTCCCATCACTCAGTATGGAGCCCTGTATTTACTGTACATAATTCACCTCTGAATACATTGTTGTCTATTTCCTTGTGATCTTTTTTGTACTGCTATCTGTATAACACCTGAATATACTGGAGATGATCATGAAAAACTCTTGACAGCATCTCTGTGAGATTTGCTGGCATTATTATTTCTGTGTCGCAGGGACAGGAGAACTGAGAAACACAGAGATGTTACTGTTAGAGTCGGAGTCGTTCCTAAGCAAAATGTTTATCTTCATCTAGCCTTCATCAAACTCTTCACTCTAAACTCCTTGTGATTTCTACCCCTCCTTTAACTCTTCACCACTGTTCATTCTACACATTGCTGCATCCTCCCTTTCTAGACAGTGATACAGGGAACAAAAGACAAGTTCATAACCATTTTTCAGTACCTAATATGACAATAGTCCCTGCCGAGAGTGGCAACTCTAAGGAAAATTCTGCTCAGTCCTTCAGCCTTGGACTTAAGCATGCCCAATTCAAATGAAATCTTCAGATAGTTTCTCTATGCCAACAATCTCTGTTGTGACTGTGGCTCTAATGAGCCTCTGAGATTTAAAAAGGCTCGCAATTTGGCCAAATATTCACAGATGTGGCAACCAGTGCATTTCTGACATCAGAATGACCTCACTGTATTTGTTGCTAGACAGAAAATATAAGATAACTCAGTGCAATACTTAGCAGCAGTTCTGACACTAGCAATTAAATGCAGTTTTCCTGTCCTCAAAAAGCCCCAGACAAATCACATCTCATTGAAACATATTCCCCCTTCCCTTACCAGTGAAATTACACAGGAGGCAACATTTCAGCTCAAACGGATAAAGCTTGGCAACCTTATAAGCAAATGAAAACTAGAATGTTACAGCAGTAATTATTGGGCAACTTTGTAGGGCTTCTCTGTGTGTTTTCCATAATATGTAATGAAGTCACTAAACCAAAAAAGCTAGGAAAACATATAAAGTGTCACAAAAAATAAACCTTCTTGATAATTGTAGAGAAATTAAGTCAGAAGAGAGTGAAGAAATTAATAAATACATTTTACTGGAGTCTTTAAAAAGAGTAAAATTCCCAGTTGGAACATTTTGATTTTAAATTCAATTTTTGATACAGTTTTTGAGCTATTTTTAGTCTATAACACTTCACTCTTTGGGACTCTTATGAAACATGTATGTCCTTTTTGAATACATTTCATGCCTAATAGACAAGACATAATTGTATTAACACACTTAATCATTAAGGCTCTTTAATGAACAATGATTCATTCAAAATATTAACCTATTTATAGCTAACTTTCCAAACCTGCTAAGGAACGGGACAGGAAAAGAGCAAAAATGTATTGTACTAATTTTCAACGTGACTTGCTTTTAAGGAGCAGACAATTACTTATTAAAAATCAGCAAAAAAAGGTTGGCAATATTACAGTGTGTCAAAATACTGAATTGTGCTATATGCATTTGTTTCTGCTGCTGAGTAGTCACTTCTTGACTATTAAGGTTTATTCAAATGAGGAGCTTCTTTTGACTTCCATGAATTTGATCCAGGCTTTCAATGATGATGAAACAATATATTAAATCATTTGTTCCACCAGAACTTTCCGACCTGAAACATTTTAAGGGTTACTCAAATCTCACACAAATCTGTTGAGGGTGGAGACCAAAGGAGTATTTTAATCCCTCATGCAAGATTTTAATAGCTTTTTTTACGCATATCCACTGAACATCTGTACACAGCTCTAATGAGAAATTTGTTAATTTATTATATGAATCCAAGAACAATATTTCCTCTGGGCTTTTAGTTCCAGTGATAAGAATGAAGTACCAAAAAAGGGGGGAAGCAGAGAAAATATTTTCCAGAAAGCAAGAAGTAATTCTTTACTTCGAGATTTGTACGTATTCCAGAAGATTAAAAGAAAATAAAAAAGGTAAACAAAACAAAGCTAAACACAAATACAGTCCTTTATGTTATTAAAATGGTTTTTTTGTGAAAATTTAGCTATCACATTTTTTGCCCCTTCAAGGGCTTAGGGCTTGACTACACTGCAAATTAAGATGTTTTTGCAGTATTAGGAGTCATAGCTGTACTAGTTTTAATCTGGTTAGTACAGATAACAATAGCAATAAAGATGAGATCACATTAGTTCCAGAAATGTCTATATAGAACTACCAAGGGCCATAAGAAAACATCTATATATTTCCCTCCCGCTGAAGTTTGTGGTTTTTATTATTACTAACCTATTTAAAATCAGCATGGATATCATACTCTTCTGTTCACTACAAAGCCATACAAAAGCAGGAGTACACAACCTGTCTCTGAATATGACAATTCATTTCAGCTATAGTGCTTCCACCTATCTTCTCTTTCCTGGAGGCTCATCAAATGCCAGCCAGGAGCAAGCTGCAGATGTAGTGTTCTGGCTCTGGCAGTTTGCTTTCTAACACCGTTTTTCTTGGGAAAATATAGTCTGTACTCCATCACACAACCAATGTTGCTGTCACGAGGCACTTAGGGGGTGCAATGGACCCAAAGGACCAAATGGACCAATGGACCAAAGAAAGACAGTGACTGAACACAAGTTGCTATCTCCAGAATAACAAATCTGGCACATTGCCACCTTCTTTTCAGTGATTAAAATGCTGTTGAGAAAGAAAATGAAGAGGAATAAACTCCAAATACTGCTCTAGTGACAACATGCTACCTCTGGCTACTCTTTTTTCCAGAAGCTGTACAAACAGGGAGAAGACAAGAACTGCATTCACATAAATATGTGTACATGTATGGGGCAGTGTATCAAAGTCAGTCCAGTGTTTCTGTATGTGGCACATCAAGTCATGAGGAAAAAGAATATCATCGTGGTCTTCAGAAGCCTCCACTGGAGTTTAGGAGGCCTACTGTGGCAAGAAACTTGGCCTACTGTACTCTAAGTCTACACAGAGAGATTGTTGCTTTGAAGAGTTTGTAGTCCCTGTGCATAAGGCACGACATAAGAAATCAAGGCTTCATTCTCTATTTAGTGGAAGCAACTATATACAATGATATTTTATCACTTCACAATATATACTCGTTATTTTCATTAAGTGTCATCGTCTTCATTCAGAAATCTGTTTCTTTGCCCAATTTTAAATTTTCCTATCACATCAAGATGGAACCAAAGTCTATCTTCACTAAATTATTACATACTAAAGGCTGCTTTCTCTAGAGATAGTAACTTGCTAAACAATTGAGAAATTCTTTAGTACATGAATGAAGTATATACACGGGCAGAAAAGGTAATATTAGATTAAAATCCTGGGAGAAATCAATGAACTTAACTAAATAAAATCTAAATGCACAAGAGTAAGAAAGTATCAGGAAAAAAATCAAACAGCCCAAATAATAGAGCTAAAGATAAAAGTTTCCCAAGAATTAGCTTTCTGGTAACTAAACTAAAATTGGGAAGGAAAAAAAGACAAATTTACTTCCCATGGAAATGCAAAAGAGACCCCTAAAATTTTAAGTATACGTATGGGATAAATTTGTTGAAAAGGTTCTTGAAACCAAAGGAAACAAAGGTATGGGACATGGATGAGACCGTTGTAGGAGGATGCCTGACTTTTAACTCTTCCCCAAAGAATTTTGGCAAGCTGGTACTAACACTTAGATCTTAGAATGAGATCATAAGTTTCTGCCCAAGTAACTAGTCTTTCTGCAAGTTTAACTGGTATGTCAGAGCACTGTCTATACAAAGGTTTACATTTGGTCTAAATTAGACATGGCACCACTAAGAATCATGACACATTTGTGCAGCCAGGAATAAATTTATAGCAGTCATAGAGTCTCTCTGCCCCCAGTTGCACTTGTAAATATTTCCTTTGGCAGTAGACTGTGAAAGAAATCATACTTAGTACTCTTAACCTGATGATGAAGTCATACCATACAGAAAAATAACATAGGAGAAAAAGTGAGTAAATCATGCATCCTATTAAAAAAAAAAAAACACCACACAAAAGTATGAGAAGTAGGGCATCCCAATTATATGGAGGTTGCAGCTGAAACAAAATAAAATTTATTTACATCAATTTTGCAGAGGAAGATTGAAATTAAACCTGGTCTACCAAAACTGTCACTGAGATTTATAGCTTTCCCAGATAGAGAAGGCCTAAGTTTTAGCAAAAACAGGTCATTCATAGTTTGGGTGGAAACCAGTTGTTACTCATTATTATTCTGGTTATGACTCAAAGGGAAAAAAAGTTCCCCAGACAAAATTCAATGATATGGGTGTAGCTTTCCTTTGAATTTTTGGTTTGTTTGAACTCAGTACTCAAAGCAAAACTTGGGGGATATGAATCCACATGAAATGAAAAAGTTAATGTGGACCTCTTTTGAACCAATTTGCTGAGATTACATTGCTTTTGCTATAAAACTCCGAAACAGAAAACTATTTCAAAAATGACCAAAATTCAGAATAGAGAGGAGATGTTTATAATAAACTTTCTGGAATGCTCAAAAGTAATTCCACAAGTCCCAGAACACCATAATTCAATAAGAGTTTTTAATTTGCCACACTGTAAGATACAGCATGTCTCTAGCTTCTCACAATCCACTTATAGCAAACAGAAGAAGTACTTTACTGAGTTGGAAGTCAAACTAAGCCAAGTCTTAGCTTTAGGAAGATATTTTGGAAGTTGAAGCCATTAAACCAAAGTCCAGGTGAAACTGGTAGCTATGTCCAAGCAATCCTACACCATGTTCTCCTCAGGAATATAATTGTTGCATCTTTCACATGAACCTGCGTGCGTACTAGGAAACCACTCTCACCATGTTTTATAACAATAATATTATTTTATACCTACCAAAAGTGCACCAGATGAGGCATTTTATTTAAGATCAGACATTCAGTTTGGAAATTATATTTCTTGATTGTCTCTCATTGAACTTTGATTCACCACATGAAGCATTCTCAGAGTGTGAGAACTGGCTTCCCTGTGGAGTTCAACAAACCAAGACAAGATCGTTCAGGGGTACCCATCTGGCCCTTTGAACTCTCATGGGCATTCTAAAGACAGACCAGGTGAGCATGAAGTGTTCCTGAAACGCATGTGATGTGGAAGTCATGCCACCAGCACCAGCTGGCTTGCTCCTCATGGCTGGCTCTGCTCAGTCATGTGACTCGCCAATGTCACTTCAATGTACTTGATTTGAAACATTAAGCCTAGCCAGTTTTTCTACCTTTAATCAGTAGGAAAAAGTCTTTATCTGCAACAGTCTAATACCTTTTTCTAATCACTTAAAAAAATAAGTTCTGAAGACTTTTTGACTGTCTGCATAAAATGAACCTTTTTCTTCCTTACTAAGTATTTTGACTTATTCTATGAAACATGTAAAGGCCTTGAATTATTCTGTGCAGCATGCTTAAATATCACCAGTGGTACACAGCTATCTGGGCACACACTGTGCAAGGAGCAAGCATCTCAAGAAGTTTCAGAGGGCAACTGCTCTATACCTTTCCCTAATAAAGTCAAGCATATACATTTGTCAGAGAAGTGAAAACGTACAGCAAACCATTACCAGTTTGTGAAGATGGTTTGGAAGCAAATAATATTCAGAATTTTAGGTTGTAATTTGAACAGATAGATGAGAAGAAAGTAGATGACAATAAATACTAATTTCCACATAGATCAAAAGAAATCTCAGACTGAGGAAAATCCCTAAGTAGCAGTGAGTTTGGGAGATTCATAAGCTGATCAGCGAAACTGTGTGGGAAAGAGTAAATGATTTTGATTAGATAAGTTTGGCTTCCAAGACTGGCTTTCACATGAAAAAAATGTGATTAGGAGACATTATTAATCTATATTTTTCTGTCTTTGTTCTTTCTTTCTCCATATATGAGAGAAAGAATATATATGTATGTGTTTATTTTACATACAGTTATTTATTTGTATATTTATCTGTATATGAATATATAGGGCATCTTTTGCTTTGACTTTATTTCATTTATTTTTATTTCATTCCTTCACATCATACCTGTCTCTTCCTTTTTGCTATTCCTCTTCTCTTCTGCATGTCTGACCAGTTTCTTCTCTCTTCTGCCTACCGATTTCATAGCTTCGTTCAGCCATTATCAGTCTTTCCTCCACATACAGATACATATGGGTGTCTCCTGTTTCAGCATCTGGATCCACTAAACCTCTCACTGCACATTTCTCTTCTCTCCATGTGAGATCAGAGGCAGCCTCTGATGGTGGTGAAAAAAAAAAGCCAAGAAGAATGCTCCAGGCTACTAGCCAGCATTTTTGGTTGTCTTTCTTCAGAAAGTATCTATTCATCTGAGTTTGATTAAGAAAGATAGATTCTCCTCAGCAGTAGTGACAGACCCTTGTTTGGGTTTTTGCATTCTCAGAGGAAACTAAATGTATTGATGTATGCAGACATGCAGGTCTTCTGAGTGATCAATGATTAATATTTCCATATTTTTTAATTGCATTTAAGTAGCAGGTTGTTTACAAGATGACATTAGTCTACTGAAGTTAATTTCACCAGCATCCTTCAATGGAGAGGTACATTCCTCTGTAAGCGAGCTGAATGTCTAAGTGGAGTGACACATTCACAGCATGGTTTATCTGGTCTGTGAGCTACAACCTGCAATCAAAAGGAAAAGATAAGACTAAAGAGATTTTTTTTTTTGGCAGGTGGTGCTGGTTTGCAGTTGGATCAGGGAGCTGACCTGGCCTAATTCACAATTGCACAACCTGGCAAATGGATTGTGCCACCACAGACAGGATGGCAGGGAGGCTCAGCCACAGGCGGGATGAAGGGAGACCGTGGTGTCACATCCTGGTGGCTGCCTACAGTTAGGTCACCCATGAAGGCATTGCCTCTGAGAAGACGGGGCTGGCTTTCTTCACTGACCACAGAGGGATCCTAGAAAGTCAAGCATGCTGGTCTAAAGTTAAGTTGTTATTACTTCTCCATTTCCCTCAGTATTTGTAACCTAGCTATGGTACACAGAGAAAGTCTCAGAAACAGAAAGAGATGAGATCAGTGTTCAGTAAATTAACATATTCATTTAAAAAAAATATTTCAGACAGGAAAGTAAAACATATCAATGTTCATTGCAGTAGCATAATTAAAATTACTAAGTAAATAATTGCAAAACTATTTTCCAGTAAAGTATTTATTAAATATCACAAATTTTACCAACTTAAAACTCTAGGAAATATAATATCTAACACTGAAGATATATTATATACATATACAGAGAAGGAAGGTGTAGGGTATTTCATCAAACAATTGATAGGTGAAAAGATAGCATATTTGTCTAAAGGAACACAAAACAACCCTTCTTAATGTACTAAATTGTCAAATAACTAATACATTCCATTTTATGTTGCTTTACCTGAGCTTGCAATATTAACAAAACTTAGAGATTGAAATAAAAATTGGGCTTATACCTTCTTTTAGTTTGTTAGACTGTGTAAAGTCAGCTTCTAGCCTGCACATAATTCTTTTCTTCATGTTCACTTCTCAAGCTAGAAATTCCACACACAAAAAAATTGATAGAGACCTAGTATTTTCATTCAATTTTAACCAAAAAGCAATTAAAAACAGATAGGAAAAGAAAGCAATTTTTTAATTCAGACAGTTTGAACCTGTAGTCCTTTGTTATTTTTAACATTCATTTAAATATAAATATTAAATTTATAATAGAAATTTAATAATTTAATAATATAAATATAAACACAATATTAAAGGTCATTATTATAGATTAAACTCCACTACCATTCACTAAGACCTTATATCCAAAACTACAAACATGTAATATTCTTACTGTTAAGTAGGATATGCAATCAAGGAACATTTTGTAAAGTAAGCATGTTTATAAACTTTATTGAAAACTGGATATAAAAAAGATCATGATGATCACTAGTTCCTCCAAGGAACCATTAAACAACACAGGAGACAAATGATAGAATCATAGAAGAGTTTAGGTTGGAAGGGACCTTTAAAGGTCATCTAGTCCAACCTCCCCTGCAGTGAGCAGGGACATCTTCAACTAGACCAGGTTGCTCAGAGCCCCGTCCAGTCTGATCTAGAATGTTTTCAAGGATGGGGCATCTACCACCTTTATAGACAACCTGTGCCACTGTTTCAGCACCCTCATGGTGAAAAATTCCTTCCTCGTATCTAGTCTCAATCTACCCTCTTTTAGTTTAAAACCATTACCCCTTGTCCTATCACTACAGGCCCCGCTAAAAAGTCTGTCCCCATCTTTTGTAAGAAAGCCACCTTTAATTACTGAAAGGCTGCAATAAGGTCTCTCCAGAGCCTTCTCTTCTGCAGGCTGAACAACCCCAACACTCTCAGCCTGTCCACATAGGAGATGTGTTCCATCCCTCTGACCAATTTTGTGGCCTCCTCTGGACCCACTCCAACAGGTCCATGTCTGTCCAGTGCTGAGAGCTCCAGAGCTGGATGCAGGACTCCAGGTGGGATCTCACCAGAGAGGAGTAGAGGGGAAGAATCATCTCCCTCCACCTGCTGGCCATGCTTCTTTGGATGCAGCCCAGGAGATGGCTGGCCTTCTGGGCTGCAAGCTCACATTGCAAGCTCACATTGCCAGCTCCTGTCCATCTTTTCATCCCCAGGACCCCCAAGTCCTTCTCGGCAGGGATGTTCTCAATCCCCTCATCCCCAAGTCTGTGTGAATACTGGGGGTTGCCCCAGCCCAGGTGCAGGACCCTGCACTTGGCCTGGTTGAACCCCATGAGGGTCACACGGGACCATTCCTCGAGCTTGTCCAGGTCCTTCTGGATGGTATCCCATCCCTCAGACATGTCAGCCGCACCACTCAGCTTGGTGTCGTTTGCAAACTTACTGAGGGTGCCCTTAATCCCACTATGTCATTGATGAAGATATTAAAGAGTACTGGTCCCAGTATGGACCCCTGTGGGGCACCACTTGTCACTGATCTCCATCTGGGCATTGAGCTGTTGACCGTTACCCACTGGATCTGAATATCCAACCAATTCCTCATTGTCCTGGTTTCAGCCAGGGTAGAGTTAATTTTCTTCATAGAAGCTAGCGTGAGGCTATGTTTTGGATTTGGGATGAGAAAATGTTATTAAGGTGCTGATGTTTTGAGTTGTTGCTAAGTACTCAAGGACAGTCCAGCTTCTCATGCTGGCTTGCAGCAAGGAGGCTGGGGGTGCACGGGAAGCTGGGAGGGGACACAGCTGGGACAGCTGACCCAGGCTGGCCAAAGAGATATTCCATACCATATAACGTCATGCTCAGTATATAAAGCTGGGACAAAGAAGAAGGAAGGGCTGGAGGGACGTTCGGAGTTATGGCGTCTGTCTTCCCAAGAAACCATTACGCGTGACGGAGCCCTGCTTCCCTGGAGATGGCTGAACACCTGCCTGCCCATGGGGAGTGGTGAACAAATTCCTTGTTTTGCTTTGCTTGCGTGCGCGGCTTTTGCTTTACTTATTAAACTGTCTTTATCTCAAACCATGAGTTTCCTCACTTTTACTCTTCCAATTCTCTCCCCCGTGCCATCGTGGGGGAGTGAGCGAGCGGCTGCGTGGTGCGTAGTTGCTGGCTGGGGCTAAACCATGACACTCATCCACTAAACAGTCCACCCATCAAATCCATCTCTCTCCAATCTAGAGAGAAGTCTGTTGTGGAGGACAGTGTCAAAGGCCTTACACAAGTCCAGATAGATGACATCCGAAGCTCTTGCCTTGTTCACTGATGTGGCCACTCCATCATAGAAGGCCACTAGGTTGGTCAGGCAGGACTTGCCCTTGGTGAAGCCATGCTGGCTGTCTCAAATCACCTCCCTGTCCTCCAGGTGCCTTAGCAATGCTTCTAGGAGGATCTGTTCTATGATCTTAGGCACAGAGGGGAGGCTGACAGGTTGACTTTTCCCAGGGTCCTCCTTGCTACCCTTTTTAAAAATGGGTGCAATGTTTCCCTTTTTCCAGTCACCAGGGACTTCCCCTGACTGCCATGACTTTTCATATATCTTGGAGAGTGGCTTGGCAACTACATCAGCCAATTCCCTCTGGACTCTGGCATGCATCTCATCAGGTCACATAGACTTACATGTGTTCAGGTTCCTCAGGTGGTCTTGAACCTTATCTTCTCTTACAGTGGGAGGGACTTTGTTCCTCCAGTCCCTGTCTTGCAGTCCATGCACTCGAGAAGTGTGGGAAGAGACAATGCCACTGAAGACTGAGGCAAAGCAGTCATTGAGTGCCTCAGCCTTCTCCTCCTCTCTTGTTACCAGTTTGCCAGTCTTGCTCATCAGAGAGGGTACACTTTCTTTGACCTTCCTTTTTTGGCTGACATACCTGTAGAAGCCCTTCTTATTACTATTCTTTGAACCCTTTGCCAAGTTCAGCTCCAGGCACGCCTTGGCCCTCCTGACCTCATCCCTAACCACCTGGGCAGCGTCCCTGTACTCTTCCCAGGACACCTGTACCTGCTTCCACTGCCTGGGCATTTCCTTCTTACCGTTTAGGTTGCCCAGCAGGTCTCCACTCAGCCATGCTGGTCTCTTGCCTTCCTTTAATAATTTCTTATACCTGGGGATCAAGAGCTCTTGTGCTCTATGGAAAGAGTCCTTAAAGACCTGCCAGCTCTGTTCTGGTCCCTTGTCCCTGAGGGCACTTTCCCAAGGCATCCTATTGACTAACTCCCTGAAGAACTGGAGGTTTGCTTTCCTCAAATTCAGGGTCCTGACTTGACTATTCACCTGCTCCATGACCCTCAGGACTGCAAACTCTACCAGTGCATGATCACTGCAGCCCAGGCTGTCTCCAATCTTGACATCACCAATTATCTCACATGCATTGGTGACCAATAGGTCAAGAACGTCATCCCTCTGGTAGGGCTGTCTCTTACCTGGCATAAGAAGTTATCCTCCATGCACTCCAGGAGTTTCCTGGATTGCCTACAGCTCACCGTGCTACTTTTCCAGCAGATGTTGGGGTAGCTGAAGTCCCCCAGCAGGACAAGAGCTTGCGAGTACGATGCCTCTTGTAGCTGACAAGGTTTCATTAATAGGCTTACCTTGATCTGGCAGCCTGTAGTAGACACCAACCGCAGGGTTCCCTTTGTTGCCTCGGTCCCTGATTTTTACCCATAAGCTTTCAACCTGCTTGTGGCTGTTCTTCAGAGACAGCTCTTCACACTCTATCCATTTCTTGATGTAGAAGGCAACACCTCCACCTTTCCTTCCACGGCTGTGCCTTCTGAACAGCCTGTAGCCATCAATAGCCACAGTCCAGTCACGGCATTCATCCCACCAATTTTCAGTGATGGCAACCAGGTCATAGCTTCCTAGCACCATAGTGGCTTCCAGCTCCTTCAGTTTGTTGCCCATGCTGCATGCACTGGTGCAGAGGCACTTCAGCTGGGCTGTCGGCTGTGTCACCCTCTTAGAGGAACATCCCTTATTTCCTTTGAGGTCTTTCTCTGGTGCAACAGGCTGAGGGACCTTGCTAGAATACCCTCCCATGGGCATGTCATCCCACATCCCTGATATTATCCCGCTCCCCATTTGAGATTACTTTAAAGCGCTGTCAATAAGCCCTGCTAGCTTGCGAGCAAAGACCCTGTTCCCTTTTGGGAAAAGTTAATCCCATTTGATGTCAGCAAGTCAGGTGCCACATAGGCCATCACATTATCAAAAAGACTGAAATTGTATTAAAATAGAGCATTCTTGATATTTTCCAGTTATAAGAACAAGTGCAAGAAAAACAAATTCTAGCAGACAATATTAACATTTTACATCAAATATATTAGGTTAATAAGAAAGAGAAAAAGGGAGAAAACAGAAGACCACAAAATTCCTCACTATTTTTCTCTTATATAATTTTTTTAGAAGGTCAACCTAAAGGCAGTTTTTGTTGTTTTCTTTTTCTCCAGGTGGATGAGGCTAACTATATTCAACTTTCACCTTTTTTCTTTAATGAATAATTTATTATTTCCTTGTTCCATAGCCAAAGTAGGAAGGAATAACACAGAAGATCTTTTTAATAAATATTTTCTATTTGTTTTATTTATTTGTGTACGTTCCCTCTCTTCTGAAAAAGCACATTCACGTCAATTAAACCAATATCCAACTTAGGAAAGGTACAATCACTTCAGCTGAAATCATGTTGAAATCAGGAAACTGCGGCTTTCCTGCTGTCAAGAGCAATTAAAAAAATCATCTTTAATATTTGTGTACAGGACACAATGACTGCACAAAAGCCAAGAGTGTACTAACATTGCTCAATAGTGAAGTTTCCAAGTGTTAACAGAAGTTTTGTACAGGTTTGGCTCTCAAAATACAAGAAATACTAGTGGTCATCTTCTTCTCAGGTAACATAGTCATTATAAATGACAAATGACATGAATGAAACAGAATGTTCTTCCTCACTTGGACAAATTCCCTATCATATTTACGTTTTGTGTTACCAAACTTTTTTTCTAAGTTGTAACCTGAATGCTTCCACTTTAAAAGTGGAGAACACTAAAGCTTTGGGTTTTAGGTACTACAAGAGAGCAGGATCTGTTTGATAAGTATTTGACTCTCCACAGGCCTGATCCATAAATGCTCGAAGCCAATGAAAACACTTCTACTGTCTTCAACAAGTTTTTGACTCTAATACTTTTTTTAGCCTAGACTTTGCAGATACTAGTACTGTTCCTTTATTACAACTTTTCTCACAGATTTCAGTAGTTTCAGATGGCTTCTGTCACCATAACCATATTCTTTTCCACAATTCTTTAACCATTATCAGCCAATTACCATTAATTAAATGATCTAATATCAGATCAAGCATTCTAAATTAGTCAGTACCAAAACCAGTTCATAGTACTGAACCTTAGCTAGTTTTACCATTTGTCAAGGTATTTTGTGCTCCTTAGCAAGGTCACCTAATTCATGAAGAAAAAGACATATATTCTAGCAGAAATTCTAAACAACTGCAAATATACTCCAAAGGGGAGGAGGGGTGTTTATTAAATGACTTGTAAAATTAAGAGCATAGTCATATTTTAAAGGTTTTTAAACATTTTCAATTTTTAATAGGTAGCAAAATTTTCTATTTATGATCTTATGTATCAGTGTGGAGAAGAAGTTGGGAGTTAGGTAAGGGACACGTGGACTACTCCAGAAGTTCAATATTAACCCTGGATTAGCCAGGGAGAAAGGCTGAAGTCAATGTTACTCAGACTTTTGTCTTTATTATTCCTCTCAAGGTAATGAATATCCCATAGCACCATAGTGCAGTGAATATGTGCAATTCTCCCCCTTCCAAAACACCACAGCAGTCCTGTCTTGGCAGTTGAAGATCTTCTTCTTCTAATTTCAAAACTACCAGCACATTGCTTGGGGCCATAGCTGAAAATTTTCACTCTTGCAAGTAATAACATAGTACAGAAGAGCTGATGAATGAGGAAAAAAAAAAATAAAAAAAGAAGGAAAGCTGCCCAAAGTTAGTAATCTACACATATTTTCCTAGTGGATAATCACAAGATTAAGTGATGCATGTGTTAGAAATTACCCAGGCAACTATAAATTATGCACTTGTCCTGGATGCAGTAAGAAATTCTTTAACTTCATATTACCATAGATCAGCCTCTCCTAACCATATATAGCAGTCATATGCTATCTCGTAATACATTACACAGTTCAGATTGTAAAAGTACAGTTGGTCTGCAAAATTATTCATGCATCAAAACACAGGAAAAATAAGAATCTACACACTCTTAAAAAATCCATCAATGGGTGCTGCATTTTATAAATTACCCCTTCACTCATCAATATAACTGCAGCTTATTTGAAATAATTAGTCAGAGAAGCATTCAGAATTGTCTTCAGGAGTTTATTTAAACATGTTGCATACAATCACATGCATGTCAGAAGTTAGGACAAAGAGTACATTCACTTTCAATAACTAGTGATGCTGCTGGAGCACTGTAGGAGCAGCAGCAAGGAACACCTGTGGTGGGATTTAGGTAGACCTGGGCTTCAGTGAGGCCCTGCCACAGCCACTTTGGTCACAGCATGGCTGAAATTCTGGGGTTCACAGTAATTTGGAGGAAGAGTTAGAGGAATATGATGAAAGCATGCTGTAGTTAGACAGACATTAGCATAGTTATTTATTAGGTTTCCGAAACCAATGCCACTTAGGCTGATGACAAATAATGAGCCTGAGAGATGCTGGTGACCATCTTCTTTTGGCTCCATTGTGTGGCACAGGTTCATATGGGTAAATGAGTAAAGTATTGGAAGTCTCTAAATAGTGGAACTGAAAAGGAGGACATAGAGGCTGGACAAAAAGTAAAAGAGTTTGAGAGAAGAACTTAGAGTGAGGACAATCATCCATCGTAACATAGGCAGTAGACCTGTTGAATCCTACAAAGGCAAAATTTACTGAAGCCACTGTCAGTGACACAATACTGAGCAGTGTTACATCGTTGTTGTCTGCTCTTTCTGAAGATGTCACTGAGGCCATTTCATCACAGGAACCTCATGACAAAGTGCCATAGAAGATAATGTCAGGTTAGTTTGTACAGTATATACAAGCATGGACACCTGGTTCAGCAGATAGATAGAAAACTCCACAACTGCCATAACTCTCTTTTTAGGTTCACAATGCAGTGCTTCCACCACACTCTGCACACATAGAAGTTTTCACAGACAGGCTAACTTTTCCAATACTGGCTCTGAAAGGATTTTAATATTAGAAAACCTGGTGAATACTAAAACAAACAAACAAAAAAACCAAACAAATGCCCAGCTCCTTTGAAACATCTTTTTCACACAGCTTAGCCACTCTGAATAAAAGAGCCAACATGTGCACATTTTCTGGAAGATGTAAATCAGATATGTGTCATGTTTCATGGAGATTCTGCATCCAGGTATGTGTCGTTATCTACATAACAAGAAGAACATTAGCACACAGAATTGAGCTCATTGCATATTGGAATTTTAAGCAATCTACCAATGACCAGGAAATTAAGAAAGCAGCAGGAAAAATGTCATGTATAATCACACTAGTAAGCCAGAAAATTTCATGAGAAATCTACATTCTGTATGGAAAAGAGATCCCTGAGGTAGTGAATCTGCAGTGATATAGGCTATCCCAAATCAAAACAGAAGATATGAAGCCAATACTGTACAAATGGAAAATAATGACTCAGCTGTGTAAATTATTAAAGTCCTTTTAGTAAGTCAGATGAAGAATCAATTGCATATTACAGAAAGTCTCTCCAATAATACATATGACTACTCAAAGAGCACCCAAGAAGAGAGGAGCAAAAGCAGGTCAAAGCAATATCCAGAGAATGATGTCTGTGCTTTAACACATGATGAGATTATGTACACATGAGGATATTTTAAAAGATACATGAATCCTAAGGATGTTGCAGTGAGAGAATTGTTTGCCTGTCACACTGAATGGCTGGTATTTAATGACTGATTATGTCTATTAAAATCTAAAAAGAAATTGCAAAATTAGAAATCTAATATATTTTCTAATTCTATTTCCTGAAAACATAATACAAGTGAGGGAACAAGAAATACTTTGATATCAGCAGTTCCCTAAAACTTTCAGAAATCTCAGATTCCTGCTCTTTGGTTCCTTGAGGAGACAACAACTGTCCACTGCTTGTCTGTTTATACTTCCCTAGACTGGAATGGAAAACATGACCATTTTGGTCTACAGTGCAACAGAAACCTAGATACCCTGGCTTGCAACCAGCCCTCAAGCTGCAGAACACACAGATCCCTTTTGTATTAATGTGGATGCGCTCCCTTACCTATACTAACTGTTAAAAATTTTTGATTTTTTCGTAGTAATTATAAATGGGTGTTTTTCAACGCACTCTGTCACTGCTTTATGCTTTTTGTCTTATTACTACACTTCCTACCATTTTTTACACATTGAATGAATCCTGAAAGAAAATGAAACATGTTGAAAGGTGTGTACAGTCAGCCATAACTGGAAGCAGCACATGTTTTAGCCTTGTGACACTAACCCTGAGCACAAAGAACGCGTTTTTAGGATAGGGGTAAAGCACAAAATATACTTATTGTGAACAGATACCTTCTGCTTATTTCTGTCCTAAAAAGCTTTTACATTATTACACCTATTTTGAGGTCATTACCCCTGTATTAAATACAAGTGGAGACAGAGCGGAGCAGGTTATTCAGGAAGATCTCAGGTATAGAATAGTTTTTTACTTCGCTCTTGAATTAAGGATCACCTCTACGTTTTCTCATCCAGTATTTTACACTGACATAGACAATTCTTATCTCAATACACTTTCATGTGGTTGGTGGTTGATATCTCAATACCCCTTAGTATCTCATAACCTCTTTAGTACCCTTTTAGTCCATACATTTGTGGCTAAAGGGTTCTGTGAATATCATGCACACTACTGAATCAATTCTAGCAAGGAAAAATGGCAAAGGGTTAGTTTTGAACTGTTAATGAAGATACTCCAATAATAATAATTAAAAAATCATTAGTATTCCCACAAATCACAAGATACTAGACATGACCTTCAGAAATACGATCTCTCTGTATGAGAAGACATCTGAATTAAGGCACATGTAACTATGGGTAAACAAATCATTAGCACTCTCAGCTTTCTCCCTTCACCTTCCCCAAACAATTCCCAATGTGTCACTTTTACTCAGCTGTTTCTTCAGTTACAAGTTGACTACTATCCTACCGGTTAAATCTGCTTATGTCTTGAATTAATAAACACTCATAACTCCTGAAAGCAAATTCTTGATGTGCCCAGCTGATGCCTTCTTCAATATCCTGCTTTGCGTTTACAGCTGGTCTTCCTGCTAAATCTATTGATGACTGCTCACCCAGAGAGAAATCAGTGCTGTTATAATCATATGTAATATACGGGTGGTAATCCATTTCAAAGGTTAATATTGGATAAGCAGCTCCCTGGCAGTGCAGCAGCTCCTATTAGAGCTCACCATCCCTTAAAATGAGAAGAAATCTAGATAGAACAAAGTTGTATAGTAAATCTCCTTTTCAATGAATCGGGCATTATCATAGTTTGAGAATTTATGGTTAAATATATATATTAAGAAGAAAATTAGTAGCTGCAAAAGATTAGTCCCAGTGATTTTGTGAACCCTTAAGATCCTGAAAACACACTCTCCACTGGTATAAACATTGGTCTGCAAAGGCTTTCAGGTTTTCTTTGAGAGGATTTTTTGCTTGGTTTTGCCATTCTGCTATGAAAGAAAAAGCCTGAATTCTGTCTATTTTAGCAGCTTCTTACCTGTGAAGTTGCAACACGGTTGGTTGGTAGTGTACCACAGGTACTAATTTTCCTGATCCTGAAAAACTCCTAGCCAAGTCATTCCGCTGTGTGGCACCAGTTTATGTTGCTCCTGGGCCTGCTCTGTCACGTCTGGGGCTATGTAGAACCAGTAACAGTAAGGTGATTTAAGCAATGATAATAAAAACCGTGCTGTGTTACAGTAACTGGATATTTTCTACGCTTATTGATGTATCTTGTCCCAACAGAACCTTTATCCTGAAAGATCTTAAATATCTCATCTACAACCACAGAAGAGAAGCTGAACTTTCCCACTGAGAGAGATTTTTCAGGACAGCCTGCAAAGAATGTGCCATATATTCCAAGAATGCATTCCCTTGCCTCTGCTATTTTGAGTGCACCTTAGGAAGCTATGGTAATTACTGTGCTCATCAGCTGTAGTAATTGTAGGGAAGAATGTTCATATCAAACAGAGTTCTCATTGCTATGGTAACACAGCCGGTAATAACAGTGTGGACCCTTTTAGAACAGGGATCCCCAGTAAGAGATCTGAAGCGCCTGCAGGTGCAAAGGATTTTTCCATTCCACTCCTTCCTTGAAATATCTGTGCTAGAACCAAAGTCCGACACCAAAAAAGTCACAAATTTGGGGGAGAAAAACCAACAAAACCAATGAAACCCCCAACCATACAGACTATAAGAGCCTATTCTGACACTACACTGCTTGCTATTAGAGCACTACTGCTGTAATCAGAATAATTTACAAATTAAATAGCTTGGGACTGATATGAATGCCTCTCTTCACCTTTCTGGCAGTGTAATGCAGCCTGAAAGTGGGTGTAAATTATAATGGAATGTGGGTGCTAAATTTAATCACATTCACACCCACTTTAAGGATCCTTCATGTTAACAGAGCTATGAAAGAAACCTAGGCTTATCTACTTTTAGAAGTTATTTCAAAATAAAGCAGAGTGCCACTTTTAAAGTGCAGTGGCTATTCTGGAGTAGTTCCCTATGCAGGAACTCTTATTCTGCAGAGTGCTTCCTCTGTCCCTCTTTCAAATTTAACTTAATCCACTTGAGATAACCAGAAAAAGGCTCTCATTGCAAGCTCTTCCAGTCAATTTCCCAGTGTAGCTTTTTACTGTAAGTGCAATCAAACCTAGTACTGGTTTTAATGGTCTATTCTAATGCCAGGACTTCCAGGAATAATGGAAATTGGCACTATGAGCAACTAGCACAGAAAAGGCAATAGTTAATTTTCAGAAACAGGCAGACATTTTTTGCTCATTTGAGAATGCAGTCCACAGCATGACTTCAGTTTGAAAGAGTTGTCCCTTGATGCAAATTTTCTACGGTGGATATTTTAGCAAGTGCCAAAAGTGTGGTTATATATTTGAAATCCTTTCACAGCAACCCATTAACGAGCTTCCAGCCTCACCCACACCTGGACTTTTACTTCCCCTCTTGTCCTACGGCTGCTGTTTCCTCAGTTGTACGGATGGGGCAATTTGTATGGCCACACTCTGCAACAGAACTGCAATGACAACAATTTAAATATACATTTATTTAGGTTAGACTCTTTTTTCTTTAATGGTTTATTTCATAGGTCTGGTTTAGATCACAACCCCCAAACAGGTTGAATTTGTAAAACTGGGTAGCTGGTAACCTCAGCCAAGATGGATGTGTGAGGACCATGGGAACTAACTACTGTTGACAGGAACGTCATAAGTTTTCCCCAAGGAAAACTGTACTGTTAGTGACAAGCCAGCCACAAAGTATGAGCAGAGATACTTGTCGAACAGATTGAGCCTGGAAAGCTTTGCCTTTTGTGTTTGTACCTAAATACCACCCAATCCAAACAAGGGAAGTGATCATAGTGCCCTTAGGAAATGGGCAGAAAACCAAAGTATTGCAAAGACAGCTAGCTTTCTCTTTTTTTGGTTTCAAGTTTTAGTTCATCCAACTTTCATGAAGACAAAGTTAGGGCCAAGAGCACTCAGGGCATTTTGGATATGAGCTCCACTGCTGGCCATATGTGCTGGAAGAGCTCTGGGAAAGCCACAGCCCCAGTTGAGATTCTGAATAGCATTTTACAGCCGTAGGTTTTCCTCAGATGCCTGTAATAAGACGATGTTTTCTCCTGATGTTGTGCAACTTACAAAAAAGTGGGATTTTTACTCACTACTTTTTCGTAGCCATCTGTTACTGCATGTGCCCTGGACCACAGAAAATTAGCCATGTTTCCATGTTGCTTGCATTCTGACAGTATTATGGATCAACACAGAGGATTAACCCCACAATGACTTCTCAGTATGTGAACTCAGTATCAAATTAGTGTCTGGTTCTTGATGAATTACCACAGGATGAGAACTGGGTGTTAAATGCTTGATTTCACTGAAGACATCAAATACCAAATTTTGCAGCTACCAATCTTGGGAGGGATTCTCAGCTTTGTGCCTCTATATTCCGATGATGCAAAGCAATGTGCCTTTTTTTCAGGTTTACAAATCCCAAGCAGGAGAGTAGAGTTGGCTGTACCTATATTAGATATACATATACTACCTTATATATATACTACCTGAGCACTCCATCCCACTGGGGATTTTGGGGAAAGCCTGCAGCTAGACCTGTTGTGAATCCTTGGTCCTTGAGAGCTTAATGCAACAAAAAGTCCTGTGTTGCATCTTATACAGAAATGGTTTTAACCACCATCAGGGATGAAAAATCTGCAAACAGATCTCCTTCAGTCACCAGCCAGCAGAAGACAGAGCAAGTACACCATCAAGCTTTAAAAGACTTTAAGGTTTTAATTGGGGAGGGGGGGGAATATGATTCTATAACACTAGATTATTTTAACCATGGCAATGTAGTTGCTATTCTAGTATTGATTAAGTTCCTAGACAGAATTTTAAAGTTTGGATTTTTTTTCCACTTTGTTCTTTAGAATGAAAGAGGTACAGATAATTGAATTCAGTCTCAGTCTAAGCAGGCAAAAGTCCCAGCATTTACAGATGAGCTGAGGGGCTCACAGAGGCTTCAATATGACATTGTTACCTTTTTTTCTACCTATATTTACATCTGTACTCTCAGATTAAGAATAACATAAACTGAGCCATAAGCACACTATAGACTTTGAAAAGTCAAATCAAACACTGAGCATTCTTTTTAATTACTGATAATTTGGCCATATTTTTATTGCTCATAAAAAATATTTTATAACTGTTATTCCATCATAATAAAATAACGTACCTGTTATAAAGGTAAGGTATAAACACATTCTTTAAGAAGTCAGGTAATATGCGTATTTTCTCTTTCTCCTTTTTTTTTTTCTTTTTGAACCTCTAAAAAGATTTTCAAGATGTTGCTGACTTAAAAACTACTAACTACAAGGGCTATATGACTCAATATAGAAAAAACTTCACTTTCCATCAAAGCTTATTCTAGTCTGGCTGAATGGTTAAATATTTTACTTCCAAATTCCATATGGCATGGATAACCTATATACCCTTTTATACCATTACTGATGTGATGTTGTGGACTGTAGATGCTGCTCCTGGAAGTCAAAACATGTGCATTTCGGCTTACTAATCTCTAATTTTTTTTCCAGATGTTCTGTAACTTGCTGCGATCTTACATTACCAGATAACACTTATTCAAGTTCCCACTCTCAGGAATGGAAGAGAATATGATTCCTCTCCCAGACACCCATTCTTCTATTTACTTTTTTTTTATTATTACATTCTCTTAATTTCTTGATTTATCAAATCTAGTTTTTCTAAGATGATGACTTCAGGATTGACATCTATTTACCTGGAGTTTTATATTTTCTGAGAGAAAAAAAGGATTTTCAAAACTTGTAGCATTTGAAGAAATAAAAATCATTCCACTGGTTTTAGAAGGAGTTAAGGAATTTTGTGTACTAACAACAGAGGATTTCAAATACAAATTGTAATATTTTAGAGGTGGGTTTTTTGTTGGTTGTGTGTTTGAGTTTTTTGCCCACAGAGCTGTAAATAAGCAAGTCTAGTTTCTTTTTTTAGAAAGAAAAAACCTTAGTAATGTTCAGCGTTCATGTTTTGCTTGTTCTTCTTCTATTGGTCTTATGCTCTGCCTGAGCTAACAAAGAAAAAAAGAAATAATACATCGGCTTCACAGCTATATTCATTAAGTTGTCTGTTTAGCTGAGCCTTTTTTTTTCTCAAAATTTGTGCAGATGAAGGATGTGCAACCACACAAATGTTATTCAAGAGGCCAGATGAGATAAATGCAAGAAGGTAAAAAGACATGAGTACCTACTACCAGGTATTTAATTACAGAAAATAACAACAAAATCAAAATTATTTTAAGGCAAATTTCAGAGAGTAGAAATAAAAATACTAAATGTTATTGAAGACATCAGTAAGTGTAAGCATGCTACACAAATGTTATTATTCTATAGTATGTATGCAGGTATTTAATTGTCATTAGCAATTTCCAGGAAATGTTTCCTCAACCTCGATGAGTCAGTTGCTGACTCTACTTTTGATGTAACGCTGACTGGTCTCATTAGCCACATGGGAGATTAGGCCAGACCAGAAGTGCCCTCTTTGTTCCATAATTTGTCAGCTCTCCTCTTCTTGTTCTCCAGGTCTAGTTCCTTGGTCCTTGGGAGAAGTTACAGCTGCAAGCAAAGATCTTGACCCTGAATGACTATGCAGCTGAAAAGCTATGAGCACACATGGCTTCAAAGGGGACTGCATACATCCATTAGTCCTTCCCATGGAGTCAACAGAAGGCCAACATGTAAAAGGTCCGCCACAGACAGCATGACACCAGCTAGGGTGTAACCAGCGTGGCTCTGGCAGTGGTGACAGATGAATTCTGGAAGAAAAAGCAGCATGGAAACACATAGTTTGATGGCAAAATCCTGACCGCGTGGAAGTCAATAGTCAGGATCTAACTGACTTCAGAGGTAGAATATCACCCCTTATTATTAATCAGTGTATTTTAAACGTGCTCACATAGGTATGTATATGTGTACACATAAACATGCATATTCATTATATACCTGAATCAATATTTTGCATTCACCAACAATGCTTCATAATTAAAGTGTTTGCATTGTATGTTCTTGCAGAAATATTTTCCATCGCTCTGCAGTAAATCACAAAATGTGAAAAAGACTCATATTTGGCTTATGTTTGAATTATGTAAGTGTATTTGATACTTTGTAGAATCCATTTAGGGCATTTTTTAAAGCTTGCTGTATTCAAAATGTGTAAATATAAAAAATTTAATCGAACTATGTTCCCACTTTAGGCGTTACTATATATGGATGTCTTTTACTTCTTATTTTAATACCAATGCCTAATTAAGAGATCCATTAAAAATCCATGATATTTATTGAATGGAAAAATTACAGTGTAAATACCTTTTTTAATTATTATAATCTTTACAGACATAATATGGATAATAAATTTAAACATAAAAATCAATAAAACTACAAAATTAACAAAGTCTATTTTATACATGTAAAAATGGGGGGGAAGGTATTTAAGAAAATCATAAATATAACATGATGAGAACAGCATCTGCCCTAAAGGCTGATTTAATTTCACTTTTTTCATATTAATTTAAGATTTTACCCCCTCAATTTTGTCATTGGTCTGGGCACAGCACTGGAGACCTGACATGCTTTGATTATAATCCCAGATCTAACTGAGTGTCTTTTGACAAATCATTCCTGAGATTGTTTTTCTTTTGTTGTCAGCAGTGTGTAGGGGAAATAGATTCGTTGTCTGTTTAGCTGTTTCTTGACTAGTAAAATGGAAATGGTCATACTTATCTGCTGTTTAAAGATGCTATAGGGATTTGAAAGCTAGTATTTGTATAGTCTGCTTGTGAAGATTAAAAGCAGACAGCTATGTGTCAACTATTTGGATTTATAGTTATATAAATAACTTCATTTCTAAAAATGGAACTAGAAAATATTCCTAGATGTTTTTAAAAATGAGGCCTTCTCATGTCCCAGGATGATGTTATGGTAGGTGTTGTGCAAAGCAGAGAGATAGACAGGTTTGAAAACGGGAAGGTAGTATATGAATAATGAATACGCTGTACATGATGCACTGTAAGCTGTGTTTTGCCTAATCACATTTCCTGTTATGTCCATTTTACATATTTTTTTAAAGAAGAAAGCACAAGAAACTTCATGACTGAAGGAAATACCAGTGACTAGTAATTATGAATAAAAATAATAAATTTTTCACAGTTATAGATGAAGATGTAAGATGATCATTAATTTTTATTTTTTTGGAAGAATAGTTTCTGGTAAGTCCCACATCTACTATGCTGTCAAACAAAAGGGAGCAGACCTCAGTCAGTCTTGAGGAGAACTCATTTTGTCTTGCAGCTAGAATATTTACAAACATTACTGTTCCAGTTTCTCACTGGAGCTCACCAGTTAGAGGCTGTCAACTCCGCAACTAATGCACATGAACAGCAAATCACTTACATCAGTCCAAATGATCTTCCCAAACTATTTTAAGTTTAGGTATCTGATATTACACTGCACGGGATAAAAATCTTCATATCTTTCATTTTCTGTGAGGATTTTAATGGCAGAGGAGTGGAACAGAGATCTTGACCATGGCTGATTAAACCACCGCAAAAGGTTGGTAATTGATCCCATTTCAAAGTGCTACATCTACAAGCAATTTCAGACTGCAAAGAACATGGAAAGAAGGAGAAAAAAACAGTATCTGCAAAAACTGTAGTTAGTGACAAATTCTCCACTAAGAGTGATGGAGAAAGGGTGATTGATTCTGAGGGAGAGAGAAAATATCCCAATCAGACTGTGGCTTTGATAACCATATGGGTTTCACAGACTGTCTCTTTTGAATTACCTGACTGACAACAGAGAGATCCCCAAAATGAAGAGACAGTTGTGAACCAAGTTGCTTCTGACATGGGAAGCAGAGGAAGAAGGAGGAAGGAAGGACAGATCTGGCCAAAGAACCAGTGGAGGTCCTCTGTTGTGGCATGGCAAAACATTTTCAAGGAAGTGATAAAGGCAAAGCAAAGTAACAGAACCATGGCTGTTTTGCTGCCGCAGATCTTGTATACCACCAGGTTTAGTCTTGAATCACCAGAATATTGCAAAATAATGACAACTATTCACCAAACTTGCTGTCCCCAACTTTTGAAAATGTGGGAAGAAATAAAAGCATCCAGCTAAAATGAATCACCTGAGAGTAATTTATGTTTGCAGGTGATGAAAAATTTATAAATGGCTCTTGAGCCTAGACAAATTGTTAATGTTCTGAAATTATTATAGCTGAACATTCATATAGTGTCTATATTAACAGAGTTTACATGAATCAAGCAGGCAATTGAACATATTACCATATCTATTCCTGTATATATATCTTGTTCTACAAAGTGGTATAAGAGTAGTTATATGTTATTAATGATAGACACAGGTCTGAAAAATAGTATTTCAGTATGAACAAATTAGACAGTCATTTTTTGGTCCAGGGAAAATATTTTAATTTTGACAGTGAAGATTCCACCAACACATTTGAAATATCTTCCGGAAATGGACTTTAAAAAAATTATAATAGAGTTCACGATTGATTGGATGACCTTGCTCCACATGGGACAAGCCAGGCACTGCATGTGACCCCAGGGAGGCCATGTCCTCATTGACAGACACTGTCCACAGCCCCCAGTGGTGGTGGGCACTTGGGTGGAGGTTGTGGGGAGGCTGGTAGAGGTGGTTACAGCCTGAGGATGCTCACAGGGCCCAGACAGACCCTTTTCTTACTCTACAAGCATTTAAAGAAGCACGTTTTGTGTTTTATGGAGGCAGCCCATACGGACCTTCTGTCTCTGATGATAAGTGCCCCTATAAGTTTAGAATTTCAGTTTGTTGTAGTCTATTAAAATATGATTGTATGAGTTGGAATCAAGCTTAATGCTCATCAAATAAATGAATTCTGACACAGATCTGGTCTTTGAGGTAGAAAAAAAGAACTTTGCCAAAATTGCAGTTTCCTTACCTCACCATACACTGTGATAACTCATGTCAGGGTCACAAACACTCTTACATGTAAGTATCCATGCTAGAGCCTGTGGCTCAGCTTAAGAACCTAAATAAATAACTGATCTTTTCTCTACACTACAGTGTAATAGAGATGTCAGAAGATATACTAAAAGTCTGTACAGAATTTGTACTGGTTTTGTCGATATTTCTTCCATACAGTCACTGGTATGCTAATTACATCTACGTTCACCCTCACGATCCTTGCACACAAGGGCAGACACATCTGTCGCTGACTTGGATCTTCACAGAGCTGAGCTGCCTTCTGTTGTTTTCTGTGCTTCTAGCGTTGTTGTCTCAGGTAAATGCTTACAGTTAGGCAAGATGAATGGAAACACCTCTGCACCCCGACACTAAGGGGCTTTGCAAGAAGTTCAGAGCACAATATGAGTAGATCAGCAGGTAGAAACAGCTGGTGCTGAAGACATCGCATTCCCATTACATAAGTTGTGAAGATTTATACTTGAATTTGATTCTGGTCTGGTCCTTCCTACTGAATGTCCATCACTTGCTGAAGTTCAGTATATTCATTCCCTGAGTACATCTCTGAGGTTGGTTTCATTCTTCACTAGGCTACCAAAGTACAGTGAGCCGGGGTGTGTGTATGGCTCACTTCAAAAACGTAGTCCAGACCTGAAACAAAACACTAACACAGACACACCCATGTGACTGTTAATTCTCCTTCCCTAATACACAGCCACACTTCTCCAAGAAGTGGAAGCTTATCCCTCCAAATGCTTCTTTAATTTTGTCTCCTCATTGTTATTTTCATCTGTTTTTTTCTCCAGAGCTGTTTGACTATGACCATTCTGGACCTTTTACACGCAACTTCCCATCATCCCTGTGTATTTTATAAGTTTCCTATCCCCTTTTTTCTCAAAAGGTACATTCGACTGCACAGTTATCTTTCAACTGCATAACACTTTGGCAGAACAACTGCTGTGTCCAAGCTTCCTGTATTAAATCATCAGTTATAAGGGTGGGGGCTGGAGGTTAGGAAGAAGGAGGTGGTGTTTAACAGAAGGCACCTATTTAAAGTTTGTTTTCTTTTTTTACTAAGGAGACGCAAACAGAATTAAACATGTTTTTGTTAAGTCTGGAACACAGCATGGTCTTAGCTTTAAATCTGAAATGGGAGCTAAACCATATTTCATAAAGCTCTGCTAAAGAGATTCTGTGAAAAATATAGGCACCTTGGTAGGAGCACAGCAAGTGGCCTAATAACAAGCTGAACACCAGCATTGTTCCACTTTCTCCCTCTCCTGCTTCAGAAGCATTACTAGATTTACTTTTCTTCACAGAAGTTATATTCTTAAAGCAGCATACTAAGGAAAAAAAAAGCCTTTTATAAATACTTGAACAATCATTTCTTTCTTTTTACTTTAATTGCTCTACAGTGAATGATTAAATTTTATAATCCTTAGTCACAAAGGACTTCAAGGTCATGCTGCAGGCAAGACTCATTCCAAAATGAAAGAAGTGGCAAAATACATAAGACATTTTCTATGCATACTCTATGCATTATTTGAATTTCTCCCTGGAAGCCTTGGCCAAGCCTCAGTCAGTCCGTACCTGGACATTTGTACCGGGTGGTAAAGGGAGCCGGCTGCTATGCTAGCAGCATCTTACTCTTGTACGTCTGTAGTGGTTGTCAAACTCATAGGCTACAGAAGCTGGTATGCTATAACCATCTTTCTCCAGCCAAGAGACCTTGATCTAGTCCCTGGCAGTATGCAATATTTTATTTTGGAGACAGAGCTTTTACCTTCTAAGGGCTATTCACTGCAAACTGTTCATAAGAACCACAGTCTGTTCTAATAAGGAAATCACTCATGACTTCTCTCAACAGTGTACACAGTTTCGATGGGCCACACTCGTTTATATGGCTATAATTACAGAGGATTTATAAAGGGAAAGAGAGTCTCTCTAGAATTGTTCCAAACCAGATTTTGTTAAAATAACTGTTTTACCACTATTGGTCTGAGTGCTTATGTCTATGTGCTTCTGTTCCTTGTAAATGCTTGTAAATCTTCAAACTGAAACACAGTAACTTCTAAACTTTCCAAATACACTTTCAGCTGCTGATCTCTGAGGCTGAAATTCATGAAATTTCTCTATTTGCTTTTTTGGATGAAAAACGTATTCAAGGACATTCAGTGCCTTTCTAAATGCTTGTAAGAAATCTGAAGACTATGTAATCAGCAAAGCATTTAAACTACATAATCCCATAAAATTCAGCATATCTAGGGCTGTTGAGATGAAGAATTGGGGCGGGGGGGAGGTGGGTATGGAGTAGCACTCTAGGTTGAAAATGTGCAACTCCTCTTTTCTTACATGACAAGACCTAAAAATTCATCATATGCTTTAAAATATTGCCAGCTGGATGCATCAGAGTAATGTTATTCCTAGAACTAAAAAGTAGACAATGTCCTCACCGGGTAGCCATGACCATGCAAGATGTCTGGAAATGCTTGATGGAAGATGGGAGAAGAAGCCATTTCCCTGTCACAAGAAGGCAAAAGTGTAGTATAAATTCTCTATCTTTCCTCTTCCTTTTCCCCAGTATGTTAGTCCCTGACAACCTCACATATATGATTAGGGCTGAAAATATTTATTCTTTGGTTTATGGTCAGCACTTTTTTGTTTGTTTCTTTACCCCACAATGGTCTTTCACCACCACCACATGCTCTCTTAAGCCTTTCCTCACCACGATCACAGGAGGGGAACTGCAGCATGTTCATATTATTGCGGCCACTTTGCCTCAAAAATCACTTTGCCTTTAGTAGTGATCAAATTGCAGGAGGCCATTAATTATTAAAACTCCAGTGTACAGCTTTTCTGAGTATGCATTTTCATGGCAGTAACACTAAGTCTGGCAGGATGCTCATTGAGGGTTATCTGCCAGTTCTTGAACAGAACACTCAGTTCGTAGCAACACGTTATCAGCAAGAATACTGTAGATGAATGGAGATATGGCCATTTCAGCCCCCAAGACCTGGCCTAACAATGACCCAAGAACCTGCAAGGATGTCACAGAAGTCCTTAAAGAGGCAAAGTGACTTGCCCAAGTCCTGTCTGAAAGATTTCCATTCTCTCCAGTCATACCACTGTCCACAGACATCAGCCAAATTTCCAGAATTCTTATTTTGCTCCATTGCCTTCAAGTTGTAGATGTTTATAAGGCACAATCAGCAAAGAGAGAAAGAAAGAGGGAATTGGAGAATTCTGGACTGGGCTTTGGAGCCCACTCCCCCACTCCAGATCTTCTTCTGACAAGCTCCAAACCTGATGAACATCACAATGTGCTGCAAGAGTTTGTTCAACGAACTTGTTTGTTCAAGTTTGTTGAAGGTTTGTCCCAAGCCTTGGGAAGGCTAATTTGGGAAGGTAAAAGCAGAGGTATGGAGACAGAGTACTTTTCCATCTGTGCCTTGATGGAAGATCTTAACACTTTTTGGGTAGAAAACTGAGTACTTGTGTATACAATTAATTAGGTGTGTTTAATAGGAGCAGTGATAGGGAAGGCTACAACTGTCTATTACTACAGATTAGCACAATAGACTGTCTTGTTCTTATGCTTCTCAGACAGGCGCTGTGTAGCTGTGTGCCCTATCATTACTGGCCTAAACTATAGAATCAGTTTTCTCTCATATAAGAATGGGCTTCCAAGTGGCAGACAGTATAAAATAAGATCCAAATTTCTTCGTTCTTCACCTCTTTAGTGCTAATTTGTCTACATATAAGAAGTTTTTCCCAACTATGATGCCAGTTACAGTGAGACTTGCCTTTTCGCCGGGGAAAAACATTATCAAGGCAGTAAATGGTGAATAATCCAATGACTGCTTTTCAGTGTATTCCATGGACATATGAAACTAGTAAAGATAATAGTCTTTAAAAAGAACTGTCTGGTTTTAGTGTCTAATCTGGAAAGGGCATCTGCTCACACTGAGCTCATAGCAAGAGTATGGCTATAGAGAAGAGTGACTCAGTTTGCATTCAATAGGAACGGACCCCATCAGCACAAGCTAAAAGGAAGTTGTGTGCCTCACCCTCCTAAGCCCCTTTGAAAATCCCAGCCACTATTTTTTTCTGCCAGATGGGTTGATGACAAGTACCAATCAGAAACACTCTGGTCTAGTGCTATTAAAATCATTACTGGAGAAATTTGGAAAAAAGGCATCAGCATTCTTTCATTGTATTAAAATATTCTGTCTTTTATGAGCTGAGTCATAACAAGCTGAGACATATTTACCACTTAGACAATTTTTAAACATTATAAATGGAGTACTTGCTCAGAATATTGCTACCACAAGCAAGACAATTGACATTTTCATCCTTAATATGAATAAACTCCAACATTAGTATTGCAACAATGCAAATGACTGCAGTACCTCTTCCATTAATACTGCTCAACCAGGAAATTACTTTAAATTACGGTAGCTGGCAGTTATATATCTCCTATTTATGACTTCCCAGCAAATGCAGCTCAGAGTGCAAAGGCACAGTTTACTACTATAAGAGTGAAACTTCCTTAGTCTTAGGGTTTATTTGTTTATTTTAAAATAGATGAGATGTTACATACCTCCTACTGAATTACACCACAAGAGCTGTCAGTAGGCCATCTGAATTCTGTTTTCCCGTCCTACATCAGGATCTCTCTGGATTAGATTTATTATTGCCTTCCCTCAATCACTCCAACCCACAGCAGTCTCCTCTCTGGTGACGAGGGCTAAAAATAGTTCCCTCCAGAGCCCAGCTCAGTAACTGTAATATCCAAACACATAGAGAAGGCAGATGTGCTAGCTGGTAGATGAATGTTCTCTTTTACCATTTCCAGCCAAGAAATAATGCCCCAGAATAAGGCTGGGCTCAGAATAAAGACTCAAGTCTGAAAATTTAGTACTGGATTTGAATGGTAAGTTGTTTTTGAATAGTAGGAACAAATTCAATTACAAACAAACAGGCAACTTTAACACAATGAAATTCAATTCTGTGCAGAGACATGTAAACCCTTCAAAATAAATAGATTAGGGGGCATGTGAGCTCATTGAATAATCAGTCCAAGTAATAATATTAGCTATACAGAATTATTTAAAATCTGCAAGTATCTTTTTCATATTTTAAAGATATATTTCTTAATACATTTCTTTATTTCTTTATTCAATATTGCCAGTCTTACTGAGAGGAAAGAGATAGTAGTCTGTTACTTTGTAAGTGATCCTACTGAAAACTGTAGAACTCAGTGGACTGCTCAATATCAGTAGGAGGGTTTAGAAGATGTATGTGAAGCTGACTGTTTATGGGGTTTCTTCTCTCTCTTTCTTCTACAAATCAATAAAAGCTCTTTAAAGTGAAAAAGTCCTTCCCAATAATGCAAAGTAAATTATATTATTTCTACATTTTACACTCTTAAATGGTTTGCAGTTAGGCTCCATGCCAGCATTCTACTTCACTGGATCATTACTTGTATAATACAATTAGGTAAGGACAGAGCATCCCGAATGAAAGCACACTCAAGCATCCTCCCACATACAGACACACTGGAGTTCTTCGGACAAAATATGCAGAGGTTAATGCAATCCCAGTGACTCTACTTTGGAAATTTTCCTCAGATTTTGCTGACATCAATGTTTTTTGCCTAAAACCTAGCCTCAGTATCCAGCAAATCCAACAGCAACGCTGCATTTCTGCCTGCCCAAGTATCAGAGACAGGCTCTACGACAGTCATATTTGAAACCATGGGTATGGCAATGGTGTTTATGTGAAACCATCTATTGTCATTCAAAATGGTCCCAGGCAGAAGAGTGGGACACTCTGTCCAACAGGTACAATATACAGAATGACTTCACTTGGCAATATGCAGATTAACTCAATTTATGGTATGATTTTTATATAAATGTTTAGTATGGACACCAAAGGAAGCTGGACCAACAGAGAATCAAGAACAAGGCTCTACATGGAAGTACAGCTGAGACAAGGAAGATGCTGAACTCCCTAAATATTTCTGTACTAATAAATTAAAGCATGCTTGTGAATTTGGCCTCCTGTGGTAGTAAACTGTTAGAATATTCCCTGGCACAGATTTGGTACATTCTAGGTACCACAATTCCCCCAAATTCTCTGACGTCATTTAGCAGCTGTAACTAGACAGTCACAATTCCCAATAAACCATTTGCCTGCTGCCTTCTGGAGGTGAAGGCTGTTTACTAGCACTTGGCCCTGGTACCTAGAACATTCCCAGACATGTTTAGTTTACTCCCATAGCCACAGAGTCTGTGATCACTACTTCATTTTACATGAAACGTGTCTGTATCTTGAATTAGGATACAAAGATAGTTGTGGAATACAATAGGATTTGGGATTCCAGGTTAGTTTGCTGCCTTGGAGGAAGCAGATGGCTCTGAGGTTGATCAAGCTATTGTGGGAGACAAGGTGAGGTAAGGTCCCCAGGTACCAAAGAACTGGTGGTAGCAGAACTGGTTTTGAATCCATAACCCCAGGATGAATCCCAGCATCACCCCTCAGGCAAGGAAACTTGCTTCCAGGACTGCTTGTTGTTTACTTTTTGGCTGTTGTTTTTGGGGTGGTTTTTTTCTGGGTTTTCTCTTTCCCTGGGATCACAGCCAAGCTCTGGGTATGCTGCCAAAAAGATAGGCTAGAAATGCTCCAGACCCACCACAGCCTGAGGACCTGGACCTTTGTACTCTGCCCTGCTCCAGTGGTTTTGGCTAAGCTGTGCCACAAACTGTGCCTTGTACTTATGGCAACCTAAAGATCCCCGCCATCCCTTTCCTCTCACCTCCCTTCACCCCTCCAGCTTATCATTATCATTGCAGAAATTGCACTCGCAGAAGAACCAACCACTGTTTTTCCTAATCAGGACTGCTTGAATTAAAATGGGGAAAAAAGTCAGTAAAATGAAGTGAGTTGGAGTAGCTTGCAGCTTACATCTGTGTCTAATACTTAATCAAAAAGTCATTGATTGTGCATGGAACTTCTGCTAATACTTCAAAAGCCGAAAAACTGGAACTGATCTTTAGCCTGAAGTGGTACAGTAATATCCTCCAGACACTTCTTCTCAGGATGGAAGGATTATCTTGGCCCTCCATAGATTGCTGCTGTTGTGCTGAAAGAGGGAGGGACTAAATAAACAAACCAAACATTACTGTAATTATCTTGGAAGGAAATGACATCCCTGGAGTATTGCCAAGAGAGAGCAGACAACAGGATCTTCAAAAGGGGGTTGATACCAGGGTCACAGCTGGTACAAAGGACAACCTCCTGAGGATGTATATACCATAATCATCAGCTTGGACAGTAGCTGAACTGATCCTGGTGATCACTGAAGCTACCAGTGAATGGGTCTGCGAAACAGGGCATCAGGAGTAAGTCAGGTTCCCAAGTGGAAAGGGTGATGTCATGACTCCGCAGACCTGAATGGGACTGACATTGCGCACCTGGCAGCCTGATGCCTGATTGTCAGCAATTGTACGTACTCCTGAGGCAGACACACGCAGACTCCACTGGAGCTGTGGAAGTTTTGTACAAAGCTGGCCAGAACAACAACTGCAGGTCACAGTAAAGTATTTATCCTAACTAACTGGTGCAATGTGACACCATTTCCTAATGAAGAACTGTGCCATCAGTAAAAATGCTGTGGTGAGAGAGCAAAGTACGTAAGTAAAACTGAGCATCAGTACCTATGCATTGGCGGAAAGCACATGAAACAAGTCTGAAGAACGCCTATGTGCTGTCCTTAGAAGGACTGAGGATTGTCCAGCTTCTGAATAACCACAGTATGCCTGCTGTCAGTGCTGGCTGTCACGCTGACCTTGACTACCTCCCACACCACCTTAAGATCAAGATCAGCCACCGTCAATGCTCACCATTTCTAGCAAGAATGAACTTCCTGCCAAGTGGCCAGTTCAGCCTTTTGCAATTCCATCTCCTCATGCCCTCCTTTTCTGTGTGTGAGATGAAGGAAACCTGTCCCTAGAGCAAGGAGTCTTGCCCCAGCTGCACACAGCAGCTGCTCAACCACTGTCAAGCATATATTCATGCAGCTGTTGCCTCTTGCCAAAGAGATGAAAATGGTGTACTGCCCTTGCGGCAGCGAGATGCAAATGGCAATGATTAGATGCTATATATGAGACACTGATTGACTTCAGAGACGGAAAACTAGACCCCCTACAGAAGCCCCCTGACAACACCCCACAACGCAGCAGGCTGGGTTTCCCGCGGCGAAGAAGCCAGCCTTGTTGCTTTGTCACAACTGGCAGTGGAATCTGCAATGGGAGGCTGCCTGCACATGGAAACAACTGTCATGCGCTGATTCAGCAGTGCCCATCTGGAATGTGGTTATGCATGTAGGTGTTAAGTGGCTCAAATCTGCGTTGCCAGATGATCCAGGAATGGGTGGATGTGGTGTTAATGAGCACAGAGCTGTGAGCCAAGGGCTCGACGGCTGTGGACAGACACCCTCTCCTGTGCCACTTGAGCAGATGTCTGTTCCCACCTGCCCTTCATCGCCTCTACCCTGAACTTACTACCTGTCCTGACAACAAGTCTGTGTCTATGAGTGTTGCCTAATCTATTTCAATCAAATTGAGGCAATGAGGCAGTTTATCTTAAACCATTTAAATACAACTGCTTAATCTTTGCTAACCCAGCTCATTTGAACTGCAACAAGTTATGGCAGGTTTACTTCAAAATGCCAGAAAGAAAACCGAGTTACAGCTGATTGACAGACCCATGCACCATCCTGCTGCCCCAGCTACTCCACTGCTAACCTCTGTCGGGGAGACAAGACAAAGCTTGCGAGATGCTGTAACACATGAAGTCTCCCCAAGGAGAATCGGCAGAGGTGTGCGCCAGGGCCCTTAGGATCCACATCGGTACAATCTCTTCCAAGGGAGATGCTAATCTTTAGACTAGACCAGGCCTACTGAGTTACTTTAAAAAAAAAGAAGAAAAAAACATTTCTCAGAAATTCCAGCCTCTACCTTCATTCTTCTTCGGACAAAAATCTGTCTAGTAACATTACTTCTCAGAATGCAGCTACTGTAAAACATCTCAACTATTTCTGAGAAAATGTCAATGCCTTCTATATCTATGACTTCTAATATACAGGCTATAAGGTTTTTTGTATCATAGTAAGTTAAGCTGAGCTATGCTCAACTTAGAAAAAAATGCAAATAATTTTCTAGCTTCGTTGACTTAAAAAGTAATTCAAACCATGGGAAAAAAATTGCAAACTGCCTTTTAGACAAAGAAAGGGTGTGGAACAATATATCCTCCTGCTTCCCTATTATATAACCAATCCCCATTCTTAAGTGCACAAATAAAATGAGAGTAAATTGAAATAAATAAAATAAATTGCATTGCATAGTTTCAAGCCCTACATTATGTCTTGGCTGTAATAATATACATTATCATTAATGGCTTTCACTTTACAGTGTTGAAAGTCAGATTTGTTGTTGTCATCTTCATTCTTTGACCTTTACTATCTGCATTCCTTACATGAAAGTATTAGTCTGCTGTCACACTTCAAGAAACCATCTAATAAGGTCAACTATGCATCACTCTAAGTCATCTAAGGCTACTGTAGCATATTTGCTTTATGACAAATGTGTAAGATCACTGCAATTATCTACAATGATAGTTAGACTTCACGCTATATACAATTCAGATTTCAGTTCTATTAGAAAATACTAGTTCCAGAGGACTAGTGGAACATTTTATCACTGTGATTTCAATATCCATTTAACTGAGATGCAACAGAAGATAATTTCAAGTTCTGAAATGAATACCCATATTCTGGAGAAATTTATAAATGAAAAAATATTATTATGTACCCTCCAATTAAAATAGCTTGTATGCTTTTCACTCTTGATGTACACTAGAATTTTCAGGATTTGGGGGAGTGATGGAGGTTAGGTTTCATATAAGAGTTCAGAATTGAGAAAATAGGTTTATTGCTGACCATTTAAATCCCTACAGAGAGATTTGTGAGATACTGCAGTATGTCAAAGAAACCTGCATTAAGAGTATGTTGCTTCTTGTATTGAGGAAGCTGGCAGGAAAAAAATGCTCTGTTCAGCGGCCATCACCATAAAATGATATAAACGCAACTGTATTACCACGGGACCTCAATTTGCCAGCTGAACAGGGCAACTACATCTTCTGCTTATAAAAGATCCTAAGCAATTACTTGAGTCTCCTCAGGTTTTTGAGCTGTAATGGTTATTCCTTATACTGAGGATGGAGGATGCTGTTTTTCTGTGGATTAGCTGAGTTTTACCATACCCTCTTTGACAGCAGTGAAAAGGAGAAAGAAGGCACGCTTGCAGTGGCAGTGGACCAGTGGAAAAGCCTCCATAGGAGCCATCAAACAGCCAGCTGGCCATTTACACAATCAGAAGATCTCCAGTGACATATATCTAGTTGGTATCTCTGCTTTCCAGAGTGCACAGTAGCTTCAGCTCTTGCTACTACTCCTAAATAAAATGGTTAGGCTGAACCAGCACTTCACCAAATCTGATCTGAACCATGAGTTTAATTACTCCATCTTTTATTACCCAATATCTGACCCAGACAGCCCCTATTTCTACTGCATTTCAAAATCATGAGGACATTGTGGATGCCACTGGATCACAAATTATCAGTAGTAACACAGGCAAAGGTCAGAAACCATTTAGCTGAAAGAATAACTTACAGAAAAAATTATTTCTTAAAACACATTGTATGAGGTTTTTTTCCCCTTCTCTGATCTGGCAGATCTGTGAGGGTTAAAAGTTGCTTTACTGTGAAAGGATTGCCTAGTTATTTATGTTTTATAGCAGCTGGAGCTATAAACCACTAGAAATGGTATTCTAAGATTACCTATGCATGTACATATCACAGAGGCAGAGAAAGCACAGAATTCCTCTCCTGTGCAGCTATAGTGAAAAAAGAAACTCAAACAGCTTATTCAGTTCCTACATCCATGTCACTGGCCAGATTTTGTCAAAGCAGAGAATGTTCAGAACAGAGACACATGATTAAGTGCTAATTTACTAAGAAATATTTTGAAAGTTTAGTCTGGCTCAGAAACAGTGTAATAGAGACATAACAGCGGTTCGAGTATATTGCATGAAATATATATTATTTAGGGTTTATAGGATAAAATTAACAAAAGGAATACATAGAATTAATATCAGGAAACAGGGGAAGACCAACCCATTGCTGCGTGGGCATTTTAGGAACTGAATCATTAGCACTTTTATGCCACTCCCAGTAACAGAGCAGTGTATAGAGCCCTTAGGAGCATTCTGCAGAAAGACCGAAGCATTCTGTTGTGGAGAGCAGCCAGTTCAATGGCAGGGAACAGCAACTGCTTTTCTACCTCTGGTTTTTATGCCTGCTAACTTTCTTTCCAGTTCTGCTGTGGGAAGAACTCTCAGTAATAAAAGGTATTCTGTATAAAACATAAATTCCTATAAAATAAATTACAAACTTTGTAATAAAAGAGAAAAGGCAATTGTATTCTTCCTTGGAGGTAATTAATCAAGCTTTCTTCAGTGAAAAGTTTTAAAAACATATAGCACACATTTCTACAGAAACTGTAGGTTTTCTGAAGAAATAGGAACTATTACACATATATGAATGTTTACGCTGTTGTCTTTATTTTTGTTTTCATAATGATGCCTTATTTTAGGACAGGAAACTACTTTTGTTTCTGTTTTGTGCATTACTTGTGCATAATAGCTCAGATCCTTCTGCTAAATGAGAAAAAATTGTTTTTACAACTGTACTAACTCTTCGTTCTCCTCCCCATTGACTTACTGTTTTCATTTTTCAATCCAGTTCACTGAAGGTTTTCCTGCAGCCAGCTTGTTAATTTTGAAACTGTAATTTTCCCAGCAAACATGCCTCTCTCACGCATATGTGTACACTGCTCCCTACCTAGTGAATTAGGAAAACAGCATATAATAGGACAGATCCTTCTCGAGGATCCTGAGCAATTCTTGTCTTATTCCTGAGTCACAGAGAATGACACATACAAGATATGGGGCTGATATGGGGTTACTAGACAGCTGCAGCCACCTGTGCCAGGTCCCTACAAATCCTACTTGTATACTCAGTCTTTGTTTCACAGAAAAGCTGGGAGATTCCTGATGAGCTGTTGTTATTCTTCAACCCATGGAAAACAACACAGAGAGGCAACTATACAGTCTTAGCATTATTTATTCATGTCTAGATTCCCCAGCTAAAAGCCAGATTGCTTTTTGCCAACTGCTATGTACACACAGTGGTAAAATAGCATCTGTATAGAGGACTGTACAATCAAGGCATGACAAAAATAGAAAGAGAAGAAGAGGCACATGGAGGAGTAACTTGCCTTCATCTGCAGAAAAGCAAGAAGACCATAAGCCAGGTCAGTATCTGGTTACTAGGTTATCATCTAAAATACAACTCACTGCCACTATGCAGTTTTTTTTTTTCTTAATATGCCACATTTAAATAATCCACTTAATAAAAAGACAGAAAAGTGTAAAGATTCATTTGCAATTATGTGCATAGCCAAGCCATTATACTTGTCGGAAGAGCATGATTATAAAAAGCCTACATGTCAAAATGTGGATATTTATTTCTAAACATAAACATACATCTTCATACCTTCAATTTCTAGATTACAAGAAGTCTTTATCAGAGGGCTCCCAAATACTCTGAAATGTATTTTGCATAGTAAACACAATATTAATTTGATGCTCATAGATTAATCCGACTTCATATTATTTTATCCTGTAAGACATCACAACACGTTCTCTATTTTCCTGGTAAATACAGTAAAAATCCTGCACATGGCAGCCCAGTTCATCTCTATCAGACATCAGCTGGTTCAGTCAAAAAGCAAGAAATCGTATTACATGTGTTTCAGCTAGCACAATTCAACTGGAGTAAATGCAATATACAATTTAGGTCTGACAACACTGGTCTCAGACCAGCAGAAGATATGTGCACTCCTCCAGACCATTTAAGCACCATGAGGCTGGATTCTCATCCCACAGCACGTCTACGTGCTGAGGGAAATGTCTCTTACAGCCCAGTTCCATGATCTGTTTAAGATGGCAAGATAAAGTGCTGCGACTGAAAAGGGCTTGTCCCATCCTTTTCTTACCACCAGCCCGCTCAGTTTCATGCCGGCATGTATCCCTTGGGCTGCGATAAGCATTTGTGTAGCTGCACTCAAAACTAGTTGGGAACTAGTGTCATTTCAAATAACCCCAGCACAATGAAGATGGGTTGGAGCTGCAGTCCTGTTCATCGCACAGCTGCTTGGATGTTTGTGCTGGCATAAGGCAAGGCCATCATGGCAGTAGGAACAAGAAGCTGCATGAGATAAGGAAAGGGTGGAACTATCCTCTTTTTAACAAGACCCTAAATAGGTCATCCATAGCTTACGAAATACATATTTGCAACTTTTGACTTATTTAGAGAAATGCCTCAAAATGTGTTTGTTTTTTTAAAGGTATTTTTAACTTCGTCTATTGATCTACTAATCTCAGGTTATTTGTTCCTCAAAGAACTCTTACAATCGCAAATCATTAATCCATTCATAAGTCTGCTCAGAATTTATTGACCAGATGTATTTAAGGTACGTGCCTTATGATAAGGTGCTTCTTTACCAGCCACATGGGAAGAGTAGTCTCAGACTGTAGGGCTTCTCAGACTTCATGACTCCACTTTTTTGGAATGCCTTACATGAAAGGTCTCATGGTATGTGTTGGTCAGAGCCTTCTCCATGAAGGAGGCAGTTCTTCTGTGTCTCCAGGACTTTATATTTATTCCATGTACCCCACGCTGCAACTGGTCTGGGCATGCTACTCAAGGCATTTTTGTAATGCTGCATGAAGAGCTCTATGATTGATATATTCAGGGATGTTTCACTCTTGGTAATAGAGCAGTTTCTCAATTTATCAAGAGAGCATATGGAACTTACTTGCACTTTCAGCCATCAGGCTCATTTGGGCTAAAAATGTGGAAATGTGAACAGTGTGTTTTCTATATAATAAAAATTCCTGTAGAGTGCATTGGAAGTAACTCTAGCCTCCAGCACTACTAGGTGTGTCCTGTCCTGATGCTGCCATTTCTCCTGGCTGTCTGCTCTTCAGCCTTCCAGAGCTCCCAGTTCTGACTTCCAGGACCACTAGATCTCCATTTCAGGCCCTCTCATGTCCTGGCTACTGGCTGTGACTTGTCATAAACTTGAACTGGCTTTGCTTCTCTCCAAGTTATAATTATGCTCCAGACCTTCTTTGTTTCAACAGGAAATTGCAGAGGAAATCAGATCTCTTTAAGAGTTGGAATATTGTAGGAAGCATGTAAAGTCCCGTGCCGTTTACGATGACTGGAATAAAGCTTAGAAGAGAAAATTATTATTCATCGTAAAAATGTGTTGTCCTTTTACGGTGGGTTTACCTTGGTTGTCCATCAGGTGCCACCAAGTCACTCTCTCAGTCCCCTGCCTCAGCGGGACAGGGAGAGAAAATAAGATTAAAAACTCATGGGTTGAGATAAAGGCAGCTTAATAAAGAAAAGCAAAGGCCATGCAGAAGCAAAGAAAAGCAAAAAAGATTTATTCTCTACTTCCCATCAGCAGGCAATGTCCAGTCACTTCCTGGGAAGTAGGGCCTCAGTACACACACTGGTTGCTTCACAGAATCACAGGAATCACTAAGGTTGGAAAAGACCTTCAAGATCAAGTCCAACCATTAACCCAACACCCACCATGTCCCCTAAACCACGTCCTGAAGCGCCACATCCACACGTTCTTTGAACACTTCCAGTGATGGTGACTCCACCACCTCCCTGGGCAGCCTGTTCCAAAGCTTGACCACCCTCTCGGTGAAGAAATTTTTCCTAATATCCAATCTAAACCTTCCCTGGCACAACTTGAGGCCATTTCCTCTCGTCCTACCACTAGTTAGTTGGGAGAAGAGACCAAAACAAATGGTATATACAGAATACAAATGCCTTTATAACAAATGCCCCACCTCCCTTCCTCCTCCCTTCCTAAGCACGATGTCATATGGTATGGAATATCCCTTTGGTCAGTTTGGGTCAGCCGTCCTGTCTATGACCCTTCCCAATCTCTTGCCCACCCCCAGCCTACTGGTCTTTGGAATGGGGTTAGAGAGACAACCCTGATGCTGTGGGAGGACAGTTCAGCAGCAGCCAAAACATTGGTGTGATATCAGCACCGTTTCCAGCTATAAATACAAAGCACAGCACTGTGAGGGCTGCTATGGGGAGAGGTAACTCCATCCCAGCCAGACCCAATGCACCTTCATTGCTGTATACATCTGAAAGCCAATTCTGATTTTTTCAAATGTCAGGCTTTTCAATGTGCTGAAATGACTTAATTCTACAGACAGACTGCAAATATATATTTTAACCATGGGCAAGGAAAGCTGTTGGGCTTTGTTTCCAGATTCAATGGGCAGGTAACCTGTCTCTGATTGGCTTGAGAAGCTAGTACTTCCAAAACCTTAACATAATGTCTCCACAAACATTGAGGCAATTCTGTATTTTACTTTCCACTAACTTCCACCAGTGATCAAACGGCCACTTGAAAGGTTCTCTCAGAAACTGAGTATAAGTGGGAACAAATATAGTCAAAATATTCATTTAAAAGTTCAAATGCTTATGGACATTTTTTGCTTTTGTTTTCTCAGTTCTAATGGTTAGTATCACAAGAAATGTTGATATAATTATTGAGTGGACATTTCTGTGTAAAGCACCACAAGCTTAAGACAAAGACTGCTTCAGTAGTAAGACTACAAGATCAAAGTTAAAAATGTTTCATTTTGTTGTGATGACAATTCTGTTAATTGAGCAATTTCAAAGGTATGCAACTTTAGCTATTGCAATTGCTCCTTTGTAATTAGTGACTTTTCAAAGAGCATGGGTTCTCTCTGCAGATCCTTTCAACTGACCACTGCGCTGGCACCATAACAAGATGAGTGGGAAGCTGGTCTCCTGGGAGGAGACTCATGCCATATTGGTTAATCCAGCCTACCACTACTATAAACCAGTCAGCTATGGGCAACAGAAAGTCCTGAATTTTCCCAGTTGCCATCTTTTATAGTAAATCAGCTGCAACTAGATCAGCTTTTTAAGACAAATATATATTTTCTGATACTCTTAGAAATTATTAGTAATCTGGGAGTGTATATTTCTTGTAACAGATCTGCATCCAGTGTCAAAGTATTGATAGCTTTTAAAAGGTCTTCTAGACTGCAATTATGAAAAATGGTGCTATCTTGCCACTGTCACTTCCATTGGGTATATTAAAAAATTTTTTTTAAAAAGCAGAACAGTAAGTGTGCCTTTCTATTAAAGCAACTATCTATGTAGCTTGGACATTTGATTCTCCCTGTCTTGTAAATGCTGCCATATTCCTAAATTCCTCAGTCAAGACAAAATTCACATTATCTTTAATGAAGAATTCAAGATTGAGGTGCTAAGGGCAGATAATGGATCAACAGTGCCTTTATTGTGTCATTTGTATATCTTGTGTTTACTAATTGATTCTCCAATGACTGTTCATCATGTATGATAGTACAATTATTTTTTCATAATTTTACTATATTTCCAGAGCAGAAAGTAAACTTTGGAGGGGCAACATATTGTTATTACTCCGTTTTTAGAAAAAAACTAATAGAAAAATAGTCTGAGTTATGCAACACCAGCTAGAAAGAAGTTATTTTATCACTACTTGGAATAAATGGCCACTCAAAAGGGCACAGTCTGGAATGTTTTCTCACAATTCTAGCTTGAGCTAGTAGGACAATGTTTGGCAGAGCTCAGCTGTCTTCATAACAAAATGTCTCTGCACAAATATTGCTTATTACAAATTAAAAACAGTAATGGAAAAAGCTACAAATATAAAGAAAGAAGACAAAGAAAAAATTCTGTTTGGCATTGAACAAAGTATTAGAGGAGAAAAATTATTTCTTAAGCTTTTTGAAAAATTAATTCTAAATGGATGCTCTTACTTATCACAAATTAATATGTAAAAATAAAATTATATTTAGTAATCTAGTAGAAGAAAATGCCACACAGATATACCCAGGAAGAATAAAAGATGCTATACTATTAACTCACAAATAATAAAAATGCTTAGTATATTATGATCTCATATCAATATAAATAAGCAAAATCTATATCAGCAACAGTTGTCTATGGAAACATTTCAATTTGGTTTCCAAAACAATTGCTAAATTCATTTTTACTAAGTAAATTTTTGTATTTAGAAAGTCACATGACAAACAGTTCAGTGTTACATTGCTTGTTTGTACGGTTATATATTTAGGGTTCCTGTGGTGTTTTTTTCTTGATGTAGACAAGATATTTTTCAAAACATATTTCTACTTCAGTGACTTATTAGTCATTTGATGCTGATCCAATGATCAGCATGATCCAAATGATCCCATTTTATTTTCTGATGTTTTTTTTAATTTTGTCTCAGTATTTGCTGCTCACAGGATTTAGAAAAATGATAGGGGTGAGAAGATTTCTTATAAATGCATCACAGATCTTGGCACAAATCATGAATTATTTTACTGAAAGTTCATTTTTCCTTAACTCTTGATCTCCTCCTTTAAAAGCGTACAATGAAAAATTAAGCAGCAAAGTAATAAACCTCCTCTCCTTTACCTCGCATCTCCCACGTCCCAACCTGGAGACCATGACCTCTTTCCCTTCAGGACTACCCGTTGGATCCAAACCACAGGACACACCTCACAGTTCTGCTGCAAATACACAGAATCTCTGCATTAGTAGCCATGACCTTTCTCTGCCGCCTACGAGGTCTTAGCCAGAGTGCACTGAAGTCTGTAGCAAGATTTCTACTCATTTCAAAGGCCAACAGACTAAGATTTCAGTTCCCTCTCCTCGTGTATCTCTCAAAGTACGCTCTTCCCACGCACCTCTGGAAGTACCACTCTTGACTCAGCTGCTAACTACTCTCCAACTAAAACCTCCTTCCCCATCAACGTAACCATCCTGCTGGTCTGAAGGATAAACCTACTCTATTCTTCCTGCCCAAATTCATGAACAGCTTCAGAGCAAGACCCTTGATTTGTCAGATTTTCTGGTCTGTGGATTTTTTCTCCTGCTTCAGGTCTGGCAACGCAGCCTGTTTCTCCAGCCCCAGCTGCAATGTACTTACAACAGAAGCTGTTAATTTAATAACTGAAAACTTCCTGACAATGCTCCACTCTTTCCAGCACTACTTGGGATCAGACTCACTCACACAAGTGCCATAAAGAGGAATAAAACCAAGGCAGGGGGAAGGCAATCCAAGTGCCTACAGCAGACAAGCCACCTTATCTCAGGAAGGTCTACTGCAATGTCATAAGCAATTACTGTAAAAAATGAGCAGCACACCTGCTAACAAGGATTGCCTAGACATTTTAATGTGAGGAAAAGTTTCCATCCCCTTTTTTCATGCCAGATGGGATCAAAATCACTGAACGATGGAGAAGTGCACTGTCTCATGGCAGTCATTGTCATAGTTCTGCAGATGACAGATCTGAACAGGAAATCAGAGAAATGTATTTCTATGAGATCTGCAGGCACCAGATATAAGACTCTGAATATGACCAGAAAATGTACCTTATTTTCAGGAGTTTTATCAGCCATGATTTTTTTTTATTTTTTTTTTTTTTAGAAAAATTGGAAGTATTATCTTGGGAAAGTGCCTTAACTGATTGAGTAACTCAGTAATATGGTCTCTATGCAAACAGGGCACTCGCATTTCCTGTGGCATGCACGAGCTATAAGAAGTCCTCGAGGCGCTGGAGAATGCCCATCACAGGAGCATGGTGCCGAGTTTCCACACATGCCTCCTGCTCCGCCATGAGCTCTCCCCCAAGGCGGAGAGGGACACCGTTGGGGTTCCCCGTCTTCAGCAGTGCCACAGAGCACTCATGTTGTACAGCCTCATGTGTGAGTTTTGGCTCGGTGACGTCTCAGATGTTTCTCACCCCTAGCAGTGGTCCAAAGCTGGAAGTAACGTAATGACACCTTTCCCCCACACACACTTTCTGTGATACGCCTCTTTGACTTGCACTAAGATATATAACCCACAGCATCTGGGTTTTCCTCTTATGCCTTCTCAGCTTTCAGATATGCGTCTGTAAGAGTAAACCACTTGCTTATCTAAAAACTCTACATTAGAAGCTTACAGGCAGGAAAGACTTTGTTAGCTGTAACCCTGCACTGTAAAACAACAATTAACCTATCTTCAGAGGAAATTATTTTTAGAATTTATTCCAGACATGTTTAGTCTGCTTGACGTATGTTTGCACTGTCTCTGCCTTCAAAAAACACGATGTAAATATTTATTGCAGATTCCTGATTGTAGTTTTTTTGCTGATTGCAAGTGTGACATTTTAAATCACATCTTTATATCTTCTCATATGTAGAGAAAGGAATTAGTATAATTTCTTTACATATTTATCTCTTTCAGACTGAACTAGTTGGAAGTGCACTTATGAATCGTAGAAATCTCCCATTAACATAATTTATTACAATAATCATGTCTGATATTACTCATATAAATCAAAACCGAAATCAACATTGACCGTTTCCATTTCTAAGAATACTAAGAATGTCTTTATTAGTTAGTTTCATATAGTAATTGACTCTTTAATGAGGGTCAATGTGTATTTTTGCAATTGGTTGGTAATGTACAGATCATGTTAATAACAAATAATGAGCAAAAAATATCTTCCTGGATCGGCCTACTGATGTGGGATAGCATGGGGACTGATCGCATTGCAGTCATCTCAGCCTTCAAGCCCTGCTGCTGCTAGAGAAGCCTTACACTGTCTTTGTAGACATGGCATATTGAAATGGTGTATATCTATCCTCTGTGTAATGTATACACACGTAGTCACTGGCCTCTAGGGCATGTAATGCTATAAAAATGGAATCCAAAGTTCTTTTCATTAGTATAGGTATTATATAAACTATACATTATATACATAATATATAATATATATTATATATAGCTATACATTATATACATAATATATAATGTATATTATATATAACTATATATTATAAACTATAATGTTGTATATTATATATTATAGTAACATAATATAGTTATTAGTATAACCAAACTGATCAGAAATGTTCCTATGTAACAATTTTCCCTCCTTGGAAGATGCCAGTTCAGTGAAATCAAAACATTCCTCAGATTTCTTGCCCAGTTTCTGCTCGCCCACCTACCGTCTTACTAGTAACTTGGAAGTCTCTCAAAAGGCAAAATTCAACTGGCAAACCAAAGTGACTTGACAAACTGCAAGCCCTCAACAGTCTGGGCTCTGTTCCCAAGGTTTTTGTCTGAGGTCTTCAGAAATTTATCTTCTATGAAGCGAGGATTCCAGTCTTCATGAGTTCCCAAGGACCCTGTACCTTGGGGAACTAGGTGCTTTCCTACCAAGGAAAGGATGTTGGGAACTTCACAAGTGTTCCACAAAAAAAAAAAAAAAATTCTTTTATTTTCCACTAAGGAATGATAAACTTTATTTATTGCTCTTAATTTAAAAAATCCAATTTCCTTTCATCTGTGAAATGCATAGTTGCAATGCCTGTCTCTTTTAGTCTATTATAAGCTCCATCCAAAATTTTTTGGGATACACTAATATTGGTGGACTTTGGATCTAACCTGTAACCTGTTATATTGTTGTTCTGTGTTCACTAATCGTGACACATATGGAATATGTTAGGGTGGGGCTCTGAGCAACCTGATCTAGTTGAAGGTGTCCCTGGTCATTGCAGGTGGATTGGACTAGATGACCTTAAAAGGTTCCTTCCAACCCAAACTATTCTACGATTCTATGACTATTAATTGATAAAGAATATTATTACATTATTATTTTTATTTACATTAATTATATCAACATTATACCATTATGAGAAGTGCATGAAAATCCCATAATCTAGTGGATACGATACTAAAGTAGTAGTCAGTAGATCCACGCTTTCTTCTCAGCATTCCAATAAATACTCTGGGTGATCTTCAGCAAATCACCTCACTTCTTAGTGCCCTATTTTCTCCCCACCATCTTTTGCTTTTCTTTCATATCAGGGGAAATACTGTGTCCTGCGCCCTGTGTGTGCTGTGATTGGCACAGGGATTTCTGGGGGTCTGTCAGCAAAAGGTGTTAAATGGAATTTTCTTTGTTTCTTTACAGAGGTTGCTGTATTATTTACAAGTGAGTATGCTACGATACCTCCCAGATGACTTTGCAATAGTTAAACATTTTAATAAGAACACCCATAGCCTCTAGTATAGCACCAGCACTGTAATATCTGTGACCAGTGCAGTGCTAAAAAATAAATAGATCACTTCAGATTTCTTGAAAGGGACCAGAAAGATAACTTCAGTGGTAGAAGTCTTCTGTATGAAATCTTTATATTAGCTAAAGCCCAGTCAGCTCCGCAGACGCTACCCCACAAACATCTCCCAGGCCCGACCTCCGTGGAGCCAGGGTAATTATCTCCCCGTTCGTTCCCTTCTTGCGCGCTGCTGCCGCTGCCAACAAGGGGGTCAGTTACTGCAAGACGTTATGGTGGTTTCTGCAGCGCAGACACTTGTCTGCGAGAAACAAGCAGCACACTATTGACACGGAGGGAAATGCCAAATTGCCTCAAATTGCCGTATACAGCCACACCCTTGTGTAAGCACGGATTCATATTCAGAGCCCCTTAGATACAGCGGTGCTTGCTGCATGGAATGCATTCTTTATTTAGTTCCTTCGTGCTCAATAATGGCTTATTATGGATCAACTACTTCTCTTGCTTAGTAAGAATTAAACGTTAAGAAATCATTGCTGCTGCTACTAAAAAAAAAAAGGCATTTAATGTAACGTAAAAGTAGTATTTTTCACAAGCATATATAATTGTTGGTTAGAGAGTAGCTTCTGATTAGTATTCCACTCCTGCTTTAGCTTTTCATCCAAGTTTTTGGGAGTGTCATTAACCTACTATATAATTTGCTGCTTTGTTCATTCAGCTCAATCATTCCGTTTACTGTCTTGTGGAATGTAGTCATTTTAGTATAATATTTTCTTGAGAAATGTAATTTTAAAAAAGAACACCCGACAAGGCACGTGAAAATTTAGAAATGCACCAGGAGTAAATAAAAGACAAGCCTTATCCCTATTGTCAACTAATCGATTCTACAGAGTAATCCACTGTTCTTACTACACTTCCAAATGGGGTAGGAAGAGACAAGATAAATGAAACAGTGAAACAGTGAAACAATGGCAGAAGCAGATTATTCCAAAGACATGAATACAGATGGAGAACAATGTAACTGAGTTGATTCATTTATAATGAGTTTAGTTCTGCCTTTATGATTCCACTGGAAACTAATACTTAAATTTTGGAACTATCATTGTTAAATAACGCATCCTTATCTTTGATTTTTGTACGTGCATTTAATGGAGAAGACTATGGAGGACAAGACTATGAACTCACACTTCTTTATTTCCACAGTGAAATTGCAATATAAGTATGAGCATAACTCCCATGTGTTCAGAATCACAGAACGAGAATGGTTCAGGCTGGAAGGGCCCTCTGGAGGTCATCCAGTCCAACCCCCACTGCTCAAGTAGGGCCACCTAAAGCCAGTTGCCCAGGGCCTCATCCAGACAGCTTTTGAACTTCTCCAAGGATGTAGACGCCACAGCCTCTCTGGGTAACTTGTTCCAGTGCTTGGCCACTCTCACAGTAAAAAAGTGAGCCTCCTGTGTTTCAGCTTGCACCCATTGCCACTGGTTCAGTCACCAGGCGCAACTGAAAGGAGCCTGGCTCCATCCTCTTTGCCCTCTCCCTTCAGGTATTTACATACATTGATAGGATTGCCCCCTGAGCCTTCTCCAGGCCCAGCCCCAGGTCCCATGGTCTTTCCTCATAGAAGAGATGTTCCAGTCCCATAATCATCTTTGTGGCCTTTCACTGGACTATCTCCAGTATGTATTTAAAATTACAATTCATGAATAGATAAGTGATCAGTTATTACAAACCTTTAAATATTTTTGTCAAAATTTGATTAATAATTCACAGTTTGTCCAAGCACTGTTCCAAACTGTCTCCTGAGTTCAGAGTTGTGTATTGCCCAGAGGAGGTACATCCAAGTCCCTGATTTCAGACTGAATCAGCTGGAAAATTCCAGGTCCTCTTGAGAGAGAGACAGGGCACTGAGGATCTCCAGCGCTTTAGCATGGATCCAGTCTCTTGTTCATGAAACCTAGAAAGATGGGACGTGAGACAGGCTTAGCTCACTACATCAGAAGGTGTCTCAAGTTTAGTTCTGTATTTTAATAGCAGGCTTAAGACTAGACTTTAGATCATTTTCATCACATCTATCTTGGTTTTATCAGGTTTATTCTTTGGACTGGATTTAGAGCATGTGGGATATTAAAGGGGAAACTTTTTTCCTGCACTTATATGCTAATCATACCATCTTCACGTATTGTCAAATGAAGCGATGCCGTGCGATCACACTGTTCAGACAAGACTACCACTACCTTCCACTACCCTGGAAGGACTGCCACATCTTCGGACGTGTGGGATTTACAAACACTGATATGCAGAGCCAGATCTTCAGAGCATATCACACTTTAGGACACCTGTGAGACTAGCCAGCCCATGGGACTAGTTCCAGCACAGTGCAGACTTAGCCCTTGAGACCAAGCTATAGTTAAAGTACAACTGATTCTGTGCATCAGAAGTGTACTAGTCCTGAAAGTCCTGACCCTTCATTCCCTCCATGAAGCATATTTAAGGTAAATGTTTTTCATTTAATATAAATCCACTAAGGGGCATGGAAATTCTTTGGCCATCATCCCCCCACAGCAACTTCTGATATGTGAACTCCCTTTTCACATAGCTGTTCTGATCTCATCTCTTAGTTCTTTTTACATCATGACTGAATTTTCCCTTTTGTTTCCATTTGTTAGGCACTGGAACTTGCACAAGCAGATTCTCTAATACCATTGTTAGACATAGAAGAATACAAAATCTGGCCTGGTCATACAGCAGATGGAATAAAACAGTCATATTTGGCTTAATGATTTCAAGGAACTATTTTCAAACTCACTGACAGCAAATAATATCTCTCCATTAAATTCAGTAGTCTCTGAATTAGGCATTGGGTGTTTAAGATTACTCATTACACTTTAGTGTAGTCTTTTTGTTATTTAAATAGATTGAGAAACTCTTAAGAATCTGCTAGTCTTTAAGTTTGTTTATTCCTAGCTAAACATTGTACACACTGAGAGATATCTTGATCCCTTCTTGGACTAGATTAATTGGAATACTAGTCTTCTCCAAGCTGGACCAGGTGTTTCATGTAAAGTGAATCATTATTAACATGCACTGTCAAACTTGCTTCCAAACTTCCTTTTAAATAGAACGCAAGTCCACAGAGCGAGAGACTACAAAATTGTATCAAATTTATCTGTATGGTCACGTTACGGTAACTTCATGTTACGGCCTTTCCATAATAAATAAACTTGCACCTAAGAGTAGGCATTCATTTTTATAGTTGTCTGTATGTAATTTCAGACTGCTGATACGATGCTGCCTGCCAGTATTCCTACTGCAGACACAGAGTCAGCACAAAGTCTAATAGCATCAGCAGTCGATGATATCTATAGGTATGTGTAGAATGGGGTGAGAGAAACATCATGGTTGGGTTTGTTTTGGGGTTTTTTTAACCAAATAGTTGTTGTCAGCTCAGGTCATTTCTGAGCTATTTAAGGCACTTTCTTTACCTCTTTTTCCATTAGATGTTAAATTGACAAAATATCAAAAGTTTGTGCTTTTACTGATCAGCCATACTAAGTCAACAGACAAAGAGGCAATCCCTTTACGTACATTCTCTTTCCTGCTGTTTAAAGGATTTAACTTATTTTCGTTTATGAAAAAGTGGTTGGTTTTGTTTTTTTTTATATTGAGCTTTGCTCATCTCCAGAATCACACTTACTTGAGAAATGTAGTACCTCTGTTTTCCATATGTGGCATAGTTCAATGTGCATGACTCAACTCAGTTATGCAAGGAATGATTTTAATTCCATGTAAAGAGCACTGAGATTCCTCAGCATACATGCTCAGTTCTTAGAGATATACAGAAAAAATATACAGTGTTAGTTTAACAGCCATTTTTTTTTAAATCTAAAATTGTCATCAATTTCAATAAAAATTTCATAGGTACAATATTTCATCTGCTCTAAATGATCACAGGAATGTTGAAAATATAGTCATAAATACTTCTAAAATTGGGTACTATGCCAAATTAAAGATAAATTTATAACAAGTAAAATAAAATGTTTCCTTTTAGCAATATGAATCACACTGATAATATATTCAAAAAAAATATATGTAAGAGTTTCTGTTAATCAACACAGAGGAAAAAATATATTTTTGATGCTATCTTAAACAAAACAGCAATTTTATTCTTTACTGCAAAACCAAAAAGGACAAGATATGTAATCCAACTTAGTTTATGGCTGGTAGCAAACATTGGCTCAATGTGTCCATTCTCTTAATGGAGGAGAGCAAACCACTCTCTCTGAAATTACAAAACGCTGAGAATATCAGACACCAACATAGGAAGAATAAATTAATGACTCTCACACTCAACAAGTGTGCGAGTGATGACTAAAAAGGAGAGGTAGTATTTTTCAGAACGTTAAGAGACAGAGGGTACCATCCTTCAAAATTCACACCTGAGAGGAAGGAGAACGGGGAGGAGAAAACTGTGGAACGTAGTAGACTAACACTAAATCAGGAAAAAGTCATAAATACCAAAATGGCACGGAAGGTAAAACTCTAAGTAATTTCTATGAACAACAGAGATAAGATTGGTTGGTTTGTTGTGGTTTTTTTACCACTCTCTGGTGTTATGTTTGCTGCTCCTTTGGCTTCTCTCACAGCAGCCTGTTATGTTCTAGTCATATCATTTGCCCACATATAACCAGATAGTAATTAGTTTGATACTCTCTACATGTCAGTCACTCTTACTATATATGTCACAAGTTGCCCACAGAGGTTGTGGAGTCTCCATCAACTGCAGCTAGTCAGAAAGTGTCTCGATATGGACCTGGGCAACCAGCTTAAGTGGCCCTGCTTGAGAAGGGCCTTTGGACAAGATGACCTCCAGAGGTCCCTTTCAACCTCAGCCATTCTGTGGCATCATGTTAGCAGAGAGGTTTGCATGGTAAAAACAAAACTCTGTAACACCACAATTAAAGGACATGAAGCTTTCCTATATGCTATGAAATGCACAGTTTCAGTTTTCAGACTTCAGATGATTTTACTAATTGTTTTAATCTTTCATTGCCCTATCAATGACAGAAGATATCTGCAAGCTCATAATATTTCTTGTCATCTTCTTTAAGTTAATATAATGATCAAGAATAGGCAAGACTGACAGTTCAAGAAAATCAAACCCTTTTTCCATATAAGGGTACACTGGAAACAGAAATATGAGCTACTTAAACAAGAGAGGATTGCTCATTTTCAGAGCCAGCTTGACTCAAACTCTAAAAAGCAGAGCTTCTCCTGGGAGCATGGAAGGAATCATGGTAAAAATCTTACTTCTGCTGAGGACAAGGCTCAGGGCTAAAAAAGATGATATTTAGGAAAGATGATCTTTTTTTTTTTTCTGAGGAGAGGTTTAGTTTTATTTTAACACACCTGAAACACATCTTACTTATCAAGTGTGGTTATAAGATTCTGGTCACATAAAAGCTCTTTTCTGCAAGAAACCACCTGAAATCACCAACTCTCATCAGAGATGATAAAGAATTCTTCAGTGGCAGCACCTTGAATAATTAGCGATCACGACATGATAGAATTCTCACTTGTGAGCAAAGTAAGGAGAGGGGTCAGCAAAACTGCTACCATGGACTTCCGGAGGGCAGACTTTGGCCTGGTCAGGTCACTGGTTGAGAGAGTCCCTTGGGAGACAGTCCTGAAGGACAAAGGGGTCCAGGAAGGCTGGACAGTCTTCAAGAAGGAAATCTTAAAGGCGCAGGAGCAGGCAGTCCCCATGTGCCGTAAGAAGAGCTGGCGGGGAAGGCGACCGGCCTGGCTGAACAGGGAGATTTTGCTGGGACTCAGGGAACAGAGGAGAGTTTATCACCTCTGGAAGAAGGGGCAGGCAACTCACGAAGAGTACAAGGATCTCGTTAGGTCAAGCAGGGACAAAATTAGAAAGGCAAAAGCCCAGCTAGAGCTCAGTCTGGCCACAGTTGTAAAGGATAACAAAAAATGTTTTTACAAATATATTAACAACAAAAAGAGAGGCAAGGAGAATCTCCATCCCCTACTGGATATGGCGGGGAACATTGTCTCCAAGGACGAGGACAAGGCTGAGGTACTCAATGCCTTCTTTGCCTCAGTCTTTAATAGCCAGTCCAGGTATCCGCAGGGTATTCAGCCCCCTGAGCTGGAAGATGGGGATGGAGAGCACAATGTACTCCTCATAATCCAGGAGGAAGCAGTCAAGGACATGCTAAACCACCTGGACACCCACAAGTCTATGGGGCCTGATGGGATCCACCCGAGAGTACTGAGAGAGCTGGCGGAGGAGCTTGCCAAGCCACTCTCCATTGTTTATCAGCAGTCCTGGTTAACAGGGGAGGTCCCAGAAGACTGGAGGCTTGCCAATGTGACGCCCGTCTACAAGAAAGGCCGGAAGGAGGATCCCAGGAACTACAGGCCTGTCAGCCTGACCTCTGTACCGGGGAAGATTATGGAGCAGTTGGTCTTGAGAGTACTCACAGGGCATCTGCAGGACAACCAAGGGATCAGGCCCAGCCAGCATGGGTTCATGAAAGGCAGGTCCTGCTTGACCAACCTGATCTCCTTCTATGACCAGGTGACCCACCTAGTGGATGAGGGAAAGGCTGTGGATGTTGTCTACCTGGACTTTAGTAAAGCCTTTGACAGCGTCTCCCACAGCATTCTCCTGCAGAAACTGGTGGCTCATGGCTTAGACAGGTTTACTCTTCGCTGGGTGAGGAACTGGCTGGATGGCTGAGCCCAGAGAGTTGTGGTGAACAGTGTTAAATCTGGCAGCTGGTCACAAGCAGTGTTCCCCAGGGCTCGGTTCTGGGGCCAGTCTTGTTCACTATCTTTATCGATGATCTGGATGAGGGGATCGAGTGCTCCCTCAGTAAGTTTGCAGATGACACCAAGTTGGGTGGGAGTGTTGATCTGCTGGAGGGTAGGAGGGCTCTGCAGAGGGATCTGGACAGGCTGGATTGATGGGCTGAGGTCAACTGTATGAGGTTTAATAAGGCCAAGTGCTGGGTCCTGCACTTTGGCCACAACAACCCCATGCAATGCTACAGGCTTGGGGAGGAGTGGCTGGAGAGCTGCCCAATGGAAAGGGACCTGGGGGTGCTGGCTGACAGCCGGCTGAACATGAGCCGGCAGTGTGCCCAGGTGGCCAAGAAAGCCAACAGCGTCCTGGCCTGTATCAGGAATAGTGTGGCCAGCAGGAGTAGGGAAGTGATCGTGCCCCTGTACTCGGCACTGGTGAGGCCGCACCTTGAATCCTGTGTTCAGTTTTGGGCCCCTCACTACAAGAAGGACATTGAGGTGCTGGAGCATATCCAGAGAAGGGCAACGAAGGTGGTGAGGGGGCTGGAGCACAAGTCTTATGAGGAGCGGCTGAGGGAACTGGGGTTGTTTAGTCTGGAGAAGAGGAGGCTGAGGGGAGACCTTATCGCTCTCTATAACTACCTGAAAGGGGGTTGTGGCGACAAGGATGTTGGCCTCTTCTCCCAAGTAACTAGTGATAGGACAAGAGGAAATGGCCTCAAGTTTCGCCAGGGGAGGTTCAGATTGGATATTAGGAAAAATTTCTTCACCGAAAGAGTGGTCAGGCATTGGAACAGGCTGCCCAGGGAGGTGGTGGAGTCACCATCTCTGGAAGTGTTCAAAAAACGTGTGGATGTGGCACTTCAGGACATGGTTTAGGGGACATGGTGGCGCTGGATTAATGGTTGGACTTGATGATCTTGAAGGTCCTTTCCAACCTTAGTGATTCTGTGATTCTGTAATTCTTTCACAGTCTAGAAATAAAAGTCACTGTGGCCCTTTATTGACATAGTGCACCATCTGGTATCTCTATCTTGTAGGTCATGGTTTGAATTGCACAGTCTGAATGTAAACAGACACCAAAGTTAATCCAGTATTTTCTTTACTTTGTTGTATTTCACAGTAATGTCTGAACAACGTGTTGCAGGACTGTGTTCTCCTTCTGTTTGTTAGTCAACATGTTCTTCTGCCATCAAAATCAATATGAGCTGTGATTAATTTCAGCTACGTAATGCATTTTTGGTGACATTATTTGTGGATTTTTAATGACGCCCCTGCCTATTTTACTCCTTTTTAACCCAACTCCATCTGATTTTTCTGGCCAGCTTGACAAAAATCTCAGTACAAACCATATTTCTGGGAACCACAGTTGACTTTGAATGCTAAGATTTCCTGCTTTGTCTTTAGGAATTATGACACAAAGCATAAAGAGAGAAATAATAACAAATCACACAAGCTGCAAGCAAGGTAGGCGGCACTTGCTGTCTGCATGAGGGCTTTGCATTGGGAATCCATGCACACAGGTCAGGAGAAAGCTGAGTGGTTTGTAAGATACAAACAATACAGAACAGCTCAGATATGGTGATAACAGAACAGAAAAAATGAACAATGTTTTGAAACTTTTGTCTAGCATTTGTGCAATTCTTCCAAAGAATTTTCTGAGAAAGTATTGCTCAAAATGGTGACTGTTGTGATGCAGGCAGTACTATAAATTTCCCCCTTACACCTTGCAATAAACTTCTGTCCTTATGTATGATAAATCTGTCTTTCAGTGAGCACACTCCTCTGAGAAAAAAGTAACCAAAGTAGCCAAAGTTCTTTGGCATTCCTGAAGTGTGGAAAGAAGTAGTAAAGGCAAAGACGAAATGAACAGATGCACTTAATCAAAACCAGTAACTGTTCCAGAGGTGAAGCATAATCACCAGCTGTGGGGTATGTGATGCATGTATATGACAAGTATTAAAGAGATGTGGTAAAGAGACTTTCTGGATGTACAACATGCCACACAGATGCATGATCCATACTTGATTTTGTTCCATCATCCTTTCTGAATAAAAAGTGATGGACAGAGAGTCAAAGAAAGACTCTGTCATAAGAATTCTCTTGTTGATCTCCTTATTTTTTTGTTCCCACAGCATTTTTTGTGGGAAAAGGGCTTATTCCTTTGTGGGAATAGACTCTTTTTCCTCAAACTGCAGCTCTGGGTCCACGCAAGCTTTTCACAACACCAATCTGTCAAGACTTCCCCAACGCCAAACTGTTCAGAAAGATGAAATGAACAAAAAACAATTAAATATACCTCAATTATATGCCTGCATAACATGGATCATCAGCCTACAGAAGAGAGTCAGACTGCTCTCAAGGAGACATCTGCAGAGACTAAGAATGGGAAGAAAGAGATTTTCTAGAGGTTGTTGAGTTCAGTTTTGCACATGAAAGGGAGGAAGATTCACACGCAGATCTGGGAGACTTATGCTATTTGAGTGGCATTAAATTTCCTTATGTTAAGAAAATCTTTTCAGAATTAGCTTTTTAAAGCATTTCTCAAGCCAGTTTTAATCAAGAGAAACACCCAGGATGGTATAGGAAGCACTCCCACCGATTCAGCAATACCAGCAGAGTGATCAAACAGAAACTTATGTGGCCTAAGTTTTGTTTTGTAATTGTATTGCATTGTCTCATATTGTATTGTTCCATACTGTATTGCATCATGTTGCGTTGCGTTGCATTGCACTGCATTGTATTGCGATGCATTGCATTCAGTAGTATTCTATAGTATTTATTTTTGCTTATTAAGAACAACCAACCCCGAAAGCTTTGGGAACTTTTTTTCAGAACTCTCCATGGGCTTCTGTGGGATTTTGGACACACATCATAAGAACAGATCTCTCAATAATGACTAACTGTCACATTAAGCCCATTGACTTTGCATCATGTCTATTACCCCTCTCGTCTATAATTAATAAGCAATTGAAGAATGAAAACCATAGATTATTACTATTACTGTTTTTTACTTAAGATCTGATCCTTCAAGCACTGAAATCCACAGCAAAACTCTTCCTGATTACAGTCAGTGGAGGATTTACACTAGCACTACATTAGCAGAAAGGGCTTTGATTCATTTCAGTAATTAGTTCCACTTAGACAGAAGATTTATAATTCCTGCAATCATCCTTTTGCAAAGAGAAGGTGCCTTCATATTATTAAGGCAGAGCAAATATCACCACAGGGTGACCAAAAAATCCCATAACCCAAGAAAATATCCCAGCAGTCATTCCACAAAGCAATAATTATGTAAAGTTCAGGGAGCTAGTGATGTACAGTGTCTAAATCATTGCCAGAGTACAGAAAATAAGTTAAGTATTATACTCAGGTTGTATTTTAAATACAGTCGGATCTGTTTATAATCATGTCATAGACAGTCTCGCATTCAAGCCTGTTCATTAGTTCCAGCCGTGCATATGGGCAGCCAGACTGGAAAAAATAATTGTTATCTACAGATTATTTCAGACGTGTGTTTAAATGAAGACTGTTTATACCAAGTATATGGGGCCTGAGTGCAAACTACAACTTGTGGTGAAGGCTCTAGGCCCACAAGTAGCTTCACCATAAGCATGTACAAGCTGATTATTGAGTGCATTTGGAAACAATAAAAACTGCTGTGCTGCTCCTTGAACGGAGCTTCTGATAGCAGCTCTCACAGATCATGGTCTATTAGAAACGTCAACAAATTATCCTCTTGTTTATCTAAGGTTCAGGGTTTTTTTCTCTTTTTGTCCTCTGCAATTTGGTTACTAGGGCTAACTAACCTAACTTAGTTATCTATACAAGCAAAGTAAATATACAGAGACCTTTCCCTGGCACTGATGCCAGCCAGCAGAGCACGGACAAGAGACCAGCAACCTCTCCTAGCCCCCATGAGAAGGTGGCTGCATGCAGACTGCCTGCTGTGAACAGCCTGACTGGCCCAGGCAAATTTCTGCCCTGTGCCCAGGAATCGCTTAGGAAAATGCTATTTAGTACAAGCCAAAACCATGCTGGGGACTGTACTAGCAATTTAATGATGTAGAAAATTTGAGTTCTAAGGCCTGGGAAAATTTCCTGAGACTGTTTAATTTACTAGTGTGGCTGTAGTCCCAAGCTTAGGGGCTTCCTTTTAGCCTTTTGCCCCAGTGGAAGAGCCAGGTAAAACCCTTGTTGTTGTGTGCTTTAAGAGAAAATTGAGCTGTACGGCACTGAAATGTAAATATCTGCTATAGCATCTAATGTCAAGAAACAAAGGAATGAATTTATCTTTACCGAACTGCCAAAACATAGCTGTTTATAAAGTTAGTTTAAAGTGATTGGCATTTTTTTCAGGGCTTATGGATCACTTTTCAGAGGCAGGCGCTTACCTCCATTACAACTACAGGGAGAAAGGTTTTGGCATCCCTGCCACGCACGTCACCTGAACTGCTTGCTGCTGTTTTAAAAGGGAACACGGCAGCAAGAAGGCACTTTGCCTAGGGACTGCGAGTGTTGATCAGAGTCAGCGATGCTACGCAAACTGCGATTTGGAAGGCTCTCAGTCCAGCACGCGGCTCCCCAGCACTTGGCAAAACGTGCCAGCCTGCCAGTACTGGGAGCTCTGCCCTTCCAACAGGTACAGCAGGGATCCTTCCAGGACTGCCTCGGGACAGGGCTGCTCACGGTCTTTTTCTGAGAGTCCGTCACAGCACACGTCCTTCCCGCAACCGGTTACTCAAAGGAAGAATTTAGCTTTCAGTTGCACATTTACAATGGTGTAAGCACAATGGAGTCACACACAGAGCCAAAATAAATGTCACTCATAGTCCTCGCTCATAGTTACGTTCCCTGCAAACTACCTCATGCTGTCAAATGACAAACCCACGTTAAATGTGTTGCACCTGATAATGCAAGCTTTCAAACAGTTTTATAACTAATTTTGACTGTAAATGACTACAGAAAATAAACTTTGAAGCAATTACATTTTCTGCAGTCCAGAGTAGTGCCTAATTATATTCCAAGGAAGTAGTAAACTCTTCTCACTGATGAATGGTTGGCAACATCGTTTATTTTAATGGCTATATATTACTTTGAACTAAGTCTTTACCATCTGTTTTGCTCCATAATTAGGAATGTAAACCGAACATATTTCACAATTACATCACTAAAACGTATAATGTAAGTGACTTAAATGCATATGCATTTTCTCTGAACAATGTAGCATGCATCTGTGATGTTTTTCTCATGTTTCAGAAATAAATCAGGATGAACGGAAGCTACTTAGTCATTACACAGTAATTTTCTTGACTGTCAACTCTGTTCACAAGATTCAGGACATTATAGCAGGAAGATTCTACTGTATAGACATTTTAAGCAAAGAAAAAGTATATGTCTATAAAATAGGAATACATCCAGTAGAATCATTTTAATTTCAGTGTCTTTAAAAAATAAATTATCAAAATATAGCTACATTCCGTAACCATATGTTTCCTGCTGTTTAAGGGACAGCTGTGAGATTTTACTCTGATCTCTTGGGATTTATCTGAATGGAGTAACTGAACTAATGACTTATGTAGCATTAGTAATATGTTATACCTTAATGCAAATAACAAACTCTGGGAAAAATAACGTGCTTTACTCACTAGCACACTTATATTTCTTATAGTGTTTACATACTCTGTGCAGAAGAAAAAAAAAAAGAGAAAGGAAAGAAAAAGAGTAAGAAGAAGTAATTTTCAATTTTTAAAATTTTTATTGTGTCTTTATGTACTATGACCTGATTCTCGTTTTGCTCACATGTTATTTATGTTGTGATGTCATGGGTGGAGTTGGTCTTCATCCTCAGCAGATAAGCAAACATGGATTCTGCATTCAGCAAAAGTGTCATCAATTGAACAGTATCAGGGAAGTCCTTATCCCCAGTTGGAGTAATATGGTAGGAATTTGGAAACTGTTTAACAGTTAATTTGTTGCAAGTTTTCAGTAACAAGGCATAAAAAAAGAGACAATAGTCATTAGGTTGAAGCCCTACAGAGATGTGGGGGGGTTTCTGTGAAAGTTATGGAAATAATTTTTTAATGATATTCCAACTTCCTAGTGCCATCTTGTCCCGAGTCTGGTGAAGCCAAGCTCAAAGCCCTTCTTCCTCCAACAAATCCTAAATAAGGGAAAAGCAGTCATAGGTAAAGTACCTTCCCAGTCCTGCTATACTTATGCTTCCATAAGTATTTCCATAGAAAGGTACCATGTGCTCCAATATTGAGAAGCATATTTCAGGTATCCGGTTTCCACCTAACTCAGACAGAAGGGCATACGTGAAATGCAGCAAAGTCCATCACACAAGAACTACTGCTCCACGGCCATTACGCGAAACTTTCACGCCAAGGGAAATCAGTGTGATGAGTAATGCTCTCCACTTCTGCACACTGTGTGTTATCTGTATATTGGACAGTACCTCGTTCAGATCGTACTAGAGATTTTGGATAATTCCAAGAGGAATTCTGTCTTACTTGCTTGCCACTAGTGGAAAGGTTTGTACTGAAAAGAGACTCCATGTGAGCATAACCCCGGCTCTAGGAATCACAAGGCTCAAGATTGTATCACAGACTGAAGAGGACAATTTACTACAGTCTTCCCTCTGCTCTGCCTCTGGATCAACCAAGATCCCTGTGTGGGGAACCAATAACCCTGTGATAATATATTGTTGTTCTAAGGTAGTCAAATTGACTCAACTATGAAGCAATAAATATCTGAGAAGAAAAACCCTTAAACTCCACTACAGAATGGGAAAAAGGGGGAAAACCGAAGAACAACCCACAATCCAGGTTTCCTAGCCAGTACTTCCCTTACTATTTGAAACCCAGAAACATCTGCTAATGCTCTAAGTGGCATATTGGATATGTTGATCATTTCTGACTTCAGCAATCATTCTCAGTGCACCCAAGAGTATTATCGCCAAGCTCAGGGACATATGGAGAGTTTGGCTATTTAAAATGGGATTTGGGGGGGCAGAATAATTTTCACAAGTGGTGGATTACTACCCTGAAGGTCTCAGATAAATCTCTGGTAGGTCATTTTTTATCTCTTTTAGATACTGCATCTGCAATGCATACTATCTCTTTAGGTAGTGTGCCCTGATGTTTTATAAACAGACCAACTGCCTCAGAACTACACCTTTATGTTTTCCTCAGTCACTGATATAAAAGCAAGTATTTATTAACAACCTGTTACATGGCAGAGCTGAAAGAGTGATCTTCAAAAACAAACAGATGGAAGGAATGATGTCAAGAAGCATCATGCACAGGATAGCTGTCTGGAGGTCAGAAGATTTGGGATCCCTATTTAGACTTTGTCATTGTATTCAAACAGTTGATGTCAAGGAATTCACTTGTTTCTTACCTTTTGCCTCTATTTCTTTTTTTCAGATGAGGGTGTGAATTTCATCTCATTTGGCAAAAGGCACAGCTGAAAAGTGGAAGGGCCCTTTCTTCATGCCATATGTTAAGACTCATTTTGCTATTAGAAACGAAGACACATAAGGTGGCCCCACGGGATAAAGGCTATTATGTGTACCAGCACAGCTACATTTTCAAGGTCACTTGGTGTGTGATTTCCTATATCCCATAGTCTCCTAGGATTAAGTTCCTTCTTTTCTCTACTGCTAAAACCAAAACCTAAGTTCCTACATTTAGTGGCATTAAGACCCAGGATGATTTTCCCTTTGGGAGCTTGAACAAGTATTTGCCAGCAACTTTAAAATACTAGCTATGGGTTCCCCAAAAGTTCAAACCTGCTATTTGCATGTGTCATAGTTTAACCCCTTCCGGGAACTAAGCACCACGCAGCCGCTCGCTCACTCCTCGCTGCAGCAGGATGGGGGAAAATAATTGGAAAGGTAAAAGTGAGAAAGACAGTTTAATAGGGAAAGCAAAAGCTGCACACACAAGCAAAGCAAAACAAGGAATCCATTCACCACTCCCCATGGGCAGGCAGGTGTTCAGCCATCTCCAGGGAAGCAGGGCTCCATCACGTGTGATGGTTTCTTGGGAAGACAGACGCCATCACTCTGAACGGCCCCCCCGCCCTTTCCTTCTTCTTCCCCCAGCTTTATATACTGAGCATGACGTTGTATGGTATGGAGTACCCCTCTGGTCAGCTGGGGTCAGCTGTCCTGGCGGTGTCCCCTTCCAGCGACTTGTACACCCCCACCCTACTCACTGGTGGGGTGGTGTGAGAGGCAGAAAAGAGTTTGACTCTGTGTAAGCACTGCTCAGCAATAATGAAAACACTTCTATAGTAACGACACTGTTTTCAGCATAAATACAAAACATAGCCCCATAGTAGCTAATATGAAGAAAATTAACTCTATTTCAGCCAAAACCAACACAGCACCTTTATGAAACTCTCGCTGACAGACTAACAGTATCTTTGGCAGAGGAAGCAGCTCATCTTACTCACAACATCTGTATATGGGATGGATCTGGGCAGGGGGTCTGTCAGCTTTTAACTGACACTCACTTAGTTGTCTCTCTGACCCAACCTCCACTTCCATTTTTTTAGAACTTTTGAGGTTTTAGGCCTGCTGAACAATTAGAGTTGGCCATAGGAGGGGTAATCAACGCTTCATAGAGTCATATGAGAGCACCTTTTGTTCCAGTCACTTTTCTTGACACCATCAAAGATGTAGACCAGAGGTTCAATTACTTGCATCACTCTGGCCCATTTTTAACAGTGTTCTAGCTACAGGATTTGTATACCAGGTAGGTCCTACTGACTGCTGTAGGTGTGTTATACTGACATAGCAATAATAGTAAACAGGTGTTGAAATGGTTAATGTGTGCTGCTCACAAAGGGTTTAATACCTAATACAGCTTATCTTTTCAGCGTTAAGACTGAAAAAATTGCTCTGCTTTGGTTTGAAACTATATTCCACTTTTCAAGACTGTGTTTCTGCTTCTTGATGAGACATTTCCTACAGAGCACTGTCAAAGGACATAATTTTTAAGCAGAATAAATATGCACTAATTTATCAATTCATAGAAATGTTGTTGCTAAGAGATTATTGTAAATCACATGCACCTCATGCACATCCCAGCAGGAGACTCTGACAAGGTTCCAGGGCTGTTGCTGAAATACAGTACTCTAATTAAGAAAATGCTCAAGCTCTGAATATACCAGAGGTGATTTTGTTTGCTCTAAGCCATCTTCTTACATTAGAAGAAAAATGTTGTTTAAATGGGAAACATTTAACTTCAGGGTTAAGAAGAAAATTCTACTTCACTTGTTCAGAATGCTGGTCACAGTGAGTCTGAAGAAAAGCCTCTTGGAGGCAATGGTAACATCAGTGAGCTCCAGATCACCCTTTCTGTTGTCAGTCAGTGTTTAATCTTGGAGGCTGATTACAGAATGCAGTAGCAAAAACTCTTACGTGCAAGTGGCTAGACTTGTCAATACAGCCCTTCAAAACCTTCTTCCCATTTCTCTTTAAAAAGTTCGTCTAATGACACTCATCATTTTTCTAACACCAGAAGACATATTAAAACTCTGCTGGGAAACACAGCTATAGAGCATAAATTATCAAGCAGCATTCTTTGGTATGTGTTTCAAAGAGGACACCTGAACAAAGTATTACACAGGTTCTTTCTGACCCATTAAGTGCACACATTTTTATTTTTACCTCCCATCCCCCTGTCCCATGTATGTGTTGCAGAATCACACATTAGTGCTGTAATTCACATCATCCTGTTTTAAGTCCACCTCTAATGCCACCTCCCCACCTGTTCTGCTGTGCCTGGAAGTGAGCTGTCTGGGTAGAGAACAGATGAAGAGGAGCAGCTGTAATATAGCAGAGATCATGATAAAAATTAAGAAAAATTACAAGTGTGTCTGCAGTTATATCTTCTGTGGTTCCAACTGAATACATTAGACAGGTCAAGAGCTAAAAGAAACTGCATCCATACTTCTTTAGTGAAGTATGGTAAATATCATGTGTAAATTCTGGTAAATCTAGATGGCTCAGACCCCAGTGAAGGCCGTGGCAACCGTAAATGCACAGGAATTGAAGTTCTGTCTCTACATGACTTCCTTCATGCCTAATACCCATGAAAGAAGAGTGCCACTCAACACCCAGTAGCAGGGGTTTCTGGCAGAAGAAGGAGCTGGTTTGTGAAACCTTGCAATATTACTTTACCACTCACCCAGTGAGCTGAGATGGTACCCCTCACCATCCCACAGGTGCTACCATGGAACTACTGTAGGTGCACTGTAGGGGCTTGAAGAAGTAATTAGCGTTCTATACATAACACTCACTGAAGGTGACAAAGTTTTGACAAAATGATTGGCACCAAGAGACAACCTGGGACAGATTTAACAAACAATTCCATATTCCCACTTTCCAATCTGATAAACCATAATTTTGTGCAGACTTTATTCTCAAATTGTTAATTAAAACACTGCTTAACTGATCCACTGTATCTGTATCAAAGCTGGTTATGGTTCCCCAGTCACTCATGAGAAAGTAACCAGGTTGTACATTGATGAATGGGCAATTATTTGCTATTTCTATGTATTTTGACCTATGTGAAACCACTGTAATTTTTAGAGATGTATGTGGAAGCATCATTTAGGCCAACCTGTTTGACTGTATCTATGCTACTGCATGTCAGTACATTTTTTTCCTGTTATCTTCTCTCCTCTGAGTTCCTATCAAATGTGTCACATGAATTGATGAGTATACACGAGATCACAATAAGATAAACTGATTTTCAGAGGGCTAGTGTTCAGTGGTTGCACAAATCTTTCCGCACGATAGAAGCTGGCCTTTTCCAAATTATGGTACTCAGAATCACTGGTACCCAGAATCACTTGAAAATGTAAGTTTAATAATTGAAAGCAGTGGATGCTACTTTGTATAGCTGCAAATCAGCAGTGCAGGGGACAAAAAAAATCTCGTACATCATTAATCCTGCACTTGCCTTGTGTTATCCTGCTTAACCTATGACTTATGTGGCCAACACAGAAAGGTCCCAAGCCAGACAAATGTTATATTTTTAAAGCTAGTGTACCATTCCAGGCTCATATCACATGAATATTAATAAAATCCACACATCTTGTATAAAATTTCATCTTTGTATTGTATTAAACAAAACATGAAGTTAAAGGACAGTTAAATCTTGGCAGACAATTACCATGCCGTACCCAGTTCTTCTGTGCCCAGTCACTGTAGTCTGCTAGGGCTTTCAAGTGGGAGAATTCATCCCAGGAAAAAAATAAGAAGGACGAGGCAGTGGAGTGCACTCTTGTCAAGTTTGCAGATGACACCAAGTTGGGGGGAACAGTTTATATGCTTGAGGGCAAGGCTGTCATCCAGAGGGACCTAGACCTGCTGAAGGAATGAACCGAGAGAAACCTTAGAAAATTCAACAAGGACAAATGCAAATTCCAGCACAATGGAAGGAGAAGCCCTTTGCAATGATACAGGCTGGGGACTAGCTGGCTGGGAAGTAGCTCTGCAGAAAGGGATCTTAGTGGACACCAAGCTCAGCATGAACAAGCAAGCAGTGTGACCTAGCAGGGGCAGGGGGGGTGGGGAGGAAAAAAAAAGAAAAAAAAATTATATACCTGCAGTGTTCTGGGTTGTATTAACGGGAATATAGCCAGTAAATTGAGGAAAGGGACTATTCCACTCTACTCAGCACTTGTCAGACCACAGCAAGAGTCCTGTGCCCTGTTTTGGGATCCCCAGTACAAGACAGACATTGATAAAGTGCAGTGAGTTCAGTGGGGGGACATGAAGATGTTTGGGAGCTGAAGTACTTGCCTTGTGAGGAGAGGCTGAGGAGGCTGGTCTTGTCCAGTCTGGAGAAGAGATGACACTGGGGGAGGCTAATAGCAGCCTGCCAGTACCTACAAGAAGGTTACTGAGAAGACAGAACCAGATTCCTTACAATGGGACATTGTGGGTGGACAAGAAGCAATAAGCATCAACAGGAGAGGTTCCAACATACATAAGAAGAAACTCTTTCCCCATGAAGACAATCAGGTTGCCCAGAGATGGTATGGAGGCTCTGTCTGTCCTTGGAGGTTTTCAGGACACAACTGGATAAAGCCCTGAACTACCTGGTCCAACCTCAAGTCAAACCTGCTTTGCGCAGGAGGTTGGACTACAATACTCTTGAGGCCCCTTCCAACATGAACTACCCCATGATTAAACTCAGTTATTGAAAATGCTAATTCTGTGTGTTAGTTGTACTGGGGATGCTTTCACAGGGATGTTTTCATTATTGCTGAGCAGTGCTTACACAGAGGCAAGGCCTTTTCTGCTTCTCACACTACCCCGCCAGCCAATAGGCTAAGGGTGCACAAGAAGTTGGAAGGGGACACAGCCAGGACAGCTGACCCCAACTGACCAGAGGGATATTCCATACTATATGGTGTCATGCTCAGCATATAAAGCTGGGGTAAAGAAGAAGGAAGGGGGAGGGAATTTGGGGTGATGGCATCTGTCTTCCTAAGAAACCATTACACATGACAGAGCCCTGCTTCCCTGGAGGTGGCTGAACACCTGCCTGCTGAGGGGAAGCAGTGAATGAATTCCTTGTTTTGCTTTGCTTGCGTGCGCGGCTTTTGCTTTCCCTATTAAACTGCCTTTATCTCAAACCATGAGTTTTCTCTTTACTCTTCTGAGTCTCTCCCCCATCCCGCCATGGGGGGAGTGAGGAAGTGGTGCTTAGTTACTGGCTTAACATGGGGTTAAACTATGACAGTACTTTTTGGCACCCAATGTGGGGCTCAAAGGGATCAAGATAATGACAGATTTGATTGGAATGCACTAGATCGAATTTATAGCTGTTATCGCTGTTTAGCTATCAATTGGCAGGCTCCTGTGCTTGCCATGGGGCTTTCTTGCCTTACTGTGTACCAGAGCCCAGTGCTCATTAGTGGCTGCTTTTTGCTTTCGCTGCTGTCGTGCTGCTGCGCTGCTGATTGTCTGACTCTGCTGGGCCTGGGAAGATTTTGACAACAGCAATGGCCACGTGCCTGGGCTGGCAGATGGCCAGGGCATCGCTGCTGTTTCTGTGCTGCTGTACTGGACAGGCTGGAACTCCAGTGTGAACTCAAGTCAAAGGGACTGTGACCTGTGGATGAGTCCACACAGGAGCAGGACACTCCCAGTGTCTGTGGCCATGGATAAGCCCACACCAGAGCAGTTACACCTTGAAGCATCTGTGGCTGTGCATGAGGTCATGCTGGAGCACTTCAAAGCATGTGGCCATGGCTAAGCCCACGACAGAGCAGGAACACCCCTGGAGGGACTGTAGCCATGGATCAGGCTATGTTGGAATGGTTTACTTCTAAAGGGACTGTGGCTGTGGGTAAGGCCGTGCTGGATCAGGTATTTCTCTGAAGGCATTGTGGCCCATGGAGAAGGCCATGCTGGAACAGATGCACCTCAAAGCAACTGTGGCTGTGGATAAGTTTATGTTGCAGCAGGTGTACCCCTGAAGAGACTGTGGCTCATAGATAAGGCTCCACTTGGAGCAGGTACATCCCTAAGGGACTGCAGTCTGTGGATAAATCCAAGCCAGAGCAGGGGCAAGGGGAGGAGTTCACTGCAGTGTTAAACCTGATGGTCCAGTCCAAAGGGCCCAGGGGTGGAGACTGTAAATGGAAATACCTTAAAATTGTTGTAACACATAATTCGAGTTGCATGTTATAGGAATTACTATAGAAGGAACCACCAGAACAAATGGAGAAACCTTACAAGAAGCAGTGCAGCAGTGACCTGACCTGAGCTGGCTTTCATGCCCAGTAACCCCACGCAACACTCCACACCTCCTGTCCGGAGTGACCACCATGACAGATGGAGCCCAAAGTCATGGACTAAATGAACTCAATGGACATTTTGTGGGCATTTGTGGACATTTTACAGAAGTTTCACAGTAGTGGTCCATAGACTAAGGGAATGATATTAAAGGATTGGAAGGGTGGTGGTGGTTAATGAGGTTGTATTGGATAGTGTGGTACCTGAGCATGACGTAAATCCTCAAAATAAGGGGGGAAGAATGTGCTGGTTTTGGCTGAGATAGAGCTAATTTCCTTCACAGTACCTAGTATGGGGCTGTGTTTTGAATTTGTGCTGAAACAATGTTGATAATATAGAGAAGTTTTTACACAGAGTCAAGGCCTTTTCTGCTTCTCACACCACCCCACCAGCAAGGAGGCTGGGAGTGCACAAGATGCTGGGAGGGGACACAGCCAGGACAGCTGACCCCAGCCGACCAGAGGGGTATTCCATACCATATGGTGTCATGCTCAGCATATAAAGCTGGGGGAAGAAGAAGGAAGGGGGACACACACACGTTCAGAGTGATGGCGTTTTTCTTCCCAAGTAACTGTTACACGTGATGGAGCCTGCTTCCCTGGAGATGGCTGAACACCTGCCTGCTGAGGGGAAGCAGTGAATGAATTCCTTGTTTTGATTTGCTTGCGTGTGCGGCTTTTGCTTTACGTATTAAACTTTCTTTATCTCAACCCATGAGTTTTCTCTTTTACTCTTCTGTTTTGCTCCCCTACCCCACTGTGAGGGAGCGAGCGACCAGCTGTGTGGTGCTTAGCCGCTGGCTGGGGTTAAACCATGACACACATATAGTTAATAATAACATGTAGTGTGGGAAAGAAAAGAAAAATAGACTGACTTTGCTATACAGTCTAGTTAGCTAAGACATTGCTAGCCCAACCTCTGGCAAAGGGATTCTAGTGAACCTTCTAAGTGTGGTCATTGTATCGTGTCTGCTTTCAAAGTACATACATAATATCTTGTGGTAGGAACATACGTATATATGGAAACAATTTCATATATACAGGACTTTTGTCAAGACCTCTGTTCATTATTTTGACTTATCTTAAAGCCTGGATGTGTTTTAGATTGAGCCACTTATTAACAACAGGGTGAATTAAGGACAGCCTATAGTCTGAAAGTGCCCTTGCACCCTCAGATTGAAGTCTCACTCTTAATCTTAACTGATAATGATTTGATAGGTTAAGAGCAGATCTCTGAGTGTGTGTGCATGCATGCATGCGAGTGATTTTTAGAACAAGTACCCAAATCTTCCTGCATAGTTAGAAGTTAAGGTGTAGTACTAGTCCAAATTCTGCCATTATTTTAAACTACAGCTTAGTTTCCAGCTATACCTAAATCTTTTACTTGTACAAAACCATTTGAAATACTTTCCACAGCATCCCGTGTCTGTCCTTCAAAACACAGATCCAAAACAACGCCATAGTGATGCAATAACCTGAATGTTCAAGAGGAATTTTAAAAACCAAAACATGAACAGGAATATTTTCTGAGTTAGAGGGTATAATAGTGGGGATATTTCAGTTTTATGTCCACTATAATTTGTAAAACCAATATTAATCCTACAGTTGAACAACTGCAAAAATAGGTAACAAATTTTTTCCCACTATGGATAACACCTTAATATCATTTTTTTATTTTCTCCATCAAACCATAGAACATTTCTTCCCTCACAGAATTCCAAGGAGATTATCAGCAATTTCCAACATTTTCAGATGCTTTTCTATCATGAAGGAAAGTGTCCTAAGCTATATATTGATACTTATTAGTGGTTTCACAGAGAATGAAAAAGTGCAGAGAATGCAGGCGTGCTCTGTGTTCTATGGCCTTCAAATCAAAAGACTATTCTTGGGTTACCAAGTGCAGTTTCTTGTTATCTAACATTATATAACATCTTTTTTTACGTGATCTAGCTCATCTTAAGAGTAGTTGGGTTTTTTGCTCCCCCAGAAGACTTCCCCAGAGCATCATTTATTTCTTGAAAACCTTCACATTCACAGTCTAAACTGATTTATGACTAACTTTTACCTTGGGTCATGACCACCCTTTCTCCTTTCCCACCTACTGGTAGTTAGTCCCTTGATATATTCAAAAGAAACATTCCAGCCTCCCTTAGATCTTCTTTAGCTAGCCTACATTTGACATGCTCTTGCAGTTTTTCCTACAGTAGCTCTTCATTTCCTCACTTACGCAGTAGGCTTTGTTTGAACATCACTGATGGAAGACTGTAGCATGAATTCATTCCATGTTAGACACCGAGAGCAGCAGAAAGGCTTTATAAATATTTTCAATCAGACCTCACACTTCCATGAAAAACAAAAAGTCAGTCAATTGCAATCATCTGAAAAAAACTCAGCTTCTTGATTTCTGATACCCATAAAAGTAGTTTCCATGATGCAATTCAATTACTGTCCTTGATTGGGAAGAATCAGCATAAAGCAGAGGACAGCATTTGCACTAGATTTCATGTTCTTGCACTTTCTTTTTCCAAAAAAACCACATTCTTTAAAATTTTCTATTGCAGGATGACTTTACAATGACTTCTGAGGCTTAGCAAACTTTTAACATTATTCTGGGCTATAAAAAAAACAGTATGAACACATTTACAAGCAAAAATATTGCTAATTTAAAGGACTGTTTTCTTTCAAAGTCATTGATAAATACACAATCTCCTTTTCTAGTCAATTTTCCTAGAGTGGGACTCTTTTTGTTTCGTTCTAGTTGTATAAAGGTTAAGATTTTGGTCTAAGGTAGTTAGGTAACCAGACTGCTCCTACAGTCAGTGCAGAGATACGCATCTTAACAGGGCAGTTCAGTAGGTGTATAAAATATGTGCCCTAGGCTTTCCCTAGAGTTAATGCAAAAAAGACAGACAAATTCAAAGGTCTACCACAGATGAGATGAATTTCATTTTCTTTCTTCCACCACCTTCTACAATGTATAGGAAACTGGACCAGATCATGATCTGAACAGCAGTGTACATTAGCAGTTGTTCCAAAATAGTAACCAGAGAAGCATGAGTGTAACTCCAGCACAATTCAGATCATCATTTGGCCCCCGGTGTTGAGTAACTCCCATACTTTCAAAATGAAACAGTTTGCAAACCACCGAAACTGCAAGCCAAAACTTGCTAGGTTGGCTTGTCATCAGAAGAGCTGTTGTGGGAAAGTGCTTAGGGAATACGAATCTGCCAATCTATCCTTTACTTGTATTAAATCACTTCTCTGTCGGTGGCCTTAATATTAATTTTGTTGCTGTAATGCAAATGAAAAGGATATTCTTGCATAAAGCACTGAATTCAACTAAAGAGCCTCAATTTTTCTCAGGCTATATACTGAAAGATGCCTGTTTCTACTACAGATCTACAATTGTTGTAGAAGTAATTTGCTCCATCAAGAAATCCTTTTATGGCAGGATAGTGAACAGTGCAGAAACTCTACACAGCATAGTTTGCATATTTAATTCATTATAATCGCACCAAGGGCTTTTGGACAATCTTTCTCCTATATCTTGGCAGTATACAGACTGTGCTCTGTTGCTTTAACATTTGAATTTTGCAACGCTCCACATCTATTTGTTGTGTACCCTAGAGTCAGCTTAAAATGTGCGAAGCTTTCATCAAAGTTGGCTTCAATTTCTGTTTTAAGTTCTATTTTAGATAACTCTTTATTTCCTTTTTTAAAATTTATATATATATTTGTGCCTTAGGGGATTTTTTTGTAAGCACTGATGCTAATGAATAATCTGTGTAATTAGAAAATATGTCTTCATTTTTGGCAAATTACTAAATCCCCCACTCCTCCTCCTCTATTAAAAGATGAACTGTTTAGAAATGAAGCATTAGAGTACTTACCAACACAATTAAACTGCGTATAGCAATCTCAATTAGTATACTTTACAAACAGAAAATAGCTTTGACTCTTCTTTGATTGGCCAGCTAGAATTCATTAACATAACTGGCATCCACGAAAGGTAAAATTTAGAACATGGCAATAATCTACCAAAATACTATCCCAAAAAGAACAAATAAATTAAAATAAATCAATTCCATTTACAAGATAGAGATATTCAAATCACAGTTCACTAAACCTTGCAGGTCATCCCAATGAAATGTCTGAGGAAGTTTCTCTTCTTACAATTCATCAAATGCAAAGTGGTAGCAGTACACACAATAAATCAACCTGTTTTCAGCATGTAACATACATGCATGGTATAACAGAGATTTAAATGAGGAGGTAGTAATATAAAACTATCTCTTTGAGAGTCAGTCTGAGGACATTCATTCCTACAGAAGACAATGAAGAAGGAATATGGTTTTCTATTCTAAAATTGTCTTAAATTTTGTGGAGTCCAAGAACCTGACTCAATGGTGCAAGTGCTTAATGAAACCAGGAGGGTCCTGATTCTGATTTGTGCTTTCAACGATCAGCTGAGTGACTGAAAAAAGGAGCACAGAGGACAAATGTTACAAAATTATACAAAATCAGATCATTTAGATTAAACGAAGAGTAAAGAAAAGAAACTTAACTCATTTAAAACTGGAGCTAGATAGACTTATGGAAAGAATAAGCTGTAGTTCCTCTTGATACTGACCCAAAAGATCCCTTTCCCATATTGTGCTTTAATACTGAGAAGAAAATATCATTAAAATGCAAATACTGAGAAAAAGAGGAGATCATATGGGCAGAAACTTCTTACACCCGGTAGTTCACTGAGAACCTGCTGAAGTGGAAAGATTGTTCAAGTATTAATACATACAGAAAGGGATTTTTCTTTTATAAGGAAAAAAAAAACAAACAAACCAAAACCAAACATCAACAAAACCCCCATCCTGAAAAATACCATGAGGAAAAGGACAAGGTGGAAAAGGGAACAGTTCACAAACTCTGTGAAACCAAAGGTACAGTTCACAAGGTTCACAGAACCTCAGAACAACACAAGGTTTGCCTACCCCTTACTATTAGTCATCTATGAGAAATGTTCCTCCCTGACCTCTCATGAGTCTTCTACCTTGCATAGTTGCTCGTTCCACTTTTGGATGTGGTGCTCTCTGCTAGGGTGCTACACACACTGATTCTGAGGAATCTTTGTTCTGACAGCGAACCTACATCTGGCAAAAGAACAGGTGACTTCCCTGCTGAGGAGAGATGGAAAGGTTTATAATAGAGGAGACAGACAACATTGTATGTTACACTGCAACACAACCAAATCCTGCAATAAACTAGTTTCTATCAGCCACCACCGAAATGTGGAACATGATTTTTTTTTTTTTTTTTTTTTTAGGTGTACCACTCAGTTTTGTTCTCCAAAAAGGTAAGAAATATATTTCAGTAGCAGGAAGCATACTGACAGCATTCCCAAGGAGACCGACAATTTACCTTCATTTTCATCCACCACACTCTCCCTCTTCCCTGCCATTTTAGAACTTGTGAAAATCTAAAAATGCTGTAATAGACAAGGCCCAAGCAAAACAAATTTGTATGGGCTCATGACCCAGTTTCATGTACAGAAGCAGTTAACAGGGTGGATTTTCCTTTTCACTCATAATTTTCAGGAACTAACCCTTGGCTGCAGCTGGGTTCCACGCTGAAGACAGTAGAGTTGCATCACCCTGCAGGGAGTACTGGGATAGAAGGAAACAGATTGCTTCCTGGAGCTCTACATTTGCATTGGAGACATTGGGTGTGATTTGTGACACCCTTAGCATAAAGCACTATTTCCTTCCAGCATGAGCAACCACTTCTGGTAGCCTGACTGTGAGGGAGATGAAGGTACGCTTACACTTACTGTCTGCATATTCCTTTGAAATACTTTCAGGAGATCAAACCCACACATTCTTAAACACAGCAGTTGCAATCCTGGACTCGCACAGGCTAACTACATAGGAAGTTTGGAATGGAGTGAAAGGGCACAATTTATTTCCAATTAAATAAGGAAGTTAGTATAAGAATTTTCTTTCAACATCATGTTTCTTTCTAAAGAGACAGATTTTTGCAGTCATGATAAAATACCATTTTCCCTCCAAAGTTTTGCTCCTAAAAGTATTAGAAAGCAACCTGATACCAGACTTCATTAGTGTTAACTTAGAAACTCTCCAAAGCAGCCTTATATCCCTGCTTAGTAATAATAAGAAAGGGTGGAGTCACATACTATTTGAACAACAAAGCAAACTGTAAGCTATGATAAATAAACGCCTGAAAGAAAACACCCTGACCCCACCTTTGTCTGATTCAAATGAAAAAATACCAGTTTCACCCAAACCACAAATGCATACATACACATACACACATATACACAAACACTGCAATTCTAAGTTCCATGACTTGATGACTAAAGCATTTTGAACAGGTGAATTAGTGCGTCAATAAAAACACTGCCCTTTTAATAAGGACTCATAATATTTATAAAATGCATTCTTTAATGTTTTTATTTGTTAAAAATTTCAAAAGTTTCAAAAATAAGATTCAGAAATTACCATCTCTATTTATTCTTACAGTAAACATTTTGTATTGCTTTTACTGTATTGTGTGCTACAGTGCTTACTGCTTCCCTTTCATATAGTGTCTTCCTCAGTTCATGCCTTGCCTTATTAATAGATTCTTTGTTCCTTTGTTCTTGCTCTATCAATGAAGAGCATCTATCCTAGCTCTTCATTGTACTCCCCGTTTTCACTGTCCTTCCTTTAATTTTTGCATGCTTTATGTGTCCTCTATAAATGGAAAAGCCAAATAATATTTTTCTTCACACTTTTTAAAAAATGTCTTGAGCCTCTCCCCCTTCTTGACGGCACATGGCTAGAAAACTGAAAAGTATCTCCATACTGAATGATAGAGCACCTGATGTCTTCCTGGAGCCATATAGAAACAAACCATAAGAACAGCCATAACAGGTAAAACCAAAGATCTCTTTAGGCTAGTATCCAATTCCCAACAGTGGCTATTAGCAGATGCCTAGGGGAGAGCGTGCGAACGGGGCAAACATAGAGTATGTAACTTCTATACAGTCTCCCAGCCTCCAGCAATCTGTGACTCAGAGACACTATCACGTCTTCTATCTCCAAAGAGGCCAAAGAGGCCTAGGGAGACAAAGAATAAAATATGACTCAGAGAACATGATGCTAAGTGAAGCACAACTAACCTGAAAGAAGGAAAGAAAATGTATCTACAAATCAGTCAAAATATTAAAAGTAGCTCTAAAGAAGTTTGCTTTAGGTACTGGATGCAGTCTAGCCACAGAGGATAGCAGTCTACACCGACTTTGTAATCTAGTTGTACAGAGCAACAGGCTGCCACTTCCAGATTTACACACATAAGGAGTCCCTAACCCATTTTGGTAAAGATAGGTGGTTTGACTTAAAGGATTTAAACAGTAGGTCTTGCTAACCCTTTTGCCCGAAATAGGTTAGGGAATACTCACAGATCTATGGGCTAGTTGCATTCAGAAAAGAGGCAGTAAGTTTTTCAACTGGTATAGGTAGACATGACAGGTGCTATCAATCCACAGTAGTACAGAGCCAGAAATGAGAACAGATATACCCTATGCAAGCCAAAGGTACAGTGATTCCCAGCTACCCATCATCATGCTGCCACCGGAGATCACCACACGTACAGTTCTGCAAAACGGAGTGCTGGAGCAATGGGCAGAATCAGTCTCCTGTTGGTAAAGTGAAACCTTGTTTGCTTTACAAAATGCAAGTGTCACTATCAGAACAACATTAATGCTTTTTCATGGCAGCACTCCTTTACCAATTCTTCTGCATTAAATTGGGTGAAGTGCTTCCCAGTCTGCTTCAAGCCACATCAGCTAAACCCCTTCACATTGTTAAATAAACTATTTGTTAAATGAACTACTTGTTAAATAAACTTAGCCGATTTTGTCAAAAGAAAGTAGAAAGTGCTCATGAAAACTTCCAGCTGAAGTCCAGGATGGGATAAACTATAACAGAAGGCAATAGTATGCACCTAGAAAGCAACAGTAGGATATATTCATTTGCAACAGTTATTTGCAAAGAATACACCTACCTGCAACCACGTGTGTTATAGACAAACAGGTACAACTTGGGGATTTTTACTTAATGCATTGTCAGTTAATACAAGTTTCGATCATTGATGCAGCTACTGAGAAAAAAAAGAAAGCATAATTAAATAACTCTTAGAGAAATAAATTTCCCTCTTGCCCAAGCTCGTATTACGCCAAACATTTCTGCTCCCAGGCTGCTAAGTTAGAGCTACCTCAATACTCATTGTGGCTTACTACACACAGTCTGTGCCAATTACTCCAGTGAGGTGACAGGCAGCACAGGAGATTGGGTTTGTATGTTCAATAGTTCCTTCTGCCACTTTCTGCTTATTGGTTTCTATCTACACAGTAGCACACATAGGCTTCTGCACAATTACAAAACCTGGGAACCAAATGTTGCAGTGTTCTTGGAATTTGACGTTTGGACAAGCAGATTTATTTACTCTTGCTAATTTATGGGATCTGAACAGGGCGTTTAGGTTGTTCTCCCACAGAAGAGAAGAACTAAAAGCTGTTACACAGTGATGGATGGGGTACACTACTTTTCTGATTCCATAGAAAATTCCTCCATATTCCTTCAAATCCCTCCATCTTTGATAATCCAGAAGAAATAATTTGTGACACAATAAGTATTTGAAGCCTTGAGACATTTCCCACGTGGGCCACCTTTTAGTATGGCTACTGACCAAGCACTTGTGAAACAGTTGCAATAAAGGAGTGCAACCCCTAAATAACTGGCTAGTACATACTTCTGAGTTCCAGAACTGCATAATACTCCACATGTCAGTAGTAGGACAAGTCGCTGAAGAAGGAAGAAAAAGCTTGAGGTTAAATGGAAGAGAGACAAATGGGTAGGAAAGAGGTAAAGGAACAGTGGCTGCTCTCATGACTAGACAAGGGATTTCAACAAAGGGTGAAAACATGCATTTCTGAGATCATCTCCCACTTAGACAAGCATGAGTGCAAGAACAAAGGTGAAAGTAAAAATATATAGCTGACAATGGAGGGCCGGACCACAGAGCTTTGACTTAAATAATATCTTGCTGCCACTAAACAACACTCAAAAATGTGGTTCTACAGCAGCCTAAGTAAATCTAATTGCTGGCTGCTGCAGCGCTGCCTTTACCTTGCTGTTCCTGATCAGCTTTGGTGCTTGGTATGGTATGTATAAGTGCACTGAGTTTGGTTATTTCTTTGCTAGTCTAGTTCTATAATGACAGAGGGATAAATCAGTCATGGTTCTACTGGACACCAACACCAATGCAAGAAAGCAGTGGGAGCAAACAAGTGACTGGTGTGGGTAGAAGTAGGCAGGAAGGGGAAGAGAGCAACTCCTTCCACAGTAGTGCTCAATCACAGCCCAGTCAGGCATATTGAGATCCAGTAGGAAAATAGGTATTATAGGAAAACCAATGGTCCACGTTCAAGGAAAGATATACAGTTCCAGCAAGGGTGTTAGTTGTGAGGATAGAACAAACACTAAAGGAAAGATGGATGAAAAGAAAATCTCATCCATCCTAGCAGTTCACTTATTTTAACTGAATGTCCTGTAGCAGTGGTGTTATCAACGCCCAACTTTCCTGACTGCCTCAGCATCTAGATCAAAGAGGCTCCTCTCTTGATTTCCCAGAGCACAAAACTTTCAAAGCAAATCCACACACAGTCTAGACATACCATGGTGCACTTGAAGAGCTCAAGCCAGCTAACATCCAGAAGTCTGTGCACTACTGTGTCTTCACACCATGTCCATGCTCTTTGGCCTTTACGCATTCCCTATTTCTTCAAAAACTCCACAGTGTCTGAAAGACAAACAACCCTCTTTTTCATAATATAGTACCGTTGGGTCAAGTCACACTTCCAGGAATCTGTAAGCAGGACTATCCTGGAAGGTTTTAATACACTATTTCTCTCTTGTCCTTCCCCTTTCATACAGACGAAAAATGAGTAAGATTACCAGCTTGCAGAGACAATGAGTCTTACAACAAGGCAAAAAACTTTGGCAGAAGGCAACATTACCTTGCATACAAAATGTTTTAGGAAAGCCTTTTTTGTTCTTGGCAATGCATAATCACACCTTTGGGAAGAATAGATGTCATCACCAAAACATGGAGGAAACAATGTTCAGTTGTTCCATCCTCAGATATCTCCAGAGAGGTTAGAGGAGAGGTTGATGATGCAGCTGCTGATGCAGCTCTTTACCATTGGTATAAGAGCAGGCACACCAGGAACCATCAGAATCGAAGGTAATTTAGTAATTTTTTACGTTTGAAATACAGAGTCCTGAAGTAATAGGTATAGTCTGTAGTGGACTTTTGGTCCATCAGAATATAATACTCATCCTGTTGGGGTATGAAGACATCCTGAAGGCATACATAGTGGGTTTTGAATACAAGACAGATTTCTGCTATCTTGTTTCTGTATGAAGGAAGCAGAAAGCAATATTTTGCCTGTTCCTGCACATTAAGTGGTAAGATGTATACAGTTTAATATAAAGTGTATAAGATATTGCTTGTGAGATGAAATTTCTATCTTCCTTCATAAATGATGAAAGTTGTTTTGCTCTTGGACTTGGTATGGCATTCATTGTTATTAACTCTATTATGATGGCATTTAGAAGTTTGAAGTTAAGAACAGACTCATTACAATGACAACTAGTCTAAGAGGAAAGCTTTTCCATTCACTTCTAATGCATTCTATGATTCCTTATCATGCTCTTAAAACACATCGTGCCAGTTTGTATGATGTTATGTAGCAGATCTCAATGTGTTATGACATTCTGTTATCTGCAATGTGTAATCCTGAGATCAGAGCAGGCAATGAATTGCATTTGTTCTTTATATAATCCTTTCACTGATTATTATTTCCCATTAAAGTGCAAAGTTCAGCGATATGGATAATCATGGACCCATGATTATGGGTCAGCACACAAAAAAAAAAGATATGCGAGCAATACAATATAACTTGAAGAACTAAATTAAAAATGAAACCAAGTACAAGATATTTGACTGTATTATTTAAGCCTATTTTTCAGAAATATGACCTTCAAAGATGATAAATCTTTTTTCTGTTATCTCTTTGTCCTGAGTATAAAGGAGTGAAAAAAAAAGTCCATTTGCACCAGCAAAATAAAATATGTAATGGGAATCATAAAGCATGATAGATCAGTAAGACCACAACTGCACAGATGTATCTGCAATGGTCTTATTTAAATCTCTCTTCTGGCAGTGGAAATCCTTTTGAATTCAGTGGAGAAAATCCAGGACGTGAGAACTTGAAATCCTTGTGAAGCGCTGTGGGAACAAACACAGAAATGTCCAGTAGACATGTGGCACCAGATATAACAGCTTCTCTTGTGAGTTATTAGAGGTGGGCTGGCAGAACTGGTATCACTATACTTCACCTCTTCTTACTTCCACAAAACTTACAGAAACTATTACTAAATTACATTTTTATAACATAAGACTTACTATTCTTATGGAAAATCTCAGCTAAGATGATTCAGCCTTGAGATCACTTTATAACACTATCACTTAATGATCTGACCTAAAAATTGTAGCAGATGCATCAAGTGCATCAGCCACCCTTGTCCAAAGGATGGCAGTGGCCTTCTCAGGGGCAAGGCACAGAACTGACATTAGATTTTAATCTGGTGCCTCAAGTCTGTAACTGTCCTCAGACAGGTACTTTTTACACACTTAAAAATGGACTTCAACATTCACATAATGAATTTAAATCTTCTATTTCACCAGTAATTTCATCTTCTTTGAAGTGGTATGAAAAGCAATTGTATGGCAAGCAATACAACATTGACTCATTCTCTTCTTTTTGACTACAGGACCGATTAGAAATTATGAGGGTTTAGATTTAAACTACAGAGACACTACCTTCAGCCCATGTACTTCACACATTTTCAAAATGTAGGAATTTATTAAGTTTCTCACATTTGTCTTTATTTAAGTATTAGTAATATAGATATACCAAATTTCCCTGCAGACAGATGGCAAAGAACAGTAATTAAATATGGAATCAAGAAATGTAAAACAGAAGTTAAGAAAACCAGGTAACAGGGGAAATTAAAAATTATAGGCAGAAAAATTCCCTGTTCGATAGGACTAAGGACAACAAGAGATTTTTAATAAAAACCAGCAGTAAAAGAAATCCTTGTTCTTCTGAACGTCGCTACAAAGAGGTGGCAAGAATATCAATTACATCAGAAAAGGCAGATGACAAAATTGTCAATCATGCAGGAAAAGGCAGAGGTGTTCAGCATGTTTCTGTTCTGTATTTGGAACAAAGCTAAGCATATCTTTGTACCATAAAATAATGGTGAAATGTTTCCTTTTCCAAGATTAACTAAGCATGATGTTAAAGAGAAGCAATTAAAAATAAACACTGCCAAATAAGCAGGTCTGTGTAGCTTTCTCCCAAGAATCCTAAAATAATTTGGAGTCATCTGGATCCTTGAGAATTTCAACGTTGAAGACTCAGAACTGGTTTTTCATCTTGCTTTTTGGAATTTTCTTTGCCAATGCTTCGAAAAGAGAAATGTTATGATCCAAGGCAAACTAATGGCACAGCCACAAAAGGACCATGAATTAAAGGGAGAATTGTTAATGTGTAGTATTTTGTCCCATCGAATATCAATTCCATTTGTATTTATATGGTCTAAATTTATGAGAGGGCACCATACAATTGTGTACATTCCTGTTGGTTGCCACTCTGGAAGCATGGCTGATACCTCATTGAAGCATTATGGAAAGATGACTGCATTTATCTTGAACAATTTACTCAAAATTATGTACTTCACTGCTAGCTCACCCAACTAAAGCAATATATTGGCACTTCTGGGCGAAGCAAGAATAACAACAGTGGAGGGCACAGAGGTTCCCCGTTTGAGGAGATAACCCAAACTCTACACAGTAACAGAGGCCACAGTTGTCAGAGACAGTGAGATACCTCCTCAGCCTCTGACCTTAGAACCTTAGAGCCTTGGAAATGTCAATACAGGCTTTCTCACATGTATTTTAAATACAGGCTCTGAACTACTAAATATTATCATGCTCAGTATCACAACCAAAGTCTGCAGAAGCAGAATACTGTTAGCTGCCCCTGATATTTGTGGAAGCAGAGAGAGTGGTGCTTGTCATCAGAGAGTTTCCTTTTCAAGTGTCATCCAGAAAGAGGTCCTAGTCATCATTCTCTAGCCTAAGCAGTGCAGGGTACACCTTTGACTTTTCTACTCTCTTGCCGTCCAAGCCGCTAAGTCTTTTTCAGTTTCCAGCTCCATCAGCCTAGCAATTATCTATTGCTTCTACTTCAGTACCAGCTAAAACACATTTTTAGGAGCATGTTCAAAACTGCTACCAGCTCCTTCAATACATTTTTTCTATATCACTGTCTTAAATGCAGATAACTTTGTTCCTTTTCACCTCACATGAAATATACATTTTATAACCTAGTATAACTGTGTCCTTTTATACAATAAATACAGAAATGACCTTTGGGCCAGGATTTAGAGTCCAGCATTCCTCGATCACACAAGATTACCCTAACCAGGAGGGACACACTCAGAATGCTTCAATTGTGATTTCATTTGGAATTTAAATTATCAAGGCTCAAGAATAACTCACACTGCCTACCCTCAAGAATCACCTTACTGTTGAACATACCTAAGATCAATAAAAGTTATTAGAGAACTCCATTTTGGTTTCCATGGTATCTTGTGCTCAAAATTACACACTCCTTGTCTCAGAGGGTGGCTGTACTCAGAGTACCATTAGCCTGGTAACTAGAATACCTTCCCAGGAGGCTACAGCTGTGCCTCTTCTTAATGACAAGAGTCTAGAACACAGATCTTCGCTTCTTTAGCAAGGCCCAAACCACTGAGGTATTTCAGTACTTTCACCACAGGATGATGTTTCATTCCCAAGTGGATGTTGTTCCCCTCTTCCAAACTCTTGAGTTAGGTGCCTCTTCAGACATACGTTCTGCATGATGAATGTCCACACTAGTACTGAGGGCTGGTCAAAAGCAATTGTCAAAATAACTCGAGTAATATATGCTCTCATTCTTCAACGCCAGGGTGGGCAGCCAGGATTAAAGTTGTACACTTCATGCTTTGCATTTGCAAAGCAGAGTCTTTGGTCTGTGGCACAACCATCTCTTTCTTTTCTCAGATGCATTTCTGCTAACAGATTGTGAAAATCATATGGAAAGGTGGAAAAGATGTAATTAGGAACAGGGAGTAATAGGTCTACCAGCAGAAGCCTTTAGCAGGACATGATCACAGGTAGTTTCCAACACACAGCAGAAATGGAAGGGCTGAAGGACAGAGTTTTCAGGTAAATATCACTCCTGGAAGTCAGCAGAGCTAAGCAATTATTAGGACTTGTACTTACTCACTGACATAAACAGACTTGAGAATGACCTCAAGATATATCCTTACTTTCTGTGTAGACAAAAGTATGAGTTATGTTGCTACGACTGTCCCAACGGCTCTATCCATACCAATCTGGTTAAGATTCTGCTTGTGCATTCATGGATCATTTGAAAATCTACAGTAAACCGAGAACACACATAACATCTTACAGGAACACAGTTACTGAATGGTAACAGAAAGAATTATTCAGGCATCTAAACCTGATGCCTGAATAATTTCAGATAACACCACATCTGAGGCTTCCACAAAGGAAGATGACAAAGCACCTGCGCAACAGTCGTATCATTCTTGAACAGCAGCAGGAGGCCAGACAGGATACCCTTGCCATCTAAAATGGCATCTCTTTACATACTTGAATCACTTCCTAACTGTGCGTAAACACTAACAGAATACTGAGTCCCCACCTGCACAAAATCAGACCTTTTGGAAGGCTGTCCTTATATATTCAAAGCCACAAAGCCTCACATCTGGTCTCAAAAACATGTACATGGGAAAGGAATTTAAGATAATATGGCTAAAATATTCAAAATGGACCTATCCTCTTGTACATCCCAGGTTTTTCTGTCCAATTTTGTTATATTTTCTTGTTTTTCTGTGGACACATTTTTAGATCAGGCATAAGAGACTTACCAGCTTGAAATATGAGTAAAATCATCCTTTCAGAAAGCGTAATAGTTAAATTGTAAAATATTTGTTGTTAGATTTTAACATTTAGGAAGCAATTAAAAAAAACCCAACTCGATAAGATACGGATTAACATAACATAAACTACGATAGTCTTAATGAAGACCATGCAAACACAACAGAAAAGGAAAAATTATGATTGTAAAGTTAGTGTACTACTACTGATAAGGTACACAGTAAAGTGTCCTTTGATCACACAGTCATATGCAGTTTATGGTACATACCTTAGTTATCTATGAATAAAACCCTGAGCAAGGACAGTCACTACATGTTTAATTATAGTATAAATGTTGGAATGCATTCAGCTGAGCCTTGATCATTTAATGATACTCATTCCTTCCCCTCTTTTTTTTTTTTTTTTATTTTAATAGTACATTAACAAACCAGGTATCGACTTTCTGTATATGCTAAACAGAATAGTTCTCCTCATGGACTTGATCTGACTTCAAAGAATAAAAAGTGCGGCCTATGCTGACAAGAGTAATTATACTTACAGAAAAATGTACTCAATACATAACCTTCTCCTCCACGTGAGCTTCTGTTGTCAATTACATACATTAGCACAGTACTGAGGATCCTTTGTACAAAGGCATACGCACACCAATTCAGCTTGCTAATGATACTGTCTGCATCCGATACTAACGAAAGCAGCGGTGACTAGTGACAGTTCTGCAGGAGATGCCATGTGGGATGCACGTGCAGGACTAAGTTTTCATTGGTTAATAATTACATTCTTTTAGCTTAGCAAAGATCAGGAACACCAACAGTTTGTCAATCAGAAAGCTGGGGCACACCCATCAGTAATCTGGTGGTTTCCTCCTGTATGTGGTTCAAAGGACAGATCTTATTTCTGTGATTATGATATCTTTACAGTAGTTTTCTCATTAGAGAGTGGTTGAGAAGCCGAAGTGGAGAAAGTGGAGATGGAGGCACACAGGAAGTGATGGTAACGTAGCCGGAAAGGTTTGAATGTTTTTCCACTGTTCAATTTTGGCTCCTGAAGCCTTAACTAGGAGCTTACATAGCCATAAAACTGGTTGAAAACTTAAACTGTTGTTCCAAAGAGCATCCTCATATTGCACTTAAAAATGTGAACTTATTCCATCATGTCCGTATTACAACTACTATATTATTATAGCAATTCTTGATTTAACTCCACCACTAACTCTCTTTCCAGTCTTTTTTAAATTACTCCTTTTGCTTTTAAAATTAGAAAAATACCTCTCTGTAGACCGTATAAACATACAACATTTTGCTTCACAATGTTGGTATTGTTTGGTTTTAAAGTTAGTGTCAAGATTCAAGATTCGAGATGGATCAAATGAAGAGCTGACAGCTTTGTATATTAAGTCTCTTTTTGCAAGTCTTCAGTGATTTTATTATTTTTATTATCATAATTGTTATTATTATTATCATCATAATTAGAAAAACAACTAAATTCTTCTATCTGTTCTCAAGTATAGAAAGACACATTAGTAGTGCCACTGACGTTTGGAATGAATTTATGATTAACAAATTTATAAATTATTTTACTGGAAGCACAGTGATGTGTCTTTTGGATCAAGTCAAAGATCCAGTGGAATGATCTAAATTTTATAGCTATGATGGTCACAACTCAGATAAGGCTTTTATGTATTTATCCTTCACATGTCAAAATTTTCATACTAGAATTTTGAAAAGGACAGGTAGAACAGAATCCAGTTCAATATGTATTCTAAGGTGTCTTTAAAATTCAAACACAGGCACAAAAACAATGTTTTTTTTGCCTCATCCCATCCAGCAGATTTCCCTCAAAATTCATGATTTTGACACAAAATCTTAAGAGATCACCTGTTCCAATGTTTCTCTAATTTTAACTGAAGGATTATGTATTGATTTACTTTTGCAACTTGTTATTTTTTACTTTTTTTATTACTTCTCTTCCCCCTCTCCCCCAAATTTTGTTTGGTACATGTGGGCAAACATAAAATCCATAGAACACTTTGTGATGTCTTACTACTTCCACTGGCACATAGATTATATGTTGAAAAATACTCATCTAGTCTATCCCCTTGAACAAAAGACAAGGATCAATTTTTTAAATCAATGCAGCAGTTTAACTATAACGCTACTGAAACAAACAGAATTAAACCAGTCAAATGCAGGACTTTATTAAGAATTGCCTTGTTACACAAACTATTCCAGCACTTTGGGTCATCTATACAAAGACCCCAGACCAGGCAGAGGTGGACCACCTCCTCCTTACATTCCTTATTCATTGATTTGTCAATGTCAGCATCAAATCATTCTACAAAACAGAAAGTTGGTTTCCACCTTGAAACTTGAGACTTAATAGCACCTAGATTATTTTTATCCTCCAATTATAACTCTGAATATTCTTGTTATCCCTAAAAATACAACTCTCTTTAATCTTGTTACATTCTTGGCCTTTGTGATTTGGCAGTGAGTTCCATGGTCTAATTACAACTTTTATAAGTAGAGATAATTATAGGTTGGGGGTTTTTTTATCAGTTTTGAATGTTACCTTCTAATTATCCTTGATGTTCCTGAGCTCATGTTAGATGACAGAGAACACGGTCATCTAATCTATTGTACCTAGACCATTATTTTACTGCATCCCCCTTTCCTAATCTTGTCTCTAAAGTGAAAAAAAGGCCTAATCTTTCAAAAGTGGGGGGGTTCATATCCTCCGTCATTCTCATGACCCTTCCTTGATGCCACTTTAGTTCTCCAATACATTTTTTGAAATGGGGAAAACAGCTGCTGAAATTGTGCAATCTCTCGACTGAACACAATGTGCCACCTGCATAACAGTGGAAGATGAGGTCCTGAGAACTCAGTTCTGTGGAGAGCCATGCGCTTTCAGTCATAAATATTAATGCTGCAGACACTTTCCAGTCTGGCTTCCCTTGACACAACATCATGGTATCTAATGCAAATTCTGCATCAAATCTGTAAATTCTTTTTACACATGGGCATATCTTGCCTTATTTTAAATCCAGTTTCAGTATGTCTTCAATTAACAGAGGACTACAACCACAGCTATCCTCTGTTACCCACCTGTTCTTTACTTCTATAGTTTGTTGTTTTCTTTCAGTTCCCAGGCTGGGAAACTCTTCCTGTTTGAGATTTAAAGAGCTATCAAATACCAGGTGGGGAAAAAAAAATTGTAGATACTTCTAGACGGTGATGGTAAGAGGTTACCTCTTAACCTTCCCCCAAATAAACAAAACAGATTGAACTATTAAAGTTTCATGTTTTAAGACACCAGTCCTAGACCTTGTATCCTCCTTGAAAGCCTTTCCAGTTTTTCAACCTTCTTTTAATAGTCCCCCAGTGTTGGTCTCACTAATGCCCTATCAAAGGGGTTACATTCTTTGCCTATTCTTAAATTAATACTCCCCTGATAAAAAGTCAATGTTCACCCCCTTAGCTTACAAGTGTCTTCACCTGATGGGTGGTTATTTCTACAAGTGTCCCGTAGCCCTGTCCATAGTTACCACATTCTTCCATAATCTTTCATATGCAAAGGCTATTTCTCATTTCTATTATTTATGTTACTTTTACCATGGAAAAGCCTCCATCACAGATCAGATACTTCTAGAGTTCTACACATTGAATAAAAAGATGGTCTTTAACTCAGAGGTATCTTTGGATTGCTCTCCTCTTCTTCCACCACTCTAGCTTGGGCTGAACACATTTCACCAAGAAGAAAGTATATGGATGGGCAGATTAATTTTGACATTAAATACAACCCATTAACTGTATGTTTGCGATTTCATCTGCCATTCTCCATTAATGCTGAAATACATCCTATCAACTCACTAGTAACAGAAGTTTAAGATATTTCTCAAAGATCCAGAGAGTACTAAAATATGCATTATCTTTTAAAGCCTGGCCATATCTTGGTCACTGATTTATTCATCACTTATTACTGCCAAGCCCTAAGTCCTGATTGTCTCAAAGGAGCATTGCTTCTGTAACAACAGTTATTTTCATAAAGTCCTTGTTCCAAACAGTTAATCAGACTACTGACAACATCTATCTGTATATATTGTATATAGCCTGATCTGAAAAACAGTAACTGTAGTTATATTAGACAGATTAAACTTCCAGAAACCTTCCCAATGGCAGTTGGTAAATAGAAAATCTCTGCCGATCCGTATGTATCATCAATGATAACATATAAGTACAATCAAAACTGTGCATCTGTGTGTCTAGGAGGGGAAGTAGGAGACTGAACAAAAGGTATACACTATCTAGACAGGATGCAAGAAAAATCCTGTTTATTAAAGAAACAAGAACTACAACAGAAGTTTAATCTCTTGGTGGTAGGAGTCATCTTTGACTGAATTCACTCAGTAGTTTGAGTGCTAAAGGAGAAAGAATGTGCCATATCTGGAAGTGTAAGGTCTATTACTGATGGAGTTGTCAACATTTTTCTCTAATCACTCATAATTCTAACAACATGTTCTTTAAGTGCAAAGAAATAGAGAGAGGTCGTGGCTCCATAAGACACACTGGTCAAAAGAAAAGCAGTAAAATTGCTGAAAAAGTGCCCTAACAACCTGTCTGCAAGACCTGTCAGAGCCAGACTTATCTGTTATCCATCCTAATTTGCAAGTAAACAGGCAGGTGTCTTAGCGGCACAGTGAATACATGACTGAGCTCAACAACAAAAAGGAAGCATATGGGAGGTGGGAGTGGGGACATGACGAGGAGGAATACAGGAGCACTGCCCAGGCATGCAGGGATGGAATTAGAGCGCCAGTGCTTGCATGCAGTTAAAATTGATGAAGGATGTCAAGGGTGAAGACACTTTTGCTGCAAAATGGGAGACTGAGTAAAATCTAGGCCTGCTGCTGGATACAGCAGGTGACCTTGTGATACAGCACACAGGTACACCCTGTCTTCTTTGTCTCAGTTTCTACTGGCAAGGTCTGCTCTCAGGCCTCCCAGAGCATCATGTCAAGTAGCAAGGATCAAGTTCGGGTCCATTTAAACAAGCTGGAAACTCAATACAATTCCATGGGGTTGGACAGGATATGTCTGAGAGTACTAAGACTGCCAGCGAATGTCACTGGAAGGGCACTCTCTGTCCCTTGTGAAAGGTCACAGTGATCAGAGGAGGTTTCTTACAACTATAAAAATGTTATGTCTGTCTTAGAAAATTGGAAGGAGGAGGATCTGGGTGATGATAGGCTGACCAACCTTCTTTCAGTTGCTGGTAAAATTATGGAGCAAATACTCATGGAAACCACTTCCATTCAGACAATGACTGAACGTTACTGAGAACAGCCATCTTGAATTTCCCAAGGGCAAACTGTGTTCAGCTACTCTGATTGCCTTCTACAACTACATTACAGGCTCTCTGGGTGAGGTCAGAGTAGTAGATGTTGTCCTCCCTTGTCTTTAGCAAGGTCTTTGATACAGTTTCCTAGTGTCCTTGCAGCCAAACTACAGAGATATAGGTGGACTCCAAGGCGTGTTAAAAACTGGCCAGACCATTGGCCTCAAAGCGCAGCTAAAAATGTTTGAAGTCCAGTTAGCAGGTGATTCCAAGGGGTATTCCCTGGGATCAATACAGTGGCTGATATTATCTAACGTTTTTGTTCATGACCTGCCTGATGAGAACCTTAGGAAGTACAGGGTGACACCAAATCAAGGGGGGCTGTTGGTATACCGGAGGGTATAACTGCCATTCAGGGAGACCTCAACAAGCTGAACGAGTGTGTAACACATAGATCTGTTTTACAAGAAGTTCCAAAAAGTTAAAGACAAGGTTCTGCATCTGGGACAGCATATGCTTACAAGAGGAGTACTGCAGGCTGGGACTAACGGTTCTACAGGAGGCGACTCAGTGGACCACAAACTGAACAAAATCAGCAGTGTGTCCTTGTGATAATGAAGACTAACCACATCTTGGACGGCATTAGCAAGACCAGAGGCAGCAAGTTGAGGGACATGATTATTGCCCTCTATTCAATGCATATGAAGCCACATCTGGAGCACTGCATTCATTTTGCTCTCTCACCAAGTGAAAGAGAGACTGAAGAGCACCAAGTAAAGGGTCATTAAAATGGCTAGGAGCTTTGACACACAAGGAGAGGTTGAGGGACCTGAGAACACTAATATTCTTATCAACTTTACTGCACTTTTACTGCTAGAGAATTCTTAGCAGCATCCCTTGTGGTCACATTATGCAAACAGATGCGTTTTGGTAGTCCCATCCAGAAGATCTACAACGACTATAGGCATACATTAGAGCACATTAATGCCACCAGTGTAGTACCTGATGATGTGCCACAGCAAACTTTGAACTGGGTTCCATACAGACATTAAAAGGTAGCCTGAAGGTGGTACTCTCCCTGTGCTGTAAGCAGAAATTCCCATTGATTTTAGGTATTTCTGTGCCTAACAAACTAAAGCCTGCTCAGGGACTGCTGCACAGAAAAATGATTTGTACATCAAAGAACAAACTGGCATCCTACCCATGAATGATTTTCCATTTATAGTTGCAAAGCCACTGCTAAAGAGGCCAAAACTAGTTTATAAAATATTTCTGCAGCTATAATTGTTTAGGACCACTGAACTGCATGTTCCAAGCCAGATCAAAAGGAGCACCACAAACCCATGAAAGGCTTATGTGTAAAGACAGGGTAAATTCCATGTCTGGGATCCATCTGTAATTCTGTCAAACCAAGAGTCCTTGTAGCTGTATACAAATTAAATGTCTGTCTGCCAAAATTAAGTGAACGAAGAACAAATACTCCCTTATCACTTTTTCTGCAGTAACTACTTTGTTTTCTTTAATGTTAAATATAAAATATCCTTCCTTTTACACTGTTGTGAAAACTCAAATCAGTTTGAGAGTTATACCAATACCAGACATTGATCATGGTCTTTTTTAGGTTACCATTTTGCTTCAGACGTAGATGTGTAAAAGTATGCTATATTCTTTTGACTCAGAGTATGACAGCTGATACACCTGAAGATGTAGCTTAAACTCAACAGGATTTTGAGGAAACTCTGTATTATTTTCTTGAATGGGTTCAAGGCAAGTATATCACTGATTTACCATAGATTGACAACACAAAGATAGATTTAAGAAATTGTAAATGCTGTTGGAATGAAAAGGCCTGATGTTTTTATGTTGGTAGCTTTTTTTTTCATGCTTTGTCATGATTTTTCATGATTAGCCATATAAAAAACCCAGGAATTAGTAACTACTTGCAATGTTAATTCCCTAAATAATTAGCAGTTATGCATATTAATATTTAATGCCAGTTACGTCCCCTTAAAAATGTCTGGTATTTCAATAACCAGAGATCTCATTTTGGAAGTGTGAAACACTTCCTCACCATTTAAAACAATATTCGTAACAAGCCACTGACAAGGATTATAGCAAAAGGCAGATACAGCTAAATTCTTTAAAATAAACCTGGAGCACGTATTGTGAGATCATGAAATCTTCCTACTGTTTGTACTTGTTTACATTTCAGCAGCAATAAACATAAGTATAGCATGCATTTGCCATTATCTGGAGAAACTTGCTAAAAACTTATTTTGTGTGATTAGAGATAGCTAAAAGACAGGATATCTAACACCCATCTCCCCCCCCAAAAAATAAAAAAATAGCTTTCATATTGCTGTACCTATAAACCCAAATCACTAGCTTTAAGAAAAAAAAAATAAATCCGTAAACCAGAAACCTCCTGAATCATTCAGCTGCTCAATAAACTGAATGGTTTCGTTTGGTTCCTCTGCAAATACTACGGTCTGTACAAGGGGTACTAACTTTTGTAGCCCAGCTGATCTAACTTCAAAAAACACATTCTGAGACGTGAAGGGTTGAAACTGCGCCTGAAAACTTGACCTTTACATCAGCTGGTCTAATCTAATAAAAGACATTACTTCTCCCTAGAAGCCCTTGCTTTGTTTGTGGGCATGCCTGCCTGAGATTACAGCACTACTATTATCAGACAATGCCAACTGCAAGGCTCTGCCCGTGCCCAGGGTGGGAAGGGCTGCCAGCTCTTCGAGCCATTGGCCGAAAATACCCTCACGTTAGGGATCCCCGTGCAGTACTGCTGTCTCCACCTTCGCTATTTTCAACAGCGGGTCTGGGAGCCGCTCCCGGGACTGCGGCGGTGGACGAGCGGTGGCGGCGCCGGCGGCGCGGCAGTGCTGTCCGCTTCAGCTCTCTGCGAACGCCGCGGTGTTTCCCCGGCCGAGCTCCAGCCTGGCGCGTCTGCACGCCACCTCGCCACTGGCATGCATCTGGCTACACTCTGCGTAGCGGCTGGAAGGGTTATTAAGATATTGTCACCCACCCAGCACAGCACTAATTAATTTCGGCATCAGTGGCGCACAGCTTTTGCCGGACAGACACTGGGCAAGATCCCCTGGAGGCCCTCGGGCTGTCCGAGGACCCTCCCAGCTGCCTCCGTCTCCCCTCAGGCGAGGCCGGTGCCCCCACGGCGGCAGCGCCCCAAGAGCCGTTAACGGCCTCCCCGGGACCTGTCCGGGCGCGGAGGGAGCAGCCTCATGGAAAAGGCTGCCTCCCGGGAAGCCGCGAACCCCTCGTCGGAAGACGACACGTAAAAACTGCCTTGCAGTCGGCCGGGGGTGGGGGATGCCGCCCCCCGGCAGCCGGCCCGCGCCGCGCCCCGATTCCTGTTGATGCAGCGCCCCCTGCGGGGCGGGGCGGGGCGGGCGGCTCTACTGGGCGGCCGAGGCGCCGCGGGCCCGAGCAGCGGCGGGGCCGGGGAAGCGGAACGGCCCCGCGTCCTTTCCCGGCGCGGCGCCTGAGCGGGGCGGGGGAGGGGAGGGAAGCCCTCAGCTCCTCGGAGGCGCAGCACCGGCGCCCGCCGTCGCGCCGAATCGGGCCCGCGGGGCTCCCGCACCGGGGCGCTGACTGACAGAAGCAGGCGCGGAGGGCAGGCGCCCGGCGTCCCCTCGCGCTGGCACGTCGCCGGGCTGCGCCGAGGCGAGGCGCTGGAGGGGGGGCAGCGGCGGGGAGAAAGAGGAATCGGCGCGGAGGGCGGGGGGCGCGCGCCACGCGTTACTTGGGCGAGCACCGGCTTTGCGAGTAAGCGGGCTCCGACACGCCGCGCCGGGGGCTGCCCGCACCGCAAGCCGGGTCCGCCGAAGCCGCGGCCCGGCGTGCCCCGGCCATGCCGGCGCCCCGCCCCCGCGCGGCCCCAGACGCAGCGCCTCGGCCGGCGCGGAGCGACCTGCCCGCAGCCGGAGGGCGGGGCCGGCCCCGCGCGCCGCGGCATTCCCGCCCTGCGCCTGGCCCCGCTCTGCCGCATGCAAATGAGGCCCCTCCTCATTGGCCGCGCCGGTAGCCCTTTGAAAAGGCGCCCCTCGATTGGGCGCGCGGAAACGTTAACGCAAATAGGAGAATCTCCCCCCCCCCGCTTTTTTTTTTTCGCCTCTGTGTGATGCGTTCCTGAGACAGTCTGTAACTCTGCGCGCCGGTTACTACAAATAAGTAGTTCCCAGCCCCTCGCCCTCCCCCCGCCCGTCCGCACGACGGGGCGGGGCGGGAGGCCGCAGTCCCGGCTGCCGCACCGCGGGCGCCCCGGCGCGGAGAGGAGGGGGCCGCTGGGTCGGCGGGGAGAGGTGTTTCCCCCTCCCCCGCGGAGGGATATCCTCGGCGCGCTCGCCGCGCTCTGCCCGCACCAAAATATTGGGAGTTAAGAGGCGGCTCGGCGGCGCCGCCGGCTCAGAAGCGCGCGGGCAGGCACGGCGGCGGCGCGGCTCCTGCGCCCGCCACGGCTCCACTGCGGCGCCCAGCCGGCTCCCCGCCGCGGCGGCCCCCGCAGGGGCGGATTTCACGCGCGGCCCCGCAGCCCCCGGACCCGCCTGCCTCCGCGGACGGCTCCGGTTCTTCCTGCGCGTCGCGGCGCTCCGAGCGGCTCTCGCCGGTTACAAGAGGGAGAACGGGAGCGGCGCCTTCGCCGACTGCCTTTCGTCCGAGGACTTGGTGCGACCGTCGCGTGGATCTGTGCCGGCGGGGACCCCCGAGGACTCCGTCGGTGCCCGCTCCCGGCCGAGGAAGGAGCGGCGGAGAAGGTCTCGGCGGCTCGCCGCCGCCAGCCGGCCCCGGAGGGAGGCGAGCCGCGCCGCGGCGCAGAGCGCTGCGCCGGGAGGACGCCGGCGGTGCCGCCGCGGGGAACTTGCCGTACCCCCCCCCCGGAAGATGTTGCTCTCCAAGTTCGGCTCGTTGGCTCACATCTGCAGCCCCACCAGCATGGACCACTTGCCGGTGAAGATCCTCCAGCCAGGTACGGCGGGGCCGGCGTGTCCCCCTCCTTACGCCGCGCCGGGCGCGGGCCGGCCCCCGCTGCCCGGGGTGCTGGGGCCGGCGCCTCGCAACCCCCGAAGCTTCGGGGTGCCCTTTTTGCCTTTTTTTTTTTTGTTAATTGAAGAGGACGATTTATTAAAAAAAAAAAGCCTTGGGCAGAATTAGGGCAGCGCACGTAATACGCATCCACCGGGCGGAGCGTTGGGGCTTTTATCATTTTTTTTTTTTTTTTTTTGTTTCTAATTTTTGGTGAAGCGCAGCGCGGCTGCGGACACTAACGCGGTGTGTTTCCCTCCCGTTTCCCCAGTGAAAGTGGAGAAGGAGCCGTTCGATAAAGTCTACCAGGTGGGCTCCGTGCTGGGCAGCGGGGGCTTTGGCACCGTCTACGCGGGGAGCAGGATCGCCGACGGCTTGCCGGTGAGGCGCGGGACGGTGGCACCGGGCGGGGGCGGCGGGCGGGAGAGCGGCGCGGCGGGCTGCGGGCGCGGCCCGACCCGGCCCTCGGCGGCGGGGCGCAGCCTCTGCCCGCCCCGCCGCTCACGGCGCCGCCTTTCCTCCCCGCTCCGCAGGTCGCCGTGAAGCATGTGGTGAAGGAGAGGGTGACCGAGTGGGGCACGATTGTAAGTACCGGGCGTGGATGGCGGGGGGGGCGGCTCCGGGGGCGCTGCGCGGCCGCGGGGCTCCGCCGCGGCGGGGCTATTGTGTGGGCGGCGGGGCCCGCCCCGCTGGCGCGGCCTCTGCGGCGGGGGGGGGGGGTGGAATTTGGCGGGGGTTCGCCGCCGCAGCGCCGCGCCCGCCCCTCGGACTGCGGCAGCGGCGGAGGGGGCCCGGCGGCCGCGCCCTCCTCCCCTCCCCCCTTCATCCTCCCCGCCGTGCCCTTACCCATCCGGGCTGACACCCCCCCCCCCCACCTCTGCCCAGAGCGGTGTCATGGTGCCCCTGGAGATCGTCCTGCTGAAGAAGGTGGGCTCCGGCTTCAGAGGGGTCATCAAGCTGCTGGACTGGTACGAGCGGCCCGACGGCTACCTGATCATCATGGAGCGGCCGGAGCTGGTGAAGGACCTCTTCGACTTCATCACGGAGAAGGGCGCCCTGGACGAGGAGACGGCCCGCGGGTTCTTCCGGCAGGTGCTGGAGGCCGTGCGGCACTGCTACGGCTGCGGCGTGGTGCACCGGGACATCAAGGACGAGAACCTGCTGGTTGACCTCCGGACAGGCGAGCTGAAGCTGATCGACTTCGGCTCGGGGGCCCTTCTCAAGGACACGGTCTATACCGATTTCGACGGTACGTGCCCTGCCCGCGCCGGGTTTGGGCAGCGCTTCGCGGCCCTCCCGGAGTGATGCCGTTTAGCCCGGTTCTGGCAGCAGCAGCGAGCCGCGCCTCTGACGCAGGGGTTCATATCGGGTCTATCGGTAACGGAAACCTTTGGACCCGAAGCGGCTTAGGGGTGTTCAGTTGCGTAGGAAAGGAGCGATTCCAGGCAGTGACGCAGCAGTTTATATTTCCCCGTCTTGGAAAAAGCGGGTGGTGTGGGGTGTTTTTTTTTTTTCCTAGAGGGCGATCTGTTTACATGGAGGCTTCGCCAGCGTCGGGTGTTTCCATGGGTGGATACGCAGTTTTTATATGCGGCGCTTTTTTTAACTCGAAGCGGCAGCTCCCCCCCCCGCCCCCTTCCGCCGATGTCCTGGAAATCCCGCATTGCAGATTTTAAAGCGATGGGGATAAATACGCTCCCTGGAAACGGCTTGGTGCCAGCTTCAGGGCCGGGCTCGGCGCTTTGGAGGTGGGAAAGGTGAAAATAATCCCGTGTGTGACAGAAGGGAGTATTTTCTCCCGTCCTTGGAGTGTGACTGATGTAACGGGGGACTCTTTCCCCCCACCCCCCTGCCAGCTGCCGCACTCACATCTGTTTGTTGTGAAACCCGAAGCCCCGCCGCACGTGACCCTGGGCATCACAAATTCCCGCTTTTGTTCGGCATCCGAGGAGCCCGCGGGCACCCGGGGCGGGTTGGGAAAAGCTGCCGCAGAGAAGCACCGGGGGCGGGGAAGGGGAGGGGGGCGAGCCTTGAAAACGTCGAGATCGTGTAAGCGGCCCCTATTTTGTTTACCGCCTTGCGGAACTGGATACAGCGGATTAGCCCGGCGTAATACGGGTAGACCCGAGTTTCACCTTCTTGCCGCCCTCTCGCCTCCTCCCCGCCAGCCCCCTTTGTCCTTTTGTGTCTATTTTTGGTGTGATGCTGCAGACGCCACGTGGTCAGTGAAAGGGAGCTTGCCTCAGTAAACAGTCAGCTGATGGGGCTGTGTTGTTCCTTGCAATAGCACAGCCGGATGGGCCAAGTCTGTGGATGGTGTAACCCCACAGATGACCTGAAATTACACCGCTAATAGCTTTGGTCCCTAAGAAATTTGAAGTGAGGTTTTTGGGGAGTTGGTTTGGTTTGGTTTTTTTGTTTTCACTCCTAAATAACAGGTTTGTGAATTTAGTTTAGCTGTACTAGAAGGAGCTGAACAATTTAAAAAAAAAAAATAATTTCCCCCCCCGCTTTTAGGAACGAGAGTATACAGCCCTCCAGAGTGGATCAGATACCACAGATACCATGGGAGGTCAGCAACAGTATGGTCTCTGGGAGTTCTGCTGTATGATATGGTTTGTGGAGACATCCCTTTTGAGCAAGATGAAGAAATCTTGAGGGGACGATTATACTTCAGGAGAAGAATTTCACCTGGTGAGTTGTACAGGGATCAAGTGGGGGCCTTTTTTTTTTTAATAATCCTGTACGTTTGAGTTTGCACAGGTAGGGGTTTTCTTATTCAAGGTTGCCTTTTTACTTTCCTAGTCTAAAATGGCTTTTTTTTTTTTTGTTCGTTACAGAATGTCAACAGTTGATCAAATGGTGCCTTTCACTGAGGCCTTCAGACAGACCAACACTTGAGCAAATTTTTGACCATCAATGGATGCACAAATCTGAAGTAGTGAAGTCTGAGGACTGTGACATAAGGCTACGGACCCTTGATACTGATGTATCTAGCACAAGCTCAAGTAATGAGAGTCTGTGAATTAAAGGACCTCGCACTGGGAGGGGAGCTACAAGCAGAAAGACCACAGTGCTGCTGCCAATACGTAGGAGGGGCTAGAAAAATGCATTCATTATTCTGTAGTTGAATCTTTGTCTGAGGGACTTGATTTTATTTTCCCCCTTTGCTGGTTTCTGCTTTGGAATGAGAGATTTCCTTTGGAAACGCTGATGTTTGGGAGTTGCAGGCCAGTACTTAGTCAAAGACTGACCTTATTAAGAAAGCAGTGACCTCTTGAATACATGGTAAACTTTTTTGCTCTCATAGAGCCTGGACTAGATTTTATTTGCTTTTGAGTGCCTTTTTGAAAGCTGCTTCAGTGGGACTTTCTTTTTTGAGCTGTGTATGTCCAAAGAAGATCCAGTTCATTATAGGAATTTGCTCCCTTTAGACTCAGTGCTGGAGGAAGCAGCTCCTATGATGCATTGGAGAACATGTTCGGTGATTGAATGAAGTAGTCCCATCCACTGGTGATGGAATACTTGAACACAGACATTTCACTCCTGCCCCTGGCCCTTTCCGAACCCAACCCACCTCTGCTGCTCAAAATATTTCCTATAGCCTGCACAGAAATATGAACAGGTATATCAGCTTTTTTATCAGAAACATTTATTCATGTTTCCTTTTATCATCTCTACCACTGGGCATGAGAAGCCCCTTTCTCAACTCCCCCCGGCCTTTTGTCACCCTGCGAGTCTTAAAAGTACGTATGGGCATGTCGAATGCACAATCAATGCAATATTCAAGGACTTTACTTTTTTTTTTCCATACCTGTATAATGTGTTTATGTAAACTTGGTTTTTCCCATGTACTATACAGTTATTTATTGTTTGGAGTTTAGAAGACCTCCCACAGATTTCAGCTGTGGCTATTTATTTGGTTAATTTATTTGGTTAGAGTTATTCAACACTGTGCTTTCCCCTTTTTCTCCCCATGGGAATTCTAGTGATTTGCCCATGGCACTTTTTTTCTGCATTCCTGTCAACTTTTGTTTTTTTAAAAAAAAAAGACAAAAAAAAAAGAATTTTCTGACCTTATCAGTTTTTGTTGGAAGATGGAAAATTGTTGTACAAAGTCTAATTTAAGGGAAATAGAATGGCTTTTTAAAGTTAGTCAGTATGCCTTTTGTCTGGTATTATTGTACCAGAAATGTAAAGTAATGCTATTTGGAAGGGTTTTAAATTATTGACATTGTACAGTCTCCGTGCATTGGCTCTGGAAGGTAGGGTGGCAGAGTCATAAACCTTAATTTATTTTAATAGCTGTGTTTCTGTGATCTGGTTGCATTTATGCAGCTTGGATTTGGATTTTTCTTCTGTTTAACAGTGTGAAATGTATGGAGATCATATTTTTTATACAGGTATTTCAATTAAACTTTTTTTGTATATAACAGTTCCGTGTTTGTGTGCTCACTTCTATCTTCACCGTTATTCTCAGTGCCAGCTGGGGAACACATATTCTGCTACTTCACTTTCTCTAGCTTGTAAAGGCCTACAGCAGCTGACCTGGAGTTAATAGGTCTATGCTATTAAGCAGTGACTGTTTTGGAAGAACTAAGCAATCCCTCATCTTGACTGTATCTACTTCTCAATCGGGTATTTCATGTGGAACTGGAGAAGGTATACAATACAACAGCACCAACTGCCTGCATCGAAGGGAAGGGGCCAGTAATTGTGCGGGTTTTAACTCTCTAAACACTGGATAACTGAAATCCGACTGTACTCATTGTCCTTAAGCAAGGAGGGTTTTTGTAGTCGCTGGTGCTTTCTGTTTTCGCAGTTGACATGTTTACTTTCCATTACATTCGGTTTCCTGCCTCCCCGCTTACCCCTTCCTCCTGGGGCCGGAAGGGGATTTCCTCTGCCCTCACAGGAAAGGGATGGCATTCTTGGGGAGCGGGGCGGCTGTTTTCCTTCAGCTCCCTTAGATTATGAAAAACGACTGGTGTGTCACTTTGTAAGGGACTGGGGAACATGCCCTTTGCTATGGAGGAGAATGGCACAAAAGCAACGTTCTCAGTGTTCTTCTTGGTGCGTTGGGAGTCTGGTCCTGCAGATTCCCAAGTTCATCCTAGTTTCTCTGCAGCTGGAGACTGACCTGACTTGGTCTTTGTGCGGGGGTGGTAGTGATTACTAGGCTTAACGACCACGTCTATAAGGTACGCTTAAGGATGTGTTCGGTCACTGAAGGTGCTTTGTAGTAGTCACAGTAAAGGGCTAGGATTAGGACCTTCTTGTTTTCGTGTTACTTTATTTTCTGGGGATCTTTCTGCCAGCTCATCTACTATTATTTTGGTTCCCTGTGGGGAATATCTCACTTGCTGACATCACATCAAGCTCCTGATGCTAACTAGTTCAGACTCAAAATGCCACTGAATAGCAGGAGGTAAGGCAGAAGGGGAAAGGCCATTTCTGTGTGTGCAGTTTTATGATGACATGGGGGGAAGGTGTGTATCTCTATCCTGGCCATAAAAAGGAAGTTCAAATGATTCTTGTCAGGGGAAGAAACCAAGACCCTTTGTGTCCATTATTTTTTCTCTTTTCTGGTTTTGTTCCTTTTTCATCTTTGACTTGTTTCTCCCGTTCTTAATCAAAATCTGTATGTATGCTAAACCTAGTCCCTGAGAAACTGCAATATACATTGTTGTTGGAACTCTATTCCCAGAAATACAAGATTTTACAGTTAAGATTACTTGGGAAAATGACACAATCATGTCCTGAGAACACTTGAAAGTGAAGATTGAGAGTTTTAATTGATTATCTCTTTTTGCTTAAGGGGAGGGACTCAGATAAGCTACGGGAGAGATGCTCCCAGCGCCTAGTGCAGTTCTTTAGGGAAGCACGTTTCTAACCACAAGTAGTCCCTGGAGAAATTCCAGGAGCTGATGATAATTAACATCTTCCACTCCAGTAGCTTCACATGCTCTTGCAGCTGTTGAGAGGGGTGGTGGTGAGGCCGTACGGGTGAGCTTCAAAGGGAAACTCTAAAAATACGCCTGCAAAGCTATTGTTGACTGCTGAACTAGGGACTTTCAGCGTTTCCACAGGAGCGTGTGCTACTTTCCTTAGCTTCATAGAGAAACGCTGTTGAAGCGGTCTGTTTTGCAACATAAAAACTAGGTTTTCACCTTTTGCTACTGAGGCAAAATGCATTAAAAGGATAAAGGTCAAAAGGACGCGGGCGCGAGTGCTGACTCCCCTCTGGGATTAGCTCAACATAAAAGGTACACTTTCAGTACTGCACAGGCAGCTTTAGTTGTGAAACTCCCCCGTACACTAATAGAAGCCACGTGGCTGAAACACCATATACCAAAAGTAATGATTTGTAAAAATAGCTTTTCATTACAGTTGGAAGTTCGAAAATGATGTGTTAATATAGTTCCATTAGCTGAGTGTTACTGTCAGCAAGTCGGTGACAGCTCTTGGTTTCTCCTGCGCTTCTATCTGTTATTTTAAGATCATTAAATGTTACCTCTCTGGGATCCTCCTCTTCATACTCTTTCCACACTAGGTTGGTTTTCAACAGCACAAAGCTTGAAAAGTAGAATTCTGCAGATCATTCAGAACACTACCATTTAAATCACAACCTGTTTTAAGCTTGACAAATTGATTTAGCTGTGACCATACCTATGCATGTACGTATGCTCCTGGACAGGTATTTCAAATATAGTCTAATGCTGAAAGATCTTTAACAATATAGTATTTTGTGTAATTCACCTCCTTAACAAAAATCATTCTCCTGTGAGCATAAGCATACACTTGCTTTTTTTTTTTCCCCGCTAACTAAGCTCGTATTTACTGAAGCAACCAAAGAAGAACCCTTTGAACAAAACTATCAGAAGGATGTTAGAAAGATTGACGAGGGTGTGTTCTCGCCAAACACTTGTGGTTCTCTTTCAGTGGTTTACTGACCTCTGTTGGTGAAATTAAAGTATACGTTCCAAAAATAATGATGCGTAAATTGGGAAGAGAAATTTTGAAACACTGCTGACTGGAATTTTTAGACATGGAGGAGTACGGCTAATACTTAAATACGCCACAGTGCTTGAAAAGCTGCCATTACAAAAAGAAGGGAAAAAAAGAAAAAAAATTAAGATATTACAAATGTGAAAACAGCTTTTCAATAAAGATGTGAGAGGGGAGTATGAATCCAAAAGTTGTCCACTCTGCACCTGAAGTCACCCAGTCACTTACATGACTCTTGCTGTGAACATTTAGGAGCAAATTAGCCCTCATTCTTCCATTTTGTTCCCGTGACCATGAGAAGCACTTGTTTTCTGGCACACAGATGGGCGATAATTCTCAGTGGTGTAACTAGATAACATAACAGAACAGAACATTGTGGCCCTATCAGCTTATTATTAGTGGATTTTTTCCTACTAACAGCAGTGATGCTACTGTTGATGGCAGAAGTCAAGATGGTGGCATTTTAATTTCATTGCAATACACAGTTTTTTGGGTATTGTACTGAAGTTTGCTACGCTTGTAAATTTGCAATTGCTTAGTTTCATGGTTATCTGTGATTTAAAAATGTAATATGTTTTTGCCTAAGGGGTTCCTTCAGGTGACTGATATACCAGAGACATATTAAGCTTTGTTTATATTGCAAAACTGCTGAACAAAGTGATAGGGAAGCCACAAACCCATGTAACTAAAAATAAATTTAAATCCGTATTTGGACAAGATTCCTAATTAAGCTCAGAGGATGCTTGTCTCCAAACTGATGGATTGATGTGGATCAATAAAAACTGTGGGCATAGAAACACACCAGGCTTTATTTTTGCTGAAGACAAGTTACGCTAGAGAACCCCAGAACTGGGGTCTAACACAAAGCAAAATGAAGAACAGTAACATAAATCCATGAAATTCTTGCAGAGATTTTCTTAGCTGGTAATCCCACTCCTTCTATTCCAATAAATTTAGAAAGTATTCGATCTTTTGTGTCCTTTGTGGCTCATAATCTTACTATCACTTGTAATATGGCCTGACACACTCAAGTTTTAAGAAACGTTACGTGTTTTCCAAATAGCTGTTAAAATTTGCATATTTATATCTCGGATGCTAGGATTTCCTTTTCCTTAAACATGCCATGAAGGAAATTACTTGCCTACGGAAACATTATGCTTACATAATAATATAAATTCAGTATAGGTCTCAGATTAGCTGTGTTTAAGCTCTAATTAATATGGTATTAGTAAGAATGTTATCTGTTATAGCTAATACTCTGCTAATTGACTATACAAACCATTATGTAAAAAGCTGCTTATACTAGTCCAGTAAGAGAATTATAGACGCATAGTTTAACTTGAACTTTTTCTCAGGTAAGTCTGTGTTAAACCTTTAAATTACAATTAAGTCATAAGCAACAGAGCATCTTGTGGATCAATATGCTTCTTTGTTTATTATTAATGACTCAGCAGTCACTTTAACTCTCCAATCAGGAGTAATGAAAGATTATGGAAAATTATACTGATAACTGAAGGGTATTTTGCTCCATTCTGTAAAGAATTCTGAAAAAATGTTTTATAATTTTGTGAATCATTGTCTGTGTAATAGCTAGTTTGAATATTTTTTGTATATATGTGCTACTGAAAAAAAATGCTGTTTTGTTGAATAAAAAAAGTTTTGCTTGCAACACCTATTTTGGTAATTATGGATGGTCTGGTTTCAGGGTTGAAGTTTGTCTTGCCACTTTTCTGCTTCCCTTGTTTTAGGACAGGCAAACATAAGCACCAAACATCAGTCTACTCCAGTTAAAATATGTAAGTACGTTAAGAATCATGTGCTATAAAAGGTTGGAGTGGGGCTTCCCCAGATGGTTTTATTTTTGCCAAAAGTTTCCAAACCCAATAGTGTCATGAAAGGGAACAGTCTCTTTCAAGATCATCCTATTAATCAGGGGGAAATGCTCCCATGTTCAGACTCCATGCAAGGTTTTTTATATGCCTGTGTAATAGCAAAAACGTTACAATATACAGATTTACATCAGCATAGAAAAGCATAACAAATCTCAGCTTTCCAGAGATAGCTTGTCCATTGTCCAAGCAGAGGTAAATAGATAACAAACTTAATCCACAGGAAGGCAGATTAAGTTGTGTTAAGGAAGAGCTTTATATCTGTAAAGATGGCTGAACACCAGAGTAAACTGTCTGTGGAGTATATAAAATCATCTTTTTTAGAAACAGGCATTTTTCATAACTAGTCTAGAAATTACAGCTGATTTAAAACTACTTTGGATTTCATCAGCCTAATGCTCATGAGTTAATAAAAAGAGATTTCAGTCCACAATATTCATTTTGCTTGTTGAACCAATATAAAATTTACTGACAGTGCCCCTTTTGCTACTGGCAAAACACTTTTTAATGCAGATTTGACCTAATCAATAGAGGTAGTGACAGACCATCTCATGATGGTGAGGCTATGGGGCTACTGACCTTTTCTCAAAGCCAGCATCAGCTAAGCCCGTCCTGCCTCACACCACCCCTTCCTTTTGCTGGTGCACTAATACTCAAATCAATAAACTGCTCGCTCTGATAACGACCCAGCTTACGTGAGGGAATATGCACAACCGCTTGGGACTGGGGTGTGGGGGAAAAGAGATGTTATCGCTGAAGAAAGGATATGTGTAATACCAAGCTTAATTATCTCTCGGCTGCACCATCAAACAGACCCCCCAGTTTCTATTTTATAAAACTTCTGCAACAAAGAACTTCCAAGGAATGTTGACAAATCCTGCTGGTTTTACCCTTGCATGCAAATTATTTTAGGTGGCTTTTTCTCCAAGTCAGGTGCTGAGCACTTGCTTGAAATGTATACAGTACCTCAGCTCCTGGGGAAGTGGAAGAACTCAGATCGCTTGGAATCTTACAGAGATCAGAACTTAATTCATGAATATTTTTACACATCTCAGCAGTCTGCCCTACCTTTTAACCAGCTTCACAGGAACATTTGCAAATGAGAAAATACATGAAACTTTTCAAAATAGCTAATAAATAATGCCACTTTACAGCTATGTGTGAAGAAAAAAAAGTTGCAGTGAGAAAAAGTAACACAAATGAGTTGAGAGATCATAACTGCATTTATGGTTTTATCTCAAGATCTATGATTTCCCTATTTCACTGTGGTCTTTCGTCTCTTCAGCAGGCATGAGCTCCCTTGTCATCTGTAGGATATTTCTAACTCTACTTATAACTTAATATATAGTATTCCAATATACTTAAATGAAACCTTCAGCAATTGATCTTTGAAATCTTGTCAGTCCCTATGTAAACCATGATTTTTTACTGCATTTTAAAGATACACCATGACCCAGTCCAGTGCTCGTTGCGGTGATCCACTCAAGTAGCTCTAACAGCTGAGTGTCATTTCCCTGACAACTCCTAGCCAAAGTACTCTTGGTGGCACAGAACCCAATTCTGCGATTCTTGTCCAAAAATTCCAATCATTTCAAGGAGAATCTTGCTTCTGTCATGACTACAGGATTTTCTCTTAGCTGGTGACAAAAGAAGGGCTGCCCTAGAGAGAAGATTAATAAGAGAGCCTGAAGGTGTAGAGAAAACCCTCTACTGCAGCTGAATCGCGGTAGAGAGGAGAAAGGAGGGAGCCCTTCTGTCTTTCAGAAGACGGAGCTGCATCTCTCTGTAAGACAACAAACAAGTTATTTGGAAAGCGAGGGCAAGGTAACTTGAAACCAAAGTAGAACATAACGATTGTCGCAAAACCTGAGGCCTGGGTGGTATTTTTGTTAATACCACAAAGAGCGGTTACTCACTAGAAGTCTTTTTTTCCCATGTAACCACCTGCTAGTGTGAGAAAATGTTCATAACAATGTTGATAATAATTCATACCTCTCTTTTCCTCTTCCTCTGCTGAACAGACTTTTCATGTCACAAACCAAGGGCACCATCCAACTCCTTTCATGATCTGTGATAAACTCCTACTGATATAGGTGATGAGATGAACATGTGTGACTCACTCTTGCAGAACAGATAATACATGCTTTCATATTTTTTACTAAGTTACGTTCCCATTAATTAATACCCTTCTAAAAACTAACATCCACAATGTCAAAAACTGCACTGGTGCGAATGGGCTTTTTCACCCACACAGCTTTCACCGCACTCTAGAAACTTCATTGGTTGATTGTGAATATACATATGATAGCAGCCCTTTGCCTACATCTTACTGCCAACTTACAGAAAAGCTTCCTCGATTCCAAAGTAATACAGTTGACAGCACTGAACATTTAGCCAAGTTAAGAAACTTCCTTTTATTTTCTACAAGTCTAAAAAAGAATAAATATGTTTATTATACTTACTTTTATTATATAATTAATTATAATTATTAATTATTATATGTTGTATAATATAAAATATAAAATAAAACCAGAACTCTAGGAAATAAGTCTCTGCACTTTATTCTAATCCATATTTCTTAGGCCTCTGCTGTTCCAGCTCCCAGTGAAATCTACTGGAGAAGAGTTAAAAAAGTGAACAGAAATTTAGATCCCAATGAATATCCATCATGGATGAATTAATTACTTAATTACGTTTTCTTACCTTTGGCTGTAGGAAGTGACTCCAAAATACCTGAAATTAATTTGCTTTTTCTAACTGGTTTTTCAGTTCCACTGGAAAACTTTGAATTTTTTCAATGGAAATTTTGAGTGGCACAACTTCATATATATGACTATATAATTCACTATTACTTCAGACTGCTATAGTAAGTCTTCTGCAATGAACAGGTTAGTTCAGCTGAATCTCACTGACAAATAAACACCATAAATCGTTATTATCATGGCAATATTAGGAAGTCTTAAAGAATCCCTGAACAAACACAAGGTTATCAGAAGTGTGCATGAAGTTATCTCTCAGCTCTTGCAGATGGCTGGTACAAAGCTTATGCTGCACTGGAGACAATCTGGAACGGAAGACCCTTCAAATAGCATAGTGACAAGACATCAAACGGCTTAGTGCTGGTTTTCTGCAGGGAAAGATCAGCCTTCGCTTTGCACAGAGGGTATGTGTTTGTTCTAGAGTACTGCACTTGGGGCTGCTAAAATTCAATTAAATTGATTGCCAGTTGGCTTGGACCTGGAGAAAAACACAAACATTTGTGTTCAATTGGTCATGAAATATCTAACATTTACAAAGATGTTAACTAACTCAGGTTAATTGGCAATCAACTCAGAGGAGCAAAAAGTCCAGATTCACAGACTTCAGCTAAGGGATTGCCAACTCAAGTTTATTGCCAAGTGAACTTTCCCAGGTAAATTTTCAAGCTAGCACCTCTTTGAGGACAATGGATAATAACAAGTGGTTCCTTTTCTCCTTTTTTACTAGTTTTATACAAAGCCTGCTTGGGGACATTTATTGGAGTACCGGTTATACCAATTTAGCTGTAATGGCCTCTGCAAGGCTAGATGAAACCTTGGTCTGGGCGGGTAATGAGTGCCTCCTGCAGCAAGCAACACCACAGAGCAGGGTGACAGCACTCCCTGCCCATCTACCCACGACCCTCACGTTAAATCACTGGTGGATGGTTCTCCTCATGAATATTTCCATGTAGACTTGCCCTTAGAAGCTGGTTTGCTTATTTAAAGAGCAATTTGCAGCATGAAAGAATAATTTGAACATATGCTTTGAACCTACAATAGTAGTGGTCACTGTAAATAAGTAAATGTCATTTAAAAAAATCATAAACCGAAGAAAAGTCACAATGGCATCTTGTTCTGAATACAGCTGCTCGCTGCTTACTTAAAACTGTGGACTAGCTACCTGCGATAGATTTTCCCCGCTCACACTTTTCAATCTAACCAACTTAAAAAATGGCCGGGGTATGTTGTACAAACTTTGACCACAAGCTGGCCTGCATATGCCATTGTAATTTATACAGTTGATTACCTTCCACTTTCTCAAGGATATTAACTGGCATGAACATTCATTTTTTTCATTTCCAGTAATTAATTCCCTGTAGAGAGTGACTGAAAACACTAAACAAAAGCATTTAATCAGAAATTATTAGAGTTGGCTTGTCAGCCGTCTGTTAATCACCATTCATTTTTGTACAAGGAGTGAAAATTTTATTAAACCTTATACTTAATTAAAACATATTGTTTTCGTAGCAGATTGGAAAGTACTGTCATCTGTTTGGACTTGTATCCTAAGATTCATTAAGAATTCATGTTTCCTGCAACATGCAGGCATTCAGAAATTCATTCTGTTGGGATCTGAACGGAGGTACAAAGGGTGAGGGTTGTAACACAGTCAAGTATTCTTTTATTGGAGGTCTTCCAAAACCCCACCATAATGCAGACTGACAACACAGTGGAGGAATACTAATGAAATTGAATGGGCTTAGAACTAGAAAATGAAGGATAGTGGGGGCAAAAAAATGGCTTCACGTATATTGGGATTCCTTGTGGTAGCCTGGTCTTGTGAATGATACGGGCAGTAGAATTTTGTACAATCATTCCTGCTTGAATCTTTATTGCAATACTCATAAACAAATGTGATTTTGTGTGATTTTGCCATTTCTAGGGAAGTGACTACTAATGAAACAAGATTGCTCTGGTGTAACATTCCTCTAAAGAGTCAGAAGGAAAAACGCAGAAAAATGACAATGACTGATTACTGTTTATTATTACAGTGAGGTGCAAAGACTTGCAAAACACTGCCTGTTTCCAATAGCTCCTTACATATATCAGTGTCCTGCTGCATCATCATTATGTAGCAACGTGCAAGAGGCTGTGTATCTCATTATTTTTTTGGTGGGCAGAATGTCATATGGGCCCCAAGTTGTTGCCAGAGTGTAATAGACACTGCCGTATCCATCAAGATGACTGAGCTGCAGTCAGCCATTTGGCCAAAGCCAAGATTAAGAACTGGCTTGGTAGACCGATGGGCGATAACGGAATCTCATCACTATGTCTGTTGCTTGTTGTGTGTTGTAGGTTCTCACTAATTATCTAGTTTGCAAGGTTTTCCTCTGTCCCTGATGGTTCCTTGGCCTGGGGTTCACCTTCGGCTACATGGATTTCTTGACTCTTCACCACTCTTTTTGCCATTTTTACACCATGCCCTTTAATTTGGTGAATCTCTTGGCTGTCTTGGTTTCTGTCTCTTCCCTCCAGCCCTGACACCAGGGATTTGCTAACAGCTTTCACGTCCCAGGTGAACATATGGTCAGGCGGAGCAGTAAAAAGTGCAGTACTTCACTGAGAGACAGATGCAGATGTGGGTAAAAAGGCATTAATGTTTATATTATTACTATTTGTCATTAGCGACCATTGATTACGTAATATGGCTGATCCCAAGCAATAAACGCAGCTTTGCTCTTAAGCATTTGCAGTCCAGGAAGACAAACAGCAGGCAAAGTGTAAGGGGAAAGGGGTGAATATATTTTTTAAAACAAATACCATCTATTTCCACTGGCCCTCTGCCTAGCCATTATTAACTCGCAATAGTTTGTAGGCATCCAAGTTGAATCTTCCTGCTGTTACTGGAAAATTTTTCTTGGCTCAGATATGAAAACAATTTCCTTTCAGACTCAACACTATGTTGTTACAACATCCACTCTGATAATCTAATGGTCAAATGTGATGATTTCCCGTTGGAGCACCTCACAGGGACATTATTGTTGTGTGATGGTGACCTTACATCTGGGAACAGCCTTGCCTAGGGCTTCCCAAATCTGTCTCTCACAAGGCCATATGACAGACATGTGTAAGGCTCCATGCCAATCACACTTGTTTAAAAACTCCTTGACACAGTCATGGCACTTGTGATTCCCTGTGCTGCTGTGACATATGACCCTTACACCACAAATACTCTTCTGTATTATGCAAGGGTGTCACTACAGAAGGAGGATTATGTGAGGTCATGGCTAGAGTCTGATCCTGCCTCAGCCCCAGATGTACAAGCAGAAAACAGTTGAGTGGATTAATCTGTAAGTGGCTTTTAGAGGCAACTGCCCCCTTGTTCTGACATTGCTAGGTGAACAGAGGGATTGGTGTTGCTACATGGCCCCAATCTGTTCAATAACCACCTACATCAGCTTATAACATTAAGATAACCTTGGCCAAGAACAGCCACTGGAACCAGCCCAGCTTTGCCACATACACAGGCACCTTATTTTTACATGATGGGCATGTACACATTACTCTATTTTTATCCCTTGACAGCTACGAGGCTTAGTCATAGTTGGTAGCTGATCTCATCTCCCCTTCATCAACCAAAAAAAATCTAGTCAGAGCAACCGTATCACTTCTAACAGGAAACTGTACAAGCCACAGTTGGTCTGCTAAAACAGAAGACACACAGAAACAGCAAACAGTGATAAAAGTGGGTGTATAAGGTGGGCCTTTGTTTCAAGCTACATAACAGACTGCCCTGGCAGAATGGAGCTGCTGGAGGAGATCCTTCACTGCCTAACTTAATGTTCCTTGCTTCATTACGTTAGTATCATATGTAGCAAAATCTCTAGTCTACCACATATATAGGTGCCTATAAAGCCTATAAGCCAGACCTGCCTTGGACTGTCTCCAGAGGACTTGGGACAGCCTATGAAATGAACTGTTAGAAAAATAGCAAGTGGGTAGATGCAGAAGCAAAGGTATAGATCTGCCTTAGCTGTGTTGGCTTCATGAGCTGTTGGGGCTGGGGGACACCTGAGATTTGATTGGAACCTTTCTGCGCTGCGACATTTAGGAAGAAAGATTGTATATCTAGCTCCCATTGTTCTGCAAAGGAAAGGCAAGACTGACCAACAGCAGAAAAGCTCAGAAGGTGAGTGAGAATCACATGATCTCATGCTACAGGGTGAGGAACATTGACGGGGTGCAACAATGCACAAAGTTGATGTCTTGGAAAAGTCCTTTCATCACAGGTTTAGGGATCAGTACTGCAAAGATTTTAAGCACTAATAGCACGTTACTATCTAAAGTTCTGTCTAGACTTGGAGACCAAGGGCAGTTTGTCCTAGATTAGGCAGGTTTCAGGGAGATTAGGTAAAGTCCCTCGATTTATTTATTCTTTTTTCTTTTCCTTGTGATATTAATGAAATAGGGGTCATTAACATATCATTAATTCAGCAAGCTCCTGTTCAGGTGCAAATGTGAAGACACGTAGAAAAGAAGTTCATCATCCTTAACATCACCAACAACAAAGCTGTAATTTTTCCTCAAAAGGATTCACTACCTGTTAAACGATCAAAGCCAAAGATTGGTAAAAGGTCTCTTTATCTTGAGTGCTCAATGGCAAATGATTTTGTTAAGATAGATTTAATTTACATCGTTGGATCTTGAGCCTTTCCGGACCATTAAGATAAGCAAGATTCCAGCAAGTGAAAATGAGAGGGAGGAGGTTTTGGTAACTCACTCTTCTCTCCATCACTGAGAGGAGTCATACCAATTTTAAGGCAATCAAAGTACTTATGTGCTACTGCAGGGCATCTAGCCAGCCTGGAAGAAATCAACGCTTTAAGAGAACTTCTCCAGTAGGTGTTAAGTGCTCCAATCTTCTCAGCAGGAGTTTCTCATGAATGAAAACCCCCTTTGGAGATGAGTACAGGGAGAAAACAATGCAGGTCTCAGAGATGTAAACAGCAGCTCCATTCTCCTTGGTGGGTCGTCATCCTCTCTGCCTGGGGCCAGGGACTTACAGTCTGTGATCCCCTCAGGCCTATTGTTAGCACCTAGCACAGTGAGGTGTGGTGGTTGTTTACATCATATACCTATGTCATAGATGTCATTACCGTGGTAACAGAGAGAAGGACTCAAGCAATTTTAGTGTACCAGATTCCCTCAGCCTCAGCTCCCAACCCCACAGAACATCCAAGGGGCAGCGGAAAGGTGCAGTCCTCCCTTCCCCGCTTCTGCACCTGCCTCTGCTTGAAGAGAGAAGTAAGAGCGACTGAACCCTCTGAGGTCCATGGAGAAGGGAGAGGACATTAGATACCCACAGTGGCAAAGGGATCCATCAGATCTTGTTTCCAATAAGAGAAAAGGGATGCAAGAAGTCTGATCCCACTTTCCTTGGGGAAGTATGCAGAGAGTCCAAGAGACTGTTGGAGAGGCAGACACTATTATTGCCCTTGTTTTCATGAGGGAGGACAGATATCCCTGCCCCCACTTCATTCCTAGCATGCATTTGTCCTCGAAGGTATGTCCCACTTCTCTGTTTTCCATGCCGTGCTCCCCTTGTCCTGTTTCATTTCTTTCCCTCCTGAACTCTCCCTGCTTGGGAAAATTTGGGACAACTCTACCCAAATATCCTTTCTCTCTCAGCCTCTATCTGTTGTACTCCACTGACTAATCCCAGCAAATAAATCCACATCTAGTTATTTTTCTATTTTTCAAAGTAGTTTGAGTACAATTTGAGCTGTATTTTTTGACTGTCTGTAAACTGTTGGCAAGTAGTGACGGTGTTTACCAAAAAGCATAATACTAGCAGTGGATGGGGTGATTTCAACAAGATACTTTCAAAATTTTTCCCCTTCTCATTACATTGACATGACTTGAGTGGTCTTAGTCAATGGCAACTTCATAGACTACCATCCTACCAGCAAGACTGATACCAACAGATGAGCAGAAGGCTGAGGTACTCAACAGCTTCTTTGCCTCAGTCTTCACTGGCAGTCTCTCTTCCCACACCCTCTTGGCTGCAAGACAGGGACTGGAGGAGCAAAGTCCCTCCCACTGTAAGAGAAGATCGGGATTGAGATCACCTGAGGAATCTGAACATGCACAAGTCTATGGGACCTGAAGAGATGCATGCCAGAGTCCAGAGGGAATTGGCTGATGTAGTTGCCAAGCCATTCTCCAAGATATATGAAAAGTCATGGCAGTCAGGGGAAGTCCCTGGTGACTGGAAAAAGGGAAACATTGCACCCATTTTTAAAGAAGGTAGCAAGGAGGACCCTGGGAAAAACCAACACCTGTCAGCCTCCCCTCTGTGCCAGGGAAGATCACGGAACAGATCCTCCTAGAAGCATTGCTAAGGCACCTGGAGGACAGGGAGGTGATTTGAGACAGCCAGCATGGCTTCACCAAGGGCAAGTCCTGCCTGACCAACTTAGTGGCCTTCTATGATGGAGTGGCCACATCACTAGACAAGGGAAGAGCTATGGATGTCGTCTGTCTGGACTTGTGTAAGGCCTTTGACACTGTCCTCCACAACAGCCTTCTCTCTAGATTGGAGAGAGATGGATTTGATGGGTGGACTGTTGGGTGAATGAGGAATTGGTTGGATAGTCCACCCAGAGAGTAGAGGTCAACAGCTCAATGCCCAGATGGAGATCAGTGACAAGTGGTGCCCCTCAGGGGTCCATACTGGGACCAGTACTCTTTAATATCTTCATCAATGACATAGTGGGATTAAGGGCACCCTCAGCAAGTTTGCAAACGACACCAAGCTGAGTGGTGCGGCTGACATGTCTGAGGAATGGGATACCATCCAGAAGGACCTGGACAAGCTTGAGGAATGGTCCCGTGTGACCCTCATGGGGTTCAACCAGGCCAAGTGCAGGGTCCTGCACCTGGGCTGGGGCAACCCCCAGTATCCATACAGACTTGGGGATGAGGGGATTGAGAGCATCCCTGCTGAGGACTTGGGGGTCCCGGTAGATGAAATGCTGGACGTGAGCTGGCAATGTGCACTCACAGCCTACAAGGCCAACCATCTCCTGGGCTGCATCCAAAGAAACATGGCCAGCAGGTGGAGGGAGGTGATTCTGCTCCTGTACTCTGCTCTGGTGAGACCCCATGTGGAGTCCTGTGTCCAGCTCTGGAACCCTCAGCAAAGGAAAGACATGGACCTGTTGGAGAGGGTCCAGAGGAGGGCCACCAAAATGAGCAGAGGGGTGGAACACCCCTCTGATGATGAAAGGCGGAGTGAGTTGGGGGAGACCTCATTGCAGCCTTCCAGTACCTCAAGGGGGCTTGTAAGAAAGATGGGGACAAACTTTTTAGCAGGGCCTGTAGCGATAGGACAAGGGGTAATGGTTTTAAACTAGAAGAGGGTAGGTTTAGACTAGATCTGAAGAAGAAATATTTCCCAATGAGGGTGGTAAAACACTGGCACAGGTTTTCCAGGGAGGTGGTAGATGCCCCATCCCTGGAAACCTTCAAGGTCAGTTTGGAAGAGACTCTGAGCAACCTGATCTAGTTGAAGATGTCCCTGCTCATTGCAGAGGGGTTGGACTAGATGACCTTTGAAGGTCCCTTCCAACCCAAACTGTTCTATGATTCTATGATTCTACGATTCTACTTAAGTGTTACAAAAGCAAGAAAGCAATGTTTTCCCTAGCCACTCAATGAATATGTGGTACTGGCTTTATTAGGTAGGTTCTCATTAAGCTACTGTCATTAAGCTATCTTCTTTTAGTAGTAATTTCATTGTCTATCGTAGCTGACCGATCAGTTCGTTCAGGAGCAGCTTTATGGATAAATGTTCCAGTCAGTGCAAGAAAAAAAAAATATCTGCTGCATGCCACTGCAAAGGACAGGGGGATGATGTGTTCTTCCTTTCTCCTAGAGATAGGAGCTCATAACAGAAAGGTCAGAAAGTCTTTTCCATAATCTGTGACCAAACCATGCTTTGTCTTTCCGGAGACTGCCCGTTGACCACCACCAGGCAGTTTCACTGCTGAAGTCATGTGAACAAGCATTTTAACCACTGTGGCTACCTGAAATTACAGAGTAGTTGAAGTGCCATTGGTGGCTGCTAGTGTGTCTGCAAAATTGGTCAGGCCACAGCAAACACCATCAAAAAGTGATGATTTTACAATGTTCGGTGTTTTAATCTGGTGTGTACTTGCAGCTAACTGCATCTCAGGATGTGCCCCTGCTGCTGGCAAAGAGCAAGTACAGAAAAACTATGTGTTTGAAGAGGCTGAAAGCTAATTTACAGGTGTATTATCTATGTGCCTTGGGACTGTTGTGCCATGGGAGTAAGAGCAATAACATCAGTGGCTACCGTTGGTTCCACACTGATTGTGGCAATCCTAATACTACTGTTTCCAAATTATATTAATTGCCATCAACTTAAGACCCTAAATTTATATTAATGGTTTTACACGTTATTTTCCCCATTTCTATTATAAAAGCATTCATTCAAGGCTTGAGGTTTTGTCTTTCTCAATCAGATGTGTAACGTGTTGGCCTATTTTTCTTTGTCTCAAAAGCCACATTTTTAGCTAAAATGTATTAGAAAAGCAATGTCCTTTGGCCTCTTCTACTGTAATACCTGCTACTGTTGCTGTCTTTACGTACTCAAAATTAATGCAGAAACCTGGAAAGGAAAGATGTAATCTCTTTCTGACTCCCAGTCAATGGAAATCTTCTCTGTATTATTAAAAAAAAAAGGTTGAGCATATATTCTTCCAGCCCTTTCACCTGCATTTGCAGTAGATCTCTGAATGTCAAGGTCACACATTTATTTTAGACTTTTTAGCTGTTAGCCAAATAGCCGCAGTGGAATTTGATCATTAGATAGTCAAAGCCAAGAAAAATGACCAATGATTACATGCTATTAAATGATAGAAAGAAAGGAAGAAAGTAAATCCCTGCATATCTGTTTAGTACTTATAGAAATTTCATTTAAAAAATTCAATTAGTTCCCTGCACATGTCACATGGAACACATCAGTTTCACTGCTTCAAGTACAATTAGACTGAGAGAACGCAGCGCGTTTAGAAAGGAAGCAAGGTCGGGGCTCCCGAGCGGCAGCAGCATTGCCACACGCAGCTCTCTTCAGGGAGGTGACTCCCACCTCCCCGCAAGAGCTTTGTCTAGACAGTGACAGTGCGTAAGCACTCGGCACTAAATGAGACTTCAATAGCTAAGTCTAGTCATGTTTTTGATCTGCAAGACAATTAAAAATATATGAATTCCCGGAATCTTAGGTGTGTGAGGGTTTTTTTTTTTCCTGAAGAGAAGCGTCTCAATAAAAAAATAATTAATAATGTATTTTGCTGTTAGTACCTTTATACAGAATTGCTTTTCCTGGTGTTAATTTAGGTTTTTCTCCAAGACGAGATGCACTTTGAATAATCCATAATTCTGCCCTAGAGCAAGCTGAAATTTATACCAGAAACAACAAATAGTATTTTGAAAGGCAAGTTAAATCACATTTACAATGGCACACAATGCCATTCTTCTTGTGTAAAACTCTTTATTTAAAACATATCCTTCTCATTTCAGCAGTGAGTATGAGATATAATTAAGTCCAAACACTTTATTTTTATTTATATAACAGTAGAATTACTACAGATAGATGGAAGCAGAATCCAAATGAGTCTTTTTACAAGAAAAAAGGTATTTAAAAAAACCCATTTAAGTAGGTTAGCCATCTAACCTACTTATTACTTACATTCCCAACATTAAGACTTGGCAAACCTAATACTAGACCACCTTTTATATGTGTAAGGCAAATGTTTTAAAGGAATACAGATGACCTTTCTAAAACATTGTCTTTTTAATGTGTACATATTAAAAAGGCATGTGCATGATATACTTTTCCTCAACACTGCATGTTTCCTCACTTAGCCCCATAATTTTGTGATGTAAATACCATTGACCTACGGTGCCAGCCCAGATATTCTGATCTTTAGTAAAGATTTTGCTTGAGCCCAACTTAATTACCCTTCACCTTCACAAGAGATGCTGTATAAAGGTGAACTATAAAACACAAATTAAACATACATTTATATTATCAACTGTTACTTGATAAGGCACATTAAAATGGCCTATGAAAGCTTATTTTATTTGTTTTTATGGGAGAAATATAAATTCCTCATTTCATTTTCAATGATTAAGGTCATTGTCAAAGTCCTTGGAAGGCCAAAATTGTGATGTTCCATGAAACCCACAAGTGGCCCATGAGTGGAAAAGAGAAATCATGCAGGAGGCAAACTTTCTTGAGAATAAATAGCAACATTATGGTGGCATTTATCAAGCAGGAGTAAAGAGAGTGTTTTGTTTGCTTTGCCACATGTCTGCATTAAGGCAAGAATTTATGGCTTCCATTAGTACATATTTTGCTGGATGCACATATAACAATGGCTATCATAAGAGCAACTGAAAGGAAAGACTTTAAAATAAAAAAGCCAAATGCTGTTAAAGGTGATTTGCAAGAGATTGTTAAAAATAAGCTTGTCTTTGCCTCTTACTTAATATGTACAAGAAGTGCATAGGAGGATTCTTAAATGCTTTTATTTCCATTTTTAACAGGTCCAGGATAAACAAAAGAATACAACATAAGTCAAAAGAAAGTAATTTAAAAACCAGCATAAAAATAGAATATCCTACAATACGTATGATATATCTACATGTTTTCATCAGAAGAGAAAGTGGAAAATGGTTTAAATATTTCATTCCACATTTAGTTTTAGACAGACTCCAAGAGAAAGATAATTTCTTCCTTGCAGTTTCTAGGTATAAACCTCATTCTTCGGTCAAACTGCCAAGTACCACGTACTCACAGGGTTGTGATGACTAACGGTCTACAGTACTCCAGCCTTCAAAGCGATTGCCACAGCAAACCACCACATTTCATGCACCAATTTTTTTGACATACCCACTAGGAAAACAAACATTTCTTATTCCCAATGTCTTTAAGCTCAGTGGGCAGATAAAGCATACTGCTTTGAAATATGTCTCTGATGTAATACAGAGGTAACTTTTATTTTAAGTAATTAAGTTAGGAAAAACACTGTAACTTTTCTTTCCCTTTCCCCGTAGCATCGTCATGGTTCTTTGTGTGTGTGATCTTTCCGAACTTGATGATACTCAAAGGCTGGACATCTTCCACTATGTTTAACTGAATCACCTTAATCTTTTGTCCTGAAGCACAATGTTTGATGGAAAACATAGATTATTGTCTTCTGTAAGAAGAAACTGATGTTATGCTGATTCTCAAAGTATATCTACTTTTTTAAAATGAGCTACTTGTGAGAGTCTTATCAGTCATGGTGCTTACTATGTTCTTACTGCATCTTCAGGCTTGAGTGAAGCACCATCTAGTGAGGGAGCTCTATGATGCAAAGCACTGCCCTGCTCCCTCCCTGGTATTTCTGCATGAAGGGAGAGGACAACTGCTTTTCTGTTGCCTGAGTAGCTTCCCTGGGTAACTAGGGACTGTGCAGGAAAAGAAATTGGAAATGAAAACTGTAGGAGATGTGCACTAATTAGCATTACCCGCATCATCATTGGCTCAATCATCTAGCCAATATTTGTGCTCATAGTACTCAATGATAAAATTTTCTGTCATTCACATCAAGCTTACCTTTCTTCACAAATGGAAAAGCTCACCTGCTAAACTGTCACTCAAATGGAGAAATAAAATATTTACCCAGATTTTGTATGTTTTTGCTCTTGCATCCAAAATATCATATGCAAACTTGTTTGTACTAGAATTTCATACTGGGACTTAATAACTGTAATAATCTTTCAGTCAGACATATAGATGAGAGTGTATAAAAATGTATGTGCAAGTGCTAGTATATGCAAAGCCTTTGTCAATAAAAGAGCTGAAGTTTCAGACCTGATATAGTCAGTAGATAGAGCAGAAAAATTGTCCAAATAACAAACTAACTATTGGGCATTCAAGAATTGCAGAATTATGTTACTTTAGCTTCTTGTTTAATTTACATGGACACCTGTGATTTAAAAAAAGTCAAAATTTCTAAAAATCTTTGATTTGGGGTTTTTAATTTATAATTGAAATAAAATCCTTCTTATATGAGGTTTGCCATTATCTCTAAAAGTAGAACTTGGTCTATTACTCACATTTAGCTTCAGTCCAAGCCACTAATGTTCCCTTTTTTTAGATGTTGTCAAGTAACAGTGCCCACAGCTTAATGTTACTGCTTACCTGCCTTTTTATTATATATAGCAACAAAAGATGTAATTGCATCTATTCCTCAAAAATGTGATCAATAGTTCTAAATGTAGTCTATTACTTTGTTCACAAGAACAACTCTGTTTCCAAATAAAATCATCCAGAAATGGTCACTGGTACTTGACATAGACCATGCAGCCACCATAAATTTGGCTCCTTGACCCAATGTAATAACAAGATGGAATCAGAGTGACCATTGCTTCTGGTGTATTTTGCTTCTGTCTATTTGTACCATATCAGTCTCCTCATTATTACCTTTGTGCCTAATTTTTCATATTTCCTCTTATCTATATTCTCAGGAGGCTTGCATGCTCTTCTGCTGAAGAACCAGTTGTGCTCCAGGTACCCAGCCCACTGTGCTGGAAGACAGGCATGGGGAGCAGAATGAACCCCCTACAATCCAAGGGGAAATGGTTAGTGACCTGCTGTACCACTTAGACACACACAAGTCTATGGGGCCAGGATCTACCAAAGGATACTGCGGAAGCTGGCAGAAGTGCTCACCAAGCCACTTTCAGTCATTTATCATCAGCCCTGTCTAACCGGGGAGGTCCCAGCTGACTGGAGGTTAGCAAATATGACGCCCATCTACAAGAGGGGCCAGAAGGAGGATCTGGGGAACTACAGGCCTGTCAGCCTGACCTTGGTGCTGAGGAGGGTTATGGAGCAGATCACCTTGAGTGACATCATGCAGTGTGTACAGGACAATGAGGTGATCAGGCCCAGTCAGCATGAGTTTATGAAAGTCGGCTGTTTGCCACAGCATACTCCTAGAGAAATGGCTGCTCATGGCTTGGATGGGCATACTCTTTGCTGGGTAAAAAACTGGCTGGATGGTCAGGCCCAAAGAGTTGTGGTGAATGGAGTTAAATCCAGTTAGCAGCCGGTCACAAGTGATGTTCCCCAGGGCTCAGTACTGGGACCAGTTCTGTTTAATATCTTTATCAATGACCTGGATGAGGGCATCAAGTGCTCCCTCAGTAAGTTTGCAGACCACACCAAGCTGTGCAGGAGTGATGATCCGCTCAAGGGCAGGAAGGCTCTACAGAGGAGTCTGGACAGGCTGGATCGATGAGCTGAAGCCAACTGAGGTTCAACAAGGTTAAGTACTGGGTCCTGCACTTGGGTCACAACAACCCCATGCAACGCTACAGGTTTGGGGAGGAGTGGCTGGAGAGCTGCCTGGCAGAAAAGGACCTGAGGGTGCTGGTCGACAGCCAGCTGAACATGAGCCGGCAGTGTGCCCAGGTGGCCAAGAAGGCCAACAGCGTCCTGGCCTGTATCAGAAATAGTGTGGCCAGCAGGAGTAGGGAAGTGATCGTGCCCCTGTACTCGGCACTGGTGAGGCCACACCTTGAATCCTGTGTTCAGTTTTGGGCCCCTCGCTACAAGAAGGGTGCTGAGGTGCTGGAGCGTGTCCAGAGAAGGGCAACGAAGCTGGTGAGGTGTCTAGAACACAAGTCTCAAGAGGAGCAACTGAGGGAACTGGGGTTGTTTATCCTGGAGAAAAAGGGGCTGAGGGGAGACCTTACCAGTTAACTGAAAGGGCGTTGTGGTGAGGTGGGTGTTGGTCTCTTCTCCCAAGTAACAAGCAATAGGACAAGAGGAAATGTTCTCAAGTTGTGCCAGGGGAAGTTTAAACTGGCTATTAGGAATAATTTCTTCACTGAAAGCATTGTCAATCATTGGTACAATCTGCCCAGGGAAGTGGTTGAGTCACCATCCCTAGAGGTATTTAAAAGACATGTAGATGCAGTGCTTAAGGACATGGTTTAATGGTGGCCTTGGCAATGCTAGGTTTATGGTTGGACTTGATGAATTTAAGGGTCTTTTCCAACCTAAATGATTCTATGGTTCTATGGATAGTTAGGTTTTTTTCCAGGAACTAGAAAAGAATGCTACTTTATCCCTCTATGTAGGGGTGCTGGGTGTTTGACCTATCAGTGGACAGCGACGTGTAAGCTGCTGCTACCTGATTTTCTTAGGAATGACAAGTTCTTGAACACTCCCAGCTCCCCACTCACTATTTGGCCTCCCAGCCATTTTTGTGACTATTGTTGTGACCCCAGTGTAATGAAAAATTAAACATTCAAAGCTAGGAACAGGCCATAAATGAGAAGATGGAACATGATAAATCCATTGTGACCTGAAACTGGAGCTATTTTTTTTCAGGTGAAAGTAACCTTGTATTGAATGAAGGTAGGTAGGCATACCCACAACCTGGATGGTTTAATGGATAAGATGAAGATTCTTCAAACTGTGTAAAACATAATGTGACCATTCTAGCATTAAGTTGATGAAGAGTTGAATCTCATTGTCCATACAGACCAGACTTCCAGCTCTCCTACTTCACATACAAACAGGAGGAACATCGTCATATCCTCTACTCTTGCCAGATGAAAGCAATTCAGATCTATTACTATCAGAAACTCTATTTCACATCTTCATTGAGGTCAGGGTCAGGTCAGCCTTCTAAGCCCTGAAGTTTGGGTTTCTGTTGATGTGAAATGTTTGCCCACTTCTGCTGGGTATGGGTAAATTAACATTGAGTTGCTGGAGTGTGTCCCTAGAAGGGCAATGAAGCTGGTGAAGGGTCTGGAGAACAAGTCTTATGAGGAGCGGCTGAGGGAACTGGGATTGTTTAGTTTGGAGAAGAGGAGGCTGAGGGGAGACCTCATCACTCTCTACAACTACCTGAAAGGGAGTTGTGGTGAGGTGGGTGTTGGTCTCTTCTCCCAAGTAACTAGCGATAGGATGAGAGGAAATGGCCTCAAGTTGCGCCAGGGGAGGTTTAGATTGGATATTAGGAAAAAATTCTCCACTGAGAAGGTGGTCAAGCATTGGAACAGGCTGCCCAGGGAGATGGTGGAGTAACCATCACTGGAAGTGTTCAAAAAACCTGTGGACATGGCTCTTGGGGACATGGTTTAGTGGGCATGGTGGTGTTGGGTTAACAGTTGGACTTGATGATCTTAAAGGTCTTTTCCAACCTTAATGATTCTGTGATTCTGTGATTCTGTGAAATAGATAAACAAGTGATGCTTTCTAATGGCTGTTTTTACTTGCTAACAGTGTGACTGCTCAAAGATTAAGTCTGTTGATACCTGCCATACCATGATACCTCCATTATCATTACCTGACTCCATTTGCTATTAACTTGTTTCTGTTCCTCTTTGGTCCAGGTTTCAGGCTTCTAGGAGCCGCGCAGCTTCTTGTCCACATATGTCCATACATGTCATTTTACCTAACGCAATAGCTCCAGCAGATTCAGTAAGCAGTTTTTGTTAGCAACCTAATTATCACTGGGCCAAAATCCAAGGCCCCAATCTCACACACATCCTTCACTTCCGCCACTGTAAATACAAACCACTATCTAAAGGAGCTGCTGAACTTTAGGTGTAGATTTCAAGCGCATTGAGTTTGGAAGGTGTTTTTCATTTCTGTCCTTTAAGATGTCAGCAAGCACAAATCTCTTTCTTGGAAGTACAGTGCTTCGAGCCGGATCCATGTGTACATTTTTGGGGAAAGGATAGGTGCTCTGGACTGTGTTCAGGCAGAGAAGGCAGATAGAGAACATGCAGGTGAGATTTCTCCACCTGAGATTTAACTTCGCTTTTCACAATGTCCCTCATGACCTTGCTATCCAAATGAGGCTTACTGCCTTAGTATCATCTTTCTGCCACCTGATACTCACACACAGCAGCAATGGGATCTTGCAGACCCTATCTAACAAGAACCATATGATAAGGTTGAAAAAGTGTGTATTTTTGATAAATGACACAGAAGTTGGTAGTTAGATTACCGCTAGCCATATACACATTCCATCACCATACTGCTGGTAGATGTTCAGCTGGTAGATGGATAATTCTCTCACTTGGCTTCATGAGCCTTAAAGGAATGAGCAGTTCACCAGATCCTGATAAGAATAGCAATTCTATTCTATTCTTCATCCTATTTATCTGCATAGTAAAAAGCTAGAAATGCATGTGCTTCACTTTCTGCATCCACAGAGGAGCTGTAGAAAATTCAAGTCATATATTTGACCCGATGAGCTAAATCTGAGGGAAGTCAAGTGGCCTTGGTGGTATGCAAGGCATGCAAAATTGCAGAGAAAAATCTTTTCTTCCTGATGTATTGCTTCACAAGTCTCTAAGCACAGTATGGGGATATGTATGCTCTGAAAAACCATGGCACAAGTGGATTGTCCTATAAGTGCCACATCATCCTATTTGTACAAAGCCAGCAATGACTTATGAATTGTGTGATCTGTGGGTAGTATGGTGTGAAAAATTCTTTATGACACCGAACTCTCAAAAAACAGATCCAGCTATAGATCTTCCAAATCCAGATAGACTAGCTACAAACTGCTAACAGAGACATTTTAGTCGCCATCCTCTTTTCTATGGTCAATGGCAGGTGACAAGTGGTTGCTTGCTTTGTTAGGTATAAGGGTACCCAGAATTAGCTTCATGATGGTCACCTGCTTATCTTAAAATTCTTAACACACTGATGGATATAATCAGTCTGACGCATAATCTTTTTCCTATAGTTCTGGAAGTTCCCTCTTGTCTCAGACCGAGAACTGGTAGGGAATGGTAACTGCATTGCCAAGGCTTGCTTGATATCATCATAATCATCCTCCTTTGGGAGATGATGAGAAAATTTTGTCTAGCCAGCATTTCTATTTTTGTGCATAATGACCAGCCAGGCACCATGCGAGTAGATCAGCTCAGACATCTAGAAGTGACCCCCCTTGCCTCAAATAAGCACAGAAGGAAGCAAGTGTGTTTCCTTATTGAGGCAGCAGAGTAATTTCTTAAAATATATTTTCTGTATTTTCTATATTTATTACTGTTTTGATCCATCCATCTGTGATTGAACTACCACAAAATATTTTTTCTCCCTGTGTGGAGGATCATGACAAGAGACTTCAATTAATACCGAGCTTCACTGCAAGCCAAAGGCAGTGACATGTGAAACTCTGCATTCTTTAGAGTCTTGAATGTCCAGCAGAGATTTCAATTCACGGTAGCAGGCTGTAATCCTGAAGTAAAAGAAACACAGTTTATTTGGGCTCTGGTCCTACTTACTTTTTAAAAGCTCTGTATGTTCTTTACAGAAAAATGCATATTGTCTTTTAGAAAAAGTGAAGAACAGAGTTTTCAAGCCCAGGATCCTTGGTGCCACTGCAGAATAAGACTTTTATATTTTGCGTCTGTAGTTCCCAGTCCTACAGTTAGGCAGGAAATGAAGCAGCTAAAACACTTACACAGTACTCATCAAAAGCACAGGAAACCCGTGTAACCACATGCTCAGAGTGCAAATGAGAATGAAAAGAAAATATTTTCAAATGGTGATACAGAGCTGCAAAGTAGATTCAGCTCCAGAATTTAATCAAGCAATATATAGTAGTATATCAACACACCGACAGTGATTTCTTCATTAAATAATACCATGTAAAAGAATTCAGAACATAATGCAAGAAATACAGTATGCAAGTTGTAAGCTTTTTGGGACAGGTGACAAAAAGTGAGTGAGCAAGTTTCTGAGTGGCATCTTCAAGAGACATACAATTTATGACAAGCACAACCTAACTCAGCATTTAGTCTTCCTTAAGCCTGCCTCACCTGGGGTGTATCCATTGAGTAACGTACAAAGCCACAAGGTTCTAGGTATATTAGACTTCCAGGTGGGAGCAACTCGTAAGGTGGTACCTGTTCTCACGTTGAAAGAAACTGCAATACAGGACTATTACACACCCCATAGCTGCAATGAAGCTAGTGAACTGTTCTCTGGCATATGAAATGATTTTGCTTCCACCTCAATGTGCCATCATTTTTAGGGGTGCTTTATAAATTGCAGACATGCCTTCATGTCTAATTCAGCCTGTCCTATAAGCCAGGATTTTTTAATATATTTATTTTGCATTGTTGAAGTAACAACATTCTTCCGTAGCTAATGTGAATTCATAAGGCACATCTCTGTCCTGTTAATCCAGCCCACTGTAAAGGGGACTGTCTTGTCTTGCTGATGTCAAAATGAGCATACAATTTTTGAGAAGACAATGAAATGTGTTTTCCTGGCAGTCATCCACAGCATCATCAGCTCTTCTATGAGTGTTCTCCTCTGTATCCTGTGAGTACTGAGTCAGGAAAATGTCACTTCAGCTGTGTTTACATCCTTTCATGCTAATTTAAAAAAATATTAAAGGGATCAGACTTTCTAAGATGACATATTTAAAAAAAAGGATAAATTTAAGCTAAAATGTTTGCTGAAATATATTTATTATTTTTATTCATTTTTACACCTTGATTTTTGGTGCTTGATTATACAGATCAATCCATCAGGAAAGAGACATTAGCATGTGACTTTTGTAAATAACCAACAGCATAGAAATTGTGAAACAGGAATATTGATATTCACAACAGAATGCTGATTAATTAGTTTTTGGAATACTTTTCAAATAATTAAAAATAATAAAACTAAAGTTTCTCAATCTCCTTATGAATACTCTGAAAAAGAAAAAAAAATTTATCTAAAAATTTTATTATTTGTTCCACTTCAGTTACAGATCAAAAGATTACTTTCCAGTTGACACCTCTGTCTCACTGAACACAGCAACTGCTTCTGAGATTTACCCAGGTGTGGCAGGTGAAAATCAGCTGTGTTAGGATCAGTCAAATAAAACAGACACTACGCTGCTGTCTAGAAGAGTACACAGAAGGAGACACACTGTATTTAGACTGAGCTATACCTAAACAGTGTTTCTATAAGGATATTAGGTTTTTTAAATGCCTTTCTTTACAACAATACTAGTCATTAAGTGGAAAAAATACCTTAGAGTAGTTTTCAGTTTAATTAAAACTTAACATACAGTTTAGATGTAAGATTGCTCAACAATATGAATTTGAACTAGCAAAAACACTTTAGTTTGTGTAGGCTTTGCATTTTATGCTTGGAAAACCTAAGCCAGTAGAGAGCTGAAGTGCCACGGACAGATGATACCTGATCCAGCACAAAGCTTGTTAGTACAACAATAATCTGTCAACACTTTAAAACAAATTTGAACAGCCAGGGCAAATTTATTCCATAGCAGCATTCTGCGTCGTTTGGCTAACATGGTTTCATTTTGGCAGTACGAGCCCTGAAGTTTTATTTTCTGTTTTCAAATTATGGGTTCTCTATTTTATGTTGGTTTAGCTGTAGATTTAGGTGCACATCTCAAGTTACTCTAACTTGATTTTTGTGTACAGATAATATTAACAAAGGGATTTTGATACATTCTGGAAGAAGTTCTTACTCTAAGAAATACTCTGAATATAAATATCAGTATGTTCAATCACTATATCAATAAAAATAGAATCAAGCAAATCAAAGTATATGTACCTAATGGCAAGAAGTTACAAATGCCTGGGGAGGAAATTGGTAATGTTCTCAAGGCAAAATAAAAGGTGACTGCTAGGAAATGTTTTTCTTTTCCCCTGGATGACAAGAATAAACCTTATCTAACATGGAAGATCCATCAGTGGAAATTGCCCCCATTTTCCATTAGCTGAGTAGAACTTCTGCTTGGATTGTCCAACAACAGAATGGCAAAAACACCTCAGAGACTAATATCCAGAAAATGTTTGGATAAATGCAGAGGGCATACTTTTTTTTTTCTTGGGGAAAACAAAACAACAATAACAAAAACTTCTTCAAAATAATTTGTAAATTAATTATCGTTTCAAACATTTGTTACAGAAAGATGCATGGATATTCAGTGTGTGGTGTAAAAAGATCTTGAGTTCTGTTGAACTCGTTAGTTCAACAGAAACAGCAGTCCTGGTTAACAGGGGACATCCCAGATGACTGGAGGCTTGCCAATGTGACGCCCATCTACAAGAAAGGCCGGAAGGAGGATCCCAGGAACTACAGGCCTGTCACCCTGACCTCGGTACCCGGGAAGATCATGGAGCGGTTCATCCTGAGGGCACTCACAGGCCATGTGCAGGACAACCAAGGGATCAGGCCCAGCCAGCACGGGTTCAGGAAAGGCAGGTCCTGATTGACCAACCTGATCTCTTGCTATGACCAGGTGACCCACCTAGTGGATGAGGGAAAAGCTGTGGACGTTGTCTACCTGGACTTTGACAGCGTCTCCCACAGCATTCTCCTGGAGAAACTGGTGGCTCGTGGCTTAGACAGGTTTACTCTTCGCTGGGTAAAGAACTGGCTGGACGAACGAGCTCAGAGAGTCGTGGTGAATGGCGCTAAATCCAGCTGGCGGCTGGTCACAAGCGGTGTTCCCCAGGGCTGTTTTGGGGCTGGTCTTGTTCAATATCTTTACTGATGATCTGGATGAGGAGATCGAGTGCTCCCTCAGTAAGTTTGCAGATGACACCAAGTTGGGTGGGAGTGTTGTTCTGCTGGAGGGCAGGAGGGCTCTGCAGAGGGATCTGGACAGGCTGGATCAATGGGCAGAGGTCAATTGTTGTGAGGTTTAATAAGGCCAAATGCAGGGTCCCGCACTTGTGTCACAACAACCCCATGCAACGCTACAGGCTTGGGGAGGAGTGGCTGAAGAGCTGCCTGGCAGAAAAGGACCTGAGGGTGCTGGTTGACAGCCGGCTGAACATGAGCCGGCAGTGTGCCCAGGTGGCCAAGAAGGCCAACAGCGTCCTGGCCTGTATCAGCACTAGTGTGGCCAGCAGGAGTAGGGAAGTGATCGTGCCCCTGTACTCGGCACTGGTGAGGCCGCAGCTTGAATCCTGTGTTCAGTTTTGGGCCCCTCACTACAAGAAGGATGTTGAGGTGCTGGAGCGTGTCCAGAGAAGGGCAACGAAGGTGGTGAGGGGTCTGGAGCACAAGTCTTATGAAGAGTGTCTGAGGGTGCTGGGGTTGTTTAGCCTGGAGAAGCGGAGGCTGAGAGGAGACCTTATCGCTCTCTACAACTACCTGAAAGGGGGTTGTGGCGACGAGGGTGTTGGCCTCTTCTCCCAAGTAACTAGCTGCTCTGACCTTTCTGCACCTACCCTTGCCTGACATACACAACACACACCTCAGGCAGATTTTTTCGAACCTGAAATTTTGCATGTTCTATCCTAGCTTTTAAGTAATTCTTTTTTTACAGAAATTTTGAAACGAATACTTTTATTATGTGAACAAGAAAAAGAACCCAAATCTTATTGTATTAACATTTACACCTGTAAAACACATTCAGAATATGAATTTTCCTAGCTTATCATCTAAGTTTCTTGTTCTGTGGTATATGCAATCAATGCAGTCCTTATTCCCAAGGAACAGATGTGCACATGCATGTGCAGATATGTGTGAGAGAGTGTGCTCTCTGATTCTGGGAAGGAGAGGGATCAGTTTCCTTAAAACAGATGAAGTTTTTAACAAAAAAACAAACAAAACACTCTAAGCTGTTAATAATCGAAAGTCCAGAAGATGTGAGGGTGAAAGGCAGCTGTTTGCCACCTGCGACTTTTGGGATGGCCATTCTTACAGAGTTATAACAGACTGTTACATAGAGTTATTTAAGAGAACTCAAGCAAGAATTTATGGCTTCAGTCTCTGCAATGTATTCTGCACAGGCATTTTACCTAATCTATGCAACAGATTGCTAAGATTTCCGGCACTGGAAGCAATGGTGTCTTTGCTCCCTTTTGCTTGTGGCTCTGGAAATGACTGCCAAGGAAGTATTAGCCTCCAGGGCTAAGGGAGATGGTGGCATTACCACCTCCCCCTTGGACTCTGCTGGGAAGGAAGGGTGGACTAGCACCTTAAAAACTTCTTCCTTGGCTACTGATTATCCCAAACTCCTTTGCTGCATCCTGTTTCTATGTGGTCCTACCCATTTACAAGGTTATGCCAACTCCATTGAATTTAGGTCCTTCTTCTACAGTGGCAAGAGCCACCTCACACTTCAGTTTTCCCCTCCTCTCCCCCCTGCCTCCCTTTCATGAGCAGGCTTTCTGCCACTTGGTGTCCACAGCTTGGGATCCTGCCAACACAACTGAGACAGCAAGTCTGGAAATAGCCTATAGAGCCCTGCTTTGCTAGACTGGAAACTTTTATATAAAATAGGTTGGAAAGCTTTATACAATGGATTGGCAGCTGATTAACAGAAAAACACACCCAGGAGCCAAAATGAATTTTGAGTACTGTGGAAGGATGCCAACTTGACAGCTCTGCAAACCAAAGCTATCCACAGGACAGGTACAGGACAGGGACCGACTCCACCAGCATCTGCCACCCTCTCTGAGAAAATCTGATGACTATGATAAGCAACAGTCAGTTTCTATAGCTGTGATTTTTTGTCATAGTAAGACCTGAGGGTTAAGCAATAAGGAAATAATCTCATAAGCACTGTATATGTCTGTTTAAGGTTGACATTTTTTCTTTCTCCCAAGTTCATGGCAGCAGTTTGGATCACATTAGTATTTACAGTAGGTCAGACTCATACCATTGCTCAGATGTTTTTAATTGCTCAGCAGAATTTTTTTGCAAGCAAAGAAAAGTAATTTCAGGTGGCAAAAATTTGCAAATCCATCTGACTTCAGATAAGTTTTCTGTTAAATAAGATCCTGCCAAGATCAAAAGTATTGACATCTAACCCCTGGACAGCAGATACCTCTAGGAAAAAAATCCCCATGCTTCATGTCATGAGGATATTTTCCACTTAGTTTTTTTAATATACAGAAATAGAGTTCTCTAAGTCCAATGGTATTCAGAACATATCACAAACTTCAGGGTTTTTTTGTTCCTTGTGAAGTCCTTTATTTTCAGCAATTGAAAATAAAAAATTAGAAGCACCTTAATATCACCAGCAGTATATTGGCAACAATTATTGTATTTTGCGCTCCCATGCATTCCTTTAGTACATATTTGACTTCAATAAATTATGGTGATTCTAAGTCTGGCTTTCAGAATCGCAGCAAGAATAGTTGTTCTAATCTATATTACTCCAGCTCTACTGTTTACTCTTAGTAATTTCAAGCCAAAATCCATCTGAAGTCCTGAATCAACAACACCTCTCTTGTTTCTTTGTTGGTTTTGAAAATACTAGTTTCAACTGAACTAAATGTGCATAGATTAAAAAAAAGTTATTCACTGAGAGCTAAGTTAAAATGTTTTGAAGTTTTTGTTGCCTATATGTAAGGTACCACATTCTTGAAGCTTTTGAAAGACTCGAAGCCTGATCCAGGTGTTTAAAAGAGTTGCTTGAAATTTGCAGTCAGATTGTTTTTCAGTGGAAACCTGAAGTTTCAATGAATTCAGTCCTTTTAAAACTCTGACTAGTTTCAGTTAACTTTATTATTTAACAACTGACATCTGAAAAATAAAACATTCTAGTTTTCAGAAAAAAACATAAAAACATTGACCCAAAGTAATCTGGGGTGAGTAAACTACTATATTAGGTAAAATAAATATTGCTCGCTATTCACTGGTCTGGTTTGGGGTTGTCTTCCAAATAGGCCATTCACATACAAAGATCTTTATATCCTGTTTCTGAAGTCTACTGTGGCAAACATATCATCACTCATGATGAAAGCTGGAGTGATGAGACCCTACCATAAAGCCAAATCAATCAGATACACACCAAAACCTTATGTACACAGATAGTGTAGCAAGTTATCAATAATATTGCTCCATGAAAATGTAGTTATAATTTAGTAACTTCTTTCCCTCAGATAAAAAATTTAAATATCTCTCATTCCCTCTCATTTTTTCTTCCTTCCCTTTATCAGCTTTAAATGTTCCAAGCTGCATGTTATTGTGGAAAAATATTATCGTGGATAATGTCTGACACTCCCACTGGCCTTGGGGTGGTCAGTACACCAACTTGTGCTATAATTATTGAAGGCAAGGTTGTACCTTCTACATTTATAACCAAGTAAAACCACTTTTAAGATCGATTTTCTTTTCTTATGCTCCTCTCCCCTATTTTAGGATCATAGGATAGGTCAGATTGGACAGGACCTCAGGAGTACTACAGTCCAACCTCCTGTTCAAAGCAGGGTCAGCCTGAGGTTAAACCCAGGTAGTTCAGGGTTTTATCCAGTTTGTCTTCAACACCTCCAAGGCTGGAGAGAGACTCCCCAGCCTCCCTGGGCAACTTCTTCCAATGCTGGAAGGAAAAAGTTTACATCCACTCTGAACACCTCTTGCTTCAATTCATGCGCATTGTCTCTTGTCTTCCTGCCATGTCCCACTGTGCCTCACACTGTATTCCTGGTAACCTTCTGTTAGGTGTTGGGGTCTGCTGTTTGGTCTGCCCAAAGCCATCTCTTCTCCTGTCTGGACAAGCCCAGCTCCCTTAGCATGTCTTCACAGGACAAATGCTTCAGCACCCCAACATCTTCATGGCCTTCCCCTGAATGCGGTCCAGTTTATAAATATCTGTCTTGTACAGGGGGACCCAAAACTGCACATGATACTATAACTGTGGTCTAGAGAGTGGTGAGTGGAAGGATAATCCCTTAGTGTAGTGCCTCTGCTCCTGTTAGGATAGCCTGGAATGCTGTTGGTCTTTTTTCTGCCAGGGCACTGCTCTCTCATGCTCAACTCACTTCCCAGCAGGGTCCCCAGGACTGTTTTTTGCAGGGCTGCTCCCCAGTCATTACTCCCCAGCCTGTATCATTGCAAGGGGCTCTCACTTCCCAGGAACAGGGATTTGAATTTATCTTTGTTGAATTTCATATAGTACTTATTGGTCCTTTCCTCAAATTCACACTCTTCTTCATTCTTTAAGTAGAATTGTAAGAAATTTTCACTTGTCTTGTGTATGACTCATAAATAATCAGTACCTGTCCTCAACACAGGACAGAAGAGAGACTTGGGGTTCTAGGCTGGACCAAGCTGAATAGTGTCAACTGCATGTGTGAGTGTGCCCTCTGTAAGGTAGGCATGTGAAAATGCACTTCGGCCAGGGTATATGTGCCTTTTTTTGGACCAGAGGTATATCACTTTCAGGGACTGTATTAGACTTTCACAGATGCTTAATACAGTAGAATTTGACCTGCCAAGAGTTGACCCAGTGATATGTCTGTGGTTTAACAATGTCCCTTATGGATCCCCTCAACTTTGCCTTTGGTACTGAGGTCAATAACAGTTTTGGTTTTTTTTTATCAGATAAGGTTCAACTACTTTTTAGGCAACAAATTCCATTAAAAGAAAGAGAAAGTCAGAGTGTGAATAATGACTGGTTTATGCTCTTTGCTGTTTTATTCAATGCCTTTTTTTCTTCATGGATTTATTATACTCTCACAGGACTTAATGGTAACATTGACTGGAGCTAAGGGCCATGTCTTTGCCCAGTGTTGTAAATACTGACAAGAACCAGGCTTCTCCAGAGTGTCATGTCAGCAAATCACTGGATCTAACACAGGCAGTGCCTACAACAGGTACTAGCAGCCAATACTTTCTCCCTGCAGAATATTTTCTCCCTTCTAAAGTCATGCTCCTTCTTGCTCTCTCCAGCAGGCAGGGCATTATTGCTCTTGCTTTCTTAAAGCATATTGACACAGTCTCAGCTGGAGGGATGAGGCAACCTGCAGCTTCCCCATAGCCTGATTGAACTGTTTTGTACTAAGGAAGCATCACCATATTTTGAAAGTCATAATAAGATAGGTTCTGAGTTGTTCAGCCATGTCAAGAAAAAGTACATTTATCTATTTTTTACATGCCAGCAAAGCTCAAGGTCACATACAAGGGCATCTATGAAGTTTAAGTACAACCACATTAAGTACTTGTGTAGTAATGAGGTTTCATAGTCACAAGAAGAGCTTAAATCTGGTCCAAGACCTATTTAAGTAAATTTAGTGCTTTTATAATATCTGCCTATAACAAAAATCCTGAAACTATCCCTGATAAGAACCCAGTTTCTGTATTTATTGACTTCTAACCTCACAAAGCATCTCCATGATTTGCCTAAAATAATAGAGTGTGCTATCTGTAGTTGTCCTGACATGCCAGCCCTGGGCAAATGGATGGTATTGTGTCCTGTTTATGGAGGATAATCCCTGCAGTAAGTCATGGAAGAGGTCTGAAAATGTGGTTATGGTCCTGATTGCTAGTACTATTTTAAGTATTAAAATATTCCTCCAAGTTGTGAAGATCTGAATTCAGGGTTACTGAATCTCACAATTCTTCAGAGATGACCTTTGATACTAAGTTCTTCTAAGCCCATCCTTCCTTCCCTGGCTGAGTCTCTGTGCAGCCAGAGACCCAAGGGTCACAGTAAACACCCACCCAGGGCTGCCTAGCTCTCCTCTGGTGTCCCAGATATTCAGATGGAGACAAAAGCTATAGAAGGTTGTAATCTCTATGTTTATGACCATTCCTGACACTTTTTGGACCAATGTCAAATAAATGTCAGGTAACTTGACTTTCCTTAGCTGGACCTGAAACTCTCTTTTGCTTGCTTTCTCTTGCACTCCTCTCTCCACTGTAGTTGATTTGCTCATGACATCATCCTGGAGACTAGTGGCAGGGTCGTCCCTAGAAAAGGAGAATTAGGCCTTCTCATATTGACAGGGACTGAGAATCCACGTTCATTTCCCAGGGCCTTTTTACTGATAGGCTATTAAAATGGGCAGAGACAGAAGAACACTAAGTCCTCCTCTTAAAAAAAAAAAAAATCCTAACACTTCACTACAGAAAATGTCTAAATAGTAAACCTGCGCTCCAAATTTGAAGACACTTTCTCCTCTTATAGTAGACGGCACAACAATATTTACTTTAGGAGCATGGATCATTCCACAAGGAATATAAATGTAAGATCTATTACATCCAGAAATCTGTGCTTTTCAGGGTTGGGGAATTTAAAATTTAATTAGGCAAATATGTATTTATCTGTCTTAAAAATATGTGTTGCAGTTTTTCTCAGTTTAAAGAAGAGTAAAGCAAATTTTTGGAAATAATAGGATAAGTCTTTGCTTTTGCTGAGGCTTAATTAGTTAATTTAACACAGCATTAGCCTTACTATGAAGCTTCATAAAAATTTTCATTTTCAAGTAGCTTTCCTGTTCAGATATGAGAAAGTGCATCTAAACCAATAAAGCCTATTTCAGGAACTGATGGGCTCATTTGCATCCTGGCCAGAACACCAATCAATAGCTTTCATTTTGTTTAAAGGCCAGGGGCCAAATTAGAGTTTGAAAAGTCCTTGTAAAACCTTCGGGTAATTTTGAGATTGAGTCTAATGAAAGATTAATGAATACAGCCATCCATTTCTAGCCCATCTATTTACATATGACTTCTACCTTCAGTCCTGCTGAGTGGCAATCAAAGTGAATCAGTCTGTTTCTGCAGATAGTGCTGACTAGCTAAGAATAGCTTCTGCTACCATAGCAGTCTCTTCATGTCATTCTTTTCTATGCCTGTATCATAAGCCTAGAAAGTCGGATAGAGGAAGAAACAGTGGGTGCAGTCTGGGTGTTTAACACTCATAAAAAATTTACCATAATTTCCACTACAAGGATAGGAATTGTAGTAAATACTTAGCTGTGGTAAATATCATCACATAATGGCTCCTCCAAGCTATAGGCATGGAGAAAAATTTCCACTGGTGAATGAGAGCAGAATGTTCTTTGAATAATAAATCTTATTTCTAAAACAAACAGCTGAGTATATTTGGATACATGATTCTGTTTTCAATGGTAATTACTAGATGAAGTAACCCGAAGTTTTATATTTTGTTTAATAAATGCAGTTAATTAATTTCACTTTTCCAGTATGATTTGATCTGCAGAGAAAAAGACATCTTTTCATTACTGCTATGTTATTTACTTTTATGAAACACTTGATTTGTTTTCTTGTTTAAGGGAGACTAAATATTCCTGGTCCAAAATTTTGTTGCAGGATGAACAACTCAGTTTTTGTTTTTATATGAGATGAGTTATTTTGTAGAAAGATTTTATATGCCCTACAAAAAGAATGAATTGTCTTTCCTGATGAAAGTTGCTAGACATTTCTCATACTACTCAACTTAAGCTTCACGAGAACCCTCCCCTAAATTTCTTCTGAATGATCTTTTTACTGTGGAAATGTGACTTTGAGACTCAGAAATGTGTGAGAAGCCTGTGTTTTCTAGCCTATTTGTTTCTTTTTCTTTAATAATTATGTCATTTTTCAATATAAAGAAAAATACTTTTTCAAATAGCTTTTCTTACAAATGTTGCTTCTTTTTCTTGCACGTTCGTATTTTAAACTTTGTATAGAAAAACAATGTTCAGAGCACACTTTTTCTCTCCCTTTCCCCGCCTAAGTAGATAATAAATATTTGCTTTGTCCTGATTACCATCAAATGACTGAGTGTATCTGAAGTGTTCTTCAGTCATTCCCTTTCTTTCAAGCTAGCTGTGAAAATTCCAGTCACTCTTGCCACCTGTGGATCATCACCCTCAAAGATTGAGGAATACCTGCTAGCTTTGCATTGGCAACTCCTTTTATTGTTACTGGATGCTAATCAGAGAACACACCGATATTGAAGAAACGATTTTACAGAGTTCTGCTCCATGCTACTGGAAGTGAATTCTATTAACAGACTTGGAGATTCAGTATAAAAAAATAACAAAGCCTCCCAGATATTTTCTTGACTGTGATTAGAGATCTTGAAGCAGTCAACAGAAGGTTTTACTCATGCTGCATGTACTAAAATGTTAAGGTATGTTCTACTGCATCTGTGTAGACATGGAAGAAGATTGGACTTTAGACTTTCTTCTGGTTAATTAGATAACGGGCATAAAAGAGCTGTTTTTCCTTTGCTGTGATTGTTAACAGCTTAGTTTTTAATGTGAGTTCTAGAAAATTCAGGATGTTCTACACCCGGTTCAAGAAAAAGCACATTTTAACTGAGACGTAAAATACATATGGAGGAAAGGTGCAACAGTCATCTCTTGACGGAGACATGCATGTCATGCCCTTAAGCTGAATTATTTCCAAACTGACTTACAGAGTTGAGCTGTGCAAGCTTGCTATTTTGGTCTTTGTAAAATGACCAGCACAATAAGCACCCAATCAGTGAATGAGGTTTTTAGCCACTGTCTCACTACAAATGGTAAATGGTAAAAATTAACTTGGTAATTAGAAGAATGTACTGTTAGACTCCATGTTGAATGGGACCTAAAGATATCTTTTATTAATACAGGTTATTAACAGTCATGCTTAAAAGCTTAATTTAATAAATGACTCATCTTTGTTAAACTGGAGAGGGTGCCAGTGAAGAAAAACCTTTAGAGAAAAAAATAATTGCCACAAAACATAGAATTGTAGCTGTGTTATAATAATTTATATAGACAATCACATTTGAAGCAACTATTTCTGGATGATTACTAGGCTTTTGCGATTACACAGAACTTGATAAAGGTGTAGATGGGACTCCAGGTATCCTCAGAAAATTAAAAAAAAAAAGTTTCTTGTGGACCTCACAAATGTTGCTCGAACGCCAGTGATCTCATTGCTCTTCTGTAACAATCTTATCATGTATTCTGCCAAATTAGTGACATGCATGTCATGTAGAAATGACCTAACTTTGTAGATCCAGAGCCACAATTTCTACAGGACTTCTTTCCACACACCAAAAATAACAAGGACCCCTTGGTACCTCATGCAAACAGTAATGTCCAGTCCTAAAAATACTGAAGTTTGACAAAAAAGGCAGAACCACATTCAAGTTTATGTCCTGATTCAGTTAGAATTTCAGAGTTATGAGCACAAAGGTAATAACCACCACAAAGGCAGTCCTCATCAGGAGTTACCACTGGCTCAGGGAGTTCTCGTGAGTTTTCCTCTCAAAGCTGGATGGTGGAGTCAGGTCCCTAGGCAAGGGAAAGACCTGACCACCCTAAGGGGAATCTGAGCATGATAGGGTAAGATGGCACATAGGAATACATACGTGGTGACTGAAGGACTGAGTCAGCCATCAGACAGTTTTTTAATGAGGTAATCTGGAGACCAGAATCCTATCAGGTCACTGGAAGCTGCAGGAACGAGATACATCAGTCTGTGACTATCCACAAGGGGCCAAAACCCCATGGACTGATTCTGGCACTGCTAAGGTCTGTGCAGAACTAATTTGTGCAGCAAATGAGCAGCCACTCCCATTGGTTTCAGTGGAAAACCACCTCAGGATTCTTCTCTTGTGAAGAAACGTGAAAACATATAGATAAAACTCAATATCCTTTGATAAAAATGAAGAAACTCTCAGTACAACTCTTCCTTCAGATAGCTCATGGCAGCCACTTTCTTCTTTTCTGAGGGTAGATGCTACACTCTCAATGTGGTTCTGTAAAATTCCTAGAGCACTTTGTCATGATGTATAGACATTTCACAGAATCACAGAATCACTAAGGTGATTCTTCAAGTCCAACCATTAACCCAATGCCACCATACACCCTAAACCATGTCCTGAAGCACCACATCACACATTTTTTTAATACTTCCAGAGATAGTGACTCCACCACCTCCCTGGGCAGCCTGTTCCAATGCTTGACCACTCTCTCAGTGGAGAAATTTTTCCTAATATCCAATCTAAACCTCCCCCGGTGGAACTTGAGGCCATTTCCTCTCGTCCTATCACTTGTTACTTGGGAGAAGAGACCAACACCCACCTCACCACAACGCCCTTTCAGGTAGTTTTAGAGAGCGATAAGGTCTCCTCTCAACCTCCTCTTCTCCAGATTGAACAATCCCAGTTCCCTCAGCCGCTCCTTGTAAGACTTGTGCTCCAGATCCCTCACCAGCTTCGTTGCCCTTCTCTGGACACGCTCCAGCACCTCAGCACCCTTCTTGTAGTGAGGGGCCCAAAACTGAACACAGGATTTGAGGTGCGGCCTCACCAGTGCCGAGTACAGGGGCACAATCACTTCCCTACTCCTGCTGGCCACATTCTTTCTGATGCAGGCCAGGACGCTGTTGGCCTTCTTGGCCACCTGAGCACACTGCTGGCTCATGTTCAGCCGGCTGTCAACCAGCACTCCCAGGTCCTTTTACTCCAGGCAGCTCTCCAGCCACTCCTCCCCAAGCCTGTAGCATTGCATGGGGTTGTTGTGGCCGAAGTGCAGGACCTGGCACTTGGCCTTATTAAATCCCATACAGTTGACCTCTGCCCATTGATCCAGCCTGTCCAGATCCCTCTGCAGAGCCCTCCTGCCCTCGAGCAGATCAACACTCCCACCCAACTTGATGTCATCTGCAAACTTACTGAGGGAGCACTTGATCCCCTCATCCAGATCATCAGTAAAGATATTGAACAAGACCAGCCCCAGAACCGAGCCCTGGGGAACACCACTTGTGACCGGCCACCAGCCGGATTTAACGCCATTCACCACAACTCTCTGGGCTTGGCTGTCCAGCCAGTACCTCACCCAGCGAAGAGTACACCTGTATAAGCCACAAGCCGCCAGTTTCTCCAGGAGAATGCTGTGGGAGACGCTGTCAAAGGCTTTACTAAAGTCCAGGTAGACAACAACCACAGCCTTTCCCTCATCCCCTACGCGGGTCACCTGGTCATAGCAAGAGATCAGGTTGGTCAATCAGGACCTGCCTTTCCTGAACCCATGCTGTCTGGGCCTGATCCCTTGGTTGTCCTTCATATGCCCCGTGAGCATCCACAAGATGAACCGCTCCATGATCTTCCTTGGTACGGAGGTCAGACTGACAGGACTGATTTATATCAGTAGGATACATAAACTGTCCAAGGGAGCCACAAGGTCTAAGAAAGCATACTGTATGAGGAAGCTTTGAAATCTGTGTGAGTCTGACATCCCAGTTCTGTTTGTTAAATCACTAACCTGTTTTACTCCAAAGCTGGAATAGACAGCTGCTTAATGCATGAAACGAAAGGCACAAAATACTCACCTAATAAATACACAAAAAACCCAGATATATAAATGAAGTGGTGCCCTAAACATTGCTCTCAACAAGAAAAGTTCTGCTTCCCAGCCCAAGGCCTGTGATCACAATATTCTCCCCTCTGTAAGCAATTAAAAGGTATCCTTCACATTCTCAGTTGTCCCCAGCTCTTACTAGAGATCTTGTCATCTAGCAGAGATGACACAACACGAACAAAAAAGAAGGCAGTCATATCAAAATATGATGTGCTGGAAACTTGGCTGCTCTTTCCAACTATATTATCTCCTCCTCTCCAGGGGTACCTTTTTGCAGCCTTTCAGTACTTTAAGGGGACCTATAAGAAAGATGGGGACAGACATTTTAGCAGGGCCTGTTGCAACTGGACAAGGGGTAATGGTTTTAAACTAAAAGAGGGCAGATTTAGACTAGATCTAAAAAAAGAAATTTTTTACACATTGTGGTGAAAACACACTGTGGTGAAGCACTGGCACAGGTTGCCCAGAGAGGTGGTAGATGCCCCATCCCTGGAAACATTCAAGGTCAGGTTGGACGGGCCTCTGAGCAACCTGATCTAGTTGAAGATGTCCCTGCTCATTGCAGGGGGGTTGTACTAGATGACCTTTAAAGGTTCCTTCCAATCCAAAGATTTTATTATTCTATGAACTTTTAAAAGATATTACCCCATGAGTGTGGCTTCTTGGAACTCTCATTGCATTTTGAAACTTGTGGTTTAACCCCAGCCAATAACTAAGCCCCTTGCAGCCGCTCGCTCACTCCCCCATGGTGGGAGAGAGAAGAGTAAAAGTGCGAAAACTCATGGTTTGAGCTGAAGGCAGTTTAATAGGTAAAGCAAAAGCCGCGCACGCAAGCAAAGCAAAACAGGGAATTCATTCACCGCTCCCCATGGGCAGGCAGGTGTTCAGCCATCTCCAGGGCAGCAGGGCTGCATCACGTGTAATGGTTTCTTGGGAAGACAGACACCATAATTCCAAATATTCCCCCTTCCCTTCCTTCTTCTTCGTCCCAGCTTTATACATCGAGCATGATGTCGTATGGTAGGGAATATCTCTTTGGCCAGCCTGGGTCAGCTGTCCCAGCTGTGTCCCCTCCCAGCTCCCCGTGCACCCCCATCCTTCTTGCTGGCAGCCCAGCATGAGAAGCTGGAGTGTCCTTGACTGCTTAGCAACAATCCAAAACATCAGCACGTTATCAACATTTTTCCATCCCAAATCCAAAACATAGCCTCACACTAGCTTCTGTGAAGAAAATTAACTCTATCCTGGCTGAAACCAGGACAAAACTCTAACTGTTCTATGATTCTATGATCTACCCCATACACAGAGTCTGTTCATCTTATCCAAGCAATGAAACCTGGTGAAAAAATACATACATTTTTACTGACAAAATTTTTGTAGTTCATTTTAAATAAGAGTAGAAATATTTTAAATGCTCTTAGAAGATTGTCTTGAAAAGCAAACAACAAACTCAATCAAAACCCCCTCTGTGCCATTATACCCTTTTCTTTCAGGTAAGCCATTTACCTTCAAACAAACCATTATTCACCTGATGAGTGATTCCAGTAAATTAAATAAATAAGGTTTATGAAAATTATGTTCTGTGGACCATGCAAATGAACTTACCCGAACTCAGAGCTCCACAATGTAGACATAAATATCTGACCTTTTTTCCACATAGCTTTTTTTATAATCTGTGGAGAAAAACATGTTCTTCTTGGGTGCTGTTCATCTCATGTCAAAGTAGGCAACCAAAATAAATCAAATGAATTGAATTCTAAATTGCCTTTTTTATCACTGATATAAAGGGACGTTAAGGATACTACCTCAGACGTAGTAAGCTACAAAGTAGATATTTAAAGTTTGGTGAGATGAATTTCATCTCATCAGAAGATGAATCCCATAAAAAAAGGCTGTTTAATAGCCAGCCTATAGAAGAGGTTGTGACACCCAATATTTTACTATCTGATTTAATTTGACAAACCAATTATAACTTTACAGACTTCTGCAGTTCCTGTTTCAACTGTCAGTCCTAAAAAGCTTTTGTATTATAATTTATTTGCTAATCCAATAAAAATGATTGCACTTTGAACCCTGTCCACTTCTCCCAAGGAAAGCTGTAACTGAAAAGCTTCTGCTATTAATTTCTTTTGGTCCTGCTGATTATATTAGTTTTTATCTTACAGAACTGTGAAGTTCCTGCATCAATGTATGTGAAAAGTCATAAAAACAAGAGGTGTGAAGGAAGAAAAAACCCGAAACATCTGTTAACAGTTTTTTGAGCATTACTAACTTTACAATCTTTAGTTTAAAAACAGAATCTTGCTTTTAGAAGGTTATTAATTTATATGCACTATACACTCAGTAATGTGAATTTCATCTCATTTTAGCCAAGTAAAAGAGGCATCCTAACATGAGTTAGTTAAAATGGATTGTGGGTCTGACTTAAGGAGATCCTACTCTTTTTCTCTAGCTCTGTCTCTGGATTGCTGGTGTATTTGTTACTGTAGCTGTAATGTCTCTGCAAAAGAGAGTTAGAAATACCTTCCTTCATCCACTGAAGGCCCAGAGCAGTTCTCTTCTCTGTGGCTCTGGTAATTACGCATGGACATAAACACGTCTGGAGTGGACAGTGATGGACAGGGACTTCTTAAGCCAGTTTTCTTACTGAAGACAACATGTAGTTTGATGGTGTTATGCTATTGCTTAGGGTCTCCATATAGGCAATAAACGGAAATGTCTTCAGAAGGCAATTAATTTCAATTATTTTAGGCATTTACAATAGGGTGGGATGTGCAGGGCATCATCCAAAGATGACTGTCTGTATTACTTGGGAGAAATTCTAGGCATCTCTGCTACATGTTGAAGTTTTGAAAAGCTGAATTTGAGTGAGATAATCCCATTCTAAACCTTTAAGGGCTTCGTTTGGTTATGCATGTTTGCAGATTTAAATACCCTTGTGAACATATAAAAAAGCGCATGCACAGTAAGTGTTAATCTGAAAAAGGACTTTAGAAGTGCCTAGTGAGTCATACACTCAGTGAGTGAGACTGCACTCAGTTCCACCAACTGCCAGAAGCTAGCACAGCAATTATTTATGTGTTTAGACTTTTTTCTTATACAAATGAAAGTAGGTAAATGTGCTACAGAATTAGTAGGTGACTACTGAAGCCTTGTTAATTGAACAATAAATTAACCTTGTGGGACCGACACCAAGACCAGGGCTGGACTTTTCTGCCTCTTCGGAGTAAAATACAACACCTGCAGAGGGAGGTAGGCTGTGAGGCCAAGGCACATGCTCGGCTTTGCAGGCTGCTGGCGCGAGGCAGAGGAAGCCTACGCCTGCTCCCAGCAATGCATGCAACCATCCATACTCTGAACTCCGCCTAGTGAAACTCCTAATGTTTGTCCTAGTATATCTCTACATGTCAATGTCCCTTATGATCTTTTCTGCTCTTCATTTACTGCCCCTCCAAATGTGTTATGTAGAGTTGCAAATACTTTGCATGTGTTTATCAGAACAAGCTATAAACAGCTAGAGTGGACTCCCCAGAGGAGGCCATTTGATATAACCATGTTACTTAGGCACACAAATTTCCCGGGAAACATAGACACTGTACATTTCTAAGGGTTCAGGATTTGCTGCTCCAGGAAAAGCTTCCTGCAAAGTCTGCAAAGTCCTGTTCCAGACAGCCAGAATTGCATCTGTGAATATCTTTATAGTGCCAGCTCCACTGCTTTAGCTTTCTCAAAACCATGGCCCCGCTGATTTAATGAAATGGTAGTTCCCATTTAGCATGGCTTACACTCACTGAGTTGCAGCTTCCCTCACAAGTGTTTCATCTTTTGCTGGTATTACTCTCAGGGAGAATTTTGTTACTGTACCTTCAAAGACAGAAAATCAAGCTGGTTTAGTTTGTTACTAGCATCACAGCATCGCTCCTTTGAAGATATCCTTAGTCGTTTTAGAGACTGCACTCAATTTCACCAAGCAAACAAGTGAAACCAGTTCTTCCACCTGATGGAAACAGAAATATATTTTTTTTATTTTGCTGCCACAAAAATGTCAGACTTCATCCTTTCACAACCAACGTGTACCCATAAACAGTGACTGACTAAATATAGTCAGTCTGGGAACATTTGAGATATTTCTGTGTTTGTCACAGAGTTCATGGGACCAAAGCCACTTATTGTCTGCATGGATGTACATCACAATAACTCAAGGTGACACAGGTAAGAGCTCAGTCAAGAAACTTCAGCTCTGATGGGAATTCAGAAGCTGCAGAAGCAACCTGGAAACCCCTTGAATACCAGCAAAATCAGAGTTCAGGACTTTCATAAAAAGCTCACACATTTCAGTGAAAAAGGTTTTAGAAAAATGAAGTCCATGTCTGAAGGCAGACAAAATAACACAACAGCAATTTCCCTCCAACTTTGGGCCAGCACATATATGCAGTTTACTTTGAGGAATCCCAGGAGGTTTCCGCAGTGAGTGGCATACTCTACTCCAGCAGCCTGCATGTCAAACAGCTCACTGATCTGCTTCTGAATTACTGCAGTTTTTAGCAGGACACTAAAGATAAACCATTGCTTATTTTGGAACCTCAGAAGCTGACTGAGTGCAGCGTCATGCAGGGACTGGAGCTAACTAAGCCAGGTCTTGATTAGACATACAAGGTTAGAGCTCTGTCTTCGGTCAAATTTCATAAATATCAGGGCTGTGGCTGCTTTGCCATTATAGAGGATGAGTTTAACATGCTATAAATGATTATTTAAGATACAATTGTGCAAGTCCATTAGTGCCACATTAATGAAATTCTCCCTATTTTTTCTTTTCATTACAATTATTTTTTCCTCATCTGTAAAACAGTCAGTACAATTGAAAGGCAAAAACTCCCCATGAAACAGCTTCCAGGGTCTGTGATAGCCATATTACCTTTACATTAAGGTAGGTTTTACATTTAATTGACTATATTTCAGTGAGCACAGAGATTTATTGCCCCTTGAAGAAAATATTGACCTCAGCTTTGCCTTAGTCAATAGTTTGTCTTACAGGTCAAGAGAATTTAAGGACCTCACAAAAAGTAGGTATCTGATTATTATTTACATGTGTGCAACTTACAGAAATGCATACTCATTTAAAGTGATAAGTTCTCTCATATATAATAAAGTATCTTTGTAACAGAGACATTTTTTATTAATTCAAGTGTTAACCCATAATACTTTTGTCAAATACTTCATGGTCCATGCTTCCATCTTGAGGGCTCAAGGCTTGATCTCACTAGAAGAAAATTACAAGAACACCCATGAATGTTCATACTTTCAATACTTTGCCAACAGAATACAGAACAAAGGAAATCGGCTTCATCTCCTTTCTGACTCGTCATAATGCCAGATATGCTCTCTCTTATTCATCTCTAAAAACTGTTCTTAATCCTAGATAATTTATAATGAATTTCCAAAATTTTATTTTAATACGATATGTATTTGTAACCTAGTATAGAAACTGTTAAAGCAGATGGATGAATAAATAAAGTCTTCACCTGAGTGCAAGAAAGGCTACACAAACGTCTGTGAGTGACTCTGTGGGTCTTGGCTATATCTGAGCAGTAGATTTTTTCTCCTGTTTTAACTTCTCAGGATAGGTTGGATGGGTTCAGAGCAGTGTTTCACAGCAATAAAAAACATTAGTTATACATTGCTATGGGCACTCCATTAGCCTATTCCCTTAACTTGGAAACTCTTATATTAGGACTTGAAATGCGACTAAGTAATCAATATTACCAAAAATACTGAAATTATCTATATAATACTTTCAGAAGATTGTTACTGTTTCAACTTTTCATTGCGAAACATGACTGACTTCCCTAGAGAGACTTCAAAGGTTAAAAGAAAGTTACAAAATGTAAAGCCCATGATAATAACTTCTAAGTGGTGGTGCTGACTGCTGCAAGCTATGAGTCTGTGCATGGATACTTGAAATTACATCCTACATCAAAGAAGCTTACATGATGCGTAATGGGTTTTAATGTTAAAAAGTGATCTCCTTTAGAGCCTTACAGCTGTTGTAAAGGCACAAAAGTGCAAAGAAATTAACAGATTTCAGGGAGAATAAAATGTAGATTAATTTCTTAATATAGAAAGTAAACAACAGAGTTGCATTAGTTGTTTTCTGCAGCAGGACAACTTTTCACATTCTTTCTTATAATACTGACTTTTTCAAACTTGCTGAGAGGGAAAGCTAGTATTTGTGCATTCTTCTTGTGAAACTGAGAAGTCCAGCCATCATGAGTCATAATTTCTTATTTTACTTTTGAAATGTATTCCAACATTTTGAAATCAGAGCCTACCTGAACAAACTTATGTTGAAGACTTATTTCACAGGCAACAGCTGAATTTTATTCATGGGCTTGATCCGGACTGTTTTTATTTAGACAGCTTGTCCCATTTGTCTCATCTGAAGCAGGACAGATTGTTTTAAAGACAAGTAATGGAGAATAAATGGAGTTAAAAGCTTTGAGAAAAGCTCTGCCCTCAGAGAATTATTAGGTTAGTTCTCCTGAGAAACAAGGCTAAAGAAAAAAGGAAATTTGGCAGTTCCTCACAGAAACACTATTAAGATCACAATCACAGACTATTCTTATGCAAGAGATCAGCTTGGCTAAATCTTCTGCTCTTCATTAACCTCAAACACAAAAAGGAAGCATGAAGAAATTGGAAACTAGGTCAGTATATCAGGGACAAGGATAAAAGAACAGTGTAAGTATGTATGGACAAAATTAGAAAAGCCAAGCCATGAAATATGGTACAATCAGAAAAGACTACGAAGAGGAAAAAGAAAACATCTGTAAATATATTATTAGCATGTGGAAAATCCAGTGGAGAGCTGATTCACCACTAAGTGGGATGAAACTCTAGTCACAGATGTTGCCAGAAGGGCGAGAATTGTCTTGTGTTGTTCCACTTCATTGAGGCTCCAGCTTGCAGTAAGATTGCTAATGTGCAGCACTGGTTTTAACGATACTTAGGTCTTGTAACACTGAACTCCGGTGAGCGTGACAGGAACAGTGTAAAACAACCCCTCTGCTTGTCAGTCCTGTCTTCTGTTCCAGTTCACTGTCCTTGCAGCAGGAACAGCAGAACAAGAAAAAAAGCTGTTTCAGCTGCTTCAGTTAATGGTTTGACATGTTAATGTGAATGCACCTTCATATGAATTTAGCTAAGGTACTTGGGGTGCGGAGGTAAAGTATTAGAGTAGCCCTGAGTCCTTACATCCCGGTATTAGTTGTTTTGAAGACATTACACACATTCATATAAACACTCTTAGAAAACTGAGCTTTTATCTGTTCTCTTTGGGAACTTAGGGAAATGGTTGAGTTCTCAAAATACTAGAAAGGGTAAATGTAATGTCTAGTTTAATAAATAGGGAGACAATGAGGGAGTAGAAGGAAAGAAAGAGACAGCGAAAGAGGAGATAGAACAAGAGAAAGACAGAAATGCAGAATTAAAGACCAACCAGCTCAACTTAAGTTCCTGGAAAAACACTGGGACAAATAATCAAACTGTCTGTAAGCACCTTGAAGATAACAAGGGAAATCAACAACAGCCAACAGGGATTTGTCAAGAACAAAATGTGTCAAATCAATCTAGTTTTCTTCTATGATAAAGGAACAGATCTTGTGGACAGAAGGAAAGCAGGAGATGTAACACAGCTTGACTCTGATGTAGCTTTTGATTCTCATGTGGCATTCTCATTAACAAGTTAGGGAAATCAGGTCTGGAGGAAAATTCTATAGACTGGTGACAAAAAATACTAGAAAACCACAGCTGCAGTTGCCATTCATCTACAGTCTAACTGGAAGGATGTATTTATTGAATTAGGACCTTTGGAAGGGTCTCCTGCATGCAGAAATGTTTGCTATCTTCAGCTATTGCAATTCTGTATGCACTAATATGAGGTTCTGAACTGAAGCAGAATTATTAACTGCAAAATAACACACAGAGAACAGCTGGTCTAGTACTGATTCTTTAAGGAAAGATCCATGTTAGTAGACCATAAACTGAACACAAATCAGTAATGGTGTGCTATTGTGAAAAACTCATATTTCATACTGGGATTTACAAACAGGAGTGCAGACTGCAAAGCATGGATTAGTCTTTCCACCCTGCTCAGCGTTGGCTAGGACTAGTTGGATTAATATATCTGGTCTAAGGCACTTGAGATGGATTTGTAGCAAGTTCAGAGGTGAGCAGCAAGGTTCACTACAAGGTACAGCCTGCCAGGAAACTCTGAAGGAAACAGAGTTGATCAGAATTAAGAGAAGTCTGAGGAGAGATATGATAATGATCTTCAAATATGAAAGCATGTTGAAAAGAAAAAGGAAATAATTTGTTCTCCTTATTCAGTGCGGGGAGAATTTTAGGTAATGGGTTTGCAGCAGTACAGATCTTATACAGATCTTCTTGGGAAGAAACTTGTAAATCTCAGGGACAGTTAAGTCCTGTGCAGGGAGGATGTGCAACTGCCCTTATTTTCTATGAATGTCAGCAGTGACGTAGGTTTAGTAGATCCCACCTTGGACTAGATGACCTGTGAGAGTCCTTTCTACATCTCTGTCTCCATGAGGAGAGTACATCTGAAGTGGGGCTGAAAGCCAAAACAAATCAGGGGGAAACTGAACATCAATCCTCATGACAGGAGATGCAGAGAGGCTTCTTTACATTCCAAGTTTCTATAAAAGAACAGAATAGAAAAAGCAGACTATGTGCTGGGATAAATATGGGCAGTTTGCATTGACACTGACAGGGAATTACAGACCAGAAGCTTCAGTAAATATTTCTATGTATGTATTACATATTTCTATATAGACATATATGAAATAAATTTAAGGTCATACATTTTAGTATGTTGATAAATTACAATTAAAAATATTTTTTGCATAATATTGTCATTTATGTAATGCATTATATATATTAATTTTTAATAATTTCATTTTTCTAACAATGGTGTACCTACCAGTGGGCACTATGAACAGACAGCTAGGAAAATTTTTTTCTCAGATATACAAGTATGAGTCTGAGTTTAGTAGCACTTGATGTAAAATTTAGTTTGAATGTTGTATTAAATACATTTTGTGCAATTTGTTTAGCACCATTTTTAATTTTCAATATTCTTCTTTTATTGTCAAAGAAATAAGAATGTTTTGATGTCAGAAGCTAAGGTTTTCAGGTTTTGTTCTGATTCTTTTAAAGTGACTGAAATGTTTATATGTTTGCACTGTCCAGTCTTTAGCTTAGACACTTTAGTAGATTCTATTTCTGAATGACATTAATTCCTTGCATTTGTAATGATCAGAGCCAAGGTGCTGCTATGTCCATGATGCCTACACCTTAAACACTCATATCAACTTCAGATGCAAAACTCTCTTAAAAAGGCTGTCTGAAGCCAACTTTTAATAAATTTTATTGCTGGTTTAAGAAACATATGTCAGTCTACAAGGTTATAGTACTTTCCATCTGCAACGATTTGATTTCTGGACAGAGGTAAAATAATTTCCTCTTGCTGACAATCTTATCAGCAGTAGCTTTTAACAACTAGGTGATTTAGGGTAGCAGAAATTTCACTGAACTTTTGTTGGCAATGAGTATATCTTGTGATCTGCTGTAACTTTTCCTACATATAAAACTCACCCCTAACCAGTAAATATCACATTCTTTTCTGTAATCTTTATTTTTTCTTGCTTGTCCTTTTTTGTGTGAACTTTTAAGAGAAATCCTGGGATGGACATGCTAAAATTGCATATCTACAGTGGATGAAGATCTCTTTAATTTTGCTTCAGAGGGGCTGTCAATGTCTTCTGTAGTACAACTTCAATTATTTATTTCAGAAAATACCACCTAACTGTTCTGAAACTAGTATATTTATTTTTTGTAACTCATAAAACAAAGAACTGGAGGAACCCATCACAATACATATTTCTTTCAGGATACAGTTTGCAGAATTTTTTTGGCATCTGTACCAGAGCTAGATTCAAAATTTTGTGCTCCTGACAGTCCTTAGCCACAGCTACCAACTTCATCACACAGTTTGCTGATACCTTTATTGTGCTCTAACTATTTGAAGGGCTTGATTTGTAAATCCGAGCTCTGAAATATCCTGGATTACAAGTAAAAGAGTGAAAACAACTGATTTGGGGTCACACAAATTCCTGTGCTATACTGGTAAGACAATTTCACTGTACTGGTCGGTAAAAGTTATGTGTTCACTCATTCTTTAACCTTCTGTCTGGTGTGCTGGCTTCCAAATGGTATTACAAATAGACCTTCAGACCTTCGCCTTGCTAGAAAGAAAAGGACTTTGGACTAAGTAGTTTTCAGCCTATGACAAATCATATAAGATAAGCAAGAAAGAGCTGTTGGTTTTGTTTTGGTTTTGTTTTTTGGGTTTGTTTTTTTTTTGAGGTGGGTTGGTTTTCTGTTAATATGAGCCCAGCAGCTCCTCTTCAGTCTCTCTCTCCCATCTGTGTGGAGGTAACCACAGGTGATTCCATCATGAAGCAAACAATATGTTTTTTGTTTTGCACCCAGTATTTGAGCAAGGTGCCAGGGCAGCTGTTTGCTGAGAAAGATAAACTAACATTAGCAAGCATAAGAAACACAATAGAACAGCAGTTTTTCTTCTATTTTTAGGAAACAGGTGTTGCATTTAAGCTTCCTAATCACCTCAGTGAAAGTAAATTTATAGGTGATACCGCTTTTTCTTTTCCTGTTTCCCAGAAGCCAACCTTAAAATTTCATATTCAGCTACAGCCTGTATATTGAAATACTGGGAAGATGCACATTAACATCAGTGAGTACGCGGGTGGACAGATTCAGTACATCGATTATTTGATTTGTCGGTTGGGTGGAAGAAGTTCACTTCTGTACTTTACTACACAAGTCTGTTGAAGATGTAACTGAAAGGTCTTTGCAATGTGACTCAGTTGCAGGGTGTTGGAAAGGATAACAGAGACCAAATGAGACATTGTACCACATTATACAATATTTACCAGAGTACTAATGTTTTGTGGTAGGCTATGTACTACCATGGAAACTTGAAAGGTCTTATTTTCCAGCTTGGCAGTAATGCTGACTCACTGAGTTGGTCTAAACAAGTAATTTAAGCTTCTTTGACTCTCAGTTTTGCTATTTGCAAAGGTTGTGGGGTTTTGTAACAGAAATTGAGAGCTACAGACTAATGAAAGAACTTTATCAGCACAAATAATGTTAGTATTAACTATCTAACTGAAATTATATACAAACATTGAGTATGTACCACCATCTACTTTCTAGGACAACTATAACACTTCTTTTCAGTTTCTCTTTTCTCAAGATGTTATCATTACAGTCTAAGAAAGCAAACATTTAAAGATACTGGTATCAAGTCAGAAGCATCTGACTGAGCTTCAAAATGTATTACAGTGAAAGATGACAGAGCTACAAGCTGAGGTTGAATGACTTCAAATAAATGAACTATAAAATATATTATTGACTTTTCTTGTGATGCTTCCTGCCATTACTTTTTTTGCTCCCCTTACAAAATAAAATCCTTCATTCCTATATCAATTTCTCTCAAGGGAGGACAATGAGGCTTGGTGTCAACAATACAGTAAATCCGGTTTAAGGGATCCTAGTACTAGATTACAGCCATGCTGGCCACACTACAGCTCTGATTTAGTGTATCAGTCTGGCAGTTCAGACTTCATCCTGAATTTCTGTCAGGCTTTGTCCTGCATCAGGTGTTTTTCATTCTTTAGTATAAATGACACCTTACATATTTTGCCTAATCTAACTGCAAGGCTGGCATATGCTAGCCTTATTTTAGACTACTGTTATACTAGGAAGTGATGTAGTAATACAAAAACCTGGTAATAATAATTATGGAACCACAATCTTATAGATGTTTAACCATGTCACACTAGAGAAAGGTGGTCAGGTGTTACAGAGGTATATTAAGATTAAATGGAAAAGGGTCAGTTTCTTGCCACCTGCATTTTACCACTGTTTATAATTCACTGCAGATAAAGGTTACTTCTAAGGTTTATGCTATTTATTTACTTATTTGGGATCTAATTTCATCCCTGTTGAAATCAAGAGAAACATTCCTATGAATGAATCAATGCATCAAGCATTTTGCCTCTGCAGACTTCTTTTATTTCTGTCATATACGTTTAAGCTGCTCTAATACATTGAAAAATATGGCCAGAGCAGAGGTCAGGTGCCTATTCAACACTGTAGTCCAGAAAGCCCTTACTCAGCCACTTACCCTAATAAGGGGCATCTCAATTTGACCTGAAAGTTCTCCAAGTGCTTTTGTAGATGCCTGGGATGACCCTGTAGTAAGCTGCTGTGTTTCTATTTCTTGCCTCCATCTGATCCAGGTCCAGAAATGAAGCAGAGCGGCACACAGGTTCCCAGCTGGGGCCTCCTGAGTTCAAAGCAGTCCTGACACACTGACCAGAGGAAGTTGTGGCTGCCCCATCTGAGGGCACCAGGGACACATCAACAGGATTGTCTGTTATCTGACACAAAACTCACAAAATATTAAAGTATTGGCTAGAAGGAGTACTCCCCTGTCACATTGATAGGACGAGGGGCAATGGGCACAAACTGCAGCACAGGAAGGTCCACCACAACATGAGGAACAACTTCTTTACTGTGAGGGTGACAGAGCACTGGAACAGGCTGCCCAGGGAGGTAGGTGAGTCTCCTTCTCTGGAGACCTTCAAAACCTGACTGAACGCGTTCCTGTGCAACCTGCCCCAGGTGACCCTGCCTTGGCAGGGGGGTTGGACCAGATGATCTTCAGAGGTCCCTTCCAACCCCTACCATTCTGTGATTCTGTGATAGCAAAGGAGTGTCTTAGAAGGAGTTCAATGTCAAGTGGTATTAATGACACGGCTTACAACCTCTGCAGGTGTCCCAGGCAATTTGCGTTTTGCAGTCACAGGAAAGGTCCTCTGATACCCCAGTCTGATATCTGACTAATCCACCTGTGACATGCTAAGGTAAGTCTTCATGTTTTGGTAACTTTAAAGGGAAGCCATACAATTCTGGATGATGTTGATCAGAACCAGAACTAGTCTAAGGAGCTCACCATACATTACTGGCAAGTGGAAAGAGATAAAAAATGAACTCTTAACTGTACCACCATGAGCTTCCTTATTCTCATGTATTCCAGTTATTTGGGGTGGAACAGAGGGTGGGATATGCAGGATATGTGTCTGATTTCTTGAAAATTTGTCACCATATGTCCTAAGAACCGAGCCTCGGGTTAAAAAGTTAGTGTTCTGCATATAAAATGAAAAACAATAGAAAATCTGGAAGTTTTCTTTGTAAGTATAGATGAAAATATAAGAGACCAAGGGAATACAATCTTTACAATTGACTGCTTAGGACACAACGGAAATTAAACTGGGAATTATTTAATAGCTGTGAGACATGCAATAAAATATTTGTCAAACAAAAGTGTATGTCATTTTTATGAAGATTTCCACCAGTGAGTATCAGTTGTTTCATAATATATATCATACCTCGCTAGCTTATTAGTTTGCTTTTATGAACACATCTTCCCAAAAGAAGTAGATTTTTTCTTCTTTTTTATTATTGTTTTATTACAATTCATAATGAAATACCTGGAGATGGAAACTTTGAAGATGAAAAGCATGTTTACTTTAAATCATGTTATATTGAGTTCTATTTGTATAAAATTATTGAATAATTTTCTTGGTTTATGTATTTGCATCTTTTTGATATAGTGAAAGTTTGTACAAATTTGTTATCCAACATAATAAAAGTCAAATAATTCAAAAGTGGAATATATTCTTTCTTTGTTGACCTAACAAACAAATTCACACATTGTTCGTGCCTATAGTGCAGTATAATCTCGACATAGACAAAGCAGCTCAGCTGTCTGCAGCGGCTCCTGGTAACAAAACAGCCATGGCAACACAAAATTTGTTGGGGTAGCTCATCCCACTTCTCAGTCTCTGTTACTTCTTTAGAAAGGGTACTTCTTCAGCTGGTTTAAGAAATCTTCCCTGTTCATTCCTCCTTTATGTGCAGATGATTGTGCATCCACAGGACATACTGGATCTGGCTGGCTGAAAAAGTGTCCTAGGAAAGAAGGGGCGGGGAGAACATATTTTTTTTTCAGATGGAAAATATTTAATATCCTGTTCGTTGATTGTATCCTTGAAGTGCAGGTAGTAGCAAGAGGCCAGGAGTGAGCAGCCAGGCTGACATTGTGTGAGGCATCCCCACTGCTGAGGCAGACCGGGGTAACCGCTCTCGCTGTGGCTGGAGATGCAGCTCCAGCAGTATTATCTTTAATGGCATAGCTGAACCCGTGTTCCTAACTGTAATGACCACTGAAAAAGACTCTCCGAACACCCCTCTTTTGGTGGGGTTATTTTGGAATGACTTTGTTTAAATGATTTGGTTTATAATACAACTATTGCAAACAGAGCCTACCAACACAGAGAGGACAGGCAGAAATCAGCAAGCAGGGTCAGTTCTGGGCTGTGCTGTTAGAGAAAAAGTTGTTTTGAGCTACATCCAGAAATGTAAACTAGTGTTTGTAGCTCCCCAAACCGAGTCTGGTTTTGTACTTTAAACCCTAAATTCTGGAATCAGAACTGTTTGTGGAGAGCAGTTAAGACTCTGATTCTTAACCCTCAGTCATCCAGGTATTTCACAGGTGATCACTAGCACACATGCAGACCAAGAATCATTCCGGATTCCACAATAGGGTAAATTTGGCCCTAATGATGTAGATTTCCCTACAGAAGCTAACAGAAAACATCTCCTAAGGTGATTTGATGCTGAGCTTTATTAGATACTAACGCAACCTGACTCAGTCTCTCGTTCATTCATAGGCATGTAAGAAACACAAATGCATACAAACATACTAGCACAGGAAAATGGACACCATGAAAAGAGGAGGATACAGGAGAACCATCTAGGTAAGGCAGTGAAAAAAACCAAAGAACAGTTTACATGTAGTTCTCTTAGGAAGATATTCAGATCACTTCACCTGTATTGAGACACTAGTCTTAAGGAGCCTCCAGGTGAACTCTGACTGTTTTGGAGGTTGCTATTCCCAGCTGATATCCTGCCTCTCTGCTAGAAGAGCCTCTTGCCATGCATAGCACAGCTGGCAGAAATGAACATATGCCCAGATCGCAGCACCATCATTTGCAGCCCGGCATACTACTTTGAACTGACCCCAATTTGGTTTTGTTTCTGTACACCAGGCTGAGCTCCGCAGCAGCCAGCTGCAGGGGAGCTGCTGTGTGTTGGCTGCTACCCAGTACACAACCAGGGCAGTACGTCTGGGAGAAGCAGGTGGATAGCAGGGCATCAGGAAGTGCCCCAGTAGCCTTGGAAATACTCAGATGATCCCATCTGGAGGTACTCGGACTAGAACTCATTTTTAGATCTATTCATCCCTATTAAAGGTATTGACACTAATTTCATTAAAACTGAAGATGAACTCTGTATTTTTTTTCATCAATTTCATTTCCCACCTCACATTCCTTTACCAGCTTTCTTCAGTCCTTTGATTTCCCTGTCACTGCCTTCCTGCTCACTCTTCCTTTCTCCTTATGCTTTAGAAGCTACCTATCCAAGCGGTTGAACAGGACATCCCCATGTTCACACGAGGTAGGTTTGTAAGTACAAGGTCTGTGAATGTAAAGGGGGCAAATAGCATCCTAGTCAAGGTACAGCTGGCAAGGAAAAAAAGGCTACAGAAAATATATGTGCTTGCCATGCAAAGATGCATAGCTACTTTAAGACAACAGGTTCAGTCAGCATATTTCAGCAGACTTGGGCTATTGCAGTTCACTGTTTGCATATTTTGTATCAAGTGACCTGCCAAATGTCATGAAGAGGTGAGCAGGGAATAGAGAAATCAGTCAAGGTGATGGATGAGCTGCAGACTTGATTATTTATTCAAATTATTCCCACAACGGTTGAGTCTTGCTGATTGCAGACAGCATTTTGTCACAATCATTAGGAAAGGGCAAAGGTGACGGGAATTTAATGACCAAATTAGAGTTATTGAACAGTGGCAAGTATGACAATATTTTTAAAATCTGAAGCAGAAGACTGTCTTTATCAGTGACCAGCAACATTCAGAGCTTTTTTCTCTAAACTGCCTGTTTTTTTTTCTCTTGAAAGTGCGTACGCAACTCCAAAGGCATTCCAGAGTGTTTCTTCAGTAGCTCCCAGTTTCCTTTCAGGCTCTTTCTCTTAAAAGAACCATGGATTCTCACAATGTCTCACCCTTGAAATATTTGAAAAAAACTTCAAAAATATCTTTGCACCCTCCTCTCTTTCCTTGTTACGCTAGTCATCACGTCAGTGGGAGGGAAGCAGCAAGGAGAAGGCAGCACAGCAGGCTGGTGCTGAAAGGTGACCCACTGCAGCCCAGGTCAGGGCTCCCCTTGGCTTCAAGGGAGCCAAGATTTCCTACGAAGACTCCAACACGTTTCTACAAAATCATACGCATCTTTTTCATCTGTAACAAGACTGCAGCTGTGTTTGATATGAAGAGAGATGAGAATATGCAGGGCACAGGGACTGTGAAAAGGACACCTTTTTTCCAAGTATCCTAGTTTTTTTCCTTTTTTTTCCCTCCAGAAACACAGTTGTTTAGGTCAGCATTGTATTAAGCATGCTAATACACCCCTTTGATTGATGATAACCAACTCATACTTGCACTCCTCATACAAATGAAGTGTATACTCTATTATAGAGAACAATACAAATGCTTCTTGCCTGGTAAGAACTCAGTTGTTTAAAAAATAACTTTCCACTTTGAAAGAAAAATACTATCAGCCCAGTCCACAGCCTCTTTCAACAGCATCAGCCTGCGAGAAGTTCAGAGGTATTGAAATGTCATCATCTATGATGACATTAACATGAAATGTTGATAAGAATTTAAAAAATAGTTTTTACACATTATAAAATATATTCAGTGAGTTTTCAGACAAATTAATATAATACACGTTAGTGACATTTAGCCGAGAAGTTTAAAATGTTATAACGTTAGGAAGACCTCAAAACATGTTAGTAATTTGCTTACTTTCAGATATTGTGGTAAAAAAGCCAAAGGAAAAGAATATGCAGAATAGAAATACAGCAAGAAGAGAAAGAGAACAATTTCTAATCATAGATATGTTCAGTCCCATTGAGAAACAAATCTAGGAGTGCAGCAGACTAGACAGTAGACTGAATTATGATAAAAAAGTTTCTCCTGTCATAAATAATTTATAGAAAATTTCCATTTTCATCCATCTTTTAAAATGACTCAAGTAAACATTTAGTTTTGATTAAACATAGAAATGTTTTAAATAAATAGCTTGATTATTGAAAACCTGCATTTAAATATCAAAAGATTTGATGCAAGTTCACACTTTTGTAAAACCTTTTGTGGTGGTAATTATAAAATGCATGATTTTTTTTTTTTTTAATTTAAGAAGATTATACAGTTAAACCTAGATTCATCCCACCTAAATTTAGGCACTTAACTGAAACACCTTAAGAGAGGACAGTTGTTCTTCTGACTTCACTCTGCAGGCAGGTGTTTATGGAGGGTCATTTGAAACTATGCTTGGCATCAATTTAGTTTGTTGTGTGGCAGGTTGAATTTGGACTTTTGGAATTTCTGCTATGATCCAAGAGTTCATAATGTAGAAATGAATGTTAAGAAAAATGTACTTGTGTATATTCATTGATCAGAGAATTACTGCAAGTTGCTAGAGTTGTGCAACTGAAAAACATGACATCAGGGTCCATAAACTGAAGAATTCACAGCACAGTTCAGAGGAACTGCTGGTACTATCATAGAATCATAGAATAGTTTGGGTTGGAAGGGACCTTTAAAGGTCATCTAGTCCAATCCCTTAACTATCAGAACTCTTGTCCAGCTGAGAAGGAGTACTGCATAAAAATCTCACCAGTCAGAAAAGAAAAATTCAAAGTGAAAGATGTATTGAGAAGTGCCCCTTGCATTATCACGAGTGGCCTTTCTTATGAGAGCAGCCAAAACACTTTGGGCTTTTCTTCTTAAAAAACAAGGCTGAAGCTTCATTTTATAAACTTATCAGGTTTACTGCCTGTGGGTCAAAAATACTAAAACAAACTATGTGTATAAGAACAACTGGAAACAATTAATCCAATTCTATATTTAGGCTTCAAATTAGAGATTTCTAATTCTGAGAGAAGTGAGATTCTGTAACTGTTTTCCAAAGGCATTTTGAAGATAAAAAACTTATTGCATTCATGATGCAGTTTGCAAAAGACACTGCAGAATGTAGTAGGCAGAAGGCACGAGATTGGTAACCCACTCTGTAGGATCCCTGTTTCCAAGAAAATCCACCTTTAATGATGAATTCTATGATGCAAAAATTTACTAGATTAGACCTTGCAGACCAATTTAAAGCAGTGAAATTCCATACCATCCCCAAAATTACCAGTAGGACAAGTTTTCTACGAAAGGAGACTCATCTAGAATGTTCCAAAGCTACTATGCTTCAGGAGGAGGGAGATTGTTTTTCAACTTCAGCTTGCCACTCTCTCCCCTTGATCCCAGGCTCTTTATTTTGAACTGACTTAGAGAGAGAAATTATAGTTCAAACCAGTCCTTATACAGAACACAAAATATTAACCAGGTTCCTTATTTGGTTCTTCTCTGTGCAGTCTCAAAGGCCTCCAGCTCCTTGCTTGGCTGGTCTTTAAATAGTGTATGGTAATGACTTCGATAAATTGCACTTTATGTGGACAGGAGTGGGATCCGTCCAAGCATTAGTTAACATCCTCTGTCTCTCTGATATATAAAGTAAACTCCATTTTCTACTAAAAAATAGCATTAACATTTTACAGAAAAGCGGTCAGGTTATTTTCAGGTTTGTCTCTAAAATTTGTTTCCAATTCCAATGTTAAAAGCCATCATAGGGATTGAAAAGGCTCCTGCAGAGCTCTTGATGGTTATGCTCTTTGCAAGGTGTAGAAGTAAAGAGGTACAATGAATACAGAGGGTGAGAAGACTTCAGGTTCCATGCCCTTCATTATGACATGTTTTATGAGCTTTTCATTCTCACAGACAGTCTTAGCAACACAACAAAGAAAGCTCAGAGAATATCGATTTGCATTATGTTCAGTAGGGCTGCTGACTGGAAGTCAAGTCAATGAAGAATCAGGTTTGGCAAGCTAAATCTTGATAAGGTTCGAAGTAAAACACTAGCTGTTCATTCATTGCCTTTTGTTGGCTAATCAAAGGCAGAGAAATATAACACTATTGTGAAGCCTTATTTTGTAAGCCATAGGGGAGCATCTAAACATGACAGCGTGTAGCAATAATTGTCTAAATTATGTACAGCTTGTAAATACCACAGCTCCTTGTACTGCACTGATGGGATTCAGCATACTTGCATTATTGACTGTGTTAAGTATTATATTTAGTTAGGAAACAAGCAAAATTCATGTATGCTGATGAACTCTTATTATGTCAGATTCCACTGTGAGAGTCTAAATTCAACTTCCTGTGTAATTTCAGGAAAATTACACAGCCAAATAACTTGAATGCCAATAGTAAATAAAACAAAGAATAAACAGTGAAAGGAAAATATCACCTGCAGTAAAAATGCCAACTGTTATTTTGTAAAGTCAATTATTTAACTATCTCTGTATCACACATCATATGAATGAGAATGGATTTCCAGTGTTCAAGCACGGTGAGGAAAATATCCAATGCAGACATTTGTTGGCTTCTGCTGCAAACATCACTAAAATAGAAACACAAAACTAAGCAGAGAAGTTGAACTGCTGGTAAGCTGCCTTTGCCTCTCCATGCCCCTACCCGAAGATACACATATTTGAGAGCTTACTTGCATCATACCTGTTCAGTTGTGTTTCAGCAATAACAGCATTCTGTTACAATATAATAATACAAGAAGATTAAAGCCTGCTGAGCTGTTTTTGCTAATGATGCTTTTATTGTGAGTAATGACCTGTTTCCCTTTCCTGTTCCACTTTTCTTATCTCCTGTAAAAAGTATTGTATTATTGATAGGATTGCTTCTACAAGAAAATAAATTCTATTTAATAGGAGATACTGTTTATTTAGCCCATTTTAAAACACTCTCTGAAATGTGAGTTTTAGATACATGGTTCAAATTCTTATGTATTATACTAACAGAGATCAAAGAGAACTCAACCAAGATCCATGAAGAATCTTGAGATTTATCCTAAAAAATATGTCTTGGATTTTCCCAGACAATTTACCTCAGCTGCCCACTCTACCAACCACTTCATTTCCTAAGTGTTATCTGTCCGTTTAAGTTTCGTGACAGCACCATTTGGACCTTTTCATTCAGTTCTGAAAAATGTGCAAGGACCAGGATAAATGCTAATCTGGAAGGTTTGACAATAAGAAGATAATTCTTGCCACACTTTTAGAAAGCCATTATCAGTTGCACCAGAAAGAACAAGAAGGATTTGCAGTGATCAGTATTTAATCTGGGGTTTTTTTAATTGTTTTTGTTTATCTTTTTTTAATGTGTATGTTCAAAAATCAATTCTGAACCCCTTCTACGTTGGCAACAATTAATAGATACAACTTAGCTGTCACACATTTGGTTACTAGCGAATTGTTTATTTCAGTCATCTCTCATTTGTGGTACATGATTGGTACTTGTCAGTTGATAATCTTAAAATGTTTACAGATCATAAGCCTCTGAAAAAAACCCAGCAAATAACAAATATTCTACAGATACATGTTTTTGCATTTATGTCAAAATTCGTTAAAATTTCTGGATGCATGAGCCCTAATCTGAAGAATCTATTGGTTCTCTTGCTACAGAAAACTTTTAACACTGGCTGCTAACCAAATTTATTTATATGAAAGATGGTATTTGTAAATTACTGTATTTCTCAACCAGTACATACTCAACCAGTACATACTAACACTGAATTGTATATGAGAAAAAGTGTGAATTGACACTGCAATTTTGTACAAATATCTGGTCAGATGATACAGAGAAGACAGAATCAGACTCTTCTCAGAGGTACACAGCAATGGGACAAGAGGCAAAGGGTACATGTTGGAGCACTGGAAATATCAACTTCGTATCAGGATTATTTTTTTAACCATTGGGATGGTAAAATACAGGAACAGAACATACAGAAACTTTATGGCATCTCCATCTTCAGATGTATTCAAAGCTCAGCTACATAAATTGATATGTTTAGACCTGCTCTGAGCAGGGGTTTAGGCCAGTTGACTTCATGAGGTCCAGTCCAGCCTGAACTATTCTGTGATCTTATGTTCACTCCAAAAACTTTTAGGACCCATTTCCTTTACACAAGTGCCTATTTGAACAAAACTTATAAAAAGGTAGTTATCTCTAAATGTTTTCCCCCATCAAACTGGGTTGAAATTAGCCAAGAGGCTGTGCACAGGCTTTCAGAGACAGTGACTGAGTAAATCATGTTCCACAGAAAACCAAGCAAAATATGTCTTTAATTAAATGTTGGCATATAGTTCTTTAGAATAGCCCCATCCAGGTTATATTTAACTTTCTTCTATCTGAAAAAGTAAAAGATTCAGAGAACAAAGCATCATTGTTAAGAACATTAATTTTGGACTCTGTTAACCAGGCCCCAATCAAAGCTTTCTTTGTTAGGTAGTGAAACCTTTTCATTCTCTTACAAAGCCAAAACACTGTGGAAACAAAGACTGCATATAAGGGGATAAGGAGACCAAAACCCAGCTACTTGCTCAGCGCAGCTCCAGAAACAACTACAGATCAGATTCACAGCTGCTGTCAATCAGACCAGGTCATCTAACCATCAGATGAGCATCTGGTCCCATACACAAAGTTAAACAATAAAACCTGTTTACAGAAGAGAAGAATGAATATGGCAGCTTGAAAACACAGTGCTTCACACATTTTGGCAAAAATTCTTTGTGGGCTCTATGCTTCATCATAGTCTTAACCCTGGAAGATCTTGTACAGTAGAGCATACTTTTGGCCATGGTAGGTCAGAAACCCTTTCATACAGGTATACCAGGGCTTGACGCCTCAGCCTCTGCTTCGCCATGCTTGGAAGACATCACACATCATCAAGATGGGTGTCACCATGAATCTGTTTCAGCCTGGATCCTGCAGCAGAGACCACACGAAAGGTTCAGGCTGCACAGCAAAAGGTCTGTTGTCAGAGCAGTGGGACACATCCCCCATCACCAGGACACGGCTGCTTCAGGTCACACAATAGATACCCTCCAGTGGTTTGATGGTGGTTTGTAGATGCATTTAATTACTCTGGCAGCCCAGATCTGCTGTTGGTCACCTTAGCTTCATAGACAGAAGAGTGTTACTTTCAGTGTCAGGCTTCTGGTAAGACAAGTATTCAAGAGGAGGCAGAAAGCCAAATCTGTCTTTTTTTGGTTTTCTTTCCAGTCAGACTACTTACACAGTCTAAAAAGCAATTTTATATTATTAACAATACTGAAATCTAAAAAATCCCCATAGGTAGGCCTCCTTGCCTAAGGAGATAAACCACAGAGGGCAATTCCATTTACATTTCAAAAGCAAATCTCATTCGGTATTAGAAGAGGCTGAATAAACCAATTATTTTTAAATTACTCATGAAAATCTAATTGTATAAAAATATCCATTTTGGATGAAAGGCAAGCTGACCTGGAATATAAAACACCCAAGTTTATAGGCCTGCTTTTCTGAATGCATGGAAGTCTTCATAATTTAATGTGAATTAAGTAAAGCAGAACACAAACATACACACCTCCATCAGCTGTCCAGTATGGAGCTCACAGGTGAGGAGACTATTAGCTGGACCTAAAAAAGTAAGTCAGCAACCCTTATAACTCTTATAACTCTTCACTTGTTTCTTTCTTCCTGCTCCTTGTAACCGCTCAAGCAATATTTTCCTAGACCCTCTCTCTCCCAGAAACTTCACTCAGCATTTCATTAAAAATCTTTGAGAAATTTTTTGCCACCATGAGGGCTAGAAATTAAATTTAAAAAACCAAAGAAAACAGGGATCTTTGTGCAGTAAAATGGCTCCAGTTACGCTGCCGCTGAGTGCTGCTGTGCTGGACATGCTAAAACTTCAATATGAACTGGAGTCAAAGGCAGCCAAGTGCTATGCCACAACTGATAGCGTTAAACGCGTTTTTCTCAATTCTTTTGTCGACAGAATGCAGGACGGTTTGCTTTCACTTGGACGGGCACCTAGTACATCTGGAATCAACTGCACCAGGGATGGAAACATGGTCCTACCATTTGCCATGGGCTGATGTAGACTGTAGTGGAACAGGGTGAATATCCGGAACACCTGCAATACATTGATGACATCATTGTGTGGGGCAACACAGCAGAAAAATTTTTTGAGAAAGGGAAGAAAACAGTCCAAATCCTCCTGAAAGTTGGTTTTGCCATAAAACTGCACTGCACAGGAGACCCAGTTTTTGGGAAGAAAATGGCAAGATAGATGTCGTCAGATCTGAATGGATGTGATCAACAAAATAACAGCTATGTCTCCACCAACTAGCAAAAAGGAATCACAAACTTTCTTAGGTGTTGTGGGTTTTTGGAGAATGCATATCCCAAATTACAATCTGATTGTAAGCCCTCTCTATCAAGTGACCCGGAAGAAGAATGATTTTAAATGTGGCCCTGAGCAATGACAAGCCTTCGAACAGATTAAACAGGAAATAGTTTATGCAGTAACATTTGGGCTGGTCGAGGCAGGACAAGGTGTTAAAAATGTGCTCTACACCGCAGCCAGGGAGAATGGCCCTACCCGAGTCTCTGGGAGAAAGCACCAGGGGAGACTCAAGGTTGACCAGTGTTTTATCTCTATACCGACTCATGGATGGTGGCAAATGCTCTGAGGGGATGGCTACAGCAATGGAATCAGATTAATTGGCAGCACAGAGGTAAATGCATCTGGGCTGCTGAATTACGGCATGATATTTCTGCCTGGGTAGAGAACCTGATTGTAAAAGTATGTCATGTAGATGCCCATGTACCCAAGAGTCTGGCCACAGAAGAACATTAAAACAACCAGCAGGTGGATCAGGCTGCTAGAATTGAAATAGCTCAGGTGGATCTAGACTGGCAACATAAGGGTGAATTATTTATAGCTCAGTGGATCCATGACACCTCAGGCCATCAAAGAAGAGATGAAACATATTGATGGGCTCGTGATTGAGGGGTGGAATATATCACACTCCCAGAACCTCACCAAGGCAAGTGCCAAGTGCTTACAATGGTGGAAGCAACCACTGGATGGCTGGGAACATATCCCATGACCCATGTCACCACTGGAGCACTATCCTGGGCCTTGAAAAGCAAGTCTTATGGCAACATGGCAGCCCAGAAAGAATTGAGTTACTCATTTCTGAAACAACCTCGTAGACACCTGCACCAAAGAGCATGGCATTGAGTGGGTATATCACATCCCCTGTCATGCACCAGCTTCCAGGAAAATTGAACAATACTGTTAAAGACTACACTGAGAGCAATGTGTGGTGGGACCTTCAAACACTGGGATACATATTTAACAAAAGTCACCTGCTTAGTCAACACTAGGGGATCTACCAATCAAGCTGGTCCTGCTCAGTCAAAACTTTTACATATTGTAGAAGGGGGTAAAATCCCTGTAGTGCACACAAAACATATGCTGGGGAAGACAGTGTGGGTTACTTCTTCCTTGGGCAAAGGCAAACCCATTCATGGGATTGCCCTTGCCCAGGGACCTGGGTGCACTTGGTGGGTGATGCGGAAGGATGGGGAAGTCTGATGTGTACCTCAGGAGGATTTGATTTTGGGTGAGAATAGCCAATGATTTGAATTGCATGATGTTAATTGTTACATAATACTGTACGTCATCAATACTATGGTTGATATATGCTGTATCAACAGTATTACAGTAAGAATCACCCAGATTAATGAGGAACGGACTTTAATGAAACTGACCAAAGTGCAGCAGTGATGGAACCAGAACTGGCTTCAGCATCTTGCACTCAGCAACCTCCTTGAGATCAATATCTTCAACCCACAGACCGTGGGCATGGGCCACACCAGATACACTGGCTGCAAGCTCCAGATGTAGTATGCAACAATCCAACACCACACACCACCTCCCCTGCCTTGAGAGACTGTTATGACAGATGGAGCTCAAAGTCATGGGCCAAATGAACTCAACACATATTTTAGAGCAGTGGCCCATAGACTAAGGGAATGATTCGTGTGTGTGCATATCAAAAGACAGGAAAAGTGATGATTAATTGGGATGTATTGGAAAGTGTAGGACTTTGGTATGACATAGATGGTATAGAATAAGGGGTGGATACTGTCCTGGTTTTGGCTGGGATAGAGTTAATTTTCTTCCTATTAGCTGTTACAGTGCTGTGGTTTAGATTTAGTGTGAGAATAATGTTGATAACACACTGATGTTTTTAGTTGTGGCTAAGTAGCTGTAGTGTTTATGATCAGTCAAGGACTTTTCAGATTCCCATGCTCTGCCAGTGAGGAGGTGCACAAGAATCTGGGAGGGGACACAGCCGGGACAGCTGACCCAGGCTGGCCAAAGAGATATTCCCTACCATATGACGTCATGCACAGTACATAAACTGGAGTTGGCTGGGGAATGGGAATCACTACTCGGGGACGGGCTATCAGTCACTGGGTGGTGAGCAATTGTTGCACTGTGCATCACGTGTTTTTGTGTATTCCTTTATCGGTAATATTATTATTATTTCCTCTTCCTTTGCCATCCTATCAAACTGTTTTTATCTCATTCCATGATGTTTCTTTCCAATTGTCTCCTCCTACCTGAGGAGGCAGAGGCAAGAAGGTGGTTGTGTGATGCTTAGTTTCTGGCTGGGGCTAAACCATGACAACTTGCTGTCAGTATAGTTTTACTGTGCACTTTAACTGTGCTGTATGTATGAAGCAATTGCAGGTTTTAATTTTAGGTTTTCCGAACAACTCAGAATTCTTTCACTTCCAAAAAAAAAAAACCCAAGGAAAAACCCTTGATATGTTTATTAACATCTATGTTTCAGTAGCTATTGTAGATTTCTCAATACCAATATCACTATGTTACCTCTTGTCCTGCAATTAAGCTTTCCATGCGGCTAGGTTTATGGAAAACCTCTTGAGTAAAGGCTATCAACAAGATTTCTGTTAGCAAGTGGGAAATAGAATTGCCTCCAAATGCATAATGTTTTTTTTTTAAACAAGAGCAATGAAAATAGAGATATTTTTCTATGATTATTCTGTCAGTCTTGTAGGAGAGTTGCCATTCACTGCCAAAGAGATGCTGTGAGCTGAACTAGAGGACAGAATGGAACAGAAGCATTTGCTGAATCTGATTGTTCCCAGAAGGTGATTTAGGAAAGAGACTGTCTCAGTCCCATTGCATACAAAGACTAGCTCCTGAGTCAGGAACTTACAGGGTACAGGAGAAATCAAGCTGCAAGTTCCAACTCAGCTGAAAATTGCTGAGTCTGAGAGTCTTTTAAACAGTTTGGCTTCACTTGCCCACTTGTTATTGCAGTTAACACTGCATTCAAGTGTGCAAATATATGTGTCTACTATTGTCTTGATGACAGGAAGAGAGCAACTTTATTTTCAGAGTTTAAAAGGGTGCATTTTTTTACTGCATGGTAATCAGCTGTGCACAATGGCATAAAAAAGGTGGGAGGAAAGAGACATTAGCTTCACTATGAACTAAAGTAGGCACCGCATGCATTTCAGCAGCACCCACAGTTGCTCTCACCCAACATAATTCACCCTAGTGCAAAAGCGCAGAACTTGCGGAGTGGGCTTGGGCACCCAGCCCCACTGCTGAAATGGCAGGCAGCGGGCGCAGCTGCACAGCTGCCTCCTTCAGGAGGCACTTAGAGGTCCCCCGGGCTTAAAGTCTGCAGTGAATATCTAAGAAGCTGCCATGGCATCTGCAGTGGGTACGGTGGGAGTTGAGCTGTGCCAAGTCTCTTACTACTCCAGGATGGCTGTTTCCTGTTCTCTCTAATCTCAGTCAAGAACCGCTAATAGACTTCATGCCAAAAACTCCATTTATGCATTAGATTTTGTGTGGTTGTCAAAATAACATTCAGACTTTGGAAAAACCACATAAGAATTGCTTGATGTCCTTGGAGGAGGGAAGTGAAGAAGGAAGTAAAGAGCTTCAAACCCCCTGGCCTATATGGGAGGGGTACTGGGAAGCCGGGTTGTCCACTGAGACATTATGATTTCCAAAGAGGTGGTAATTGTCAATAAACAGAAGAAAAATAAAATGTTCATATTTGTCTCCTATAAAAAAGGAGCAATAACATTTCACGGGAGAGGAAAAGAGTGGATTTGAGTTACATCTAGAGGTGAATCTGCAAAAAATGGAAAATACAAGCTAACATTCATGTACAAAAGACCCTAAAATGGGGTTTGGTAATCAGAGCATCCATAATCCATCTGCTGGACACATAGAAGGAAGGAGTTCAGTAAGGATCATTTTATTTCTGTCACATATCAGGTTTTCTAAACCTTTGCAACTACTATTTCAGATTTCACAGATAAATATTGCTTGTTCTTGCTATAATGTGGATTGAATGAAAGTTTATTTCAGGGTAAAGGACAATTTCAGGGTAAATGGCCAACCTCAGGGTATCGTTCCCATGCAGTGGAAATTCTTATAATTGTTGATCTGGATTGCTCCTGTGACACCTCTTACTTTGGCTCTGAGAGAATGGAACACCACAAGGAGGCAACTTGCAGATTGACATATTAAAAATCCTACACGGAGAGCAAATTTAGCTCACCTAAAACAAAGTCCTAGGGCTGGTCGGCTAAATACCTCCCCATACTCCACTGACTAGGTCTCCATTGACTATGGTGAGAGCTTAGATGTTCTGCAGACAGAGACAAAATCACACCCAAGATGTGCATTGTACAGATGTTCCGCAGATGCTCTGCAGGGGCTGACAGAACAAGCAAGGTTGGAGAAGAAGAATTCTCTTTCAGCAGCCAGCATTTTCTGAAAAACCTTTCTGGCACTGGCAAAATGCCTCGTGAAGAATATCAGTAAAGTCCAAGGGCCTTTAGTGATTGTAAAATTGCAAATAAACACACGTTTATATAAATCAAATACGGCACAAAAAGCCCTGAGCTGGTGGTGACTGAGTCTCTTAAAGAAACTGAAGTGGTTTACTGGCTTTAGCATTGCTGGGTCTGAACCAGTCAGCCTTTCCTTCTGGAAGGGTGTGCTGGTATGGCCACAGTGCCAGCGTAAGGCTGCACTGTTCCACTGAGCTTCGGTTTCACGTTTCTGCCTGGCACTGCCCTGCGCTGTACAGACACGTCAGTTTGGAGACCTTTAACTCCGCTGTGATTTATCAGCATGCCCTGTGTTTCTGCCAGAAAGCGGGCACCAAAAAGTCTAAAGTCTGAAAGCTCTAAGCAGCTAATTCAACCATAGCCAAGCGAGGGGATGCTTTTCCTATGTGAGGAGGAGCACATCTAATGTACTGAAGAATGCAAGGCAGGAGAAGCCAGCATTCATCTAATCATCCTGTTACAGCCAACAGCCCCAGAGTTAGGAACCAGGACAGAATGGGAGCCTTGTATTCGTGTGCTGACCTGTCTATCCAAATAAGAAACTGCTTCTTATGAGAACGGGCTTAATTTTCTGCTAGTGAAATTTTACTGCATTGTCAAAGGCACTTAAATATCCATTCACATAAAGATGGAACTTCATCTCCCCATCTTGAAACCATCTGACTACTGAATAAAAGAGGAACATTTCCTCCTTTTGCCCTTGGGAGTAATATCTAGGCCAAGTCTCTCTTGGCACTGTAGAGGCTCCTCAGCATGAGCATCAATTCCCTTCAGTCTTCAGTGTGCGGCTTTTTCGACGCGATGAGTCACCGCATACCTGCATGCATCCGGGCTGCAAACAGCCCTCTTCGCGCAGCCTTGGGAGGGGGCTGTATGCAGCAGCCTCGCTGTTTCTGACCCTGTGCGATGTCACACAGCCTGTAGGTATGTCAGATTTACTATTCGGGAACAGAGTGACTCCTGATGCAAGAGAATCAGGAGTCAGCAGGTAGACACAGAACAGTAGTTTTGTATACGTACAGTGGATCTGGTAGGTGCAGAAAGTTCTGTATTTAGAATATATATGCAATGAATCCTACAGCTCCCCACAAAATGCAAGCACAATTGCATATCTGCAGAATGGCTACCTGAAATACAGCACATTCTTTTCACTCTTGTGCCAAACAGAGTATGGGTGGAGCAGAAAACCCCTGAGGAAAACGATTTCTGGAAACACGCCAGTCTTGCCACTAGACAAATTCTCTGCAGTACTATTAGCTAATCCTGGAGCAGGGAAAGATTGAACATCTCATGTTCTAGACGTAAGGTTACTTAGAAGTTAGGTGTCTCCTGCCCTTGTGGTTCTAGCCTGCATTACCAGGTTTACATTGCACACGCATTACTGTGGGAGACACTGTATGTATTTCTAGGGTAAAAGCGGTCACTCAGTCACCATCTGTGTCTCCCAACAGCTTTTGAGCATATTGGCCAATTTCAGTTTAGTTTGATTTTGAGGAACAGTGGCCACAGAGCTGAAGTTCCTATAAATTTTTAGGAATGTTGCAGGCAGTGAAATTTAGGAAAAGATTTCATCATAAGTAAATTTGTATGAGAAAGAGGGTGCCTTTAAGCACAGCAAACTCAGAGCATGCAGCCAAGCAGAAAGGAAATCCCAAGAAAATGAAACTTCGTTTGTTCTAATGGTAATGACATTACTTTTGCTGTGGGATAAAGCATTAGGCTGACCAGCTACTAACATGGCACTGTTGAGGATAGGCATAGCAGGAGTCTAAAAACATCATCGAGCAAGTAACAAGATCCTGTGATGGGAGGAGTTGTTTGTTTGATGTGCTTGAATGCAGGAGTTCATATCAATTCACCACAGTTTTTTAATACAAAAAGCAAAGCCAAATGCTGCATTCCAGCTCCAGACAAACCCCTATTTACTTTCACAACTGGAACAGAGAAAAGACTTAGTTCTTGTGTGGTCTAATGCTATTTAAGTAGGATGTTGTGCCACTTTCTCATAAGCCAGAATGATAATTTGAACACAAAGGTAAAAATAATGAGCAGCCTATCTGTAGAGGCTAAGGAAAGATTTTTGGGAAAAAAGAGAAAATTGAGGAAGTGATTGCAAACACTAATGCAGGGAAGAATATTTTGACAGACATAATGCTGGTAAATTTTTATTTTAAGGACAACAAAAACTTACCTCACCTCTATGCTTGATCCTCCTCATGTTTACTTCAACAGCTGCCAGACTAGGACATGAATGCGATGTATGGGATAGTCTGCAGTTACGATGCATTTCTGTTTTACATGGTTCACATAAATGAGCCAAGCAGTAGTAGGTAGTTACTTTCATTCAGATTTCAGCAACATGTTTTCTGTTTAGCTTCAGATCCCAAAGCAGCAGAGCTATTGAGGGACAGCAGATCCCAGGGCTGCCTGCTAATTAGGAGCCCTACAAATGTAGGTCACAAAAACAAAAGCAAAGCTTTTCCGGGAGAAGACAAACGTGTGATTTGTGAATGAAAAGCCAGGAAGTTTTAAAAGTGAAACAGAAGTAAATGCGGTCAGGCTCTTCTTACAAATGAAAGCAGTGAAAACTCTTGGCTTTTAGCACTTGAATGGGACAGATTTTGTTAACACTTTGTTCTTCCAGATGAACTGAAACTCCAGCCAGATAACACTAGAAAAATATTTTCCAGTGCTTATCAGAATGGGGAAATTGTTTTAGAAATAAATCATCACAGGGCCAACCATTATACAGAAACAACAGGAAAGAAGAGGTACAATAATCTCCTTTCCCCCTCGCTGTCATTAAACTAGACTTTGTTAAATACAACTGTAGTCTTGCTCCCTCATGCAGTCTCAGGCATGCTTCAAATCTGTTGTTGCTTGATTATTTAGGTTCTTCAAATTTGCCTTGATTGTGGAATATGTTTTTAGGCTAGTTGAGTGTTTTCCATGTGAAAATACTTCACTGGGGGAAAAGTGAGGGTTTGTTCTTAATCAAAATGTAGTGTGTCCTCTATGTGACTTCTTAAGATGCAATTATTCTCTCCTTTAGAAAGACTGACAAGCTGCCTAATTATACAGCCTTACAGATAATAAAAGGTATTCTAGGAAAGAGTTTACAGTAGTATGGCTCCACACATGTACAAGTGCCTTGCTGAATAACTGCCTGTCACTAAAAATCTAACAATCTATCTTTTCCCTTACTGAAGTTAATATAAGGGTCTTTTCTCTTACCTACATTAATTTAAATGTAGACTAATTTACTAAGAAATATGAGTCTGAGCCTTAAATCAAAAGAAAAGCAGTCACTGCAGCCCTTCAGATCTACAGTTACATTTACATATATTTTTAAGACATGTTTTCCTCCCCAACATATATTTTTTAAGTAATGTCTAATATACACATTTTTAACCATGATGAATGTCATGGCTAAGTAGCAAGGGTCAGTAGTATTTGAGTTCGTTCTGCAATAACAATGCACTTTCATGAGGACTTAGGGTACCTAAGTCAGAGACCACCTGCTCTAGCTCTTTCTTTTCACTGAGCAGGATTTCTTTGCAAATATCCATTCAGTATAATTTTTTCCACTTTCCCAAACTTAATGAGGAGCGGCTGAGGGGTTGTTCAGTCTGGAGAAGAGGAGGCTGAGGGGAGACCTTGTCGCTCTCTACAACTACCTGAAAGGGGGTTGTGGCGAGGTGGGTGTTGGTCTCTTCTCCCAAGTAACCAGCGATAGGACGAGAGGAAATGGCCTCAAGTTGCGCCAGGGGAGGTTTAGATTGGATATTAGGAAAAATTTCTTCACTGAAAGGGTTGTCAAGTGTTGGAACAGGCTGCCCAGGGAAGTGGTTGAGTCACCACCCCTGGAGGTATTTAAAAGAGCTAGATGTGTAGATGTGCAGATGTGGTGCTTAGGGACATGGTTTAGTGGTGGACTTGGCAGTGCTAGGTTTACAGTTGGACTTGGTGGTCTTAAAGGTCTTTTCCAACCTAAATGATTCTATGATTCTATAAATTCTTGCTTTTTGTCATCTTAGCCAAGTGGCAGAGAATAAAATTCTAAAAACATAATTACTCTTGTTACTCTTTACCACAAATCTGGCTTTAAGAAATTGTTCTTCTAAATTCCTTTCCTTCATCTGTTTAGTTACAAAATGTAATTTTAAATTATAATCATAAAAGGCCTTTGATAGGCCTGTCACAGAGACTGTAGCAACCCTGCCCCTCACAGTAGTTCCCGCAATAGCTTAAAATATTTACAGTCCAAATATCATCTATCTTGTCAGTATATAAATAGAAAAACCAGGTGATTGGATCTGTAAATACTTAAAAAACCCATCCCTTTTTGTTCCGTTAAGATAGTGATTTAACATCCAAATTAGTTCATAGTCTTTTCAAGAGCCTAGTTCTTATGGGTTGCAACATAAGACAACTGGATTTCATTCTCCACTACACCACAGCTTCTGATCTTGGGAAAGCTTCCAAATCCCACAAATTAGTACTTAAATTCTGCCTAAATCCAAAATTGTGTCCTTCAAAACCCACTGCTGAACTGCTGCCAACACTGGGGGGCATATGCTCGGACTGAGAGATTATCTCCCAAGACCCAAGTCATAACCATGGAATTGGGCTCTGTACAAAATGCAATAGAAGATATGTTGGGTTTTTTTAAACTGACCCAAAGGAGAAGTTTTACTTTATTCTGTGGCTCAGTGACTAGAGCTCTCATCCTAGAAAAAAGTATTTCATTCCCTAAAAATGCCCAAGTACAATATTCCTACAAAAACTGTGGCCATCCTATCAAATAGCCTGAGAAATTCCTCTGGACCATAGGGAGAAACATGCTTACTTCCATTAATTATGCATCTATTATATATTCTCTCTTCCACCCACAGAATTTGCCTTTATAAAGAGCCTGTATCCTGCTGACAGGATACACACAAAAGTTTCTTACATGTTTTAGGAGTCACACATGTAATGTTGCCTTTAAGTCTGATTCTGATCTGTAATTTACAGGCAAATAGTTTAAGACACTTAACATTTTCCGCCTGTGAAACCATAAACAGTCCTACCAGCAGACACAGCAGAGATGATAAATTTCCTCCAAAGAAAGTTGCGCATGTTCACCATGTGCAGGCAGGAGCACCATCAAACAGAAGAAACTGTAAATAAAAGTCCACTAGGAAAAAAGGAAGGGTAGAATTAGAGTAAGACTTTAATATTTCAGACTTGTTTACTGTAGTACATATATATATATATATTCACTAATCCCAAAACCAAAGATGTTTTGCAAAGACTTGGGGTATATATAGCAATTAGTTGTTCATTGAAATAAAACTTCACTATTTTAAGAAATTTTCTTTGCACAAATGGTTTAATAGTAAATAATGCTATATGACTATATCATAAACTACAAGGAATATTTTACCTTCTGACTTGAAAATGTTGCAAAAGAGAGAAAAAGTATTTGCAACTGTTAACAAGAAAGGGAAATATATATCCTTATGTCATAGGAATGTTATGCAAATAGAGACTTAATGTTATAAAGCTAGTACAGAAGACGTTTTCATTTCCAGAGGAAAAATATCAGGGGGAAAAAAAAAGGAACAAAAAAAAATGTAATATAATGCAACACAGCAGAGCACTAAGGAGAAAGAATAAACCTGGCTTGTAGTTTTGGAGTTTTGGGGCATTTTAATTGTGTAATGTATTTTGAAACAAATGACAGGTTTCAAATGAGGAATTAGTTACAGAAAGCATTTTGAAAGATTAAATTACAGTGGTAGCATCTTTCAATTTTTTTTTCTGGAAATTTGCACCATTCATTCTGAGCAAAAGTATTCTCATGAGAAGTCTGATTTTTTTTTCCTCCCCTTTCTCTCCCCCACTTTCTCATTTTTTCTCAGACCAGACCAAGGAAAATGTTATCCATTTTCCCTCCCAGATGCTCACCCATCTCTCTCCTATCCTTTGCTTTGATCTATTACTAACCTCTTCAATCATTGCTTAACCACAGAGCTGCTATTTCTTTTGAACTCTAAGTTGAAAATAAACCGATGTGCAGATTGGACTTTGGTGAACTTCTTGCTTTGTTAGAGATTAATTTTGGATCTTCTGGTAGTCTAACGGGGCTTTTTCTTTCCCTTCTTAGATTTCAATTGAGATGTGATCGCTCATGAGAGAACCCCTTAAAAATGCAAGCTTGTAACTGATCTAAACCTAAGTAAATGATGAAAAGATGTTTTTACTTCATTACTGTATTTCACAATACTGCTAAGTTTCATTTCTATGTGAAAAAAATATTATAACTTCTTTAATACAATTCCACAAGTTATCATCCTCTGCATGAGGTAAAAGATACCTATTAACATCTCTTAAATATTCTCATAACCCTTAAACCTTGAGCACCCTTCCCAAAACTTTCCTCATTCCCCCTGTTCATAATCCCTCAAGAGGCTGAAACAAGAGTATAGGTTTTAAAAGTGAGGTATTTGAGTCTTTTCACCCACAACGAGACAAATTAGAATTGCATCTGTCATTGGCTTTGAACTGTCATCAGAATATGTGGGAGAAAAAAAGTACCACAAAAAGATAATTTACTTTCCATCATGCTTTATTCTTCTTCCTCACTGACTAATGCAGTATTTTGGCAGTTTATTTCTGTCATAGACATATAAGAGTTTGTTTCTTAATATCTATTTATTTGTTTCCTGTCTCATTCCATTGTCTCCTGGTTTCCAATTTAGCAAGTATCTCTTTCAAGGAAATTATGTAAGCACATAAATTACACATGAACTAATTAAAGTCCATTAGAACTATGTGCTAAACAATCCTCCAGCCACTCTGTTATTCAAACAAGGGGTGCTATGCGAAAACTCAAAATTTCTTCCTACATCACAGGGCTATATAATTTTCTTTTTTTGTATGTGTCCTTATTTAAATATGTCATCCAGTTAGAGACCACAAGATTTACAGAAAATAGAAAATTAAACTGAATGAAGGCTTAATTAAACAAGTATTAAAAATTAGCTTAAGCAAACAGCTATAAGAATAAGGTGAATAAAAAATAACTAGAAGTCAAAAGAAAGTTTAAAAATACCAAACTTAGCGTAGGCTTGTGATTTCAGTGTTAAAACATAAGTAGAAAATAATTGTCTCATCTAGACATGCAAAACAACTCCAACCTTACCTTGTAGTCTTCTCAGGTATTTTCTATTACAATTGAAATTTTGTGAAAATTCTGTTCAAGTAATTTAAACTTTTCATCACTTCTTAAACTTGTAAAGTGATGATCCCACTAAAATTGGTAAGGATATCTTTCCTAGTGTCAGCTGAAGATTATATTGCCAAAATATCTTCCCTGTGATGCTCATATTGACAATTTCTCAAGAAGAAGGGATTAGGTAGCTTAAAGGATCATTCTTTAGGAGTTCCTACCATTGACCTAACCTTGTTCACACTATTGATTATATTTTTTTAAAATATTTTTCACCTAATTAACTAAATATATTTCACTTAAAGGTGCTACTCATATAGGAGCAATTACTGTGAGAGAGCCTCTTGACACAAGCTCTTTAAAGCCATCCTTTTTAGTTCTACCAGAAGCCCAAAGAACAGCTCTTTGATGCATCTGTTTCATTTGGTTGATCGCTTTCTTTGCTTACCAAGCGTTAGGAGAGCATTTTAAATAAAAATTTTCCACACTCTAGCAACATGTAGAATGGTTCTTTTATCTGTTAACATTTACAGGAACCTCCACACATAAATGTAAGGTCCATTCCTCAAGGCACTGCTTTTGCAAATTTAGAATAAACTTGCACACAACCCACTCTAACTGGGGCATTTGACAAATTGCTGGTCATTGTTTTATCCGCTTATAAGGATACTTGGTGTATGTTTTTGTCCCCATTGCTCTTTCATACATAGGTTATTGTGATCTAAGTCTAGTAGAGCACCGAATAGGAAATCTTCATATGTTAATCAGACGTAGTTCTCCTTTCTACTCTTTACTTTTCAGTTAGAATATTTTAATGTAATTTTCTTACATTTACATATTTGGGATGTTGAAAGGTTGCAAGGAAAAAGACTTGGATTCCTGTCCCCTGTGTTGGTAGGTCCTGTATCAAACAGCTGTGGTTCATCTGGCACCTCAGGACTTTCCACTCCTGTATTACCATGGGGCCTTCCCAAGCACAGCACAAGGTTGTCCTTCTGAGCATGTTTTGCCCAAGAATTTCCTGCAAAGTCAGAGTAACTTTTTGGTTTTACACTCTGAAATCTTTGTACTGAATGCCTATGTGTGGGCTAGTCTCACAGGATGTTCACCTGTGAGTTTTGCCAGACATTTAGTTAATCCTACTCTGAATAAATAAATAAATAACCCTGAATTTAGTTTAACTCTTAACTATGACTAGATGTCTACATCTGTAAGCAATGACACCACTTTCTCCAGCTAAATATTTCTCACCAGCAGCACTTTTCCTCTCCAAAGTGTCTCTCAGGACCTGTATAGAAAAATCATTAAGAAATAAGTCCTATGATCATTTAGTTTCATTTGGTGGGTATGTGCCTTTGATGCCACAGTAGAATTGGACTGTCATTTCATAGTCTGGGTATATATTAGCCTTCAAAATTCTGTGAAAAAAAAACACATTACAAATGAATTGCTATGTTTGTCAAAGTCTGAAAAATTACTAGATCCTTCTGGGAAAAGTATGTTAGTTCCTACACAGTTATAAGCCACCATATTCATGGCAGACTTTTAGGTGAGAAAAGAAAGGAAGATTCCTCTGCTGACAGGTATTAGCCATTAAATCTCCAAGCAGGGAAGCTTAGGTGCTAAACTCTCTGAAGCAAGGGAATTAAGCATCTCAACTCAGAAAATTAATCAAAAGTCCATCTAGTTTAGACATTGTCTCTGTCACCTCACATCCCTTCTCTACAGCCCATTTGGCTGTTTCCTCTCACAAAGATTTCAAACAAAATGCAATTATAGTGGGAATTTACATCCAGCCATTCAGGCCCGAAATTTCCTCTGCTTCTACCCCAGAGACCCTGAATTAGGCAGCTGCAGAAATCCTACCTGCATCTTTGGGCTGCTCTCTACTTAGAAACCCTTTTTTAGCTATAAAGTTTTCATCTCCCTGTGAAGCTTTTCCCACTCTACTCTTAAGTCTACTTTTCCAGAAGTGTCTTGGCTTCAGTCTTTTACACTGGTATTTGGTAACTGACTCCTTAATTACATCTGCTAGAGTAGCTGGTGCTTTTTTTAGTCACTTCTGAACAGCTATAGTATTGGTTCCCATCATTTCAAATTTCAAGGTCAGTATAGGCTCTCCTTGACTTGCTGTCAAGTAGGAATTGAGTACATAAACTGACAATAAAATACAACAAGCTTGTTATACATACACATAGCTCTGTAATCGTGGTGTGTGCAACCTGTGTTGTTAAGCCCTGCTAAAGGGGATGGAGACTGCTGGTACATGAGTTACTATTCTGAGAGTCACCTCTGTAGAGTCAAGGTACGTCACATAAGATGAAGATGTTATGATCCTCGTTCAGGAATGACTCAAATACTGAAAAATGACTGATTCTTAGAATATGTGTGTTTTGGGTCAGACTTTCCACTGTATTGGGCCCAACATTATGCTGATATGAGGACAAAGGAGTCTTTACTGACATGGCACTAATATAAGGCAGTAAAAAAATTAGAAGCATAGACAAAAGAGCTGTGCAAATCTTAACAGTCATAGACACAGGAGAAGTGAGAGCATATTGCAAGCCAGATTTCCCATGAACAGACATAGGAAAAACCCAAACAAGTACTGAAACCAGCCAACCTGACTACTGAAATTGTACCTTAATATTAGCAAAGAATACAGACAACTCAGCTGTTCAAAATAAGTCATGCAGTAAATCTGTCTAGACTGTATTACTATTTGGACCCCACGCCATTTTTCCTGTACAGGAAGAAAGGTACAGCACTACAGTGTGGGGATAACTGTCATAAGAATGGATCAGAAATACACTTAGACAGTCAGTAGACAGAACATGACAAGCTGCTCTCCCTAATTTTGCTGCAGTCCACACGGTTGCAGGTAGATTACCTTCCCTTCATTCAGAGGTGATCACAATATGCTGGCATATCCCAAAGGAATATGAATCAAAACCATTTCTGTTAAACCTCCTGACCATATTTTGTATGGTCAGCTAATCAGAAAGCATCCTATAACTTGTGGCTATTTATAGCTAACAAAGCTCCAAATTAAAAAAGATATACAGAAAAGAATAGAAATATTTTCGAGCATCTCAGTAGTGAAAACAACCACTACTGAAATTTTTATCAAAATAATTTTCGTTTTTCACAAGTTTCTTAAAAAAGGAACAACATGTTTAAAAAAAAATACCTGTACATCCAACTCAAGGAAATAGAAAATCAGGACTCAGATTACATACTTAAATGCCAAATGTAAATCTGAGAAATTAAATAGCCACTTCTGAATACCTTGATCCACCTCTTGATAGACAGGGTTTGGTGGGCTTAAGTAGCCTGAATATGTAGTAAGATTCCATGTGAAACCCAAGATGCCATGATTAACACGACAGTTTTCACATAAGGTGCCACACTGGTAAATTCCATCCTGTAAAATGTTTATTACCTCCTGCTATACAAAATGCTATAAACTGCCATTGAGGTTAGTGAAGTAAAGGCAGTCAGTACACCATGAGGTGTCCAGCATGTTAAGGATGTAAAAACTTGTAATATATATTTGTTATTATGAGCCTTTCTGTTTGAAACTCACATGGCTTCAGTGCATTATCTTTCCTATCTCCTTTCCCAGATTTGTTTTCAGAGGATAAAAATACGTCTTTAAGATAATTACAGACCTCTCATATTCACTTGTAAAGAAATAGCTTAGATGGGGCCATATTTTAAATTTGGCAGTAGTTCTAGACCTGACTCAGAGTTACTGCAAGAACCTTGCTTACAGGGATGACAGCAAATGATTCACTCAGTGCTGTTTTGTTGATCCAGCTGTAAGGCTGAATTAGAAAACAGACTTCTAGAAAGACAGAAAAATATAATTTTATAGCAGACAGAGAGTGACATGCCTTGGATCCACCAAGATGACTCACATTCTTGCAGTGAGAAGTAACCCTTGTCTTAGCCAGTTCACAAATTAGCAATGATTAATCAAGCATAAAAAAGTCTGGAATGACTATAGCAAAATACACCCCAAATGAAACCTTCCAAAAACACTTGTGAATTTTTAAATATATTCATATCTGTTATGGTTCCTTCAACCTGCATGCTCCCACTGCTGTATTCGCTTGTCACAGAATGTTACTACAATAAAAGATAGCAGAAATTTAATTTCAAAGTAATATTTGCAAGGTTTTGAACACATGTGACTTCAAATTTCTGTGTCAGCCTGGGGTCCAGAAATGACTCAGAAAACTGCTTATTCTATTTATGACCCTTTTTCAGTTTTACTTTATGCTGCACCTGTTTTTGTATCTTCCCTGAGCTCTTATATTGAATAGATTAAAAATATGTAAACTTGCTCATCATAGATCTTGAGAACATCCATCAAAACAAAAAAATGGTTAAACAATAGCAAATAGCAACCCATGTACTCACTCTGTACCTGTAGCTGAAATATACCACCCTGGTGATTTCTGTGACCAGAAAACACAGTTTAGAGATCAGATCATGATCAATCCATAGAGATAATAAAACTGGGGCGGGGGAGAAAACTTCATTGCATTTTTGCAGACAGATAAACACGAGGAAACTGCAATCTATTCATAGCTACCGGCAGATGGTTTCATAGATTCATGTCCAAGAGCAGAAAAAGCAGCTCTGTTTGTCAGGAAGATATATACTGTGAATTATTCACTCAGCTCAAGTAATAAGTGGGGTCAGGGTAGAACAAAATAATACATTGGGTTTTTTTCCTTACAAAAGTGGTTAGTGCAGGTATTCATTTGAACTATTACGCCAAGCTCAGGGACCAGCTGCCTACCCCTCGGATTAGGTTTCATTCTCAGTCCCCAAATCCCTGATACGAGGTCCACAGTTCTCAGCCTGCTGACACTCCAGTCCCATCTAAGCCTTGGAGGTGCTTAAAATCGATTTGTTCCTCCATTTCAGTGCATAAAGTTCCTCAGGACTGGCATATCACTTACTCAGAGATGCGCTGGCTGAGGGGATAAAATGTCTACACTCCAGTGCAAGCTGATAAAAGGCACGCGGCAGCCAAATCTACCCTGACTCCTTAGAGAAGCCCGATCCATTAGACATGCTCAGGTCATGCTCTGACTTCCACACAATAGCCTAACAGAATAGACTAACATTTGCAAATGGGAAACCTACGCTTTTGGCTCTTTTTGGCCCATGGTAGGTTTGAAACAGCAGTAAGATGTTCTTACTGCAAGACTGTGGAATAGTCCGAGACGAAGGCTAGCCGTAGCCCTGAAGCTACTGAAGAGACTTACGGCCCTGGAGCAAGACTGAGTGTGATGGGGGTATAGTCCAGGAAAGTTAAAATGTCTTCGTTTTCAGTAGTGTATGTTTGGGTTCACAGTGAGGGTTGTAGGACCCTAGGTCCCTGAAGGTGGGAACTCAGCACTTTCAGAAAAATTTACACATTCTAATTCCTTGTGAACTTGTAAAAATCCTGACCTCTGTTTCTGCTACTCTTCCAGGCCTTCGTTTTCACTCTCTGAAGCCTTACATGGTTCTGACACTTTGTCTACTGACTATGATGCTATCTATTGTAGCCAGGTGCCATTATCATAATTTAAGATTCATAATCTAGTTCCTGATTAAACCATCTAATTCTTACAAGCAGAGAGTAAAAGGCACTTTTGCCCCACAGAAGCTCAGAAGAAAGAAAAGGCATGAAGAGAAAGCAGAGAGCCTGGCTTGGTGACTTGCTGTGGGCTCAGCAGGAACGACCACAGGAGAACCCCAAGACTGTGCCTTGTAATCTGATATTTTGGTGTCTAGCATTCACTTCTTCCTTTCTCTGTTTCCTTTGTTATAAAGCTTGTACAAAGATGTGCATTTGCAAACTTTAAAAATCTGAGTTTATCTTCATCTGTAGTCATGGCAGACCTGTTTAAAATTTCAAAAATGGGGAACTGTGAACTATTTTGGTTTGGGTTTTTTTTTGCATTAGCTTTGCTAAGGAGCATTGCATGGTCTATTATCTATTGTGTCAGAAGCTGGACAAAGTGCCTGCAACACTGAATGAGTGCGGAGGGGGGCTATATGAAGATTTTATGCTACTTTGCATTATATTCCCACATAGACTTAAATTCTGGACTTCAAAGTATCTTTTCTGAGATGGTGATTAGAGTTAGTGCAGTGACAGCTGCCAGGATTTAAACTACATAAATTGAATTTTGGACATTGAAATTGCATTTCTGACCACATCCCAAAGGCCTGAAGAGTGAAATGCTGGACTTGGGATATAATTAATTTCCATCATATTTTAGAAGAAAAATCCATTCACGGCTAATATACGTCTATCCTTTCTGCTCTGTAAGGTACATCAAAATACCATCTATTGTCATTTAAGATATACCAAACTCTAGTGAACCAGACATTTGGAGCTTATACAAGCAGGCTACTGTTTGACCTAGTTTCATTACAAGCCTGAAACTGCCCATTACCCACTTAATGATGAGTAAGATGAAAAACTGAATCCAATCTACCTCGCAGGACCTGAAAAACCATCCAGACAACTCTCAGCCAAGGAAAGCAGCTCAGATTAATACACCAGACTGTGAACTCCAGTGGCTGAGGAAGGAGCTGGCACACTTGTTTCTTCTGCCCCTTCCACAGGTGCCAGGTCTCACTAAGTCCCAACTGTGGGGCAGGTATCTGGGTGAGGTTACACCTGAGCTCACTGCAGCTAAGTTCACCAAAGTTTTCCTGCCAGAGTCCGCAGCTTTTCAGTCACCTTTCAAAAGCAAAATAGCAGCAGGAGCAGTGGGGCTGTCATGCCCAGGTTAACAAGCTCTGCTTTCTCAGCAATGCCTATTGATTTGGGCTTAATATTTCACTCACCATGATCGCTGGTTTCCGGGATGGTTCAGTCTCAGTACAGCCTGTGCTATACATAGCTATACTTAGCTATGAAACGTAGAATTAACTACACAAGCTCAAACTCTCTTCCTTTCACCAACATAAGGATGAAAAAAACCCAACACTTCAGAGTCTCCTTAACTATCAGTGCATGATGGAAGTGTGCTTAAGGTTAAAGGCTTGTTTAAATCACTGGACAAATCAAGGTCTAACACTGATGACAACAGATGGCTTATCCTAGATTTACACTAGTATAATTGAGAGCGGAATGTGTTCTGGGGTGTCAAATAAGTATAACAATGAATTAAACAGTGCAACCAATTTAAAAGAAAAATGCTCGTTAGTGTGAATAGAAAACCATCACGGCAGAAAAATGCCAGCACTTACTGCAATACATCAGCTATTCCCATTAACATAGTAACTAACCATTTCTGGATAGTATGATGCATGGATAAACAGAATACTGTAAAATGATAGCTCCCATCCACATGACTAAATTACAGTTCTTCCCTGTCTTTATCACCCTATCTCTGCTGATGTTTTATGGAATAATTTTCACACAGACAGTGAAAAAATTGAGAAAGAACAGTAAAGTTGTTTTGTGTATAATAACGTATGCATACGTGAGTTGTACTGAACCTATATAAAAGTAAACAAAACAAAAATTAACACAACAAAACCAAATGTTCAGTTTAAGATATATTCTCCAAAAGAAGTAATCTCTAACACTACCCATTTTTGAGTGGAGTGATTCCAGACCGACTTTGAAAATCCCAGTCAAAGCACATAGTTTTGCAGTAGACTCATCTGGATAGTTTCTTAGCCAAAACAATTTCAACAAAAAGGCTGGTTCCAGACATACTGTATTAAATAACCTCTGAATTGGCAAAGAGTGATGCATACATTCCATCTGAGAGTCTGCTACGAGTCCGGTCAGTTGAGGTAATGTAAGTTCAGTTTCACAGCTAGAGACTATAACAGAGTTTTCAGCAAATAATTGTCAAAACAGTCCTTTTGTACATTCAGTGTTGAAGTATGTATGAAAATCTGGCTAGATAAGGAAAAAGAAGAGTAATGTACTATTTCAGACTCTTTAAGCTTTTAGAAACAAAACACCAGAAAAGTGGTATGAATAGTTACAGTGAAAACGAAATAAATGTGACTACTTAATTTTGTTGGCAGACAGGAGTATATGGTCATCATCATACAAGATCCTGTTTTTTTCCTCAATTATGTCATAGATCACTGCAATTTCACTTACTCCGTGGGAGTTACAGTCGAGATTTAAATCAGTCTGCAAACTATAAAGATGGGATCTTCCCAGCCCAAAATATTTTTTACCTTCTCCTGGCCTTTTCTTTAACAACCGTGGCACGTTTCTCCTTGCCTCTAGTTTGAGAGCCATTTGTGTAGGCAGGGAGGAGGTGGATGGAGCAGTGGAAAGAGGGCTTCTTCCCCCCAGCGGGGTGTGGAAGTGCAGACAAAGCAGGAGCAAAGGAGTGGCCGTGGCTCGCCGCAGACCCCTGCACAGGCAGCGGAGGTGAAGGCAGGGGCTGAGGCAGGGATCTGGCCTCTTCAGGATCCCTTTCGTCATATTACTATTTGCGAATCCTCTAAAACTTTGTCTTTCTCACCTTCACATTTTCATTTTTTAAATCTTAACCCATCCTGTGCTCTGCTACATTCAGTTTAGCCATGAAACTGGGCTTAATGGCAGTGATATACAAAACTTGTGAAATAAAGCAGGAAAATTCCAGTGCTTACAGGGACTTCCAGTCAGTATCTGTGAAAGATTACATTAATATCTCCTACCACATATTCCTTTTCCCAACACGATTCAGGGCCAATCTAATTTTTACTCAACAGTCTTCTGTATAGCAGTTTTCTTGGATATTTGAAGAATTAGAAGGCTTGAGTACAAATAGATGCAATATTCAATATGCAGCTATGCAATATTTGCATCCTGGCACCCAAGAGGACAAACGTGCATCCTGGGGTGCATGAAACGCAGCATAACCAGCCAGTCAAAAGAGGTGATTATTCCGCTGCATTCAGCACTGGTGTGGCCTCATCTTGGGTACTGTGTGCAGTTCTGGGCTCCACAATTTAAGAAGGATGTGAAGGTCCATGAAAGCATCAAACGGAGGACAACAAAGGTGGTGAAAGGACTGCAAAGAATATCCTATGAGAAGCAGCTAAGGACTTTGGACTTGGCTAGTTTGGAGAAAAGGAGGCTGAGCGGTGACCTCATTGCTCCCTACAGCTTCCTGAGGAAGAGAGGTGGAGAGGGAGGTGCTAATCTCTTCTCCCTGGGATCCACTGATAGGATTTATGGGAATGGTTCAAAGCTGCACCAGGGGAGATTTAGACTGGACATGAGGAAGCATTTCTTTACTGAGAAGGTAGTCAAACACTGCAACAGGCTTCCTACGGAGGTGGTTGATGCCCCAAGCCTGTCAGTGTTTAAGAGGCAGTTGGACAATGCCCTTAACAACATGCTTTAACTTTTGGTCGGCCTTGAAGTGGTCAGGCAGTTGGACTACATGATCATTGTAAATCCCTTCCTACTGAAAACATTCCATTCCATCCCATTCCATCCCATTCCATCCCATTCCATTCCATTCCGTTCCGTTCTGTTCTGTTCCATTCCGTTCCATTCCATTCCATACTATTCCATTAGTTCTCATGTACTTTGAATGTTTTAACTGTAAAATCAACAGCATAACATTACACAGAGAGCAGTATTGCGACAGCATGCAATCTCACATATGAATGAAGTTATGCTGTATATCTATATATATAGATATAGATATGTATATCTAGTACTCTTTTTGATGATTAATTATATAGCCTGCCACTTACCTGCATCCATCACAGAGGGGACATGACACCTTTCCTCCAGTTCACCCAAGAAAGATCTTTAGCTGAACTAGTGAGTTTCTTCATGCTTTTCTTTAAAAAAAAAAAAAGTATATATATTGAGTATTTCAGACAACCTAACAATACAAAGAATCTTTGCATCATTAATAGCATAATTTAACCTGGTTCTACTGATAATTTTAAGTGAGGTCCAGAAAGGGACAACCAAAGGGACAGATCGCTTATTTACCATAAGATTTTTTCACGGTGTTTGGAGTCTGCACAAAGAATGAAGGAAGAGAAAAAGGAAGAGCTCTGGTGTATAGGTTTTTTTATTCCAAGTGAATCTCGAGGGCAGTGAGTGTAGCACACTACTTTGGGTTCATGCAGTTTGAGTGAATTCAAACTAGCATAGCTTGCATGGCATAGCTAGCTTGTCTACTCATGTGAAAACATGCCCCTATGCCTCTAGAAACAGAACAGGGATGGCTTCAGTTCACATCTTTACTACTGTGACCCCTTTTTCCAAGGTCAATGGGTCATTGCTTCAGCACTGATTTCATTTTGATGAATTATCAAAATCAGCTCTTCTTGTAACAAAGCCTTGTACAAAAAGGTGACTGGGCCTAATTCTAACAAAGTTTGGAGTACTATTAAATAGAACAGAAGAAGACATAGCTGTAAATTACAGCTGATGACTGCTGGTTCTTCAGCAGCTCATGCTCTGTTTAAGGTCAAAATCTGAGTATCAAAAGTCTACAACAATTGATATAATTTATCAAATTTAAGCTCCCACAAGTATTAGTGCTTTCAGTCTGGAGGCAGATATTTTACTGCTCTTTGCACATTTAGGATTGTTTGGGTGCTCAGTAGCCAGTAAATCTTTCAAATGTAAAATGTAACATGGCTTGGTTTATGCACCTCATTTTGAGTCTGTTTTTTTGAGTCTGATATAAAGAATAGTTTTATTATGTCACAAGTGTCATTCTAATGCTTCTCAGAAATAATGCCTGCATGATGATTAGAAATATTTTGGATGCTTCTGTGTGTACAGAGCCCTTCAGTTCACCATAAAAATGGGACAGGGAAAAACATAGAAATTTAAGGAAGTTCATACAAGGGGTAAAAGACCCGTAATGGTCTAAACTCATATAAATCATAAAACCTCCATCCTTTCCTGATTCTGCTGTGTTTTTTTTGTTAGATTGTAAACTGTCAGGGACTGTCCCTCAACAAATGAATGTCCTGACTGGAACATAGAGATCAACCTTGTCAGGGACTGTAGATGTTAATGTAATACAAACTACGTAAATAAGTACAATTATCTTTGCAGCTCTTAATCTAGGAATTTTGCATTCAAAAGTCAATCACTGAACAAATCTACAAGCAATTGTGGAAGCAAAGCAGAGTCTAAGACTTCCTTTGTGGGTAATCGCCCTTTGTGTTGAAGAACAGAGTTGCGCCTTTCTCATTTGTTCTCCCTGAGGCAGTATGAATCCTTCACTCCTCTGTGAAGTAACCCAGCCGCTGTGGAAAGCAGCCCCATGGCTGGTGTCCATTGAAGTGATTACGCCCATTTCCTTGGCAGTAGGAACTATAGACTCACATGCCTCAAGATAGAGAGTTTCTAGGGTGGTGATCAACCTGGTTGGCTTCAGTGAGGTTGGTGAATGATTGTTCTTGAATGAAAATAATAAGATTTGCTAGTCCAGTGTACCAGACACTCTCTGAACATGCCTGGTGGATCACCCAGGGAAGTTAGGATACATTTAGGTACTTCCTTACCTAGCTCTGAACTGCTTAGCCAGAAGGTAGGTGTCCAGATGTACAAACTGGGATGTGTCCAGGCAGGCAGAGGGAGGACTTGGAGCTCCACTGTGGATTCATTTCAGGTGCTTCTGGGGAAGCAACACAGGCTGCTCTCCAAGACTCCTGCTCCAGAATACTGTCCTATTCCCAGCCTTGACACAAAGTCTGTAACCTGAACAGTAGTGTGGAACCCTAGTTGCTTCGATTTTCTTGCTGTCAATGTATTGTAGTAAAAATAGATCTCAGAATGAGTTTAGTTGGAATAGCTTAAAAGATCCACATGCTAGGGCAAGTTAATGTTCAGAGGTGCCTAAGTAATGGAGACATTGGATAAATGTTTGCAGAGTGCTGTACCGCTGCTCTAGTCCATATAAACCATAAGCTGCATGTCTAGCATACAGAGTTTTCTGAATAGAGATATACATTCCCATTGTCCTTGAAAACTGTTGCATTTAAGACGGCTTTCTTCAACTATCCTTGTGCTGAGCTAGATGTCAGAGCTTCTGCCACTCCATCAAACCAGATAATCTATTTCCAAAGTAACAGCTCATTTAGCATTAAAATTGGCACTTAAGGGTTGATATAAAATGTAAATTAAATGTAGGATACGAGTAAATGAGACTACTCTAATAATTCAATTTTTGTATTGGTCCCAAGGTTGATATTTTTATCCAAATCATAAATACTCTTTCTCCTTTTAAAAGTATGGTTTTCAATTTCACTTGTGGTATTGCTTTCAAAGCAGAGAAACATCACCTTCACTACAAATTCACATGAGAGTAATATGACTATCAATCACAGTGGCTTGGAAAGAGCTAGTAAGATTTCAAAGCTAGGAATAAAGATAAAAGAAATTAAATTAAGTAATGCTGGAATGAAGCAATCAAGATTAAATGTGTTCTCAGTTGCTGAGTTAACCAGTTCTGAGTTTTTATTGAACAAAAGGTTAAAGAAACGAACCCTTAACAGCAATTTATTTCAGTCTAATGTTTTTGTAAGCTTAAGCTCAGAGCAGCAGAGTTTCTTCTGTCACTTAAAAAAAAGTAAAAAACCTGACATTATCATTTCTAGTTAATGGCTCTCAAGAAGTTCATTTAACACTCATGATGATCATGTCCAAACAGGTTGTGTGATTTAATTAGAACCTTAAGAGTTTTAAAAATCCCATACAGGAAGCGAGTTCATGGGCAGATCATTTAAAAACTGCTCAAAATTCTTAAGCCTCCATTGAGTTGAATTCAATATTTCATTGAATTAAATTAGTCTTAACTGAATTAAACTGAAAATAATGAAAATAATTCTCAAAAATATGAAGAAAGCCCAAGAAATCTTATCTGCTAAATGCTACCCTAGGAGAAAAAACAACTTCAGTGGATGATGAGTGAATATCCTCGATGAAACTAGTGTAAATTGAAACCACGGTTGTCATATCTTATAAGAATTTCCAATAGAAATTCACGAGCTCATGGCTCGATTCTCTTCGAATATGAGCAACATATTTTTCTGGGTAATTGTTAATTGTTTGGATTCCTTCACCCACCAGCACCCCTCACAGCACTGAAGTTCTTTCTAGTGTGTTTTTACCTTGCACTGTGAAACCGGAGATGGAGTGTCAGAGATGTGTACACATGAGTGATGGGTCTCATGATGAATGTACCTTGTCCACATCCTGGAGAACAGGCTGTCACCTCCATGTCTTAGGGCTGCAGCAGGGCATCATGCCTTCTAGTGGCTCTGCTCTGGATACCCTCCTCCAGCAGGCAACATGCAACCCAGGGCTGCCTGCAGACCATAGTCTCTCTCCTGCTCCTCAACCCATTTGGGTGGGCAGCTAATTCACAACCCACAGAGCAGGGCTGCCAGTGGCCTGGCAAAAGGGAGGACAGCAATGTGTAAGTTAAAGCTGCTAGCACAAGCCTGGTATTGAAGTCACACGGGGTGCACAAGACTCAAGCACATGGTTTCTCCTGGTGTTTTCTTTAATGGCGTCTCTCAAGAAAAGTAGACAAAATTAACTAAAACCCATTAAATTTGATAGGGAGCTAAATTGCAGTAAGCTGCAGTGTGGACATTCCACCCAGAATTATGTGCCTTAACCTGATTTCAGGCTTTTGTGTAAAGAGTGGTCAGCTCAAAAATTGAGAGGGATTAGACAGAATGGGTTGATGTGTATTTCTTTGCCAGCTGTGCCAGGCTGGGCTATCCCCATCCATCACTCCTCCTTTCCATCCTCACTCCCAGAGGTGGACAATCTCTAGGTGTTTCTTCACCTGTAGCAGTGCTGCTCGTCCAGGTGTTTCCTCACCCTTCTTGTGTACTGGGCCCCATGATATGCGATAGTGCCTGACCACTCGGCCCCAAACACATGCTGTCCCATCTCAGCCTCTCCAGCAGCAGCATCATGAGACAGGCTGAAGAACTGACCAGATTAAAGAAGTAGCTCTTTTGGAGGCTAGCAAGAAAATGGTCTATGTTTGACAACCATGGGGAGAGCGGAGGCAGAGCAGATGGGTCGGTGTAATTTCACAGTTTGTTTAAACCAGTCACAGTGCCAACTTCACTGACAGGCTCCTGAAGTGATCCCCCCACCACTTCCCTTCCACATCAGACTAGGACTCATGTGGTCACCTGGATCAGGAATTGATCTGGCTAAAAACTAACTCTGCAAATGAATAAATGAGAAAGATTTATGTTTAACCCAGGTCACTTATCTAATCAAGTTCTCTGCAAAGCCCGGCAAATGGTTGTACTGACAAAATGAGGGAGTGATGGAAGAGTGAGAATGAGTAACCTGAAGTATGAAGTAGTAGGGGTTGCTTGTGCTGTATTATAGCTGAAATAAATATGGGTCAAATGACAAGCTTAGTAGCTTTTTCTTTTATACTTTCACTAAAGAACGTCTCACAATGTGGAAAAATACTAGGGAATACAAAGAAATTGGAAGGTTTGTCTTGTTCACAAGAATTCACATATAGATTTCAAAGAGAATCAAGGATTTTGTATGCTCAGCTTTCCTGTTTTACTTGCAGACTTGTCAGCACCACATTCTCAAATGCCTAAATCACAGAATTTTCCTCTGAGCACCAAAAAAAGTCTCCATTAGGTGCCTAAGTGTATTAAGTATGCTTGAGGAACGAGACCCCTGAGGATAGTGAGTGCCTGGCTGTTAATGCGCTGCTTCAGTTTTCAGCATATGCCAAGTCAAGAAGAGAAGGAATGAGCCAAGAATCCCAAATATTATTTCCCCATGCAACACATTCTGTTGTAGGATGATGCTGAGCTTGCCCTCAGATTTCAAACATCTTGCAATTTTCTTTCTACGACTGATTTTATTGCTTTCTGGGCTTATTTTCAATACACATCAGTGACAGGGCCAATTTGCTTAGTAGCTTCAAAAATGGGCTTCAGAGTCAACCATTGTAACAAGTAGCTCTCTCAGAAAAATCCGTGGTGACAAGGAAAAGGGGGAGGAAAGGTGAATCCACATCAATGTTATTGCGTTAAAGAGAGGAGTTAATTTCAAGCAAACTTTTTTATGACTGATCACCTTGAAGTTTAGTTTAGAGCAATAAAACATTTGTCTAATAAAGACAGTTTGGTGCTTCTAAATGTAACACTAACATGAGCATGTAAAATTCCTTAAATCAACAAAAATAAAGATTTTAAGTGTGGGAATGAGAGTCATCTCTAACAACCTAAAACTACATCACAGTAAACTGAAGAATGATAGCGGACATAGAAAATATTACCCAACAAGTCAAGGCAAACAATGCCTGGACCTGGAGTTTCTGGAGAGCAGTTAACCACATCCCATGCCTCAAAGGCCTTGTGTAAGGTTCGAACCAAGTGGTGATACTGGTGGTGGTGGTTCCCTCCTCATCCATCAGCCCCAGCCCCAATCTTCCTTCACCACTCACCCTTTTCCCACAGCATATCATTAACTCAGTCGTGCCACCGTGGCTCCCTGGGGCTTGTGCTGTAAATGAAATTGTTCAAATGTTCCCTTTAAAAAACAGTATATTTTTGGGTTACCTCAGTAGTTTTACCCATCAGCTTGACTCTACAGGATAAGTTAGTTCAGATGACTTTTTGTGCTAATATTCTCCTCCATTACCTGAGCTATCTCTCTCAATGCCCGAGGCCCTAATTTTGGAAAGGATCCCATTCAATATGGTTAAGTCCTACTGAAGCTGGGCATATGGTTAAGTACTTTCCTGATCAGGCATGTGCATATGTGCTTTCTCAGACTGATGTCTTAGATCATAACTTATTTGCAAAATATATTATTAATTCTCTGGCATGTTTTACACGTGAGAACATGAATAAATAGATAAATAAATAAAGCCAAATATTTTTCTGTTGCTGGGTAAAGAGGATTTTTTTGGCTAATTTTCCTTTGCTATGTTCTGAATACAGTCTAAGTGTATGTTTTTATCTCTATTTTGGAGGTTCAAAACCAAACAGAATAGAAGAAAGTTAAAATTATCTTAAAGATTTTTAAAGTTTTTAGCTGTTGTTTGCTAACTAATGGTAAAATACTGTCACTGGCAAAATGTTTGTAGGAAGCTCTCAGCTGTTTTAGTATAACTGGAAGCCCTGGAGTCATAAAGTCTGAATAAATTCAACAGACTTGACATATTCCTCTTTCTTACATTATTCAAATAATACAAACCCCATTTCCATTCTGTCAGAGGCCTTAACAGAAGGCTGTCAATTGTGACAAATTTCACAAAGCAGTTCTTGATGTGTGTTTATGTCTTTTGGTGCTTGTAGCTGTCGTGGAGTGACTAATTCACAACAAAAGCTTTATTTGATAAATTTGGCATCTTTATTGTTTGTAGAATATCTATGTAGACTATCCAGTTTCAAAAAAATAATCAATTATCCAACTTTTTAAGTAATGGCTTTTTTGAATCATTTAACATTCATGCACATTTGAAAATCAAGCTGTGTTCTGTAGTTATGGTTACTCAGATCACTCAAGTGGGATCATTTCTCTCTGGTGTTTGGCTGGGCATGGGAACGTGTCTGGCAAGTACTCTTCCACGTGCACATGTGAAATATGTTCTAGTGATCTGTGGGCATGAAGTTTTGAAATTTGCTTTTCATAAACACCTATTTCAATAACTAAAGTCTACTGAAACTTCTGTAGGAAATGAATTTGAAAAAAAGTAAATATTACCTACCAAAAAGGCTTGAAAAAGTTCATGATCGAATATTTGTTACAGTGTTTAATGTTACTGGTCTTCCCATTATATAGCCTGGAGTTGTATCGTCCAACTTCAGACACCTGAACAAGATGGGTCTGCAACTGGAATAGCTCATCTGACCAGTCGATACAGACAGCTTTGCCCCTTGGAAGTGATTTGGGTCACCTAAGGTCTGAGCTGCAGTCATGGGCTGCCTCTCCCCATGAACTGAACGTATCAAGAACTTAGGGCAATTAGGCCTCAAGATGAGATGGTTGAGACAGGTGCATAAAGTGCAGTGTCCTGGCTTTAAAGCAATGCCTGAACAGCTGTGAAGGCTTTCTTTTCTTCTACTTTGTTGCTTGGCTAACTAGTGCAGCTTTTAGATACCTAGCAAAAATAAAGCAACAGAAAATGTTGGCATTTGGAGACTCTTTTACAAGGAGGAGCTAGCCTCTGAGCGGATTTGATACTCTGCAAGAAATGTTCTTGGAAAGGAATCTAGACCCAAAATATCTTAGAAAGGTCACCAGGCCAAAGGTGACTGGCTTATGCTTGTTTTTTGTGTGATTGGGCGATACTGCCATGTATTCATGGCATTCATGTACACACAGAAATGTGTACACTAGTTCTGAAGTTCAGAAAGAAGGGAAAGGTTAAAATTATTGAAATTTTTTGAAAAAAGAGAAAATAAGAAGCATACAGCTCTATGTTCAAAGTAAGAAATGTAAGAGGAAGCAAATTTTTAAAAGGCTAACAGGAGCATGGTGTCTCAAGTGCCTCAATGTGCCTTCAATATCTGTTGGAAAAGTCAAATCACAGAACACAAGAAGTTTAAGAACTTCTTAGAATAGGCAGGTTGAGTGAATATTATACACATCTACTCTCTCTTATTCTTACCTAAGCATCCTGTTTCAGCCATGGTCAGAGACAGGACATTGGTTTAGACTGCCCTTTCATCTGACCTGATTTTTTTTTCCTTTAAAAAATTGCTTTAAAAGCAATCTGGTAGAATTTAAGTTGAAAAAAATATTAAAAGATTGCACCAAGGCCAAACTCCTTCTTACTAAAAGGATATTCTTCATTTATTTAATGAAACTTTAGATGTATTAGGCTGATTAATGTAGTTGTTCTGCATTGGCTAAATGATCTCACTGAACTGTAAAGTTCCTAAAGGAAGATGATTAATTCATATCTGTATTGTTTATGCTGCCTTTTCTAAAGAAAGGAATCCAATTATAATTTAAATAATGGTATTTGATTCTAAAATGGACCAAATATGCAAATATTATTCTATTGCTGTTCTGAGCTGAGCCATTATACTCCAAAGATCACAAAAGGGTACACCAATTGTGCTCCAATTTATAGCTGTGTGATGACAGAAAAGTCTTACTTGTGTAAGGAAAATGACTTCTTATTTACCCCAGTGCAACAGATAATCAGATGTGACCCATTGTAATGAATATCTCTGGGAAACTCTGACAGGTTATCTTTGAAAATATGATATTCAGTTACTGCTAGGAATGAATGATTTAAATCACAAAGTTGGGGCTTTAGTTTCCTTGGGCTGTTGTACTTCCAGGGCATAAATCTAGCCTTGAAAGAACTGCCAGCTGTCTCAATTACCATTAATGACAGAGGTACTACAATCTAGAAATCCATGCAAAACACTGCAGATAAGCCAGTAAGTACAGAAAATGTGCATTCATACAACCCTCATAGAAAGAAAACTCTGCTCCTCATGAGAAAAAGCAAAACACCCCAAATCAAAGCACCCCCCACCCCACAGGAAAAGTTGTGAGGTCAGCAATTCAATACTTTGTTTTCCTTGAGCTGTATGGCCACATATTAATAATGGCTGGGGGTGGGGGCATGTTAACCATGAAGGAATTTGGGATGTTTTCATTATTGCTGGGCAAATAACTCTTGAAAAGTAAGCATCTCTTTTATGCATAGATCAAGTGAACTTGGCAGCAGCAATGTCATTGATGCTAACAGTGTGTGACAGGAAACAAACCCATGTGACTGCTGTGTTTTGTAAGTCGAGCTCTTGTGTAAGATTCCGGTACATTCTTTTCCAGCTATTCTTTCAGAAATTTGAACTTTTAATTAAAAGGCAACATTGAAGCATGTCCAGCACTGACAGTCTTAGTGCTGTTTCTTCTCCACATTAACATGCAAACCGGCTTCAGTCAGCATGCAAGGAGATACTGTATAATTAGCCTCATTGTCCATTACGAACAAATATGTGTTTTGGTGAGAGAAAGTACTAGTGTTTTCTAATCAAACGATCAGGAGTTAGGATTTTCAGCTTTTAGTAGTCATGTCTATTTTCTCATAGACGTCCTATAATGACCATTTTATTCTATCACTTGGAATGAAATAGACATATCAAATTAACGTTGCTTGTAAGGATATAAAAGCTATTTAAAAAAATCAATTCAGTTTAAAAGATTATTTGAAATGCAACATTTATTAAAGTAAATATTTACTAAAAGATAGCAGATATCAAAATGCAAACAAACAGCCAGATGCTGGTCTCTGGAAAGATAAGCTATAATATGCATCATCATTTAACACCCTAGAATCCATTCCGGTAATGAGCACAGAGCATGTCTATCAAAGATCTTCAATACTATGTAATATTCACTCTTAGTAGGACAAACTTGGGGACTGATAAAACATGACATGGTATGCTTAATACAGCGGCTGGTGACTTCAGTGTTGCGTTTGAATTCTGAAATGAATTTTGGGTGATAAATTAAAAACACATTAGTTGTCATGAAGCAGTTAGTAGCAAACTAAAGGAAATGGGTTTTTAGGAAGCTTAAATTTTCTTTTCCCTGAGTTTTGGAGCTGTATTATATATGTTACACAAATAGTGAAACTGCTATTTACTATTTACTATTACTTTAATTTCTGAATTAAATATCCTGTAATGGCAACATAAGACTATAGGATTAGATGCTGATTTCCAGGCTCACAGTATTCACATTCTTAATTTCTGTAGAACTAGTAATGAAAGTACTATGGAAATATTATTATAATAAATATTATATTTTCACCTCCACAGATCACTACTACTCATGTGAAAATCAGTCTGGACATTTACAAACTACTGTATCAAGGAATTAGTAACTCAGAACTATCACCATAACCACTGAGACTTCTGAAATATCCACAGCTCTTCAGAAGATGGTCTTCTTTCTGACAGCTTTGCAGGTGGCTTAACAAAAAGAGCAGAAACAATCTAAAAGGGAATATTTGACAGGAAGACCATGGGCAGGTGTATAATGATCTGTTTTATTTGTCTGCATCACTACATCATGAGCCAAACGTATTTAGTTAGATGTTCCTTCATGGACACAAAATTTATACACGTTAGATACTTCTTCAGCATCAAAACTTGCCCAAATGGCTGTGTTTCCTGCAGAAAGGAAACCTGCTACCTGGTTCAGTTCAGCATCTTCTGGTGTAAGATGATGAATGCACTCGCTATTTCTCGTTCTGGGTTTCATCATTTAACATTACTCCTTCTTCCAGCTCTCTCAAGGCTTTTTGAAAATTCAGCTCTAGGCACTGCAGATGAGGGCAAAGACTTCATCAGGAGTGAAATTCTACTACACAAATGGCTTATCCAAACTTTTTCAGCTAAGTGTCAGTCTTTTCAATGATTTCAGCTGGCATGTAATCAAGCCTTACTGACTAACTACATAAAATGGAAGACTGCCTGACTAACCTAGTGGCCTTCTATGATGGAGTGGCCACATCAGTGGACAAGGGAAAAGCTACTGATGTTGTCTGTCTGGACTTCTGTAAGGTCTTTGACACAGTCCCTGACAACATCCTTCTCCCTGAATTTTAGGGATATGGATTTGATGGGTGGAGTGTTGAGTAGATGAGAAATTCATTGGATGGTCATATCCAGACAGTAGTGGTCAATGGCTCAATTTCCAGATGGAGATCAGTGTCAAGTGGTGTCCCTCAGGGGCCCGTATCAGGACCAGCACTCTTTAATATCTTCATCATCAATGACATAGACAGTGGGATCAAGGGCATCCTCAGTAAGTTTGGAGATGACACCAAGCTGAGTAGTGTGGCTGACACACCTGAGGGTGAGGATGCTACCCAGAGGGACATGGACAAGCTCGAAGAGTAGGCCTGTGTGAACCTCATGAAGTTCAACAAGGCCAAGTGCAGGGTCCTGCACCTGGGTCAGGGCAACCCCCCATACAGACTGGGGGATGAAAGGATGGAGAGCAGCCCTGCCGAGAAGGACTTGGGGGTACTCATAGACAAAAAGCTGGCCATGACCTGGCAATGTGCACTCACAGCCCAGAAGGCCAACCGTATCCTGTGCTTGATCCAAAGAAACATGACCAGCAGGTCGAGGGAGGTTATTCCTCCTCTCTGCTCCACTCTGGTGAGAGCCCACCTGAAGTCCTGCATCCAGCTCTGGAGCCCTCAGCATGGCAAAGACATGGACCTGTTGGAGCCAGTCCAGAGGAGGGACACAGAAATGATCAGAGGGATGGAACACATCTCCTATGAGGACAGGCTGAGAGAGTTGGGTTTGTTCAGCGTGGAGAAGAGACGGCTCCAGGGAGACCGTGTTGCAACCTTCCAGTACTTAAAGGGGTTTATAAGAAAGATGGGGGACAGACGTTTTAGCAGGGCCTGTAGCGATAGGACAAGAGGTAATCATTTTAAACTGAAAGAGGGTTAGATTTAGACTAGATATAAGGAAAAATGTCTCCCAATGAGGGTGGTGAAACACTGGAACATGTTTCCCAGAGAGGAAACCTTCAAGGTCAGACTGGATGGGGCTCTGAGCAACCTGATCTAGTTGAAGATGTCCCTGCCCATTGCAGGGACGTTGCACCTGATGGCCTTAAAATGTCCTTTTCAATCCAAAGATTCTGTGATTCTATGATTGTTTCAGATGTACCTACAGCTGCATTTCTTCATTATTTTAATGAAGAAAGAGATGGAAAGGTCATCTGTGAACATCCATTCTGTTATCATGCCAGTGCTTTAGTAGATTCTTAGATTACTCATAAAATACGCAGTCTGCATTATAGTGCAATTAATTCATCAGTGTGCAGATGTCTGACAGTATTTTAACAGGAACACTTTTTTATAATTCCTATTAGTATGGCTTCAGGTGCTTGATTTTACAAAAAATGAGGGCCTGATACTTCTATGAATCTGACTCACCATAGACTGAAATCAGGGAGGAATAAATATCATCACAGACCATGAATTTAGACCTACATAAAAAGTAGTCCTAATTTCCTTCCTGTCATTATTTTTTTTCAGTCCTTTTCTTGGTGCTTAGAAACAGAGGCTTCCCCCAGTCTGTCTAGCCATTCACTCAAAATCTGATGTATGTTTAGAAAAAACATGCCATTTTTTCCTCTAAACAAGGGAGGCACAATTATGATACAATGCTGAACTTAAAGGTTTCAGTAGGTACCGAAATATTCCAAGTTCTTTATAATTTCCCATCAGACCAGATATCATGGCTACTGCTTTCTCCAAAACTGCAAATAACCTTCACTGTTATTAAGAACAAAGCCAGTCTCACATATTTGATCTTCAGGCAAAATAAACCACTGAAATGTGCCTTATATGGGTATTTGCATTTGAGAAAGATTTGACTATCTGTTGACTGACTCTGGTTGTGAAAGACTGTCATGAAGCAGTTTTTAAGAATAATTCTGTTATCTCTGAAAAGCTGAGCAACTTTGTAACTGCTGTTAAATGCTCTTTCAAATGAAGAGCAAATTGCTTTCAAATTGCTTCATGAAGCAAACCATGCCCTACCCTCTGGGATCTTGACCAGCAAGGTGGAACAGCTGGTGTTCATTACTGATGGGATAGCCCCAGAGAATTAGGGATCCACTGAGTCCTTTGGTTTTAAGCCTGTGCTCTCTCTGTGCCTAATAAAAATAGTGTATTTTTCAATAATTGCACATTTAAGTTACTAGTATCTCAATATTAACCTGATCAATGTTTAACTGAAATGCATATTTATACCTTCTCTTGAGAACCATTCCAAAATCAATTAAAATTTTAAAAAAGCAGCATTTTTTACCATATCGGTTTTAGAGGATCTACTTTACAGAATGTAGCTACAGAAGCCTCTTATTGATATGTATAAGCAGTGACTGTCCGATTGCCCAAAGGGTATTTCACGTTAGGCTTCACAAAGATTCAGGTGTCTCTGAAAAGAGAGTGTTCTAAAAGACAGGTTTTTCTTCTCATAAAATCAATATTAGGATGTTTCAGCATAATTGTGAATTATTCTGAGAAGTAACACCCCCAGCCAGTTTTTTTGCCAGTGGAGTTATACAAACCAATTCGATGAATGCATAAAACATGAGTTCTCCTATTTAGGTCCGAGGTCTTTGCATACGCTGAGGATCCTGAGATGTTTATGCACACAGTGCCAGGGTGACTCTCCAATGCTGAAGTGAGTGAAAGGGTGGAAATCCCGTAGATCTATTCCTGCTCCGTTTCTGAAGATTCCTTTTTGTTTTACTGTTGGAGTTACCGCTGCCAGAAGAAGCCATCTCACGGGCCTCATTCCCTGCCCGCCACAGCCACACTTGTGCTGTGCGGCCACACGGTCAGCTCTGTCAATGAGTTAATTCAGGTTAAAATTAACCACTTTTCTGGCAAGTTAGTTTTATCCTGATGACTTTCCTGCTCCGGTTCACTCTACAGATGCACAAACTCTTACATGAGCAAAAGGGAAGAGAGGACTTGTGGGCAGGAGGGGGAAGGAGCAGATCGCTGAGCTGGGGGAGTCCAGGATGCACCAGAGGAGCTTTCTGTGAGCTCATGGTGTTTGTGGAACCACAGCGGAGACTGATCCTTAAAAGTAATTCTGCATCTGACTTCCCCTGAAAGCAATGCTCTGAACCTACCGGACTTTTCAAAGGTCATGTAAAACGTTTCTAACAGTGCACATAATTAACATAATTATGCTGTCTAGAACAGGCAAAAGAAGCCGTCTCAATCCTGAGGGCCAAGGAAGCCTTTCATACACCTTTGGTGATCCACGTCAGTATTCAAGAACAACATGAAAAACAGAGGTGTGGCTGCAGGCTGCATAAAATTAAGGAATAACCCATTTGGGAATTTTTCTGGGAGTCCTTGTTAATATAATATGGTATCTTCATTGAAAAATGTTAGGTGTTAAGCAAAAGAAAAAAAGCCCACAGAACATTTCTTGCTGTTGCTGAATTAGCCACTGAATTACTCACCCAAGGCAGACCTATATTTTGAATCTTTGCAGGCATAACTAAGTCTATTAGGAGCAGAGAAATCTCACAGCTTTAACCAACATAACTATGCTAAAAAAACACTCTAACAGATTCCATTAAACAAGTAAACAGTTCCTTTGTCTGTGCAGCTTATCCTGAGAATGGCACTGGCAAAGGAACTCCTGCTCTTGTGTAAGCTGCTTCCTCGCTGGAGGGAGGAGGGATTGCACAGCTCTAGCAGTACAGCTATCCCTTTTAAGCACAGACAAGCCTTAGGGATACAAGACACTGGCAGGAGGGCGAATGCAAAAGATACTGTTGGGCTATAGGGTCTGTGAAAAGCAGCCCCAGCTGCTCCCTGGCAGACTTCGCAAACAGCAAAAGCTAAAACTGCCCCAAGCTGCCCGATGTTGTACCGTCCTAATGCCTATTCACAGCGTGACTCTCCTGAAGGAGCGCGCAGAAGTCAGTTCAGCTTCTGCAGCTGAATCCTTTATTCCCAGTAACTTCAGCTGTCCCGCTTTCTCTGTAGTACAGCACACGCTGCTGATGCTGAGGGTCCCGTATGGCAGAAGCAGCATGGCAGAACATTCCACCGAGAAATGCAGAACAGCTATTTTCTTTAAGGGCTGCACATCAAGCCAGCAGTGAGACGTGCACTTTAAATGCATTTATGCCTGATACATTGCAATTAGGTCCTTCAGTTCACTAGCTTCATGGTAACATTTTCCATTTTTCTAAGAAAAGAAAAAGAAAATGAAGAACCTCTTGAATTAAGGACTTATGGGTCACATGAAATGAGATGCACTCAGAGACAGCATGTCCATCTTGTGCCTGAAGAAGTGAGTCTATTATGACCTGAACTGGGTCTGAGATATTTCTCAAAATACTAACAGTAACTGCCCTGATCCTCACAAGTTCATCACATCAGGTCCAGTCAAGTTAATCAGCAACCAATGTCCTTGTTCTGTGTTCATCTATGTTTTACAACATTCCTTATTTCCATTTGCTGTTGGGAAAATAGCATTAAAAATGAAGATGTATTGTATTTCTGAATAGAAGTTTTTTAAAGCTTAAAATACAACGTGGCAAATCTTTTTTAAGGACTTGTCAGTCACTTTCCTTATCCATCCTAACATCAAATTCATCACTCGCACTCAGCCAGGACTCTGTTTATCTTGGTACGCAGACACAGATGAAGAGTAAGTAGGGCAAATTTTTTCCTATCATGTGTTATTCTACAAGGAAAACACCCATGACAGAAGGTCTGCTTTGAGTTTTTTAAAATATAGAGCCACATCTTGCCTTCACTGAAGTCAACAGTAGTTTCAGGAAGGACAAAGTAGGGCTCAAAGATTCTGATAATAAGTGATGTCTCTGTAGGATGATATTGTCTGTATGAATGAAATTATTGTCTATAATGAAAGCTTCGCTCAAAGTATATGCCCATCCATATAGCCAAAAATCCCTCATCTGTACTTTGTATCACTTACAAGGTAGGAACACTGTTTTAGTTACTACTGGTTCTGGACAAAACACTAGGTCATAAGGAATAAATTTGTGCTTTTACTCAAAACTATTTTTTTGTGCTATTACTCAAAATGATTCAAAGATATTTTATGTTGCTCTGTAGGCAATTATATTTGTCAGATCATTAATTTTATTAATAAAGTTACATTTTTCTACATTTCTCTTGTTTTATTATGTCTCATTTAAAGGAGCTTGGAAAAAATTTTTTGTTGTCTGCATGTGAAAAATAAGTTTCAAACAGCTTAAATGCTATTGCTTTATTCATACCTCTGGAATGATTAAATGGGACACAAATATCCACATGAGAAAAAAAGACAAACCCAGAAGAGCAGGCTTTTTTATTTACTTTTTTTGTCTTCTACTCTCTAATTAAATATATATGCCACATTATCAACTGTAGCCTTTAAAATAAAGAGTGTATACTGAGGCCAGATATAGTTTGTTGGGGTTTTTTATGTATGACTTCTAAAAAATTGCAAGACTAGTTTACCTTGTATAATAATAACTCCACAGAAACATCCTGTATTCTTCCTTATCAGCAAACGCCAGTTATTTCATTGCATATCCCCTGCCAGCGTTGGCACTGCTGTCTTCCCCTCGTGCAAGAGAGTCTGCTGCTTATATCTCCATGCAGGAACAAAAAGGGGTTTAGGTAGAAGTGGGGTTTAACGAGACAGTGCCCATGGTATTGTGTGGCAGACGCTGAAACGAGAGCAGAGGTTGGAGAAGGTCTGCAGTGGCAGAGGCTGGCAGCAACCAGAGACCCAACTGCTCCAGCCCTCTCATCTGCACTGGGGGCAGAGGAGCAGAGATTAATGGGGGGGAAATTTCAGGGTATTTTTGTCTTGATTCCACGTTCATTTTGACATTAGACTTTGACTCTTTTGCATGAACATTGGCTGATGTTGAGCAGGGTTTGAGATACGTGCTGACCCTGTTTGTTTTGATGACACCTTCAGCAACGTATTTATAGAAAACCCTGTGGAAGGGGCCTGGAGAGGCCCCATCAGCCAGCCCTCAACTCAGGCAGGAGCAGCTGAACTGTAAGAACAGCTGAACAGTGTAAGAGATGTCTTTCAAACCTGTACCTCATGGTCCTTTCCGTTAAAGCTCTCCCTGGGATTTCCATACTTTGAAATGAAAGCCACCGTTTCTGTCCTGTAATGGACACCGCATGTAAAACGCAGGTCCCCTTTGCAGCAAATTAACTGTAAAACTGTTTTCACATCCCACTTTCTGTGCTCTGTACAATAAACAGTGTTAACTCTTCCATCATTTATTGTGGCTTTCAGACCTTTGGTAGCTTTTCCTCAGTTACTTTCCATTGTTTCGGAGCTGTTGCACCCAAACCCATGTGCAATAATACAGCTGAGACCTTAAAAATGTTCAGTGGAGTAGAAAGATTATTTTATATGACTTACTGATTACCTAACATAGAATAAGGTTCACCTTTTTGCAAAAATAGGGCAATACTGACTTAAAATCAGATCTGTTCACCTGTATCTCCAAAAGTTTTCTCTATGAACTGATACCTGTTCCCTTATTCATTCGGATATTTCTTTTTCATTCCTATGTGTGACACTTTGCCTCTTTCCATGGTAAGTAATCTTACAATTTTGCATAGGGACTCCCTAGATTTACATATATACAGGAGTTCAGGTTTCTAGACATTCAAAAATGTAGAAAAATATTCTTCATATTGCAAGGTGAAGGTGATTTTTACATGAGTCTGGGGGTCCCAAGTTGTGTTATCCTTGCTGTGCTTACCCAGCTGTATTGGACCCATTCAGCACTCCCAACAGATGGGATACATCAGGGCAGTCGCGGTTGGGACTGCCAGTATTGCATCTACCTGGCTGGATCTACAGGAATAAGGAACTATGTGCCTTTTCGTAGCTGAGTGTTGAAAAACAGCTTCAGACTATAATGGAAATGAAGCCTATGTACATATAATAAACTGAGTATTTAAACCTGACTTAACGTTTTTTCTTTGCAAGTATGCATCTGTGTTACTATGACTAGCATATTTATAAAGTGCTGCAAATACTGTATGAAATGAAACAAATGAACAAATTCCATCTAGTTCATTGCACTAAAAAGTAGAAATACTGAAGTTTGGATTCAGAAAAGAGTAAAAAATCAACCAATGTCAATCAATTTCATCTCACTGATCTCAGACTGTGTTTTCTACTACCCATAGAGCTACAAATAAATTCAGTTTTTAGATGGGATTTGAGTGGGGTCATGAAGTGCCTGGGATGAGGCTGTCCTCCATTCATTGGGAAGGGAAAGTGGAAGCATTAAACTGAAGTCATGTCAGAAAAAATAAAAGAATAATTCAATGAAATTGTTAATAGATGGATTTTAATAACAATTCCTGTGATTTTTAGGTGCGTATATAATAACAGGTCTGTATCCATAAAAGTGTGTTATTACACATCTCTGGAGTTCATAAACATCCTAGCCCTGCTTTGTGATGTTTCCTTTTTATATTTAAAGTACCTGACTCTGTACTACAACTGCAGCCTTGCTGTGCTGTATAAGATCCAGTCACAAATGATGGGATTATTTTCACACGGTTTCAACTATTTGTCGTTTCAGTGTGTAAGCTTATCTAGCTTCTCTATGTAAACGGTGGAGATGTATATGGAGAGCTAAGTACCTTTGGGCTGAATGAAGCCCTTCCCATCAACCTTGGAGGGGATGTGATCAACTAGCTTAGAAGAGATGCTTAACTTTTAGAAGGCTACAGCTAAGTGAGGTAAAACCCCTGATGTATTTGCTTATAAGAAACCAGGAAGCAGAGCTGAGAAGGTGGGGAAAATTAAAGGTACAAATTTGGATTCTTGCTTAAGGCTTTGAACATGTTCTATGTACAATTTCAGGAAAATAAATGAGGTGGTGATCCAGCAGCACAAATACATGTGTATTTACATACATTGCTGCTGAGCAGAACTTCTTCTCAGTGCCTCTTTCCTGATAGATTTCTTAGCCCTGAGTTACTCTTGTGTAACTACTCTGTCAGCACAAAAGCTTTTCTCTACGTATCAGTGACAAACCGGTTGACCCCATTTATAGTGCAGAAGAACCACACTTCAGTTCACAGGTGTGAAATAGATCTATTGCCATACTGCTTTATTGCATGGCAATTCATTTAGTGCATTTGTTGATGTGATATGCCTACTAGAGAATGCAAGGAACACAACCAAAAAAGGTAACGTCATCTGTCAGTATTTCAGCTGTGGTAAATCGGCGTATTGCCTTTGAGTCAACAGAACCGTGTCAGTTAATGAAAGCTGAGGATCTGATTAACAGGACTCCTGGGAAGGAAGGAAAGCACGTGGTCACCCTGTGGTTACTGTCGGTGGTTCAATATCAGCTACCTATCTGCATAAGTGGAGACATTTTCAAGGAAAAATACTCCCTCTTTTTTATTTTAAATTTATGTGTATGGATTAAATACGTGTTTTCATCTGTTTTGGAGCTGAAGTGAGAATGTGCAGAAAGAAACAAACAGGTCAAAAAGAGAACAAGATAAAAATGAAAAGCAGAAAACCTTAGTTGGCCCTGCTGAAGAATATGTTCAAACAGCTCTCATGCCAATCTCAGATGAGAGATATACTTTTTAAAAGCTGGGTTTTTTTAATGTTGTTACTATTTGTAACTGTTCAGTGTATCTATATAAAAAACAGTCAGGGAAAGATTAAAAAGAGGATTTAAGATAAAATATAAAACCAGCGGGAGAGAGTTGTCCTTTAAAAGAAGGGGACTTGGGAGAAGACATGTGGGAATTTAAGAAAAAGCTGAACACAAACAGCTACAGCAGTACAAAGATGAAGTAGAAAGTGTGGTGAGGACCTGGGAGAGAACAGAGCCAGAATCTGTGGCCGTGAGTGGAAAGGATTAGTATCTCTCTGATACTGAGAAAAGAAAAAAATCAAAAAGAAGGTGTCTAAACTGTGTAAGAAGGCAGATTCAGGAATCTTTAGGCCATAGATATTCTGTTGGATATTCTTGAATCGAATATGTTTGATTAAAGCAAATATTCCTTCAAGGCTAACAGTTTCAGACCCTACTTTCCACATAAGATATATTTGCTCAGAAAAGAAATACTTTCTGAAACCAACCCTCAAAATTCATGGGTCCAATTTCGAGAAAGAGTTGTCTTGTGGAGAAGAAGGAAAGCTGGGTGAGGAACCACACACCTCCCTCTGCCCAGGCTATTCTTGGCTCATTCACTTCCATGAGCAATGAATTAATTCACAAATTGGGAACATCTCCTGCTGCTACTTTCTAGCACATTTGGTGAAGTGCTGAATCCCAAATTAGTCCTGTGGTGTTGCTAGGTTTTGATAATTGTGCCTATAAATTCATTGCAGAAGTCCCTGCTTTATTCAGAAAGGCTGCTGCTGTCAAAGAGAGAAGTATAGCTTGAAATGAAATATTTTGAAGAAAATACTTTGTTAAGGTATGATTTTCTTCATACACAGCTACAACAATGAGCCAGCTCTATTTACAGAACTATGGCATTAGCCCTTACACATCGATAATATGCAGGCTTTTAGTTAACCTAACAAATATTTTGCTGTGTGACTGATGCATTAACATGTGTATTAGCGAGCACTTGTCCATAAGGAATTTGCCAGGCTGTCATCAAAGACTAAGGCAGTCCCTGCTCAGGGTAAAAACACCTGGGGATCACAGCAATCACTCTGCAGGGAATTAAAGCAATAGATTAATCGACCGTAAGAATCATTTTCCTTGTTCATGACTCGGATTTCCCTTGGCTGCCAGAATTGTGGATGAAAGTGAAAAACACCCTTGACCTTCTCTGTCAAAGAAGATGCTTCTCCCTTTCTCTTTGTCTGACGTGAAGAAATGGGGATTTTTTTGAGTGATTTACAAGGTCTGAAAATTGCAAAGAAAAGGTGTCAATAACATAGTATCCAGATTCTCATTTATTCTGCTGTGTCCTGACCCATAAAGAGACATTGGAGAATGTTTCAGAAGTTATCAGCTTGTATCCTTGTAGTCTACCACACTTCCTGTCTTTAAAGTCTGGATGCAGCTCTACCAGTTAGCCTGTGAACGTAGTGTAAATACATGAAATAAAACTGCATGGATCTTAGGAAAACAGTACTGTCTGGAGAGAGGTGGTAGGTACTCAAATCTTTGCTCTGTCTGTAACTCTCTGTGCAGTCTTTGGCGAGACAACTCGTCTGGCTTCCATCTTCCCATCTGAAAAATATCACTTCACAGGAAAGTCAGGAGGTTTCATCAATTAGTCTCTAATTAGGAAAGCACTTAAACAAGTGTTTCACTTAAGCCCTTTTTGGAACAGTTTAAGCATGTGCTTAAATGGCATCCTGAGTTAAAGCTTACTGCTTACAAAATGCTACATATCAAAGACAAAAGATGGTATATAAGTGTTATACAGGTAAGTTGGAGTTTATTTATACACTGCTCAGTATAAGCATAAACTGATCCCTTCACAGGGCAGTTAGGTTGTTCACCTTTTTACTGACTGTGGTTGATGGCTCTTTCTACATGTATTATTTCTGGATGAATTATATCAATGGACAGAGCTTGATTAAGACGCAGGCACAACAGGGCTAAGCAAGGAATGAACTGTTTGACCCATGAAATATTTTGAGATTACAAAAATGTTCCATTTTTGTGTCATTAGGAAACCAAAACATGACAAAGATTTCATCGGGGGAGGCGGGAAGTATGTTTATGGTAAGGGTATTTATCTGGGATGCAGAAGATGAACAGCCAAGCCTGTGTTTTCTCACTCTCTTACTGACCAGACAGGTACCAACAGGTACAGTTCTGGAGTGGGTCTTGCCAGTCTGACCAGAAACTCTATCCTGAGCTTCCCCCTCCCGCTTCACTTTTTATCCAAAATTGTATTTTCTTGTGATGTGATTGGATTTGGGAAAATCCTGTTTCTTTGACAGATTTATTCTCTCAGATAACCTGGTTCCCCACACCACTTTCAGATGTGATTGAGTTCACAGCAGGGTTCAGCCGCTGAAGCAGAATTTAAGCCAACCGCAGGATCAGAATAGTTCGGGGGGGGGTTCCCCCTCAAAGTTCTAGGTCTTCATCTAATTAAATATTACTTTCTTGATAAAGCCTGACCTACAAGCAACAACTGTTCATTAATAAATGGCTCTGAATACAGAGCTAATATTTGCTATTTCACCTGCAGATCTTTACCTTATGAAGCAGTAGACCAGCTCACAGTTTCAGTAAGTTTATTCCTTTTATACCAAAGCTTAAATAGCATTTACTGTCCCATTAAGTTTCATTACTTCTTTGCAAATAAATATACACTTCTTTTATTTTGGAATAATGATTTATAGGCCAGATGAGTTTATAGCTTTGTGGGTTTGATGTTGGGGTTAGTCTCAGTGAACGTAGAGTTCTGCTACATCATAAGATAGACCTGTCTCTGATGAGATGCGTGACTATGAAATGACATAGATTAAGGAACAACAAATATCTGGTCCTTTGGGAGTTCCCTAAGAATTCTGTCTCTTTCTTTCTTTTATTTTTTTGCCCTTTTTCTCACACACACAGATAAGTAATTCCTAATTTGTGGGGGTATTGTGAGCATAAATTGGTTAATGGGCATGAAATGATAAATGCCACAGAAGTGACTCTGAACAGCTCTCCTCTGTACACGTGCCCACACCCGCTTACTCACTCCTCTCTGCTTTTGGTTACCACTCCCACCTTAACCTGTCCTATGTCTGAAGCCGCCTTTGTGACTATAAGATTAAACGTTTCTGTCAGAAGGAGAGAGATAACGACAAATGCAAATGCTAAGGCCTTTCTCTTTGTTTCTGGAACCCCATTTCTGGATCACTGTGGAGTGCGGGGTGGGGGGGGAAAGATAATATTGATGTTTATGGTGGCAGGTACTCCATTTCAGAGGGATCAGTGTCATCAGCAAAGGCCAAGTAAGATCTGCCACTGCTGGAGAACAAAGCCTCGGTGGGCAGGTATTCCACCATGATGGATTGGTCTGGCACAGAGAGACTCCCCAGTGTTTACTGAACATTTACATGTAATTTCTTTTCTTCCAGCTTCAGTTAATGGACAAATAAAATAATAGAAGTGCTTTGAAGCACAGAAATGAAGACTACACACCCAGGAACAGCTCCAGCTAGTGCAGAACACAACAGCCTATCTGCTCAGCAACAGATGTCACTGTAAAAAGATCACCCTTTATCTCTGCCCTCTATGCAGAAATCTACTGAATAAAGAATAATTTCAGAGTCTTCTTATCCGTGAACCAGATCCAAGTTCACTGGGCACCATCATGAGGAACTCCTGAGCTCCAGGGAATATGAGAAGTCCCTGCTGGGCAATGGGCAATGGGACTTTCAGGAGATCTTACCTATGAGTGCCCCAGATGGCACGTGTGTGGACAGAGGAAAGCAGCGGTGTTGCAGTACAGGCACAACCATGTTTGTGAATATCAGCTTTGGCAGGCACTGGCAACCCACCTAAAATCCTGATGGTCACTCCCCCTGCCCTCCACAGCAGAGAAGTGGACTAATCACTGACATCTTTTGCCTCATCAGAATATAAGGTACAGCTCTCCTCTAGGTGAAGGCTTAAGTACGTGGCTTGCTGGGTGCAAAAGTTTGGCCACACCTTCCCTGGGCAAGAGAGGAACAACCACAGCAAGAAGAAGAATAAACTTCAGTGAGATCTTCATTCACAGAAGTCATTTTAATTAATCATAAAACCACTTTTGCTACAAATGTGAAAATAAATATGTATAAATATATGTGTGTCTCTGTGTGTGAATGAGCGTATTTGAGAGAACAGGTTGGGAGAGCAGTGTTGTGTTTTTTACTTTTTAGTTGCCTAAACCCATTTATATATACTGCAAGACAAGCCACCTTAGTGAAGAGATTGCTTTGATGCATTTTTCCTTTTTGAGTTATTAGTAAGTGCATGACACTTATGGAGGGAACAAAATTATTCATTTCTGCCAGGAAGAATGAAAACCCAAATACTAGGGAAGGAAAACATTAAACAAACATCATATAATACTTGGATCCTAGTGCATTCTAGTGCTAAAGAGACTTTTTCTCTGCTGAATTCCTTGTAGGAGAATAAAGACAAAAATATAAGTCCATAAAAGATTTGAAAAGATCTTATGGTGAAGTAATCAAAATGTTTTCTCTTTACTAAAGTATTTCACTGGTTGCTAGAAATATTCAAGAATACATAAAATTGTTATGCATTCTTGAATATATGTTAAACTATAACACTATTGAAGTAAATTACAGTAATAATAAATATTCCTATGCAATTCAGTGTGAACTAGGACTTCATCTATAGCTTTTTCATATTTTTATTTAGATATTTTTTGGGCACTCCGATTTCCACAGGAGCTGTTCCCAAGCCTACTAAAATTAGCGCAACTCTCTTCCGTGATTTCTTGTCATCCCAGTGCTTCTGGGATCAGGCCCAGAAAGAGTAAGGAATGGCTCTCTGGAGAAAAGATAACATGTATGGAATTGGGGCAGAGGAGAAATCTCAGGACAAACACAGGGAAAAGCCGTTGCGCAACTCAGGCGTAACCTTCGCGGGAGCAGCCGGGTCAGCAGGGCCTGGGGAAGCCATCCTCCACCCGACAGCTTACAGATCCCCCTCTTCCCATTGATGAGAGCCAACATGAGAAACTGGAGAGAGCCTAAGTCCCCAGGGTCCCACAGCCCTCCGCACAGAGCTTCCCAGAAAAAGGCACAATATGCCTGTAGGACCTCACATCACCAGCTGCTCACTTCCATGCACCATCAAGGGACACTTAATCATGTGTACCAGCAGAGGGAACAGCCAAAGTTTTCTAGAATATTTTAGTTCCTCAATCAGATATTTTAAGTAACAAAGGGATTTCCATTACCTTATCATCTGTGTTTTCTTGAATTACTCTATTATTTGCTTTTATCACAGTCCCAGTAATTTAGTGGAGAAAAGCTGATACATATTTGGATATTCAGAGATTTCTGGGAATCTCTGTAACACAGAAATGTCAGATTTATTTTATGAATCTCAGTAAAGGTTTGGAAGAAAACAGTCCTATATAAGAGAATACAATAGGACATAGAAGACACTACCAGTCAGAAATTCCAGAAAATATTTGTTTCAGTGATGTCAGTAATTGTTTTTCCTTTAAGGAAAATAACCTCATTATGCCTCAGCTCTCTCTATTACTGGAAAGTAGTTGTTCATGCTTGTTCAGATGAAACAGTTTAGAAGAGCTCCCCCGTTTGAACTAGACCAGCATCCGTGTAAACACACTGTACAAATGTTTCATTAAATCGGTACCTTTTTGGTTGAAGGGGCAGTTCACTAGTTGTTAATTGATGATGGAAATGTATCTCACCAATATTTCATTATAGCTCTGTAAGGGTTGTTTCTTGCACAAATCAGAAATGCTTTGGCATAGTGCGTTCTCTCAGGTGCTGTTAGTTCATGACGTAGCTAAAGGTTCCAGCTAACTGGTCATAACTAGATGACATGCGAGTACATGATTCACATGCTGTTAATTAAAGTTGCTAATAACACTCAAAGCTTTAATATATAACTGGCAGCTACCTGGATGCTTGGTGCCCATACGGCCTGCACCTGTAAATGTGATGCAGATGACACGTGATGCAGAAGACCATCTGGTGAGGGGAAAAACTGACCTTCCCCAACGCAAACAGAATAGAGCACTGAAGGGAAAACAATGCTCAGGTCTGGAAAGGAGACTCTCCATCTCTCTTTCTTCTTCTTTTTGTAAATACTAAGACTTTCCCTGAAAGCGAGTACTGAGGAAGATTTATTAGCATAGTAAACAACAAATAAAACCACAGACAAATAAGAAATATGAGAGTTGTTAAATGATGCAGCATCATAGACCTATCTATAGAAGTGCAAATCAGAGAAACAGGCAAACTTGAGAAGACTCAAAGTATTCATTACCTGGTAAATTTTAATCTTGAGTAGAACTGTTAATTTCAGTAATATTCGGTGGTTTGTTGTACAAGACCCAATTTGAGAAATAATTAGCAAGGGCCAGTCTTTCATCTATTATACCCCAGATTTGACTGTAGCAAGAATTCAGGGTGTGCAAGACAATCAAAACTGGGAAGACGTGAGATGATTAAAAATCAGACAGATGAAATCCTTCTTTTGTTTAAGGCAGATGTCCTGGTTTCAGCCAGGATAGAGTTAATTTTCTTCACAGAAGCTAGTGTGAGGCTGTGTTTTGGATTTGGGATGAGAAAATGCTGATAATGTGCTGATGTTTTGGGTTGTTGCTGAGCAGTCAAGGTCAGTCCAGCTTCTCGTGCTGGGCTGCCAGCGAGCAGGCTGGGGATGCACGGGGAGCTGGGAGGGGACACGGCCAGGACAGCTGTCCCAGGCTGGCCAAAGGGATATTCCATACCATATGACATCATGCTCAGTATATAAAGCTGGGATGAAGAAGAAGGAGGGGGTGGAGGGATGAGATCTGTCTTCCCAAGAAACCATTACGCGTGATGCAGCCCTGCTTCCCTGGAGATGGCTGAACACCTGCCTGCCCATGGGGAGTGGTGAATGAATTCCTTGTTTTGCTCTGCTTGTGTGTGCGGCTTTTGCTTTCCCTATTAAACTGTCTTTATCTCAAACCATGAGTTTTCTCACTTTTACTCTTCCGATTCTCTTCCCTGTCCCACCATGGAGGAGTGAGCAAGTGGCTGCATGGGGCTGAGTTGGTGGCTGGGGTTAAAACACAACAATAGTATACATTCATACCTAACAAAGCAGCTCATGGAGAAGGTATATGACCAGCTGAGTACTGAAAAAATAGCAAGTGGGAAAGCATTTAAAAAAGTAATAAATTAATGTCAGTTCCTAAAAATTATGTGAAGGTTGAGTATGTATTTAAATCTAAGCTGTAAGTAGCAATGAGTAGAAGACACTTCAGCACCTAATCTAGAACAGTCAAGGTAGAACAAAAAATTTGTCTACTAAATTTGGATGGTCCTACAATACTATCTCATGTAAAGAAATAAAGCTGAGCCTTAGAACAGATCAGTTAAGAGTTGTCATTAGGTCAGGAATTCTGAGGAAAAAAGGGCCAGAGTACAAATATGGGAGAAGATAAGGGCAAAACCAGAGACTTGCTTGACGGAGGAACACATTTCTTTCTTTCTCTTGCTTCTGATGTTTCTGATGCAGGAGAGAGAGAATATCTAACTCACTGGTTTTTGATTGCAGTAGTATGCTTATTCAGAGAATCCTAAATCTTTGCCCCCACATCTGAATTTTCTGTTAATGCCTTTTATGGACATTAATTTTGTACTGCTTTCATCTAGAGGTATACTTTGAAAATGAGAGCCAGAAAAATGCTTCTCTTTGTGAATGTATTAAAATCCAAGTCTGGGAAAGCAGACAGTTATTAACATGTTTAGTGTCCATAAACGCAGAGCCTGCATTTTGTTACCTTCTGAGGTAGCCTACTCAATGTGTATGTTATACCATCTCAGGAAACAATAAAAAGTTCATTTGCCCATCGAATTCTCATTTAATTGAATGATTAAGTGATATTTTTTTCTTATTGCCTGGATTTCAATTTACCTCCTCTTTCTCTGGATTTATGCATTGCTTATTCCTTTTATTGTTTCTCCTAATGGCTTATTTGTTTCTGGTAGCTATTTCATGATCCCTTCAGTACAGCTGTGTTAGTAGATACAGCATGGAGAGCCGTACTGCATCCCCAAAACATTCTCTTTGGATTCTTTGGAGATAATATCCGTTCCACAGTGAGGTATCTACTCACACGAATGAATGAGATGTTATAAAAAGCATTAACATACAACAAGATTTCAACAGAAATTAAGTGCTTGACAATTTTTAAAATTAATCTCAGAAAGCATAGATTAGATAGCTGGTGCTAATGTTCGTGAATGGCCCAGTAAATATCTCACTAGAATTTGAGTGAGGGCAGAAGATATTATTCACCGTGGTTCCCCTTTGAGTCCATTGGTGGGAGAAGGCAATCACAGCAATGCTTCTTTCTGGTCATCATTGTCATCTGGAGGACAGGTCTCACACTGTTGCTGTATAGATCCCCTCTGCCACCCGTGGACCTCCTGGGCACCCTGTTGTTCCAGCCATTGACTGAATCTCAGTTGTCAAATGAATAACAATAAGCAAATAGCAGTACAGACGAGCAGTAAAGATTTCAATGGAAATTGTAAATCCCTCAACAAATTCCAAAAGTCATATGAAATGCTGTGTTTTTCTACAACATGGTATCTGAAAAGTGAGAGAAAGGAGACAGAAAACCCATCTACCAGTGTATACTCAACTGAGATAAATCAACAGTATTTTCTTGAAGCAAACAGAGTTACAATTTATAATAGGAATTTGACCCCGATGTTGTATAAGCTTACTGGGACATTTTGATTTCCTGCTCCTTCCTGGTTACAGAAACTGAGGACCAAGGTAATTGTGCAAAAGACCTGAAAAGTCCATCCACCGGTAAGTAATTGACCTTATGAGAAAATCCCCCATGGCCCTTTGCTGCAGAGCAGTAAAATGTTCAGCATCTTCAGGCAGCCTCCTTAGCTGTACATGCCTGAGGAAATCCTTTCTGACCAGCAACCTATTGATTCTGAAAAATGCTATATTTGATCATAAATCTTGAGCAAGCTCAACACGGGTCAGTAGAGACAAAATATTAACCACCCTAAAGTGCTTTTAAAGATTCTCAGACTAGCATAAAGAAAAATATGACATGTACACTTATCTGTAATACAGATTTTTTTTTTTTTACATTTGCATACCTCTTTCAGAGAATTACATTCTACGGTAGCACACAAAAATCTTCTTTCTGAAATCATATGCATAGGCTGCACATAAAATTGACTCGAGGGTAGGAGCTTGTCTGTCAACAGTAGATTTATTATTTTTTTAAATTACTTCTGTGTTGTCAATGGAATTAATCAATCCAGTTCAAACACTGTGCTCCTTCCCTGAGTATTTCTTGAGTTATCACCTAGCAGTACACCTTTTCTAATTAGAATATTTTGAAAATTTACCAGAAAACAAAATTTTGGGGACTTCTGCTCTGTCAGATCCAAAACATTCAAAATACCTTATATTTGAGACTTTTCAACAATTCTAAATTGGCACTGCCTGGATTATTGATCATTCTTTCTTGAGCTCACATACCACGGGCTTGAAGTGCCAGCAATCCCATGGCACTCTGATGGCTGGTATGTTGTGTATCTGGAAGATCCTGTCCCCTGCGATGTTCTTGCAAGGGTATACCTAAAGTGAATTTCAGATATTTGTCAGTCATGCTTTCCTCACGGCCCGCGTTTCTCCTAAGGAGACTGTAACACATAAAACACCACCCCGGCCTGATTTTCACAGGGGCCTGAGCAGATAATGAGCTGAAAACCAGGCCTGTTTCTAGGTACCTCAGAACAAGAAGCCATTTAATAGGGAAAAATAATCTGAAGGATTTTTGTACTTTTAATAACTTTAAGGTCTGATAATAACATGTCAAAAAGTGCTTTAGGCTTCCTAAATTCAAACACACACTGGCTGAGAAGATCATTTCCTCAACTGTCGTTAGTATGAATATAGTACAAATATTTTCAGATGGAGCTATTTAATCCAGTAAAATGAATTTCTTAAATCAGCCTTTTTCACAATCTCTCACAAGCACTTACTGTGCACTTTCTTACTTAAAGAAGTATTCAATCTTATTTAATTGTGGCTAAGAAACCTGGTTTCAGACCTTGATGGATGTTTCATAGAGTGGACAATTTAGCATCAGTCTTACATGATCTTCATTTTTGACCCAAAGACATTAGAGAGAATTCCTTAGTAATGTGTTTTCATACCCTGATTACTTGTATTTAGCAAAGCCAAATATAATTTTGTTGGTCTGAACTAGCATAAACTATGAGAGAATGGCTTAGTATGAAAAAATTACGATACAAGTAGACGTTTTTATGGTTATGTCTTTTTCAAGTGACCTAATTAACACTGTTTTTAAACTAGAGCTGCCTGGTTAGTACTGTCAGAGGCAGAAATGTGTATCTCTCTTCATTCACTCTGCAATCCATTTTTTGAGAACAAAGGTCTCACAGAAGAATCTAAACTGAGAAATCTTTACATTTTTTACTCCTTGTGAATTTGCTTCAGAGGCAAGACCCATTTCTCTGCAAGGCCAGTTTGAAATCCTGGTGATTATGTCAAGTCCTCTCTATTACTATTAATACTCCTGCTGTGAGCAAGACAGTCTTGAGGTATATAAAAATCAAGCGTATTTTCCGGAGGATAATTTTTCTGGAAATATAACACAACAAAGTAATTATCATAGAAGATGGTAGGCAGACGAGAACAGGGAGTCTACAAAAAAAGAGAAGCGACACAAACTGATAGCAGACAGCTGCTTTATGGGCAGATCTATATGCTATTCTGTTTGTAGTACATTCTTGTTTCTTAGGATTATTATTTTTTCTGCAAAAGGTCAGGTAGCTGAAAAAAAAAAAAGGCAGAGAGTTCTCTGGCAGAAGTCAGTAACAGAAAGGTTGCTGAATTCTGATCAGGAATTGAAGGGTTTGTCCTGAAAAGTCACATGCAGCTTTTGTCCTTGAAAAATAATTGCAACTTGTCAGAAATACCAGTTGTTGCTAGATGAAGACAGAACTTCAGCATTATTTATGGATCTACACTTCTCAAGTAAATAGATTTCCCCTAATTTGCAATTCTAAAAATGCCTTTAAATCTATTTTTAAATGGCTTCTCTAAACACAGGGCAGAGTTGGTCAGGCAGTTTTTGACAAAATGTATTTTTCTTGAAGGATGTTGTTTTATTTAAGCTGAATCATTAATGGAGCTGAACAGATTTTGAAGATGCTTTCAATGAGATTTCTGAATAAAAAGCCTTTGACCTACGTTTTGGTACAACTATATTTTGAGACCGTCTTCCAAATATTTTGTTTCAACCCTGCAAATTCCAAACCTCAAAATTTTCTGTGAAGCAGAACCATCATCTGTCCAGCAGAGAAGACAGCTGGGAACGTACCACAGAGCACTGCAGTCCTTGTCAGATTCCTCATCTACCTGCAGTTTTCCCAGCAGGTTTTCTATAGACTTCAAATGAGCCTCCATTTTATTATCTTTCTAGGTTCATACATCCAAGAACAAACTTTGTGGGATTCTGTTTAAGGTTTGCATTGTTCTCTTATTGAGAATTGGGCTAAGCAAACTAGAAACAGAACAAAAAATTCAGCAAAATTTCCCTGCAGATAATGCAATATTTTCACATGGATTTCTATTGTTTCTGATGTTTTATAAGTAATTTTGGAATGATAGTCATAATTTTCTATTGTTGCAGTTGGTTTTCTTTTTTGTCTTCCTTTCTGTTTGTTTTTCCAATGGGAGCTTGTATTAGCCGGTCTTTTTGTAGAGCTCAGACAGGTTATGGCAACCCAACTCAGAAAAAACCCACAATTACTGGGTCATTAACAAATCTTACATTTACACATGCTGTACAGAAATGTGGCAAGTTATGCAGTACACACACATCTAATAAATACAATATGTTTCATACACAATAAATTAACATAATTGCCAAAAATCAAATGTGGTAAATCTGAAGAATGCTGTTTACATTTCTGGATATGTATTTTGGTCTTTTATATTAAGGTACCAGTAGGAAACAGAAGGAAAATGTATTTGATGAGGTTGCTTGCTCTATACTCTTCTGTGTTGTGCTGATTTGTAAAATAAGGCCAGAAGTCAGGCAGCATGGTAGGTGTTGTTAGTGAGAATTTTTTCAACTAATGTCACTAGTAATGATTTTCTAGACCATCGTGGATTGTGTGAAAATAAACCATTTTATTTGCTATGCATGCTCTCTTGCTCATGTTTTCTGCTATTTTAATGCTTCCGAAGCAGCCACTGCCTCGTCTTCTTGTTCAAACCAAATATAACATTCAAAGATTCAACAAGCAAGAGAACTGAGCTCCTCTTTCACCCCTAGAACCAGCTCCCACATACTAAAGCCAGGCTCAAGGAGTAGGGTGAGAAAAATCACAGATTATTTACTACATTTATTGCACTACTGAAATCTTTGTTACTATTATATATTTTTCCAATCATTATATACATGACTTAATAATTTAAACTTTTATGGATCCTATTACACAATAATTACACAATAATTATACAGAAAATGAGACTAACAAAGAAAGAAAATAAAAGGAGAGATCCAGGGAAAGTCAGTGACATTTGCTTCTGAGATAATCTGTGGAAGCAATTTGATATTACTGAGTATCAGGGCAAGTTATGTGACTTCTGATCTGCCATGCTGTGGACTCAATTCCTAATATAAGTTGAGGAAACATTACTGCTGAGGCAGAGTGAATACAGAAGAAAATGTAATGAAAGAAATAATATTAGCAGGAAGATAGAGGAAGGATAAGATTTAGTCTACCATAACTTACATATCTAAAAATTAAACATCTAAGGCTGAACTATTCACCCTGAACTCTCTTTGTAGTCATCAAGGGGAAACAGGCAGATACAGATTTGTCTCATGTTCAGGTAGTGATTGAAAGACAGGTCACGTGAATCACCTTGTTGCTAGCATCTGACTATAAGGAAAAGCTAAAATGACTAGCTCAGACTGAAATTTCCATCCTTTAGACGTTTAAAGTTAAGTTAGATAACTCTTAGCCAAGCTAATCAACAGGTCTTTTTTAATGAAACAAACCTTATTTTAATGAAATAACTTGGAGTTTGTCGAAGCAATAAGGGTTTATAAAGGAACGACACTGTCCCTTCTGCTGAGTTTTTTTCTTTTGAGACTTCTCTTTTCTATAGTTACTGTAATTTTAAAGTTAAATTAGGTAGTGTTTTGGGATGAATTAGTATGTTTATCACTACAAAGTTGAAGTTGCTCAGTATCATGTATGATACCCACTCACAGAACTGAAGGTTTAACTTGACTTTGCACACCTTCATTACACCATTTGGGGTAACTTAGTCTGTGTAAGTGTAGCTGTACAGTGAGGTTTTCAAACTGTCCAGAGTTGTTTGGTTACCAGAAAGGTCAGACTAGCAGGGTGACTCCAGCAAGTTAATGAACTGTTATTGCTTAAGTTGCTGTGCCACCTTTGCATTACTATTTGACTAAAGCCCTTCTGTAACCTCTTCCGAAGCCCCAAAGCCATAGACCATCATGCAAAAATACAAGTTACACTGGGGCAAAGCTAATATTTACAGCTCGAAAACGCTGTCACATGTGCATTGCCCCATCTCTGCCATAGTCAAAATCCCACTGGATAGTCCAGTGAGACAATGGCATGTCCTATGTAATTCTTGTCAGTCCACAATACTTTCCACAAAACTTTCTCTGTATGGTATCTCCTGTGTATAAAAAACTCCCGAAAGTTCTTCAGCTTGAACAGGTGCTTTAATGTCTAAAAGCTTGTCCATATTTTCTAAATATATCAGCTTTCTGTACACCTTGCCCTTATGACTTCGCAGGTGCTACTTCACAAGTACTATTGGAACTCTTACTGCAAATCTCATCATTCATCCTTGTTCTTTTTAAGGCACAGGAAAATTAAGCCTTTCATTGGCTTTAAGAAGATTTCATAGGGTAAAATTCTTCTCACCCTAGGAAACCTGAATTTGTTTCCTAACTGAAACTTTCGTTCTTGCTTACTGAAAACAAAATTGTTCTGTAATCCCCTCTGTGCCAATTTGAGTGAGAGTGAATAAATCCCCGACACTGCCCAGCAAAACAGCTCACGGCAGTAGATTGACATGTTATGTGTCTCCAGGCAAAGTAAGAAAAGTCTTATGACAGATCTAAAAGTACAGTACATAGTTCAAAACATTACTGTAAGTATAGTAAACAAGCCATTAAAGAAAATTCCAAACTTATCATTTACCTACACTCTTAATACAGCTTAGCAATTAATACATTCATTCTTTTCTATTGTTCAGTGGCTAGAGCTACAGCACACTTCACTGAAAACAGAATGAGCAGAGATAGCAATCAAGGTGACCCAATGGGTGCAACTTGGGTTTTGTTGTTAATGTTTTTTTTTCCCACAGCAGATGATAGCCTCTTAAAAAAAGAGCATCATAGTATCTTTTAGGATGAATCCCAAAAGATTTGATCTGCTTTCACTCTCCCAATGGATCCCAAGTTAGTAGAGTAAGCATTTTCCTGGTTTTCTAGATTTTCAGTTTTATTGATGGCTGAGGGTATCTTCTCAGGATTGCTTCACTTGCATGGATCCATTTATTCTGAGAAATCGTGCTGGATACACTGCTTTTTCTGAGCTCAGTTGGTTGCCACTGAGCTCTGGGTGAGGCTGGAGGGATTCCGGCACATTATGCTCTGTACTCCTGCCACGCCAGTCAGCCGTGCACGAGGTCCCGAATCGCAACGTGAACCTGAACAGGTACCCTTTAAAGCTTGAAAGGTCTACATTAGCTAAGTCTGTGGCTATTTGTTTAATAATATATTCATTTTGTCTCTGTTTTCGCACATCTCCCAATAGCTGCCTGCCAAGTTGCTTAGGGAAATGAAGCCCAGGCTGGTTACAAAGGTTGTGAACTACAAGGAATTATTAACAACAGTCAACTGAGTCTGGAGCCTGTGATTGCTTGACTTTCGGCCTGCGGCATGTTCCTGTGAGACAAATAGTGCTCCCTGGGAATACAGCGGGTGACCTTCTACCTGGGATGTGAGGAGGCATGACAGATGCTGAGGTGCCATGTGCTATTTGTGACACGTGGCAGCTCTGACTGCCCTTCACCTGCCAGCAAGATGACGAGACCTAGAAAAACAAGGACTCTCACAGATTTTGGGCCTGATGCCAGTTGTAGAGCTGAGTTTGAAGGAATAACTTTTCCCCTTTCACCAGCTCATCCTGACCCTACTTCTCTCTCGCTCTCTACTGCTGGAGAAAGTGAAAAGGAGCAGGCATTTCTCCCCTTTTCTCCACATTACCAAAGCTTTCTAAGGCTCTAAGGTTCGTTTCTCTGGGCACAAATCAAAATTTTCCAGCGCTTGCCACAATACCTCACCTGGTATCTGCTTTGCAGTCTTACAGTCTTACAGCTCTGTTTACACGTGCAATGTTTCCTGGCGCTAAGATGAGTTTTGCCCTATTTAGCATAGCTCAGCTAGCAACCCGCAGCTGCAGGAACAGTCATCTGATGCTCCTGCTTCTCCTGGGGGGATAAGGGGAAGAGCTACTCAAGCACCAAGCACAGCCCAAGTAACACGCACAGGCAGCTCAGGGCCCTGGACCAGTGTGAGAGTCTGGCACATCTCTTTCTCATGCAAGATCCTTGGAAGCTACTAATGTTGCTTGCATGAAGGAGAGCAGAAAACAGAAGCAGCCTGACAAAGCTCTGAATTGCTGTTGCCACTGTTTCGGTGGGAGATCAGATGGAGAAAAAAGGGAGCCTTGTGCTCCAACGCTGCCAAAGTCAAATCTCCTGTCTCATTCAACAGGACTACTAAAAGTTTTAAAAAATGCTGTCCTTTTTTTCATAGATATTGAGGAGGAAATTCAACTGAGTGAAATCCAAACCACCTTGTTTATTATTGTTCATCATATTATCATTGTGTGTGTTCATATCCATCCACCAGATTCCACTGTCTTTTTCCAATTTTTTCAAAGAATTTTTTATAGCTTCCTTTGGACCTGAGCAAATGTTTAATTTTTGCAGAAGTGATCATGCAAAAGTGCACGTTGTGGAGTGTCACTAAAGCAGATACTTGTAGTACAGGCATTTACATATGATGCCATGGTGGCCTAGAGTGCCCTGGCCATAGGAAGCCCTCTGAGAAACCTCTCACATGTTTTTATAGAAGAAATAATCTTTTTCTTGTATAGATAAATCAAATTCAAACATAAACCACTGAGAGCTTTGTTGGCTTTGAACTAATACATTCAGGTTTCATACACTCTAGTACTATATCACAGAATCACAGAATCACAGAATCACTAAGGTTGGAAAGGACCTTCAAGATCATCAAGTCCAACCATAAGAACAAGAACAAAATTTGAATGTACTATTTTGACTGTAATGGCCTTCAAACATGCAAGCAATACTTGAGAAGAATGTGCCTGACATTTAAATCTGTTGAGATTCCTGGATAAATCTTCCCTTTATTTTTACAAATTCCACTCCTCTTCAACTTTTAGATGCAGTTTTCTCTTTTTTTCCCATTCTCTTCTGAAGTTGCATAATAGTGTTTGTGACATGCTTTGAGATTTGAAGTGCAGTGTATCATTGTTCAAGTCTATAGAGAATGAAGCAACATTAAACAAATGTTCATGTTGGAAGGTAGTGCATTTAAAAAGCAGAAAATGCAGAAAAACTACATGTACCTGCACAAATATAATTTTGCTCCATATATGTAAACATAAAAACACTCTTTAATAACATGTTCACTCCCCGCCCCCCATCTGGATTCCTGCCTCCTGCATTCAGTGTTAGTTCCAGCTGGTGCAAAATCAAGATGGAAGCAGATCAAGACCTGTTTTATCCTAATTATTCCTTACTCATTGCGTCCAGTCCAGCCTCCAGATCTGCTGCATTCAATGGCAAGTATGTGCTTTCCGTTTTGTAAGAAATGCAATAATATAGAAAGATTAACCAGGAAAGAAATAGCTAAGGATAAAAAAATGCAAAAAAGTATTTTACCTAGGAAAATACAGTAATATAATTTACTGTCCAGGGAGGGGCAGTGAGTTTCTAGTTAAAAGAAAAAGAAGGATAGCAACTGCTGGTTGATGGGCGATCTTTACTGAGATAAACCATATAGCTGTTTAATTGGAGGGAGACAGCATGCAAAAGTAGTATGCTAGTTCATAGTTATGCATGCTTGATTTACTACAGGTCACAGAACATGATGTGTGCAGGAACATGTCCTTGAAAAGGCAAATAAATTCAGTCAGTTTTCTGATTTCATTCTGGCATAACTAACTATTAGATGGAGTGAGAGAATGCATCTGTACTTCCTTAGGGAGAAGTCTGAATTCCACTTTATCTGCTTCTGGGTGATCAGTAGAAGAGTCAGAAAAAAAGACTTTTAATATCTCTCTGGTTTTGATATATTGGCATGTTTAAGAAACAAAAAAATCAAAATCATAGTGTAATTTTTTTCACATAACGTATCACAGAATCACAAAATCACAGAATCACTAGGTTGGAAAGGACCTTCGAGATCATTAAGTCCAACCATTAACCCAACACCACCATGCCCTCTAAACCATGTCCTGAAGCACCACATCCACACATTTTTTGAACACTTCCAGAGATGGTGACTCCACCACCTCCCTGGGCAGTCTGTTCCAACCACTCTCTCAGTGGAGAAATTTTTCTTAATATCCAATCTAAACCTCCCCTGGTGCAACTTGAGGCCATTTCCTCTTGTCCTATCACTGGTTACTTGGAAGAAGAGACCAACATCTGTCTCACCACAACCCCCTTTCAGGTAGTTGTAGAGAGCGATAAGATCTCCCCTCAGCCTCCTCTTCTCCAAACTGAACAGCCCCAGTTCCCTCAGCCACTCCTTGTAAGACTTGTGCTCCAGACCCCTCACCAGCTTCATTACCCTTCTTTGGACACGCCTCAGCACCTCAACGTCCTTCTTCTAGTGAGGGGCCCAAAACTGAACACAGGATTCAAGGTGCGTCCTCACCAGTGCCAAGTACAGGGGCACGATCACTTCCCTACTCCTGCTGGCCACACTGTTTCTGATAGAGGCCAGGACGCTGTTGGCCTTCTTGGCCACCTGGGCACACTGCTGGCTCATGTTCAGCCGGCTGTCAACCAGCACCCCCAGGTCCTTTTCTGCCGAGCAGCTCTCCATCCACTCCTCCCCAAGCCTGTAGCATTGCATGGGGTTGTTGTGACCGAAGTGAAGGACCCTGCACTTGGCCTTGTTAAACCTCATACAGTTGACCTGAGCCCATCAATCCAGCCTTTCCAGATCCCTCTGCAGAGCCCTCCCACCCTCCAGCAGATCAACACTCCCACCCAACTTGGTGTCATCTGCAAATTTACTGAAGGAACACTCGAACCCCTCATCCAGATCATCAATAAAGACGACAATAAAGAACAAGACCAGCCCCAGAACCGAGCCCTGGGGGACACCGCTTGTGACCGGCCGCCAGCCGGATTTAACGCCGTTCACCACAACTCTCTGGGCTCAGCCAATCCAGCCAGTTCTTTACCCAGCAAAGAGTAAAACCATCCAAGCCATGAGCCACCAGTTTCTCTAGGAGAATGCTGTGGGAGACGCTGTCAAAGGCTTTACTGAAGTCCAGGTAGACAACGTCCACAGGCTTTCCCTCATCCACTAGGTGGGTCACCTGGTCATAGAAGGAAATCAGGTTGATCAAGCAGGACCTGCCTTTCATGAACCCATGCTGGCTGGGCCTGATCCCTTGGTTGTCCTGCAGATGCCCTGGGAGCACTCTCAAGACGAACCTCTCCATGATCTTCCCCAGCACGGAGGTCAGGCTGACAGGCCTGTAGTTCCCAGCATCCTCCTTCCGGCCTTTCTTGTAGATGGGCATCACATTGGCAAGCCTCCAGTCGCCTGGGACCTCCCCTGTTAACCAGGACTGCTGATAAATGATGGAGAGTGGCTTGGCAAGTTCCTCCGCCAGCTCTCTCAGTACTCTCGGGTGGATCCCATCAGGCCCCATAGGCTTGTGGGCGTCCACGTGATCTAACATGTCCTTAACTGCTTCCTGCTGGATTATGAGGAGTATATTGTGGTCTCCATCCCCGTCTTCCAGCTCAGGGGGCTGAATACCCTGTGGATACCTGGACTGGCTATTAAAGACTGAGGCAAAGAAGGCATTAAGTACCTCAGCCTTGTCCTCATCCTTGGTGACAATGTGCCCCACCCTATCCAGTAAGGGATGGAGATTCTCCTTGCCTCCCTTTTTGTTGTTAATATATTTGTAGAAGCATTTTTTGTTATCCTTTATGACTGTGTCCAGATTGAGCTCTAGCTGGGTTTTTATCCTTCTAATTTTGTCTCTGCTTGACTTGACGAGATCCTTGTACTTTTCTTGAGTTGCCTTCCCCTTCTTCCAAAGGTACATCACTTGAGGAGAATATGTAGAATTTAAAATTCACAAGAAGTTAGAGATGTATATTTACTTATAATATAGAAAATAATCTTTTCCACTGATTTATTTAGAATTGTGAGCAAATAAAAGTAGGTGTTAGAGTAGAATTCCAGGCATACAATGTAACTTTTGTCACTGTATATGTTTTTACATTTCTTATTCATCTACATATGGAAGAGATAATAAAAAGTTGTGATGAATGGTTTTCCCCACTGTCAGAGTGAGGTAAGCACAGTATTCAAATAACGCTTAAAACCAAAACCCTTTCCAGACCACCAGCTTTTCTGGTGTTGAATTCTCTTCACTCACCTGGGAACCTAAAACTAGGTTGGAAATTCCACTAGGTAACAAGCACTGAAGAGTACTCGGCCCTGAATCCTGAAATCTACGTGACCTTTCAGAAAATATAGGCCATTCCTAAGACTCAGGAAAATACAGTGATGAAATCATTATGTTTATTGACTTTCATTCGAATTTCGTTCATCCTGGGCTTCAGGCCAAGGTAGTTCTGGGGGAATTCCATACTTAGGCCCAGAAAAAGAAACACTTGGCTATATTACACATTAAATAAAAGCACTACAGGAGAACTATGTTAATCTCTTGCAAGTCTGGAATACTTTCTCTCTGAGAGAGGTAAATTGGTATGCAGAAAGGAAACACATAGGCAAAGGTACAGTAGACTAAATCATATAAATATTCTACCTGACACACCCTGCATTTTCTACAGAGGAAGTCCCTATCGCTATCATTAAGAAAGTAAGCAACAAGTTCACATATTTACCTTCAAAGGAGACATCAGTTCGTGCTTAATGTCACTATGCAGGAAGTGTCCTATGGCAACACACTGATTTTTTCTAGTTGAAAGATAATTTTTGTTGAGGTCTTTTACCTCATATATGGACCAAGCTTAATCATTGCTTCAGTGCAGAGTTTATTCAGCAAATACTTTGTTTCCTCTCTGTGAAATGAGGATTTCTCACTTTGGTTAGCCTGAACTATTGAGAATGGAAAACAAGACTTTTTCCCCAATTGTACATAAAATCCCTAGAACAGGACTGAACTGTACTCCATGTCAGCACATAAATAACAATAATATTTTTGTTTACTATCTGCTGGTCCTTCTGATTAGATTTTCATGAAGATACAGGGTAATATACCCTAATATTTATTTAGAGTGTTTCAAATGACCTGAATATGGGATGAAGCAGGAGGAAAACTAAAAATCCTAAAAATCACATTTAACTTTGACCCACAGAAACTGTAAGGATAGAACCTGTGCTCAGAGCATAGTGTAGTCACACTATCAGCACCCCACTGCGATGCCTTTTAAGCATGGTGCTGATCTGAATCACTTTTTGGGTGAAAGGTCCAAGTGGTAGCAAATATATGGCACAAATTTAGGCTATACTTCCTCTTTTTTCTTTTTAATTCCCAGAAAAGCAGTTCATTGCTGGCCAAACCACCACAGGAGTCAAAAAGACAACATTCTTTTTGAGGATTTTCTAGAGGCATTATGCCTGTTAGGGAGGTATGAGTACTTTTCATTGCTGAAACTTAGTTTATTATACCAAGTACCAAATGGTACATTTTAAATGGATGTTAAAAGAAAACATTGAACAAATATTTGCTAATGTGCATAGGCACTCAAAATAGGTTAAGAATGAGGTTCAACGAGGCCAAGGGCAGGGTCCTGCATCTGGGGCAGGGCAACCCCCAATATCAATACAGGCTGGGGGATGAAGAGATAGACAGCAGCCCTGCCAAGAAGGACTTGGGGGTCCTGGTGGATGAAAATCTGGACATGAGCTGGCAATGTGCGCTTGCAGCCCAGAAGGTCAACCATCTCCTGGGCTGCACCCAAAGGAGCGTGTTCAACAGGTCAAGGGAGGTGATTCTGTCCCTCTGCTCCGCTCTGGTAAGACCACACCTGGAGTCCTGCATCCAGCTCTGGAGCCCTCCGCACAGGAAAGACATGGACCTGTTGGAGTGGGTCCAGAGGAGGGACACAAAAATGATCAGAGGGATAGAACAGCTCTCCTGTGAGGACAAGCTGAGAGAGCTGGGGTTGTTCAGCCTGGAGAAGAGAAGGCTCCAGGGAGACCTTATTGCAGCCTTCCAGCTCTTACAGGAGGCTTATAAGAAAGATGGGGACAGACTTTTTAGCAGGGCCTGTTGCAATAGGACAAGGGGTAATATTTTTAATATAAAAGAGGATAGGTTTAGACTAGCTCTGAGGAAGAAATGTTTCCCAATGAAGGTGGTGAAACACTGGCACAGGTTGCCCAGAGAGGTAGTAGTTTCCCCATCCCTTGGAAACATTCCAAGTCAGGTTGGTCGGGGTTCTGCGCAACCTGATCTAGTTGAAGATGTTCCTGCTCCCTGCAGGGGTGTTCGACTAGATGACCTTTGAAGGTCCCTTTCACCCCAAAGATTCTATAATTCTATGATTCTATGGTAAGAACATTTAATGTAGGGTTTTAATATTCTATGGCTGAGATTCTGTCTCAGTTTACATCTACCTGCAAATCTACTGAGTTCAATACAGGTGTCCTGTATAACAGTGTAACTGAGAAAAGAATCTGACCTTTTTTGTCTGACTTTGAGACAGTGTAGCCTTGAAGTCCTCAGAACATGAATATGCTCAGATTTAGATTTTAAAAACCAGCTTAATCCCTTCCTCCATCAAGACTGTTTAATACATCCTTCTGGCATTTTTTTCAAATATTCTTTTTGTTGGCATTGTCAGATGTTTGCAATGTCTGTGAAGTTAAGAAAGTCTCTCTGTGTGGTGGCCATCCTTCCCGGAGCCACTGGATCACCAGCTGTGAAAGAAAAAAATAAAATGGAAAAACTGTTTGAGGGGTTTGCAAAATAGAAATATACATAATATACTTGAATCATATCGTTTGGATAGTTTGTGGGATTGGAGCCAGACTGCAGTTGTGCATATTTAAATTTAAAGTGTTTAAAGACAATACATCTCTCTTGATATCAGTTTCCTCATCAATGATAAGTAAAGGACAGTTAAAAAAAGAGGAAGAAGCAAAACTGGTAGGAAACAACCTGGGATTTTTTATAAAAAACTTACCACTCCTCACAGAGGTTATAGCCTGAATCAAAACCACCATCTGGTTTAGAGTTCAATAGAAGAGAATAAAAGGATCATTTTAGTTTTGTGTTTTGTTTTCACTATCCAGGGTCATTCCATAGAACAGAATATAAAACAATGAAAGGAAAGAGGTTCTCTAAAAAATAGCCCCGCATTTTTTCCCTTTTTTTCTTTTTTTCCTGGGGGTGGGGGAAGGGGAGGTTGCTCCCTGTCGTGCTCTCTCCTTTTCTGAGAAGAGGAAGTCACATTATGAAAAATAAGGAGACAAAACATTATAGTACCCGTAGTAGATGCCTGATTCAGGAGATGGCAAGCTCCTCCTCTGCCTGTCCCTGAACGGTCTTTGTCTCTCCTGGTCATCTGATTTACCCACAGGAATGAGTAAAGGCTTTTGCTAGTTACTACCAGTGATTCACAATTAGACAATTTTTTCCAGTTCCACACACAAAACAAAACCCTCCAGCTGATTAATCATATTTACCTACTTGGCAAAGGAATCTGGGTTAAGGTGCAAATTTGAAATACCTCTCTGACATTTAATATTTAGTGTCTGCTTTGTAGCATCTGAGTAGCTTCCAAGAGAGAAATAGGTAAGAACAGGTTTGTTTCAAGTATTGTCCCGAAGTTTCCACTCACTATAACTCTGGTTTCAGCACAATAGTTAGCTGCTTCTGTAGGAAGTTGATGTTTTGGTGGCTAAGCTATAATCTAACATGAGAAATACTATCAGATATGGACCTTGAGGTAGGATTTATATCTCAAATCAAGACCCCCAAAATCAAGTTGTGCAGGCATTAAATATGTGTCTAAACTCTCCTTGTAAATAATGGAGAATTGATAACTACTGTCAATGAAAATTTAAGAGTAACTAACCAAGCTTAGATGTCCAGATAACATCTTGTGTGTCTAGATATTTATATACAGGTGTTTTCCTTTGTGATCTGAATTATATCCTTAGGGTGGGATTCAGCTACACGACCATGAGCATACAGTGCTATTCCTCTTGCATCAGGCTATCCAGTCTGGCCACCACTTGCCACTGGTGAAAGATTGTCTCTCATAGGTCCTATGTCACATCCAGCTGTCACTGACTATCTAAATGCTGAAGTCTCAAATGGTATATGACAATATTTTGAGGCAAATTAATTAAGCCTTTCACAGACTGAAGTTAGTGGTACTTGTACAAAATTTGAAATTATCAAGATAAAAATCAGTGGATGCATCCTAGTATAAAAAAATCCTAGTTCTGAAAGCAATTTTCATAGGTTTTGCTCCATATTGCAGCAACGTGTTACATATCTGAAGCTTGGGACCAGCTCCAGACTCTGGGGTTAGACAGAACTGTTTAGTGTGATAGTTCTGCCAGTCTTGTGTAACCAACCCATCCATGGACTGGTTGAATTTTGCACCCAGGCTTAGAATTTGTTCAGACCCTGCCGTCCACATGCAGACGTGTTGGTGGCAGCTTGGGACAGCTGAAGCTAGCACAATGTTCTCAGCAATCTGTTTTGAATTGTATTTAAATTTTTCATCGCTCTAATTATCATTTTATGACTGCTTTTCAGACATATTATACGCTACTATGCAAAATTCTTTGTTTGTTTTGGTTTTGCTTTGTTTTGTTTTTTTCTTTCCCCAGATATTTATCTGCTCTTTTCTTAGGATACAGTGTTTAGTCTCCCACTGGCATTTAGTTTAATAACACTATGAGCAAAACATAACAGTATAGAATGCAGCATACAATAATTCATCTGAAAATAGATATCATACACTGCAGATATGGCTAGCTAGGGCAGTGTCCATCTACTGGTCCTCGTTTGTTTTCAGATAGTCACCAGAGGTCAGTTCAACAATGTCCCCATTGATCCCTTTCTTCCGTTTAACTTTCACTACTACAAGAACAAAACTCCAAACAGACATACAAAAGAGAGGAGGAAGAATGTGCTCATTGTGGTTCAACCAGAATTCACAAACACAGAAAAGATCCTCTCTATTGGCTGTTTCCTCCTGCAACTTGACTTCCGAAATAGGGCTACCCTTTTGTACAAGATACAAAAACAGAAATGCAAAAAAACCCCACCAGAAAGCATGTGACTTCCAGAATTGCCTGTAGCTTTCCTGGCACTGGGTTGAGAAATATTTCTTCATCCCATGTTACATAATAATCCTTGACGCATTGTTTGTTCCAGCTCAGTGCTGTTTTCATCAGATAGAAACCACAAATCTAATGGAATAGGAGGAGTGTCCCCCTGATGGTGTATGGGGGATTTTTGGCAGCTTTTTTTTTTTTTCTGAGTTTCATAATTATGAAAGGTATTTAAAAATATGTGCCGGAACAAATACTTTTTGAAACCATATTTCTCGTTAGCTAATGTTCTTCACAGTGCACATTTCCTGTCTTTTTCCAGTAAGCGCAATGTTTACAGCACATAGCAATCCCATTTGAATGAATGAAAGGAAGAACAAGTAAATGAATGAATGAATGTATATTTGACATAACAGACCCTTAGGATAAATTCAATTTACTTTAATAAAATTACACCAAGGATTAATTTATCCTGTAATGTTTCAGTGGCACACTCTAAGGGATTTACTCCAAACAACATGAAGTCAATGTAGCTTTTCCATTGATTTCAGTGGGTCTGGATCAAGTTTCAGAAAGATTAAACAACTACTTACTACTTCTTCTTTTCATTTTTATTCACATAGTAAATAATTTTATGCAGGTAAACCACTTCACTGGGTAATCACTCCTTGAGCCTTGGTATATGTCATTGCTATTTTTTCCAATCTCTCTAAAGACATATCTCCAGTCTCCTTATCAAACTGTAATTTTTTTCTGTCCAGTTTTCTGTAAAGTTCCATTGCTCAGTCATAACCTCACTGTCAAACACTTTCTTCCTTATGCTAAAACTAAGTGAATTCTTCTTTCCTTTTGCCTTCTGGAAGAGAACACCACGATCCTCTTCACAGCTCACTTTCTGGTCCTTCTGATTTCCCTGATGTCTCTGTCCTCTGTCCAAAATTCAGGGTTGGACCTCTGTCCAACATTCAGTATATATTCTTATTTTAACCCTAGTCTGTATTCAAGGTTGCTCCAAATTTCATTCAGAAAACTTCCCCTTACACACGCTCAGGGAGCCTTGCAATATCCTTCATGTTCTTTCATTTAATTTTCTAGTGTTGATTTCTTCATCTTTCTAGTAACCATATCACATGGTCTACTTAATATCCCAAATGCAGACAGTTTTCTTGTTCCATGAAGACTTATACTGGACTCCATTCCACATGTAGTGTAACAGCTGATCACAATTCCCCAGAAGAACATGAAAAGCCAAGTTGCACCTGAATCATAATCTGATCACAGAATCACAGAATCACAGAATCACTAGGTTGGAAAGGACCTTCAAGATCATCAAGTCCAACCACTAATCCAGCACCACCATGTCCCCTAAACCATGTCCTGAAGCGCCACATCCACACATTTTTTGAACACTTCCAGTGATGGCGACTCCACCACCTCCCTGGGCAGCCTGTTCCAATGCCTGACCACCCTCTCAGTGAAGAAATTTTTCCTAATATCCAATCTAAACCTCCCCTGGCGCAACTTGAGGCTATTTCCTCTTGTCCTATCACTGGTTACTTGGGAGAAGAGACCGACACCCTCGTCGCCACAACCCCCTTTCAGGTAGTTGTAGAGAGCGATAAGGTCTCCCCTCAGCCTCCTCTTCTCCAGACTAAACAACCCCAGTTCCCTCAGCCGCTCCTCATAAGACTTGTGCTCCAGACCCCTCACCAGTTTCGTTGCCCTTCTCTGGACACGGTCCAGCACCTCAGCACTCTTCTTGTAGTGAGGGGCCCAAAACTGAACACAGGATTCAAGCTGCGGCCTCACCAGTGCTGAGTACAGGGGCACGACCACTTCCCTACTCCTGCTGGCCACACTATTCCTGATACAGGCCAGGACGCTGTTGGCCACCTTGGCCACCTGGACACACTGCTGGCTCATGTTCAGCTGGCTGTTAACCAGCACCCCCAGGTCGCTTTCCGCCGGGCTGCTCTCCATCCACTCCTCCCCAAGCCTGTAGCGTTGCATGGGGTTGTGACCCAAGTGCAGGACCCAGCACTTGGCCTTATTAAACCTCATACAGTTGACCTCTGCCCATCAATCCAGCCTGTCCAGATCCCTCTGCAGAGCCCTCCCACCCTCCAGCAGATCAACACTCCCACCCAACTTGGTGTCATCTGCAAACTTATTGAGGGAGCACTCGATCCCCTCATCTAGATCATCAATAAAGATATTGAACAAGACCAGCCCCAGAACCGAGCCCTGGGGAACACTGCTTGTGACCGGCCGCCAGCCGGATTTAACGCCGTTCACCACAACTCTCTGGGCTTGGCCATCCAGCCAGATCCTCACCCAGCGAAGAGTAAACCTGTCTAAGCCACGAGCCGCCAGTTTCTCCAGGAGAATGCTGTGGGAGACGCTGTCAAAGGCTTTACTGAAGTCCAGGTAGACAACGTCCACAGCCTTTCCCTCATCCACTAGGCGGGTCACCTGGTCATAGAAGCAGATCAGGTTGGTCAAGAAGGACCTGCCTTTCATGAACCCATGCTGGCTGAGCCTGATCCCTTGGTTGTCCTGCAGATGCCCTGGGAGCACTCTCAAGACCAACCGCTCCATAATCTTCCCCGGTACAGAGGTCAGGGTGACAGGCCTGTAGTTCCCAGGATCCTTCTTCCGGCCTTTCTTATAGACGGGCGTCACATTGGCAAGCCTCCAGTCTTCTGGGACCTCCCCTGTTACCCAGGACTGCTGATAAATGATGGAGAGTGGCTTGGCAAGCTCCTCTGCCAGCTCTCTCAGTACTCTCGGGTGGATCCCATCAGGCCCCATAGACTTGTGGGCGTCCAGGTGGCTTAACATGTCCTTAACTGCTTCCTGCTGGATTATGAGGAGTATATTGTGCTCTCCATCCCCGTCTTCCAGCTCAGGGGGCTGAATACCCTGCGGATACCTGGTCTCTGGCTATTAAAGACTGAGGAAAAGAAGGCATTAAGTACCTCAGCCTTGTCCTCATCCTTGGAGACAATGTTCCCCACCATATCCAGTAGGGGATGGAGATTCTCCTTGCCTCTCTTTTTGTTGTTAATATATTTGTAGAAGCATTTTTTGTTATCCTTTATGACTGTGTCCAGATTGAGCTCTAGCTGGGTTTTTATCCTTCTAATTTTGTCCCTGCTTGACTTAACGAGATCCTTGTACTTTTCTTGAGTTGCCCTCCCCTTCTTCCAGAGGTGATAAACTCTCCTCTTTTCCCTGAGTCCCAGCAAAATCTCCCTGTTCAGCCAGGCCAGTCGCCTTCCCCAGCAGCTCTTCTTACGGCACATGGGGACCACCTGCTCCTGTGCCTTTAAGATTTCTTTCTTGAAGACTGTCCAGCCTTCCTAGACCCCTTTGTCCTTCAGGACTGTCTCCCAAGGGACTCTCTCAACCAGTGACCTGACCAGGCCAAAGTCTGCCCTCCGGAAGTCCATGGTAGCAGTTTTGCTGACCCCTCTCCTTCGCTCACAACTGAGAATTCTATCATGTCATGGTCGCTAAGTCCAAGACAGCCTCCGACCACCACATCTCTCACCAGTCCTCCTCTGTTTGTAAACAGCAGGTCCAGCAAGGCACCTCCCCTGGTGGGCTCTCTCACGAGCTGTGTCAGGAAGTTATCACTGATTGTCACCAGCTGTGTCAGGAAGTTATCACTGATCACTGGTTGTCCTCTTGTTTCAGGCTGGAGAGAAGTAAATTGCCTTAATTTATAAATTATCAGATTGTTCTCTCTCCTTCATGTTCACCTTTAAATGTAAGGATGTATTTAGCAAAGCTTATTGGATGTGTGTCTTAGGCCTGATAATATTTGATATTTTCACTAAAAAATCCTGAATGATAGAAAATAAAGTATGTTTATTAGATCTTCAGACAAAATCAGATCGGAAAGGCCTGAAAGCACTTTTGAGGATAGGACCAGAATTCAAAGTAATTTTGATTATTTGATGAAATGACCTTGAGAAAAAAGTGGCATCCCTGTAAGAAGAAGACCAAAGTTGTGCTGTTGGAAGGAATAATCTAGATAAGGCAGGAAGGGGTAAATAAGTTGTTCTTTACGAGAGCTGGTAGAAATTGTGTTACCACCTGAACTTGAATCAGCAGTCATGCTGTAGGAAAACAAAATCAGACAAACAGGAGTGTGACCTCTAAGATGAGGAAGATTAGCACTGGCAAGGTCTTGTCTGGAGTCCTCTGTCCAGGACTGGACAAAGCACTTCAAGAGAGGATGGAACAACTGAAGGCCATTAGGAGGAGAGCAATAAGAATGAATAAGTGGTTAGAAAACATGGCTTAGGAGGAAAAATGGAAAGAACTACTGCTATTTAGCACTAGATAAGCGAAGAGAGAGGAAAATCTTATTGGTAGTCTTCAAATAATTTGAAGTCTCCCTGCCCAGACATGTTCCACATGCATGCTGTTACAACCAAATCTAATGGTTTTAAATTTTGACAAGGGAACTTCATTTAAGATGTCAAGAAGAGCTTCCTAACAATAAAAGTAGTGAAATACTGAAATAGATTGTGTGGGATGATCATGAAAGCACCAGTTTTGAAGGTCTTTCAGAATAAATTAGATAGACAAACTGTCAGGAGTACCATGGGTAGAGCTGATACTCTCTTGGGCAGGGAGACACACTGAGTGATCTTTTGAGGTTTTGGTTTTTTCAGTGGTGTCAGTTATGTCTAGAACTATTCTGGCCTGGTTATGTAGGCTTTTGTGCTGCTGAATTCAAGGCTTCATCTACATCTTGTTGTCCAGTCATGTTCCATGTACCAGTGTGAAATAGGCAAAAGAGCTATGCAAAACAGGATATTGAGACTTCCAGTCTGGCAGGAGGGTACCTTAATCAGTAAACAAGTTTAAATACCACTCTTAAAAATATTTTTTTTATATTTTACATAATTATTTAACAATAGAACACATAAAAGCAGAATACGTTTGCCTGATGTAAACCCACTGCAGTAAGGAATATAACATGATTACCAATCTGTTTAAATGTTACATCTGTGAAGTACTCCATTGCATATTAACTATTATTGTTTTGCCTACAGTAAAACTCTTGTGCTTACATTATTTCTTTTTTAAATTAAAAAGCCAACCCATATGCTGAACTCTAACACAATGGACATATATGGACAGAAGACCATGTATGAGGACTGTTCATTCACCTTAATGCTGACAAGCCTGAAGTTCCATAAAAACTAAAACTTACCTTACCAAAGAAATGTATCTAATTTATTATTTATTGGAAAGAGAATTACTACTTTTCCCCTATCTCCATGGTAAGGGAATGTCGTGGTTTAGCCCCAGCCAGCAACTAAGCACCAGGCAGCCGCTTGCTCACTTTCCCCTCCCCTAGTGGGATGGGGGAGACAATTGGGAAAAAACTTGTGGGTTGAGATAAAAGCAGTTCCATAGGACAGCGAGAGAGAAGGAAACAACAATGATAACAACAATAATAATACCGACAAAGGAATGTACAAGAACAAGTGGTGCCCAATACTGCAATTGCTCACCACCCGGCGATAGATAACCCGTCCCTGAGCAGCGATTCCCGCCCCCCCGGCCAACTCCAGTTTATGTCCTGGGCATGACGTTGTGTGGTCTGGAATATCCCTTTGGCCAGCCTGGGTCAGCTGTCCTGGCTGTGTCCCCTCCCAGCTCCCCGTGCACCCCCAGCCTCCTTGCTGGCAGGCCAGCACAAGAAGCTGGACTGTCCTTGACTACTTAGCAACAACCCAAAACATCAGCACGTTTTCAACAGTTTCTCATCCCAAATCCAAAACATAGCCTCACGCTAGCTTCTATGAAGAAAACCAACTCTATCCTGACTGAAACCAGGACAGGGAAATAATGGTGCTGGAATTCTCTCAACTTCTTAAAAACAAAAAGCCACATCAGGAAGAGATACACATTAGAGTTCAAATGTGTACTGGCTTACAAGATTAAGAGGATCTTATTTTGCACAAATTAAGCTCTCTGCCCAGAAGCATGGACAGAGTTTAATCCACAAGATAGGCCATCCATGGACATGCACAAACCTTTGAGTACACAGGATACCGTTTTACATTTGAGGTAGTAGCTTTGTATTGCTTTTTTGTGAAACGTAATGGCATATCAGAAGGAGAACTGATAAAATCTAGAGAAGTTCAGGTCCTCTTTCTAGGAAAAAAAAATATGTTGAAGACTATGAAAGCAGACAGACAAGCAAGAATTTTTGTCTACATCTTAGATGCTAAAAGCTGGGAATTGAAGACCAGACACTACTTTAAAATACCATGAAGGTATGAAGGCATTTTACCATGTAGAGGAATCATGAAGACACAAGTTTGAGTAGGTCAGTGCCTCTATTTTTGTTCCTTGAAATAATTTATTACTTTACGCAAGATGGTATGGCTATCTTGAGTAAACAAACTTTCCCACATTATTATATCTATTTTCACGTAGCAGAATACCTGAAAGAAAAGGCGTTGCTGGTTTATAGGCAATTACTATGGCCATATTAAGATTAGGAGAATACTTCTAAAAAAAGATATTTAGGTCTTACTAGAAGGTGACTTTTCTGAACTGATCTTTCAGTCTTGCTCTTGCATAATCACTGTTCAAGGGTACGTTTTCTGCCAAAGATGCAAGTAAACTGAAGAGACTGAGGGTTGCAAAGGGAACTGTATTGCAACTGGTGTATCAGAAGGAATTCTGACTGAGTGATCCAGGGTTTCTTTTATTGCTTTCCAGCGTAGATGTATCAAAACCAATAGCTTCATCACCCTTGGAAAGGATCCTCACCAGTTTACACGACCTATTCATCAGGGAGTATCACACTGGTTTTGGACACTTAGCCAAAGAGCTAACGTCAAACACTAAGTTCTCAAAACCCCTCTGTTTGCTGCCCGCCAATGACTGAAGTCTGGGGGTCTCAAAATTTGTGTAGATGGTGAAATGTAGTGTCATATGGAGATGTTGATGATGGGTCTAAATGAATTCACTCAGGTGCCAGCAGCTCTGGCTAGCCATAATTTTGACCCAATCAGAACTATGTACTAACTTGGGTTGCTCCCAATACCCAAGATGGATTGTATAGAGTTGGCTCAGGTAAGTGTACACAATACTGCGTTATTTCTACCAGAAGCAAGGAGTCATGCCTGTTACCCTTTTCTAAGAGGGAGAGAGCACAGCATGTGTTCTCTGAAATGTGTATAATCTAGAACAACTCACAGGAAAATAATAATATAATTCACTATCCACACTAGTATTTTCCAAGCAGACCTACAAAATTATGATTAATAATAGACTGATTCTGATTTGCACACACTGAACACCTGAGAAATATGTTTTTAGAGAAGGCAAAAATTCATTTCCAAAAACCATTAAAATCACATAGCAAGGTCATTTCCACATAAATAAATGAATTAAAGAAATGTAAGCAAAAAAATATATCAGTATACCAGGGCAAGAGACCCACAAGTATGGATAGCCTGGGATGGATTTTAAGCCAGGCTTCAGCCATTAGGGTCATGTTGATGCATTTAGATGCTAGAAAATTGTTTGCAATGGCTATTAACAATATTAACCAAACTGTGCACCAATTTGCAAGCTCTGTTCTGGTCTTGGCGAGTACACACGGACAATAAGGATATGTCAGTGTTGTCCCTGTTGCCCATGGGAGGCAGTTAGCAGTGTCAAACATGCCAATTAGAATAGTTGCATGTCATGAGGTTCAGTTTCTATAGGCTGTTACATTTACTTCTTTTACTGCACCAGTGCAGAATTGCACAGCACAGAGAAATACAGAGAAAAGGTTACAGAGATAAATGAATAACCATCCTTAATTCCAAGCTTTGTCCACAGTGACCAGCAAAGAGCAGGATGCCTGCTCTGCAAGCAGGTGTCTTGTGTGCCATGTCCTATCCTTCACTTCTTTGAGAAGGAGGTCTGTATGCTGTCTGTGGGGCAGCACTTCTCCTGGTCAACAGATCCCCTTTTCCTCTGGGGAGAATCATGAACAGTCTTCAAGCAGAGTCAGAAAATCAAGTCAGCTCTCTGATATTAGAACATACTGGAGGGGAGCCTGAGAAGTGGGCCAATTTATTTGCTCAGCTGACAACTTGATAGGAATTGATGTTAAAAGGAGCCATTGGATGATAAAAAAAGGTCCTCCACATTCCCTGCCAAATCCTCCTATCAGCCTTCCATGAGTTCATATCAGGTCACCATGGGATTCCTTTCATCTCATAACACTGACTTCATTAGTTTCCATGACCTATCTGAAACAGTAGCTTATATGGAAAAACCCCTAAATTTAGATGTATGACTGATCTGCTTTTGTTTTCCCTTTCTTGGATCCTCTTTCACATACAAAGCAGAAGTTCAGCTTTGCTGCAAAACACCATTTTGCTTGTTATATTTCCAGAACATTGGCCTTATATCTGGTGTTCTTTGTGCATATTGACACTAATTGATAGTAACAGGGCTGTGACACTGCAGTAAGCTTTCCCACAGTACAGGCGAAGCCACTGCAGGTTAGGCTGCCCGCCAAGCCAGTCAACGCTTCCCTTCGCATTCTTTTCAGCTCCCCAGAGAAGAGCTAATTTATGGACACCTGGCATTTAAAGGTCCAGGATGTTATTACCTCTGCTGCTGCTGTTAAAAAACTTACCTAGAAATGGCGTCACTGCACAATTCTATTTCAGAAGCTGGCACTCAGAAAAAGGATCTGAAAGGCTTTGGCTACACAATTTGTCATTAAAGCTTCAAAGTTAATTTAATTAAAACTATAATTGACTATTTTTTTTTAAATGGCTGCTTGTCCTAGGTCTGATAAGACATAGTAATGAGGTGAATAGAGTATATTCTTCTGTGTGTAGATAGCAGCTCCACAGAGCATCAGCTGAATATATGACAAACTTATTCTTCTGCCTTTTAGTGTCCCCACCAGTACTTCATTTCCAAGGCAAACAAAGGGAAGTGGAAGTAAATGAGTACCTGGCTCATATAGCTGTTAATGAACTTGATGTGCCCCATTTAACATAACTGAGCTTGTTTATTAGCCACTGCCCTGCTATCTCTGTATACAGATTTGTGTGAGTGTCCTCAGAGTAACTTTAGTAGGAAAAGAGTCTCAAAGCATAAACATTAATTCATGTGATGCCTTTGTATTTTTGTTTTCCCATCCCTCAGGTCAAAATTTGAGGATATATAATTTGACCTACTTCTTTTCTGCCTGACCTGAAAAAGCTTTTACGTACACAAAACAGACTATTTTCTCCCAGACAATCAAACTCTGGATAAGTGCCCAAACATAAATACAGAGATTCCCAGGATTATAACATAAATATTGACATAACAGAGTTAATCTGCAGAGGGAAGGAGTCAGAGGGGTCCATATTCAAAGGTCAGTCTTCTAATAATCCTAAACCACACTGCTCCCAGAAAGGGCGCAGTAGGTATTAATTAAAGCAGAGAACTGAAAAATCAGTTCCAGGTTCTATACCTGCTCAGTGAGGAAAGTAATTTTCCTCTTTCATGGCTTTTAGACCCAAGGCTACCCTGTTTCAGCACCAACATGCAGAAACCATGGCAAGTCAGAAATATATCTAGTAAAAGACATGGAACGGATCAGAGATAAAACTGAGGGCAAAAATAATAAGAAAAAAATCATTCACCTTCTCACCCTAGAAATTTTTTGCTCTGTGCAAGCCTCTGTGTTCGACTTTTAAACTCCTTGGGAACCAAGGGCTCTTCTCTGTGCATGTACAGACTGCCCCAACCAGAGCAGCTCTGTCACTAATGCTCCCTGAAGCATTGCTGGAATATAACTACTAGTCAGCAGTTTGCCTAAATTTTCAGGGGATTTGGGGTGCCTCAACCCAGTAAATGGGCTTCAAACATACCCATATTGACAGAATTAAACTCCTTCAGAAAATGCATCCATAAGCAACATCTCTTTGAAAGAGTGGGTGTTGGGACAGCCCCCCAATGCACACAGATGCTCATACACATGCACACACGGACAAGGTCCCTATTTCTCTTGTCTAAAAGTCTGCCAAGTGATTGGAGGTTCAACAACAGATCTAAGCCCCATTCTTTCCTCAGGCAGGCAGGGAGCTAGTCATGCAGTTCTGCATTTTACCTGGGGCAGTTCACTGTAAGATACGTGAGCCCGTGGGGAGGGATAGGGATCCCAGGCACCATTCCTCCATGGTAGATATTTAGACCTAGTTAGCCTTGCTAACTCTTCACTCTCACTACGTCCTGCACTCCCACCTCTGAGGTGGAGACTATCCTCCCTCAGCTTTTGTTTATGGTTGAGATTGTCCCAGGAGAAAGGAAATGGAAGAAGATCTAGAACACCAAGCTGGGCTCATACTGTCGCACAAAACAAACTCAGGCATGGCATTGCTAGTCATCCGCACTACTTGCCTGTTATCATAGCCTGGCTCACCTTCTATGCAGTTTAGGCAAGAACACATTTGTCCACATCCTCAGTCTCATGCTATAAAGACACTGCTCTGATGGGTTGCATCACTACTCACCTATTTATTCAGGCACTTCCAGTGGGAAAAAATAAACTTCAGAAGAAAAGATTCCATGTAGGGCTTCAGGAATACTGTTGTTCGCCAAAGAGAGATGCAGAGCCAAGTGGTATGTTATGTGGACACGATCAGTCTGCGCAAGCTGGTCTCAGAGAGAGATAACTGTCCTATACCCTGCTTTGCTTTGTGGTCTAGGCCTGGTTGATGTCTCCCAGTCCTGAATGAGTGCTCCCAGCCTGAAACCATTACTTGAGAAAGAGCACTGTGTTCATCAGCTATATCTCTTTATAAGAACAATTCTTGCCTGGTTCTTTGAAAGAACAGCTGTCCTTGTGCCGACTCTCTGGAAAAGATGTGATAGGAAGAAACAGTCATGACTTCCTGCATCTCCAAATGAGGAGCTCGGTTTTGAGGAGGGATCAGCTTTTCTCTGTTTGCTAACTGTGAGCAAATTCCACCTTAGTGTGAACTTTATTCTGAGGTTCCTACCATGACTTCTGTATTCAATCCAGAACCTCGGTGCCCTTAACCTGGTCTGGGTCACCTTCTCAACCTGACTACTAAAATACCAGTTTTTAGTATTTTAGTAGTCAGGCTGAGAAGGTGACCCAGACCAGGTTAAGGTCTGGGTTTTTAGTATTTTAGTGCCTTAGTGTCCAAGGTCAATGCAATCAGGTCTTTCATTTGGTCTAACCTTGCAGAGAACACTAGGAAATGGTGTGCATCAGGAAGAAACACCAGGACAGTAATGCAGCTCTACACTGGCTTTGGTTTCACCAGTCTTCATGCTGTTCTAAGCATTGCTGACACCCAGTAGCCACTTAGAAGTGAGTATACACGTGGCAGCCTGACAGAAGATAATGAGTGGATTCCTCCCACCTGCAGGCCAAAACCCCAGGGGGTAGGAGATGGAACATATAGGTTGGTAAGCTATATCTCTCCTAACTGGTTTCCCCTTCAGCAGGGAAATCCACAACTTCACAATGACTGCATTTTTCCAGGTCCTGTGAGCAGCCAGAGTGATTTTGTTTGGTCTCTTGTAGTGAGTGTTTATTAGTTCTCCTCTGCAAATATCCCCTTCATTTTATTTGGGGCTTTTGTTGGTTTCTTTTTTTGATGTTTTTCCCTGTCGTGGTTTAGCCCCAGCTGGCAACTACGCACCACGCAGCCGCTCGCTCACTCCCCCACGGTGGGACGGGGGAGAGAATCGGAAGAGTAAAAGTGAGGAAATTCATGGTTTGAGATAAAGACAGTTTAATAAGTAAAGCAAAAGCTGTGCGCGCAAGCAAAGCAAAACAAGGAATTTGTTCACCACTCCCCATGGGCAGGCAGGTGTTCAGCCATCTCCAGGGAAGCAGGGCTCCGTCACGCGTAATGGTTTCTTGGGAAGACAGACGCCATAACTCCGAACGTCCCTCCACCCCTTCCTTCTTCTTTGTTCCAGCTTTATATACCGAGCATGACGTTATATGGTATGGAATATCTCTTTGGCCAGCCTGGGTCAGCTGTCCCAGCTGTGTCCCCTCCCAGCTTCCCATGCACCCCCAGCCTGCTCGCTGCAGGCCAGCATGAGAAGCTGGACTGTCCTTGACTACTTAGCAACAACTCAAAACATCAGCACCTTATCAACATTTTCTCATCCCAAATCCAAAACATAGCCTCACGCTAGCTTCTATGAAGAAAATTAACTCTACCCTGGCTGAAACCAGGACATTATCCACCCCTTATTCCATACCATTTATGTTATGCTCAGGTACCACACTATCCAATATAACCTCATCAACCACCACCCCCCTTCCCATCCTTTAATATAATACACAGATTATCATCCCCTTAGTCCATAGACTTCCCTCCAAAATGTCCGTGAAAAGTCTGCTGAGTTCATTTAGTCCATGACTTTGGGCTCCATCCCTTATGGTGGTCACTCAGGACAGGCAAGGTGGGGTGTTGCGTGGAGTTACTGGGTACCAAAGCCAGCTCAGGTCAGGTCACTGCTGCACTGGCACTGCTTCTTGTAAGGCTTGTCCTCCATTCATTCAGGTGGTTCCTGCTATAGTAGTTCCTATAACATGCAACTCAAATCATGGGTTACAACAGTTTAAAGGTATTTCCATTACAGTCTCCACCCCTGGGCCCTTTGTACTGGACCATAGGGTTTAACACTGCAATGAACTCCTCCCCTTGCCCCTGCTCCAGCTTGGACTTATCCACAGACTGCAGTCCCTTCCATGAGCCACAGTCTCCAGGGGTATATCTGCTGCGGCATAGATTTATCCATAGTTGCAGTCACTTCGAGGTGCACCTGCTCCAAAACGGCCGTCTCCACAGGCCACACTACCTCCAGAGATAAATCTGCTCCAACGTGGCCTTACCCATAGTTCCAGTTCCTCCAGGGCTTCTCCATGGCCACACACTTTGAGGTGCTCCAAGCATGACCTCATGCACAACCAATAATGCTTCAAGGTGCACCTGCTGCAACATAGACTTATCCACAGCCACAGACGCTTCGAGATGTACCTTCTCCAGCGTGGACTTATCCTTGTGCCACAATCCCATCAGAGGTATACCTGCTGCGGCACAGACATAACCATGGCCACAGATGCTTCGAGATATACCTGCTTCTGTCATGGGCTTATGCACAGCCACAGACGCTTCGGGGTGTCCTGCTCCCACATGGACTCACCCACAGGTCACAGTCCCTTCGACTCGAGTTCACAGTGGAGTTCCAGCCTATTCAGTACAGCAACACAGGAAAAAAAAAAAACAGCAATACCCCGGCCATCTGCCAGCCCAGGCCCAAGGCCATTGCTGTTATCAGAATCTTCCCAGGCACATCAGAGTCAGACGATCAGCAGTACAGCAGCAGCAAAAGCAAAAAGCAGCCATTAACGAGCACTGGACTCTAATATATGCAGGGAAGGCAAACCCATGGCAAGCACAGGGGCCTGGCAATTAATGGCTAAACAGCAATAACAGCTATAAATTTTATCATCTAGCACGTTCCAATCAAACTTGTCATTATCTCAAACACTTCGAGCCCCACGTTGGGTGCCAAAAAGGACTGTCGTGGTTTAGCCCCAGCCGGCAACTACGCACCACGCAGCCGCTCGCTCACTCCCCCACGGTGGGACGGGGGAGAGAATCGGAAGAGTAAAAGTGAGGAAACTCATGGTTTGAGATAAAGACAGTTTAATAAGTAAAGCAAAAGCCGTGCGCGCAAGCAAAGCAAAACAAGGAATTTGTTCACCACTCCCCATGGGCAGGCAGGTGTTCAGCCATCTCCAGGGAAGCAGGGCTCCGTCACGCGTAATGGTTTCTTGGGAAGACAGACGCCATAACTCCGAACGTCCCTCCACCCCTTCCTTCTTCTTTGTTCCAGCTTTATATACCGAGCATGACGTTATATGGTATGGAATATCTCTTTGGCCAGCCTGGGTCAGCTGTCCCAGCTGTGTCCCCTCCCAGCTTCCCATGCACCCCCAGCCTGCTCGCTGCAGGCCAGCATGAGAAGCTGGACTGTCCTTGACTACTTAGCAACAACTCAAAACATCAGCACCTTATCAACATTTTCTCATCCCAAATCCAAAACATAGCCTCACGCTAGCTTCTATGAAGAAAATTAACTCTACCCTGGCTGAAACCAGGACATTCCCTTATCTCCTTTACTTCTACTACTTTTGTTGCAAAGATATTGTTCCTCTTGATAGTTTGTTACTGATCTATATATACCATCCCAGTGTTTGGGAAATGTTTAGGGTGTTTATGTAAATACATTGCAGAATTCCCATAAGGCATGTCCCTATTTTGCATGTATCGTCCCACCTCCTCTTGGTATGTTAGTACTGGATTATGGCAGTATCATATGGGGCAGTTTTGTCTCCACCATGTTGCCAGGCCTGCTCAGCCATGAAACAGGTATGCTGGAGATACAGGAGTGAGAAGGAGGCTCTACACACTGCTTACTCAAGGAGAGTTGAGGCTACAAACTAGTGGATTAATCCAGCGTACTCAGAGTCATCATTTGCCTGATCCATGTGAAAGCTTGAGGGAGATTCTTTTTTTGAGGAAAAGATGGAATACAGTCAAATTCAGATTCTGGCCTTTTTTACCAGGTATTTGTTGATGAGCAGGTGTAAACACAAGCTCTTCTGTCTTCATGGTCATCCGCACCTTCTGAAAAACATCCATAGTTATATACTTTAATGTCTTGCAAAATTTATAGTCTTCAGCAGAGGACTCTAAAAGGAAGAGCTAAATTCACCAATATCTTGTTGTTCTTTGAAATTACAATGGTCTTTCATGTTCTCAAAGGGTCATTGTCTTCATCACTTCTCAGGAAAGAATAGTATAGTCTATTGTAATGGACTATACTACCTTGACACTGGGTGGAAAGATAAAAGCAACAGGAAACTGTGTGACATGCCCTTGGAACACATTGTAATTCACTAAAAATGTCAAAGTGGGATCCATCATGGAAGATATAGCCATCTTTCAAATTTTGTGGACATACCAGGTTTTTTTGTTATGTTTAATGTTTTTTGAGACTGAGCTGTGTACCAAATGAGCTGCTGATGGCAGTGTTTGGGGACATCATATTTTACTGAGCTACCATAAAGAAAGCATGACCACAAAAAGAAAAATGAACATGACAAGATGCTTGCTACTGCACAATTATTAATTTCTTTTCAATTTGGCAGAAAATAATGTCATGGCAAAAAGAAACAGGAATGTTGCAACAAGATGGGATAAGGCCAGGAAATTCAGGAATAGAATGAGCTCTTATGTGTTTGTATTTGCCTTTAAGGCTTTTTAATTTACAGAGAGATTACTTCCTTCTCAATCCAATTCAGAAAAGTGGTTATTAGTAGCTAATAGCCAGGGGCCAAAAGTGTCTAAAGATTTTTAAATACTTGGCATAATGTTTTTCAGACTTTTAATTTTACATCTAAGTAATATATTGTCAAATAGTTCAACATTATTTAGAAATATGTGTTAACACCTGTTAAATAATTTTGGCTTAAAAAATGTTCCTTTTCTTTAAAGCTAGAATGCTTTATTTATTATCAATATTTTTTGAATGATACATTTCTATTTTATTTGGAAATGTTTCAATTAGATATTGAAGCACTAAACAAGAAGAATTAAAAAAAATTACACAAAAATTTTAATTGACCTGAAACCATGCTCACGTTGTTATTATTATTTATACATGAAGGAGAAGTTCTGCAGAGTAAGAGACTAAGCTTCGATCAGGATGTCCTTTCCCAGTCAATGTTGTTGCCAGTGGGCTACCGCAGAGAAAAACAAGAAGTGTGGAGTTTTTAGTCTTGATTATTTTGACTTAGGAAGTTTTTTTTTCCTATTTGTGAAAGCAAGATTAAATAAATGGTCTATTTAACAACTCAGTCTTGTTTGCTACCAAGAATGGCAAGTGCATTTGATTAACCAATAGTTTCTTCCATCAAACTCAGATTCAAAGCAGCAGAAAAGAAAAAAAATCATAAATTATAGATCAGGAGAGTACGCTTTGTTTACACCAACAGATTCACAAAGTAAGTTTCCTCTTCCTAGCTGTAAACTTCAAGAAGTAAATACATCAGTGTATCATTTACCTTGTGCCTGAAATTAGGTTTAATAGGAAAAACAAACCTACCATCTTCTGCTTAGGAAGTAAAAAACAATCCATTATAGCATAATGTTATTTGTTTGAGGATTATGAGGCTGTATAATTCTTTAACAAGATCATGCTGTGCGCTGTTGATGTGGAGAACATTGCTAATTCCATTTCATCTAGTCTCCCACACAACATAACTTGTGACAAAGTATTGTGTTGGTTTTTTTTCTGGAGAAGTCACTTGTTGGTATAAGCGACTTTAACCCTTCAAGCAAGGAAAGACAAAAAATACTGATAAACCTGCGCTGCCTTCTTATGAGTAAAGGAGAGAGCAGTGTCAGTGATGCCATATCACCAGCCACAGAAAATTTGTGTGATCTCATTAACTATATTTCTATTCCATCAAGGTTTGTCGTGAAAGCTGGCATGAAACTCATCTTTTCCATCAAAATGCAACAGGAAAAAGGAATCTATCCGCCCAGGTATGTTCATTACGTGTCCCACAACTGGAAAACACTCGTAGCAGTTTCTAGCACAAACCTCTTTGCCCTCCCATAGTGTCAACAAGAATCATTATCTGTGGGCTTTTTCTTGAGTACATATAATGATAATGCTAGAGAGGAATTCATATAAGCTGTGCTGGCGAGAGGGCACTAAAATGTGTACAGAAGTTCTAACGGGATGCAGAACGCAAGCAGTTGTATGTCAACATGCTGTTTCAGAATGCTTCTTTAGGTTTGCTTGTGCTCCTGTGAGGTTTTTTTTTACAACACAGAAGCTTTTCAGTCGGGGTTGAATTGCTATTCCCTCGATACCTGAAGAGGATTTAGGTCTAAATCCCAAAACTGAAAGTAAATACGATATGCACATTGCATATCTGATATGCAAGACGGATCAGCACGTTGCACATCAGTCCTAAAATGGCATGCAGGCAGGTAAGAAGTTCAGAGTCAGAACTCCCAGAAAAATATTTAAAGTGGAGGGGTTTCCTACAGCTTAGGAAAAGTCAAGCAAATGCCACAGAAGTTTCATCTATGCATGTCAAGACAGACTTGTAGAAACTCCTATTAAGGGGCCATTGTCCATTCCAGAGTCAGGTGGCAAATACCTTCCTGTGGTTTTTTTGACATCAAATTACACATTCTGTGAGTCTTAAAGATAGGTCCTGCTCCAGTACAGCTGCTGACTCAGACTGTAGGGAGGTAGGGTTTCTGTTTACAGAGACAACGTAGAGCTGATGGGATGACCCAGTGACATATTGGAGTTCATCTGGGGGAGGAAGGTTTGAAGTGACATTGCATGTGTTAAACTGCCATACTGCAGATCTTAAAAATAGAAGTGCTGTGAAGCAGATGGTTTGCTTCCACCACAGACACCATTTTGATAGGCACAACTGAGAAGTAGCTTCTGATGATATGCACATATATGCATATATACACACTCTGTGCATATGTGTGTGTATGCTAGCAAGTATACCTTGAATATAGGCTATGATACAGCATTTATGCCTACTCCTGTATTCTTTCATGGCATACATTTTTTTTAAATGGAACATGTCTTTATGAACAGTTGTTTTCAATTTCAGCAATACACATCTTGCAAAATTTCCATTCTCCCACCCCTCAGTCACCTACATGTTAACCACTTGTGGAAACCCCCTTTCTCATCATCTTCTCACAGCTCAGGGCAGCAGTCCATGACCTTTGGAACAAGCCTTAAAGAAAATTCAGGGATTTTTTAGAGGAAGTGCATGGACACAAAATTCTTGGGAGTGGAGGTAGGGGTATGACTGGCAGGAGTTGACTAGGAGGCTGTGGGAGACATAGGTTTCCCCTGCCCACCATCATAAATTCAAGCTGGAGAATGCTTTATACTTTTTTCTTGGGGTACCATCCTCCTCCTCCTCACCATAGTGCCTGGTTCACCCTTGGCAGTCCCTTCTCATAGCACCTTATGGGAGCAGAGGCCAGGAGTTTGCTGGGGTGGCAATATGGGGAAGGAGCACAAGGGAAGGAGTTTGAGGGTTGTTGGCTTGGCACAGATGAACAGAAGAGGTGATTGGCAGCTCTCCCCAGTTCCCTGCCTGCTTTGTCCTACTAAAGTAGCAACAAATGACACAAAACATTAATGTAAGGAATGTTGATGAAAGCTTGATGCATGAGAACTTTCTTTAGTTTGTTTGGCTGGTTTTACTTTGTCGTGTAGTGCAGGAATAGTAGAAAAATCACTTAGTACTCAAAATCCAGGTAAAGAAGCAAATTAAGTGGGTGTTGCCTCAGCCACATAACATCTACTCCTTGGACCCAAAATGATAAAAAAGTAATTAATTAATAGTAAAGTTCATCGTAGAAATGGATTTCCTTAAAAAGAAATATTGACAGCTAAAAAATCAAAATGGGGACTGGAAAGCCGTCATTTAGAACTAATTCACAGAATGAAATTTTGAAAATATTTCATTATGGGTCATTTGACCTTAGCATAAATCAAAAGCATTTTGCTTAATTTAACTCTTTTGTAGGTAAAGTTTTCTACCTTTTAAGATTAAAATATCAATCAATAAGTGAAAAAGTTTAAAGGGACATAGACTTTCAAAAAATTCTTTTTTATGATTTTTTTTCAAAATCAAATTTCATCAACATTGACATGTTTTAACAAAAAACTGTTAGTTGCCTTAAAAAGGCATTTCTTATGAAAACCATTATTGTTAAACTCAGGAAGTAAAAGCCATGTCTATACCGAAGATTATAAATTGCCGCTATACTTACAAGGAGATGCTCAGATTCCTGCCTGGAAGCTGCATGTTGGTTTTCGGGTGGCATACCACTTTGCCAGGAACCAGCCAATATGTCGTCAGTTCACGTGATCAACTTTATCTCATATCATGTGGTCCTAACAGCTTGTGTTTTCATTTCCTTGGAGCTCGGTCTCTGCTAACACTTTTACTTGCTCTCTCCCTCCTGAAGTATCAGGCTACTTGTCAAGCAAGGAACATCCCAGGATTTGTGCTGCATAGGTGCATGTGCTCATCCTAGAGGCATGTGCTGCGTAGGGTACATGTGCTCATCCTATTTGCGAGAACCAAGTTAAGATACGCAAGAAGAAGGTAGCTCACCTGTGAAAGAAGTGAGCAAAAAAAGAGAGAAGACAATAATGTCACAAAGTCTGCTGATAAGAGTGATGAGTTACCATGAGAGTTAAGCTCCCTATCATGGTGAAACCCATCCCCACGTGGCAGTGCCCATGGCTCTGTAAGGACACACCCTGCCTTTGCACCGCAAGCCCGTCCGGCCACGTGCGAGGCAGCAGCCAGTAGTCCTCTGCCGCGGCACTCACGGGAAGGTGCAGGAGGACACAGGCTGCACGGCAAACGGGCAACCGCTTGGGAAGCACAAGATCCTTTGAAGCAGTGATGGGAACGAGCAGGGAAGGCAAACAGGTGCAGATATACATCTGCTCTGGGAAAGTATGTGGAGACTGCTGGCATCACAGCTGCGTTCCACAGACACCGTCATGCATTTCGGAAATGCTCTGTGTGCGTGCTTGCATCTGAACAAGCGGAGCCACACAACTGCAACCTGTCAAGATAACCCAATAAATCTTTAAGAGGCCGAGATGTAACTTTGGATCCTGATCTTTAACTACAAACTTTCTCCAGTCATGCTGTGTCAGTTCAGCAGCTGAATAACTTGTATTTCCTTTCAGTGCACAAGAACTAAAGCTATACCTTGGGGTACCTATCTCAAATTCCATTCATAAAACATCCTTGAGCAATCACTCCTGGGTATCATTAAACGCCCTTCCTGCATACACAGGCTGCAGGTGTAATATTCAGGATTCCTGGATTTAGTGCTTGACTTCGTTAACGAGTTGAAATCAGTGATATTGTGTATATCACTTCTGTGCGGGTTTTTTGCCTTCTAACCTTTGTTTTTTGAGGGGCTGTTGATGTTGGTCTGTAGCATTTATACATACATTGAGTGTAGCTTTTAGCTACAGTTACAGAAAGCTTCTCAGGCTCTGGTTGTATCCTGTGGTACATAACAACACTACTGTAATATACTGTAATCAGCAGAAAAATATTGTGTGGGGAAATAGCTGGGTTTGGAACTGGGAAATGTATCAGACTTGGGACTGCAGGTTTTTTTGTAGTAAGCCTCCAATATTGGTCTTCAATATTTAAATTAAAAATTGTTGCATATTTCACTTTAAACATATAACTATTTTATCCATGATTTCACAGAAAACACTCCTGGAAAAACAACAAGTATTAGAATATAAAGGTAAGCAACAATCCATGAATTTTGCTTTCTTTTCTCCACCTGTCTATCTTTCTTCTAACCAATTCAGAAAATCCTTTATATTTTTATAAACTGCACTCTAGCAAGAAATAAAACACTATTATAAGAAATTTTGAAAATGGAAATTGTAATGACACAGGCTTGACCTGATTCTCAGAAGAGGAATCAAATTACTCCAAATATTTGAGAGCATATATCGTACTATTATGTAATGTCATATAAGGAACAGAGTTTCCACAGTAGGTTTCTTATGACCACAAAATAGAACTAAAATTCTTATCCCATAAAGGTTGAAATCTTGATTTGCAACCACATGCACCAGGCACACAGAGGGACAAACAAGACAAGATAACAACACAATAACAACTCTCTGTTTTGTGGGCCAGGATCTCAGTCCAACATATGGTTAAACAGGTGTATATAAGTGAAGTTAGGCCAGCACTTCACAGCCCCAAGGCGACTGCAATTAGCCTGCGGATAACTGCACCCGTATGAGGGCTGCTATGGAGCCAGTCAAGTGCTCACGAGTAGTTTCAAGCGACTTCAGTGCTCTTACAGAACATTCACCCACTTCAAGTCCTCCAGAATAAATCAGAGTGGCACCAGGCTGTGGTGCCCAGAGAGTGGAGCTGGGAGCAGCATGACAATTGGGGGGGAATGACAAAGGACCTTTGGAAGAAATGTCTTGATCAACATTTAACAGGGCACTTGGATACAGAATCTGGACCCCTGTGTCCACGGAAAAAGAATTCTTAACCATTTTTTTTAATAAAATTTATTCCATAAATTTGATTCTTGGCATAATTTGCCAAGAGCAGTAGGAATTTATTGTTCTTCTGAGGGATGCTCTTCTTCATATTGCTAAGAGTTTATTTTCTCTGAAATTGTCAGATGAAAGCACAGTTCCTACAAAGGGATTTGAAAATATGTCTCACTGTTCCCCAGCCTAAATGTTTACCCAACCATCTGCATACAAAGGTTGCCTATTCCAGCTATCTCTTCCTCAAAAGAACTCGCTGTTCCTACCACGAATACCTGGCAATCAGCTGACTGTGCTTGAACAAGCACTGGCTCAAGCTAGAAGTAGCTGGCTCACTGGGTAACCATTGACATTTACTGGTATCTCGTAACTCCTGCTATCTCATTCCAGTTTTGTCCGAGGTACTAGCAACTGCAGAAAGTATAACCTGGTGTGTGAAAGTCCCATGGTTTAGCAGTGTGGTAAAGATTTTGCAAGGTCTGGACAAGACTTCATACACATCTTTCACTATTTTTAATAGAGGTAGAGCATAGCTTCACAATTCACCTACAAGTTTCTGGCTTAAATTTCTTCTTGGCTATACACATGTGCATTCAAAATATTTTCCCAAAGAAGGAAAAGCCACCTAAACTTAAAGAGATAAAAGACAGGACAGAGGTTATTGACGCTGTTTAATTATATGCCCACTGGTCTGAATATGACTTCTTCACATGTCATATGTATGACTGCTTTCCTATCACAGAGCACCAGATCCAAAAAATTAAATTCATCATTAGGCACAAGATACTAAAAAATTTTGTCTCTTGTGGTCTTGAAGCAAGCCTAAAATTATCTGTGATGAGTTGGCACACAAGAAATAAACATATTTTGCCTCTGAACAATGAGTTTTCCTCCTAGAGACAGCCTCTCTCTGTGAATACCAAACTGGGTTTTCTAGGTTAATGGAGGAAGAAGGTCCTCCATTTCTTCTGAACTCACTGGAAACTATGTGTAGACTTTGTTCTAGAAACTATGAGTTTTTTTTATCAAAATACATTGCAATGGCCTATTTTCTCCATACAAATGCCTCATCTTCTCAATGCGATTTCTGTCACAGGGACTGACATATTTTGCTGGTACAGTCTCTATAGGCAGATCCTCCCTAATGTACTGGATTGCTGCTATTTCATCCATGGATGTCTCCTATAGTCAGTGGAACCAGAGCCCAAATGAGAATCCTAGATATTTAGCTCAGCCACCAACTTTCACCACACTTTTCAGCTGCTTGCATCCAGTTTAGACCAAACCACAATTTAAAAACCTGTTAATAATTTTGTCCTTTACCAAGTACTATGATTTATTGAATTGAAAATCCTGGAAAAACATTAAAGCATGAAAATGACAAAACATGACTGGAGCATAGCAAAATCTTTGCTTTTACAAAAGTTGCTTTGGCTTCCTTAATTGCTTGAAATATTTGGGACCGCAACTTGTCTTTTTACCACACAGACCAGCAGCCTTGTCATCTGCCCAACATTGGGCTAATGCTGACTTCAGAGGACAAATCCTGAGTCACCATCGATGAATCATTGTTTCATTTGGGGATTTCCTCTGAATTGTCCCACTCCAAGTCATCATAAAAAGGACATTCTACTCCTTTGATATTATAAATAAGGATCAAGCCAAAAGAGAAGAATTAAGCAATGCATGGTCACTACAGCATAGGAAATCTGCCCAGTTCTTGAATTTCAATATCAGTTTTGCTAACTACAGTACTTTCTTTTGTGGCTTTGTTTTTTTGGAGGAACAAAGGCCTTTTAGAGCATTCACTTAGTGTGACAGTTTTACAGAGCACTTTAATCACTTCAGAAGTTGTCCATTTATATAAGCTACTAATTATTCTCCCCTTAAGCAGTAACACTGCTCTCTGAGGTGTGCTGTTAATCGATCCTGCTAAAGACATGAATATTTCTGCTAAATGCCAATCTAGAAGAAGTAATTAGATCAACAGTGGTAAAGGTGGGGGTCTGTTGCCAGGCAGAAGCAAGGCAAGAAATGAGGGCACCAAGATTAAGAACAAATTAGGAATGAGCAATGTAGGCAGTGGGAACTGTGGCAGAGAGAGGCAAGATGAATGTTGTGGTCAACGCATGGTCTGGGGAAAGGCAAGGGCAGTGTTTTTCACATAAAAGGAAAAAGAGAAGAGTAAAGGGAAATTTGGGTGGAACAGACATCCTAGAGTCCAAAAATCTCTAGAAGAACTTATGTATTACTAAAATGTGAGAATTAAGTGCTTTCTACTGTATTTATTATTATTATGGACAGCAAATTATCTGGGGAAGGTCTGTAGCTTATGAAGTTTATTTAAAATTTAATATAACACTGTTGCTGGTGCTCTGCAATGTAATGTGGTGTAGCTTGGAAACATGTGACGTGTATTGATGAAACCACATACCTTTGCTAAAGAGCCTTCCCTGAGGGTGATTTTCTAGTTCTGGCTCAGTAAGGAGTTGAGGCAACCCTAGCGGATCCTTTTTCAGGCATGTCTCTGTCAGCCCAGGTTTCTTTACATTCTGCCCTGTTGCAGAATAACAACATACCCACTGAGAATTTGAATTGTTTTTTCCATGTGTGTGACTATTAAACATAAAGCAAATAGAATGCTAGATTCTTGAAGTTTTCAAAAAAAATTATTCAATCTTGTTTTGGCAGCTAGCAATATGACTGAGCTTTTATATCACTGTTTCTGCTGAACACCCCGTGTCCCAGCATGATCCTAATATGATGAATGGGTTTATATGCACTATAAAGTAATAGAAATACCAAGTTTTGAGGTTCATACGTATATACATAATTGTTACATATTACATAACAGTGTAGTATCTAATAGGTGGCTTTTGGTTTTGTTGTTATCTCTTTTTAAGGGAAGTGTCAAATTTATTCCTGTTTGCTTAGTTGATTTAGAATACGAGGTCAGTTCATGCTGAATTTCCAAACAATACAAAGCTAAAGGGGTTGTAAACAACCAAAGGCCGAGGGTTTGCAAACACGACTGGTTCCAGGGAACCAGTGGGCTGGCAGAAGTCCGTAAGTTACCTAACGGACAAATAATCCAAAGCAGGGATGCCCGGTGGAGTAGAGCTGCTCGGAAAAATGTTACATTATGAAAGCAAAATGGAAAATGGTTTAGTAAGCTGCAATTTAGTAATGGTAAATGTATGTGCTCTCACAAAACAACCAATAATATTATGGGTTTTGTGCAACCTGGGGTATCACAGATGTTTATTTTCCTACAATTTTATCATAAAACTTTTCATTTTGGTCTCTTACTTTTTACCATGCCAAATACAAAGAAGCTCTTAATCTGACCTAACAAATCTTTAAACATGCAATGTTTTGCCTCTTCTTTAACAATGTTAACTTTTTTTCTTAATAGTAAAGAGCAGCAATAAATGCATAGCCAAGCAACCATCCATTTCCCAAGCCATTCATAGACTTCAGTGTAAAAAATTGTCACAAAGCCGATTTTCACTTTGTATGAAGATCACATGGGTATCCATCAAATCTCTTTTAAAGGCTGCCTCCACTTTATCAAGGACATACAAGAAGCCTTTAAGAAAATAACAGAACAAGAAACAATATCTAATGCCAGCTCTTCTGCTGATGAAAATTGTTTTAAATTAGTAAGAACTTACATTCAGTGTGATTTGTAATATGGCAGGTACTGGTAATATAGGTGGCAAGACCTTTATTTCTTCGTTGGCTAGAAGGGACCGTATGCTGATTATCTAAATGTAACAATAATTAATTAAAGCTATTCAGAGATATTCAAGCCTTTGTGGTGCGGACACCCATTGCAAGTTTTCCTACAGAGTCTAGAGTCTAAAGAGAGCCTCTGGCTGCCCTCCGTGAAAGTAGGATGACCACCCCTTAATCATGTTGTCAACTTTCCTTTACCTTGCTCTCCACCCAGATGCTCCAACAAAAGACAGATTCACTTGGGAAGAATCCTGCGTCCAGCCAGAAAGGGCAATGACATCAGGTTGTAAAGTAGCAGAAAAACTTTCTCGTATGTAACTCAATTCTGGATATGTGTAAGAAAATTATGATGTTCAGGGAAAATGCTGATTCCAATTACCAATCAGATAGATTTAATAAAACTAGTAAGTAGCTTTGGAAGTTAATGCCACGGGGGATATTCAGGGACTGCTCTAATTGCTACTACATTCAAGCTCACTTCCAAGTCTGTTACAGTTGGTATGTGTAACTTACAGCAATTCTATTGAGACTGGACTGATAAAACTGAAAATATAATGAAAACAGAAAGAATTTTTTTTCTTTTATTTTTAAAACTGTTTCAGACTAATTCTCTCTTCTATCTTTTATTTCCATATAAAGCTTTCTAATACTGTAATTTTGAGGGAGTTTTTATATTTTCCAGTATTCAGATCCTATGAACATAGCAGGCAGCCTTCAAATCAGGCACAGTTTGGTCTTCTTTTTAATGTGTACTCCTTAATTATGCTACAGAAACCGGTTTTCAGTTAGAGGAGATTCAAACTTAAGTATCAGGGTAATCAAATGAAGAAGTTACACCAGGTTCATCCAACTTACTTTCAAACAACAGAAACAGAGCTTCCCAAATAATACTGCAAACATCCCAAGTTTTAGACCAGTTGCTAATACAGTGATGAACAAGTTGCAGCCATGCCACAGCACCCCCAGGTGTGAACTGGGACCTCTGGGACAGACCTTGCCTCATACTCTATTTAGACAAAACCTTCTGTAGCCGAAAGTGACACCTTCAGCTGTTCGGGTCAGAATAGATGCAATCATTTTAACCACACTTAGCCTGGATAAGATATTTGAGCCAACTTCCAGTCAACAAACACAAGATGACATTCTCAGCTGGTGTAAACCAAATTCAATGGAGCTATGTCAGTTTATACCAGGTGGGGATTTAGCCTGAGTTTTTGTTTTCCCTTAAATCAAAGTTTGACCAAAGACAAACCCAAAACCTGATCACATGGACTTGGAGCTTGTTGACGTTCTACGTAGGCGCTGTCTGTTGTGACCACTATATTGTCTAAATACGAGACAGAGCAAAATGTTTCTGTGTTTATTGACTGTACTTTTCAGCAGTGTACCTGCACAGATACAAGGCTAGTCAGCCTGCTTGTCTATAAGCAAAACAATGTGTATCTTGCAATAAAGCTCGCACAGGGAAATAAAAAAGAAGTCAACATAACACGTGATCCTCTGATGCAGTAGATGAGCTTTAAAAGACTAAACATAAAGAAATCATGTTCGTTTTCATTAAAGATCAAAAGATTATCAGTTTTGCAACTGGTATTAGATAGAATTTATTCTGTGAAGATAATAATTTGTTAATAGAAGAGAGTATAAATGTCTTGTTAAAACCTCAAAGAAAAACAATTTACTTGGAGAGGGAGCATATTTCATTGTGACCAATATATTACTCAGTAACAGCTAGAATCACATATACAAAGTCCCTCTAGAGATCACTGCAACCATCTATGAAAGCGCACTGATATGCAGACTCGCTATCGGGTTGAAACCAGCCAGAGATTACTGTCAATCCAACTCATCATCATTAAGATAGGCCAACTGAGCAGCCTGGAAAAACAGTAACCAGGAGTATAGTAATATGTTTTTGAGCAAAGTGGTTTAGTTAACTGAAGGAAGAACCTAAAAATGATTTTAAATCACAAATAATTCATCTTCTAACTTTGACAAGGCCATTACAAGTATTTGACTGTGCCCTGGCCAAGGAGTAGCAGCAGTTTGAAATCCTTCTCCTTGTAACTGTGAACGGAATTGATGAGCTTGGGACTGCACAGCAACAGTTTGTGGCCAGTCACAGAACTACAATAAAGTTTCTGTCATTCTAGACAAGCAGGGTGAAAAAGTGTTGTAGTTTCATTTTAAATCACAATAACCAAGGAAAGGAGCAGGGAAACAGCAGTGTGCCCATCCCCTCTTCTGAGGAGAATGCAACTTCTGTGTCTTTCCATCCCCAGCACTGTGAGCTGAGAGATATTTACATTATGATAATAATTTTATTTATCTTTGAAAAGTGTTCCAAGGTTAAAGTTATTGTACAGTGACAAATTCATACTCCTGATTTTTTTATGAAAAAATGAGCTTTTAACCATAATATTCTCACAAAGTGAGTATTTCTGTCAGTACATTTTGGAGCAAAATCACATTTTAAGAACAGATTAATCTATTTTTGCTTTTCAGATTTCATGCCATTTTGTATTTTTCATTTGATTTCTTTAAACTGTTTCACACAGGCACGTATGCAGGCTTGTGTTTGTGTGCATGCATGCATGCATGTATATGAGGATCTGTAAGAAACTTTGGAAACTCTGTTAATTAGAGAAAGTAGCAGCATATGCTATGCCATGAAAACCCGAATTGGCATTTGCCAGCATTATTTAGGGAGCTGTTTTGAAAACAAAAATAACTTCAGAACCAGAATGAGAACATGTGATCTTAAAATCCTGCACTCACGTTAATTCAATCCCAGTAGGAAGAAGCTCATGTGTCGCTTTTAGTCCCTTTAACAGTACAAAAAGCCAGTCCCCATATAAATCACAATTCAGTAACGTTAAATGAACTACAGACAGAAGACAAAAGTTTTGTCTTGTGAAATTTGTCATAACATCTGAATGTCATTTCCCTTGCACACTATTAGGTCTCTGTTGAAAGGCTGAGGAGACTCATACTTGGGTCTCCTTTTCTTTCCTAAGAGATTCAGGATGTCTCATGATTCAAGGTCCCTTATCAGATGAACACCAGCATTACTCTTATTCCCTCTCCTTGCAGGAACATTCTCTAGGTCCACACAGGCTCTGCATCACGAAGCGCTTTGAAATCCCCGTGCTGAATTTCTCTCTGGCCCAGAGTTCCTCTTGGGATAAGTTAGAAAAGTTACCATAATAACATAAATCAAGAATATTTCTCCTAAATTCTTGTCAAGGCCTGTGTACTGCAGAGCAGGGTTGGGCACCACTTGTTCTTCTGCCAGATTTCAAGAAAACTTTGCTGCAGTAGAAGACTTTGCTGACTTCTTCCTTATAACAATTGTGGATTTAGATAATCTAACTGTCCTTGGGCAAGGACAGCTGCTCCGCTGGCTGGTCCGCCTTCCTGGGCATAGAAACTGCAGCTGAAATGCTCACAAGTATGTAGTTCAAGAGCCAGTGGGACACTTATGATCCAGCCACTATGCCTCACAGATGACTGTCGCTAGCCAGAGCTGGTGTGCAGTGCGAAGCCAAAGGACACTTTTGTAGCGGGAATTTGAGAAAGCTCCATAACCCTGTCTGTTCCCCAGCCTCATGGTTTGAGCACCTCAGGCAGCCCCTGAACCCTGGACTACCAGCTTTCACACTAGCTGTGCATGTAGCCTATGCTTCAGTCTTCTCTTCCGTAACAGAGATCAATGGCCGAAGGAAGAATGGATGACGTACCTACTAGACTTAGTATGACCCAATTTTCTCTCCCCGGCAAAGACGTACATTGCACCCTCTCACACACTTCAGCTGACACTAGGCAATAACGCCACGGTATTTGCAGTATTCCCTAGGAATTCCCTGTAGACCAGAAATAGCACGGCAACGCTAGCTGCTTATCAAAGGAAAAGTGTCAAGGTTGGAAGGCCGGTCCCTAGAATAGAGAACGGCAGATTGTGGCCTGCAAGCAGAGCGCCATATGTCACCAGCACTCAACACGTAGGTGTACAACCCCTAAAGCACAAGCCCTAACAGAAGGAGCTAAACAGAGAGTCTGAGGACAGCCTAGTGCAGCTGCTTGCACCCCCCTGCAATGCTGGCTCTCGTGGACCAAGCCAGGCGGTCACGTGCACTGGACCGTGGAAAGAATGTGTGATGCCTGGGATGAAGAAGTGTCACTTCGTCTGACTCCCTCACAGATGGTGTTTGACAGTGGTTGACAGAGCTGTCTCCCTAGCTGACCCCTGAGCACAGAGGTGTTCTCAATAGATGCTGTACCCAGGCTGCTTTTCAGAGTGTCTCTTTTGAATGTCTAAGGAGGTTACTTGATGATGAACGGTGGATCTGCAGGCCATATTGGAGTCTGGTACAGGGACCCCCAAGCTACCACTAAGTGGGTTCATTAACTCAGTGAAGGGAATATTTCAGCCTTGAAATGCAGCACGGCCATGTTAGAAAAACCTTGCACCCAAATGAGTCAGTCTGGGCAGACTGCCGTTGTCATAAAATCATGGAAAATAGACCAGAAAGGATCTCAAGAGGTCTTCCAGGTCATCTCACTGCCCATAGGCAGGATTAGTTCTGTCCAAATAATTCCTGATGTATATTTTCTAGTCTGTTCCTAAAAGCCTCCAGTGATGGACATCCCATAACTTCCTTGAGCAATCTACTACACCATTTAACTGTTCCTAATATCCTAAACAGTGCTTCAATTTAGGCCTATTATTTCTAGTCATAGAAATGGCAGACTTGGCAATATCTATTTTCCAGTTTATTCCTTGATTTTCTACAGGAATTTTTTTATATACTTGAAGATTACTATCTCCCACCATTTTTCCCAGAGTAAGCATCACCAGCTGCTTCAACTTTTCCTTCTATGTCAGGCTCTTTTAGTCAATAACCTGGTCATCATTTCCACCTTCCTCTCACCTTCCTCCCATTGTTCTCACACTGTTTCTGGTTTCAGATAGAGCTTGGTGTAGACATGCCCTTAAGGGTTCTCTTTGGCAACATGTCATGTATATATTTCCTTTGGTTTTCAGTAAGATAAGCAGAGGGGAGCTAGTGAGCACTTGTCAAAAATTTCCAGCTGGAATTTATAACACTTATGATGCACTGTCACTGAGGTGTCTGTAGTTTTGTCAGCTAAAGGAATTTAAATGACCTGTGTGGGAGAGTGATAGCTGCCACAGAGGACATAGCTGAGACCAGCCAGCTGAGCACTTACACAGATTCTCAGGGAAGTTTCATAGTAAGTAGCCCACACTATTACATCTGCTGTCCTCCCAGATCACCAGTTTTAAAGCTCACTTGGCCATGACCATACAGTGCCTGTCCTGTCTACACTAGGACCATTCAGTGGTGCTGAACAGTTACACAACCGTGCAGACTCTCTACTTGATTTTTTTTAAAAAGAATTTTCTTCAGCCATGTTCACAGCTGTTCTGAGGCCACCTTACAGTCACTGGAAATGATCCCGTTTCTGTCCATTTGTGGAAAAGGAACAGTAAAGTGACCACGATTCTTTGTTCTGAAAACACCTCACACAACATCAAACCACAAGTGTTATTATGTGGTGTATAAGCCTGAGCTGGCCCAAGCAAGATAACTCAGATATGGACTATTCACAGTAAATGAATCCCCAATTCAAAGGAATGGCAAAAAGTTTAAAAACAAGCAAAGGTACTTCTTAACTTTTTTTTTTATTTGACCAATGTACACATTCGGGACATATCACTTCCATCCTACTCCAGGAAGGTATGCCCCATACTCTCGGGGCTGGAGTAAGTCTCAGGAAAATGCCCACCTGTGTGTCAGAGCCACACTAGTGCATGTGAGAATCACACCAGGTTTCCTGCCTAAAAGATGAATCTTTGTGAGCATGGAATTGGATGCAATCTTTAGCTACAAACACATTTGCTTCATTAGAAGTATTAATTAGATCAACGGATCAGAATTGTATTACGTGTCAAGGTCAAATTCCTAGATTTACCTGAAGCAACGGCTATAATTTATGTAACAGCAATACCAGAATATAGACTTACCAAAAAACTTCATGTTATTCTAACAATGCAGCCCTAATCACATGTATAACATCAGGGTCTAAGAATGATACTTCTTGTCCTTAGACAAAATTCTTCCAATTCCTTTCTTATCTCAGCTTATCTCCTCTCTGTTGAAGGCATATCCAAACACTTTTTACCACATTGTTATTTATGTTATAGTTAAAGCCTCTTAATAATTTCGTAAAGGGAGTGTTCTTGTTCGGTTCAGCGTGTACTCAGATGACTGCTTTCAGAATTAATTCAGTCATATATTGTTACACAATCGGCAAAATATCCATGATTATAGTCTCACTTCTGAAACCCATTTCATTTCCTATCATTGCTATATCTTCACCATTGTTCTCTGAAAGCATAGGAACAGTTCCTGACAAAATCACTTGCATCAACAGCATCTTTACAATGTTCTTGTTTTTCAGAAAACAAATGCACTTCAAAGAAGCATATAGTTAAAAGTGAAAGCTTTACTTCTTGTCCTGTTTTTTCAGAACTATTAAGCATCTGTGAAATCGTCTGATTTCAGTTAGAGATATGACTAATCTGTATTTAAAAATATATATGTTTGTCAGGCCCTGCAGGTGTTTTAGTCAGAGACACATATATGGAAGAAAAAAAAATTTACTTTTTACATGCCTCAGGATAATGTCATAATCAACACCACTATCAGAGAAATGTACTTGTGGTAAAAAATAATTCTTACTGGGGAAATAGCAAGTATAGGTAGGTGACATTTGGGCAATGATAAGGAAGACTGGAGAGAAAATAGCCTCCAGTGAGTGTCGTCCAGAGAGACACACATGAATCCAGGCATGTTGTATGTCTGCAGGCACACGGCTCCTCAGCCCACGCTGACCTTGCACCTAAACCAAGCTCTAAGATATGATTTACTGTCTAAGTGATCACTAAGTGATCTGCCAGCTCTGTGTACAATAAACACAGTTCTGTGATCACCTTAAATATTGAGACTCTTGAATGGTGGTTAACTCAGTACAGTGCTCCTGGGATTAGCTTGAAGTAAAGGCATCAGCAGGAAAATTAAAAGTAAGTTATCCAATATGTCATTAGTTCTCAAGCCATGGTCTGAAACCATGATGTTTTTTGAAAGAGCCTATGGAGCAGTGTTAAGCAGCAAAATTTACAAACAGGTTGATTAGACGTATGATAGTAGATGTACACACTGGCCCACGAGAAATTATGAAGATTGGTCCAACAAGTGAAAATGACTGTCATAAGAATACAAAAAGCTTCTTCAGAAGAACATTTTTTCATCTGTAGCAAGCATATAAAACAAGAAATGTTATAGCTTTCCAAAATTCCTCCAAAGATTGGAAGCTTTTGTTTTATTGTAACAACAGCGTGGGAACAAACATTTTTTTCTTTCTATTCCTAGAACTACCCTAGTGCTTGGGTGGGAATAGAACAAAACCCATGTGAGAGATCCACAGGTGGTTTTGTTTCTGGGCCGACATGAGTTCAAATTATGGTAGTTTGGATTTGAACCAAACAAATTATCACCTATATGTGAACAAATCTCAGTTCCTTTACACCAGAACGCATCCCTCGTGTGTACAAGATTGAGATGTGTAACCATAATCCAGAAAAATAAGCAGACAGAGAATTTACTAGGCACATCTTTTACAGCTAGAATGAAAATCTGCAGAAGGAAAAATGATCTCATACTTTGAACAAAGCGCTTATGCATGATGCAGTTGAAAAGAGGTATCAGATTTAAAAGAGGTAAAGGATTTAACTAACCCCAAGACATTTAAAAAAATTGCACAAGGCAAAGAAAGGGAGACGAAAGTTAGAAGCGAATAATTGCCTTACTGGGGCCGAAGACCTGCCTTGCCTGCCCCTCTCTCTGTGGCCACTGAGGCCATGCCTCTAACAGTGAATAAAAGAAGCCAAGGCATGCGGTTTTGGCCTTGTAGGCAAATGGCACAGCACAACTTCTGTGAGGACAGCTGAATTCTCTGGACTTGGGTCTCTGCTCTGGCTCTACCTAGTTTCCTAGAACAAATGTAGCCTAAGAGGTTGTTAAGGAAAGAATATAGGAAATAGATCAAGTCAAATGATCCTTTTCCTGATATAGCATCCCAGCCACTGCAGTTCAACACCCTTGGGACTTCCTGAGCCAGAAGCTGTAGCCACAATTTAATAAATGAAGATGAACTCCCCTCCATGTCTTTTTCAGCTTTATTGTGTGAAAATGTGCTTCCTTTCATTTGCTTCAAGTCTAGTACCTAATAAATGCATTGGTTGCCCTCTTAATTCTTACACTAAAAGAAACACTGAATAATTATTTTTTACACATTTTTCCAAAGTTTTTTTTTATTTTTACAGGCTTTATCATTTCCCCCCAATCATCTTTTCCAGTCCTATCTATTTAATCACTGCTTGTATAGAAATTGTTCTATAGCACAGTTCATTCTTGTCACCCTTCTCTGTGTTCTCTAGTTCCACTGCAGCCTATTAGAAACAGATTACCCAGAACCACATTTATTGTTCAGATATGGGTGTACAATGGATTTACACATCCACTTGCATTTTTTAATTCCTCATTCTTTTCCAAATAATTCATATTTTAATTGTTTCTTTTTTCTTGCAGAAGACACAGCAATCAAACATTTCACTGACGTTTTCAGGGAGTTTAAAGTTGCTTTCAAGAGTAGGAATAGCTAATTTAGAGTCCATCACTGTGTATGAACAGTGAAGGTTATTTTTTCTGTGCATGACTTTCCATTTATTGACATTGATTTCACCTGTCATTTCATTGCTCAATATCATGAGACTGTTCTGTCACTCCTCACATCCAGCTTATGCTTTTACTATCCTGATTAATTCTGTACCATTACACAAAAAATCACCTCTCAGCTCACCACCTTTCCACAGCATTTATGAATCCAGATCCCTGGAGTGCTGATCGTTCCTTGCTGTGAAAAATGATTATTCACCCTACCCTTTGTTTCCCGTCTTTCACCAAGTAATCCGGGAGAGGGTTTACTGTTCTACCCCATGACAATTCCGTTTCATTAACATTGTTTATGTCTTTTTGAAAATTCAAGTTCATAAGTTTGAATCAACATTATCCAAATAATCCTTGGCTTCTTCAGAGAATTGTCATTGTTTTGCAAAGTTTTGCTCATTGCGGGGGCAGGGTGGATTAGATGACCTTTAAAGATCCCTTCCAACCCAAACTAGTCTATGAGTCTATGAGTCTATGAGTCTATGAGTCTGTGAAAGTACGTCTTTCTTCTACAAAAGTTGTTTTGATTCTTGCCCAGTATATCACCTTTACCCTTTTGTCTACTAGTTATTAATTATTATAATTTCTAACAGTTTTCCTGGTAAGCACATCAGATTTACTGAACTGCTGGAACAAGGAAGAGCCCTTTTTAACAGCTCATTGCCTATTTGCCATTTTCCATTATTTTGGTATCAAATTCTTAAGTATTAGTGTTTTCCATTAGCAGTTCACACTGATACAGTCCTTGGGTTTTTTACCTATATAGAAAAACTGTAGTATAGGTAGCTCCTGGATCTTTCCTACAATAACCACTAATGTTAAAAAAAAAATTAATATTTCATCCATAGGCTTGTACTGGATTCTTTGTTTACTACTATTCATCAGTGAACCCTGCCTTTAGCAGACTTCTTTTCTTCCAAAATGTTTGAAATACTTTTGCCCCCTTTTTGGGGGGGAAGGGAGGAGCCTTATTCCATTTCTGAGGGATAATTTTTTTTCTTCTAATAATTCCTTGTCTTCTGTTGTTCAATCACCAGTTTAGGGAAGAAAAATTGAAGAGCACTGTCCTTTTACAAGTGTTTTTGATGAGTAGTGCATATTCTCTGAGCTTCTAAGGTGGTGCAAAAATATAATAATTTTACCCTATTAGGTAGTTTTAACTAGTTTTCTCATTTTAATGCACTTTTATTCTTTAGTTGCAAATATTACATGGGTGTGATAAGACTTTTTTGATATGTTTGTTCACTGCTGTTATTGTGAGTTTTTTCACACTTACAAGGATATGGAATTTGAGTATTCTGTGTCCACTGTTGCGTGGTGTCTCTTACGTAACTGTTATATTTAATCAGATACTGTACATTAAATACTGAGATATAAATCTAGAAATAATGCTTGTTCTGAGGTTTTTTGACTGAGAATTGCAGTGTGCAGTCAGTTACAATGATGTTTATAATGAGTAAAGTTTATCAAATGTGGCTTTGCATTTGTTTTGAATAATCTAGGCAGCTCAGTTGCGCTCTGCCTTGGATGTCAGTGTTCTTTATTGCTTCTTGCTTTCACCGTTCTTTAGTTCTCCATCTGTTAAATGGGAAGAATAGCACATATTTGTACTGCATTGGTATTAGGAAGACAAATGTACTATAAATTATGAGGTATAATTGAGAGATACAATAACAGAGTTCATAGAAGCACTCAGGATAAAAGGATGAAACCTTTCAAAAACATCTGGTTGATGCATATGGTGCTGTACTGAATATGGTACCATAATCAGCATTAATACTTACAGATTGTACCTCTACATCTCCGCTAATCTTCAATATTTCAGTAACATGCAAGTTGTGTTAGGTTTTATAAATACACCGTGTAAATATTTATTGTTATAGAAAAATAAACATACTAAGAATGGGAACAAAGGCAAAAATATACATGAATTATATTTCATATTTTGTTTTGTTTTGTTTCATACTGTGAATTTATGACATACCTTTACCTGCAATTCTATAAAGTAATTTTTAATTGGCTGCATTTTGTAGCCATATTGGCAAAAGTTTGTATTGAGAAGCAATTTGCAGGAGGTGGCAGCTATGGGCCGCATCAGGAGAGGAAGCCCAGGTGATTTGCTTAGAAGACAATGAAAACAGAAAGCAGAAAAATTAATGAAGAAAAAACTGAGTACAGAATCACTGGTGCAGCAACAGGGATAAGAACGACCGAGCAGAAGAAAAGAGTGGTCACATAGGAAAAGGATGAACTCTGTGGAGACCTCAAGGCAAGGCACTGATTAGATGCACCAGTGAAGCATAAGCTGCTGAGAGAAATAAAAGGGAGTTGAGTCAAATGGATAAGCCAGACAGACCACAATGATCTTTTCAGCGAGGTGAACTGGGGTAAAGCAGAAGATCTCAGCACCGGCCTCACTAGTGAAGAGGGCTGAAGAGCCCACAGCGGTGGTTCGCTGTAAGACGCAGGAAAATGCATTTATAATATATTAACCGTCCACCTTAGTGTTTGCAGAACCAGCCAATACTCAGAAGACCAGCGTAACTATGAAGTAAACAGTGTTATATTGCATGTGATTTGGGAAATTGTAAAATATTATTATGTCATGTAAAATCCCTTATTGTATGTCGTGATGCGTGGTGAGCAATGACATAACCCAATGGTTTGACATATCTGATTTAGGGGACTAGCTTAAAAACCAAAACTGTTTTATTATAAAAGAATGTAATTTAACAATCAAAAAGATGTGTTGTAACATTCTCATATATATCAAAAAGAACACCCTAAGGTAGTATTTAGACAGCTCATAATTTCAATATCCTATTGCACAGGACTGGAGATAGTTTAATTATATGTGGTTTAAGTTCCTACATCTACATATTCTTTTGCCTTATTTTAGCAATATACAATAAAGTTTCTGATAAATCACAAATTTATCAGTCATTGAGATTAAAAGTACGTATTTTACGGGCTACAGGAAACAAACCAACATATACGGAAAACAGATGCTTCTGAATCATTCTTAGCATTATAATAGTCTGAAAATAGTGTGCTTATGTTTGTAATAAAAATCAGGTACTGTGTAAAGTTTATTTGGGTTCTTTAATCATTCTCAGAAAGTGACTTAAGATTTAGTTATAAGAAGCCTTGACTAAATTATGGCTATATGTTTTCTCTATCCCACCTTCTGAATAAACGTACCAAAGACATTCATCTCACTTCATTTCACACAGCTACAATGTCAACAACTTCACCCGACCTATTTGTGTAACTCCCTGTTATTTTCAGTAAGATATACGGGCATTTCCAGAATGCACCTCAGCCCGATGAAGAGATCTAAAACAAGTCTGATGAGTCACAGTACAAGTGTGTATTCCTGTGAATATCTGCCAAAGGGAGCCTGGGTGAGCAGCTCAGGTGAGGCATCTAATGTGTAAATAACTTAAGGGAGATGAAACCCATTCAGGAAGGCTGGTGACACTAGTAGCTGGGGAAAAAAAAAAAACAAACGGACGTCATGAGTAATAAGAGACTATAGAAAGTAGGATGGATAGCTCTTCATGTGACAAGTTACAGGAAGGAGCAAATCCAGGAAAGAAACTTCATGTTGAGGTTCCTGAGAGCCTAACGGACAGGAGCTGAAGCCACAGATGGCAAAAGCAGAAAATGGCCAATAAAGCTTCTTGTCAGGCAGCAGTGAAAGAAAGGAAATGAGGAGCCTATCAACATGCTCAAAGAAAAATGGGAATTGGAAAACACGGGATAAAATGGAAAGGCAGCCCTTTGCTGAAACCAGGGGGAGTGGGCAGACCTTCTCTTTTACTTCTTGCAGGGAAATGATTTGCACTCTTCTGTCAGGCTTATTAAGCGGGAGAAAACAAAGAGGCCGGAGCACCTCTGCCCCATCAGCAGTGCCTGGTTAAATACGTGAACTCACAGGCACAGAGCACAGTAGTAACTCTGATATTATGCAACTTCCCTTCCAGTAATGCTGCTGCCTCTAGCCTGGAACCCATGGTCACCTTAATCACAGCTTCAGCTATCTGATTTGCCCTAAATCTCCTTATAGTCAAAAGGAGTATTTTTTTCCTTTGGCTTTCTTTATGGTCAACTACGTTATTTCTATAATAACAGTCTTTATCAAGATCCCGATTTGGATCCAAATTTTCTGTCACAGTCATGCTCTGCTTATGTGGGTTTATTTCACATCCTTAACATTAGTTAAATGCAGAGGAGAAGTTTTTTCACATTAATTTTCTTTTCTCAGATTTGTTCCTTTCTTTTTTTCCCAGTAATTGCAGTAGGATTAACTGCATTGTTAGAATTAGAGTTCTGAATACAAATAAGAGGGCTTTTCCCTTTCTCTTCTCTGACTACATTTCTATTACTGCAATCACCAGTATTGTTAACAACATTAAAGCCCACAGCAGATGCGAACCAGGCTATAGGGAGAGAATATTTTGATTCCACAAAAAGGTTCAGTGCTGAAACATAATGTTCTTGCTTCCCAGCTATTACAGGGCAAACTAGCATGCACTTTTGAAAGTTAATATCTAATTTTCTAGATGCCTGCTGCCAATTTGTTTTCATTCTACTTCAATATAGTAGGCAATGGGAAGGGATTTTGCAAAGATTACTACTGGGCTTATTATTATTGCACTAGTAGTTCTGGAAAACAAAATACCAGAACTCAGCTGATGATGACAGAGTTATACAACAAAACCAGCTGCCCAGAGCTCTCAGCGTAGAACGAGCCCCTAGAGGAGACCTCAGGCTCACACCCTACAACTTAAATAACTCCAACTTATCTTGTATGCTGTGGTCTTAGTTTTATTGCAAACCTGGATTTATGTTAGGAGCTGAAGGGCTCTGCTGTCTTTAACCTCTCTTCTTGCCCAGTGTTCGGAATACGAACTAGACCAGGAGAGACACCTGAGAGCTACTGCCACCCGACGGCTGCAGGGGAAGCCGTGCACAGCAAGCTGCCTGCGGGCAGCTGGAACTCCTACAAGGCGCTTAACTGCCACCACAAAAACCAGATCCCTTTCAAGAACCATAGCATGCAGAGCAGGGGATATCAGCAATTTAATGGTCATGGTGGCTGAGCTATCCTCGCAGCCTGGACACTGCTGCCCGCAGACTCCTGATACTCACATGCAGCTTGTGTTGCACCTTCCCTCTCTCCTTTCTCACTCCCTCAGCTGTCATGCAGGCAACGAATAAAACAAAGGGGGTTGGCTTTTGTTACACTGTAGGAATTAACAACACATTTGTGCTTTCAGAGTGATTTGCCTCGACCGGTGGAGACAAATGGAGCTGCTGGTTCCAGGACGGAAGAAAGGAGATTCCCTTTTACCTGGAAGATTTCCTGCAAAAAGTAGAGGTTGGCTTGGCCCCTTCACCCCCAAGGGCCCTTTGGCACCCTTAGAGGTGATATACTAAATATGACCTGGAACTGTATTTGAATTTCAAGTTGACAAAGTCTATGAAGTTTTATATCCTATGTAGTATTTTGGTTCAACTATATTCCAGTTCTTATCCATTCTTAATCACTCGATTACTGTAATATCCATCTGAAATGTACCTTGGTCTTTCACGGTTGAGGTTAGGGCAATTATGATTAACCAGCAGTTAATAAAGAGTAGGGAGAATTAAAGGAAAAAAAAAGTCTTAGAAACCCATCCAAAATCTGTAAAATTGGAAGAAAGAATTGCATGAAAATTGGTCCAAGTTTAAACCATAAAAAGCGTTCTGTAATAGTTTCTCTACCACAAGTGGGTATAAGTTGAGTGTGTTCAGTAGCCCTGAAATGCTGTTTCCTTTTCTAATTAAGGAAAAGAGCTTTCTAGGGATGTCTACAGAATAATACAAGATGCTCTGAGAAGATGCCAAATTATAGTGGAAATGTGTTTGTTCCCAGGGTGAGTAGAAGCACTTGAGATCCTAGTTGCTTAGAGGAACAGAGTTATCAGATGCTGACACAAATGTTTTCTGTATTCCTTCAGATAATTCAGCAACCCTTGATACTTTCCTCTAGGCCAATTCTTTTAAACAGCACTCAAATCTAACAAATTTACTGAAGTCCAGGACCTTTGTGAAAGAATACTTGCATGACCACAAGTAACCTGGTTACCGTGTTTTGAGGAGATACCTTCCCCACTTTCAAGTGGAGCTGAGCCAGCTGAATGTGTGCACGCTCCTCAGTCCACTGCAAAGCAAACTGGTGCTGATGGATCTCTTCCCAGTTTTGACGGAGTGCTTTTTGCAAATTCTCACTTATCTTACTTAAAACATGGGTGTATAATAATCTTTTTCTTCATGTAGGATAAGAGATCTCAATTAAGCAGAAGTGGTTGTGAAGGACACAAATATATTTGTAGGTGGCAATGGGAGATCTGGGAATTGAAATGTCTGATTTCCAGCTCAGTAAAATTTTTTTAACTGGAGCATTATGTAATAAAGACCATCTTTAACTCTATATTTACTTATCTTCTTTCATTTCCCTCCTCACTCCAGAATGTATTTTATAACCCCAAGCTTGGAAGAAAAGTACAATAAACAGCCAAATACATGAGCTGAAAGGGTAAAGAAAACGTAATGATGGTTGCTGGAAAAGCGGGAGGAAAGGCATCATCCTTGCAAATAGTAGTATTAAACCTTTGATGAAGTAATTAATAAGATTTTAAAAGCTCTCCCACTCACAGTACATTTGTTTCTGTAATTGTGATACACTAGGAAATTCAGTGTTCAATTGCCCTGAAACTCATTCGCAATCCCTTGGTAGCAGCTCAGTAATTCCTGTACATTCCCAATGACAGAGATCATTTTTAACCTACATTTCCATATTAATCCCATAATGCTTCCATACTGTTTCAGGGAAAATGCTGCTTGCTCTGCAAGCTCAGTCCCCAGAGAGCAGCTCAGAAGTGACAATGACATATATATGTACCCTCTGCCCCTCTGCACCACTTCTCTTGTTCGTACCATTCCAGCACATCCTAAAACCAGATGACTTGCTGAGTCCCAAGAGTCAGAGAGTGAATTATGCAAATACCTAGGGCTTTTTATTAAGAGTGGAGGAGAAAAACTTCTTCCAAGTTAATTCTTATTGCTGAGTTTGCTTTTTTTTTTTCCACAAGTTCTTCAGGAAGATTTCTTTTCAAAACGGAAGGGAACAGGAAATGTGTAGTTGCTGATCGGTGAAAACAGCCTGCTTAAGACGTCTCCTTCTATTTTGAGAACTTTACTAAGCAAGAAATCTTTACTTGGCTCTCTGTTGAACCTGTGAGTTAATTTTAGAGCTGTTATCCTGGAAGTCCCTCAATGCGGGAGTTCATTGAAAGCAAACATACAGCTAAGGAAAAACCCCATTATTCTATGGAAATGTTGGGAATTACACTGTGCACTTAATAGATCCCCTGGAAGCATTTATATGACCTAGGTTAGGCAAAGTCAGTGACTCTATGACTGGGAAGAGGAAATGCCTAGGTAGCTAAACTATTACTCTGTGACCTGTATAATGGAAAAGGCACGCCCACGCAGAGTAGGCCAAATGTGGGGTCTTTTAAATGCTTTAACACTTCAGTATTCTTTGATATCAGATAACTACTTTTCTTTCATATGTCTACCCCTCCAGGGCAGAAGTTCTCCATTTTTTGGTCCATGGAGTACAACAAGGCATGTCTCAGTTGTCAGCTCCTGATAGTACAAACTGCTTTCTATCCCAGATTGCTAACTGTAATATAAATGTTTGGATTGATTTACCTAATAGACAAACGGCTAAAAGCTCTGTTTGTTACTGTGCTGTACTATTTTCTGCTCACAATTACTTGATGTTGGGCTTTGCTGGATTTTTCTTTAGCTTTTAGTGAGCCTCAACCAGACTGGTGGGAGCCATCAACTATGGGAGCCCTCCAGGGAGCATGAAGGAGAGTAAGTCAGTCCTGTAGTCCCTGGTCACTACCCAAAAATCAATGCATTATCTACTACAGTAGATAATTTCTGAATGCTTTCTTGTAAAGATTTTGTCATAGTATTTGTTTGCTATAGCCAAAAACCTGTTCAAATACATCACCTGTACTACATATGACAGGATGTTGAGTAAATCTGTGATAGCAGACTGTACCCAAAGACTTTTCCCTTCCAGAGAAAAATGTTCATTTGTATATTGAATGACAAATTATGAGATTAAAATATTTCTAAGGAGAAAGTATATTTTGCTTGTCACACAAACACTACACGGTAAATACCAAAGATGAGCGTGTGGCATTCAGGTGTCCAGGTTCATTGAAAAAGCAGTCCATGAAAGGAAGAGTTGAAAATGTCTTTCACTGCTACCTGTGCAAATGAGGAAAAGTCCATGTAAATAAAGTACTTTACTCCTGTCTATAAGAAATACAAATGAGAGCAAAACAAAGCACAAGTTGTGCCCCTCCCCAAATGAAGGTGCTTCAGAAGGCCCGTGAGCTTTTTATCTCCCTCGCATACACTTACATTTTTAATGCCACAAGGCGTACATTAAATTAAGGGTTCTTGTATATGCAATTATAGCATTTGAAAGAGTTTGTTCAGCAGCTGTTGAAAATAAGTATCAGCCACTCTGGGCAATTAAATTTCATAGCTCAAAATGACAGAAGGAGCATTCTCCATTAGCACAAGCGTCAGGGAAGCAGATATTACCTTAACTTGGAAATTACTCTTGCTAAAGGAAAACTGAAAAGGCCATTGTCACTTGCCAAATAAAATTATTATTTTTAAACTAAGTATTAATTGATGTTATATACTAGAGTGACGAAGAGTTGCTAGAACTATTAACTGCTCCGCTTAGCTAGCTGTGTTACATATCAGAAAATTTATTTAGGTTTTCCAGAGAAAGGACTTTCCTTTTGCCATTTTTTTGTACCATTCCCAGTACAACTGCACTCCAGTACCTGTAGATGGGCCCCTATAGTCTATTACAAGACTGATTTTTTTATTGATACAATGATAGAAAAGCAAGTAAGGCTATTGTGTTTTCTCGGGTTTAATTTTCACAACAGAATAGGGACTTCAATGAAACTAACTAGGCCCCAACAACATTCCCACCCTCCCTAAATCACAGGTTATCTAAACATTATATATTGTTTAAAATTATTTGGTTGATCAGGAAAACAAAGTCACCATATGTTTTTCATACTCAATATATCTCCAGATGGTATGATTAACAATGTACTGTAACTACAGGAAGTACAAAATTGACATCATGTATGTTTATTCCATAAAACCATAATTAATAAAGGAGAAGGTGGCAGAGGTGCTCTCTGGCATCAGCTACGATCTTGTCGTCCAGAAAGACACATGCAGTATCTACCCAGATTTGTGTACAGTGGCAGGTGAATAAATAATGTCGCATCTTCTATTGGAATATATCTAAGGCACCCACAAAAGATACAGCATGCACAGTCTGAGTCACAGGCAAGGTGAGATCTTGACTGTAAAGCTACCCTAAAAGTAAAAATAAGGTAAAGGGTGTCAGTCAATGTTCAACCCCAGAAGGAAAAAAAAAAAAAAAAGTCTAGAAGAGCTTTGCTAACTGGTTACCCATAAATCGGGAACGGCAAAGCTGAGCAGCGGTAGAAATTGCACGAGCAGAGCAACGCGTGCCCCAAACCTGGGGTGATACTGCGAGTCCTGAACTTCATGAACTGCTCTGAGTAATAGGCTCCACAAAAACGGGGGTGCTTAACAACATTCATCTCATTTCTCTAAGATTTTTTTGTAACCCTGCTTTCCATAGACTGAAACTATATCCTGCAGTATATAAGGAGGAACTGGGCTACCTAATGCTAGCATACTTGTGCCTCCCCATCGCTTCTGCAGAAAACCAGGGTATGCCAGCCCTGGGCACCTGAGCTTGGTTCCCTCCTCACCCCCCGACCTTCCATGGCATAGCAGTTCCAGCTCCCAAACCGGGTACCAGTGGCACATCATCTGAATGCAGCCCTTTGTTCCCACTCTTCGCGCACCTCCAGATTAACATGCTTTCAGTTCGTATTCGCAAGGCACTCTGGCACTGCCTGCCCATGACAGGAACACAGGGAGAAACATTGTCGTACTATTTTATACCATAATCTTACAATTTATACCTTTTTCCATCTGCTGTGCTCTGGGCATAAAGATCAAGCCCAGAATACCTAATTTCTTACGAGAGTTCTTTCTTGTGTTTTTCCTATAATTGCAGGCTAATAGCTATTCTGTAAAATTTACTGGCCTGTTCTCCACGTGCTATCTTTGGATTTGCATGCATAAGTCTTATCTCTGTTAATGGTGCTGCGAAGGGCGTGCACAAATCCCCACACGGAGAGATGAAATAATGGGACTCTTAAGGCTTATTTATTTCACACTGGAAAACACGTTATAGTTATTGCAGTAATCTCTGCGACTCTGAGTTGGTATATGAAAGAAACAGGTATTTAATATATTTCTGTGTAACCTCACCTAATGATTACTGTAAAATCCAGAAAACCCTTATCAAAAAATTTTGATACATTTCAAGTGCTCCTTATCCATTATAATATATATTTTGACTTGTAATTAATTATCCCTTCTTTTTGCATAGATGCAACATTCTTTTCTTTATATAATCCTTCATACAGTCTAGATAAAGTGTATGCCATTTTAGGTTGATAAAATTAGACTCCTGCAATTATTCTTCACAGAAGCCAGTGATAGTATTAATCATTCCTTCAAATTGTTCTTCCAGACAATGTAATGTTCTCCCAGTAAAATGTACAAGATGTTCTTATTGAACATTTCATTAACTAGCTCACTTAGTGCTCTTTGGAGTATGTTTACTATGGCATCTGTGTGTATGTAAAATATTTAGAGCTTTCCTTTAAAGTCTTCATATGTTGATCTTGATATATAGATTTTCTACCCTTTTTCACTGCACAAAGACTTCACAGAGTCTTTTGTATGCATTATACCGTAGGTATGTAGCCCTGTTTTGAATTTTTACTGTAATCTACCCATTTCTTTTTTATGTGAGCTGCTGAAAAATGTGGGTCAAGGGTAAACCTTAGCCTAGTGGCAATGAACAGTAAAAGCTGAACCTATCTGATCAGGTAGGTGTCTGTAATCACGTGAGCTGAAATTGCTGTGGATCAGATGTCAGTTCTACTTGAATATTTGGAGAATCAGCAAAGCGAACTTGCCGCTAACTGATAAATATTTGTTAACTACAATGGTTAATTTTTAACTTGGGGAGGAGGTCTGAAGGTATAGCAAGTTATTAAACCCCTGGTTTTTTAAAGTAAAATGCTTTTCTGGTTTTCAGTCACTGATGACAGCAAATCAATATCTTAGGGTATGTTCATATATTCATGGGTTCAGCAAATACACTTTCTTGAACTTTAATCTGCAGGCTATATAACTTCACTAGGAAGTATGGTTAATAGGGTTTAGAAAAACATTGCAGCCTGAAAACATTTTCTTTTCTGAAAAACAAAGGGGTGTCACCCCTTACCCTTCGTTAAGATAGTTGTTCAAATATTTAAGTTTCTGCAAAGACTCAGAGAGCTTAACCGGTAGATACCTCAGTCCCAAATGTGCCCCCACCTGTGTCACACCCCCCAGACAAAGACTTTTGCAGGCAGGCAGAGACAGAGGGGATGTTTTAATTGCACTTTTGCAAAGATGTGAGCTCCAAAGTGGGCAAAGGAGCAGAGGATCTTTGAGGAGCGAGGCAAAAAAAGCCAAAGATCCAGCCAGAAAAAGCACGGAGGATCTCTGCAGCTGACAGGGAGGAAGAAACATCCGAACTCACTGTTAATGGGAGACGAGGGTGTCCCTCAGAGCTCCCTCCCCGCCCGTACCTGGTGCTGGAGGACACATGGCCACCGGGCACTTGCACCCCTGTCAGGCAGTTCGCCTTGCCAGTTGTCCTCACCTCCTCATCAGCAAGATGGGACATCTGCCCAAGCAGGCCGCCCCGCATGTTCATAACCGGGGCTTATATCAGGAAAATGGGTGCTGCAGGTCCGACGCTGCGGGGGATGCCGAGGGGCGTCCCTGCTCGCACCCCGCCGCACAGGCGTGGAGGGCACTGCCAGATGCTTGGCTTGGTCGCAAAGCCCTGGCGACACTGGGAGGTTTTCCAGGTTAGGCGGGATTTATGGAATTTACCAAAATTTTCACAACGTTTGGACAGGACGTGAGCGCCTGTCTCACCAAGCGGTGCGGATCTGAGCAAGCTTGAGTGCAGCACGGTACCCACCAAGGGAAGCTGCAGAAAGCGGGAAGAAAGGACCTAACGTCAGTGCAGAGAGGGGCCAGCAGCAGTCATGCTGTGCGTTGTCATCTGGGATGTAAACAGAGTGAAGGTATTTCTGTTTAAGACAGGATTTCATAGCATCGGATTTAATCTGCATGATCTGATTTGCATAGGTGGTGAAATCCTGCTACTCCTTTTGGCTTCAATATTTAGATCAGGGATATTATATTAGACCATATGACAAGCTATGGATTGAAAAACAGGATTTGTAACAACCGTTTTCCAGAACTGCGCTTTGATGCAAATTCTTATTTTGATACACTTACACAAAAAGAGCTATCTCCATAGAAACCTCCTGAACCTTATGTCTTAAATAACTACTTTAAAGGGCTTATCTTGAGAGTTATTGAGGACACTCAGCTCTCGCTGTCTCCTAAAATAGCAACGACTCTAGAAACTGCAGTGCTATTTTCCACTGTGTGCCATTCAACTCAGATTAATGTAAGGAGTTCAATATTTTAATAAACTGAAAAATAAATCCTTTTATATATCCAAATCTTCTTTAGCTTATTTTGTATATTTTTTCATCTGAGCACATTCAGATAATGCACACACAAACTTAAGTCATTTTCCACTGAATTAAACATCAGATATTGGGCTCAGACAATCAACTCTTTCTCTGTAGTCAATGGCGAGAATCAGGTACTTGCAGACAAATATTTATTCTGCCTAGTTCAGATGCCTTCTTTGCACAGACTGCCAAGGAGACCTTGGTGAGTAACACAGGTGAGATGCCCAACTTCTGGATGACAAAAGTTAGGTGGGATGAACTCTGTTTCTCATGCTAGTCAACTGCTAGAGCCATAGCCTCTGTGATCCCAGCTAAAACCAGTATTAGGCATCCGGCTGACATTGCTTGATTCCTATAAAAATCCAGTAAGCAAAAGCTCTTCATAAGTTATGTGTAAAATAGTCTTCAAATAGCAGTAGTAAATCCACGTGGTGAGTAGACAGGATTCTTCACAAATCCGTATTTTGAGATGTTTTCTTGGCTGTGGGAAAATTAAACAGCTTATTCAAATCCTTTGTTTATCTCTGTTTACTGGTTATGAATATATACGCCTTGAAATCATCAGGAATTTAAGTGCTTCTTGACAGAGAGGTAATGTAATACGTGATGTAACACAAGGCCCAACACTGTGAGGTATCAAAAAGCAAAGTGTTGAGTGCCTTCAGTTCCTGTTGGCTTACACAGAGTGTGACAGAATATTCATGGGACTCGGAGTCCCCCAAGACCAGCTCTCAAGGATCCTGTCCTGCATCTTCACCCAGGATGTGCCTACATGAGAATTGACTGGAAATTGTAGGAGGGTGCTTGATTCTTTAGAGGTTGGGAAGAACTGTCAGGACAAAGCTTTTATCTCTCCAAATGCCACTTCATGCTTTGGCCAGTAGCTTTATAACATCCTATATTACTCCTGCTATGATACTGAATACTATTAGCACAAAACTTCTGGATTAAATACAGTGCCATTCACTGTAAGTTAAAACCCAAACCTGCACTTTTGATCGCTGTTTGTAACTCTGCTAACAAGTGTCTTCTGTTAGTACTGATACCAGGTGACTGTCCTCAAGCTCCTCAGCTACTCTGAGAGTTTCATGTTTCAAATTGGAGATTTTCTTTACTGAGACTGAGTAATGCTCAAGTCAAATGTCACAACGCAAACTGCCTGAACGGAGGGAAGATTGAGCACAGTGGGTGGCATTTGCACCACTGGGCAATAGGTGCAGAAGAAAAGACAACTTGGGCTGTGTCCAATGCAACAGCTTCTTCTTGGTTCGTGGAGGCCTAGAGTTGTTCTATAGAGCATCATGCCTTAAACAATAAGCTGTAGAATAAGCTCTCAAGGAGCCTTGAGTGACCGGATTGGATCATAAGCAATGCCTCCAGAGCTTTGGGACTGGAGCCGGTATGTCTGTGAGGTGATGTTCTGTGCCATGTAGATTTACTGGCCAAGGTCCGCTTTAGTTTTAGTTTTAGATCTGTGCTCCGTATCCACAGCAATGTGCAAACATGCCTGAAGGTTTGCAAAAAGTTCATGGGCCAAATGATAGTACCACAGGATCACTGAATACATTTTTTTGGAAGAGACCTCTGGAGGTCATCTAGTCACAGCCCCGCTCAAAGCAAAGCTAATTTCGAAAGCTTTAAACACGTTGTTCAGAGTTACATCCACTGGATTTAAAAAAAAAAATCCCGAGGATGGAGATTGTACAGCCTTTCTGGACAACATGTTCCAGTGCGTGACTCTTATTGTGAAATTTCTGTTTTAAAATAATTAGAAGTATAAGAAAAGAAGAAGAAAAAAGCTCCTTCACTGGCCACCTCCACAAAACAAAAGCAAAACAAAACTTTCATTTCAAACCAGCTCTATTTTGCACTCCTGAAAATCTACACAATTTAATCTTGAAGCAGCTAAAAGGAATGTAATACTTGATATCTATCAAGGGATAAATAGCAAGATTTGTAGATAGAATTAGGTAAAGAATTGAAGACTATCTCAGATTTACTTCTCAGCAAGGATTTACCTTGGTCTCAGTCCTGAAGTCATTACTCAGGAACGCTTCCCCCAGTGACAACGTCCCAAGACAGCTAGTCCCAAGCTGCCTGGAAGGCAGGCGGAGGGGTTGTTCTGTGCTGCCACGAGCTCTAAGAGGAGAGCAACAAAGCCGATGTCTGCTCAGGGTTAGGGGCACTGGAGAAGTAAGTGTTGGTGATAAGTATGCAGGAGCTTATCCCTGTAATATCCAAACACCTTCGGAGCATATGTTCATTTACTGCTGCCTTTATTTTAAAGGATGTAATAAAATGTATATTCAGTTAGGTGGAGTTTTTTTAAATTAACTTGTGATTTGATTGTCTGTGGCTTTTCACGGATCTCACGGACAGGCCCATTTCGAGAAAGTACTGAGCACTGTCCATTTGGAATTACCCAGCCCTTTCAGCTGTTGAGAGTTATACATTCAAAAATACTGTTCACTTTATTTGCGGGGAGGATTTAGCTTGTAAGCATAAGAATACCCATAGGTTTGAAAAACCAAATTACTCTTAGTGGGCAGTAATGCCTACTGTGAGTAGCTTCAGGCGTCATCTCCCACAAACAGCTACTCTTTTGACCCAGAGGATAGCGGCTTTCCATAATCACCTGCAGCCCCAGTTAATGTGTAACATAACGTATGTGTAACAAGAGACTAAGAGGTAAAGGGGAAAGGCCAGCTCTGCTTCAGAAAAGCTTTGATGATGCAGTTTCTACAACCTGCTCTGCTGTCTTGGGAGTGGACATACACATCAGATTTTACTTTCCAGTTCCACTAAGGCTATGTTAAAATGAGTATGCATAAGTTTTAATTACCAAGGCCAAAAAGGGAGTGTTGTACTTTATGTTTTGCCTAGCCACATCAATGTTTTACATGTGAGCTTAAACCCTGAAAAGGCTTCTATTTGCATCACCCCAAAGAAAATGCAGGAGGATGACGGGACAGGCAGGCACCACTCTGCTCAAACCAGAGGTGACCTTGGTGAAACACAACAGCTTATTTTGTCCCTTCTACTTGCTGGCTGTATCCACCTTTTGCTAGATCACAGACTGTGAAGGGTAGGGACTATGTCTTTCTCACACATTTTTGATTTCTCCTTAACACAGCAGGAGCCAGGGGCTTCTAGATGCTGCACAAAATGGTACTAATAAATACTTGTTTGGATACCAAGAAATGTGACAGCAGTAAACACGTTTTTAAACGTTTTGCCCTGCAGTTAGGATACGTGTTTGCTCGCCTCAGCAGAGCATGTTAGCTGAGGTTCAGTGACTCACTAAACTGTAGTCACGTGGGCTTTTTGTGAGCTTAGAGTGTGGGCAGAGGTTGCTTGTGTCTGCCTGCGGTGCACGCGCGGATGTACCCCGAGTCCTTTGTGGGTCTCCGTCTAAGCTCTAGAGCTGCACAGGTAATGGATAGTTTTCAGCATGGTTGCTGAGTCAAGAAGTGCGTATGTGTGTATGTTGTGGAGGTGTAAGCCAGCAATGTGCAAGCAACGTGACTTCATTCTGCTTTAGTATGGAATATTTCATTTGAGGGGAACCCTTCAAGTCAAGTGGCCTTATATCTGACAGTTTTGGGGAGCTCTTCTGTTTTTGCAGAGCTACAAGGATCTGGGCAAACAGTAGCAGCAAAAGTGGAGCAAAAGTGTCCGTAACTGTATATAGCAAACAAGACCAGCTACTTCCATTGCAAGAAGAATCTGGAGAGCTGAGCATCACTCAGGGTTAGAAAAGGTGTGAAGTGCAGCCGGCACCACAGCTGCAGCTCTTCTGTTCCACCAGCTGCACCCCACCAGCACTGCACGTTGCTGCAGCGTCAGCGCAGCGCTTTGGGGAATTCCTCATGCTCCCAATGTAGATGCGACCAAGGGCAGATTTACCTCAAAACCTGCAGACTTTTCCCCTTTGGAACTGTGTGGTACAATGAGTGGTCCAAGTTAGGAAGTAGGAGAACGACTGCACAGCTCATCTTTTCCTCCTCTTACATTACTTTTACCTTGATCTATGCAGCTCTAGATGCACCTGCTTCTGAGCAAACTTAGCTCCAGAATACCAACTTTCTCAAAGCCCCTCAAAGAGGATTTTTTCTGCTTTCTGTTAGCAGGACAGTTTTAATATGAAAACCACTGATCAGGGCCCATTCTTTCTTCGTCAGCTGGTTTTCTGATAAAGCTATCACAAGAGATGGACACAAAAGCCAGAGTTTGTTCCCAGCCTCATGGAAAGATGCTTGTAGGAAGTGTTGTTGGTCTGACAAATTAAGCCTAATGTATCTACTGGATTCCTGATCAGCTAGTCAGATGCATCAGACACACATGTAGAAACTGCACATCACCTGTACTGGGAGTTTCATTTCCGTGCACTCATGATACGGAGTTGTTTTGAACTCGTGCAATAAATCCTGGTCTTAAAAATTTTTGTTGTATGAGCAAAACCTGTATGCAGCTTGTTGAAATTGGTCTGTGGTTTAGGACAACTACTTGGCATTCTCCTTAACATCACTGACCTCTTTCCCTTTGTCATCACTGACATCTACATACGAAAGTAGTAAAAAACAGTTCCTGATATTTCCAAGTTACTATTCTTAACAGATTGCATCATACTTCCTACAGCCAGTGTCAATCGTTTGGCCAGCCCACCGCAGGCTCTGCCCAAGGCACCCAGGGTGCTGGAAAGCCAGTGAGCTCAGCACCCAGCATGATTTGGCCCCGCTACAGCAAGGTGACCTGGCAAAAGAGCAAGCCGGCCGCCAGCGGAGCTCCTTGGAAAGAGGTGGCAGCGTGATCATGTCGTTTCCTTTCCACCCGCAGCCTGGCAGCTGCCCTCCATGCTAGACCAAGAGCTCTGGCCTCTGGCCAGCACAGGTTTTTGAGTTCCTACTCTAAAGGTCAAATGCAGTTTCCACCAGGAAAAAAAAAAATGCCTTCCTCAGAGAAGGAAGAAAAAAAGAAAAAAAAAAAAGAAAGAGAAAAAAATATTATTAAATGTGTGTCTCAAAGCAAATGGGCAGCTGTGTGTTAAAGGTCAAATTCCCGTTGTTGCAACCCGGCTTTGTTGCAATCCTGCAATACCAGCAAGCAGAAACTCAGTGGGGAGAGTCAGAAGGGCGATGTGCCTAACACTTGAGGAAACCACTAAGAAACCACCATATAAAAAACCTTGTTCCTGTAAAACTATTAATGGAACAAGAAGTATTATTACACAAAACATACCAGAAAATGTAAGAAACTGGGAAGATTTCTTCACAACCCCACATATAACTTGCATATTTTTGAACAGGATAGTTAAACCACTATGGTAGCCTTTTTAGAAAACAAGAATTCTACCTGTAGATAATCAAATAGTCACAATTTCATCACATTGTTGTTTTACGTAGTAAGATTGCCCAAAAGTTTATACACTAAGCTTTCACGGTTTTATTTTTTATAGTTTTCCCAACATTACTAGGAAAACTTTTCTCCTCAGACTTTTTTTTTAATTTCAGCTATTATAGTTAAACTATTTCAAAACCACAAAAATAGAGAAAAATGCAAAAATGTCTGCTTATCTTTAAAAATTGTTTAAATCCCTTTACTGAAAGGCCATACTTCTGAGCAGAGTCCTAAGCATGGTATGGTCACGTTTGCAAGAGGGTATTTCTTCCCATACAGTAAACTGACAACCCTATCTACTCTGTACTGTGTAATTACAAAATCTCCATTAAATGGAGTCTTGAAATCTAACAGCAGAATTCTCTGAAGATTTTGATTGCAATGAACACTCTCTGTCCCCTCAAATTCCCCAGGTGTCTATTTGTCAGAAAACGAGTGGGGCAAAGACCTTATGAAATGATGGTGATTGCTTAATGAAATACAGAGCATCATTCACACTTGCCAAAGGATTGCATGAGTGAGTTAAATTCTGACATGTTATTATATCTTAATGTCTGTTTTCTGAATGTGACACTTTTAATAATGTTATAATTAAGATTGTTTATTTAATGTTTTTGTGCTGAGCCTAAGTACAGATATATCAGAAGTGAAAGGGTTATATTTACATTACACTATGCTGGGACATAAGATACCCCAGATAGTGCCACACAAACTAGGTCTCAAATTGGAAGCCACATAGCTATACCAGTACAAATGCTGTGCTGACCATAAAATTATGCCAATGCAGCTCTTCTGGGATTCACTCTTGTGTCAAGTCTCTACACAGTGCTGGCCAGACATAGCTAGACATAGCCAAAAATAACATCAAAACTGAAGTATGATACTTGTATTCGCAGACAAAGGTAAACATATCAGTGCAGGATACAGCTATAACTTGGCCTCTCAAATGTAAGAAATCCTCCTTATGTATACAGAAAAGATCATTATTTCCTAGGTCAAATCATGCAAAATTTTAAATTGGCCTTGGGAGAAATAGGTTTGGACCTTTTGAGGATAAATAAAAAAAAAAAAACCAAAACACAGTCTATAATATAATCTCTTTCAGAATTCTAAATGCTTCCTAACATCACTGGGAGTCCAGACTGCAGATATAGATCTCAAAATAATATAGAAACTGCAAGACTTCCCAAAAGGTCCCTAAGAAAGCTGAATAACTTTCTTTAATCAGTTACATTATATGCTGCTGCTGAACAAGTACGGTCCAATCCACATGACTACTGTCGTCTCAGAAGATGAATGGATGAATGAATGAATGAATGAATGAGTGAATGAGTAAATCATTACAAGGTCTATTATGAACAGACTCAATGTTATAACGAAGCCTGGAAACAGTCTGAGACTCCTTATGTACCTGATTACCATTAAAGTGAAAAAGCAGCTGTACAGACAATCTTTTACAGGAAGCTTTTTCCATTAATGTTCATTTTTATGTTTAAGATTAATTAGCAAAGTCAGTTCACTATGTGTTTTTATCAGCAGTGAAATAGTGTCTGTAAATAAATGTGAGAAAAAAAACCCAAAAACTTGACCCTTAAAAAGTATTTGAAAATATTTCATCAAAATTAAATGTTTGACAGATAAGCTATTTGAAGATGTCAGCTTTCTAGTTAAAAGTCCCTACGTTAAAGTAAAATAGGTAATTCGTGTTGTAGCTCTTGCTTTACCATACCAATATTGTGCAACTCAACTGTTCTGGGTGGGTTTCTCAGGCTTTGTTCTGTCTGTACCTTTGCTGTGGGTCATACATTGCTCAAGCCTGTAATAGCAATTAAGGTCTTTGAGACATGACCCGAGTCTTGAAATTAGTTGAAAGTGGTCGATAGGCTCATTAATGGTATAATACCATAAACCTAATTTCTTAGGCTAAATATCCACCACTCATGGCAACTGAAACAGACTGAAGATGCATACATACACATACATTCCCAGTCTTTACAATGGTTTGAGGGAGAGACGGGCCCTAATCCTCAATCTCCCTGATGCTCAGAGGGTAGAGGTCTTTGTGTTGCGGCCATTCCGGAACCCAGGAAAAGGTCTACATTTCCCAAGACAAACTGCTCATTGACTTCAGGGATGGTCCATATTACAGTGCTTGTTGGGACACCTACTTTGAATTTTAGAGTAAGAAACCAAGACACACAAGAAGGTGGCATTTTTAATTTTGTTTGTTTGTATGTTTATCCCAATAGCTCTAAAATTTCCAGATGACAGAGCAAGTGTTACATTGAGGGAACCCAATGGCATAGAGAGTTCCTGGATTGAGGCTCAATTTCTGAACGACGGCTGAAACATTTAATTTATGTGGAGGTACCTGTGCAGAGAAATTTGCTTAACACAATGCTCTTCAGAATCACACAGATGGTGAGAGATGTCTACTTAATCACTACAAGGGTCACATTATTTTTATGTTACCAGATATCTCAAATGAAAGGCTTAGAAATTTGCAAGAAATTCACCAGTTACATTGGCTGAATGAAATAAAAAGGCAATATTATTTCCTTATAAATATTACAATTTGCATTATTAAATATTACTCCTGGAAAGCAGTTAGACACTTTGAATCGCAGAAATTGTGACAAGGAGCAACAATTCTCTATACCAGTTGTGGAAATGCTCCGTTTACTATACAGCTATGGTTACTTGAATGAATTGCAGCAGTAATCAATAACTGCTTCTGGAACATCATCAAATTCCTTTTCAAAAGAGACTTCTTAAAATCCTTAATTTTAAAATATGTTTTTCTACAAGTGTAATCCTTCTCATCTGCTTTGTGTTTATTAAATGAAAAAAAATGCCAAAAAAAGTCACTTTTCATCATCACTCTTTTTCTTCTGAGAACAAGGAAGTTGTGAAAAAGGTCAAGGGCCTCCTAAGTCTTCAGCACCTAACACATCAAGTGACACTCCCCTGATCATAAGATTAAATCAAGTCACAGGATGTGTGCCCTACGGGTATTGGTTAAACTGTTCTGGAGCTGAGTGGATTAGACTGGCATCCTGCGTTTTACTTGAAAGTGTACTATGCCAGAAAGGTCAACAGTGTTTCAAGGAAGTTGTTAATTGAAATCAACCAAATGAGACAACTCTCTTCCTGGAGGAAAACTTTGCCCAGCCCTGCTTTGCCTTCGGGATAATACATATCAGAACTGGCAGTTAGGCATTTTGACCAGAACTTTGCTGTTGATCAGCTTGCACAGCAAAAGCAACATTTTAGTAAGTCTCCCCTGACCTTCAGAAAATTACAACCGTTTTTTCTGTATATCTTTTTTACTCTTATTCAGGACAAAAAGATCTGGATGGCTTATGATACCAAGATTTTACTTATTGTATGATTGTAAACCTGCAAATATGGCAACTACTGTTGTTATCCTATCAGTTCTTGCAGATAAGCTCTGATTAGGCCAATGCTTTCTGGGCACTTCCCAAGGAGGAATTCACTGGTAGCAGTTTCCAGCACCAGCTTTACAGGCTTTGTGTTTGTAGGAGACACAGAAATGTTGATTTTTGAAGGGAGTATAAAGTGGAGACTGTGACCAGTTGGAGTCAATGTCTAGGCACTTTTTTTTCCCAAAAACCGATCGTCATTTCTGGAAAAGTGCCAACTCAGTAAGCCTTATCCTCTTTTCCTACAGCTGAGAGCAGTCTCCAAGAGCTGAGGCGTTTCGGAAGGTTGCAGGCAGTCCCTATGTCTGAACCATTTCCAGGTGAACACAATTGCAAATTCCCATCGTCATCACTGAGACAGGATTAAGGCCCCATGCATTTCCCCCATGCTATCACCATGGCAGTTATATTTCAGTATTGAAGAAATGATCCCGGTATAACCTAATCACATTAAGTGGTGAGTGGTTCAGTTAATGGATTTTTAGAAAGTACTTTGAAAACCCTTCAGGTATGCCATTAACACACTGCTCTTGTTGGAAAGAGTTGCATTGGCTGCGTCATGGCCCAGTTGTTGGCTCTTTGTGCCATTTCAGGGACAAATCATGGTAGGTGCATATTCTCCCTGTAGTTTAATTTCCACCAATAGATAGTTAGCAAAATGCTCAACCAGATAGAGTATCCAGTTTGTCCTCCTGAGTGTTCATGTCTTGGAAACTGAAGAAACATCTCAGTTTGACAGCAGTTCTGGTGACACCAGGTTCTGGGAAGAGGTAACATCTTCTATTAGATCAATGGATATCATGGACTCTGTTGTACCAAATGGACTCTAAGTGACATTTCTATACCATGACTGATTTGATGTGTTTTAGACATCTAATTTGGGATGAGTTTAATAGGACTCTGGAACTGCAGACTTATTGCTACTGAAGGGAGTCCAGGTGTGTAGTTTAAATATAGCCCTCTACACTGCAAGTGTTTAAAGTCTTGTATTTAATCACAGCCAAGGTGTCACATGAAATAATAGTCATAAAATCTCCATTTCAACTTGCCAGAACCCAGCCTAGAATTCTATTCCCAGACCCATTTGTTGCAACATAATAACTTGATGCACACCTGCCTAGACATCTATCAAAATAAGAGCATCATCAGATAAAATTTTGGTCTTGGAGTAATGTTATTTCCATTTACCCTGGAGCACTCTGGCACTGGACTGGTATCCGTAGACTTGTGTCTCCAGCGGTGTCTGCCAAAGGCCTCCAGAAGTTGTCAGGCGGCTGGCTAAATCAGATGTATGTACTTGTTTGCCATGGCTGATAGCAATTTTTTCCCAGCTTTCTGTTAAATGATTTTGCAGATTCATGGATTGCTGTAAAGAAAACTAAACATATAAGTCAAAATGAAAATAATACTCTGTGAAGGACTAGATATCATTATCCACAATGGTAGTATTGTAGTTTAATTGAAGACAATAATGTGTAGTGTTAAATGAGCAGCATCAACATCTATCCCAGAACTAGTAATAAAAAAACTTCAGGAACAACCTTAATTTCATCACTGCTTTCAAACAAGGTCTTGCTCTTGCTATCAAAATGCATGTGTAAAAGCAGCAGTTGTCAGTATAAGCCAGACAAATATGTGTACAATTCAGTGAAGACCTCATTCCCATGTGGAGTTATCTAACTTGTTTGCAAAACCATGATAAATGTGCAGGTAAATATAACTAGCAAAGTGGAGTGAATATGAATCTCAGATATTTTAAAATTAAATTTTCTTTAAGTTCTGTATGCCAGATGCTATTGATGAATGTCTTACAAAAATACACTGACACAAGGCAGCAGATTTTAGTTATTGACTACCCACAGTATTGAATAAAATGCTGCAACAACAACTCCTATCAGTTAGAACTTCATGCTTATTAAAGCCTAGAAAACCAGTTTTTCAAATCAGTGACAAAAAGACTTATGTTACCCATATCCAAACACTCAGTATCTCCTCATGTTGTCCCATGTCTGCCCTGTTTTAGTTTTTTGTGACCACAAAGTAGTGGAAAAGTTTGGCTCAACAGCTATGACTGATGAGTTGCCCCAGATTCTTCATAAAAATCAGCTGTTCTAGTAAACCAGCCACTAGAGTGAACATAACCCTGTGAATGTAATACAGACATGGTTACAGTAGTATACTGTCAATTCACTTCTTCACTCCTGCCAAACGCGAAGAGTCCAGCAATAGCGTCATAGAGCTGCTATGCCACACTGCTGAGTATAACCATAATTTTTTCTTTTTACTTTTTTTTCTTTAGCTTGTTTCAAGTCTTACTCTCCTCAGGGTTTAATGAAAAATTAGAGTTGTTCTTGTTTCTTCATCAAACATGCTCTGCTTAACAAGATAACAACAGGAAACGGTGACAGGGAATTTCTACTAAAACAAAATACATCTTTCCCATTTTGCGCTTTAAGGCGAGGCATCTAAACCCTTGATGTTTCCATGGAATCTGAGTGCACCTCATGCAGGTCATCCCTCTTCCTTTGTATGAGTTGAAAGAGAAGGTAGGGAGAGACAAGATGCAGCGTGATACTGGAGAAAAAAACTGCTGCCAGACTTCCAAAGATGAACTAACCAGTAAATGAGAGTACTTTGCTTTTAGTCACAAGACCATCCCAGCACATGAGTTACCTAAATGAGTTAAGAGAAGGAGAAGGAATAGCAATGTCAGTAAGGTTCATTATAAGCAATAACTTAAGTAGGGTGTGCTGTGTGAGACACGTCTGTCACAGCCTCACACAAAGGCAGGCTGCCAGCCTCTGTAATTACTTTCCTAATGATTTTAGTTTTCTGTAAATTTAGTCCCATATGAGTAGCAGGAGCCAGTCTTCATCTGCTTATACTGCTACTTATTGGTGTCACGGCTCTGTCTTCTCAGATGCCTCAGCAGGAGCAGGCAACCCATCCCACAGGACATCTGCCTGCTTGCCGTCCTGCATGCAGCCTTACTGTACTTAACACTGTTGCATGGCTCGAGGGTCTGTCGTTACCTTCATATCGTCATGGTTTTTGCCTATGACTATTTCTTTTTCACGGGTATTTGTCAGAAAGGTGAAGGCGTTGGTACATCTGTGCTATAGTTCCACTTCCCTAAATATTCCAGCGTAAAATGTGTTTATTTATGTGTTCCATACCTACAGCGTGGCTTCCTTCAGGCGGACAAATTAATGACAAGGATGATGCAACTGAATTTTAAATACTAACAAACTTCCTAAATCCAATGTCTGACTAATGTGGGGGAGCTATTAAATAATTATATTAAATGCTAGACTTGAGTGCTCTTTCTACCATATATTTGGGTGAGGATTTTTCACCCTTGACATTTGATGGGACATCAGAGTTTGCCTCTGAAAAGAAAAAAGCCACTGTTGCTAGAGAAAGGGTTTCAATGGCTTTCAACTGCTATTTTCAGGAAGCACCCAGAATAGTTTGGATGAGTCAGAAAGACAGAAGCGGTTTAAGACATCTCTATTGCCAATTCAGCTGGGGGCATCCAAACGCCAAAACTGTTCCCACATCACTGTATCCCTGTTTCTGCAATTGCTGTGTGTCTGGGGACACGACTGGTGGCTTCCCTCTGACAAACGCTTCAGCACTCTTCCCTGCAAAGCTGTGTTAAGGCTACAGTGATCTCTGCAACACAGGGAATAAGAGAGCAGCGGATTAGCGGTGGTGCACAAAACCTAGGTGAGGGTAGCATGCGATTCACAGGCACACGGAACTCGACTTAGACTCAGCTACCATCTAGCACATGCACACTGACCAAGAGCAGGGCTCCTAACGACCTGTTTCCATAATTGCTACATCATTGTGATGTTATTTTAAAATATGTTGTTTATTTAAATAGTTATGGACATTAGTATAATGTATGTGTGTACATAATGTATTTAAGTAGTACAAGGAAATTCTCTGCAGGTTGACTGGTCAACGTCTGCAAAACTGAGCTCTGCCCTCAGAGGTGCACAAGAGGCACCCACACCTGGGAAGTTACCTCTGGAAGCAACTGAGAGCGGCTGGAATCTTGATACCCCTTCGGTGGCAAGGGGTATCCAGATTTCAGGCATTCTCTCAGGAGTGGTTACCATTCAACAGAACACCTTGTTAGCATGTCAGCGTGAAACAGCCCCAGCTGCACTGGCACTCTCTCAAAAATTATATCTAACTGCACGTGACGCTCTCTGAACTGCCACACACAGACATTCCTGGTCTGAACTGCTTTCAGGCATTCTGCCACTAGCTTCCGCAGGGCTGACCCGAGCGAGCCTTGCTCTGAATCACATGTTGGTCACTGCAATCATCTGAGTTTAAAAAAAAAAATTTCCAGAGTACAAACTGGAATGAATTCAAGCCTCATGTGACTATGTCCTGTTCATTGTATGCTTCATTGACTTTAGCACAGACACACTGTACTTGCTGCAAATATTTTGTAAATACCATCAGCAACACAATTTAAGTCTGCTTAAATGAGGGTGGAAGAATTTTCTTACGTTGATGGTACTTTTAATTATCTTTTTTCTGGAAGGTAAACAGCTTAGCACGTAATTTCCTTAGAACACAGTGAGTCCCATCAAAAACAATACACACAAGAAATGAAGTTTACTTAGTGACAAAAAATCATAACTTTATGTTTCATTAATGTAGATAGCATTTTAACATGTGCAATTAACTATAAATTAGTAGATAGAAGTAAACACTCCCACTTTCTTACTGAAAGTATATTTTAAAACTTTAATGGGAAATACACCCTGTTTCTTGGTTTGTATTCCTAATGATGACTTTTTTCCCATAATTTTTTTCTTAAAATCCATCCAAATAGACATAGTTCTCTCATTCCCTTAGATAAATCAGAAAACACAAATAGATGGAGGTAAAATGATTTTTATTGTAAGACAAACAAACAGAAAAAGAACAGCAAAATATGGTCACTCCTGGCAATGTAAACAATACCAGCAAAGTACATTGTCCAAAGTCCTTTCTGGTTCACATTAGTGTTAATGGAATTTTTCTGGGTTTACACTAGTGTAGCCAAGGAGCAGGATTTACTTCATTCAGAGATCGGTTTTATCTTTGAATCAGCTGCTGTGCCTTCTGAATATTGGGCCCCATTTTCCATAGACTGGCATTCGAATGTTTAATAATTTCTGTGTAGTGTGAATGAGTAAATATGCTAACTCATTGTTCAGTCAGGTTGGATCGTCAGTCACTCTGATTAGGTGCACTGACTCCACCAGCACTAAGGAGATAAGAAAAAGGACGGGACTCATCCAGCCAACATTCGCCATCAGAAAATTAAGCATCTCGTCTGAATAAGTAATTGCAATACAGCCAGAAGTGAGACACTGGTATCTCGAGGGGGCAAGTTGTTACATCTCTCCTAAAATCTATTTTCCCTTGATGACAGCCTTAGAAAGGAGTGAGTTTCCCTTTGGATTCATCTGTATTTATCTTTCTTAGACTTTCTCCAGTGACAATAATTTGAGTTTGTGACAAGGTGTCCTTTTTAAATGGCTGTGCTCAGGTGACCCAAGTTCAACCTGTGGTGCAACTACTACCGTCTGAGTGCTTGAGGATATTAAGTCCTTAGAGACTAGGTGAAGGCTTCAAATGCTCTGCCCATAGAAGTAAATGGATTGAATCACTAAAATTAAATAAAAATGGGAAAATGGGAATGGAAAATTACCAGGATACAAAGAGTACCTTGGGGTATAAACGAGTTGCTTGTAAATATAGCAATTCTTTACTCACATGTACAAAGTGAACTTGTTGCCAAATCTGTGGTCTGGAAGGCATTCTTCCCCACCTCCCCCCAACATAATGGAAGAGATCTAAATATTTTTATTGTCTTCCTTGGGCACACTGAGTCAGCCGTCATCTGCTCCATCAAGTGGGCAGGTCCCCATGACAAGTATCAGGTGATTCTAGGTAAAAGTGCAGTCTGCTGGGCATGGCTTCTTCCACATTTCTCAATGTTTATGTTTAGAGATTAACTTAAAGATGAAAAAACAAATGCAAAATAGAAAATAAAAAAACACTTTTTACAGCTATCTTTTACGTGCTGTTCTTAAAAGGGCACTTTGGTTCCACAAAGAACATAGTCAAAGGCATGAGGAAGTTTCTTTGGTTCATAAATTTAATTAAGCCACAGTTATGCCAAATTTTCTGACTAATTGGGAATGATGAGATGTTGTCAAGCCCTTTAAGCATTCCACTCCTAGACATGTAACCCTTAACATGCCAAAGGCACCACATAATAAATATGCATTTTTCATGTTACACTCTTTATGTAGGCACATGAAATAAGACAACTGCAGGTTTGCTTAAGCTGCCCACAAGAATTACCCATAACACGAGTAAATGTGATGAGGAAAAAAAGATAGAGGGAGAGAGAAATAGAGGGAGAAATTATTTTCTTTATTTGACATTTCAGAAACAAATCAAAAAGGCAGAAATACTTTTCAAAATTGTTTTTCTTCCAGTTATCTCACATCTGGATCACCGGCTAGTGTGTTAACCATCCCATAGACAGAACTATCAAATAAACAGCCTTTTCTTCTCTGACCTTCTATCACCATAGATGTTAAAACGCTCTTAAAGAAAGCAAAAAGAATTGCATAGTTTTTCCATCATACGTTTCAAAGTTTTGAGGTGGGTTGGTTAAGACTAATGCATGGGTCTTCATAACTGTTGGAAAAAGCCAGCTTAACTTGCTATTTATCAGATTTTTCTGGATATAGGTGAAAACAGCTGTCCTCAAAGGAAGCTAGGAACAAAGTGGTATTGTAAACCATCAGAGTCTGTTTACTGTAGGGTCTCTATTGTCAAGACTTAAGTTATGTCTCCATGACAAACATAAACCTGCTATCGTTAATAGACGGGACAATAGCATTGCTGTTAAGCATTTTCTTGTAAGACTTTTACTACCACCTACCATCCCAAGGAATTAAGTGTTAGTTTGGAGCACTATGGTCAGGGCCAGTTCTCAGTTAATGCAAGTCACCTTAACTTCATCAAAATGAATGAAGGTAACTCCCTATGCACAATTAAACATTTGTCCCTTACAGAGCACAGCTGAAGATCTAAACTAAATCACTTGTAAATGAGCTAAAACAGATGTTCACAGACAGTTCTGCATGTTCAAAGAGCAGTCCACATCCTACCTTAAAGTGGCATATGGCCTGGCCTGGCTAGGCTAGGTCAGGCTACGCTAGGATTGGATCGGATGTCCTGAATTACAGCATCTGCTTTTCAGATGTGTTTTATGCTCACTGACTGACTCCCAAGTAGCAAGACATTTACCTCATACCCTCCTACAATGTTCCTGATAGACGCTTCCCAGTGCCTCCTTTAAAATTCTAGTGCTCAATATAAATGGGAGGAGATCTAAAATATTTTTGTGTTCTTTGACAGTTTTAAACCTTTTATTAGGTTTCCTTTACATTATTTCTCTCTGATAATAGATATTACATGATTCACTTTTGTTTTGCAAGTCTTTAGCCAGAACTTCTGGATAAGTTATGGAGTGTAGATACACATGTTTGAAATTCACTCACCCATAGGATGTGCTTAGAGGAGGGATGTGGGACTTGAGACCTGCTGTCAATCCAGCACTGAATTTCCCATTGATCAAATATTAATTGAGATTATTTCACTGTGTAAAATGTATAGATCATCTCAAAATAGTGATGCACAACTGTACCCATACACTGATCAGGGCAAACAAGTAAAATGAAACTAAAATCAAAACACTTGAAAACCTCACAAGATGTGACAATGTCACAAGTGAGACACTAAAATATTTTATTACTAAGTCTTTGCATTGCCTCTCGTCATTCTCCTTCTATGATGGAGTGACCACATCAGTGGACAAGGGAAGAGCTACTGATGTCTATCTGGAATTCTGTAAGGCCTTTGACACAGTCCCCTGCAACATCCTTCTCTCTACATTGGAGACATAAGGATTTGATAGGTGGACTGTTGGGTGGATGAGGAATTGGTTGGATGGTCACATCCAGAGGGTAGTGGTCAACAGCTCAATATCCAGATGGAGATTGGTGACAAGTGGTGTCCCTCAGGGGTCCGTATTGGGACCAGTGTTCTTTAATATCTTCATCAATGACATAGTGGGATCGAGGGCACCCTCAGCAAGTTTGCAGACAACACCAAGCTGAGTGGTGTGGTTGACATGCCTGAGGGGCTGGACGCCATCCAGAGGGACCTGGACAAGCTCAAGGAATGGGCCCGTGTGAACCTCATGAGGTTCAACAAGGCCAAGGGCAGGGTCCTGCACCTGGGTCGGGGCAACCCCCAGGATCAGTACAGGCTGGGAGATGAAGGGATTGAGAGCAGCCCTGCCGAGAAGGACTTGGGGGTCCTGGTGGATAAAAAGCTGGACGGGAGCCAGCAATATGCACTTGCTGCCCAGAAGGCCAACTGTCTCCTGGGCTGCACTCAAAGGAGTGTGGCCAGCAAGTCAAGGGAGGTGATTCTGCCCCTCTGTTCCTCTCTGGTGAGACCCCACCTGGAGTCCTATGTCCAGCTCTGGAGCCCTCAGCACAGGAAAGACATGGACCTGTTGGAGCGGGTCCAGAGGAGGGACACAAAAATGATCAGAGGGACACCTCTCGTATGAGGACAGGCTGAGAGAGTTGGGGTTGTTCAGCCTGGAGAAGCCTTCCAGTACTTACAGGGGGCTTATAAGAAAGATGGGGACAGACTTTTTATCAGGGCCTGTAGTGATAGGACAAGGGGTATTGATTTTAAACTAAAAGAGGGCAAATTTAGACTAGATCTAAGAAAGAAATGTTTCACAATGAGGGTGGTGAAACACTGGCACAGGTTGCCCAGAGAGGTGGTAGATGCCCCATCACTGGAAACATTCAAGGTCAGGTTGGACGGGGCTCTGAGCAACCTGATGTAGCTGAAGATGTCCCCGCTCATGGAAGGGGAGTTGGACTAGATGACTTTTAAAGGTCCCTTCCAACTCAAAGATTCTATGATTTTATGATTCTCCTTTGCAACTCTCAGCCTCCATTTGCTCTGTCGAGGCTGTGAATTGTCTGGCATGGGAACTGGGTCTTTGTTCTGTTCTTTGCAGGGAGATCATATCAATAAATTGTTGGGTAGAATTTCACACTGTTCCCACTGTTGTCAATGGTCATTTTACATTGAACTCTGTGTGAAAAGAGTCTGAGTCATATAGTGCACTTCTGAATTCCAGCCCTCCATGCATCAGGAGTAGTAAGTCCAGTTTAGTTTGTTCCTTTTCCCTGTTCTGATCACTTTAACTGCTTTCAGCAGGGGAGGAAAGAAACTTTCATAATCTAGTTTGCCGTTGACTTTAGGTTTCTCATTTTTAAGTAATAGTGCTTTTGCAAACTAGCCCTGTTACTCAAGTTCATTAAGCTGATTTTACACTATTATTCATTCTTGTGCTCTTCTGAGAACGTTGTGAGGTCTGGTGATTTCAGCAAGTCTTAGAAGTAAAAGGTCAAAGTTCCAACAAAGAAGAGGAGCTGAATCAATGAAAAACCATGACTAAACCATCTCATCCTCCTGTATCACAGCCAGCTCCACTGTAAGTCTCGGGAGAAACTTTACGAAGCACGACTGTTTGTATTAGACTACCTGATTCAAACACATCAATTGAGATTTCCAAAGCTAATGAGGGAAATCCCCTCACTGGGTTTGAAAATCTCAAACACTTTTTAAAAATCTATTTACATTTTATATCTGAAAAGCAGAGCGTACCTTGTGGGTCGTTCATTGCATGCTGTGTTCATTACAAGTGCAGGAATTTGGTGTTCGCTATGAAATACTTGTTTCATATACTGCCTTGTCCTTTCATAGTGCCCTTGCAAAAATGTCATTGTCAATGTGTTTTAATCATTATTAGAAACCAGCGTGTGAAAGCATAGTTAAACAGAACGTGAATTTTTAAAGGTGACCCTCAAGTCTTTTTGCATATATTGTGTTGGAGTGGGCAATTCAGGGACATCTTCACTTTCAGCTCATTTCTACTTTCCGCAGTTGTCGTAATTATTTACCGTCCTGATTCTGGCCCAGAAGTCATGCTTTGTACACCTGTTTATTCAGAAAATATTCAGCTCACTTTTCAGGCAGACAAAAGATAAACGAATCAGTTAGAGCTGGAAATGTCTGCAAAGCTGCGCTCTTTCCTGCAAATTCAGATTCAAGGCAGGCAAAGCCTGTGAATAATGGAGACCGTCTGAGGGCATAACATTGCTTACAATGGAGGGAGTATGAATCAGCAAAAGAACAGGCACCCACTTATGTTCGAGACTGATTTACACAAGCCCATAAATCGTCCAAATGAGGAAAGCTAGAAGTGGAAGTCAGGAATGCCACATGTGCCGTGACACATGGAGCATTATTTAAAGATCATCTTACAGAATCATTCCAAGTATCAGCGCAACTATCCAGAATAGGAAACTGAGTCAATTAGAGGGCCACTGAACTCACGCTTACAAACACTGCAAATTACTCACCATCATACTGCGGTGATTATGGAGCTACTGAACTAGGTTATTAACAAGGTTTCCTGACTTAATCCTTCATTTACAAACTAATGCGTTTCCCTATTGTGAGCTCGGCCTCCCAGTCTCGGGGCAGCAATTAGTGCTGCCTCCTCCAGAAACGTTCAGTGGAGGTCGGGGCCCTGGGGGAGGCTTCCAAAAATTCTCTCTGCCTGGACACTGCTGCCACCCACAGTTTAAGAGACAACCGATTACAAAACTAGATTTTTTTTCAGCAGCTTTTAAAGTTCTTACAAGTCTTGATCATTTTTCTGAGCACAGTGATTGCTGCTCGCAGTGGAATGCCTTGGGAGTCAGGCTTTTCACACGGGGAATGGGCGTACAAGAGTACTCTACCCTGACCATGCTCCTTCTCATGGTGTATGAGTTCGTCGTAGCACCTCAATGTAAATTATGGTGTATTTTCAGCACTAACTGACATACAGACTATGAAAGCTCCCCACTTAAGCTGCCATCATATCAATGAGGAAAATAATATGTGAAAAAAAACAGGAAGTGAAGTCGTGTTTAACATCATAGATTCTCAGACATTGCAGATAGAAATTTATCTGTACTTCCAGTACAGTTTCAAAGCAAAGAACAGAGGTCTTACTACTTGAATTCCAGTAAAATTGTTTGAATTTGTGCCACTAGAGCCTTGATAAGCTTTTCAAGACTCTCTCTGTTTTCCCTAAAAGCTTTATAACAAACAGTGTAAGTTCTGTTCTCTGGGATATTTCAATCCCCACAAGGAAACAGTAATCTTTTCAAAAACCATTTATATCCATCAGAGAAGGAGCACCTGGCACAACCTGCTACCCACAGGTTGCTGTTTGATACAGCTGCAGGGACTCTCAGCTGTGGGCCAGACCGCGTGAGGGAGAGGAGTATTTCCTCCCGAAGGCTCCTGCAACCTGAATGGGAGGAGGTTGCAGGAGGCAGAGTGCTCAGGCTCTCAAAGGGAGCTACAAACCCATACAGGCCCGTGCCCAGATGCTGTAATTTTGCACATAAAGTTACATGCTATTTATTTTTCTTATTTCCCATTTTATGGCATAGATTTAAACCTGGAGATGATCTATCGTAGAACAGATCTGCAAGTACCAAAAGACCATCTTACTGTTATTTGTTCTTTGTCACTCTTTTTTGGCTTCTGGTTTACTTCTCTGAGGTGCGGGAGAAAATGATCTGAAGATTACATGAGTCTGTGAAGCATCTTAATAACTGTCACCTTTGCAATATTTTTCCTGTATTGTCTCAACCTTAATTTTAGCGTTCTTATTATAATTGCTCGTAAGAAGTTTTAAATATGGATCCTTTGGGAGTTACTTTGGAATTAAGAAATGCAGAAATGCACAAGACCATATAACATTTCTTAATAATGAAAAACTATAAATGTTAAGCATTATAGTCCATTACCTTACTGATACAGCTCTTCAGTTATCTTACCTTCTATTGATTTAATCTTCAATCCTATAAAATCCTTGTGTAATATATAATTATGTTACCTGTCCCTCAGCTGTCTAGGCTGAAAACATACATCACAATGTGCCTTGTGAATTCAATCAGATTTATGACTGAACTAGATTCTTTGATAGCTTACATGAGTATAGATCCACTAACCGCATGCTAAGGATTTGACCTTCTGAAGTTTTGTAAGCTTTTTTTTTTTGATAAATGAGAAAAAATTGTGAAGTACTATGATGTTTACTGTTGCAGGACACTCAGCACCATTTTAAAATACTTTGCATTAATCATTGACCCTTCTCCTGGAGAGAGGCAAAAACATGTCTCAACCTGCTACCCTTTGTTATTTACCATATATCATAGTTTGCACAGAAGAAATGCAGATTCGGCTCGAAGTAAAGAGACAAAAGATTATCCACCTTCTTCCTGGAAATGATCAGTCAGACTATTTTCCTTCCACTGAGCGAAAAATCCTGTTAAGATGCTATGTGGAAAAGAGATTGTGACTTTTGCTTTCCATTGCATTTTTTTAAACTGAATATAAACTAGTGGTTTTAAAAATAAAGATCTAAGGAGGGAAAAAAACCACTAACTCAGGGCTTTAAACAACATGCTGTGTTTAAAGAAAACTAATTCAACATTAATCTGACATATAATATATGTAAGCAATACACGGAGTTCCATATATGCCTTTGCTTTGGAGTCTGTAGACCCCATGCTGGTAGTTCACTGCACCTGTAATACTGCACAGCAGTGGCTCTAGCTCACACAGCCTCATGGAGGATCAGAGTTGTATCCTGCTGCTGCAAAAGCACTTTTGAGCTAAAGAAAATGTAAAGAGAGCTGAAGAGCAGTCTGGAATTCGCTCAATATTGGTGGGGAAAAATAGTGATTTCTTTACATGACTTTTCAATTTGTTTTCTGAATTTTTCTGAATTTGGAACAAAATGAATAAGATTTCCTCATGTTTTCAGGGTTCATTGTAGTCACAAGGCCATAAGGAAAATCTAAGTATACAAACTGGACTTTTCAAGGGGACCTCAGGTCTCATGAGACTAGTGATATATGTTTGAGTGTTAGCAGCATGGAAAGAGACATAGGATCTGTGTTCACATTCATTTTAATCCCACCCAAGAATCCAAATTCTGTATTTTAACTTGCATTTCTAATCTGAACCACTCATATTTATTCACAGAAGATAAAGATCCAGGATTTCATTATAAAATTTAGATTTATGGTAGCTTGATGTGACTTTTGAGACTTTTCATCACTTCTTTTTTTGCAAAACTATACATGCCTGTTCATTAAGACCATTATTCAAATGATATAACACCATGTCTGTACTAAATGAAAATGTTTATTTATCTGATTACACATCAGAGTCATGTATCAGCATTAAGATCTTCATTTGTGGGAAACCAATTTACACAAGAGATTTCTTATTTCATACCAAAGAAGACAAATCTTTGATGTTCCTAGAAACTCCCTCTTAGTTGGTGAAAGTGATTCTGCTGGAATTCTTCATGTTACTGGCTCAATATTTCCCAGATGAAATGCCACCTGAACATGTTTGTTTAAAACAAGATAGCTAAAATTGTCAGATGAAACAATGAAAGATTGTTTTGGGGAACAGAAAATGAAGAGCTGCTCTCTAAGCCATGATTAGGCCACGTGAAGTGTAACCTGGTGTTTTGGGGAATTTGTCTATGAGGTAATTTAAATAATTCTGCCTCTTGTTATGAAATTGCTGTGCTGTTAAACACTTCAATGTATAGCTAGCCATCAAATTTTCCAGCACCTGTCCCCACCTTTTGGAAAAAGTTACAGCACAAACAAAAATGTCATTAACGAGTAGATGAACAGTGGTTGAACTAAAGAGAATACCCAATGGAAAACGTGTTTATCTCTGGGGAAGTACACAGACACAAAAAAGGAAAATCCCCAAACCAAAGAACAGAGAAGCTTTCTTTTGTAGTAGAGAGGTTCTTTTTGTTGAGGATACAGTACAACAAAGAGAAAGACCATAGAAGAGAAAAGGATTCAAGAAAAAGGCTTTATGTGGGAAGGGCAACTTGGCCTAACCTTACAGAACAATAAAGATAGGCAGACCAAGTGTTTGGAACCAAACTTATAGCTACAGTCATCCTGCTGTAGCTACACTGAGGAAACAGCAGAGGAAAAAACCCGCAGAGGTTTCTGTACTCTTCGGTTGTATCTCTCCAGTATAGTAAACAGTGTCAGAGAATATTCCAAGCACTGGAAATTGCTTCTCTGCATCCTGCTATGTTGCCAGGATGGTCCCTGGGATGGGACGTCTGCCAAACAGGAGGGTCTCCTGGCATGAGAGGGGCCTTTCCAAGTAGGAAGTTTGGATGGGGCCACCCTATTCTGTTTACTGCTACAGCTGTGAGCGATGTTGGTTGCAGAGCCTAAGAACACCACTAGAATTTATCATTTTACTGGTAGACTTGTAGTCTTTCCTTCCACAGATCTTTTGTGGGTTCTTACTCCCTCCCCAAATCCCATTCTTTGTTGTTAGGAGGAAGCAGGCTTGTTTAACATGCCATGGCAATGGTACAGGAGATATCACTAACAAGTTCCTCTGATAAGCAGGCTGGCCTTTGCCTCATTTTCAATAGCAATTTAATACTATTAATAAAAAATGCAAGGTAAATCAGAAATATGTGCTCTCACTGATTGTCTCTCTTGTCCCCTGTGAGGGTGGCCTTGCAAAACTTTCAGTGAAAGAGATCATCCAAAGATCTATTTGCATACTGGGATAGAGGGATGCTGCTGTAAAGAAAGGCTAATGTACTGTCAGTGAGTGGCCAGTCTATGTTATTAACAGATTGGAGACTGTCTTTAATATCCCACTTTGCCCTCTTTCGTTCCATGTGACTGTTCTGTTTGTCCAGAGTCTCAACATTCATGGTACTCTTGCACACTTCCATGTAATTTCCAATTAAGAAATAAATGGCTTCCAGTAGAATTACCCAAACAGTCATGTCTATCCAAATATGCAAGCAACTTAACCTCGACATCCCACCATACCAGGGTCCCCTGTGTCCAGTTTCAAGAATAATGTTCTCGATACTTTACTGGAATGCATTCCACCACCCTCCAACATCACAGTAAACTCTGTTTTTGGTCCTGTGTTGAGCTTCCCAAAGCTGGTGGGCAATTGTACCACCTCCCACTGTACCACTGCTGTTTAGGAACCTGCTGGTCTCACACTTCCTCCCTCCCACCACCACCATTTCAACTACTGTCCAAAGTCACGGGCTCCGCAAGGGGAATACACCTGGTGGCTCACTGGCAGTGTTCTTCTTAAATTCTTGTCTGTACTTAGACAAGTTGCCTTTCATACATGAAAGTTTTGCAAACTCTGTTGTTTACCTTAGACCCACAAATACATGCAACCTTCCTCAAATGAGCAAAATCATTTAATAATATTCAGGTGGCAAATTAATAGCTTCACAAATGCCTTCAAGTCCTAGACCTTTGTTGCAACACCCTTTCATTTTCCTTGCCAGGCAATTCTTCATCCATCGTTTTCATCATAGCGTCTCATTCCTGCAGGCCCAGGACATGACTGAAGATTGATGGCATGGTTCACCACTAGGAAGGATGTTGTTTTACTGGGTGGCCCTTTGAAATCCAAGCTAGTGGCATGCACATTGACACAGGTACCACCAGAGATTGGAGGCACTCAGACCCCCAGGTGAGGCAGAGATAAGGGAATGGTCAGAATGACACAGTGGGAAGGAGATTGTCCATTTCCCACAATTTTCCCCTTGTTTTATGTTCTAAATTCCTCATTTGTGTTACAAGTAGAAAACTCCACCCACTGTGCCGTTGGTGTGAACGGCTTTTCCTGTGATGTATTACTTCCACATCCCATAGTGTATTGCATCAAAAGGTGCCGAAAGACCTAGTCTTTTACCAACAGAAGTGACATGCAGTGCTGGTACATGCAGAAGCTTTGACCTGTGGTGCTGTTGCAACTCAATTTTTTCATCACAGATGATGAATCAGCAGGAGTACGGGTGCCAAATTCTGTAACGCAGAGGAAGCTTGAGTTACATTAAATTCAGTTCTCAGAATACAAATTATCTGGAAAATAATGACAGAGATCAAATTTTAAATTATTAGTCTGAATCACACCCCAAAACTGACAACAGCCAATTTTAAGAGGACAAACATTTCGTACCTTTGGGAATACTCATACTGGAGATAATGCAGTGGTCTTCAGTTAATTGTGGTTTCTCACAGCCCATAGCCTGTATCCAGATGACTAAATCACAAATGCATTCTCAAAAACTCCAATTTAGACTTGGCTTGGCTGTCTCTGTACACACTGTATCTGTCATGTTTAGCTATTGCTGATATTTTGCTATCAATATGAGTGAATCATCCTCTGAATCGCTTCAGATTTTCTCTCAGAGCTCTTTTAAGAGCCATTATAATACTGTTATTCTGAATGTCAGCTCTCAATGAACTGAAAGGTCTGAAGTCAGTGGTAAGACTCACCAGCAGCTGGAAAGAGCTCCGAGCGTCACGTGGTAAATCAGCTTTCCAGCACTCCTCTTTTTATTGTTTCCTCCTCCCTTTGTGACTTTGCCTCTTTGCTTGTCCTGCCCAGCATGGCAGATTCATAAGACTTTGGGATGGGGAATTTCTCTGGTTAATGAGTCTGCAAAATACTATTGATGCCCGGTCTAGCACAGATATCGACAGTAAGTCTGAAAAGTGAAGATAGCATCCCACTCCAGCTGGAGCAGGTGTCATCCTGTTCTTCGAAAATACTTCCCTGAAACTGTAAAATATGAAAGTTTACCATTGAAAAGAAACTGAGGCCCTTGGTCACGCAGCATTGACACCTGAATTTGAACCCATGTTTTAAGATCTGCTCTGATTCCTAACTGTGTCTTCATTCACCAGCCTTGACTTGCTAGTTTTTTTTCTGGAAGACTGGGTGTTTGTCCAATGCTGTACAAAAGAGAGACACTTAGCATGGAAGAGCTAGATGAAATAGTTGACAGAATACACTTTAATAAAAATACGCATTTTCTCAACGGTCATATATTTCAAATAAATTTATTGAATTTAATAGTTTTTTTCATACTGAAAAAATCAATATTATGAAATGATTCATTAGTAGTATGAAAATTAGAATTAGAATTAGTATTTAGTATAACAAGAGGTTGTGGCTCATTTTGTTTCCAGACTGGAACAATAATGTTTTTAAAACACCAGAATTTCCTTTAGAATTAAAAATGCATATTTTCAACTAGTTGCACATAACAATACATTGGTGGAACAACCATCCTAGGGAAGAACCTCGTGTTTTATGCAGTACATACAAGAAATTTTGCGACAATCCATGGCATAAATACCTAAACGCCCAGAAATACAAGGCTGCAGCCAAAGAAAGGTAACGTTTCCAGGATGATTATGACCGTGTGGATTACGTTCAAAGGCCTGCCAGGCCCACAGAGTGCTGCAAGTGGCAACCTGCAGCTCTCAGGGTTGCTGTTCCTTGTACAGGACTCGAGGACCCACAGGGCAGCTGCAGGGAGGCAGCCTGCTGCACAGCTTGACCCGCATCGGTCCCTCCCACTGCGATATATTCTGTATCTCTGCCGCTATCTATGAGGTACCTTTTCAAACGACCAGCTACTCAGACCTCAGCAAGGAACAAGGAGAAAGAGCTCACCAGCTCGTAATGCTCTTTATCCCGTCTGTAAATCTCTCAGTTCTAAATTTCAGTTTCTGCAAGCTTCACACTGCACATGGTAAGAGGTTTCACTCTGCATTCCATCACTCTGAATTAACAGTGATAATAATAATGCTTAACCTTTGTAGAGTTCTTTCTATTTTCACAATGCTTAGCTAACATCAGCTAATCACATTACAATAGCAGGGCTGCTTATCATTCCTACTCTTTACAGTGCCATGAATAATCTGATAATTATTTCTTTAGCTCATATAAACAGCTTGTCCACTTTCCTGTCTTTTTCTACTTTGCTTAAGCTATAAATATCTGGTATTAACTGAAGAAATGAAGAAGTTCGTCCAGCTCACCCTAAGCTAAGCATATAATTATGTTAATATGGTAGATCTGAGAGTGAATGTAAGCAAACTCCCTGCATGTTCTTTTAGTGTATTTTTACATCTATATCCCTAATAATGGGCATCTGCTAAGGATTATATTGTTTGAGAATTAAAATGTGTGAATTACTTTGTCTGGAATCTGTTCATATCGATTATTTAAAAACACTCTGTATTTATTCTTTCAAATATTAAGTACAGACATACTATGCCCATACTATACTGTAGTGGTGTATACACTACAGTGGGCAGAGACTGTGGTTTAAGCAGCTTACAGTTCAGTATTTAATTTCTGTTTTATTGTTGAGAAGCACCAAACTCTGTGTCTTTCCCACACTCTCATCAATAAACTTTATAACTTCTAGCCTCAGATAATCAGCAGAAGGATCAGGAAATAAGAATTGCAAACTTCCCACATTTTATCCAGGGTTAACTATTCATGTGGAATGATTACTCTGTAGCAAATAAATAAGATTATTTCCATATTCAGAAATGAAATTATTTTCTTTGACAAATAACTGTTTCTCTGTGCTCTTCTTTTTCAGTGGAATAGCACTATTGCATTATCTCGTGAGATCTACTGTGGTTTGGATCACGGTTGCTTGCCAGTGTTATTGAGAATCTCATTTGGCAATAATACAAACTGTTTGAATCGATGGTACATTTGCTTTGGGGTCCTGACCCTTGATTTCTATTTTAAGATCCGATTGCTTTTAGTTTTCATCCATGGGCCTCTGTATTTTACACTTCTTGTATTACCAGACCCCAGCCTTAACCAAGACAGACACAAACTATACTACATCCTTACTAGCATCTGCAACAGAATCAGTTATCTCTGCCCCAGTCTCTAAGAGACAAGTGGATCCCATTATTATTCCTTTATTAATACAGTTTTGCGTGCATGGTGCTTTATAAGGAAAAGATGAGTCACTGTTCCAAGAGATCTCACCGTATAAATTAGATGTGGCACATGGAATGATGACAGTAAAATGACGGGGGAAGGAATATATTTTAATATATGAATTCATTGAAAGATTTTGTGACAAATTCCCTTCATGTTCATATCTTGTTTGTCCAAGATGTACAACTCAAACCTAAAAGATAAGGTACTATGCTCAAAATGGGGCTAGACCCGTTCCTCTTGCAAGCTCACCCCTTCTGTAAGTGCAGAGAGGACAGCACTTGTTCTGAAGAAGATACTGTAGCATTTTGAATACAAAATTTATACTTAGCCACCAAAAGAGATATTAAAATGAATAATGACTCATCTCAGCAGGCACTGAACTGCAGCCTTAATCCCAACCCTAGTGGGAGAAACGTTACAGTCCTAATGCTCCCATGTGTGAAGCAAATATTTTTACAAAATTACAGGTACTCCAAAAACAGAAGCGAACATTTCTCTTGCTTCAGTCTGCAAAAGAGCATCCTCCCTCCACTCTGCACCAGGGCACAGGGATCTGACAGAAAAGCTATTCCAGCTCTGGAGGTGCTCCCTGTGTATGCTCCCCTCAGCCACCCAAGTACCTCTGCACCATCTACTGGTACAAACTCTTACCAGCAGGAATCAGGACAAGAAAAGATAATTTTTACCTTGAAAGGCAAACCTAAAAACTATTTACTGGGAAAAACAGCAGTTTTGGCTGTCCTACCTGTACACTGTCAGTACCTTGTACACCTGTTATATATGGACAACAGAAAGCGCTTATTTTCCTAGGTGTTGCTTGTCATGGTAAAGTCAGATTTACTTTAATCCTTCAAGCCGAATTAGTACAAAGCAAAGTATTTCAGTGTTTGTCACCTGAGCCGTCACACAGCTCACCATGGGAACGTTTTATTAAAAAGAAGGAACCTAACCACTGTCACCGTGAGGGTCAGGAGGAAGCCACTGCCTGGGAACATCCGGAGGCTGGGAGTACCGCGATCATACATGGCTGCACAGTTAATTAAAGGAGAGAGAGAGGATTTTAGATACGAGCAGAGGAAGACAAGGTGACATCAAGAGGAGTCATCAGCGCTCTTAGACAGTTTCTGTCTGTTTTGCTGTAATAAACATCTGCCTTGCAAGTCCTGCAACTCTGTGTAGACCCACCAAGAGGCTACTAACGCAGACAAGGGTCTGCGGGGTGCAGAAAGGCATGGCAGGGAAGCAGCTCCCGGCAGCACATCACGAGGCTGCCTGCTCTATTTCCTCTGGCAGACCTGGAAGAAATTCAGCCTGGGATAACATGGCTGAGCTGTAAATAAGAGGAGTGTGTTTGTCTCTGTCTGGAAGGTTTTCCGTGTATGAGACAGTTCCGCATGAAGCATGGTGTTTCTTCAGGACCACCCTGTCTTGTTTTGCACGGTGTTCACGGAAACCTGAGGGTGACGGTAGTAAACAAAGGGAAGGCTGTGGCTGTGTCAGGAAAGCCGCCTGCTCCCAGCCTGGAGAAGCTCTAGTTAATTGGCCGTATGCTTATTTTGTGTTCTTACATTGCCACCCTCTGACAGCCCAGTGGATTAAAACACTGCCGTTCGACAGACAGCTGGAGCTTGGGCAAAGTGTCTTCATGAAGTAGGAGACTGAATACAACATGGCAGAAATGCACTGTTACTGCCATGGTTTGGCTTCAATTTAATATCTTGCTGGTTCTTTAGTAAGACTTTCTGGATATTTCTCATCTATTGCAGTACAAAAAAGATTTGTTTAAAGGTTGATTTGGGGACATGTAGCAGAGAGATAATTCAGCTCAGTGCAAAAACCTAAATCAATCCCTATGAGTGTTCCTTCAGCCTCCAGAGGAATGAGACATGAGAAATGGTGTTTTCCTGTGTAGGCTAAAGAAACTAAGTCATTTGCTATGCAGAATAAGAACAGATAGTATTTGTTGAGGATTCATGGAAGCATGAATACCCAAACTTTAAGACCAAAACACCCAAGTAGATTATCCACAGTACTCCTGGAGAAACTGGCGGCTCGTGGCTTAGACAGGTTTACTCTTCACTGGGTAAAAAACTGGCGCCCAGAGAGTTGTGGTGAATGGTGTTAATACAGTTAGTGGCTGGTCACAAGCGGTGTTCTCCAGGGCTTGGTTTTGGGGCTGGTCTTGTTTAAGATCTTTATCAATGATCTGGATGAGGAGATCGAGTGCTCCCTCAGTAAGTTTGCAGATGACACCAAGTTGGGTGGGAGTGTTGATCTGCTGGAGGGTAGGAGGGCTCTGCAGAGGGATCTGGACAGGCTGGATTGATGGGCAGAGGTCAACTGTATGAGGTTTAATAAGGCCAAGTGCAGGGTCCTGCACTTTGGCCACAACAACCCCATGCAACGCTACAGGCTTGGGGAGGAGTGACTGGAGAAAAGGACCTGGGGGTGCTGGTTGACAGCCGGCTGAACATGAGCCGACAGTGTAACCAAGAAGGCCAACAGCATCCTGGCCTGTATCAGGAATAGTGTGGCCAGCAGGAGTAGGGAAGTGATCGTGCCCCTGTACTTGGCACTGGTGAGGCCACACCTTGAATCCTGTGTTCAGTTTTGGGCCCCTCACTACAGGAAGAACATTGAGTTTCTGAAGAGTGTCCAAAGAAGGGCAATGAAGCTTGTGAGGGGTCTGGAGCACTAGTCTTATGAGAAGTCGGCTGAGGGAACTGAGGTTGTTCAGTCTGGAGAAGAGGAGGTTGAGGGGAGACCTTATTGCTCTCCACAACTACCTGAAAGGTGGTTGTAGGTGAGGTGGGTGTTGTTCTCTTCTCCCAAGTAACTAGCGATAGAATGAGAGGAAATGGCCTCAAGTTGCACCAGGGGTGGTTTAGGCTGGATATTGGGAAAAATTTCTTTACAGAGAGAGTGGTCAAGCATTGGCACAGGCTGCCCAGGGAGGTGGTGGAGTCACCATCACTGGAAGTGTTCAAAACATTTGTAGACGTGGCGCTTCAGGACATGGTTTAATGGGCATGGTGGTGTTGGGTTGATGGTTGGACTCGATGAACTTAAAGGTCTTTTCCAACCTTAATGATTCTGTGATACACAAACACTGTGAATACTAATCCATGTACAAGAATAGCAGCCACTGCTGCATCATCACGTTGAAATTGACTGTCTTCCACATACTGGGGGATATATCCTGTCTTCCTGACCTACCTTCCCACCAAGACCTTGCCTGTGAAAATCTAACAATGTTTGTATCTGTGTGAATGTCAAATTATACAACACCTGAAGGGCACAAAATGCAGGGCACAAAGTAAACACATCGTCTCATATAAAATTTGAAAGGTAATTTTACATGATTACCTTGAGCCAGAATTGCTTACATCTGAGAGAGCAGTGCATGAAGAATAACTGAAAAGCAAAAAGAAATGTATATGTTTTTGGAATAGGGGGAATTACATATGCTGTGTATGACATTTTACTTGATAACTTCTTAAAAGAATCTTATTAGTAGAAGAGAGATGTGGGCAAACTGAAAAGAGCACAGTAGAGGTTTATCAAAACAATTATGGGGACAGAGCATGGTGTACAAGGAGAAGTTGAAGGAACCGGTGGGACAGTGCCCCATGCAATCTGGTCTAGTTTTGACATTAACCCTTTTTCTGTCTTTCAAGGTTAGACCAGGCAACCTCCAGAGGTTCTTGTCAATTTACATTTTTCTGTGACTATTACATACTTTCATGGGCTTATGGATAGTGTTGCTTCACCTTGTGCATCTCAGGTTTGCTCCACAACTTATGTCCCTTTTCCTCTCAGACGAGAATGGTGCTGCCAGGTAGCACCAGGGACAAAGAGGAGCTTAAAACCTTTCAAAAAAAGATCCACTGTGAATATGGAGTGTTGGTCATAGGATAAGGGCTCCTTAGTACTTTGTTTTGTCAGGTTGTTTTCACAAAATGCAAAGTCTGAAGTATCAAATGTTCTTTAGACTAGAAATAAGAGATTATGCAGTTTGGCTAGTGGTAACAGAAAAAGCCTGGAGAAAAACTCTCTTCAAAAGCAACATTTTTAATAATCTATTCCTTATCAAGATAGAGCACTGGGACACATAAAATATGTTACACATTACAACTTTCACTTTCATCATGGATGTCACCTTAACTTTGAGATACCCCCCCATAGTGGGTACAACTCAGAAATAAATATTCTCCCAAATAACTGTTGGGGTTTGGGCATTTGTTTGTTTGTTGTTTATTTTGGTTGGCTTTTTTCAATTATTCCTCTTCTGTGGCTTTATAATATCTTTGGAAAGAACACCTGAAGCATCAAAATGCATTCCTGGACAGAATTTTTATGAAACTTGAACATGAAAGAACGAAGACCCTTAAAAAAAGACATACATAGAATATGATTGCGAGGCTCAAATTCTATGATGTGGCACAGTCCAATAGTAAAAAAGAAATAAATGTGACTGCTAAAAATAGCTTGATTTTCTTTGAGTATAAGAACAGGTGTTTCTGTTTATTCAAGGGAATAATGACTAGATTTTTTACACTATGTTTATTGTCATAGTATTTAACTAGATCTGAGAAAATTCTCAATCACAGTTCCATTTATTTACCTATCTAACATTATACTTTTTTAAAAAAAATTTGTATACCTGAAAGCTTTTTAAGCATACTGTCAGAAAAAGCAGATGCTGAGGACACTGAAACTAAGATTAGTTCTTTAGTTAATAATAAAGTTTTTACTGAAATGGGAAATAAGTTTTACAGCTTGAGAAACCTAGTAAAGGAATAAAGTAACACTTCTGATTAAGAAAGATCAATGAATGAGAAAATTAAAATAAAAATAAAATAATTAAGGATAAATGTATACAACATTTTTATGAACAATTTTGAAGGAAAATTAAAAATGTATTTGTTTGAAAATGATTCAGAATTAGAAAATACTAGCATGGCTGTTCTTAGTAACTGTCTCAAGCATTAGAATATGGAATATTCACTCACATGTCATATCCAAGAAGATGCTTATCTTCAGTGTTAGCCTTGTTTGTAGTTTTTCTGTCATCTGTAGCTGAAAGTTGACATACTTCTCTGTTTCTAAATTTGGAAAAAAGTCTAGATTTATGAGAAGGAACATATTCACCAAAAGAAAAGACTGTGCAAAGGATATCTCTGATGGAAATCCAAATGAGACTCGAGAACATCATGTCTATCATAACAAATTAAGATCCTTCTCTCTCTTGGATTGTCTACAGCTGACAAGACACAAGAAGAGATGAAACAATTTATTGGGTTTGCATGGCAAGATTTTGGTAGTGGAGGTGTAACAAAGGTGGCTTCTGTGAGAAGTTGCTAGAAGCTTCCCCCATGTCTGATAGAGCCAATACCAGCCGGCTCCAAGATGGACCCACCGCTGGCCAAGGACGAAATCATCAGCAGTGGTGGCAGTGCCTCTGGGAGAGCAGAGTTAAGGGGAAAAAAGGAACGTCTGGGGAAGACCAGCTGGAGGACAGGAGTAAGACTATGTGAGAGGAAGAGCTCTGCAGCCCCCAGGTCAGAGCAGCAGGAGAGGCAGGAGGGGCTCCAGGCGCCAGAGCAGAGGTTCCCCGGCAGCCCCTGGGGAAGCCCACGGGGAGGCCGGCTGTGCCCCTGCAGCCATGGAGCTCCACGGGGGAGCAGATCTGCACCCGCAGCCGGGGAGGGCCCCACGCCGCAGCAGGGGGATGCCCGAAGGAGGCCGTGACCCCGTGGGAGGCCCACACTGGAGTTGGCTCCTGGCAGGACCTGTGGCCCCGTGGGGAGAGAGAGGAGCCCTGGCTGGAGCAGGGTTGCTGGCAGGACTTGTGACCCCGTGGGGGACCCAGGCTGGAGCAGCCTGTTCCTGAAGCACGGCACCCATGGGGGGACCCAGGCTGGAGCAGTTCATGAAGAACTGCAGCCTGTGGGAAGGACTCACATTGGAGAAGTTCATGGAGGACTGTCTCCTGTGGGAGGGACCCCACGCGGGAGCAGGGGAGGAGAGTGAGGAGGAAGGAGCGGCAGAGACCAGGTGTGATGACCACAACCCCCATTCCCTGTCCCCCTGCACCACTCGGGGGGAGGAGGGAGAGAAAATCAGGACTAAAGTTGAGCCTGGGAAGAAGGGAGGGATGGGAGGAAGGTGTTTTAAGATTTTATTTTATTTCTCATTATCCTACTCTGGTTTGATTCATAATAAATTATATTAAATTTTGCCCAAGTTGAGTCTGTTTTACCTGTGACGGTAATTTCTGAGTCATCTCTCCCTGTCCTTGTCTCGACCCATAAGGTTCTTGTTATATTTTCTCTCCCCTGTCCTGCAGAGGAAGGGGAGTGACACAGTGGTTTTGGTGGGCGCCTGGAAACTATCCAGGGTCAACCCACCACAGACAAGAATAGATTTGTCTTCTAAGAGGAGTCAAGAATGAAGGAGCAAAGCTAAGCCTGGAAGAACATGGAGGGTGGGAGGAAAGTGTTGCTTTACTTTGTCTTTGTTTCTGACTATCCAAACCTATTTTAACTGGGAATAAATTAATCTTCCCCAGGTTGAGTTTGTTTTGCCCATGATAGCAATTGGCAACTGCTCTTCTCGTCATTAACTTGATGCACAAGCTTTTATTCTTATTTTTTCCTCTTCTCCTGCTGCAGAGCAGGAGTAAGAGAGTGACTTTGTGCATGTCTGGCCACCAGTCAAGGTCAACCCACTGCAATTAACAGACAATGGTATTTTCATACAAGAATATGAAGCAATAAAATATACTGACCTAATCAGGACTGGGGAGACACTGACACGTGTGCTCAAATTATTTCTTTTGAGACTGGCCTTCAATGATAAAGGAATTACTTCTAAGTATAATAAATATAGCATTCTGGAGACATACAGAGAAAGGAAAAAGGTCTCCAGATAAATAGCTAAAAGGTATTCATAACCAGAATAGAAAAGGTTGCATGTCCAACGTGATGATTGAAATTACTGTTTTCTGATGTCCTGTGATTTTAATTGCATAAATTTAATAATGTATTGACAAGAGAAGCAAGAACTATATTTACACAGTTTCATCATGGGAAAAAAAATGTATTTTTTTGGCTTTGTGAACCTAAGTTGTCTAATTTTGTTGCCTTACTTAAGAAAAACTCTGTTCCAGAAAGGATTGATCATAGCAAAAATCAGTCCAAATTTCTCTTGCTTTGGAAAGCTATGAGCACGAGAAAGCAGGAGGTTATAGTGGAAACTGTTTTGCAACTGTAACTACAGTGGCCTAAATGAATGCCTGCTCTTATGTGCAAAGATGTCCCAGATGAATACTTCTACTTTAGAAAGTATCATTGTGCTCAAATCCCAGGCAGCTGAACAAAATGTCCTCGGTGTTTTCATGGCAGACAGTGCATAGCCTCAGTATTTTGTTCTGAAATGGGAGAGAGTAGGTGTACACCAGGGTATTCACATGATTTCCTGTTTGGGGCGGTATTTGTCTGATGTTCATTTTAACATTCTGCTTAGCGTAATTTTTCTTCTAAATTCTGCAAAGCGTATAATTAAGGAAGAGGGTTAAATGGTTGATTTAATTAAGTTAAAAGCTCTATCTAAAGTGTGTGCCAGTACCAAAAAACATTTGGAAAAGCTTCAGTTTTATCCTTACTTTCCGGAGCGGGCATTCTTCCAGACACTGAATCAAGAGGCAGAAAAACCTGCTTAGAAAACCTTATCGAGTCAATACACATTCTTCTTCTCCCACATGAATGTCTCCCACATGCCTCGAAGCACTAGCTTTAGCAGCTTCCTACCTACCCCCCAAAACTGGTAATCTTTTGAAGGTATTAGTAGGAGGAGCATTGTAATAGCATCTATAGTATTCTAGCTGGGGCTAGAGAATCCCACTATATTATGCCCTACACAAACACATGAACAAGGTCTTGTTCTACAAGAGCTACAATCCAAGAATGACAAGAGTGAAATGACTTATCTCAAAGGGCTTAACTGAAGCAGGAGGTTTAAAGAACAGGAAGGACAGACACATGTATTCCATTTCTATGTTGTATATCACCTTGGGAAAGCGTATGCAACTTTCCTCTCTAAGGAATGGAAGAGGTTCACAGCCTACAGCTGCTGCCATGTGGATGAGCCTTGTGGGTACAGGTACATTGGGCTCCATCCTATCTGTGGTTTTTCTCACCATTACCAACTGCTGTAGAGGATCCAAACCGAGCCCATGTCCCATCTGAGACAACATCTACACACTGCCAGGTGCGACTTTTGAACGGCACAACCGAATGGGAACATGCAGCAAGCAGGGGCAGGGGACATCAAGAGCAGGAATGGCAGTACTGACCTCACATAACCTGAGCAGACCTTCACTTCTCCTGTCCTCTGCTGGGATGACTCAGTGTGGCATTGGCATCGGCCATCCTCGGTGTTAACCAATGGCACGCGTGGAAGGAGAGGGAGGATTCAGAAGTAAACAAGTATTTAGGCAACGGAGCCTTTTTAAAGTTCAGGATGCTTTGCTTATACTGTGTTTCAGTGGGAAAGGAGGATTCAGCTGAGAAGTGAGACTTGGAGGAGATGGGACGCATAAGAGCCGAAAAAGGAATAGGAAAATTATGGCAAATCCAAGCAAATGGGACAAAGCAACAAACTGTCAGACAGAAATGGAGGACCAGCAATTAACAGCTTCAAAAAAGACAAACTGGCTGTTAAAAACCAGAAACAACATAACAAGCATTCACACAGGCAGACTGAGTTTGCCTCCCACTTTCCTTCTCTAATTCTGGTGTCCTTATTAATGGGATTACAACTAAGCCAGTGTACTGAGAAACCCAGTGAGGAGTGTCAGGTCTCAGCTCCCTCCAGATGGAGACCTGCTCCGTGTGGGTTGGATCACAAGGTTTGTTCCGGGGCAGGGAGTGTACAAACTCATTTCCCATGAAAATATGGAAACTCCACTCTGTGTGAAAATATTGGGAATCTGTCTGACACACAAGTCTCTTTCCTCCACCATATTTTTCCATGAGAGAGAGTAATCCAGCTCTACATTTTTTAATAGTATACCCTGCAGGTTCTTCCTATGGACACACATATTTTGAGGATCAAAGACAGAATGTGAGAGAAAATATATTTATTTCACTTACAATGGCAAAATATAATTCCTCTGGCCTTTCCAAGTTTCAAACAGGGATTTGTGTGAGCTACATCTTATATTGGATTTGGGCCCCAAATGGACATATTTAACCTTGGAAACCTTTAGCTAACAGACTTGTATTTCAACACCAGCAGGAACAATAGCAAGTTCAGATACAACATACAGTTCAGCCTGGGAATTAAACGATTGATATAGGTCACAAGATCGATGGAGAGTAATGAATATGCACTCACTCACATTAGAATTGCCTATAACAGAAAAATTACAAGGCAAAGATAACAATAATTTTCCTTCTAGTTGGTTTATGTTCTAAGAAAGTTCTAGGAAAAGGCTTTTTTCCAGAATATTGTCTGAAAACCGACTTTTTTTTTTGGCTGCATCCGTATCCTCCTTCAAGGAATCTTTATTAACAAAGGGAAATCTGTTATACCTCTCCCAGTGTGGGGAGAAGAGAAGTTAGTGGAAGAAGCAGCTGCCAGCCAGGCCTCCCCTAACAGGCTGTAGAACCATTATTTTGCAGAACAAGTTGCACTGCTGTTCAGATGAGAGGTCAGAGCTGACACGGCAGACTTCACTGGCATGACCAAGGGGAGGGTGTGTATGGTGGTTGTGCTGTTCATAAAGTGATTGCATAGAAATTCCTTTGATAATTGGGGTGATCATGTTGCTTAGAAACATCAAAAGGAACCTTTCGTTGGGAAATCAGTATTCAAGACGTGGCTAATGGCTTGTGGTACTTCTACCTTCTAGGTAAACTCCTTTTTTTCACCTCTTTCTTTTTTTTTAAATAATTTTTGTCATCCCAAAATTTGTCAGGGAGAAAAACACCATTCAAAGTGAGTGAGCTTCAGGCCTGCAGTGCCACCCTCTCCTGAATAAAAAAAAAAGGAATGGGACTGAGTCATTCTAAATGGAAATGCTGGTGCAGACTTTGTGCCATGGTGGTGCATTCTATTTGTAAGGGTTTCTACAGACATTTAAACAGTGCTCTTGTGAACTCCTAGTTAAAAACTTGAATAACTGTCTCGTACCAGTAATTCAGCAATTGACATTTACCGGTGTTTAAACAGTGAGACCAATGTGGTTTAAACGAACACGGTTTATTGGGAACAAAAGGAAAACACAATAACAGAGCAGCTCAGGGGAAGAAGAACTAGATGACAGCATGCAGGATTACCATTTTCTGTCCCTATTTCCCAGTCATCTCCCCACAGACAAGGTAGCTAACTGCTATCTTCCCCTTGTCGTTGCCCTCACACTTAGTTCATTGCCCAGCTTGGCAGGATCCCCCATGGTATGAACAATTTTGCTGGGCTCCATGGGTGTTTTCAGCTGAAGTGAACCAAATTCAGTGGTACACGCTGGTACAACGGCTGCACTGCAGCCGCTCTGCTCTGGACTGTTGCTGCTTTCGTCCACAGGTCATTGCTCAGACCCTGAACTGCTGGACACATCTCCCAGCCACCCCTCCAAGGTTTCAGATGTTGTACAGAGTAGAATTAAAGGCCCTTTAGTAAGCCCTCTGCTTAAAAGAGAAACACTTCCTTAGTAAAATGTAATTTTTTTCCTCATTTTTATCTTCTTTTCATTTTCTTCTGGCTTTTCCCAGAAGCCATCTGCAGCAGGCAGGGGCACTCCCCCACCCTGGGCATGTTTGCCTGTTTGCTTTCAAACATGAATGCCAACATTATATTCATTTCAACAGTAAAACTTCACACCTTATTTTTAAGCAGAAAATTTATAAACTGTTAAATAACTGACATGCAACAGAGGCCTGGCCCATCCAGTTAATTCTTTTTTTTCAAAAACAGATGCAGGCAGAGCATTCACCGGCTTGGCAGGAGCCTCCTTCCCTCTCCAGGCATTCTGGGCTGCTTTTCTCCTACTTCAATGTCGGGTATTAAGAGTAAGCTCATCCTTTTTCACGGCTTCAGACCACCAGGTTTACAGCAATTTATAACAGCTCTAGTAGCTCCAAGATAAATAGATTATAGGTAGTAACATACACAAGTGATTCCATGCATTCCTACGTGCTCTACAAGTGACCAGGATGACGGCTGTCCAGAAGCAGAAGAAACAATGGATGAAAGCCTCGCTCCCATAGAGCAGCAAACCAGGCTGAAGGAATCCACCTTGTCCCCTGTAAAGTAGCTCCCAATATGAGAAAAAAATCCCTCGGTTCCGGCAATGATTAGTACTTCTTGACCTCCTTTGCACGATGTGGGCAGAAAATAAGGAGGGTTTGAAGTACTAAAGTAGTAAACAGTCCCGTCCCTCACAGCCTGAAGCAGAGTGAATAGCGGGATTACAAGGGAGAAGCAGAAAGTCCAGGTCTCCCTGGGCAGCTGACTTAACGGTTGTCTACGTGACTGTGGTTTCCAATACAGAAGCAAAACAGTTTCTAGTAGCAACTAGTTGTAAACACTTGGGATCCTGAAGGTAATGAACTCACTCTCCAGCTAACAAACAATAGAGTCATCAAGTACTACAATTTCAGTCCCGTAAATATAACACCGGTGGATATCGGTGAGGTGCTTCAATCCAAACACCGCATACTGGGCTAATGCTTTTCTTTAGAAAACAAACACACGCAGATGGGATTTGTTGTCAGAATAGGATCAGGCCTGTAAGTGAATGAGGTCATTCACAATAATGCTGCTGCTGTAGGAGCAGGTCCTTGCTAGTTGCTGGGAAGAGCATGTTGTTTTTTATCAGGTAAACACATAATGTTAGTCTTCCTCTGTTTACAAGGACAGAGGACACAGGACCACTTAGTGAAAGAGTCATATGGATTACTTTTCAAACCTGTAAGGGAAACGTCTCTCTTTTTACAATGAATTTGCATAATAGGCATAATTCTATTGCCAACGAGTGGTAAATACAAATCTGCTGTGACACAGGACTTCTACTTCCATTCAGCTCAGAATAATCTCCTCAGGAAATTGAGCCTTGTTACACCTGGAAGCAGTGGAGCACAGCCAGGAGAAGCGATGTCCCAAGGAAACGCATCTGGCAGCATCAGTGGCAAAAGCAGATTCCCGTGACTCCAGAGTCCTGAGGCACTGCTCTGTCTATGTCACATTACAGTGTGGAAACCCTATGGTAACTTACGGTTAAAGATGCTGGGAGGCAGCAAGGATAGCTGTTCCCAGGGAGGGTTTTCTTAGCTAACAGTATACAAAGAAAATGTTTCCTTTTTTCAAGACAAATATGAAGGTAGAAAAACATCATGTAGAAAAGACCATAATTAAAAGACCATAATTGCTGGTCTGCAACCAGCTTGTTCTGTGAGCCCAGGAGAGCATATGTGTTTCAGGTTTACCTCTCCATCCAGCTCACTTTACCCGTTTTTCCTAGTTTCTTAAATACGTTCCATCACCAAAATATCTTCTTTTCAAACAGAAGGATTAAACTGAGACAGGCAAGTTTAGAGTCTTTTATTAAAAATCCTGTATGAATACGCGATACAAAAGTCCCTGCCCCAAAAAGCTTATGGTTGATCATGATTCTGTGTTCAGACCTGTATCATTTATGATCAACTACCTAGACAGATACCTTACAGCATATCTATCTGTTGTCAACTACCTGCTTTGAAAATTAACCCATTTATGCCTGGATTCACCTTACCTACTTTAATAGATGAGTCAGTGGAGAGCCAGGTGATATAAATGAGCAAACACTTTCCTTTGGAGTTGTGTGCCTCTCTCCCCACCGGCTGTTGAGGGAGCCTAGGTGACTCGGTTTCTAACTTTGATGTCCCATACTGTACCTAGCTCTAGGTGAGGTATACCTGGGCCCAATGTCCAAATTACATGGACTTGATTCTTGCTTCATCAGATTGTCACACAGGTAACTTCAACAGAGCTACATTTGTGCAAACAAGAGCACATCAAGTTTTTAAGGGAGGGTGTTCAAGGTATGGAGGTTCACTGAGGAGATAAGCCTTAGCTGAGACTTCCCATGAGTGGGATCCTTCCAGATAGTCAATTCCTTTCTCACAATTTACCTGGAGATTCAGCTATGTTAAAAGATTTGTTGGCTAGTAGCATCATGCACATCAAATGGTCTAAGCTGGGAATGGCTGTTTGTGAAAGTTAGTCTGTCCAGGCTCTCTGGTGCAAAGGGATGTACAAAAGCTAGTTTTTCCAGGAGGGGCAGTGATGAACTCTTCCAAGGCCTCTTGGAAACTCACATAACATACTTCATATGGGTGCAGCACATTCTCCCATCCCACTCCATATCTGGCTGGATCTGCTACAGCCTCTTCGTTCTTCCCCACTTCCAAATATGTCCAAGAGCGGACGGGGAGTGAATGCAGCTATCAGCACTCTTTAAAGAATGATGGAAGATGAAGGTTTCTGAACAATCCTTTTTCTTCCAAAATTGTACAAGGACACACTACAAATCTGGCCGTGTTTAGTGTTATGAATGTCAATAGAGAGCACAGGATTTTACTGCTGTCTTCAAGGGGAGTAACAGTTGACCTCAGACTGGCAAAGCCAGAGAAATGCAGAGACGGGAGCTCATTGAAGGAATGCCTGACAAAGAGATTGAAGGGAAGCTGGGAACAGTAGTAACTTCTGTCAAAAGATTCTTCTGTGAGATGGGACCTTACCTGCCTATAATTAATAATGCCAACAAATTTACAGATTACATATAAATTCTTCCCAGGATTGGTGCAGGGCCAGCTCTAGGTTTATCAGCGTCTCGAGAAATTAGTACTCTGCCATTTCAAGAGCCACAGGCTGTGGCTGGGATTGGAAAAGACAAAAAGACTGCTGTCAGGGCAATACCAAATGTAGGGCTTACTGCCTGTGGAGAGGACAGCCACCCTTATTTCCTATCACCACCTCTTGGCTTCCAAAACCTGCACCTCCTAAGACCAGTGTGAGTCAATGGAGATTTCGAGGTCAGGCTGCCAGCATAGCACGTAGCTGGAACTCAGGCTGTTTGCTGTCCTCTGCAAGTGCATCATTTTCTGAAATTCCCTCCTCTGAGCAAGCCTAGTCTCAGCCTTTATGCTGTGTAAGCTGTCCCAGTTGTGCTGCCCAGAAATATCTTTTTCTAGTAACATGCAACTTAAGCCATTTAATTTCTTAAAGTGAAATCAGATCTGTCTTGTTACAGGCGGTAGAAGTGAGAAGGGACCTAAATGAAAACCCAGTCTGAGCTGTTCAGATCTGTAGATGGAAGTCATTCTGCACTGCTCTGCAATGCATGGTGAACATGGGACCCTGTGCAAAAACAAAGTGATATTATCACATATTTTGAAAAACACATTTGAAGGGGCTGGCTGCCAAGGTGATCAGTTTGAACATAAAAAAAGTTATTCATTCTCTGGTGTCAGGATTATTTAAACACTGGTTGGCAATATTTGTTACTATCTGAAATTAATTAGGGGATTTAGTTCAAAATAAACAGTGCAGAGTTTTTGGATGCAACATAATAAATAACAAACAATAATTAGTAAAAAAAACCTTGCAAAAATGAGGAACTACCCCAGCAAAAAGGTTAAAACACGTCATTCCTTTTACACAGGGAATTAAGCACAACGTCAGTAAATCATAAATTCACCAAAAGAGGCAATTTAGGTAAAATTATTGAGAAGGAATGTGGAGGTAAGTGTATAAAGCTGCTGAGAGCATGTGGTCCCTTTCTTTTTATCCTACTGCATGCTACCCCATGCAGCAGAGTTCATCTGCTGTGTAGGTGATACCTCCTGCATTGATTCCCATATTGCAATGGCTGAAAACAGTAGGTGCACCCAGCCAGCATTCAGAGATGTCTTTGTCCATCTATTCCAGCCACAGCTAGAATATATAGCTCTTAGATTTTTTTTTTCTGCTGTAATAGAATGAAGAGGATGCACTGAAAGAAGATAAAATAGGATGTTAGATTTACTTAAAATATGACATTCATAAGGGCAATGACACCATAATTCACTAAATATAAATTCTACAGTGATTTGTAAAGGTTATTCCCTCAAGATATGTTCTATATATTATGTCTTATTTTATTTTATTACCCCTTAGTCAGCCACTTCTGGAATCCCACCATTTTCTTATAGAGTGCTGGGAAAACTCAGATCTAAAGGGTAGGATAGGTAGAGAGGGGAATCAAATGCTGGAATTTGGCTGGTAAATACCATTCTGATATACATGGTATTAGAAAACAGTGCCAATGTACCTTACACCTTTGTCTTAAATTTTCTATCCTCTCATTTTCTGCTGTATTTTACAGTTTCAAAATACTTGTATTTGTAAAGTTTCAGTGCCCTCGTGTGTGTGTTTTTCTCTGTGTGTGTCTACTTTTTAATGTTAATTTGAGATCAGCTTGTAAGCAGAGCGAGTGGTAACATAGCTGTGGGTACCACAACGATTTCAAACCCCACAGAAAATGCAGGGTCCCCATTACTACCATGTGGGATGAGCCTCATTTGCAGAATGGCAGCACCAGTGTCTCATCACTTATTTTTTTAACTTACTAGAAAAGGGTCATACCCTTGTTATCCAGCCTGTTCTTTGGGTAAAGACTCTGTGCTGTGGACAGCTTATTTATATTTATGTATACACTTCACGTTCAGAAGCAACTTAGGTCATACCGGTTTTATGGCAGATCTGTTATTGGATTATCCTCTGATTCAGTTCATTGGAAAGAGTATAAAAAACTACAGTATTGTCAGGGATCCTGACAACTGTATCAGTTTTAAGTTATGGAAACATACGGAGGGCAAACCATTTACAACAGACACAGTGAGGCATTCAGAAATATTGAATTATGTGAGGGGATGTGGGGAAAGGAGTATGATCAGTAATTTATTTTGTTTCAGGTACATTGCCAGTCTCATATTCTTGTAATACAGTCAAGTGTTACTGTGGTTGCATTTCAAATCTTGTTTCAAAACTGAGGAATTTCATTATTCTTTTGCCTAAGAACAGACTTAAGAGTGTACTGATAACTCGTTAGTTAGCAGCTTGGAGTAATAGTCAGTTTTGTCAGAATTTTTTGTCAAAAGTTTACATAACCAAAAATATTGAAAAAAATTACTAATGAAATTTTATAAGTATGGGTAACACACTATCCTTTTCAAATACAGAGTTTCCTATCATTTACTGCACTGGCACATCGTTTCTGTCAGAAACACACCACGAGCTTTACTGTTACATTTTAACTTCTCTTAGTTTCTCTGCAAAAGAAATGCAGTTCTATGAGAAGCTGAGAAAGTTACAATTCTGATGAAGAGATTTCCCTCTCTCATCTTTCTTTTTTTTTGACAGCCAAGTTGTGAAAGATCAACGATAGAGCTTTGAGCTCAATTATACCATCAGATAAGCAGTATATCTCTAAGACTCTCTAGCTAATTTATACACAAGAGATGCTTGAATTGGTTCTCTTGTGTAACTTAACATGCACTGAAAGTTCTGCCATTGGGAAGACTGTCAATCAAATCAAGAAGATCTGCACAGAAAGCAAGCACAGATGGTAGGTGATGAGTGCTGATTTTGGAAAACAGAGAAACTAATATAAGAGACAGTTTCATCCTACTAAGCAAACTACTTTTGTTCTGACTGTCACCCTTTGATACGTAAGCAATTCTTCCTATTTCATACGTCCTTTAAAAGTGATGGGTTAAACACAGTTTCTTAATCTATCACTCAGAATTACGTAGATTATAGATTTAAAATTACTATGACAATTGTACACATGAGCAAGCATGTGATACTGAAATCTGCAAGAACAGAGGTACCTTTTTCATGTCATTCTTAGGGCAATGCTGCCAGTAATCCTTAAAATCAGGAATGTCAAGTATTATTCAAGCAAAATACAGAATAAATTAATTCAAAATGAGAAGTACATTCTGTAAACAGTTTCTGCCTGTCTGAAACTTCACACAGCTTTAAATGTTAGGGTTATAGATTTGTTAATTTTCTTCAGACACTGCATAAATTATTAAAAATCTCAAAATTTAGTATAGATCACCATGTATTTCTGTGGATCTTACACACAAATGCTCTACTATGAATGGGATTAGAAAGAATTGCACTTTATAGTCCAACAGGTCTTTTTTCATTATTTCCTTCTCTTTCTTCTGCAACTACTGTAGAAGAAAGAGAGTCCTAGGGTCAATAAAAAAAGCTGCAGCCACATTATTTGATGTCCACCCCTAACTGCCATGCAAAATTTTTGTTGACTATTTGTACATGTTTTTCTCTGTGGCCCAAGTTTTCTTTAAGCTAATATCTGCCATACTGGCTCTTGCTCTAAATCCCTCCTTTAAACTAGCACACTTCATGAGGAAGGTGTTGCAGGAGTATAGAGCCAATCCAAGAACCACAGAGCAAAGCTTCAGGTGTCAGCTCCCATGGGGTAACAGATCACTGTTACACTGTGGTGTTGAACAGACTGCCTAAATCTCAGGAAAGTGGTATGAATGCTTCATCAAATACCCATCTATAACTCATAATAACAAAAAGTTATTATGATTAACTGTAGTACGATGGATACTTCTTGAAAGTTCACATGGCCAGTGATAAAAAACATCTTTACTACTTCTGAAAACAGGAGACAATAAATTTTCTAAGAGTCCTAAGTTCTGTAGCAGGTAATAATGCAACATTGGATCTCATTTTATTGGATAAAGGAGAGTTGGTCATTAACCTAAGAATCTGTGGCTGCTCAAGCACAGGTGGCTATCTTTTAGTGACAGAAGTCCAATATTCTACTGAATATTGCAGTAGTCAGTGATACCTGTGTACAGGGCCTTTAACAGTATCAATTTCCAAAGTTTAAAGGAATTAGTGAGGGAACTACAAACTTAGACTGATTTGTATTAAAAAGACTATCAAATGCGGAAAGACAATTGGCCATCCAAAATCCTTAATTATACTAGTAGGAATAAATGCAACATAAGACAAAAGACATCTTACAGAGACATGAGAGTAATGTTGAAACATCAGCAAAAATTTATATGTAAGAACGGAAAAAAGGAAGGACTACTACTTATCATTGTGAAGTCAGTAAAAATAAGAAGGTATTTTATAAACAAATTATAACAAAACAAAGCCCCTAGCCAATAATTTAAGTACATTGTTAAATATACATAGTGAAACTGAATGAAATAAATTTTAAAAAAGGTAGAAAGGCTGTTTCCACCATGAAATAAGAAGAATTCAGACAAAAGTACCATCTCAGTGGAACAGGAAGCTTGGCTGAGAAGCACTACAAACTACCTAAACAAATTCAGGAAAACTTCACTAGTGTTCTTCCATTATTGAAAAAGAATAGGGGGCATTTATTAGCTGTGGATTGATTCTACATGGAATTATGAAATGGTAATTTGAGACTCAGCAAAGAATTTAAAGTTATAAGCAAGAACAGCTAGTATGTTTACATGCAGAAGGTGTGTTTGATCCAACAATCTTGTTATATTTTCTGGAAAAATTATAAATCTAGATAGAAAATGTAACTGTGTTGATATTGCATCCTTGGGTTTTTCTGAATTAATTGAATCATTGCCTGGACATTTGATTTAAAAAAAAACATCTTTAGTAAATGGCCCTAGCAAGGCATATGTTTGAGAGACTAAAAACGTTGGCTAACTGGAAATCTTAAAACACAGTCAATGTGAAGTCATTGGTGAGTAGGACTTTTCCTAGCAAAATCCCTCAGATATTATTTTTTGGTACTGTGCACTTCCGTCAGTGACACACATAAATTGCCTTTTCTGGCCTACCTAGAAAACATAACATTTGACAGGGTAGTAAATAATTAGGGAGGCCAGTCACTGTAAAAGAATAATCTGAATCATATGCCTAAAAAATCACACACAAACAAAATGGCTTTTAATTAAACCTGTAACCAGTTCATTATGGCAAGGGGTGGTCTCACCATGTCTTGAAGTGGTCGCTTTAAGGTTAACCGTTTTTATGGATTTCATTTGGTTTCTGCAGAAAATCCTTAAAGACTGTGAATTCAAATGTTTGGTCAGGATGGTCACGACAGCCTGGCTTGGAAATGTCTGATTGTGGGGAACTATGAGTCCCTCTCTTCCAGGAGCTGAAGAGAATGTAAAAACTCCTGCACTGTCTTTCATGTTCTCATCATTCCTGCAGTCCTGTGGTATGAAAATGCCTGTATCTCGTCTGTTCCTAAAAGACTCTGGAGAAATCGTGTTTCCTCAAATAGCTAAGCGTACGGTGGTTTTGCCACCCCACGGATGATCAGTGGCTGGACTTGCAGGCTGCAGAGGAGAAGCTGGAGAAGGAAGGTGCAATGAAGGCCGTCAATCTGATGGAATAACTTCACTCTCAGATGTCTGGGTCTGTGGCCTCATTGAACTCTCCAGAACAAACTAATGACCATATCTCAGGTCAGGAACCAATGTCCATAGTTGAGGTTTGCATGGGTATAAAAGAAAGGGTTCATGGGAGCAGCAGAAACGCCCTCCCGTCTAAGATGCAAGGGGAAGTCCAACACAAGGATGACACAGACCGTTTCCCACCGGAGCTTATACCGGTGCTGGGAGCTTGGCCCAGAACTCCCACGGCTGGAAACCTGGGGCCTGAGGGAGGACACTCCTGCGCCCTTCATTGGGCATTCCCCAGCTGGGTGCACAGAGGGCATCCGGCGAACCGTGACGGGTCTTTCTGCCCTTCTTTCTGTTCAACCTTTCCAACCGCCTGACCTGCCCGTTCTGCACTTCAGGCTTTCTTTAGGTTTTTCCTGCTTCCCCCTCCGAAGGCAACAGCTGATGGATTGTCCAAAGCACATCCAGCCAAAAGCTAGGCAGACATAGGATTGGATTCAACCTTTTTTCAGAAACTCAGGTACTTGGTAAAAAAGAGAAAAAAAACAAGGTAAAGGCAACGGGAAAAATATTTTCCTCCTGAAACCTCTTTCAGATAATATACTTGCATGTAGTAGTAGAAGATAAAAATTCAGGCTGAAGTGTGGCTTTGAAGCTGGCAGTATCTCTCCCATTTATTTTTCTTCCCTAGCAGTATCAGAGACTTTGATTTGGAATGTACACAACTAAGGTATAATCTTTCAGATTCAGATTAAAGAAAAACAAAACCACAATTCTTGTCATGTGGAGCTGGTAAATTGTCCAGGCTTTTGCTTTTGTATCATCCAGAGTTGGTCACCAGGGATACAAAATTATAAAACTCTAAATCCTACAGCCAATCACTGTGTCTTTTAAGGGGGTGTTGATTTCACGTGATGAAGTATGTGCACCAGTTTATAGCAACTAAGAAAAGCTCCTTTCTGTTTGCCATAAACTGAGCTGACTCAAGTAACTACAGTAAGGTGGTTGTTTAAAGCGGGTTTCTCCATGTGTGGCATCTTGCTCAACATCTGGTTCCAGTTAACTTCTTTTCTGAGGTTCTTGTGTACATTGCTCTGTTGAAACCATATTTAATTTCAAAACAAGACTGAGTATAAAGCCAGAAGTTCACCTGATTTGTACAAAGGAAAGGACTACAAAACAAACGTTATTGCCCAGTTTGTGCTTGGAGAATTAGGTGTTATCACATGGCAATTTTTGTCCTAAATCTGCTGCTTGTGATTTTTGCTAGAAATGTTCATTTAACTATCGTTTGTAACCATGCCTAAGGGTGCATTGAGGTCAGCTTTCTCTGAGATCTTTTATGCACCATGTTGCACAAAGTAAGTTTTTACATACTGTGACTGCATGCAGCTTTTGTGTCTGGTTGATAGAATCAGAAACCAGCATTTTTATGGAATAAAATTAAAGTGTAGTGGTTTATTTCAAGTTTTTATGCAATTAACCATAATATATTTTTACTAAAAAATCACATTACGTATCATAGTTTAACATCTGATTGAGTCTTGTAAAAAGTTACCATTAACATACAGCACATATTCATCTGTACTTCAGCTGGCTAAGCGAGTTAAGCAACCCAGATATAACCTTTTTATTGTACAGTCGCACCTCACTCCTGTATCAGTTGTCATGTGACTTTTAGTGACCGCAGCATTACAACACTTCAGCTCATCCAGACAGCACATCACTTCTGTCAATCAAATGATTGGACAACCTATTGAAGCACCAGCACACTAAACTGCAACGAAACCAGCCCCTCCGGAGGACATCACAATGTATTTTTCCCGACAGAATTTAAAAAAGGTACTTTCACAAATTTCACATCCATACGTTCACAGAACCAACAATCTAGGGTTTGTTTTATTTAAATTGATCATGTTTTTTTCAGTTCCTATTCTTGCCCATTTTTTCACATGAATGTCCTGCCACTGCAGACCATGCTTGCTGCACACCACAAGCAGCAGTGAAAGCACAAACTTGGTTTAGCAGCAGCAGTAGAACACAGTTTAAGGACATATAAGGTTGCATTTTGTTGCACTTAAATGTGTACGTCCAGTAGCTGTAGTGAAGAATTACTTCCTATTTTTGTGGTTCCTTCTTCCTTCTGAACACAGTGATTTCAGTAGTTCTCTAAACTTTGTCTCTGCTTGCCATCACCTACATTGACTGATTTTTCCAGTAGCAGTTCTTTTGCCTTGTTTTACTGTATTACACCTCTGTCCTTCTGAGAATTTGAATGTCGTCTCACTGATTGCTTACTAACTCTTAGTTTCATTATTGTGATACTCATTGTGTCTTCTGGACTACCTGACTTAATTGAAAATAATTTCTTCTGCTGCACCTCCCAGAGATCTGTAGGCCAGATAGCCTCCCCTTGATCACTCGAAGGTGATGCAGCAGCTAATCCTGGAAACCAGTTCCAGGCACATGAAGGAAAAGGAGGTCACCAGGAGTAGTCAGAATGGATTCACAAAGGGGAAGTCATGCTTGACCAACCTGATAACCTTCTACAATGAACTGACTGGCTTGGTAGGTGCGGCTCCCCTCAGCCGTGGATACTGTCTGCCTAGACTACAACAGTGGATGTTGCCTACTCGGACTACAGTAAGGCTTTCAACGCTGTGTTCCATAGGTTCTTCAAAGAAAAGAAGATGAAATATGGGCTGGATGAGCAGACAATGAGGTCTACTGAAAACTGGCTGAACAGCCTGGCCCAGAGGGTGGTGGAGCAGCCTCCATATGAGGAAAGGTTGAGAGATCTGGAATTGCTGAGGCGGAGCCACCCACCCACAGCCAGCCGTGTATCAATGAATCTCAGGTGTGTGGAAAAAACTGATCAGACACAGTTGGCCACACCTCAGAAATATCTCATTAAAAGTGTCAAGGCTGTCAACCCACAAAAACTATGGTGAGGAGGTCTTTCCTCCTGTAAACCCATCATTTTATCTCAAAGAAATGAAATGTCTTTATAAGATTAATGAAGTAAATATGGCTTTTTTCCTGCCTGCACAATCTGAGTTTGCCCAAAACAGCATTTTTCCCAGCCCTCATGAGAGAGTCTGGATTTCCTATGCCTTTTCATCCACATTCAGTGGATGTTTAACTTCCTAATATAAAGGAACATGTTTGATTCTCAGCAAGTAGTATTTTAAAATCATAAACCCAACATAATTTTATATTTATAGCTCAGTCTCACTAGGGTTTCAAGCTGTTTAAATGTCCTGTAAAAACAGTTTTTATATCTTTTGATTTACATCATGCCTACCATAGTAATAAAACTGATAATGTAATTATATCCGTCAATAGCAGATAGATAGTCAAAAGAAATATTTTTTTAAAAGCAAAAGTATATAAATATGGCAATGTTACTTAACCAATACAAATGTGAACAAGGACATTATCTGTTTTCTATAGAATAGCGATCTGCCAGTTTATAAGGGATATACAGTGCAAGGAAAACTGAAATTATGATTCAGCTGAACTCAAACTAGTTCACCAGCGAAGGTTTCAGACTGAAAGATGTGTGGATTACAATGTCAGGTTCTAGACCTCTGAGGTGTGTTGTTCATGTTGTTCTGAGCCTGGAAATTTCCTGGTCTTCGAAAAAAACTTTAAAACTTTTCCATGGTGATGAATATCACACAACTGTTTAGTGCTATTGACTTCACCGGAAGTATCAGCATGAAGAGGGGGTTGCAAGGTAGAATTTCAATAATCCTTAATATCAGACAGGTCTTTCTGTTGCAGGTAGAAATTTACTTGCTAATAAATTATATTATGAAGAATGTGGTGTTATTTTTCTACTCTCTCCTTATACAGAATATTTTTTCTTTTTTTTTTTTAAAAAAAGGGGTGCAAGAACTGGCTTCATAAAATAAATGGCTGACCTGCTGTGTTGAAGTAGACAGCTACAGTAGGCTGTACCATAAGAAATGGCTGTGTCTAGGTTTGTTTGGTTTTATTTTACTTCCAGACCATTACTATGAGAAAGCAGCAGCTTGAGCTTAATACAATTGCCCCGGTGATTTTTATAGAGCTCTTGCCATTATTGAAATTGGACTCACTGTTTCCCCCAAGCATATGCCTGAATAGCTGAAAGATCAGTGCATCAGAGTGGAATTAAAGGGGTAGAGTCATATTTAAAAACATGCATAGAGTAGGGGAAAAATAATACTTTTTTGCCTTCTCCTATAATAATGTAAAGTCCGTCATGAGACGTATAGTTTTTGTTTTTCCTGGAGGTGAAACCAGATGTAGATGTGACTTGGATTACAGTGAACAACCCCATCAGAAAGATGATGTTTTTTGGGATCTGTAGTTATCCATTTCTAAAATATCATTGTAGACAGTATGTTTAAATCAGATTCTCCAACTTTTACTGAAGAATGATGCCAGCCCGTGAGCTCTAGAATGTCTGCAAGTGCAGGAAGTGTCAGGTCATCTTGTTCTTCAGACTATAAACAAAAATCAGTATGTCTGAGAGTAGCTTAAAAATAGAAAAAGGTTCTACATAATTACAGACTTTTACAACTGACAAAATATTCTTCATTTTAATTAACCTCTCTCTTGCACTGGCTCCTGAAAATATCCCATCTGAGACCTTAGTCATCTGCCTAAAAAGAAGCAAAATATTAAACCTACAATTTCACATTACGGAGGTCACCTTCTACAAAAACATACTGGACCACTGCATAACATTGCAAAATATTTAACTGGCAAGAAGCACCTACTTGTAAACAGAATTTTCATGTGGAATAACCTGAACTTTGAGGTAACAACAATATTCTCAGCTAAATACCCTAATTATGACTCTCATATGACTGAATAGAATATGAATCTGATCTGTAAACTGATCAAGATCTTAATTTTGCTATATCACCAGGTTAAAAAAACAAGTTGCAATTAAGGTAGTCTCTACACTATTATTCAGAATGCAGCATAAGAGGGACAGGACATAGTTTATGGTTCTCTCTGGAGTTCATGAGAAGGTGCAATAACCAGCCAGTATAACTTCAATGAAATATTTGGCTTATATATTTTATTTGCATACTCCAGTATTTTAGTTATTGTCCAAAGGAAAAGAAAATCATAGAACAGTAAATTATGAGGTAAAAAAAAAATCTTTCTATTTTGGGATATTGTTTCTATACTGTAAATCACAGCTGGAGAAAACCATTAGAATATTCTATCCCTCTGCATAAAAGCATGATTTTTGTCTATTATATGTTGTTTTGCCTAACCTGGTCTATGTGTGTCAACCAGAGAGGATTTCACTCTTTCCTTTGGGAAAATTCTCCACAGATTTGTAGATTTTGCTGTCACAGAGGTTATCCAGAGAGTTAACATTTGCCCTTACTTAACTCCATCCAGTTACTCATGCTTCTACCCGTCTTCATTCTGTTAAATTGATTCCTGCTCATAATTGAGAAAGCCTTTAGAAATTTGCAGAGAGCTAAACATCTGCTCCTTCCTCCTCACAGAGGGTTTCAGGCTGCTATATTGTTTTTCTGTTGTCAGTGATGCTTCTGAAAAAATCTTTTCAAAATCAAATTTGCAATAGGTTTGTGATTAAATTGTATACTGTGGTATCACCCAGTGACCCCAGCTAGTCTTGTATCCTGTTGTGTTAGGTGCTGTACGGATGTGATGGTGGACATGAAACCCGAGACAAGGATTTTTCACAACCAGTAGAACTTCTCAGCTCCTGCATTAATAACATGATCCAGTAAATGTAGATCTTTCTTCTCTTGATTACTACCCCTTTTCATAAAGAGGAGGAGACTGAAGTGGACACGTTTTACCTTCCATTTGGGAGAGTGCTTAGGGGAACTTCATCGCTCTTGGGAGAAACATGAGAGGAAGGACAGTGTGGGAGCCCAGGGCTCCTGAGCACTTTGGTAAACTTGGGTTGAAGTTGTCACCTCATGGGTTTTTTTTAGTAATATGAGTTGGTAACTTTGCTTATAAGGCTTGATTCTCAGTGAAAAGTGATGGAGGAAATATTGACTTCCCCCGACCTGTCCATAGGGTGGCTCCCAGCCCAGAGTATGCAAACTGCTATTAGTTATTGAAAAGAAGCGACTGGTGCCATGGACATGGGGTGGAAGGGTGGAAGGGTATGATCCCAGGCCACAGAGCCTGTGTTCAGTCTGTGTGCGAGCCTCAGTAGCAGTGAGATAGATGAAAGGAGGTGCCCCAGCAAGCCCTTCTGAGGCAACGGCGAGCATGGTGTAGTGCTTCCCAAATGAGCCCCCCGGGACCTGGTGCACCCAGAGCACCATGAGCATCCAGCTAGTGGGCCACACTGGCCTTAGGCAGGCCGTTGCTGCACTTTTGCTTCTCTTGGGTCTTCCCCATGGGAAGCAAATGTTTCCATTATCCCAGACAGCGCAGCCCCACTTTCCCATGTAATGAGGAGGTGGCTCTTTACCTCTTTCAGTGGGTTGGTCTTTCCTCAAGCACAGAGGGGTTTGCTATCCCTGCAAGAAATGGTCATTTCGTATTTGTCATCCTGTTTCCCACAGCTGGTCAGCCCCTGTCCAACACAACATCTACCAAGGCTTGCTCTAACCAGCAATGCTGCGAGTTTTCAAGCCAGCATAAATTCTTTGAGAGGTCTGAGACCCTCCATCAAATGAGAAACAATGGTTTCTGCTCTGCAAGTCTGGGCTGATCCCCTTGAAACTCTCACATCTACATATCATCTAGTTACAAACTCACAGAAAAAGTGATGTCAGCACTTCCCACCGCGCTTATGTGTCTAATAAATCATATTTTATTTTTATTAATTAACAATTATTCCTCATGGCATCCAGTGTGATCCAATTAGTAAATAGGTTTTGTTTGGTTTTGTTTCTTCCCATTAATACTATGTCTTACTACATAATTTTTTTTTTAAATAAATTGTAACAGGAATCACTCAATATACAGCTGTTAAAAAATTCCCACGCAAATTTTTGCTGAAGAAGAAGTCTTGATGGGGAAGGTAATACTTTGACTGTAAAACATAAATTTATATTGAAAAATAGCACTGATCCAGAAATTAAAGAAATAGCCTGTGTTCTTTATTTGATAAATTTTTGGGCGTCATTTTTAAGACGTATTCTTGAAATGTAGTGTCAGCGTTAGTCTCTTTCTGTGGTTTGGAAGTTTTTTTCTTTTGCCTTGCTTTCTTCTTCTTCTTCTTCTTTTCTTCTTTTTCTTCTTTTCCTTCTTTTTCTTCTTTCTCTTCTTTTTCTTTTCCTTTTTCTTCCTGAAACAGAACCAGGAAAAAGGTCTCATAATATCCTCATAAATCATTTAACAGAAGGGGTTTACCTCAGTGTAAATTGCCTACTTGTATCATTTTAATCTGACAAGCTGTTCAAAATATTTTTAAAGCCAGCTGAGGGAATGGAATAGGTACATTTCTACGCAGCAATGAGTCAGTGGAAAGAGACCCACTGACTCCAGGGGCAACAATTTACATGTTTAGTTGGCTCCTGAGCAGGTATTAGTTATCTGGTGGAGATTATAAACTTGATACCCCAACCCCATATTTAACAGGCATAGTAGCTCCTTTAAGAAGTGCTTTAATCATTTTTCTACTACCCTTGTGGTCCCTTCTGTATTTTGTGTGATTGAACAGAAATCTACTACTTATGCCACTTGAAAGATTACTTTAATATGTCTTTTACAAATTATTTACTTTGGATGGCTTGTCTGTACACTTTTTGCTTTAAAAGGAAGTGCTCACAGAAATAAACAGTCCTAAGAATTTTTTGGTTTAAATACAATTCTCCAGCTTCAGGGTTCCGAAAAAGTGTGCTGAGGTGAATCCATGGCTTCCCCAGTGCATTGCAACACTGGGCGAAAACCTGCAGAAAAGCCTGAGATATATTCTAAACTCCCTGCATTAACTCCATGGAGGGTTGCATTTCTACCCCTAGTTCAAAAAACGTGAATAATTTGATTATCTGTGCATACGTAAAATCCCAGTGGGAGCTGATGCAAACATAAAATTCCCCATGTGTTTTCTAGCATGTGAAATCACGCTCAGATCCATGTGCAGCAAAGAAAACTTTTGAGAAAGAGATAGCAATTTTAAATCTAAACCAGAAATTCATCCATCTGTTTCATATTTCCAGCCTATCAAGTTGTGACTGTCCTTATTCATGAGGAGAGGAGCCTTTCAGTGCCATCATACTCCATGTCGTGGACAAAGTCTGGTTCTGCAGTATGGTGTTCACCGAGAACAGTAAAAGATGCTGTAAAAACCGAGCAGCCTGATCGAGTTGCAGATGTCCCTGCCCGTTGCAGGGGTGTTGGACTAGGTGACCTTTAAAGGTCCCTGCCAACCCAAAGATTCTATGAGTCTATAAAAACGTTAGTTTACTGAACAGCTAAAAAAGACTTCTGTAACTAAAACCACATATATACATGCCTATATATTTTTAGTGAGGGAAATATGCTTTGCCAAGTATTTCTCATCAGACAAAAAAAAATCTTATTTTGACCTTCAGCTTAATGTTCCCATGTTTTCGTTGCTTACAGCAGGCCTTTGAAATTCAGTAAGAAGAAAGCTCTGGGAGATAAATATCATCTGTAGTGTCTCCCATGAAATTCCATTTGTCTACGTCCCAGGTACAGGTGTGGTGTCATTCTCATCTGTCAGCAAAGCCGTGGCAGCACGCCAGAATAACAGCTGAACACAAATGCTCGGACACCACAACTAAATAACCGGTAACACCTGCTATAGCAGGAGCTCTGGGCAGAAAACCTTGCTGACAAGGGAGCAGGGAGGGAGATAAGCCACCTTCCCTCCCTTGCAGGCTTTCTCCCTCAGATGTGTTGCGTGGCTTCAAGGGCTTATCCTCAGTTCTGAAGGAACCACACAAACAAAGTGTTTTTCCACCATCTCAATGTAAGCAGAGGTTCAAAGCAGGTTTCTCCAACAATTTCATAAAGGCAGTACGAGGCCCTAGTATACGTTCCCTCCCTAAACTCTTCCTCCTGCCAGCTGCAGTAGTTACTCTGAGTTCAAGCTAACCTTAGATTCTCAGGGCTTGATAACTGATAACATTTGATCGTAATGTTGCCACACATACTTGCAAGAGAATTGTGTGAGGAACATAGGCCATGTATCTAACAACATCAAAATAAAACTATTACTCTGATTGCAAAATCAGAAATTCATCAGTTAAAAAAGGGCAAAATTAGTATCAAGCAACTCATCTTACTTCAGTCCTCCTGCACATATAAGTGAGACATTTCTTCATGACATAGCACGGTGTTTTTCAGGAGTCTCCGTCCTTTTGCTGCACAGGTGGGACAGTGCAAAGGAGGATGGCTGAGGGCATGATGACCATAGCTAGTGACTGAATATTTCCCTGACATGTTTCTTACAGAAGACTGGAAGGATTCTTCAGGAAGAAGGTTGTCACTTTTGTGGCTCCTGCATATATTGCTATAGAGAAGAGCTCTGGTCTGTTCTCGCTTTCTTACATGATTCTGCACAAGTTGTTTTAATATAAAGCGTTGGAAAAGATTGTCACCCATGTCCCACTCACTGTCTGAAGGTCTACAAGCAGGCGTGTGGGAAGCTGCCCTGGAAAGGGCTTCACAAGGACCTCTTGCTGCAAAAGAGGTCAGCGGCAGATGTGATTATTGAGCACTTGGGGATAAAATAACGCATTCCTATAGTAAAGGACTGTAAAGTGAAGGAAATCTTAAGGAAGTTTTGGGGCGGTATGTTGAACTGTGCAGTTCATTTAAACAATTTTCTTTCTGCAGATACATTTGGAGTTGATTAACACATACATAGACATTTGGCACCCTGGCTGCAGTGAATTTCCCTTCAAGCAAAGTAACAGTTCTTTTATTTCTTTTCATTCACTGAGCTCCACCAGATAAAAGAACACAGAGTATACCTGGAGCCTGCAAAGGCCCCTATGTCCCAAAACAGTGTAAACGCCAGCTTCGTTAACACACATCATTAAATGTTTCATGCAGAAAGGCACCATCTGCTCTTGAAAATGCTGGGACCTCTGCACATAAGGTGTTTGATTGCCCTCAGCCAAGAGGGACAGCCTTTTGACTTAACCTACTAGACTTGGAGCTGGGGTTATTTTGCCAAAGTGAATGTTTTTCTCTGTTGCACTAACTAGTTCTCCCCCAGTCTGGCTGTATATCAAGAGTTGTCTCCAGTTCCCTCCCACTGGTTCTGGTGGGTCGCTGAGGATGGGAAGTCATGGACTAGTTGGACAGCAATATTCTAAATTATCACTTACATATCCACTTTCCCTCCTGCAATCTCACCCTGTCAGGTAGCTCCACCCTTACACCCGACCATACAAACAGCACGTTCAGAGCCTTACACTGAAGCAAACACTGGGGTTCTTTTCAGCACGTTTCCCTTTCACAGTTCCTGATCACTACCCCAAGAGCAAGAAGGGCAGGGCTAACAAATCACGTGGGGTCTTCACTGCCCCAGGTCTGTCCTACCTCACTGTGGCCAGGTTAGCAGGTGGAATATGCTGCAGTCTTCTGGGATGTCACAGCCCATGGACTATGTGAGTTCAAAATGCCCCGAATGCTCCTCAGGACAGACTGTCAGACCAAATTGCTCTCAACTGAGTGATGTGGCTAATACCATAATTTTGTGCTGGATGAGTGAAGTGGTACATGTCCCTCTTCTGGTTTGTCAGGAAAATGAACACGGAAAACAACTTTCATGACACAGAATACAAAACTTTCATGAAGATTGTATGTTCCCTTAATGGTCAAGATTACTTGGAAGAATTCTGTCATATTTAAATTCCCAGAAGTTCGTATCAGATTCATAGAATACTGTTTTTTTTCCTGTATTTCTGTAAAAAAAACGAGTGTCATATTTCTAGGAAATTCCCCCAAAAATGAAAGCTTCTGATGAAATAAAATACATACAATTATGTCTGATAGTGTACATTACTGGAACAGTGAACGGGAAAATAAAATCAACTTTTGAAACTTGAAAATCTATCATTCAAACAAAACAAGATAGTCCCTGAAATGAAACTCTAAATTTACTGAAATCATATTTCAGTATATATATTTACTGAAATATATTTACTAAATATATGTACTGAAATAATATTTCAAACAATCATGTTTGAACTATTTGTTTTTATGTCAAACTACGTTTTTATCAAAACAGTGATATTATTTGAAAATTAAGAAATATTGTGTCTAATGCCATGAAAGTGACCACTGCTGTGTATAAAAACAACTGACAAAATTATCATCTACGGGGTGTATACCTGGAAATGTCATCTAACCCTACAGTCTTTTCCTGTTTTCCAACTGCTACTATTTTCTTTTTTTCACAGATATCAGACTAACAGCTCCTGTGTTTTGGTCTCTTCTTTAATGCAAGACAAAAAAGATAGGTTAAGTTACTCAGCAGCTGTTTTGTTTTACCTTTCATTCACCCAGTTACTTGTTATGAACTTCTGGAATTATCTGAAATGCAGAGAATGGTTTTCCTACATCATTAGTGTGCAACTGGTTTATATCCTTCAGTAATGCTTCATTTTTATTGCTTTTTAAAAATCATTACTGTAGACTGAAACGTTTCTATTTGTAATTCTGGAAATATTTATTGACCACAAAATTATTGACATCCTTTTCTTCTTGCTGAGTTCTTCGCCTGCCTAACGTTTGACTGCAACGACTCCAGCACTGCTAGGCATGTTCCAATGTTTTATTCATAACAGTTCTTTACAAAATGTTGGGGGCATGTTTCACAATGTAATGTTCATTTTCGTTGCTTACCAAAGTGTATTAACACATCTGAAAAAGAAAAGATTCATAAGATTTCCTGTAAAAATATTATCAGATTCTTCAAGACATTTGGTATGTAGCTGTGGCGCACAGTCGTTCCTAGTCATTCCTAGTAAACAAAACATTAACATTCCTTCAATTACTTATCTTTATAAGAATTAAAATTCTTTCCAGGATATTTAGTTCTTAGGACATTTTATCACAGCACGTTTCTGTAATAAACATGCTCCATCTTGTTAGGAATGATGTTAATTTTCCAGTTAGTTATCAAAGCAAATGATTCCTAAATTTATAGCAGTCTGACATAGATTTAAGGACTAGATCATAAATCTCTATTGCTATCTTCAAAAACATAGGATGACACGTGCATTTGCCCAGTCACAGTACGTAACCAGATGTGCTTTTTTTTGTAAGAAAAAAATACCTTCCTCTCCCTTTAACTAAAACATACATGTTTGTGATTTGATGAATATGTTCCTTTAATTGCACCATCACCTTCCTGACAAAAGTAGTTTCTAACGGGGAAGATAAGACATTGACAATATTGATCTGTTGTTCCCCAGATTTGTAATATATACATGAAGTAACATTGAATTGAAGGCTAAAATATCACCACTGCATCCTCAGAAGTACAGAACTAATGAAGCTAGTCTGCTATGAGGATAAAGACCGTGAAAGTTTACTGGAATAAGAGTATTATCATCTCAGTATCGAGTTGCCTGTCTCTTGGTTTCCCATCTCTCTCACACGGTTGATTCGGTATATGCTGATGATTCATTGTGATGATTCTTTCGCTCAAAGCAAGGAAAGCTCTGTCACTCCAGGACAAAACAGAAAAACTCAAGCAAAACACTTCTCCAGTGCTTCTGAGGCTCAGTTGCTCTTCTCACTGTAGTTCATCACTGGCACCACGCTCACAGTCATGCTTCTGCTCTATTACTAATTTTAGCCTTTGGATGCTTGAGCTGTGAGCCACAGCCTCTTTTAACCACAAATTACTTTATGGGTTCCTATGGGCCTGTTCGTGTTCATGTTTTTCTCTTCTGGCTCTCCCTTCTCCTAAAGGGGAGTGAACCTCTACCATCCTTTCATGCAGTGGCCCTTCTTAGCTGATAATTGTTTTCCTGACTCTTTTCCCATCTCCATTTCAGCCCATTTTCTCTCCTGGCTTCTGTAACGTCTGTTACTGACTTCTGTCCTTAAGAACATTATCTCTAAAAAAAGTGACTAGAACAGACTACAGTGTTTGACTGAAAATTTTCCCTATTAAAATTGAATTGCTAAACTCAGTAAAGAATTAGAGAGAGAGAGGGGAGAGAGAGGATACAGAGAGAAGAGGAAAATACACAACCCATTATTTGACAGTTTTAGGGGAAAATTCCTTATGCTAATCCAAGTAATGTCTTTTGGAAAAGCTTTATATATGACAAGAAGATGGGGTAAGATAGTGGCCAGCCCTCTAACAGTGAGAAGAGCTATTTCACATGCTGTGATGGTCTTCTCCAATATTGACATTAAATGGACAATGTTGATGATCAACTGGTCATCTCATACCTGAAGTCTAACCCATAAACTCTTTTTTAGATGAGCTCCTATTGTCTTTTCCTCTATTTTTTCAGGAAAATATCTGGTGTATCTCTGAATAGTATTATAATAATACATGTTACTGTGAATGAAAATGTGAGTATGAATATATGAAAACAGGATTTAAAAGGAAACTATTCTGAAATCCTAACTCCAGCATTTCTAGAAAGAATGTTTTGAAAAATGGAAGAAGGTCAAATGTTTGATAAGAATTTCATTGACTGGAATCTCTGTGGAAAGATTTGCTGTTCTTTTATATGGAAGTACAGACACACAATCACATACATGTGTGAGTGGGTGTCTATACACCATCTGAATATCTAGTATATTTAAATTCCAAACAAAACATAAAAACTTCTTGATTTGTCATCTCAGGAAGCTCAGAGCTTAATGAATGAAGCATCAGATGCAATTCAAAAATAATTACTCAGAAGAAGAACATAGGCATCTTGTCCCTTCCTGATGTAACCAAAGATAAACTGGCAAATGTCACAAAACGTTACTACATTACCTTCATGATAATTTGCTGCTCTTGAATCACCACTATACCAGTGAGTCAAGGGGCATTGTAGCATTAAAATACATAATTTAATGTAAAAGCTAAACTTTGCAGAGAGTCAGCTTCTATCCTGCTGCGGCATATGATATCAGAAGTAATTATCTAAATGGAATGTCTGACATATTTGGAGAAGACTTGAGGGCTGAGCTAGCCAGCAATTTTTCATCAAGATTATTTTCATTAAAACAGAAATTGTCTACTCCATAAAATTGAATTTTCCAGTGGCTATTTCCAGTTTTCTGTTCTGTTACTGAGGAGAGCTACAACTACCCATGTTATAGCCCCTTGTATTTCAGCCTCTGGGGAAAGCCGGAAAGCTGACAAAACTCCCTGAATGGACATCAGCAAAGAGGTACAGAAGGACAACAAAACTTCACATTTAGCTGCTAGTAATCCCATCTGAAGACTAATAATTTCATTTATGGAAAGGAAGAGGACACTGAGCAGTACTTTCTGGGCAGGCAGACAACTAGCAAGCCAAAACTCTCTGCAAATAACTTTTTTTTCCTGAGAAATCTCTTTCTGCTGAAGTAAACCAAAAACCACATGTAATGTTGGGAGCAGGAGGAGGGAGGGAGGGTTGTTCATTTTCCTTTTTACCCCAACTCAGAAGGCAAATATTTTCCAAATTATTTTGTTAAGCCAAACGGATTTCTATTTTCCAAACAGATCTAGTTATGACTACTCAGATTTCTGACCATGTGCCAAACATACCTCATATGTTTATGCGGGGATTCACTAGAGGAAGGTTTGCATGGTTTGGTAAGACCAGCTCCTCCCTGCTCCCACCAGCTCTCTCAGAAACCCACGCAGGGGGCTGCTCTCCATCCTCCCTGCTCAGCCCACCCCGCTCATTTCTACCTGCAGAAGGACCCGATCCTTCCCTACTCGCTGCCCCCACCCTGGCCTTGGCCCAGTCCTCCCATGCCCTAATTCTAGTGATATTTCATAGACATCTCTGTGTTTCACAGATGTCACTAGCCTTTACTGACAGGGAAGGGGTTCTTACTCCCTTTTTACTTTTTGTTCTCTTAGTGAATGTCAGTAGTTAGGTGGAAGTCAGAAATGAGTCTGTGGTTTAGTAGCATTCTAAAATAAATAGATTTATATGACTTTTGTAACTGACTTTTCTTCATATACCAGTGTCATTTCAGTGTTTCATATAGTGCTAGATTTTTATTCTACTGAAAATTTCTATGCAATTTTTTTATATTCAGGTTTTTGTTTGCTTTTTAAAAATTTTATTTTATTAAGATATATGTGAACGTAGTTTCTTGTCTGGTCTTCAGCTGTCAGACTTTTTGTTTTGAGTAATATATCTTATTTTTAAAATCATCTTTTTGTAAAAGAATTAGCAATGAGAGGAACACTGAGCAGAACTGATGCAACAGGTTTGGCTGAAAATAAGTAAGGTGATGTTGCTGCGGTTTTTCAGAAATAACATTTTGTGTAGTATCAACTGGAGCATGAGCTCAAAAGATGCCTTCCCTCAGAGTGGATGTGATTTCCTGTCAATGAAAGGAACAAACATGACAAGCTTCCAGAATCAAGCTATTAGATCAAGTAACTGTTTCAGCACAAAGACGTTATTTCTTTAGCTATTAATACATGCTTACTGTGATAGCAGGGAATGAATTAATAAAATTTGGGAGAAAAACAGTATTTCTTCAATTGGCAGACAAGAAGTCAGTCAAAGAGTTTTACATTAGTGTTTTTCTCCAAAGCTGGTGCAGACACAAGATCAGTTGGTTAGGTGACAAGTTGTTAGGTTACCACAACTCAGCTGTGTTCAGCTGTGTGCCCTGGCCTTCAGCTTATTAACACAGTGTTTCCAGCTGTCTCACTCCTTCTACTATTAATTCTTCAGTTATGCTATTGATACTGCACGTCTGCACTATGCAAACCTTCCACCTGAATAGTACCGCTACATCTGAACCAACCACTCCAGTCCACTGGTGGAGAACATCAGCAGCTGTCACATTTTAAAAGCCCCAAATGAAATATGGGGGATTATAAATTTATCATATATGTATAAAACCACTAACTTAGAAAAACAAGTTAATGTGCAATACTGTGTGTTTACTACCATGGGCCCCAACACATACAGATAGCTGCATCAGTGTGCAAAAATAAACATTATGTCTTGAATTTTTTATGGAAATACAAAATTTTCCTTCAATGTGTTTTATGTCATAATAACATCTTCAGGGAATCTGTGTTTCTTACAGATTTTAGTCATTCAGTTGAAGCCTAGAAAGCCTCACAAAACATTGTAAACTAATGAATACACTCTTAAATAAGGCAAAACCAAACAAACATTGGCTTTTGCAGGGGGTGTGAATATATTCAGGAGATAATTATGCCTGACACTGTCAGATTTTGACCTATTGGAGCCCCCAAAGCAATCATGCACATGACTGTAGAAGAATTCTGACTTAATCTTGTGAATATAACAGTTTACTAAATTATAACTTGTACAGTGAGCCATAGCACATGGTTATATATTGAGAGGAACTTGGGTTAAAAAATACAGCTCAGTTATGTAAAGATTCTTTATGTCTTACTCTTGTGGATCATAAAAAAAAAATATCTGATTTTCTCAGGCCTAAATGAAGAACACACTATCAGGTAGTTTTACCTATCCTGAGCAAAGCACCTCCTAATCCATCTCAGCTGATACCACCCCAATAATCTTAAATGCCACAATCACATTCCAAGAACAGGACAGCTTCAAGAACGGGTCTGTATTTAAAGCAGCTTCTCCGTTAGCCTAGCAAGAAAAAAAGACAACATTTTTAAAGTCTTTGCTTCATGCCCTGCAGTTGTAACATCAAGGAAGTCTATAATTAGAGCGCTCAGGGACCAGTGACTAATGCACATGAAGGTACAGTGAATTAGCGGAAGTGTTTTCATTATTTTTGCTAGTAGACGGGAATACTAGACGTTCTGATGCTGTTCCTCAGACTGCAAATATTGGCACACCCTGCTCAAATACAACCACAGAAAGAAAATACAAAAGAAAGACAAAAACACCAACTGCAGATGCCATATCTTCTCCTACAGTATTTGCCATGTATATGTTCCCACCCAGCGTGACCACACTTCCATTTTAAAAATCCCATGCCTCTGCAGTGACACACTAGTGCGTGTGGCCACTAACAAAAAGACACCAGTTTTTAACTTGCTCTCGCATTGGCTTTGCTGCCCTCTCCTCTGCCTTTCACATTTTCCCCATCTGCAAGACCTTTTTGGTATATTGGAACATTGGCCAAATGTAGTAGGAAACGTTAGATAGTTGTCATTATTACTCACTAAGACCTGAAAGACTGGCTTTGACAGTGCCTTCACTCTTGCTTTCCACTTCGAACCAAGCAGTATCTACGCTACGCAGTTGCTGGACTGTAAGCTTATTCCTGGTAAACACAAAGCTTGAGTAAATATTATGCAGTTGCGAAGAACCTGGATATTTTGACTGATTAAGTGGGAGGGAAGGACCGTTGGCTAGGAAGACAAGATAAAAAACAATATTTTGTCCCAGCAAAATCAAGATAGCTGGTGCAGATTGCTATGTGTGTCTGTATCTGAACACTATTATTTTTTACACAGATATATAAAATCTATGAGTTCTTATAAGTTTGGGACTTTCGTGAAATCCAGCTCAGTGCCAGGAGCCAGTTGTAGGATCAATGCACCTTTGAAGTAGTGCCTAGGTTTGTGTTGACCTTTGATAAGAGGATAAATTTCACCCTGTGTCATTAGTGCTGCCCACAAACATAAAAGGGATATGTTTGCTTTGCCTTAACATCTTTGATATTTACCCACTGCTTTGCTTGAGATATCAGGTATAAAGATGACCCTGTCTTTCCTGACTATGCTGGAAAGGAGAGATATTTGTGTTTAAAATCAGGTTCAAACCTAGGCTGGAGAGATAGTTCCAGCTCTTGCTGAACTTTTTTCTAGCACGGTGCAAGAAGCCAGTGTAGGTGAGCTGATGTAACTTTACTGTAATAAAACAGAGTTCAAAAAACCGTCATGATTTGTCAACCCAGAGGCCAGAACTTACCCCAAGATAGAAGGTCACGATACCACAGAGATCAGATGTTACCGAGTGACCATGTTACCCCACCAGAGGAGAAGAAAAGCTCAAAACCAGTTTTCCAATCCATAACTGGGACATGCAGAGGATGAAGTTAGCCCTGTCCACAGGTGTAAATCTCACTGTCCTGCCTGGGCCACCTCAATGAAGCGGGTGGTTGAATTTGGCCATGACCACTCTGGGGTAGCACTGCTTCTCTCGTCACTCACAGCAAGACCCTGGAGTCCTCCCCTTGCTGTGCCTTGATTTGGGGAGTAGGTTACAGAACCAAACACACTTTAGATACAAGCACCGCTACTATCCAAAGGACAGATGATAGTCCTTCTAGGCAGCTTCTCTCCTCCCCAAAACTGGTAGGTCCCGTCTCTTAATCTTCTCAACCCTGCCTCATCTCTATACTTGCTCGTAAGTTAAAGGGCTCCTGAGGGCTGTCCAGCTGTCTGGCACGCCACAGCTGACGCAGGCTGCCAGCAGGAGCTGAGTGACTGAGGCCATCTCTACTTGTCAATAAAACAGGCCTTGACCCGTCCTTTCAGGCTGGTACGTGTGGGGCTTCTGCATGTGACTAAGAGCCACGTACACAGAGGGAGAGTGGAAAATGAAATCCATTTAGGGAAATTGGTTCAAATAGTAGCTATATGTTTGGGATCCCTAAGAAGGAGGGTAGCAGGTGAGCAGGCTCAGGTCCGAATTCCCAACGTAACACGCACAGAGAGATCACAATGTTCTTAAACTTGGAGTCTTTTTTGACAAAAATAAAATAGAGGAACATGAATGTACAACTATACATATTTTGTAATATGGTTCCTTGAAAATAGTTGCTGGTAAAACAGAATTTCTGCTATGAACAGAGAACCATATCTGTGGTCAGCCCATTGTTAATTTAGCAGCCCTCAGTTTCAAAGAGTCCCCAGGAGCTCCTCTGGCAAAGGGGTCCCCCAGAATCTGGAAAATTAACCAATTACAATTTAAAGAAACTTACAGCAAGGATGACTGACTAAAGGCAGAAGTTTCTGACAGCCTTAGGAAAAGAGAAAGAAAGACTGAGAGAAGGTGTGGGGCGTGTGAGAGAGCACTTAATTTTCTCATATGAGTAAAGTGAGGAGAATTATTCTTAAGTTTTGCACTGAGTGGAATGAATGTCCTGCTTGCTTTCCTTCTTTTCCTCTTTTCTTCTGCTTCTCTCTCTTTTGCTACGTGCAGACCCCATATTTACATGAAAAACCTACATTGATTCTTATGGACCCTTTGTAGATTTACATGTGGTAACAAAAAGGGCCCCTTAACTTAAAAGCCATTTTGGGCAGGATGGAGAGAAAATACAAGATTGCTGTTGATCTTGGGCTGAGGCAGGGGAGTGGTAGATGGCTGCTTTGCCTGGGAAATAAAAGGAGGTGCCAGAGAGCTGTTGTCTTGGAAAACCTACCAAAAGCAAGACTATTAAGAGCTACCAGCCCTTTCACAAACTAAGGACTCTTCCTAGCTGTCTTTCAAGCTACTAAGAATTGTCTGTATGCCTGGAACGAGGATTGCTTGCTCATGCAATCCCACCCCATGCCCATCATACTTATTGCAATCCCTGAGCTGGCACAGGAGAGTGCCCAACTGATTCAGAAGCATATGAGGTTGACTGCGATCAAGCCCATTTGCTCTTCTTTATTGCTGACATCTCCTGCCTGACTCACCCTCAGGCGTGGCTGAGCAAACCTTGCTGTTTAACCCTTGCAGCTTCCAGTCGGACCTTCTTCTTCAACAGCATGGTTGTGAGCCAGTGCATTGCCCAGGCATGCACTCTGCATTGCCAGGCTGAAAGCAAATAGAGCAGGCTCATGGCATATGGCTAGGATCCCTTACCCCTCCTAAACTATGTGGCCTCACCCACGTGGGGAATGCTCTCTGGCCTACGCTATCCCACATACGGCTCCTGGGTATTATCCCAGGTAGTGCAAAGTGAACCAAAACTCTGCCATGGGGCTTATTTACTTCTAGTATTAACAGTTAAACCGTATGGATAATTGTAGACCAGATCAAATCTGTGCCTTAACTGGATTACTGCTAAGTCATAGCCTAACTCCCTCAGTGGTTACAGAAAACATTCATTTTCACCTAGGAGAGATCCCATAAATTAAATCTTCACAAAAGCATGTGAAAGTTTACTCAGTTAAAGGGTTTATTTAGTTTAGGATAGTTCCCACAATTTCTCAAACAGTAAGGGGGAAGTTAGGTAGAGCAATGAATAGGCCAACTAGTAGATAAGTGGATAAAGAAATATGTTCACACACTTTTCAAATAATTAATAATGAAATAAAGCACAATCCTCATTAGAAACACCTGGGTTGTCTACAGTTCAAAGAAAAATATGTCTTCCCTTCAGCTTTAGTAATAGTATCATAAGGAGTAATCAACATCTAAAACATTGATCTGTCATAAAAATATGACACTAAAACAATTTCTAGGAAAGGATCCTAAATTTTTTATAAAGAATTCTGTAGAATTTTCTGTCTCCTCTTACACTATTATTTATTCCCTAGTTCTACTCTCCACCAAGTTCAAGAACCTGCCAGGATTGTGTATGTGTTTAATGAAATGCTATCTAGAATTGTAGCTCTGCACATCTTCATTAACATCAGATCAAAATAATTTCAGATCAGTGTCAATTCTCCAGTGATACTGTGGTGATGTGGAACTTCACTGCCTGGTAAGAAACTCCAGAAGTGGTTGCACCCAGGTCCAGCTCTCAGTGGGATGACATCATCTGCTTCCCTTGGTTAACTCTCCACCTCTCAGCCTATTTTACCCAGATTTCTTCATCTCTTTTAGGGCAATGGGTCCTCTGAGCCATATATGAAAGAAACAGGCCATATTATCCTCAGGTAAGGAAGATAAAATATTTTTGTTATACTTTGTGCACGTATTTGCTAAGGCACCAAACATCCTGGGTTTATGATATTGGCAAAATACATAATTAGAATGGTACATGTCCATGTTTGGTTGATTGATACTAATTTCCTTTACAAACATAGTATTGAGAAAATTATTTTGTGGGGGAATTGGAGGAAGTGTATCATAAGTTTTGCATTAGAAATAGTGTGGTCAGCAGTAGGGAAGTGATCGTGCCCCTGTACTCCGCACTGATGAGGCCACACCTCGAATCCTGTGTTCAGTTTTGGGCCCCTCACTACAAGAAGGATGTTGAGGTGCTGGAGCGTGTCCAGAGGAAGGCAGTGAAGCTGGTGAGGGGTCTGGAGCACAAGTCTTATGAGAAGTGGCTGAGGGAACTGGGATTCTTTAGTCTGGAGAAGAGGCTGAGGGGAGACCTTATCGCTCTCTACAACTACCTGAAAGGGGGTTGTGGCGACAAGGATGTTGGCCTCTTCTCCCAAGTAGCAAGTGATAGGATGAGAAGAAACAGCCCCAAGGTGTGCCAGGGGAGGTTGAGACTGGATATGAAAAATTCTTCACTGAAAGGGTTGTCAAGCACTGGAACAGGCTGCCCAGGGAGGTGGTTGAGTCACCACCCCTGGAGGTATTTCAAAGACATGTAGATGTGGTGCTGAGGACATGGTTTAGCAGAGGACTTGGCAGTGCTAGGCTAATGATTGGATCCTAAAGGTCTTTTCCAACCTAAATGATTCTATGATTCTATAATATTTAATGATGTTACTTGTTCCAGTGTCTGAATTAATGACATATCACCTTGCTGAAAGATGGATTTATGAGTGATTTAGCTCAGTTCCTCTGTTTATCATCTTTCTCAACGGTGGGAAATATACTGTTCAAACAATGCCACAATAAGAAAAATAAATAATATTGATGATGACGAGTTTCCCAATATAATTGTCCTGAATGTTTTACTATTCTGACATCTGCATTATTAAACCAAATTGCTTCATTTTCATCCAGTGACTGCCACTGGAGTTGCAAATCCTGCAAATGTCACTGAACAGCATGTACATGAAACTTCCACTTCTTTGTGATGTACAGTCATATCCTTGGGCAGATTAACTGTGCAGTGGGCATTGGCTGACTCAGCACCATGAAAACACAGCTGTGCTGCTTCCTCAACTGTCTTGGGTCTGGTATTAGTGTTATGCTTTTGATATGACGACCTGTCTGAACTGATAATCTGTCCAGGACTTTATTTGGCTTCAAGAAGGACAGGCAGCCTTGAAATCCTTTCCCAGAAGTGGGAGTCCATAAGAAAACGAAGTGCGGACAACCAATGGTCTACAGACTGAGTGACTACAGGTGCGGTTGGGTTTACTAACTTATGTTCTGTATGAAACCTCAAGGATTTAGTGGTAAAGTGAGTGATGGCAGCAGCTCTGATTGCTGGTGGAAGCAAAAGAAGGTGACAGTTAGTGTCAGTACCATGTTTCTCAGGGTGCCATAACTCAGGTGTAGAACATGACAAGGACACAGCATCACCTCGAAACTGGTGCTACACATAGTTGTGGAACTCAAAGCACTGGGAAACATGGGCATGTGGAAAGCCATGGACACGACTCCCCATAGTTATAGCTTTATTGTGAGTAGGAACACTGAGTCACTGAACAATTCAGTTTGGAAGGGACCTCTGGAAGCCATTTGGTCTAAATCTCTTGTTGCGGTTTAACCTAAGTGGCAATTAAGCACCACGCAGCCACTCGCTCACTCCCCCACGGTGGGATGGGGGAGAGAATCTGTAGAGTAAAGGTGAGAAAACTTGTGGTTTGAGGTGACAGTTTAATAGGGAAAGCAAAAGCCACACGCAGAAGCAAAACAAAACAAGGAATTCATTCACCACTTCCCATCGCAGGCAGGTGTTCAGCCATCTCCAGGGAAGCCATCTCTGGGATGCATAATGGTTACTCAGGAAGACAAACATCATACCTCTGAACGACCCCCCCATCCTTCTTCTTCGCCCAGTTTTATATGCTGAGCATGACGTCACATGGTATGGAATATCCCTTTGGTCAGTTTGGGTCAGCTGTCCCAGCTGTGTCCCCTCCCAACTTCTTGTGCACCCCCAGCCTGCTCACTGGTGGGGTGGTGTGAGAAGCAGAAAAGACCTTAACTCTGTGTAAACACTGCTCAACAATAAAGAAAATTTCTCTATATTATCAACATTGTTTTCAGCACAAATCCAAATATAACCTCATACTAGCTTCTATGAGGAAAATTAACTCTATCCGAGCCAAAATCAGCAGTCTCCTGCTCAGAGGGCCTATTTTGAAAACAGATCAGGTTGCTCAGGGTCAGATATTGCATAGCACCAGTCAACGTTGGTGTTGTCTGGGATTTTCCACTTTCTGGATGACCAAGATCCTTTATATTGAATAAACTAGGATAAAACCTAGGATACATTCTAGAAGCCTTAAACTGTCCTTTGGCCTTGCTGCTGACAGCTTCACACCAAGATACAATGAAACCGATTCTAACTTTCCTTATTCCTGAGGAAGTCAGCAATAAATCCAATGTCAGGAGTAGTTCCATAAAGTGAAATGGGTATAAGTAAAAGGAAAATCAAAGCCAGATAATCCTTACAGCAGCAATTTTATGGAAGGGAGACTTCTGCTCCATGTTTTTTTTTCTCAGCCTCCTTCCCTGAGGCTCCACCTAAAGTTTCCACTCTGTGTTGTTCTCCAAGCCAAAAGTGGTAGAAAGGGATCCACATCAGTGTGTATTGATCTCCTTCCTGAACGAAGAAACTTCCCAATAACTTCATTGCTCTTGCTTCATTTTACTCCATCCCTCTCCTTGCAAAGCCTGGAGAACGCTTTATGACTGTGTTGGCTCCAAATGTATTCAGGGGTAAGGTGTGTTGGTTCTGTCAGGATGCAGGTTTCCATATTACAGAGGTCCTGATACCCAGGTTTTCTCATAAGTCTGTTCTATTTATGTGGAATAAACTACCTTTGTATAAACACCTATACACTAGCATAACTGCATTGTACTAGGTTTATGCAAGGTAGATGTTAGGCAATAGTCACATCCCTAGTTTAAAAAAACTTAACCTATATAAATCATTGCAAAACAAATAAAACAGTTACTAAATGATAGTTATGTGTAAGTATAGCACACATGGATAACCCTTAGCAAGACAGCTGGGAGCTGGTAGCAGTCTTACAACAGCAGCATGCAGTACTGCATAACGTAGCTTACCAGATATTAACTCCTTTCAGTAGCACAGCAAATACAACTGTTCCTGTCCTTCTTAAAAAATAGACTATAGACTAACCAGCCAGCTGCATTTTTCTTAAGTATTTAAATTAAAGTGAATTTATGAGGTGTGTAGATTCAGTGCAAAGGGAAAGGCATCATGACAATGAAATCCAGCCCTCATAAAATGAAAGCCATATATAGAAGTAGCCCATATAAAACTCAGGGTTAATTATGCAGGAGGGAGCTCCAGAAAAAAAGTGGTGAAATGCTAAGAACTTTAATAGTGGAAACAACATCACTTAAATTCAGTTGGAACAGCTTCTACTGCATCTGTCCCTGGCAAAATCAGGATGAGAAAATTTATTAAATCTGAATCTCTATGCACTTCTTATATTTTCAAAGAAGTTTTGACATCCTTCAGGGTCTACTTCCTGCTTGCTTTCTGTTGCCTTGCTAGCTACAGCAGTCAGTGAACATGCAATAAAAACTTTAGCTTTCTTCTGGACCAGTAGTTTTCCAGATACTTGTTGAGTATTTTTGCATGGATCTGGCCTAGAGAAAAGTGTTCAAGAGAACAGAATTTAAATAAGCTAGAATCCCCAAAGCAAAGATAATCAGGGGCTAAGAAAGTCTTGTGGTTTAAACACAGAGTTTGAAAAATCCAGTGAGAGACCTCAGGCACATCAAAAAATCTTTCTGTCTACATTCTCCAGCTGTAAAATAGAGATAATTTTTCTCCTCTAATTCTCCAGGAGGTTATAGCTTAAATTCATTAACATCTGCAAGGCATTCAGATGTTGTGTGAATATCTGAGAGCAAAACAGAAAACTGCTGCTGAATGAAGGCCTTTTAAATTGTTATATAGATAAATCTTAACCTCTTTTATATTTCCCATGGAAATTTGAACTTAATTGTGGAATAGAATGCAAGGATAGAAAATTAGTTCTTTGAGTTCTGAAGCTGGGGATCATTAATGTAACTAAGGGTCAGAAGGACTAAATAAAGGACCAATATTAAACGCTTGTTTTTTAAAAAAAACAAACTCTTAATACTTACGTCAGCTCCTATCTCTGTTCACTTTCATATTATTTCTGCCTTTTCTGTTGCCCTTCTATGCCCATTATTTATTACGTATGGTAGGAGAACCCTTCTATGTAATATAATATCAGGATATTTTAATGAGACTGTCTGAAATTTACTCTTGTTAATAATGAGTAAAGATTAGCAATGAAATCTTTGCTTCACTGAGGTCAGTGGGATTTTTTTTTTTGTTTGAGTGAGAGTGCATTGACTTTGCTACAGATCCTAACAGGAAAAGATGTTTTCAAAATCACTCTGTTAAGGGCTTACTTTCTACCCACCAGAAATGACCGGTACCCAGGACAACAGTTCATTCAGCAGGAGAGTGGTCTCACACACACTTATAGTCTGATTCCCTTAGTACTTGGGTAATTTTGAGATTACTTTTGACTTCTTTCTTTTTATGGTTGAATGACTGTTCATAGGCAAATAGTAGGACATATTAAGTACAAGGAATATCATCCGACTAGAAGAAAACATCTCAGTGTAGCCATGAAAGCTCTGCCTGCCACTTATTAAATATCGTTTTTAAAGGCTCATAGATTTTTTATCTTGTCTGAAGTGCTGGGCTATAAAAGCATGTGACAGTCAGTATTATATAACCAAAATCCACCTGCAGAATAAGTATTAGTGCCTGATATTTACAAGGTCAACAAGAAAAAAATTAAGTATGACATCAAGATAGTCAAACTGTTTGAAACACTGTCAATACAAAGTATTAACAGCTTCTCTTTCATAGTCCCCTTTCCTTTTTGCTTCCATATCCAAAAAGATACTTCAAGTAGTGACTTATAAACAAGTAAATCATTGTTTACTATGGGGACTTGTTTTGGATACAAGGAGCTAAATGTATTGTCCACATCACAAAGGGCACCTAGATTATTCTCCTGTATTTGATGGAGGTTCATTTCCCAGCATCTATTTGTTAGGAAAATTATTTAAATACAGACATTACTTAAACTTGTCAGAATTAAAATGTCTCCCATCTTCATATGCAGACACTTGTTGGATTAATTTGGGGATAAATGGAACTCTCAGCAGCAAAAATGGTGAGACAAACAAATTAAAAAGAAAAGTGTGCAAATATTTTAAAAGACTGCACAAAATAAGAATGAAACCAGGAGTTTTCATAATTGCAAAAATACTGATTACATTCTCAGGAAAGAGACTGTGCTATAGTACATTTGCTCTTACAAATGTGCTGTTAATTTTGATCTTTTCAGCACTGTAGGTTCCTAGGGCCTGAGGTACTGGCTGTCAATCTTCAAAAATGCTCTAACTGAAGGGTGCACTTGTCACCTTACTGAACTCTTCTCAGTGCTTTGTAGGTTTTTTGCTTGATTTCAGTGTAAAATTATTTTTTCAGTGACAACATGGGCCACTTTTATTACATTTAACTTTGTAAGCATTTTGATATAATATGATCAGCTCTGTAGAAATAAATATGTCAATTATTGTATATTTTCTTTTTTTTTTTTTATGGGTAGAATACCCCTGTGCTTTCCTATTATTTAGACTAATTTAAGAAAAAAGGATTTCCTAGCTTTTTTTTTAACATAAATGTAACTTTAAGTTCTTAGTAGTTTGGGAAGCCTGATTTAACCAACATTAATGATTATGAAATGAGCTAGATCCTGTCAATGAAAGCATAAGAGTAAAACTTAAGGGGCACCAAAGAAGATTGTTAATTTACTAATCAGAAAGTGGTAGGTGTAAGATTTGCCCCTGCTGCGGAAGGCTGGAGATCCCAACTCCATTTTAACTGATTGCCAATGATTAAGTTTTGTAAGGCTTACTCACGAGCACCAGACAATCCCAGAAAAACCTAAAATCAATTATGACATTCAAATCAGAACACAAAGTTCCCGTGGACCTATGCCCAGAAGGTGCTCCTGTAGATGCCCAGAAGTGTTTTGGTTTGGGGACCAAACAGTTTCCCAAGTTCTGTAATAAAACAGTAACACTCTGTTATTATACTGTAAAACACAGTTCCTGTGTACCAAAAATCTGTTGCTTCCTTACCCACCATTTTGGAGTTTTACCATAAAGCATTTAGTGTTTACTAACCGCTCTGCTCTCCTACCTGTTGCCATTAGCCCACTATTCTGTCCTTCACCTTTAATTATTTAATTGGCCTTGATGAAAAATAGTTGATGATGATGAGGATGAAAATATAACAACTGATAAAAAGGCACCAAGGACACGTACACTAGAAGATTTGTGTCAAGCATTCAATTTTGTGAATTGATAAACATTTCCAGAATGGTGGCCCACTCCAAGAAGGACTGGAAGAGGCACCAGGACACCACAAGATTCAGTCTCACCTTGTAAAGTGAGGTACCAATCAAAATCTCAGCCCAGTATATAGATCATATCTTGAGCTGTGTTTTCAAATGCAAATCAGCATTTTAATCAGCATCCTCAGCTGCCAAAAACTCAGCTGCTGAGAAGTCAGCTTCTCTTCCGGCTGATTGATCATCCTAAGGATCTTACTTCTGCCTCTCTATCCTCCCCGTAGCACACCCTGCCCCTCTGTATTTAACTTCTGTGATTTTCGTGACTGACTAACCATTACACCTTTCAGGAGCATATCCTCCACAGAGAGCAGGGTGTACCTGTAGTACCAGTAAGCACAGTTTAGAGTACTCTCTGTTAAACTGTCCCATGTCTTTCTTGCTACAGCTAGGTTACCTATCTGCTGGGAGAGACTAGAGGGGAAAACACCTTCTCTAAGTTTTCTGAGAACTCCTCTGGCATAATTTTTACAGGTGAGAGTCACCAGGAAAAACTTGTTGGCTGTAGTTAAAGCAGGAACCAGAACCAACTTCTTCCTCTCCCTTTCTCCTTCCTGTCCCTACTGAGAGTTGATTTTTCTTTGGTGGACACACAAGCCAACAAGGAATTTGGTATGCTCCAGCCAGGACTCTGATCTAGGTGAGTCAGAGACTAGATCTGGAGGGTACAAGAAATCTTGGTACAGCCATACCTTGTGTGCTGACACACATATGCGAAACTGTCTGTAACATCTGTTCACATCTACAGCATGTGCCAAGCGGGAGAGGAGAGCAGTGAGAAGTATAGAAAGGCATTGACAGTGACCTTATAATTTTTATTTTTGATGGAGAACAGTTTGCCCTATCCCAAACTGCAGGAACACCAGAAGGAAAGGATTAGCAAAGGTATAAAGTCTGTCAACACAAACTAAAATTAATCCTGGCAAGGAAGGTTGAATGTCCACTTCCATCCTCGAATTAAGTGAGATTTCAGCTCTCTGCAGGATTGTCCAGGAGACTCTTAGCATCCTTTACAGCAGACGATAGCTTAAAGCCAGTGAAGGATTCGTTTCAATTGGTGTTTACAAAGGACTGTGAAGAGGTAACTAAAATATTTGTCAATGAGGGAGCACTTACAGCTATGGTGCAGTGGTGGGGGCAGTCACCTGCAATTTTTAAAAGCCATTTAAACAGCTGAAATCAGAGCATGTTCAGAGCTAGTGAACAGGTATGATTGATTGCAATGCAAGAAAATAAAATACACATCTATGAGGTAGGGTCAAAGCAGACTGACAGCACACAGATGCCCAGTGCTGGTCCTGCTTTGCTGCCTCTTACATCAGCTAAAGCCAGGACTCATCCCTAGAGAATTCAGCAATCATATCTTGTGACACTGGGACACCAACTTTCCCTATTTAACATTACAAAATAGATGTAAACTGTATCTTCAGGAAATTGTGCCATTTGCTATTGACAGAAAGATCAAAGCGTGACTTCTGGGTCACGTGTAAAAATCTCTAAGCAAAACCTTAAACCAGTTAAGAAGAGCATGAGCAAGCTGCTATTGCAGTGTTTGAAGTGAGTAAACAAAAGCAGCTTCTTGTTGTTATTTCGTAATGTTTTTAATAAGCAACCATTTGAAACACAGGATTTTACACTGGAAAGGCAACAGAACCATGTTTCATTAAGAGCATTACTTTATGTAATCAGAAGCAGCACCAACTAGATCAAAGTTATGGCTCTTTATTGATTAGTCCTCAGTGTGTGTTTAATCAGAGACCGGCCTATTCCAGGTGGTCTGAGATAGCAAATTAACACAGACACTCATCTGATCTCTTCTTGGAAATACCATGTTGTTGGACGTTAGGAGGTTCTTTAACTGAAGTGCAGTGTTTTTAAAGTGAATTCACATGACTGTAGTCTAAATTATCACCAAGCAAAGGATTACAGATGTGTTAGATAACAACAAATGAACAAGCAAATAAAAACTTTTTGTATTATATAATTATACTCCTAGCCTTGATGGTAACCTCAGTGCTTTCTTTTCTTACAGTCTTTCTCTGTAGTTAATGAAACCAAAGCATACCTTCTATTGAATTTATTAGGCTCTGTATTGCTGTTGCTATGTTGTTTCAGTTATAAGATTTCTGTTGCATAGAAAGACCCAACAGGGATTTTAAAAGTTCAAACAGCACCAAAACATGAAAAAAACCCCTCTCCTAGCTGTTTAAAAACAGCTTTACTCTCAACAAGGTGTTCTCCATGTTCATGTATTTTGAAGACAGGTCCAGTCTCTATTTTCAAAGGTATTGTAACTGGTCCATAGAAAATGTTCACCCAGGTTTTATCAATCTGTTACAATTCTCATACCAGAAAGCCACTTTGACTACCTTGGCCATCAGCAAACCAGTGCACTCTCCAGTCTGTGTGTCTGTAAAATACCTGTGGCTCAGACCGCAGATAGGCACTGCCACACAAGGACCAGAAAAGCTCATTGTCCACATGACAGGAGATCCAGGACTCCTGTTCTGGGAATCGGCTCTCAATCATTACATGGCACCAGCACAAAGGCAGATGGCCAGTACGACCAAGGCCAAGCTGACACGGCACCCTGACCTGTGTACACTGCAGGTCTGTAGATGCTTGGCTCTTGCTTCACATTTGCTAAGCCTATGATCACCATCCTGCACATTAGATAAGTCTGGACTTGATGTGGTTCACACCTACACTTTACATAGGATACTCATAACATAGAACCTATCATTAATCAGGCTGGACACTGTGCTTTTATGATGATAAGAGAGATCATGGAAGACACAATATCTCTTTTTCCCATAGATGTAGAAAACGCAGTTCTTTGTGAGTTGAAGAGAAAGGACCCTTCACCCCCAAGCCCTTCTTGCCTGCTCCTAGCACTCCTGCATGCTCTCAGCTGGTACAGTTTCATAGCATGTTTTTGCTATGACCTGAGTTCTGCTTATTTGCAAATGCAATATATCCAACTCATTTGCAAATGTTGGTTTTTTTTTTCCCAACCTTCACAGAGGAGTTTCCTTTTGTACTCTTTTTTGCTACTTTTTTAATGGGAAATGCCTCAAACCAGGAGAAAGCTTTGGAGTTGAGAGGTTCATTCCAGTGAGCTCTTAGATTTTTTCATTCCAAAAAGGCATCATTTCATTCATCAAAAAGGCAAAGGCAAAGACTTTGAGGACTAGAAATAGGTTTTGTGTATGTAAGTAAGGCCAGAATGTAGTCTTTATTTGAGAACTTGTTTGGCATTTATGAGGCAAGAAGATTTTTTAAGTTCCTTGGGGAGTTTCAAGCTTCAAGACATATTATTGCTAATGCTACACCAGCCTGCTCACCACCTATTCACTGGAGGATATGGCAACAACTGCTTAAACAAGAACCACCACCCAAACTGTCCAACACCTCCTGGATTTGCACACAGCTTAATCAAGACACAGTGTGGGCTAATTTTCCTGCTGTGATAGGGATATCCATGCAAGCTCCCAGCACAAGAACTGATATCACTCCTACCCTTACCACAGTTAGACTAGGGAAGGTTATTTGAACATTTCATAGCCTGAAAATGGTCTACAAAGGTAGGGAGTATTATCACTGTTTTGCAGTTCAGGAGCTAAGGTAGAGACTGTGTGGACTGGCCTGCACGACAAAATCTGAAGCTAAGCAGGGATTCAACCTGTCTTCCTAGGCTTATGTTTGTGTCATGGAGGGGATTTTTTCTTGCCTGGCTGGGTAGCACCATGGAATACCATACTTCAAGACAATAAAAAAACCCCCAGGCAAACTGAGGATAAAAACTCATCCCAGAACATCCTTATACCCTTATTGATGAAATCCTTTCTCAGGGAAAGAGTACTACCCAGCTGTTACCCAGAGGAGAAATCAAAGGGACAGTTATACTGACTCTGCCATTTTAAGGACTTTTCTGCAAATAGTAAATTTAATGTAATCATTTCTAGGATAGTGCTTTGGCTCAGGGCAAAGGAGGATGAGAATGGGCAACTTACTTTGAAACTGAAAAGCCAACCATTCAACTGACATAAAACAGTTGGGTGAATCTGCACCAGAGAATGTGACAGCACTATTTATTAATAATATAGGCAGCACTTCACTTGGAAATCAAAGGAACTGTGGATGTATGATTAGCAAAATACCTGTAAATCCTGTCTGAGTAGAGGGGGCAGCTACATTTTGTCTTATAAATCAGGTTCTTAGTTGCTGTGGTAATGTTCCTTGTATAACTTGTCTACGTAAACGAAACTCAATCCCTGTTGTCTCAAGCCACAGAGGATTATACAATAATGAAAAACAAAACTAAACTAAAGGAACCCAGTCAACTGAAGCCTTACAATGAAAACCATAAGTAAACGTTAGGTTTAAAAAACTTGGGTACTGATTTATGGGAACACAAACAGATTTGCTCTTTTTGTTGTTTTCATTTCACTAAGGAAAACAAACTTTGGAAATACTTTACAACTGGAAAACACAAAACATGGCATTGATGTTAAAACAATCATGAGCAGCTGTGCCTGTCTCCAGCACCTGCCTCTGGCACCTTGGGTAGATGTCTTAGAGAAAAAATGTAGAGGTGCTGACTGACAGCTGATGGAGAAGGCGGCCAGGTGGCAAGGAACAAAGGCTAGGGTGGAGTATTATAGGATTACAGGACCAATCTCACAGTAATCAATTACACATAATGATTTTCTTTCTTTAAAACTACAAGGCAGTTGAAATCCATCTATCCTCAGTACTCTGGAAAGAGCAGAACAGAGACATTCATAGTTTAGTAAATAGCACTACACCTTGGCCAATGTTTTACTGACTTTATCACCACATGTAAAGTGTTGCACAAACAGATTGAGCCAGCGCATAATAAAGCAACGAGTTTGTACTGAGTGTAGCTGCCACCCTACAGTAAACAACCCTGGACTAATCAACAAATATTATGAAGCCTTGGGAACAGTTTTTGGAAGACACAACATAGCACTTTGTCCAAGTGGCTGAAGCTGTTGGCTATGGCACTGCACTAGTTCAAGCCTCTCAGGGAAATCTGTCTGCTTCCGAATGCTCAAGTCTTTCTTGGCTAAAGAGGGGCCAAAAAAAGCAACAGCAAGTGGACAAATGTCAGGATTGTGTAATCAACCACCTTATTATTTGTTCTTTTTTCCCTCTTCAGCAAAGAACTGGAGAAATTAACAGAATGTATGCAAGTCATGAGGGAATGGCTTATTTCTCTTTGTAAAAGACATGGATTTAACTGTGACTTACTAAAGTAGGATTTCATAGGCCATGTCTAATCATACAGCTATGCTGACATATAACTGAATCTTTACAAGAAAAAGAAAATCCCTCTAGTGCACCCCTTTGTAAAAGGCAAAATTTCCTGTCCTCATAGCGCTTACCCAAGATGCCTGTTTTGCATTGACGGGCATTTGTTATTAATCATTGAATTGTCTCTCCACCTAATTACCTACTTCTCTGACTAATTCTATCTTGGAGGCCAGTAAATACAAGGTGGAGAAGCTTATCTATTTATCTCATATTTGCACCTGACTAGTAGTTTAAACATGGACTCTTCCCACGGTTGAACTGGCATGGCATAGCTTGCTTTAACATAGGAACTGGATCAAGAAGTTCAGACTGTGCCATCGGTGCCACCCATGCCTTTCTTACCTTGGGTTACAAAGTTCTCTAGGTGTCACCTAGGGGCTCCATCTGATGGCTCACACAGGCTTCCTGAGAAGAGCTGTACACACAGGCAGTGCTTGAACCCACATCTGAGTGGCTGGCAAATGTTTCCAAGTGGACTTCAGACTGTTGATTTTGGGTCTGTAACTTAGAGGCAACTTGAGGTTGTGTCTGCTGCCCCACACAGAATAGAGAAGTGGAGACAGAAGAGTATAGGCTTCCCTTTTCTCCTCCCCCATCATTGCAACTGGAATATAGTATGAAAGAGATGCCTGGAGCTGTGTATAACCCAAATTCTGACTGAATGGGGGAAATTAGTATACTGCAACATCTCACAGCTGAGAACAGCAGAGATACTGGCAATGGAACCAACAAGAACAAGAGGAGCTATCTAGTAGAATTGCCTCTGCCTTTGATTATAAAACCTGCCCCACACCCCCAGTTCCAAAAGAGACTAGCTTGTTTGGCTGCTTGTTGGTGGGGGAGGTGGAAGGCGTTTCTGAGCATGCTATATGGAGTACAGCTTTTTTTCATTTATTTTTTGAGGCTCTTGGAGAAAGTATGAGCTAAAGGCAAAAGAGTATGTGGGAAAATATTTGTAGAAAACATTTTGTATAAGCTTACAGCATTTTTTAAAATTTATGAGACAAGCAAGCGGAGACCTAGATAAGTGCTAAAGCTGCATTATCAAAATGTTAATTGGTAAACTTATTAACAAAAATGCTGTAAAATGAAGAATCAGCTGGGTTTTTTTTAACATAGAAGAGACCCCTGACTAAACCCAGTGCCAACTTGCTTCAGGGCTAAAAACTGCACATAACTCTGAGCTCCACAATTCAGCCCGTTTGTCCTTGCTTCCAGACTGCCAGAGTGCAGGTCAGTTCATGGTCAACAGTACTGGAGGCAGCTGACACATCCAAAAGAATCAGAAACGACACCTGATCTTCATCCATCATTGACAAGGGATTATCAGCCAACACAAATATGTGCTGCGACTTCTGTATCAAGTGGTTTGTAAATAGCCATGCATTATGGACAGGATTTCAAGTGAGCTCAGTGTTGACCTATCCAAAAAGAAAAGCAGACTAAAGCTAAAGTAGAGCACCAATGTGCTGACATGAACTTAGGAAAATTCAGTGCTCATAGCATATGGGGAGTAGGATTATCTGGCCATCTACTGAAGGTTCTGGGATCTGACAGAAGGATTTAGGACCAATTTCCTACAAAGCAGCAATATTTAAGGAAACAGCTATGATGAAAGTGATGTATGTCATTGTGTGGAAGAGAGTCTGGTTTTAAACTTGGGTTTATTAGGCACACTTGCTGTGTGAAACAAGTTCAGCAACACTAAGTTTCGGTCTCTCAAATAGACAGTCATGTAGAGAATTTTCATATGGCACAATAATTCCCCAGATCACTCAGAATTCATGTCATTCATGACTTAGGAGTATTCTGTGGGTCGTTTAGACCAAACAGGGCTATTGTAATTGCTACAAACAGAGAAAAAAGGAACGACTGTTCTTTGCAGGGGGACAGGGAGGCAGTTCTGCGTGTGTGCCTCTGCTGTAACATCAGGGCCCAGAAAAAAATATTTCCCAGACTGGTAACCCTAACCTACCCCTCACACCCCACTGTCCTCAGTCCCTTCTGTCCCAGGTCTCAAATCCCCCAGTCCTTCCTGCCTAAAAACTCCTCCAAACACCTTCTGTGTCAAGGGTTCCCTCCCACGTTGTTGTTTCCCAAGGTCTCTGCCATTCCAAAGCACCTTCCTCCCATACCAAAATCACTCATCTTCCTCCCCAGCTCTCCTTGCTTAGGTTTACTTCATCATTGACAATTATTTTCCTATGCCTTTAACACAATCTCACTGTTCCTCCAGAGCCAGCCCTCAAAATCCCTGAAGTTCCAAAGTAGAGAAATAAGACCTTCCTGATGCTTTCTGAACCCCAACCCTTCTTTCCCACCTGCAACCATTCTTCTCCAAAGCTTTTATCAAGTATTTCCCCAAGACCCTAAGTTCCCCCTCCATTCCCAATTCCCCTTTCCTCTCCTGCAGGCTCTGAACTCCACACCCTCAGCTCAGTATTCCCACCCTGGTACCCATCTCCCAAATGGTGCTGTTCATTTATTACCAACATGAGTCAGTACTACCTTCCCATCAACTTCTGCCTGCAGCTGAGCCTTTCCCTTCCTTAGGGCATCCTCAGAGAAACTATCTGGAGATCCTGGATGCAGACTTCACTCATCAGAAATCAACCTAGGCAGGACTCTAAGAGTGGAGAAATATATGTGTAGTCTAGATGAAAGTATTGTATATAGAAACTTAATTTTTGTAGTTTTTTCATTGCTATTCTTTTTTAATAATAACCTGAAAGCTCATTCAATTCACTTTCTTTACATAAAAAAAAACCCCAATACAAAACTGTCATCAAGAATATATACAAGGACAGGGAAAACAAAAGGATTAAATTAAATGCTTTACAAAGTACAAAATGTCACTAATTATTCCTTAAGAAAAGCGGAATATAATTAGTAAATACTATGCATTTTTGCTATTATGTAGTTACTTGAGTCTAAAAAAACCTTTACATTTTCCATATACTGTTTAATTACATATCTATTCCTATTTAGTTCTGAAATATTCAGAACCAGTGTTTAAGTACAGACCTCACTCAGCACCAACAGATTCATTTTAAGTTCACAAAAAAACTTATAATTAAAATGTACTTATTTCTGATGTACGTGAGAGTAATTATATTGTAATTATAAATGAAATCATATAATAAAATAAAGTTTCTCACTATTATGTCAGAATAATTACAGAGCAGCTAAAATTCTGCTTTTGGATACCTCTTTATTAAATTCTACTGACCAAGGAAAGAAAAATAAAATTGGAAAGAAATGCATGGCAATTTCAAAACTCCTGTCTTACCAATGTTAAACAAAACTGAACCTAAGAAGTTTTCAGTCACATATAACTGTATAACCAATGACTTCTGGCTGGGAACTGGAACTAGCTCAGAAACAGATGTTCATAGGCATGTATGCTTCAGTCCAAGAATGAAGTGTACATTAATGCCTGACATAGCTTCCTTTTTTTCATCCCAGTTTCCATGGACAACTGAAACTGTAGTTTTGTGCATCCCTAGAGCTGACATGAACCGAGCAATTCAAAGTCAATCTAATTTATAAGCATGGTCAGGTTTCCTAAAGGGCATATTCTCTATCGCTCTCGGTTGAGAAGCCCAATCCAGTGGGCGTGAGCACACAATGTAAAATGCATACATACAATGTTACACTTACTGCTTTGCATTGAAGCATGAAACCACTTGAAGAATCTTCTCTAGAGTTGCCAAAAGGGGCAGGCTTCTCCTTTTATGACCTATTTTACAGCCCTAACCCTCCGGTGAGCTGGGAATGGCAGAGGTAGGCAGTTCCCTCTGTCCAGGACCCCGAGGGTGCCCACTACAACAAGGAGAGCAAGAAGCTGGGGGCACCATGAGGATAACTGCGATGCAGGATATCAGAAAGAAAATCTCAGAGCATCTAAGCATTTTACTTGAGAGATCTAGCAATGAATGTTAAGGCAAAAGTGAAGTAAGAGGCAGACTGTATGAAATGGCAGGTGATCAGAGAGCTTTTGGGAGTGGAAGGAGACCTCCTGGAACAGAATCATTAGAAATTAAACCTGACCCTTTGGTCTTTCCTGTGATGTGTTTCTGGAACAGCTTAATCTGGCACCAGTTGAACCGGGATCCCAATCTCATGCCATGAGCAAGGAGAGGCTAATGGAATAAAAAATAGAGATATACATTTTAATTGCTTTGACTCAGTCAATCCAAGGGCAAAAGCTTTTGTATCCAGATTGTCTCATGTGATAAGTAGTAAAGTCACTCTAAAACATGAATTCTCCTACGTCTGATTTTGGTTATGTAAGATAGAGCACATTATAATGTGCTAATGGCTATGAAGGCACTTTATTGCTAACGGATTGTGTTGTATCCCCCTTTCCACAACCTACTGAATGGCCTTTCAGGAAAAAAATATTGGAATGTCCAAGCCTGGATTTTAAGGTTGTGGTGAGCTGACCGTGGCTGGATGCCAGGTGCCCACCAAAATCACTCTATCTTTCCCTTTCTTCTGCAGGACAGTGGGGAGAAAAAAAAATGAGAAGCTCATGGGTTGAAATAAGGACAGGGAGAGATCAGTCACAAATTACCATCATGGGCAAAACAGACTCAACATGGGGAAAATGGATTTAATTTATGACCAATCAAATCAGAGTAGGATAATGAGAAATAAAACCAAATCTTAAAACACCTTCCCCCCACCTATCCCTTTTCCAGGGCTCAACTTCACTCATGAATTCTCTCCCTCCTCCCCGCTGAGCGGCGCAGGGGGACGGGGAATGGGGGTTGTGGTCAGTTCATCACACCTGGTCTCTGCCACTCCTTCCTCCTCAGGGGCAGGACTCCTCACACTCCTCCCCTGCTCCAGCCTGGGGTCCCTCCCATGGGACACCATCCTCCATGAACTTCTCCAACGTGAGTCCTTCCCACAGGCTGCAGTTCTTCATGAACAGCTCCGGCCTGGGTCCCCCCACAGGTGCCGTCCTTCAGGAACAGGCTGCTCCAGCCTGGGTCCCCCCTGTGGGGTCACAAGTCCTGCCAGCAACCCTGCTCCAGCCGGGGCTCCTCTCTCTCCCCACGGGGCCACAGGCCCTGCCAGGAGCTGGCTCCAACGTGGGCCTCCCACGGGGTCACGGCCTCCTTCGGGCATCCCCCTGCTGCGGCGTGGGGCCCTCCCCGGGTGCAGGTGGAGATCTGCTCCCCCGTGGAGCTCCATGGCTGCAGGGGCACAGCCGGCCTCCCCGTGGGCTTCCCCAGGGGCTGCTGGGGAAGCTCTGCTCTGGTGCCTTGAGCCCCTCCTGCCCCTCCTGCTGCTCTGACCTGGGGGCTGCAGGGCTGTTTCACATAGTCTCAGTCCTCTCCTCTGGCTGGTCTTCCCCAGACGATCCTTTTTTCCCCTTAACTCTGCTCTCCCAGAGGTGCTGCCACCATTGCTGATGGGCTCGGCCTTGGCCATTGGCGGGCCCATCTTGCAGCCAGCTGGCTTTGGCTCTGTCGGACATGGGCGAAGCTTCTAGCAACTTCTCACAGACGCCGCCCCTGTAGCCACCCTGCTGGCAAAATGTTGCCACGCAAACCCAGCACAAAGGTATTTATCCAAGACATATGAGCATCAAGTTTCATTTTCCTCTTCAGCCAGTGGGAATTTAAACCCATTTCTCCTCCTGTTTTGATGTTAAGCAGTCTCTGGATAAAGTGAACAAACATTCCTGGAAATGGTAGCCAGAACCAAGAAATCTTGCTCCTCCCTGTGATGGTTATTTTATAGCCCCTAATTTTCATGATTGAGCCCCCTATTGTGCCCTCTTTTTCATTTTGTTAGTCTTTTTTTTTTCCTGTGACATATTCCAGTTTGAACTCAAGAAGCTGCAATAAGAACCACAGAACAACCTTCATCCGAAAAGTTCTGATGCTCTGAAAGATTTGAACTTTCTCATTCTATCCAAGGAAGGCCTTAGAGACTAAATTTCACAATTTTTGCAAGTATTAGAAATGCTGTCTTGCCATATGATGAAGAAATTAAAAAATTTCTGTCTGGTTCCTTTAAAAAACATGCATAAGCATGTTTTTCAAGCAGCACACCATTCTCCATGTTTGCTAGGAATGTTCTGAGACTATTTTAGAGGTTGAAGAGCGACTTAAGGGAAAAATTCCTTTTTCTGAAACCTGATCAAGTGTTGAACCAGCTGCTGAGATTCTCATACTGGGGCAATCTGAGATGGGCTGCACAGAACTGAATTCTCATAATCGTAATGTTTAACATCAAACAAAGAGGCCCCTGGTGAGTTTAGGTATCTATATTGGGTTAGCTGCAGCTGAGCAGGGGGTTTGGGGATCATATTATACTCAGCTGCACCCAAGTTTCTCCAGAACTTCCTCAACTCTTTATTGGATCAACCCCAAGTCTTATTGTGGATCTGCCCTTGTTTTGATATTTTTAATTATTTTTTTTTACTATCAGTGCTCCAAAATCTCTTCCAGATCATTCTCAGAAACTCATGATGCTGAACTATTTTTCCCCTTTTGTCCTTCATACTTGGACATGAGAGAGTGGTTCAATAACCTAAAAAGGCTTTATAGGAGGGACTGAGATGCTGTCACAGCAATGTATCAGCCCTAAGGAATATTCATGCTGTCTCCTCCCACAAGTCAGAAACTCATGATGAAGCAAGAAAAAACTCTGCAACTGGATAGAGACAAGGGAGACCCCCCTGCCAGAATACTTTTCCATAGCAAGGAAAGGAACACCAGTCACTGGACTGACACCATCTATTATCCTCCACCTAAGGAACATGTGAGGACAGTGTTACTTCCTCTCCATGTGCCCAGGGTGCTGGGATCCCCTCATGTCCTCAGGCCAAGACATCTATGTAAAACTATTCCAGTTGGGATGTGGGTTTGACTGTTGGATTGACAACTGTCCACTGGGAAGTGATTGGGATGTCAAAGCTGTTAAGCAAAGGGTGACAGAGAGCTGTCAGATAACCATTGTCATTGATTTCTCTATCTATATTTCTTCCAGTTTACACAATGTTTTAACTGTGAAATATCATGTAATTGCACACTTCCTAACTGGGAAAAATTATTTTTCTTATTTTTATTTCATGTGCATGAATCTCCTTCCTGTACTCTTTTCTTACACCTCCAAGTCTTGCAATAGACATTTAAAAGTTGAGTAACTAGCACTAAAAATAATGGACCAAATTCATTCCAACTGTTACATCCACGTTAGGGGACTTACATCTGGGGTAGATTTGGCCCTCCTATTTAAAGTTTTGAATTGGCAGTTGCAAAACAGAGCTTTTATAGCAGCCCCCACACTGTCTAACAAACTGAAATAAAGACGCAAGTCTTTTAAAACTCTGTTTTGCCTAAACGGCACCTTTCAATGCGGTAATTGTTTTTGAGACTAAAAACAGTGTGAGTAAAGAAACATTACACTGGGATATATCACCAGAGTCCCCATTTCTTAATTTGCTTAAAATCTATAGAAAACTTTTAAATGGTACCTCCCTGAAACAGAAACTAAATCATCTGTGCAAAAATTGTCACAATTACGCTCGTGTAATACTTTCCAAAATAAATAAATAAGGAAATATCTATGTCCTGGTTTCAGCCAGGATAGAGCTGGTTTTCCTCACAGAAGCTAGTGTGAGACTGTGTTTTGGATTTGGGATGAGGAACTGTTGATAATGTGCTGATGTTTTGGGTTGTTGCTGAGCCGTCAAGGACAGTCCAGCTTCTTGTGCTGGCCTGCCAGCGAGCAGGCTGGGGGTGCACGGGGAGCTGGGAGGGGACACAGCCGGGACAGCTGACCCAGACTGGCCAAAGAGATATTCCCTACCATACGACGTCATGCCCAGTACATAAACTGGAGTTGGCCGGGGGGGCGGAAATCGCTGCTCGGGGACGGGCTGTCGATCACGGGGTGGTGAGCAATTGCTGTATTGGGCATCCCTTGTTCTTATACATTCCTTTGTTGGTATTATCATTGTTGTTTCCTTCTTTCTTTCTGTCCTATTAAACCGTGTTTATCTCAACCCACGAGGTTTTTCCTAATTCTCTCCCCCGTCCCGCTGTGGGAGGGAGAGTGAGCGAGCAGCTGCGTGGTGCTTAGTTGCCGGCTGGGGCTAAACCACGACAGTCCTTAAGCCTACAGCACCCGGTATTCCCAGGCGGTCTCCCATCCAAGTACTAACCGGGCCCGACCCTGCTTAGCTTCCGAGATCAGACGAGACGGGCGTTCTCAGGGTGGTATGGCCGCTGTGGGGGTTGGAGTAGTGACAGTGCCTGCTACAGACGTTGGAGTAGTCACAGTGCCTGCCACATTGCCATCAGACCCAGAGAGCCCCTCTCCCCTTTGCATAGTGTTAAATAGGGTTCGGTAGGCATGGGCCAGGCCCCAGCACATGGCAATGATTTGTGTCTCCTTGGAGCTGCCAGGCTGACAGCATACTTCTTCCAGATATTCTGCTAGTTTATCAGGATTCTGCACTTGTTCGGGAGTGAAGCTCCAAAACACCGGAGGTGCCCACCGCCCCAGGCATTTGCCCATGCTGTTCCACACGCCCTGCCATTCATAACTATCCAGCCTTGGGGCAGATCTCCGGGTGATATTCTTAAATTGCTTGCCAACCTTAGACAAAACTGAAACCATGTTCCCCAGAAGTAGCAATAGAGGTATTTTAACCAGCCAAGGGTGTTCAAAATACTGAAAAATTATTGTGATGAAGGAGGAAATGTTATGATAGAGGGTATCAAAGGTACCATTCTGCATTTCCTCCATAAAAAACCTTTCAGAGGCAGAAGTATAATTGCTAATCGTCTCCACAAGACTGTAGCCAAAATACAGTAACGGCTTTAGTACAGAGCTCAGATGATACCACATTAAGCTCAAGGTCAGTGCTCTAAAAACAAAATTCACAGGCGAGACATTACTAATCATTGCAGAGTACAGCAGCCCGCAGAAACCAACACCGATCCTTAACATGTACAGCAAAGACGAGAGCATGATGCAAATCAAACTGATATTGTGACCTGCAACCGTTATTATCTCAAGCCGCGTGCCCCACGTTGGGCGCCAAAAAGGACTGTCGTGGTTTAGCCCCAGCCGGCAACTAAGCACCACGCAGCCGCTCGCTCACTCTCCCTCCCACAGCGGGACGGGGGAGAGAATTAGGAAAAACCTCGTGGGTTGAGATAAACACGGTTTAATAGGACAGAAAGAAAGAAGGGAACAATAATGATAATACCAACAAAGGAATGTATAAGAACAAGTGATGCCCAATACAGCAATTGCTCACCACCCCGTGATCGACAGCCCGTCCCCGAGCAGCGATTTCCGCCCCCCCGGCCAACTCCAGTTTATGTACTGGGCATGACGTCGTATGGTAGGGAATATCTCTTTGGCCAGTCTGGGTCAGCTGTCCCGGCTGTGTCCCCTCCCAGCTCCCCGTGCACCCCCAGCCTGCTCGCTGGCAGGCCAGCACAAGAAGCTGGACTGTCCTTGACGGCTCAGCAACAACCCAAAACATCAGCACATTATCAACAGTTCCTCATCCCAAATCCAAAACACAGTCTCACACTAGCTTCTGTGAGGAAAACCAGCTCTATCCTGGCTGAAACCAGGACAATCTATCAGAGCCATGATGAGCTGTAAAGTAATTTTCCATTTGTTACCTCCCCAATCAGGATTCCAGTGCTTTTCCAATAAAAGTTAAATTAAATGTTCTATAAATCTCTGCAAATACTTTGCTTGCATTTCAATACAAGAAAGATTTCTTCAGTACCAGCCATGAGAATAGGCCCACTTTGCAGTGATCACTTGAGATAATGCTCAAATCAACTTTTGCCTCTGATTCAGGTAATGTTGACACAGTGGTGCCCTGAGCACCTTACTGTCTAGCTGATTCCCACATAAGTGATGGTCTGAGTAAAGGGCTTGTTGCAAAGATGTTCCATGGCTCATCAATAGCTTCTACACAAATTGCAGACCTATCATCTCCAGAAAGACTTCTTGCCACCGTTCAGCTGGGCTGAGCAGAGCTCTGGGGTTGAAAGAACCGGTGGGTAATCCATGCCAATCATTCAGCAGGTGAGCAAATTTGGTCACTTACAACTTGAGAATTAAAGTCGGTTTATCTAGCAGACACATTTTTTACTACATGACAAATGAAGGCCTGCCCTGATCATCTATCTGGACTTCTGTAAGGCCTTTGACACAGTCCCCCACAACATCCTTCTCTCTAAATTGAAGAGATATGGATTTGATGGGTAGGCTGTTGGGTGAATGAGGAATTGGTTGGATGGTCACATCCAGAGGGTAGTGGTCAACAGCTCAATATCCAGATGGAGATCGGTGACGAGTGGTGTCCTTCAGGGGTCCGTCTTAGGACCAGTACTCTTTAATATCTTCATCAATGACATAGACAGTGGGATCAAGGGCACTCTCACCAAGTTTGCAGATAAAACCAAGCAGAGTGGTGCAGCTGACATGCCTGAGGGACAGGATGTCATCCAGAGGGACCCAGACAAGCTCGAGGCATGGGTCTATGTGAACCTCATGAGGTTCAACAAGGCCAAGTTCAAGGTCCTGCACCTGGGTCAGGGCAACCCTCAGGACCAATAGAGGCTGGGGGATGAAGGGATTGAGAGCAGCCCTGCCGAGAAGGACTTGGGGGTACTGGTGGATGAAAAGCTGGACATGAGCCGGCAATGTGTGCTCATAGCCCAGAAGGCCAGCTGTCTCCTCGGCTGCATCCAAAAAAACATGGACAGCAGGTCAAGGGAGGTGATTCTGCCCCTCTGCTCCGCTCTGGTGAGACCCCACCTGGAGTCCTGCATCCAGCTCTGGAGCCCTCAGCACAGGAAAGATGTGGACCTGTTGGAGTGGGTCCAGAGGAGGGCCACCAAAATGATCTGAGGGATGGAACACCTCTCCTCTGAGGACAGGCTGAGAGAGTTGGGGCTGTTCAGCCTGGAGAAGAGAAGACTCTGGGGAGACCTCATTGCAACCTTCCAGCACTTCAAGGGGGCTTATAAGAAAGATGGGGACAGATTTTTTAGCAAGGCCTGTAGCAATAGGACAAGGGGTAATGGTTTTATACTAAAAGAGGGCAGATTTCTCCTAGATCTAAGGAAGAAACTTTACAATGAGGTTGATGAAACACTGGCACAAGTTGGTAGATGCCCCATCCCCGGAAACCTTCAAAGGTCAAGTTGGATGGGGCTCTGAGCAACCTGATCTAGTTGAAAATGTCCCTGCTCATGGAAGGGGAGTTGAACTAGATGACCTTTAAGGGTCCCTTCTGACCCAAACTGTTCTATGATTCTATGATTCTATGGTTCTATGATTCTGTGATTCTGTGATTGGCTATTTTGCACTGATCATTGCACTGTGAACCTTATGTGGTGCAAAGAGCTCTGCTGTTAATTAATATTTTCCTTGTATTGATCCTGGAGCATGGTCTCGTATTTTGTGTTAGTGGCAACCAGAGAATGGGCCAGCAGCATGCTGAAATGGGAGGCAGGAATAGGTAAGTGATAGAGTATCATCAGGAACCGAGTGTGTTGTTATGTGCAAAGCATGACCACACATCCAGAATGCTGATTCCATACAAACCCACAAAGCTTGACTTTAAGCTGATTTAGCTCCCTCTTTTCTGCTCCTTGTTGAGTCATCACAAGGCTTTCTCATCCAGGATTAGACCTAATCCTTCTGTGACATAATCCTTTACACTGAGTAATGTATAAAGTGAGGGCTGGACACAGGTCACAATAGCTTCCACAGATTTGTAAGTCATAGCATACGTAAGACTGTTCTTTCCTGCCTGTGTCATAAAATATCAGGTTTCTGTTTTCTTCTTCTAAGTTCTACAAAACAGCTCGATGTATTTTGTTCTACTTTGGCATTTTTTTAAAAAGCAATGTGTAGCACTGCCCAACATTTGTAAAAATCATGATATTTTGTATTTTCTACAAAATACTTATATTTCTGCTATAGCCTCTAAACTTTAAAAAAAAAAGTTCTTTTCACATAGTAAAGTGAGGTTTATCTACCTTAATTCTGACATCTGGAAGTCCAGCATTTGATATATAGGCCCTGCTTCAAGATACCCTTATTCTTCTTACTCTCTTCATGCTTCCATTGTTCATTTTCTCATTTTACACACCTACTTTTCTTCATAAATTCTCTTGCTTCAAGATTCTCTCATTCCTCTGTTCTGGCTCCAGCATACATTTCTCCTTTCTTTCCTTTTGACCACCTCCATTTTCCTCCTCTTCTTTGATGTCCCAGCTCCCTTACTGTTCCTCTCTGTCTCTTTCCATGTCCTACTTCTCCTGGTCTTTCCTTTCTACTTCTTTGCAAGAATCTCCTTCCCATTTCCTCCTTCCTCCATTCCCACCTGCTCTTCTGTATATCATTTTTCTTCTCTCATGTCTTTTCACTCTCATTGCTCTCATTCCTTAACTCCAACCTGCTGCTTCTAAGTCACTACATCTCTTACCATTTCTAGCTCTTCCTGCTCTACCATTTGGTTTTGCTTGTTTTTTTTGATGGCCTCCTTTCTTCTTCTTTCCTCCCCATTCTATAAATTATTGGCTAATGCGATGGGTTTTACATAGTTTGTGTGAATGCAAAGAAAAATATATGTCCTTTAAATTGCAGCCATTCAAAGCCCCTGAACAGACATCTTGAAAAGCATCACAGGTCTTTGGCTTCACTGGGCTATCACTAAAATAAAATTTTGAGTTTAGGTGGAAGGATAGTGCTTCCTTGTTTCTGGTCTTCAGGTCAGGGTAAGACCTTGCGGTGTAACCTCCCACATGTGCACCCAGATGCTCCAAATGGTCCTTCAGTCTGGACAATGGACTAGGACTGCATCCATTCAGCAGAGCACGTGGACACAGCAGCGCTTTCCAGTTCATGGAAGAAGCCAGGCTGGGGGAGAGGAGGCTGCACTTGTGGACCTCAGATGGGTTGTGCTCTGATTTTCTCTGACTTGTATAGTTAATTCTGCTTGTTTCTCACCATACTGACAACATACTAGGCAGAGTAGAAGACAGAGGAGACATCACAGTTCTTGCTTGAAAGTATTCAGGTGACAAAAAAGACAAATCAGCTATCTGAGGAATGGGGAAGGGAGAAGCAAAATGAGCCGTATGTGTCTGGAATTGAGCAGTTTTCCCTTTTGAATGGGCCAAACGAGTTAAGAAGCAACTTTTTCAGTCCTGGAAAGACTGGAAGGCTGCAAAATCTGAAAGACTAGAGCAGAATTTGCTTTGCATTCAGACTGCTGTAGAAAATAATGCAGTAACAAAGGGATTTCCGCTACTAGGGCCACTCTGCACTCTCTTCCTCCATTTGGAAGCTCTGACTGCTCAATCCATTTTACAGAGTCAGTCTTCTCTCACTGGGAAAAATATTCTTGATTTTCTTTGCAGCAACTTTAATGTGAGAAAGAGCAGAGTTCCACTCAGAGCAACCATTAAGGAGCTGATGCCTGTTCTCAGTTTCAGCATTCTCAGACAGCAAAGAGAACTGAACTTTTCTCTCTTAATTCCTATTCTTATGCTAACTGCTAGGTTATTACAATCTGCAGGATGAAACTGATTTTTTTTAATACAATTAGACACCATAATATAGTTTTAAGACTGTTTTTGTAAGCCAGTTATGGATATCACCCAGAAGAAATAAGACATAGAGCCTCAAATATATTTAGGTTCCTAAATACCATTTATTTTGGTATGAATTTCATATGAATTGTGAAGGGTTCAATCTGCCCAATTTTTAATAATCCCAGTTCCACTAGAGTCAAAGAGTAAATAGATGTAGATAAGTAATTCCCCCATAACAATGGGAGAAGGGAGGGCTTAAAGGATAAGGATAAGGTCTGAGACGTAAAAATCTCCAGTCATTAGCACAGGATCAATTCAACTTATCCAGGGTAAAACCAATGAAAGAAGAATTGCTGTGCAAAGAAAGAATCAAAGAGCAAGGAGAAGTCTCAGGCAAGAAAAGAGCAATACGTAAGTGACATGGCAAAACATACTCCTTTCATACTACAGAAAAAGACAAGGTGGCAATAGAAGGACCCAAGCAGAAGAAATTTTAAGCTATAGATCCTGCACTAGCAGTCACTCAGAAAACTGGCTTCTGAAGACAGTCCTCTATCTCCTATACTGTCGGTTCTTGGCACAGAGATTGCAAACACACACATCAATTGCTCAGCATTGATGTGACTCCAGGCGGGAGACAGCAGCCTGAGGAGTGACCTGTAAATTGTCTAAACGATACTGGACATTTCTCAACTGAAAGATTTCAGTACCCCCTCAACACAGTATCGCCACTTTGAAGTACAAAAACTCTCAAAATTTATCAGACAAATGGCAGCTCTGAATATGTAGACAGGTCTGAAAAGGCAGAGAAGTTCCCAAGAGCAATCACCAAACCCAGGAGAAAAATCAGCCAGGAAAGTTAGGAATCAGAGAGTTGGTAATCCCATATTATTCCCAAGTATCTTGGGTGGATGCCTTCTGCCTCCTTTCAATCACAGCTCAGACTCTCCTCTAGTCAGATGGAGTCACTTCTTTGAACAAGAGTGAGCACGTTCCTTTTCCTGCTGCCTCTTCACTTGAAAAGCTGGCGATCATCCCTTGACCTGCTGGCACCACTCTGCCTGATGCAGCCCAGGCCCTGCTTTGCTCCAAGGGCACATAGATGGCTCGTGATCAGCTTGGTATCTATAAGGACATCCAAGTCTTTTTTCTGCCAAGCTGCTTTCCAGTCAGTCAGCCCCGAGTCTGTGCTGGTACTTGGGGTTCTTCCTTCCAGGTTCAGGACTTGGCATTTCCCTCTCTTTGAAGTTCATTAAGTACCTGTTGGCCTGTTTCTCTAGCCTGGTGAGGTCCCTCTGGATGGCAGAACACCCACCTGGTCTATTAACCACTTCTCCCAGTTTTGTAACATCTGCAAACTTGCTGAGGGTACATCCTGTCCTTTCATCTAGATCCTTAATGAAGGGACTAAAAGATACTGACGCCAGGATTGACCGGTAGTTGGCCTGATGTACGTTTCATCTTCTGGCCCCTCTTAGAAACATTTTGTTGACCTGTATGACTTCTATTAAATTTAATGAAAATCACATGGATAAAAATCTGTAATACTCTGACTCTTCAGGTTTTCAAAGAAGCATATAGAAATTTGGTTGGAAACTTTTGGCTGATTTTAATGGGATTCATATGCCTTAATTCAGAGATCATTTCAGAGGCTTTGCGAATATTTTTTTCTTAAACTACCTGAGAACAAGCTTAAACTTTTCTTAAACTACCTGAAAGCTACCTTAAACTAGTCTGAAAACTGAGTTGCCAGGGCAAATTGTAACTAATTGTATTGAGTTTATTATTGAAATATTATTGGATTTTGACTGTCTTTTTGTGTAAATATATATAACTGTACTCAGCAAATTCCTTTTTGTAGTCCTTCAAAATGAGCTCTGATCTATGACTAGCCTTCCCAAGTATGGTGATAATATAAGTGATTAAGTAATAGCAACACTGAAGCAAATTAATTTGGAGATACCTTACTTTAAATCACTTTAGAATCTACTGCTATTCCTCAGCATGTTTTTCCTAAAGAGTTATTTGGACTTTCACTCAAATAACTCAGCATCCTCCAAAGTGAGTAAGTCTCCAGATGGTCTCTTCTTTGAGGTGGCTAAGATATTTTTACTGGGAGGGGGATGCAATTTCTTTCAGACTGCATCTGTGAGACATTTAGGAAGTTATATTGGTGCTCACAAAATAATGATGCCTGTCCTGAAAAATCATTCTGCTCTTTTATGAAAGTTTGTTTCAGTTGGCTGCCTACTTAGTGTAGCTGTCTTCTCAGCCCACAATTTTGCTTAAGCTGGGCTGAGATGTCAAAAAAAGAAAAAGAAAATGAATTATTTAAACCTTCATGTAAAGACCCACCCAATTCTTTTGCCATTACACTGATTTTACATTAGCTCATTCAGTTTACCTTTTATATTCATGCGTTTTATGAACCTACTCTCCATTGCCAGCACTGTGAGATGTCAACCAGACCCCAGGAGATTTCTCAGACTTAAAGATGGATCTTCATTCTGATATTTGGATTTAGCACTAAACCTTCTTGGACCTTGGTGTATTTGAATTTATGGCAAAGCTGATTCTGCACCATGAAGTTTGCATCTGAGTCAGAACCCTCAGTAGGTACTGAAACTGCAAACTCAGTAACCACTTGAAAAACATTGCTCATGTTTTTCCATATGATCTTCTGAACCAAGCTGACAACAATCTTTTTAATTGAAAACAGCCTCCAATATGGTTCCATATTTTATTTTATTTTATTTTATTTTATTTTATTTTATTTTATTTTATTTTATTTTAGTAAGATTGACAGAATTGCTTAAAAGTCTTAAAATCCACTCAGATATGCCTTTGGCATATTTTAAAATATTACATGAATACAATATAACACAATTTCCTACAAAAGAGTTAAATTTACACTGATGTTTATGAATGTCAGATAAGACTCTTGAAAATGTGTGTGTAAATCTCAATTAATTCTTTCTGAGCTTCTGTCAAAAATTCAAAATCAATTTTTGGTACATTAACTCAAATGACAAAATTAGTTTTTGCATAATTTAGAATAAATTTTGGCTCATGTTTTTTAAAAGGTTGACTGTTTCAGTTGTGATTAACAATACACAACTAAATAGCAGAAATACTTTTAACAAGTTTCCAGTAAAATAATATTCCTTTTAAAAGTATCCAAATTTAGCAGTCAAGGCAACTTCCATTTCAGAGCAATATCACTTTAGTATCTCTTTAGTACTGATGGAAAGAATTAGAAAAAGTGTCTTAATTACCCTTCTTCATCATTTAGAAGGTTTGTCAATGTCCTTATACTCCCAGTGATTTGCACTGACACACTAAATTTACACCAAATAAACTTTCTACATCTTTATTTCTGTGTTCTTTCATTTTCCTTTTTTTCTCCCTTATTCAGCTGTTTGCTCTTACCTGTACTCAGGCTTCTTACCCTTGTTCACAGATGCTTTAAGAACAGTACTCTCTTTAATGACTCTGTGATTGTTAATATGAGAATCACAGAGACTATGCTGCAAATATACCTCCCTGCTGAAAATATACCTGCCTGCCAGCCTTCTTGTCTAATCACAACACAGAAAAACAGGAAAGGATTGTGTTTTCCTAGAGATGCTATTCAATCTCATTTTTCAGTTGCATAACTTTTTGTCTCCCTTTCTAATTTTCCTAGGTAATAATATGACCCTCACTTTGAAAAGGAAAGAAATATTTATGTGTCAGAGCCCTGAAAAGACAATTATTTTTTAAAAGCTAAAATTTGCTTGGGTAGGAAACTTCAGTCATCGGATTTTCTATGCACTCTGCTGCAGCATACTATTATTAAACTTTACCAATGAGTGTGAAAAACAAGAGGCATTAACCAAATAGTTATATAAAGACTACAGATGCTTCCTATGAAAGAACTGCTGAGACATCGACCCACAAGGCCTGCTAAAGTATGCTGAAGTAAGGGTAGTATGGACCCTATCACTGATATAAAACTACTCTTGCCGTGTGGCCTGTGATTGGATTTTTTGCTGTTGTTTTCTGGGTATTGCTAAATTATGGCACTTCTATGATATCAGCAAGACCCAGTTGTCTCAGAGTCTGTGAGCTCGGGAAGGTCTACTACGCTCTAAGACTCAGAGGGTATTCTGAGTACCTACCATGTCACTTAAGATAGGTGTAGGTGGAATTTAATTGTCTTGATGTCAGTAATACCCACTCCCAAAGGGTATTCCCCAAAGGGAATCCCACCCACCTCCTCTAACATCAAGCTTTCTCAGACCAGACCTATCACTGGGTTCAATGCAAAGCGTTTCCTGATAGAGCAGACAGTAAGCTACAGAAAAGCCGTCCACTAGAGAACTGGAAGTTCAAACCGTCACAAACTACTGCTGCTTTACAACTAAAGTCTTCAACTCCCTGGACTTCTGCTGTAAGCAATGGAGTGCTGCAAAAATCGTTGCTGTGCCTCCTCTTCTAGGCATGTGTAGAAAGAAAAGTGTGCATCTCCAGAGCAGTTTTGTGTGAATTTCTAGAAAAGGAGAACAAGGATCTAGATTTAGACATGCTCCCATCCTCAGGATACCCTGGTGGTTAGTGCTGAGTAGCAGTCACTCAGCCTATCAGTGGCTTTGGAAGTCTCCCCACAGCACTTCCATGCCTAACAGTGAGTTAAGGTATCCAGTGAGGACGCTGAATAGTAAATTGTTGCATTGCGTGGTGAGGTTTTGGTAGTGGTGGGGCTGCCGGGGCGGCTTCTGTGAGCAGCTGTCAGAAGCTTCCCCTGTGTCTGACAGAGCCAGAGCCAGCCGGCTCAAAGACGGACCCGCCGCTGGCCAAGGCCAAGCCCATCAGCGAAGGTGGCAGCACCTCTGGGATATTTAAGAAGGGGAAAAAAAAAAATACCTGTGCAATTGCAGCCGGAGAGGAGTGAGAACATGTGAGAGGAACAGCCCTGCAGCCCCCCACGTCAGAGCAGCAGGAGAGGCAGGAGGGGCTCCAGGCGCCGCAGCAGAGGTTCCCCAGCAGCCCCTGGGGAAGCCCATGGTGAGGCCGGCTGTGCCCCTGCAGCCATGGAGCTCCACGGGGGAGCAGATCTCCACCCGCACCCGGGGAGGGCCCCACGCCGCAGCAGGGGGATGCCTGAAGGAGGCCGTGATCCCGTGGGAGGCCCACGTTGGAGCTGGCTGCTGGCAGGGCCTGTGCCCCCGTGGGGAGAGAGAGGAGCCCCGGCTGGAGCAGGGTTGCTGGCAGGACTTGTGACCCCGCAGGGGGGACCCAGGCTGGAGCAGCCTGTTCCTGAAGCACGGCACCCATGGGGGGACCCAGGCTGGAGCTGTTCATGAAGAACTGCAGCCTGTGGGAAGGACTCACGTTGGAGAAGTTCATGGAGGATGGTGTCCCATGGGAGGGACCCCAGGCTGGAGCAGGGGCAGAGTGTGAGGAGTCCTGCCCCTGAGGAGGAAGGAGTGGCAGAGACCAGGTGTGATGAACTGACCACAACCCCCATTCCCCGTCCCCCTGCGCCGCTCGGGGGGAGGAGGGAGAGAAAATCAGGACTAAAGTTAAGCCCAGGAAGAAGGGAGGGATGGGGGGAAGGTGATTTAAGATTTGTTTTTATTTTCTCATTATCCTGCTCTGATTTGATTGGTAATAAATTAAATCCATTTTCCCCAAGTTGAGTCTGTTTTTGTCTGTGATGGTAATTTGTGACTGATCTCTCCCTGTCTTTATTTTGATCCATGAGCCTTTAGCTATATTTTCTCTCCCCTGTCCAGAGGACGAGGAGGAGTAACAGAGCAGCTTTGGTGGGACCTGGCATCCTGCCAGGGTCAACCCCCCCCCAGCTTTTAGGTACTTTAGTTCCTTTTACTTATCTGGCCTAATGAATTTGCGGGTGTTCTTTAGGGAGACAGAGAAGTAGGATGTTCACAGGGATCATTGGAAACTCAGTATTCCCACAGGCCAAACCAGTTACCAGAGGAAACATCTCTCCTCACTAATACAGACAAATACTCCCTTACTTCAGGTGTACTCTTCTGCCCTTCCACACACTTTGCATTATTCCATCCAATTTTACACTGCTTCTCCAGGAGGCATGTGATCCACTCTTCCAGTCACGCAACTGAAAGGCAGACCTGTAACTCCAGACGTGGATGATAAACCAGTGGGCTGCTAATTTCATGATGCAAAATCTCACACCTTTTTTTTTTTGTCAGGAGCTCTGCAGTCGTAGTACATCTGGTTTTGGCCAGAAGTGGTCTGGCACAGCTCTGCATAATCTGGCCAGATGTCCACAGCTCTGTAGCACAGCAATTTGTCATGAGCAAGTCCATTGTGATTCGTCTTCTCATGGAAATTTGCAAAATTATATGCTAACTAGTCCCTCTCCCACAGCTGATCTTTGGATGTGATACCATGCATCATCTCTGTGTACTGGAGAGAGGAGATGGCCCACTACAGCAAGATAACAATGACTATCACCTCATGGTCTGGAGTGACAGAGCCTAAATTCTGGGTTTGTGTACTTACGTCCGTCTTTTGCTTTCACCCAAATCGTAAGTGAGAGGGGTATGTTTGTCAGGAAGGTGCCACGTTAAAAATGAGAGAGCCATGTGTTCTCGCAACAGAGTTTTTAAAGACACACATCACGCATATGGGTGCAGGTTACACAAAACAACTTTCTGAGATATACGTAGAAAGTCTGAGTGCTCTGAGGTTAATGTGGCGGTGCAAATATGACAGAGGGTGGGTAATCCATTCTGCCTGGGAGAGGATTACCTACAGGGTGCAGTTCCCTGGAGGTCAGATCATTGGATACACCAGCTGATATGCTCCAAGGCACCCCAAGAACATGCCAGAGGTTACCTTCTGTAGAGACATTGTGCCACTGGAAACATTGTGATAGGACAGGCCAAAGGAAGATTTCTTGGTCAACAGCAAATAACCCCAGGATTACTGTGTGAAGAGAACTTACTTTGCATATATATGTCCCATCTTGTGAATGGGAAAGGAGGCCTCTTCTGCAAAATTTTCCTTTTCTGACTTCACCAACAAGACTAAGTGATAAGTGGCAATGTGATCACCTGGTGAAGAGTATACTATTTCTTCCATACTTTTCAGATCTCATGAAAAATAAATTAGCGAGTCTATTGGTTCATGTTTTCATTGCTCAACCATGCCTAGAAGATGGGAGAAACCATCCATCAGGTGATATATCATGAAACAACAGAAAAAAACCCTTAAAATATCTTGAACCACTACCACAAGGAAATACTTAATAAAAGCAAGGATGCTCTTCTTTTTTGTTTTTTGTGTAAGCACCAACCAAAATCCATGTCCGTTACCTTGTCTTCCAAAAATAAAGAAATTCAGAATAAAAACACGTCCATTGTTTCAGAATAAAAACACCTTCATTATATCTCTGTAAAGGTCCAGGCCTCCTGGAAGTTCACCTGGCAATTTCAAGGCTTTCAAAATTACATTGTAACAAAAGAATTTATAAAAACAAAAGACATCAGGGATCCATGTTTCTAAAGAAACCATCAATTCCAGTTAGATTTCTTACTTTAAAGTCATAAAATCATAGAATCATAGAATCATGAAATAATTTGGGTTGGAAGGAACCTTTAAAGTTCACCTAGTCCAACCGTCCCTGCAATGAGCAGGGACTTCTTTAACTAAATCTTTAACATCTTTAACTAAAAACTAAAAAATAACTAAAACATGGTGTTCAAGATCATTCGATAGAAAAATCATACTACATTTTCTTGGAAGTACTTAAAAATTCAGTAATAGAAGATATGAGGCTCCTTCCTTGGCTGTTTCTAACAAGTACTCAAAGGAGCCATGCAGTAGCAAAGGAGAGTAAACTTCTTGCAACTTGCTTGTTCAAAGGGTTGTTCCATACCGACACTATCTCCAGTGTGATCTGGACACATCTCAGCGCTGCCTAACCCATGGTGAATGGGTTCCCTATAGAAACTGCCTCAGAATATACGGGCAAATCTTCCTCCGTCCACAAAAGGATGCAGCCAGATGGCAATGTGTAGCCAGAAAAAATCCCCAGTTAGCTGATGATGGCAGCTTCTGGGACCCTCTGCATTGCCAGCACAGTACAAAAGACTCCAAATGGGGCTGCAGTTGCTGCCTGCAGACTTTATAAAAATGCTTGTGGAAAGCAAATCTACAAAACTAACTTTTTAATGTAATTTATGTAATTTAATGTAATGTAATTTTTAATGTAATTAATGTAATTTAATGTAATGTAACTTTTTTGTGTAATTTAAGGTATATCTCTCTCTCATTTACTTTACAAATCTCCTGGAATGTGGCACCACCCAAGCATTAGTTGTGCATTACTATCAAGCTAAGAGCTTAAGTAAACATGAAAAAATCACAGATAAGTCATTTTGGCTCGTGAAAGCCAAAAGTGAGCTGAGATGTAACAAGGGCTAAGTGTGGCATGTCCTGTGATAAGGAAGAGCTTGTTCTGGGAAGGGCCCTTCATTTCAATTTGTTCATTTCCTTTCTCTACAGCATTGGCAATAACAAGCCAATGTTACTTGTAATTTGTACTGCACGTTTGGAAAACGTCTTGTGTCTTCACTGATCCAGGTACTCTCAGGGTGTGGATGGCACTTTTACCATCAGCGCTAGCCAACACTCTCCCACTGTTTCAATGTTTTCTGTCACTCTACAGCCTGCATGGCTAGGTAAGGTAACCCGTCATCTCAACACATATTACCAGAGGATATTAAAAAAAACTAAAAGGAAATTAAGTTGGACGAGAGCTGTCTGGATCTCTAAATACAGTGAGATCTTTAATGCCAGCCATGCTAAGTCAACGTCTAAATCAGCTACATTTTTAGTGGCCAAATTCTGGTCTGATTTACACTTATGTAGATCCAGATAAACTCCTTGGAAGTGAAGGGAGTTCCTGTGGAGTTGCATCACAGTAAGGCAGAAACAGAATATACCCCTGTGTTTAAATTCCTCATGGTTTCAAGAGTACAAATGTGTTGGGAAGAGTCTTTTTTAGGCTTATGAACTAAATGGAAAAAGTAATCCAGAAAGACAAAGGTTTCTTAGGACTCTTACGTAGCCACCAAAACCACAAACAGGGTACTACTAGATTATAACTCTTAGAGTAGCACTCCTGGGAGAAGAAATCAAACTCCAACAGAGCAAAATGGAAAATCAGAATCACCTAGTCTCCATTCTGCATAATAGGTTTTCTTAGTATTCATTTCCACTTGGAAGCAAGTTGGCTTTTGACTTTATAACACATAAAATACATTGTAAACTCATTTGTGTGAGAGACAGCATTTCCCCAGATTTTGCATAGCAACAAGCATGATGAACTGAGAGCTACCCACTGGAAGTGACGCTTTGCATCATAAAATTCATAAAGTATCATTTTTTCCCTATATACAACACAGTACCAGCTTTCACTGCTTCTTTCATGATATTTTTAGTGAGACAGAAGACTAAATAACAGAGTACCAAGCCTGGTATAACATTTTTAAGGATAGAAGGATGGGGGGAATGGAGTTCATTGCTACTGGAAGAGAACAACCTATTTCACAGTGGCAAGACACAAGAGGGAGAACTGGAAATCAGTGGCTTCATCTCCAGCTCCCATGCTGAACATGGCGATGTTGCCTATGAATTGTTAGTGACTGGAAGACCCCACTGATGTCAGGCTGTGAAGAGAGAAGTGTCATCATTTTTTGCAGAGGTATAAAATGAGCAGTCTAAATCCAGACTAACAAAGAGGTTCACTCTAGCAGGAGGAGGAAAGCAGCTGCAGGATTTCAGATGGGTCCTCTGCCTTGGTGAATGGAAGCTGTGAGAGTACAGTAGTCAGAGGATTCTCCATCTCCATGGCCTGCTTAGTCCTATAGAGGTCCCAAAGTCCCTGGCTGTTATGCAGAGCTGACAGATCTCAGCTTTCCTGCACAAACCAGCCAGGCTGCCATAGTCTTTTGTATGGCTAGCTACGTTAGGCAGAACAGGGCATGTAATCCCTGGGCCAGGAAAAATTTTGCTGTGTCTTCCCCTGTTCCACCTGTCTTGGTTTCTCAGGACTGAAGTAGCTTATCGTGAACAGACCCAAGTACAACCCTGACCCATGGGACACAGACACAAGGATTTGGTATTCACAGCTTGGTTTCTTCTCTAGTTCTCTTTCTGCTCCCAAAATATAGGCATAACCATCTGTGGAGTGATCATGAGTCCACTCAAACTTGCCTCTCTGCCTCTCCACAGCAGAGTCATCCCATACTTGCTGCCACAGAGGGAGAACAGTCCCAGGCTCACACTATGCCCAGAAACAAGCCCAGGTACCATCTGGGAGAATGTTGGGTGGCTCTGTCAAGCACATGCCATTGGCTGAGCTAACAGACACTGTGGGAAGTTGCAGCAGAGTTCTCCAACCCTCACTGCAGCCATGATCATTTTATTGGTATACACATGACCCTTCAGAAGCCCAAGAAGGCAGGAAGGACTGCAGGACTGAGCAGGAACTGCACTGACTTGGGCTCCCTCTGCTACCTGCTGTGGGGAGCTCCTCCTCCACGTTAGCACAAGAGTGCAGACCAGGACTGCCCCAACAAAAGTCCTGCATAACCGTGCTCCGAACAGCGCTGGCTACCATGACGTTTGCCTTTCCCCAAAGCAGTCCTGGTCACAATATTTAAGACAATGTACATGAAAGATAGACAACAAAACATTCCTATTCCAGAGAATTCAATGAGGGAGTAACCTTCCAGAGGACACAGGGCAAGGTTCCTAAGGACACCCTCCAAAACATCCTGTCTGATAAACAGCGATGCAGTCACAACACAAGCCCCTACCCAGTCCCCACAGAAGAACAGCCAAGTGAACCCTGACAAGTGTGCTTCTGGGGACAGAAGCTGCTCAGGCTTGAGCATAGACTTTGGATAGACATGGATAGACAGCTAAATAGATAGTTTTCAAAATAAATAGTTTAAATAAGTAGTTTAAATTCAACTAAGAAAAAGACAGACAGCATACATGTCTTGAGCCCTCTTACCAGTTTTCTTGGTTTATTCATTCAGGGCTCGGCAGGGATACTAACCAATTCCCTTAATATTGCCAGCAGTCTCAGGGATTCAGCATCACCAGCGAATACCAAGGCTAACGGGGTATCTGTGATATTTGAAACAGAGCTTTGGTTATGGACATTTATTTATAGAACACTTTCACTCCAGACTCCCAAAACACTGACCACAAACTCTGTTCTGGTACTAACAGGAATCCCTTCATTGGTCTCTGGATTATGAAAACTTCTGGCAAGACAGCAGCAGCTCTTAATACAGCAGTTCTGTGTTACAGTGTAAGACAAGCAAGAAATAATAATGTATCTAACTAAATTACATGCAAATGTCAGTTAGGCAAAATATAGTTACCCAAATGGAATTTGGACAGAGCTCTTGTGTTAACACCCCAGCTCTTGGCCAAAGTGCCAAAGCACTCCTGAAGGTTAAGAGTGGCCAAGAACTTGGTTTTACAGCTCATCCAAAAGCCCATAATGTTTGCATTAACTAAAGGATTATATACTAATTACTGTTTTAGTGATGTGTTGCGGCTCCACATATTATGAGGGGTTTTTTTATTGGTAATAGTGCCTGCCTTAAAATCATCTGTCATTCACTGATGTTTTTTTTCAAATTCTGGGTGAGTTTAGTCCATTTAAAGTCTTGCAGGCACTCTTTATTTTCTGTGTCTCTCTCTGATAACAAGCATTTCTGCAAGAGTCAGTCATCATGACAATAAAATCAAGACAGGCAGATCAAACAATTTTTCAGAGAAGAACTCATAGATTTAAGGAAATGCAGATTTTGCACTCTGGTCTGCAAAAGTTCACTGCAATTCAAGGACAGTCTGTGTGACCTGCCTGTAGCAGATTTTGACAAGTCATTCCTTTTTCTTTTTTTTTTTTTTTTTTTTTTTGCTAGGCAAGTACAGGTGAAAAAAAATGTGAGCTTCAGAATTTATTATATTCTATTGAGTACCAGGGAAGAGTAATTATAAAGCTTCAATACAAGACTGACACCATCTGGCTACTAAAGAGTTTGCAGGTTTTACAAACATTTGTGTGAAAAGCTGCTTTTATACCCAGAAAAATACAGTATTTCAACCTCCAGTTCCAAGTGGGGGATCCGCAGTGAACAGCCAGCACCACCTGTGTGTGCCCTATGGAAGCTGGCAAAGCCGAGGGCTCCTCAGCAGCAGGCTGCTTCTACAGCCGCTCTCAGGGCAGGTGCAGTTATTTTACAGTTATTTCACTTATTACCACAGCTCTGTGATGTTCGCAAGTAGAAGGTGTCATCTAGCATAAGCAATTTCTAGTAAATACTGATTTGAATTTTTTTATATCAACTGGGTGAACCTCTAGCTTTTGTATTATCTTCTCAGGAACATGCAAGCGAGGTGAGAGGCAAGAATGTTCTTTGAGAAACCATAACAGTTCTCCAAGTAAATCAGCCAAGGCTTAAGCTAAAGCACTTGAACAATGTACTGAAGTCAATGAAATTGTTTGCATTCTTAAACTGAAATGACTGGATAAGCACCTCCAAACAACAGTTTGAAATAGAAGTTTAACCAAATATGGCCTATTATTTACCCAATTCATGTACTGAGCCTGGATTCGCAACCTATGAACTTCATTCTCTCTGTCAGGAAAGAAAAATAAGATAACAACCAAAATTACCCTGCAGTTGAGTACTGGATGACAAGAAATAATTTCTCACTTCTCTAATTGATTTTTCCCAGATGCTTGCAGCTTATTTATTTGCATTTATTTAGAGCAGGATTACTCCTTCTTTGCTCTTTCCCAGAAAGTAGTAAAGCTCACCGCTTTCTCAAACTCAGTGAGTCAGAATGAGTCCAACCAAGGACAGGAGAGGGGCCCCGGCACAAAATTTCTCTCTGCAGGGGGGTTGAAGAGGAAGAGATTTTCAAGCCATTCACTCCCTTTGTGGAGCTTTTGCTGAGATGCTGCAACTATACCACTTTCCCCAGCTTGGATCAGCAAAGAAATTGAATTTAGTCCTCGCTGGCTGATAAGGTGAATATTTGCATTTTTGGGGAAGGAGTGGAATTATGTAATAAACAATAAAGAATACAACCCAAGGAAACCATCATTACAATTATACAGAGAGACACTTGAAAGATATTACAAGCAGATGGAGAAATAGGATTTTCGAAAGTACGAGGTTTCCTTAATAAGAACTCCATCTGGGATTTCAAGTTTGCAGCTTTTTCTAGTTTCCATAGAAAACTATTTGCATATCTTAACATAATTCAGATTATTACCATGTGTCCACAAAATTTACTAAAGAAGTGTTCAAACTCTACCCAAAAAAGGAATTTTCATTCTTCACATTGTATATTGAGTTCAAATTTGTGAGCTTCATCTTAAAGAGATTAATTTTTTCCGTCCTTGCAATCCTGAAAACTGAATACAAGAGCAAAGTAAGAAAGCATTACAAAATCACAAATATACTTCCCTTCCTAACAAATGGACTTGTGGGAGTCTAACTGTTTCCCAAATACATCTTGGAAAATGGCCACCAGAACTTCAAACTAGAGCTATGTGAATATCTGTTTGTATAGTCTGGTTGCCAAAAAATGATCAAATAATGAAATAAAAATCACTTCGACCTAAAATGAACTTTTCTTTTCTCATTTCCTTGGAAAAACAGACAAATCAGTGCAAATCATCTAAGAACCAAAAAGCAAGAAAAGGGAGTTTTTTAGACTTTATGGTTTTTTTAGTATATTTAACCAGCTACAAACATTTGTATTTGTTAGCTTGTAATCTTTTTGAAAATAAGGTAACCAGTTTTATCAGGTTACCAGATTAAATACAAATGCTTCTTCCAGTGTTTGTTGTTCTGTGTCCTGTCCTTAAGGAATTCAGTGCTTCTGGCCATGCCCATTATTAACACTGCAGCAGCTCTGTGAAATGGAGTGAAATGCTGCTGCAGGGAGTTGTTATTCTCTGCACCTTGCTGGAGAGCACTGGACTGGACTGGGCTGGGCTGGGCTGGTCTCTGTGCTAGGGAAGCACCTCTTTTCTATATGGTAGTTCCTTACTGCATTTATGTACTGTTTTCTAGCTTGTATAGTAATGGGCTAGTGACAGTTTATTAAAAATTCACACAAGCATTTCCATGAGTTCACACTCTGCTCTTATCACAGATGGACCCAAATTGCAAAATCTGGATCCTGAATTAAATGTTCTTTTGCTTTGGTATGTCAGACGCAAGGTCTTGCCTTCACTAAGGGAAAAAAAAAAGGAAAAGGAAAAAAGGAAAAGGTGTGTTTTTATTTTGAATTAGTTAAGGTAAAATCCTAGCAAAGTCAAAAAGCCTCATAGTTTTCATTTGGCTTCTTTACGGTCTTCAGCTCAATGTTTGATTTATTTGAAGTCTATAAACTGCCCTGCCTTCCATAGAGTATACTGTGCACTAATTGCTCTGAGTTACATGTGCCTTTTCTCTTTAGTAAGGAAAATACCCGAGTACCTGAACAAGGCCTAGTTCCAACCTTAAAAAACCAGAAATATTAAAGTACTGGATGTTAAATCACTTATCATTTGGTCGCACTGCCAGCACACTGCAGCTATTGTCAGGGGCAATAGCAAGGCAGGATCCCAGGATAATGGATATCACTCAGACCTCCTGTATTGGGGGGAGAATGAAGGAATTCTGGAGAATACCACCAGCATTTTGTTGCTTTGCATGCAAGGAAAGAAGAGCACTCATTTTGCCTATGCTGGTTTGTGACCAGGGCCAATAGTAACAGCATTTTTCCACAATGTTATTTTTGGCTGGTCACTGTGTTAGAACATAAGGAAGGGAAGATGAAGACCAACCAAAACGTAGCGTAAATAAGATGATAATGAAGAAAACACTTTAATTTCAACGTGCACCTAACAGTTTTTCTGTGCCCAGCAATGCCTGGAATAAGATGAACTTGTTTTGCAGTACTGCCAGATCCTGTAACATCGCCCAGGACCAGTACTGAGAAGGGCTGCTCCCTCCAAGGATTCCTACAATTACATCCTTCCATGGAAGGTTTAACATTTTGTAGTCTGTTAGGACAAAATGTGTGGACATCGAAAATATGATTATGACATAATTATGCAGAAAGATAACTCCAATTTAAGGAATGGCACAGAAGACTTCACAGAGATGAGTCTGGGAGAACTCAAACCAAACCAAAAAAAATGAAGCCTTTCTCCTCTGTTAAACCGAGCATCTTAACAGATACCTCAGTGGGACTGCTACAGCTAGCTGCTCTGTTTCTGTTTACCTTCAGTTGTATTAAAAGATCCTTTTGTCACATTCTGAACCATGCAAAGGGTTAAATACATATGCTGTGAACAGTTAAAATTCAGTGGACAAATATTACAACCAAGGCCAAAATCTTTGGATTGCAGTGTCAGCTTTACGATAGTACTTCGTAGCACAAAAGGTATCTATTTCCATTTCATAAGCACTTTTTATTTGTCATGCTTCTTGTTTGTCTTTTGAAGTCCAGAAAACCTTCCAGCACAGCATGCTGTATCACCAGACAATTTTTCCTTTAGAATTCTCTTTGGATATTCCCTGGAAGATTGTCATCGTGAGATTTGTACTCCTTCATGATTTATGCTCTTTCCCTGTGCCAGATAGATACATACTAATATACTGCAACGTATGCTCTCAGTGTCTTGTCTACAACAAACACAAACACACGATCTATTAAATGCCTCCAAAGTTTACCATATCAGATCACTTACACTATGTTTAAGTGACTCATCTCCTCCAAATTCATTTAAAGTTTAAAAAGTCGGCGTAAGTCCAGAAGCAATCAGAAGGAAGCCAAGACCTACAGGAGATCAATAGAAAATTTTAAATTTAGAATCTTTGAATCCAAACTGCTGACAAAGATTGCAGGGTCAAAAAAAAAGTAAATGAGTTAATGGCTTTTCTAAGTAAACATTGAAAATATTTTTTATGATGCAATGAAGCTTTTTTATATATGTAATCTTCACTCTTTTCCAACTCCTATCTGTCAGTGGAAATGTAATCTTTTATATACCAACAAATGAAAGTTCTCAAAAGAAAAAAAAATGCAAAGGAATGAACTATAACTATCACTTTTTTAAAACACGGTTGACTAAATATTGACTATTTGACATTGAGTACTGTAAAGATAGACTTCATGTCAGAACATCTTTTCCTTATTGTTATTTTTAAGCAGTGACTAACTATAGAAGCAGCACCACATTTATGTCACTATAATTAATGTGGTGACAGTTTTTCCATTATAAATTTCTGTTTTCAGGGATTTATAACTCATCTGTGGAAGACTGTTCCAGGTAAAAACTTTTTGAAGTGCAAAGATCAAAGATCACATTAAGCTTCATGTTTGAAAGAAAACTGTACCTTTTTCTTCAGCACAGCAAGCCGAAAGTTCAAAACAGCAGTGTAAGAAAGGATAAGTGGGTCTGGCCTGCTTTATTTTGGCTTCACACTGGACGAAGTGATAGACTTTATATTTTTAATAGTAGACATTAATATCAGAAGAGCATTAAACCACTTTTGAGGCAGCATGGAGGCTGGCATTCACTGTCTCAATTTAAATGATTTCAGTTCCTTACAAGATAAGCTTGTCTCTTAAGAGTTTAAGAAATAACAATTTTCATTTAAATTTTGGGTAAATATTAATTTCAGAAGAGCTATGATTTTTCCCCCAGCAGGTTGTACACAGCAAAAATTTTGTTTCATCACGGGAATGTTTGGGTAATAGGGATAAATAAAGTGAAGGTTTATATAAATGTTGAAAAGAATGAAAAATACTAAATCAAGCAGAAGATTCAGAATTATTAAAATGGCCTAAGGTATATTACCTACATCTTTTTAAACAAAACAAAGCAACCCTTCTAAAGCACTCCTATATGTCTGTATTTCCATTGAGGTCTGTATTTCTGCAAGGCTGGAGATGAAATATGTGCATATCTATAAAAACAAAAACAGGGATGAATTCCAGAGAGGCAAATTATCGAAAAGGAATCTAAATGATCTGGTACCAAAGCAGCACTGTGTCTATGTTATTTAACCACCAATATTTTGAAAGCTGTTTCTTCTTTTGTTTTTAAATATGTGCAGTAGTTTTATTGTTACAGGATATATAAAAATAATAGGTTATAAATCATTAATCCTGACAATATTGTTTCACTTAGTATTTATGTTTTATTTGTGTGATGGAATTTTTTGCAGTCTGTCTCTAATTATACAGAAGGATTTTTTTTCCATAGTTTATTTGACTTCATTCACCACTTCTCAACATATGCCATATTTAGGATGTGATATAACTAATAATGTGTATGAAGCCACACTACAGCTTCCATTTGAGGGCCAGCTAAGGAATGTACCCCCTAACATGCATGTTTAAGTCTCCTTCAGTTAAATATCGGTTTCAACATGCAGTGGCAAGCCGTCCTGAGCAAGGGCCTGGTGGAGAGTTTCATGAATGGCTTTGTGGAATGAAACTAAACACATTTTTGTCCTTTTAATTTTAAGTCAGAAAACTTGGCATTATGCAAGTTAACTTCAGGTGGCTTTAATCTGCTGAGCAAAAAATGCCCGTGCCGAGCACGGTGAGCCAGTTAACACTCAGCCCTCTGCATGCTGGGTGAACGGTGCCCAGGATGCACAGACACCCGCGCCGAGCCCCCCGACCGAGCACTGCAGGGGCTGGATCCGTGCCTCGGCCGTGGCTTTGGGTGGCAGGCAACGATAGCCACTAAGCCATGAACTGAGGCTGTCTCTGCAGGGTGTCTGCTCAAGCACCTCTAGGTCATGTTGCCTGGCATATTGCCGAGGTGCGCTAGCAGATGCATGTAAAGTCAGTTCAGTTCTTGCCCAGTCGATTTGTCCCGGGCCAGGGCTTGCCCGGCGACAGTTAGCCTGGTTCGTGCCAGAGAGCAACCAGGCAGGTTGGCATCTCATTGCCTTGCCTCTGTGGGGCTGTGTCTGGTTACGCTATACTCGCACCAGCCCAGTCTGCTGCACGCAACACACAACACACAAGGTGTGTATCTCCTCCCCCATTGAGGTGGAAGAACAAGCCCCAAGAAGAAGACCTGTGTGGACATAAAAAGTGTTGCTGCTTGTAGGGTATAACTTGAGCAGGTTTCAGGAGACAGCCCTACTGATGGAGTTCCTCCGAGGCATTTCTGCTGGGCGGCTTCTTGGCTTTGCAGAAGTAGCTTGGGATCTCATACTTTAATCTTTAGCTTCCATGAGTCCAAACTGTTTCTGTATGTCTCTTGCTCTGGATTGTCTCCCTCTAGCTCTTATCACTTACATATTTGGCTATTGGTAGTATTCACTTCTGACAAATGATCTCTTGCAAATTTTAAAAAAAAAACAACTAAGATTTTAGTGTTTAGAAAAACTTGCATTAGTTCCAGCAGATCCTTAGGAAAAAAAAATCCATATTTTATTTTGGGTGTTTCCTTATTTCTCTCTAGCTGATTCGTTTATGAAACATATTAAAATTCTGCATCCCAGCTGTACTTTATAAGCACAAAATAGATCTACCCTCCAGCTGCATGCAATCCAAACCCTAGCACATCGCTTCCCTAGCAGAGACACATGCATTTGGGAGAATCAGAAGAGTGCCCAGAACAAATCTAAACCATTCACTTCAATGATAACAGCAACGAGTACTGTGTATATAGAGTTTATAACTCCTGTTGTCCTATAGAAAAGGCTGTATTATTTACTCTGTACTCTCACACATTTACAGGTCATTACATTTTATGGACATACCCTTCTTAAAAGTTTAAATATCTAAATTTAGGACACAAAGGACCTGAGCTGAGCTAAACTGCTTATCACATGAAGTTTTCTACTCTTTCCTTCTCCCAAGGTTGCTGCTCCTGTAGCCAGGCAAAGGGATAATTGTTGCAGCCTACACCCTGTTGCTCCCCCTTTACACAAGGAGGAAGGATGTGGGAATGCACGGCTGCATGCAATACCACCTCCAAACACAGAAGCTAGATCCAAGCCTGAGCTCATCTCTTAAGTACTTAGACCAAAATATGCCAAACTTCAGTCAGTGATTCTGTTCATAATAGGGGAAATCAAAATCTCACCAGAGTCCAAGGGCCTTTACATGAAATAATACTGAAATTATTTCTATTGTTAAGTTATTATTATTCTCAGCATTTCCTATGTATACAACAGTGACTTCAAATACAAGTTCAAATATAAATAGCAGCCCCTTTTATCGCAGGAGTCAGGGTATTCTCACAGAACACCGCTGAAGTCTATGGAAGAACTTCCACTACGAATAGTTTTTGGTCTTTCCGTTGCCTTTGTCATCTAAACTGCACATACCTTTTTTAGCGTGGGGCATGTGACTCATCTTCAAGAGAAAGTGGTCATAAAAGGCCACTGATTAGCTGTGGAAAGTCCTCCACTGGTATGTACCTTCCCACGATTGCATTAGTCCTGTCTTTGCTATCCGTCTTCCTTCAGCAGCCTGGCCTTTGACAGGTGATGTTTTGGGAGTTACGATCTGAAACATGTCAAAAGGAAGTTAACATGCCAGGATAGACCTCTGGTTTTTCTCATTTCCACAGAAACTTTTCTTCAACAGGTACCCATTAAAAAACATCCTGCTGTAACTTACACTGGGATTGGGTATCCTGAAATCAGAGACTTGTCAATGCTCTCCAGCACAATGGAGTATTTGTGCAATGCCATGAGGTCCCCAAGTTAGTTAACCCAGCTGGACTGCTACAGCACACACACTGACATGGGCAATCACCATCGAATACTGAGTTTCCATGCATGAATCAGGGACCCAGATACTTGCAGGTTTGCTTCTGGCTAGGGGTTAACGCCATCTTCTCCCTGCCTTCTGTTAGGCAGGTTCTTGAAGAAAGCTATGTATGAAAAGTCACCAGGAAGACTGTCACTTCTGTGAGAAGGCTGAGTGCTGTAACCCGTTGATGTGGGAGTGACAGGCTAATGAATCCTTATGTTATGTTTGCTCTATTTCAGGAAAAGTGTTTACATTTAGGCAAATGAATATTTGTTCCCACTGATTAATCCTGTCTTATTTTTGTTGAGTCACTTCACAATGTAACCACTAATTTCTACTGGCTAGGTAGAAAGATAAAAGATGAAGAAAAGTTCCCATGAAAGTCATGTAGATTAACACTGTGAGTCTATATGCAGAGATTACACCAATTTAAGTAAAACTCTTTAAATTGATTTAGTTAAAATCCATGCAATTGCCATATGCTGCTTCAAGAAATTCCTTTGATTGGATGTATGTTAATTTTAGGCACTGGTACAGACTGATAAATTTTTACAAAAGGGAGTGAGTCCCAGATTATATAAATCAGTTTACAAGTTGATTTAAAAACTCTGTATTTTCACACTGGGACCAAGACTGACAAATGTTGTCTTTTTCTCTTATAGCTATATTGACTGAAATGATGAGTCATGTAGCCCTGATTACTGAAGAGAAAACAAACAGCTTCTGCCTTCACAGTGCCAAAAAGCAGAAGTATGGTGAAGTCTTTACTAAAAGATTTCTTATAAATTACTCCACAACTTTCTCACAAATTCAGAAACTGTTTCTCTTATCAAGTGAGAAGATTATTTTTGCATTATGTCAGGGATTAACACAAACATTTCAAAAACAAAAACTGGGAGAGGAGGGAAATGTCTGGAAAAGTAAATCTGGTTGTCTCCTGCTGAGTTTCTGGAATGTCAGCTATTATTACAGTCATACTTTGTAATGTGTGTCTCATAGGCGCCACTGTGCTACACCCTAAATGGAAGATGTGGTCCCTGAACCAGCAAGTTTCCATCTGGTTTTAGGTTTTGGAGCAGAGGGAACACACAAGAAGGGGCCAAAGTAGAGAGGCTAAAAATCTAGAGTAACATGTCACACACATATGCTCTAATCTCAGTTTGATTATAACAACAACAAAGATTAGGTTTGGACTTTTCCTAACTAAAAAATGTAAATTGCTGGAGTTTTTAACTCATCTGTAAGACCAAATGAGTTAATAAGCTCAAATAAAGCTCTTGCTCTCATGTATCCTATTTCAGAAGGGCTGAGCATTGCAAGACGACTACTTAGTTTGGTCCAGATGCTGTAGTATACACTAATACCAACTTAATCAATATTATAATGGTAAGGAAGAAAAAGCTAAAGAAATGTAAAACTTGAAGGCCCATCCTTTACAACTGCTGATCTTCCTTTACAGTAGTGCTGCTTGGCCTCCTATGGCAGTGGCTTACCTGATGACAGGAGATATAGCAGGCTGTGTTGAACTGCTTATTTCTGTCAGCTGGGAAAAAAATGGGAGATATGAGATTCGTAATACGACTATGATGGTGGGTTTGTTTAAGCCAAAAGATAATACTCAACTAGGACATCCATGGGATGTGGCAGGTTCAAGTCTGTGCTTGATATTTAAATCCCCATCATTCAGGAGGTTTTTCCCTAAGCATAAAGCCATGGGACTCTCTTAATCACTTCTGTGGTATAACATACTTAAAAAACCCTTCAAGACCAGAATAAATTTCTTACCTACACAGAGGAATGTGTCACTCATCAGGCCATAGGAATAATCCCTGATTTTTCGTAACCCATACCTCCTGCTTTAACAGATCTTGCAGCACTTTCCACACATAAAATGAGATGAAGATTGAGACAAAGAAATCAGTTCATCCAGTGCTGAATTGTTGCAGTCACTTTGATGAAATTTAGTAACTGTTTAACATAAAGGGAACAGAAATTCAGTTTAAAATGGGAGAAGGAAAGGGATGTCATGGGTCTGTGAAAAGGAAAAGGGTGATGTGTCATGAGCCTCTTAAATCATCTTCCACTGGGATGCTCATCTGCCCACTCTCTCTTGATTTTGTTATGCTGGACCTACAAGCTTAAGGATTCAGCCATTTTCTCTAGCTTTGCACAAACTTGCAAGCCCTCTCCCCTCATGCTCCCCCTCAAGAGATGAGCCCCACCAGACAGTAGGAAAGCCATGAGTGCTCATTCCCTTCCATGAATGCTTGTTCTCCCACACTCCCAGGCATCCTGACACATCTTTTCGTGAGCTTCTCAGGCTGAAAATGCTCCAGCAAATGTTCATCTCATCAAGAGCCACAGGTCAGCAGAAGCATAAACATCTCCTGGGAGACCCCAGACAGTTCATGTGCTCTTCTGTACTTTCCTTCTCCACCTGCGGTTAATAATACTTTTTTTTCCTCTTCTCTTCTCTGCCTTTCCTGATGTTTCAGTCTTACTACAGGATGTAAATACAAGGAAACACCAATACAGAAATATAAAGTCCTCTTAGCTTTAAAACATTCTGGTTTTGCTGGCCCTTGAAAGGAACTCTGCCCAAAGCTAAGACTCGCCCTCAGTACCAAAGGTCTATTTGGATATCTTGGGTATCTATTTATACCTGTGTACAGTGTCCAGCACAGTGCATCCATGATCTTGGCTCAGGATCCTTCAAAGATGCCACAATACCACTATTAGATGCTGAATAATATTTTACTCTATTGCTTTTCAAAACATATATTAACAGAGACCTACACAAGGTTACACCCCTAGAAATGAAGAATGTTGGCCATGCTCTCAGCTAGTGAGGCTCTGTAATGAAGATGCATGCCTGAAGAGCACAGCATTAGCAAAAGCAGTGTAAAACAAACTCAAGTTATGCCTCCACCCAGTGCAGAGTTAAACTGCAGATTTTTTTGTTTGTTTCAAGTTAGAGTAGATGTTAAATGCTGTCACAGGACCAAAAATCATTTAGAGAAATTTATGGAAGAAAAATTCATAAAAGGCTGTTAAAGACAAAGATACCACAGGAAGCCCCTGGCTGGCCAGAAGAATATTCTGAAATTTATCACTGGATAATTATCTTGTTCCTATGCCTTTCCTGACATTTCTATGACAATGTACTGGGATGAAGGGACGCTGTTGAGGTGAGATGAAGACATTCAGACACCCTTACAGAATGATCAGTGTGACTAAAGATCAGCTGAATGGTCCATGAGATCTTTCAACAGTCCATGACAAAGAGGGCTAGTACAATCTTTTGATGATCAGTGGAAGAGTGATTCAGGCATCTAAGCTATGTTGTGAAGGAGAGAAAGATGAGGAGGGGCTCCGCAGTTCTCTTCACTGTGATAATGCTGGCCTTGACCTCACTGGAAGGTAAGGGCTGCTGAGACAGGAGACAAGACAGAAGGCACCAGGCAATGACTATATCTCCTGCTTTTTTCCTTCCCTGACACCTCAGCTCCTCTCCAGGTGGTTTCCCATGCTGTTTATTCTCCTATGAATGTGTTGTCCTCACAGACAGAATCACCAAGGCATGGGAATGCACACATCTGCATGTGTGCATGCAGACGCACACTTGCAAGTGTTTAGGGATGTCACATCTGTACACCATCAGGAGTCAGTGCACGGCTTTGATACAACTTCAGAAACCCACAGAGCCCGTCACACCAAGGTGGTGGACAAGCTGGGACCCCATTAGAACGTGATATGTGGGTATTTGTTTGTCATTCTCCCACGATAGATACATGCTCGTAGCCTGTCTGCATTTATTTATTTATTTATTTATTTGGCATTGCTCATGGAGGTCTTAAATCATCCTAAATGAAACATTTGAATAAAAATGCCTGAGAACTGTCAGCGTGCAATCCCACTCCACATTCTTTTCTAAGCTTTGCATCCAGCCTTCACAGTACAGATGCTTGCAGTCTGGTGTGTTATAACTTGCTTTTATTTTCAAATAGTGCATTTGTCAACATTTCAGAGCCATCCAACCTCCATCAGGACACAATGACAGCTGATCACAGGTTTTAAATAGCTGCCTGATATTTGGAAATACAGCTTTCTAAGTGGCCATGATTAACTCCATGATTCATTCAAAGTTGAAAGAAGGAAGAGAGTTACTCTCCTCTGATGCACCATGGTTATAAAGATGGACTATTTTTAAAAATCTCTGACTAGCCAAATTCTAAAGCAAGGGAGAACAGCTAATGTGCTAATGAGTGACCACTGCATAACTATGTAGGAAGGCCAGGTATTAACATACGGCCAGTGAGTCATGGAGATGTCCTTCACCACTGTTCACCATAAGCTGAGGTTGAATTTTCTATAAAACCTTCAAAAAGCATTGGCAATAAAACAAGGCCCAGAAAATCTCTCTTTCTCATCCATTCTTTGGCACATAACCAAGAAGCAACTGTGCAGACCTGCAGCAGCAAGATCTGAGGCCAGCAGAGCACCCAGGATATGCTAGCAGTACATCAGGGCACTCAGTGCAGAGCCACCACATAGCTGGTCTTCACAGGCAGAAAAGCAGTGTGTAGTGTAGTGACAGTTGTGCAGCCCTGAACCCAAGCTAGAAGCAGAGTTAGTTTGGGGTCAGAGCAGTGTTCACAGAAATATACTGTTTCTCTGACCATGCTGACATCTGTGTCTAGTGCAGCATTACACTTCTGTAAGACACAGCTTTCTCTCAGAGCTAGCTTAGGGCTCTCTTGAGCATGTACCGTTGCAAAATTTAGTCTTGCCTCAGTGGTGGCTGGCTGAAGTCCACAGATCAGAAATGAAATGCTGTCTTTTTTGATGTCTAAAACTTACTGTTTCAGCTACTCGCCGCTCACTTCTGGACCTACTGCTTTAGTTCCTTGCTTTAGTTCCCGGTATTTTTCCTGCACTTAGACACATCTTTTATAGAGAAGGAAAAGAGAGTAGCTACTGAAATTCAATTTCCTAGTGAGCTTTGAAAACTGAGGTAACATTCTTGAAGCAAATTTAGTGCTTCTTTGTACTAAATTATTTTCAAATTGTGTAGTGCAATTACTTTTGATAATTCACTACTTAAGAAATAAAGTACAAAGAAACAGTCATAGGATGCTACCTGAGACAATGAATACCAATCAAGTCTGTTCTATAATTCAGCAGTTCCGGATGATTGATCTGACATATTTTAAAAAAGAGGTATTGTAACTAGTTTCAAGTGTGGTAAGGGAAAATCTTGTTTTTATAACTTTCCTAAACCAAAACCCCCGGTTACTCTTTATATAAATGTTGGCCAATGACAAGTCCTAATGCTTCATAACATTTCAGCTTTGCATTTGTTTTTTAGCAGGGTTTTGAATAATTGGCAGGGTGACCCATTACCATGTTGTTGCTTCAGGTTTCAGAGACCACCAAAAGGGGGGCCTTGGTGCCCACCAACCAGGAGGAAACTGGTTTAAAAACCAATCACTGGCAGTTTGGAGATAGGAGCTTCCTAGTCATCATACGCGTCCCTTAATCCCTACATTTCAAAATCCTGCCCTCATTTGGTACTGCATCTCTTACCCAACTAAAATATCTTTCTTATGTCCTCTGAAAGTATCTAGAATGTCAAGAAAAAGTTGTCATGCCACTATGATCATAGATAATAAATGACAGCTGACTGTAACTCAAGACACTGCCAAAATTCTTCATGAAAGTGTCCCATTCTAGCAAGCGATATTACCCTGTATAAAGAGAAATGCCAGCATACCCTGCAATAGTCCCTGAACTAAGGGGAGACCATTTATTTAAAATATTTGACATGATGTTTTATGGATTATTTGCCTACCGGAGAAGGACCCGAACTATTTGATTGACAGACTGATTGACTGATTTGCTTGCTTTTGTACCTCAAACATTCTGTTCTCTGCTAGCCTGGAGCTGTAAAGATTGACCCGGATTTCTGCAATTTTGAAATTTGACTTAAAAGAACTAAGAATTAAAATTGAAAACCAATGAACACCTCTCCTGTCCCAGTGAAGAGGAGAAACAAACCTGAAGAAGAGCAAATAGGAAACTCAGTAAGTTCATAGCACACCCCTCATAGGTGGCATCGCCTGCCTTAATTGCTGAAAACTATTCAAATCTTTTCAAGATAAGCATCTGTTTTGAAGGACTTTTATATGTGTTAAAATGTGGACAGGTCCAAGGAAAATCCTTCTATCTGGAAATGAAAACTTCTTTGAGTTCATGCAGCCATAGAGAGTATCCAGTTTTACACACTGAAAATCATGCCGGTGGTGCTTCCCTGCCCGGGGCAGTGCCGGTCACCTGCACGTCCTTGGCACCGGAACGAAGCTTCTCGCACGCTTTGGAAATCAAGTGGCTGCATCTGGTCAGGGGGGCGCAGGGACAAACAGAAGCTGTGGCAATAGCCTTGGGAGTGAGGTCCTGAGTATGAAGAAACCACCAGAGCTGGGGTAGCAGCTTTATGGACAGATCCTTTTCAAATGACCCAGCACTGAGGGAGAAGAGCAGAAGTACTACCATTATATGACCCAGCCTAGGAGGCATGCAGCTCTCGAAATTGTATATACACTGAGTAAAAGAAAGATTAGGTGCCTGCAAAGATCATTATTTTCATTTTTCACTTAAAGGAACAGGGAAAGATGACACCAATACCCCGTTATGATGTTCCTCACGCTGGCACAGCCCACTCTCTCTGCAAACACCCTGCAGGACACAACTCCACCTTGGCTCTTATTTCCCATTTGTCCTGTGCCACCACCAGCAGCAGCAATAGCTCTGTCCTCCAGCACTCCCAGCACCTGCTTTCACGCCAAGCAATTTGCTAACCTATTGCCCTCATCCCATGCATGTGCCCTAAAACTCCTCCCTAACCCCCTGCCACCTTCCCTGTGAGAAGGGACTACTGGCAATATTTTAGCAGCAATCTCCAGCACTGACCAAGAGAAACAACTTACCAGTCCTCATGACTATTGATTAACGTTGCTCCATTCTACACTTTGCCATGCAACACAAAACCCTTGCCATGTTGTATTGAATTTAGCTCATTGAAGGTCATTGGATCAAGCACACAAATGGACATGTAAGTGGGAAGCAGAATCAAGGTTTTCTCCTTGCCAAGGATGTACCTATAAATAGTAACCCAGAGAATTAGACTCTTTTTTGCTTTCTGTGCTCCCATCAGTCTCATATTTTGCCTGTAGAGTAGATGACCATCCCCACAGGCTTGTCTGTGGACTGCCAAAGAGTGCAGTCTCCTGGGAAGGACAATTTGAATCTCATCAGGATGAGAGGAATAGCAAACCAGATCTCCTCCTTCTTGATTAACATCTTTAAAGTTGATACAAAATGAAGTGCAGTACTACCGCTGCCTTCTTTAACTGTGGTTTGGAAACTACTGCTTTGCTCTCCACTGAACTCAACACCCAGAGTGTGTGCTAGATGGGTCTAATTTGCTCCCAAATTGGCTTAGATTTAAGACAGATGCCAGAAAGCTCCACTAGCTATGACAGCAGTGCCTCAAGGCACAAGCCACAGAGCCTTGACCACCTCTGCAAGTGTAAGGTCACCTGGAGGCACCCAGGCACACTCTGAACAACCTGGCTCAGGTTCTGCAGCCCATGTAGTTTGTCCGGACCAGCTGACATTGCTTTGCATCAGCCAGGACTGATGCCTGCCTTAGCAGAGCTATACAGCTACACAGCTATACGTGTCCGTATGACTGCTTATGGTGTTACACACATGTATTCCCTCCTGGGTGTTTCCTTTCCCCGCAGCGGGGAGGGCTAAGGAGCACAGCACATAGGTCTGAGCCACAGCAGTTTGTGTGCTGGAACAAATTCGGGAACAAGTTCAGATGTTCAAGTTCAGATGTTCAAGTTCAGTGCAGCGGCCTTTGTAAAGCAATGCTTTGAACTCCCTCCCAGTTCTCTGTCTGCTAGAAGGGAAGAGAGGCATTCTCTCCTTGGTAGGAATGTTATCAGAGAAAACATTAAATATTGTGAAGCTTGCAGACATTTGGATAATGGGGCCATGCAGCTACCTTAGATGCATTGTTAGAAACCATATAACGCACTTGTGATTTGTTAGGAAATACTGTTTTTCAATTGCTGTGTCTATATAGGCACATAGTTATATAAGGGTTAAAACCCCTGCATTTTGCAATGAGCTAAACCTTTCATTTCTACGTTCTGTCCCAAGGTGAAATATTTTTGAAGACACTTCAATTTCTGCATCCATCCCTAAGAGCTCTCAAGGTAAAAAAAAAATTTTTTTTCCTCCATTTTACAAAATCAGAGGTGTATTTTTTCCTTGACAATAAATCAGGAACATTTGAGAAGAGACAGCCTGCTTCCTACAAAAAACACAAAGCAAAATAGAAATACATATCCCATACCTCATAGATAGCAACTTATTTTTTAACTTAAAGGTTTAACTCCCTATAAGCACTTACATCAGTTACTACAGACTAAATGGTCTAAATTAAAATGGTAAAATCAAACTATGAGGCGTTCTCAAATAAGTCTAAAAACTAGTGTGAAACACTTTCAACTGTGTGTCTAGTTGGATTAGCTGGTAATGAGCTCCGTTAAAGTGTGGCTGCTCTCAGGTGACAGGTCTGCTCTACTGAGGCTGGGTGACTGCTTTTGTATACAAATGGAGCCCATCCCCAGAAACCAGCCACTGTACCAAAACCAGAATTAGGTACCTAACACAGAAAACCCCAAGACAATAAAAGGATGAGTGATAAAAGCAGAAGATTCTTCTCATGTCAAAGGCTTTGAGTTATCAATGATCAAATTATGCAGTAGAAGCAAAAGTTATGGCTTAATTGGCACCATGAAGTATATGCCATGTGCAGTTCTACACAGTGTCCAAAACAGACACTGGTGACAACACACATTCAGTGGTGATACAGAGGTGAGTAGCACTACATTTATTGACAAATTAGATTGCTTAAATCGTATTGAGCTCAAGTTGGAAATCACCATAGTCATCACAAAGTAATGAAGTGAACTCCAGAAGCTGTGTTCACGTTTGGAGAACAGAAGGTACTACGGTGCTTTTCTCCATTGTACTTTCTGACGGAAACCAAGTCTATGTCCGTGTCACAGAGCCCTGTGTCTGGGCAGTTCTGTGGCATACTAAAGCTTTACAGCACAGCATTTAAAAATCTTTTAGTGGGAGCTGATCATCTGACAGTAATGTGAAAAAGGATATTGGGACTGCTTGTGGAGTGTTGGTCTGTGCAACATGCCCTTCACACAATATGAAGCGATAGTGTCTGCCATGGAAATCTGACCATCTCAATTAAGGTCAGAAGCAATAAATATATAATAACACAACCAACAGTACAGAAAAACTAACTAAAAGCCCTTCTGTACCGAAGGTTACAAAGACCAATATACCACTGTTCTGGAGGAAGCATTGTTTAATTGTCTGAGAGCTGGTTAAAAGACAGGAAGCAAAAAATAGGGCTAAGTGTCACTTACAGGATGGAGAAAATATTGGACTATCTCCAGGTATGAATGCTGGAACTAGTTTTATTTAACATCTTCATCAATGACCTGGAGAAGCAAGTGTGCGATGAAATCCCAAAGTTTCCAGACCATAATAAGCTTTAGATGTAGTCAAGTGCCACATCAATGGAGAGGAGACACAGAAGGGCCTCACTGATCTGAGCAAAAGAGTAACGTTCCCCTTCAAAAAAAAATATCCCCTTCAGAATACGCTGCATCTGCACTAGTGTCCCTTACTGACATGGCTGTGTAAGAGAGGACTTCTCATGCAGGCAAAGCTTTACTCCTTCATGGGAGAGGCCATTATCCATGAGATCATAACAGCAGATGGTCCCATTCCCAGGGGAATCTCAAACTTCATTTCACTAACAATCACAAATTTCCATATTTCAGCACAAACTTGAGGCTCAAGGAGACCTTGCAGTACAGCTGGGTGAAACATTGCATTACATGTTCCAGACCACAGTAACACCTCCAGCTTCCAGATTGGATTCAGTAACTGATGGCAGCTTATTATGTGTAAGAATACTGAGTGTTGTTCTGTTCATCATTATTCGTAAAGCAATATTTTTTACTTTCCAGATTTGAAGAGTTGTGAGGCTCTTTTGTCCCTGAACCATTCAAGGAAGCAAAAATCTAACTCCTTCATATTTTCAAAGAATAGTAATTAGATCTGCTGCCTTCATCTTAATTTAAGACTGTTACTCCTGTCCAAAGCCTTCATCATTACTAAATCAGTGTGATACTGATCATCTAGTTGCTAGGACAAGCATATCAATGGACATTTGCAAAGCTGAAGTTTTGAGGTTTGTTGATTGCAATTTTATGAGTGGGATTTAGCACTGGATTAAGACAACTAGCTTTTGGTGTCAAAAGTGTTCAATGTACTCAAGAAATACTTGTAGATGTCTTGTTCTACTTTAGAGTACTTAGGTACTCTAAGCCATTTGAGGCATCCTCAAATGGCTAGCACATGACAGTGAAGTTCTGAAATTTTTTGGAACAGCAGGTGGGATGTCTCACAAGCATTTATAATTACACAGGACCTACGCTGAAATGACACAGGACCTACATTTATATTAGCTGAATCCAAATGCACATGAGTCTAATCCAGGATGAAATAAACTTGAATTTTAACATCTTAGATTTAAATAATAACTCTTTGAACAACTTCTATAAGATGAACTGTGTTCCTACCATATTTGTTCATGTAATGAATCCATGTTTCCTCCACATTTTCTTATAACTTTGCATGCATTACACATACGGTTTTAACTATGCAGTTCCCAAGTGGCCAGGCAGAGTATGAGATCACAGCCATTAGATGCACAGGCATTAAATACACACACCCCGTATGTGCCTTCACCATGAATAGAAGGTGCATGTCCAAGTCCCAGATAGCTTTAGTCAAACTAGCCACTACGCTTTAAAAAATTCACAGCAATGTTATCTTGGCTCTGGGCTGGGTACATGCTTATCCCAGCTGCTGTTCAGCAGTATGGCCTTCCTCCTACTCACTGACCGCTCTGCAAGTCTGCAAGATCAAGTTGACCGGTGGCAGCTGGCATTGTACTTCGAGAGCAGAAGGGAGACTGCTGCTAGGATTTAAAATACATGTTTTACAGCATGCCAGTACAAGGCAGGAGCCAATTTTATGAAATTTGGCTGGTATGATAAGTCTATCCTTGATGCTTTAGAGAACTAAAAAATAAACAGTGCCAAATATGCAAATTCAAATCATTCTATTCCATACACACATTTTACTAGTATGATGGTGTGTGTGACATTCATGTCCTCAACTAACTCTATATCTGGTTCATTTCTCACTCCCCAGCCCAGCCCTTGTGATTACCAGTTATAAAAACTGGGCTTTGCAATGTACTTAGAAAATTATTATTTTGGGTTTTGTTTGTATGTGTCTGCACAACCCAGTGCAGATAATTTGGAGAGACATGGTAAGCAAGAAAGCCCTTGTCTTTCCACAGTGATATGACTTGGCTACAACATTGCTCATAAATTGACATTTATATTGAAAGAACAAAATTTGTGTTGAATTTGATCTTTCTTGAACTATTGCACTATAAAATGTATATACAGGGGTATTTATATGCACTGATTTTTTTTATGCTTTTTACCTTCAACCTGCTAAAAAAATTGCTGTAAACAAATCCTTGGGCTCCTACACTTTTCACTACTATACAACCTCAGTAATACTGTTAAGTGAAGTCTTTCATATCTTTGTCTAAACGAAAGGGAACACTTACTGGAGCATACTTAGAAAGAATTTTTTAATAAGAAGCATCTTTTCCAAAGAGTCTGAAATCCACTTCACACAGAGATGCTCTAGCAGCTTGGTACTTAACCATCGGACAGGAGAGGGATGTTGTGTGACATCCAAGGTCATGAAGCACCTTACAGGAAGCATTCAAAAGCACGTACGACCAAATTCAAGCTAATTGTATGAACAGGAGAGCAGCAGGCATGCAACATTACTCTCCATTTACTGGTAAAGCCTGGCTATGAAAGAGATCATTGTACCTGTGTGAGTGTATGTATGTGTATGCAGATACAAATGCTGGTGGCTGGCCCTTCGTGGCATAACAAAGTCAGATAGCAAGTGAAAATGAGGACATTAAAAACAACCTACTCTGCAGTCACTTTGGTTCTTTCTTATATTCATTCGGATTTTTTTTTCTAAATTTTAGGCCAAACAAGCAAGAAAACAACCGAAGCAATTATTCACAGTCCAACACAAACCTGTAACCAAGCAGCAGAGAAAACACCCCAATAAAAACTTGCAGAGATAAATAAGAGAAAAAAGGGAAATGAAGCATGTTGCTTAGTGTGGATATGAGTGGGATGGGGTCTGGTGTGCATAGCGCAGGCTATAAAGCACTTAATCACCTGTTCAAAGCTAGGGGCTGAAACTTCTTTTACCATATCCTGGTTACTCAGAAGCTGTTTTGTAGTGTGGTTGGTGTAAGCTTAAAACCAGCACCACACCTGATGATGCCTCTGAGGCACTGTCAGGAAAGAGAAAATGACAATATCTGGGACTCCCTGAACACGCAAGGAGCAGCAGATTTCCATCTGGATTCAAGAGGCCAGGATGTGGTCTGCATGACCGTGGAGCTTTCAGTCTCCTCCTACCTGAATGATTCACCTCAGTCACCATCAATGTTTAAAACATCAGGCCACCTCACAGAGACCCTGGGTGACCACAGAAAGCCACAAAAGCCCTGTTTCTCACTGTGGTTGAGCCACAGTGCCTGCTTCCTGCCTCCTGACACTTCCTTATAAATTGGAGCTCAGGTGATTCCCTCTCCTATTGCTTTTAAAACAGCTGTTTCTAGGCTGTCCTCACTTTCACCTTCCTGGACTTGCTGCTGTCTGTAATGACTCTGCACTTTTGACCTGCAATTGCCTGGCCTTTTTTTTTTCTTGTTAAGAAAAGGGATTTCCAGCTGATTTTCTTCTATCATCTGGTTTCTGAGAAGTTACTAAATAATCTTGCAGATTTCTCCAGTGCCTTTGGTTCTCTGAATGTATCTCATAGTAGAGATGCACAAACCAGAGGGAATTAGTACCCCTGCTTATGGGTCCCTTTCCCCACCTGACAGGCTTCTATGTACCAGCTAAGACAGCTTCCAGCTGGGAATCCCCAGCCTGATACCACTGTACGCCGTATGCTCCCATAGCTATGCCAGACCCTTTGAAAGCTTTCGAAAGGTCAGATATCTCATCCATCACATGGACCAAACGCATCTGGAGCTCAGATGAAGAAGCCTTCAGGTTGATTTTTATAAGCAAACAAATCTCCAGTGCGCTCTGAGAGCATGGATGGTGCTCTAGGAGCCTAGCTCTTGGTTTTGCTGTTCAAATGAGACTTTGAGAGTCAACTGCCACATGCTCAGCCAGTTGTATAAATTAAAGGCACTCTAGTGTAGTACATGTGATGGTTCACACAGCTGGAAGCTTATTCCAAGCTAATCAGCATGCTTCTCCATCTCACAAATGCTTGAAAAACATAAGACAAAGATTACAACTTTTAGAGCAGGATGGAAGCTTTGTCCAAAGTAACTGAAGTCAGTGAAACCTTCCTAATTGACTCCACTGATCTTCAAACTGGACTACCCTCAAATGTTTTCAAGGCGTCTGAGAGCTTTGGATATCTTTAAGGGAATGATAAACCATGGAAGTACAGTAAAGCAAGCCAGGAGGAATCAGGAGGGTGAGAAGGCTTCTGGCATTTTTGAATGATGTGCCAGAGACTTGGCACGCTACTCAGCTGTAATAGGGAACGCCTCAAGAGGAGAAGATGGTAGTATTTACCCTGAAAAGAAATGAAAAGGTATTGTTTTGTCACTACTGTATCACTAGTAAATTGTTAGTATTGTTACTACCGTATCTCTGAGCTCAGAGGCCTTCTCTTTGCCCCAAGGGAAGCAAAGGTATTTCACCAACGCAGGTTTATCCTTGTAAGCTGTCACGTGTCTCTGTAACAAATTTACGGGACATGGAAACAAGAGTGGACACAAACCAGGTGTCTCAACTCTATTAGGATGCTCACTGTCCAGGCTTACTTTACCCACTGACTCTTCCTGAATAGACATCATAACTGTACGAAGGATTGCTGTATCCCAAATATATCTAGATAATGCATACATATGTTAAGCGTTGTCCTTTCCATAAAAACCTAAGTAGTAATTTTTTATCATTTAAAGAAGTATCACTGATTGGGTTTGTGTGTGGCCAAGCATGCAAATGCTTCTATCTCGGTCTTACGGAAAGAGGAGTCAGGGACTGGCAAGGATCAAAACTCTTCCTGACGAGGTTTCATTTTCTTACCAGGTTTCCCTGTGAATCCAGCAGCCTCATATCAAATGCACCAGTCGAGCATTTGTAAATCTCTATAACAAAACATCCGGGGGGGCCAGCGGGGGTCTCGGGGCCACCCTTCCCTCCCGCGGTGCGCTCAGACGTTAGCGCGAGGGCGGGAGCTGCCCCCGCCCACGGAGCCGCTGCCAGAAACACCGTCCCTCGGCCGCCATCTTCCAGCTGGGTGAAAGGGAAAGCTACAGGCGCAACCTGCCTCCTGCCTGCGCGGGACCTGTCCCGGACACCGGCCGGGCCTGGCAACGAAACGTTACACAGAAAGGTATCGGCGACAGGAAGACCCTAAATCCCGCTTCTCCGGCACAGGGACGGAGTCCCCTCTAGCGGTGGTCTAGTGGTCCAGACACCTCACCGGCGCGGTGAAGAGACCGAAGGTCAGGCCTGCGCTGGTACAGGTATCGCCGTGAAATCAACAGCTGCACGCTCACCTATATGCTGTACAGAAAGAGGTAAAGAGAGGCCCAGGCAAGGAATTTTCACTTATGAATGTAAATGTTTTAGGCCTGAAGAGTGAGAATTTTGGGATCAGTCACACAGTGTTTAATACATTTACACACATGTACGCATACATTTCTCAGTGCCGTTCGCTCTGTGTTGGTTTTTAAATCAGCACCCTCCTAGGTAGCTTTTCCTTGTCTGTAGAGGGACACAAGCCAGAAATTGTTCAGAACAGATAAACATCGCATTCCCGGACTTTCATTTTGTGAAGGGAAGAGGAAAATCACCCCAATAACAGGATGTAGGTTTCTCCAATGGAAAACACCAGGGGAACTACCAGGTCCCCTCAGAAAACCCCAGCAGTTTTCTAGCCAAAAGCTAAAATTGACCAATGAGCCAGTGGTACTTTTAGTAAGGGAAAGGGCAACGGGGGTGCCTTGACGTAGCCCACACTGCGTATTTTAAGCACGTGCTTGTGCGTGATGTGAAAGCCATGCCAGGAGACTCATCAGCCTGGATTTCTGTGGCTCGCCTGGATGCCGCAGGTCCCAGAATTGCAGCCGCCGAGACGCTCGGGGATGACGTGTCACAGCAAGCTTTCCGGCACGGCTCTCAGTAAGTGCTTTTCAGGTAAAAAACCTGTAAAGTTAAAGAAATGAGATAAGGACACATAGACACTTGCTTTCCCTCTAGTTGAGAAAAGACAAGAAACACAAAGAAATTTATCTGGGAAACCAAAGTAAAAAATGAGATTGGTGCTCATGTGGTGACTTTGTGTCAAAAGAAGCAGTTTAGGAGGTGGACGGCACCCCTTGGTTAGAAAAAGGCACCACTGCTTTCTATTTCTCTTTGCCTACACGCAAATGGGTTTCGTGCCTTGCTGCCCTGGGAGGTTGCTGCATTTCACATTATTTGTGAGTTACATGCTTTTAAAAGCACCTAATGAGATATCTTCTTCAGAATCCTCCTCCGTTATAAAACGTGATCCATTGCTCACGTCTATAGTATTACACACCAAAAATAGCTCACAGTTACTACCCACATTCTGAGTATATCACCCCAAAGCAGCACAATCGAGGAGGCAGACAGAAATAGAAATTGTGGGTAATGTCTCTGTATATTAGGTAGAAATGTTTCTATCTAGTAACGGAAAAGTGTGTTTTAAGAGAGTACTATTAAGGGTGATTTGAAAAGTCAAAATGCACCAGCAAAAAGGATTATTGTAATTCAGACTTCTGTAAATGCATTGGCATTGTCTTTCCTTACACGATCTCATGCTATTTTTAGCAAGATTCTTACCTTATTTAGTACTCGCAATTCGAATGGGATCGAGACAGGTGGGAAAACATGGTTTTCCAAAATGTTTGTAATCTTTCAAAGAAAAAAATCTCTTTTTGAACTGAAATGAACCCTCACACCACACTTTTAATAAGGCTAATGTGTTTTTTTTAAACACAAAACTTAACCCCTTAAATTCATAGAAGAGAGTGGGAGATTTTCACCGGCTCTGAAACGAACAGAACATTTTGCCAGTTTGTACCACAAAAAGTGGTAAGTGTGGATAAATGGTGAAGGTCAGGAGTGTGGTCATATGGTGAAGAGTACGTTCTTAGTGGTCACCACTTCTTACCCATTTGTCCTAGGGTTTCCTCTCTCACTGGGCTGGTGCCAGTCTTGTCTTTTCCACATCCCTGCCTCCAAGGCTTGCTCCTTATTTCCACCCCCCCAGCCAGGCCCACTCCCCCTGTCCTGGACCACTCATGCAGCCTTGCTCCCCTCTCACCCACCTCCCATCACTTCTCCTCACCACAGGTCTTGATCCCAGCAGTTCATATTTCTAATTTCTCCTTCAGGCTCCTCAGCCAGCCACAATGCCGTTGCCCTGGGCACCCCAGTCCCTTGTCCTCCTGTCCTTGCCTAGCCCATCTCGGAGCTCCACGCTGAGCTGGAGGTGGTCCGTTCCTTGTCCATGGTTTCTTTGCTTCCTTCATAATCCATCCATCTCTATACTATCCATTATGTCCTTTTTTACTTTACAGTCGTAGTTTCCATATCAAACAAGTCCCAAGCAATGTGGTCAATGAATCCAGTCATCATAAGGAACTTTATCTAAGTTTTTAAAGTCCCAAGGAAAACCATGGGAAGAAGGTCAAAGAAAAAGCTCCAAGAGATCCAATAGAGACCTTGTTTAGTCCCTTTAATTTTTTTAGGAGAGAGCTTTATATGTCTTGGAGGACCATGCCAAAGAATCCCCTAAGAACAGGAACCACTTCTTTCTGCTGTCCTGGAGTAGAGCTGTGGAAGAATGAGTCATTTTGCAGATCAAAAGGTCTGGGAATTGTTCTTGTTTACAAGAGACATGGATTCAAGATCTAAGCTGAAAACACACTGATTACACAGGAGAACAAAGTAAGAACATCAAATACATCTGACCCAGATGTAACATGGCCACAAGGGCCTTTATGGTTTTGTCATGTTATGCCAAGCCATATTTCCATTTAAAAACAAACAGCACCTTATCTGAATAGGATGGGACATCACAGACAAATACAAGTTTCACTGTTTTGCTTTGTCAAAATAATATATGTAGCTTTCAGGTTTTCATTTCTTTATCCAGGTGCTTGAATGCATAACATCTGTTGCTTTCATCCCTAATTCCCAAATGATCTACTGCCAAGCCATTAAGGATGGAAGTTTTACAGATGCCATGTGCTCCTAGTTCAAGCATATGTCATTTCGCTATTGTTCCTGAACTGCTTAGTCCCCCCAGGGGAACCTGAACAGAACTGTGAAGAGACACCAAACAAACATGCTCTGCATAGCTGCACTGGCTACCAACACTGTTGAGTCACCTTCACGTTACAGGAGGACTGAAAGGAAACCAGCTCTGGGGAATCAAATCACAAATTCAGTCCACCATCTAGTACAACAAGCTCTCGCGTCTCTACTTCAGGCCAGAGCTACAGTAACAAAACAGGCTGGATAACTGTGGTTTTCAAGCAGATATTAAAACCAGATTTTGTAACATTAATGCTTACTTAACCATGCATGGTGCAGAGTAAGTGTTGACAACATAAATGTCAATCAAAGGGCGTCGTAATTGCGTATGAAAGGAAGATCAAGAAGTGCAAATGTATAATATACTCAAAGTTATCTGAATTGCTAGAGTGCTTTTTTAATGATCAATTAGCAGCTATTGTACAGCAAACCGTTATATACATAATGTATATAGCACACAGCCTTCTCAGAGGTAATTTTTCCAGCATCTAAAGGCCTTACTCCAAAAATTGATGCAACTTTGCTGTAAGTTTTGCCAGCTGAGGATCTGGCCAATTACAATAACAAGTTTTTTTCTGGTTTTGGTTTTGGTTTTTTTTTTACTTATTTCATTCTATTAAGTTAATTAAAATAACAAAAGATGAAGGGTTTAAGTAATGAGGTTTTGATATTTGGAGACATAGTGGCTTCAAATATTAGTGCAACAATCAGCCGCGTTTTTAGGAGCGCACTAATAGAGAAACCTATTGTATGTAAGGCAAAGGTTGTATACGATGTGAAACAACAGAATCTGGCATTTCTGAAAACAAGAGTTTGAATTGTCTTGGTAAAGGCAGCAGTAATAATGACAGTTATCTATTTGATCTCTGAAAATGTTCTTTATAGTGTTTTAGAGGATGCAAGGAGAGTAAAGTTTCAAACACCTCAAAACACACAGAACGAATGAATCAACTTGCCGGCCCGAGGTACAAATTACTCAATGAGTATACAGATGAAGTCAACATGAACTGACAGAGCTCTCACAGGGTAAAGCACCATTTTAATATCAGCACTGTTGGTACCTAAAGCAGAAGACCAGAAGAAATGGAAGCTTTTGTAATGGTAGTTTTCATTACCTCCTCAGCTGGAGTGAGAGTAAAATGTATTTTGTGCTCTTCAGTGAGAACCCGTCACCGTTTTCATTATTAGATTCCAAACTAAACACAACTCAATTAATATAAAGCCTGGAAAGAACACTGAAACTTAATAAAATTCTACAACACATCTAGCGTGAGGCCAGGTTTCTAGTAGATGAGGTTTATCGTCTAGCAGGCTGAAGCTATACAAAAGACAGCAAATACAAATGCTTGGATTTAAAGTGAAAAAGAAGGGGATACGCCATTTCTCTGCTAAACAAGTTCTGTGAGGCTGTATTTGCTGTGATTCGTCTTCAGGACTTACTGCATTCACTGCTCTGTGCTTCATACATCGTGATACTTTTTTTTTAGGGAGGAAGTGGAAGCAGGTGGTTTCAGTTACTTTTGCGGGTTTTGTTTGATGAATTGCTATATTCTGCAAGAATCTAATAGTCTTCTGGATGCTTTTCTTTCTGTTTCTTCTTCTTTTTTTTTTTAAATGAACACTCAGCAGGTACTGGGTGACATGAACACAGACAGCATTTTTCCAACATAGTTTAATTACTCTGAAGTCTAAGAGAACTGAGAGTCTGTTCTCCTGTATTTCACTGAGTTCTTGTCTCACTGAGCGGGCACCTCATACCATAGTTGTACGTCTGGGAAAGGAGTACATGTTAAGAAGAAAGTAATTTCCTGCTCTGATTGGGTATAAGCAATGAGTCTTTAGCATTTCATAAGGAGTTTTTATTACTTAAAACTATTCCTGCCCCTACCCAATAAAACAGCTCTGTAATAGAGAGGTCTGTTTCCGACTGAAGACGCTCCTGCGGGCAGTGGGTAAGGGGTCATTTAGGGGCTTTGGCCAACACGTTTAGCCTCAGGGCCCTCATGAGGAAATGTTCCTTGAGTTAAGGAGTGGGCAGCTTTCCACGATGGGGAGCATCTGGGAAATAGCGACATACTTTTCCGTTTCAATCACCTTCAGCCCTACAAAAGGCCAAAGTGACTCCTACAGGAGTGTATAACAGCACATAGGTTACTTCCAATTTAGGAGGCTCAGACCTGCTCCTAAGAGCTATGTTTCTAATTAGGGGACAAGTTTCTCCTGCTGCTACGCTGTATTAAATCCATTTTGGTGGCTTTCATACCAAGGGAATCCCCGGCTGTCCTGGTGGGTAAATCAACACCCACTTAGCCTGGAGCTAAGTGTAACCCAGACTATAGGAACTGCCAAGAGCTTCTGAATCTGAAAGTTTTACTTTTGAATGAGGTTCTCGAACTCCCAGATGAAGATTTCTCAAACCCTGCTGCTGCCAACAAACGAAGCTGACGTTGGGTTCTGGTGCTCCTGCTCTGAAGGGAGCCCACAGCCTGCACGCAGGTGGGTCAGTGCCAGACATGAGTGCTGATCAGAGCCAGCACACCTACACTGAGGAGCCCCTGAGCACATTATGCCCAGTATCTCTTGACTCTTTCAAATAACCCTGGCAGCAGCTAGCTCCACACAGACAGCTTATTGCACAGTGCGCCCCAGACGTTGTAGAGTAATCTATATATGACATCAACACTTGAAAAGTTTTTTTGGAGAGACTTGATAGAGGAGCGGAGAATTCCTAAGTAGCCCTAAGTCCAGCCTGCTGGACACCACAAATTCACAAATTTCATATACACAAAGCTGGACACACAGAAAATTCATGGTTTCTTTTGGAAGACTCAGAAGATACTAAGCAGATGCTATCACAAACACCAAATAATGTCATTGCAACATACAGGTCTAATCTTGGTTGGTACCTAAGGCATCTGATGACTTACCATAAACTGTACCCCATAATTATGTTTTTGCTGGTTTTGGAGAAGCTATAAAATTGGTACAGAAAGCAGACTTTCACAATCATTACCAATGATAATTGAATAGCAAATTATTTCATTAATAATAATAGAAAATTTGGTTGAGAAATATAATTTACTGAATTGGTGGATATACTCAACCAGCATAACAATAGAGTCTTACATTGAAAATATACTCCTTGCATCAGCAGCCTCACCCTAGGGAAATGGCATGCTATTTATTAGTAACATAGCGTAGCACTAAAACTACTATACAACTGATTGGATTTGGGATTAATTATTGCTCTGTCTCATAACACTTCTGGGGGCATAAATTCTTAACAGTGTGATAAAATAGAGTTTATAAAATGTGTCTGTCTGTTGACTGAGGGGTGTTCAGTCTGCCAGACTGAAAATTTTTAAATTTCCAATTAAAAAAGGACAAATTTTTCTGTTCTTTTCCATGGTGAAGCTGCAGTGCAGATCTGCCTTGAAAAATATATGCTGATTCTGAAGTTTTAGTGCTTTTGAATCCAAGCTTCATTTGTACCCTTAGTCTGCGATGATACCTGCATTCGAAGTGGTGCAGTACTCCAGAGCCAGACTTGATTTCCATCATTGCATACCCATTACAATGACATTTCTGCTAATTCAAGCCAAATTAAGCATCCCTGCAAGACAAAAGACTATAAATTTATAAACGGGAGGGACTAATTTTGTTGCTGAGTGCTACTTACTCTCTTTTCTCTGCTTCATCAGGGATCTAATAGTCTGACTTTGCATTAAGCTAGTGACACATCCAAAACAAAAAATCATCATCAAAGTAACACCATTTTATTCACTGATGTGTAATAGCCTTTGTGTTCAAGAATACTATCTGTATATTACTTGGACGACAGTTTCATAAATATTTTTATTTGCAGTTTTACTCAGCAGACTACCAAGCTTTGGTTAAGGTGTATAAACACGCTGCCAGCTCTGCTTAACCCTTGTAGAGAAAGCCTACAATCACAAAAAACAACTTGTAATATCTCTGTGAAGCACCTTGTGTGGCCTGGCACCTGTGCCAAGAGATCTTCAGCCACGCCAGCCCGGCGCTTTGGGAGGAGAGTGCTTTTCAGAGGTGGTCGGCACCTGAGGGCCCAGAGATGCAGTTACCAACATCATCCCAATTCCTGCCGCCAGTCACACTTAGTCCTTATTTGCAAGAACTTCCCATGTGAGGGTTTGGCTTACGAAAGTAATTTGCTTTTTCTTATACATGGGCAAGAAAAAACATTTGCTACTCAATAGTTGGTATTTGTTCCTTTGTCTAACCCCTATTCTTGCATTTCTTTGTGGAATTTGAGATTTTTCTTTGTGAGAGGACCAGACTAAGTGAAGTTTTCTCTGCAACTCTCTTCTCTAATATTCTAAATCAAGTATTCATATAAAATCTCTCTCCTTTCTTTTTTGAGCTTTTGTTCCTTTCTGAAAGCTCATTCACTCCGATACAGAGGGGTCCTCAATGACTAAGGTACTTTACTTGCAACAGACCTCTTTAAAACAGTGGCAGAAAGGTTTCTGGCTTTTCTCATTCATTTTCAGCACTCTATGGTCTCAGTCATGGTCCAGATAAAAGCTGTGGACAAATCTCCCACTGACCACAGCAATGGTCACACCTTCCTTGCAGTGATACCCTGAAATGACAGGGTTGGCTGCTCAATTTGGGTGAGTTATGTGCTTACTAGTCCCATGCCTTCTGAGGTGATCTGGGGATCATCTGGGATTTTACTAGCGAGGAAAAGCAGCCGATACGTCTCTTTAGATGCCAACAGAAGTGAGGTAAGCCGAGACTGAGAGCAGAAAAAATGTAAGGAGTGAGCAAAGACCTTTGGACAGCTGTGGTCTGAGGAAGGAGAGAGGCTGCAGATAAAAGCAAGGAGGGAGTGGGGAGGAATGCGGCAGGTGGAGAAGGGAGGGGTGGAGAAAGCCAAGGAGTTGGCCAGAAAAAATGATCCTCAGCATCACTTAATCAGTATCACCAGTCATCTCCAAAATCCGTTTGGTGTTGGAAAGCATTCTTCAACTCCTCTCCTGCCTGCCCGCCTGCGTGCACAACTTTACTAATTAGCTAAATGTGTGTACATAACTTTGAAGCTGGAGAAGGCCATCCAAGTAAAATAACTTAAGCTGCATTTGCAGCTGGAAAAAAAAAAAATTCCTTTTGTCCATTTTCAGTGATTTCCACTACAGTAGATATTCTGAAAATCAGTTTCTACTTTAAGCAGGAATTGTTGTATCTAAGAGCTTTTATCCTGGAAAATATGTTGTGACTCCTGCTAGCAGAAACAAGTATTCTACAAAATCATTCATCATTTGTCACCAGGAGATAGATCACTCGCTATGAAAGAATGAGAGGTTAAAGAAGTTTCATGAAGTTTAGTATTTCTTCACACATGTCCTCAAAAGAAAAGTTGCTTTTGCTAAGAAGAAAGAACATTTCGTCCTGCTGTTAATGCCACCCCTCAACAAGCTTTGTTTTTATTAGAACTGGTACTTTTTAGGGGGGAAAAAAAGGAAAAATTCATAAGTTTCCATTTGGAAAAGAGGATTGCAGACAGTATGTATTCATCATGTTGCATTTTGTCATTTTCTCTGCACATCTAATTATTGCTGTGGGAATGCAGCAAAGTGCTGATTCCCTAAACAAGAGGCTGTGTAAATTCCAGTTATGACCATATGACCAAACCTTGTATAATCAAAAGCAACTTTTTCTCCCTGCCTGTATTTTGCTTGAATTCTTGCCAAAAATGCAGCTGCCTGTCCTTACAAAATCGACATTAATTCTCAGTTTTGTTTGAACTGATATGAGGTATGCGCCACAGTCCAAAGCCTGTAGTTATTTCATCATTCTGGACACTTCTCATTGGGGTATTTGAGGGCTTCTCCCACTTCTGTGGTGTTACGAATTTCACAGCACTAGAAAGCACAAAATGGCTTTGCTCCCCGTGTTCACTAGAGGTGTTCGGTTTGCACCAGATCACACAGAATCACAGAATCATTAAGGTTGGAAAGACCATTAAGGTTGGAAAAGTCCAACCATCAACCCAACACCACCATGCCCACTAAAACATATCCTGAAGTGCCACGTCTACACGATGCCACTCTGCTCATCCAAAGCCCAGGCTGCCACGAGCCTGCCAGGTTTTCCAGAGCACATCAGGAAACCATGAAGATGCTCTGAATAACTGTGACTATGGGTGACCACTAAACCCATTACGTTTCCTTGTTAAGGTGAAAGCTTCCCACTCCTGAGTCTGGCCTCCACATGCACTGGAGTCCCTTCACCCTCTATATTAAGAGAGATGCCTTCCTACCTCACGCTGGGGTAACACTCCCCAAGCCAGCTTATCAAGTACAGGCCTGCCCAAAGGATCAAGCTCAATGAAGCAAATAATGATCCAAAACCCACACAGGTAATTTATGGCCAGGCCAGACCTAGAACTCCGAAATCTCATCCCTGCCTGCACTCCACCAGACTGTCCTTTCCCATGGATTTATTTACGGACATGCTACCTGAACCTCCTGCGCTTTCAAAAATGTGCCTCAGAGGTGTCCCTGGAAAAACTCAGAGCAATCTTTTTTGCTGACTTGCAGGATGCAACTGACTGATGCCTCAGTGTGCTACCGTTACACACGCCTTAATTCATCAGTCGTCTGTCCTTGCTGACAGGTGAAAGTCAAAAAGCTTTGGAGATGTGTTCCACAGCTCTTTCTATGGAAGAACCAAAGCCAAATGTCAGTGTGCCATTGAAACGACTTCTGTGGCAAGGGCCTGCTCGTTCCATTTCACTGGCATTGTCTTCACCATATATTCAGGATTATTCTAGTTTTCAGAAGATTCTATGTTTTGCTCTACATGTCATCACATCTATTTTTTCCTCTAATCCTACTGATTTAAAAAAAAAAAATGTTGAGGTGAAGCTCACCTGCAGTTTGGATGCTTTGGTAAAAATCTTATGTTTACTGCTTATTTATAGAAGACAACAGCATTACAAGAAGCGATATTTGCAATGACAAAGCTCAGCAGTGACTGTTTCCCACAACTGCTTATTTTTACAAATCCCCATCATCTCTTCTTTCAACCTGCTACTAGGAACTCTAAAGTTTTTAAGGCTTTCCTAGGACCTTAAATACAACTGCCAACCTTAGTTTACAGAATTATGATTTTTTTCCTCTTTCTTTATATTTGTAAACACAAGTACTCAGAAGAAAAAGTATAGCATGTCCATTCTTTTACTGGCAAACTCAGAAGGCCATGATCCCATGATAAAACCCCTCTCTACCCCAGAGAATAGCAAAACTTTGTCACAGCACGAGTATTTCCTGGAACCATTTTTAATTTCAGAAATAAACAAATTTCCCATGGAAGTTTATTCAACTGCTATTCAAAGAACATTAACTCATAGAGTTGCTTCTTTCCAGTACTGTGCTTCTAACTCATGTAAACACTGTGTTCTTACTCCACATTGTGGGAAGCCCAAATATTATTACAATAAAGCATGCAAGCCAATAGTGAGTGTGTACTACCACTGGTGATGACTTCCCTGGTAAATATCATACTATTTTCAGAGTAATAGCAGATAACTCTTCAGAAGTACTACGTATTCTTGTTTATAGAATACTATGAAAACTGGCAGGTTTTTAAATTGCTGTTAACAGACACATAATTTCACAGGATTCGGAACACATGCTCTGATATAGCTGAGTTCAACAGCCGTGGATGTTTCCCGTGGAAGTGTGAGATGTAGAACAGGGGTCAGCATTTTTTCAAGTGCAGTGTGCCAGACTACTATTTTTTTTCCCCAAACGAGAAGCAAAGTGCACTGGAAGGAGCTCGGTGGGAGCTACGAAATACAGCCTCTGAAAAGAGCGATGCAGTCGATCATTTCTCCTCTGTGAGGCAGGGATGTCTGAGCCCAGAACTCAGAAAGGGTTGGGAGAACCACAAATGTCTTGTTAGGACTCAGTAGCCCCTGCTCTTTATACCTTAGTGACACTCAGGATTTTCCATCTCCCACACCTTTGGCACTTATGCCATACGTTGTCGACCCTTGCCATAGACTGAAACATTTCAGCCATTGTGCAGATCTCTCTCTCTTCAATAGTGCAATATACTGCTTGAACTCTCCAGGCCAGTGCTGAATCCTCCAACATGTGTATTAAATTTTAATTGCACACTGAAGACAGTGAGATTGTTCATAACCTTAAAATGAAGTGCATATGTTATTGTTTGAAAAGCATCAAACACATGTCCATGTTGACCTACTTGATTCAGCAAATTGGTTAAACTTCTGCTTAAATCCCACTAACTTTATGGGAAGAGGACTATGTATATGTTTAGCTTTGAGTACTTTCTACTTAAGCTTTACACCCTTTCCTGAGTAAGGATGTACATCTGTATATTTGCATGGATTTACTTTCTTCTGAAGAGTGCCCAAACCGGGTGAAATAAAAATGACATGTACACATACAAATACAAACACATGGATTTTACTTTTGAAGCAACGTGTATGCCTCATGACAAACAGAAATGACATTTCTAGTTATTATATCTGGCATCTCTATCATACTGTTTAAATGGTCTTCACGGTAGTGACAAAGAAGAGTTAAAAAAATAATTACATACTTGAAGTGATGATGGTTGGAAAAATAAAAGAGCTCTAAGGAGCAGAAGACTGACCTCACCTTTCTTCAGGAAACAAGAATGCTAACTGTCTGGTCTATACATATTCCAGTATGTCATGGTTTAGCCCCAGCTAGCAATTAAGCACCACGCAGCCACTCGCTCACTCCCCACTCCCCGCTCCCTCAGTGCGATGGGGGAGAGAATTGGGAAAAACTCATGGGTTGAGATAAAAACAGTTTAATTGGACAGCAAAAGAGAAGGAAACAATGATAACAACAATAATAATACTGACAACGGAATGTACAAGAACAAGTGGTGCCCAATACAGCAATTGCTCACCACCCGGCGATCGATAGCCCGTCCCTGAGCAGTGATTTCCACCCCCCACACTAACTCCAGTTTATGTACTGGGCATGACGTCATATGGTAGGGAATATCCCTTTGGCCAGCCTGGGTCAGCTGTCCTGGCTGTGTCCCCTCCCAGCTTCTTGTGCACCTCCTCACTGGCAGAGCATGAGAATCTGAAAAGTCCTTGACTTAGTAATAAGCACTACAACTAGTTAGCCACAGCTAAAACTTCAGTGTGTTATCAACATCATTTTCATATCAACTCCAAAGCACAGCACTATAGCAGCTACCAGGAAGAAAAAAAAAAAACAACTCCATCCCAGCGAAACCAGGACACAGTACATAATTCCCTCCTTGCCAATCTCATACTTTTCTAACTATCAAGCCATAAAAAGTGAAATAAAAGTGGAAGTACACTAGACTGTGACCTTCTCAAAACCATGCATTTTTACTGCCCCTGTATGTTTCCACAAAGTTTTGGGAAGAAAGAGGTAGAATTTAATTGGCTGTAGTGTCAAGTCAAGGGTCTTGTATAAAACACTGCTATACTGGACCTAATGAGTCATCAGCTTTCATTAAAACTCGTCTGGTTCGGGTGGTGCCAGGTTGCAAATTGATCATAAAAGTGGTTCCATTAGTCTCAGTGCTCTGACGATCCTGGGAACTCCAGATGTGCCAGCAAGAATCCTGAAGAGGTTCCAGGTGTTTCTGGCTGCCTCATTGCTCTGCTTCCAATCTGCAGAAAACGTACAGCTGTAGGCAATAGGGACAACTGGTGATATAGCTGACTGGCAGAGGGAAAGACCAAAAAAGAGTGAGGGAGCAACAGTTGTGCTTTAAATAAACTGTATTTGTACAGATAAGTGATGAGTATATATGTTTTTTAGAGAAAGATTATGAGCCTTTAAAAATAAAGGTCCTACTTATAATGAAGTTTACATCAACCTGTCAGGTATAGTGAACTGTGCATTTATGCCTTCTACTTTGACTGTCGCATCACACAAGAGATATGCAAGCTATGTAAGAAAGACTATTTTTCTTCTTGAAGTGTTATTTTTCAAAGAAAAGGTAAAACTCTGTTTCTCTTTTATTTGCTGGATAGGTTAGCAATCCATAACCTTATTTTGTAGTTGTCCTTGTAGTAACTTTATGTATAAATCTGTAAGCCACAAGCCTACGAACTTTTAGGCTTTATGTACATAATTCATTCTAAAAAAGGCAGTGAAACTGTTGATTTGAATGAAGCGTAAATACACAAATTCACATAAAATTGGGATCTATCCAAGCTGGAGGAATGGACTGACAGGAGCCTTATGAAAGTCAAGAAGGACAAACCCAAACTCCTGCACTTGGGAAGCAAGATACCTTGCAATGATACCGGCAGGGGACTAACAGCTGGAGAGCAGCTCTGTGGAAAAAGCCCTGGGGGTCCTGGTGGGCAGCGAGGTGAGCGTGAGCCAGCAGTGCCCTGGCAGCAGGGAGGGCCACTGGCCTCCTGGGCTGCATTAACAGGAGCAGAGCCAGAAGATCAAGGATTCACAGCAGCGCATGGCAGGAGGGCAAGAGACAGCAGGCATAGGCTGGAATAAGACAGGTTTGGCCTGAATATACAGAAAAACATTTTGACCGGTGAGGACAGTTGCCGAAAGAGGTTGTGCAGTCTCCATCCTTAGGTTTTCAACAGTGGGCAAGGCAGCTACTCAAACCTCACGGCTGACCCTGCTTCCGCAGGCGGTTGGATGAGGGACATCCTGAAGTCCCTCCCAACCTGAATTTTCCTGTTTCTAAGACCATATTATTTTATATGACCAGGAAGATCTCAGTTGTTTTCAATTTTGTAAAGAATGTAGTGTAGAAGATTTATTCAAAGAAGTATATGACCTATTCATCACTTTTATTTAATTATTTTCATCACATTTTTGCTCTCTCCTCTTGGTACTGTACCCGTGTTTGAGATAGCAGCCTGACGCAGCCAATGTAACAACTTCTTCTTGGAAGCTTAAGAGTACCCTCTGCTGGCTTAACACAGAAGCTGTGAAAGTCTGCAGCGCAATACTGAAACGGCATCACACAGATACTCTCCTTCGCCAGCGCAGCACAGCTGTGCGTCTCAGCACGGGGCAAACAGCTGTGCAGTAACATTTATCATCTACAAAGGGAATGCCTGAAGCAACACCGCACCACGCTGCCACAGAGCTCTCTTTCCCAAACAACAGGAATTCCAGAGCTGTCATCCCATTAGGATGCCTGTCTTGTCAAATACCGTCAAACGCCATCTGTGTGAAGAGCTTTAACATAAAATAAAACTTATTCTGGGGACACTTTGTTTGTTTTCAGCATGAACAGTGTGCAACGAATTGATAACAGAATTATGTCCTAAAAGACGGAACAGCTTGTGTCTTAATGACTCATCTTTCTCCCTTGCGAGCTCATGGGAAGAGTTTATCCACCTTCTACAGCTCACACTGCAATCAAATTTACTGTTGCAAAGTTGACATCAGGTAGGAAGAATTTATTTTAATCACTACATATATTATAATGTATAATAAAAAAGAAGATACGAAGTTATGGAAGTACTTCAACTGAAAGGTGTTTATTTATCCATACTATGGCACATAGGTCTACATACACACCTACCTATGAAAGTATTTCTTCATGAACATAAGCATTTAGATGCAGAGATGAGCAAATGTAAAGATGCAGCTGAGATAGACGCAATTCTGGAGCACAAGTCTTATGAGGAGCGGCTGAGGGAACTGGGGTTGTTTAGTCTGGAGAAGAGGAGGCTGAGGGGAGACCTTATCGCTCTCTACAACTACCTGAAAGGGGGTTGTGGCGATGAGGGTGTTGGTCTCTTCTCCCAAGTAACTAGTGATAGGACAAGAGGAAATGGCGTCAAGTTGCGCCAGGGGAGGTTTAGATTGGATATTAGGAAAAATTTCTTCACTGAGAGAGTGGTCAGGCATTGGAACAGGCTGCCCAGGGAGGTGGTGGAGTCGCCATCACTGGAAGTGTTCAAAAAATGTGTGGATGTGGCACTTCAGGACATGGTTTAGGGGACATGGTGGTGCTGGATTAATGGTTGGACTTGATGATCTTGAAGGTCCTTTCCAACCTAGTGATTCTGTGAATTCTTTATTTCCTAACCTGATTACTGAGAAGCTGCTGCTTCAGTCCAGGCTCTTCGACAAAAATACCGAAGAGCTCCAAGAGATTGCCATTGATGGTGGATACCACGCCATCTCTTTCTGGTGGCTGCTTCATGCACCTGGTGACTTCTCACGTTCCCTCTCCTCCATTCCCAGTGATGTGTGTTCTTTCTATTTGCAGACATTGAGCAGCCACAGCTAACCTTGCTGTTACTTGATAAATAAGTGAAACAATAACTTTCTCAAAAGTATGTTACAAAATCACTGAAGGGACGTTCCTACAGCAAAAACCTGGAATTTCCCAAGAGCAAGTTAAAGTTGATCTTAGCACTGAAACGACATGTTTCATTGCTGCCAAGAGTTACGGTTAACCATTTCCTTTACATAACTGCATTTCATATGAAAATGTCAGCTGTTGTTATGCTTCTCTAAATGGCAGTTTCTGGCCTTCTTTGCTTCAGTGCTTGAAAATGTGACATTGCCTACTCCAGGAACCAAAAAATTTGAAAGTGAACTAAAAACTGCCCATTATTTATGTTAAATGTCAAAGACAAGCCTCGGTTCCCTGAATCTGTTCCTCTCCCACATTTTGCAAGGCAAAGATCTCATACAGGACCATCTTTTCTGTCTGTGCATCACCTCAAACAAATGAGGCCATGATCACAGCTGCATGTGGGAGAATTCTTATTTATTGCGCTAGTCATTATAAAGAATTGCTATCAAATGAGCACCTGACAATATGTTCTGATAGATGAAATAACAGGGAATGATGGAAAAGATATTACCTCAGCAATTTTGTAATGAGATACTGCATGTCCAAATGGCACAGAGAGAATAATTCCACACTGGCAAGGGAAGAATAAGATGACCCACAAGGTCTCTCCTGTTAGAATAATGAATAATTTATTCACACATCCCTTTCTTGGGCAGCCTTTTTTATCTAGGAAAAAAACAAACCAAACCAAAACAACATGTAGGCCACCTTATTTCTTGGTTTTAAGTGTGTTCCTCCTTCCTGCTCCTCCTTCTCCTTTATTAAAAAAAGACAAACTTTTTTTTTTAAACAGAATGGGTATGAATAACAGGATCCAGAGTAGATTCCTAGATGACACTGAAAAATTAATGTGAAGCAGAACTGATTTAATTTAAGGTGCCTTTTCTTTTTTCCTCAAGGAAGATAAATATGCTTAGTCCAGGTATGATATCTGTCAAAAAGAGGACAGAAAGTACCAAGTTTATAAAGTTATTGTATACATAATCTAACAAAATGACAGGTTATACTGCATGGACATTAAAGATTTACAAAACATGAAGCACCATCACCAAATTATCCATAATAATTTCTCAAATATGCTTATAAATACTGACATAGCAGCCCCAAGATGTATTTAAAGATGATTGTCCCAACATTAACAAGCTTAACTTGGGTATTTATATTACAGTTAGTATGAAATCCAACTTTTTTTCCTTCTTTTTTTCTTGGACTTACTGTGCCCTGGGAAAACAGAATTTAGCAGAAGAATGTTTCTCCTAGCTGCACAGCTTTCCAGCTGCTAAAGCAGTTTCTGCACTAGTGAATGCAGTGGTAGATCTGGATCCTACATATCGAATGCTATGACGCAAACTGGGAAATAGGTGAGGATTAGGGCAAGACACCGTACAACACAAACAAACCAAAAAGATAACCCTCGGCGCCAAAAAGCCTACAGTCTCCCTACTGATAAAAGCTAAATCAGGAGGGTCAAATTCAACAAAAAAGCATCATTAAGTAGAAAGACAGTATCTTTACCTCAGCAGCAGACCAACTAGTGTAACAAAATACCATTTTGCCACCAAAGCAATAGCAGGATCATAACCCTTGACATCAGGAGAGTAGACCTTGGCCTGTTCAGGGATCTGCTTAAAAGGGAAGCTAAGGCAGACATGCTATCTTAGCATGAAGGGATGGGGTCAAGAAAGCCAAAGCCCACCCGGAGCAGAACTGGCAAGGGATGTGAAAGAGCATCAAGGGCTGCTACAGGCCTGTCTGCAGCAAATGAAAGGTGACAGAAAACATGAGCCCACTGCTGTGGGCAGGGGACCAGCTGACAAAGGACACAGAAAAGGCCAAGGTACTCAATGACTTCTTTGCTTTGGTCTTTACTGGTAAGATTTGCCTTCAGGATTCCCAGGCCCATGGGAACGTCTGGAACAAGAAAGACTTACCTGGAGAAGAATCGGATTAGGGAACATTTAAATAAGCTGGAGAGACAGTAAACCCATGGGGCCTGATGGGATGCACCCATGAGTGCTGTGGAGGCTAGCCAATGTCATGGCAAAGCCATTCTTAACTGTCTTTGAAAAGTCATACTGATCAGAACAGGTTCCTGAGGACATGAAGAAGGCAAGGTTGTAGAATCTCCATTCCTGGAGATATCCAAAACCCAAGTAAAGATGTTCCTGAGCAACAAGGTCCTGCTCTAGCTGACCCTGATTTGAGCAGGGTTGTTGGCCTAGACAGCCTCTGAAGGCACATTCCACCTTCAACCATTCTGCAATTCTGTGATCTCAGAAATTCATTTGGCTTATGTTCTTGGCAGTGGCAAAGCTCAATTTTGCTCAAGTGGCAGAACGAGTTCTGGCTGCAGCAAGAGTGAGTGTGTAAGAGTTAATTGGGTCTCAGGCACATTTAAGAGACAGGTCACTAACCTCCTTACAGTCCAACTTCAGTGGACAACTAGAGTTGGTCTAATCAGGACCTGCAGCTCATGGTCATAATACCATACTAGCAAAGCAAGCTGATGCTAGGCCAGGCCAGGCCTATCTTAGCTTAAGGTACAGGACATTGCACTGTGCCAGGAGTGGAGTGGAACAGTTTGTACTTTCATGTAATCACATTCCGCAATCTGGTCTTCTAGATTCCACTCTAGGAGCCCAGCACCTCCTAGGTGTGAGCAGAGTGCCAACAACAGGTGTAATCGGTTCTAACAGCAACTATCAAACAGCTCAGCCAGACTTTGCCATCTACATTCTAGATATCTAGCTTGCTTAACTTTGGCTATGTACTCCTAGCCAAAAGCACCCCTAGCCAAAAGCACCCCTAGCCAAAAGCACCCCTCAAATCTCCCTCACCCAGGACATGAATGAGTCTGACTTTTTACTGCTTCTACAGAACTTAGGTGTACGAATCAGGATCAGCAAGTTGGGTTTACTGATAACAGATACTAATTTTGTAAAAAAAAAAACCCAAAACCACCAAACCCCAAACCCAATCACCCAAAAAACCAACAAAAACCCCAAAACCCACACACACCTAAAAACACACAAACTTGTATGAACTCACTCTTTTCCTTTGTAAGTGGCCAGATATAGCCTTGTCCATCTAGTTGTTAAGTTAATCTAGTAGTTAGAGCAGTCTCAGAAAGCAGGAGAAATAAATCCAGGTCTCTTACCTCCCAGCAGACTATGCCAGGAGATTCCTCTGCCTTGCAGAATCTTGGTTTAAGAAGTCTAGATTCAATAGGAATAACAGCAACTCTCCCTCCCTTGCCCCCCCAAAATTCAACAAAGACAGGGTAATAAGGACATGCCTGTTACCTCAACTACTTTACATGTAGCCATGTGTGCCACAAAGAACCACCAGTAGACTAGAAATTAAGTTTTAACTTTCCAGTCCTGTAAGAGGAAGTATTAACTTGAATATCTTTTACAAAAAAGTTAAAATCAAGACAAAACAGCTACAAAAGAGGTCTAATGCAGCAGAAATACAATTTCAAAGGTACTTTCAAGTAAGAAAGAAAACCTAATACACTAGTGCAAGAGAAAGACTACTACATTATCACCTATTAAAAGCTAATTCTAAGAGATACCTGAGAAAAAACAAGATCCTTGCAAACATATTTGAGTTCTCCCCGCAAATCATATTTGGATTAACATTGGAACTAAAACCAGCAAGTTAAGACATGGTGTGAAGTTGCTGAAAAAGATGAGGAAAATTCCATTTTGATCCAAGGAAGAAAAAAAAAGCACTGACAGTTGCTTTAAATAACCTCCAAAGTTTCCTTTCAGAACAGATAAAATATAATCTCAGAAAATCACAGAATCACTAGGTTGGAAAGGATCTTCAAGATCATCAAGTCCAACCATTAATCCAGCGCCACCATGTTCCCTAAACCATGTCCTGAAGTGCCACATCCACACATTTTTTGAACACTTCCAGTGATGGCGACTCCACCACCTCCCTGGGCAGCCTGTTCCAATGCCTGACCACTCTCTCAGTGAAGAAATTTTTCCTAATATCCAATCTAAACCTCCCCTAGCGCAACTTGAGGCCATTTCCTCTTGTCCTATCGCTAGTTACTTGGGAGAAGAGGCCAACACCCTCGTCGCCACAACCTCCTTTCAGGTAGTTGTAGAGAGCGATAAGGTCTCCCCTCAGCCTCCTCTTCTCCAGGCTGAACAACCCCAGTTCCCTCAGCCGCTCCTCGTAAGACTTGTGCTCCAGCCCCCTCACCAGCTTCGTTGCCCTTCTCTGGACACGGTCCAGCACCTCAGCATCCTTCTTGTAGTGAGGGGCCCAAAACTGAACACAGGATTCAAGGTGCGGCCTCACCAGTGCCAAGTACAGGGGCACGATCACTTCCCTACTCCTGCTGGCCACACTATTTCTGATACAGGCCAGGACACTGTTGGCCGCCTTGGCCACCTGGACACACTGCCGGCTCATGTTCAGCTGGCTGTCAACCAGCACTCCCAGGTCCCTTTCCGCCAGGCAGCTCTCCAGCCACTCCTCCCCAAGCCTGTAGCGTTGCATTGGGTTGTTGTGGCCAAAGTGCAGGACCCTGCACTTGGCCTTATTAAACCTCATCCAGTTGACCTCAGCCCATCGATCCAGCCTGTCCAGATCCCTCTGCAGAGCCCTCCTACCCTCCAGCAGATCAACACTCCCACCCAACTTGGTGTCATCTGCAAACTTACTGAGGGAGCACTTGATTCCCTCATCTAGATCATCTATAAAGATACTCAACAAGACCGGCCCCAGAACCGAGTCCTGGGGAACACCACTCGTGACCGGCCGCCAGCCGGATTTAACGCCATTCACCACAACTCTCTGGGCTCAGCCATCCAGCCAGTTCCTCACTCAGCGAAGAATAAACCTGTCTAAATAACCCATAGCAGACTGATAAGCAGACGGAAGGAAAGGGAGGGGTATCAGGAAGTCAGCCAGGACCCCTACAGGGAACTATCTTTTATATTATTGCTATATATCATCCAAACTGCTTGGGGTTTTCTGAATTTTTTTTTTCCTCCCCATGCATTCTTTTCAATTAGTCACTTGTTAAGGCACGCTTGAATTATTTGTATGCCTAACCTTGTGCTGTATTAAGAATGGTCTGAAAGCAACTTGAAGGGCAGGGTGCACCCTGTTTGTCAGGAACAATTGTCTTAACATATGCATAGCGCTGTATACACTGAGAGCTTAACACTCAAAATGCGATTTGGTGATTTTCACAACACTTGGTGCTTTTTCAACCTGAAATTGTCAAAGGCTAACAATGACAACTGCCTAACAGAAGAGTACCTCTCCCGTACACACTAGGACAATATATAATCAGTCTTTGTCAACCATAAAAGAAAAAAATAGTGTTGTGTTTGTAAAATATATCCCATATATTTTACAGTGACCTGTGTCCTGATCTTGTCTATAACCTATGGGCTTTGGCATCTCCCCTAAGAAAGAAGATAGTGATTTGAACCCTTTCAGGTGATCTCTGATTTCCTGAAATATCTAAATCATCAAGTTATTCTGCAAAACAGAATTCTTTTGCCCTATTTATGAATGGATGATAATATACTTTGCAGAGAACTTGGTGTTTGACAGACACGCTGGGAATTCACACCAAAGAACAAACTCGGTATTATGTCCAAATGCTCAGATAAAAACATTTCAGCACATACTTTGATTTCTAAGTTTAGATACTGCAGGAGGATTGTGGTATACATGCTGCATACTTGAGACTGCTTTCCTGACCTTGTTTAGAGCTTTAATTGAAACACGCAGGTCTGTAAGTTTGCTTGTTCCTGGAAAAGTGTTCTTGGACGAGCTATAACATACCAGAGAACCTTGTCCTTTGAAGTACCCAAATGGTACTGAATAGTGTATTTCCCATTGCAAAAAGTGCTTAGTCTTAGGTTAAGAAAGCCCAGAGTAGCAGGAAGACAAACTAGCAAAAACGTTTAGTTTGATACCACACAGTATGAAGTTTACAAAATAATAGGTGTGAATCTAGTTCAAGGTTCACATTGGCACTTACAACAAAAGTACCTAACCAACACTTCACTAAGCCAACAAACAAGATTTGTGCCTATCTCAGGTAACTTCTGAAGCATTTACTAACATATTCATATAGTCTGACATGAGACCTGTAATTCCAGGCAACCGTAACTACAAAGTCTTTTACTACATAACCAGATGTTCTCACAATGTAATGAAAAATTTAATGGGAACAACTCACTTCTTTTATCACTAAGCTGTTAACACATATAGTAGAAAGCATTCATACTCTGAACCGGTTTGGTTAACACAAAGCACTTGACCTTCATTGTCAGTTTTTGCTAATCATGTTAAATCCTGCTCCCCCACCTCCTTAATTCTAATTATGAGGGGCAAAACCCAAGACAACTAAGAGTCCAATCCCCACTCTATTCAAGGCGGGGGGGGGAATAAATTTAGTCAAAACAATTTTTAGTTCCAACCTCTAAAATAGAACAGTAATTACAGCCTGAAGTAGTAAAATGATGATGCAGAGTAAAACAAGAGAACCAACTCTTTAGAAACTCAGCATTGAGAGGGCACGAGGCAGTAGCATAGCGTTAAATACTTATCAAGTATATAACTTGGGCAATACTCCTTCAGAGAAAGCTCTAAATATTTTAATTCACTTTTTTGGACCCCTGACTTATCAAGTTTATCCACATTAATTTAATGCAAGGCAATAGGTGCTAATAATCAGGAGGCAAGGGATTAGGAAGATCAAGGAAAAAGATGTTACTGACTCCTAATACCCAGGTACCACATCCGTATCTTTCCTAGGGAACAACACTCTGATGGTTCTACTGCGGTAATGGAAAGCTAAAAACATTGTTCTCCAGAACAGAACAGTTTGGTTATACCAGACTACTCGCACTACTTTTGCAGGTCACGCTAGGTGGAGTTTATTCTCTCTCTCACCACAAAAAAACCAAATTCTTGAGGTACTTGTTTTTCATTACTTCATCCCAGAGTTACGCTTAACTAGGACCAATTCAGTTACGACTTTTTGTCCAGAGCTTGAAAGGGGGAGGAAACGGGAAGCAAATGCTTCCACAATGTAGTTAGGAACCTCATCAGGTATCCCCCAGAGTCCCAAATAACTTGAAGGGAAATTATAAAAGCAACTTCTTCACGAGCTTTTGACATAGTCGTCAACAACAGATTTCTCTCTAAACTAGAGATACGGATGATGGGTGGACAAGGAACTGCTTGGATGGTTGCATCCAGAGGGTAGTGGTCAACAGCTCAATGTCCAGATGGAGATTGGTGACAAGTGGTGTCCCTCAGGGGTCTGTATTGGGACCAGTACTTTTTTAAATCTTCATCAATGACATAGTGGGATCGAGGGCACCCTCAGCAAGTTTGCAGATGACACCAAGCTGAGTGGTGTGGTTGAAACACCTGAGGGACAGGATGTCATCCAGAGGGACCTGGACAAGCTCAAGGAATGAGCCTATGTGAACCTCACTGAAGTTCAACAAGGCCAAGGGCAGGGTCCTGCACCTGGGTCAGGGCAACCCTCAGGATCAATATGGGCTGGGGGATGAAGGGATTGAGAGCAGCCCTGCCGAGAAGGACTTGGGGGTACTGGTGGATTAAAAGCTGGACATGAGCCAGCAATGTGAGCTCATAGCCCAGAAAGCCAACTGTCTCCTCGGCTGCATCCAAAGAAGCACGGACAGCAGGTCAAGGGAGGTGATTCTGCCCTTCTACTCTGATGAGACCCCACCTGGAGTCCTGCATCCAGCTCTGGAGCCCTCAGCACAGGAAAGACATGGAGCAGGTCACAAAAATGATCTGAGGGATGGAACACCTCTCCTATGGGGACAGGCTGGGAGAGTTGGGGTTGTTCAGCCTGGAGAAGAGAGGGCTCCAGGGAGACCTTATTGCAGCCTTCCAGTACTTAAAGGGGGCTTATAAGAATGATGGGGACAAACTTTTTAGCAGGGCCTGTTGCAATAGGACAAGGGGTAATGGTTTTAAACTAAAAGAGGAGAGATTTAGACTAGATCTAAGGAAGAAATTTTTTACAATGAGGGTGGTGAGACACTGGAACAGGTTGCCCAGAGAGGTGGTGTGTCACCCATCCCTGGAAACCTTCAAGGTCAGGTTGGACAGAGCTCTGAGCAACCTGATCTAGTTGAAGATGTCCCTGCTCACTGCAGGAGCATCGGACTAGATGACCTTTAAAAGGTTCCTTCCAACCCAAACTATTCTGTGATTCTATGAGGAAGCATTATTTCAGACTTGAAACATTAATAAAAGAGATTGTACTGGATAGTTCTGTAGACTATTAGTTGATGGTAGTTTCTAAACAGAACTGACATTTCAAGGACCATTCAGATCATCACCTGGAACACCTAGGAGTTAAGTGTCAAATGACTGAGCAACAAAGGCAAGCTACACTCCTGTAAGATCCTTAAGGCCTAGTATTACTGTATCTTCCTACACCTGCACTAAAAAACCCTAAAGGTCCTCGAGTTGTATTCCCTGTGCTCTCCTGCCTGCCTACTTTTTCCTACTTTCAATTTAGCACTTAAATTAATTTAGCACTTACCCTACGACTTGAAAGATACGTGGCATAGGCCCATCTCTGGCCATTACAGCTGAGAAAGCACTGAAGTTTTCATTCTCAGACTGGCAAATTAAGAAACATCTAGATACAATAGCTGAAGGAAAATAACTTAAAGAAAACTGTTACAGATTCTTTAATACCATTGGGTATTTAAACTACAGCACGTAAGATCCGCTTAGACCTCTTTTAACATAAGAATGCAACAGAATGGTTTTTTGCACAATATTCACATAAATATCTATTGCACATAGAAATCCCACATGCGCTGTTCACAAACTGAACTGTGACTTAATCTGAACAAAGAAGTCTTCTGAAGTATACAGAAGGTGTTTGGCCTTCACTGATCAACAAGTCAATCCTATTCATACCCTTTTTATTTCCACTTACCTCAGGGTACTGTTGATAATTTCTTTACAGACAAGCCTAAGTTATGCTCTTTTTAGCTGTATTCTGTAATGCCTCTCTATGCTCCCTGTATCCACTACCACAATGTATTTGGTAAAACATAAAACTTTACTCATTTATATCAGAACTTTAGCTACTGTACCTGGATGGTCCTTAGCTTATTTACAGCTTTGATGGTCCTGCAGAATATACCCATTTTAGCTCTTAAACTTGCCTTAACGCTTAAGGACAACACATAGGAAGTTGTTTGTATGCTATGCTTACTAGCTTTCTCTCTGAAATGGCCCAAGAGACAAGACTGATTTTAGTATGCTCACTTTGAAAAGCACAGGAAGCTATTACATGCAGCAGTAGTCTGTAATGAAAGTCATGTGCTCATCAATTCTAGAGAGTACTCATATAACAACTGTAAGCCACTAAGTGCAGGTGTTAGGCAAAGTTACTTTTCATCACTGTATAAACTTGTTTAAAAACTTAATGCAAGTATCTGGTAGAAAGACTCGTCTACCTACCTTTGCAAAGTTGAAGTTTGATATGATTCTTCCTATAGAGGAAAGTGTGTGGGGGCTTTTTTGGTTGGGTTCCACCCCCCCAATATATATTCCAGCACAACTGAGTGCTGGAATTCAGTACTGAACTGAAATACAGTGCTTACAAGGTTCTGGGGTTTTGTGGGGGTTATTTTTGTTTAGGTTTTTTTCTTTTTCTTTTTTTTCCACTGCCTAAATGAAAAACAGACATGACAACACAGCAAGGTATTAACATCTGAAAAATATTTAAGGCACATTCCAACAAAATAAACTTTTATTGAATGCAGTATTAGGCATTCTATTTTAAGGGAACAGTGCTTCCCCTCCAAAGAGATTCCCTTTGACAATTTCTAAAAGCTGTATTTCAGTTACAGAAATATTTCTCATGTCAAGAAACACCAAACTTCAGTCTAAATTTTTTTTGAATTATGAAGTGCAACTATGTCCTTCCAAATTATTATAGTTTTCAGTAGGCACTAGAATGAGAAACCTACAAATGGATTCAATTTCTGGGTACAATGTTATGTTAATTCAAATTTTATACTAACACATCTAAAGTGTTGTTCTTGAAGAATTATATAAAAAGTGGCATTTAAGAATAAAGAAATGCAGCTTAAAGAGGAGTTTATCACCATTTAGAAAAAGAAAAATCTTAATGGCAACCTGCATATTTAATACCATTTCCACAGTATGTCAGCTAGCAGAGGCTTAGTCCAATAATTTAAAACTTTAGATAGGAAAGTCTTTTGGTTCTGAATGCAGATCATAAGTCATCATGTCCAGTAGGTGAAGGCTCAGTTGTTTCACTCTCTACTTCCTCTCCTGTGAAATTAAGTATCATAATTAGAATACAAATGTATTATGTAATTTTTGACATTAAGAATTTTTAAGAGAAACCCAAATCAACCTATTTATCAAGACCTGAGAAGCAATAAAGCTATACAGAAGAGCTACTTACACCATCCTCCTAAACTAAGCTTATGATTTTTTTTTTTTTTTAACTAGATGCAAACAAAACATTTCAAATAAACTGGTACGATACTGCTAGTGGAAGAAAAAAAAGTACAGCTATTTCTATTCTAAGCTTTTGTTTTCAGCTATTCACAGTGAACTTTCTTCTTTCCACATGACCTATCAGAAGAAATTCTGGTATTTGAAAACGTATTACTCAGAATTATTTTCTGTAGTGCAAACTGCTCAGTTCAGATGTTAAAACAGCCTTTAAAAAAAAGTAGAGCAATTTTATTCTATTGGTAAAAGCATTAATCTAAGAAAAAAGCTAATCCAATTTGTCAACTTTTCATTTTGCTTTTATTCTCATAAAATGTCAAACCACATTACAAAACATAGTAACTGATATCCTGAGTATCTGCACAGGAAAAGTACATAACTGATTTTAAATGAATAACAGTGAGCACCAAGAACATAAGGTCTGAACTGAATGGCCTTGAGTAGCAATACTACGTAGACCTTTACAACATTAGTACAAGATTAAAAAGCAGTCTTGGGTAGGGGGAAACAAACAAACAAAAAACAACAACAAAAAACCACCAAACAACCTAAGAAATAGAAAAAAATAGAGGTATGAAATTGAGTGTCTCTCATCTATTCTCCTACAACCTTTATTGCAAAATAATCCTCTTTCACTTTGGAATTGTAAAAAAAGCCTAGGAGTAATGAAACACTAGTGAACATAATCTGTCCATAATGTGTCATACATCCTAGAGCAAATTACACTTTAATTTGTTTAAGTCAAGCTAAACAGTTTCCTACTACTGAAAGATGGATGTCTCCTCCATATTCACCTTCACACCAGCTCTGGCACTTTTGTGATCACAAACTAAACAAATTCAGCTTGCTCATCCAGCAAAAAGAATTTTGCTAGTTTTCTGAGATTTCAGTGAGTTGAAGGAGCTTGCATGCAATCAGATAAAACCTACTATAAAGGTACCAGATAAAGCCACTATAATTAATGATACAGGGAAAAAAGTGGGGAGGAGGAAGACCTCCTTTTTATGATAGCAGTAATTTGTTAGTTCATTTTATGTAATGAAGTCAGACATTTAGGTGACTTAAAAACCTACAACCTTGAGTTAAGCACAAAAATATCAATGCAAGAACAGGACATTTAAAAAATCCACTGTCTTTAACAAAGCAAACACACATTCCAGAATGTGACCTACACCACAAACTACCTGACACAGAGCACACCTGTAAGAAGATGACAAATTATACAGAGGAGTTTACAAGTAACTACATCCTTGGACAGAAATACATGTACAATTTGTCGATATAGCATATTTTTTAAAAAATCTGTCACTGAAAAGCCACTTGCCTGTTTTTACAGTTTGAACACATGTTCCATCCTTATCTTCAAACCCTTCTGAACATACACACTTGTAACTACCTGAAGTATTAACACAGTCTTGATTCTCTTTCATGCAGACCTTTTCAGGAAGGTTACATTCATCTATATCTAGAGATAGGATAGAGAAAGAAAGAGTCCACTGCTGTTATTTTGTTATAAAACTTACTTGTGCTCAGTCATATAAACAAAATTCTATTCAAATATGAAAAACACTGAGAAGCAGGATGCTGCTGCAACAGATTTAACGTCTGTTAAAATAATATGTTACGGCTCTTCATGATTTAGACTGTGTTTCAAATTTATTCAGATAGTAGTGAGGTTTTTTTTATGTTTTGCAGGCCCCTATGTGGGGAAATGGATTAAGCAATGGCATTCATCTTAACCTACTGAAGATTCCCCATAGTCATTTTCTATTGATGTCAAAGTACAACTAAAGGGAAGTGAGCCTGTAAATACATCATCACAGTTAACAGCTACTTAAGATAACAAGTACCTTCTGCTCTCCCCCACAGAGAAACTCCAATTTCACTCTTTTCACTATCACTTCACATGTTATAATCCACTATGAATTAATATAATTTGAACTTGGACATTAATGGATTAACATTATGAATGAATCCACATTGCATTCCTGCCTTTCTGTTACAAAATGACTACATATGCACACTTGCAATAAAGTGGTAGATAACTGACAAGAGACTCGTGTATTTGTTTCCTGAATGTGCTATAAAATACTTTGTTCCTTTTGTAGGAGCATTTCACCTTTAAGCCTTGTCATGCATATTAGCTCAGTAACATAAGCTAATACCAGAACGATTGGGTTCTTTTTAATAGGCTTGAAAACTGAAGCAGACGAATACTTAACAGCTCCGCAGCATGGGTAACCAAAAATGAGCTAATGGTGTTCTACCACGTACTACTAAATCCACCAACCTGTACACTTTTCATCTTCCTTCATGTACCCAGATGCGCAGGTCTTGCACTTGTCAGAACCTTCCCCTGTGCAACTTACGCAGCTGGCATCACATGCTAAGGACAAAATATTTTAAGCATAAAAATTCATATATCTGAGGTTTAAAATACCACCCTTAAAGTCAGTCAGCTTACCCACACAAGAAATCATGGAATCATAGAATGGTTTGGGTTGGAAGGGACCTTAAAGATCATCTAGTTCCAACCCCCCCGCCATGGGCAACAGACACCTTCCACTAGATGAGTTTGCTTAAAGCCTCATCCAACCTAGCCTTGAACACTTCCAGGGAAGGGGCATCCATAACTTCTCTGGGCAACATGTTCCAGTGCCTCACCACTCTTACAGTAAAGAATTTCTTCCTAATACCTAATCTAAATCTACCCTCTTTCAGTTTAAAACCATTGCCCCTCATCCTATCACTACACTCCCTGACAAAGAGTCCCTCCCCATCTCTTCTGTAGGCCCCCTTGAAGTACTGGAAGGTTGCTCTAAGGTCTCCCCAGAGCCTTCTCTTCTCCAGGCTAAACACTGCTAAGTCTCTCAGCCTGTACTCATAGGGGAGGTGCTCCAGCTCCCTATGGCCCATCTTCGTGGTCCTCCGATGGACCCACTCAAGCAGGTCCATGACTTTCTTATGCTGGGGGCCCCAGAGCTGAACACAGTACTTCAGCGGGGGTGTCATAGGCAGGGTCTTACAAGAGTGGAGTTGAAATAACCAGAAATCTCTTGCTTTCCTCATGCAATAGCTTCTAAAGCCTCATCCTGCCCAAGCCCAGGCAGGACTGGACCCCACTGACCTAAATGCCTGGTATCATGCCTTTTCTAGCATTACCTCTAGCATTAGATTAGGATTCTGAATAATAAAGTAAAACAGCAGATTAAAAAGAAACCTTTGCATGAGAACGATCCATCTGTATTCAAACAATACTGGTGATCTTTGCAAGGAGAAGTGGCACACTCATCTAAATCTGAAAGATAAAAAGGGACAAGTTACCTAAAATAGTAGGCATGATTAAATAGCCAGATTAATACTTGAATGCTGTGCTTTGAAATCTTGTAAGAAGTGTCCCACAGAAGCTATAAACTTAAACTGACTGCACTGAGAGTTACAATGAGCTCAGGATCAGATATGCAACATTAGACAAAGTCATGTGGTAACATATACTGTTTTATTCAGCTTCAACTTACATTAACAAATCAAAACTAATCCTCAGAAGATGTTTTGTGATGACAGTAACAGACATATCAGAAATGCAAGAGCTCAAATTAAATAAAGATTCCAGAACACCTGCCATCCTTGTAATTTTCAAGTCAGTGTTTTACATGCATTTATGTTTTTTATGCAAACAGCATAACAAATAAGCAGCCAGACTACTCTTCAGGAATACTGTTGATTTCTCTACTCCTATATTACCAAGCTATGTAACTTTTTTAAAGTATTTAAAAAAATAAATACACAAATGCACACACATACACTGCTTAGTTTTCTACACAAAGCAAATTGGAGAAAGACAAGTTTATGGTTAGGACCAGCCAAGCTGAAAACCAGTTCTACTTGGGCAGTTAAAACATGCTAGTGTTGTGATTTCAAGGAAGGGGCACAAGAATAGTCACAACTAAAAAATTCAAGTCCCCTTGCTGTCTATCTCATTCTGTTGCTGCAGACATCATTCCTACTGATTACTCAGTTAATTTATACTTCATCAGTTGAAATGATTATTTGGAAAAAAACAGCTGCACACAAGACAACATTGGAGCACCTTAAAAACACTCTTGGAGCATTCAACAGTTGCCAAAGCAGGTATTGCAGGAGCTATAATTCAAATCCTAGTTCTCATTAGCACTTTTAAAAAGAAGCAGTGTTCACATAATTTCTAAGATACTGTTTCCAGATATTACGCTAAAGGTCTTTAAATGGCGAAATTCAACCAGTTGCACAGAACGTTACTCTGCCCTTCATGTACTGATGCATTGGGAGTATTTTCAGTATTTTGGTTTTTCCTTAAGTGTTTCATATATATCTCGTCATAAACCAAGAGATACGCTAAACTAGAAATAGGTAAGAGATTAATGGAAGCACTGAGCTTGATGACTCTCCAGTAATAGGAAAAGTCAGTATGCCTGGCTTTTAGTAAAATGTTTGAACTCAATTAGTGTTGAGCATTTATAAACACACAGTAATGTGAAGATGGGCAATTAGTACAAAATATGTAGATAAGCTGATAAGAATCTTCCAGTAGTTGACAAAATAGTTTAAATCAAGAGTAGGGCACTGTTTAGCATTCAAATAAACACAAAAACCGTGTCTTAAAAGGAACACCCCACTTGCTTCTATCTGTATTACACTAAAGTAAAAAGGATACACAGTGAACAGTTCGATAAAGACAACTATAATCACCAGACAATCAGTGGGGAGGGAATACTGCTTTCCTGCATCATGAAACAAGTTAGGAAGAGAGAGACTACAAACTATACAAATCTAAACTGACAGAACACTTCCATAAAATACAATAAAACTCACTGTGATATCATCTAATCTCACTAGCCAACGTTGCTACAAAACCTGTTTGAAGTCTACCAAGCATTACTCACCCATACAAGCTGCTTCTTCATTTTTAATCCAGCCTTCTTTACAGTCTTGGCAGTCCTTATTACTTGAACCAGTACAAGTTTTACAGGCAGCATGGCAGGCTAAGATAAGAAAAAACTACAATCTGAGCTTTGCTGAGAGATTCCAAGGCAAGTTTGGGCACAAAAATTCTCAGAGAAAACGTGATTTAGGAATCACTGGAAGCTATCATATTTTAGTAGCTTGACCTTCCCATTCACAAGATTAAATCTTGACTTTATGGAGATATCATTTACAAAAATGCAGCTCTATCCTACAAAAAAAAACCCCAAACAACCAAAACACCAAAAAACCCACACCCCAACCCAAGAAGCCAAACCTGGCAATTACAGTCATCTGCACCACTGAGAAAACAGTGCCATGAAATTCTAGTGACTAGAAGGGGCAGGTCCAATTTCCAAATTATTTGGAAAGAGGAGATCAAGAAGATAAACTTTGTTCAGCCACTCAGGGCTGGGACAACAGTTTAAATGCTAGACTCGGCACTCCCACCTAATGAATCGTCATGCTCCTTCATTTGCAACTAGCTATGAGAGTAATGTGTTAAATGATACTAGTCTGAAGAACTTCACAAGGAAACAGACTAGAAATCCAGCTATAGATATAAATACATATAACGCGTATATACGTTACATGTACATATAACACACAATATATAACATATGCATGTTATATATTGTAATATAAAACAGACAGATAAAAAACCCACACTGATGGTGATGAAAAACAAATCTCATTAGACCCCACGGTCAGGTTTTAGTTGTTGCAGAATCTCACTCAAGATGTAAAAACATTAAAAATCTGACCAACTGAAAAAGTTTAGTCCTACAACCTGACTATTGTAGGAATTAAGCTTAGATGTACTTAACTGAAATCTATGTAGTCTGTAGCACAGATCAGCTGTTTCCATGCCCATTTACTCCAGTTAAGCTTATCCAAGACATGAGGAAAACCTAGCTTTCAGAGTAGTCCCCTGTGCAGCAATTTCAGCTCAAGGTCTTTGGACAGTACTCGTGGGATGGGGACAGAGGGGGGACAGGGGCAAAGTTTGCTCTTCCTTCCCAGCTCCCTCAAGACATAGACGAATTCTGCTTCTTAAGCAAAGGGGGAGAAGGGGGGAACAAAAAAAAAAAAAAAAAAAAAATCAAGGGCAGTCTGGAAGGATGACTTGGCAAAACCTTAGAATTCCACCAAACTGACTGACATGTCATTTATAGTTCAAGCTGAGTGACCAAACTGTAACTATTTTTTGTTTTTACATTTATCAGTTTAAATTGTTTCTAGCTTACAAAAACTGAAGAAGGAAGACAAAGATTTAATCACATGTCGAAGACTTTGTTACCTGTACAAACAGAATGTGTCTCATTTCTCAAGGTACTGAAGTAACCATTAGAACAGTCCAAACAAAAATCTCCTGCATACTCCTTGTTACAGTTACAGGAGCCATCTCCACCTCGGGTACCATCACCGTCACAGTGACCATTTCCATGGCAAGGTCTTTCTGATCCACCACGACAAGCTAAAAAGGATCAAAAATACTTGTAAATCAGATGATAAAGGAAATAACTTCCTGTTCTGAGCCACAAGCACCTCAAGTCCCACCCTGTTCACTGACAGTAAAAAGTAAAAAAAAAAAAAAAAAAGGCACACTAAACCAGGACATAATTTCCAAAATCTTTTTTCACTTGAGAGCAACCAAAAAGCTTGCTACAAGGAATCCTCAGTAATACATTCAAGTGTAAGAGGAACTCAAAACAACCTCTAGGAAAGTTCTGTTATAAACTTAATTTTGGGTAAAAGCCACGGCTTAGAGTTTTACCTATTTTCCTAGCTTCCTGGATAAAGCTGGTATTTTTCTTTATTCTAGATTTCTGATAACACTCATACTGCAGTTGACAAAATCTACTAGCAATCATTTAGATCAATACTGGGAATTGGCATAATTTTTAAGAATATAAGAGTGCAAAGCTGATTTCTAACATGGTGCAAGGTTCTAGAGATATATAAATTATACAGACTTCCAAGGTCAAAATACCTCCTTTATCACCTTTGCATCAAAGACCTTACTTTCATTCAGTTGTCTCCCACTTACTTTTATCCAATTTCTCCCACTGCCTTTTTAACTAATCCTCAGTTGTGAATTTCTTCATTTAATCCCCATCTTAAAACTGGTGAAGGACTGTTGTCTACATAGCTTCTGAAAGGCCACCTAAACAGACCTGATGTCACAAACAGCCTTGGGTCAGGTGTGGATGTGAGCGATCAGAGGGATTCTACGCATGGAAGTACCCTTGATAGATCTGTACATTACTTCATGCCCAGAAGACCTTTTTTCAGGAAAGATGCTCACAAGGCAGCTACTTAACTACCAAGCAGCAAGCAGGCACACACTACACAGCAGCTGGTGTCTCACACAAAATATCACACTTCATGTATTTATCCATGTTATGAAAGACTGAAACAAACAGGTAAAAAGAACATATTTGCTACTGTATTTTTCAGACGAAAAATTACCAAGGCAATCTGGTCCATAAGTTCCAGCAGGGCAGCAAACTTCTATTGTTTCTATACAAAACCACTTAAACAAATCAGGATACTTCTTCTTTCTGCATATGAAAGACATTCATTTATCAATAAAAAGAATGAAGATTCTTTAAAAGCCAATTCACGCAGCTGAGCCTGCACAACGCAGTAGAGAAATCTATTGCACATGACAGATTAGAAACCTATTTTTTCTGTTCTGAAGATGATCTTATTTCAGGCACCAATTTCTAAAAGTAGTCCTCCAACTCGAAATGATTTTACCTTTTAAACTAGAACACTGTTAACAGATTCTACTAATATTTTATAGATTCATGAAAAATGTTAAATGAGAGCAACCAATAAAATCAATTTATTTGATACATACCCACCCTTTTTTTTTTTTAACCACCTTATTTTTAGAGAAGGTTTATATATAGTTTAGATGGTGTTATTTATGTCTTCCTCTTAAAGATAACTGCTGTGATCTCAGTATCACGGTGATGCTGAAGTCTCAAAAACTTTAGTAAAGGAAAGGCTCAGATATTCTGTAGCCTGACAAAAGTCTTCAGCAACTCCCAAGGCATGTACAGCTTCTCTTTCTAAACTATTAAGTCTGACCATACTGACTCCAAGGCTCAGGCCCTGAAAAGTAAATTTACTGAGTACCACGTGTAATGTAATAACTTATGAAAAAAGATCCAAGGCATTCATGGACAAAGAAACTATCTTTGGAAACTACCACAGAACTGAATGACATTTGGAGATCGCAGGCTAAAGGACAGAAGGCAAACTTAATCAATTGCACTCAAAAGGTCTATTAAACACAGTAACTTTCAAAAACACAAAGTATTTTATGAATGGTTTATTTTAGGAAGTCTACTTTGTCGAATTCTCTAGTTTAAAGCCCGTTTCTTTCAGTTCTGCAAATTTAAGACAAGCATAGCTTGTCTTTCTGGAAGGCATGCCCTACGAGGAGCAGCTAAGGACTTTGCGCTTGACTAGTTTGGAGAGAAGGAGGCTGAGGGGTGACCTCATTGCTCTCCACAAATTCCTGGGGAGGGGAAGTGGAGAGGGAGGTGCTGATCTCTTCTTCCTGGTATCCAGTGACAGGATGCATGGGAATGGTTCAAAGCTGTGCCAGGGGAGGTTTAGACTAGACATCAGGAAGCATTTCTTGACCAAGAAGGTAGTCAAATACTGGAGCAGGCTTCTTAGAGAGGTGGTTGATGCCTCAAGCCTGTCAATGATTAAGAGGCATTTGGACAATGCCCTTAATAACATGCTTTAAGTTTTTGTCAGCCCTGAAGTGGTCAGGCAGTTGGACTAGATGATCACTATAGGTCCCTTCCAACTGAAATAGTCTACTGTACGCTGTGCTATTCCCTTGTCCTGGTTCCAGCTGGGATAGAGTTAACTTTCTTCCTAGTAGCTGATCATAGAATCATTTAGGTTGGAAAAGACCTTTAAGATCAAGTCGAACCATTAACCTATCACTGTCAAGTCCATCACTAAACCATGTCCCTAAGTGCCACATTTACATGTCTTTTAAATACCTCCATGGATGGTGACTCAACCACTTCCCTGGGCAGCCTGTTCCAGTGCTTGACAACCCTTTCAGTGAAAAAATGTTTCCTAAAATCCAATCTAAACCTCACCTGCACAACTGAAGGCCATTTCCTCTTGTTCTATCACTTGCTACTTGGGAGAAGAGACTGACACCCACCTCACTACAACCTCCTTTCAGTTGTAGTTGTAGAAACTGGTAAGGTGTCCCCGAACCTCCTTTTCTCCAGGCTAAACAACCCTAGTTTCCTCTGCCACTCCTCATAAGATTTGTGCTCTAGACCCTTCAGCAGCTTCGTTGGTCTTCTTTGGACATGGTCCAGCACCTCAATGTCTTTCTTGTAGTGAGGGGCCCAGAACTGAACACAGTATTCGAGGTGTGGTCTCACCAGTGCCAAGTGGCTGTGTTTTGGATTTAGTATGAGAATAATGTTGACAACACTGATGTTTTTAGTTGTTGCTAAGTAGTTGTAGCGCTTATACTAAGTCAAGGACTTTTCAGCTTCCCATGCTCTGCCAGTAGGGAAGTGCACAAGAAGCTGAGAGGGGGCACAGCCAGGAGAGCTGACCCAGGCTGGCCAAAGAGAGATTCCCTACCATATAACGTCATGCCCAGTACATAAATCGGAGTTGGTTGGGGGGTGGGAATCACTGCTTGGGGACAGGCTATCGATCATGGGGTGGTGAGCAATCATTGCTTTGTGCATCATTTGGTTTTGTATATTCCTTTATCAGTAGTATTATTACTATAATTATTTCTTCTTCCTTTGATGTCCAATTAAACTGTTTTTATCTCAACCCACAATTTTTTTTTCCCCTGATTCTCTCCGCCATCCCACCTTGGGGCAGGGGAGACAAGCGAGCAGCTGTGTGATGCTTAGTTGCCAGCTGGGGCTAAATCACAACATCCCTTCAACTGGCATGTTAATGTATACACAACCCCGTATAGTTAGGTAAAAGGATAAAGTAATAAAACAGTCATTAAGAGCAATGTGGGTTATCAAAAATCCTTACTGAGTTATGAAACATTATAATGGCAGTTAGTCCTATTGAATTCTAACTGATTGCGAGTGCTGAAAGTCTAAAGTAGTAAAAATATACTTAGAAGAAACATGATTTGGAATTTAAAAAAAGATCTTAAGAGATTTAAATGCTACAATGCCATCCTTGCACTAATTATACTTTATAATTGTAGATGAAGAGCTTAGTTATAACAAAAATCACAGGCTAGCTTAGAAGGCAGATAGAAAAGTCAGCTGCTACACTACCATCCTCAAGAGATCCAACTTCTAGATTTGTTAGTATCAACTATTTTGCTGATTGCCAGGAGAACAAAATAATGTTTCAGGAAAAAAAGCAAACAAACAAAAAACTCAGAAGAACCAAAGAGTCCATTGCAGTTTTATGACAAAGGAAAACAAAAAAGGTAATAGAGCTCAAAGTTTTCAAATGGTAGTTTGCCTCAACACCACACTGGTAACTGAGCAGACGGTGTATGAGAAGACAGACTGGATGTTTTGGTGCAATGCTGCCGAAATTGAAAAGAGAGAACACTGGACAGCAGCACATGCTATTAAAAGTCAGCCTGAACCCAGCTGCACCCAATGGCAACTCTTGAAGGATAACATACTGCTATTGTTTGGGCACCAGATTTAACATCTGTAGTTCATCCTCTTAGATAACTTATCTACACAAAGATCTTAAAAAAAAAAAAGATACTTACAGTTTGAACCACCATTTCTCTATATGTTCTTCATGCTCTTCTACCATGTTGTTACATTCAAAGTTACTACTGTCGCACAGATTCTCTATGATCTCTACAAGACGAATTTCGCTATGAGTGGAGAAGGAAAATCATAAATTTAATTTAAACATTTGACGCCACTTAAGACACGACTTGAGCCTAGAATACTTTTATCAGTTCATGGTGTGTTCTGAATTAGCTCCAAAACAAAGCAAATATCAGAATGAAGAACTAATGAACATTACTTCAACCAAAAAAAATAGAAGGGTGGCCACAAGAACCACTTTGGCTTGCCTATATTTATTATGTCTGCAGATTGTAGCTTTGATAGACGCTTAGCTTCCCAGCAAATTTTGAGTGCAGTATTTTTCTCCCAAGTTCAACAACAAATATCATTATTTGATACAAGCCCATGAAGCTCACAGTAACTGAGGTTCAGAAATACCACCCTTACATCTCAAGGCTCAAACTAAGATTAAAAAGTGAATTTGAAATTTGGAAGAAAAGTACCAGGTCACGTTGCTCAGTAATCAAACATACGTAGAAAAGAGTAGAGCAATCTCCACCTCTTCTAGTTTTCTGTTTGGCACTGAAACAGTGACGACTCAGGAGAAGACACTGCTTTAATTCTAAAACAAGTACACACCTTTTATGACCTACCTATTAACTACTGACCATTATTTAAGATCATTATTTTAGGACTTTAATGGGTAAATAAAAGAAAACTACTATGACTGATGTCGGTATTAACTTTTGTTGTTTTCAGAAGCAAGACAAAGACATTAATAAGGGGGTTCAGTATCTACTGTAATCATTACTTGTAATGTTACATTTTAATCAACAAGAATTAATCAGCTTGGACATGTGAAACTTTAGCTGCCACATTCAATATTTAAGTTTCACACAAACACCGGTACGGTGAAGTTACACACGGTAAGATATGAAACGTAGCCCAATGAAAAATACTGAGACAGCTTACCTGGACTCATACTTTGACAGTGTCTTCTCTTCCCAAGCAGTGTTGCCACCACCAAAGTTCTTTTTAGCTGTATCTACTAATCCCTACACATAAAAAGTACAAAAAGAAGGTAAGTTACATAGGGTTTTTTTGTAACAAAAATTAAGGGCAATAGTAAATGCTTATATGAAAATTGTGAAAAGCGCCACGCAGAAACTTCTGTAAAGCTCTGAAGCTGCTGATCAAATTGCCAAATGAAAGAAACAGCTAGTGACAACAAAAAAAGTGAGAAAGTATAGGTTATAGCATAACATGACTCAATTCTCATAACACATAACCAAGGCTTTGTTACAGTTCATTTACATTTTGACATACATGTCAAAAAACATACATGTATGAAACGTTATACCCTTCTCCTTTAAGTTCTCAGCAACATTTTTAATCAGCTGACCAGGACCTCTACTTCATTGTTTTGATAGTACTTAGCCCAGTCCTCACCATGTTGTAACTTAAACACACAAACATACAACAGGATAATTCACCGTGATCAGCACAACTTCCCCGAGCCACAGCCAATGCCTATTACTAACACCTTGCAAAAAACCCTCCACGGTTAAAGCGACCTACCAAGCCTACGACAGCGAAGAGACGTACAAGGAGTATTAAGTATCTGTCAGAAGCTGAGGCAGCCCCTTGCTGCCTACACTGAATTTACTGGGCCGCAGTGTAGGACTGTGGCAAGTGGCAAGAGAGAATTTTAGGGGACGGTCTTTTCCGCTAGCACTCCCCGTGGCACAGGACACGCTACAGCCAGCACGGCCAGTCCTTCTGCACTAAAGCACCAAAACACGGCCGATAGCAGAGCTCGAGGAGCTTTGTAACCTACCGACCCGAGGACTGCAATTGCTACCGACGCCGGGAGCAGACCGCTGCCGGGTGTCGGTAAGACAGCGGCCGGCGGAAGCGCGGCCGGAGCCTGGCCGCGGGGCTTGCGGGGCAGAGAGCCGGGCGGCGCCGGGGCCGCAGGCCCGCACCGCGCCGGGCGGTGCCGCCGGTTTTCTGGCGGGCCCGACATGCCTCCACACCCGCTGTTGCTGAGGGGCCCCGAGACCGGGCGCTGCCCCTCAGAGCGGCAGGCACGGAGCGGCCTACACCGCTGTCCCTCAGGCTGCCCGGCGGGAGCCCGCGTCCGGATGCTCGGTGCGGAGCCCCTGCCTGCCCCACAGCGAGGCCGCCCGCCGCCGCCGGCCTCCCCGCGGCCCCACAGCCCCGCCGCCCACCTGGTTGAACCTGTCCACGATGCCCCGGCAGGTGGAGCACGCCAGGCGCCGCCGCTCGCCAGCGCCCAGGGCGGGCGGCAACAGCACCGACAAGGCAGCGCAGAGCGCCACGGCCAACGGCGCCCGGCCCGGGCGAGACGCGGGGCCGGGCCCCATGGCGAGGGCACGGGGAGCCCCGGGGAGACGGAGCGGGGCCACCCCAGCCGCCGCACCGAGCACGCCTCAGCGTCGGCACCGGCGGCCGCGCGCAGCGCGCTCGCCCCGCCCCGGCCCCCGTAGCAACCGGCCTGCGAGCTCCATTCAGATTTCCGCGTCAGCCCCACGCACGCTCCGACCGCGGGCGCTCCTTGGTGCAGGCAGGGAAACGGGGGAACGTGGCCCAATCAGCACCCGCCACGCTCTGGACCAATTGGAGCCCCCCGCGTGCACGGAGAGCTGAGCGGGGGGCGTGGTAGAGAGCTGTCTGAGGAAGCAAAGCCCATAGGCCTTGCGCGCTGCTGCCGCCATCATGAGAACGGGCAGGTACGAGCTTCTCAGGGGCTTCCGCTCCATCCGCCATTTCTATTTGGCAGCTGCCTCGGAGCCCTTTGGCTGCCGGGGGCGTGCTCTGCCCTCACCTAATATGGCTGGCCGGAGAGGTGGTCACGTGGGTACGGGGGTGGCCGTCCCCCCCCCCCTCCGCCGCCGGCGCCCTCTGCGGGGCGGCCACGTGGACGCCCGGGTGGTGAGTGCGGGCCGGTCCGAGGGCGTCCGTGCCGGCGGGGCGGGAGGTAGCGGTCGTGTGAGAGCGCGCGCGTGTGAGGGGGAGTGGAGAGGCCGCCAACCGGCCCGTTGGCTCGCCGCAGCCTGGCGGCAGCCGGGCTAGAAGGCGTCCCCGGGAGCCCACTTCCCCGCGGAGGCGCCGGGCGCAGGGGCGCTGCCAGGCGGTCCCCTCGGCTCCCCGCCTCCCGGGCGCGGTAGCCGCGGTGTGGCGGAAGGGAGCGGGGCCGGGCCGGGCCGGGCAGGCGCCGTCTGAGGGGGTGCGCACCGTGCTTGTCAGCGGGGCGGGCGGACCTGCCCCTGCCGAGGGGGTCCCGTGCGGCCCCGGGGACGGCGCCGCCGGCTTCGGAGGCGGCGGGTGATGTTGTGGTCTCGTCCTGAACCCCTCCGGGGCCGCACAGGAGCGACCTGAAAGGGAGTGACTTTAAATGCGCCCCGGGGGCGCGCGGACCGGGGCACGCAGTGACGGTGACCTGAACTCGCCGTTCCGTACGTTAGGAGCTGGGTGGGTTCAAGGTCGCGCGCCCGTCGCCAGCGCTTTGCGTGGCTCCGCGGCGAGCCCAGCAGGCCGCGCCGCCCGTGGGACCCGCCGGCCGGCGGCGGGCGGCTGTTGTCCTCGGCGGGGCCGGCCGCTAGAGGGGGACCGGGCCCATGCTTTGGGGGCACGGGGCGGGGGGGCGTGGGAGCGTGGTTGGGTTGTTGGGGGCTTTTGGTTTGCTTTTTTAGTCTGGAGCATTCTGCGTGTTTCTTCCCCAGTCCGAAGAGTGGCATTTCCTACATAGCTTCGTCGTGCCTTCCTATCTAGTGCTGTCCCAGGCTTCGTTTCCTGCCTCAACTTTCTCTTCTCTTTTTTGTCTTAATTTTTTTTTTTTCCTAGCCAGTCGCCAAACTCATGGGGAAATGTATATAAGAATAGCAACTGTCATGTTCCTTCTTAGAAAAGAAGAAAAAACAATCCCAGCAACTACAAGGTTTAAATCTCACCTCATTCAGAAGTTAGCTTTAGAAGCAAAGTTGGGAGAGATGTTAAACGGTAGGAAAACAAACAAACAAAACCCTGAAAATTGAAGATAATACAACATACGTTTTACCAAAACCAGATCAAGGCAGAGAGGGAGGACCTTATGGTTGGGCTTGCTCTTGGTGGTTCTGCTTAGATGTCTCCTCCATACAGAGCATGTGAGGGAGTGGAATGCAGTCTCTGTGGACAGATTCAACATGCAGTTTGGCTGCCAAACCCTTATTTATGTTTATACTGAACAGTGTCTGAAAAAATGTGAGCTAAACATGGTAGATTTTTCATGGGAAGAGTAAAAAGTCCATTATTGGAACTGATGATACTTCCTAAGAAAACGTGCAGAAAAAGAATAAATCGTTTTTGATTAAAGTGCTTCAGCCTTTTTTTAATTTAAGAAAACAATTTATTTTCCAGCTTAAACCCAGGAAGTGATGAATTCTTTGTGTTGAAAATCTCAGCTCTTCTATGATTCAGTCTTGATGTAGACATCTAGAGTGGGAGTCAATGTGGCTATGTTGTAAAGGTCTGAGGAGGGTTCTTCTAAAGTTGCTAGAATGTTAATGATGGATAAAACTATTTGTATTTGCTTATGATATTCCTCTAACATTCATTATTAAAATATTTTTATTATGTGAAAATATGTTTCTGTGTTTTTGGCATTTAAAAATAAACACTGTATTTTGCCTTTAATATAGCAAATTTATTTTACACATCAAATTCAGTGTCTACCTGTCTTGATAAATTCCACTTGAATTTTGAGGTTTGTCAGCATCAATTTTCAACAGAGCAAGTTATCCTGAGTCTCGACAAGGCCACTAAATTTATTAGGCTTTATCTCAGAAACCTATGTGTTGTCTTCATGCTTTGGTTTTTTTATCTGCTAGCATGTTTCCCTTCAGGGAATCTCAATATGTATAATGCATATAATTATCTTCAGAATATATAAGTATGCCGGCAAGCTTACTTTCTTCAGGCATACAAAAGGATTGGAGTCAATAAGATTTAAAAAAAAGCCTTGTGATAAAAATGTGTATGGGATATGTGGCTTCACTGCCATTCTGATGATTTAGAAAGTTGGGGGCTGATTATTCATGTGGTGTTCAACTAAAGATAACAGGAGTGGGCTGTTTTGAAAAGTGGTCAGAGTATAATGAATGCAGTATTTATAGGTGAAGGTAGCTTACTAAACAACTGATAGAATTAAGAAGGAAAAAAATAGAGCTTCTTGGCACTTGGGGTCCTTTTACAAGGATTCATTGGGTCCTAAAATACCTAAAAATGTTAAGAAGCTGCAAACTGTGAGTGAGGAATACCTGCCTTGCTGGTGTATTATTGCATGCTGCTTCACATGACACACGGGCTACAGAAGTGCCTGTGTGGCTCTGTGCAGTGGTTGGACTGATCCTTCAGTGTCCGTTTTTCTCTCAGGTAAGTTTGGCCAGAAACGTGAGGTGCCTCTGTAATTTTTGGAAGAATTCAGCAAGAGCGCTTTCTGGAGACAAGAATTTGTACAAGATAAATTGCCCTGCGCAGAAGCTTAATTCCTGCCAAGAGCTTCTTGAAATGCTCCTGATGGCTGTCCCATACCTCTTCTACTGCTACTGTGGAAAAAGGATTCTGTTGTAGCATAACCCATTTTTATCCCTCCCTGTAAAGAAGTAATACTAGGCACAGGTTAAAAAGACTTCTTCGTACTTCCTGGGATGTTGTGTTTACTTAGGCTCTTAACACTGCAAAACAAGCCAAAAATCTTAAAGACCTACCACAGAACTCTTTGTCTTTGAGACCAGGGTTAGAGCTTTGGTTACAGTCTGTAACAGCGGCAATCATGAGAAAATGAGATACAATCAGTGAGGTACATAAAATATTATGCGGATACATGCAATTTACAGGTGGTACACAAATTTCAGGATTTATTGGTGTTAGCTGTGAAAATAGGGTAACATTTGCTCACTCTGTATTTATTTTTGCTGATGAGCAGGACAAGCATCAATTCAGGAAAAGATAACTTTAGGAGGCAGTTGCTAAGTAATCCTAGCAAATCTACCTTACATCGGTTTGATGGACATACTTAGACCAAAACATGGAAGAAAACATCTCTAACCAAAACCCCAGTTGTACCTTAAAGGTGCTGTTTTTAAAATTATATTTCTGTGAGAACAGAACAAGAATAACAATAACGAAAAATCTCGTCTTTTATTAAATTGTAAGCTTGAAAGAAGTGGGAAGCTTAAATTAAAAGAACATGAAATAGATTGCTATGTTTTTGCTGTAAATGGTCATGGAAAATAACTTTTTTTTACTGGTTTATAATCTGTAGCTACTAGAAAAGATGAGCTGTTTACCCATGACAATACTTGTGCTTTATTTGCTCTGGCATCACCTGGACACATGATTTTATCATCATGATAGAATGCATCATAAGTACTACCGTAGGAGTGGCTCAACACAGTGTTGTAAAACTAAGCAGTAGGGAGAGGTGCCCTTCATTTCTGGGTAGGAGTGCGAAGAACGGGGTTCAGACCATCTTGCGCCATAATGACACATGGTGTGGGTGCCGAAGGGGGTTCGTCCTTCACTTGCCGAGTCCAGACCTAGCCCCTGGCAAACTCAGAAGATCAAAGTACTCTGTTACGAACAATTTCTCACCCTCGTGGTCCCTCTCGCACTAGTTTCAGAGTCCTAGGCAAACGAAAGAGTATGTTCTATGGATGATTTGTAAATCCAGTGTGAAATTAAAGTGAGAGTAAATTACAAAGCGCTCTCTCCCACAAAACGAAGACATAGTTGAGGTGGCATTCTCAGTAGTGGTGGCAGCATGGGATGTAAAGGGAAATACTTTCTCTAGGGTCTGTGTTGTCTGAGGGGTTTTTTATGTGAAAACTAAACACTTTACATTTACAGAACGTGGCATAAATCCTGAAATGCTGTCTGAATATGTTTTTGGCTGTCTACTCAGTTCATTGAATGTATTAAAAAAACCTGGATGGATTACTTAATTTATTAGTCTTTGTTTAAACTTCTACAGTACTGTAGTGTGTTTTTCTTGCATTATCAATCTCATTTTTTTCTGTTTGTACACTTCATACCATGTTACTAAAGTATTTTCTTTTAATTTTCTTTTTAATAATAATAGAATATATGTGAATTTCAAACCCAATATGGCTCAGAAGAGGAACTCGAGTGGGCGGTCATTCCCATTGCTGCTGCTGATTATTGTTGTGGCCTTTGTTCATTTAACTGTCTGTCCTTTTACAAAAGTGGAGGAAAGCTTTAACCTACAAGCTATCCATGATGTGGTATACCACCAGCTGGATTTGGATAAGGTAAATTGGAAAGAAGGTGTTCTTTCTCGGACACTGTTAAAGGCTGTAATTCCCTGCTGTATGAGTAGGATAGATGCAATGTGAATATGGTTTATCCCAGTTTTCCTTTGTTTCTGATTTGCCTGTCTTACTTAGATTTTCTTTTTTGCAGTATGACCATCATGAATTTCCTGGAGTTGTCCCAAGAACGTTTCTTGGACCAATTTTTATTGCTGCTCTTTCCAGCCCAGCTATATATGTACTTTCTGTGCTAAGAATGTCCAAGTTTTACTCCCAGCTGATAGGTATGAGAACTTTAACTCACCAGAATAGAGTTGTTTTTACTATTGGACTAACAGGTGACATTTTTGTAACATTTAGTGTTTGGATCTGTGGTTAAAATGTGATATTTTTTTCCTTCATGAGGGATTTTGCAAACTGTAGGTACTTAAAGCCAGCATGGCAATTCCACCCCCTCTTTGGAGTAACTAACAGCACAAAGTCTGTGCTAAGAAAGGTCGGGCAGTGTAGAAAAAGCAAGTGTCTTCAGAGAATACACTCCCACGTGTACTTCCGTGTATGCTTCAGAAAATATTGTTTAACTTGGGCATTGACCTTTGTGCAAAAGTATCAGACAAGTTAAAGGTGGATTAAAATAGATAAACTAATGGGAAAGTTTTGTGGTGTTTTTTTTTTTCTTTGAAGTGGGTTATATTGTGATATCTTCAGTATTATTCTTCATAACTTCTTCCCATTATGTTATGTAACGTGGTCGTTCATCAATGATCCATCTGATATTACTCATATTTCCCATTTTTGTTCTTCTGATAGTCCGAGGAAGCTTGGGGCTCAGTGTGATTTACACATTATGGAAGTTGCAAAAAGAAGTTAGAAAGCAGTTTGGAGCAACTACATCAACAGTCTTTTGTCTCATCACTGTTACTCAGTTTCATTTGATGTTTTACTGTACACGAACCCTTCCTAATGTGTTTGCACTTCCTTTTGGTAAGTGTTTGCATAGAAATAATTCTAAAATATAAAAATTCTTCTCAAACGTATCAGTACTTAAAGCACAGAAAATGTGTGGTCAAACCAAATTAATATATGTGCTTGATTAAATTGTGTAATAACAAGACTAGAAAACTTAGGCAGTTGTGATTTTTTTTTTTTTTTTTACTGTATATGCTTACAATGAGTGTTGAATCAAGTTTTATTGAATCTGAGTATACATGAAGTTTTTCAGATGGCTTTGATTAACTAGAGGTTTGAGTACAGATATCTCATGCATAAAACATTGAGCTATTGAAAAGGCAGTAGGTACACCTGCAGTTCAAAAAAAAAAAAAAATCTGTGAACTTAGTCTACACAGGAAACAGCTTTCTCATGAGACTGTGGAATGAACTCCCACCACAACCGCTCCACCTTTCTCTTCTGGAGTTACCTACAAATGTAGCAGTTTGCACACTTAAGGGAAAAAAAAAATCAAAGTCGAAACCTTACTCTATGCATACAGTTTTTCCCCAGAGATGATGAGAGGGAAGATTAACCACATGTGACAGATACTAGCCGAGTCACTTAATGCTTCAGTGCAAGTTGTTCAACTAATAAAATCATGAGGTTGGTGTAAGAGCTAGTGTAGATCAGAACTGAAAAACAAAACAAAAAGCAGTTGAGTTGTCAGGTAAAAACACTGTGTAGTTTGGATAGTGTAGATAAAACACTACTCTCATAATTTTTGCAAGTATTAAAAGATTTAAACTGTAGAAGAAGTAGATGCAACTTTATCCATAGAGATACAGTGTGTCTCCAGCTAATGATGCAAATGGATTTCTAGTTCCTTCTCCCTGAGCAGCAGTCTGTAGTCTCTTTTTCATATTTGAAATGGGGTGCTGTTATCATGAATACAGCGTATACTCAGCCAAGAGAACAAACTAACTCTTCAGCTGATACTGAGCGATAATAATTATGAATCTTAGTTTGAAAGGCTTTTAGTATTCCCTGAAGGTTTGGGTTTGTTGTTTTTTTTTTTTTTCCCCAAAAGCTATTAAATATACTATCTAGGAAGAGTTCCCACGTGTTCCTTCTATGGTTATACTTTTCCTGATTACTTAAGCATCAACAGTAGAAAGTCCTGTGTTACTCCAAATTACATTTCTCTAACAGAAGAAGAGTTTCTGGACTAGAAATGGTAGGAAGACCAAGAGAGGGTTGGTGGGAAGTTAGAGGAATGAGACACTAGCCTTGAGAAAAGTGTTGCTCTGTAGAAAACTAATAATTCAGTGTGTCAGATGGTGTGCTTGCTTTATTTTTGCAGTGCTCCTGGCATTGACGTTTTGGATACAGCAAAAGCAAAGGCCATTCATTTGGTTCTCAGCTTTGGCAATTATAGTCTTCAGATCAGAGCTGTGCATATTCTTGGGCCTCATGCTCCTGGTGACTTTATTAACTAAAAGAATCTCCATTTTCAAGGTGCTTTCCCATGCTTTTCCTGCTGGATTTTTTTGGCTGGGTAAGTGTTTGCTTGGAAAAAAATAAATGCCACATAGTAAATTTAACTAATTAAAATAAATTAATTTAAATAAATTTAAAGTCTGGACATTTGACTGACTTATCTGGTGACCTGGCCCTTAGGGGTTTTTGTGGGGTTTTTTGGTGGGGTTTTTTGTTTGCTTGTTTTTCTGATTCCATTTGCTAGTAATAGGGGCATTTATTTCTTTGAAAATTTCCATGTGAGGAAATAGGTGTGCACAGAGCAGTAGAAAGATACTGTGACGCCCACCTTTAGAAGCTTACAGTATAATGTCCTGGTCTTAAAAAGGCTTAGACGCGCAAGTTGACTTTAGTATAACTAGTACATGTCTGTAGCTACACGTGTGTTACCAGCTCTAGTACCTATTGCCAGGACAATAAGCTGAATCCCAGCATAAAATACAATAGTGTGACAGACAGGGATACTGAGCAAGAGGGTTGTTGGGAGAGTCGCAGTTCAGCTCTGTTCTTTATTACATTAATTTTAATAGCTTAAGTGATATCGATGCTAGAGAGTTGAAAAATCTGCTTGTCTCTACCCATCCATGGAAGACTCATGCATATGCACATACATTAAGCTTCTCTGCCAGCCTACCTAATTAAGAATGCTGTTGTCAGATACCTGATGATGACCTCTGGTAGTGTGCTGTTGCTTCGATGGCACGAACAGTAGAAACAATAAAAGGTCATGCCATATGCACTTGGAGGCACCTCACAGCATAAGGGTTTGGAGGTCCAACAGGAATTAGTCGCTGGTACTGCCATTCCCTCTCTGGGCAAACTTCTTAAATGCCAGAGCAGTTTTCACAGAGCTGAGTGGAGGAGATGGGGCTGATGGATTTGCTGCTTTTCTGTCTTTTTGCCTCTCATCCCTTATCTTCCTCTTCCCTCCCATCTAATAAATAGCAGCAAACTTCTAGAGATTCTTTTTCTTAACTTACCATCTTCACAGTAAAAATCCATTTAGTACCATTTGAAGTTAACCTGGGCTTCTTACCATTTATTAAATTTAATGCTCTAATATTCTTTTAAAACAAACTTTAATTAAACCACTGCTTTTCACACCCGGGGTTGTGAAAGTGGGGCGAATCTCAATCAGGTTCCTATCTAAATGTATTTCTATTAAGAAGTGCCTCCCTCCCCTCCATTTCCACTGCAAGACGGACAGATTCAACTTTCTCTGTGGCTGTGGATGAGGCTTGCGATGCATGTTCCAGTTTATGTTGATCTCATCAGTAAATGTGCAATTTGGATGTGCTAGTTTGCTATTCATGCAAACTTGTATTTCTTGAATTCTTTTAGGGCTAACTGTTGCTGTGGATTCTCTATTTTGGAGGCAACTTGTGTGGCCTGAGGGGAAAGTGCTCTGGTATAACACAGTTTTGAACAAAAGTTCCAACTGGGGAGTATCCTTTGAAATGTCTAGGGAAAAAGGTCTATTGAACACTGCCAGCCAAAGCAAAGACTTGATGTAACCTGTTCCTGAGACTCGGTTATGGTGCTTAATGAAATACTAGATGAAAAGTAGAATTTTTTGAAGCTTGTGAGACAATGTCCATTTCTTAGATCTTTCTGTAAATTTTAACTTTCCTCTGCTGGCTGTTCCTTCTTGCTTCTTTGTGTTCTACCAGTGTAGAGCCAGGTTTCTTCCCCTTGGTTTTTCATGTTACCCATCATTAGCGGCATTTTGATGCGCCTCTGGTGATGTGAATGGAGTTAGGTGACTGTGTTTATTTCTCAAAGGGTAAGGCAGAAAACCAAATGCCTGGAAGAATGTGATATACAAAAATTTGCATGTGCTACTGTAAAGAATAGTTACTTTACTCGTCAGCAGTGAAAAAAGCATCCTTAACTCTCCTTTTCACCTTGAAGACCTCCCCCTTCTTATGGTATTTCTATTCAGCCCTGCCTCGTGCTTTGGGATGCAGCATTATATTTGTACCTTTAGGTGTAGCAGAAAAGAGAACTCGGATACTACTTTTGCCAGCACTGGGCTTTATTTTCTTGTACTCATTTCTCCCGCACAAAGAGCTGCGTTTCATCATATATACTTTCCCTGTCTTCAACATAGTGGCTGCTAAAATGTGTTCACGAATGTAAGTTCAAAGTCCTGTTTGGTTTTTTTTCGCTGAAAAAGCAAAATAAAGCAAAACTATTATTGCCATTTTTATGCACTTGGAATATGGATTATTTTGAGGTCTTCATATGCTTTAGAAAGGAGGTCTGTATCGTTGTACCCATTGGACTTAGAGAGAAATGGAGACAAAGAGAAGTTAAATGATTTGGCAGGACCATTTGGCAGAGTGGAGAATAGAGGCCTGATTTTACTGTTACACTGTTACAATTTCTTTTCTAAAAAAAATATAAATATAAAATTATATATATAAAAATATATATATATAAAAAAAAAAGTTTCTTTTATCCACCAGAAGAAAAGACACATTCCAGTGTACTACTGTGTTGTTAACATAACTTACCGTAGGAGATAGTTTAACATACAAGTGGGGCTTATGAAGCATGGAGTTTGTATTAAATAGTTAAACTTAGGCATATTGAGTAAACAAATTGAAGTTAAACTCCGAACTGCATTGAAGGAGAACACATTCATAGCTGAAGGTTTTAAACACAGCTTTATTGATGAGCTTTTATTAGCTTTATTAATGATAAAATCTAATTTAAATGCCACTAGGAGCTAGTCTTTTAGAAATGGATAATAAATGCGTTCCATACACATGATCATATTAAAGTTTGCGTTAATCTTTATTATCTAGCAGTTGAGTTTTCATAAAAGTTCTGTCACAATAGTCAGTGACCAGCATGAAGGAAAAATAACGGTTTATTCTTACTCATTTTTTCCCCCTCAACAGTTTGAATAACTACAGGAAATCCTGGCTGTCCAAACTTGGATCTTTCTTTGTTATAACGCATCTTCTAGTTAATGCTGCTTATTCAGGAACATCTTTATATGTTTCACATTTCAATTATCCTGGAGGAGTGGCAATTCAGAAGTTGCATGAGTTGGTACCTTCAACAGCAGGTATGTAAAGCTGGCTTGAGGTATGTTTGCCTAATTTCAATTGCAAATTTTTTGTTTGCTGGTATATTTTTACATGTATGGGATAGAACTTCTTCACTCTATTTACAGGCATGTCTTCTGTTACTATTTTGTTTATGTAGCAGAGTGTTCTTAGAAGAATTTTGAAATTGTATGTTTTCTTTGTTTATGTAGATGTCTCTGTTCATATTGATGTGGCTGCAGCACAAACAGGAGTTTCTCGGTTTCTAGAAATCAATTCAGATTGGAGGTATGTTATGAATGAGGTATTTTGATCTGGAGACAGGAGCCTGCTTTTTCCTTTTTTGTATATGCACAGGGGCAAGCATCACAGATACAGTTTCTGGTACAGCATATTTATTAAGCCAGGTCAAGAACAGTGGGAATCTTCAGAGAATTTTGATGTGTACAATGCTGCCATTTCAGAAATAGAGTACTGAAACATTTGTTAATTCTTTTGGTTGCTTCTGGTTTGCCTAAATAGTGTAGATCTTTTAAAAACATCAGAAACAGTGCAAAAAATTAGTAGCTTACTAAAACACGAATATCTTTAATGCAGCTACGTTTGATATCTCATTAGATCTTGTAAAACACAGATGTAGACGAACACTTTTCTGCTCTTGGCAGAAGAGTGTATATAATTATGGGGGTGTCTTCTCATTTTGTTTGTTTTTGAATATGTTCCAGTGTAAGGCTTATCTGCTTATTAATATTCATCATCTGTTTTTATGTGGAACATCCTTCACGTAGGTGGCATTGAAGCTGCTGTTGTGGGCTATCAGTTGCATCCATTGGCTCTGAGAGAAAGCAGTTGTGTGCTTTGTTACTCTGACCAGCAGTGATGTACAAACAGTTTTAAGAATCGGAATATTGTAATGAATAGTAGGAGAGACATTTGTGGGATGGCATTGTTTGCTTTTCAGGATGCAGACTAAGGAAAAAAAAAAAGCACCTTTCTGATTCTTAGGCCTACTTCTTCAGCTGAACTGTACGTTTCTAATTTAAAATGTCATCTTAATGAAAATGATTCAGCAGAAAGTGACACAAAGCCTCACTTCGTACTTGCACAAAACAAAAGCAATACAAGCAGATTTCAATTTAAGAAGTACTCTGAGTATGGAGTTCTTTTCCCCCAGACAGTCTTCAAAATCAGGTGAACAAACATAATTTAATCAGTGGTATGTTTAGAGATTAAAAAATATTTTGGAAGTAAAGAGGAAGAAGGGAGAATATGCTTCTGGGACAATTATAAAAAATCATTGAGCTTGCTATGCCTTACTTGATTTCTGTGCTCTCTCATGTATTGTGATGGTATGGACAGTTTAAAGCTGAATTGCCCCCACAGTTACCAATCCAGTACTACTTTCAAATTGTTTTTTGCATGTTCAATCTAGAGAAAGTCTTAAGCCATGAACATTGAAGAAGAGACATTTAAACTATTAGAATACAAGTGATAGAACAAGCATGATAGCTAAAATGTTCCAATCTTTGGTTTTTTTAATATACTTAAGTACACACATGACTCTGAATACAACTCTACTCTCTAAATACGATGCTTAATGCCAATGAGCTTTTTGAGGTGGTGGGTTTTGGATTGTTTTGGGCTTGCAAGGCTGTAGTGTAGTGGGATTGGAAAGTGAACGAGTAATATCCCTGTCACTGATGGATGTTTCATAGTGTTGCAGCTACGGAGCAGTTTGTCTCTCTCACTTTTATCTTTACTCATCAAAACAAAAATCCTCAAGGGAGGTCTGATTCATCATAAAATTTCACAGTAAAAAAATCAGGCAAAATCCACAACTGAGCATCACACGCAGGACTACGGTGTTGTCTGACAGCACAATAGTGTCACAACCCAAAATATCAGTCCCTTTAGTAGGGGTGGGGTTACGCCCTGGTACAGGTTCAGTCGGCTGCGTGCACGGCTCTGAACGTCTCCTGTGGTACCTTAATAGCAGCCACCCAGTAGCAATATGTGGCCCAGTCCCCGGTAGACTTTCTACCGCCCGGGTATTTCTGGTTTTGGATTTGAATATCCACCAGACCTATGTCTAGTGGCCAGTGTTGCAAAGTGGCGAAGAATCAATTTCAGCCTCAGCTGTCACGGCTTGTAAATGTAATTTTATTAATAGCCAAAGCAATACACCACTAAATACTACAGTTCCAGTGCAGCCAGTTGTTATACCAATGGTGAACCCAACTGATACATCATAAAAGACATTAAAGCCTATGGTCAAGCATGCTTGGCTGGGAAGGTGCCACCATGCTAGTGGGTCCTTCAGCTAGCTCCAGCCAATGTCCCGCTTATAAGGTATAATGTTACCTATGCACAGCTATTCATTTTGATCTGGAATCAGGCTACAAGTTGGAACCTGTTGTGTGGTCCACAGTATGGTTAACCACTAAGTGTTCATACAGCTTGTTCAAACAGGAAGCGCCGCTCACAGGAAACTTAACTCACTAGCGTCGGTGTTTGCAGTAGCTTAGGCTGGTATGGGGCCTTACAAATCCCCTCACTACAAGAAGGACGTTTTGTCGGTGGAGCTTGTCCAAAGAAGGGCAACAAAGCTGGTGAGGCATCTGGAGCACAAGTCTTACGAGGAGCGGCTGAGGGAACTGGGGTGGTTCAGTCTGGAGAAGAGGAGGCTGAGGGGAGACCTTATCGCTCTCTACAACTACCTGAAAGGGGGTTGTGGCGGCGAGGGTGTTGGTCTCTTCTCCCAAGTAACCAGCGATAGGACAAGAGGAAATAGCCTCAAGTTGTGCCAGCGGAGCTTTAGATTGGATATTAGGAAAAATTTCTTCACTGAGAGGGTGGTCAGGCATTGGAACAGGCTGCCCAGGGAGGTGGTGGAGTCGCCATCTCTGGAAGTGTTCAAAAAACATGTAGACGTGGCACTTCAGGACATGGTTTAGTGGGCATGGTGGTGTTGGGTTGATCGTTGGACTTGATGATCTTGAAGGTCCCTTCCAACCTTAGTGATTCTGTGTGAAATAGTGCAATGTTTAGTGGCACCAGCTGCCCGTTTTCTCTTTATCCAAGGAGGTGACAGCTTTCAGATGGGTGAAAACTAAGTTACCATCTTCATAGACTGTGTACATCAGGCGAAAACAGATTTATGGAATGGCTATGGAGGCTGATGATTCATCAGAATAACTAGAATCCATAAATAAAAGTCTTCAAGTTAACAGCTTTCAGTGTCGTGCTCAGATTAGATCTATGTGCCTCAAGAAAAATGCAAGTGATCCATTATTTTTCTTCAAAGGGTGATTGAAAGAAGCTTGATGTAGATTCTTGCACAGAACAGGTGTTACAATCTTGTCTTCAATTAGCACAGTCTCTTTGAACCAGGAATAAATATGCTGTGTAAGCTTAAAGTATTTAAAAATAATAAAATTCAGAAATGCTTGCAGCCAGATGAAAGGCCTGTTATTTGCTGATGAAGAAAATGCAAAATTAGTAGTTGGTAAAGTTGTTATGAAGTATGCCGTTCCTTCTGTTAGTTTGGATGCATGTACCATCCTAAGTGTTATTGTGATCTTTTTGGAAATGGCATATGAAATTAGTGTGCTTGCCTTTTGGGTTTTTTTTGGGGGGGGGGGGTTGTTTTTTTTTTTTTTTAGAAGAAAGCTCTTGTTCAGGGTTCAAAATCTAATTCTGCATTATATGGTGTATGTATTGACAACGCTGCGTTCTGCCAGCCTGGGGTCTGTTTTGAGTTGCCAAAACATTAATTAACAATCCACGCAAATCCTGTAGTTTGCTGTAGAGTACTTACTTTGAATATCTTAAATGTTAATGACTGCTGCATCAAGGGGCGTTGTAAAAATAGAAATGAGATTATTTCCAGTTTTTCACAGAGAATTCAGGCAGATGAGAGGCCAGGCCTGCAAAGACACACGTGGCAAAAAATGCAGCCTGGATTTACTCCTAGGTGCATTTAAGAGTGTGCAGGGTTGGGATTGCACCACTTCCCTACCAGTGTTCATGCCTGTAAAAAGAGCCGCAGCTTAAGTAAGTTGCTTGTGAAATGCGCAGGAGGAATCAGGTGCCTAAGAATAGGAGCTGCAAAAGCTGGTAGAAAACAGTTCATAGAAAAGGGCAACAGAAAGGGTGAAGAACTGGGCACTGCTCTTCACTTGGGTTACAGAGCATGGACATTCTTTCATAGCTAGATGCCTAAGATAGTCATGTCTTAAACTAAAGGTAAGTAAACTCCATCTTAACCTCTGTCTTCTGGCCTGTTACCCAGCATTAGTGTAGAAAGTTTTTCTGGGATACAGAGCAAAGATTTTAATCCAGGTCTATTACTTTGGGAAGCATACTTAACACTGGTCTACAGAGTGTTTTGGGGCGGACTTAATTTATTCTTCCCCTTCGAAGTTGTTGAACTGAGGACTTGATCAGGCTGCCGTGTCCCATATAAGCATCCTAACTCTTGGGCTATAAATTCCACCAGACTCTCTTCAGTGAATAAATAACTAACTGTTGCAAAGTAGAAAAGTGTCTTCATGAGACAATGAGGGAGATCTACCTCAATTTCTAAAAAATCAGAGAGGTTCATACAGCTCTGTGAGATAATGAACTTCAGTTCTGGGCTTAGATTGGATGGAGAGTGGCTGAACCTGTATCTTTCACATCCCTGCCAAATGCTTAAGTCACTTCTTTTCTCATCCTGTAAATTCCCTTAATGACTAGATTGAATATAACTCCTTTTAGGAAGTAACTGTAAGTGTACATTTTAGATCGTTTTAGAACTCACGAGTTACTTTCTATATATATTTTTTTTAATATAATTGGGTATCTAAACAGCCTTATAAAAGCTGACCCAAAGTGACCCAAAAGCTGACCTGCTCCAGCATGTAGTAGATCAGGGGACTGAACCCAGAAATAACAAGGCTGTTTTCTTTCCTACGCAGTTAAGGAAGTCTTCATGCTATTCTCTGAGGCTCCTACTTTAATGTCTGACTACCAGAAGAGAAAGGTTTCTGTTAAAGTGCCTCGTAACAACAAAAACCCCACTCACTTATTCAAACTGCAATTCTTGTAGAGTAAAACTTAAAAATTAGTCCCATTTTCTACAGTCTTAGGCTTTGGTGTCCTTTCTCCACAGAACTCAAATAGAGGAATAGTGAGAAGTTTTCTAGGAGTCCTGATTTATATCACAGTAGCAGCAGAAAGACTTGCATGGAATGACTGGCTCCCTAAAGTCTTCAAAGATACTATTTCGTCTTCCAGTACTAGTTAATTTAAGCAAGAGCTATTACTTGAGAATGTTACAGTTCCTTCTGTGTTTCATCTTGGATGCTACATGCCCTTGCAAAAATGAAGATGTTTAATATGTAAAGAGAGGAATGTAAATAAGCCTTCTTTATTCTTTACAGGTATGACAAAAGAGAAGACGTTAAACCAGGAGACCAGTTGATGTTTTCGTACACACACATACTGATGGAAACAAACCCTCTTCAAATATCACACTACAAGACAACCCACAGGCCACTGGCAAATATACCTGGCATCAGCAAAATTGGGTTGAACCTTACTGCGCTACCTCCTTTTACTTTAAACTTGAAACCGAAATTAGTACTGTTGGAAAAACTTCCTCTATCATCTTGACTGTGAATTTTAAGTAAGTCTTTTGATGTAATTTTGCTGATGACTGGATAATCTAAGACAGCATTGAATTGTCATTCCAGCACTGCAATTCAGCTTCTGTGGAAAGGCACGGAAAATCTTTGTACCGATTGGTATTTGGCTCCGTCCTGTTTCTTACATAAATATTACAGTGCATTCCTAGTCAGTATATACTCGAATACTGAGTTGTGGTGTTAGATATGTTTGAGAGAGGCTACCTACAATCTTAGTGGTATTAAGTAAAACCTGTCTACTTGGTTTGGGTAGCTGTCTGTTTCATAACGTAGCGCAGCTATGTCCTAATTGTCCTATATAAGATACATAATGGAACAGGTTTGTGCTACGGCAATAATTTGATATGTAATCTGTGTGTGCAAAGATATAGTATTTGATGTATCTGCAGGATTGTAACCCCTCAGTTGTCAGATTGCCTGTGTGAAACTTAATGATGTTATCAACATAGGAAAGCCCTATTCATTATAGCTTCATCACAATACCTAATTGTGCCCTGTAGGCTACCAAACTATTAAAGTCAAAAGATTCGCTTAAAAAGCAGTTGGACCTCTTGACAAGCACTGTCTCATAACAAATTTGAGTATTGAAGCATGGTTATCTCTATTCCAACAGTTCATGAATAAACAGCAACTGGGATTTTGCAGGAAAAATAATTTTAGAAGTAATGTTTCTCTCTTCTGCTGCAATGATATTATCTTAATTTGCAGTGCAAATATTTACCTATAAAAATATTCCCTTGAATACATTAGGTGCTGTTTTCCTTTTTTTATTTAGTCCCTTTGGAAAGGAATAATCTAATGTACCATTTGTTGCATTCTATAAACCAGAATAAGATAGCATGCTCTGTAATATTTTATTAGATGTTTTTGTTAAGGATGTCTGTCTAGATTGCTGAATGGAACAAGTTAAGGGGTAAACTAAGGGAAAAAAGTTAGAATTTTGTTTAGGACCAGTTGTAATATGGCAGGAGCTCCGTTGGTGTAAAAAAATCAGTATTGTTGAAATAATCATGGGCAGAAAACTTCCTTGCTGACTGAAAACTCCAGTAAAAAAAAAAAATCTTAACGTGGTTTATTGTTTTGGTTTTGTTTTTTACTGTTAAAGTGTGCTTCATTCAGGAGCTATATTTACCTGTGTACATTTCAGTTTTAGGACAATGTTTTCTTTTTTATCCTCTAGATTATATATCAGGGGAATTGATCTGATGGGGTGGAGCCTGCACCCCTGTGGGTGGCTGTTGCACAGGCTTCCTCAGGCTGAGCGGCTCTGGCAAAGGCACCCTGCAGAACTTGTTGCTCCAGTCTCTGGCTGCCCTTGAAATTGAAATCACTCAAGTATTATCTACTTGACTTGTCTTTGGAAGAAAACTCAGCTTCCTCCAGAGCCAATTTGAACATCAAACAATTCACATGAGACAGAAGGAAGTACATGTGTAAATAGCTGAGACTTTGGAACAATACAAAGGAAAAGTTTTGAGTAAGGATGTAAGCCCTTATGTTAAGTCTAATCATTGACTTTATGTACTACAACTCAAGAACCTAAACTAAAATTTATCCTGCCCGAGCATGGACAGATGTCTGCACTACTCAGGTGTTTAGTTACTCCAGCTTTCCAAATGCCTGGTTGTCAGAATCCCTCTGCAGAAACTTGCTTTATTAACTACAGAGCAAACCTCGGGCTGTCGCAGGCATCTCCAGCTAAGGCCTGAAGTGGCATAGAGTATTTGGACATCAGGCATCTGAAGAGTTTAATCTTGCTGAACGACAGACACGTGTAGCTGAGTGGATCCTTCCAGAGACTTCGGTCCTGGTGTCTGGGTGCTACCTGTTGGACTTAAACCAGGGATGATGTTCAGCTGTGGTAGTAGTGGGTACTACTGCTCACAGCTTCACTGCTGATGAAAATAGAAACTATATCAGCTCAAACTGGCCCATTTGTTTAGTCTATTTTTTTGGGGTAGAGAAAGGTAAAATACATCGGAGGAGACAGGCAAGATACTAGATTGCATTTTGAACAGTTTCTGAAGCTTTAGGTCCCGTTGCATCTTCCTCTACATATGTGGTTCTTGAAAAGCGCAGCGTGGTTGGGGTTGTAGACAAAGGGCTAGACCATGATCCACGCAGCACCATAGCACCCGTGGCTGCATGACTTCTGTGACAGCATGGGTAACCCCCCCAACACAGGGCCAGAGTGTAATGGTGGCCCACACCCTGAACAGGAAGGGGCATCTGTCAAACTGGGATGGAGATTACTGCAGTTTTTCCCCGAAGGCTGCTTTCAATAAACCAACAATCCTCCGAACAGAAATGAAAGCCATTTCTCTCTTAAATGAATCTTCTCATCTCCAAGTCCTGTGTTGTCTTTCTTCAGCTCCACAAGAAACATACTTTTTTTTTCCTCCTTTAATATAGATTAATATTCAGTGTACTTGCATGGAAGAAAGTGTGGGTTTAAGTTCCCTTAGATATAAGAGGGCATTAAGGAAGTCTCTCACCCCATCTACAAACTTGAAGTGAGGTATTACAAATTCTTATGCATTTGGGGGACAGAGGGTGAGGCCTCAAGTTACTGCATGAGTGGTGCAAGTAAGAGAGAGACTCTGAAAACTTACTTGGTGGAATTTTTGAAGGGATTTTAAAATAATAAATCTCTCACAACTACTTAAGTTCTTAAAAAGAAAAACTCCTTTTGTCTTAACTGATTACAAACAACCCTAGCTTAGAGTATAGCTTTTCTTAATAAAAGCAGAAAGAGGGTGAGCGTATTCAAATAATTGAGTGTTCAATTAACCTGAGTAAAGCAAAAGACAGATAGTACAGTCCATCTATGAAGTATATTACATTTATGACATTTAAACACAGAATGGAGTTGTAAATAATATGTATTTAAGATTTATAATGCTGCTGTAGAATGAGGTTTATTTTAGGATGTCTTGTTAAACTCCCCAAAGGTCAAACAATGTATAGCGTCACGCATTGCCTTCTGAAGTTTGATTTATTTTCTACAGGAACAAATGTTGCTTGTAAAAGAGCAAGGCTAACAAATGATTTGGAAACAAACGTGTCACCATGTCATTTCACCCAGAGATGGCAAATAATCACTGTCTTACAGCATGAGATTTACGACACCCTGTGTTTTAAAACTTTAAATAAAGTAATTGCATGGAAAATGTTGTGGAATTCATTGATAAGATGTTTTTGGATGCTGAAAGTAAAAGCAGCATCAAAACGGGCTTACACAGAGCACTCTCCCATCAAGAGCCAGGAGAACCAAAGATCAAGGAACAACTTCCAGTTTACAAAGTCTCTAAATAAGAGCACTCAGAGCTGGGAAAAAATATCAGACCGTACTTACCTTATACCTGCCCTAAGAACTTGCTGTGGGTCTTATCTCAAGAGTGAATTGGTGAGGGGATCTGGAGAATGGTTGTATTAGCTGCGACATAAAATATACTTCTCTGTTAACAGCAAGAAAAGCCAGAACCTGCCTCAGGATTTTCCCTTTGCCCGTTTCACTCAAGCCATCGGAGCACAACCTCAACGTGGCGTAACTGCAGAACATTCTGAAACGCTGATCGCGACTCTTTCTCACTCCCTGGCCGCTTCACATACCCCCTTGGCGAGACTGGGTACCCGTTCAGGGAAACAAGATTGAGACTGTGCTGCCTCTCCTACTACCGCTCTGTTAGGATGATTCCCATCTTCCTGAATACTTCTAGTTCTTTCCGTAATGTTTAGGAGCTTGAAAGGGGATACAAGATTTAAGCTCTCGTTTGCAGTTTCTCCATTTCAATGCCTGCATGGGTGTGTTTCCCTTGCACCCGAGAGTGCTTTTTCATACATACCAGCAATTACACAAAAGCCTAGTGCTGCCGCCTTCGCTTTATTACCTGTGCTCATTCTTAAATTCTCCCCTTCGCCACCTCCCCGGCAGCTTTGCTTGTAACTTAGTATTCAAAGGGTCTGTCTTGTACAAGTGACTGCACTTTCTGTTTGCAAGGAAAGAACAAAACCACAAGCCGAGTTTATCCTTGAAGCACGCAGGACTCTTTAGCCACAGCATTCTCAGTTAGCTGGTTCGTCTCAGCTATGTCTTAAATGAAATGTATCGCTGTCTGCTTAAGGTGACACAGAAGATTAAAAGGGCGTTTGCAAAAATCCCTGAAGTTAAATGACAAAGAGCACCCCCGTGAAGGTATTCTTTGGTTTTTATTTAAATATACAAGATTCCTAAACGTAATTGATCCATTTTGTATGCAACGACTTACTTTGTATCAGCCCTTTAGATCAACGTGAGCAACTACAACTACTTTTGATTGTTCATTTTAGACCTTTGTTTATGATAGCAAGGACAGCCAGTGTTTCTTCTGAAACCCTACATCTTACTACTGCGGGCAGTCTTTCACCAATCCTGCTTTATTTCAGCTGCAACTGTCCTTGGTTTTGTATCAAGGCTTGATTTGTGTCCAGTTAAGTCAATTGTAAGGTAAATTACTATTTTTTTCCTTTAAAACTGCCAATTTAAATCAAGAAACTGGAAGAAGGAATTAGTTTGGGGGGGGGGGGGGGGAGGCACGGACTGCTTAGGCATAGATCTAGCCCTTGGAACCCAAGTTGATACCCGAGCTGGGCACATGGCTGTGGTTACTATTTCTGGTTGGCATATTCATTTTATGAAATGAAGCAGTTTAGGGTCAGTTTTGTAAGGAAAACAACCAGGTAAAGAATCATTCCTTCTTGTCGCTAAGCATAAAGCAAAGGATGAATACAGTTGTGGCAAGACTATAAATGGTTAGTTCACAAAATCTAAACAATCTGCAATTAGAAAAAGTTATTTGCTAATTATATGATTATTTTTCTGGTGTTTGGAGATACCTAAATGCAAGTTTGTTATGGTCAGCTCTGTATAATGGCAGAAAAAATGCTACTTTAAGGCACAGATCTCTCAACAACTATAAACATCTGCTTTGAGCTTGTCATCTCTATCTACGTTTAATCAATCACATCCTTACACTAGAATTTAAACTGTTCTAGACTGAGATTTTGGTTCTTTGTAAATTCAGAAGCTGCTCTTGGGAAGCAAGAAGCAGCTATGAGTATTCCTAGTAAATGCTCACTGTCCAAATTCTGCAAAGAGCTTTACTTCACTTTTACTTTCTGGGTAGGAAAAGAGCCCAAATGGGAAGGGGCAATGTAGGAGGAGCATTATTAGAGGTTTCTGGAGCATAATACAGATCATAGAACGGTTTGGGATGGAAAGGACCTTTAAAAGGCATCTAGTCCAACCCCCATGCAATGAGCAGGGACATCTTCAACTACATCAGGTTGCTCAGAGCCCAGTCCAACCTGACCTTGAATGTTTCCAGGGATGGGGCATCTACCACCTCTCTGGGCAACCTGTGCCGGTGTTTCACAATGCACACTGCGAAACATTTCTGCCTTAGATCCAGGAGAAACCTGCCCTCTTCTTCTAGTTTAAAACCATTACCCCTCCCCCCCAGATCTCCATAGATACTTTCCATTATGCGCCCTTCAAGACTGGAGTTCTTTGACAAGGCTGTTGCACATCTCCTCTTCCTCCCCTTCCTACCTTTAGTACTACAAAATATTTCTTGCTGCATTGTGTAATTGGTTGTTACACCTGCCTACTCTTAAAAGACCAAAAAGCTGTAAGATTCTTACGATGACACAAAGTATCATCTTTAGTACCACCTACACTTTTTAGGCTAAGAGAAAAAAAAGTCTGCTTACTAAATTTAATTCTAAAGTTGCTAATGTACTGAAACTAACGGTTTAAATAAAATAAACATCACTGTTGCAGGTTCACCATGTCATTGTGCATGAGGGAACTGTCTGCCGCTGCAGGGATTGTTCCAGCACAAACTCAGCTTGATGAAAACTCCCACTATTAACAGACTTTGTGCTTTCTTACAGTCCGAGATAAATAAGGGAGTTTTCTATACATTACACATATGAGAAGTGTTGGGAAAAAATGAAAGTTTTAGCAATCACTAAGAATTTATATTAAAAATAATACAGGAAACCCAACACAAAACCCACCCACTCAATAACTTACCTCAACACTTCAATGAAAGCTTTCACCCTTTCTTTGAAAGTCACTCTCTTCTCAAAGGCGGCAGTGCCGGAACTGAAGATGGAGATGCTCCCGTAACTCCAAAAAAGAGAAGCTTTGTGCTTTCGGTCTCTCCTACTTTTATTTACATTTTTAAGATAGACATGCTTTAATTTTAAGGCCTGTTGGGCCTGCATATTATCTTTAAAAAAAGATTCTAACATAATTATTAGTTCTTAGCCAAGCTGATCCTAAAACAGTGTGGTCTTAAGAACTAAGCCCTTAAAAAAAAAAAAAAGAGAAATTGCAGATACAAATAAAGTAGGCTAAGTAGACTGATAAAATTTTACTTTTAAAAATAGTGACTAGTTCTCGTGCTCTCACGAAAAGTTTTAACAAAAAGCGAGACTATACAATTAAGTATCCATATGAGTAAGATGCAAATTGGAGGCTACAAAATGCCATCACTTCAACTTTCCACATCAGTTACACTCAGCTGCCTCCAGAGGAGCCAAGTGGCTTGTTCCCAGAGAACTGGGATTTTCAGGTAAGCTTGTTCACTGCCAGCACACCTGCTGGTATGAGGCAGCTCTACAATGCCTGAAGCCAAAGGCTGTATTTACATTCAAGCCTTGAGTGAAAATTGTATCACTTGTTTAAAAAAAAAAGTTTCTTCATCCTCTACCTCCCTCTCTACAGGTTTGGAGAGATTAAACATCTCCTTTACAAAGGTCAAGGTTATATTCACAGTTAAAATGTAGGGGGAAAAATGGAGATAATAATTAACCAGTAACCATTTAAACATGTTTCCCAATAAGCTGCTTCAAACTCACCTAGTTCGAACTATACATAAACTAGAACAAATTGTTTTATTACTGCAGAAAAAACACGTGCTGTTCTCACAGAATCACAGAATCACTAGGTTGGAAAGGACCTTTAAGATCATCAAGTCCAACCATTAATCCAGCACCACCATGTCCCCTAAACCATGTCCTGAAGCGCCACATCCACACATTTTTTGAACACTTCCAGTGATGGCGACTCCACCACCTCCCTGGGCAGCCTGTTCCAATGCCTGACCACCCTCTCAGTGAAGAAATTTTTCCTAATATCCAATCTAAACCTCCCCTAGCGCAACTTGAGGCCATTTCCTCTTGTCCTATCACTAGTTACTTGGGAGAAGAGACCAACACCCTCGTCGCCACAACCCCCTTTCAGGTAGTTGTAGAGAGCGATAAGGTCTCCTCTCAGCCTCCTCTTCTCCAGACTAAACAACCCCAGTTCCCTCAGCCACTCCTCATAAGACTTGTGCTCCAGCCCCCTCACCAGCTTCGTTGCCCTTCTCTGGACACGGTCCAGCACCTCAACATCCTTCTTGTAGTGAGAGGCCCAAAACTGAACACAGGATTCAAGGTGCGGCCTCACCAGTGCCGAGTACAGGGGCACAATCACTTCCCTACTCCTGCTGGCCACACTAGTTCTGATACAGGCCAGGACGCTGTTGGCCTTCTTGGCCACCTGGGCACACTGCCGGCTCATATTCAGCCGGCTGTCAACCAGCACCCCCAGGTCCCTTTCTGCCAGGCAGCTCTCCAGCCACTCCTCCCCAAGCCTGTAGCGTTGCATGGGGTTGTTGTGGCCAAAGTGCAGGACCCTGCACTTGGCCTTATTAAACCTCATACAGTTGGCCTCTGCCCATTGATCCAGCCTGTCCAGATCCCTCTGCAGAGCCCTCCTACCCTCCAGCAGATCAACATTCCCACCCAACTCAGTGTCATCTGCAAACTTACTGAGGGAGCACTCGATCCCCTCATCCAGATCATCAATAAAGATATTGAATAAGACCGGCCCCAGAACCGAGCCCTGGGGAACACCGCTTGTGACCGGCCGCCAGCCAGATTTAACGCCGTTCACCACAACTCTCTGGGCTCGGCCATCCAGCCAGTTCCTCACCCAGCGAAGAGTAAACCCGTCTAAGCCACGAGCCGCCAGTTTCTCCAGGAGAATGCTGTGGGAGACACTGTCAAAGGCTTTACTAAAGTCCAGGTAGACAACGTCCACAGCCTTTCCCTCATCCACTAGGCGGGTCACCTGGTCATAGAAGGAGATCAGGCTGGTCAAGCAGGACCTGCCTTTCATGAACCCATGCTGGCTGGGCCTGAGCCTTTGGTTGTCCTGCAGATGCCCTGTGAGCACTCTCAAGACCAACCGCTCCATAATCTTCCCTGGTACAGAGGTCAGGCTGACAGGCCTGTAGTTCCCAGGATCCTCCTTCCGGCCTTTCTTGTAGACGGGCATCACATTGGCAAGCCTCCAGTCTTCTGGGACCTGTCCTGTTAACCAGGACTGCTGATAGATGATGGAGAGTGGCTTGGCAAGCTCCTCCGCCAGCTCTCTCAGTACTCTTGGGTGGATCTCATCAGGCCCCATAGACTTGTGGGTGTCCAGGTGGCTTAGCATGTCCTTGACTGCTTCCTCCTGGATTATGAGGAGTACATTGTGCTCTCCATCCCCGTCTTCCAGCTCAGGGGGCTGAATATCCTGCGGATACCTGGACTGGCTATTAAAGACTGAGGCAAAGAAGGCATTAAGTACCTCAGCCTTGTCCTCGTCCTTGGAGACAATGTTCCCTGCCATATCCAGTAGGGGATGGAGATTCTCCTTGCCTCTCTTTTTGTTGTTAATATATTTGTAAAAGCATTTTTTATTATCCTTTACGACTGTGGCCAGACTGAGCTCTAGCTGGGCTTTTGCCTTTCTAATTTTGTCCCTGTTTGACCTAACGAGATCCTTGTACTCTTCGTGAGTTGCCTGCCCCTTCTTCCAGAGGTGATAAACTCTCCTCTTTTCCCTGAGTCCCAGCAAAATCTCCCTGTTCAGCCAGGCCGGTCGCCTTCCCCGCCAGCTCTTCTTACGGCACATGGGGACCGCCTGCTCTCATTTCACTCTAGAAGAACAAAGAAATGCTGACTGTTCATAGAATTAAAAGTTACCTTTTAAAGTGCTGGAGACAAAATGCAGTATTAGTTTTTCCCAAGTATACCATGTAATAATTTGCTTCAATAGCATGGGTGTAAACGTAACTGATGGAATAACAATTGAAATATCTGAAACCATTAAAAGTTTAGAGAAACGTCACGTGGAAACCAAGGCCACCCGGGAAAGAATTTAACAGATTTTCCTGAGGTTGAATAGCTTGAGTGGAGAAACAGAATCCAGGCTTAAGTCCAAAGAGCTAAATGGAAAACCAATCTTTTCACACAGCATGTCCTGTGGTATATTTATGATTATGATTACAATTGTATCAACAAATTTTTATTCAATAGTTGTCTTAAATCCATCTGAAAATAAAAGGCAGTGTTGACTACCACTAGAAAATTGCAAATAAAATGTTTAATTTCAGAAACTGAGTTCACCATTTATAAATACACTAAAACATAGTAAATGCAAAATTAGATTAGGCATAGGTACAGTATTTTAACAAAGCTACAACTTTTCTAAAAGGTCATAGGCAAATGATAACTTGTTTCCCAGAAAGTATTCAATGAAAACTGAAATGAGATTAATCTTCCTAGAGTTAAAAAACCATGGAGAACGTTCCTTTCAAATTAAAATGCTGGCTATTTTTTTTTCCATCTTATTTGAAGTTTTGAGGGCTTTATATCCCATTTGCCTGATGGACACCAACAGTTAAGAATCAACCCTACTACATAAAATTCTAAGCAGTGCACCATATCCATAAGGCTATTACTGAAAATAAGAGCAGTTATTTCTGTACTAGGAGCTTTAAAACAGGCTGTTCTACACAACTGAAATTACGTTAGGAGTAAAGGGCTCAATTTTTACAATAGGGAACCTTATAGTTTTGATGCACTAAAGATTAGAAAAGGCTTTAGAATGACATTAGAGTCTTCATGGTAGATTTCTTGCCTTTTTTTTGTACACGGCATTAAATAACAAGCATTAATTCACAGACTTTGATAAGACTTCCAAAGAGCTTTTATAAATACCCAGAATATTTCTGTAGTTCAGTTAAAATGTAAAACCTGAACAGGAGAACCCAGAACAGGAAGTTTTACTACTGATTGCTGTATAACTGATATTCCATATCATCTCAAATTTAAGATTTATTTTCAGATACTAAGTCAATAGTCTCCTGTAAACACATCTTCCTCAATAACTCTTCTTAATCCTTTAAGTACTTTAGGGCTTGCAGTTTAAAAACACCACATGATAAAAAGACAGCTTGAACCCCATCTTTCATGTACAGCTTTCTTTTGACAACTACAAAAGCTGTTTTGTTGCAATTAAAGCAATGTTCAACTAAAATACAGTACCTGGTTTATGGTTTTTACATAATAATTGAATAAAAAACTACAGAATAGAACTGTTTACATCTTTTTTTTTGCCATTCTATTAAAACAAATGACTGAGCTTTTTTAAAGTTCATTTACAATTATGGATTAAAACCTACATAATTTTGTATAATTTGACAAGACAGGCTATCTCTAGTGTGAACTTTTAAAAAACATATATACAATATCTGGCCTGAAGTACTATGAATAAGGCACATGTAGACATATTGAAAGCTGAAAAAAATGAAAACTAAAATTTGGAATTATAGTCACTGATTAGATGTCATACATGGCCCCTATTGGAGCAATTTAACAATCCAAGTTATAGATAGTTAATATCCAGTGAGCAACAATAGATTTAGTTTAGCAGTTTGTTAATTAGTTTCAATACTGGAAGTATATTAAAGGAAGATTCACTTTCAAAAAGATAAGCTTTTCAAAGTGTTCAATCATCAATCTTGACTGACTAAAGTTGTTGCTTTCATTGGATGTATTGAACAATCTCTCTGAAGGAACAATGCTTGGTGGACAACCCAAGAACCTGACAGCCAATTTTGACAGTACTGGCCAAGATGACTTTTTAAAATTCCAGTAAGTTAACGGATCACAGTTATGCTCAAGCACTTCTTCCTCCAAGTAAGAAAGCACCATTTCCTCTGGTAACTTTGCTCTCTCTTTCAGGTCTTTTGTTTTCTTCATGTCACCCATGAGTGACCAAAGATTATCTTCCCCATATGAATTTGTAGTTGGTGAACCTATATCACATCCATTGGAAACAGGTTTATCATCATCTGAGGTAGAACTCATTATTTCCAGCTCCCTGATTAAGTCTTGTTTATATTGTTCAGCCTCCTCTTCTGTAAATAAGGATGTTTTATACCGGGGATCCAGAAGTGTAGCAAAAATGTACCTTGGATCATGAAGTGTGGAGGACAATCTACTCACCATAGCTTCTTTCAAAGATTTCAGCATAGTATCTATGCCCATTGTTTCCTCAAATAGCATTTCTATTTTCCTGTTAAGTATATGAATCATTGGAATCACTTGGCTTAGAGTAGACATGTGTGTACTCATCTCCCTGCTTGCAGCTTCAAAAGGCTTGAGAGCGTGACACACCGACTGCATGACTTCCCACTGATCACAGCTTATTAGCTCCCTAAAGCTGCACTCTATTGACATTTCATCAATTGCTCTTTTCTGTTCGATAAGACGTTCCAGCATATGAAATGATGTATTCCACTTTGATGGAACATCTTGTATTAGCTGATGCTGAGGCAACTCATACTCTTTTTGCAACTCAGCTAACTTCTCTTTTGCTTTTGCTGACCGATGGACGCGTTCACAGATCTTTCTTGCAATACTAAGCAAATTCTGAACCATTCTCTGGCTTTTAATAGCCTCATTTACAATGACATTAACAGTGTGACTAAAACATTGTACACTTGAATGATCACCTTCATTTAAAGTTTTTTCTATGCTCTGATTATCAGTAACAGTAATCCCAATCTGAAGGCCAATGGAAGTAATCCATGTTTCCCACCAGTACTCTAACTGCTTCTGAATACTGATTCCATTGTAGTCACAATCAATCTGTGATACATTTAATAGTGCTGAACAATGGTAATCCTCACACTGTGGTCGAAATGAAGACTCAAATGTTACCCAATGAGCTGTCAGGGTTAGATATTCTCGTGTTTGGTTGCTCATCCATATTCCGGATGTAAAATGGATCACTCCACTTTCAGCTTCTTTAAGATGTGAAATAATTATTTGTTTTACATTATCATACATATCTGGAATCGCTGTCCTAGAAAAGTAAGATGGAGAAGGTAAAGAATACTGAGGTTGCAAGTATTCAAGCAGCCTGTTAAAGCCAATGTTATCTACAAAAGAATATGGCTGAAGGTCAAGTGCAATCATTTCAGCTACAAGACTTGTGATTTTTTTGGCAACTGGGTGAGAGTCACAAAACTTGTCATTGGTTTCATCAAAATTTGAAGACCCTAGTAATTCTGTGCTCAGTGGCATGTGATTATCCGTAGATGAGGATAATACTGTCTCCGAGACATCAGTTTTCAATACATTGTTATGAAACCGCTGCAAATGTCTTAGAAGACAACTTGTGCCTAGATTTGTTGGCTTTTTCCCCCTACTTATTGTACGTCCACAGTGCATACATATTACTTTTGTTGAATCTGCAGAACAAATTGAAAAGTGATTCCACAGTTTTGAGGTCTTCTTACTGTTAACAGGAAATATAATTTGATTATCATGTGTAACCATTGTAGGCAAGTCAGTCAACTTTGATGATGAACATTCTGCAGAAGCCAAACTGGCGTAAGGAGAATTTGCCAAACTCACATCAAGAAAGCTCTTTTGGTTTCCAATTACGTCGGGATGGCGTCTATATAGATGTCTCATCAAACAGCTTGTGCCCACATCTCCTTTTTTCCCACGACTTATCATACAACTGCAGTATCTACATACTGCTTTTAGACTGTCTGCAGGTGACAGTGAAAAGTGATGCCAAACTTCTGACTTGAGCCTTTTCATAATCCTTTTGTTTTGCTGAAATACAGCGGTAGGTTCAAATATTAGTGGGCCTAATCCCTCACACTGTTTCTCAGGAGAGGAAGCAAAGGAGACTTCACCTATATCATCAGAAGATGACAGCATTGAGTCTTCCACTAGAGCATCTCCAGAAGAGAGATTAGTATGGATCTCCTCAGAGATTCTGTCTGGAGAAGAAGAAACAGAAGTTGATTCTTTCATTAGTTTTCCAGGAGAGGATGACATAGAATTCAGATCACTATCTGAGGGCAGTAAAGAAGGCAACAGAGTTGGAGGTGCGGTGTAGAGAGGTGGTATGCTGGTACCACCCCCATTCTCTTGCAGGACAATGGAACGATGGGCTCTCCACATATGTCTTATTAAACAACTCGTTCCAAGGTCTTTTCCATTTTTTCCTCTACTGAATTCATTCATGCAGTGGATGCAAACAGCTTTAGAATTATCTAGAGGTGACAAATAAAAGTGTTTCCAGACAGCAGATCTCCTTCTGGAACCTGATGTGCTCTTTGGAATTACAACAGTTTTTTCTGCTACATTCTCCACAGTGTCATCATACTGGTTGTTGGGTAGCTGTGGAGATGACCCAACCATGACTTCTTCTTTGCTGCACTTTTCAGAAACTGAGAGATCTGATATTTCTTCAGAAGAAACAATAGAAACAGATTCCTCAATTATTCGATCTGGAGACGGTATTTTAGAAGCCATTTTCTTGACCAGTTTGATAGGGGATAACATAGAACTCAGATCTCCAACATCTGCGGACTGAGGTGGTAGTAACAACGTAGGTGAGGAAAAGGAGGATATACCTGGCATACTTCCATTTTCTTGAATTAGTACAGTGGGATGGGCTCTCCTCACATGTCTCATGAGACAACTTGTACTCAGGTCCTTTTCATTTTTACCCCTGCTAAATTCTTTCATACAGTACATACATATTGCTTTAGTGCTATCTCTAGGAGATATAAAAAAATGGTTCCAAGCAGGTGACTTTTTTCTGGAGCTTATGTTTCTGCTAGAAAGGAGGCTTTGTGTCACAGCTTCCATTGCTACATCATACAGCGTACTACTATACTGAGAAAAAAGAGATCCGTAATCATCTTCATTTTCTGTAGATAAATATTTGCCAGGGTTGTTGGTGACGAAGTTCTTTTCTTTGTCTTCTTGTTCATCACTGCTGTCCACATGTTTGAAATCATCTTGTTCTGTCTTGATATCCATTCTCTCTAGAGTACAGTTAATGCTGTCTTCTTCTTGCTCTACTTCTAAGTTATTGATTTTACCCAATACAAAATTGCCATCCAGTCTGGGGGCATCTGCTTTACTCTTGTCCATGGATGACAAATTTTTCTTGCCAAGTCTTCATTTATTAATAAATATGGATAATTTAAAAGATTATTTTAAATTATGTATCTTGTATACTGAATGCACAAACACAAATGTGCGTATGTGTTAAAATAATCTCTGGTTTATGAATTCTGTATCCGTGTTGCGCATCAGCAAATATGATTAGTCATAAAAATGCATTTAAAAATCATAGACTTAATTGATGATCTCATTTCTTCCCCAGGATCAGGACATTTCAGGTCATAGGTGAATGTTCTCAAAGACATCTACTGTTAAATGCTTCATGTTGTAGACATAATCCGAAAAAATGAATGTTCTATTTTCTTGCTGAAGGAAGCCATTCTGTTCATCTTGACTGGGCAACTGTGATTCTTTTGCACCATCTAGAAATAATAATAAAAAAAAAAAATCAGAAGACACAAGTTGACTAACTAACACACTCTAAAAAACTATAATAAAGGGGAACTGAAAACATGCAGTAAATGTTCTGTGTTTTGTTTTTCCTTTGAGATAAGAACAATTTAGTGTACTCTTGGGCAAAAAGGAAAAAACAGTATTTACTCAATACCTTTATTGTGGACAGATCCATGTCTACAGACGCAGCTCTAGTTCAGATTTGACAAAACCTCGAGTTCAAGCATCACTTTTGTATTTGCTTGGATATACATATGCCGCATCCTACATCCTAATTCAACCACTGCATAACCATACATACACACATATACACACAAGCATATACTATATAGTTGTCTATATCAACAGATACATATGAAGACAAGCAGGCATTTAGTCATGTTAGCACAGAAATATGTACTTAAAACCAAATCTTAAGTTATGCTCTTGGACATGTGAGCCCTTCATTACTGACGGCAGTGTTTAAAAATACAGTATTTTACAAGAAACCTCTGCAAGGGTGTCCAGTATTTAGTCACACTAATGTCTCTCTGTTCCTCTGACCGTAGTTTCATATGGTTATATTCATACCATAACACTCCCAGACAACACCATACTATAGAAACAAGCTACTTCTAGAGTTTCATGATTAAAAACTGAAACGCTTTATTTAGGATAACTGGGCTATGCAAATGCCATGTATACACTGAGGTCTCCCAAAAGCATACATCACTCAGAAGCAAAGATACATACAGTTGCATACGCTTGGTGCCTAGAGCAACACTGCCAGCTCAAGTTCCTCCTATAACCAAGGATTATACTAGAAAGCCCATGTACACCAAAATCCTAATTTCCTTCACGGGTAAAGATTTCCCTCACCAGCAATTCCAGTACAGAGAGTAGTTTTTTGAAGTACAGCTGCTTATAAATCACAAGGCAACAACAGGCTCAAAAAACAAACACACCCCCCCCCAAACCTGAAGAAGCTGTCTGCATTTGTAAGCCACTTTTTTTTTTTTCTTTCCTTTTTACTACAGTTCTATCAGAATTCTAAATTTTTCCCAACCCTTTCTCACTTATTCTTGTGTCATTAATGTAGTTATTGGTACTTTCATTCAAGATAACAAATATTTATTGACCACACAGCTGATGCTACAGTATGCACTCCAATTTGTGTGAACTGGATTTTATGGGATGTTGTCTCCTCAGTTGAAGACAACACACAAATTTGAATAGGTTATTTTAAAAACTTCTCACACAATTTTCATGTGTTACTCAAACACAAGGATTTCAGCAGACAAAAGGTGAAGTTAGCCATAGCTACAAGACACATAAAATAAGTCTAGGTTGTACTCACACAGACTTTTCCCCCCTGTATCAAGACCAACGTCGTATTAGATTTGTAACCTGTTTATTATTTTTCTGAGGTCTGTTTACCAGAGGGATGAGAACCACTTATTTTCTGTGGATTTCAGACTTGTGAAAAGCCTACTGTAGTGATCATTAACTTACTTTCTTTTCCAGTGCAGGGGAAGAGGCAGGGAAAAGGAGGGGCAATCAGCTTATTGCAGCTATTTTAAGAAAAGGGAGATGGAGCAGTCAGAACTTGCAAAGAGGAAGGCAGTAACTCTGGTTTTCTTTCTATGAAAGTTTTAGTATTTGTGTTCTACCTTTCTCTCTCCTTCTCAGAAGGAAAAAAAAAAAAACCCCACAAACGTTTTCCGACACCAAAAGATATGAGGGTTGAGCATGAAAAACACACATTCTAACAGAGGGAAAGACTTGAAGGAAAACTAAGAAAATTAACACTACACAGTACTTTCCACAGGTTTGTAAAAACACTTGTAAGAACAACTCTGGCAGCAGAGACTAAATTTGCATCACTCAGTACAAAATTGAATGAAACACAAGTTAGCAATCACACACATATTGATGATAGGGAAGCATATGCATGTGGGACAGGAGAACGAGTATAATATAGTCAACATTTTTAATAGAAATCAGTCTAAGAGAATTTTTTTCCTCATCCTTATTTTGATCTAATCTGTGAATTTGGAACTTGTGCTACAAATAGGAAAAGCAAAAACATATAGTAAGTTGTTGTGACTTAGGATCACAGAACAGAAAGGCTCAGAAGCAAGTGACTCCATGCAGAGCCTACAGAGCATAAATTATGCATGTAAGTGCCAAGTTACAGTAAGCACATTACAGATTCCTAGCTAGATTTGCACAAAATACATGAATGAATCCATTGGCATCGGGTTCTGATGAAGGTGTGCACAAGTTCTTTGCCTCAAAACAGGTAATCACATCTCTAACCTGCAATTGCTGTGATTTCTTAAATCTGCAAAAACAGTTCTAGGCTTTGAACAGGAAAATCCATGGAGAAGCTTCACTTGTCCCTGTCCTGATAAGCAGTTACTGCTTAACACAGCTAAACCTAAGGTAGCCTGATGGGAAGATTTGGAAACCTGATAAATGAGACCAGTTGCAAACTTCATAACAATCCTTAACTAGATTGACATTCATTAACAACACACATTGCCAATGGTTAAGGTCTTAATCATTATCAGCCATTATCACTACATATTCAAACAGTTAGGCCCTAATCATCTTATCCTAAATTAGCTTTAAGTACACAATACCACTGAGCTGATGCCATGTAGTTAAATACTGATGGCTATGGTCCTTGACGGTCTTAGTTGCTGAAGTTGAGGTAAATAGGTGAGAGAGCTATTTGGACTCTGAAGCAGGAACCTTGGTGGTAGACTTCTTTCTTCCCCATTTCTCCCTGCTGTTGCTGGGTGTTTTTAATGCTCATAATCTCCTCCACCAAAAAAGGGTGTGGGAAACAACCTCATCTGCTCCTGACATTATTTGTCGTCTTTTCTTTAGGACTAGAAACTGTTCTGGTTCCACCAGAAATCTTTCCTCCTTATTCTGTATCCTTTGTATTTGTTTGCTGATTTTACTACTTGAATTCTTGATTCATGTTCTTCTGTCCCCTGTTTGTGCAGTTAAACATAGGTCTCCCTTTGCAGCTACATATTATTTCCATACTTATGATTAGCTGTGATATGAAATGCTTTCATGCTGTTAAGAGGGTTTATGCTATCAACAGTGTTACAAAGTGCTTATATACTGTGGCCAGTTACACTATTTTAGTGTACTTATGACTGGGCTTAGGACAATAAAACATTAATTATATCTTGCCCCCTTTATGGAAACATTCCAGGTCAGGTTGGACGGGGCTCTGAGCAACCCGATCTAGCTGAAGGTGTTGTTGCTGGGGGGTTGGACTAGAGGACCTTTAAAGGTCCCTTCTAACCCAAGGATTCTATGATCCTACTGCTGTTACAGGTTGCTGGCTACATAGTACATATTTTTCTGGGCATTGCCTTCTAGGAATGCAGTATAGCTGAGAGTCTTATATGAGTCTCGTTAAGGCTGCTAGATCACTTCCTGGGAAATCCCCAGAATTGGATGCCACTTAGAAGATTCCGCATGTATTTTTTTTTCCATTTTCTTCCAAACATTTAAGTACGATCTCTGTTGCTTTGAGTGTTAATCCATCACAGTATAAAATTAAGTCAAGCTCCCTGGGCCCTTCAAACACCCTTAAGGGTTCAACCCAAATTTTCTTTAGAGTGCAGTCCCCAGAATGCTCAATGTTAGAAAGATAGATATGTTTTTCATCCCCCCCATACCAACTCTATGTAAGAGTCAATATGTTTTAAAAAGAAACAAAACACTCCATCCTTTTTTAAAATTGTATAGTAATCCAGAAAAGTATGAATTTGGTTATGAACACCTTTACAGAGCTTATTTACCTTTGGACACAAACTACTCGAAGTTAAGGACTACTGCTAGACAAACAGGATATTCAAGGAGAAGGAAAATGTTTTCAAATGTACAAAAGGCTACAGGCAGTGAGCTCAAAATGAAAATGATTTATGCCTTTGAAATCTCCTCAATTAGATACAGACAAGCAGCGAAACAAAGAGAATTAAGAGTCACCTTGCAACAAAAATCTTCAAAGAAATTAAATGGAACTAGAGAACAATTATCTACTCGAATGTACTACTCTAGACTATTAGTTCCTGACTGGCTGTAGACAGTCAGTGGTTTGCTGTGGTAAGAAGCCTAAAGAAACATTTTACAGGATTTTCCATTCAAAATGGGATTACTGAAAGCGTATGGCAGTTGACAAGAAGTCTCAGGAGAATGTCACAGATCCAAAGAGTGCCACAGTGGACTGCCATGACCAGAAGTAGTCACTGCTGAAGGAAGGGGGTAAAAAAAGAAAAAAAAAGAGAAACACTGGTGTCTTGGGATTGCAGACATACGTTAACATACAGAGAAGTATGAAAATTATGCACTGAAGCATGAGCAGATTATTTGCTTGTAAAGCAGATAGTGGCCTGCAAGCTTTAAACAATTTTAGGTTGAGTAAGTCAGGCAATAATCATGGACTTGATTAATTACAGATCTTAGTGAAAATAATGGTCTACAGAAAGTAGTGTAGTAGTGTAAATACAGAGAAAACACACACACCTGCAAAACGTAAGAGCAGTTGTTTCAAGAAAGATGACAAAGTGAAAGCAAAACTATTCACTAGTTTGAAAAAATATCAGAAGTAGTGACTGATTTTGAGCATAGGAGGTACATAAAAGCACATTAAAAACAATTTACACAAACAGATGTCAGTTTTAGAAAGAATAGTGCTAATCTTGTTTATTTTTTGAAATCTACAGGCATCATTAAGAACATAAGTAAAGAGAAAACTCCTAAAAGCAAGCAATACAAACAATAATGAGAAGACATTTTAAGAAATTATTATTAGCTCCCACTTCAATGGCAGGTACTATGCTAATTATGGAATATTTGCTAAAATTGCTAAAAAAACCCAAACAACCACAAACAAAAAAATAACCCCCCATAAAACAAAACACACATCCAAAAACCTGTAACAAATAAGCAGAACGTGTTTTTGTAAATATATAGTCTTGATGAACCTTACTGCTTTTCAAAGTTACAAATCCCTTGATGAAGGAAAACTAAGAACAGTGACTTATTTAACCGAAATTTCCTATGAGAAAGTATCAGTACTAGCTCACTCAAAGAACTGCCTAAGTTTGCAAGATACTGAGGGATTAAAATGTGGTATTAGAAGACACTGCAAAATTAGCATGTCATGCTCTGAAATGAGGTGGGTCCTACGCTCAGGTCTCGCTGGAGCTCACAGCAATCTGCACAGACAGGCATTCAAGCGTGAACTAGTGGATGCAAGAGTGTAATTGGGATCAAAGTACAGCAAGTTAGGCTTAATAAAAGAAACAAGTTGTTTTGGACCTCATGAGAGGTATGATTTGTAGAGGACTGTTGGGAGAGAAAAAAAAGGAGAAAGTAAAGCCACATTTACTGCTCCATTACTTTTCCAGTCACCTGAAAGGCAGATCTTACATTAACTGATAATCATTGTGATTTTACAAAGTTATTCTCTCCAACTTGCAAAATAACCCCTCATGTCCACCACCCCAAACGCTCCAGCTGGACACAAAAGAGTAAAGTGTAGAAACAGCACCACCAGTACTGTACATTGTTCCTTGTTGACAGGAATAGACTTCACCCTAACCAAAGGGTGAGGTTATATTCTGTTCCAGTATGGAACAGGATATAACAATTAAGAGAAGTAATATTAGACATTTTTCTTAATCTTATATGAAGGAGTTGAAGTTTATAGCAATCTGAGTACTTAACAGAAAATATGTTTTTAAAAAAAATTTTAAATTTGGAGAAGCATATGTTAATGGAAAGGGAATCATAACCAAAATCATATCTAAGTCAATAAAAAATCCAAAAAAAGGGCATAAAGATGGGGGGAAAAAAAAAGAAAGAAGCTATTACTTCTGTAAATGCTCTCTTCTACTGGAGAGAAAAACCCTGATGTTAGAAACAAGGTATTTTTATTTAAAATTTCAGCTATTTACTATGCTTTTTCCCCCTACTTACATCTTAAAGAAGTGATATATGGAAGTAACAAAAATACATTTTTTAATATTGGCTGAGAAGCAATATCTAGGTTTAGCACTTGTTCTGTGTTCTGTTCCATCTATTCTGCCGTGAGTTTTACAGCATCATCTTACTATGTGGCTTATCCTCCTGAAACACTTTTATAATTATTTTTGAAGTTCCATTTTGGAGTGAGACAAACATTTAGAAAACCCTAGTTTACACATAGGGAACATTCATGAATAGTTTTATATGTTTGTGTAAACAAGAAAAGACCGATTCAGCTCCCAGACTAGGGCTGGTGGTGGGAAGAGGCGGGGGGGGGGGGAAAAAAAAAAAAAGGAAGGGGGATTATTTCCTCCAAGGCCAGAGTGTTTTACGGATGTGTGGCCAGCCCAGCAGGATGCTACATGCAGGAGCTGTAACAGGCTGGGAGCCAGGAGCCCCGCAGCTCCCGAGGATACTGCGACTGCTGGGCTGCAGCTGCTGCAATATATGGGGCAGCATCCCGATAGGGCAGCTGATGCCCTCAACTCCCTCATCCCTGAAGAAAAGCTGGGAAAAATTACAAAGAGAAAACAGCATATCCAGAGTAAAGCAAAAGAAGGGAAACGACAACATGCTTTGGAAAGCAATGGGACAAAGGTACATGCTCAGAGGCTTGGGAGACGAGGCAGGAAGAAGAGAGCCCTCCAAGAAAGGTATGCGAGCTCATGCTACTTGTCCTGACACAACACAGAGACCTCTGATTTATCCAGGCATAAAGATCATTCATGCCTCTTCACGTTGCTGAAAAACTCAGTGCTTGGTGTAAACTGGGGCCTAAATCAATCATCCCAGAGAAAAACCAAGGTGTGCAGAGCTGAGTATTATATTCATAACTATCATCATTAGACTCTGGGTACACAACCCTAATTACAAATGCAGGAATTTAGCTAAAGTAGAGACTGGAAAGTTAAAAAGACTACCAGGTAAATGTAAATATTCTCCCCTTTCTTGCCTCCTGTCCCCAAAAACATAAAATAATTTTACGGTGAATATGGACTATTTTAAAATAGACCTTCTAGTGCCCAGCTGTATTTCTTTGGTTTAGCAGTCTCTGGACTCCTCTCTCTGCCTTCTCTTTCCCCCCCACACACACTAAATTAACAACAATGCAAGAAGATAACAATGAACAGCACAGCTCAAAAGTGACAATTTTAGTCTTAGACTACTTTTAAAGGGACAGTGTCGAGTTAAAACCTAACCAGCACACAGAAAACACCTAACATTGCACAAACTCAAACTCCTCAAACTTAGCCTCTTACACTTTTAAGAGGCAGTTTATTTTGTACATCTGTTTTCTGCTCTTGCTACTGTAAACATCAAAAGGTCAATGGGACTCTGTTTACTGATAATTTTTAGATATTCCCTAAAACCTCAGGAAAGATTAAAAAACTAAAAGCCCCATCTTTGTACAAATATCTCCATCTCAAAACCTCAATCCCCTGCATCACGGTGTATGGAAGAAAGTGTGCACCACCAGCTCCCCCTGCACAAAACTACACTGGCTCTTACACTGATGTGTAAAAGGAGTGAAAATAATTCGTGACAAGAGCAAAACTGAAAAGAAATGGTATGATTTTCAGATTACCATCATTTAAAAAATTACTTTGAAAAAGACGCAAAGTGGAAATGAAGATTTCATTTTCAAAAGTAATGTTTTTTTAAAAAGAGGATCTGGCTCTTAATTCAGTTCTTACACCAGTACATCCTCAACCATATAACTTCTTTAAAAGAGTGAGATAATGCTTTTTAAGTATTATACATTTTGTATTAATTATTTTTGAATGAAAAATATCATTCAATATCAAGAAGGATGTTTGTGTTAGCATGCATATGATTCACATCTGGCTGTCGTTTAGTTCTGGCATCCCTGTTTCGCACCTAACTGGATTTGCTAAACATGTTCAGTGCCCAAATGTTTCATCAGACCTCAGTCATACAGACTGACCGCTCAGTATGTTTAAGAATAAAGCAGGTGTCCGATATAGGGCACGGAGTTAAAACTCAAACTTATTTGTGGAGAAATCAGTCTTCATAATTTACCTGACAATTTATTAAGCACATATCTCTTTAAGCATCATCCTCCACCACCTAGCTTTAAGCAGCACTGTTAAACACTATAGAAAGCCCATAGCACAGAAATTCCCCACAGAAATTCCACATGATTTCAAACAGCATTTATCTTAAAAGTAAAATAAAAATGCAAAGCTAAAACAACAGCAACAAAATCACCTCAGCCAAAACAAGCTTTACATTAAAAAATAAAGAAATATCACTGTTACATGTATCCCCATACATAATATTATGTATCACCACAAACAGTAACACTACTCACACCTACGGCCACCTTATAAGCTTGTGGCTTATTTTTTTGTGGCTATTTTTTTTCTTAGTGCACTAAAAATATCATCAGATCTCCAGCAGGGCTATCTTCCTTCACACACCCTTTGCTAACATCCCATAGCAGCACACTATAAGAAAGAAGTGAAAAAAAAACCCCAACCAAAAAACCCCACCATGTTGTACACATGCTAATCATTTCTGTCCCAGCTTTTAGTAAAAGATTGCTCATAAAAAATGATCTGTCATGGTAAGTAAATTATGTCAACATTTGTCTAGGATCCAAACTGTCTCTTAAGTTTTGAGGTGTTCTTTCTCATTACCTGGTATAATACAACTGAAGCAATACTTGCATGACATGTTTCTGTGCTATTGTTCACACCTACCAAATGTCTGATCTGTCTGTTGTTTGTTAAATAATGACGTTTTAAGCAATAATTTTATTATAGCAGGATTTTCCTACGTCTTACACATCAGTTCAACATTACTCCAAGTGAAAGCTACAGGAGATTATGCTCTTACTTTGATATTTTTACCAGCTGCATTTTTTGATGAACAAATATTATATGCTAATAGGATGGGGCAATTCTTAGTGTTACAAGAGATAAGGTGGTTTTCTTAAAAAAAACAGATTTTTTTAAACAGCTGAAGCATGTATTGTTTGGCTTATAGCATTTTTAGTGCAGGACATCAAAGCTGCTTTTAGTATCTCATGCTGTACAGTTTGGGGCTGAGGGAACAAGAGATAAAAAAGGTTGCAGTTTACACAACATGAGGGTAAAATGCAGAAGATAAAAACAGAGTAGGGAAGATGCATCAGTATTATCATGGAACAGGAAACAACACACAACCAAAACCACAGTTACAACAGATAAATTCTGAAAGAATGAAAGACAAAAGACAAAACATTTACTCCATGTTGCTAGAGAAAAGCAGCCTGCTTTCAGAAAAGTGTCAGAAAATTCAAAGAAAAGCTCCTCTGACACTTCTTTTCCCCAACTGATCAATCCCTCTGCCTAGCCCATTACACCCTTCTCTTCCTCCTCCTCCTGTGCAGTCCACAGCTGGCAAAATATATGGGATAGGATTAGGACAGATTTTTCTCCTGCCTACTCCACCTTCCTAGCTTGCAATATACTAGAAAACATACACTTTTGTTCCTTGTTTTTAAAATTGTCTATCTTTAAACTCAGTAAGAGTGAAACCTTAAGCATTTCAAGGATGATTTCAAATGGTTAAATGAGACACCTGTAAAGGAGAAAGCTGGGGGTTACAAAGCTGAATAGGCAGGATGATGAAGAATGAAAAAGCAGTTAGGAGAGGCATGCCACATCTTGTGTGCAGTAAGCCTTCTTGGAACTCTTGCTGAAAGCATCCATGTAAGTATAAAGTGAAAAAAACCCTCACAGAATGTAAACAGGGTCCTTTACAGAATGTAATATTCTAGTAACCTGTTTGAACTACAGTTTTTCTAAAACAGAAAAATAAAAATTGAATGATATCTATTGAACTGCTAAGACTATCATATGTTAGCATCTATTTTGATACTAACCAGATCAAGTCTCAAGAGGTCTGTTTTAAAAACCCTTCATAGCTACCCATTAATCAAATTCTGTGTTCATATTGCTGCCAGTTAGCTACATGTCCTCAGTTTCACTTATGCTATGGAGAGGTTTTCCCCGATTTACGTATACCATATCCGTATATGTGTAATATAACATAGTACTATGCTTACATTATGTGTTTGTATCCTGGAATGCTTGTGCACATAAAAGCAGGTTAGAAAGAAAATGCAGTTCATATTTCCTGAAAAGACAAAAAATATTTTCAAGAAGATAAACAGTAGTTTAAACACCTTGTAGGGATTTTTTTTTTTTTTTTACAGCTAAGCTTAATCATTCGTTTGTCATAAAAGTTTATTTCAAGTCAGAAGATACCGTCAATTGCAAATTATCCTCCAAAGAAATCTGTTTCTTTTCTGTACCAGGCATCTTCTTTCTTCCTCATGTAAGAATTTGAAAAAATATGGCTAGATTTTACTTGAAGCAAGGAAAAGACCATCTCTTTACTAAATATAACAGAAAACAAAATTCACAATACCACCCAAGATAACTCTATTATAGAATTCAAAAATATACAGTTTCATCTTGCCTACAAGCACAAGAACTGCAATGAGAACAACCAGGTAACTTTCAAGCCAAGCTTCCATATCACATGCAGGCATAATCAATCATGCCCACGATAGGGGTGAACTACTTATACCCCTTTCAAGTATTTTTTGTCATTCGGTATTTTCCTACTAAGTTGTACGTTCATCAGTAACACGTTCATCTGACATTTTCACCCGATATCCGAGTTCAAAAAACAATGACCTCAACTCTGTTACTCTCAAAACAAACATTCCTATTCATAAAACAAGGGAGACAGAGAGAGAAATGAGGATACAGATCTCCCTATTCCCTTGTCAACCAGCCTGTCCCTAGTCTCCATGGCAAGGGTTCTTTTCCCTCTTAACCTCTTTTAGGGATATACTCTCTTTGCCTTCTACAAGGCAAGGTGAGACTTTGCAGCAAAGACCCAGCTGACATGGACAACCAAGCCAGGAAAGCTGACACTGTTTCCACTAGCACCACACTGAGCATTAGCAGGAAATCCAAAGAGACACTCTTGTCCCTAGCGAACAAGCAGCTGAGTCTTCCTCTCCCAAAAGAGATCGTTTCTAGGAGAACCATCCTACTGCTGAAGACATAGATTTTAATTTGAGCAAATAGGTTTTGCTTGAAGAGTTAACAGAAAATACAACAAGAATTTTAATTGAAATAAAACTTTTTGTAGTACCTGTTCTAACCAATGCAGTTCATGAGCCTTAATTCATGTAGTGCAACCTGTAATTATTTTACAGAATAAGGTTACACGTGTGTTTTATTCAGAGTAGGATCCAAGACATTTTTCATACAGCATCACATAAAGAAAAGGATAGCCCTTGCTGTTCCCATTGGTTTGATTTCTGTTATTATACAGGTGTCATAATTATTTTACTAAGCCTAACATTTTTTGAGGTATAGAAAAGGGAAATAAATAAAAACACCTACAGAAAGGAGAAGCATCAGGAAGCTCATTGTTCTTTATGAGCATCGTTACTTTTCCTGTCATAAACAGATTATGGTCTCCCTACTACGCAGTAAGCCACAGAAGAAAACTCAAAATCACTAGGAAAGAAAAAGAAGAACAGAACCTCAATTCCTCCTGTTTCCCAGTGTCAAATGCAAAGATGCTGCCGACAGCATGATCTGCACACAGTCTGGCTCCCTGAAAGCTCACCCACTCTGCCTACTATTTCAGTGGCCACATTGATACACTGAAACACACAGGGGAAGAACAAAGTCAGTCTTCAACTACCATGCAATGAAGGAAAAACACCCCAGCAGGAAGCAGTATGAGATCACTGAAAAAAAATTACGTATTTGATCTATTCCTCACATTTCCCAAAATAAACATGTAAAAATAACAGTGTCCTATAAAACCTTAAAATAGTTAAAGAAAAAAAAATTGTCACAAGGAACTCAAAATATATTCTATATATGCGTTTTTTTTAGGCTGACCAAAATTATCTAAGCTCTGTTCCAGAGTGCTTACAACCTGAATTTCAATGAAGCACATGAATATGACAAAAAGCAGGTAATAAGAAGTATCAACTTTTCTGTTGGAGCTCATATTTGCATTTAATTTCTTTAAGACTAACCACTTACAGATATTATTATCTAACAGAGCAATTGAGTCTGCAGTCAGCCGTTATCTCATCTGGGATTATAATTCAAGATACTACGACCAGATACTCATTTTTCAGTAGACAGGTAGTACTGAAGTGTACATTTTCATTGAAGGCTTTTAACCTTGAGATCCACATTAGAAAGGCACTTTAGGTAGAACTATAAAATGCTGCAGTGCTTGACACCATGTAATGAAACAGTGCAAAGCAAAAAGTGACCCTAGATGAGTATATTGGAATTCAGCACTAAATACATGACAGTGAACTTTTGGATATTCAGGCAAAAGCAACATTGTTCCTTTTAGCAGATTTCTTTACAGTGGTCTAGAAGTGACTCCAAAGGTTGCTGCAAATGACAACAACTCTTTCCTGCTCTTTAGCTATGCTACAGACTTAGAAAGCACTAGAGGTTCATTTTTGCTTAGACTCTGATGAAGAACAATCCACAAGCAGATTTAATATGTAACAAAATCCCCCACACCTTCCGTATATGTCACCTAGGAAAACTTTTCTTCAAGAAATTAATCTGAACCATGTTTTTATTTTTCCTTTCCTACGGAGGCCAGAGTCTCATGAAGAAAGGCTGATAGAGTTGGGATTGTTCAACCTGGGGAAGAGAAGGCTCCGGGGAGACCTTACTGCAGGCTTCCAGTATTTAATGGGGGCCTATAAGAAAGATGGGGACAGATGTTTTAGCAGGGCCTGTTGCAACAGGACAAGGGGTAATGGTTTTAAACTGAAAGAGGGCAGATTCAGACTAGATCTAAGGAAAAAATTTGTTTATGATAAAGGTGGTGAAGCACTGGCACAGGTTGCCCAGAAAGGTGGTAGATGCCCCATCCCTGGAAACACTGAAGCTCAGGTTGAACGGGGCTCTAAGCAACCTGATGTAGTTGAAGATGTCCCTGCTCACTGCAAGGGGTTTGGACTAGATGACCTTTAAAGGTCCCTTCCAACCCAAACCGTTCTATGATTCTATGACCTCACCAAGACTTCCTAGCTCACCATTTTACCCATCTTAAACATTTTGTCCATCTGTTGCTAACATGCATGTTGACTGATAATATAGGCAGCTTAGAAGTTGAACTACTTTGTTCGAGGCAGAGGGGGAAGAAAAAACAAAACAAAACAGAAAGAAAAAAAGAATCACTATGCAAGAATAACATTTATTGTTAATCTACATATAAATGCCGATCTGCGTATGAACAATTTTTTTTTCCTACTGCATCTTAGTCAGGAATCTCAGGCTTCTGAAAAATCTGTACTCAACAGCTCAAACTGAACATATAAAGAAAAAAATGTTTCAGAAAAAAAACCTAGAAGAAAATACTAAAATTTACTTTATCAGTGATGACATGAAAATCTGAATAAGATGAGTGTAATCTGAGTATAGGATGAATGTAGCGTGTAAACTACTTCCCCCTTTTTAAGAGGTAGTCTGCAGGGTAAGGACATATATATGCCAACTGTTACCACAGAGTAAGAGGTGCCCCACAAGCCATAAACCAGTTACTATTACTGTACCACTGTAAAGATATCCAGGCTTCCAAACTTAATTTTTAAGTCTCAGGCACTCATACAAACCTCCTGCTGAATTACTAAGCTCCATACAAGTCAATGCATAGGCATACAATTATTCATTACCTTTATCCATCGTCTCACTCTCAATTAATAACAACAACGATATAAGACCCAAAACAAACAAGCTGCCCACTAGTTTATTGAGAAAAACAAAAAACAAATAATAAAAAAAACTTACACATCTGTTCCACTGCATGCAGGTGGCTTCATTTGAGGTTAAATACTTGCTACTCAAACTTAATGATGATGATTGTATCTGAGGAAGAGAAGAAAGTAATTCCTTTTAATACATTTTTTTTAATCATGTTAACTGTCACAGTGGCAAGTCATGGGATGATGTTTCAAGTTTGTCTTGAAAGTGCAACTCCAGGAGTTGCATTTACATGACTAGCTCTCGCCATTTTTCAAAATCCCTAGCCCTCGTAATAGTCAAGAAAAATGAGACGTTTTCAACTCTAAAGCTCTACAGCAAAAAATCAAAATACCAACTTCCCCAAGATGAGTATTAAAGAGATTTAAAAGTCAAATTTTTGTACTTGTCTTGGCACTGCTTTTTTTTTTTTATGCTATATCTCATGAATGAAACCAAGTCTACACTACATGCAAGATTTCAAAGGATCTTGCCGACTCCTTTCAATGCACTACGAGATCCATCTGGCAGCTTGTTATACCTTCTCTTCATGAGCTAAACACACTGCTTACACACTGCACCTAGCATGCGTACTAATCAACATGCAATAGCATAGGATCAACACAAGATTATCATTCCCCATGTATGAGAAAGGAAGGATTGCAAGTGGAGCATATTAAGTCACATATTTTGACTCAGCAACAGAACAGACCAAAACAGTATCACAGGACATATTTTTGGAGTTTTGCAACTTCAGTCCATTATTCAGGTATGAGTGTCATTACGCAGAGGCCCCAGCTGTTTCACTAGTACACTAAAAAAAGAAACGACCAACGAAGAAATCATTTTGCCACCTCAGAAAATCCAGAAAGTAAACTTTGACTCCAAATCTGAATGCAGAAGACACAGGACTCTGAGATGCTTAGTAGTCAGGATGGCGTTCTGTCCTCTTTTCTAAACTTCATATGGATCAAGCATCAAAAGGGAAAAATTTTCTCCCCACCAGCCAGTGCTTATTGCTCTTATTCAGATTGTGAGATGGTGACTGATAGATATATACACACTTTTTTTTTTCCCCCCTTGAGAAGGGGAACACCTCTCAGAGGGTAGAAAGTCCTGATTGCTGGCTTACTGTGAATTATGGAATTAATTATATGTAATTTCTTTTACTGACATTTTCACTTAAAAATACTTCCGTACTCCCTCTTGAGCAAGTGAAAACATCTCCAGAGCTGCACAGCTGGCTAATTCACTGTTAAGATGAGACACTTTCAGCTGTCCCTCCTACAGCGAACATTTAAATAATGTATACAAAAAGGAAGGTGTCAGCCAAGGAGACGGAGACCCACCCGACACAGGGTGCTCAGCAGGAGCAGTTAGGGAACTCTCCCGAGATGCGGATTCAGCTCCTCAGGCAAAGCAGGGAAGTGAACCTGGCTCTCCCACATTCCTCGCAAGTGCCAGAGCCATCAGACTACAGGCAATGTACAGCACAAATAATGCATCTTTATCCCTCCCGATGTCTTTTAAAAACAACATCAAAACGCCACAACCCTTCCATTCCCTTTTTCCCATTCTTTCATTTGTTACAGATGACCATAAAATAGTTTCAAGCTGGGTCAAACATTTCATTCAATTCACATTAATGTTTGGGTTTTCTTGATTGTTTATTTTACTGAGAAGAATAACAAAGAAAAAGACATTTTAGCTGGATCTGAGCTTATTTTCTTTAGAGGCAAACACTGATTGAGATAATAGTATACCGAATTACAGCAACAGGTAAGCAGCATAATTACTGAAATTCTAATTAAATGAACCTATTTGGGGCAAAATTGGTACAAATTCTTTGATCATTGTCATGTGACACAAATATATTATTAAATACCTTTTTCCATACATTTTGTAAGAAAAATGCACAAGAATATTGCTAAAACATGCCACAGCTGTTAAACCAAGCCTATTTTCAGCCATAATTTTCAAGCTATTGACTACTGAAATCCAGAACTGGCTTTTGTATTAAATGTACAGAAAATCCGAGCACTCGGTGCAAAAATTACTCTAACACACCAAGGGAAAAGTATATCTGTACGACACTAGTGAAATGTAAACTAGCAGACATGACTCAAAAAAAAAAAAATTCCAACAAGCTGTCAGACAGCTGCAACAGTGAACTAGGAACCCTCTAAACCTTCAAAGAGGGATTGTCCAGCCCTATGTGTCATTAAAAAGCAAAGTGGGGAGGGGAAGAAGTGAGAGAGATGGAAGGGAGGCAAGCGTGCAGTAATAGCTAAACAAAGCACATAGGTCACAAGTTTAAATGAAGATTATGGTAGTATCATCATATTTCTTATGTCAACATCCACTGAAAACCAGTCTTACACAGGTTATAGGAAAGACTGATAGTTCACTTTCCAATATGTTGTTCAATATAAAAAAAGTTACAATTTCTTCTGAATTATCACACTTGAATGGATATAAGGACCTTAAAAATCAAGCTATTTCCCTGTTGTTACTTTAACAGACCATAACATTATGCTCCATCTTATCACAAAAAAGAAAAAAAAAGGGAAACAAAACAATACTGCTATGGTTAAACTACGTATCACACTAATTTAGGATAGAAGTTCCTCCACTTCGGGGGCGGGGGGGGGGGGGGCAGTGTGTGTGAAGAAGAGAAAAGCTTTAGTTGTTTGTACTTCTTGTTGTCTGTGACTTAAAAGCTCTATGTGTGTGTGTGTGTGTCACTGAAAAGCTATCTTTAGGCCACAGAAACTACTCAATTTTTTCATTAATTGGTCAAAATCAAACAATCCCATAGTTGTAAACTGACAGATATTGATGATGCCAGTAGCAAATGCAATAAACAGCCGAAGTTGTAGAGAAAACAACGCACGTCTGCCACACCCAAGAGAATTTGAAGCCTGTTCTGAAAGTGTACGCTACAACAGATAACATTATGTAAATGATATTAATTTATGTCTATACTAGTAAAATACTAAGATTGTCCCTACTTAGGAAAAAAAAGTCAGTCATGATGACGAGTTAAACACTATGGTCTACATTGTGCAAAATCCCCCACTAAACTATCTATAATACTGTTTTCTGTCTACACCTAAGCTAACATACACGTATCATCATACCTATTTGCATAAAGCCAATTGTTTTAACTGTACATTACAGTGGCAACCCCATAGCACAATATGCTCATTTTGAAGATGAGAACTCCTATAAATGAAAAGCAAGCCTCAAAAGACAGGATTCACAGAGAATCCTTTCACACAGTCTTCACTGTGAATGGCAGTAAAATGCAGCAAGATGTTGGGATACACGACGTCTGCACTCCTTAATGCAAACCTTCTCAGAGCCAGAAAAAAAATTCTAAGAAGTTATTGTATTTAGGGTTCTAAAAATTAGAAGATAACAAATTCCAAGAAACAGAGGAGAAAAAAAGATACTATGGGTTCGAAGGCCACATAAACCAACACCTATTCCCTACAACCTAAGAGTTTGCCAGGACTTCCTTCTGTAATACCTAGTTCTTAAGAATCTTTGATAGGAGAATATTCTACTTTACGTGGATAAACGATTTTAAATAAAAGTGTGAAATTCAATTGCCCTCCTGTGTTTCCAAAGGACCTGTTACAAGCCTTAGTGATGTATTATGTGTACTGAAGTGGATGCCTTCTGCACTAAACCACCCATGACCTCAGCTGTTCTGCAAACACAGTTCTTGCTCAGAACATCTGCAGTCTAGTTTTAAAGTGAGCCAGAATATGTGGAAACACCGGAGAGAGAGGCCATAGCAGACAAGGTAACAGAAAGACAGTAAGCATTGCTCTAAGCTCATCACCTGTCTAGCCTTCTGCTATTGTATACTTTGCCTTTCACATTATCATTGAGGATGCTGTACCTGTCATAATTTTGAGTAACAATAAGAGAGTTACGGTTATTCAAAAGTACAAATGTTTAAAAAACTTTTCTCTGAGATACTTGGTTTAGCTATTTAATTTTACGTGTTCTAAATCAATTCTAACATTTGTCTGCTCTGGAAAACTTGTATGGAATAAATTCCTCAACGTTTGTTAAACTTGGAAGATACTATCAACACTGTAAGTACCAAAGTAGATAGATATCCAACTGTGTAACAACTTTCAGCACCTTGCCTGTTGGTCTTATACCTAGCAGACAGCATTCAGATTTCTAAAAGTCCACAAAAGAATTTCTGCTGCTTTTAATATGAGAAGATATCAATGAAGAGATGTAAGATTTCTTTCTCCACAAAACCAATCTCCATAGTAAATACTGGAATGCCTCTGCCCAGTATTTGTAAAAATACAGGCTTTCCAGTAAAGGCGTGGTATCTTGGGGATAGTTGATAAAGTCTTCCAGACTTCACTACCCCCAGTTATGTACTCCACCAACATCCTCCCAAGGGTGCACGGCTATGCTTTAAGTGAAATGTTGCATTACTGAAGATAACCTTTGGAAGGAAAGAAAAGCTCTCACTCTCTTGAAAAGAAAAGTACATGCACATGTATAGTGTGCTATACAGACAAAAACACATAAGGAAAGCCTGAGGAGTATGTTTATGTTATGGGGTCTTGAAAGACTTTCTCTGCTTGGCATTATAGGTGTAGCATGACAGCTCATGCTAAATTATTGAAATCTCTCAAAGATACCCCCCAGAAACAGGACATGACTGCTTCTAACACATAGGCACCAAGGAAAGAGTATTGGGGAAACAGGACATTTTTCTACACTGCAAAGACAAACACTACTAAACTAAGCAATGATAATTAGAATTGCCATTAATGAAAAACAGGCCTTTTACCTTTCATTGCATTAATAAATTATTTTACATTTTCAGTACACTGCATGTGCAGCAGACAACTTTAAGCGTATCAGACACCCTCTGAAATCCAGTAAGTATTGTAACACAGCCAGTCTCCGCCACCAGCAGTTGTCTCAGGGTAGATCTAGAAGTTACAGAAGACATTTTTAAGGAAAATTATTGCGTCCCATGTAGAAAACGAGAGAAGCAGTACGTGAAAGCTAAATTCTGCAGTTTTTCCATAGGCACCTCTCTTGAGCGACTCTGCCTAAGAGGGACGGGTCTGGGAACTGCACCCCGCACAGGAAGCGATGCGGTGTTTACGCCGCGCCTGCCCCCCTCGTGTCCCGCGTTCTCCGAGGAAACGCTTTTTAGGATTTCCTAGACTTTTCGGCCCCGGTGCTCGAGAAGCAAGCCTCTGCCCGAGGAGCCCGCCGGACCCCGCGCAGCCCCGACCCGCACCGTGCGCCCTGCGCGGAGCCGGGGCCGCCCGCTGCGGGAGACGGCGGGCTTTCCGCCCCCGGGGCTGCCCGGGCCATCTTAGCTCGGGATGGCAGCGGCCACATGGTCACCGCTCCCTTCGCGGGCCCGGCTCCCGCGGCCTCCCGGCGGCGCGGCCCCGCCAGGTGGGAGCGGAGCCCCGACGGGTCCCGCCGGCCCAGCACGGCCCGCGCCGCGCACAATGCCGGGCGGGCTCGGGGCGCGGCCAGCGGCTCGGCGGGCACCCCTCCCCGGGCGGGGGACGGCAGAGCCTGCCGGGCGGTCCGGGCCATCGCCGAGCCCCGGGGACGGGCGATCCCCCCACGCCGGGCCGGCCGGGCCCCCTCCCGGGGCCTCGCAGACAATGGAGCCCGCACCGCGGGCCTAGTCCCCGGCTTCCTGCGCCGCCCCGCCGCCACACGCCCCCTCCCCGGCCTGGCGGCGCTGTCCTGCGGGCGCTCCCAGGCGGGACGGGGCGCCACCGGGCCCGGGGCCCCGGCCGCGCAGGCACCGGCGCCGCTGAGGCAAAACCCGGTGGCGGTGGCGGGCGGAGGCGGGGGGGGGGGGGGGGGGGCGGTGGCGGCGGAGGCTGGGGGAGGGCGAGCCGGACCGCCCTGCCCGGCCCCCTCCCGGTGCCGGAACGGTGCCACTCACCTTCCCGGGCGGCCGCCGCAGGAGAAGTCGGAGGTCACCACCGCCGCCCGGCCGGGCCCGAAGGAGTTAAAAGGAAGGGCCGGGCAGGACCGTCCCATTCATTAGTCGGGCGCTTTGTCTCCGGCCGCTACCGCCGCCGCGGCGCTGAGCAGGCTGCCCCGGCTCGGCCGCCACGGGGCGCGGTGCGCAGGCGCCGGGCGCGGGGGCGGTGCCGCCGAGCGGCGGCACGCACAGCGCGCAACATGTCATGCGGGCCGCGGCCCGCAAAATGGCTGCCCCCGGGGCCATGACGCCCAGGGGGTAGCAGGGGCGGCTCCGCATCCGGATCGGGGCGGCGGCGGCGGGGAGCCGGGTGTCCTGCTGCGCCGCCCCTGCGGCGGGGCCGGGGTGAGAGGCGAAACTTCTCCGCAAAGGCGCGGCCGTGGCGGTGCTCGTCTCCGCCCGCTTGGTCTGTGGGGAGGCTGAGAGAGGGCGGCCGCTGCCGCCGCTGCTGCTCTGACGGCGGCGACCTGGGGGTGCCTGTGGCAGCGTAGGCCTCGAGGGACTGCCGGGGCCGCTGCCCAGCTGGCGGCCCCGTCCCTGGGAGGCCACGGGCGGGCGCCCCGAGCTTCCCCCGCCCAGCCGCGGTCGAAGCGGCCGTTCCCGTCCTCGCAGCGGGGGCTGGCGGGCGGGGCAGCGCGGGGGGCTGGTGCCTGGCGAGCGGCGTGCTCGCAGCGGGCTGCCGGCAGCCACATCGCTTCAGGAAGGGTGAGCAGCCCCCCCGGCCGAAGCCCCCAGGAGAGGCCTTCGTGGGCATCGCTCCGTTGGAGCGCGGGCACGCTGCTAGCTTGAACGCAGCCCGTTTTCAGGAATGTAATCTATTATGCATATTTGCATTTTAAAAAACCCACCTTGATATGTGTTTGTGATCTGATGCGCACTCGACTTGGCTCTGGGCTCTGTTTTGCTGTACTTGCAGCCACTGCCTGCCTCAGGAGGGGCACTTTACGTGACACTTCAATTTGACCTCCTGCGTGGGGAAGGAGGGAAGGCTGTTCAAGGATGAAGGATGTGCGTTACGTCGGTTCGGCAAAGCGGTGGCCCGCTATATGCTTGAGATCTTGGAATTTTTCTGGATAAAGCTCCCTCAGTTTTGGTGTTAAGTTGTGGGTCGGTGGTTGTGTTCTGTGATTGAAAAAAATTAGTCAAGGCTGTCAAGTGGACTGAGGGACCCAGGCTTTTCAGGTGGGGGTGAAACAGGGTGGTTTGTTGTGTGGGGTTTTCTGTTGTTTGATAGTGTTTTTATTTTTTTTAATGCATGTCATTTCTACACAGAGGTGGGTAAAGATATGATCAGGTTGTTATAAATTTACCTGTCCAATTGAGTGACAGAGGCTAGTCAATTAGAAATTTTTGATTTATTAAAGCAAGCGACCAGTAAGCAAAACAGCGCTGGGCGACCGGGGAGTCTCCTGCTCCACCAACGGCCGGCAACTTAACAGGTCTTTCAGTCCTCTCTTTATACCTTTTTTCACTCGCGCCTTCTCTCGAATCTTCCAATTGCAATCTACTCCACTCCCCCCTCCCCTTCTACCTCAGGGCATGTTTTGTCTTGTCTGGGCTTGTTTTGTCTTGTAGCCAGGGGTATTCAAGGTGTTAAGCAACGATTTCTTATCATGCTGTTCCATCTTACTATACAGTTCTTTCATTCTTAGCATTACCATCTAAACTTTAATGCTTTAAGAAAACTTTAGCAAACATGGTTCTAACACATATCACAGGACTTAATTGTATAACACCTATACACAAAGGTTGATGAACAAAACAGTTTACAGTTTATCACAATCCCCCCTTTTTCTTTTCACCATTTTTGTTCATCAAATCGCTTAAGCTCCTGCTGGCTTAAAATGAAGGTTTCCTCCACCTCCGATATTCCTCTCAAAGGTTCATGCTTGGCTTTTATCAATACAAGTACCCAATGTTAAAGAGGACTGGTGGGTTCTTATTTCTAATTGAAACTTCCCTTTTTAGCCTGCAGAATTTGGTTGTGTCCCTTGTGCCTTTTCCTTTTTCCTCAAGCAATAAAGCCTGGGGCCTCGGGGGTGAGTGATGTTATACATCCTCCTTGAGCGTCCCTTTTCCAGCCTCCACTTCTTTACGTCTCTGCCTCCTTCGCCTACACTTTTGCCTAGTGCAGCGAGGTGTACCATCTTCCTGGTAGCAAACGTATTCTTCAGGAGCTTGTTTCTCTTTTTGCTTTTTATAGGCCTCCCAATTTTTGCTTTAACTTGAGGTTGTATACAAGGAATGTTAGGCACTGTAGTTCTACAAATTACTTGTCCCACTAGGCTTGGATCCCCTTAATTATTTGTCCTGATTTTCACCACCCATAAAATCTCCTAATTTATGGGTAACAGGAAAAACTAGGTTTTATTGTTGATTACAGGTATGGGCTGTACTGTTAGAAAAGGTCCTCAGTTTTTCCATTTTTCTGGAATAAACCCCAGCTCGACTTGTTAGTTGGAGTCAAGAAACTCACCCCACGTAGAACTAGAAGGGGTCCGGTCAGGGCCATAGTGATCGGCAGTCATAGCCCGAAGGGGTTGCAGCCCTTGGCAGACCCTTTTTAAGCTGCAACACCAGTTCCCCTCCGGTCTTGCCCTCTTCTTTCCTTTAAGGGGGTGCTTTCTTAGTACCCAAATTAATTGAGCACTGCTTGTGAAGGCCAGAGCTTTGATAGATCAGTGGTTTGTCCAGACCTGAGCATTTGCCCGGGTCTGGCAATCATCTTTATTTGCAAGGCTTCATGGCTACAGAAAACTGCCAGTTAGCCTGCAACACTAATCTTACAAATACACACCACCTTCTACACAAAGGACAAATTCTAGTTCCAGCTCCTTTTTCCTGTTCTTCTTTTGCCAACAACTCCTTCCGATTATACTCGTTTGGAGTACCCATTGTTGTTTCCTATTACCCTTTCCCATTGTTTTCTTCCCATGGCACAGTGATCCCATAAGAGAAAATCCCCGCTACAATGATCCCACCAATTCTCTTTACATAAATTGCATTTTATACAAACAAAAGAATAACAAATACAATCCTTTCTAGGGCAGAATATCAATCCAGTTTATTAACCCTTTTTTTCCGCAGTTTTAGTTTTAGAGTTTCTGGGTCTCCAGAACTCTCCCACTGCTCCTCAGAGATGGGTCCTTTCACTCGGCTGACATGAGTCCACCTTCTTTCAGCAGTCCGAATGGCGGTTTCTGTAGTAAGTAAAACAAGACAAGACCCTTCCCAGCGGGGAGTTAATGAGGACTCCTTCCATGACCTGATAAGAACTTTATCTCCAGGTTGTATATTGTGTGGCCTTTGTACTGCTAAGCTCTTATCTCGCAGTTGTTTTCTCATAGACATAAGTTGAATTATGTATGATTTCAGCTGTAGACTTTCAACCTGGGGATGATCTCGGGGAACCTCCAAATCATAAGGCATTCCATATAACATCTCAAAAGGGGAGATTCCCACATCAGTATGGGGTTGAGTCCTAATATTTAATAAGGCTAGGGGAAGACATTTCACTCAAGACATTTTGGTCTCCATCTCCGGAGTATACCATACCTCAGGGTTTATTCTTCCCTCATCAACTGCCTGTAAAGGACACAATTTAATTCTTAGTTCATTTCTTATGACTTCTAAACCAATCTCTAATTCTATCATTAAATCCCTGCCTAATAAGTTATAGTCCGCCTCAGGCATTAACAGCAAGGACCCCACCACTAATTTAGAATCACTTTCAAGAACCACATTTTTTATTAGTTACTTTAAAAGGTTCCCTTTTTCCCGTCTTCCACAATAAAAACAGGTTCTTGTTTCCTTTTTCCTTCCCTGGTCCCTACTTTCCTTCCAGAGGGTCCCGATGGGTTATTCCGTCTGGGCGGAGTACCTCTCTGTCCTTCCCTTACTGCTGCTTAGTTTCTTTTTCTCTCCGGACATAAACCTTCTGCGCCTCCCGGAGTAACTCATCTAATCCCCTTTGCTGCCAGTCCTCCATCTTTTCTAATTTCTTCCGGATATCGATCCATGATTTAGCCACAAACTGAGTTTCTAGTAACGCTTGCCCTAAATCAGTGGTGGATCTATCCCGGAGTACAATTGTAAACTCTTCCTTAATCTTTCTAACCATTCTGTAGGGGTTTCATCTTTCTTTTGCTGTTCGTTAAATGCTTTGTTAATATTCTGTCCTCGAGGAACGGCTTCTTCAATTCCCTGTATAATTATTACCCGTAAATCGGACATGTGGCCTCTATCAGCTTCGTTCTGATTATTCCAATTAGGTTTTTGGGTTGGCCACTTTATATCTGCTGCCGGACCTCCTTGATGTTGATGGTCCCATATGCTCATTCCAGCTCGTCTGATCATCTCTCTCTCTTCAGACGTAAATAAAATACTCAAAATCGCTTGTAGCTCACCCCAGGTATATATATTAGGACCTAGGAACTGGTCTAATTTTTCCGAGACCCCTAGGGGGTCTTCCAACAAACTCCCCATTTCTTTTTTTTTTTTTTTTAATTCTCTCACATCCCCCGAGTTAAGTGGGACGGATACATACCCCACGCCAGGTTGAGGTCCCTCCATCGCAATTTCTCTAAGGGGGTATAACTCTGCCTGCTCCTTTCTCCGTCTAGTTCCGCTACGGGTTACCACCCTATTTTCCTCAGGGGAACTTGGAGCCGAGTCATTCTCATACCCTGGCGCCACCGAGGGGGGTGTGCCGAAGGCTGCGGAGGAGAGGGTGGTGGAATATAAGGGGGAGGCGAGGTAGGAACCCCTTCCTCGTCCCTCGGTTTCCTTTTTTTTTTTTTTTAAAGGATATAGATTCACTTTCTTCCAAACTAAAAGGTTCCTTTGAGTGTCCAATCTTCAAAGGACCCAAATACAGGCCAATCCATGCAATAGTGAATCATTATTACTTTATTCCTTACCCCGCCTAGAGGGGTAATCATCCCAATTTTTCCATTAAGACTATCCGGTGGTATAACCTCAGAACCACCCATGGGACCAGAGGGCTTGCTTTTCCTCTGTCCCATCTTCCGAAGCGCCTTCTTTCACTCACACACTCGCTTCCCCTGGTTCGTGGCCCAGCCCCTCGCGGGGTGTGGGAACCGCACTACTGAGGGTCCGCACTCACTTCACCCAGTGGACTACTGAGTCCGGTGGACGTCTCACACAAGCACGCTTCAGGATGCCCAACCCCAACCGAACGGCTAACCGGCCTATGCTCACGCGTCCTGCGTCTTCGTTCGGGCTTCGTGCACAAAGATTATGGGGTTACCGGTTTTATTTGCTTACTGTCAAATTTAGGTTTGTCGGTAAAGGATTTGGCGTAGAAGCACCCTGACAAGGGCCGCTTATTCAGCGGGGCGCCCCCCCTGCCAAGGACCTCAGGCCAGATTGCCTTTATCCGAGTCACGGCACCAAATTGTTATAAATTTACCTGTCCAATTGAGTGACAGAGGCTAGTCAATTAGAAATTTTTGATTTATTAAAGCAAGCGACCAGTAAGCAAAACAGCGCTGGGCGACCGGGGAGTCTCCTGCTCCACCAACGGCCGGCAACTTAACAGGTCTTTCAGTCCTCTCTTTATACCTTTTTTCACTCGCGCCTTCTCTCGAATCTTCCAATTGCAATCTACTCCACTCCCCCCTCCCCTTCTACCTCAGGGCATGTTTTGTCTTGTCTGGGCTTGTTTTGTCTTGTTGCAGGGCTTGTTTTGTCTTGTAGCCAGGGGTATTCAAGGTGTTAAGCAACGATTTCTTATCATGCTGTTCCATCTTACTATACAGTTCTTTCATTCTTAGCATTACCATCTAAACTTTAATGCTTTAAGAAAACTTTAGCAAACATGGTTCTAACACATATCACAGGACTTAATTGTATAACACCTATACACAAAGGTTGATGAACAAAACAGTTTACAGTTTATCACAAGGTGAGACTTTGACATTTGTTTTCAAATTCCCAGTGGCAGTCATAGATGTCTGCTTCTGAAGCTTCAGGGTTGCTGGTCATAACAACTTGCATCTTATCTCTGGGAGTGGAAGCAGGAGAAAAACATTAACAGCACTGGTTTGAAAGTAATGCTTAAGTTCTAGATTAAGACAGTGTTTAGAGAGAGAAATAGTGCTTAAGCAAGTACTTGGTTTTTTATTGGAGTTGTTTTCATCAGTTAATTGACTGATTTTTTACTTCTTTTTTTTAAATGAACAGGTTTAGTCATAAAATGTTTTGGTAGCTATATGACAGTACATGAAGAAATAAGCTGATTGCTTTTTGATTTGAAATAGTGGAGCTCTTGAACATTCTTCTAATGTATTTTTGTGTACTTCTATAGTACTGGTGTGGTCTTCCAAATGGATGGTGCCAGTCAACAAAGTAAATGATCTGTTACAGTTAGTGTTTCCTTTGGAAATCTCCTGTCAAGTTTCAGGGTTTTTTTTCACTCATATGCTACTCAAAATCACAACACTGCGTGCTGGCAGTCCTTCTTAGTTCCGTGTTAGGACTTTGTAACTTACAGTGTGCTTTTACTGATACAGTTGAACTGCTACTGTACACGATTGAGGCCAAGTGACTGAGGCCACAGTGTTTTAAGGTAAAGTTACTTTGACTTGCTCAGTTTCCACTGTTACGAAAGTGCATTTATACGAATACAACTACTTGAAAATGTAGTTTGGTCTTAGCCAGATCTGCCAACTAGACTCAGAAACAGAGGTGTGAGAGCTTAGCTAAGAGCATCTATCACCAGTCTGTTGACAGGTAATTATTTAACATGCAATAACAATAATAAATAGAAATCAATAGTCTCATAAGACATCTCTTAGAGAACTATGAAATTGTAACAGAATATGTTGAATTTTACTTGGAATTACATAGTTACACTCGCCATGCCACAGAAAGCATGATAATATTAGAATATCTGGCTATTTTATCTGCTTTTTTTTTCTTTTGAAACAGCTGTGACTTTGAACAGTTTCCCCATTTATAGTAAAAAATTGTACAGTAAATTAAAAAAGACTGGAAATTCACTTTATGCTTTCCCACTGCATGTTGCTGTTTCTGTATGCATCTCACTGTATGTCTTAAGTTTTTCGTACATCCTATTCCAGAAATTTCCTTGAGGGTTAGTGGAAGTCGAGACTGATGAAAGTTGGTTATTTCATTAGATTATCTTCAAAGTGGCTTGAGAACCAATCGTGGTTCAGCATGTAATTTTATAGATGTATATCACAGATAAAATGAAACAGATGAAATTTATTTCTGTTTTACAAACATACACCACAAACTTAAGAAAGTAGGTCTTACAAATCTGAGCAAAGATGGGGCCAGAAAGTCTTCTCACAACCAACCAAGTAATATGAAGAATAAAATAAGGAGATGACAGTGATCTGGTGACATGACTGCAAAAGAAAGAAAAAGTAACTCCCAGTTCCTAGAGAAGGCTCCAGACTGCCAGCTTGTGGTGAATGTAGCAGCATTGGCATAGTGATAGTCTAAAGACCGAGACTCTATCTAGAAAGCATGCAGTCTGAGGTGTAAGTATGTGAAGGAACATAGTCATTTGGCAAGATGGATATTAGGAAAGTCCGTGCAAGACACCTTGACAGGAAGAAACAAAAACTTTTCTATTTAACTTCAGAAGAGTAATTTTTTTTTAATTTTCCCCCATTTATGCCTTTTTAAACTTGTTATCTGTTTCAGATATCGTGCATAAACATATTTATTTGCATGTTTAACTGAACCTGGCATGAATGAAAAGTGATCTGATATTAAATGGATATAAAAAAAGTAATTTCTTATTCCAGTCCCTTGAGCAAACTGCAAGTACCTGGTTCTCCATTACGTTTCTTATCAAAAAGCTAAGAGAGCATGCTCCCAAATAAACTATTTGGGTTTTCTGGAGGATAGGTGTTACAGGTTCAGAGAAGAAGGAAATGTCACTGCAATAACCATAAGTAACCAGCTGTCTGTCTTTCTCAGTACTGGGGTGCACACTGAACTCGGAAGGCTCCCAAGGAGGACTTTCCCAAGTCAGAAACTAGACTAAATCCTCATATCCCTTCCTACTGTGACAGAATTTAAAACATGCGTTAAGTATACCTATTTCTCTGCCAATATTGTGTCACCTATTATTAGACGATTGTAGATGTTCAGTTGCTGCAGACAGAGCTTTATGTTCTGTGGTCCCAGAGTCTCTCCAGTCACTGAGCTGTTCATCCTAATCTGATTTTTTTCCTTTCTTCCATCCATTTCTTTCCTGCTAGTAAAGATAACGTTGATACTGCAATGATAAATTGATGTAGTTCTGTCTTTCTGAATGTGTATACCTTTAGAAGCATTAAGTGTTATAATGGCATATTGATAATACCAGTGTTGGGAGTATTAACCATTTTGCTGCTGTTAGAAGTTTTAGCAAACAAGATTTTAGCAGAATTGGGCAGTTAACCTTATCAGAGTAGGTTTGGAGGTAAATACATTATTTTCCTTGCTGAGTCACTCAAACCTTTGTCTTTACCTCTAGCAACTTCTGCATCAGTGATGCATTTTCCATGTGGAATCATGAAGACTATATCAAGAAATAATAACGTTAAGTCAAGCACAAAGAATTGCTACCTTTTGTATGTGCTGAAGTAATATGTTTAATTAAATGATCTCTCTTCCTCCTTGTATGAACTGCAGCCTCTTCCAGGATACTACCTAGGCAGAGCCAACTTAATGATCAAAACCTTAAAATAGAGGTCAGAAGTAATAAATTTGGATGTCCAACTTAGTATCACAAGGGTATGATTTCTAAGAATGCTTCACATAGAGTACTTGTATATTTAGCATACATACCCCATTAACTTTAGCGGGCACTTGGCTCTGCTCGTCAGATCCAAGGTGTCAAGTTGGGTGCTCAGAAAATAAAGAATGAGTTCTGTGGTTCTGTGATTACACAGTAGTTGTAGGCAACTTTAAGCAGCATTCACTGCCAAAACTATGATGCCTTTGTGCTTTTATGTTAATTACTTCATTTGTTACAAACACAACTATCTAATCTTTTTGTCGTCCTGGATTTATAGCACATCAGAGGTATACATCAGTGATTTTTGACTTGGAGTTGAGCATGTGATAGGATGCTCACAAGATTTATTCATACATACCCTTTATGTGGAGTGAGAATGGTGCTGGAATACGTCTTTCGGGAGTGCTCAATTTGAAGTTCCTATTCTAGGGTATCTGTCTGCATTATGAAGCCATATTATATACCAGAACTGATTTATGTATGCATGAGTTTGGAAAATCTCTTTATTAGCCAGCATCAGGCTCTGGCCAAGGTGGTAGACATGTCTGAGACAAAGCAAAGAAAACCTGCATAGAGCTTACTGCTATTTGTTAAATGGTATGTACGAGTTTGGCTTCTTGGAACAGAAGCAGCTATAAGCCATGTCTGATTCTCTTGTTTGGGTTTCTTATGTGAATGTCATGTATTGAGTCTTGCTTCTGACTAATTTTTACACTTTATTTTTCCTCCCCAGATTTTGATGTCACCTTTCTTTGTAGTCCCTCCCCATGTAAATGAGGAGACAAGGTTTTCATTCTGAATGAGCTCATCTATTTTGGGATTTCTTCTGCAATAAATGACTAGGGATTGTAACAGCAAAGCTTCCTCCATTGCATACCGTCTTAATCATCTGCAGACCAGGTTTGTCCTCTAAAATGAATGAGGAAGAGGTAGTAAAGTAATTAAGACTGGATTTGTGTCTCATTGCTGATTGAATTTTAACTTAATTATACAAAGGCTGAAGTATTAACTCATTCTAAACATTGGAGATAGTTTCTTAGAGATACACGCTTGTGAATGACCTAACTAGGAAAACAACTTCACTCGGAGTTTATACTTCATCACATATTACAGTTGCAAGTTTTGATACTGACAGCAAGGAATTAAGAATAGAGGAGTCATTCTAAGGGATTTAATAAATAAAATAAACTTTATATATTATTAAACTTTATGGAGGCAGTGAGTAACTTTACTTGGCTTGGATGAAGGCTGTTTCTAGTGGAGAGGAAAGGATCAGGGAGTAGGAAAGGATTATGAGAGAAAGTAGTAATGTATTTGCAGTAATGTTTTTACATGGATTATGCTGGCTTAAGCAGTTACCTGAGTTTGTGCCAAACAAGGTATCTTCCGAAATCCAAACCTGATGAGGAGAACCCCCTAACAGGGGAAATTAGAAATAAAAGTACTGAAAATGGTGTTATTTTGAGAATTATATTGTGTATCAGACATTTGTGTAGAGAACACTTTTTTTTCCTTTCACTGTGGCTGCCTTTGACAAAAATCTTCAGTTCAAATACTTTTGGGTATTTTTGTTACATTAACTTTCTATAAAGTCTGTCTTTACCTGCCACTGAAGTTTCATCAGCATGTCTTGCAAAAAAAGTTGAAATCTAACATAAATTGTTTAACTACAGTGTTTTGCAATTCTTTCCTGTGCAAGTATGATATTTTTAGAACTTTTCACGTAGCAATTATTGTTTTGCGTTTTGATTCCTACCCATTACCACTGACATTGTGTCTTTGCCTGTAAGTTGGCTCAGTTGATTATGCTATCTGAATTGACAGACACTCCAATTCTAAACGTGCAGCTTCTTTTGATGGCCAGTAACTAAGGATGCTGAAATAGCACTCCCAAACCCTGGATTTACTTTCCTGCTGCCTCACTTGCACTGGCAATCATTTTCATCTGATCATGCAGGGAGGCAGTTCTGGGAGCTGAACAGAGTATCAGTGATTGTTTATGAAGAGTTATTCTGATGGCAGTTACCATTTGGCGAGAATAGCTTCCCGTAAAGACCTTTGCAGGTGGAGTTGCTATGCAGAGCATAATAAAGGTGCCAAACTGTAAACACTAGGAATTGAATAATTAATGTGAAAGAAGCAATGATGGGAGAGAAGGGGAATACTATTCCCTTGTCTATGGCTCTGCTCTTTTGTAAACAACAATATCGTAATAATACATAGGAGTGCAAATAACTCTGCTCCAAAGTTTTCTGCTCGATAAAATAGTCTCCAGTAGATAGTAGTTTTGCTATCTAGAAGACCTACAGGTGAGTAGATGGGCAAACTTTGTGCTTTTGGTGCAGCATTTTGTAATTCGTGGATTTTTTTTGTTTTGTTTTGTTGAAGTGTAGTTTACATATGGTTTCATCTATATCCTAATACTGAAGACTTCTTTTTTTTTTCTTTGCAGAGTCTGTAAGGGTAAGCTCAAGCCTCACCTTCCATCGTGCAACAGTTCTGAGCACATATGGTAGAGAGCACCTTATAACTGCAAAATCCCAAAGGTAGATGATGTTAAAGGATTCGAGCTAGATAGTGGAAGGGTAAGTAAGGCAGGAAGCAGGTTTCCCTGTCAATTGTGTATCTCAACAGACTGCTTAACATATCTTTCTGTCTGCAAGTGACAATCTACATGCCTCTTCTTGCAGTAGGTGACTCCAAGCAGTAGTTCCCACAAATACTTAAATGGAAATGGGGTAAGGGCCTTTGCATAGCAGCTGTACAACTTAAAGACCACTCTGTCAAATGGTCTTTGAGTATTATCTATAGATAAAATTCCATAGGACTGCTTAGCAGATGCAACTCAGAGGTTATTTCTTAGCAAGCACACTGATATAGCTTGAGTTCTGGTGGAGCTCTGGTGTTAAAAGCGCCCTGTCTTTATCACTACCATAAAAGTCATTGACACAGACTCCAGTCTGTTTTAAAACTCGTATCTCAGTGAAGATCATTTGTTGGATCAACTGTTCTGGAGACCTGAAGGGTCTTCTTACCAATTTTATAAATGGAGAATCACTGATTCTGAGGTTGAGAAAGATGGTATGTGCAGGAAGTAACAGTGAGGCCATAATAAGCAAAAAACTTTGATCCCTTAGCAGTTGGTGAACATGGATGAACACTACTATTACTTCATCTTTACTCACCCTTTTGTCATACTGTGGCTAAAACTTCAGGATCAGAGAAGTGAAAAAGAAAATGCAGACAATTCTTCCTAACCAGAGAACAAGGTAAGCATGTAGAGGTGAAAACAGCTAACATTTTTCTTCCATATTTGAAGCCAAAAGGTTGATCCACATTCTGGAACTGTCATCTAGGACTTTGGACCATATATCCCACTCAGTCTAGTACAAAAAAGAAGTCAGCCTTTCTGCCAAAGTATCAATGATAACTAGGAGATGGACCAGTGATACGTAGAATTGTCTCTAAATATAGTAGTTTGCAAAGATCAGCCAAAAGAGGTGGAGGGACACTACACCACCTCACATTCTGAAGATAAACAGTTGCAGTTTTGTTTGTCAGCATGCTGTTGTAACATGTCTTCTGATAGGGTTGCAGCATCTTTTCCATAGTGCATGCTGTTCCGGGTTCTGTGAGGTTTGGGAACAACCTTCCTTTTAAGAACAACCAGTCTTGCACAGTCATGCCCACGAGTACTTTGCCAGTGCCATGTACCACGACTGATGAGGTAAGTGAGATCGAAAAGCAGCCCCCTGCAAGATGTGAGGACCATAGTAATGTTGTATCTTACAAGACCATATTCTGGGGGGAAATACTAATCATGCATAGACAGAATCTGAAGGTGTAAACCATACAAGTGGGGAAGCCAGACTTGAAAACTTTATAGGGATAGATTGGCTGGAGATGTCACCCGACTTAGCAAGGTTAGGCAGATTTGTCATTGTGATAGGAAGGACACCCACACATGCATGTTATGGCAGTCCAAAACCTGTCCTGAAATGGAAAGATTCTTGCAGGTTCTAAAGAAGGTGTGGAGTGGGCTCTGCCTCTTGCTTGTCCCTTCACCAGCCAGCTGTTCACACCACAAGAGAAATACAGAGTTCTATCCAGGGAAGATCTGCACCATTGCTAATATTTAAGAGATGCAGCAAGTCTGAGTTAATCTTTACTAATCTGTAAAACCAAGATAACACTATTGTAGGTGATGCACTTTAGCCGTGTAGAAATGTGTCTCATGAAGTTTGATCCTGCAAGGAAAGAGAGGAGGATGCCAAAGCAGATAAATAGAAGAAAAAAAAAAATAGTGTTTACATGAGCCTTCATTTTTTAAATGTTTCCCTTGAGAATTTGATAGCTAGTGCAGGTAAGAGCTGGTAGGTGAAAGATTTTCATTCTGTGGAAGTCTTCTATGCAGGGTGAGTCAGCAGTGGCAAATGAAATAATAAATTTTAAATAAATAAATAAATAACTTAATAAATAAATAAATAACTTGATGCTGCCAAGTAAGGGTGTGAAGATTCTGACAGACTGGGGCTGAACCCCTGTGCACATGTTGAGATAGTGCCAGAAACAGCGGTGAGGATCCTGTTGCCATCAAACTATGATTCAGAGGGACAGTTGTGTTTTGCTTGAAATTGTACGGGATCCCAGTAGAATTGTTTTCTCCTTGTCCAAAAATAGGAAGAATACTATTTTGAGGCACCAAGTCTCACCTGGGAGATGGCAAAGGAAACAGATCTTTGAGATTATAAGAAGCGCGTGCTCAGGGCTGATCAAATGCCCCAGACAATACTACGTACAGTTGCATTTTGAAATAATATGGGCTAACATACTAATATTTAACATGGGGTGGTTGAGGATCCCAGTCTGGTAGCCTGTCATAAGGTCTGAGAAATGATTTGAAAGTGTAAGGCTCCTAATACTGAATTATGTGTTGAGCCTGCCCTGATCTTTGTGCCGTTGCTCTAAAGTACTGCATTGAGGAATGACATGCATTCTGTGCCAGAGCGTGGACAGTCCATAGCAAAAACTCCTCATACCTTCTCACTGAGAATAATTGAGAGGATCTAGAACACTGATGAACCCTGCCTGTATGTTAGTAATTTGAGGTGGAGACACTGTCTTCAGCGTGGGCACCAGGAAATGAAACTCAGCAGTTCTTTGAAATTCTGTAGAGAATCTGAGGAGCAGGGAGGCCTTTCTGCATTAGGTTAAAGTGGATCAGAAGCTTTTTTTCTCAAATCTGTGAGAAGATCGGGTTCTGGCACCCACAACACATTGTCGTGATTGATTAGGGCTGTGCTACGAGTCCTTGGTCAAGAGGTTGTGGGAATCGATAATGCTGCCGCTGTCTTTTTAATGAAATCATTTTGGAACTGCCACTTCCTGTTTCTGTCAGCATGAAGTTTAAGACCTTACATCTTATGGATGGAGTGCTTTTACCACATGCGCCCTATGCACAGGGCAGGCAGAGCTGGAAGATGAATCGCAAGAAAAAGTCATGTAAGTAGAGCTAACTAGACAGAATAAAGCATGAGTTTAAGATGGTTAAATGATACAAATACCAGTAAGGAACAGTGCATTACTGGAGGGATATCCAGCCACGGAATGCTGTAGTCCACCTGACAGAAACAAGAAACTGGAAAAGTGCCAGACTTACTTGTGCATCAGACACATGAGAATATGGACACCATCAAGTCCTCTGTGGAAAAATTATCTCCAGTGATAAAGCATTTGTACAGCTGCAGGGCAGATACACATGTGGATTATCACTTAAAAGATAAAACAACATGTTTTCTATCATAAATGAGATTTTATTATACTTATTATTAGCTTCTTGACAATATTATAATGTCTAGTCATTTTTATACTTGGCACACTAATGTCTGTTATTTGGTATGCTGCTCCCTCTTTAGTGTTTTTCTATCACAAGCTGAATTCCAGTGCAAGGACACTATCTTAAATCAGCGTGTTTTAAGACTTCTAAGACTGATGGTAGGATTGCTTAAGCAATATAACTGGAGAGTAATTCCTCACAGGCAAGTACAGAAATGACCAGATGGTCTCTGTAGTCCATGCAATCTTTTTTTTTTTTCCCCCAATTGGAAATGGAAGTTACTGGGCCTGTCTGATCCTAAAGATCTATTTCTACACTGAGTGCACTGCACATGGCTGTTGTAGTAGCTTCTGTTTTGTTAAGAGATCAGCATGCTGGATGGTCCCTGATGGGGAAAAAGGACTTGAAATGTACTTTGCCTATGCTACAGGATTTCCTTAGTGAAGTTACTTAAGCTGTCTGGACCTCAACTCACTTTCTACAAGTACATAATGACAGGTGTACCTATTTCTGATTTCCTCAGAATTGTAAATTTATTATAAGACTAACTGCTCTTTGAGGCAAGCAAACGCAGTAGTGCTAGAAAAAATGTAAAAGCGAGTTGGTAAGTCGTTTTGAAGAAAGCTTTGCCCAGTGGATGGTTGTTAATGGATGAGCAAAGAGCATCATCCTTACTCTTGACCAGTTTTTTTTTTTACTACATGCAGGACTGGTTTGGTATGATCGGCAAAGGCGAGTGTTTGCCTCGGGCTGGGCTAGCTAAAAGTTGTTTTCCAAGCATGTGGAAAACAACAGCCTCGCAGAAATGTGTTGCAGTAAAAATCCTCCAGATCTCGAATATGGCTGTAATGGCTGTCTAAAAATAATACATAACAAAGGGTGTGCTTTGCAGGGAGAGCCAGAAATAACTTGCTTTTGCTTTGTCAAAACGTGAGGCTCTTACCAGTCGTTCAAAAGCAGCAGCCTGGCCGGGAGACCACGCAAGAGCCAACTTTGCAGCCGATTTTCTAGGTACGAATCGCGAGCTCAGACTTCCCCCAAAGAAATAATAAACACCCGTCGCTTGTAGTTTCCAGCCTTCGTTTTGTAACAAGCCGTGTCCCGCCCCCTTTCACCCTGCGCTGGGGGCGAGGCGCGGGAGCTCGGGGATCTGCCGCCGGCCCCGGGCGGGAAAGCGGCGGCAGAGCCGCGAGCCCCCGCCTTGTCCGCCGCGGCCCGGCTCGGCCTGGCCCGCTGCAGCGTCGCCTCCCGGGCGCTGCCAGACCGCCCGGCCCCGCGCGGCCCTCCGCCATCCGGGGCGGGGGGAGCGGCGGCGCGCAGGCCCCGCCCCGCGGCGCGGCGGCGGCGGGGCTGGGCGGTGCCTGGCGCCCGCACGTCCCTTCCCTCGCTCTCCTCCCCCCCGTCGGCGCAGCGCTGTGGTGAAGCCGCATTGTTTGTGCCGAGGGGGGAGGGGAGCGCCTCGGCCCCGGGAGCTAAGCGCCGAGCCCGCAACCGGACGGCGACCTGCGCCGCGCCTCACGAATGCGCCGCGCCCGGCTGCAGCAGCAGCCGCCCCGCACCCAGCGCCGGGTCGCCGCCGCGGGCAGCGCGGCCCTCTCAGCGCCTGCTCGCCCGCCCGCGGCTGCCGGACGCGGGGCCAGGCGGCAGCACAGGCGGCGGGACCTCCGCCATTAAACCGGCCGCAGCGTCGGCCGCAGAGGCGGAGCGGGAGGTCTGTCAGCCGCGCTTCGGCGGCTCCCACAGCGTGAGTGAAGCCGGGCGGGCGGCGGGGGGCCGCGGAGCCGGCGGGTCCCGCCGCGGCGAGAGGGAGACCGGTGGGGGGAAGGGAAGGGCTGGGCTGGGCACGGCGGCGGGGGAGGCTGCACGGCGGGGAACGGCGGCCGGGGGCGAGGTGGCCGGGCGGGGAAGGCTGCGCGGGGGGGAGCGGAGCGCGGCGGTCTGGGGGAGGGCGCCGCTCGAGCTGTTTTGTCGCCGCCATATTTGTGGGCCGAGTATTTTCGCGGAGGGGAGGGAGGTGACTGTTGGGAAGGGCTGGAGATGATGGGCCTGGGCAGGAACCATCCTCCCGGGGGCCGGGAGGGGGGAATGCCGGGGCCGGGCAGGAACCATCGGCGCGGAGGGGTGTGTGCACGCGGGAGGCTCCCTGGGCGTGGGCAGGAAGTGTCCGCGCAGAACCGGCGAGGGCGGGCCCCTGGGCGTGGGCAGGGCCCGGGCGCGGGGGCGGTGGGTCCTGGGGTGAGTGCGGGGGAGCGGAGGCTCTGGCGGTGGCCTTCCGCCGGCTCGGGGGGAGAGCGGCCCGGGTGACCCCGCGTGGCTTAGCCGTCCCCGGGCCGGTCCACCGGGCTGCGTGACACGGGTTCTCGGCGTTCCCCGGAGGGGACTGCTCCCACCCCACAGCTGGAGTTGTGGCTGGTCTCCGCCCCGTACGCGTGTAAGCAGTGTTTGCTTACCCTCCCGCACTGTCCGGGGTTAAAGAGCATTCCCGTGTCTTCCTCGTTCTCATGGTCTGCATGGAAGCGTCCACTGAGAATGGAATTCCCCTCTCCGGTGAGCAGGGGAACCAGGGACCAAAGGCAATTTATTTGAAGAGGAGGAAGGTAACTAGGACAGAGATTGTAAAAGGAATTCATAATTGGAAAGTGTACGTTACCATACTTGTTCTCTTGGTCTTAGCTGTCCTGCGCTTTGCTAAAAAGTATTTTTGCCCTCATACCGTGCATTCCACACAAACAGCTGTCTTCCTGTACTTTTGTTGTGGTAAGGGAACGTGTCTGCTGGTGATTTTCCTCCCAAGCAGCTGATGTAATTCCAGGAGAGGAAAGCTGTGGATAACTTTGCCCTTTTATCTCCTGCAGTCTCTGAGTTGTTGTAAGAGGCAGAAAAGTGTTAACAGAAGTACATTAAAGTAACTTCATTTTGCTGTGAGTGTGGTATCTCCATTAATATTGAATGAAAACTGTCTTAGTTTACTGTTTTTCAAACCTAGGTCCATGGTCTTTGTTCGTATGGATCTAGGGGGTACTGTAGCAGGCGAGGGAAGAAAGATGCCTGATAATTAACTAGAAAAAGCAAACCCATCGCCAGTCATGAATTTTCTATGCAGAAATGTGGTCTTCCTCTGGAATATGTATAGGACATTTGCAAATAGCATTTTTGAGAAACAAAACACAACACTGCTTTGGCTTCTGGAGCATTTAAGTTATTCACACTACGTTTCTATAAAATTTGGCTAGAGTACTACCAGTTCCACTTCTGTGTCCATTGCATTGCGTTTGTGGGGTATCCATTCTCTATTTAACTGTGACTGTAATTGGCTTCCTAATTTAGCTTTGTTTATAGTTGAGTATTACAGGGAAGATGCCTAGATGTTAGCTCAATAATTTTTTATCATTCTGGTTCATACCATTTATTTAACTTTTATGATAGTAGTCCTGAATCGTAAAGCAAGAACACTTGCACTTTCAACTATTTTTTCCTGTTCTTACTGCCTGCTTGCAGCCATGCCTAAGAATCTGGGGAACAGAGGGGGATGGAGAGCTTGGAAACCTACCATTAACATGCTTTTCTGTAATAATGAGTTAAGGTAGATAGTGAAGTGTGGATAAGTTGCGCGTCTTTTTGCTTATTTCCGAAGTCTACCTCTCATCCTTCCCCCCTGTATTTTGCTCAAAACAGTCACTACCCTCATGAGCCACTATGAACAGATACACAACCAGCCAAGGTGTAGGAAGGGAAAATTTTTTAAAAAATTACAGACCTTTACATCTAGACAGAATTAAAGTGCAATTACATGAGGTAAAGATAATTTAAATGCTCTGTTTTTCTCGATTGGTGACTAAATTAAAGACAGATATAAGAGAAAAAGACCATAAAATGATTCTCATCTGTTGACACATCCATATGTTTTAGCTGAAGATTCCCTCATCATTTGTTCACAATAATAAACAGACATCACAACAGGCCGTTGTGTTATCTTTGGCCTCTGAGTTATAAAATCTACTTTGAAACTAGGAACTAATTTTTAATTTCAGTTAAATTATCAGTATGTCTTTCTTTCTGGTTATTGAACCTTCTGTAGCACGTTTAATGGTTTAAGTTTTTTCTGCAGTTAAGGCATCAGTATCATTTAATCTTATGTTGTTTTACAGAATTAAATTATTAAATATTTCTTCCAAACTTGTTTGAAGAGGTGGAGCCTTTTTTATTCATCTGTTGTTTATATAGAGCAGATCAGAGATCTGTCATGATTAAACACTGACTCTTGTCCGGTTTTGTGCTTGTGCTATAAAAACAAATAATAAGAGTTAAGGATTACTTGTGTAGAAGTGAGCAAGATAGTGCTCGCATGAATAATAAAACCAGCTTAGATTTGTCTTTTTAATTTCTCTGGGAAAACAAGGTCAGTCTGTAAGAGTAGATAGATCAGACCCTCTCAGGAACTAGTTTTAATGCTAGCTGCTTAAGTTATTTAGCCTTCCTGTAAAGGGAGTTCCTTCAGTACTTTGAAGGTGCACCTTTAGAGATTGGCATCATAGAGTAAGCAAAAGGCAGGCTACATGGAATAGTTTATGTCACTGTTCCAGTTCTTGCTGTTTTCTTCCTGAAATAGATATACAGGTCTTTAACAATAATTGTGTTTTGATCTCTGTATTTCTCTGCGCTTTTGGCAATACATGCTAACACTAGTTGCATTATTTTAAGTAATACACACCATTGATTTGAAGTGCAGAAGTTCTGATTGGTCAGAATTGAAAAGGTGAGGCCCTAATAATGTTTTAAGCCAGTGATTAAAGATCAAGAGTTTTTTTCTGTAGCTGAGGTTGAATTTTGCTATTTATTAATGGTTTAATAGGAAGAAGGCAGGAGGGAGATAGAACTGTTAAACTTGATCGTTATCAGTTGGTTTTATAATATTTTCAACCCTCACAGGAAAAAAAACCCCAACATTAAAATGCCAAGAGGCATAAGTATGGAAGCTTTTAATTAGAAATCTTGTGATCAAAATGCGTGTTTGTCCTAGTGATGGTACTTCATAGGTTGGGGGGAAGCTGTTTTTTTGTACAGTATGTGGAACAAACTTTTGCCAGTAAGTGCTAAACTTGAAAATTATGTTCAGGAGTTTGGAATTGGATTTAAAGACAGGGAGATTTTTATCTACCCCAGTTTCTCTGAGACAACTCTTGAAAAATTTATTGAGACAGAAAGGTGTGCATACACACACATTTACATGCAGGGAGCATGTTTTTGCTGTAACTCAAATCTGCTTTACTGGTGGAGTATTTCCTAGTTGCAGTCCATTTTGCACCATATTGGGCACTGCAAGTTCAATTGTGTACTTGTCATTTTGTAAAGAATAACAAGCTCACTAAGAATTGAGGAAAGTAAAAAAAGTAAAGGGCTGTCAAACTGCATACTTGCCATAGTTGGAAGTATGCGTGTTTTTCTACCTTTAAGTATAGGTGTAGTAATTGAATTGTTAACATGACTTTCAAATTACACTGGAAAACATTGAGGGGGGGACAACTTGTTTTTCTTTTATGATTGTTAGTTCTTTTGGAGGGAGATCTGGAGAAAATAATCTGTAGCTGTTAAAAAAAAAATCAAACTACAAACATTCTTAAGGTATTAGAAAATACTGTATTAAAGATTTTCTTACAATGTAACAGGTGTAATTTTATTTCTGTGGCACTTCTGAAATTTTTTTTCCTCATGCACGGGTCTTACAGATAGCTCTTCTGTAGGATTTTTGTATCAAAGATTTTGTATAGCTGTGTTTACTTAGCAAAGCTGTCATTTGGGAGATCTACTGATCATGTGGTTACATTTGTACAAAACAGGGTGAGCAGTCCTATTAAATACAGGTGATAGGCTGTTTTTTTTTTTAAACTGAGTAAATTGGTTGGGGGCTATAGAACTGAAGGATTTTTTTTCTTTTATAATAAAATTAATATTTTAATATGAATGTTTGGAGTTCGTAACATTAACTGTTGCTCTGATTTTAGGTAAACATTACCAAATGAGGAGAAAAGGAAGATGTCATCGCGTATCGGCACCAAGGCATTCTTCTTCCCCATGCAATATTAAGCACTCCCCCACACGAGAAACTTTGACGTACGCTCAAGCTCAAAGAATGGTTGAAATAGAAATTGAAGGTCGCCTGCATAGGATCAGTATCTTTGATCCTTTAGAGATTATACTAGAAGATGATCTTACAGCCCAGGAAATGAGTGAATGCAACAGCAATAAAGAAAATAGTGAAAGACCACCAGTTTGTCTGAGAAGCAAACGGCATAAAAATAACAAAGTGAAAAAGAAAAATGAGGCTCTTCCGAGCTCACATGGTATACCTGCTACAACAACTCCTCTTCCAGAACCAAAAGTACGGATTGTTGAATATAGTCCCCCTTCGGCTCCTCGGAGACCTCCAGGTTATTACAAATTCATTGAGAAGTCAGCAGAAGAACTTGATAATGAAGTTGAGTATGACATGGATGAAGAAGATTATGCGTGGTTAGAAATAATAAACGAGAAGCGGAAAAGCGATGGAGTGTCAGTTGTATCACAAAACATGTTTGAATTCCTGATGGATAGGTTTGAAAAAGAGTCTTACTGTGAGAACCAAAAACAGGGTGATCATCAGTCATTAATTGATGAAGATGCAGTGTGTTGTATATGCATGGATGGTGAATGTCAGAACAGCAATGTAATCCTGTTTTGTGATATGTGTAATTTAGCAGTACATCAGGAATGCTATGGGGTGCCATATATACCTGAGGGCCAGTGGCTCTGCAGACACTGTCTGCAGTCCCGTTCTCGGCCTGTAGACTGTGTGCTGTGCCCAAACAAGGGAGGTGCCTTTAAAAAGACAGACGATGATCGTTGGGGACACGTTGTGTGTGCTTTGTGGATTCCAGAAGTTGGATTTGCCAATACAGTTTTTATCGAGCCAATTGATGGTGTCAGGAACATTCCCCCAGCCAGATGGAAGTTAACATGCTACCTCTGTAAGCAGAAAGGTGTTGGTGCCTGCATCCAGTGCCACAAAGCAAACTGCTATACTGCATTCCATGTGACGTGTGCTCAAAAGGCCGGTCTGTATATGAAAATGGAACCTGTGAAAGAACTAACTGGCAGTGGGACAACATTCTCTGTAAAAAAGACTGCCTATTGCGATGTACATACTCCACCAGGTTGCACACGGAGACCTCTAAATATTTATGGAGAAGCTGAAATTAAAAACGGTGTTTGTAGAAAGGAGGGATCAGTCAGAACTGCTAGGTCCACATCAAAAGTCAGAAAAAAGACAAAAAAGGCCAAGAAAACAGTGGCTGAACCCTGTACAGTTATGCCAACAGTATCTGCTCCTTATATACCCCCCCAGAGGTAAGCTAACCATCCAAGTGAGAGAAACCTTTACTTAATTATCTGTTTAATATTAAACCAATGCTTTTAGTTGCAGACTTGAAGTTTTTGTGCATTTCTTATATGCTTTCTTTAAAGGCCATACTCAGAGGATTAATCTAAATTACGTACATTGTACTTTCGTGAAACTGCATTAAAAACGCAGTAACTTTCCCAAGAGAAATTAGTAAATGGTCAAGTATCTCTCTTGTCCTCAGAAATCTTTTTTTTTCCCCTTTTTTGTCAGACCAAATCATGTTGTGTGCTCAGTTGTTGTCATTTGCTCTACTCTTGAGAATTAACCACTGAATTTAGAACAGCATATGTAGTTGAGCTTCATGTTAAGAAAACCAGCCAAGCTCAAGGTTAACAGTATTCATAATTTGAGAATCTGAAATTCTTTTCCTAATTTTAAGAGCCACAAACTGAAAATTACATTTGCATATATAAGACTGGAGTCTTGTTCATCTCACCTAAATTAAGAATAAACTTGTCTTGTAATATCTACGTAAGTAGTACAAAGAAACTCTCCAGCAAGTATTTTCATTGTGGGGCAGAGTAACTTTCCAGGAAGTTTTTCCTAAATTTGCATGTTTCCTTTTGCAAATGCAGTGGTATTTATCAAAGCTTGGATGAATTTGGTACCTTGCAGACTTTTCCCCCCCCCCCCCCCCCCCCCAAAAAAAGTTAGCAAGTAAGTGATGATAAGTTAGCTGGTTAATGTATTCTTAGTCATGGAACCTGAAATGAATGTGCCCTCCTGTTCAGTGATGCTGTCAAAATACCTGTCCTACAGCTGTAGTAAAATTTTTATGTTTGAACAAAAGTGAATTAATGCATGTGACAAAGAGTTTTAATCCTAACCTTTGCTTTCATATTTATACTTTGTAAGAAGTGCTGTTTAACCTGATCTTTATATTAATCTTTTGCAATTCTTGCAACAGCTTTTGTTATGTGAGTGCAAATATAAAGCATGAACACCACAACTGAAATTGCTCTTTGCATTTAACATGCCATATTTATGTATTTTAACAGTGGCCATCGGGGGGCTGGCAGATGGCTCTAGATCTGGTTGAGGCTAGTGAAGTGACGCATCAGAAAGCAGGGACGTTTCAAGTGATGTTTTCATAAGTAATAACAGAATTGGAGGAAAATTAAGATTTTAAATATCTTCATTTCAGGAGTTAAACTCAGCATGAACTTCAGCTAGTGTAGTTATATCAATTTAAAAGAACAGTAGTATCTCTTCAGATTTCTTTGTTAAACTGAGTTATGCATTTCAACAGTGGAAGTAATTTGATTCTGGGATTTGAGTAGCAGCAGAGAACTCTGGGATAGAAAGATGGTTTTGGCTTTGGTGAACATTTGAGACCTAATACAGTGGGCTGAGAAATGCAAAATTGGACTGTTGGGACTAAACCCAAGTTTGTCTCTATGGAGTATTTGTTTTGTTTCTAGCATTTGCAACATCAATGTATTTGTTTACCCCCTTGAATTAAATTCTTACTGATTTAAGAAAGGCAGTTTAGTTTCTCAAAACAGGCACCACTTCCGTGTGCAGGTTCATTGGACTGTGACAGGACCTGAATGCTCAGACAGTGAGGACTCTTAAAGTAATACAAGTAAACCATGCTTTTTTGAAAGCTGACTCCCAGGTCTCAGGTAGTGGACAATTAAGGCTCGATAAATTAATCTAAATAAATACATGTTTTGAGACTGCAGTCCTTTCCCATAATAAGTTTTGCTAATGCAAGTAGACACTTATTAAGTGACTTTGACAAACAGCCTTTAGCTCCTGTGTGTTGTTTACAAACATCATATTGATGCAATGTTCTCTGTTATGATTTGCTTGGTAAAGTGGTATTTTCGTTCAGTGATGCACTGCAGAAAAGCTTAAGTTCACAGTAGGCAAATAATACTGTCGTTTAAGCAGGTACTGTTGTCTGTGGGAGGGGAGAGTTTGTATAAAAGAATTTGGCTTTGTCTTAATTAGGACAATCCTGATTGGTGGTGTAATGTGTTGTTTTTTTAATACAAAGTAAGAACATGAAAAGAACGAGGTCCAGGAGTGGGCTGGTGTGAACCTCCTGAGGTTCAACAAGGCCAAGTGCAGGGTTGTGCACCTGGGTCCGGGCAACTCCCAGTATCAATACAGGCTGGGAGATGAAGGGATTGAGAGCAGCCCTGCTGAGAAGGAGTTGGGGGTCCTGGTGGATGAAAAGCTGGACATGAGCCGGCAATGTGCTCTGGTAGCCCAGAAGGCCAACCATCTCCCGGGCTACATCAAAAGAAGTGTGACCAGCAGTGTTCCAACCCAAACTATTCTATGATTCTTTGATTCTGTGACCTAAGCAAAAGTTGAGGACTAGAATGCAGGTTCTCAGTTGTACCTCTGGCAATTCTTTTCCATTGCTAATTTTCGTACAAGACAAACCCTAAAAGGATGTTATAATCAGATTTAAAACAAAAACAAGACAAAAAACCCAATGTCATTAGATGCCAGGAACAGAAATATAAAGACATTTTTTTTTTTCTTTTTTTTTTTTTTTAAATAACGACTACATTTCTTTTCAACACTGCAGAGAGATTCAGCTTTCTTCTATTTATGATAGGTTTCATGTTCCTGGGCACAAGTATAGTTCCTGTATTTTATGTCAGAAGTGTAAAAAATTTAAACAGTTTAAAACACAGTTCAAAACAATTCTGAAGTTGAGCTTTATTACAGATAGCTTGCCTTCAGCTGAAGGAGACTCTTGCTTAAGTACTCTTAGTAAAGTGAATGTGCTTAGTCCTAGAAAAGTAATACCTGAATTAAAAGCAAAACAGAAATGGGCATATTAAAAGGAAGAGTGATTATGCTGCAGACCCAAATCTCAGTTGTCTAATTTTCTTTGGCAGTTATTCTTTTTTTTTTTTTTTTTCCTTTAGAAAAGCTCTTGTGGAGGGGAGAGTTAAATACATACCCATAAACTAATAATGAATGATGTGGATCATTCCACAGCAGTCTTCATTTAAATGATCCCTTTTCTCTAATCTGTTTGTTTACTGTGCTTTTTTTCCCTTGGAGCTGAAACATGATTTGCCTTTCTAGAGATCTCAAGGAAGAGCAATTAAGCTTAATTCGATAATTTAAATTATCAAAGAAGAAACATATATGCTCAGTGTTTAAACACTAGTGCTTTTTTCCTAAAGAATTTGAAATGAGCATGTTTCCAACATCTCTGGCAATTGATGCACATGCAGAGAAGTTTGGTTTGGTGTACTTTCTTAATCATTAGATTTCTTATCATGTCTTAATCACTAGACTGTTTGTCTCCTTGGCATATAGCTGGTTCCTTAGAGTTGGTAGCTGGAGAAGTATAGAAATATGAAGATTATAGTGAGGAGGAAAATACTTGGCGGATGTAGCCCCTGAACATACCCGCTGAAGCTTGAGGAAAACCCTTTTGCCATTTATGTTTAGTTTAAGGTGGAAGGACTGTATGCTGTTTCCTTATCTGGATAGTGAGTGAATGTATAGTACATGAAAGACTGGGCATTTTAGTAATGCATTTTAATAATGCAATTTGTAATAATACTGTTTTTTGAAACACCTACCTTAACGTTCAAGGTATGTTAAAAAGACTGGTATAGAACAACACACTTCATAATTTCTACACAACTTTCTGTAGCTCACGAGTTTCTGTATCAGCTTATCTGTAGGTCAGATTTCTACCCTATTGCCTTGAATGATTTGAGCTGTACACTTTTCAGTTATCAGAATTTCTTGCACGGATGTCATACTCTAAGTTTTTTGCTGTTAAATTACATAGATAGTGTCATTCTGCAGGTCATTTGTAATCTCATAATACGGCCTCTCGGACTATCGCCTCAAACTACAAATTTAAGAGTGTAGGATCAGAAGTTTTTAACCATTGATGATAGAAGAATGTTTACTTCCCTGTTGCCCTGTGTCATTTGGTTTTTGGTTGGGTTTTTTGGGGTTTTTTTTTCTTATGCTGGGCATCTATCTATCTTGTTGCCTAGGTATTTTAGAAAGTCTACACCTAAGTATTGACTTTCAGAGGTGCAGTAGGTCATGTAAGAGCCTTAAGGTGACTTCAGTTTTCAGTGCTGTCAGTGCTGACTTCTTAGTAATGTGCTTAGCACTTGGCATAATATGTGGGACCACCAGAGAACCTCTTAAGCATATATGATTTGCATCAGGCCTTCTGGCTACAGAAGTGTGTTGTCTCTACTAAGAAATTCCATTCAGTTTTCCTTGAAGTACAAGACTGTTGAAGACTGTTGCTTACATTGTACTGCTTGCATTCATCTTTTTTTTTTTTTTTTTTTTTTTTTTTTTTTGGCGAAGGCAGACATGAGCTTAGTCTGAAAGTCACATGTTTGTGGGAAGTGTTAGAGCAGCTCTGGGGGGCTTTATGGGGAGTGAGTGGGGAAAGACACTCCAAATGGTACCTCTGTATGGGAGGGACAGGCAGTACCTGCACCTGCTGGCAAATGGTCATCAGAAAAGGGGCCTCCTGCTGCCACCAGCTATTTTGTCTGAAAACAGTGGCAAATTTGTTCTTGCAGTGTTTATACCCCACTGATGATGTGTGATGGTTGAATTTTGCCTAGTAGATAAATGATTTTTTTTCCTTAATAAAATACTGAAAGTATTTTTTCCTTAAAAAAACACACCTATAATACTAATATAGCTACTAATTTCCTAATAAAATGCTGAAAGGATTTTTTTTTTTCAGATTGTAGGTCCAGAACTCTCAAGTTAGGAAAACCTAACTTTTAGGGCTGACTTGACAGTCTAAACCTGGCTTCTTGTCTGTGTTAGTTATCTTGTACTTTCTTTGTGCTTGTTGCTGCTCCTCCTTGTCCTTTGTAACAGTGTGTAGGATGGGTACACAAGGGAGAAGAGTTGCAATATTAGCTGTGAAAAACTATATGGTTTCTCCTAACTTTTGAGTGCACTTGATTCTTTAGTACAAATTACGGTGTTTCGGTGTGGTCATGTGATCTTGTGTGTTGAAAGAGGCATTTAAAATATGATTGCTTTATGAAAAGCAAAGCCAGTGTCAATATTTATGTTCTTTAAAAATGTTGTGAAATTAGGATATTGTGACTGTATATTTGAGGGGGAAATTGAACGTGACATATTTAATCATCAATATTTTCAAAACATAAACTGAAATACAGTGTACAAATACAAATCTGCTTTATTAAAATACTGTTCATGCCAATATTGCTCTGTTAAGTGGAAGCAGATATTTTAAAGTATATAAATACTTGCTTTCATTTTTAGTTTCAGTTTTCACATGGGATGTTTGTAGTGTCTGAAATTAAGAAAGCATTTGAAATATAATACTGTACAGAGACCAAAAATAAGAAAAAAAGGCCCCACTTGCATCATAACTAGGAGCGAGCTGTTATACTAGTTTTCCATGTTCTATGCATCAGTTGTGTTGCATCATATTATTGAAAGAGAATAAAAGATCCTTATGAAAGTAGGTAAGTAGTGGGCAGATAGCTGAGAGCAAAAATTGCTGAGACTCTTAAAATATTTTCAGCTGTCTTTAGAAAGCAACATTTATCTGCTGCACGTTAACTGATTTTTCTGTGTTGACCTTAGCTTTTATTAGAAAGCATATTGCTCCTAGTAGTAAAACTGGATTTCTGTTACTGTATGTCTCAAGGCAAAACCAGTATTCCCTTTTGTTTTATTATTTATCCAGTTGAACTATCCTGAACTTGCTTACCAAATAATTAAATATAGTCTTACTGTCTCGACAAGGAATCTTGATTGCCTCTAAAATGAAGTATGGACCAGAAAAATAAATGAACAGAAACACAATATAAGCAGAAAGGAACATTTATGAAGGCCTTTGACATTGTTAGTCTGCATTCACAGATGATGCTTCTTAATCATGTGTGTGGCTTGTACGTTTCTTTTGGGAATTTGTTTTAATGTTTTTGTAGGGTACTGGGTATTTTTTTTAATACCTTCAGAAAGTTCTTAAGTGAGGGAAAAAGAATAAGAAATGCTGCTTAAAATTCAGCATTAAAAAGCCATTGAAAAATACTAATACAGCCAGTGTTGCAAAAAAATTGAAAGTTTAATAAATCCAGACTAATGTCTGTTAGCTGTTTATCCTTGAATATACATGTATGTATCCTTTCACAAAATCATGTGGAAATACTTACTTTAATTACAGGACAGCATGATGTAAGTGTGCCTTATCCTTGTTCCTGATAATTAGATGATGGAATCACCTAGGTAGAGTGGAAGGGGATGCTAGCAGTCACCATCCACTGGTGTTTCTTGTAAGATTGATCGACCTTGAAATTTTTCTGATATATGTGGAAACTACTGCTGATGTCATCCTGAGCTCTTCGCTTAAATAAAAAAAAAATTGCCTAAATCAAAAAAAGACATACTACAGTGTTCACTAGCTTTGCCTCAGTGGTATTTAAAAAAATGAAATGCAGTAACTTTAGAGCTTTATGTTCAAGCCAGTTCATCTTGACTCTGCTTGGCTTATAAAAAAGAATTTATTAATGTGTTGGAGAAAGTGCAACTTAATAGGTTGTAAAAGTAGATTTTGATTTTTTAAAGTAAAAATAATGTGGAAGATACTTGTATATCTGGTATTAAAAGCCATATGTTGATTGATGTCTGAAGGGTGATCCCCTCAGCTAAAAATCCAGAGGATGCAAGTACTGTCTCATATTTAAATAAGCTCTTTTTACAAAATGGGTATAGGAATATGCTGTACATAACATTTTGTCTGTCTTTTTTTCCAGTCTTCAGTTTCTTTTGCATGTACAGGGCAAACAAGCTTAAACCAGAAGTTAGTAAGTTAGCTAGCTATTTCTTTAAGGTGCATCATTAGTATTCTGTGTACTCTAAGGGTTTTGGTCCACGATGATTGTGTGTGTGTGTATATGATAATGCAGCCGAAGATCAAAATTCAGTGTGCTTTTATTTTTTAGTACCTCTGAGTTTCACCAGTTATGTGAACTTTCAGGTGGCAATTAGAGGGTGTTGCATTTTTTAAGTGCCATACAAAAACGTGATTTTTCAGAACCTGTGGTCTGAAGAACTGTCTCCTGGCAGTTTTTTATCCAATAGTCAAGTTACAGAACGCACAAAAATCAGTAGATAAGTAGTGAGATTTCTTTTATTATAGATGAAAAGGTGATTTTTGTTTAACACTTTATCTTCTGCTGATACGAATTTAGCCTTTTGAGATGAGATTTCAAAATCATGTGTAGTATGGTTATGACTACTCCAAAAAAAGAAGCACAGAAAAATATTTTGAGTAATGTTAAAGAAATGTCATGACTCAGTATTATGTATAGGAAGTGGCAGAAGTAAATTTATGGATGTGATTTTTCTGAGAAGACTTAAGGAGGTTTTCCAGTGTGACAGTGTGGGGGTTTTTTGATTGTTTTGATTTTTTTTCCCTTATCCAAAGGTTTGGAAGATCACAAACTTAATTGTTAGAATAGGAACAAAATAACTGTTACAACTAATGGAGAACTGACTGAAGTAACATAGCATTTTCCCAGCTGTTAAATTCAGTTCTACTTTCCTGTCCAAGAAAAATTTTACAAGCTGTTTGCTCAAGTAGAAAAATAGATGTCTGGTTTCACAGTCATGTGGAGTAAGAAAAAGTGCTTCCTACATGTTTCTACAAAATCACATACTTTTTAAATATCAGTAAATGTAGAATAAAGAATAAGAACCTGGAGAGACTTTCAGGCTTCAGAAGATGTACCAGTAGATAAAATATATACTGTTGGATTCTCAATCTAGCAGAGAAAGGGAAATTGAATAGCTAGAATTTTAAAACACACAGACAAAAAGGAGTAACTGTGAAGGTGATTAAACACTGTGTTGGACTAGTAAGGTAAGTGATTCAGGAACGGGACATTCCTGTTTCTTCAAGTCCTGAATACAAAAGCTGGAAAGTGCTTATAACTAGGGAAGTGTGTATTCATCACATGGGGATTCTGTAGACTTGTGTTGCACAGTTTAGATGAAATCATTGGCATAGCTGACTTCTAGTTAGAAAAGAAAGTTTAGCCTTACCCTTTTTCAAGAGGAAATAAAGAGATGCAAACAGTCTCCAATTTTTACATGTTCATCCATCGGTGTTGTCTTTAAAGCTGATCAAAAGGGTTTGTTTGGGTTTTTTTTTTAAGTTATTAAATCATATAGTAAGTTGAATTTTTTATTGAGAGTGAGGATAACAAATAGGGACACAGCAACAAAACTGCCTCTCTACACTGTTTAAAAAAAAAAAAGTCTATTGAAAGGTGAGTTTTACAAACGCTGTTTGATAGGTAGCTGCTGCCGCAGGTTCTGTGTGGGAAGAGTAATGTTTCATCTGCCCAAGCAGGCTTTCTCACCCTTGAAAGCTGAAGTTTTTTTGATAGTTGCCAAGGCCCCAGAATGAATTCCAATTCTCAAAATAGATGCTATTATAGCTTTTCATTCTGTTTTTCTGCTCATTCTCTTCCAGTTAGTGTCAGTGGAATTGCTATAATTGTTTGTAGGTAATTTTTTTGTCTTTCCTGCTTGCTATGAGTCTCGGTATGTCTGTGGAATTTTGCTGAGCAAGGCTTGAACGTTCAAATGTTACTGAAACTGGGTTTACTTTGTTCCATTTTCTCTATTTAGAATTTTTTATGTTTTGTTCTGACAGGTTTTAGAAACATATCTGCAGTCTTTGTTTTGGAAAATAGGGGTATTTTATTTGTCCAGGAAAGTGGAACATCATTTGAATGTTTCTGGGTATTACTGTAGGTCAAGATAAACTGTTATTTTATGATATTAAATAATGTTTTACAGAGTATAATTTAGTTTTTCTAGTCTTTTGCATGTACCTTCAATACAGCTATGTTGGATAAAGAAAGATGCAAAATAAGAAACTGGTGAAACTGGAGTCTTAGAACAAATAAAGTAATTAGACTATTCGGTTTAGTTCATGTTTAAAAATTGATTGGCTTTGTGGGTATTCGATCTCAATCAATGCAGATGTTCATATTCAGTTCCTTCTGCCTGAGTTGGTATATAGTAATACTGGTGAAATAAATACTTGCTTAAACTTTCTCTGAAACTTTCTCTCCAGTTTGTATTTTGAAAACTTGAGAATGGAGAGGTGCTATAGAAGTCTTCATATATTATAATACTAAAATGATATCTCTAGAGTTAAAAAGCATGTATGATCTTTGGAGCGGCTAGTGCTGGTTATTAGAAAAGTGTCTTGATTATTTCTTGTTGGCTTTTTTATGTCAAGCTGCCACGTAGTCACCAAAAATAGTTTTCACTTTTTCTTGTAAACAGTTGCTGTAGTTGCCACAGTGCCATTTAACTGAAACTGGGAGAGGAAGGCAGTCATGAGTAGGAAGAAGGAAGCTGTAAGACTGCTAATATGACAAGAGCACATCTCTTATGTTGACAAAAATTATTTTATGCATTTATCAGAAAGATGAAGAAACGTAGGACTGAGTAACGCTAAGCTTTCTCTGAATGCTTTGAGCAGTGCTTTAGGAGTATTACCCTTTGCAGGGTAGATTATCCATCAAATGTCTCCATGCAAGGAGAGGGTTAATGTGGAGCAGCTGATAAATTAGTTTCTCATCACAAAGCTGTTGTACATTAACTGTCATTTTAAATTAAATTATTTGAATCTGTCTCACCCTTTCAAAACAAACCAGTTTCCTCTCCTCATCCTTGTGTTGCTTTTGTAAAGGCAGCATGTTTTTAATGCCATAATTTACACTTCAGCCTAAACTATGGTTTCAGGCTGGGAACTGCAGGTGCTACTTGAAAGGTTCAGCTGTCAAGGGACCTTTCCATTTTTAAAGACAAGCAGGGAATTGTACCATACCTCCATATCATGCTTGTAGTGCATGTCACAGTGTTTCACAGTCAGATACAAGTGGGACTGGGTAAGGAAGTAGTACTGGTTTTCTCAGTTGCCTGTGGCACAAATAAAACAGTTTGAAAAATGTTTTGACATCTGTGTAGTCTTGGAATGCAGCCCAAAAAAAAGGAGGAAAGAGGGAGTATGATTGGTGGTGCCAAAACATCAAAAGGCTGCAGTGGTCATCAGCTTGCAACCTAATGCTTCTTTTATGGGACCAGCAGCTACTGAATTTCATTGGAACACAGCCATCTTTTTAAGAACTTTCAATTTCAATGTACTTTATTTTAAATAACTGATAAGTTGAGTGAAAAAGAACATACTGTGAGCCACACTGAGCTTTCTCAAGGCCTCAGAACAGTGGTTCAGGCTGCAGCAAGTTCTGCCCTGGATTTAGCCTAATTGTGTTAATTGTTTAAAAATTTTGAGAGAAAAGTGATTAGCACTTAACATGGTCCATTTCAGGACCTTTGGGAATTGCTCTTTGGGAATTTTGTCGTGACAAATTCTCTGTTCCATGTGAAACCTGGACAGCAAGAACACTTCTTGTCTCCCTGCTTGCTTACTGTAGTCACTATAGTTGTTGCTTTTTTTTTTTTCCTGACATGTCTAAAGTCAGTTCTGATGGGGGAGACTGTAACTCTGGTAGTATCTTCCAGATACATGTTCCTACATTCTCTTCTTTGTGAGCTGTCTTCAGTAGTAGTCTTGCACTTACTTGGCAATCTTAACAGAGTTTAAAAGTTACCAAGTAATGAGACTGGTCTATGAGAAAGCACAGGTTCAATTGATACACTTGTGTTTAATGTGTGTTCTAAATACCTGATTTTTTTTTCTCCCAGTGCTTACTAAGCTTGACTTGCCATTAGAAAACAAAACACTACAGAAAGCTGTTCTTCCTGATGTTCTTACACTTGGAAAAAGTTCTAGGGTGGACAGATGCCATAGCAAAAATTGTTTCATGTTGTTTTGGGAGGTAACCTAAGTTCTCTAAGCCTTGCCTCTGTGGGGGGGATTTGTCAGGGTAGTATAGCAGTTAATCCTGTCTTGTGCAAGTCAGATCCTGGATTGCAAAACTATAAAGTCTTGAAACAGTTCTTCCTTACCTGCCTCAGAGATGTACTTCTTATTTTTCTCTTCAATAAATTCTTTTAGATTACATCTCTCTGAATAAAAGAAAGTGGAATGTGCAGCAAACTCCTTTAAGACCTCAAAGACTTTCAAAATTCTAGTTTGAAAATTTAGTTTCAACATTTACAAATTTAGTTCAAGCTCAGGTAGCAGAAAGGAACTTAAGGGTGGTGCATACCTGTGTGCCTTATTTCATGTTTGTGTTCAGCAGCTGGGTGTATCTGTGAGTGAGAAGCTCTTTTTCCAATATGGTAGCGCTAGCAAGGGTGGTAGCTTCAAAATGAATACCCAGCCTGTGCTACTTAAGGGTTCTTCAGCAGCAGATGAATTGTGTCTTATTTTCCCAAAATGCTTGTACTGTCTGTCAGAATTTAATGCGTTTTGGACAGTAAAAAATCTACCTGTGAGTATTTGACTAAGAAAGAAGATGATCAAAGAACCGTGCTATAGTTAGTGGGTCCTTAGGGTCTAAGAGCAGATGTAACGTCCTCGTTACCTCAAGATCGTAGAGTAGAGGCTCTATAGATGTCTGCCATGTGAAGAGTCTCTGACCTCTGTATTGTGAGAAATTAGGGTGTGATTGTTGGTATATTGCCACTATCGAAGTCTCATGTCTAAGTGAAGTATGAACAGGCAGTATTTGTTTGGTTTTATTTGGAGGGAAGGCAGAGAAGAGCATATTCCTACCTCTTATTAGGTAGTTTCTGCACTCCAGGTTACCTTCTGTTTGTGTTTTGAAAGTTGGAGAGTATCTTCTGTGAACATATTTCCTGAGCTTGTTCTAGCAGTTTACTATTATAATTATCTATGAACAGAATGGTTCCTTACGTGAATGGGCAAATGTACTTAAAGTTGTAATTAAAGATGTTTACTTAGTCTTGCCACATCTGATGGGCATGAAGCCAAGGCACCTTTCTTCATGTTAAGTTACGATTCTGTGATCTTTCCAAATAGGTGTATATTTGGCTGTGCTTTTTTTGACGTAGTTCAGTAGGTTTTGCTGCTTCCAAGAGAGAGATGTGAAAGTAATTATTTTATTTTGATTGCATTCCATAATTAATTGTAATTCTGTTGTGTTTGAAGTTTAATATGGTCACACCAAGGTCTGTTCTGCATTGAGTAAGTCTTTGTGGAGCCTGCCTCTGCCCTTCTGTGAAAGACTTACAAGACAGTCCTAAGTCCATCTGCAGACTTTCAAAGCTTTAAGTTAAGCTAAAATTTTTTGAGGGTGCCTGGCAGGCTTAGTTATTAATTGAAAAACAATGTCACTGAAGAACCAAAGGAAACAATGGCACTGTATTTTGAAGAAGACCTATGATCTCTCTGCCTTTACCCTGTAATGACTGAAAGCTCTGTAGCTACAGCTGGTGGTAGCACTGAGTAGATGTATTGCACCTTACCTTCTACACGGCCCAGAAAAAACAACCAGGGATAGATGACCTTTGGTGAACTCGGGGTAGACTCACTTTTATGTCTGTCTGAAAAATACAATTCAAGTTTCCCAGCTACTCCTAAAAATCATTTTATGCAAGGTTTACTTATAGCTTTACATTTTATTTAGGTATTTGACTACTTTTCTTCTATCACTTACCTGACAAACTGCTTTATTCCCAATATTAAAAGGGAAAAAAGCAGAAAAATACTAGTATGTATGTATGTTCATGATTTTTTTTTTTTATTATTTAAACACCTAGTGGTAGTGCTTTACAAATCAGACACTTCTTGAATTTAATTTTGCATATTTTGGTGTTAAATTTTATTGGACAAGCTCTGATAAACCTAATACTATCCATGGTACAGTTTTGCTATGGGTAGTAATATACCAAGTGAAGAATTAACAGATTTCTGTTCATTGGTATTATCCTTTCTGTAACTCTCTTTTACATCCATCTCAGGAAAATCCTTTTCTCTCTCTCCAGCTCACTTCTGCCCTCAAACGAATGAACAATCCCCCTAACAGTACAGGTGGTTGGTGCCTTGGGGCATCTTCTGTTAATTTTGCAAGGGCTGCCACCAGTGGCAAATCCCTGCAATGCCATACAGAGACAAAACCTTTTCATTCTACAACCATTAACTTTTTTTTAAGTTTTTTTGCCGTGATTTCAAGATACTGTGGGCGTAGAGAGTTTGAAGATGTATTTCAGATAAACTTCTTTTTGAATGTAAGTTTTGAGAGGTTAGTGTTGTGTGAGTGACTTGGAAATTTTAAGGTGTCATTATTTTAGAAATATGAGTCAAGGTTGTTGTTTGTGATGTTCATATAGCACTTTCCTGGAGTATTTGTAAAAAGAGTATATGTAAACAGTATTTGCATCTGTTAAAAAACAGATTTACAAATGATAATGTTTATTTAATCAAGATATTTTAAGTGTATCATCTTCTCTTGCATCTTTGTAGATACTTTCATCGTACATGTGGAGTAAAATCATAAGTGTTCTTCTGTTTTACATTTTTTTGTTAGCTTTATTTACCAAAATTTAATAATAGTAGATGAGTAATACAAGCTTTTTGTTGCATGTTTTTATGTAAAAAGTTTGAAGATATATTGTCTTTAAAATAAACTACTAATTCTGTGTGAAGATGACAACAAATGTTCTGAAAACTTTTGTCAGGATTTAGAGCTTTATTTGTGATCCTATTTTCAAAAGGAAAATTATTCTGAAATGCACATAAAGCTTTATTCTCAGCCCTCATCTGGGATTGCTCTTGAAATAACAATCATAAAAAAATTGATACCCTTTAGCTTTATGAAGTACCTCAACGTTTCTGGTAGAAACTACCGTGTCAGTCGGATGTATTTGCTTGTAATCTACTGCTCAGAAATAATTGTACTGAAAGGGATGTCAATGAAAGAAATTACTAATATGGTAATCACTGTGTTGTTACATTATACATTCACACATATCTGATGTTTAACTTCCATAGACAAGTAAGTTCTATGCTTTGCTGTGAAAAATACAATATCAGTTTTTCCATATTTTAGATTAAATAAGATTATGAATCAGGTGGCCATTCAGCGGAAGAAGCAGTTTGTTGAACGAGTGCACAGTTACTGGTTGCTTAAAAGACTGTCTAGGAATGGTGTTCCTCTGTTGAGAAGGCTGCAGTCCAGTTTACAGTCACAAAGAAACACACAACAGGTATGTGACACACTTTTTACTTATAAGAAGAAATCAGAAAATCTCTATTTTACAAAGTAAAAAATTAACCAGGAAACGTAGCATGGCGTAAAAATGTTCTCTTATTCAGGACTGAGTAAACTGTTTACCTTATTCTTAAGTAATATGACCTATATTGGAAATTGGGCATTATCTAATAATTTTTGATTTGTGAGATACGAAAAAGAACATTTGTGCAGATGTTTCTTCTGTTTTGCTTAGAAGTTTCACAAAAATACTGTCACCAAAACTATCTTAATACCATTGTTCATTGACTAGTATTGTGGTGGTTTGGAACTCATTCCTCAGTGTGCTATGAGTTAGTAGGATGAAAAATAAATTTTATTTTAAATTCATCAAAATAAGCAAAGCAAATATCATCTTTGACACTTATAACTGAGAAAAACCGGGATTTTTGCAGAGTAAAGGTTAGACATGCTAGTTTACAGTTCTTAAATTCAGATCCTCATTGATGCCCTTGTTTGGTAATAACGGAACGAAGACCAAGTTGTTAATGAAGTTCAAAGACCTGTTTCAACTTCTAATTTCACTGTTGACATGGTTAAGTGGGATTGTAGACAGGCATAATTTATGGTAATATTTTGTTCACGTAAAACGTCTCCTAGCTAAAACACATCTAGGTTGGTTAAAGTTGTACACATTTACCAGTCAGAATTGCTGAAAAACAGAAAAACAGTCATTCCAGATGTGTATCAGATTCAGAAAGTGGAACTCTTCTGCTTCCTGCTTCCTGTTTTTATAATGTGAACACTGCTTCCCATTTTTGTAGCATGAACAGCTCTTCAGTGACATTAGAGGTTTTGTCAGGTCTTTTATTGTTTCGGTTTCAAGTCACTGCATGGCTTCGAAAATAATTAAAACTTCTTTTCTGAATTCTGCGTATGGATCCATGTGCATTGACGTTGAAATGCTGTGAAGCATTATGATGTGGAAATTCTTACTGCATCCCAGTTACCTTTTTTAATTGAACTGAAGATGCAGTTGCCTGTGTTCTTTTCATTCTCCAGGTATTTGACTTCCAGTGGAATTGTTCCTGTAAAATAGCCTCCAGAAGTTAAGAATGCATTTTATCATCTTCCACTTGTATTAAATTGAGATTTTTTTTTTCCTGTTAAAGCTTAACTATTATTTTTGTCTGAATTGCATTGCTATTTGCTGATTAAGTCACTAATTGATGTAGTCATAAAAATACGATGGTCAGCAGTTCTTCCTAATTACTTGATCTGTCATTTTTGTGTGTGTTTCTTTTCTTAGTTTTTCATGGGGAAAAAAAAAACCCTAATTAATAATTCCCAGAACAATTCAGGTTGGAAGGGACTTCTGGATGTTGTCTGGTCCAACCCCACTGCTCAAGCAGGGCCACTTGGAGCCGGTTGCCCAGGTCCATGTCCAGACAGCTTTTGGGTATCTCCAAGCTTGGAGACTCAACAACCTCCCTGGGCAACCTATTGCAGTGCTCAGTCACCCTCACAGTAAAAGGAAAAAAAAGTGTTTTCTGATGTTCAGAGGGACCCTCCTGTTTTTCACTTGGTGCCCATTGCATCTTAGCCTGTCACTGGACACCACTGAAAGGAGCATGGTTTGGTCACCTTTGCACCCTCCTTTCAGGTGTTTACATACAATGATGAGATTCCCCCCACACTCCCACTCGAGCCTTTTCTTCTCCAGGCTAAACAGTCCCACCCCTCTCAGCCTTTCCTCATAGCGGAGATGCACAGATTACTTCTGGGTGGGATTTAGGTGGATTCCTTATAGGTGGAATTAACTTTGAATATAAATTGTCCACTTGTTTATTTTTCTTTCATTGCTTTTATGCTGCATTACTCCATTGTAATACTATTTTGAGGGTTGTAACTTCTCTACAATATTTTGTATTCTACTTCTAATCTTTGATTTAATCTTTTAATTCTCTATGAGAAGTTTCTGTTCTGAAGACTGGTGCCTGGCAGTTACCTAGTAATAGCGGAAATAAATGTACTCAGATAGTAGATTTTTTTTTTTTTTTTAAATGATCTTGAGTCCTTAAAAATAATAAAATCAAGCACAAAAGTCTGGGGTGCATGTGGCAGTATAGACCTAGACTATAGTTACTGTCTGAAAAATTTATACTTGGTAGGTAGGAAGTACTTGTCTTAATGAGATGGCATGATGAGAATTTATGCAACATTTCTAAATATTAAAGTAGTAACTACCAAAATAAAACAATTCTTATAATTGATGTTTGATTACAATAAAATAAGCCTTAGATAGGAGCTGTTTTAAATTCCTTTGTGTGTTTACCCTCCTGTACAAACACTATTTCTTTCTTCCATTTTGTAATTTGAGAACTATGCATTATTCCTCAGTAAGAAAATAATGTAAAGTATTTCCTAAATGAATTGGAAACTATTTATATTTATTTATTAAAAATTGGGGTACTTCTGAGGCTTTATTCTTAAAAACTTAGAATCGAAATTAACTTTGTCTTTGCATGAAACTTGCTTTTTCTTTTCAAAAGATGAGCATAAAATGATTCTGTTGATGAAAAATGTGTAGGTAGTGTTCTTCAGTGAGCAGCAAGTGTCCTGTGTATGACATTGTGTCTTCTCCATAGCATCTTCAGTATGTATTTATAATACGTATTGAAGTAGTCATAACTGCAAAGCATTTGATGCATTAGTCATCTTTGTTACTCCAAGTATAAGCCAAACCATAGTGAAGAGTTTAATAAGCTGTGGCATAGCTGTTGTGAGAATGCCTCCAAAGGTTTGAGATACAGATGATTATTTTGTTCATTTTGGTCTAGATGGGAAAATTCTTTTTACCTTATTTTATGTGAGAGGTTAGAATGTCAAGAAGCCTAAATAGGTTTTCAGTCAATCAAAGGAACTTAAACACTGAGGCAATACAGATGCAGAGGAGATTTTAAAAAAAAAAAAAAAAAAATCTATCAAAACTGAAAAGAAATACTAAGATGAGGAACCAAAACCCTGAAAGTGGTTTCAGTATGCCAAGTGGAAGGTGTTTTTGATCCCTCCCTAATGTTTGTTTACTAGAACAAATTTGGCAGTGGCGGAAGTGCTCGTGATTTAGAATTACTTCATAATGAAAGTGTTTCAGGGCTCAGTTATGATATGCTTTTTAAGGTCGTGTTATATCAACTAACAGTTCTAAACCAGAGAGGAAGATCTTGGCTTATATATTATCTCACCATCTGCAAGAACAAGGAACTCTCTGAAAGAATGATTTATGCTTGTCACTTCTCTCTTCATCTAGAAATTCAGGAAGGGCATTGGAAATACTCTAATAAATTTATATCTGTATTATTTTAGTTTTTTTCTGTACTTAAAGAATGCTTAAATAAAAATAAGGCATTAAAATTCAGTGTAATAGCTTGTTGCTGCTGTAGTGAGGTTTGTTTAAAATTTCTGTTCGAAGAAACAGTGCTGGTGACTAAGGTCATATCTGCACTGAAGATTTCAGTAAGAACACAAGTTGCAACCACTAATAGTTGTAACTCATTGGCATATCAGTGCCAGCAGAGGGTCTTAATAAAACTAATTGTATTGATCAAGATCCAATTTCATCACTGTAATTCTATTTTTGTTCGGCTCATATTCAGTTACAGTCCCTGTAGGGACTGAGGCTGTCCCCATGTATTATGTCCAGCATAAGATCACTTCTAAGATAAGGAGTGATCTGTTGGTACGCTGACAGTATTCTGTTAGTATGCAGAGATTGCCAGCATACTGACAGTGGGAGTTGGAGCTGAAGACCGCTTTTCAGTTGATGCACGTTCTGTGTGTAGACTTAGAAATCTCTTCCTTCAGTATTAATAAATAGTCAGTTCTAGCTTTTCTATGTAATATGTGGAGTTCAGCAGGAATTAAGTCCATCAGAAAATACTACCGGGTTTCTTTCTAAATTTTTCTTGTGTCGTCAGCCAAAAGAAACTTTCTGGCTTTGTTATATAAAGAACTATTTGGAAGAAGACCTCTTTACCAGGAAGTTAATGAAAACTTTCCATGTCAGAAAGCTTTTAAAAACTAAAAATTTTGAAAAGAACTCTTTTTTTAATCCAGATTTTTACTAGTTAGATATTGGAAGCCAGTGCACCATGCTCTTTTCAGCTTGCCTGGATCTTTTAATCTAATTAAGGTATATGTTGTATGTGAGGTAATAAATAGGTTGGAGTAAAGGAGGCTTATCTTAGCTATTATAACCGTGTCTGCCAACATTACTTTGCATAGAAGTGTCAAAAAACTGGAGGCTTGCTATTGATCCCCAAGCCAGAGCGATGTTCAGGAAGGAAGTGTATGTGTGCACAAAAAAAAAAAGGCGAACAATGTGCTCTTGATACTTTGGGTCACATCTGCAGATGTACACCTACCTGCCTATTTTATGGAATGAAATTGGTCAAACAACTGATTCAACTAAGAGCATAATCTTTTTTTTTTCTTTTAAAAATTGCAACTGCCCCTTCAGATCTAGCCGAATACTTAAGTCTCTAATGAACTACTGCAAGACCTGGTGTAACAAAGTAGCATTTTTTTCTTGCTGTATTTAAGTTTCCTGACCCACCCTAAAACTAGTATGGTTTTGTTGACTTAACTTTCAGCAGGGTCAGTTCCCCAGTTTCATGAACTGTGCAATTATATAGGGCAAAAGAGTGGACTCTGAATGGCTGCAAGCAAAGGGAGGACAAACCTTCTACTTGCAGCAATAGCCACAACTTAATTTTGGTCCTGAAAAACAGTAAAACTATGAAAAAATTGTATAGCTATGTCAGTTAACGGTAGGTTGATTTTCCACACGTGGGCTCTGTACTTGGAGATGAAGGTGTGTAGACTTTTTAATTCAGTGAGTTTCTCAGAATTTTAAGGAATTGAAAGTATGCATATTAATATTTGTTCCATCAAAATTTGCTTTGAACTATTCTGTCTCTCAACAGTTAAATTATTATGTGTCCAAGTCAAGACTTAACTCCTTGAAGAGATGATAACTCTCAGTAGTAATAGTCATTAGGGAAGGGAACTGGAAGTTTCTAGCTCCAATTCTTCAGTCTCTTTTTGGTGGTTTAGTTTTTTCTTTCATTTTGTTTTTTGGAAAGAGGAACAAACTGTTGTTTCGAGATTGCTTTATTGAATATAGAGATAGTTGGATAGTTGTTATTTAAGCATTTTCAACTTCAGTGAAGTCAAAGGTTTCAATAAAACTAACTCATAGCTTCCACAGGTACTTGCTGTTACTTCTACAAAGTGTATAAAGCAGTAAAATAGGACGCATATCATGGAATCATAACACTTCCAAATCTAGAAGATTTGTTTTTTCAAACTGCTTTTTTTGCAATTCTATTTTTAGAACTTTCTGTCTGAAAAATTGCACAAGCTTGCTTTAGAGGACCTATGATATTTCTAAATTATCCTTCTCTAAGGAGGATGTTTGCTTTGTGTGTAACAATTTGTAATGCTGGTTATTGTTCATCTGCTTAGCCAGTTTTCTTTATTCCTCTGTCTTCTATTTTTTTATAACCTACAGAATTTATTGTTTATTTGTTTTAAGTTCTTTAAGTAATCATCGTAAGTTTTGCCTTTTTTTTTTTTTTTTTAATCAAGTGTATATTGCATTATGCTAGCTACAGGCAGGCGTACAAGGGTTTGGATTTCTTTCTGAGATTCTTTTACAAAATACACATTTTAAATAATAATTTTCAAAGCAGATGTTTCTTTTGTGTATTTGGTACTAATACCAGGATTTTTACTTTTTTATGGCTTGTTTCTGGTGAATTACCAGTACTATTTGAATACTGTGGGCAGTATTCAAATATCCTCTTTTTTCTTATGAAAAACAGTAAAACAAGAAGGGCTCTGTTTTCTCTATGTACAAATGAAACTAAATATTGCAAGTGTTTAAATACTACTTCTTCCTAAAAATCTGTGAATTAAATTATTTCATCCCTTCACTGAAAAGTTGTATTACTACATTACCTGTTTGCAGTACCATTTGAAGTTACTATATTATTTAATAAACTGCTTTTCATTTCCTGTCCTCAGAAGTCATAATGATTTAGTTCTGTTACAAGTGTGTCCTAACTCCGTTGGATGCAGGGGAGGTGTATTGTGTTGAGCACAAGAAGAATTTGTTTATACCAGGCTTGAGTTTGCTAAGAACCTGATGATGTTCACCTTGTTTGGATTTTGATGTGAAAATACTGAATCTTATTTTGCAGCTTTCCTAGGTTGCTCTTTGCTATATTGCTTTTTCTAATGCAAATAGCCTTCACCATAGATTTGCTTTCCAGTTTACAGATTTTGTTTTCAGCTAGATGATTGAGAAACTCTAGAAGGCACCCTAACCAGAGGTTTTCTTTTGTTGCAGTATGAAGCTTATGACCGAGTGCCATAACTATAAGACAGTAGTTTCTTCTTTCCTGTGAATATGTTCTGTAATTGCATAGAACTAGCTTATAAAAAGAGGTTAGCGTTTTTCATTTCATGAAAACGTTTTGATTATTTCCTTAGAGAGAAGATGATGAAGAAATGCAAGCCTTAAAAGAAAAACTGAAGTACTGGCAAAGGCTGCGCCATGATCTTGAAAGAGCGCGTCTGTTGATTGAACTTATACGTAAGCGTGAAAAATTAAAAAGAGAACAGGTAAGTGGAGTACCTTTTAATCTGGTGAAACTTCTCAGAAGGAAAGATAGTTTAAGTATGCTCACAGTTTTTGCAATAGAAAAACTGCAGTGTTTGTCTTTTAATCCTCATGTAGGATCAAGAAACGTGTGCATGCACTCAAGCAAACTGTTTAAAATCTATAAAATTATCTTAGAATCGTAGAACGGTTTGGGTTGGAAGGTACTTTTAAAGGGCATCTAGTCCAACCCCCCTGCAATGAGCAGGGACATCTTACACTAGATCAAGTTGCTCAGAGCCCCATCCAACCTAACCTTGAATGTTTCCAGGAACGGGACATCTGCCACCTCTCTGGACAACCTGTGCCAGTGTTTCACCACCCTCATCATAAACAAATTTCTTCCTTAGATCTAGTCTGAATCTACCCTCTTCTAGTTTAAAACCATTACCCCTTGTCCTGTTGCAGCAGACCCTGATAAAAAGTCTGTCCCCATCTTTCTTATAGGCGCCCATTAAGTACTGGAAGGCTGAAGTAAGGTCTCCCCAGAGCCTTCTCTTCTCTAGGCTGAACAGCCCCAACTCTCTCAGCCTGTCCTCATAGGAGAGGTGTTCCATCCCTCTGATCATTTTTGTGTCTCTCCTCTGGACCCACTCCCAACAGGTCCATGTCTTTCCTGTATGAACCCCTGAGGGATGCCACTCATCACTTAATCTCCATCCAGACACTGCACTGTTTTCCCTCTGGATCACCCTCGCACCTCTCCATCACCCTCTGGATGAAACCATCGAACCGATTCCTTATCCACCCAACAATCCACCCATCAAATCCATATCTCTCCAATCTAGAGAGAAGAATGTTGTGGAGGACTGTGTCAAAGGCCTCACACAGGTCCAGATAGATGACACCCATAGCTCTTCCCTTGACCACTGATGCGGTCGCTCCTGTCATAGAAGGCCACTAGGTTGGTCAGGCCCTTGGTGAAGCCATGCTGGCTGTCTCAAATCACCTCCCTGTCCTCCATGTGCCTTAACAATGCTTCTAGGAGGATCTGTTCCATGCTCTTTGCAGTCACAGATGTGAGTTTGACAGGTCAGTAGTTCCCAGGGTCCTCCTTTCTTTCAACCCTTTTTAAAAATGGGTGCAATGTTTCCCTTTTTCAGTCTGCAGGGACTTACCTGACTGCTGTGACTTTTCAACTAGCATGGAGAGTGGCTTGGCAACTACATCAGCCAGTTCCCTCAGGACTCTGGGACGCATCTTGTCAGGTCCCATAGACTTACATATGTTCAGGTTCCTCAGATGGTCTCAAACCTGATCTTCTCTTACAGTGAGAGGGACTTTGCTCCCCTAGTTCCTGCCTTGAAGGTCCATCCACTTGAGAGGTGCATGATCACTGCAGACCAGGCTGCCTCCAATCCTGATGCCTCCGATTAGCTCAGTTGTGTTGGTGACCAACAGATCCAGTATTGCATCCCGTCTTGCCTGGCTTAAGAAGTTCTCCTCAGTGCACTCCAGGAGCTCACTGTGCTACTTTTCCAGCAGCTGTCAGGGTGGTTGAAGTCTCCCAGCAGGACAAGAGCCTGAAAGTATGATGCCACCTGTAGCTGGAGTAAAAAGGCTTCATCAATAGGCTTCATCCTCCTTGACTGAGAGGCCTGTAGTAGACACCAACCACAAGGTTCCCTTTGTTGCCTTGGTCTCTGATTCTTACCCATAAGCTTTAAACCTGCTTGTGGCTATTCTTCAGAGATAGCTCTTCACACTCTAGCCATTTCTTGACATAGAGGGCAACACCTCTAGCCCTCCTTCCTTGCCTGTCCCTTCTGAACAGCCTGTAACCATTGATAGCTGCACTCCAGTCATGGGATTCGTCCCACCAAGTTTTTGTAATGGCAACCAGGTCATAGCTTCCTAGCAGCACCGTGGCCTCTCGCGCCTCCTGTCCGTTGCCCATGCTGCATGCATTGATGTGGAGAAATTATTTAACAAGCCATTCTGTTAGACTTGCAAAGACAATTGGTTTCTGAAGAACTGAAGAAAATTTGATCTCCTCAGGTTTTCTAGTACGTGTGCCTATGCTGGGTAGCACTCTCATTCTTCTGTCACAAAAAAAAAGTGCATCTAAGTCCTATGACATTCTAGAGTTAACATTGCTGGGAGAAGAGACTTGAGGAGGCGATAATGCCCAAGGGTAACATTTATATGAAAAATGAAAGCAAAATGTTTGCACTTATGAGTCTTTAATTGTCCTTATTTATTAAAACACCATTCCATTTTTACTTTTTGCAAGCTGTGAGCATTCATTGCAAGCTAATGTAGTTTGTAATTCTTGAGTGCCTTCTGGAATTCCATGCATCATTCATGTACATTCACATATCACTTGCTATACACATGTATTATGTATTTTTTTTTTACACATGTATTTTATGTGTGTGTTTCTGTGTGTATACTTTGTTTACATGTTTATATTACATGTATACACACACCTTTAATAATGTCATTAAGAATTTATTTTTGCCATAACAAGACTGTTTCAATGTTGATAACTCTTTATATGGCCTGAAAATAAAGCCATAGAGGCGTTGTAATATTGTCTAAAATAATGAAAATCCTGAAGGATGATTGAGGATTTGAAGATCTTGATTCTGTTTTTTTAAATTATTTTATTGGAATTTATGTAGAACATTGTCTTTAAAATTACTCTTTCATCTTACGTAGCCTGTAAATGTTCATCAAATTCTCTTTTTACAGTTCGAATATGGCACTACAAGTGAAACTTAATTTTAAAGATGCTACCTTTAAATTCTTGATCTTATTTTCACATTGTTGGCAAAATACAAAGCTATTCTTATGTAACATCTTTTCAAAGCAAGTTAAAAAATGGAACAGTTAAAAAATGGAACAAAATTCATTTATAGATAAAATACAAATTTGCATTCTGAGAAGCTGGAGTTGAAATTGAGTCTACAGTGAAGGGATGAGAATGATTTTTCTCATAAAGCTGAAAATGTATGTCAGACAAATGCCAACTGATGATATTGAAAGTATCATTGAACTCGTTTAAATATATTGTCTTTCATATCTAAAGTACTTTACTGTTGCTGCAAAACAACTTTTAAAACAGTTATCTTAATGAAAAATGCTCATTTGGATAATTATTACTTCTTTAGGTCAAGATTGAGCAGGTTGCTATGGAACTTCAGCTTACTCCATTCACTGTACTTCTGCGATCAGTTCTAGATCAGCTGCAGGAAAAGGATTCTGCTCGTATATTTGCTCAGCCAGTGAACCTTAAAGAGGTATGTTTTAAGCTGTATCTCCTTATGTTTAGATATGACTTGTTGACAAATAATTGCATGCAGAGTTGGGAGTGGTGTTACCTTTTAATCTCTATTCTCAAAATTTATATTATGAGTTACGACTTACTGCAATGAAAGTTATTTATGCTCATATACCAAAATAATTTCTGGGTAATACTTGTACAGAATAACATGGGTACATGCTGATCTTTTCTGGTAAGATTATTTGATAAAGCAAACTTGAAGGGTGTCTTGAAAATTGAGATGTGGATACTGTGTTCTGACTTACAGGTGACATTTCTTTTTATTCAGTGGGAAACCAGATAAACTTAAGTGTTCGCATGTGTGTGTATGTGTGCACACATACATATACAATGCATTTATACAGGTGTATAAATAACATGAAGACATGTATATCTGTATATATAAATTGTATATATACACACGTGTGCATATACTACATAACACATGTATACATTTTACATATGTGTTATCTATAAATACACACATTTATAAGTATGTGTGCATAAATACACATGTATATAAAACCACAAAATTATAAAAACGTGGTTTCAGCATCTCTTAGTAGAGCTCCAATTTGTTACTCAAAGATGCAGAATCTTGTAACGTAAACTTCTGTTGGTATGCAAACGTTTGCAATATCAAGATGTGCAATACTAAGCTTCCTTTTGAAGTTCTTGATTTGGGGTGTTACAAAATATGTTAGAAAACGTCAATCAGTTAATAGCTAATATTATGTTGTCTGTAATAAGATAATTTTACCCATTCATGTTTTAAATATTTATTCAAAGGTTCCAGACTATTTGGATCATATTAAACATCCTATGGATTTCTCTACCATGCGAAAACGGTTAGATGCTCAAGGCTATAAAAACCTCAGTGAGTTTGAAGAAGACTTCAATCTTATCATAGATAACTGTATGAAATACAATGCAAAAGATACAATATTCTATAGAGCTGCAGTGCGTTTAAGAGATCAAGGAGGTGTAGTTCTCAGGCAAGCTAGGCGAGATGCTGAAGGGATCGGTTATAATAATGAAACTGGAATGCACTTACCTGAACGGCCTAAACTTGAGTCACCTCAGCCTTTCTCTTGGGAAGATGGTAAGATGTTTTTGGATTATTTGTAAAAGTTGCATTTTTCGTTACACACTGTGTGTACATTCCATGCAGGTGTTTAAGACTACTGCTGCTCCGTTTGTTGACTAGATGTCGCCTGCCCCTTAAAAACATTGCTTGAAAGATTCAAGTGTTTCTACTTTTAATAGATCTGTTGTTAAAAACAGTGTTATCCAGATTCTGGTTTTGACAGTGCCTAATTTAACAACATATATGAAAAGGGTTTTTAAACCAAGTGCTTTCTTTCACATGATTGTATATGCTTGTAAGGCATGGAAGATGACTACCAGTGAGCATAAACTTAAGCACATTCTTAAATAGCCTACTGAATTAAAAAATCAAACACATTTGTAATACTAGGAATTAAAATGACTTCTTTTGACTTATGTATGGGTTTTCTGAGGCTTTGGCAGTAAAGGAGAATAATGAAGACGTTTCTTTTATAACCATAATCTTGCCCTTCTTTTTGTCAAGAAGGAAGTCTTCTATTAGGGTGGGAAGGATTAATTATGTCTTCCTTATGACCTTTTAGTTCTTTGCTCTACTACTTAGTTCTCTTGAGCAAAATGCTGATCAAGAAGAATAGTAATTATATAGTAGGAATTTGTTTCAACATTTCTTCACTGGTCATGATAAAGCTACTAAGACTGTAATCTAAGTAGCTTTTTGATGAGATTTTTTAATTCTGGCCAGTGACTTTTTTTTTTCCTTGTTGTTCTGGGAAATATTCTGTGAAACACTAACAAATTTTCAATTATACGTATTTTGACTTCAGTGGATAGGTTACTGAATCCTGCAAACAGAGTGCATATGTCCTTGGAAGAACAGCTGAGAGAGTTGCTAGAAAAACTTGATCTCACCTGTGCAATGAAATCCAGTGGGTCAAGGAGCAAAAGAGCAAAGCTGTTAAAGAAAGAAATCAGCATTATTCGCAACAAACTAAGTCAGCAACACAACCAAGTTCCTCAAATAGAATCAGGTATTGGAAGTTTCGAAGAAGAAAGTGCAGCATTAGAACAAGACGGCGAAGAAGAAGGTAAGATTTTAAACTGTATTTAAATCAGTACTGTTTTGAACCTCTTCAGTCAAGTGCTTTAATCATGTGAATTCAAGAGTGTAATAAATTAATATTATATTTAATTTTTAAATGGACAAATAGTCACTTAATCACAACAAATATTTTAAGAATATGAGAATGATCTTTCTAAACAAAACCTTCCTCCATTGTTTTTCCCAGTAGCAGGGCTTTTTAAAAAATCAGGTATTAAGAAATGAAAATACAATCAATCTCATATGAAAAGGAATCGGAAATGCCTGAGTGGGAAACATCTTTGTATTTTTGGAAATCTGCTTACATAACAAAATGTGTATTAGGGATCATGTGTGCCTGGGTCAATGGTGCTGAAAACTCTGGTTGTTGTGCTGTCTTGTATTGTCTTTTGTATTCTCAACTCCAGACTCTGGGGAGGGTGGAGGGTAGGTTTAGGTTGGGGTTTTTTGTGTGTTTTGTGGGGGTTTTGTGGTTTTGTTTTCTGTTTTTTTAAATAAATTTAACAAGCTTCGTGTTGTAGAATCAAGTCAGCCGTATCTAACCAGCCCTTCCCCTTGCGCTTCTCTTCCTCCTCAAAACATTGGTCTCAGAACTGTATCTACTCTTGGCTAATGACCATGGATTTCTATGAGAGCAATATACTAGAAAGATCTAACTTTATATTTCCGTTGAATATTGTCTTTTCTTTTTTAGCTTTAAATCAGTTCCTGGGATCTTCATTGCTCATTTTTAAATGATACAAAGAAAGTCTACTCTCTTAAAAAAAAAAAAAAACCACACCTTCTACTGAGTTTGTTTCACAATCAGCTCTTTTCTAAAAAGCTAACCCATTTTTCTTTAGGAGAGTTAGAGATGTGTTTTATTTTGAATAAGTGCATTGAATAGGAGGAGGAAAGAGCTCAAGGGAAAGTGGAAGCATGGTAATACATAAAAGTCTGTGTCTGGTCCAGCTTGATGCTATCAAAATTTTTGAAAGGTGAAGTCAGTAAAATGACTGTCCTTAACTGCCATTCAAACAGCAACGTGGTGTTTAATTCTTAGTGTGACTAAGAGAATGCTTTTCAAACATATAACTTGCTTGAGATTTGAAAGACAATAGTAGAAGTGTACATGAATCATCATACTTGTTCTGAGGCCATTAAGCATTCTTAAAATGTTTAATGATTTTTTTTTAATTTTGTTTTTTTAATCTTCACGTGATGATTCTATTAAATATAGTTTTCTAGGAATATAGTTTCCAGCAGATAATGAATATGCTAACTTGTTTTACTTGTAGGTTAAAATTTTTATGACACAGCCTTTCACTGCAGCTGTTGTGCAAAAAATAGTCTAAAAGTAAGCAGTAGCTGCTTTCATATATTTACAGCTTGCTTTTTAAAAAAAAGCATAATGAAGAACATGATCCAGAGTTGATTGGCATTGTTGTTATGATTCTGATCTAGGGAAAAGTAATAGTCATTAGTTCAAATTTAGATTCTGAAATGGAAAGTACTTAGAGGAGTAAAGAAAACATTGCCAAAAAGAAAGATGAAGAAAACAGTAGAATCCTGTGACCCAGGATGTCTACAGGAGCTGACTTCAGAAGAACTGTGAATTACTCCCTTGCAATTCTGTTTCCAGTTTCTGATCATGTGCAAAATATGATACCAGAATAACCCTGTGAAATGCAGGTTTTAGTGTCTGAGTAGTTCTCAAGTGTTTTTCTGTGCTTAAATCTTTTTGTTAATATTTTCTAATTAATTGTAAGACAACCAGAATTTGTTCACAAAGAACAGTCACCTTGGACTTTCTAAACTACATGCTTTTTTAATTTGTAATACTTCAAATGTGCTTATCTGACCGTAAATTTCATTCTAGATGTCTTGCAATTCTAATACTTGTATGCCTTCAAAGGATGTGAGCATAGTCACACTTTATTTTAACAATATATTTTTAATTTTAATTAATCTACTGTTTGATTAAACCTTAAACAATGGGGCAGGGATTTTTCTGCACTTAAAAGTTACTGAGTTCCAAGTAAACATTGCTGAGCCAAAACCAAAACAATATAGAGACAATATTTAATCTATTACAGATACAGGGCTTAAAACCTTGTTTTTTTACACCCTTTTTTTCAGATGACATAGAAAAATTAACTAAATTCTAAAATAACATGTGATAGCATAAATATCACGTTGGTCTCTAGAATAAGCATCTTCTTTCTTCTTCTTAATTTATATTTTAAAAGATTCTTTCAGAAGCTGGAAAGAAGATTTTAACATCTTTTTGAGTTGATAGTTATGGATTCGGAAGTCCTTCTACTTGGGAATGCTGCAACAGTAGAATGTTTATTTTCTTTCTCATCACTTGGAGTGAGAAACTGAAACTAGTTTTATATGCTCGCAGTTGCACCTCCATTGTCTTTTCCTAGCATGGAGTTACTGGAATTGACTGGGACATGATCATGTTTTTTTAAAAAAAAAAAAAGGAAGAAAGAAAAAATGGTAGAGGGTGGTTTTTCTGATTTCTCCTACCAAGTCTGCATTGTCAAGAGTGCATTTGCCAACTACTGGCTAATCAAGCTGCAAGACTTTGGGGGTTTTTCTTTTCTCCCCTTTTTTATTTCTGTTTCATTCTGGTAGATAAAACTTGGATCCACAACTGTAAAACAGCTTTGCAAATCTTGCCTTTCTGTAAATTTTATAACACATTTTAGCTCACTCTAGTAGATCAGATTACAAATACTTTTTTTTAATCTTCTCTGATCAAAGTTGTCTTAGGCGGGTAAGGTGAATATTGATAAGGTGAAATAGATGATGTATATTATTAAAAATTTGACTTGAATGGCAGTATAATTGCATTTAACAGATGATCATCCACCACCCCAACGTTCTATTTTAAAAAATAGATTTCTTAGTTTTTAGTTAATGAAACTAACATAACTGCATGAGAAGTAAAAAGTATTTATCCAGGTGTAAATTGTTAACACCAACTATAAACACCTACTTTTCTATCCCTGTTACATTCCCAGTATAAAAGTAGGAACTACTAACTAGGACAGATTGTTGCTAGTCAAGGTTTGTTTTTAAAATGTTATGCTTTGTTTCCAAACAACAATTTATTTGGTGGGCTGCACATTTATAGTGAGTTTTATAATAGACTTTCTAACTACAGGTTTTCAAAAATCACACTCTATTTATAATTTTTTCAGGAGATAAATCTCCCCCTAAACTTGAACCATCAGATGCATTACCTCTTCCTTCAAACTTGGAGACTAATTCAGAACCACCAACCCTCAAACCAGTAGAACTCAATCCAGAGCAGAGTAAGCTTTACAAAAGAGTAAAATTTGATAATGAATTATATAGCACTTCCATTCAGAAAGAAATAAATGGACACACTCCAGAACACTTACTTGACAGTAATCTCAATGAGTCGACTGTTTCTGCTGTAGCTGAGTCATCAACTGATGTAAACAGACGTACATCCATTCTCTTCTGCAAATCGAAAAGTATAAGCCCCCAAAAGTCTGCAAAGAACACTGAAACCCAGCCAACTTCTCCACAGCTAGGGACCAAAACCTTTTTGTCTGTAGTCCTTCCAAGGTTGGAGACACTTCTGCACCCAAGGAAAAGATCAAGGAGTGCATGTGGAGATTCTGAGGTTGATGATGAGTCCCCTGTAAAGCGCTTGGATACAGGTAAATGTTACAAAACTTACTTGAATGGATGCATCTCAAAATTTAACATACCTGTTAACTTTTTGACATACATGTAATTGTTAATCTTCAGATTTTGGCACTTGAACAGTTCTTCCTTACAGTTGAGTAGCTGCAGTTCAGAGAATTACTGATTGAGATTTGTGTTGGCCCTGTATAATTAGGCTTGGTGAACCAAGTTTTACTTTTTGACCGTTTTCACTTAGCATTGAAATCTTCAAGTTTACTTGTATGCCTGGGTGTTTTTTGGGGGGGGGCAGTTTAAGCTATTTTCTGTTTCCTTTTGTTGAAACCAATAGGAAGGGTGAATCAGCTGCTTTTTTGGAAATTCCCTGTTAAATTACATTGAAACTTCATCTATGGTGCCAAAACTAGAACTCTTATAAGGATGAGCATGGAAAATACATGTTCCATATATGACTTCATTTTGCTGTAGTGCTACTCCAAGCATACTTTCACCTTTATGAGACTGATGACTGTGTATGAGGTGCTTTGTATACCCATGTATTTTATGGAAATGTTAAAAACCCAAAGTATAATGACATTTCCTATGTTTCTTTTCTTTAGTATGTGCACATCAAATTAATAAAGTTGAAGAATCTAAGTGTAAGATTATGCTCTTAATTGGACTTATCTCAAGAACATTTAAAAAATTATCTTGATACATTGGTGCAGTACAGTAGAAGATACTAATTACACCTTGTCTTAGTGAACTGTAGTTCTGTTTATTAGAGAAGTTTGAATAAAACCCTCTTTGAGAGAGTGGCATAAGGAAATTACTTAAGTCTTATTTCCTTAACGTTATCCATGGCCATTGCTATGACTTTTATATTACCTTCGAAATAAATATTCTGTTTCATTGTCATGTTGATAACCCATATGCAGGTATGAAAATGGCATGTGATTTTTTTTTTTTGTTTCTTTGAATGAAAGATACAGGAATTTAATTTGAACAACTATTGTGAAGATGTACTCCAAAAGCTGTTTGTGGTTTTTGGTTTGGTTGTTTTTTTAATTTGTGCTTTTGGTGGTTTTTTCCTTTGTTGTTGTGTTTTTCTGGTGGGTTTTTTTTGTTGGTTGTTTTGTTTTTGAATAATCATGTGAGGAGGAAAATTACTCTAATGCTGGAATCATAGCATAAGAAAATTATAAGTAACATCTGGTATAGAGGTGGTGGGGTCTTTTCATTTATATTTCTGTTTGTTTTGCTTCTTTGGAAAGCCCCAGGTTCCATTCCTTTTCATAACAGCTTGGAGAGAGCATGTAGGTTTGGTACTTTAGTTCTGAAGTAGTAATCATGTGAAGGTAGTGTGATGATAGAAAAGAGTTGATCTTCATTAATGATATAAAAAGCTTTTGTTTCTAAATACTGCAATTTACCAGTCTTTAATCTAGATAATTTCATTATGTACCTTTATACAGATTGCATTTTATATCACACGCAGTGAATCATTTTGTGCTAGGTCGTACCACAAATTAGTACTAATTCCTTTAAATTTTTACCTTAAACATGTGAATTGTTTCTTTAGGCAAAAGATATTTTTCGTATATAGGAAAACTGCCTTAATTCTTGACCCCCACCAGATTTCTGAATACATTTAAAATCGCATTTTGTTCCTTTTCTCTCTGTGGAGTTAGGTGGGATGGGGGGCAAATATGCTTTTGATTATCTTCAAAACAACCAACCAACCATACGAACAATTGTGGATAGTTTCTTCTAATTTAGTAGTCTTCCCATTTCAGAATTTCTAGGTTGTTGAGTTTTCATTTTTTTCCTACATAACATGTAAGCTAGTAACAGGAATAAAATCCAAAAGGTTAAAAGAATTCTTTCTTTTTAATTTGTAAATACAATTCTCTAGCCTCTTGCTGAAGCTAATGAAGATATGCACAGAATTACATTTATGCAGAACTATTACTTAGGGGGCATTTATATTTAAACTTTTAACTTGTTTGTTCAAGAAAAGACTGTGTATGTGAATTGAAATATTTTAACCAAATTAAATTCACCTGAAGGTGTTCTAGTGATTAGAATGTGGTTTTTTTTAAGCATACATGGTTCATACAGATGTGTCAGCTTATCAAAGCTTGTTCCTGTGATGCTTTTTCTGTTTGCAACCAAAAATTTTGCTTTCACATTGGAGATTTTATTCCTCATGTTGTTTTCAAACTTGTGTCTCCACGCTAATATAAGCAATATGCAATTGGCAGCTAATTTGAGCTACGATTCCGCAGGAAACAAGCACAAAACTCAAATGCTTTCCAAGATTTAAAAGCAGTTGAACTGTTTTACTTTTGCATATGCAAGCTGGTGTTGATTCATGCAGATGTCTCTGTTCTGATAAAAATAAATGAGATTATGTATACAGTAATACAATTTTTTTCTATTTGGATGTTTTTCACAAAATTTAGATTTCATGTTTTTATTCAAAAGTATTCAGCAGACACGAGCCTTTCACTCCAAAGCCATACCATGATAGAAAAGGCAGGCTTCAGGCTTCTTAGAAGTGTTCTTCTGAGTTAGCAACTTCATAAGCAATCAGTGTAGTTGAAAATGAATTATTATTACACTGTTTTCATTGACAGGCATGAATTTTAATTATCCTCAATTCTTGATATAGGGAAAAAAGTCATTAAAAAGGACTTTGTTTAATATACAAAACACTGAAATCTTTAAGTGGTCAAGAGCTGCACTGTCACATCTTTTTTTCCTTCCTTACCTATTCATAACCAACATGGGTTTTGTGCTGTTACTTAAGGATGCCTTGTCATTTTGTCCCTCACCTTACTTGGTCTCCTCAATGTTTCCCCCTTAATGTCACTCATATATATTCATGTGTAAAGAAGTTCAAAGGAAGACTCTCAAGCTTACCTAGTTAAGTAAAACCACACCTACTTTGCTGCATCATTATTCTCATAGACTGCCTTTTATTATGCTCTCTTGAATTACATTTGTTTGAGGTTGGTGTGCTTGCCAGTTAGTTTCAAGTAAGACACATACAGGATCCATTGGCACACTACTTTGTAAGTATGGTGTCCTATATGTTGTTGGTTTTCATATACAAAGTAATTATTGAAAGACTATCTTTTTTCAGAAATGGGGGACTAGTGCACAACATGACAACCTTCAAAGAGGACTGAAAGCAGTTCACTTTAATACTCTGACCTCCCTTTATATGTGACTCTCTGTTTAAAAAACATGAAGCAGCAGTGTAACGTAACCTTAATTTTTAATTTCATAGTGTTTTACTAGGGCATTATCATTTACATATATAGCACATCTTTCTCCATAATTGCTATGTGGAAACTGACAACTACATAGTGGAGAGATGTATTTAAACATTTACTATACATGCTTCATGTATCTTGGTTTTGCTTCATATGGTATCTAGCAATTTCAAAAAGAAGATAGGTTGTTTTTACTTCAGGAACTTTGGTCAAATCAGATTGATGTATGATTCTTGAAGTTGAGGCAGGTCAAATCTTAACTGCGACAAGTTCAGTGATCTTTTCAAAATACCCATTGTATACTTACCTTGCTCTTCTGTTACTAAGGATTAATCCTTTTCGTCAGGAAATCAGTTGGTGCAATTGTTACATCTGAGAAAAATAAAGCTGATGAATGGATAGAAGGTAGATTTTACTGACAATTTAAAAAATTTGCCTCTATCAGTTTTGTATAGGTAAGATGAACTCCTGGAAGAAATGACTGTTTTAAGATGCCTTTAGAGCATTGTAAAATGCTAGATTAAGTTCAGATTAAATTTTCGTGTGTTCTTCATTTTATCTGTCTCTCTTAAGCTTTCATAAAATTAGGATAGTAATTCACAGTTACTGTACTGGTACCCTCTATTCTAATTAGAAACTAAGTATTTAGAATATACCATCCTAAAGCAATCACTTTAACTTATCATAGAATTAGGATTGCAAATGGTGATTATTGTAGTGCAGTATGTTGGTTTTCTATTATTTCTTGGCTAGATAGCAGTAATAGAAAATTTCAGTGAAACATACCATTTACTTAGAGTTCTTGCTTCCAGCGACACAGATTTTCTCAAGGCACTGAAACAGATGTGAACCATTATTTATAACATGGATCACTGAATTAGAGTATTTAACACAGTAAAATGCACAGTGGTTTTTTGGGAGCGGGGGGATGTATTATTTCTTAATATATACTTTGCATGCAGTTGTCAGTATACAACAAGCATAATTATACCTTATTAAATCTATTACTAAATGTTGCGTTGACTTTGTTTCTGTCCGATCACTACAAAATGTTTGACAGCACTTAAGAACTGTCTGCAAGTAACCTGCATATGAATTCCACTTGCATTTCATATAATTTAATATTGTATCAATGACCACTTTTACTTAATTTAATTTGGAGTGATAAAGAGAGAGATTATATCTGGCATAAAATGGAACACAGGTGATTTGTTTTAATTCTTCAATGCTTGATTTCTAATAAATCTTTGGCTGTCTGGAACACAGGCCAATTTGATAAAAAGTTAAGCTTCATATGTGCAGCATTCAATTACCATTCTCTAAATGGAGTAAGTGAAAGTAAAACATGCATATCTAAGAGCATAACTATGTCCTCTAAGTAAATAACAAACTAAACTAGAAGTTGCCTAGTGAAAAAAAAAAAAAATTGCCATACTTACTCATCTGGTTAACATAGGTAGGAATGATAGTGTATATATACATCTATTCATTCGTAAAATGCAGTAATTTGACAAAATTTACTGACGGATAGAGTCCTTATACTTTGAATTAAAACTATTATTTTTATTGCCTTTTTTTCTTTAGATGCATAGTTACTGTTTCCTGTAAAATCTGGTGGGGAATTTAGTTATTTAAGAACTTAGACATGTCCAAGAACTTCAGCTGCCTGCCTTCACAAAAATGCAAAACATAAAACATTTTTCAGGTGTGTATGCAAACAAACAAAGCATTGGAGATTGTGAAGGCCTAAAAGGAATTATCCCCTGGTTTGTTAAATTTGTCAGTATAGAGACACGGGGACTACAGAAGCTTGACTGCTGAGTTGTCTGGGTAAAACCAGGCTGCACAGCAGCCCATAAGTACCAAAGAGGCTGAGAAGGGGAAGTTTGACTAGAACACTACCAATGTTAGTGCTTTTTTACTTGTTTTGGCAAGTTTGTGGATTTTTTTTTTGGTTAATTGTTTTGTTGTTGGGGTTTTTTTGTTTTGTTAATGGGATGACAGGCCACTGAGAAACTTGGACTATTTGGTAAGAAAATCAGGCAAATTAAGGAGAGAATTTTGAAAAAACTGAATGCTGCATTACTGTATTTGGCCTGTTCAAGGTTTAGACAGGAATTCTGTCAGCTCTACTAAAATTTTTGCCAATTTAATTTCTGGAAAAATATTGAGAAATAGGAGAGGATTTTTGTAATACACATGGAATACACATAAGTGCGTAAGGCAGAAAGAGGTAGAAGAGAACCTGTTTTATACCAGTCATAATTGCAATGGCATTTAAGAGAATAAATGTTCCTTTTGGTTTTATTTCATGTAAGGAACCATAAGATTAATTTCCTCACTATTAAAAATTCTTTTGCTTATTTCTTGATTTATATTACTGGTATTGAGGGAATTTTGAGCAACATAGTCAAGACCGGTGCTTTTTTCAAGGCTTGTGATGTATATGCATGCATTAATGTTTTAGAAATTTTTTGTGTGTTTTAAACCTGTTAATTTCTTTGAAAGAACTAATTTTTTTGTTATTTTAAGGATATTAATTATTGGCACCCAACTTAAAATTGCTGTGTTTTCTAAGATCAGTATAACTGAATCTTCTGTAATTAATGTAAAAATATTTCTAGATGCCCTTCTCTTTTTCTGTATGCTGTAGGAATTGTGGAGCCTTTTACTGTATTCTGACATTTCATTTTTGTGACTGCTTAGCTCATTTCTTGGCCCCGGTTTGGTTTTCTGAAAAATAAAACGTCATAGTCCCCTATATGCTTTATCTGTGGCACTTAACGCTATTTTTTCTTCGTGGTGCAGATGGTAAACAGAGAACTGTGGAATTTATTGCAGGTATTTTAAAAAATTGTAAATTTGGAGGTCCACACTATGCTTATAAATTAAGAATACACTTGCCATGGTGTTGGGACTGAGTATAGATGACCTACATTCAAATTCACAGGCTTAGATATTGTCAAGTTCCTTGTATCAGGTACATAAGGTACCAGAGTTGATCAAATCACCATTGTATTTGACCTGTTTGGAACATCATAGAATCATAGAATAGTTTGGGTTGGAAGGGACCTTTAAGGTCATCTAGTCCAACCCTAACCTACTCACCTACAGGTCTGATTTAAGAGATGGATGATCATAAAAATGAAGCCGGTGACTCCAACACTAACTTTGGGCACTGAACCTGGAAGTCAGAAATACGGGTGACTTAAGGCTTATTCTGCTGTGAGTGGAGAGATAGGGAGAGTTGCCACAGAATGATTGTCGGCAAGATGAATGTCTCTCAAAAGGTTTGTGTGTGGGTTTGTTTGTTGTCTTTTTTTTTTTTTTTACTTTCCCATTTATTCCCCGTAGATGAGAATAGATTATGTAGTTACATGCATAGAGGGAGGTCCTCCATAAAGAGTAATTATGGTACTAGGTACACTTTTGCTGTATCATACATGCAGTCCAATATTTTGGGATTTTTAATTGATAGCTCTCTTCTGTGTTTCCTGTTGTAGTACCCAGGCATAGTTTCTTCGGTGTGCATAGAGGAGGTGTACACATAAGAAGGTATCCCATACAAAGAAACATGTAATACTCAAGAATAGGTAAAATACTTGAAACAAAGTTGCTTTTATTTTGTTGGTACCAGAACAGTGTTCATTGGTCATGCTGTCACTTGGACTTTGTCAGGCCATGCTATCCTAACGTGGTAACTCTCTCACCACTTTCATTTTCCTTACTTTCCTCCTTCCTTTTTTTTTCCCCTTTTCTTCCTTTACTTTTCCCTTTTCCCCTCCCTCCACCACTGTAATAATACAGCTGTCACGCAGAATTGGCTTTCGAACAACATGTGTTTGGAAAGAAAATGTAGACAAAAGCAGATGTTGAGAAATAAACTTCAGCTGATAAGGATGGCTAAGTACTCCCAAGTTCTAAAAAATTTTTTTTTCTTGAAGGTAAAAGTATTTTAGGTCTGAGGGGAAAAAAAATACTATCGATTCATCTGATTAGATACAAAGATGTGAATATGCAAGTCATCCTTACTCTAACTCTTTGTGTTCAGTGCTGCCTAAAAATAGCAAAGTTGGGTTGTTGTTTAATAGCCCTTGATTATCTTCATTTGATGCTTGAAGCACTGTCACATTGACTGCATGAGCAGTGAAACATCTTGTTTTGTCTTTGTAGCTTCTTTCGTTGAAGCCAGGAAGACAATCTTGAGATTGCAGGAACTGTTAATTTTTGCTAAGCTGGAATAAATCTTTAGTATGATGTTTAGTCTCTAAAAGGGTTCAGATCATGCACTCCCTCAAGTACAGTGCAAGCTATCCCAGAAGGAGGCTGTTCCATACCTTTAGTATGCACTGGATACTGAATAACTTGAAGTTTTCATCTCCCCGTGTGAAATACCTCTCAAGGTACAAAAGGCCTGAAAAATTAGGTCCAAAAATGCAGCTATGTAACTTAATGAAGTAACTGGCTAATTAAAGGACTTGCAGTTTACTGTGTTGTCCTGTATGTCATCTCAGGAGTGGCAGATTTCTGGTAAACATTTCTGCCTTCATCTTTCTTTCGGATGGAAACTTCAGCTTCAATTTCTGTTCCCTGTCCTAGAATGAGGCACAAATTAAGAACCAATTCCTCTAAATAGCTGTAAAAGGCAAATAAATGATAAATTATTTGTTTCCTTTTCAATAGAGTAGGATTGCTGGACATGCTTACATAAGAGAGCTCTGAAGTTCACCTGTCCATCTGTTTCCTTTTCTTTGGATACCATGCCCAGCAACTGTGTTCTCACAATTACAGAGAAACATTTACTTTCAAAGAAGAAAACAAAATGTGTTGGTAAAAGCTTGTATGAAATCCTTTACATAGTAATTTAAGAAAAAGAAGCTGGTTTCGTTAGGAAATGGAATAGCCTGCCTTTGTAGGTCCTGCTGGACTGCTCTGAAAGACTGCTAGGGAATAGGTTTTTGTGCTAATATATTGCTAGATAATTATAATGCTTTTTCATTATATAAGTTGAGAACAAAAATAATCTTTATTGATTTAAGTTTTAAATAACTTTTAAGTTTTCCTTCTTTTAACTTATATCAGGATTTGGTAGCTGAAAATAAAAATCTGCACATGGAAAATAAGTAAGAAAATACTTTTTTCTAAAGGACCTTTACTGTTTGCATTACTGCATAATTCAGAAAAAAAGTCTGGAAAAAAGATTCTGATCTTAAATCCTCGTAAGCAGTCTTAGCCAAAATAATTAGAAGTAAATAGTCCTAAATATTACTGTCTTTCTATAGTCATATTTCTTGGATCCTAAATGACATACCATTGATCTATGTGTGAATCATGCACTTAAGTCTTGTATTTTACAATCATCTGTGTGTGTTTTACATGTCATAAACTATATAAACTAGAGCTGACTAAAGAATTCAGTTTGTAAAGTTAGTTTTAAATTCATCAGGTTTTGTGCTTGCACTTTTTAATGGCATTTTCTGCTATACTACTGCTGTCATCAGTCTTTTCTATATCACTGGAACAGCTGATAGTCTCTAGAAGAAGCTGTAATTTATTTTTTTTTTCTTGAGAAACGATTCTGCTTATATGCTTCTTTTTTCCTTTCAGATTTTTCTGGAATATTTTCAAACTCCTCCACTAGTGTTGCCTCCCATTTATATATTATAAAATGTCTTGAACAGTCGTCCTATAATACACTGATCCTAGTGTTGTAATCCACAGAGCAACAGACAATCCTTATTGTGTGGAAGCTGTAGTTATTAAATGTTGAGTAGTTTTCCTTTCTGTTGTGCAGTTCAGATTCAGCTCTTTTAGCAGACTCTCATCTGATTAGCCAGCCAGAGACACTTCTTATTCCCAGATTTCAAAGAAAATTAGTAGTTACAGGATGAGTTCTTAAGCATTCTTCTGAAACATATCAAACTTTGACTATTCAGTGAGCCACCAAACTGTATTCATCACTTTAACTGACAAAGATGAACTTTTTCTGTTTAGTATCTTGAATGCTGCTGTTTAGTCTGTAGGTGCCACGTCATGGGCTCACACTGAGCTTGTTTTCTTATCTTTGGCCATGAGCAAGTTTTAAGCAAGTTTTAAAAGCTTTATTTCCAAGGAGACTCTTCATACCAACCTTTATCATCTTTGTGAGTAACTGGCTCCCATTTTGTCTGCATACTGAAGACTGTTTTAAGAACTGTAAACTTTGATGTGTTCAGATACTCCTCTGTGTATTCTGAAAAGAAAGATTGTGTCTAATATTCCTACTGCACTCCAGAATTTACTGTTGGAAGTAGACATTTATAGGGTTCACATTTTAAAAACATTGTGGATGCCTTCCTATTGCTGAAATATGCCCATTTTCAAGGTTTGCATATTTAAGAATACAATAACTTCTGATTATTTATTACCTTAAAGTATTCCCTTATCCTGTCTGTGCATACCTGTATATATAAATCTCTTAAGTTAGGGTCATCCCCCTTCTTAATCTTACTGGAGGGATTTTTTAGGTACATTTCAAAACCATGTTCTTGATGCATATCATGCACATGAAGGTTGAATTCTGTGCTTTCAGGGACTTGCGTATATTTTTCAAGAAAGGGGACTGAATCCAAGTGAAACTTCTAATTCAGTTTTGCCCCTTTTGAAACTTTAGCTGAGTATTAGTGTTAGAATACATGGAACACTTGTATCATTCTCACTGTCTCTGGACACTGCTGTAAGGGTGGCTTATATATTTGAAAGCTCTGTTTCTTTTCAGAGAGACTTAATGGCTTTTTCACTGTCTTCCAGGTTCTCATATTAACTAATATCATGCTGGGTATTTATCTCTTTGGATCCTAATTATTTTCTGTTATCCTCAACATGGAATGGAATTCAATTAAATGATCATTTTGGAACGCAGAAAGACAATTACATTTGAAGTAATTATTTTGGATCATGTTGGAGACACCAGCCATCCTTAAAACAAAAAAAAATATGAACACTGTTGGAGGAAGTCTTTGACATATATGAAACTATGCTCTTCATTCAATATATTGCCCCATTTCCGTAAGTTATTAAGTTGTACATGTTGTAGTATATGTGACACAAATTGGTCGCAGATTTTTACCAGTCCCAGCGTTCTTATTCCCAGAACATGCTCTGTGAGAGCAAATTAGTTAAGAATGTTCCATCTCCATCCTCTTCCCTTCCCCAAAACCCAGTCTAATCTTCCTAGGAGAAGTAAAGCGTACAAAAAAATGTTTCACCTTTTTTTTTTTGTGCATTTATGTAGTTTTAATACAATACTTATTTTTCTTTAGTATGTATATTTTAATGAAGACCAGTGCTAGGTAAGTGCACAAGTCAGGACTTGATTAGTCCTTGCTTGGTAAAATTAACCCAAGTAGTGTTATATAAGTGCTGGTGTGCTGTGTGGAGTTGTTTTTTGAATGCTCCCACTTTTTTAGTGGTTGAAATTACTTAACAATTTTCATTATTTCTCAGCTCTTCAGCTGTGGTTTTAATACAGCACTTCATCTTACATTTGGATATGCTTCATTTTGCATCAAGCTATGCATAATAAAGTTTTAATTGCTTTAGAATAATTTTACACAAGTTCTGCTTTATTTGTTTTCATCAGAACTGCAAGATGCTATTACAGTCTGTAATGCACAATTCTGTATTCTCTAGCAGCATTTTGTACATTTACATTCATGGACCATGCTGCTCCTTGGACTATCCTGAGTTTTGTACTTCTGTCATTTTTTCTGAACTTCTGCTGTCTTTCTGGAGTTACCTTTTCTGCTTCAATTAATTTGGTATGGGCAATAAGATTCTAACGTGCTTGAGGTAGGTAGTGCAAGTTTTAATTGCAGTTTAAGAACAAAATACTACCGGTAAGAAAAAGTTGACACTTTTCCTGACAAATACAGTTTTCAGGGCAGTGAGAAACCTGTGAAAAAGTATAAAGCTGATCATCTTTGGCTTACTTTTTTTTTCTTAGTTTACAGTTGTTTGTTAACATTTCTTTATTTTTAAAATGGTTCCGTGCGTTACGTGCCATGATTGACACAGCAGTAAACTTTCTATGAAAAGTGAAGCCTAGAGCTGAAGACTGGAAATGGCAGTAACCCTGCATTTAAGATGGATAGCAGACTTCACTATTTGTGGATTCTGTTTGTTGGTTTCTTTAAATGAAAGAAAGCTGAGCTCTGCCTCAGAGAGGACTGCTTTTTGAAGAAGGTTAAGAACAGAAGGGAAAACAAAAAGGAATCATCCACTAATGAGAGGTTTTAGTTTGATGCTTGGGATGGGGGGGGGGGGGGGTGGTCTGTATGTGTAAGAAGCTCAGTACCTGCCCTAATAAAGATTCTCTCTGTGACTGTAGAGAAAGCTCAGTTGATCTAACAAAGCCATGAGCTTTTGGAAAATGTAAATGACTCATGTAGGTTTGTCGCAGGCTTATTCAGGCTACTAATCCACGAAAGCAGGGTGAGTTAACTTCTCCCATTGATTTTCTTTATTTGACTTCTTAGCAATATCTTTTAGCCAGTAAAATGCAAATTCCCTAAAGCAAACGGGGATCTTCATTAATCTCACTTATTCTAGTAGCTACAGGGGATTGGGCGTTTCTTGCTTCACGGGAGAAAGAGTTTTATAATGATCTAAAAGACAAAATTCCCAGTCATAACATATAAGTGTAGTATATGGCTTATTTTTTGCACATCAGTGAAACCATAAAGCACTTATATTTTATTGCCTGGATTTTTCTGTCAAGTAACAAGGTCACTTGAGAACTACTGCATCTGTAACTAGATGTGAGTGCGTTTTCTTCAAAATAAACGTTGAGGTCTTCCTTTCTTAAAATAATGCCTATTCCTTAAAATTTCTGAAAAGTGGACTGTATAAACTGAGTCTCATGGACTGTGTAAGCTTACGTCATTCAGGGCTTGACAATCAGGAAAATTGCTCCTGCTGATAGCCTGCATTCTTTGTTTTTCATACTTCCACAAGCAAGAGAGAAATGTGTCTGAGAAAGTCTAAATTCCCTTTCACTTTAATATTCCTTATTAGTCAGAAAAGGGTTCAGTTTTTTTCTTACTGCTAGTGGCCATTTTACAGATTGAAAAAACTTTGCTTTCTGTAATCTGAAAAACCTAATTTTAGTGAATCAAATGAGTCATTAAATACATAACATAGGTAATGATTAAACTAGTGTAAGACTGGACTACTACTTCAGAGAGCTGTCTCTATTGCTATAGTTGCATGTTTCTGTTGCTTCCCTTGTTTCTCAACATCAGCAGTCAGGCAATGACACGGTTACTTTTCCCAGTGCATGGCTAAAAACTAGTTCATTACATGACCACATATTTCATAGTACTGACATGATGACGATGATAAGAAACAATTGCAAGGGACTGAGAGCACCAAAATATCCGTTTTGGCAGCAGCACATTCATAAACCGATTGAAGCAATCAAAATGTGAAGCTGCTTGCCCCCTCAGCCCCCCCCCTATTTTTTTGTCCTGGATACATAATACACACACACACACATAAGGAACCGGTGTACATAGATACATGTAGCCAAGTCATATTTGGTATGCATATGGTTAAACATTTTATACATACTCTTACAAAAATAAACAGATTTTTCCTTCCTTTTTCTCAGTCCATTGGGAAACCTGAACTGTGCTCTGGTTCTGTTAGCAATATTTACTTAATCTGTCTTTAAATTTAAAATTTAATCTGTGATCTAACTTGTTTCTGCTGATAGCTGATTTCTGTCAGATGCCTGAATGATAACTTGAGTAATGTGTCTCTGGCTTGTGGCAGGATGAAAACAAAACAGTTTCTGCACCTCACTTGAAAAATAGTTGTGATAAGATATCTAAGAATAAAAAACAGTTATTTGCAGAGGCCCAAGAGACCTCCATTTTATCTCTACAGAATGTCTTTTCTGCTTTTCATTTCAGATGCTATGTGAAGTGTACTGTGATAGTTTGTAGGGGAATTTAAGCTTTCTCATAAAGCATAGAATCTTCAGGTTCAAAGAGTCCTTTAAACGTCATCTAGTCCAACCCCCCTGCAATGAGCAGGGACATCTTCAACTAGATCAAGTTGCTCAGAGCCCTGCCCAACCTGACCTTGAATGGGATGGGGCATCTACCACTTCTCTGGACAACCTGTGTCAGTATTTCACCACCCTCATTCTGAAAAATGTCTTCCTTAGGTCTGGTGCAAATCTACCCTCTTTCAGATTAAAACCATTACCCCTTGTCCTATCGCAACAGGCCCTAATAAAAAAGTCTGTCCCCATCTTTCTTATAGGCCCCCTTGAAGTACTGGAAGGCTGCAGTAAGATCTCCTTGGAGCCTTCTCTTCTGCAAGCTGAACAACCCCAGCTCTCTCAGCCTGTCCCCATGGGAGAGGTGTTCCAACCCTCTGATCATTTTTATGGCCCTCCTCTGGACCCACTCCAACCTGCTCCATGTCTTTCCTGTGCTGAAGGCTCCAGAGCTGGACACAGGACTCCAGGTGGGGTCTCAGCAGAGCAGAGTAGAGGGGCAGAATCACCTCCCTCAACCTGCTGCCCACGCTTTTCTTGATGCAGCCCAGGAGATGGTTGGCCTTCTGGACTACAAGCACACATTGTTGCTTCATGTCCAGCTTTTCACCCACCAGTACCCCAAGTCCTTCTCGGCAGGGCTGCTCTCAATCCCTTCATCCCCCAGCCTGTATTGATCCTGGGGGTTGCCCCAACCCAGGTGCAGGACCCTGCACTTGGCCTTGTTGGAACCTCATGAGGTTCACGTGGGCCCATGCCTTGAGCTTGTCCAGGTCCCTCTGGATGGCATCCCGACCCTCAGATGTGTAAGCTGCACTATTCAGCTATTAAAAGAGTACTGGTCCCAGTGCGGACCCCTAAGGGGCACCGCTCATCACTGATGTCCATCTGGACATTGAGCCATTGACCACTACCCTCTGGATACAACCATCCAACCAATTCCTCATCCACACAACAATCCACCCGTCAAATCCATATCTCTCCAATCTAGAGAGAAGGATGTTGTGGGGGACCATGTCAGAGGCTTTACAGAAGTCCAGACAGACAACATCCATAGTTCTTCCCTTGTCCACTGATGTGGCCACTCCATCGTGGAAAGCCACTAGGTTGGTCAGGCAGGACTTGCCCTTGGTAAGGCTGTGCTGGCTGTCTCAAATCACCTCCCTGTCTACCATAACAATGCTTCTAGGAGGATCTGTTCCATGATCTTCACAGGCACAGAGGTGAGGCTTTCAAAACATACTCTGTTTTGACAGGTGTTCAGCATAGTCTAGAACTGAACTCCTCAGCTATTTGTACTGACTTGCTGAGAATGAGAACAAAATTAATCAATAGCATGTAGTTTGGTGCTCTGAACACTCAAGACAGTTACATATATAATTTTTTTTTCTTATATAGGAAATCAAAGGCAAATATAGGAGTTACAAAAGAGACACTCTTAAATAAATGTTCTACAATGTCAACTAAGTGACAGTGAAAGAGAATGCTTATCTGTAAATCTTTCAGACCATTAAATAAATTCTCCTTTTTCTCTTGAAAATCTAAAATTGTGTTGCTAATCCAAATGGAAGATCTCCTGGGATGGAGGGTGAAGTTCCTTAAATCACTTTACAGAAATGCCTTGAAATATGACTGGATCGTAGAAAGTAACTTGCTAAGCACAAGTTCCTTAGTTGTCAGTCCTCTTTGCAGAGGTCTTCGTAGCAAACAGACTAGAAGAATTAGAACTTAATGAAGGGAGTTCTGTCACATTTGTTTTAGGATATAATGCTCTGTGGAGAAGCACGTGAAGTTACATAAGCTTATTTGACTATGTCTGAATGAACAAAGATCATGATGACCTTTAAGACTCTGGTAATAGGATGGCTGAGATGGGTAGCTTTTTCTTGCACTACGAGAAGAATGCTGGTTATATGCCTTCAATTTATTGTAATGGAATAAGTGTGCTCAGAATTGAATTTGTGTCAAAATTTTCTTCCCTTTGCAGTCTACAGCTTGCTATAGCTGATTGCAGGCTAGTACCATTGTCTTAACCAGTTCATTTCTGTTGATACTCCCGAGTCTGTGTTGGATTCTTTCTTTTTTAGTTCTAATTTCCCTCCCAGCCCTGTGGAAGTCTTCAGAATGCTATCTTAAACCTCTTCATTTGTCTCTTCAATCAAATATGGAAATGGACTAATAAGAACTATACCATTTGTAATCAGCAAACACAGAGCAGGATTGGTGGCAGCCCATCAAATCAGTAGCTTGTAATATAAAACCCTTTTTTACGTTTTCAGTACAATTATGAAATTAAAATACAATATCCTTGGATGTATATTAACTTATGCCAGGGGAAGGATAGTCAAAAATAGTAATGTGCGTATTATTAATTGTTGATCACAGAAAACACATGATAAAGTCAGTCTGAATTTACGAAAATGGAAAGACTTTGAGGAAGAGCTAGATAGTATCAGGACGGTATCCCTACCTCTCTCTACCTCTAGTGTTTGAAAAGGATTTTCAGTATTTCTTGACCTACAGTTGTATCATTGTATTCAGATGAGTCTTGTGTTGATTTGGTAAATCTGCCTCACTTGTAATGTTTTTTTCTTGGTTTTGGTGTTTTGTTTTTGTGGTTTTTTTTCCTACCCAGCTTCTGCAGCCTGACTGTCTTAACAGTTGGAAATATTACATACAAAGACTGTTTTGATATTCCATTTGGCATTTCCCATATTATAATCTTCACCTTTTTTACCTAAATTTTCATCCTGTCTTTAAAATCTGGACTACAGGAACCTCCTATTTATAATACTATGTTTTGAAAAGAAATATTTTGTTAATATTCATGTTCTTTCTTTTTCATCACAACAAAATATTTGAAGTACAGAACAATAATGATACAGTATATTAATACAAAAAAAAATGTTAATGAAAATGGTGTGGTTTCCAGTTTGATGCAATTTATTTTTGTGTTATGCCGTAGGTCTGTCAAATGGTTTTGGAGATGGAAATAAAGAGAGAGCGTTAGATGATACTCCGGGAAGAAAAGTTGAACCTCGCCGCCGCTGTGCATCAGAATCTAGTATTTCATCTAGTAACAGTCTTTTGTGTAACTCAAGGTAAAACAGTAAATCTGAAATGCGAATTTGAGGCTGAATATATCGGTTTTCTGTACTGCTTGTGACCCACATTGGAGGATTGCACAAATTCTAGAAAAAAGAGTACATTTCAGTTTTCTGTCAAATCTGAGATGCCTTTCAGGATTGCTAGTATACTTTTGTTGAATTTGGGTTGTTGCAGACCTGGGCAGTTACACTTTCTGCTTGAGTATTCTTCTCTTGGCCTGCATAGATAGATGTACATGTTTCTGCATATCATATCGTGTTTTAATTACCTTCCTAATCCTGAGCAGTAAAGTGGGAGTGTTTATTTTGGTGAGGGTAGCAGAGAAGCAACTTCTTGTACACAGGGAAGGTAAATTCAGTAGCCGTGGAACTGTAGATTATCAGTCTGTGATTTGGATTACTGGCTAGTTATTGCAGTGATGATAGTACCTGTATACCAACTATTGACCTTTCTCCTTGTGAAGTCTGTTGTTAAAGATAGGACTGTCAGAATGGTCACCTCTGCCACCATTGATAAATATTTCTCCATCACAATGGTGCACATCTTCCAAAAGCACACTAATCTCTTGGTAAAAGGTAGCTGTCTCCAGTCCTGGGCTATGAGGATGGGGCATACAGGAGTACAGGGTAAATCTGTTAAGAAAAGGAAAAAAGAAGTCTTTTATTCATGTGTTCAAGAACGGTGTTAAACTGGTTAAGGAAATGGTGTTAACGCACTCATGTCAAACAGGCTTTCAGAAACAAAGAGAATTTAATATTGCATCTCTTGTAAATGTGATATGGAGGATTTCATAGAAACATAAAATGGTTTGGGTTGGAAGGGACCTTAAAGAACATCTAGTTCCAACCCCGCTGCAATGAGCAGGGACATCTTCAACTAGATCAGGTTGCTCAGAGCCTCGTCCAATGTGACCTTGAATGTTTTCAGGGATGGGGCATCCACAACTTCTGTGGGCAACCTGTTCCACTGCCTCACCACATTCATAGTGAAGAATTTTTTCCTTACGTCTAGTCTAAATTTACAGTCTTTTAGTTTAAAGCCATTACCCCTTGTTCTGTCACTACATGCCATTGTAAAAAGTCCCTCTTCTTCCAGCTGAAAAACCCCAACTCTTTCAGCCTGTCTTAATAGGAGAGGTGCTCCAGCTCTTTAATCATCTATATGGCCCTCCTCTGGACCTGCTCCAAGAGGTCCATGTCCTTCTTACATCGGGGGCCCCAGGGCCGGATGCAGGACTCCAGGTGGGATCTCACCAGAGCAGGGTAGAGGTGCAGAATCATCTCCCTTGACATGCTGGTCACGCTTCTTTGGATGCAGCCCAGGATATGGTTGACTTTCTGGGCTGCAGGCACATATTGCCAGGTTATATTGAGCTTCTCATCAACCAGTGCCCTAAAGTCCTTCTCCTCAGGGCTGCTCTCAATCCATTCTCTGCCCAGACCGTACTTGTGCTTGGGATTGCCCCAGCCCACATGCAGGACCTTGCACTTGGCCTTGTTGAACTTCATGAGGTTCACATGGGCCTGCCTCTCAAGCCTGTCAAGGTCCCTTTGGATGGCATCTCTTCCTTCTAGCATATCGACTGCACCACACAGCTTGGTGTCATCAGTAAACTTGCTGAGGGTGCACTCAGTCCCACTGTCCTTGTCACTGACAAGGATGTTAAACAGCACCAGTCCCGATACCGACTCTGAGGAACACTACTTGTTACTGGTCTCCACCTGAGCTGTTGACCGCAACTTTTTGAGTGCAGCCATCCAGCCAATTCCATATCCACCAAGTGGTCCATCCATCAAATCCATGTTTCTCCAGTTTAGAGATAAGGACATCATGTGGGACAGTATCAAGGTAGATGACATCAGTTGCTCTTCCCTTATACACCAGTGCTGTAGCCCCATCATATAAGGCCACCACATTTGTCAGGTGCGATTTGCCCTTAGTGAAGCAGTGTTGGCTGTCAGCAATCACCTCCTTATTTTCCACGTGCTTTAGCATAGTTTCCAGGAGGATCTGCTCCATGATCTTGCCAGGCACAGCGGTGAGACTGACTGGCCTGTAGTTGCCCACATTGTCCTTTTTTTCCCTTTTCAAAAATGAGGGTTATGTTTCTCCTTTTCCAGTCAGTAGGAACTTCGTCGGACTGCCACGACTTCTCAGATATGGTGGGTAGTGGCTTGGCAGCTACATCAGCCAACTCCCTCAGGATTCTGGGATGCATCTCATCAGGTCCTAAAGACCTGTGTATGTTCAGGTTTCTCAGGTGGTCTTGAACCTGATCTTCTACAAGTGGTCAGTTCTTCATTCTCCTAGCCCCCCTGCCTTTGCCTTCTCTGACTTGAGTGGTGTGGCTTGAACACTTGCCAGTGAAGAGTGAGGCAAAAAAGTCCTTGAGTACCTCAGCCTTCTCTGTATCCTGGGTAACCAGGTGTCCTGTTTCCTTGTGGAAAGGGCCCACATTTTCCCTAGTCTTCTGGTTTTCTTACCAGCATACCTATAGAAGCTTTTCTTGTTGCCCTATACCTCCCTGACCAGATGTAATTTAATTCTTATTGGGACTTTAGCTTTCCTAACCTGATCCCTGGCTGCTCGGACAAGTTCTCTGTATTCCTTCCAGGCTACATGTCCTTGCTTCTATGCTCTGTAAGCTTCCTTTTTGAGTTTGTTCAGGATCTCCTTGTTCATCCATGCAGGCCTCCTGGCATCTTTGCCTGACTTCCTCTTTATTAGGATGCATCACTCCTGAGGAATGATCTGTTTGATCTACAATGATTGCTGTTCAGATTCTATGTGTATAGACATTCCACGATTGAAGGACTTGGATTTGTAGTGAAAAATGAAAAAGAAAATAACTGTTCCCTATGTAGTGGAACCGTTGGAGCAGAGGGGAGATGTTTTCATTTGGCCAGTATCCACTATAATACTGGAGACAAAGCAGTTTCTCTCATTTGTGCATGTATAACCTGTACAGCAGTTGAGGTGCATTTTGGTCTTTTGCTGATAACTAGGCAATTCTGTGCATGAAAGTAATCTAGGTGTTTGGCTTTTATGTTGCTATTTGTGTTTGTTACATAAAATTTGTTAGAGCTTGCTGCTCTGAATTTACTGTGTAGTGATGAATTTTAAATTCTTTTTAAAAGTCTTGATTTATAGTGAACGATATTATCAAGTAATGGTTTTAATATTAATACTTTCGTAGTTTCAGCCTACCAAAGTGTGGTAAAGGTAAACCTGCACTTATACGAAGACACACACTGGAAGACCGAAGTGAATTGATATCATGTATTGAAAATGGAAACTATGCCAAAGCAGCAAGAATTGCAGCTGGTAACTATAAATAATTGTATTCTTAATAACATTGTATAATTATAATATTGTCCATTTATTTGACAGATTCTAGCATTCTTATTTTTGCTGCTGAAATACATTAAGCATTCTAAAAGTAGTGTTGATAGCATTGCAGAAACTACTGGTTTCTGCTTTTGACTCTCTAAACTTTGAAGAGAACAGTACATGATTTTGGGGTTTTGATTAATAAGTGGTATTTAAAGTGATCAAGCTACTCTAGTAATACAAGCAAAACTTGGACTAAAGTACTATTTGTGGTTCCATCGATATTTTTCTTTGGGCTTTTTCGTTTAGGGTTTGCTCCTCATACACTGTTCTGCATCAACGTGTTGTCAGTTGGGTAAGACATGGTCTGCTTTAATTCAGGAAAACTTTAAAATTAGGAAGAAGTGGAAATTTCTAGGAATGTGGAGGATACTAAGTTACCAAATTTTAGGGGAATAACTATGTTCTGTTAATATGTTTTCCACCTGTTTCAATATTTTAATTGCATTACAAGATTTAAGTAGGTCATCTCTTCTGTAAGTGGAACTGTGTTTGAGTAATGCAGTGCTCCCACGCTGAAGTTAGGTGTCAACCTTGCAGTGTCTAGCAGGCCTGTCCTTAGTTTCTGACCTTATAACTCTTCTCCCTCTCATCCTGGGTGTTCTTTGTCCAGGACTCTTTCATGTCTTTCTAGTGCTTTTATCTTGACTCTTTGTTTGTCTTAGTCTGTTCTTTCCTCCCCTTATGGTAAGTTTTGTTTTTCTTTGTTGCAGCTGATCTGTTTTCAGCTACTGCTTCATTACTCTCGGGTTTAGTATCTTTGTTATCTGTATGGTAACCTCTTATACAGGACTTAACCTTTTCCATTTGCTTTTCTTACTCTGTACTGGGTAGTCTTACATTTAACACTTTCCACTTAGAATTCCTGTACCTGTGTTGTTTTTTTTTTTTCCCAGACCTCTCCTTGATCTCTCTTAATTCTGTGTCTGTTCTCAGATACATTCTACAGCTGCCTAAAAGGAGGAGCACATTACTTTTTAACAACATTACTTTATATATGACTATATATTCTGTCTAATTTGAGCTCTTTTGGCTGCCTTCTGCATCCTGTTACCTCAGATCAAGAAGAGGAAATAAGTAGGAGTGAAGTGAAAACTGTCTCTTACATTCTGTGCATAACTGGAATCTTACCATGATTTACTTTTATTAGTAAAATCAGAGATTTTACAAAGAAACTAAAATAAAAGGTTGCTCATTCTTGGTAAAATGTCTCAAGCAGTTCTATCTGACAGAGTATATATGATTTAGAAACAAGCACAGTGCTTACAGTTACGCTGTCTTTAGGTCCGAGAAATATCTTGTTTCTATTTACAAGATGCTATCTCAGAACCTATGGTATGGTATGTTGTAATACTGCAATTATGATGTGATGCAGTTTTGCATTGATTAATGGATGTAGTCATTGTAATGCATGCACACTGAAATATGTAAGTTCAAATGCAAACAATGTTACAAGAGTGCTGTTGAATTCACCAAGTCAAGTGTGCGAGTTAAGGAATGCTGTTTTCTGTTGTACTGCTGCCACGTGCAGCATTTTTGACTTGAGACTGATGTATGCTTTAGAACCAGGTCCACTCAGAATACTTGGTGAGTTAAGACTGTTATGGAAAAATACGTTATATATTGAAATATGAAGACTACATTGAGATACAGAGGATGAATTAAAGTTTCAAAAGTGGCTCAGAATTCTTTCTAACTTCTGGGGCTTGGACTTGTAGGCTTAGTAGGGTTTTCTTGGTTTTCAAATAGAATTAACTGTATGTTATATCTTACTGTCCTTGGGGTGCGAGCGCACTGCAAGATGAATAGACATGTGCGACGAGTAGTTTTCATTAATAGCTGCTGTGTACAGAGGTGTGCTGAGGTTTGTAGGTCTTAGATTCCTTTATAGGGTCAGGAAGTTACTGCACCAAAGTAGCAAAGTGTTCTTCTGCCTGTCCCACCTGAACCTTGCCCATTCCTTTTGCCTGGCTATTCCTTGTTCCCTGATCCAGGATTCTTATCTAGCTCTCCTGTTCCCAGGCGCTGTCATGCTTTTTGTCCCAGTTTTCAATTGTTTGTCCCCATCTTTGTCCAGTCAGTTGCTCCACCTTCTTGTCAGATTTATTTCTTCCATCGGTAAATCTTAGTGGTGGTATTTTTCCCAGCAGTGTCTAGGTGCTGCCTTTCCCTTCAGTCACATCAGACTGGTGAGCAGGAATGGGCAGGGGGCAGGTTGTAGGGGAACATTTTGCTGCTTTTGACTGAAACAGCTTTCCCCTCTGCGTGGTCTTAATTTCAACAGGTAGCATTGATAGCAGAAAGAACACTTTGTCCAGCCAAGAGTTACACAATAGAAGGAAGGTTTGGATTTATCATTTGTACTGAAGAATGATCCATCGGCACTGCTGGTACCACAGCTACCTCTTGGGTGACAGTAGTTTTGGTGCTTAAATATGCTATGTGTCAGTGGATTTGTCTGCAGGTTTAGGTGTTAAAATCAGTTTCCTCTATGTAATTAAAAAAGGAGGGGAAAAAAAGAACAAAACAGTACTGTGCACTGTTAATCTGGTCATGTTTCAGTAAAATCAGCTTTCCTGTTTGTGGCTGAAGTTTCTGGTTTAAAATAAAATTGGCCTATGAGGAGCTCACATTCCTTGCTGAAAGCTATGCAGGTACTGAGTTTGAAGTTCTTAGCTGTTTTTGAAGACAGAAATGCCGTAAAGTTTTGAGGCTTGTGACGCTGGCACCTAATGGGTGTTCTGCTCAACTTCCTACAAAAAACTAAACACATTGACTTTATTATGAGAATGATACTGAAAAAAAAAAGTTTGAAAAATATTGTAAGTAAAAAGTCTGTAAGGGGAGGAAAAGTGTAATGAGACATCCATATCTTTACCCTAAACTCTGCAGGATATTATGTCTGGTTTGTAGTATTTTGGTACTGTTGGTTTTCAGCTAGTGGGAGTACTGTTATTTAAAATCTTTAGCAGTACGTTATCCTGACTGCTAACTTAAATTCATTGTCTCTCATAGCTTGAGGAAATAAAGGGTTGTTTATTAGAAAACTACTAACGATGTGTGCTAGTATAGTAACCCTCTATCACCACGTGGAATAAAGTCTCAATAGGAAAGGTTCTGAGACTCTTCCCTACTGTGTGTACACCCGAGAAGTCTCTGAAGGAATCTGTCTGCATGCATCCTGTCAGGTTGTGTATGACCTTCTACTCAGGATTAAAATATCACTTTATTTGTTTCATATCAACTCTGCAGCTGAGAATAATGTAGGTTTCTTTTCTTTCTTGTTAGCTGTCCTGGAGAAGAGGACTTGTACATTTTTATTGTTCCAGATAGAGTTCTATATATTTTTTTCAAAATAGTCTGTGTATGAAGGATACATTAATCTAAACCTTCATGACTCTTTCTGACATGTGACTACTTAACATACTGGTCTTAATAGAGCAGAAAAATAAAGCAGTTGCCTAAAGTGCTTTTTGTGTTACGTTAAGAGTTGCGCTGATTATTTTGAGATATTACCACAATGGTTCATCTCGATTTGACATATTTTTCCATAATATCCAGGTTTTTATATATTTAGCTATACCCTTTAGAAGTACAAGAATGCCTATATGTATTATATTTCTGTGTATTATATGCTTATAAATGCTTTATTGAGAAAGTGAAGAATGTCCTAAAATTACCTATTTAAAAGTATACAGAAAGGAGCAAATAAACCAGTAAATAGATTTAGTAACTGTTTTTCCAAGATTATGTAGTTCAGTAAGAAATAGTATAAATAAGACTTAAGTTGTTTTCATGGTTTTGTGTAATGGACTCCACTAATTAAAGATCTCTGTAAAGCCTGCTGGGATTGATAGGAAAGAACCCTGTTTTCTTTAGGAGAGTTGTTTGAGGCCTTACAGGCACCGGAAAAATTGCATTTGTTTTTCTTACTCCTGTGATACCTACACCTATAATAGAACCTACTACTAGTAACTACTTTTAGCTTCAAAAACATCCAACATCTTCATTATGCTGTGGTGGCAAGTTATTATGAATTATTGCATTTTGATAACTAATGTTACGTAGATGTGAATCTCTAAAGTTAGACTTCTCCATGAAGTATTTTCTTGAAATGTTGATACCATTATAGATTAAAAATAAATTAGAATTTAATTAATAGCCTGTGGCTGAATATTGACTTAGAATATATTGTGGAGAATGATTGACCTCTTTTTTTTTTTTTTTTTGTGATAATCTTAAACACTTTGTCCTTGCTATTTCTACTCTTACAAGGTTTGAAAACACTTTTATTCCAGTGCTTTCTGTGATGTTGAGGTGGAACATAGATCTGCATGCCACGTTTCATTATAAATAAGCATTGCTTATTTTAAATGGTAGCAGACTGGGAAGAATTGAGGAATAAATCGTATTTTGGCAAGTAGAGAGCAACTTCTGTCAAGCATTGCCTTACTGTGAAGTGCAGTAGTAACCTCTGAACTGCATTTTGGTACCACATTTCCCCTGTACTGGAGTGCCTTCTCATTTTTACAGCTTGAGAACTTTCATTCCCTTCTTCCTACTTTTTCCACCCCCAGTTTCATCTTGAGGGGATAACTTACTGTCTTCTGCCCAGTCTCTTGACCATATCCCTGTGTGTCTTAGGGGGCCAGTCATGGTTCTGGTTGACTGAATGGCTTAAATATGTCTCATGCTTCAATCCAGTCATGAGCAATAGAGAAGAAAATGAAGGATTCTGGTAGAAGCAAGCAGTAACGTAAACTCAGTTTTCTATTATGCTGCCAGCTGAGAAGGAAAAAAAACACTGTTGCAGCTGCTTCTTCAAACGCCGTTGGTCTTTTTGAACTCTGCTGCAGGGAAAAGATGAGCAGAAAGACCGAGAGGGATGATTAAAAATAAATAAATACATAGAAATTAAAATGCCGATTAGAACTTATGCATAAGAATAGAAAAGTATACCAGACAAGCACTGTAAGTTATCAGGTGCTAATCGTACTGTTACATCTAATGCCTTGGAAACATACCATGCAACTTGCATCTTCAATACCATCACCTCTGACAGGATTGTTGTTGTAGTTTCAAAAGAAACTGGTTATTTGGAGTACCATAATTTTATGTTTTCTTTTGAGCTTTTTTCAATGGGAAAAGATTATTAGAATTTTGCAAACGTGCTTTCTGAGAATTAAGGTGTTTAAGATAGCCTGTTTCTAGAAATGTCTTAAAAACTTTATCTGTATGTTTGGATTAAAGTACTGGTATTAACGTTACCTTTGAAGAGCTGTTATGAACATTACCTACTTTTTATTGGTGTGTGCTTGAAAGGTGGTATTGGTATTTGGATTCTAACAATTATGAGATATTGCTGAGGAAAATTAAGAACTGCAGAAGATTTGTCTGAATTTTCATTCTTTAACAATTTTATATTTAATTATTATTTGTTCGTAGAAGTTGGGCATAGCAGTATGTGGATTTCAACTGATGCTGCAACATCTGTTCTTGAGCCTCTAAAAGTAGTATGGGCCAAATGCAGTGGATACCCCTCTTACCCAGCTCTGGTAAGTACACAGGTTCCCATCAGTACACTAGTGATACCGTTTCTGATCTGAAAATATCTGTTCATGAGCTTAAGGTAATTGATAAATTCCCATTCAGCATGAATAAAGGTGGATTATTCTGCCCTCTTTACCATACATCAGTTTGTAAAATGATTGCAATACCAGATGTTGAGTCAATAATGTCTGCTACCCTACCCATCTTTTGAGATGTGCAATATCTGTTGTCACAGTGTAACCCCAGATGGCAACTAAGCACCACGCAGCTGCTCGCTCACTCCCAGCTGGTGGTATGGGGAGGAGAATCAGAAGGGTAAAAGTGAGAAAAGAGCGATTTAATAGGTAAAGCAAAAGCCGTGCACACAAGCAAAGCAAAACAAGGAATTCATTCACCACTTCCCAGGGGCAGGCAGGTGTTCAGCCATCTCCAGGGAAGCAGGGCTCCATCATGCATAGTGGTTTCTTGGGAAGACAAACACCGTAACTCCGAATGTCCCCTCTTTTTCCCCCAGCTTTATATGCTGAGCATGACACCATATGGTATGGAATATCCCTTTGGTCAGTTGGTGTCACCTGTCCTCGCAGTCCAGTCTAACCTCTGGTCTCACCACCCCAGGGTGGGGATGTGTGAGAAGCAGAAAAGGCCCTGACTCTGTGTAAGCACTGCTCAACCATAATGAAAACATGCCGTATATTATCAATGCTGTTTTCAGCACAAATCCAAAACATAGCCCCATACTAGCTACTATGAAGAAAATCAACTCTATCCCAACCAAAACCAGCGCATCTGTCTCAGTAGTCTTTGTTGCTGCAATATATATTATTTTTTAAGGGATCAACAGAATAAGCATTTGGCAGGCATCTTGTTAGTGTTGGAACTGTAAGACATTTTCTGCTGCAAAATGAGTATAAAAATACTTCTGATTCTGCAGTTCATTAAAGAAGCAAAAAACTTGGTAGAGTCAGAATAAATTGAATGGTTGCATCCAGTTGTGAATGATGTACTAGAAAACTTAAAGCTGTTGTGCCCATCTTATTTTAGGAGAAATACACACAGTTTTACTTAAATCAAAGCTTGCAAAGAAAATGTTGTTGATTGAGTGTTTGGCTTTAGGCATTTGGGGTTATAGAAACAGTTTATACACTATGGCTTGATTTATATAATAGACTGGGCAGTCATGACTGTTTTAATGTGTTCTGGGGACATCAGGAAATGTAATCAGAGTCAGGTTTTAGCAGGGCCTGTTGCAATAGGACAAAGGGTAATGGTTTTAAGTTAAAAGAGGGTAGATCTGAGGAAGAAATTTTTCACAATGAGGGTGATGCAACACTGGCACAGGTTGCCCAGAGAGGTGGTAGAGGCCCCATGCCTGGAAACATTCACGGTCAGGTTGGACAGGGCTCTGAGCAACCTGATCTAGTTGAAGATGTCTCTGCTCATTGCAGGGGGGTTGGACTAGATGACCTTTAAAGGTCCCTTCCAACCCAAATCATTCCATGATTCTATAAAAACCTGTGGAGATGAGATTCAGAGCACTTAAGTGCCTTCAGTGGGTGACCTGAACGCTCTTGGGTGAAATGATGAATGTTTGATGATTTGATTGTCTTTTGAATGGTGTTAACACTTTAGTGTTAGAATAAGCTCATCATGACCAAAGGGGCTTCTTTTCTGCCCACTCCTTTATGTCAGCACTGCTGTTTCTCTGAGTGTGTGATGAGGAGTTTCTCTGAGTGTGATTGAGGAATTAAACCTCAGTCAAAAGAAAGTCCTTCTCCCGATTTGTACAGACTCCCCACAGTGTTAGCTTTCTGTTGATTTAGTTCCCATAATCAGTTTACTGTGGATTAAGATTGGTGCCAGTGTGGATGCTAGAAAAACAATAGAGGTTTATAGGGTAGGAGTTGGGTGGAACAGGCATGAAGTAACATAATCCCTCTTTGGTGGAAGCTGGGCGCTTGACAGTGCTGTGGTCTGCCTACAAAGGAGTTTTTCCATCAGCCTGATCAGTTTAATTTTAGCAGCATCTTTTCCCCTCTCCCAACCTTTGTTTAGAAAAAAAATTGTGACTGTAACTGCATGGTTAAAACTGAGTCATTAAATTGGATATGCAAGATACTTGAAAGTGACTTCTGTTTTCTTTTTTTCTGTTTGGGTTTCTTTTGCTTGTTTAGAGGGTTTTTTCCCTCCAGATTTTGAGTGTGGGGCTTGTATTTTGCAGAAGCAAGTATTTATACCTTAAAATAGGTGTTTCTTGAAGATAACTGAAATTCAAAAACAAAAATTTGAGGCCGCTTATGACTAGTTGCTTTTAGAAATCCTGGTTCAATGTTCTCACTCTGAAACCTGCTTGTCAGTCTGCAAAATTGTGCTAAGTGAAATTCAAATGTAACTTTTAAGAACTGATGAGGTGAAGAATGCTCTAGGCCTCCACTATGCCTAGTCATCTTATGTCAAGAAGTTATGTAAGTATGTAATACAAAGCAAATTTATGTCCAGTGGCTGTTTAGTTTATGATTCTTTTCCCATTAACTATACTTGTAATAACTGCTTAAAATAAATCACATTGTTTTAAAAATTAGGAACTGTCCTTTCTTCTCTTCTATAGATTATTGACCCTAAGATGCCTCGTGTTGCTGGCCATCACAACGGTGTTACTATACCAGTGCCACCTCTGGATGTACTGAAAATTGGAGAACAAATGCAGACCAAATCAGACGAGAAACTATTCTTAGTACTGTTTTTTGACAATAAAAGAAGTTGGTATGTTATTGAAATGTATTGTTTGATGCAGTGACTTAAAATTTTAAAAGCCTTTAGTCTAAAATAAAATTGAAACATGATCTTTCCATGGATATCTTTCCTATGGAAGTATCAACTGTAATGTTAAAATTTCATATTTGAGTCTGTTCTTGGACCAAGGCATATCATCACTGAAAGATACCTTTTTATGGTCAGTTTGGAAGAAAATAATAAAAATGAGTAGCCTTTTGGTTTGATTTACAAGCTGGTTTAATTTGTTGACCTGATAAATTTGCTTCTTTGGCTAAACAGATTTTTTTAAAGGTAATATTTTTTTAGTCTTTGCTTTCCAAATGACAACACTTTCCCCACCCCCAGTCTGCTCAAGTGCATTTTCTTCAAATTTTTAATTTCTCTAGTTAAATGCTTTACTGACACTGTCATTTGATGTTCTTAGGCCTTTGTAAATTTTTTCATGAAATACTCCGTTTTTCCATTTCTTTCAGCATCAGCAATATGCTGTGTGGAGCCTGAAGGGATAATTCACAGAATAAAATATTCTCTTCCCCTTTTGCTAGTTTTTTATTGTGGTTTTGTTTTTTTTTTTTTAAGTTAGGGTTTTTTTGGTGTATTTTTGTTTGGTTGTTGGGGAGGGGGGGAGGGGTTGCCAGATACGGAAGCTTTTCATCTACCTCTCTTTCTTACTTTCATCAAGTTACATACTACTTTCCTGTGTTGTTCTTAATCTGTCTCCTCCCTAGGTTTCCACACAGTTCAAGCTAGCTTTAAATCCTTATATCTCAATTTTACTGTTGAATTTGCTTACACTTAACAGATACCATTTTCCTCTTTAGCTGATCATATGTGATGTCTCGAAATGCTGCCATTCTCCTCACTCTCTCTGTCCTAGTATGCTATCATCTAAATAACTTCCTGCCTGAAATTTAGAACTGGTGTTTGCTTTCCTGTCCCCATAGGTTGTTTGGAATAATCATGATTCTTTGGCTTGCTCTCTCTGTTCTTCAATTCTTTTCTTAATTAATTGGTACTTCTTCATGATGTTTTTTCAGTTGCACAGGACTCCAATGAGATCCCGCCTTTGTTCTTCCATTCTTCTGCATTTCTTCATAGAAAACATCCACATTTAAACATACTCAGTATCCTGTTTCTTGTTCTTCTGTTACTGGTATCACAAGTGTAATGCATGCTCTCCCCAGCCACTTTCTTAATAATTGCTGTGATTACTACTTGATCTTGGGAGTCCTCTGCAGCTTAAACCTTTCTGATTCATTCCCATATGCAGGTGATCCTAAATCTTGCAAATATTGTGCAAAACTGTCTCTAATGGATACTCTGCATAGACGGAAAGGCTAAACATTTTTCCAGCCCTCCCCCCGCCCCCAACTTTTTTTTGGCAATGGTTCTTTCATCCTGATTATTTTGGCACTCATCATTCTTAATTTGCTTTTGTCTCTTTTACTCCTGAAACCATGTCTGTGATTTTCATTCACTTGCAGAGTATATGTCATCTTCAGTCTGTGATACCAGCTTCTGTCACCGATGGATTACCTTTTCAAGTAGTCATATTTGTTTCTTTTCCTTCACTTCTTGCATCTGCAGGACTTGGCAAGATTTCTATTAAAAAATGCTTTCTTAAAACTTCCCTTTTATCTGTATTAAAACTGATAATTGTTAGCCTGCTGCTTATCATGCTGGTCACTGATGTTACCATTCTGTACTGTTCTCTCTGTATCCTTGTACTGACTCTTCACATTTTTTTGTTTCATTGTGTGTGCTCAGTACAATGGGGTTGTAGTTTAGAGTGCTTTAATAAAAAACAGTATTTCAAGAGACAATTTTACTCAGTTAAAATATCTGGAGAAAATGTTTTATATCAGACTTTACTGTCTGATTTGCAGTTGGTTTGAGTCCAAATGGATTCCCAAACTGAAGTTTTTAAACAGAAGCATGGCTTCTGCCGTTTGCAGGGTTGGAATTGCAGACTACAGTAACATACTTCAATAGATATTCATTAGTTTACCTAACTTTTGTTTTCCTTAATACCTCTAACATAAGAAAAGAGGATTAAGATAAACATTTATGGAAATTAAGTAAATTTAGTTCATACATTTGTAATTACTTAGAATGCTTTTCCTTTAACAAGAAGAATGGGATCTAGAGCTTCTTTCATTATCAGTCCTCTGGGTCCAGCAATTAATGATATTCGTGGAGCTTAAAACAGAAGAGTACCCTGAATACTGAGTTAGTGGGATTTCATACTGTGGGGTAAAAGCAGAACTTCTTGGCGGTGTAGCTTTCCCCATAAAGACCAAAATTGAGATGTATTAAATGTAAGGCAAAAATTCATCATCTGCAAATTCCTTGAAATAATGGAAATGAAAGAATGAGGAGAAACAATACTCTGTCAAATTAAACTTGTGTCCCGTTCATTGTTAGTTGCTGCTGCCTGTTCTTAAACTAAACCGCATCAGTATTCCATGCTAATTTTTTTCACTTGATACTTAATATCAATCATAAATAAGTATCACTGAATTGAAATGTATTCTTTGTTTTGTGGAAGAGGCGTTCTTAATATTTCCTGTTATTTAAGGCAAGTAAGTACTATCTTAAGAAGAATTTTCTCACTTCATTTAAGATTGTAAATCTGATCTGGTCTATGAGAAACACAGTGTGGTAGCCCTGACATTTCTGGACAAACTTGTTGATTTTATTCTATATTTAACATACTTATTTTACCCTTTCTTACAGGCAGTGGCTTCCCAAGTCCAAAATGGTTCCCCTTGGGATAGATGAGACCATAGACAAGTTAAAAATGATGGAAGGTCGTAACTCAAGCATACGAAAAGCAGTAAGAATTGCTTTTGATCGTGCTATGAATCATCTGAGTAGAGTCCATGGAGAACCAGTCAGTGACTTCAGTGATATTGACTAACAGAGATTCTACCGAGGCATGAAAATACCACACAGACTTGAACTCTACTAATGAACCTCTTTGTCTAAAAGAATGTATTGAAGATACAACCCCTTAATTGTTGATTCAGTGGCTGAGTTCTGCAAACTTGAAATAGTTGAGCAATTCTTCTAAATCACCATTGCCATATTGATTAATGATTTTATCGTGTTGTAGTTTGGAGGATTTTCCACTAAACCTGTTAAAATGTCTTGTTCATAGTGTTCATAATTGTACATAAATGTATATTCAACACTTAACTTATTCTGATTTTAGAAGTAGCTCTTTAATTCCTTTTATAATTTTGCTGGGGAGGGAGTTGGTTTTTGTTTCCATGCTTTTTACTTTTTTTTTTTCCTTTCTTTCTGAGGTTAAGTTACCTAAGCACCATCTTCCAGCTTAAGGTGTTTAGTGGATCTTAAAGCCTAATATCAAAATGGCATCAAATATATGTTTGCCTGAATCATATACAATATGGTGCTGCTTGTATCATTTCTTCCTTGGTCTGTAGCTTCTGAAAAAGACTTCTGAATGTTTGTGTAAATCGTTGCTCTTTGCACAAAGTACCACATATTTAAGATTGATGTAAATTTACAATTACAAATATGTATTTTAAGAAAGGATGTTGCATTATTTTGGAGGGTACTTTGTGAGAAAGACTTCAAGAAAAAAATTATACTATGTACATCACTTGCAAATCACCAAAAACACTCCATTGTTGCCCAAAATAACTTAAGATTCTTTTTGTTTTAAACAAACCTGGCTTAAAGCCTGCAAGCACATTATTTCTTTCAAAACCATATCCCATTTATCTCCCGTTCATTTAATTTTGTTGGTATGTGTGCCTCCCTGTGTTTTATTTATTGTAGAAAATGTATTAATTTGCTTTATAATGAAAAATAAAATTGACAAATATATTGATATGCATTTTTATACAGGCACATAAGAAGACAACTTGCTTTGGGAGAAAAATGTATTGGAAATTGTATAAAATAACTTGATGGTTTGTGTGTAATTTGATTTTTTTGTAACCTGTAATCTTTTGTTTCCAATGAGGGGATTTATGTAACTTTTAATTTAGAACACTTTGGTAGCAATAGAAACTTTGGATACATTTTTGTATGGTACATGTGATGTATATAGAATTAGTACTTTATTTTTATTTTTAAGAAGTAAAGCATTATGTTTGGGCAGGGGGAAGAAGGAGGGTGGGTTTCCAGAACTGCATTTTTATATTAAAAAGAAAAAAAATAAAGTCAAGATATTGATTGTTGTAGCTACTTTATTCCTACCTTCACTGAGATACCGAATTTGTAACAATGAAAATGGCAAGGTATGTTTGCAATGTGATTTATAATGACTCCATTATTTATAAATGCACTGTGTTTGAACTCTTTTGCAGTGATATCTTAAATACTGTACCAAGTTATATAATATGAAACACCAAATAATGCATATGAATGCACGAAGTATTTATGCCCAGCTTTTTTTATAAAGGATTAGCAAATACAGCAAAACCAGTACTTTTTAAATCTTTTTTTAAAACTTCATTGAATAGCATACTTCATTGTTAAACCTGCTTGAGTCTTTATTTTAAAGGGACAATTACTTTTTAAATAGTTTTTAATGTTTTTATTCTCTCTATTGTTTGTAATACCCCCTTAGAAGCTTGAAATAAAATTTCTTTCTCAACTGTTAATTTTGTCCTGAATTTAGCCCCTGAGATTGTGCTGTAGTGCCCACTCTCTTACTCCATGACTGAACTGTTACAGAGGCACCACTGCAAGAACCTGAGAGTTTCCTTGCAGTGGCATGCAGTATCGTCCTTACTGAGCCCTCTGCGTGGTAGGTACTCTAGTTGGGTTACACCAGCTGAGAGCAGTTGCCTATAATGGACTCCAGTAATGACAAAGATTAGTTGGATAAATTTCAGAAATGGTCAAGCAAATAGTTTCTCAGTCTTGACAGTGAACACAGCTTTAGGGGGAGTAGCGATGGCCGGTATCCTCTAAGGACTGTGGTGGAGGTGCTCTGATAGAAACAACAGCCACATCAGATACAAAACTAAAATGAAAATTTGGTGGTTTGCCTTAAGTAGAACTTCTGCGTGGGGACTTGAAGGATCTGCCGTAATAACCATGCTCATCTTTGAAGGGAATGGAGCTTCATTTGTGCAATATTGAGACAGTAGAACAACTTGTGATCTGCTAGGACTGCCTATTAAGTCTTCCAAAAAAACAGCGTGCATCAGATCGTATTTCAGATGTGTTCCAACAAATGTACTCAATTTGGTGCGTGTGAAACTGGATACAATGATTCACAGCCTCATTCTGGCAAGCAGAGAAGATGGTTTTTTGGATCTGTCAGACCTAGAAAAGCTGAAATTACAGTTGCAAGAGGAGTAGGAAGATGATATTTTGGTACTTGTAAGAATTTTGACATCAATTCCCAGAAAAAAGAAAAAGCATACACAACAGTTGCAAAATGATTCATGAGAAGGCTTCCCAGGTTCTCAACTGCTTCTGATGGTAGCAACAGAGGAGGGGGGAAAAAGCACCTTGTTTGAAAACAAAAGCAGAGCATTGATTTCATTATGCTGTAACAAATTGTTTGATCATGTCTTCAGTGAAAGCTTTATTTTGAATTTTGCTCAGACTTCCAAGTTGCATTTTCTGGCTTTTATCTTCAGAGACGGCTCCATCAGTTCTTGGAGAAGGTGAATTTGCGGCCTTGATCTCAGAGGTGTCTGTATGTACTTAAGAGAATTCTGAGCTGGAGAACTTCACTGATTAAGAGAGGCCTGTTAAGTGTCCTAATGAACCACACTGTGTATTCTTGTGATGAAACTGGCATGAAAGGATACGTTGGGGTCTCTTTTGTGTACGTGATGGAAATCATCCCAGATACTGTCTGAGAGGAGGCTGCAGCGGCGGCTACAGCTGTTGCCATGCTCTCTCGCGCCGAGGTTGAGTATCATCCAGAGGCTCTTCAGATGGGGTTAAAGTCTGAGAAGTTATTTTCAACTTGTCAGTTTTCAGTGTGACTTGTAACGTGTTTTTAAGGGATTTCATACCTATTTTGGAAAGAAAGTCCAAGCTCCAAAGCTGCTTTATTTCCAAATTCTTGGGCCTGACCAGATACGGTAGTTAGATAAATACATGCGTATTGGAAAATGCTTCACTGCATTTTAGACCAAGTTCTGCTATGACACCATTAATAACTGTTAGAGTTAGCTGGAGTGGAAATTAGTATTTTAGTGGAGGGGAAAAAAAAGGGGCAAGACCAGACTGTATCTTACTGGTTTTTTGAGGAGTGTTGCAGCAGTAAGTCGGGGTGGATTTGCATATTCGCTACTCCTTTCTGGTATGATCACTTTCTGCTAATACAGTGAGAATCTGGGATCAGAAGCTCAAGCTAAGTGAAAATTTGTCTCCTCTTGTATTAAAATGTGAGAAATCATGTTAACAAATATTTAGGGAAAAAATATGGATAGAGAATTACTTTGAAAAAAACCCAACCTGTTCGTTACCTAACTCTGATTATTTTGAATGTTTGTTGATTGTTATTTTGTATTTTTTACACTAGAGGGAGAAACACACAGAGATTATTAACATTCACAAAATTACTATTTTCTTTTCAAAACGTTGCTGTTAAAACTTTTTTCTGGTAAACAGTCTTTTCTGCTTCTAGGATTTGTACATCAAAAGTAGCTTTCTCTGATGTTCTTGCAAGTGGGCTGTTTTGGAAATGCTTATTTTTAACTGTAGAGCTAGTACATAGAACAAGAACTCTGGATTTTCTGGCGCTCTTACTTTGTGTCTAATTGCTAGTGACAGGAAAGCTACTTTTTACATTGTGTTTTATTTAGCTGTTGGTTTTCCTTTCACAGATGTACCGGTATGGGTTTATTCTATAGTGTTTCAAACAGAAAATGACTCGGGGCCGTTTGCTGCTCGTAACGCCGCCTGAGTCAAACACGCAGCAAGCGCCGACAAAAATACTCAAGCTTGGAGGTTAAGGTGTGAGATGAGGCAATTGCTCTGTCCTGCAGGCTGGCGAAGGACGTTTGTCTTCAGGATGTTCACAAGGGAATTAAATAAACTTAGCTTTGACGTATGATCGTGTGGGTAAAGGTCATTATTTATATAAGGAAAACACTTCCCCCCCCCCCCCCCCCCGTAAGTCCATAACACAAATATGGAAGCAAAATGTAAATGGAAGAAAGATTTACTGTCCGCATTCTACTTAAAACCTTTCAGTTACCTTGTTTACATTTTTGTGTATCATTCAGTTACTATGACTTGCCTGTTTTATCAGTTCTTCCTTGAAAGGTTTATTTCCTCTAAAACTTCTCTTATAAGGTAGAAAAAGAGTACATTCAAGCTAATCAGAGTTTATTATAAAGTTGAAAATATTCTTTTGGAATAGTATGAAATTGATAAATAAGTGCTTTTTACACTTTTTTGGAAAGTGGTATTTGATGGGAGGGGGTTGTAGATTTATTTTTATCTGCCTACTTTATTCAGCTTGCTTTCATTGCCTCTGATTTTGTTGTTCATATTTTCTTAGGCAACCAGGAAAAATATCATCTAGAACAAACAGGTTTTTGAAAAGCTGCAGTTGTTCACCAAGTAGTTGTCAATGGTTTGATGTGAAACTGCGAGAACACTTTCAATAGTCTGCCTTTTGGGTCTGCACATTGGTGAATAGTATTTAATACTTTCATGCAAAATAGCATGCAAAACCCTTAAATGCTAGTCTAGATTTTTTGTGTGTGTACTTACATCTGTGTTTTGAGTGAACTTTTATTTTGCTGTAGTAGTTCTTTGGCTCATTCTTTGCTTCCTACTTGGTGTGACTTTCATCTATGGTATGTATGCCCCATACATTTCTTTACAGACTGACATGTTAGACAGACTGAACTAGCCATAAAACATCGTGCTTGAATACCAGTAGGGTTTTTTTCCCCCCGCACAGGGGGAATCTGGAATTAGACAGATGTTGTTTGTCCAAACCAGGACAAGATGATGCATTTGGGCCACAGGTCCTTTAGAAAGTAAAGACCTGTATTAAAACTGTCATCTTTTTCTTTTTTTTTTTTTCTCCTTTCAGTGGAAATAGCTGTCTGTGTGCGAGGAAAATGACTGTTACAGGATAAACAGAAAGCAAGTAAAACTACGGTCAGGTTGTACATGAACTTTACTAGCAATCTAAATTTTATGCCTTTTCTATATAACCCATATTTATGATGGTGCAACTGAGTAGTCCTTAACTTACATATTTTAGGAGAAAAGTGACATTGAAGTTACTCCTCTGCACTTCTGCCAGGAGGAGAATGTATACAAGATGTCTATAAGATGCTGATGAAGCATGAAGATCAATTTTTCAGATCAACCTCATCAAATAATTTGAACCAAGCAAATCTAATTGGCTGCATATTTGTCTGCTTCTTTCCACAGATGCTTAGTTCTTCTGAAAATGTCTGATACAGTACTTGTCAGAAGGTGTTTCCAGATGAGAGAAATATGGGGCTTGGTTGAATTGTTGATGACATTAGAAAATAGTCCTAACTTTTAATGAAAACATTACTCCAAAAGGGGATTTCAGCAGTGGAGAAAAAAGGCTTTTTGCAGTGTCTGACTGAAGAAATGTACATATACATTTTGTTTTGTTTTCTAGAAACTCACAAATTGCTATTTTTTTTCTGAGTTTTCATTACTCCCTTTTAAATCAAAGATCTTTAAACTGACTTACTTTATATGATCTCTTAAAATTCCCATGTTTATCTTGAATGTGATTTATTTTTAGTTATTTCTTTTTAATACTTCAACTGGTGTAAAAATTTTGAGGTGTATGTAAATAAATTACAGTCTTAGTTGGTCTTTCGTAGGTAATGAAGTGTTTGTAGTCTTTGGTACTAAGCAGGATCGAGGAGCCTTGTGCGTGGCTTCCTGTACACAATAGGTTTCACCCAAATTCTTTGGTGGTTGTTTTGGGGAAAAGAATAATACTGCCATCCAAGATAATGTGTAAAGACGTCACGTAAGTGAATCCAGACTTCTTCACTCTTCTTAAGCATTCTCAGATCTTACTCAGCTGGCAAATTAATCTGGATCAGAATAGGCTTCTGAAAATCATCTAAGCATAATGTTATATTTCATAGCTTTATTTTGTTGACAGATAGCACTGTTGAGCCTTTATCTCTTTTCATGTTGTATACCACCGTACATACTCTAACAAAGGCTTTTTTACATTCTTCTGCTGACCAGTTGTGATGGTGTGCTTCCCCCCGCCTTCTGCTTAAGAATAGCCACCAGTGGTGGTCGTGATGGCTGCACCTGGCTTAGGTGGGACTCTGGGGAGACGCATAACAACTCAATAGCTAAGGGCTATAAAATTTGCTCAACAGTCGAGGGCTAGTTGAGCATGCACCAACACAAATACAGCTGGTATGCAAATATGACTATAAGTTAACCATCTTACTCCATAAATAGTGGACAGCCCAGAGCCCATTGAGCTTTGGTGCCTGGCAGCAGGCTGCATGCCAGGACCTCCCCTTGAGTAGGGACACCTCTCAAGGTTACTTCTCCAGGTTGAGAGAATCCTTATTGCATCAGATACTCATAAGTGAAGTGAATTGGGAATAAGCACACTGAAACTTTGAAATCTTGGCTAAGTGATATAAAGGTTTGATTGTGCATATGTAGCAGTGTGCCCAGGTGGCCAAGAAGGCCAACAGCGTCCTGGCCTGTATCAGCAATAGTGTGGCCAGCAGGAGTAGGGAAGTGATTGTGCCCCTGTACTCGGCACTGGTGAGGCCGCACCTTGAATCCTGTGTTCAGTTTTGGGCCCCTCACTATAAGAAGGATGTTGAGGTGCTGGAGCGTGTCCAGAGAAGGGCAACGAAGGTGGTGAGGGGTCTGGAGCACAAGTCTTATGAGGAGCGGCTGAGGGAACAGGGGTTGTTCAGTCTGGAGAAGAGGAGGCTGAGGGGAGACCTTATTGCTCGCTACAACTACCTGAAAGGGTGTTGTGGCGACGAGGGTGTTGGTCTCTTCTCCCAAGTAACCAGCGATAGGACGAGAGGAAATGGCCTCAAGTTGCGCCAGGGGAGGTTTAGACTGGATATTAGTAAAAATTTCTTCACTGAGAGGGTGGTCAGGCATTGGAACAGGCTGCCCAGGGAGGTGGTGGAGTCGCCATCTCTGGAAGTGTTCAAAAAACGTGTGGATGTGGCGCTTCAGGACATGGTTTAGGGGACATGGTGGTGCTGGATTAATGGTTGGACTTGATGATCTTGAAGGTCCTTCCCAACCTAGTGATTCTGTGATTCTGTGAAGGGTAGAAAGTTGTGAGGAAATCAATCATGTCTCTTGTTCTTTTCTTAGGACTAATTTAAAAAATAATTCAAGATTATGATGGTGTTCCTAAAGGGGCGCTTCTTAAGGTTTTCTCCTTAGCATATTTGTATGTACCATTTTATAATGAAAATTATTAAGGCAGATGATATAATTTGATGTTGTAAAACAAAGATCACTTAAAAAAAAGGAGGGGAGGGCAGCTTTAATTACCACAAGTTTTTCTTTTACAATTATTTTGATATTTAATGGTACCATCAAATTCTGTTCTTCTTCAGCTCTTTCTCTTTCACTGAAAATGAGAATTATAACAGCAGGTACATTTGGAAGCATGAAAATGGAGAAAATCACAAGATGATACACAGAAGGGAGTAGAAGTCTTGGGGTTTGGACAATCCCTATCAAGGCTGTCCATGCAGCAATGTTTCCCCTCTACAATTCATGCAGTGCATTAACGCGTTGGCAAAGAAAGAAAGCAAGATTTCTGTAATGGATTTGACATGTGGTCATCAAAGCAGTAGGGTAGAGGCAACTGGGCATTAAAATTTAACGGGGCAAAGCAACAAAAAAGCTAGCTTAATAATTTTGTGGCAGGAACTATGCAACTCAATTGTTTGCAGTAGCAGGTAGTTGCCCTTGATGACCCAGAAGGTCTCTTCAATGCTGTTTTGCTACTTCCTAATTGTTAAGCTGTCTCCTGACAGGTAAATATGACTTGTTTTTGGCTTTTTAGCTAATTTTCATAGGTCTAATTCTACTATGAATGATTTTCTCACTCCCACCCCAATTCATTTGTTAAAATAAAGCCAGAATAAGTCATCAGAATTAATGGTTCCCAAGATGAGAAAAGCAAACATGCTGGGTTTTTTACTCTCCTTTTTATTTATTTACTCTCACATTCTGTTTATTATTTACTTCATGATATTTTGCATGCTTCCAAGGGTGGTTGTGGTGGTGTTTATACAAGGCATATCATTAAGAGTTATAAAAGCTCTAGTTTCTTAAAGATAATGATATTCTAGGTAAATAAAAATGTGTAAACCAGTATTGTATTTTTTTTCTGTTTTCCAGAAGATCTTCTGGAATGGAGTGAAAAACATTTCTCATCCAAATAAGCAGTAAGAGAGAACTGCTAGCGGTTAGAGATGTTACTGAATTATTTGCTTTACCAGAGACTATGTCTGTCAACCACAAAATTAAAAAACAAGGCAAATAAAACTGAATTTGACAAACAACAGTAAAACACTTATTTAATCAAGTCCTAATTTCCAGGCAAGGAAAAGGAGGCTGCACAGAAAATGAGGGCAGAGTTCTCCATTTAAAGTCAGAATAAAAATAAATAAGGTCAAAGACAACAGAAGCAGCAGATAGTCACATGACACCTCTTCCAAACCTTGTATGCCAGAGACCCTGCTCATGCTGCTGTCTTGTTACTGCAATTGCTCAAAGTGTCTATCAAATCCCCCATGCTTCATATAAGCTACTTGCATAAAAAGAAACCATTAGCATTTTACCACCTCAGCAATAAGAAGTTTTGGCTTTGAAAACTCTGGTCTTATTTTGTTTTTTACATTCAGTATTTTCATTAATTTTATTGTGACACTATCTTCTATGTCTAAGGTTACTAGAGGTGACAGTGATGTATTCAATCAGTCCTAGGGTTACGTGCAGTTTATGAACTAGACAAGTCTGTTTTATCACCCGGATTTCTAAAAAATAGTTTTGGGCACAGTCTGAAGTTCATATTAGCTCTTGTATTCAACTATCTCTTTCATGTTAACCATATGCGCACAATTACCAGCTAGAGAACAAACAGACTTGGAAAGTCAAAAACCAGTTACAAAGCTGAAGATGAGCCTGCTAACTGTTGTGTTTGCAGCCAGAGAACGTATGCAGTCTTTGTGGTAGATGCTAGTTCTCTCAAGTGCATGTAATCAAATTACCACTCTTGTCTGATATTCATGGGATCTGCTATAAGTTTAGATGACCACTTATTGATTAATTTGAATGCGGACAGGAGGGAAAACAGTTCTAGAGCAATACATGGCTTAGTGCTGCTGCTGCTGCCATTAAGATAGTTTTAGTACAAACAGAAACCTCCTGCTGGTGGTAAACTATTTAATTAAAGGATTGAGGGAAACTGCCTCTCAAAGGATTTGTTCAACATCTTCATCAATGACCTAGATGAAGGTTGGAATGTAGCCTCAGCAAGTTTGCTGATGATACAAAACTGGGAGGAGTGGCTTCCCAACTCTACTCTGTGCTGGTGAGGCCTCACCTGGAGTACTGTGTCCAGTTCTGGGCTCCCCAGTTCAAGAGAGACAGGGAACTTCTGGAGAGAGTCCAACGGAGGGCTACGAGGATGATTAAGGGACTGGAACATCTCTTGTATGAGGAAAGGCTGAGAGACCTGGGGCTGTTTAGTCTGGAGAAGAGAAGGCTGAGAGGGGATCTTATCAATGTCTATAAATATCTGAAGGGTGGCTGTCAGGGGGATGGAGCCAGTCTCTTTTCAGTAGTGCCCAGTGACAGGACGAGGGGCAATGGGCACAAACACCAGCACAGGAAGTTCCACCTCAACGCGAGGAACAACTTCGTTACTGTGAGGGTGACGAAGCACTGGAACAGGCTGCCCAGAGAGGTTGTGGAGTCTCCTTCTCTAGAGACCTTCAAAACTCGACTGGACGCGTTCCTGTAACAGCCTTCCCTAGGTGATCCTGCCTTGGCAAGGGGTGTTGGACCAGATGATCTTCAGAGGTCCCTTCCAACCCCCACCATTCTGTGATTCTGTGTAAGAAAAAAGCAGGAAAAAAGCCTAATTTGGATCACATGGACACATGTTGGCCAGATATAGAACTGTGCAACAACCTATGAATACTGCCCGTAGCTGACAGCACAGGTAAAATCCTGTTTAGATCATGTATGTAAGTATGCAACAAAAATTACTATCGGGAGTGGCCCCATATTTGAGTCATGTATGCAGAACTAATCAATAGAGTATCTTGTACACTTGATGTGCATAGACAGATATGTGTGTGTCTGCATGTGGCATTATGAAGTTACGTAGGAAGGAATATATGAAGGTACTTTTAATGATTATTAAAGGGAAAGGCACTTCCACTGCTTGTGTTCAGTTTTATATGGTATTGCTTACCCTGCTGCTTGGGCTTCCCATCTCTTGGTGTTTGGTCTGGTATTGCACCATGCCTCACACCCTTCTGGGGGCTTGGCCGTAATTTAGATGTGACAGAAGAACGTAATAGGAAGTGTCGTTATCCCTGGCTAACAGATAAGGGAGCGAAGCAGGAATTCAGTGAGTTGTCCAAGGCCACAGAGGAAGTCAGGGACAGAAGTAAGAATCGAGCTGAACTTCTGCCTCAGCTGCCAAATTATGGCTTCTTTTTTAATCAGCTAGTAAATTGGAACTTAATCACTAACCCAACCGCTCAGTGAATTTTGTTAGAAAACGATGTGTGGTGGGCTGACCCCGGCCAGCGGCGACATACTCGCACAGCTGCTCGGTCCTTCCCTGCTCCCAGCAGGATGGGGCAGGGCATAGCAACAGCAAAAGTGAGAAAGCTCGTGGGTCAAGACAAAGACAGCTTAATAGGTCAATATGGAATATGCCTTTGGCCACTTCAGGTCAGCAGTCTTGGCTGTGTCCACTCCCAGCCTCTTGCCCAGCTCCAGCCTACCCACTTGAAGGGGAAGGGTGAAAAATAGAGAAGGCCTTGATGCTGTGCAAGTACTGCTCAGCAATAGCCAAAACACTGGTGCGTAATCATTGCTGCTTTAGTCACGAATCCAAAACACAACGTGATATGGGCTGCTGTAAAGAAAGTTCACTCCATTCCAGAAAGACCCAGTACAAAAAGTTTCAGGTTCTTCAATTTGGTTTTATCTTGCATCAGCATCAAAGGTCTTGTTACGATAAATTTTAAAATTCATATTTAAGGCATAAGTCCTCTAACCTCTTGTCAGAATAGTCAGTAGTTCTGTAATCAGAGCAATCCCATGGGATATGAGAGACTCAGATTTAAGACCCCACTTTGATCTTGGTGCAAGTACTTACCTGTGAATCCTCTGTGTCCCATTTGCATCCTGTGGACACTGAATTTGGTCTCCTGTTACCTTAACCATCCATCCTGTAAATAGGAAGCCTTGTAAAAACTCTGGATTCTGGAAATGAATATGCTTCAATGAAAAATTAAAATTGTTACAAAAAATTGCTTAATTTTATTGAAAAGTTTCTCATCAGTATAATTATGTCAGCCTCTTATCCACCCATAAATCTTGACTCTGCCTAATTTCTACTCCTGTGCTGCAGATGTGAGGCACCATATAAAGTATTTTTTATAAAACAGAGACCAGTTGATCCTAATCTCTTTGCTGCTATATTGATTGCTGGTATTAGCTGTTCCCAGTATACAGTCTATACAGGAATGCCATGACAGGATTGAATATGGCCTCAAGTTGTTCCAGGGGAGGTTTAGATTGGATATTAGGAAAAATTTCTTTACTGAAAGAGTGTTCAAGCATTGGAACGGGCTGCCCAGGGAAGTGGTTCACTGGGGTGCTAAAAAGACATGTAGACGTGGCACTTTGGGACGTGGTTTAGTGGACATGGTGGTGTTGGGTTGACAGTTGGACTTGATGATCTTAGAGGTCCTTTCCAACCTTAATGATTCTATGAAATAAATAGAAGTTTTACTGTGCTTCCTGAAAATGCATTTGGGGATACCAAAACAAGTAATTTCTGCGCATAGCTAAAAGAGTTTAAATTCATCTGTACTGTGTTTAAACTTATGGGTTTTTACAATACTCTGCTGCTTCATTTAGAAACTGTATTTCCACTTCTTTACCTGCTGATTGAAATATGAGTGTTTTAACTTTCTATGTAAGTCCATTTTACACTGCTAGATCTCTAGGCAAAAAGATGACAGGTTGTTAAGTACGATTCCCAAAATATATGTTAAAGGAGTAAAAACAGAAGAAAAAATCCCCTATTTTGGAAGAGTGGAGGCACTGAGTATTACTCAGATGATAGCACTAAATTAGCACAATGGTCTTTAAGGGATTTGAGTACTTCATCCTGATGGATGAGCTGCTCATTTAGTACAAATATATTACAAAGGCATAGGAGAGCTATGGTAGGCGTAATTTTTCTTGTAGAAAACTTCTCATTAAAACCAGCTTATTGTGAAAACACAGTAAAATTATAAACTGCTTATAAATCTTTCACAAACATAATCCATTTTCACTAAACGAGTACAACCTTAGTTAAATAGTTCTCCCTCAGAGGTAATAGGGGTATTTAAAATTCACTGGGCTGAATTTTGCCCAAACTTAAGGTTTATGCTAAAATTCATATATTATTACTGAAAAATTACAGCCATGGACCAAAGTTTTTCACAGCAAAAGACTAAACCTAACTCTTTTACTCTGTTAAGGTTGTTTGCTTGTTTTAAAGGAGTTACGGAAATTCAAGCACAGAAAACTTGTTCTCAGCCGGGTTGCTTGATATAAGTGAACTTAACTGTGGATATGCTAAGATGCTGAAGATAATACCCTAATTTCTTGGAATGCTTTATCCTAATGCACAGTAGACTTCTTTTGTTAGCTAATAATATGTACTATTATAATATAGAAGGGGGCTGCTGTCGGGTAAATGGAGCTGCTGCCGGGCTGCTCTAATGCCCACTGTTCTCACACTTCCCCCAGGCCTGAAGATGAAGATTGGTCGGGATAGAGGTTATGTATGATCTTGCTCCCCCTCCCACCTCTCATCCCTTGTAATTTCTGACCGTCCTTCTCAAGGGTGGAACTGAAAAGGAGATGGATATGAAGACGACTTTGCCCTGCCTTTCATTTTGTTTGTCTTCCTTAATCTTCTAGATCACTTACGGGTCTGTCTTTAACCATCCAGCATTTTCAGTTTTCCCTTTGGTTGATTTTCTTTCTCCTCCTCCACTTTGAGAGAGGGAATGAAAATGTTAACTCCAAGGGAGGTGAACAAACCGAGCAGATCTTCAGCATGGGACTTCTTCCATTACACAATGCGAGATTAATAAGGTGCACAAGACACAGTTTGGCTAGATCCTGCTCTGTACACCACAACGGGCCTGCTGAAGTAAGTGGTCTTAATTTTTAAGACTAACACTAAGGCATTTACAAGTGCATGAAAAGACATATCAAATAAGAAATTTTAAAGTAGCAATTTGATTGGATTTCTTGTATTAACATTTAAAGCCAACACATATTACAAATACAAGTCTGGAAAGATGCTGATTTCCAGATGATATACTACAACTAGCAGTTCAAACAGAACACATACCCACAAATAGTGTAAACGTGTATTGGGTTTGCGTGGCGAGGTTTTGGTAGCAGGGGTTGCAGGGGTGGCTTCTGTGAGCAGCTGCCAGAAGCTTCCCTTGTGTCCTGTAGAGCCAGCGCCAGCCGGCTACAAGATGGACCCACCACTGGCCAAGGCCGAGCCCGTCAGCGACGGTAGCAGCACCTCTGGGAGAGCAGAGCTGAGAAGGGGGAAAAACCTGCACAACTGCAGCCAGAGGAGAGGAGTGAGAATATGTGAGAGGAACAGCCCTGCAGCCCCCAGGTCAGAGCAGCAGGAGGGGCAGGAGGGGCTCCAGGCGCTGGAGCAGAGGGTCCCCGGCAGCCCCTGGGGAAGCCCATGGGGAGGCCGGCTGTGCCCCTGCAGTCATGGAGCTCCATGGGGGAGCAGATCTCCACCCGCACCTGGGGAGGGCCCCACGCCAGAGCAGGGGGATGCCCGAAGGAGGCTGTGACCCCGTGGGCAGCCCACGCTGGAGCAGGCTGCTGGCAGGGCCTGTGCCCCCGTGGGGAGAGAGAGGAGCCCCGGCTGGAGCAGGGTTGCTGGCAGGACTTGTGACCCCATAGGGGGGACCCAGGCTGGAGCAGCCTGTTCCTGAAGGACGGCACCCGTGGGGGGACCCAGGCTGGAGCAGTTCATGAAGAACTGCAGCCTGTGGGAAGGACTCACGTTGCAGAAGTCCATGGAGGATGGTCTCCTGTGGGAGGGACCCCACACTGGAGCAGAGCAGAGTCTGAGGAGTCCTGCCCCTGAGGAGGAAGGAGCAGCAGAGACAGTGTGTGATGAGTTGACCACAACCCCCGTTCCCCATCCCCCTGTGCTGCTGGCAGGGGGGAGGTAAAGAATTCGGGAGTAAAGTTGAGCCCGGGAAGAAGGGAGGGGTGGGGGGAAGGTGTTTTAAGATTTGGTCTTATTTCTCATTATCCTACTCTGATTTGATTGGGAAATAAATTAAACTAATTTCCCCGAGCGGAGTCTGTTTTGTCTGTGACAGTAATTGGTGAGTGACCTCCCCTGTCCTTATCTCGACCCACGATCCTTTCATTATATTTTCTCTCCCTGTCCAGCTGAGGAGGGCAGTGACAGAGCAGCTTTGGTGGGCACCTGGCATCCAGCCAGGGTCAATCCACCACAAAAGGTAATTAAAACATTTTATTATTCAGTAAATAGGCATTCATTCTACAAAGTAGAACAGTTTCATGTTCAATTTGTTTGGGTAAATCAATGCTTTTTAGGTTAACATCTATTTTTGCATTGGATCACTTGTATGAAAAAATTATAGTATGTAAAATCAATTGCCTTTCACTCAATTTATAACTATTTGCCATGGTTTAGTTCATGCAGCCCAGGAATGAGAGGCAGTTTGCAGTGTCCTTCAACTTTAGTTGAAATCACAGAGTGGACTTACTTCTAATGATGTCTAAGGATTATATAGATAACAGCAACGTCAATAGGCCTTTGGCAGAGAAACCTAATAATGTTCTAAGACTAAATTATGAAAGTTAACTATTTAGAAGATCATGAGAATCCCTAGGGTTCTGTGACAGAATTAAATCCTGACTTGTGTTCAAAAAAAGATACCTGGCAAAGGATAAGTCCCTAGGGAATAAGTATTAAAAAACTTCTCCATTTAAAAACAGTTTATTTTATAAAAAAAAGGTCAGTTTGCTGAACCTCAAACTTCCATGAAATAGAGGAATCTTGTTTTGTAAATTAATATTCTGAGGTCCAAGATAGACTTTTTAGTTAACCTATTACACTGGGTTTCTGTGGCAAGGTTTTAGTAGTAAGGGGCTACACGTGTGGCTTCTGTCAGAAGATATCAGAATGTTCCTCCATGTCCAGCAGAGCCAGTGCCAGCCGGCTCCAAGACGAACCCACTGCTGGCCAAGGCCGAGCCCATCAGCCATGATGCTGGTGCTTCTTTGGTAACATATTTAGAAGGCAAAAAATTGATGTGCAAGAGCAGCCGGAGAGAGGAGTGAGAACATGTGGGAGGAACAGCCCTGCAGAACCCAGGTCACAGCAGGAGGGGCAGGAGGGGCTCCAGGCACCGGAGCAGAGATGCCCCGGCAGCCCCTTGCGAAGCCCATGGGGAGGCCGGCTGTGCCCCTGCAGCCATGGAGCTCCACGGGGGAGCAGATCTCCACCCGCACCTGGGGAGGGCCCCACGCCGGGGCAGGGGGATGCCCGAAGGAGGCCGTGACCCCGTGGGAGGCCCACATTGGAGCTGGCTCCTGGCAGGGCCTGTGGCCCCGTGGGGAGAGAGAGGAGCCCCGGCTGGAGCAGGGTTGCTGGCAGGACTTGTGACCCCACAGGGGACCCAGGCTGGAGCAGCCTGTTCCTGAAGGACGGCACCTGTGGGGGGACCCACGCTGGAGCAGTTTGTGAAGAACTGCAGCCTATGGGAAGGACTCATGTTGGAGAAGTTTGTGGAGGACGGTCTCCCGTGGGAGGGACCCCACGCTGGAGCAGGGGAAGAGAGTGAGGAAGAAGGAGCGGCAGAGACAACGTGTGATGAACTGACAACACCACCCATTCCCCGTGCCCCTGCACCACTCAGGGGGAGTAGGTGGAGAAAATCAGGACTAAAGTTAAGCCTGGGAAGAAGGGAGGTGTGAGGGGAAGATGTTTCAGGATTTATTTTTTATTTGGTATTATCCTACTCTGATTTGATTGGGAATAAGTTAAACTAACTTCCCCGAGCTGAGTCTGTTTTGCCCGTGACAGTAATTTGTGAGTGATCTCTCCCTGTCCTTGTCTTGATCCATGAGCCTTTAGTTATATTTTCTCTCCCCTGTCCGGTTGAGGAGGGCAGGGATAGAGCAGCTTTGGTGGGTACCTGGCATCCAGCCAGGGTCAACCCACCACACTCATCAAGGAAGCAACTCTCATGGTCCTGGTCAGCTGGCAGTAACCATGTGGGATAGATATATGGGATCAACTCTGTGCCCTGTTTGAGTTTGCCAAGGATTCTGAATGCAGCTGTGCTGCATGTAATGCAAATGTCATCACTGCTGTCTTCATGGCTAGCCTGCAAGCAGATAATTTGGGTTTGGTTTTCTGGTGGAGCTGCTTAACTCTGGCAAATTTTAAAATGTTTCTGCAAAGTCTCACTCTGTAGGCCAGGGAAGAAGCATGAGATATAAGAAGTCTAGATTCAGCACTATCTGCCCAACATATCAAAATACATTAGCTAGAGTTTCTTCTAAAATTTACTGAGATTATCACATGACTTCCCATTAAATCAGTATTTGCTGGGCTGGTGGGCTGCAGATCCATCAGTCTGGAGTATACACAACTAACGTAGCACAATTTGGAGGAATCTGATGCTAAAGCAGATATTTTAAGATAGTTGTTCTTCTACTGTTAATGAAAGCTTTAAAGTGACAACAAACCTCAAAGGCTGAGCGGTGACTGTTTTATCAGATTCAAAAAAGTACAGCTTGTCTTTCATATTTGAATAATCAGTTGGAGTCACAAGGCTACAGAAATAGGTAGTGTAAAAATTATTCCTACTTCAAAGGGCACAGAACAAGCAACGATTTCAGATATCTTGAGAGTATATATCAAATGAATCTATGCAATATAATTTTTGCAATTATTTGCAGACTACACTGAATCTGAAGCAAAGACTTAAAACAGTTCATTGAGGTCTAGGAATAAGAAACAGTATCTAATTAATCACAGAAAACATTGTGATGAGTCCACCTGTACAATTCAGCTTCAACGTGTCTGTATACATGTATAGATAAACCTATATAATGTAATCCAGTTCACAAAAGGTCTGGTCATTCATTCTGAGTGTTCTTTATGTTGCACAGGCATCTGAAGTGTATCAAAGCTAACAAATGGCTCAGGCAATCTCTAGCCATGTCCCAAGACCCTTAAATGAGCCTGAAGCATCACTGCCGTTCCCCATCCTCCCTGCACATACCAGTAAGAATGTGTATATTAAGACATAAAGCTACAGAGAAAAGCCAGCAAGGAATAGTTTAATTGTTTTATGCTCTACTAAGAGTTTCACATAAACCTGACAGTTTTTGCAAGTTTTTGATGCTGCAGGTCTGGATGATGGCCATGGTCCTGCTCTTGCAGTGTGATTACATGACAAGTCTGACTGCAAGATTCAGGCTCATGTAAATAAGATTTACAGAAAAAAAGTATATGCTTAGCACATACATTTTTAGTAACAACTGGGTGAGAAACATTTGGATCCAGAAGGGTCCAGTCACTATATTCTTCTCATGTTGTTATGCATCTAGTCATTTCTTTCCTGTCCCTTTCCTGCTCTTAATTCTCCTAACAGCAGCAATAGGAAAAGACAAAGAAGCGTAAACCCTGCTACCTTCATTGCCAGGAGGTTTCATGCAGTATGAAGCTGGCTCTATTTTCAGAAAAGAGGAAAGATTTCATTTTCAAGAATGGAGAATAACTTTGAAGAAGGAGAAACTTCTAGTAGTACATACTGCTGCTGGTGGTTAATTCTGAGAAGGCAAAAGCGAGCCTCCAACATGTAAAAAGTAGCCAAAAAAATGAACTTTTTTGTGCAACAACTTTTGTGTAGGAAAAGAAATAATGGGGTTTAATTGCAGTCAAGATGGTTTAGGTCTGACATTAGGGAAAAATCTCCCTAATAGTAATAACTTCACAGCTCAAGTTTACGTAGCTGATGGATTTTGTGGAATTTTTGCAATTTGCTATCTTAACAGACAAATTAATTAGACTATTTCAGGATGGATTTTTCTTTTTTTTGAGTGTGTGTATAGTAATATTTCAATCCACTTTTTCTGCAGATTTCATTGTGATTAAAACTTTTACATCTGATGTGAACCATTTTTACATTTCCCCACTTGCAGGGAGTTAAAAATAAACATAGGCAGTTTCTGAAGTAAAATGTTTGCAAGTGGAAAACTGAAATGGCACACATTAAAAATGGTTCAAAGTTTTAAAATTTTCCGGCTCAAATTTCAATCTAAATGAGTTCACAAATATTTTTGTTGTAAAAAAAAGGCAAATTATTTATGAGATGAAATTGTCACCAATATTTCAGTGATCAGTAGAGTTCCACAAATAATTAATTTTCTTATTTTTTCTGTTTTTTTGGTTTGTGTTAAAAAATGAAAAGAGCAAAGATAAATTAGTCTGTTGAAACTGTACTTAGTCATGCTCAAGACATTTCACGTGAGCTATTAAACACAATGCATTTTAATTTGAACAATTTTTGCATGTGCCTGATGCCATCCATATTTATAATATTGATGTAAGTATTTATAATGAGTCTCATCAAATTTCTTCATCTTTTAATTGTGAAATACTTAACAGTACTGACATTTAAAATAACATTATCAGTATTAGAGTTAACAATAATGAAATTAATAGAGTAGCTGAAACTTTAAGAACATCTTTGTTAGATAATTACATTGTGTAGCACACTATTATAATTTTAATAGAAAATTATTTCATTATTACAGGTTTACTATAATCTGAACTCTTATAAAAGTGCTCTGAACAGGAAAGATGTGTGTGGTTGAGGTGTAAAACTTTTTATCCTAACTTGATACTGTTACATTATCAATCTGATAAAAAATGTGCCCAGAAATATTTTAGAGGCTTACAGACAAAGGAGAGCCAAAATGTCCTACAAATCTAGTTTAGATGTCACCAAAACATTATCAAACCTCTTTCTTCATAGGAAGTCTCTTACATCTTAACATCCATATCTTAAAACCAGGAGATTCCTCTGTTTGGTACCAAAAATGAGAGCATCATAATCATTTGTGATTTTCTTCCTATGTCAGTCTTTACTTACCTTCACATCCAAATCCTATTTTAATCCTTTTAATGAACATGCCCATTCTAATTGCACCCAACTTTTACCCAGAGAAAATTCCAAATGTTATTTGAATAAAAATATTGTCAAGAATGTTGACAACTTTGAAAAGAATTGTGTGTTTTCCCTCATGAAGGCCTGCCCTTTATGCAGCAGATATTCTCTTTGATGGATGATGCCACAGGGACAGTTTTGTTTTAACATAACATATTGGCTGTTAAAATAAATCTAAAAGAACATGGAGGTCATAATGAGCTGGTCCCAAATGTCCCTACAGACATATGTACAGGCAGGTGGTTAACGCAGCCACCTGTCCAAAACAAGATCTGGAGGGATTTCTTCTTAATCCTGACAGGTGGTCAGCTTTCCTCAGAGATCTCTGAATATGTCTGTTTAAAATATTTACATGATTCTAAGATGGAACTATGGATTCTTCGGATGCAAAGCCACTATGCGCCTTTCAAAGATGGTTTACCTGGGACTTTGAAATTAATTTCCTTTAATGAAAAAAATGAATACAATGTGCTGAGGATAGAATGTGCTTTACTTAGGGCAAAAGCAGCACAATTTAATCATATTGCATCATGCTCTATTTCTACCTTTTTTCTGGAGACAGCTGGGGCACTGCTGTGGTGGTCCCTGTACAAGTGATTCACTGCCTGAAAGTTTCTGCAAAGTTGCTGCTGTTTGAGCGCAATGTATGATGTGGATATCTATCCACCATGAACAGAGCACAGACGAAGCCTATGTTCTGCAGCAGCATCAACACAGAGACGGCAAATCCCTCCATCTCAGCCGTGTTTCTCTGGCAGCTGCACACACACCTTGCTGTAATCACTCCTTGCTGTTTCATGCAGTCTTTCACAGACATCCTTCAGTTGCTCCCTTCAGCAGAAATGGGGTCTGTGGGAGCCGACCAAGGCCTCCCATGATGGTTAATTCTGTCGGAATGCAGCTGATGCCATTGCTACGACGGAAATCCCTTGCCTTAGAGCTCTGATCAGCTTACTCGTATTACTGGCCCCAAAATTATGATGGAAAATAACACCCAAAGCTTTAATTTCTTTCCTCCATGAAGTGAGTTACAGCAATTGAGAAGAGCCCAGAATCCCAAGCACAAATACAGGCTGGGCATTGAATGGATTGAGAGCAGCCTTGAGAAGGACTTGGGGGTGTTGGTTGATGAGAAGCTCAACATCAGCCAGCAAGGTATGTCCAGCAACATGAACATACATAAGTCTGTGGGACCTGACAAGATGCATCCCAGAGTCCTGAGGGAACTGGCTGATGTAGTTGCTAAGCCACTCTCCAGGCTAGCTGAAAAGTCACAGCAGTCAGGCAAGTCCCTGGAGACTGGAAAAAGGGAAACATTGCACCCATTTTTAAAAAGGGTCAAAAGGAGGACCCTGGGAACTACCGACCTGTCAAACTCACCTCTGTGCCCAGGAAGATCATGGAACAGATCCTCCTAGAAGCGTTGTTATGGCACATGGAGGACAGGGAGATGATTTGAGACAGCCAGCATGGCTTCACCAAGGGCAAGTCCTGCCTGACCAACCCAGTGGCCTTCTATGATGGAGTGACTACATCAGTGGACAAGGGAAGAGCCATGGATGTTGTCTGTCTGGACTTGTGTAAGGCCGCTGACACAGTCCCCCTCAACATCCTTCTCTCTAAATTGGAGAGAGGTGGATTTCATGGGTGGACTGTTGTGTGGATGAGGAATTGTTTGGCTGGTTGAATCCAGAGGGTCCAGAGGTCAACGGCTCACTGTCCAGATGGAGATCAGTGACAAGTGGTGTCCTTCAGGGGTCCATACTGGAACCAGTACTCTTTAATATCTTCATCAATGACACAGTGGAATCGAGGGCACCCTCAGCAAGTTTGCAGATGACACCAAGCTGAGTGGTGTGGTTGACACACCTGAGGGGTGGGATGCCATCCAGAGGTACCTGGACAAGCTCAAGGAATGAGCCTGTGTGAACCTCATGAGGTTCAACAACACCAAGTGCAGGGTCCTGCACCTGGGTTGGGGCAACCCCCAGGATCAATACAGGCTGGGGGATGAAGGGATTGAGAGCAGCCCTGCTGAGAAGGATTTGGGGGTCCTGGTGGATGAAAAGCTGGACGTGAGCCAGCAATGTGCACTCACAGCCCAGAAGGCCAACCGTCTCCTGGGCTGCATCCCAAGAAGTGTGTCCAGCACGTTGAGGGAGGTGATTCTGCTCCTCTGCTCTGGTGAGACCCCACCTGGAGTCTTGCATCCAGCTCTGGAGCCCTCAGCACAGGAAAGACATGGACCTGTTGGAGCGGGTCCAGAGGAGGGACACAAAAATGATCAGAGGGATGGAACACCTCTCCTATGAGGACAGGCTGAGAGAGTTGGGGCTATTCAGCCTGGAGAAGAGAAGGCTCTGGGGAGATCTTATTGCAGCCTTCCAGTACTTCAAGGGGGCTTATAAGAAAGGTGGGGACAGACTTTTTTATCAGGACCTGTAGTGATGGGACAAGGGGTAATGGTTTTAAACTAAAAGAGGGTAGATTTTGACCAGATCTAAGGAAGAAATTTTTTACAATGAGGGTGGTGAAATACTGGCACATGTTGCCCAGAGAGGTGGTAGATGCCTCATTCCTGGAAACCTTCAAGGTCAGGTTGGACAGGGCTCTGAGCAACCTGATCTAGTTGAAGATGTCCCTACTCATTGCAGGGGGTTTGGACTAGATGACCTTTAAAGGTCCCTTCCAACCCAAACTATTCTATGATTCTATGATATCCACTAAGATTACCTACTTGCACAGGTAGGGAATGTAGGTACGAAAATGTCTAGGCTCAATTTTCAATGCAACATGAGAGACAGTGGGACTGCAAATACATTCCCTCATAGGCATGTGTGGATACATCATAGACTGTAGTTCTTTAGATCTTGTATTCTGGTATAGAAATCTCTTTTTAAGCCTGTTCTAAACCCACTAAAACTTAAAGCTGCTTTACAAAGAGATTTTGCTCTATCAGCTTCTGCACAAAGATGGTTCAGGTCCTTGTACATACTGAGACTCTCTTAATCTAAGTGAAACAGACCAAGTTTTTCTTTCCAGAAAAGTAGATTTCTGAGCAACAGCTGTGTCTTTTTTTAATCAAAGGAAATTTTTAAGTGAAATTCAGCATGTGGCTACAGCAAACATATGGACCAGCAGATGATTAATATGTGCATACAGAAATTCCCAAGAAATCCCTGTTGCTTCGATAGGTGAAAATGACTCCCAGTGAGCACCAGCTTCTACTATGTGCTAAAATCAGTTGTTAAAGAAAAAAGATCAGTTTGTATGAATAAAGTGTGCTAGCCTTAGAAAGATGTAACTTGTTGATGTGCATGACCTTAGCATTAACCTTATTGATTTCAGCCTGGAGAAGTTTAGCCCTTGCTTGAAAGCTAAAATACCACAGGTGTATGCTACTGATGACCAAGGTACATATGTCTAAATCATTTCTATTGATGTTCATTTTTTTCCCAAAGGAATAAAAAGCACCTAAATTGTTTTCTAGTAATAGTTTAAACTTTTGACATTTGCAGATTACTTTTCACGTGTACAAACAGTAATTCTGCCCTATTTCCTATTAATTTCATTGAAGAATTATTAGGTGTGGTCCACAGCAGGATTCCTTACATACTTCTCTTCACAGCACCAGGCAGAAGGGCCACCATTTTCATTTAGTGTGGGATTTTCTATGTCCCTGTGTCTCTCTGGGCCGCAACATAAAATACAAGCTACAAATTAGTAGCCGTATCTCAGGAGCTCATTGTATTTATTTATTTATGTTCTTTTCAATGGGAACACTGGTCTACATGCAGCAGTGTTGCATTAAATAGCTCTTTAAAATAGGCCTCACTTAATGGTTCCTGTTGGAAGAAACATTTTGATACAGCAGTAATCAGCACTGGAGCAGATTAAATGCTTGTGTCTTTAGTGTTAAAGTCACTTTCAAAATTTTGGATTTTGTCAGCTGCTGTATCCGGGGACATTAAAGAGCAGATGAACTCTTTAGCTACCCATATTCAGTTATTCTCTATAGGTACAATTATATTTTCCTTTTTATGAAGTCTGATGTCATATTGATGTTTTCTTCAAAACTGAGATTTAACAGAAAGGTGATAATGTAAACATGTCAAAATATATCATATGAGGAAAAATATATTTGTTATTCTGACTCAAAATATCTGTTTCTACTCACTTCATATGAGAAATTTGATAATAGTGAAAAGTTGCAAAATTGCAGAATTTGAACAAAAGATAAAGTAGTAAAACTGACAAGCTGACTACAACAGCAAACACCACAAAGAGATAGTTGTTGGTTTGTTTTACCTTTGCTTTGTGGCATATCTGTTCTTCTGTGGTTACAGCCTAAATAACAGCTGAGTGGAAGTCTGATTTTTATTCTTCTGAGATATGATTATGTTATCATGAGAGTGCCTTTTGTTAGCCAAACCCACATCTTAGTCTTTGGTGGAAGGGAGCTGACCTGTTCGTTTGTCTGTCTTTTTTTAAAGGACTGAAATATTCCACCCTCCTCTTTGCTGTAGAGAGTGCCATGTTCACATTATTATAGACCTGAGCCTTTTAGATATGCTCTGATGTTCATTGAGGCATTATGTTAGTACTTCACTTTTTCAGATACAACGATCTTACATACCCTATTCAAGACATTCATGATTCTTTTTTCAAAAGGGAGGCAACATTTCTAGTAATTTAATTTACACAGGAGAAAGTTAAGAGCAACTGAAAATCAGGTATGAATAACTTCAGCTTGGAAAGTCAAAATGCATGTTCACTGTCAAAATTAATCTGATTAATATGGACACAAATGGTTGAATACATTTTCATTTTTCAACTTCTATCACAGAAGTTGTGTGGGTTAACTTAGAATCCCCTCTGTGTTTTACTGCACCAAATAAATAGCAGAGTAAAGAGAGCAAAGTTAAGTGAGAATGAGTGGGTTTTATATAAAATGTTATAGAAAATTACACCAGAACTCTCTTACACTTAACTAGCTGATATTATATACTTAGCCCATAGTACAAAATCACTGAAATACAGTATAAAATATTAAAGGAAAATTTTCCATTTAAGAAAATGAACCTGTAAATGAAATGCAAATCAGGCTGACAGTAATTGATTATTACTGGATTGCTACTATGTGATTAGATTTCAAACTTGTTATTGTTTTTCATTTGTACCTCTCAGATAAAATGCAAAATGTTTAAAGAAAAAGAGTATGTCGTTGCTAATGTCCCAGTTTGATACCCTCTGTATCATGTATCCCCAATATATTGTTAATGTTGATCAAGGGGCCCTTTCAACACTTGCTCATTGGATTCTCAAATGAATTTGGCATTTTGAGGTCTTACAGTAAGCTACATATTAACAGTACAAAGAAGGAGCTGCACATACTGCAGGACCTTGGAAAACATAAAACAATGCTCTTAGCTTTTATCTTTGGATGAAATAGTCTCCTTGATAGCGGATGACAGAGCCGGGAGCAGGGCTCATCCTTCCCCATAATGAACCTGCATTCTCCAGATGTGCCCTGCTGTTGGGAGCATCTGATTGCCTGAGATTTCCAAGCCCAGCAATCAGGCTCCAGGAGGACAGTCTGCTTACAAAGTAGGCAGTCTGAAAATGGTAAAACTAAGTAAATCATGCACACAATGCTGCATCATATATGTATATAGGATATACACTAATCCAGATAACAGATTAGAATTAAAATTTTCCCTTATTGCACTCATCTTTCCTTAAACACTGAATTTTTTTTTAATTCAACTTTCGGAAATATTTTTAAATAGGATGCAGATATATTAAAATATTTTAAATTAAATACTATTTTAGATTAAATACTTTATGCTTACTAACGTCTTCAAAGAAACCACACTTACCTGCATAACTTGACAGGAGAGCAGTTTTCCTGTATTAAAGCTGCTTTCCTAGCTAATGTCTGTTGGGAGAGCCGGTTTCTTTACCAAGCTACTCTCTCTCTAAAAGATTTAATTAAATTTTTATGTCTGAATTTATAAACCATTAAATTATATTGAAAATTCTTGCCATAAAACTGTTCCCTGTAATTGTAAAACATTGCAGCTGTAAAATATTTATTATTAGATATTATTAATTTTTTTTGTAAACTGCAATTTCTCTGATTGTTTCAGGAGTACTTAACATCCTTACTTTGCACTTAAAGATTCATTAAAGAGCCTTTAAAAAAATCAATTTTTTTTTGGAGTGCAATAAATGAGATAGATACAGAATTTGTCATTACTGATCACAGGATGGCAAGCCTAGATTTTAAAAAATTCCTTCTGCAACTGCAGTCCACAAGATGGCAATCTTGGACTGAGAGTGCCTCCGCAAATTATTCCATTCATAGTCTTGCTGCTGTTTCCAGCTTTGGGAGCAGGTTTGAAGCGTGGTGTGCTGTTCTCATGGCTGAGGCTGCACTGCAAGCAACCCTGAAGCACTTTCAGATGGGCCCCAGTACCCCCAAAACTGGCAGCTCAAGTTGTGCAAAAACATGCTCCTTTGCTGTAACCCGTTTCCAGTGCTAATTCACTCTAATTCAACCAGCCAGTTTTGAAAAGTATAGAGGCTGTTTAGTTATATGAATACCTCTTAATGGCTACTGTACATTTAATGCACACAAAAACCTCAAATAAAACCATGTACTGTACGTTAACAGCTGGATGTAAATGTTACCTCACCCTCTCTACCACAGCATTAAAACCTCTGACAATCTTTTAAAAAGCATATATCCTCTCAGCAAGTTATGAAGTTGGAAGTACTATTGCTTCTTTTTACAAGTGGTCTTTCTTTCTCAGGAAAGCTTAGAAGAGAACCATGTGGACAGAGGTTTCTTGCAGACTTTCATTGTGTACAGGTCCGCTTGTCCAGCTGTGCGAAGAAACACCTGACAAGTCACTGCCCTGGTGGCAGGCAGCCCTCTGGTTTTGTGCAAGTGGCAGAAGAGTAGGCAGAAACACCAATTCGGATATATAATAGTCCTTTACAGACAAGAAATTCAGAGGCTTTTATAGTGCAGACCGCTGTATCCCTCGAATGGCTCTGGACTGGGTGCAGCTCTGCAGCGTAAACAGCAGCACAGTTGCCCACAGCTGTTAGGTACCTAACACTTTAAAGAATGAGGACACATGGATTAAAGTATCTAAATCTCACCAAAGCTTCACTTAGGATGCAGTTTTAGACTAACCAGAGTTGTCAGGGTCTGCAGTAGAGCTGTACTAACTTAATGTAAGACCACTGGTATTAGCAAGTCACCACAGTTGTAGCTTCTCAACTTTATGAACTAGTGTGGCTCCACTGAATTCAGCGTCACCACTGTGCTGTACGCCCTGGAACGAGTTGCTATCTCATAGGGCACTCAAAGATTGAAAGGCATTACGACAATTTGAAGATTAACTCTTGAACACGGTGTAGATGGTAGTGTAGTCCTAGGGGATAGCTCAGCCTTCCTGCAAATGATTTCACATAGAGATAGCTGGAGGCCCTGGGAAGATGTTTGAAGGAGGCCATGCAGAGCATGAATGTCACTGTCATGTATCATTCCTGGAGTTCTGGTTGTCTAGTTATTTCCTCCAGCTTAAAATATGATTGCAAAACCTGGGCAATGACAAATCTTCATTTGCTAGTCTTAGTGAAAAAAAAAATCATTTTGTAATATATTTGCATTCATTCAATGAACAAGCTGTACCTACTCATTACTGTTCAGGGCATCTCAACTTGCCAAGGCTTGAATATGGGATATGGAAACAATAAATATCCCAGAATTAAGTATGAAAGGGAAATGATCTGGAAGAAAGGCAACAAAAATAAGATTAACAACTTTCTCTGTTCTTGCATTTGATTTTATTTATATTTTCTGAGTTACTGAAGGCTTCTGAGGATCAAAAAGAGGTTCTACTACCTTTCTTTAAAGTGTAAAGTATACAGAGAACATCGTGACTTCTTGCTCAGCAGGCTTAGTTAAAAGAATAAAGATTGGTGGGAACCAAAAGGAAGAAATCCAGCTTGCTCTTCCATGTCCTTCAGAACAGGGGACAAGAGCTAAGGTAGCCATAGAGAACGGTATTAGCTGAGGCCTTCCTCTGACCCTATGCTCATCCTCCGTGCAAACAGACAAGAGCTCATCTGGGCAGCTGTAGTCTTGGCTTTGTCCAGAAAATAGTGGAATAGGCAGCCTGGCATGGGCTGATGCTATCACACAGCTATAGGGAATTGCCATCAGCCTGACCCCCGCCCCGACGTAAATGCTCCTGGTTTCTCCTCCTTTCAAGTTTTGATCTACGTTAGTCTTACTCAGAGTTATGAGACTGTATTTGATTAAGCTGTACAACTTTTTTGATACCACATTTCTAATTTCTCTAGATACCTTTGTCATATTTCTCAATCTTCCTTCTATTAGCATTATGTTTTACTCCTACTTTCCCGATCTGACAGGGAAATTTTAAACAAAACTTGATTTTTGATATTTTTGCCCACAAATCAAAACTTTGATATTTATCATTGATGTGTATTTATGTCTATTCAGAGAGTTTCCACTTTGTATGATTGTCTTTATTACTATTCCAATTGAAATTAATTTTTGAGTTATTAAGGTTTTATGGAACATTACACAAAGTGTTTTAATAAATCTATCTCACCTCTATTCATCACCTGCAATATTTTTTTGATTATGCACATATAAGAAAAATCGTATTTTGCACATTTCAGCTAGTATTTCTGGGAAAAAAAAGTAGCTTACCAGAATGCAATATTACTGAATTATGGTGTGTCTCACTGACAGAAATGAATGTAGAATAGTCCACAATAATTTTTCCTTAGTATCTCATGCTTCTTAAAGAAATGTCTGATTCAGAAGTATTAGTAGGAAGGTTAGACTTGATCCTCACAACTGCGTATAAAGCTCGTAAAAAAGGTAATCTAAACACTAAGAAAACCTACCCCTGTAACTTCTCATTTTATCTCTACTTCTAGCAAAAAAACAACACACCTAAGAGTGTAGAAAGGTGACAGAAAAATTAAAGGTCTCATCTAAGTCTTGTTATGTAATGGGGAATTTTTCAATTGCTTTTAATAAGAGAGCGCTCAGGTCTTGAGAATGTAAACAGTCAACAGTTATTTGTGTTAATTGCTTTTATTCTTAAAATGTTGCAGCTGGAGCTCTTTTTTAGTCCAAACTGCCTGAAGAAGCATTACAGTGTGTATACATGAGCTGAGTTTCTTCTCTTCTTTTACCATTTCTGTTAACTTTGTGTACACTGCTAGACTGCTAGTCTGTATTTCTACATGTAAAGCTGTATTATTTGCAGAATAATTAAAGGGAGAATATTTCTCTGCAGTAAACACATGCATGATCAATATTATATTTTTTATTTATTGCATAGACTAAGAAGCATAAGATAAATTAAAATTTAAAACACGTTATAAGAGAAATCTCTTCAGAGGGCATGAAATTCCTGACTGTTTGGATTTGTAGGTTATCACGAAAAAACTATTACAGAAAGTATTATAATTTTTAAAAAAAGGAAAAAGCTTTTCTAAGATTAATTACTGTGTAAAAAAACCATTGTATTGCAAACTGAGTTTTGTATAAGAACAGCATGGAAACCATTTGTTCTTCTAAACCCGAGCTGCAATACCGCTTTGATTTACTTTGAGGGAAGCAGAGTTGGATGCAGTTGGATGTTCATCCTGCACTGCTGCTCCAAAGCACCTCTGAGCAATTCTTCCCTATGAGACCTTGGTTCCCGCTGTTAAGTGGTGGGAGGTTTCACTGGGCAACGATGAAGATGGAAAAAAAAAGAACATTTAATAATGTTATTGCCTTTGTCTTCACAAAGTAAAACAAAGAAAAAATGGTGATAAGTGATAATTGTTCTTGTAAGCTGTGTCCAAAAGCCTCTCTGGTGCCTGGCTCATTTGTGTTTGCCGGATGGTTGTTGCACAGTCACCGAAATGCTGTGCCTGGTAAGGAGGGGGCATGCTGGCCCTGTGTGTGCCCCCGCTGTGACTCCCGGACGGGGACGGGGCTGAGCCCACAGGGAACATGTGCTTGTGCCGTCCTGAGCACAACTTTCACGAGGGAGCTGTCAGCCCCCCATGGTGGCAGCCGCGGCAGCACGTGGACCCTGCGGGGTGTTGGTACTTCTGGTTTCCAAACCCCTCCTGCAGTTCACCTCATTCTGCAGAGCTGAGCTACCCCTGTAGCAGGACTCGCCTTACTCCAGTTTGGTATTCTTGCTTTGAACAATCTGCAGACCCTGGAGAGTGTAAATGTTGGTATCCTCTGATGTGCTCACCTTACGGAAACAGAGGAGCAGCTCCCTTTCAGGACCACGGCTGAGTAAGGATCCGCTGAAGCTGGCACTCCTTTTACTCCCAAGCAGTGCGGGGGCTGCTCCTGGGCCATGGACTCCTGGCACACCGGGGACCCTCCGATGGCAGTGCATCAGTTTGCCCCAGAGCATCGGTGCTCCTCTGTCTTGAGAAGTGACTACGGTTGGTCGGTCCTGCAACCCCCCTCCCGTCCCGTCCATCAGAGTTTTATCGACCTCCTGTCACTGGCACTGCTATGCCTTCAAAACAGGGCTCGGGCTCATTAGTGGGGCAGCTTGTTCAGCTCCTGCCCCAGTTGTGGCTGCTTGTGGAGGAAGTTATGTATTATTGACATGGTAGGTCTCATGAATGTTTATTCCTTGTTAAAAATAGAGGCCATTAATACACTAATTAAAAGGCTTTTTCCCCGTCAGAAATATTCCTCGCCAACTGCCAGTATCATGCTTAGATAAATAATCTGTGAGGATTTGTTACATTTTTTACACCGGAATAAATTATATTACTTTCATAGAAATCTGCCTAATCAGCTGTTGCTGTGATGTTGCACTGGGTTACGTAGCCTGGAGAACTGCATGCCGGTTTGGAGCTAGGGTCTCTGGCTTTCCAAAGCGGAGCCTGTCACTAAGATCACCCTGAAAGGGCAAGAATTGATTAGTTTCCTCTGAGGCATTAGCTCATTACATGATGATACAGTCTAACAGGTAGATGAATACAGTCTGAGCTTTTACCTGGGGCTTTTGGGAACCTTAGTACTCCCTGCTGCCTCTGAACCCTAACGCCTGGCTCATTTTCAAAAGCAGCTCACCCTGATTCATCCAAAACCCTACTTGAGTTTCTTCATTTGAGAAATGGGACTAACAGCTGCATTGCCAGTCTCAAAAGCCAAAATATAATGAACAGTGTTCTGGAATATTACCACTTTGTTTTCAATATTCTGATATTTTGTGTTTGGGTTTTTTTTTTAATTTATTTACTGTGTAGATTTTTATGCCATTAAAGTATTAGATACATATTTTTTGTACCTTTTGCTGTAGCTTTAAAGGCTAGAACTGTCCTTGAAAATAAGAAATCAAGACTGAATATTTTCATATATTCACAGTATTGTATTAGTAAGGTGCTGAAGAAAAAATCCAACAATTATCAGAAGAAGATAGCCTGCAAAGCTATCTGAGAAATAGCACGCAAGAATGAAATTAATTATTATTTATAGAGAAATTAGCAAGCTGCCAATAATGATAGTTTTAGTTTGGCTCACAAAGAATCTAAAGTGTACAATTTACATACGATATGGATATACTTACTTTCGTGTTTTTAATTTTTCAGGCAGCCTATAATCAACTGAAAAGAATTTCTCCTGAGGGGTACAGAGTCTGCTGTGTGAAAAGGTATTCAACTGGTTTCAGTAACATAATTCTGTTGGCTTCAGCAGAGTCTTTAGATTGATTCTGGCTTGGGATCTGGCCCAAAATGAAAGGGACTCATCCCAAATTAATCTGCTCTTTCAGATATGCTATTTCTGAAATCTTCGCCTTCCCCAGTGAAGGTCAGGGCAGTAGGAGGTAAAACACTGGCATGATTAATATTCCCCACATCTGTCTGGAGCTGAATGCCTGGTGCAGAAAGCCAGCTGACCAGAGGGCATTGTCAAAGAAGGTGATGCATTCGTATAGCTAAAAGCAGAAAGACACTAGTGAGCAAACTTTTCAGTTGTACAGAGTAAGGTCCAGGTCTCAGTCCGGTAGATCAAATTGTTGCAGTTGCCCCTTATTCAAAGATAGAGGGACATTGGTTTGAAGGAGATTTTTTTAGTCACAGTGAAATGTTGCCTTGTTTCAACACTAAAAAAAGAAAGCACAACCTGAATTTCTTTACTAAAATAATTAGAATTTGTGATCTTTTTGTCTGTAGAAAATCTTTAGAATGGGAACATTTCCAGCATTGGGATGTAATACTGTTAGTAGTTCCACGGGAATGTTAGGAAAACGACCTGCAAGAATTATGTTCAGAATCTAAATTTAGTAGTCTTACGGGGTAAAAAAAGAAAAAGTTTGCATACCATTTATGTGATTCAATAGCATAGGAAATACTCTGCCGTGGCCTTGGAAATGCCGAGACATCACAGTGCAGAGAAAGTCCCATTCTGTTTTCTTCTGATGAAGGCTGCCTTTATTTCAGTCCATGTACACACTGCTTCCGAACAACTAATGATGCGTTGAAAGACAACAGTCATCTCTCTTAGATGCTTCAGAGGAACTTGTTTCTTTCAGTGAAGTTTTTGATGAGAAATAAAAGAAGAATCATCCTCAATTTTTCATTTAAAGAAGAAAAAGTTAAATATTTTAAACCAATTATACTGTAAACAGATACAAAATTTGAAGATGAACTTATGCAATATTAATCTTTTAATTTTAATTTTCCCCCTGTTCCTATTTCATGGGCTAATCAGTTTAACGTCTTGATCAAAATGTCAGAATTCCCACAGAACGGAAAGCTTCCAGTTCATGTGAGTGGCCGTTATTTTGCATTTATAAATCTCAGGTAAAGGGAAATTTGACCTAGGAATTCTGGAGAATAGCTGAATTGTAGCTCACTTGCTGCCAGCTGCTCTTCCTTGTCTGATTTGGAGAAGGTTTAAGTCTGCTACACAGAACGAAGCATTTTTGGAGGCAAGAATATTTACTAAAAAGTAATATATTCCTAGCTGAAGCTACTGCCGTTAAGGTCAGTGCATCAAACACACCAATAATATTTTGATTTGTTCTTTTGCTGGAATCTCAAAGCAGAAGTCATTATGATTTGAGAACAGGAATAGAGATAGTCTCTGATGTAAGACAGTGCTTTTGCACGCTGGAGGTCAGTGACAGCAGACTGTTACGGATTTCCTAAAGAATAATGACTTGTGTTAGCATTAGACTGAGAAAGGGTAGGACCAGGGCTTATGGAGCTCCATCACTGACAAACCTCACACCTCAAATGTCACCAGTGACAACCCTCACTCCTCCATACCCTCCTGCATTACCAGAATGAAAAGATAAAAGACAGAGCCTTAGCCTGAACTCATTTAAGTTAAGAAGAAGGAGAAAAACTTGATCACTTGATCAAAAACTTGATTCCCTGGAATCTTTCGGCACAAAGTAGCATGTAAATTATAGAAGGACTCAAGGTACCAATAAATATCAGTTGTGACTGCAGTGAGCAAATGGTCTTTAATTAAATATTTGGAAAAGCAAAATGTGAATTAAGAATGTTGCTCTGAGGTCCTGTTTCTTCACATTCCATTCGTTTGAGAGGTGTTTTCCTGCAGCTAGAGGAGTCTTCCCCATTTTGAGTTCACTTTAAAGCAACAACAACAACAAAAAGAACAAGGATACTGTTACATAATGCATCACTGAAATTCAGTAAATGGTTGTTTAGAGGTTGACTAAAGCTGTACGAAAATCACTATTTTTTTAATGGTTGGGCGTATATTAATAACTTAGGTCATGTTATGAGTAATTTTGAAGTGTAAAACACCAAAGATAATTTAAGGAAGTACTTAGTGTTGTAATTGTATATCCTCTTTATAATGATGCTGTTAACCTGAGATTTCAGCCCCAAAGCTTACCAGACCTATCTATATGTTTACTTACCCCAAGGTACTAGCCTTGAAAATGGTTGAAAAAGCACCATCATTAGCACCCAATTAAAGAGAAAACTTATGCTAATAAAGCCAGGAGTTGCTTTTTAATGCTAGGAAAAGGAAAAATATTTAATGACTGTATTTCTGGAAACCTTTTGATGTTCGTGATAATTAGTTCAGTTCAGCTACTAAATTAAGGGTAGTTTAAGTATTAGACAGATATTTGAAGGTTCCTATATTCAGAGAAGGCCTTTTGCAATGGTCTGTGCAATGAATGGCATCTTATCCAATATTCAGATTTAGTCAAAGAACTTCAGCAGTGGCAAACCTACTCAAGGATTCTATTTGGTTTTTTGGATGTTTTTTGTAAATATTAGATGAAGAAAACAAACTAAAATATTTGAAATGGCAGCTGCATAGATGCAGAAGGTTATAGTTCCTACATTCAAGATCATTGTTATTACGAGTGCAATCCACTGAAGAATCTATAGTATGTCATTCTTGAATATAATCAATCACAAGGAGTTTATGACTTATTTCAACCACAATACATTTCTGAACCATTCTAGTTCTGTGCAAGTACCTCTCTGTGCTCAAGGACTTCAAGTGTCTGATGCTAGTTTCAGAGGGCAAGCAAATATACATTTTTGAATAATCTATATTAGCTTTTGATCTTTTCTCAGAGCAGTTCAAAGGGACAAAATGCTTCCTTATGTAAATACCTAAGAGTTTACTGCAGCCGAAGTGATCTGGTGGAGTACAAAGAAACTGTATCGAGAGGGTACAGTACTTTCCCCTCCCTGGCTGATCCTACAATCCAGAGGATGGGCTGGTACAAAGTGGTGCAAATTAGGGATAAAGTTGATTTACGTTGTATTAACTTCTCTGTGTCCCTGTGGCAGCCATTGGTCAAGGAGGCTTGCAGAAGTCTAAAGCCATCCTTGTCCCATCTTTTTCAGTGAAGACCAGGGGCAACTTTGAAGATCTGTTGCACACCTAACTCACCTTTCCACCTGGTACACCTATGCACAACAGATGTAAATATAAAAAAAGAGAATTCTTTGATATATAAAAAGCTGATTTTTTTATAATTGAGGGTTTTCTTCTGGTTGGGTAAGTGGGCATTTCAGTTGCTCTCCCCTTTCTGTATGAATTCCCAAGACAGTCAGCAGGTCTTTTGTATTTTGTTTTTAGTATTTTGTACTCTCCTCCTCTCTGCTCTCTCTTTTCTCTTCAACTCTTCTAAATGGATTTATATTTTTTCTTTGTCTTTTTTTGTCTTTGCCTTCTTATCTTAATTCTTCATGGGAGCACCTGAAGCGAAACGTTTACTGAAGTCAGAGCTGTTAAAGAATGCATTGATATGCATGGACCCACTACAGATACCTCTTAACACATACAGATCAGATTCCTTCACGATCTACGCAATATAGTCCCTAAAACACTGTTAAAAGCATATAAAGCTATATGGCCAATAATCAAATATAAAATGGTGTAAATGCCATTACTACTGTAAGGCATCTGGATATTACAGTAAGGAAAGCTGCAAGAATTTTGGTTTTGCATTTGTCAGAATATGCCATGGTGTATTTTTGATCTACGAAACAGCACGGAGCTAAAACATCCTACTGACCTTGTAGCAAGCTAAACAAATCAACGGAATGAAAATGTAAAAAATGCAACGTTTCAAGTAATAACTGTATCTCTCTGGTCATGGACAAAATGACAAAACCATCTAAAGATGCTTAAATAAACGTCAAGAAAATTCTGCTCAGTTGTGTTTGTGCATAAGCCTGAACTAACGCGGCTGCTGCCCACAGTCCGCAGCCACAGCCGGTGTAAACCACAGCACCCGAGAGACCCTGCGGGGATTTCTGGCTGACAACAAGCTGTAGCCACCTGCTGAGGTTGCTCTGCCACGCTCTAAAGTTAAGACCTGGCGCAACTCATTGAAGCTGCCCGTGTCTTTGTTTTCACAGCTAGACGTTAGGAAATAGCACAGGCCTCCCCCATTGGGCTTGTGTGATGAAAAAAATCGTGCTGGGAGTCGGTGCCCGGGCGCTGGCAGCGCGGGCTGCGGGGCGGCCTCAGCCACGAGCGGCCAGGGCTGCCCCGTGCCGGACACAGCCGGTTCCAGCTGGCTCCAACCCACGCACCGCAGGGCGCGGCTGAGCCCCGCAGCCAAGATGGCGGCGCCTCTGGGAAAACAAAGTTAAGGAAGGGCAAAACGCTGCACGGTAGCGAGGAGTGAGGGAAAAAGTGTGAGAAGCAGCCTTGTGACACCAGGGTCGGAGAAGGAGGTGGGGAGGAGGTGTGCCAGGCGCCGGAGCAGAGATCACCCTGGAAGCCCTGGAGAGACCACGGTGGAGCAAGTTTATCCTGAAGGACTGCAGCCCATGGAGGACCCATGCTGGAGCAAGGGAAAAGCGTGAGGAGGAAGGAGCAGCAGTGAGGAGCTGTTACGGACTGGCCACAACCCCCATTCCCCATCCCCCTGTGCCCCTCGAGGCCTGTGGGTGGGTAGAGGAGTTGCGAATGAAGGAGTGAAGGTGAGCCTGGGAACAAGTGTTTGGGGGTGGGGGCAAGGTGGTGTTTTAATTTGTCTTTGCTTCTCATTTTCCAAATCTATTTTACTTGGCAATAAATGAAATTAATTTTCTCCAAGGTAAGTCTGTTTTGCCCGTGATGGTAATTGGTAAGTGATCTCCCTGTCTTTATCTCGACCCAGGAATTCTTTCATCTTATTTTCTCCTTTTGTCCTGTTAATGAGAGGAAGCGAGAGAGCGGCTGGGCGGGCATCTGGCAGCTAGGCAAGGTCAACCCATCACAAAAACACAATAGAGCCTGCAAAGTGCTGCAGTTACAGGAGTGGTGGAGGCACAAGGATATGCACGTATCGGGGCTGCATGTGGTCCGCCACACAGAGGAACGTTTCTGTGATTGCGCTTCTTTTTTGTGAATAAGTAGACATCAGTTATGAGAGTCAGTACTGAGGGATATTCTCACGTCCTGTGGGGTGGTGCTGTGTTGACATAGCATATGTACTGTGCTTGGATGGGCACTACATGATAGTCAGCACTGTGGTGGAGCACAAGTCTGGAAGGTAGTCCTGTGTTTGATGTGCTAGATTAGCTTCCTGACACAGAATGATGTTGCAAATAATATTACCTCCCTTGGATGGGGTTGATGAGTCTTGACGCTGAGGCACAGAAGTTTAAATATTATCCAGAAAAGGATCAGTCTTCTGCATCAAAACTTTACAACGAAACCTCAAGGACAGATAATGAGACTGATTGAACATAAATGTAAAGTGGAGGCCAAAATATGAGACTTACATTTCCCTTTTATGATAAGGCAATACTTAACAGAAGCAGCAGTACAGTAGTGCGCATCACAGTAATCAATTCTGCATACTCGATTTTGAAGAAAAGAGATCCCTGCAGATTTCTGCAGTGTTTGCTGCAGTCCTGCATATGCAACTCAGAGGTGTTTTCACTTACGCTGTCAAAACAGTGTAGTTATTTTTGCTACCATAGACTCCTGCTTGCATTAATGCGACATACTTCTTGTCTGTGGATAACTTTCATGGGCAGCTAAAACATTTTAGGTATTTATCAGGGTAACTTAGTGAATTTTCTTCAGATACAGATTTTTGAAGACATTTTTTAAGCCTTGGCATCTCAGTGATATTTTTCCAGGTGGAATTAAATACAGTTCTGATACGTTCCTCGTCACACAGATAAAGTTATCTTAGGGTTCACATATTGCTCAGGGTCCCTGGAAATGCATGTTACAGAGCAATAGTAAAAAAAAATAAATTGTGTATATATATACTTAACGCCTAACTAAATAATAATAAAATATTGCAAAATTACAGCAATGTTATTGATATGGGTTCAAATTTGCTTCTTTTAAGGTTACAAAAGCCCATCAGCCATGCTGCCAAAGAAGAGCACAAGAATGGTTGTCCCTTGTCATTTTAAGAGCCCAACTGCATCCTGAGTATAGAAATTTAAGGTTTACAGAGGTTTAAGTAAGCCTTCCGGCAGTGTAAGAGCAATCAGCGAGGATCCTGGGACCCAGAAGGAGTGAAGCGTAGCCATGTTATTCTGTAGCTCAGTCATGCAGTGGAGATGGGGCTCATTTAGTCAGATGCAGCACTGCCCAGAGGTCGTTTTACTGCTTCTAGACCTGAGCTGTTCTGCTTGCATGTCACCTCACTGAAATGTGGCAGTGACTGCAAAACCAGGGCGCTACATGGTGGGCTCTGAAATGCAGTGTAGACCTGCATCTTTCAAAGTCATCAATGTCATGTGTGTGCAAATCCAGATCTGAATGAAATACAAGCAATTGCACATATGTATAAGTAAAGAATACAACGTTTTTCTGCTGATATTTAATAGGAGAAGTTTGAGATCCTCCCCTCAGTTGCTCAGTCATGCTGGAAACATTAATATTAATCACACCAAACGTTTTACTTCCTTATCTGAGAATGATTGTTTTGTTTTGTTTTCAGTTAGGAAATGGTTGACATCTTAACAACAAATTTGTGGTACATCGCTAATGTCTCTCGGAATTAATAATTAGGAAGCAGAACAATGCAGCATGAGCATGGGTGTGTGTAATTCAGTAAAAAGAAGTGAAAAATAAATACTTGAAGTGCATGTTCAGAATACAAGATTGCATACAAAATTTAGACAGGAGATGGCAGAAACTGAATGAATCACTACATAGAAAAGAGATGAAGAACGTAGGAATTCCTTTAGACTGGAAGTGTGAGGAAAAATAAAAGAGACTAGAGATGATATAGTCGTAATCAAAGTTGTTGATATGTAAATATGTGCTTAGGAGGGGGACATGTTTACTACATGCTAACTGCTGCAGTCAACGTTGCTGAGGCAATCAAAGTTGATGATACCTGAACAAGAGATAAAGAGAACAAATCCTTTGGGCCCACAGCCGTGAGAGACTGCCCAAGGGACGCCTCCAGGGCAGTGCGGAGTCTGTGCAAAAGGGAGGGAAATTATGTAAATGACTTCTGGGAACTAATCAACATAAGACTACTTTTTCCAGGAAATATAATGAATATATGAATCATGACGTGTAAAAATGCCTGCCTGTCACGAACTGGTGTGCATGTTGGGCAGAAGGATCCCCATGCACCTGGTGCCAAATAAAGTATGCCTACTCTTTAGTACTACATTGGCGTTAAGGAGTTCTTTCCCCAACTTTTCTGTTACAATATTATAAAAAGGATGAAAATAACCAGAAAGGACAAAATATGGAAATAGGAGAAGAGATCAAATAAAGCACGATCTGGCAAAATGAGCAGGAATGTTGAGAGAGAAAATGGACAATGGCAATAACAAGAAAACTGTGTGAGGAATAAATTGGTTTTATTTGATGATAAGTCTCTTTCTTCATTTCCATCTTCTTTTGGTAGAGTGTTATGGATTATGCTTTATTGAACTGGCCTAGCTGACTATCTGGTTATTCAGCATAATCATGCATCGGGATTATTTCATCTTGATGGCTAATAGTTCCATAAAATAAAAAACAAACTTGTGTTTTATTAATCCCTTCTGCAATGTTCTCTTTTGCATATAGAGACAGTTGGAACAAACAGCTCAAGAACAGACTTTTAAAAGATAGATTTATTGTTTGCTTTGTAGATGGTACCCCTTGTAGCTGAGGGTACCATCTTCACTGAGTTCCTTGATTTGGGGATGTATCATGGTTCAACTAATGATGAATTTTAGGCATTGAAGAACTATTTCAGATTTCACTGAAATTTTTCTCTCCTATGTCAAGCATTCATTAAGAACTAGTTACTGAAAACATTGACACTTACGGTTACTCCTTTAAAACATAACTATATTGAAAATATTTATTTTTTATGTATTTTTAGTTAAAAAATTGTTGTGAGAAAGCAGGGACAACAGAATGAGACCCTTCCTATTTCATGCACCTTGAATAGTGGATCTAGGCATGCCAGTGACTAAGTGTCACTCGTATGACAGCTGTTTGGTTTGCTGTGCTAGGCAGGATATGTAGTTTCAGATGAGAATGCAGGAAGAAAGTTCATCAAATGGCATTATTGGAACTCAGCCCGCATTAAAATCTCAGTTTTTCACTTCTGAAGCAGCATCTGAATCTAATGGTAAAGAACCATCTTTTTTCCCCCTTTTGGCATTAGTAAATTGCCAAGCACATTTTACAAAGAAATTAAATGAGATTTCTTGATGTGCATAAATAATTCTGGGCAAGACTGCAAAAATCCAGATGCCCTGGATGCTGTGAGCGAAGTTTGAAGGCAAAACTATGCTACCCAGCTCCTCATTAAGCAGTTATTTTCCTCTTCCTTTAGAAAGAACTATCACCTTTTGTGAATTCAGTCTGTCTCAGAGAGGAGTGACGCTCTGTCACCACAATTTTGTAAGAGAAGGATCCTGAAATTTCAGTACCTGAATGGGCTGAGCAGAGGGATGATGTGACATGTACACACATGAATGCCTTCCCCTGATCCCAAAGAAATCTGTCACCTGGATGTTTTGTGTGTAGGTCAGCTCTCAAAACAGGAGCTGAGACTTCTGGCTGTATAGAAACATTCTCTATAACGACCTCATTTTATTTTCATGTTTCTTTTATTGAGTTTATTCACTCTGGAGGTTTTGGAGCCTTCAGGTCTTATATTTGCATGGTATAGACGCTCTGAACACTTTTTTTGATACCTTTACATCTGCAGACCTTCTCTTATAAGGGTAGCCTGGCTTGTCATTTTGTCAGTAGTGGTTCCTCCTCTCATAACTGAGATAAATATAATTTTGAACTGTAACCCTATTGTACAAATACTCTATAAAGACTACATACAATGAAAGCAATAACTGAATAAGTAAAAGCCAAGTTAAAGTTTTTAAACTCGCAAAGAAAAAAGGATTATCTTAGAAAAACAGAACTGGCTATCTACCTATCTCTCTATTTAGAGATACAGAAATCCTTAAATGCTTCTATAGTTAAGGGACCTTGTCTAGAAAAGTATTAATTATTTCACCTTCCTTCTACCTGGAGTGGAAGTTCCTGGGGACCCACCATAGAAATGTTGTCCACAGGGGTAATGTTTTGCCAGCCTGAGGAGTGTTGAATCAGACAAGATTGAGTCCTGAGACTTTATTTGCTTTTGGAGGGACTGTAAGCTCTAGCAGAGGAAACTAATGCGATTTTCCTAGAGGACTGAGATCTGAGATAGATACCCGTAAATGGGATTTGAAACCTTGCTTGTAAATCAGTTTTCTCTCTAGTTTTAATGGACTGTTCGCAATGAGTAAAAAAAATCCATGAATAACAGAGGGATGAAAAATCATCAGTCCCCTGGATCATATGGTTTGTATTGCTTAGTGTATTGTAATTTGTGAAAATAATATACACCTGTTAAATTGGTATGTTAGTTTCTCTACATCATCCTTTTTGTGTTAATTTAATGACTGAGACCATGAAGAGGTAGTCGGGGAGATAAGGAATGCAGCAGGGAGGAGGAGTTCTCCCTCCACACAAGGGAGAGAGTGTGTTGCAGTAAAGGTGACTAGCCTATGAAGGTTTGGACAGATTTGCTGGAGCAGGCAGCAGGGCTCAGACAGCATTAATGAGATTGTTTATTAGTACCGGATGAACAATTCTGCAACTCACTTGACAAATACCAAGCAAAAAGCACCACAGGGGAGAGTCCCACTGCCTTTAGCAACTCCGTGATCTGTGGAATAAAATAATCACTGAAGAAAAACAATCTATTTTCCATCTATTGAGTTTTCTCTAACATATGAAACTGCTTCTATCAGAATTTAAAATCTAGGCTAACCCTGCATGATATCAGAAGCTTTGTTTAAAAATCAGAAATCTGTGGTTAAAATAGCAGCATAAAACAGAAATGTTGTGACTGACTTAATAAGCCATGTATGCTGCACTGCATCTATTTAATTTCTGTTTTTTTAAGTTCTTTGTCTTGATTCTTAAATTAAAAAGTGTTACCTTAGATACTGCACAGCATCCGATTTTCTTACTAGTGCAAACTGTTCTGTTTTCCACAACTGTCTACCATTCCTGTATGCCGCAGTGTTTGAATCTGTTTGAAATGGATGTTTGTCGTCTAACTTCAGGGTGCTCAAAAGCTCTCTCACTGGAGTTTTTTTTTGCCTTTTTCTTTTTGAATGCATTCCCTGGGGGTCTGCCTGAACTAAACTTTCTCTGTAGCAAATACACTTTTTGATATATAAATACACACACACTTCTATACACATGAAAGCTGTGTGGGTGTGCATATACTCATGCACACACACATTATCTTTCTCTTTCCATCCTTCCATCCATTCACCCATCCATTCAGTCATCCAGTTTAAGAGCAGTTTCGTATAGTATGGGAAAAGCAATAGACTTCGCACAGTTTTCAGCTTTTATTTTTTCTCTTCAGTGATTCAAGATCATTAGAAAAGTGAACATGAAAGGTTGATTCTGCTCTGTTTTTACCTAAGTCTGTGAAAGGTGACCAGAAGTGAAGGGATTTGGTCAACCAGTATGTCATCTACATTTTGAATTAGTGCCCAGAGATGTTTCTTCAACTGGTTGCTAAAGTGTTTCTATGATTTCTCAGGTTATTTGTACTCAAAACTGAACCTCAAGATCATCAGTTAAGGTACACTATTTTGGGGGGAATGTGTCTTTACCACATTCCTTATCTTGTCTTATGCTTGCTTTCTTGTGGTGACCAGGTGCTTTCCTGTTTAACTTGATTCCATTTTCATCAGCATCAGCTGTCATTGTGCTGTTGATATGGTAAATACTTTCCTCTAGTTCACCTGGCTAGTGAACATCATCATGCCAGTGGACAACTATCTTCCAGTTTAGCAGAAAAGTTGCAGCACAGATCTGTACTCATACACCGTTGTCCTTCCACAGCCTTCAAAGACCCATCAGTCATTCTTGATGTCTCATTTGATTGCTGCAGGGACAAATCAGAACATACTGAATAGACTTGAATTTTATGGTTTTGAATTTAAAGTGTTTGGTACACCACAATTTTCCTTGCTCTCCAACGTTCATCTTCCCTGACTTTAACATGTATTGCAGAAATGAGACATCTTTCTGTTCATCAGAAAAGCTGCTGTGATTGCTAACAACCAAACTGTATCTAGAAGGAATTTCATCCCTACAGCCAGATCTTTAGATGAGCAGGAATGGATTGGTGAAAGCATCTGTGCTGGTACATATAAGCCATCTATTTGGAAAGCTTTTGCTTATCTGGTTCAACATAAAACAATACCAGCTAGTAACTGCAGAAAGCTGGAACATCTATTTAAATAGCCTTTTGGTTTTGGTGTCCTTTGTACATAGAGTTAAGACCTAAGGAGTAAATCAAAGGCAACAGAAGTCAGTGGAAAGTCTCATGATTTTAGTAGGCCTTAGACCAGTACTTTAGATGAATTTAGGTTTACATTGTAAATGAAATTATCTACAAATGAAGAATTATGCATGAGAGAAAAATAAACTGTCTGCAGTCAGTGACTACCAGTCATTGGTGCTCTGTGTCCTATCCTTGAAGACTGCGTCTTCTAGGTACTTAAATTTTCTTTTAATTTGGCCTAAGATGCCTAAACATAAAACAGTCAACACAGATTTTTCAGGTTTATGCACCAGCCACTTGTGTCAAGAGGAATATTAATTTATTTCAGTGCACTGTTTGCTGGGAGTTTTGAATATGGGCTTACATATCAGCAGTGGGAAGAGGAGAAAGCTTAGTGCATTATCTGGTGTGCCTGCAGCTAGGCAGCTGTATTCGTTTTACTGAACCAAGTTCAGAGATTCATAGATTATAAAAGCCAGAAGGAACCATTGTGGTCATTTGCTGTGACCTCCTGCATAACACAGCCCATCAGAGATTTTTGAATTAATTCCCATATGAACTAGAGTGTTCCATTTAGAAAAATAACCAATCTTGTTGAAAGTGTTTCCAGAGGTAAGTCTGCCATAATCAGTAGCAAATTATTTTAATGTTTTATTAGTCTTTAACTTTAGTGTTTTATAGTCAGTCTGAATTTGGCTTGCTTCATCTAGATCATTTGATCTCATTACAGAATTACCTGCTGGACTGATGAATCTTCTATTATGAAGTGCCTGTTTGTCATGTAGGTACAGTGACTTTGGGAATGCAATCCCCTAATCTTCCTTTTATTAAGGCAGATGGAATGAGCTAGTTACTGAAGGACATGCATTGTGAGAAGTATTTTCTGATCAATAGATCTTCTATAAACATTTTCTACACTATTAACACCCTTCTAATATCGCAGGCCTTAGAGCTGGACAACACAATATCCCAGTAGTGTTTGCACCACTGCCAAGTACAGAAATACAGATATCTTCTCTATTCCCAATAAACATCCTATTTATTCACACAGGGTTTATGTGACCATGCTGTCACATGGAGACCTGACCTAGCTGATTAGGTCTCTTAATGCCTATGTCCCCAGATAAGCAGTAGGAGACAGAGTCTTCTGTTCTGCAAGTATGGCTGCATTTGGCCATACTAAATGCATTAAAAATACTCAAAGCCATACTGAATATTTACACTGGTGCTCATTTTAGTAAGTGATCCAACCTTAGTATTAGTGATCTGTCCTTATTGTTTGCCTTTCACACACAGTTATACCCTCTGGAAGCAAAATATTTTAAGTCCTCTAGAAGTACTTACTTCTGTGTAATCACAGATATATCATACAGCATATATTAAAAAACTAACTGCTGTCCACTCTTGATGCAAATGATGATATTTATTTTACCTTTTCTGTCTGGGGGATTGCAACTTTAGTTATCTCGGTTACCAGTCTGCCAAAGTTCCTTACAGGATTGTGGTGGTAGGTTCTTTCCAAGGCTGTTTTTGAGACTGCAAGATCCATTTTTGTCCTCTGAAGGTGTTTCTCTTACTTTCTTTCTGCTGCTTATAGAAAGAACCAAGGGAACCAAACAACTAGCAGGTGACGTAGATTCTTGAAAGTGTGAGCTGCTCATAGCCATTTATGAAACTACCAGCCAGTTTTAATCCTTTCATAGCTTTCATATTGGCTTTGTGTTGCTCTAATTTCATAAACAAAATGTGTTAAGTCAAAGGCCTTACAGTAGTCTAAGAACTTTAGATCAAGAACACTAATCAGCTGCGATTACTTCCATCGCTTTATTAAGACTTACAATGTGATCACAAAGATATTAAGTTAGGTCTTTGCTATCATACACAAGAGGAAAGAGCCCTGTCTCCTTAATCTCATCAACTCTGATTTGAACACTGGAAGTGTTCAAAAAACGTGTGGATGTGGCGCTTCAGGACATGGTTTAGGGGACATGGTGGTGCTGGATTAATGGTTGGACTTGATGATCTTGAAGGTCCTTTCCAACCTAGTGATTCTGTGATTCTGTGATTCTGTGAACTCAGTGAAAATGAACTAGGCTGTTGTTGCAACATACCGTGGTTAGTGCAGAAAACCTGGGCTAATGGGATAATCTTGGGATGTCAGCCTTCTTTGCCATTTCTGTGGCATGCTAGTGAGCAAACTTTTCAGTGCTGTGCTTGAGAGCTGCTGGAAGGATCAGGCAAAGGAAACTTGGCAATTCATATCTTGAGCATTGTTTTCAGTGCAAGACATTCCACTCGGGTCCTGTTTCTTCTGGGGAATGTTATTTCATAGGAACATGCTGGCATAACTTTTCCCATCTGTAGCATAAGTTGACTTCTCAGGATGATGGTTTGTGTGCATAACTTTGGGAGGATTAGACTTGCAAATGCCAAAGGAACATGCTACACCAAATGTCTTACTGGAGCACATGTGTATGGTTTTGTTATATTTGTGCGTGCAGCTTGAAAGCAGCAGTGACTTGTCTGAAGTTTGAGTTATTTAAGTGAAGCACCTGGACTATGATGGGAGTAGAAAGGGTTCTGCACTCTGCAGTTAGTTGTGTCACTTGTCAAAACCAGAAGAGCCTTCACAATAAATTGTGGCATGCTCATTGCACTCTATACTTGACTTTCTAGATAGCGTTCTCTTCTTTTTTATCTCAGAAGCTATGGTGTAATGAATAAAAGCATGAAGACTTCACAGTGATACTGGAAACAGGTTTGCTTTCATTAAAATTTGCCTATATAAAGGTATTTGCATAACCAGAACAAGAATGAACAATAGAAACATCATAATAAAGTTCAGCCAAAAATTGGAATCAACAGAAAAGCTTTAAGATGATTCTTTTTGTTCATCAGTACTGTCTAGACAACAGAACAGAGAAATACAATTTAGAAATATGAGAAAAAGGAAAAAACCAGGAAGACTATTTTTCTTCTAGTTCAAGGAGGTTGTTTAAAAGAATCAATACGTGGCACACTGCACGAATAAAAATTTTCCTAGGATAATGTTTAATTAAAACTGAAAAAAAGATAGCTACTAAGCAATTAACATTTTTGTAAGATATAAAGCAATCCAGGCCCAAGGCATTACAAGTTTAGCTAGCACATTGTTCCACTATGTATATAAAATACAACTGCCCCAAAGAAGTCAGTGCCAGGCAAGGGCAGTAGTAAGGAATTTAACTGCATGGCTTGATACTGCAATATCCAGCCTACTGCCTTTATTTGTTCTTATCTGTTAGGCTAGAATTGCACTGGAGTATCTAATAATGCAAAGGCATGAAATGAAGATGGTGACATACGTATTATCTGGTTGTGATCACACCTGGGTGACATGTGAATATTATCTATAATTAAGGAAGGTGTTCTTTAAAATATTTTTTATGTTTTGGACCATTTCCTTCTGATCCTCCTTCTTCAGTGAATGCAGTACTTCGTTAGCCTAGCATAAAGGTTAGCAGAAGAGTTCAAGATCTCTTATTGCTACACGGAATGGGCCTGACTGTCCCATGAGATAATACTGAGTACATACCTTTCCGTCGTCACAGCCCTTGTGCTCACTCTCGTGAAGTCCAGGCAGCATGAACAGTGGCTGATCACATTTCATGATGGTGTTGTGCTTTTGCACCTCAGCCCTGAGCTAGAGACAGCTCCTTTATTATTTGCATTTGGAAAGATTCATTATAAATCTTTTCGCACCCGGCATCCAGTTATAAATGTAGCATCTCAGCAAATAAGATGGCCAGTGACCCTAAAAGGGCATTCTTGTCTAGCATTACCGTTATAAAGTGTAGCTGTTTGGTGCTACGAGACTCGCGATGGCTCAGCCACTGCAGACATCCACCTCCCTGTTCTTTAGTCTCTGAAGAGGTTGCATTTGCCACAGGCAATATAAGGTGACCACAGCCCTTAACCATTCCCCAGCGCGGTGCAGAGCACTGGATCTCACTGCAGAGATGATTCCTTTAGAGGAAGCCTCAGAGCAAGAGGGCTGCCACAGCTTTCTTCTGCATTTCCAATTATGTAATTAACTTTGAGACTATTCCTCTTACTGCGTTTAATTATCGCTACATTTTCTAGATCTTTGCAAAACCCAGTCTGCTTGCCAGGGTGATTTTTTTAATTTTAAGGAGTCTGCAACTTTACTCATTGCTGACTTTCAGTGCCCTTTGTCTGTGGAATGACTGAAAACATTGGCCCACTAAACACATATACATAAACATTCATAACTTTCACACTTTTTGAAAGAAAACCAATTCAAAAACTATAAGCTTCTGTTAGTTATTCTCTCACACACACACACAAATCGGTGGCCGTGACAAAGAATTAGTTTAAACTTGCCATCAGGAATTGCTTTTCACCTGCACAATACTGTTGGAGTATTGTTGCAGGTATCCAGGCAAAGTAGCTCACGGAAAAATGTGTTTTCATGAAGCAAATTTTAAAAGTGATGGGAAAGTACTAGTAAAAGCTCATTTCTGATTTTGCAAACACAAGCAATTCTTCATGAACAATAAAGCAATCAGTGAATAGAAATTTCACTATATAGCTCCTTTGAGCAATCTCAAGAAAATGTATAGTTTAAATTATGAATATTCAACAGTCCATAAAATACCATGGTTAAGGACTCTTCTAATATGTCTGAATTATGAATAGTTCCAGGAAAGGTGGCTCACAATGTAGAAGGGGAATCTAAATTTGTCAATTCATTCTCACTGAATTATATGCTAATATTATTATATGTAATTTGAATATTACATCTCATACTTCCTTAGCTGTTTCAGTCCTATGATCTAAAAGCATTTAAGAAATTAAAAAATTGTATTTCATGAAGTAAAAAAACTTGGCTGAGAAAGAAAACTCAATTTCAACCACATAAAATAAATCTCTAGGTAGCAATCGCTACATAGTACCATGTTTGAATAACATGAAAACATATTCCAAAGGACACAATGAATGGGTAGCTACAAACAGATAGAAGTGTTAAAAAACAGCATAGTAATAGTCTGTGAAGAGGCAGTGCCTGCCAAAAGAGGCACCTTCAAGGTCCAGGGAGTGAACTACTGCGTCTACAATAGGTCAGAGCTATTTTGACAAAGTCTTTTTTTGACATTAAAAAGGTAATTTGTCAAAACCAAAAGTCTTTCTCAGAAATAATTTCAGCTGAAGTTGAGTAGGAAGGATTCAGAGGAGACTACAAGTGTTCCAAAGAGAATGCAAACACAAGTTCCACCTCCCATACTGTGATGTGTGCCCACCTCTTCCCTCTGTGTGCCTCTCTTCAGGTAGGAGAGACCCCACAGCAAAGGACAGTAAGAGAAATGGTACTTGTTGGCAGAAGGGGACAGAGAGGATTTTGCTCTTGCAATCCCCAGCTGAAGAATGGCTCCTGGACACTGCTGGATGCAGAACCTTGCACCCTTTTTGTCATTCCCGAAGGGCCCTGCAGTCTTGTACGCTGATAATCTGCCCAGATTTTCTTTTGCTTTCCCCTTAACGCACTGCAAACAGTGGCATCCCCTTTAGTTCAATTAAATTACTTCAATTTTTAATCGTGAGTAGTAGTTAATTGTTCTGTCTAATAACTCTAATAATTCTCAGCACTTTCATATAGCTATTCATCTTCAAAGAGTATCACTAACATTAACTAATTAATTTTCTGGTTTTCTTCTAAGACACAGAATTGCAAGCTGTGATCATGCAGACCACCTAGGTAATTATAATTTTCTTTGCATTGAAGGTTATTCCAAAGACTATTTTTGCTATTTTAGTATAGTCTTGCAAATGCTGATTTCATCGGATAAGAGTAAAAGCTAAAGTGATTAAGTGGGAGAATTTCTGCTTTACAAACTTCAAGAGTGGCGTGCTAGTAATCCTTATTGAAAAAGGATTTCTTTCATCTAAAACTTGGCTATTAAGTACTGAAAAAGAGTGCTAAAGGACTGGTTTTGACAGAGTCCAGGCACAGAAAGAATATGAGTGAATCTAACTTTTATACTATCAGAAAATGATTAAATTAAATATTCAAAGTTGTACTGTTTGTTTTTTTTCTTTTCAATTGACAGCAGTCTTTTGAGAACATTTTCCACAATGATTTTCTGTAGAGCAGTAAGTAGAAATCCATCCTTTTCACCTAAAAGAAGAAGTACAAAAACTGCAGTTTGCAACAAATAATTTGGTCAAGATGCATAATGCATGAGCCGCTGTTCCACTGACCACTACTTTCTTGATTATTGACTGCTTCTATTGCTCTAGTGACTATTGCGTCTTACTTAAGGGACAGTGAGTGGTTAAACTAACAGAGTTAACGTTTTTTTACCCCTGCTCTAAGGTAATAAGAATTAAATAATAAAAGGTATTCAAAATGAGCTATAGTGCAGGCTCCTTAAATGTCTTCCATCTCCTCTCTCCAGAGAAAAGCACAACGAGGTGAATCTCATCATTATTTGTCTTTTCAAGGGCAAAGCTGTGATAGACAGGGCTTAATGTGTATCTTGGTAGAATTGGATTTGATCCTCAGGGCTGGGCCAGAGGGCTGCTTTGTTAGATTTGTTAGATTTACTCTCTCTCCCGTGCTCACTCTCTACCACAAACAAAATTACCTCTTGGAGGCCTGCATCAGCCCCAGCATCCTGAGACTATCTCCTTTTCTTGATTTCAGTCACATCTAAATCTGTTTAAACTGTCGACATGATGATTTGTGGAGAGGCAGGGATTAAGCAGAAAGGAGATTAACACAGTTGTCTGTCTTCTTCGAAATAATATACCTGCTGACAGTAAGGGCATTCTTCAATTTACATAACTTAGCTCACAAGAAGGGCTTTACGGTTGTTATTGGGTTGTTTTTTGCTATCAGCAATACAAACTCACCTGCTCCCTACACATTTAAAACCTTGACGGTCCATCTTGTCGATTCCTATAAAATTGAGACATGCCCTCCTCTTTTTCTAGGTGGAATGAGCTTCTTTGGTATTTGAGTAATATGCATTCAAATAGATTATTTAAGAAATATGTATTAAATTCTGCTGGATGTGAGATGAACTTCCAATGCTCCAAGTAAAATACACTCCAGTAGAGTCAAAATTCTGTGCACACTTGTTTTGGAATGGAACCATGATCTTCTTTCATTTGCTGGTAGAAATTAGCAGATTACTTATTCTTCTGATTGTCTCAGGAAAAAAAAAACATGCCATTTTCTTCTTTAATACTTACTTAGGTAATTCTTAACAGCATTAACAAGAATTGCTTGGATGGTATTTTGTGCCTGGTGGAGGACAAAGGACTGCAGAAGAACAAGAAGGAAATTTAATCTAAAACCAGGAATAAGAATGTCTGTTTTTTTCACACTTTCTACATTTTATCTTTGTTCAGTTACAAAGGATAAGGCACAGCGCCTTTTCTTCTATGTACAGGGCTTTGTACAAGAAATCTTGTTTTGAATTAGGAACTGAATTGTGAGGTAGCATTATGCAAGTTAAGGGAAAGCTCAAACTTCAAGCCAGCAAATTGATAAATGTACTGTCACAGATGCATAAGGTGGAAGATCTTGCATATGCAGGGAAAAAAAAAATAATTACACTGAAAAAAACCCAGTAGTTTCCTAGGTGTGAAACTTCTTTTTTTGGTATCTGATATTTTTATATGAAATGTCACATAAAGGCTGCTTTGTGATTGCTGGGTAATGTGGTGTTCTGTTAGGATCAGGGAGCTTATATATGTATCTCCAGCCTTGCTTCTCTGGGAGTCGAAGCACTTGCGAAAACATCTGTTGCATTAGAACTGGGAAAGTTTTTCTATTACAGAGCTTCAGCTTGCAGCTCAGCACATTGCAGAGGAGAGAAGGCAGAGGAGCAGACAGAAACTGTTCTTTTCGCCTCCCTCTGTGTCTCACTGAAATGCTAAGCAAGTTTTTTAACATGTTGTGGGGTTTTTTTTCCAATATTAAAAACTAAAATAACAACTAAAAGTGATGACAAATAAAACAAGAGTAAAACAATTTCTTAACCTATTTCCTGAATCAAATCTGAAGTAAATGTGTTTATGAAATCTGAAGAAATTTAGTTATTTTTCTTCTTTTTCTTTTTTTCAGACCTTACACTTAATGATTATCTTTGAATGTCCTCAGTTGTATCTGTTAGCCATGCCTCAAGAAACAGATTCTTTTCTAAACTTCCCAGCTAAACTCAGCAGATGCAAATAATTCAGATTTTTTAATCAATAGCTTTCAGACAGGCATGCAAACTTTGAGGTGTTTATCAAACTTGAACTGCATCTTTAAGATTTATCCATTATTGCTAGAAATTCCAATAGAAACTGCTTTTTGCTTGTTTGTGTTAAAGGACCATTTTTAAATAAGTCCCATGATGTGACATTTTGGTTACTTCACAGTTGTAAATATCAGCATTTCTTTGAGGGAATAAAGGTGCAGGCTCAGTCCTCAGGTCTATATAAGTCAAGACACTGAGGTGAAAGAGGTTATCCCAGGGGTGACAACGGGAGGAGGTGTACACTGGTAACGTTTTCAGTGACACATGCCCTTATGTAAGACACTCAGAGGACTCCATGTACCCCCAAACCATGCAAAGTTCCTGCAAGTCCTTCCATTGATTTCACTGGGTTCGGGAAAAGATCTACACCATTTATGACTACTCTTTCTTTTTTTCCATATCAATTAATGCTGGGCTGTTGGTGGTTGAAAAAGACCCAAATATGAAAAGAGAGGCTGTGTTTTACACAGGCTTAGGACAGGTACGGTGGAGACAGATAACTTCACAAGAAAAGACACACAATGATTAACAGAGGTAAGAATACTTGATGAATACATCCTTGAAGCAAAAGAGATTTGGGCAGCTGTATGTTTTCCAGTACATTCCACCTACAGTAATTGTAGTCGTTTCTGTAGGTCAGATCTTATTTTTAATTAATTACATTGCCAAATTGGGTGTTTTTAGGAAGGACAGTCTTAATTTTAGCCTTAAAATCCTAAAAGGTTTAGTCTTAACTAAATGAACCAGTCAGGAAGAATAGGGCGGCTCTATAAATTATCCTGACATTCCACTTATGGGAAAAAATTATCTGGAAATTACCTTGTATTGCCACAGATACAAGAAGAATCAGAAGTGCCAAAGGGATGCTCAGAACGGCTGCTGAACTGTCCCTGTCTAGTTTAACCCATTAGTTCATTTACTTTCACTCTTGGACTTTTCAGAAAAAACTGAAACCAAATTCTTCACCAAAAAGAAAGGTTCATAATTTCTTTTTACTGTGTGAAATAATGTTAGCTGTTGCCACCAAATAGTAATGTGGAAGGAATTCTTATTGTTTACTTTCTGAAACATTTGTTTTAGTGTGCACAGGTTTAAAAATATATGGAATTTTGTTTATGCTTGCAATGCCTAACAAAATGGAGCGGGAAAAACACTTCCTCTGAACTCATTCTGCAAATTAAATTGCTTACGATATTCTCTGTGGGAGTACAAAATTGCATCAATGCCCAGCATGAAGAAGCATTGGGATTAAATGCTAAACAATTCACCTTACTGTGACTTCTTATCAATGGGTTAAACAGGATAAACAGTTTACGTATTCAAATCATTTTAAGCTGCTGGGTGTATCAGTGAAATGAATACATTTGCTGTTGTTTTTTCCTCTCATCAGTAAATCTAGTACAAAATCTGGGAGTGTGCCTGCTGGATTTATATTGGTGCAACAGATAGAGATTATTACTGATGCCAAGAAGACTGATTTTCTGCTGATTTGAATAGGACAGTAGCTGTGCAAAGCTGCGTATTAATGTATAGGAACACTGCAGTCCCCTAGAAGCGCAGAGGAAGGAAGTTTGTGTTGGATTTGGAAAAACAGATCAGTTGTTTCTCTATCCTGCTGCATCTATTGGACAATTCATACAAATTCTTTCATAAGCATCTTCATGTGTGCTAGGAAATGGTCTTTCCATATTAACCAGGGAAATGTCAACTCAAGGCTATAGGGGCCGGTGCTAATAAGGTTAATGAATAGCTGGCCTGAAAAGCAACAGATGGGCCTAACAGAGCGAGAGCCTTAATGGCATTTATAATGCCTAGGGTCAACTGTAGTTTATCTTCATTTTTTTCTCATTTAAAATATTCCAAAGGAATAATAAAATAAGTTTAAATTTTCCCCACAGGGAGATGAAATTTTATGCAGCGCTGTTTGTTGAATGTCAATGTACTTGGTTATAAACAAGGGACTGCTACACTGTGCTGGAACTGTGGTTGTTGCATATTTGCATTTGCAGAAAAATTTTTAATTTAGATAATTTAAGAATACTCTCTTTTTATTATGCTGCTATATAACTGTCTTTTGTTTTTTTTTTTTTTCTGAAGACAGGCTACCACAGAAGGTCTATTTCTGGTTATATATTGTAGCTAGAGGGTTGTTGTTGTAAGGGTAGAGTTTGAATGCCCATGTTGTGGTCTCCCCAGAGATGACAGAATTCATGCTCATTATGATAGAACATGTCACATGATAGAATAGGGTAGAAATGACAAAATTATATCGTAGAATTCATGAACATTTCCAGCTGTAGCAGAAAATGTTTCTGATCCAAATGTATTTGTTGGATCTAGAAATACCTTCTGTGACCCCATTGTCCTTCATCTCAGATACATTAGTCTTGCCCCGGTAGGAGTAATCTGCACAAGTGGCAATTGGTATGGTCCTTTCTGCTCTGAATACAGGCTCATGGTGATGTTAAACTAGTATTAAAGCACACGTGTGTTGCCTGAATTTAGTCTGCAAGATTTAAGCTCTAGTACGACCTAAACCAGTGAAATATAATTTTGAGGGAGATTTTAAGACTTGTTCTAACAAACAGTTTCTTGAATAGGTGTTGCATCGAAATAGCTAAGAACATTTACATTTAGGGTAAGGTTTTTTAAAGTACTTGATCCTGAGCTGATGTTGCCAAGTTTGCCATGTAAGATACTTTCAAATTACCCCCTTTCTGCTTCTTTAGTGCTCCCATAAGTCAGTGATAAAACCCCCATTGACTTTAATGGGGGCAGAGTTAGACCAATAAAGTAGGCTTTTGAAAATCTCACTTTATATGGATTTTTAAGATACTACTGGATTATTCATAATGAAGACTATTGATTTGACGGTAAGTTTGTGCAGCTCAGTGATTCCAAAGTATCTGATGGAATCTGTCTCACCCGATATTAGGTGTCTAAAAATTAGGTGTCCAGCTCAAGGCCAGCCAGTAGACTATTCAAGAGAGAACTTCCTACTGAGATTGGCGAGCAAAGAACAGAGGACACAATTAAACATTTAAGGTTTAATGACAGAATTAATTTTCCTCACTGTAAAAGAAGGGTTTCTATTGTCATAATGTTGTCATTTTGAGTTGCAGGAATCTGCTTTATAATACTGTCAATTTAAACATGCTTAATAAAAATTGCAGATATTAGTCTAATTTACAAATAACTTTGGATATTTTACCAATGAATATAATATTCTGCGTGCAATCTAGAATGTTCTAGTGCCAATGGAATGGAAAAGAGATTAATTTATCCCTGAATGATTTACTAATTATTCTACTATCTCTATAAATTTGTTAAGAGTAAGAAAAATATTACCGAATAATTTATGGAAGGAATTTCATGGAATTTGTCAAGTAACATTTAATCTGATTTGTTCACTGATAGCTATGGGCTGGAATAAAACTCATCACATAAATTCAAGACCAGAAACATCTAATTTTTGTTCCCATAGAAGGACTTACATCTGCATATCTGTTTGTGATAGATCTGTACTGCTTACTGGTCTGGGGATAGAACCATCCTTGTGCAATACTGTACAGCTGCAACTAGTTGCAAGTTGTATATCACAGTCAAGAGGAATGTACCTACTTTTCCCTTGAGCACCATAGAACTTATGTACTTATTAAACAGGTAATTTTTACCCTCTTTTGCTTTTACTACTACACGGTGACAATGGGTCAGTTCCAAGTGTGGGTTAATAGAAAGCAGTTCCACTTGAATTCTGAAAAGTACCACTGCACCATTCCCTGCTGTGTTTTAAAAAGGAACAATTTTATTTGATTTTACAGGTGACATCTACCTCTCCCTGCTTGAGCCTTATGTATTAGGAGTATTACCTGTCCTCTGACTCAACTGCGTATTGCCTTTATTTAAATTACTTTAAGTTTATACAATGTAGATTTATTCATCGAAGGAAGATGAAACTAAAACTTACATGTTAAATTGAAAGTCAAGTATGACACAGCTGTCTTGTACTTCTGAAGTTCTAATCGCATTCTATATGAGTTTTGGGAGTTTTCTGGTAGGATAACTTTTTATTTATCCTGTCTGTTGACTTCTCAAGAGAAGAGGAGACACATTTTTTCCTAATGATAATTTTTCAGATACAAAGTTTAAAAAATAATTGTGTTCATGGAGTTACCTCTTATTTCATTATTTTAGATGATACTGACTATATACAGACTATATCACTATATAAAAATGTTACGTTTCAGAGGGTATTTCAGAATTCTAACTCCAGAAAATCACTTGACGATCACAGGAGAAGATAATAAATTTGCTGAAAAAGAATTTAACTGATGCTGTCCAATAAATAGATGTAACATTTTTTAAAAGATAAGCTAATCTTGCTTTTTTTTCTTCTTTTTTTCCCCCTCCATCCTCATAGCTTTATGATTAGCTAGAACTCTGCATGCATTAATTTAATGTATGAATGAGCAGTGTTTAGTCTTTTGTACAATTGCTGTAGTTCAAACCTTGCAATTGTTTAGCATTAGAAAATGACACATTTGTGTTGCTATATGGAAAAATATAATTCTGATGAAATCTGATAGATGGCACTGTTGGATTGTTGATAAACCATCTTGAGACTGATTCCTACGTTACTAGTATTCAGAAGAATATTATTGCTTATTAAAGAACCGTTGCTTTAGAGAGCTTGATAGAAACACTTATTTTAGCCTATGTTTGTTCACTAGTGGGAGTCAAGGTACTGGTCTGGTTGTTGGGCTGTAATTCTCTCCCTTTTATTTGCTCCAGAGGGTCTCTATATCCTATTAAGACTTACTATAGTTACACCAAGGTGTGTGGGTGTTCCTTACTTCACACTACAGGGTTTCTGGTCAGAGCAGATTTTTTGGGAATGAGAAGTTTGATTCTTTCTTCTTTTATTGTAAACCAGAGCATTCCACATTGCCTTACACACTCCTTTCATATTCCATTTATCCCTTTCTTTGAGGTCTTAAGGATGACAGATACCTCCTGTGGGATTTCCAGTACTTACAGATGAATTGACTATGATTATCTGAAGCATATTAAAGGCTAACTTGTCTAGCTCTTGCACTAGCTTAAGATCAGACAAATCCAAAAGCCATGTTGGAACTAGTCCAGGTAAATCCATCGGATTTTGTTTGAACTAAAACCTAATGCAGCTTTTGCAGGAATATTAGAGTGAGAATTTTCTTGATATATTATCTGACATGTGACTTGGAGTATCACCAAACAAATAATGCCGAACAATGAGCAGCAATGAGATGATTCATCTATCCTTCAATGCATAACAATGTCGTTGACTAAAAAGTACATTAAAGAGCTATTTTATGCACAAGTGGGATTCTGTTATAGAAAAATCTGCATACCAGTTGTGAATTCTTGATTGTTAAAGCAAAAACCAAAGCTAGACAGAGAATTGTTGAACATCTGTTTTGCAAATTAATTTGGTCTGTGCTGTGTCATTTATTCCCATTCTCCTCAACATTTCAGTGAATTAGATTCCACAGTAGACTTTTCTAATCGGCTAAACATATAGCCTTATTAAATAATTGGCCTGATTTTTCCTGTTTTAATATTTACTACAATTGTGCAATTTCTGTGATTTCAAATCATAATGATTATATCTAAAATCATTAAACGCACTCATCCAGCTTAGAAGAGCTAAGCAGCACTTTGGAGGAGGGAATGTATTTAGGACGGTAGAGTTGCTATAATTGTAGCTTGAAACGCGTCATGCACCCCTAAAATTTTCCCTTATGATAACAAAAAAACAATGTGAGAACTACTTTAGTGATTATTTTCTTTCAGGTTTGAAGTATCTGGGAAATGTGGGGACAGATCTTCCCTATTGTGAGGGAAAATGGAGAGAACAAAGTGGGAACTATCCCTGCAAGTTTCCTCTTGGGAAGGTTTTCTCCCTTTCATTCCTTCAAAAAATAAAAGGTTTGTTCTGCTGGAGAGCAATTACAGGGGCTGCCTCCAAGAATGCTGAAGTCTGAAAGCTGTCAGGAGGCCAGGGCATCCCTGTGATGGTCCTTTGCTTTCACATTTTCTCTGTCTACCGAGCGTCTTTTGCTCTCTGTCAACAGAGTGTCTGCTGAGCTATTCTTGCTTGGTAATGGCAGCTGGATCCAAGACCTTGAGTCTCAAATGGTTTTAAAAAAACATTAAGGTGTAAATGGGAAGAAAGAACTATTATTTTCCTGTGAGGTAGGTAATGAGATCCTACAAGTCTTGCTTCACCCCAAAGCTACCTCCTGGCCTGCCCAGTTGCTTTTTGATTGCATCCACATTCTTGGGTATTTACAGTTCCCTGTGCAGGAGCTGGAGGATTGATATATATACCAACTTCTCTTGCCAAGGCTTTTCCCCTTTTGGTCTCTACATCCCTTTACACAGAGTTCTTAGGAGAATGAACCAAGTCTCAGTTATTTTAATAGATATTAGAGATTAAAAAACGATGTTAGTCAAGTACAGGAACAAATCATAAGGACTGCAAATACATCTTAGTGAAGTACAATTTATTTGCATTGAGTCAAGTCCCATTGAGAAGTAAATTTTTCTTCAGCTAAAAGTATTTGTGCAGAAGTAGAACATACCTATTATTCATGTCTTACGAGGCTTTATAATTTAATGGCTGCACAAAGTTAGCAGGCTATCCCAAGAGAACAAAGACACTGTACCTAATTCAACAATTCTGTTCCAAGAGAATCCTCTAATGGTACCACATGATATAATAAAAATCAGTATATAGTGGTGAGTTTGAACCTTTGATGAAATGAAAAAAAAATTTTGCTCATGAATTTTACTCTTTTTGTTTCAGCAGACAGTTTTTACTTAAAAATTAGTGTCCAGTAGAGTAAAAATAGATTATTAGGGGAACATCCACTGCATGTGGTATAACACCTTAAGATAACTTCTAAGTAGACCAGATTTGTTCTAAAATAATTCTCTAAAAATACCCCCAAACCATTACATCAGTTGTGAGTTTGGTCTTTTGAACATTTTTAAGCTTTTAAAAAGTACTCTGTTAAGAAATATTGTAGTTTGTGTCCATGCTTCAATTGTGTAATTAAAATGCCAAATCTGGGCTCTAGTAGACAAAGATCTGAAGCTCCGCAAGCATATGTAATAGATACCTCTCACCTGAATCTGTTCTAGATGACCAGTTGCGCCATTTGCAAGGTACTGATGTCTCAACTGCTTCCATAACCAGATGCTTAATGTTCAGGAAAAAAAGTAGTAGTAGACTTTTTTAAAAAAATATGATCATTTAGGTGGAATAAAACAGGTTCTAGGAGTAATTGGGGACTACTTCACTGCATGTAAGAATTCATCAAGGCAATATTTTTGCCTAATGATCCAGCCATGGTTATAAATTACAGCACCATTGTAGTTTCAGCTAGCTTTTTTTTCAGCAAAAGAGAAAAAGAAAGGGTGCTTAGAAAGAAATATAATTATCTGGTATTTTAAATAATATTGTAAATAATATTTTAATAATTTTAAAGGTGTGATTTATAAGTACTTTTGATTGATATCTCTGCTTGTCACCTCTAAAACATTTGATCATTTCCCTGAAAAGAGATGATAGCTTGAGATGTCTTTGTCCTATGTTTTTAAAAAGGAAAGGTAAGCTTTCCAGTACCTCGTGTCAGATATTCAGATGATTTACCAGAGACTGGGAAAACATTTCAGTGTAAGAAATTCTGTTTAGAACTGTATTTAAATAGTCATGCAAATGTTTTGTTTACATAGATGAAACAAAAGGAGAAACTTAATATCAACACAACAACTGCATCCTGCTGCATATTGAATTGATTGAAAGAAGATATTTTTGTCAAAAATGACGAGTGAGGTTTGAAAATCTGGTGAAGTTTGATGGTGCCATGAAAATCTTTGCTGTGTTAAGAACACGCAAACCTGAGAAGCACCTCAGTGAGAAACACATTGGAACTGTTAGAACCACAAATCAGAATTAAGTACAAAGAAATATATTTCCATTATTTCAGCCCTCTGCATAATGTAATTAGTAATTTTATTTACTGAAGGAAAATACTGAAGATTGGCTGTGGAGACAGCTTACTTACAAGATTCATTATCTTAGGATGATGAGTATCCAACAACTTGGATACTCCAATGCACATCTGCTTTGGAAAGGGTCTTCCCCTCGAAAAATATGAAATGCAAGAAACAATTTCTTACTTTTTTAAAGACTGTAAGCCATTTGAATGAAAAGTACTTCTACAGATTACTTATCTAAGAAGGAATAGAAATAATTTACCTGTGGCAAACTGTGTTCTGAAAAATTATCAACAAGCATATCCTTGTTTCAGCTGGGATAGAGTTAATTTTCTTCCTAGTAGCTGGTATAGTGCTGTGCTTTGGATTTAGGATGAGAATAATGTTGATAACACACTGATGTTTTAGTTCTGCTGAGCAGTGCTTACACTAAGTCAAAGACTTTTCAGCTTCTCATACTGCCCTGCCAGGGAGGAGGCTGGGGTTGCATAAGAAGGTGGGAGGGGACACAACTAGGACAATTGACCCAATCGGATATTCCATACCGTATGATGTCGTGCTGAACAATAATACTGGGGGCAGTTGGCCGGGGAGCGGTGGCCCCTGCTTGGGGACTGGCTAGGTGTTGGTCAGCAGGTGGTGAGCAATTGCATTGTACATCACCTGTTTTGTATAGTCTTTTATCATTATTATTATTTTCCCTTCCTTTTTCAATTCATACTATTAAATTATCTTTATCTCAAGCCATGAGTTTTACCTTTTTTGCCCAATTTTCTCCCCCATCCCACTGTATAGGGGGGAGTAAGTGAACGGCTGTGTGGTGTTTGCCTGTCTGCTGGGTTAAACCACAACAAAACATTATACACTAAATCATTAACACTTCAGTGCATTTTTTTATCTTAGTAATGTACACAAATATGTATAAAGATACTTTTAAAATTACTTTAGTTAATCCATCTTAATTTAGTAATTAATCTTAATTTATTAGAAAAATGTGCATGAAAATTACTTGCAGAAGTCATATATGTGTTTGCAAAGGTTGAAGTTTGAAATGAGAATACCTATTACTCAACTGAAATTGAATCACACATAGCACCATACTTGCTATGTATCCCTAGATTTTTTCTTTCCATCTGGATATTTTAGTGTGTCCTTTCACATTGAAGATCCAGGGCATGTAACTACTTCTAGAAATAAGACATAGACTTCAAAGTCAGTCAGAGCAAAGCCCAATTTATGCCTGAGGATCTGCAGAAATCTAGGTGAGTGCCCTTCGTAAGCACCTCTCAAGGTGCAGGTACACAGCCCCACACTCTCCCTGCACTTACATTCTCCTGTCCCATATAGAAAAGAAAAGCCACCATAAGGGCTGGAACAGGAGAGTAACATGCTACGAAGGTTCCTTCAGTCTGGGTATCCACCCTACCAGGATGACAGGGCAGTCAGTAAAGTGTATTTGTGCTGTCATCTTGAGATGGCTTTAGAGAGTTCATAGTAGAGCAAGCTAATGCCCTGGTAACTGAACCGTCTTTGCTCTGGTTTCTGTAGCAGAAATGGTAGAGTACTTGTTCTGCTGGCTTTCATCTCAAGAGCTTGTGGGCTGTGGAGGTGGAGTCAGAATGGTGTTCAAAACAAAAAAGTAAAAACTGAACTAGGCCTAATAGCCTGACAGGAAGCAGTAGGGTGGTTCACAGTGAAAGCTAAGACGACGACTTGAGATGGACTGGAAGAGAAAACATTGCTTTTCTTCCAGTTGAGCAGTTACCCTTTTATCAGAGTGGGCACTCACTTTTCAAAAGAATTTGTTATCACTTTACATGCAATTCCATGTTGTCTGTCACTGGGTGAAAGATACAGGCAGATGCAGATTTTCTGATTGTAAATATAAGTCTCCTGCATTAGTAGCTATAGTGTTTGGCTTTGTTGGCTATGGCCATTAATCATCTGTAGACAACAAAATTGAAAACAATAATCGGGTATCATGTATTTATAATCCCACATACCTACAAACTATTTCCAGTTTTAGGTTTTGTCATGATTTAATTTAATGGCATACATTATGGCCAAAACAGAAACTTATTCACAGTAACAGATATAACCCTTCAGTTACCCAAGCAATGTGCACCCAACCATTTGCTCCTGCAGATCCTGTAAATCACAGACGTGAACAATGTAGATTTTATTATTAGACATAAACTGTTATAGGGATGAATGATTAGCATTAAGAATGTTTAGCTGGATGTTTAGTTTAACCTTACCATCCATGTGCTGCAGTTTATTATAGCAAAATTATTTAGATATTGATTAGAAGATTTCTGCTTTGTGGTATGATTGTTTGAAGCAATAGAAAGAGTTGCTGGAAAGTTACATGTTAATACTTTTAAAAAGGTATAGCTGGTGTGAAAATATTGCTCCTTTCCTGCATTGGTTTGCTATAATATACTCCATCATTTTATTTAAAAAATACGATTATGAGTAATTAATAATTTTGCCCTCAATGCAGGTCTAATAAAACCACTTGCTCATTAAAAGCAGTTTTTAACAATAATTCTTAAAGAACAGATACCATATAAAACCATAAATAATACTTTTGAGTGAGTGTTTTACTTTTTTTTCTGTAAAAAAGAAAGAAAAGAAGTTAAAAGACATGAAAAAATGTTATAAGAATATTTTTTTCCCAATGAAAAGCCAAGTCATCTCATTGTAATTAACCTCAGAATGTGTTTTTTCAATAAGTAGTTATGTTTCAATTTGGAGTATGAAGAGAAAATCTATTGCATCTATTCTCATAAAAAATCTATTCTCATCTCAGAATTCAAAATTAAGAAGGATATATTGGCTGAACACTAATGCTTTAAATTCTATTACTTTTTCCTTTGTAAGCTTTTTATGACTTTTCCAAAGAAACATAGATGTTGTATAATCAGGTATGTTCCGAAAAACCCAAACTCATGCATGGCTGAGCTGTTTACATACATTTTCTTAATTTCTGCTTAAGAGAGGTGGTTTGGGCTTTTTTTTGTTCGTTTTGTTGTTGGGGTTTTTTTTTCTTTTTTTCTTTTATAACCCTGTTGAAGCCAAGGGAATGGTCTATAGGAGCGAGTGGCTTCGCAATAGTCCAGGCTCCCATCATCTATTTGCGAGTCAGCTGATCCTTGCTTTATAGTAAAATATTCAGTCACCTCCCTCCCAAAGCTTTGCCAAGCCAGGTTTTATTTTCTTGAAAATAATGATGTTATTGATTAGCAAATAATCACTGTGACCCGTGTGAAACCTGAAAGTTACTCATTTCTCATAGAAAGACTGATTGATGCTTTCTCTTTTCTATATCCAGAAAAAGTGGCCATGATTCCCACTTGCACACACACACACAAACATACACTTACTTATATGCTATGCCTCCTTTTAGAATTAGAAGACTACAGCATTAAAGTTTCAAAGAATTAACTAAAAATTGAATGAAAGAATTTGGCATGGAAGTAAGAGAAATGTGAAGGGTTTGAGATAGGGTTGTCGTGGCCCGAAAGGAGCTGTGGGATGACCTCCTTCCCCTTGGGACCAACAACCAAGTTCGTTGGTCCCTGGACGGAGTTAAGGTGAAATGACACCAGCCAACCAATTTAACAATTTAAGAGTACAAAAATGCAAGGCTTGAGGTTCCATGGAATAACTCATTGGCCACTACTCTAACTAAACAACCCGACTAGACCAACAAGTCCCATGCAACATGTCTTCCACAATTTGACAGAGAGGAGGAGAAAGAGGAAGACAGAGAGAGGCAGAGAAAACAAAGAAGATATCACCACCCATGGATCCAGTGGTGTCCTGTTGGTCTTCTTGATTCTTGTTGTTCCTTGGTGGTGGAGGTCCCCCCCAGCCAGTGTGAGCACTGCCTCTTACACTTTTTAGTCCCACCGTTTCACTCCGGTTGCCTGAGGAAACGGCATGTCTCACAGGTTCCATGCGACGGAACCCCCACATGCTTGGGGGGGGTCATCGGTTGTCGGGTGCGCTCTTCAAGTGCCATGTTTACCATGGTGCCTGCGCTGTGGCTCTGCTCTGCAGGCCTCCGTACCAAGAAAAGTTAAGACAAAGTCCGCACGTTAGTCCGCCACAAGGGTGAATAGACTGGTCTGGTGAAAGGGAAGGAGCTAACGCTATTCTGGGAGACACTTTGGGCTGAAAGGGGAGGAAGGAAGGTGGCTCTAGGCTGGGAAGTGTGAAGGGCCTGTAGGACAAAGCAGGTCAGGGGTAAGATTTCAGGAGTGTAAAGGATGATATCTCTGGAGAGCAAGAAATTGAATCATAGACTGGCCTAGGTTGTAAGTGACCTATAGTCCCACCCTGTGTTTGGGTTGGTGTTAGGTCAAGATGCTCAGGGCTTGGTCAGGAAGCACTGAATCTGGGCACTTCTAATCTGGACCTGTTGTGAGGCAAAGATGAGAATTTACATGGAAGCCTCTTCTCCCCTGCAAGGGAGTGTAGTTCTTCCCCTACTCTTCAGCATCCCAACACGTATGAGCACTTAGCACAGCCATGCTCCTACTTTGTCTTGTTTCTTTTGCTAGAAGAAATGAACACCTTTAGTTAGAATGTCATAATAGTTTTGCAACATAAAAAAATACCCAAACAAACCCCAAACCAAAATGATGCACTAGACTTTGCCAGTAAAATTTCTAATATTCTTAAGAAAAAAAATTGAAATCTCCTAAGGGGAATTACATCTAAATTAAAGGTCTGACTTCCATGTTTTTGAAAACTGCTAAAGTAGAGGTGATGAGAAGAGGTTGTAATAGCTGTCAGGAGACTGAACTACACCAAAGACCCCCAGAGTGTATGAAATAGCAGCAGACACTGAAAGAGTCATGGCAGAGCTGACAGATACACAATGCAAGCAATTTACTGATTATCCTGGAAAGATAAGAAAACACCTGCTGCTTGCTGAAGTCCACTATGTAACAACATTACAGAAAAAAAGTGTTTAAAAAGACTCTCCTTGTCTGCCTGTATTTCTTTTATTTTATGGTGCACTTCCCTACCATTTTCACGTAAGACACTCATACCACAAAGCAATTTGATACATACCTTTTTACATAGAGAATGATACAAATAAAGATTATTTAAATTTATTATTCTGAGAAAAGAAGGCTTTTAAAATTCTGGTTTGAATATAGCTCCTCTATATGGAACCATTCTAACTCTCTCGTCTCCCCCTTTTGGAGAGAGCATGCTACTTTTAGCATAACTTGAATGAAGGGTGTGCTTATGGATTTTTCTCTTAAATGTCAAAATTAAAAGAGAACAAAAAAAGAGGTTAAGGACGTTTGCAGGCTGGATTTTGATAACCACTCTTATCTCAAGTCCTGCTTTTGTCCACGAATTCCAGTGCTGCTGGGAACGCTTTTAGAACATAGGTCTGTATCTCATGGGTGAATAAGGGTATCAGCATCTGGTCAGTGTTCAACAAGTGTGAAAATATTTTAACTTTAAAACGCTCAAAGAATAAAAATGTAGTAAAAAAATAAACTTGCTTGCATGTGTACAAACTACAAATGCTTTTTGACCTTGAATACTACTAGTTTTTTGTAAGTGTTATTTTTAGGAACCTGTCTAGCCCCAACCCCATGGGGCTGATTTTATATTCTGATTTCTTATTCCTTTTTCTTTAACCTGATTGATAGTACATGTGAAATGGGCAGACTCTGATATCTCTTTCTGTTCTAATTGAGCCTGCTGAAAGCCATCCAGATAAAGGTTTGGTGTTTTGTAGCCAGAAGGCTGCATTCTGCTCTGTTTGGGGAAGAAGGTATTTTGTGTATATGTGCATCTGTGATAGGACATGTCAGTCATTTGTGCCTCTTCTTCTGAAAGCCATGGTGAATGTTTGTGAGCTAGCTCCCACATTCAAAATGGAGCCTCAGATATTACTTAAGAGAATCACAGAGTATGAGATTGGATTAAACACCTCCTTAATAATTTTTTTTGTATAAAGTAACTTTTTAAAGTGTGTTTGTCAAAAAGTGTTTCATCAAAAAGGTAAAACTTTTTTGATTAGTACTGTTCATTAAATATTCTTGTAAATACGAATTCATGTATGCACTGAATTTTAGCTGTGCTTTTCAATTTTATTTTGCATCCATGAAATCTGAAATTACACTCATTTTAAGAAAGGTGAAAAATTATCACTTAACTAGCAAACAATCGTGAATTGCAATGGTATTGAATAGCTTTCTTGTCTTTTACTGTGTGAGTAATATGATGAAACCAAGAACCCCTAATTGGTAAATTTACACAGGGAATTGTATCGGGTGGCCAGGTGCTGGCAGTGGGGGCTGCAGGGCAGCTTCTGTGAGGGGAGGATGGGGCTGCCCCGTGCTGGACACAGCAGGTTCCACCCAGCTCTGAAACAGACCCACCACCCACCAAAGCTGAGCCCATCAGCAATGCTGGTGGCACCTCTGTGATAACATGTTTAAGAAAAGGTGAGAACAGGTGTGCAGCAGTTCTGAGAGAGGAGTGAGAAAATGCGAAACAGCCATCGAGATAGCAAAGTCAGAGGAGGAGGGGGAAGAGGTGCTTCAGGCTCTAGAGCAGAGACTGCCCTGCAGCCCATGGAGAGACGACAATAGAACAGATCTATCCTGAAGAACTGCAGCTAATGGAAGGACCCATGCTAGAGTAGGGGAAAATTATGAGTGGGAAGAAGCAGTGAAGATGACCTGTTATGGACTGACCACAACCTCCCATTCCCCATCACCCTGCACCGCTTCAAGGGAAGAGGTTGAAGAGTCAGGAATGGAGGTGTGAAGTTGAGTCTGGGAAGAAGAGGGGTGGGAGGAAAGTATTGTTTCAATTTTTATTTTTGTTTCAATTTTTATATTTGTTTCTTGCTACTCAAATCTATTTTAGTTGGCAACAAATTAATTTTACCAGTCTTTATCTTGACCCATAAGCTTTTTCATCTTATTTCATCTTGGGGAATAAACAGGAAGAACTAGAGATCTGGGTGCAGTCAGAGGGCCATGATATCGTTGCAATCACAGAGACATGATGGGATAGCTTGCATGACTGGAACATTGTCATGGATGGCTACGTCCTGTTTAGGAAAGATAGGGCAGGAAGGCAAGGTGGTGGTGTTGCTCTGTATGTATGTAAACAGCTGGTATGTACTGAGCTCTGCCTAGGAGGGGATGAAGTACCTGTTGAAAGTTTATGAGTAAGAATCAAGGGGCAGGCTAATATGGCCAATATTGTTGTGGGTGTTCACTATAGACCAACAGACCAGGAAGAAGAAATAGATGAAGCCTTCTACAAACAACTAGAAGTAGCCTCAAAATCACATGCCTTGGTGCTTATGGGTGACTTCAATCACCCAGATATTTGCTGGAAAGGCCACAAAGCTAGGCACACATGATCCAGAAGGTTCCTGCAGTGCATTGATGACAACTTTCTGACGCAGGTGGTGGAGGAGCCAACAAGGAGAGGTGTGCTGCTGGACCTTGTATTAACAAACAAGGAAGGACTGGTTGGGGACGTAAAGGTTGGAGGTAGCCTTGGCTGTAGTGATCATGACATGGTGGGGTTCAGTATCGAACGAGGAAGAAGCAGGGTGATAAGTAAGATTGTGACCCTGGACTTCAGGAGGGATAACTTTGTCCTCTTCAAAGACCTACTTCGAGGTATCCTGTGGGCTAGGACTCTAGAAGGTAGAGGAGCCCAAGAGAGTTGATTAATATTCAAGCACCACTTCCTCAAAACTCAAGATCGGTGCATTCCTTTAAGTAAGAAATCAAGTAGAGGAGGCAGGAGACCTTGGATGAGCAAGGAACTGTTGGAAAAACTTGTATGGAAGAAATGATATTACAGTAGGTGGAAAAAGGGTCTGATCACTTGGGAGGACTATAGGAATGTTGTCAGGATATGCAGGGATGCAACAAAGAAGGCCAAGGCCCTCTTGGAACTAAATCTGATGAAGGAAGTAAAAGAGAACAAGAAGGGCTTCTTCAAGTATATCAGTGGCAAAAGGAAGACTAGGGAAAATGTGGGAAAAATGTGGAAAACCTTTGGTGAATGAAGTGGGAGCCCTGGTGACAGAGGAGGCAAAGAAGGCAGAGTTACTGAATGCCTTTTTCACTTCAGTTTTGACTGCTAAGACTACTCCTCAGGAATCCCAGACCCTGGAGATAAGCAAAAAAGCCTGGAGGGAGGAAGACTCCCCACTGGTTGATGAGGTTTGGGTTAGAGATCATTTGGCTGAACTGAACACTTACAAATCCATGGGCCCTGATGAGATGCACCCATGAGTGCTGAGGGAGCTGGCTGGTTTGTTGCAGCATCTTGCTCCATAATTTTGAAAAAATCATGGAGAACGGGAGAGGTGCCTGAGGACTGCAGGAAAGCCAATGTCACCCCAGGCTTCAAAAAGGGCAAGAAGGAAGACCTGGGAAATTATAGACTGGTCGGCCTTACCTCCATCCCTGGGAAAGTGGTGCAACAGCTCCTTCTGGAGGCCATCTCTAGGCACATGGGTGAAAAGAAAGTTATCAGGAGTAGTCAGCATGGATTCAGCAAGGGGAGGTCGTGCTTGACCAACATGATAGCCTTCTATGATGGAGCGACTAGCTGGGTAGATGAAGGGAGAGCAGCGGATGTGGTTTACCGTGAGTTCAGTAAGGCTTTTGACACTGTCTCCCATAACATCCTCGTAGTGAAGCTCAGGAAGTATGGGTTGGATGGGTGGACTGTGAGATGGATCGAGAACTGGCTAAGCAGCAGAGCTCAAAGGGTTGTGGTCAGAGGTGCAGAGTCCACTTGGAGGCCTGTAGCTAGTGATATTCCCCAGGGATCAGTACTGGGTCCGGTTTTGTTCAACATCTTCACCAGTGACCAAGATGAAGGTTTGGAATGTATCCTCAGCAGGTTTGCTGATGATACAAAACTGGGAGGAGTAGCTGATACATCAGGAGGCTGTGCTGCCATTCAACAGGATCTGGACAGACTGGAAAGTTGGGCTGAGGGGAACCTCATGAAATTTAACAAGGACAAGTGTAGAGTTCTGCAGCTGGGGAGGAAGAACCCCATGCACTAGTACAGGTTAGGCATTGGCCTGCTGGAAAACAGCTTCATGGAGAAGGACCTTGGAGTCTTGGTAGACAATAAGTTCTCCATGGGACAGCAATGTGCCCTGGTGGCCAAGAGGGCCAGTGGTATCCTGGGGTGCATTAAGAAGAGTGTGACCAGCAGGTTGAGAGAGGTTATCCTCCCCCTCTACTCTGTGCTGGTGAGGCCTCACCTGGAGTACTGTGTCCAGTTCTGGGCTCCCCAGTTCAAGAGAGACAGGGAACTTCTGGAGGGAGTCCAACGGAGGGCTACGACGGTGATTAAGGGACTGGAACATCTCTCATATGAGGAAAGGCTGAGAGACCTGGGGCTGTTTAGTCTGGAGAAGAGAAGGCTGAGAGGGGACCTTATCAATGTCTATAAATGTCTGAAGAGTGACTGTTGGGGGATGGAGTGAAACAAGGATCTAAAACAATTATAAGGTTTTAGCATGTGTAACTAATCAACTGCAAGTTTTGCAAATTTCTTAATATGTGTATTTTCTGTAAGGTTATTAGGTGATTAGTTTAACTTCAGTATAGAATTCTTCAGCCTAATAACCATGTGATTATGTTTAACAGCCTACTGTCATAGTCCTTAGGCTGTATTTGCCTCAATGCTAACATTGTAGCTATGTGTAAACGGTGAATCATGAGGAAAGCAGGCCTCATGAAAATTAAAACAAAGAAGAGTTAAGAGCAAGGACTGAGAGATTAAAGAGAACAGAGAAGATATCTTAACCTTGAGCATAGGGACAGACTGGCAGGAATGCTTTAACAAGGATGATAAGAAGGAACGGCTTGGCTGGACAACAGAAGGGGCAAACATCCAAGGAGAAGAAATTATCTTCAAGAGACCCGTGACCATAAAAAGGAAAAAGGAGTAGGGGCTCACTCCCCAAACAACCACCAACGACCACCCGAGACCCCCGCGCATGCGTAGTGTACTTTTGCAACACCAGCATTATGTAAATGTAATAGATAAGCAAGGAGGCGGTGATTTCTTGGAAAATACGTGAATATTCATGTCTTTAAGGTATATAAAGGATGAACTTTTGTTTCAGCACATGCATGGTAGGAGGAGATATCCCCCATGCATCCAGCACTGCAATAAATATGTCTGCTTAATAACACTTTGATGTTATTGAGTTTAAATTTCTTTAACTTTTTTGAATCAGGAGCCAGTCTCTTTTCAGTAGTGTCCAGTGACAGGACGAAGGGCAATGAGGAACAACTTCTTTATTGTGAGGGTGACGGAGCACTGGAACAGGCTGCCCAGAGAGGTTGTGGAGTCTCCTTCTCTGGAGACCTTCAAAACCTGACTGGATGCATTCCTGTGTAACCTTCCCTACGTGATCCTGCCTTGGCAAGGGGTGTTGGACCAGATGATCTTCAGAGGTCCCTTCCAACCCCTACCATTCTGTGATTCTGTGATTCTGTGATCTGTTTATTATTTTCTCCCCTGTTCCGTTGGTAAGGAAGTGAGAGAGAGGCGGGGTGGCATCTGGCAGATGGTCAATGCATCATAGCAAGTAATGTTTTCAAGTTTGTCTTCTAATGTTTCTGTAGCTGTTGTTTAACCCTGATGGGCAGCTAAGCCCTGCACAGCCACTCTCTTGTTCTCCCCCAGTGGGATGGGGGAGGGAATCAGAAAGCTAAAAGTTTAACAGGTAAAGCAAAGGTGTTCGCACAAGCAAAGCAAAACAAGGAATTCATTCACACTTCCCATGGGCAGGCAGGTGTTCAGCCATCTCCAGGAAAGCAAGGTTCCATCACACGTAACAGTCACTTGGGAAGACAAATGCTGCAACTTGGAACGTTCCCCCTTCCTTCTTCCTCCAGCTTTTATTGCTGAGCATGATGTCTTATGGTATGGAGTATCCCTTTGGTCAGTTGGAGTCGGCTGTCCCAGCTGTGTCCCCTCCCAACTTCTTGTGCACCCCCAGCCTACTCACTGGTGGTGTGGTGTTGAGAAATAGAAAAGATCTTGACGCTGTGTAAGCACTGCTCAGCAATAACATAAACATTGTTGTGTTGTCAACAGTGTTCTGTCCACAAATCCAAACCATAGCACCATATGAGCTACTGTGAAGAAAACTAACCCTATCTTCGTCAAAACCAGTACAAGCAAGAATTCTGGTTTTGAAACTAGGTTCTGGCAAAAATAAGTCTTTTTCTCCATAATTCAGTACGTAATGAATTTGTTTTGTTTTAACTGAGTTCAAAGTAATTTTTTTTTTTTAAATATTGTAAGACGGTAATGTTCTTGTAGTAAGCTCATCTTTAGAGAGTGTCAGAGTAAGACACACATGAAGACTTACCAGTATAATGAAAATAATTGTAGGAACCCTGCGATTTACTGGAAAGGAGGTTTGTGCTTTGGGTTCACGATGCAATGCAGGAGAATTAAAGTTCAGTACCTAAAAATAGACAGTACAATGTAGCTAACTGACATTAGCAGATGATCTTTTCTGTACTCTTTATTGCTTTTTTCATCTATTTTTAAATAGAAATATATACATATGCATAGATAGACACTTTAAACTGGGAATATGTTTAAAGCTCTTGAATGTCATCCTGTGTTCTGTTTTCTAGGGCACTGTAATCAACAGGAGTTCTGCCATTTATTGATTAATGTTCGAGCAGTATGAAGTCCATGATGATGTATTTCTGACATGTTGGAATTAGAAATGACACAATATAACATTGTAATTTTATCTTTGTCTTTGCCTTTCTAAGTAATATAATATTCTGTAAAAGCACAACTGTTCAAATTCAGGCAAATATATAAAAGGGATTTAAAAGGCAAGAATTATTATCAATAAACAAATTCTTCTTCAGTGTTACATGACTACCTGTAAGTCTGGTTAACAACCTGAATTTATAGGTGAATTATTATTATTGTTATTATTTTTCAAAATAATGGTCTTCTGTAGTTTTACTGTTTGATACACAGCATTTTGCGTGCATTTGATACCTCTGTTGATAGGCACTGCAATCCTTAAAACAGCAACACGTATCAATGCCCTAATAAGTTTAAGTTAAACCATTTAAGTGATGTTCTGCTTTTGATGTCTGTGTTGAACATGAGGGTAAAGGAACTGTTCTCATTCTCTCCTTTCTTGTATAGCTCCAGGTTGGTTTAACTCTTACTGTATAAGGGGGACAAACATTTTATGATAAACCAGAAGTAAATGTCAGATAATGTGTTTGTGTCATGTAATCCTTCTCTATCAAGCTGTAGCTTTCTATAGATTAAGGAGGATTCATATATCACTGCTTCCTTATCTGGTAATTTACCGATATTGGTTAGAGAACATTATTTTATCTTTTCCATCACATTACGCATTGTTAAACAGTGGTACGTTTTGTAAGCTATGGATTGTATTTGAGTCAAAGTGCAAAGCACATTTTATATTTCCATGAAATATAAACCAAAGCCCTTGGAGATCTCATTCTATATATAGACTGTCTGCAGAAACAAAAAGTTTCCATAATAATTAAATGCCAGTGATTTGGCTATGAGTAAAAATAGTTGGATTTTGCAGGCAATAGTGGTAACACTCCAGGTTGAATAATGTTATGGTAGCAACAAAATGTTTATCTTTTATGGAGGCATTTAAACTTACTTAGGTAAAAAGAAGTTAAGCAATTTGGTATCATTATAGCATAAACATAAATGTTTTTGATCATTTTGGGAAGGTTTTGTTTTCTCTTTATATGATCTGTTTCTGTAGGATGCTGAGGGTAAAGAGCTAACTCAGGCAATGTATGGTATGCAGTATGCAAAAACCTTGTGAGGACAACTCAGTACAGAACTTCACTGACCCTACCTGGAACTTTTTGAGAGTTTCCCGGTATGTTTGTTTTAAGGAGCATGAAGCCCAAATTTCTAGTTTGCTTGGGCTAATTTACTGGGTTTTTGTACTGAGGTCAGATAAAATTAATAATTTATCACTGTTTCAATTTCAAGCAGGTGAAATTTAATGGATTTAACTGAGTTTCTGTTTGATGTTTGGCATTCTTCTCATTCAGAGGCTCCAACTTAAACTAAGAGTTAAAAACCCATAAAATTATAGAAGCAAAGGACAACACACAACCATATAGTCTTGGGTAGAAACATCCAAATGAAACATCACTTCAACAAATTGGGTAAAAAACTGTAAGGGATAGGCAATGTCACATGAAAGAATATGAACATTTTTACTAAATATTCACAAAGCCAAGCTTCAATACCTGTTTTATAATGGACTTCTCGTTCTTCCAAAAATGACACCTCAACGTCCACCTAAATGGCACCAAAGTAAATAACTTAGCTCTAAATTGATCAAATATATGCCATTGTATTCAGTGATGAAACTTAGATGTTTAAAATTAAGCCTATGCATCAGTGCATTGCTTAAGCTATCTATTCAGTTGGAGTTTTTTGAACTTGACCAAACAACTGCATCTATCTCTGCTTCAGCTCCACATCTGTAGAAAATAGTTCCTTTCCTCCCAGCAATGCTCTTCAGATACCAAATATTTACAGTTAACTAATGAAGTATATGGAGTACATGCGGTATGATGTCACAATTTTTTGTGTCTTTTCAGCTTGTGTCTTGGTTTGTATTGAAGCTGTAGTAGTCATGTTTTGACTCTCACTGCAAAAACACAGTAGGTGCGATCCAGTCTATCTAGATCCTGACATAGTTTGACTGTAGGCAGCTAGCAGTCCTTTTAAGTCTAGGCAGCTCTCCAATCTATTTGTCTGGATCAGGAGGCATCAAACTCATCAGACATTAGTCATTTGTAAATGCTCCAGAGTGTCTCCTCCAGGTACATGAGTTTCTCTTTAACCATGAGCTCTGTTGTCAGGCAAGTTAAGGAGAACCCAGCCCACCTCAGCACTGTGAAGAAGAAGGGGCACTGTGGAGCCCTAAATGTAAATTATAGAGAGGAAAAAGAACAAGTGAACAAAAACTTGACTCTAGCCTAGTGGTTAGGATATTGAAGAAATAATGCATTTATATATATTATATATATAAACCAAATACTGATATGATTTAAAAAAAAGGGACACAATGGTTACAGCTGTTGATCCTCACATTTCAGATGTGGAGGAACTTCAACTTTATTTAATTTTGGAGAATGTGAACTATCACTGATGAACAATATTGTTATGGTTGTTTCGTATTTGGTTAGTGATGGAAAACCTATTGAAGAGTATTTTGGATTTTTTTTTTAAAATATCACTGGGTATCTAGTCTTTTAAAAATTAAGCTACTGCATGTCTTAGGCTGTCTGGTTTCTTTGAGGTGACTGATTTCTTTGTTGTGTAATATCTCAATATGTGTCATCTTTGAAAAGCTAAATCAAATTTAATGTCCCCTTGGCAGTAAGCTTCAATGTACTTGAAATTTCAGCTTCAGTCACTGACTGTTGAACAATTCCTTACCTAATTACACTTTTTTCCAAAGAGGTACCTTCCCCACAGCTAAGAATATATTGGATTTATTCGACTCAGGCTTTTGAGAATAATAAAAACATTATTTATTAGTTTATTTCTTTAGTAGTACCAAAGACAATTTTTCTGTGAACTAGCCAGGGATCCATGCTTTTATATGAATTAGAACAAATATAAGGGGAATTGGTGTACACAGAAATATTCTATTAAGTAGGGTCTCTCCATTTCATGTGTAAACGTAAGATTCAAGCTGGCTTTCTGGTTGAAACATGCTACAATTAAATGGAGGAGACTGGCATTTCTTATGAACTCTTTCAATCTTGGTAAAAGTCTGGCTTGCTGGTAATTAACCTGTGGCCCATCTTCTCATTTTCAACATAATACTCTCTTTTCAATTTTCAATTTTCTATTTTTCAACATAATATTCTCTTTTCCCATCATTTAATTATTTTTTGTTTCTTGAATTTGTAAATGCTTTGGCTTAAGAATTAACATACTTCTATACAGCAAAGCACAGTAAAGTCTTCAAGAAACTATTATAATAATACTGACAGTTAGAGGGAAACTAGTCTTCAAAAAAGCTACCTATATGATCTGTGTTGGGTGCTTGCTTCAGGTCAGAAGGGAAGACAGCAAAGAATCCTAGAAAATGGAACAAAATTGGGTTTATATGCACCTTTACTATAAAGGGTCATCTTTTACTCTTTAAGGAGCATAGGTTTTTGTGCTTTTTTGCTCAAAGGAGTTGAGAAGATCCTGTGTTAATGGCGCTCAACATTGCTTCTGTAACTTCCTGATATTTAGGGAATTCCCACTCCAGTGTGTACACAGAACTGCTTGGAAATGCTATCCAAGTATATCTAAAGACTCAGAAACTGCAATAAAACAGACTTAGAGAAAAAAAATTCCCTTGAATATAGTAAATAATAATAAAAAATTTGATTTCTTGGAATGCTCTAGTATTGGCATTACTACAGCAGTGGTAACAAGGATATTGGCACTGGTGAAACTGCAAAGAGAAAACCAGAAGGAGTTGGTGTGAAATTGTTTATAGGTAGACCAAGAGAAAGTAAAAAGCTTCTGTATAAGAGAAAATAGTTTCCTCTGCTTTTTTTTAAGGAAGTTGAAGAATGGTTGAAGAAATTATGAAGAAATCCAGTGGCAGTAAATGTTTGGCTTCCCCGCACTCTGCAGTACCCGTCTGTGCTCACCTGTACTCAAGAATAAAGCACACTGCAATCATATTTTATGCTACTTTGAAGCATGAAAGTGTACTACTTAGAGGTACAAAAGGTCTCGAAGGACTCTTTGCTTGTTTACCTAAAATGCAGAAGTTGAAGGAAAAGCATATAAAGTACTAGCTTCCTTAAAGGAGGTAAGAGTATGTCCATATTTTAGCCTGTGCAAGATGTTGGCTAAAATCAGTGCAATGAAGAGGTCATTCTTTTAACATGTCTTGCTTTCCTGGACGCTAAGAACACTGACTGATGAAGAGCCTGCTATCTTTGTGCTACAGATGCGCTGTCAAAGGCATGGTTTCTCTCTTTATATATGCCTAGGAAATACACTACTAACATAATACATATATAAGCTAACTAATTTATTAATAAGCTAATGAATACTTACAATACATGCCTCTCCTGTTTAGTTTCAACAGATCATCACAGTGGCCTTCAGGATATATATTTAAAATAATAAAGTAGTGGTAGACTGCTGAGTTGCTGTATCAAAGGGAAAAAAGAAAGAAAAGTATTTTGTGCGAGTATATAACGTACTTCTGATAGTTGGCCAAGTATGTATATATCAGTAGAGTTCATATAATTCAACTCCTGCCTGTGTTCAGGCTAATTTTAGCACACAGGCCCATAGCTCTGCTGGCAGGGCATGAAAGTGTTGTAAAGAATCCCTCTTTTTGCTGTAGTTTTTGGAGGGGATAGCAAAAATCACAGTTTTTGTTCCAGTGTAATGTAGGATCCACACTTTTCCTTTGTAAGCCTTCTATCAGATCAAGTGTATAACAACATAAAGAGATTACAGAGTTTCTTTTTAGAAGTTCAAAGCTTCAGATAGTTGACTTTTCTAATAGGCTAAAGCTTCACTTCAAAAAAGGATTTAAGCACATGAGAAATCCCAGCAAAGTCAGAGAGTTTATATATACAGCTGCAACTGCACCTTGTCAAAGATTTTAACCATGTAGGGCTTAAGTTGCAATCCAGTGGTAAGCTGAAGATGCATAGTCAGATTTTAAATGTATCAACCTTGCAAATTTGAAACCAAACACTTGTGAAAGTCTTATTTCCACAATTAACAATGTACACTAGGATAATTCTAGCAAACCCTAATGACAGGCAATGCCTGAGGTAAGTATTATTACCCCATTGGGTAGGAAACTACAAATCACTGCTTTATACAGGAACATTATGTCCCTGCACAATGTCTCCAGCCAGGAGGAATTAAGATGTATTAGTTCTCATATAAACAAGATGTTGCTTAATCAGCCAGTTACAGCTTCTGCTGGAAATTTCTACTAAGCTGCATGTGGGGTTTTTTTGTACAAGACAAATCCCAAGCTAGCCTGCTCCACAAAACACGGCAGAATACCTATATCACCTTGTGTTTGTGTGTAGCTGCAGCTTCCCCTGAGTTCCCAGTAGAGTTTGGGCTATGGATGGTTATTGAAGCCTTCCATTTTGAGCACCATCATTAAGTTAATTCAGGCAAGTTTGGAAATGAAGAGCTTAATCTTCTCGATTAGCTGCTGTTAAATTTCTTCCCCTCAAAATAGCTGCTGTATAAGGGTATAGTCCAAAGAGAATGGAGCTGTAAATGAAGGGACTATTGCCATTCAGGATGGAGGTCCTGAATTAGCCAAGCAGGAAGGTTATTAGGAGCAGTATGGTTTCACCCAGAAAAGCCTGGAGCTGTTGTCTGACTTTTGTTGCTATACCCTTTCTAAAGGAAAAACTGGGGACTTTTGGAGGAAAAATTAGTATTGGTCTTCATATTGGGTGAAAGACAAAGGATGTGTGTGCAACCTACTGAGGCCTCAGTGTAAACACTTGCTTCAAGGCATGGGGACTGATGTCCTGATTATATCAATGGGAGGGTACTGTGGAAGATAGAACTATAACAGGATATGGTCAAGACGTTGTGGCTTCAACCTCGTCTAAAAATACTAAAAATAACCACCCAATCAATCTAGTCTTCAATTTGCTATTACCAGTTTAATATCTCATAGTCCTTGGTTTGGGATCTATATATTAGATAGATTTTGGGGGCTGGAACTGGAAGTTAGTTCTGTATAGTCTGTGTATAGCACTGATTGCAGTGCTTCCAGAACTGGGGAAAAAAAGCAGTAGCAACAAGACAAAGTATTTAAGAAGAGCACCAGCCTCACCACTTTCTGTGGTCTATTCTCCATGTAGGCATTTTGGCACTCATAGCTGTCATGTTAGAAATGGAAGAGGAGACATACCTGGTCTAGTATTTTTCTTAGCCACTGCCACCTTGAGTTTTGTAAACTTCGATCATATCTCTTACCCCTCTGCTCTCCAAACTGAAGAGTCACAGGCTTTTTAGTTTCTCCTTGTAAGGCAGCTGCTTTATTGCTTTTAGCATTTCAGCTGATGTCTAACATTGCTATGCCCTCCTTGACATGCAGAGACCAGAGCAACACACACTATTCAGGATATAGGCATTTATCGGTGTCCTGGTTTCAGCCAGGGTAGAGTTAATTTTCTTCATAGAAGCTAGCATGAGGCTATGTTTTGGATTTGGGATAAGAAAATGTTGATAAGGTGCTGATGGTTTGAGTTGTTGCTAAGTAGTCAAGGACAGTCCAGCTTCTCATGCTGGCCTGCAGTGAGCAGGCTGGGGGTGCTGACAGCTGGGACAGCTGACCCAGGCTGGCCAAAGAGATATTCCATACCATATAACGTCATGCTCAGTATATAAAGCTGGGACAAAGAAGAAGGAAGGGGTGGAGGGACGTTCGGAGTTATGGCGTCTGTCTTCCCAAGAAACCATTACGTGTGACGGAGCCCTACTTCCCTGGAGATGGCTGAACACCTGCCTGCCCATGGGGAGTGGTGAACAAATTCCTTGTTTTGCTTTGCTTGCGTGCGCGGCTTTTGCTTTACTTATTAAACTGTCTTTATCTCAAACCATGAGTTTCCTCACTTTTACTCTTCCAATTCTCTCCCCCGTGCCACCGTGGGGGAGTGAGCGAGCGGCTGCGTGGTGCGTAGTTGCTGGCTGGGGCTAAACCACGACGATCGGTTTTAAATGACACCAAAATGATACATTTATCTTGTTCTCAATATTCAGTAATAGGACAAGGGTTAACATTTTCAAACTAAAAGAGGGTAGATTTAGACTAGATCTGAGGAAGAAATTTTTCACAATGAGGGTGGTGAAACACTGGCACAGGTTGCCCAGAGAGGTGGTAGAGGCCCCATGCCTGGAAACATTCAAGGTCAGGTTGGACAGGGCTCTGAGCAACCTGATCTGGTTGAAGATGTCCCTGCTCATTGCAGGTTTTGGACTAGATGACCTTTAAATGTCCCTTCCAACACAAACCATTCTATGATTCTGTGATTCTTCCCAATATCTTGTTGGCTTGGTTCCCACTGCATACAGAACTGATGATTTCAGTGAACTGTTGATGAACCCAGCATCTCTTTCCTGAATTGTAACTGCTGCTTCTGAGGTCAGCATTGTGTAGTCACGGATTAGATTATTTTTCCCTAGATGTGTTATTACCTTATGTTAATCTACAGTGAAGATCATCTGATATTACTTTTTGCCCACTCGCTTTTGTGATTTACTTCTGGAATGCCTTGTTACTGCCATCTGACAAAAATGAGCTTAATATCATGTGCAAACTCAGAGATTTTGTTAAATCCTGCCTCAAGGAGCATCCAGTCCTATTCTGTTGTTACATTGTGCTTCACACAACAGGGAGTCTGATTCTCGGCTTAACTGCAGGCACTGTTTTAATGGTAATAAGTATTTAAGAAGATGTCTTGAAGCATGACAATATGGCCATAATTCTCAGGCTATATGATCTCTCTGTTCACTTACAGCACAACTTTAATGTGTTTGTGTTTCAGTCTAGCAGCTTGACTGCACCACGTGTAAACATGCCAACTCTGTTTTAAAACTAGCTTGCCTGGGGACAGACAGCAATTTAACCATGATAATTGGGGCTTTCTATGCTCAGCTGGCACCCTATGTGTGCCTTTCATAGCTGTTGCAGCTGAATCCTTTAGTACCTGCTCCTATCTAGAGCAAAACTAGCTAGAAAATGTCTAGGCAGTTGCAGAATAGACAGAACTACTGAAGAAACAAAATCTGGGTTTACAAGAATATATTTTTGCCTGCTCTTTAACTCTGTGGAGGCTATTTTCATTCCTCAGTTACATCTCAGTAAGGCTTTTAAGATGTGCTTGATACATAATTGATAACACTAAAGACAATGGCTGCAATGGGAAGCCTGGTATTATGTGCTACTTGGGGCATTACTGTGCAAGAGTAACTAACAGTAACAGTTACCGAAGGCAAATAGTCTTACTTAGTTTTAGATAAAAATTGCAGTAAAAAAATATAAGTGAACTGTTCCTGAAGTAAAAGTTTTAGTAATTTTAACAGCACTCCACATTTAAATACCGTAAAAAGACCTAATGTTTTTCTATTAAACTGTCATGGCTCCCTTCATCTTTTCACAATGCAACAGTTTGCGAACAGAATACTAAAGACAACTGTGGATCACTGCTAATTCTGTTAACTGGATGATTAAAATGACAAGAACGTCTGCAAACAACTGTTGCTAGTATTATTGCTGTGCCTGGAAGCTCTGCTATCGTTAAAGATCTGACAGCGTTTCCATTATTAAATCTCATTTTAATCCTCATTGGGTTTAAACCTGGCATCCATATTCTCAGTCCAGAAGACAGTTTTTGGACAACATTTTGAATTAATCATATTTTAGTTAGAGAAAAAGTGAGAGCGCCACCAACAACTGACATTTTGTAAGATGCATTTTATGCTCTAGAAGATTTTTAACACTCCTCCTAAAATTATTCACATCATAAATTTATTATGATTACTATGAATACTCGCTTATTCTGAATAACAGTAAAATGTTAAGTGATGTGACCATGTGAAATGTCAAAATACGTGAAGCATATGGACACAGATTCTGCAAATATTTACACCTGTACTTAATTTCTTAAACATGAGTACACCCTCCCCCTCCATTTAGTGGAGCTGTTCAAGTATAAGAAGTTAAATGAACATTAAAATGTTTTTTGGGTGGCCAAGAAATTGCCCTGGAGCTCCTGCAGAACTTTATTCTAATCTCCCTGGAGGCCACACTGTCTGCTAAGATGGAATCATACTTAATTGAGGCTGATTGCACACATTGATTAACTTCAGTAAGACCCTGATTTCACTATTTAGATAAACACAAATGATATCACTGTTTTTACTTTCATAGCCTGTGTACATAGGATGCAGAATTTGACTAGTCATTTGTCACCCAGCAAAGCTGGATGGAAGTGACACAGGAGAGAGAGTCCTTGGTGGTACCTCTGGGGTTTCCTGCCTAAATCCCATCCCTAGGGCTACAAGGAAGTTTCAACAGTGAGAAACATCCACTGGGGCTACATTAGATACAAATTCTCCTAAAGCTAAATGTAAATCTTATATTTTCCTTCCTTTTCTAATTAGTAATTACTAGAAGTAGTCTGAAAAGTTAGCTATCTTGCGTTGTTGGTATTCCAGCTGGTAACTGTAGAATTGTGTAAGCACAGTAATTTCTTCACAAGAAAATGTTACTGAATATTTCATAAGCTTTATCATTGTAAAAGTTCAGGAGAGTGACATGTTTTATCAAATCATGGAATTTATTTAAAAATAAATTTGTGAAGTGCAATTAACTTTTAATGTATCCATTTGTGGAAAGTGATCTTGCTGAGAAGAGATTTAGTTTATGATGCTGCCTATGCCCTACAGAAAGCCAGTGTTGAAGCCTGTAAACAAACTAGTGTCCTTTTTTCAATTACAGATTTGTACTTAATGGACTTTCCAGCATAAAGACATAGGAATCTTCTTTTGATATATGTCAAAACTGTCAGTTTCCTAAAGACATTTTTTGGATATACATTGAAATATCAGGCTTCCTTTGTTATTTGGAAAAAACAGGCCAAGAACATTCTCATCAGTTTTACTAAGCATAGTTGTGGAAATGTAGGTCGTCCAAATAAAAAGATCATCTTTTCAGAGATTACTAGTGCATGAGCCAAAATAAAACCGGAAAAGAGAAAAGACCAATAAATTTTCCATTTTGTTATCGACACTATGCAATAAAACATAGTTTTTCTTAATTGTTTTCAACTAAATTGTCACATTCTGATATAAATTGTATCCTAATAAGTGACTTTTCTGACACCAATAAAAATGTATGTTTAAATATAAATTATACTGCAAAGCACTTTGTGTTAAAAATAAGATATATGAATCTGTGAACAGTTCAGATTTGTATGCAATTCTGGTGCAGATTTATTTGAAAGTGAGGATTCAAGTGGAGGACCATTTGCATCCAGTTCAAACAAAAGCTGAGTACGGCTGATATATACAGAATATATCTGAAAACTATTATTCTGGTCTCATCAGCACAGTGACTTAAATCATAAAGGAGTGAAAAAAATGGTTAATACGTGGTTTTGACTTGCTAATCAATTTTTTTTGCCATAGTTGCATTATTCAGAAAAATAACCCTCACCTTTTTCTTCAATATAAGCAGCCACAAATGTTTTCTCATAGTGGGACCTTAGCTAATCCCTCTGCCTGCAGATATCATCTAATCCTGATTTTCCTCAAGCCTTCTATGTGCTTCCTAGAAAGATGCTGTTTAAGCCTTTGTGCCTTAAAGTATTAACATGGCATCCAGCAATGTCACATAGTGAGGGATCTTGTCAAAATTGATAATCATATCTTGTAACAAGCAGATTATTCAAATCAAGTTTATTCCAGATGCAATTAGAAAAACAGTGTTCATTGCAGCTCTAGATTTTTTCTCCCTCTACCTCTCTCCAGCCACACTACTTTAGAATAACGCTTACCGATGGTTGAATTGGGTCAAACTTTCTTGTATTTTATATTTCAATCAGTTTTCCTCTTTTCCTTCATGGGATTAAGCTGTATTATAGTTGCGTGATCATGAATACTTTTCTGTGCAGTTTCTTGATTGAATGTTGATAAAGAATATTTTTGAAGTTTCATTTTGGCTTACTTTTATTTCTTCAGATGAAATGGTTTTGATAAAGACTAATTTAGTGAGGAAAAAATCTAGAAGGAGAAACTGGGACCCATTTTTGACTTTTTAGTTACACCCATTTTCTTCACTCATTCCAAACGTAGCTCGCATTCCAGTACTTCCCTATACATTGGTCCTTATGCTTTGGCCTTGGCTTCAGGCTTTCCCACCAGACTTTGTGTAGCTTGAAACAGGGATTACAAGCCTATTGCTAAAATTTGCATGGGAAAGCAGAAACACATTCATGATTTTGAAATCTAAGTACATAGATTATTAGGAATAATCTTCCTTGCAGTGATAAAAGTCTTGTTCTAATCTGCTTTCTTGTTACTAGGACACATGGTAAGTAATGTTGTGCAAACAAAACAAAGATATTTGAAGAAATACAGATTTAAATGATCTTATTTCATGTAAGTGGTCACTAAACTGCTTGGCCTTCATTTTGCTATCAGTCAGTAGTTAACAAGACGACTGCACAGCAGCTTTCCCATGTAATGCAGGAATAGTTTTTTTTGTTGTTGTTCATATCACTGACTTTGCTCTCACATGTGAGGAGCTTGGTGTGTATCTTGGCGCAATCCAGCTCTTTGTGTTGGTGGTTGCTCCTCAGTGGAGCAGGAGTAAATGACTGCTATACTTGTTGTGCAGAGGAGAAGGTAGATGGGTTAGAAAAAGGTAAAATCTCTTACTATCTTTGAAGAATCCAGGGTAAACCTGTTACATGACAATCCTATTCAGTGTGTGTAGCATACTGAATTACTGTCAATGAAGGATATACAGAGAAGCATCTGAATTCTGTTTCAAGTAGTTCATTTTCAAGCAAATGAAATTTCCAGGCACCTGTTTCCAAGTCATGACCTGGAAAACAGAGCTTTTATGAACAGACTTTGTCTATGACAACTATATGAATAGCTTCATAACTCAGTTCAGTTAACAAATCTCTCACTCTAGGTTTCAATCCATTTTAGGAAAATCTTGTTTTATTTATATGCAATTTAAAGAGTAGGAAACATGCAAAGATGCAGTTTCCAAGTACTTGGATTCTTCAAAAAGAGTTGCAGGTATTTGAGACAACTTATTTACAACTTTATTACAACTTGACAACATTTTGAATATGAGCATGCCAGAAACTGTGCTTAACATCTAATAGCTTCTATGTGGTTTTTGTTGTTGTTGTTTGCTTGTTTGTTTGTCTGTCTGTTTTTTAAATCTGAAGTATCCTAGTGGAAAAAATCCTAGATAAACATGCACATTATTTCAGTCTGTGATCATGATATATTTACCAGTGTCACATACTGGTTTGGGGATTCTGGAGGGAAAAGTGCTTTGAAATGGCAGGCATTATTTAAACTTAACAAATTGTTCATTTTCTTTGTAACTACTTTCCTCCACTGCATAATTTTCTACTTTGTTTTTGTGAATCTGTGTGTTAGTGCCTCCTATATGTGGAAGTTTGTAGTTCAGGTCTGATATCTAAGCTATCAATACAAGGATCAGTACTGTATCATCAGAAATGGTTATAGATACATACTGAAAGTTCATGCAGTTAATAGTTGAAGTTTTATACATATAATCCTCAAGTGGAAAAAAACAAATTTCAAGTACAGTATGAACATGTTAAATGTTTTATAATATAATATGATAAATTACTGCACAAAAAATATTTTCAGTTTTAAACAAATACAGAATTCTTTTTTGAAAAGCAAATATAAAACCACTTAATATATTGTGTTACAGTATAAGTGGATGATCATACTGACTCCCAAAAGCAATGTTTCACTCTCTTTGAATATGAGGCTTGAAATAAGTGGAGGATGAAACCCAAAAATAAATTTAAGCTTAAACTGACACTGATCTATATAGAGAGTTAGGAGCCTGTATGCCTTTGATCTTTCTTTAATCCACTTTTCTCCGGTCGTCAGGTATTAAACATCATGGGGCACATCGTGAGCTCATGTAATTTGTTATAGTGCTATTGAAAGTTAATGGAGCTGAAATGCCAGTTGAAGGTCTGCCCCTATAACACTTCAGCTAATGTACACAAATCTGTAGAGCTGAGCTGTTACAAGTATCTTCCCCAGGAATGCTTTCTCTCATGCTTTTCTGCTTGCATTTACATTTGATATATTGCATTGGAATTGAGGAAAGAAGGCAGCATCTTCCTCTTAATTGTAGCTACCATACAACCAAATCAAACCTGAGTTGCAAGGCATAGAAGGTGAAGTTCTCCTATTCCTAATCTAGCATTTGTGTTGCTCCAATTAATCTCATTTAGCAAACAGTAAGAAGCCAGCTCTAACTTGCAGTGAAGTTTTGTAGTCTTAGCAATGGGAGTTGGGCAGGCAGCTGTAGTGAATCAGTACCTAGTACCTTACCACTGCCTTTTTGTGAGCTGGAGATTGCATCACTGGCTCCAGGACTTCGAAGACAACAAAAATACAAACGCTATTTTAAACTGGACTTACAAAGAGTCATATATGAGTCAACTTCCTGGAGGAAGCTGGTCTTGTTTCTCATAAGGTAACTAGGAGTGTTGTCTGTTTCCTAAAAATATACTTGCTGCACTATAAGAAGACATAATTTTCTTCTATATCTTCATTATATATTATATACTTGTGAATGTTAGATGAAAAACATCTCTGAATGAAAATAATCTGTAGGCATACTCTTTGCACCCCTTTCCTCCTGGTTTTCAGAACATTTAGGTAAGTAAGTCACAAGCCAGTAGTAGTGTGGCTTATGATCTCATCTTTAGGATCTCATCTTTGAAAGTCCAGCTTCATCAATGTACAAATGTGTTTTCACTTTTACAGGAGCATAGTTCCTGAACTTCGTGTGTGCTCTAAAGAGATTATAACTTGATTTGGAAGTGAATTTTTCATGAAATTGTAAGTAATGAATAAAAATATTTTTTTCTACAATGTATCTGAAGACCATTAAAACTTTAATTACATAAATTTAACACCATCATTGAACAGAGTCATACTAGCAAAGGGTTGAGTAAGCTTGTTTGGTTTGTGTCCCATGTTTATTACATTTAAATGCATGTGATTTTTATGAAGGTGAAATAGAAATGAAAGAACTAACCTCAAGTGTTGTATATGTCTTGTTTCTTAGCAGCTCTAAGTATTTTACAGAGAGAATAACATCTTGATAATTAAATTGCTTCTGCATCTGTGCAGTGGTGTCAGCAGGATGCTGCCATATTGCATATGTTTAACAAATTACACTTAATTTGTCTTTATATTTTCATTATGGAAATTGCATTCATATTATTCAACAAGAAGTACCACCATGTAAGAATGAGACCAGAAAATGGAATAACAGAACTGATTTTGAATCTTTGCAAGGTAAATGCATTTTAACAAAGACAATAAAAATCCTGCTTTGGCAAGTTACAAGAGAAATAAACAAACACAGCTGATATTCAGAGGAAACTGATTAATGAACAAATTATTTATTTCTGTAGTGTTGGAAGTGTTCATAGCATTAAAAGAGAGAAAGGAAAATGCGGTCCAAGGAGAATGCAAAACTTCTAGATTTGATGAGGAGTGAGACTTGATGGAGCAGCAGTGAACATGCTGCAGAGCTTTGGGGCATAATTTGAGTTACTTCAAATTGCAGGTTAAGTTTAATTGTAATTGTTATCAATTGTTTAGTGAAAACCTCTGTGGGTTTTTTGGATAGAGAAGTAATCAAACCATCTAAAGAATAATTTTAAACAGTGTTTGGTTAAAAAAAAATATGGAAAATAGTCTTTTCTCCTCTGGGTGTGGTGTAATACCACTGTTTTTCTTCCAGGCAGCTTTAGTCAATACCCTCTGTCTGTAACAAAGGGACAGATTTTTTTTTTTCTGTTGCTCGGAGTTAACAAAGTACATAGATCTGATATCCAGAGGTAAGAACTACAACACCTAAGAATAAGGTTCCTTATAGATTAAGGCAGGTTCCTCTGTTTAAATATTTGCATGACTCCATCCTCTTAATTCTTATTCTATCAGTTTGCATTCAGTTTAGAGTGGTGCCTCAGGTGCTCGTTGATTTCTGTTCTGTTACCAGACCCCTTCCTTTCTGGCACTAAATGCAAACAGAACATAAAAACTGGAGTGTTCCCTGCAGCTTTTCCTGGTAAATAATTTTATTAGTTGGCATTAATTTAGACTTTTAATTAGTGAAGAAGTATACTGATAAAGGCATCTCTCTCTTGCTGAGGCAAAAGATGGATAGATGCCACAGTGAGCACAAGCTAAATTTAGAGGAGGGAGAGGAACATCTCTGATTTCTGTGGACATTCGCATTGCCATATGGACAGGCTCAAGGCAGCAACAGTCTGGCAGCAGATGAGGACAGGTTCTGGGCTGAGCGGGGGCATCTACTTAAGGATCAGTGGTAACACTTAGTAATAGAACGTAATTGCAAGGCTCTTCAGAGAACCTGGGGTGGCATAAGACGGTATCTTTGTGAGTTATATTCTTTTGGAGCATGGTGCTTTTTGTCCTCTCAGGCACAGACAGTGATGTCATTGAGATGAGCACTGTTTAAAAGGATAAGTAACATAACTTCCCACTCCTCCTTTCTCTTTCTTTCACTCAAGTAGGCAGAGCAACATCTCTCCATTTGGCTAATCAAACTTCCCTTGAAATGCAATACATTCTGCACAGAGGAATTTGGAAGATTCCTAAAATCAGAAACAAATTTTAATAATCTGTTGCAGGAAAGCTGTGTGTTTGAAAATCTTCTCCCGGACCTTTAGTACTGACAGATGCTCTGAGATATCTTCCTTGGGTGTATCTCCCAGCAGTTCATTTGCCCCCATTGAGCCCCACATACCAATTTTATCACCATCAAGCCCTCATGGCAGTGTCCTCTCAGTAATGCCTCTGCACTTAGCCTCTTGTGTTCCTCTCAGACATCCTTGCTCTCTCCTTTTTTAGTTCTTGCATCCCCTCCATCTTTTTTCATATGAACTCCAAATCCAGGACCCAAGCTTCAGCAGAACTGCATAATATATCCTGCCATCAGCTTTGAGGAGGAGTGGAGGAAATTAGGAGTTTTATTAAAACACCTGTTTTCTGTAGAAAATTATCTTTTTTTCCCTCATTGTATGAAGTTTGTTGATCTTTGGAAACCCCCAGTAAATTAACCTTCCTTAAAATCTCATGTTTAGAAAAATTGTCCATGAACCATAAAGGAGGTAGTCAGGTCTTAGCCAAGGGTGATGCCTTTTCCTGTTTTATGGCCCTGAGCCTAAATATTGAGGAAGGTACTCCTTGATTTAGTTCTCCTTTGCTAATGCAAAGTTGCCATACCACTGTTCTCTTTCTTTAGCATTGTTTTTTTGCAACTTTCTGAGGGGAAAAAGTGCATATCCAGATCATCTCAGCCCAATGTGGAGTGAGTTTGTCAGTGAGGCAGGTAGTCAGAACCCATACAGGATGATCACCCATTTATTCCGCATTGGTGAGATCACATCTGGAGTGCTGTGTCCAGTTCCAGGCTCCCCCATACAAGAATGACATTGAAGCAGTTCTATCAGAGGGCTTCCAAGATGCTTCAGTGAGCATGTGATGCACAAAGAGAACCTGAGAGAACAGATTCTTTTCAGTCTGAAAAAGACCAGACTCAGGGAAGACCTGACAACCATCTTTAACTCTTGAAGGGGAGGTTATAGAGATGGAGGCAGCCTTGACTCAGAGGTATTCAGTAACAGGACAAGAGGCAGTGGGCACAAGCTGTAGGAAGACAAAATCCAACTCAAGGAAGAAAAAAAATTCACGAAGAGAGTGGCTAAGCTATGGAAGAGGTTGCCCAAGGCTGCGGAATCTCCATCTTTAGATATATCCAGAGAGTAATTTGGCAAAGCCCTTAACAACCTGTGCAACTTTGAAGTTGACCCTGCTATCAGCAGGGATTTGGATGAGATGACCTCCAGAGGTTCTTTCCAGCCTAAATTATTCTGCTGTGATGTGATCTGTCTACCTCTTTCCTAGCTGTGTAAGGACAGAATAGGGGCCTTGCTACCTATTTCAGAGTGAATTCTTCCTCCCCCCAAAGACTGATTAGTATCCCACATGACAGTCCCAATGGTACTTTTCCAACAGTTGAACGACAGAAATATGTGAAAATTTATAAAGACCTGTTTTTCAACAGATAGCCATCATTATTAATGACCACAACCCAGGGAGGGGAAAAATTAAAGCAATTTAAATTCAAAGTGAAGTATAAAAACTTTTTCATTGACGTTGTTCTTTTCTCTGTTTGTGGGAAAAAAAGAAGTGAAAAACATTACTATAGCTGTTAGTCCCTGCATATTATATCCATATTAGCTGCATAAGAATTGTGCACAAATAGAGAAATACGGGACATGCAGCACAATTGTTAACATTTCAAAGAAGATTATTCATCACTATGGGAGGCATCAGTCATATTCCACTCCTTCAAATCCTTGAGAGTGAGATCTGCAGCTCAGAATTCAACCGGTGGCTTTCAGCTTTTGACACAGCCTGCCTTTATAAAGCAGAATTGAAGGAGTTTAAGTGCTTGTAATGGATCCCTTTGAGAAATGGTATAATTGGTATGGCACTGGTCTGCTCACTTCCCTCTGCCTGTAGGGTAACTACTACATTCTCAAATTTCCCTCAAGATGAAAGGACTTTGGCTGACAGATGCCCTATACATGGAATGCATTGCTATAACCCAAACCTCTATGAAGAAGAAAATTGTCAGTTCCCCTAGAGTTTCAAGAACTGTGAATCTAAAGAGAAATAAGAACACCTTTCTAGCTGCTATAACTTATTTCTGCTTTCCTGCTATTTAGTGTTGAATCAACACCTGACAGATAAGATATATGAATATCCTCAGATGGATATTAATGTTCATCACCTTTTGTTTCAATGGTTATTGGATGCTTAGCCCTTAATTGTCTCCTACTTTGACCCAAAATACTGTTGTCTGAATTTTGATGCATTAGGTTGTGAGAGTCGCTGGGCAGGACATAGAATATTTAGATCCCCTCACTTTGGTAAAAAGTGAGGCTTCTTCTTTCCCATCCTTATCTGTCTTTTTCTTAAGATCTATTATTTTTATGTAACTGTCCCACAAAATATATTCTTCTTACTAGTTTTTATTCACCCATTATTTTCTTTGTAGTTTCAATTCTATCTCCCATTCAGCATTTTGTCCTTGGCCTTTACATGTTGCAGTCTGATCTCTATTTATTCATTCCTTCTTATTTAGTCCTTTGTTTCCAGTTTTCTCTTTTTATCTCAATCCATCTTCCTCCCCCCCCCCCCCTTTGCTGTTACTCTAATTACATTTTCCCTTGTTAGTTCTAACCTCTCCTCCTATGTGAGAAATTTCTGTTTGGTATTTCTGTTTGGTCTGCCAAGTCTATTTCTTGCCCTGCCTCCATTTCTGTCAGTCCTGTTTTGCCACAGATCTTTTCCAGGGAGGATGAAAATGTGTCAGTTTACTGCTTTCAGTTACATGTGCTCCATATGCATCTATTAATTTTCCATTTTCCTGTTCCTTTAGTATTTCTCTCTCAGTTTATCTTCTACCCTGCGATCAGTGAAATTCCAAGGTACTGATCAGCTATTGGTAATAATAATATCCTGATGCTATAATCTTCTGTCTGATTTGCTTCTATTATATATGTACTTAAGTCAGAAAGGTCAGGTAGAAATGCTGAGACATTCACAGGTGGGCAGCATGCAGTACTCTGTTCTGTACAGCAGTACAGACTGCATACTGGAATTGTAGCATGGACAGTTTGAATGATGCAAGGAAGCAAATCACCCAGTCAGCCTGGCATCATTACAAAGACGACTGAGAAATGCAAAAGGAAAACTGATTAAAGCAAAGAGGTGTACAAAGTTTGCGTTTTTGAAGATGATGTTTCCTTCTCTGAAACTTTATTTTATGCAGTCAAGGTCTATGCTGGGTTATCTAAATGAAATAAAGTTTTGCTTGAATCTAGCTCAGATTAGATCGCTTTCTGATACAGATGAGAAGGTTTTTTTTCCTAAGGTTCTAAAATGTATAGAGTATCAGACTAGAAATAACAGTAATCTCTTTGTATCTTGGTATTTAATAGAGTGTTAAACAGCAGAAGATCTACTGTTGGTAGACCAAATTCCAAATCCAGTCAAGAAGATGTTTTAGCTGCACTTCATTGCTAATGATTGGATAATTACAGTGGAGACCAGAATGAAAGTCAGAGAGAGAGATTTGCAGAGACGGGTTCTTTAGTGAAAAAGAAAAGAGAAATAGCAAAGACTGCAGTTCTATATCTTGGCAGGATTTTTCTTATTTTGCTGATTTGTTTTTCCTGAGATTGAAGTAATTTATTTGTGATTTGAGTTCCTTTATTTTATCAGTAGCATCCTGGAGTACAGAAAATGCCTTTTTTTTTGCCTGAAGTACAGTGTACTCTAAGGAACGGCTTTCAGGGGAGACGGTGCAAGTCCATCACTAAAGTGTTCACTAGGACAAGTAACAAAGACATGGCAGTGATGAAAGTTGCATTGCTAGAGTAAAAGTTTCTTCTATCTACGAAAATGTGTAAGCTGCAGATTTTCTGCAAAAAGCTTCCTTCTCACAGTTTCGTTGTTAATTGTAAGGGAAGCATTGTTTTGATCTTCCATCCAACTACTGTGAATGGAGAATGAGAACACAAGTACACTCTTCTGTCTTTGTAGACAAAATGATGCCTGACATTAGAGCCTAAATGCCAAAAGGCCTATACTTCATTTTGTCTTAAAAAAAATTTCTTCATAGAAACTTTCTTCACAGTTTCTTCATAGCAGCTTGTATGGTGTTATGTTTTGGATTTGTGACTTAAAACATTGTTGATAAGACACCAATGTTTTAGCTATTGCTGAGCAGTGCTTACACAGTGTCAAGGCCTTTTCTGTTTCTCACACCAGTGAGTAGGCTGGGGGTGCACAAGAAGTTGGGAGGGGACACAGCTGGGACAGCTGACCCCCAGCTGACCAAAGGGATGTGCCATACCATATGACGTCATGCTCAGCAATAAAAGCTGGGGGAAGAAGGAGGAAGGGGGGGATGTCTGGAGTTATGGCATTTGTCTTTTTAAGTAACCATTAATGTGTGATGAAGCCCTGCTTTCCTGGAGATGGCTGAACACCTGCCTATCTATGGGAAGTAGTGAAGGAATTCCTTATTTTGCTTTTCTTGCATACAAAGCGTTGCTTTATCCATTAAACTGTCTTTATCTCAACCCACCAGTTTTCTTACTTTTAACCTTCTGATTCCCTCACCCATCCCACTCTGGGGGATTGAGTGGTTGGGTGGGTCTTAGGTGTCCACGGGGTTAAACCACAACAAATACTTTAATCACAATGCACTTCAACTTAAAATGTGGCTCCTTTATTGAGTGCAAGAGCTTGAGAAACAAAAATACGTTATCCTTTCACAATTTAATTATAGCAGCCTCTGTTAATTGTGGTAAATGGTTTGAAGTACAATTAATAGTCAAGAGACAAAGGCAGATAAACAACACAGTAGAAAAAAAGAAAGGATAAAAAATGTTGAAGGACCTCGGAAGAGATTTTGGTCTTCTCTCTCTGGTGCCTTTGTTTTTCACTCCTTTCATTATCTTTGATCACTTGTCTAGATCATGGTTCTTAGAGGTGTTCAGAGATCTGGCAGGTCCATTAGTTCCTTGAGTCCATTGATTCCCATTCTTTCTTTAAGGCCGCTGCCAGGAACATATAAAAGATGGTAAAGCTCTTTGGCTCCTGAAGTGCTGGTTTAATACATTATTTTAGAAGATGTCCAATTCGATGCTTTAAATCTACAGCTACAATACAATATAAGAAAGGTTTTAAGCCTTGAGCTGGCTTTTTTTATTTCTTCCTCCCTGAGTGGTAAACAAAAATAACTCTGTGAGAAGAACTGAGAAAAGTACAGGGATACTGTGAAGAACTGGATCACTGGAAACTCTCTCTTTGTGGAGCCTCATAGTCCTGAGTGAGGTTGTTAACATTTTTCTTCAACAGGCCAGTAGTAAATGTCTTTTCCATTTATTCATTTGTAAGGAGTTATAATTCTTGAAGCTTCTACCCATTGGTTAGATTTGAGGAATACATTTGAAAGTTATTAAGAAAGTAATAGCTACAGGACATGAATATGCAACCATGTGGTATGATCACATGAAAAATTTGGAAAGCCAGTCTAAAGCAGACAACATTGCAAAGCTCACAGAAAGTATTTCAGACCTGTTCAGCTATTTATTACAGGAACACTTCATATTGGTTTTGGCACTCTCTTCTAACCAGGTCAAGAGTGTGCCGTCCTTCCAGTATCGCCCAGCTCCATTGTGCAGTGTGGCTGTTCACTCAAGGTCAGGAAACCAGCAGTTTGTGCTCTCTAAAATGCAGGGAAAGGGATGGGGAGAAGGGAAAGGAGTAGGGAGACAGATTTCCAGATTCAGGTTTGGATGGAGGCTTCTGCCACTGGGATGATTTTTACCACAAATGTCCTGGCTTTGGGGAGAGGTAGAAGCAGCGCCTGGGAGGTGTGTACTTGGAGATAAGAACCTGGTCAAATATGACTGAATAGCCCCAGGCTCAGTCCTGTGACAGTTTATTTGAAGATAAGTTTTAACGTATCCTTCATGATCACTGTGTTAGTAAACTTCTGGAAAAAGATTTCTGTTTTTTCTTCATCAAACATACAGTGTGCTTAGCAAGGTCTTGTAACTAATCTAGTCCTGTTTCTTAAGCACAGGATCCTTCCCAAAGTATTTTGTTGCACTTCTGATTCATAGTATTGTATGCTTTTGAGATTGCATACAAAATATACAAATGTGAAAACTTTACGGAAAGGACAGTTGTATAGGTTTGAACTCTAATGATAGAATATTGCCATCTGGTCTTCCATTTAAAAATAAGTTTCAGATGTCTTAGTTACAGTGAAGTTTGTATTCAAGTGTTCCAAAAACTTAATTCTAAAAAAAAAGAGCTAATCTAATAAATGAGCTCATGATCTGCTCCAGCACACCAGGAGATCAATATTTAATACACCCTTGATAAGTTTATGTAAAGTCTAGTCACACCCTTCATTAAGATATGTTGACAGAGAAGTTCATTTACTTGGACAACTACCAGGATTCAAAATCTAACTGTTAAAAATGTTGTATTATATATGGTGCGTTAACAGTGAATAAGACTCTGTACAAATTGATTAATAGCAATTAAAATGCTTGTACATCTGTAAGACTACCCCACTTCTTGTCTGGAAAGGAATACTGCTTTGATGTGTAACAAAGCATTTACCTGTTAGCTAACTGTATACACTGCACACTGTAATTAGCAAGATTCATGCTTTGTTTTAATTACTTCAAACATTGAATCAAACTGCAGAGAGAACTACCTGAATGATTGTAACATGTTTTTTTTTCTTGTCCTAAGTTTTGGGTTGGAAAATAATATCTCATTGAAGAAACTGAAGATTGGAAAAGAAAACAAGGGCCACTTTCTTACTGTACATATTCATCTGAGATGATACCACACAAAATACCATGACAGCAACAGTTTTAGTCATATGATCTTATGCAATTCGTAATTTCCACAAAATGAAATATTATTAAGCATGTCAAGTATATAAGAGAATTTTTATTTAAAACACCTTCTAACTACACAATTTTATTTTCCTTTGGTAATAAATATACGTTTGTATGGCTGAAAATTGTAGTAAGTGTTTTAGGAGAGCTGAGGTGTTGCATGTGTGTATGTGTACATGTCCACTTTAGAAAACACCCTCATTAGTGCAGAAATGGGCACTAACTGCAGCTTATTATTGTATCTAACCCTTTTGGTAGTGGCCATCAATTCCTTGGACAAACTGAATATGACCAAAGAGCGACAAAAGACTGCAATATAATTAAATGAAATTTATGTCAGAGCATCCCTCCTTTCATTTAAGCTGCATGAGAAATAAAGAATGAGGAGGCAGACGAAAGCTCCAGGAATTTTCCTCAGAAGACTTGTAGATACTCAGTTTTTCCAGACCTATGCATTTAAAATAAGGTGAATGGATAAAATCCCCTGACTAATACAAATTCACCCTGTCTTCTTGGGAGGGAGAAACATCAGAGGCTTGTCATATCTATTGTACATTAAGTGAAATATTTCACATCTTATTTCTGGGTAATCAAAAAAGCTTTAGCCGAAGTGTAACTTTGCTTCATTTACACTCTATCACTTTTTTCCAAAGCAGTTCTTCTTCATCTTCCATCTTGTAGTAGGATTAATACAAGAAAATGTGATTTTTCTAGGACTGTACTATTTACCGAAGTTTTTAGATCAATAAATTTAGCTTTCATGATGCAATCTAAAAGGGATTTGCTATGTTGCATGCATGAAAAATGCCTTGTTTAGTAATCATTCTGATATTATGTTGCTCTAAATGCAAAGCTTGATGTAACCGTGCTATTAAAATCTGTTCCAAAGAATATCCCAGGGGTGTCTCTTGTCATTTTGACTCAAGCTTGTGCATAAATTTCCAGCTGTAGAGAAATATTCTAAGTAGCTGTTGTCATGAAGCAGCTGAATGGTCCTCATGAGCCCTTCCAAGGTTTATAAAGACATAGTTTCAGAAAGAACTTTTTCTAGCAAGATATGCATTATATGAATTCAAACACATAATTCTACCTATAATTCAGTGAAGCTGTACTCACAAGTCCCAGACACTGGTGCATTTCAATGTAGACCTCATGGATCAGGATGGAATCCTGAAAACACTAGAAACAGAACAGAATTAATTCATTCTGTTTCAATTTTTATTGTAATTCAAGTCATATTCAACCTAACTAAGTATCCCAAAGGAAATCCCCTTTTGTGTACAAAACTGGGCTTAATCTAGCAAAGACACACATCCTTATGAAGTCAAGGAAGATCTCAACTGGCATAAATTTGGAATGCAAGTTCTGTCTTAGGATAATTTTACACAGTTGAAACTGCCCATAATTAACTATTTATAATTACCCTGTTGCATTTTTTCTATGGGATGACAGAAATAAGTAAACTATGGTCATCTTAGCAGTGCTTCATCAGCAGTGAAAAGCATCAAGCATCCATGTATTTTCACACACTTTTGACAATGGTGATCAAGGAAACCAATACCAATTTATTTCAGTTGCTCTGGACCAATAGGCTTGGGATTTCTCTGAAGAGGAGGACTGATCCTCTTCTCTGGAATTCTTTAGAGAGCAGAAACGAAACAGATGTGCAGCTCTCCCCAGAAACAGCTCTCTGGGTCTAATCTGCATAGTCTTAGTAAAGACTGAGTATATTGGTTTCCTCAGATCCACAACTATCCTACGAATGCCTAGTTCAAGAAATAGGTGAGCAATTAGGAACGACAGCTTATTAGCACTCCTTTTCCCCCCACCCTTTTAATTTTTTTTTTATTTTATTGTAGCACTGTTGTTTTTTTCCCCTTCCTGTTACAACCTTTCATTCACCTCATTTTTTTTCCTCCACCCTGTAATCCTTCCTAGGGACATATATGCTACTTTCCTTCAATCCTCTCATTCACTCCCAATGTCCCTTTCCTCCCAGCTATCCCTCTGGCATGTATTATTTCCTTTTTCTTTAATCCTCACAGGCTGAGGTGCAGTCCTTAGTAGTCTCCGTCAAGTTTGCATGGAAAGCTTGTGTTTAGCTGATGTGGATCACATGGCTGTTGGGCTAGTCTGACCGAAGTCATGTGTGTTCAGTTTGCTTATATATATATGGAAGCACACTGTATATTGTGTTGAAGGGAAAAACTGCTCAGTTCACTTAGTCACATCAAATGAGGATTAAAGCCATTTGATTTATTAATGGCATAATTATGTGAGACTCAGAAACTCAGAACCGTACAAAAAAAACCCCAGATAAACTGCAGTACTAGACACACACAAATTTCTGATCCCCCTTCTAGAGCTTATCCACCGAAGTGTTAAGTCCCCCCGGCTCACAACCACACAGTCGCACACACCCTGCTCTCCCCAGCCCGCACCCTGCTCCCGGCGTGCCCCCAGCACCCCTGGGCAGATGCGGGTGCTCCGGCTCCAGGGTGCCCCGCCGCCCCCCACGCCTGCTGCCCCTGCCTCTGTGGCTTCCCTCGGGGAAGCGGCAGTGCTGGCAGCCAGTGCCCACCCCATTTCCTCCCCAGGGTCTTTCCCCCATTGCAAATCTTCATGTTTCTTGTATACTGCATTTAAGGCCCGCTCCCCTTTTTCTAATTTTTCTTTTTTTGTTGGTTTTTTTTCCGCTTTTTTTCTTTTTTCCTTAGTAATCCCCTGGTAACTTCTTAATCCAGCCGATTGTCATCTTCTTCTTCAACACGACCTGTCTGGAGCAGATGACCTCCCAGGGAGTTTGCTGTATTTGATTCACCCATAGCCTCTGCACCCATATCATCTGCACCCATATTCTTCACAAATGTTATACAAGCCATCTGCCAAGGGTGAGCCATGCAAGCATCCCCACAGGGTGTTATACAGGCCATCTTTTGTATAAGGCTTGTCTTTAAGTGTAACTTTTAAATCTTTGACCTTAATCTACAGTGACAGCTTTCTCAGAGCCTGCAGGCTTTGCTGAACTCTCACATATAAGCCTGGCTTCTCCCTAACCTTCCCACTCCAAAGTGGCTAGAGATTAGATACAGAGTAGTTTTCAAACACAAGAAATTGGTTAGCACAGATTTGTCTGTTTTGGGTTACATCCGTTTGTGCAACAATTTTTCTTTCTAGTGCCAATGAGCAGAAACAAATCTGGAGGGACATACAGACAAGTATTTTGCAGATTAATACCTGGAAAGCTCTGCAAGGAAACTTGAGACAGAACTCGGAGTCAGGCTCAAGAAATAAGAAGCACAATATGGTTCAATTTGATGTGGATAATGATGATAAGGTCAAGAAGGAAGGTTGGCTTCAGTGGCTCAGACTACTTGATCACCTCAAGACTGAGCTTAAATATCATACATTTATTTACATGTAGTTATAGAAAGATGGGAACATGATCTGTCTCAATACCACTGCTTAGACGAAGGGAATTCACAATGACAATAATGTCTGAAACTGATTATAAATCAAACAACCAGAAAGTATTTTTAAAAAATGTATTAAAATATTAAGAAAGAAAGACTTTTTAGGTTCTTTTTAAGTTCTTTTTAAGAAAGGGAAAAAAATGACCATTGAAATGGAAAGAAAATTTGCAATAATTTTTAAGGAGATTTAGAAGTCATAACTGTCTGATTATTTTAATAAAAGTCAGCCTTAATTGTCATTAGAAATAGACAGTAGAAATTGAGTGATCTAATGATCATAAAAAGAATTGGTTGTAATTTATGAACCCTATTTCTTAACATATACAAACATTTTTTTAAATCCACTTTACAACGCAAGTCATAATTGCAATAAGACACTCCTATGTGTGAATTATGAAGTATTATTTCATACCTCATTTCACCAATGGCACTTGTCTTTAACAACATGCCAGGCATGACGTAATATGCCATTACTCACGTCTCACAGTGTCTTATTTCTTATCCCACAGTGTCTTTTGGCTAACATATTTTTCTGCATTCTCAGCATTTCACAGGTCACTCCGAATACAAAAGAACAATGCAAAGTGAATGCTCAAGGTTCTTGTTTGAAGAGTATTTTAGACCCCTAAAGAATATTTGAAGAGACATGTATTTTAGACATCCTGTGGAGTTTTTCCCCATACTTAAACTTGTAAGATTGGAAAGACTGAAAGTCTATGAACCCTTTTACAGTTTGTCCACTAACAGCTTTTATTGTACAAGAGCATTTTTACTGTGTTTTTGGTTTGTTTTTTTTTAATGGCAGTGTTCTGGCTTGTTGTGACAGTGTGGAGTATTTGTATGGCTTTTTATCAGAATGTGCAGGTGGTAGAACTAACCTCATTCTGAAAGTCTAGTCTGAAGAAAAACACCAAACTGAGTACTGACATGCATCAGAAAGATGTGTCATATTCTGCAATTTATAAATGTAAGTCATTGCATTTAAATTTGTTATTGCCCATCTCAGTTCTCCAGTGCTATTGTGGAGAGGAAACACAATTTATTTAATTTGTAAAACCTTACAGATCTGCAAGAACAGAAGAAATAGCCATACAGTTGTAAGGGATAATAAAATGTATTGTATGAAAACTGATCTAGAATCGGTAAATGTAACTTAAGTTTTTGAAGTTGTCATCATTCTTTTAACACAATTTGAGAGATATTTGGGACTAAGCAGTTCATTACATTATCTTTTGCAACCGAATATAACTCTATCACATCTTTGCCCACTTTACATGATCTGCTCTTTCCAGATATGTGCAGTAGTTCTTTTTGAATTACTTAGACTTTTCTTCTGAAAATTATGTTAGAAAATCTATTGTGTTTGTGGTTTTGATCTACCTTCTGTGCACTTAGAGATATACAGCACAGTTGTATTAAGAGCACAGTTGTATTTAGCTGAAAACAATTTAAAAAGGAACTGTGAAGCAACTTCAGGAGGAACTTTTTAAGACGAGAATAATATCATAGAAGATGTATTGAATAGAGTCAGCAGTAAGATAACACTTGGCTAAGAAATGACATTGAAAAGCTTAAGTCAAAGCTATGTGTTAGAACTTGGCTTGAAAAATGGTGAAAGCAAGAAGATTCAGACAAATGATATACTTTTAACCAGGCAAAGGATCAAGTGGCTGACCAGCCAGGACATGGATGGATGATGATGTTGATCTTATGAAAGTAGGAAGAATTATTCCAAGTAAATCAGAGAGATTGGTTTGTCTTTTATGCCTTAGCAACCCATAGCAAAATACAGTAGCAGGAGACTAACAGTATCGCTGGATTCTTTATGTCAGGAATATTTTACTTTCATGGGACAGTCCCAAACTTCTGCGTATAAAACTCTCTTTTTTAAACAACAACACAAATTATGGTTCTAACAAAAAATTACTTGGATAGAGCTGAAATGTTATGTTCGAATAAACATGATTTAAAACTTCATTTTTTAGTTTACTTCATATTTAAGTCTGTCTTTAAAAATGAATGGGTTATCATATTACGTAGATTATTTCATCCAATCTTTTAAAAAAAATCATTTAATACAAAGATACTGGAGATTAAAAATGTGTTGCTGTGTCTGTTGTATTTTAAAAATTCACATAAGGAGAATAAAGTGTAGCACCAAAGGCCAAATCCTCTGTGCAACTGTCCACAGTGCACAGTATTTTCTATGGCATGAAGACTATTCATAGAGAAACTTGCCATGTTTCCTAGTCTAACACAGAAATCTCTGCATTGTACAACAAAACCTTTCCAAAGGTTAGTGCCTGAGAATGATGAAATTGAGTCTTGCTAAGAGTACCTAAGAATGTTCTTTGCTTTGGATGGTTGAATATCTCTCAGTTACTCATGTAGCCGATAAACAAGGTATTTTCAACTGATGCTTGCATGTGAACAGTATGTGAACAGACATCTAAAGTCCCAAAACTCCAGTGTTGGTCATCCCCTGATGGTGGTTACAACAGAATCAATGGAGTGCAAGAGAAAGGTAAATTCACTTGTTTGGTGTTCCAGTCCAGAGATTAAGAAACAAACTCTTTATCTTCCATGCTAGGCACATATAAAATCTGTTTACATAAGTTTAATATCAGGTTATAGCCTGGGAATGAATCTTCAGTAAGAAGTAGACGAGAATTTTCAGTGAACTGTTATCTTATTTTCCCACAAATACTGTACACTTGTTGAAACTGAACTTATTCATAGGATGTGTTTCCCAGTTTTAATAGGTTGCTTTCTCAGCTGAAAATCTTAGTGAGAGACATCTGTTCCATATTACTCAGAAGTACAATAGTGTAATAGCATAATCAATAATGAGTGGTATATGCATCATTTGTAGGAAATTATATCCCTACTTTTCCTTATTCAATACTCCATTGAATTTATCACCTCTGATTTGGAAAAGGGATGCTCAGGCTTTTGGCAGGGACTTGAACTAAGCCTTGCATGTTCCAACTGACTGTTATAATCACCAGTGAGAGTGATGGCTGTAGCATCTGCATCTAATATACGTTATACTTTGTATTTACTGTGATAAGAGCCTATTTTTTTTAGACCAATGGAAAATATTTTTGGAAAAATACCATTTCTTCCAGATATGAATTCCAAAGTACATCAGAGACAAAAGGCAGCAAAACAGGTAATTAACCCCACCAGTCACCATGACAGCAATAAATTTCCAAGAAAAAGGAAGCTATCTCTGAAACTGTTGCTATGCAACCTCTTCCAAATGTATATTAAGCTGATAGTTGCTGCTGTTTGTTTATATTTGGAGCCAGCTTTCTCAAAAGTAGAAAGTAAAAAGTATAGGCCTGTAACAGGTAAGTTTAGCCCACTGCTGCCATTTGACATTATACATATCAATTTGACATTTGATATTATGTAGGCGCTCTTTGAAGCTTAGCAAGCTCCATGTTGAAATTATTTCTCTGGTCAGAAACTGCAGCCCCGTTCCAAGTTGTGGCATTGACTTATATGACCTTCGAGTGTAAAGCACAGTGATTTGAATTCATTTCACCGCAGTTACCCTTTCCCAAAGTGTATATAGGCAGGCCCACTCAGTGTCCCCAAGCAATTCATTCGAATGCCCTTTATCACTGAGAGGAAACACTTCAGGTTTTGTTTCTTTACTTAAGGGACTCCTCTGTCTCAGCCTGACCTGCCTAGTCAAGTATAATAATACCCTTGAACTGTCTCTCACCCTCTTTCAGGCCATCTTTTTCTCATTTCCACAGCACAGTTGTATTGCTTGTGAATTCCCATTACTGTTCTTGGCTGAGATCCGCAGTTTCTCAGACACTGCAGAGACGGGCATTCAGGAGCATAATATCAGAGTTAGTGGCACTTAGCTACTGGGAAAATGAAAGTATAGCTTTATTATTTTTTGTAATACCAACCCAGCACTAGGAGACCTCCTTCACCTCATGGGTGGAAGGGGTTTTGGCTGCCAGGACTCGGGGCCAGCTCAGCGCTGGTGCTGCTGGGAGCGGCCCCTTCCCTGCTGTGACCCTGCGAGAGACTCCTGGATGCCATGAGGTGGCCGCGGCCAGGGCTGACCCCCAGCCCAGGTGAGCTGCTTTCAGCTGAGACTCTCACCTGGGCCCTGCCTGAGCTACGGCTCCTGCTGCCCCATGGCCATAGGCTTGGCCGTGGGCCCTGCTGAGCTGCGGTCACCCGCAGGCTGACGTCCCAGCCTGGTCTCGGTCTGTCCCCCTTCCCAGGGAGGTGCCCGGTGCCTGGAGCTGGGGCTCGGGCTGGCCCTGGCTGCCCCCGACTGCCCTGCCAGGGTGGAACGGGCTCTGCCTGCCAGGCCCTGCCCTGCCGCCCCCGGGAACCCCACGGCTCCCAGCTCCCTGGCCTGGCCCTCACTGTGCCATAACAACAGGCGTTATCTGAGATCACAGGGTCACAGAATGGCTGATGTTGGCAGGGATCTCTGGAGGTCATCATGTGCAACCCTCCTGCTCACGCAGGACAACCTAAAACAGGTTGCCCAGGGCTCAATCCAGTGGTGTTTTCAGTACCTCCAAGTATGGAGATGTCACAAACTCTGGGCAGCCTCTGACTACCCTAGCTATGGACCAGTCATGATTTATACCTGGGAGTATTCAAACACCTAATAGTCCCAATGTGTATCTGGATGCTCAATACAAAGAAGAGACTTCTATCAGAATCAAGTTGAGGATTTGATTGTAAGTGTGCCCTGCATTGTTTTTTTCCTGAAGCTTTATCTGTATTTTTCTTTAAGACCAGTAATAACAATGTGGTGGGGGTTTTTTGTTTGTTTGCTTTTAATTTTTTTTTTAATTAATTTTCGTAGTTCCTGATTGACCTGTGAGAGGGTCTTTCCATTGCCTCTGAGGACTGTGAGTCTGCTCCTCATTGTAGTCTCCTCAGACTTTCTTATGTTTCAAGCTTCTACTTGCTGTGACTTCTGCTGCTTCACCTGCTATACCTCATGGTCTGGACCTTTTGCTTCCTTGGGAGGGAAGAATCTTCTTCCCCAAAGGGATCTTCTTGACGCTGATTTTAAAGGACAATCTGAGAACAACAACACCAAGTGGTTTTACTTGCATGGGATGATGACAGCAACACAGATTTTTGAGCAAAAATTGCCATTTTGTTGTTGTTTTTTTTAAGAATTTGGTCTTGTGGACAAGAAACAGATGTCTTTAAAGCACATCTGCTGGATCAGTCATTTTGGAGTATACAGTAAGAAAGCAAACCTTAAAAACCCTAGCATGGATTAGGGTGTAAAATAGGTGCTAAGTTGCTGCAGAGCTACCAAGCTACTTCTGTATATTTAGTGCACTTAAATAAATGCTAAAATATCTAAAGCCTGTATCCTGTAGTTTCTTAAGTGTTCTTTGTTTTCAGACTTAAATTCTCTAATTCCACTTTAAAACTATTGTGTCCCCTTGTAGATCTCTTCCCCTTCACAAATATAATGTATTAATAATAATTCTGTGATCACATATATATATACATAAAAAATTTTCTTTCCGTGTTATTTCTACTTATACTGTAAATTTTTCAGGGTAAGAGTCTTAAGTATGCCTGAGATAGTAACATTACTTAGCAAGCACAGAAGTCTGGCAGAAACACTTCTTGTATGCGAAAAGGAGGTAGCTGTGAAAGTTAATCAAGTAGAAAAGACTTTCCTGGTCTATCTTGGTTCTTATGCTGTTGATGTCTTGGCGGTGTCTGCGAGTACCTTAAACTAGTAAATTAAATAACATTGCTGGTTTCCATCATGTCAGATTTAGTCTTTTCCTCTTTATTCCTCCATAAAGAAGAATTATGACTATGGGACTGTATTTTGGTATTTGTTTTGATTTATATGTTCATGGAGAATTTGTTATGGGTGCAACATTGAGTGCTTTTTATTAAAAGAAGCAAAATCACAGAAATTAATCTGATACTTGTGTCAGAGAATGCTGATGCTCTCATGGGCGTTTGAGCCTACTCTTAGCTCCACCTGAGAGATCCTAAAAGAATTGGCTTCTGTAGAAATGAACTTCAATTTTTGTCCCTTTTTCCTTGTTAGAAAAAATTACTGATCACAGTTTTCATGCCAGAGCATTAGTGATCTTTTATATTACTAAGTCCAGGCCAATGGGTACTTTGTAAAACAGACCTTTTCCCATGAGAAACCAGTGAATAGAGCAAAGTGTTTTTTATCAAAGTAGATGAACTTACAGATGTGCAAGACAGTTAGCAATAAGCAATGAGCGAAGCTGTGAGTTGTCTGGTCCCTTCTTGTACTTGAGTCCACATTGTCTTCCCACTTTTGCTAGCTTTGTTAGCTAAACAAAACTACAAAAACCCCCAACAACCACAAAACACACAAACCTTAGTGAGAAATGGAACAGCAGGAAATTTATACTTTAACACTTGCACCCTTCCAGAAAAGTTTTGGTTATTGAAGCCAGTCTCCTGTCCACATAAGAACATTACATTTCTTTCTTACCTTTATTTTCAGATTTTATAAATACTGATTTCATATGAAATTATGGTTTTGTAATAAACAAATTACAATTCATCATTTCCAGGTATTTCAAAAAGTAGCTTTTCTCAAAGAGAAGAAGCTATGGAGCCTGATCATGTCCTGTGTTGCCTGCAGCAGTAAACATTGCCCTCTGACCTTCAGGGCTCTGGGAAATGGGTTTTAAATACCCATAAAAGGGTATGCTTTTTGCTTCTTGTCTCTTCCTTACGGTCTCAGTCCTCACCCAAAAGCCTCAAAGAGCCCAAAACCTGATGTGCATAGCTTAAGGTAGAGATATTCTTATCATGTGTGTTGCAGCCATAGGAAAAGAACAGACTTTATCACCAAAGAGCACTTGGAGATATCACTTATGTTTTTCACATGCTTCCAGTAAAGTCAATGAGAAAGTTTTCCTCTGTCTACGGGAAGAGTATTTCTTTGAATACTCTCATGGGCTTTCAAGATGCGAACAGGTAGGTGAACAGGGCTTTACACGTGATTAGTGGATCAAAGCTTTTATATACATCAGTTACCTACTGTTGCAGGCTTTGTTTGAAATGCCTAGTGCTTAACAAAATTCTATCATGCAGGTCTGTGTCACACTGTAAAGGGACTACCAGGATGACTACACAGATGTTACTGCCACCCCTACAAAACCCAGGCCTTTACCACAGAGACAAATCCTCCTTAATGGATTCTGTGCATAATAAATACGATTTAATGACGAATATCTAAAATAATTTAGGTGATAAGACTATTTTTCATCATCTGCATGTTGTAAAGGAAGAAAACTGGGAGACATATGCCTTTAAGCTACAGAGAGAAAACTGTTGAATCCCTGTGTAAGTAGAATATATCCATGGTTTGTTTGCTTTTACAAATATTTTCTTAGCACCTGAACATCTTTGAAGGGTTGGACATCATTGGCAGTCTTTCTAAATAGCTAAGCCCATTTATGACATAAACACGGAGACAGTGAATGCCATTTGATTTTTCTATCTTATTGTGTTATACTTACCATTGAAGTATTTGGTTGTCTAAGCATTATAAAAATTAAGTGTGAGAAAAGTTTGAAAATCTGAAAATTCCATTCTGCTGAAAATGCTGAAATTTTTATTGTGACTGCAAGCAATAGATGAAATAGTTATATTGATAATTGGATTATAAATTGAAATATTTCTATTGTGATAGAACAATTAAAATATTACTTCAAATTTATTTTATTTTAGCAATGTCATGTCAATAATAGAATATGTCAAAACATACCAGGAAATATTATGTTATGACAGAAAGTGTCATATTCTATTATATTATATTACTTTGACTTGGCATAATGCACTAGTTGACATGGTGTAACAATTACAGCACATCAAATTAACATAAAAGTTGACATGTTTTGACTTCATTGAACTAAAAATGTTTCATAAGGTCAAAGTAAAATATAATAACTCTAGCAGAACATGCTACTTCTGTTATTTCTCATACCTTAAAAAAAGTTAATTAATATACTCTGGTAAGAACCTTCCATTTAATCAAATCATCAGTATCTACCACACAGATCTTCCAGCAAAATTTTCTCTAGCAACAGTATTATATACATGTGAGGACCCACAGGTTGAGGATCCTTATCTCCTTTGACTTTATCCAAACAACATATTTTACAGCAGCTGAGGATCTGTCTGATATTCTTCTTCATCCTCTTGTCAGTGGATGTTTTTGCTTTTATCATGATGTTGGGAAAGCTAGGTCAAACATCTGAACTTTACGTTTTGTTTGTGGTCACTCTGATCTCTGTCACAGTGAACTTCTTAGTCACAAGCCAGCTGCTGAGAAAACTGTCTGCCACGCTCATGTGTCTTTCTTTGACATTTCCTGTTCCGCAGAGGAATGTAGTTCTCATGGGAGGTGGTGATCGGGATGACTGAGACCATCGTTTAGGTTGCCAAGGCCAGTCACATGCTGGCCTTTCAAGATCAGGACTGAAACACTGAGCTTCAAATTATATTCAACGGGGTGCCAGCACTGAAAGCAGAGATGGTAGCGATGCCCTTTTGATGGTCAGGGCTGATGAGCATTTTGAGGTTGTTGCATTCTGAAAACAGAGAATTGGAAGAGGGGAGTTAAAGAAAGAATAAAGGATCCAAAACATTTGATTTTATTCTAGCAATCTAGTTGTACAACAGATATACCCAGGTACTCTGAGCAAAGTCCAAAGTTGGTCAAAAAATTCCATGCACCCATACATGCATACTTCTCACAATTTTAATTGAAACACAATTTAATGCATGAGTCCACTACAAACTGCACCATCTGGCCCTGTGGATCACCTGTGGTTCAAAGATCACCCTCTGAAGGTCACTGCTTCAAAAGACAAGGTGGTAGTCTGATGAAATAAGGGTTCCCAGGATGTGCAACAGACATCAATGAAGACATACAGAACTGCTGTTTTGTTTGTGTTTCTAATTCTTTCTAATAGATTGATTTAAATATAAGAGCCTGTATCCAGGAGCATTTCATATGATCTTTTAATACCTTAAAAAATGAGAGTCAGATTTCTGAGGAACCAGCTTAAACTGCTTTCTAATTTCAATTGATGGTAACTATAAACAAACTCATGTTCAGTGAAAGTGAAGCTTTCTGTACTTATTTATGGCAAGGGTAATTGGGCTTCACACAGAGTAAGAGTAGGGAGGCTGGCAAGATCCTTTTCACAACGGTACTACACAAGAGACATGCTTGTACACGTTGGATGCAGAATAGCTGTTATCTCTGTGGGAACAAATATGTGCTATATTCTTGTACAAGTAAGAGCTCTGGAAACTCATTTAAAGCTGTTCCTCTGTTTTAAAAGGAAAATAGCAATCTATTTTAAACTTTCAAAATTAAGATGACTTTAATGGCACTTTTAGTGTCACATGGAAAAAAAATTACTTTGAACAAGGCTTGAATACCACTTTGTTGTCAATAACTTATGGTTTATAACTGAAATTTACTTCTGTATTTAATGCTCAGAATAAATACAGAATCTTTAAAAAGAAAAAAGAACAAACTTGAGGAGTGAATGGTGCACACTGTTAATATGATACAAACAAACTTAGACACTTGGGAACTATTTTTCAACCCTAAAAATACCAAAAGGGTGGTATGATCTAAGAGTTGTAAAAGCAAAATAAATCTAAGAGCTTGGAACTGACTTTCTAGTACACAAGAATATAAATTGCTGCTGCTTCTTGAGTTGACATTTATTTACCATTTTGTAGTATGAGAAAGAACCTCAAGATTAAAATAGAGAAAATTAAATTATGTTCCTGTTCCTTTGACTACCGGGAGGATTTTTTTTTGAGATAGCTTTAAAGGTACATGGCCACTGGTAAAAGCCAGTACCTCATTACATGTAGTTTATTCTTAAATGAACTGCCATGGAATCACTTAGCCAGAACTAAAGAAATCAACCAATTTTGTCCTCAATTTTTTACTTATACTTTGTATAAGTAAATAATTACTTATTTTTGAGGAACATTGAGAAATATAAATAGTATGTAGATAATGTTGTTACTTTGGGGGCTGACAAGAAACTTCCGATCAAAATCCAAAGTCCAGCTGAGGATGCAGCTGAGAAATGCAGAAGTTCTATATCTGAAGCAGCACTGTTTTAAATTAGGTGAGCTTTTCCACAAATAGTGCTTTAATGAAGCAAAGCTAATTACTGTGTTCTGAGTAGACTGAGTTTCCTGGCTACAAAGATTTATTGCAGTTGTTTATAATGTTAATAGCTTTAAATGTCTTTTATTAATGCTGCTTTAGGTAGATTTTTTTATTTATTGTTTAAGTAAGGATTCTGACCAAGTAAGTATCTTATGTCTTGGTGAAAATCAGGGTGATGAGATTGTAATAAAATGTATAAGGTTATTAAAAGGAGGACTGCTGCATGGCTTTGATTTTATAACTAAGCGTTTAGGTATTAAAACATTTATACCCAGTTTTCTGTCAGGCCTGTGAGGAATAACAGTTTTCATAGCTGTTTAACTGACAATGATTAACCCAAAATACACTGTTTAGTTTTATCCCAATACAACATATATTTTCCTTCTTACAGATCGTGCTGAATTTATTAATAGATTCTTTGTTTTTTTCCTTTTTGTCAAGTCACTACCCTAAGAGAAGACAGGGTGTGTGAGGAATATGTTAAAATTACCAAATAAAGCGTGGAGGTCGAAATTATTATTATTTAAGTGTAAGAGAACTGACAAGTCATAGAATTAGCATGAAAAATGGATAATACAAAAAAGCTGTGCAATATGAAGTAATTTTAGTGTTTGGAACAGGTATCGGTGCCAGATAATTCTAATTTCTAATAATCATATCAAGAAGATTTAGAAGAAAAAGCTCACATAAACTGGGAACTGCAGAAACTTATTTCATCCATTATGCTACCATACGTTGAAAACTGCGGTAATTCTGGACTGGAAGACTGGTTTGTCACTGAGAAGTGTGGTGGTTTAATTTTGTAGGTAATTTTTCTGGGAAAAGCCAAGCAGTCAGCAACTGCAGCTCCTTCCTCCTCTCGCACACAGGGAAGTGCCTCTCTGTGCCGGCGTGCAAGGACGGACACTGCTGCTGAGTCTCAGATGACTGACTGTGTAAGAAAAGCTTTTTCAGTGCCTCTCCTGGGCATCCGCTGGTGGGTGCTTCCATTCACACAGAGACTCACTGAAATTACAGGATCTTTCTACAAGTCCAAATCTGTTTCTACTTAAAACAGTTTCCAAAACTGTGTTTTTGTGAAGAGCACAACTCACACATCTCTGTAGCACATCTTAGCAGATTAGCTTTACAGTGAACTAGCAGAGAGCACAATCACAGTTTTAATTGTCTGTATGTCAGAGAATATCTTGATTTTATGCTTTACATTTCTGCCATACATGGCACTTGTTTAATAGGAGGGATAAGGCATAAGCAGAGATAAACACAGAGCATCTTGGACAGATGTCTCATTTAGCTGATTGCTGAGGAGTGTTTCTCGGATGCAGTGGCTACTTCAGTAGTTCTGGAAGAGCTGCAGTCATTCAAGTGGGGCTGTAGTGCTGGATCACATAGGCAGTTTAGGAACAGCAAGAAAAATTGCTGTGTCTGGAAGAGACTAAATGACCCTTCAGCCCAGAATCATGTCTTTGATAGGAGCTATCTCCAGAAAAAGATGATAAGGAAAGGCTTCATATAGAGTGGTACTTCCCTTGAAAAATGCCCTCACTTTAGAGAAGCTGTAGTGCAGGTATTTCCTGAGGTGAAAGCTGTTGCTGCATCTTTTGTGTAACAGTGCCCAGCACACTTTTCATCCATGATTTGTGTAACAGTCTTTGTAAGCACTTATACTTTTGACATCCACAGCATCTCATGGCAATGAGTTCCACAGGTTTATGAACTGTGTGGAGGAGTATGCTTCCTTTGTTCATTTCAAAGCTTCAGCTTATTTAACAGGAGGTGATAAAGCATAACCACAGATCAATATAGCAGAGACACAGGTCCATAATGTAATCTTCTAAATACAACTGAGTAAAAATGAAGTAGAAACTTAGAATATGATTAAGTGATTCTTCTCATTATGAATCGTCTATTCTCTCCTAAATTAATATTCTTAAGAAAAACAGGATCTGAAAATAAATTGAAGCATGTTAAACACAAATGTATACCAGGTCAAATCTCTTCCATGAGCTACTCTGTTGACCTCCCAGCAAAGTTAATAGCAAAAGTCTGATAGCAGGCAGCCCAGAACTCTAAAATGCTCTTTGTTACAGATAGAGTCCAGCTTTATTTGCAGCTGTAGCAGTAGAAGAATTTCAGTGAGTCCTCTGCAGATCTATGGGTAATTGAGCTCTTTTCATTAGCTTATTGTTAGAGGCAAATGCTAATTAATCAAGCCTACAAACCACATTTCTCATTAAAGGTCTACCAAGCCAGGGTTTGCAGTAGAGTATATAAGTGTTCCCTCTGGTGTACTTGAGTATGAACTCCAAGACTGAACATATGCACTAGGACTCTGGGCTGTTAAACCTCAAGACTTCTTTCTTGTAAGAAGTAAAGAGGATGCAGCAACACTTGATCCAGCAATATTTTTGCATTAAGACAGCTATTAAGTAGCACGGGTATTCCATCTTGTGTTGAGTTAATTTATAATGAACATTTGTTTTATACTGCAGCTTTACTTGTGGCAATGAGAAAATTTCTCTTCCACTCGTGAGCATGCAGCATTGAAATGAATCTGTAAACCTACTTTTTCTGAGAGGTTACCTTATGCTATTTATTTACAGATTTGCCCCTGAACACAAAATTTTATAGTGATCTGTCCTTCCTTTTAACGTTGGAAATCTGGAACAGTTTTTGTACTAAATACCATGAACTATTTAATTTGACAGCAAACTTAACTGGGCTTAACTGGACAACTCTGGAAAAAGGGAAAGGGAAATGAACAGCAGGGGCTATGTATATGAGCTTCTCCTTTTCCAAATGCTTTCTATCTCCTACAGTTTAGACAGAGAGGGAAAGAGGGTTTTTTTATTAATTCACTCTCTTTATTCACATAAAACCATTGGTCAATTCCTTTGGAACATCTCATTCAGCTTAACTGAGCCAAATTCTCTGTTTTTGTAATATGTGATATACGTTAATTAGGATACTAGAAGTCAGTCTGACAATACCCTTTGGTGTTGGAAATTTTTCTCCCCCAGTATGATAAATTAACAGAAATCAGGAGGATATCTTTGACTTACTTGTAGCATCATGAAGGTGTATTAAAATAGAAATCAGCTATTGTAATTCACACCAAAAAGTGTATGAAAGTTTTGTTCATTACAGCTGGTGGCTGGTAGCATTAACAGATCAAAACAGTCAATGTCTGAAAATAAATATATCAAAGATATTATTCATATACTTTCAGGGATGAAGGGATGATATTGGCTTTTTTTGTGTGTTTCTGTTTCTAATCCACTTGCAGAGGGAAGGTGATAGTAGTCAGAGGAATGGCCTGAACATATAAGTAAGATGAATAACTATGTGGAGGGACCATTTAATTTCCCACACTGGATCCGTTTAATTGCTTGCTATGCTAATGAAAGCATGCTTGCTGCTTTTATTTTGGTCTGTACTTGTCTTCACTTGCATGTCTTATTTAAGGGCTTGAATGCTTATGAGTTTATACTGACCTGATTACACTCAGAACATGCCAACAGATAAGGTGAGAGAAGGGATGTAGGCATGTTTCTCAAAATACAAAAAAATACAGCACTGCCATCTTCAAAGTCCCTCTATGTTTCAGATTTTCAAAGATACAGGTGTGTCCTATGGTACAGTTTTAGGATCTACTGTTTGATAGAAAAGTCATTTCACTGCTCAGTAGTGATCGGTATGACCCTTTCCAGAAGGAAATACATATTCTTTTTTTCCTTATTTATGTGAAAGAAGAAATATGAAAGACCTAGGAGTAAATCATAATGAAGCAAGTGAAGAGATAGCTCAAGATTTAACAAGTTCAAGATTCAGAAATTCATGTTAGAAAAGGAACTTCAAATCTTTACAATGATCCTAGAGAAAGAAGTATTTCTGTAGGGAGTACTTAGAAGGAACTTGTAATGTACGTGGTCTCTGGTATGAAACTTGGAAGTAAGAGGGCTTTATATACCTCTTTATATTGTCATCATAGGCTTTATTCAAACATTTGCTTTTCACAAGTTACGTAGTTAGACGAGTGCATGCTTGTTGTCTAAAGCCAAGAACTGGCTTAGGCAAATGCTAATTAATCAAGTGTGGTTGGGGAAGCAGTTCTTGGCTTTAGTCAGCAAGCATGTTTTCTAAACTCTACATAGTTAGAGACGTGCATGCTGCTTGTCTAAAGCCAAGAACTGCTTCCCTTCATGTTTTATTTGAGTTGGATATGATTATAAAATGGGGAATGCAGATAAAATTGATCTTAGCACTTAGGAGATTTTGAAGCCTGCAGAAAGACTTTAGTGTCTACAACGGGACTTTAGCAGGATATAAGTCACAGAAGTCCAAAAATACTGTACTTAAAACCACCATTGGTCTACCTACAGATGTGCACATGAATTCCAAAGTTCCATTCATTGCTAAGCTTACAACATCTGTAATGCCTAAGAGTAATTTTCTAGGCAAACCAGAAGTACTTCCAGCTGAACAGGGCTAAGCAACTTGGTATTCAGCTAATGATCAACTCCATGTAAGATTTGCAAATGAGATGTTCTCTCACTTATGTTCAAAAGGAAATCACTCTGATAAGTATACTTAAAACACATCAGGCTTTCTTAAAAGTATAGAAATCAGTTCTGTTTTCCTTCAAAACATGGCAGTAGAAGTATTGGTAGTGATATCACCACCCTTTGACTACCATCAATTGCTGAGATGATAGGTGATGAGGAATCTACCTCAGGTTTTGAGAAACCTGTGTTTAATTGCCCTTTCCTTTCTTATGGAAGGATCAATGCTTTTATAGGGAACTATTTGAACTCCCAGCTACAGAAAGAGAAGAGTAGGGGAAGAAGACCTTTTAAAGTTGAGTTACTTCGCAACTTCGCACAGAAGGAGAGAAAGAAAGGTTAAACAGAAAGCATGACTCTTCAGCTTAGAGGTTGCTCTCTGATTTCTATATATTCTATGTTTTCCAAGCACTTGATAAGTGTATGTTCCACACGAAGTGGAAATCAGACTTTAACCTTCTATGATGAGTGTCATAAGTGCTTAAATACAATTATTCCTTCTTGTATGTCCTTTCCTTTCTGATCCTATTAGTCTTCTCCAGACAATTAAGTGAATTTGCTAGACAGAGATGTCCTAGCTCCTTCAGGTGATAAATCATGGTAGCCTGGACATTCTTCTGAAAACTGGAGGTTTAGCAGTTCAAGAAGTCATCTATATTTTTTTTGTGTTTTTTTTTTTAAACTTGCTTAGAAAAAGGAATATTTTCAAAACCCTAGGTGAAGTTATTAGAAAACAGTGAAGGTGTCTTTGTGTATGGGTAGAAAAGACATCTCCTTTCTAGTTTTGAAAAGAGTAAGTGAGTTCTATCTCTAGGCTTCTGAGAATAACTGAAGACAGCTGCTGTGGGGAAGAGATCAAACTACAAATAAACTTGCATTTTTAAGGTTTTTAAACCATGAAAGATAAAGTTCTGAAGGACACAAAGTACCTGACACTTTTTAAAAAAATATTTTTTTATTGTGACTATGGTCAAACACTGGAACAGTTTGCCCAGAGACATTGTGGAGTCTCCATCTGTGGAGATATTCAAAACCTGACTGGACTTTGTCATGGGCAACTTCCTTTAGCTGCCCCTGCTTGAGCAGGGCTGTTGGACTAAATAATCCCAGGAGGTCCCTGCCAACCAAAATGATTCTGTGCCCAGTAAGGAGGCTTAAGGTCCAGAGAATCATCCTATTACTATCATTTCCTACGTGCATGTCATTCTTGTCAGCCTAGGCTTTTGGAGTCTAGTATGATGTGCCTGTCTGCCCCTATGAATTGTAGGAGAAACCCGCATACTTTATACATGGATGTGGAATCATCTACATGATCTACATCCACATACTTAGACGTTAGATTTTATGATGACTTAAGTCCATGTCATTTATAAATTTGAAAGAACATTGTCTCATCATGTTTGGGTATTCACTAACACATAAATAGAAAGCAGGTTCTTAGTCAGCTGACAATTTTTATTTTAGGAAAAAAGAAATGAAAGATATTCACTATAGTATTCTAAGAATACAACTGATAGTAATTAACTGGAAGAGTCACAAAACCCCAGCATAATTAATTGATCAACATGTGAGTTTAAGTTTAAGCTTAAACTCTTAAACTAATTTAAATTTTTCAGTTGAATAATAAAGCCCATGTTCTGTACTTCAGATTCTATAGCTCATTGGCATGAGTTCTCTCAGCCTGTGACCTGAGAGACTAACTAGTCTAACTTGACTATATTGACTTCAATATAAATTTTATTTTTAGGGCTTAAGGGAAATACGAATCATATGCAATCATTTTCTCTTTGCAAGCTATCCTAATGGTTTAAAAGAGATTAAATATGGAGCTAAGTAGGCTTCTGAGACTTTATTTTTATAACAGTCGTTTACAGTTGAGACTAGAGAAGGAGGTGACTCTCAGTTGAAGAATAGTGTGGAGTCCTTGTTATTATTATTCCATATTACACTTTATACCTGTCAGCTTCTCAGGAAAATATGATTCCTATAGAATGTCTAAAAGCATACTGTTGGACAGAGAAACCTTTGCCATCATTTTTTCACAATAAAAAAGGACATTTCCCAGGGCAGAACTTTGCCCCAGCTCCTTTGTCTTAGAAGAAACTAATATATTGAAAATATTCTTCAAAACTCTATTAAAATCCTAAATCCAATAAAATGGGCTTTATTATGGACTGGTAGGGATCATGCTGCTGAATGGGGAAGGTAGGATAGGGCATGGAGGGAAAACAGGGTAGAAGAAACAGACATAGAAAAAGGGAAGGATGAAAAAATCCTGGTGTCTGAATTCTGTGGGAAAGAGGGATGGCTAAGGGGACATTTTTTCTGCTCATTAGAATTAGCCATGATAGTATGGGTAGAAATGTCACATGATGTAGATACAGCCACTCAACTTTCTACTCTTTCCCCATTCATTTCAGGGCTGCATCTGCCTCTGGTCTTGATACTTCCAAATTCTTATAGCCCAGCACAAAATAAAGTTTGAAGGAGGAAAAACTAAACTAAACTAAACTAAAATAAACTAAAATAAAATAAAAAAAGAAAGCAGGGAAAGACAGAAAGAGTTTAGGGAGGAAAAAAATGGAAAAAGGATAACTTAAGACTGGGAAGAAGAGCTGGCAGCTCTAATGACCTGGCTGAGAAAGCTGATGAAATAAAGAATCAGAGAAGAGGGCTATGAAGAGGGATTAGAAATACACAGATAAGAAAAGAGGCAGGAGGAAAAAAAATCAGTTCTGGGAGAGGATTAAAAAGCAGGAGAATGTGAAAGTGGTGGCATGTTCACCCATCAGCACAAGAGCATCTCTGTGTCTTCAGCGAAACTTCTGAGGAAGCATGGATTTCTGAATTTGAGAAAAAAATTGGATTTGCAATATGTTCCTGACAGGTCCATGGATACTTGTGTCAGGAAACAAGGGGAAAGATGGGAAAAGGCAACCTATAAGTGGTTATTTGGAGTCTGGTGTTGAGTGTATAAAACAATGACTTATGTTCTGAATGGCTATATACTGCAAGGTTTTAAAAAGTATCTTCAGGCTTCCCTTGTGCTTGTTTGAAGTCACTTGAACAGCATTTGGTTTTACTGGATTCAAATAAAGGCGGTCGAAAATATTTGTAAATAATGCTGTTTCTTTATGGAGCAGGTAGAAAGAGCAGGAGCACCACCCAAAATAACTTGCATATACCAAGGCAGAGTTTGACCAGAGAACTCCAATGGGTTTTCCTGACAACTGGTAACAAGGGCAAGAGTGGAAAGACTAATTCAACTGGAATTGTGTTTGTATAAGCCTTGGCCATTTCTGGGAAAGACCTTCAGGCGAGACCCAAGAAGCTGAGCGACAGTAGTAAGAAAGCACAAGAGGTGTGAATTTGTGTGAAGAGATTAGCCTCCTCTCACTTCCTTGCTACTACAGTTAAAGCAGAGTGGCTCTGTTATGAAGCTGAGTAGCTCTATACTACTTAGATTAGGGCAGTACCTGCTTCTGTATGAGCCTTTCTGTATTCAAGGAAAGAGAATTTTCTGTTACTTGTAAATAAAGAGAATTTTGTTAAAATAATTTTATCAAAAGAATTGGCAATATCACTATAGAAACAACCAGAAGAGTTCTAATCTTCAGGTAATTCTTTGAGTCAAAAGAAGACCTAATATTTCAAAACACTTGGACTTCTTGGAGTTTTATTAATTTGCTTGCCCATTGTTTTTAAAATAATTTTGTATTCATTTTTTTAAAAAGGGGAAGAATGGGAAAAACTTTAATAATACTGGTATTTGGAAGTGTGTTTTCATTTCCTTTGATAGCACAAATAAAGAGAGCACTGGTAGCGACTTTCTGTTTCACTTGGCTTGAGTCAGTCCATAACTCTTAGTAATACCAGCAGTCTTTCATATCCTAAGCATAAACATGTCTCGATTTAACTGCACACCGCAAGGAATTTAAAGACCGCATTGCATCCCATGGGTGTGTCATATATTGAATTACAAAGCTACAGTCCTGGGTTTTGAGGTGTCAGAATTGCTTTGTGATTATTCTGTATACTTTCAGTTCTACTATTTACCAGTTCAGATCTCTCAAGCGTCTGTGTCCTCTTAAACTTTATAGTCTTCAAATCTATTAAGCGCCCAGTACTCTGGAACATTTTGGAAGAAATGTTTGCAGCTAAAACTTGAAGTCTGAAAGTCAGAAATAAATACACAAGCATATCTGCACCTGCTACTAAAGAGTGGAGTAGGGTGAAGGGGTAAACTCCAGAAGTTGACTCAAAGCTAAAAGTTGTCCTGCCCTTTTTTGTCTGAAGTCCAGTGACTGATGGACCTTTAGCTTTGTAGATCCACAGGCCAGAGCTTCCTCCAAATTGAGGAGCATATGCTAATGAAGTCAAGGAGACAAAGTCACGTCCAGTATTCTGCTGCTTAGAGTCTTATTTCTTTAAGAGATTTCTTACACAGAAATTGTTCGCTTGAGCTGTGAGCCTGAGTTAATAGTTTGTCTCTATTGATATTTTGAGCACCAGCTTTTTGAAAGCGGCACAATGAACTCCATTAGAGTCAAAATGCTGCTCCTTCAGGAGCTTGACAGTATTACAATTCTCCCACTTTAGGACTAGGATTTTGAATTTAAGTGTTCTAGCTTTCTAGTGGCACCAGTGATGAAACAAATCTTGCAACAGAAGCACTAATTTATCCATTCCTTGTTGTGTGCTCACCCAGGCCCTTCACATACATCAATTCACTGAGCTTCTTTGCGTTTGTATTTTCCAGGTGTTGGGCAACATAATGAAGAATCTTACCTGACAGCATTAGTGAAGAATAGATCAGTTACGTTTTTTGTTTATTTGATTGTTGTTGGGTTTTTTTTTTAATGATAAATGTGGTGATTTTCAATGTGTAGCAATATTTATAAAAATGTATATTTAAGTTACCAACTTTTTTCTGTTAGGCCATTTCATTAATTTCCATAGGCACCTCAAGAAAAAATGGTGTAAGGAGGAGTAAAGAAGTGCTAGTTTTTGAACTTTAGTGAGGTTCTTATAAAGGCAAGTTATGGTTACCTCTTTATAAAGAGAGGGACAGGAGGGAGAAAAGCTTTAAGGGAGTTTGCAAACAAAAATACTTCTCTAGGTCTTTCCCTTTCTCTACCATATTTAATCTTAGTTCATCCCTAAACACCTGGTGTGATTCATCCTTTTTCTCTATCTTGTATGATAATGGTTATTATGCAAACATATGCTACTTTAAGTATAAATAACAACATTTATAAACTTAAACCCAAGGAGCTCTCATGTTTAAAGATAGTGTGATTTTTCTGTCATATGCTAAGCACGTCTAACGTACTGTCTGTTAACATCTGAATATACAGAGATTAAAAAAAAAAGTTTCCTTACAATTATCAAAATAATCTGACAATTTATTTGGGTTTGAATTTAAATATCTTTTCCAATTTTTTTCAAATAAAATTCTGTGGAAGACTATTGGTACTGATGTTAACTAAAAAAAGAAAAAGAATATGACCGCTGAACACCTAAACTCCTTGTTCGAACATAGTCATGAAAAGATCTATTTTAATTATCTACTGCTACTACTAATTATCAGTTGTAAAATACTTTTAATCTTCAAAGCATGCTATATTATGAGAGCCAATGTTTGGAACCTTGTGCTAGTGAAATTCAGCTTCCTAATAAGGCACCTTTTAATAATGAGGATAATTAACCAGTGGTAGAAATTACTTAGGGATGTGGTGTGTTCTCCATCACTTACAATCTTTAAATCAACACTGGATGGCATTTGAAGAGATATATTATGTCTTACACAAAAATTATGAGCTTGGTGCAGAAATTAGTGCACGATTTGTCTGCTGTGGAGGAGGTTACAATAGATATCATAATATTTCCTTCTGGGTTTAAAATATATAATCTAAAAATAATTAGGTGGTGTTTAACCTTAATTCTTAATTTGGATACTCAGGATGAGTTGCTGAGCAGAAAGTATAAATCAGATTAGGATTGAATAAAATTCAAGTTAGTGTATTGTTTTCAGATTTTAGGATTCTACCATATCATGGTGAAGGTCAATGCCTGAAAATATTTTGTTGTGGTGAGTTTTTTGTTTATCATGAAACTCTAATGCTTAATATGCTTACCTATTAATTTGGAGTTATTTTATGTATTTAAACTTATTTTTAAAGTCTCTATCCCAACAACATATACATAGGAAAGACAGTCCTTGTTGATTTTAGTAAGTATGATAGCTTCATTTTTAATGACTTAATGGAAATGTTTCAACAAATGGCCCAAATCCAGGAAATTTTTGTCTGATCTACCAGCTGAAGGAAAATGGTCAACAATGGCACAAGGCTCCTAAATCACAACACGTGATTCCAAATACATCGCACACAGATGCTAATCAGCTCTTTGCAAAAAATATTTTCTACTTTCAGAGTGAACAAGACAATTTTGTTTACAGTGTTGAAACAATTCATATTTGTATTGTGATTTATGCTAAAAATGCCTTGTATTCTCATTTTTCAGAGAAGAATATAAAAACACAGCAACAGAGCTTTAGCAATTATTCACTCCTGAGACCCCCAAAAATATTATTTGTAGCTGTATAGATTCCTTTTGAGTTCTAAAAAAAAAAAAAAAAAAAAAAAGATTTGTGGTTTGCCTTGTCAGTGGTTCCCCTAAGAATTTATAGGTCAGGTCGGCTACCAGCTAAAACTAATTATCCCTGACGTTATTGGTATAGTATTCAAAGTTGTATAAATTACATTTCTAAAGGAAATCCAATGAGTCCCATAGGTATGTAAACAAACATTAAAATGTTTACAATGCCTATTGGAGAGAATGATGATAGGATAACATCCTTGCTCATGATATTACAGTCATGTTTGCATAGTCTCCGATATAAGACCTATTTTTACAGGTTTATCTTCTGACTGTTAAAACCAAGATAAAATGGGGAAAGAAAGGCCTCAGAAAAATAATATTTTTTGCTTTGGGCCTATGTGGAAAGAAGAAAGGAAGAAGAAACAAAATTATATGGGAAAATTCTGAGTTATAAAAAAAAGCACTTCTTACGAAGCTTGTTCAAGTAGCTCTTTGCTCCCTAATGGCAAGTGGAACTTTCTAAAATAACTTGAAAAGTCCATTTTACTCTAATATATTCTGCAATGCAGTTACCTTCTTCTCCTTTATTCAAGTTTAAAAAACTTTAAGAAATTACTTGTTGGAAAAGGTGACTTGCTTTACTCTAAGCATAGGTATATTTTTAAGGGTAGGTTATTCTGTCTTTGTTTTAATTCACATATATATTGTGAAAATCTCACCTGTATTCTCACTCCCATTTGTCAATGGAGATTCGTACAGCAGTATATTATGTTGGCTTAGGGACAGTCATGATGATTTTAATTCAAATCCCTGTATAGTACAGACCAGAGAATTTTCACATGTAAAGTTTCTTTGAAGTACAATGGATTGAAAATTCACCCAACCAGTGTTGAATTGTTCCCCTGCTGAATTAAAACTCAGTGATAAAAATTTACATTTTAGTGCTACCCTGAAATTTGTTTAGCTTTTGGATTGTGTTATTCCTTTATGTGCTAGTCTAAAGAATCCTCTATCATAAATTTTCTATTCCCTAAGTGAGTATTTCTAAACCTTGATCTAGTCATGACTTAACTGTCTCTGTCAAGTTAAACTTCTTGATCTCCTCTTCCGTGACTGTAGGATGAAGCTTATACTCTAGTTCCAGTAGCTGGAATTTAAGTTATATTTCAAATGATTGTTGTAATGGAAACTAATTAAATATTATCAGGCTAGTTGAACCATCTGTTTTTTTACAAAAAAGTATAGAAATATTTTTAAACATAGTTTTTTGATGTAATTAGACACCTCTACCAATAAAGACTGAGGAAAGACATGGTTAACTTTTTTTTTCCTTGCATAAATTATGTTAGACAAGAGTGACAAGTGTAGATCAAGATGGAGAATATAAACAGTTCTGGCTTGTTACAGTATTGGCATCATCAGTGAAACCAGTGGACTCTATGAAAATATAGATCCTATTCAAATAACCATATTGTAAGCAATCAAATTGGGGATATTTGGGGAAAATGTGGCAGAAACATTTTCCTTTTTGAGGGATCCATGCAAAACCCAGACACAGTTGAAAAGCTTGGACTCGAGAAAACAAGGGGACTTCATACTTTAAAGCAAACATGCTTTCTTTGTACCATATTTGATCTGGTCAATGCCAGGACTTAAAGCCCAGTGTAACCTTAAGACTTGACTCTGGGCATCCATGATAGCTGTCTAAACAGGCAGCACTGGGAACCTTTGAAGAAGTATTTCCAAACCACTGTATTTAACTGTTACTGATCATGTAATAAGAGCAGATGGGATACATGAACACAATAGGTTAGGCTCGATTTCACTGAAGGCAATATGTGTATGAAAGGTATTTAAAGCCGAGTGAGTCTTTGAGGTGTCCACCTTTTGCTCCCCTTTGGCTAGATGTGTTAGGAAGTTTGCCCTATGTCCAGCTCTGGGTAGACTTGGAAAACCTGACCTTGAGACTTCTCTTGCAGTTAGTGTGTCCTAAAAGAATGGATGTGATAAAGAGATGACCATAATCTACTAGAAAGCTGGACTGTTGCACAGTAAAGCAAAAAAAGTGTGAGCATTGAAAAGTGCCAGGGTGAATTAGAGAAATTCCATCAGTTTGAGTAAGTCCTGAAACAAAACTTATTCTTGGATTTCTTCAGAGATAATGAGATTCTGCACATCATTTCCACGACCTCACACAGAAATAGTGTAATTCCACCCTGATTCACTATGGATAAAGGACAGTTCATTTACTGAATGTAAATTCTCTTTTTTGTTTGAAAAATATCTGTGGGTAAGTCACATTTTTGTGTTCTAGTTTAATATGTGCACAGACTGATTTAGCACCAAGCAATGTGAATGCAATTAAAATTAGTTTTCTATTAATATGTTCATCAGTCAGACTTGATAAGTTCATGTTATCGGAAAGTGAGTACGGAGGGCTTGAATCACATAATAATCTGATCAATGAGCTGCGGGAAAGATTCTGGAGTGAATGGTGTACAAATGTCATTTTTAATACGAGGCAATATTCTTATGACTAAGGAACTCTGTCGGAGCAAAGAAAGCAGAAGAAGGCGTTAGGTAAGCAAGGCAAACCAAAGTACCTTATCTGTTTGTTCATTTGCTAATCAGTGCCTGCCTCTGTTGCTCTACAAACATGCACACACGAATACAGGTAATTATAAAAAGGGGGACAGAGAAGCACTCCAGAGTGGGTTTATGGTCAAGACACTTTTGATCTTGACTATCCTTTAGGAGAGAGACCCACAGACAACCCTTATATTCCTGAAAGACCAAGCAGTAGAGAAGAAAGCAGCCTTTATAAAGCTTACCATTACAATTAACACTTTTATAAGACACTTCTTCCAAATGTAAGTGTATAAATGTTGAGTTACTTTAAAATAAAAAAAAATTAACTTTCAAGGAAAAAAATGGCCTTTTACAATTCTTGCTGATTTTTCTCACCTAGAATGAAAAATTAACATGCAAGACAACTGTTTATTACATTTCAGGTAATAGCAACTCATGTAGTGTAAGTGTGTATATAAAGTAGACAAATCAGTGTCTTCAGCAGTATGTAAACATTTGGTTTGTGTTATGTTGTAAAGATATGATTATCTGTTTTCTATTTAAGTAGGTGAAAGATAATTGTTTTACCTTTAAACCCCTTATGTTTTTGATTTAAGAAACACCAAGATTTATATTTTGCAGCTGTGCTTCATGTGGTGTCTTAAAGGGATTGAATTCAGTTTTTCCAGTTTTACAATAAAAATATGAATCTAATCTGTCATAAAGACTTTTAATTTTAAAGTCTCTGTCCTACACCTGGATTCTTGCCAGTAAATTCGCATCCATCCCTCCTGATGCCATTTACAGCACCAATGTCTAAATTAAGAACCACCCAACGACAGAGTGTGATCATTAACTAGAAGGGTGGAGGCAGAGAGATAAGATGAATTATGGGATCCACTGGAATCAAAAATAAAAATTCCAGTGCTGTTCTGGCACTCAGTCTGATCATGCAATTCTTTTTGGAAAGAAATGTATGGGTTCACTGAACATTTTCAGTTAAAGACTTGTAGTTTGCAAGCTTCTGTTAAGAAAGGGAAAATGATATAATACTATGTTGATAAAAAAACTATTGTAATTAAAAGTATATTAGTACTTAAATTAATTCTGCCACTTTTCTAATTATATACTTCAAGAAGAAAAGGATGCAATTTTTGTTAAATATTTAGCCTAAGTATACTTGGAAATTGCTACTGAATTCTCCTTCCTTTTTATGAGCACTTTATGATGCTCCTTATTGCCAGCTAAATATGTAGTTCATACTAATAATAACACTTTGTCTACCAGTTAGTTAAAATTCTACTGCTACTAGACCTTTCTCTAGGGAGGGCACTATTCAACAAAACCTAAAGTTATCTCATGTTAAAGAGAGAACTCCACTCAATCTATCCACTTCAGTTCCCTCAATAAAAAAGACAATATGCTAATAAGTATCACTAGAGAATAAAATTTGAAATAATCACGAATTTTTCCACAGCTGACAGCTTTATTAATCTTTGTAGCTGCTGTCACTTGATAAAGAACAACATACAATAAAAACTCAACAAATTACCTAATTAGGCATTCTACAGCAGAAGCTCTGCTATTACAACAGCCAGTAATCAGGTAAAAAACCAAAACAATAACATTTGTCTTGGAAAGGAAGAGCTCTTTGAGAATCTTCCTCATTTATGATGTTCTAGTTACAAACCAATGAAAGAATAATGATTCGTAGTCAACAGCAGTGTTCTGGCAGGTAGCTATTATTGCGAACACTTGAAGAAGAATCTGTATGCTTCTTATATCCAGAAATACCTTGGTGCACATTTGTTGCAGCATGCACGGAAATATATCCCAGAACCTGCCAGCACTCTTTATCAGGAGAGCAAACAGGACTTGGAGGGGTTCAGTTTGTTTATAGTTCTTCATGACTTTCTTCATTCTTTTGTCTTTCTAAGGAGAGACCTAACTAATTTCAATAGAGCTGAATCCAGTGGAAAGCTTTCCAATGCAATTCCTTCCAAACACTAACACTTGAATCGGTCATGTACCTTGTATAATGGGGATGTTTTTTATCAGCTATTGGTAGACATCGTAGTATGAACTAGTAACCATAGGTTAGGACAGAATAGGACTTTGTTCACCTCATTCTGAAAAAAAAAATTAAAATAGATCTTGAGGAACTGTGACTAAAAATGCGTACTGCTTTCAGCTGACAATAAAGGGAGCCTAGGTTAAGTAGCTAACATTGCAAACACCTGAAGTTAGGTGTGATGTCTCTAAAATATGTTCTTTCATTGTGCTTACACATTGGTATGTATAGCTTTATCTTGTCATCAGTCACAAATCCTATAGTACTTCAGGTAATATATTAAAAAAAATCATTAAATACTGTGGGAATGAAATAAAGTAACTAAAAATTTTTAAAACCAGTAAATCTGCTTTTTCAGGCTGGCTCTTTAGTCTCATCTCTTTTGCAGATGGACCTCAAAACTCTATTAATCCTCTTTGCTTCCTTCAAAAGACTTAAAAGGATGTTAAAAGTGGGACACCACCACCACTCCGCTCCTGCTTCCCCCGCCCCGGGTCTGGCTGGGATAGAGTTAACTTTCCTCATAGCAGCGCATATAATGCTGTGCTTTGCTTTTGTGGCTAGAGAAGTGTTGATAAAGCACCAATATTTTGGCTGAGCAGTTGCTCACACAGCACCGTGGCTGTCATTCCAACTCTGATCCAGTAAAGGCCAGTAGGCTGGAGGTGCATGGGATGTTGGGAGGGGTTATTCCATACCATATGACATGCTTAACAATCAAAGGTGAGGGAAAGGAGGAGGCGGGGGAGAGACATTTGTGCTTGTGGTGTTTGTTTTCCAAAGCAACCACTATGCATACTGAGGCTCTGTGTCCTCGGAAGCAGCTGAACATCTGCTTGCTGATGGAAAGCAGTGAATAAATACCCTCTTTTTGCTTTATTTCTATGTATGGCCCTTCCTTTTCCTATTAAACTACCTTCATCTCAATCCATGAGCTTTTTAATCTTATTATCTCCTGTCCTGTTGAGGAGGGGGAGTGTGAGGGAGATGGAATGGGGGATCTGACAGCCAGCCAAGGTCAACCCGCCACAAAATCAAAAGCTGTATGAGGGGAAAGCAGTGGATATTGTGTACCTGGACTTCAGTAAGGCCTTTGACACTGTTTTTCATAAGGTCTTCATAGAGAAACTGTTAATATACAGGCTGCATGAGCAGACAGTGAGGTGGACTGAAAACTGGTTGAATGGCAGGGCCTTGAGGGTGGTGATCAGCAATACAAAGTCTAGTTGGAGGCCAGTGACGGGTGATCGCCCAGTGTACCCCAGCAATCAACACTGGGTCCAGTCCCATTTAACATCTTCATTAATGATCTGGATGATGGGGCAGAGTGTACCCTCAGCACGTTTGCAGATGACACCAAAACTGGGAAGAGTGGCTGATATGCCAGGGGATCGCGCTGCCATACAGAGGGACCTGAACAGGCTGGAGAAATGGGCTGACAGTAACACCTTGTGAAGTTCAACAAGAAGTGCAAGGTCCTTCCCCTGGGGAGGAACAAACCCATGCACCAATAAATGTTGGAGGCCAGCAAACTGGAAAGCATCTTGGCAGAGAAGGACCTGGGGGTCCTGGTGGATGCTTGACTAATTCTATGATTCTATGATTCTATCCTAATATCTTCAGGAATTCTCAGCTCCATGTTTTATTTATTCTTTTTCTGCAGTATCTCCTGTAGCATAATATTGTGCAATTTTATCAACTAACTGCTAGATGTTATCATAGTGCTCTTCCCTGTCTTAAAGCTCATGGCAGCATTGAGTTTTTGTTGCATAGAGCATCTAGTGACTGGTGGATGTATAAAATTTTCAAAACCAAAGTTGAGATGAAATTTAACATTAACTTTTAAGGTAAGCAAGGAAAAGTTAGAATGCATTTTACTTCAATAAAATGTTTTTACTGTATGATTCATTTTCACTAATACAGTGGTTTTTGCTTCCAGTCCATATATTCAAGGCAGAATTCGTCTTTTACTGTCAATAGCAATTCAAAGCACAAATGTGGATCCAGAATGAAACGGTTAATTATTCAAAAGGAAGCAAATTATGTAACTTATTCTCCTCACAAAAACAAAACAAAAAGCGGTTCTTGGATGTGTACTGGTTAAGAAAATATTCTACAGGGATATAGCTTAACCTACTTTATGGATTGGGCCATATCCTGAAAATATTTATTTTCATTTCCTGCAACACTGACATGATTGATCGAAACAACTGTGGGCAACTCTACCTACCTGATTTCTACTGCATTTCCTGTCTGAAAAACATCTGTAACCATGTGAACAAAAAAGTCCTGCTATTTTAGGTCCAGTCAGACTCTCCACTAAAGAGAAGTTGTAGTTCAGAAGTACATAATTTCCTATACAAATGGGTTCTCAGTGGTACAGTTACCAGATATGCACATAGTTATGCTTATTTCCAGGCACAAATCCAGCCTTTTACTGCAGCACATATTTTTGTAACCATGTGCATTGACAAAAAAAAATGGTATTTATTATCTGAGTCTGTTCAATATTTCAATACTCATTAGTCTTTCTGATGAGAAGTCCCCAGTTCTCCTTTTGTTCTCATTGATCTCATTAGATCTCTTTAAGCAGAAGACAAACAGAACTCCTTGAACATCTGGAATAATAGGATGGATTTGTTTTATGTTCTCTAACATAATTTTAAGATATAAGGCATTTATTCATTCTGCTTGAAATACTTTGTTCACTCTTGTTCATCTGACAGTGTTAGAAAACAACTTTCAGGACAGGAAGCTGAAATGACACAATTCAAAGACTCTTCTCCAACACAAAAGTGTTTTAACTTCCGTGTAGTATTCAGGACAAATTGTGTGTGTTGATATCTTAGTATTTTATTTTGTCTCTAATTGTATTGATTTCTATTTATTTATTTATTTCCTTCTTAATTGTAATGTTGTGGATATGTCAATTTTGCTTTTTAATTTCAGTTAGAGCTTTAGGCAGGTCTTCTAGTTCTGTTTTCCTCTATGCCATAACATAAGAAATTGGGAAATTCATCAGTTACCTAGGCTTTGCGGTTTTGTGGACTATTTAACAAAAAGGTTGTCTTCTTTTTTGAGTGTGTTGTGATCCTCTACTTGCCTGAACTGTCTTTCTTATCTGAAAGTGTCACTGATGAAGATATCTCTTTGGTTTAAGTGTTACATCTGTGTATAAGCCTAAAGCTTACTATAGTAAACTACATTCAAGTTGTCGTTTTCCAGGACTTCTAGACAATTCTCTGTTCATTCTATGAAAAGCTAACAGGTTTTATTCCAGATAGTAGATGATATTAATACTGCACACAGGTATTGAAGAAGAGACCATTTATATTATTTATAAAATAATAACCTGTGAATTTTAACTTTTCCAACTTAGGTTACTAAATACACAGAATCACAGAGAACCACAGAATCATTATGGTTGGAAAAGACCTTTAAGATCATCAGGTCCAACCATCAACCCAGCACCACCATGCCCGTTAAACCATGTCCCCAAGTGCCATGTCTACACGTTTTTTGAACACCTCCAGTGATGGTGACTCTACCACCTCCCTGGGCAGCCTGTCCCAATGTTTGACCACTCTCTCAGTAAAGAAATTTTCCCTAATATCTAGTCTAAACCTCCCCTGGCACAACTTGAGGCCATTTCCTCTAGTTCTATTGCTAGTTACTTGGGAGAAGAGACCAACACCCACCTCACCACAACCCCCTTTCAAGTAGTTGTAGAGAGCGATAAGGTCTCCCCTCAGCCTCCTCTTCTCCAGACTGAATGACCCCAATTCCCTCAGCCACTCCTCATAAGACTTGTGCTCCAGACCCCTCACCAGCTTTGTTGCCCTGCTCAACATGCTCTAGCACCTCAATGTCTTTCTTGTAGTCAAGAAAGGATTCAAGGTGTGACCTCACTAGTGCTGAGTACAGGGGCACAATCACTTCTCTACTCCTGCTGGCCACACTATTTCTGATACCAGCCAGGACGCTGTTGGCCTTCTTGGCCACCTGGACACACTGCCAGCTCATGTTCAACCGGCTGTCAACCAGCACCCTCAGGTCCTTTTCTGCTGGGCAGCTTTCCAGCCACTCCTCCCCAAGCCTGTAATGTTGCATGGGGTTGCTGTGACCCAAGTGCAGGACCCTGCACTTGGCCTTATTAAACCTCATACAGTTGACCTCGGCCCATCGATCCAGCCTGTCCAGATCCCTCTGCAGAGCCCTCCTACCCTCCAGCAGATCAACACTCCCACCCAACTTGGTGTCATCTGCAAACTTACTGAGGGAGCACTCAATGCCCTCATCCAGATCATTGATAAAGATATTAAACATGTACAGATATGAGTTAGGAATGAATACCAGAAAAAATTGGCATTTATTTTCTTATAATGCATTTTGGTAAGAGGAGTAGATATGAAAATTATATGTATAATAATATGAATAACAGAAATTCAGGAATAAAGCACAACATCTATTATCTTTATATTAGTAGAAGGTACATTGCTCTATCCTTACAAGCAATTACATCCCTCAAATAGTTTTCCACATTCTCCTTATTTTTGGAGTGAATTCCCTTTTTTTTCTTAAGAGTCTAGGGGATCAATGTAAATATAAGGAGAATGGAGAGTTTAGTCAGTAAACTTCTTCGGGACTTTTAGATTCAAGTCCATCTGACCACTAGTGGAGGACTAAGTATATTAAAAAAGAAGAAAAATTATTCATAGAACAAAATATTATGGAAGCCATAATGTCTGTATAATGTCTGAAATATTAACATCTGATCATTCTTTACCAAAAGTAAATAATTTTTATATTTTCAGTTAATTCTTTTAATTTTATTGGTCAAGAAGAAAACCATTGCAATAGACATTTTTAGAAAATTTTTAATTTCATAGATATATTTCAATTCTAATGAAATCAAATTTCCATAAAGGGTGGATTTTTAAATATAAAAATAAAAAAATAAAAATTGACCTAAACCAGTAAAATATTTTCACTTCCTTCCCTTATACTGACCCAGTCTTAAAAAGAACTTTGTAATCTTTTACTGCCTTTTTACCCTCTCTTCTGCACTGTAGTTAAACTTTTGCTACACACGTACCAGTGTTCTGTCTTTACCAAGAACCTTGTAATTGAATTTTATACGTAGAACTTCAAGTGTGAGCAGTGTTAACTCTGTTAACTAGCTTACCATCAGATTCTTCTTTTTTGTGATCCCATGTACCCGACACAGGTATTGGGTTCCTCATGACTACCTCAGTTCATACATGCTTAATGGAAAAGCAGAGAATATACTAAGCTGCATTACAAATAGATAAAATTACAGTTTTGCTTTGGGAGAAGCATCTGGAACCAAATTAGGGGGGACTTGGTAGTATTCAAAGCTTCAAAAACACATCCATTTTAGCATTTTTTGAAGTATTTCATACTTTCTGAATTTCTCTGGCTATATTTTCTTGGTCCTTGATTCCCCTACTTACCTAGGCTTCTTTAGAACTGGAAAAAACCCCAATGATTTCCTTTTGTAATAGTCAAGCTTCAATTTTCTGTCTCAGAAAAGATGAACTCTACTTTGAAGATCTTCTGTTAACTGTTGACTTTCTTAATTTGGGAAATGTACCAGAGAAGCGAACTCTATCATGGCAATACGTACCTACTGACCATGTATTTTCAAACAGCTATGCTGTTGTACAACATCCCTGGCAGTTTGAGAAATCTCTTTGTCTTCTCTACTACAGTGCTCTTCTTTTTTGGAGTCCAAAATAATGAAATTGCATAAGTGGAAAGGATTTTTTTTGTGAAAACAGCCTTTGCCAACATTAAAAACAATACAAAACAGATGAGATCTAGGCCAGAAAAAAAAATCTTAAAATCTTTTTTCATATTTTTCATACAGTAAAATGAATGAGTACAAATGGCATTAGTAAAGTTTGCAAATATGATAATAGCTTTACATAACATTCACTGCAACATGTAAGCATAATTTAAAAATAAATTAAAAGACCGAGATGGTATATAATATTATCTCTCATTATTCATAATTTTTTTCTTCCTTTTTGATAATTTCACCTCTCCAGATTTCTATGGCTTTTCACACACTTAATCCAAGAAAGTGTGTACCCAAAGCAGTTCTTACCCAGTATAATGTGCAACATATGAGAAATATAAAATAAATGAAATATTCCCTTAGCAAGTGTTTGTTATTTGATATTTATGCAGCAAAAATATATTTAATCCTGACTTTCCCAAAGGCTACACTTACTGTGATAAATTGGTAACATTTTAGAGCCAAAATGGGTAATCCTTTCTTTTTTTGTTTGTGTCCAAATCGGCTTCCACACTTGTTCACGCATTTATCTTTGATATAACTGTGGACCTCTATTTCAAGCTTAGTTTAGTTTAAATCTTAAATGTATTGGATGATTGATTGGCTTGCTGGACTTAAGTCTACCATGAAAATTGGCATGGCCTGACCTTGTAATGTTCTATCTCTCTGCCCTGTCATAGTAATTTGAATGAGACCCATATTTTAATAGCCATTTATACTGTTCCCAAATGCCAAGCTCAGTCAGCTTGGCTATGTCCTTTACAATTATGAGTTGAATCGTTTCCTTCTGCTGAGGAATGGCTTTTACGCTATGCTATAACCTGATACAGATTTTGCTGTATTTCCTTGCCTTTCAGTGTAAGAGAGAGAAAAACACATATCACATCAATTATAACTTTATTCTTCTCCTATCCCTCCTCCTCCCATTCTGATACTTTATGGTTTGATTTTTACACTGTAGGTGTCTTGGCTGGTAGAAAAGTTAAATGTTCCAGATTCTGCCCCTCCCTTTCGTACGTACAGCACTAACATGGAGCTTCCATTTCTCCAGTGTCTTCCAGAAAGTTTTATAGCTAAATGAATAGCAAGCTCGGAAGCAAGCCACCCATTTCCTTTGCTTTTGGAAATGTTGAGAGAAGATATTGAACATGAATTTTAATTCTGGATCCTTCTTATCAAGAAATTCTGTGTTGTCCATAAGAAAGGTGAAAAAATAATACTGCCTCTAACAATTATTTGTTCTATTAATATATCCTCTTTACAGAGCCTTCCTTCCAGATAATTTTATAGATAAATTTCAATTCTAATGAGCTCACTTTTCCATAGAGGGTGGATTTTTTAATATAAAAATAAAAAAATAAAATCTGTTGACCCATTTGTGTGGCCTCTGCGAGAAGAGACTGGGGCTGCCCCTTTGCTGGACACCACCGATTCCATCTGGCTCCAACAAACCGACCGCAGGGCACAGCTGAGCCCCTCAGCTACGATGGCGGTGTATCTGGGAAAACATATTTAAGAAGAGGCAGAAAACACCATACAGGCAGAGGAGAGGGAACAAAAATAGTGAGAAACAACAAAGGCAACACCAATATCAGAGGAGGAGGCACTCCATGGGAGGCCAGGTATTCCCTGTGGCCTGTGGGGGACCTACACTGGAGCAAGCTTATCCTGATACTTATTCCAGCTATCTTTTTATGAGAAAATACCAACATAAGTCAACATGAAGTATTTTAGTGCCCACATATATTGAATGAACAGGATTGAAAAGCATGAGAGAGAATGGAAATTTGGTGGGATCCGAAAGGAACATATTGTTAAAAGTGAGTAGTGAAAAATGTGACAATTCCCAGTGCTCACAGCAACAAAATAATGGAGTGAAATGGTAGTTCTTGTTGTATCATGCAATCATCTTCATCTCTCTGTGGGTGCTATGTGAAGCTCCAGGAAGCAGGATCCCTTCTGAAAACTCTCAACATGCTGAGACAGTGTCCACACAATAGTTCCTTTTTGTACAGGCTGAATTAGTTAATCAGCAGGACATGTCTCATGCACTGAGTGAACAAAGAAGAGACTCAAGTATCAGTATTTCTGAAGAAAACTTGTTCTTGAAAATGCTCTCAGTATTGTTTTGTAATAATTACGTCTTCTTATTACTAACCTTCTAGGTATCTACATAATACGTGCTCCGGATTGACGTTTGAGCTGAGTCCTGGAAATAAGGCTGATTATTTGTACCCCTTCTGAGTTAGGATAAGTAAAACTTTGACCTCTACTGAAATAATGCATACATTTGAGTGTTCCCCATTTCCCACTCTGCCACAGTACAACGCTTTGTTTATTTCTCTCCAGGTCACATTAGAATGAAATGTGCTGTCATCAGAAGCCATGAAGTACATCATAAAATGCCACATGCTGACCCTAGCGGTAATGGACGCAACTCTAGGCTTTCAGCAGAGGTGTCCTTGCTCAGACCAGAGTTGGAATATGGTGCCTTGAGATATTAAGAAAAAATGTCTCATAAACAATTAAATCAAGTGGGAAAACAACAACTTAAAGATAAAATTCAAGTGTGGAGGTAAAATAAAAGACAGAGTTACAGTAAGCCTCTCTGTAATACCTCTGAACCAAGCTGTCAATTTCTTGAAAAATTAAAGAAATAGAACTAAGAGGAATCCAGAAGGTACTAAATTTTTTTTCTTCAGTAAAACTGAATGCCGTTCAGGTCTGTATATATGTAAGCATAGATGTGAAAGTAAAGTTTAAGATTTCATAACAAAATAAGACAGAAGGTGGGAGTATAAGGCTATTACTAAGTCACAGGCTAAGACTACAGTCATGGATGTATGAATAAAAATGAACCACTGGTACAGAAAAAAAATTAAATTATGCAATTTAATTAAAATACCTAATTATCCCCTGGAATTATATTAGCTAAAAACATGGCAATTATTAAAAGAACTTAGCTGTGCTTCCAAAACATTTAAGAAAAATACTGAAGCTGCAAAGATTTTTGCAAAATTTACTTCTGCAAAGATGTGATCCTTGTGGATAATAATGACAGAAGTCGTTTTCAAGGACTGTGACTTTTATGTGCCAACAGAAACTTAGATCACTAAACGTACTTTAAATAAATGTAGACAATAAACCATGTGTGGAAGTGGATCCTGATGACAGAGTGTGTTTGCTGGCTTACAAACCAATGCTCAAAAGTTTATTGTAACTGTAATTCTCCAGAAAGAGTGGCCAGCGAAGTGTTCAGGCTATTAACTTGCATGTATAAATGCAAATGCTTTAGTAGAAGTCCTCCACTAACATGTCAGGATTGTACACAGGTGGCACAAGTTTGCAGCACGTAGAGAACAGACTATTTTTGATAACGTTAGCATGGGCTTTCTTGGCAAGCATTAGGGACTGGGAGAGGATCTGAAATGTAGTAGTCACAACTCATTTCATCACAGGACCACATTCTGGCACAACAATAGAATGTGTTATGACTCTACTGCTGTCAATTAAGAAATTAGGGCAAAGGTTCCACAAGAATGTGGGGAAATACTGGTTATTAATAAACTGAATTAAATCTGATCATGAGAATGGCTTCTCTGCTTCTAACGGTATGATTTGTTGATCCAGATCTGAGGACAAACTTTATGGAAACATATATGATGGTATTTCTACACAGAATTGTTATGAGCAGTATTTTATGAAGCACGATACTGTCAGGGATCACATTTTATACTCTATAAAAATGGACATTCTGGACAAGTTAATGAATGAATGATTAAAGATATTAATAAAGTAAACAAAGCATAGTTGTATTTTTAGCAGTACTTTTCTTGACCTCTTTATTACATGAGCCTGACAACAAACTTAGATGTAGAAAAAAAGTTTTATTTAATAGAAAAAGTGACTTTATTACCAGAAATGTTAACATTTTAGAGGCATAGCATCCCTCTTGTTTTATAACTATCATCAAATATTTATGTCTTGATGCTTATATAAATTGTTCTGTTAATGCATAAGTTTGCATTGTAAAAAATAGTTAGAACAGAGTTTTACAAAGTGTGTTATCCCATTAAGTCCATTATAAAAGTAACAAAATGCTCAGCACTGTACTGCAGTTTTTTATTGTATTGTACAATTAGTTGTTTAATTTATTAAATTATAAGAGAGATATATGAGCAATGATCATAAATATCAAACTTGATTAAAGTAGGAAGTTCATCTTATGGCACCCAAACCTAGCAAGTTAAAAAAATATGCACGTTAGGTGTCCAAGTTTCCAAGGATTTACGTTATACTTCCCTGGATTTTCCTTGCATTTTTGTTCCTGTAGAGTCCAATATTTGTTCCTGGGAAAACTGAAACTGTGTTATTTTTGTAGTGATTTATGTATGCCTAGAAGTGATGAGTGTTTGCATCTTCATGTCTAACGTTAAATATGGAGAGATATGACAAAAACCACCATTCACTTAACTAACTGACCAATCCTACGGTGGTTTTTTTTGGCTTATTTTAGAAACTATGTTTTTCAGGAAAAAATAGCTTCTTTTTGATTACTGTTTCAGTTTGTGCTAGGTCAAGAATCCCCATTTCGCACTGCAGATGCATTACACAAATGTCAGTGAGATCACTCAGTAGTAAGTGCTCCTCAGTAAGACTAAGGAACCACAACATCACTTTCACAAATATAAGCAAGATTGCATTTTTCCCATTAGTTATATATCATAATGAAATTATTTGGTTCTGTTCTCTCCCACACAGGTAAGATCGTTCTGTATCAAAATCTCTGAAATATACCCCCCCCCCAAAAAAACCCAACAAAAAACCAACCACTGAATTTTTCTGTTTTCCAACATTCATGACAGGGAGTCTGTAACATTTCTTACAACTCACCCAATACTTGCTTGACTCTTCTGAGTTCTTTATAGCTGATTCCTAATAAAATTTTTATATCTGAGGAGAGAGAAAAAATTCTGTACTCTTCAAGTGAATAGAATTGCAGACATCCACTGTCATTCAATAAGTATACATGAGAAAGGTACTCCATTTGTTTATAATATAGCTTACAAGCATCACTTTGTTCCTTAACATAACATGGTAAATAATAAACTATTTCCTAAACACTGACTAAAAACAAGCACAACCCATGATTTTGGATTCTGTTATCTTCACCTTTATCAACTAGTTCCTCTTCCCTGTGTGCTTGTACCTTGTCAACCTTTTCTGTGCTGTGTCTAATTAGACTCAAAGTTCCTTGTGGCAGAGTTATGCTATTGATAGAATCACAGAATCATTAAGGTTGGAAAGGACCTTTAAGATCATCAAGTCCAATCATCAGCCCAACACCACCATGCCCACTAAACCATGTCCCGAAGTGCAATGTCTACACCTTTTTGAACACCTCCAGTGATGGTGACTCCACCACCTCCCTGGGCAGCTGGTTCTAATGTATGACCACTCTCTCAGTAAAGAAATTTTTCCTAATATCCAGTCTAAACCTCCCCTGACACAACTTGAGGCCATTCCTCTAGTTTTATCACTAGGTACTTGGGAGAAGAGACCAGAACCCACCTCACCACAACACCCTTTCAGGTAGTTGTAGCGAGCAATAAGGTCTCCCCTCAGCCTCCTCTTCTCCAGACTGAATGACCCCAGTTCCCTCAGCCGCTCCTCATAAGACTTGTGCTCCAGACCCCTCACCAGCCCTGCTCTGGACACGCTCCAGCACCTCAATGTCCTTCTTGTAGTGAGGGTTCCAAAACTGAACACAGGATTCAAGCTGCGGCCTCACCAGTGCCGAGTACAGGGGCACGATCACTTCCCTACTCCTGCTGGCCACACTAGTGCTGATACAGGCCAGGACGCTGCTGGCCTTCTCAGCCACCTGGGCACACTGCCAGCTCATGTTCAGCCGGCTGTCAACCAGCACCCCCAGGTCCTTTTCTGCCAGGCAGCTCTCCAGCTACTCCTCCCCAAGCCTGTAACGTTGCATGGGGTTGTTGTGACCCAAGTGCAGGACCTGATACTTGGCCTTTATTTTCAGTAAACATCCATGAGCTCTGTCTACCTCTGGTCCTGGGCAAATACAGCAAAGGTCCTATAACATCAGCTCCTCCTAAACTGTGTATAACATCTTCAACATAAGTGGGAATGCTCCCATTGTGTATTTTGATGGGAATATGCTTTTCCTATAGGTACAAGCAACAATTCAAGCTGACTAAAAATTCAACAACAGGAAAAAAATTACAGTGTATTTATGCTCCTTGGGAAAAAAATAGAAGGGAAAAGATATATAGAGAGTAATAACCTATATATTAATCTCAGAGAGAAGGGTATTACAGAAAACCCTCTTCAGACTCTATATGCACTTCTACATACTCTATTAGTGGGACTGTTGACTTGCTGGCACTGACATAGTGGAGTCCTCCCTGAAGACAGGCAGCTACCACCACTCCCAAATGACTCGCTCGGCACCTGCAGCACGGGGCTCACCCCCCATCGCAGCGCAGCCCTGCTGGCACTGCTCCCTGGCAATCCGCTTGGGCAAGGGCCGGGGTCCTTGTCCATGGGTGCCTGGTGGGGGCATCCCAGCTGAAGTTGGTCAAGGCAGTTATGGTTTGTTGCCACACTCAGGGACCTGACACCTGGTAAACTAGGCTGTATTTTCTCTGTCCCACATCAGAGGATAAGCTTACCAGCGGCAAAACAGCAGATGCTAATTTTCCAAAAGGTGAAATACTCCCTCACCAGCAGTCAGTGCTTCAGTACATACGGCGGTAGCCAGAACTGGGTGAACCTTGTTACGAGCATTTCAGTGGAGGTACCCTTGTTCCCAAACCTGGCCTGGCTTAAGAGTACTGACTTGGATACACTTACCTTTTGTGCTTGAGCTGGGCATATTCGGAAATGGAAAAATGATTTGAATAACCTAGAGCAATTTAAAAAAATAAAAAAAAAAATCCATTTGGAATCTAAACAAAAGTTTCTGATATGAATGGAAACCCTGATATAGACATTATATACACACAAATTCCTTTTGACAGAAGTCAGCTTTGAATGTGACCTATACCCCACAGACAGCAGTATTTCACAATGTATGAACTACAGCAAGTTGAAAAAAAATATTTTCACAGAAAATACCTTCTATGAACTGTAGTAATCAAAAGGTTTCCTCTGACTTCGTATGTAATGAATTGTCCTATCTCGAACAAAAATTGAAATTTAACTGAAGCATTGGCTGTATTAAAAATGGATTATTTATTTTTTCCCTCTTTGTCTTAAAGCAGGTATACATATTCTAAGATTGCTTTTATACGGTATTAAGATTTTACCTAGAATTGCTTCAAAATAGGAAATAGGTAAGTTTCCAGTAGTGCTCTTATCCGAGCTACGTTATATAAACATAGGATTTTCTTGTTCTTTGTCAATAAATATGTTTCTTCAAATATTATTGTTCAGCCTACATACATATATATTCCTGGCTAACAATTATTGTCATACCACACTTATAATTTTATTGGAAAATATCAAGGCTATATGCAAGAGCTGAGGTTTTCTTTCTCTTGAAATGTCTGCATTTCACAGCAGCTTGAAAATTTTAGAGACACAGGCTTAACACTGAATTAGTTTTATTTTAATCCTATATTTCCTCTCTCCTCCCCCCTCCCCTTAATTCTAGTGAATTTACTCTTTCAGGACATATACTTCTAAAATGCTGTACACTTTCAGATCGTAGAAAAGTCAGTGCTAGTCTTTGCAGGTCATTCTAACTTCCCTCTGAATTAGAGCATGTGGTTGTGTCAAAGTGAAGCCTTAAACAAACTAACAAACAGCAATAGTAGTATGTGTTTGATTAAATTTACTCTAGTCTCCTTTGTGTCCTTGCTGTTCTGAAGAAGAGCCAGTTACCTATATGAGAAAGTGAACATTTCAGTATTGAAGGGCAATATAAGGTCTGCTTTCCCACCATTTCTTGGTGGAATGTATATATTACAGTTTTGGCTGCCAAAAATTGCAGTCTCTTCAAAACAAGCAAGTGGTTAATATTGTGGTTGTTTTCAGGGACCTATAGTTTCCTTTGCTGATTAAGAAACTGCACTAAAAATGGCCAGTACTGCAGGCTATAAAGCCTAGTCCAGTGAGTTGCCAAGTATCTTCAATTGCTGCTGAATTAATTATCATTTGGGAGTGTTGAACAAGTCTGCAGCTGCACTTTCAGTAAAGAATCACTTGGGAAACATCTTGTTGAACGGCCAAAAACTCTCCTTAATTTACCAGAACCACTTGGACACCCTGTTAATTTTATTTAACACACATTGGTAGAGCAAGGAAAGTTACCAAATTTTGTGGGTTGCTCAAGATTTCTTATTTGTGTTATCCAACCCGTGTTCATTTATCTTTAATCTTTTCTACGTACTTCCCTCTTTATTTAATTTTTCCTTTCCTTGTAATTTTACATTGTACATTTAATTTTAAACTTTTTTAAATCTTTTTTTTTTCTTTGTTCCATGTCTTTATTAATCAAAAAGGAAGTTTTGTGTTCTGTTTCCAGTTTCACAATTTTCTTCTTCCCCAATCTCTTTCCTACTCCCATTTTTTTTTGTTCTTTCTTCTGCTTTATATACTTAACAACTTAACACATCCTTTTTGCTGCTGACATATCCACAGACTGTCTTGTGTTTGCTCATCTAGCCATGTTTTCATGCAGCTAATCTCTTTCTGCCACTCTATACCTAAAGACTCTTTCTTTCCTTCTATCTTCTTTTTTTGCACACACTCTAAAATTCAGTTCAGTAGCTATTTATGTGCAAGATAAGCTACAAAACTGTTGCTAAAAGTATGCAAAGAAAGGCTTAGAAACAATTGATTTTAAGATGAAATTTGCTATATTTCTGCACAGGTATTTGTAACATGATATGGAACAGTATTTGCTGATCTGAGAGGTCCTGTTCAGGTCAATATCTCATGGGTTTTGCAAACTAATACAATACTGATTCTTTTCCTCAAAGCTGTAGCTTTATTTTTCTTACTGCAGATTAGAGCCATGATAGATTAGTTCCAATAGTACATCCAGTTTGTATTGCATCACCAGTTTTATCAAGGTAAAAACTGAATGATGGATCATTGAACTGAAAAACTGGATGCTGTGGGAGGAGCTGTTTGGATCATTTGCCTTGCTACCCTGCTCTAGAGGTAACAGAACATTCTGTAAGTAAGTGAAGTGTGCTGGTCCTTTTTGTTTGAGATTTGGTGTCAAGGGGTCAGGAAGGCTCTACAATGCTGCTTTGGAAATTATGTCAATAAGATGGGAAGGCAGGTTAAGAAGTGGAGTGATGAAGGATAGGAAGAGACTTAAATTGCTTTTTGTCCTCTGTTACATTCACACCAGAACAATAATTTCTTTGACAGATGGTCTGTCTAAAATCACTTAAAAAAGGAAGAAATCTACTAAGTTGTCTTTACATACATCTCACATTAACCTCATCTCATTGACATTCTGAGAAAGTATCTTGTTCAGTCTCAATCCACAATGAATTCTCATGGTGCTAGATAGTTAATAGTTCTCCTTGCTATTTTTAGCAGAAAAAATGAAAGGACGAGGACTGGCAGCTATAGGATTTTCTACAGACTCTTATGCACGTGCAGAAAGAGAGCATATTTACACAAGACATGTCAGTGCCATTTACCTCTTTTTATTCAAACAAGCTTCCTCAGAAATAAGAAGCTTTGTAAACACATTAGCTTGGTGTGGTGCCCAGGCACCCATTTCTGTTGCCTAAATCCTTTTCTGTAAGTAATTCTCTGGCTATAGTATGATAATAACCACAGTTCTCTATTTGCAAAAGTGCGTCTGTAGCTGAATACACTGGGGACTTTAAGGCTCTTGGTTATATTCCTGATGAGGCCAGGTGCATGCTAAAGGAAAAAATCAGGTTAAATTCTTCATGTATGTTGTGTAAAATCTTTCTCAAGATTTCAATGGCAGAGAAGTTCAATATGTTGTGAGCTGTATAAGCACTTCATAGAATATTAGAACACAGACTATCTAGATCATATATTTCAGTAAGGATAATTTGTTAAGACTGTTTTGTGTACTGAGCTCTCTGCAATTCTTGTCTGGACATAATATTTCCTTTTACAGAACCACTTACTGTTTCTGGCTATTTTGTAAGCTTGTAGGGATGTGTCTTTTTCTAAGGTGACCTTACTTACATCCTTCCTATAAATTGCAGTTGAGCAGCATAACCTCAGAGGACAATAGGGAATGGCATTTTATCACCTCCAGAGTTGTGTGTTGTCAGGTTAAAGTTGAACTGTGACAGAAGGAAAATGCATTTGACTGCTGCTTGCACTTTGTTTTCCTTGTGACTACACAAAAAGACTTCAGTCTCCAGAGATACAATTACAGCGACTTTCACAGACACTAAATCTGTGCACACAGAGCTGGTATACTGAAGAAAAAGCTACAAAGAGAGCAAGGTAAACCTTGGGATTTTGATCTGATTTCTTGACCCTAGTGGGGAGACCTCCCATTCTCCAAAACTGGGAAAGAAACCATTAGTTTAGGTAGTTAGAAACCATTTGTCAACAAGTGCATTTATAACCAAAGCTTAAACCATGTAGGTCACTAGTAAAATTCACAACCTGGAGCTGAAATGGTAATCCTCTCTTTATAATTTCCTAGGACTTCCCCACTCTGTGTAATATCTTAAAATAATATCAAAGTTTTAAAAATAAGCACCATAACATTTCAGCAAGCTAAGAGCTTTTTTTTGTAAAATATTAAATGAGAACTTCATTGAAAGATGTGACTTCCACATCTGAAGAGTTACTAAATCAAAAATAGAAGCACCAGTGTACGTTCATATCATTGTAATAAATGTACAATAAATAAAAAGATAACACAGCTCATTAAAAACATGCAGATGCCATTTTAAATGCTTTGAACAATAACAGTATGATTCCTGGACTTTTAACAACTTGAAGACAATAGGTAATCTACTCTGTAATAAAAATGCTGAAATTCATTACTGTACATTTCGCCATGGTGAAGCATTCAGAACAAAGACTTCCAGCTAACGAAAAACAAATCCTCTCAGTAGAGAAAAGATATGGCCTTTTATGTTAAGATTAGTATTATCTTTAAGAGGCAAACAACATTACAAAGGATCTGCCTTTGATATATGATCTATCATACATTTTAAAGTACTCATATTCATTATTTAGGGTGTTTATTCTGCTGATGAGAAACATAATTATGCAAAGATGTTGCATAATTAGTTACAACTATCTGCTTTTGTAATGTTATCTGTAATGGTAAAACATACATATTTGTGGAAAAAAATTAGTCAACTTAAAAGTGTCTCTGCTTGAAACATCAGCATTACAAAACTGGCAATAAAAATTAGAATGATTCTAAACTTTTCAAAGGTGGGTAACCTGTTTTTTTTTTATAGGTGAGAGAGCTGTGATAGCTGTATAGTGCTAAGGTAATTTAAATAAATAAAAACTAGATAAGCTAAAATAGATCTAAGAATGTCATATTGAATACAGTTTCTCGATCACTCAATTATAGTGTTCTGCCTTCATCAGCAGAGACTACCAGATACAAGAAATACTGTAAAAAGACAATTACAGAAAAATATGTTTAGAAGGGCATTACCTTCATATCATATTTAATTAGTCATTAGTTTATGCCCTGAGGTATGAAGGCTTGAATTCCTTTTATTTTATCCTACTTAATATTCACAGTTGTGAATATTCTCAGTCTTCATATCAAATTGAATCTTTCTAATATTTCACTGAGCTAATATGCATCTTTAACCATTTGCCTTGTGTTAACTATTAACTTTTGACAATGAATATCATTGCTGAATTATGCACACTGTAACAAAGCATTTTCATTTATTGCTTTTAGATATGGTTTTAGTTTAAATGAATATCCCTTTTTATTATATTAAGAAAGGACATGGACAAAGCCAACCTTACTTTCATACCTTTACAAAGTTCCTTCTAGTTATTTTGCACGCATGTCTGAATGCAGTAGATTTTAACTTTTCTCCTATTGGAGAAAATCCTCTCGGGTTTCAACCTTTCTGCTATTTAAGCCTTTCCATCAGAAAGCCAGTTTCACTATTTGTGTCTTACCTTTTCCATGTCTGTCACATTTTTTCTGAAAACCTAGTATTAGAACAGAGTATTCTACAGGTGGATATTGTCTGATTTATTCTGTGGTGTTATAAAATGTAAAAGATTAGATGACATCCCAGTATTGTATTTCCAATCTTTTTGTTTTTATCACTGATAAGGCTGATGAATCCTGCAGTCTGAAAGAGGCAAGGCTGCTGCAGCTCCATTCGCCCAGGTCCAACCAGCAGTAAGGCTGAGCGTGTATTGCCAGTGGCACACACACATACACACAGTATATAGTCCATTTATACATGTATACATGATGGGCCACAGAGACCAGCCCAGACAGAAAACACTCAGCACTCACACAAACATCAAACATCACTAAAAACCTCATCCTGGTCCCCTCTCTGGCTGATTAGAGTGAAGCTCTATTAGCAGGAAATATTAAGTATACATATGTTCAATGTATATGTACAAGATGCACAATGACTACTTTGTAGCTGGCATCTGGATCCTTGCTCTCCCCAGTTGTCTCACTCCCAGAGACAAACATATATGTACAAATGGGTCTCACAGTTGACTCCCCAAGCCCCAGTGTCCTCAGCACTTGGCCTCGACAAACCTTGGTCCTGCCAGTACTGAACTCCTGTTGTCTCTCTCCGAGTGACAAGCTCACCCTCCTGGCTCCCAGGTCATTTCCCTGCTCTCTGGATATGCCAGCTTGATATTTGCTAATGATCATACTGTGGTGCACATACCCTCACCTGCTCTAGCTGCTGGCATGGCAGACACACAGGCCCTACGATGTATGATCTGACTCCAGTCACTGGCACTCAGACCTCCATACACACAACCACCAGCAGGAAGAGCCCCTTCACTCAGGAAAACAGTTAGAAATGGAATTTGATGAGAAGACAGGGCAGACTGCTGATCAAGTGCAGGGGATGCCCAGACGGGCATACTGATGAGGACCTGTTTACATGTGACTAGCCCATTTTATCACTTTATCCATCTATATTCCTGTGCTTGTTCATACCCAAACCATTTAGATCCCTCTCTTTCTTCACCTTTGGTTCGTCCCTCAGACATCTCATAATAAGTCTTGTACAATGTCAAAATGCTCTTCCCTGCTATCCCATAAAGCACCTTCCACTCGCTCATGGTGACACCTCATAGCCCATGGGGCTGAGGCTATCCAGGGACAGCCATGGAGGGAGGCAGAGCAGGTTTCTTTAACTGGGATATTGGGGTTCCCTCCTGCCCTTATACTCCTGTGCTCTTCTAAGCTTGTGGAAATGGGCCTTTGATGGGCTGATGTCTCCTCTAATGGCTCTAGAAGTTGATGGTGCAGGATGTTGTTTGGGTTCCGCCACCCACCTCTCTGTATGTGTGGAAATAAACTTGATACTGCATAACAAGCCAATCACTACTTCACATTGACCAGGTGCCTTCATGGAGCTGTCAGCAATGATAATCAAGCATTTTTCCTAAGTTCTTTCCATTATTTACCACATGGCAGTGAGCATAAGTAAAGTAATTCATTTCTGAAAATCTAGCAGTCAGAAATGGAGTTACTAATACATATAGATGGAGTTAGCCACAGATTCAAAACAGCTGCTAATAATCAAGGCATCAATAAGTCATCCACCAGATATATTTGATTCTGCAGTGTATATTTTAGCTCAATGTGTTAAAAATTTAATTAATATGAATGTATATTAGACATCTATGTTTTATTTCTCTTGCAACACATAGACAATTTATCCCCAGATATTTAAAAAGAAGATACCATTTTGGTAGATCTGCTCTAAATCGAGTAACATTACCAAACAAGTTTTCCACATTTTATCATGTTTTAATATTACAATAATTGTCTGATGCAACTTCTTCTGACAATTTTACATTTGTTTCAGGTAGATTTTACATTTGTCTTTTAATATTTGTTTGGGGTTAATAAATGTTTTGAATGTGTAAAGCACTAGATGACCTTAATTTGCAAAACTGTAATGGTCTGGATCAGCTTCTTTAACTGACAATCATTATACCCTTCTGCTAACAAAAATGGTGTTGGGAAGTTTGGAACATCCGTAAGTACAGGACAATGAATGAAAAAGGAAGTGGAATCTGGAAAAAAAATCCTATTTTTTTTATTCGTTTATATTCTAAGCACGCACTGAAAGACAGATCCTTGCTTGTTGAGCTTAATCTACTGCAGGTATCAGATATCACACAATAGCCACTGAGTGCCTTAGCTTTCTTTGAGTTGATGGTTAGTGCTGTCATAGCTGACTAGTTTTATAAAATGATGGGATTGTCAGAGTCTAAATTTAATTTTCCATGACCTTGAGACAGAATAGCTGTAAGATTGTGAAAAGAAATAGAAAACCCTATTGGTAGGCTTTGAAAGTTTGTCTTTTGTGAAATTAGAGATTATTTAAAAAAAAAAAAGTGTTTCAGTGTTAGCCTGGAATGTGACTTTTCCTACAACTTTTCTTTTAAGCAGCTTCCTGTAATTCATCGGTTAATACATTATGTTTCAGTTTTACACTTGATTATGACTTGTGGTCATTTTATAAAATCATCAGCCTGAGAGGTTTCCACTTTGAGACGAAGTTATTGTTTAAAAGATTGAGAAACCACTATGCAATAATATTTTTAAATAGCCGTTTTTCCAGACTTTCATTTGCAATACAACACAGTGTCCACAGTAAGCATTTTATTTCTTATTTCAATTTGTTTATTTCTAGGCAATAATTAGCTCTTTTCTTGAACACATGGAACTAAAATAAAGTTGTAGTGCTAACAATTTTTGTGTTGGATGTTCTTTAAAGAACTTAGGGCCTTCTCCTGGAAACCTCTTGAGTAGAAAATTACAGTTAGCAGCATAAGGAAGAGTTTTCAGGATGGACAACAACAGACCATCCAATTTGCATTTCTAAATGTATTTCTTGAAAATGTCTTTTTCCTAGACTCTACGTATTATTAGTAGGGAGATCTAGTACTTCCTTGATTTCAGAACAGAGAAATTTATCAACATTTGTTATCAAGAGAAACTGTCGTATGTTCTCGTTAAATCTCCCATTTGTGGTGGTTCATATCCCTGCCCCTGCTCTTGCCTTGCACTTGGACTACTCTACAACCTGAGGAATCCAGTAGCCTGGCAAGCCTCAGCCTTTGAACAAAGAGTTCTGTACCTCAACTGTACCAAACACTCTTGTGTAGCTGAAGTAAAGAATGGCACTGACTGTATCAGGAACATGGTTGCCTGACCAGGGTGAGGAGCGAGAACAGAACTAACTAATTATCTCCTGACAACCCTGGAACAAGATTTGAGAAATTACTTGTCTGGATTGTGGTAAGGATGGAAATTCACTGATGCCTGAAGTCAATCATCTCCCAGTCCTATAAACAGCAGTCCTCAGTTAGACCCTTTGAGCTCTTCTGGACCGCAGAGGGCTGTCACCAGTACCTCCCTCTGAGGTACTGCCTCTCAGAGTTTGTGAACCCTCAAGTTCACAGTCCACTCAGAGGTTGGCATGAACTTGGGCTGAAACCCCTGTTGATGCTCATCTTCCTCACCCATTGAGAGATCAAAGCATTCAATGTGAGTATCTCACTGAATTCAAGGGGAACTTTTAACAGGTACCTTCGTACATATATATATATATATTTCTATCTATCTTTTTTCCTTGCATCTCTTTATGTGTCTTTATGTCTGTGTGCATGTGTGTGATTAAGAGAATCTTAGTAAGTTTTAAATTGATTGTGTTGCTATGTTTGATTTAGGAAATAGTACAGTTTAATACTGTGATTTACCTCAATAGCATTAGTGAATTTGATAGCTGCTATTTTGTATTAGATAGTTGCCATCCTGAAGTTACACCAGGCACAAAATCATAGGCTATATAACCACACTAGAATCCCTGATACTTTATTCCTTTAGTCATAGACCCTTGACCAAGTCTGGGACTAGGAATGGATTCAGCTGTACCTAGACTCTGCTCTGAGAAGGAGTTTAGAAAGCAAGAGGATCCACTCTGAACTTCATGACTCAATGGGAGGGCATTCCTTAACTTTCCTTACCTAACCTTAGTCATAAACTGTTGACTAATTCTGGGACTGGGGGTGGATTTTGATCCACTCTGAACGTTGTGGCTCAGCAGAAGGGTCTCCCTCACTTTCTCTTCTCAATCTACGCTGAAGTCACATTAACCCGATTTCCCTGACTCTGTAAATAATTCTAACCTAACTGTAATTTGGTTTTTCTCTTTGTATACTTTTTCCATGTTAGATAGAGTGGACCTTGCCATAGAACTCTGTGAAGTTGTGCTTTTTACAAATTTATATTTAAAAATTTGCTTTCTGATATCTTTGGCAGTGATTCTTTAAGCAGCCAATCCACTCATTTGTGACACTGTTCCATGACAAATTCAGTCACCTTCAGGAAAATTGGTAGTCTTGTATGCTTTAAAATGTAGCAAAAATGTGGCTTTTGTCTTGTTCTCTTGTCTGTCGTGAGTTCTACATAGGTGGTGGTTTGCCTTTGCTCATCACTTGCTGTAGAAAATACTTCAGAACGATTCCATAACAGACTGTGTCACTGAAGTATGTGACTGACTTTTCTAGCTACTAGTACGTAAGTTTTGATGGAGAGAGAGAGGTACCATACTAGAGTTTAAAACTCCTCAAACTGAAACCTTGAAATGTCATCCACGTATGAAAAATGACTGAAACCAATGATGTGAACAAGTTGACTAGCATATTCAGTGACACATTTTTGGATCTATGTGTTAAATTTCTTTGCCAAACATATTTTAAAAAATGATATAGCAAACCGGACAACAAGCTAGATCACTTCAGATGTTCCTTAGACTTCCTAACATTCCCAGTTGTATTGTTAAAAGAGGTTTGTTTGGTCAAGCTTAGAAGACATACTTGTACAGCTAATGTCAAAGCAAATAAGCTGGAAGAAATACACTGTTTGAAGAGTACTTGAGTGTGTAACTCACCTTTTTCTTCTGCTTTGAAACAGTTGTACATACCAAGTGTGTTTATTTCCTGTTCTCTAATTTGTATTAATTTGTCAGGAATGCTGAAAGAAATTAAATAAAAACTAGAAAGATATGTTAACAGATCAATGGAGATAATGAAGACGATAGCAGCAAAGAAAAAAGATTATTCTGATGTATTATACTTTCATATTATTCTAGATTATTTTTTATTGAGATCAATCTTTTTGCCACTGAATTCCATGGAAAGTGTTCAGTTGATCTCACTGGGAGAAAAGTGAGCCCTTAGCTGCTCAGAACAATGTGTTTGTGGTAGAGATGTAGTGATATTTTTTAAAGTTCCATTTTGGAATTTGGTAGTTAGAGTTTAAGGAACAAACAGAAAAGTGTTTTGTAGTACAAAATACAGTGACAGTTGGGAAGAGATGTTTGCAGCAGTTCAGTAAGAGACATCTTAAGATGGACTGAGGAGTCTGTCTGAGGTCTGCTTAGATTTCTGGTAGGAACAGCTTTGTGTACCTATTTGGGAAGAGTGAGACAATTATTCAATGGGAGACTTAATGAGAATAAGCAGGAGTGGAGTGTCTGAAGAACTAAGGATTGTTCTGAGAGTGATGTCACGGGTGAGAGAGTAAAATAGCAAAAGAATGAGAAAAGAAAGAGAAGTGGGGGTATAGCTAATTAAAGGCTGAACAAATATTAACTACAAAGGAGACAAATGGAGAGACAAAAGAAAACAGACAAAAACCATGACAGAATGGAGTAAAAAAAGGCAATCTAAAGAAGAAAATGCAGGAGCACAACTGTACTGAGGTATGTGACAGGCAGACATCCTGAGATGTTTGGAGGAGCATGGCTTATGGATGCAGTCTGCTTTATGGCAGACTCTGCACTGCGTAAAGGGGTTAGAGAACACCTTAGGTGCAATGCAGCAGCTTTTCTTCTGCCTCACATGGCAGATCATGACTGGCATATGCAGTCCAGACCAGGAAGGCAGCTGCAGCCCTACTATGGCAGCGTGTGAGACAGGGGCACCATGTCAGGAGAATGTGAAACATGGACCGACCACTGGGTGAATTTCATGCTCTGGACCTGGGCAGATGTGAACACTTACGTTGCAAAATACCTATCTGATAAAAGAAATTTTGCAGCATGTTTAAGATGTTCATACTTAAAGATGACAGTTTGAATGGCTATCTTATATATCAGATCCTTTCATAAGTCAGAGTACCAGACAGTGTCTCCTCTGCCTGACTTCTGGCACTGAACCTGATGAGAACGACTATGGTTATTCCATGGCTGTGTTCTCCAGGTGGGTGGCTAAAGCTGAACTGCCTGTTGGAAATGCTCTGGTGCCAGGACCTCTTGGGAGAGTGCTAGCTGGCACGAGTGATGCAGAGGCTGTGTTAACATTCAAGATAATTGTAGGACTGTGCCCAGGCTCTGGCACTGCTTTGTTTACCTGGGCAGGCCTCTGATCCCAAGTTTGTTCCAAGCTAGAGCAGCAATAATAGTTATTGTGTCATGGTGCTACCACGTATCAGAGTCAGAAACTTGTTTATCAATTCTGGCAACAGTATTCATGTACCGCTTGTTTAGATGTTATTTATTTGTGATTTTTTAATCTTCATTTTTGAGTTTTACACTTTATCAGGCTTTACTTCACCCTGAATTGTAACTGCAAGGATTTTCAGGGAAGATAGACGTTGTCAGGGAAGAAAATGATGTTGAGTCCCAAGGGAGCACAATGAAACTGAGACACAGTGAGGGAAGGATCTGACCAGACGAGAAGGAGCAGTCAGTCCAAAAGAAAGTGCTCTGAGAGCCCAGGCTGGCACATTAGTAATACCTTAGAGAAACCTAGACCGATGTTTCATTTCTTAGCAGTCTTACTCCAACAACTCTTTCCTCAGAAAGCCTGGTGGTACTGAAAATTGTTTGCACTCAACTAACTCAGCTCCTCCTTTGCAGGTGTGCCTATGAAAAATACAGAGCATACTGAAATATAAATGCTTTTTTAAAGATGTAGCTCTAATAAAATCTGTGACCTTTACCCAGTAATAAGTGTAAGGGGCCCGAGAGCATTCCCGCTCCTGGGGGCTTGGCCCCCAGGGCTCAGGGCCAAGAGAACAACTGGTGAAGTCGGGAGAGGCTCCCAGGTGCTGGAGGTGGCCGTGGTCAGGGCCAGCCCCTGGCCCAGGGGAGCCACTTACAGCTGACGCTCTTGCCTGGGCTTGCCTGAGCTACAGCTCCCACCACCCCGCAGCCAAGTGCTCGGCCATTGGCCCTGCCAAGCCAGGCCCACATGCAGGCCGACATCCTGGCCTGGTCTCGGCCCATCCCCAGGGAGGTGCCTGATGCCCAAGGCTGGGGCTGCCCCTGTGCCCCCGGCTGCCCTGCTCCTGGCTGGGGGTGACATGGGCCCTGGCTGCCAGGCCCGGCCTGGCTGGCTCTCCGGGGAAACCCCAACACCCCTGTCACCCCACCCCCAGGGAGCCGCTGGCCCTCATGGCACCCTTACAGTAAGACTGACATTTCACAAGCCTGTTGATGTGAGCAGTTGTTTTTACGGCCACATCTCTCCCTGCGCTATAGTGTGATGCCCTGAACAGCTTTGTAAAGGGCCAGTTTTGCACTTCAGGAATCCCCATGGCAGAAGCTTTTGTAAGAGAAGGCCACACGCACTCTACCGTTCTTCACCACACGTGCAGTTTAGGACGCCTTTCCTAGTTTGATTTGGTGGATAGTCCTTTCTTTTTTACTTTCTGCGACCCAGAAAGGCACTGTTCAGAATTAAAACCTAAATTTTAAAAGTCCTCTAGGGGAAATAATCTTTAATAACATCTGATACAGAGTCCAGTGGGATTTTTTTCTCTGACCAAATATTGCTAAAGTTTAAACTTCTCCAAACACAAGTAGAGAAGAGAGTTAGGCGGCCACTTCATGGGAGCGTGACCTATGTATGCATGTGTAGCCATTTCTGGTACCTGAAAGGTGAAAAGGTTTATAGGATCTGAGATATTTTTACGATTCCAAAAACGTAACCTTTTCACTGTTTCTCAGTTTGGTTAATGTGATATTTTCCCTTTCATAATGAATAAATGTAAGAAATGACCTTTAGATTTGACATGATTAGCTTGATTATTCATCATTAAAATGTTGTCTGTCACCCTCCATATGGAAACTATGTAAATGTTCCCAGGGATTGGGGATGTGCTGTTCATGTTGAAACGGATAACATTTATATTATTATTGTGTTATTTCCAAGTTTACCTCTACATTGGTTACACAAGAAATTTTCTTTAGGAATGATATTATAATAACATTTTGCAAATCAGTAATTGAATATTTCATACTGAAATCTACCACTGCTGAAATTTTTTGAAGAGGTTATTGAGCTCATTGAAAGCTAAATGCATGCATAAATACAAGCTAAAATATAGTTTTATGTTTTACATTTGGTAAGTATTCATTATTTCTTATCCATGTCATACTTTGTTCTTACAACACTTAACCTATAGATAGTTACTCCATTAAATTTTTACCAGCAACTAATAAACTTGAGTAATTTACCTTTAGTCAAGAAAATTCTCATCATCCATATACTGTTCCTGACAACACTGCTAAGGTTTTAAAGTTCATTTTTAATAATTCTAGAAATTTTGTTCTGGATTTTACTGTTTGGACCACTTTGTGGCATTTTGAAATTAGATGTCCTTAATATGCTAACAGACTAGTAATAAATAATGGAAGAATATAGTTGCATTTTAAAGTTCAGTGGAAAACCAGTTAAATTTAGTGAGGAATAACTTTGCTGTTGTCAGAAATATAAGGATGTCAGCAAAAAATGGCCACCTGTTTTTCTACTTCTGGAATGAAACCCAGCAAAAGAGAAAATCTTCCTTCAGGCCATAAAGTGACCATGTAATTAAAAATCCATGGTAGTTTCTGTAACAGCTTGGAAAGTCAAATAACTAGAGAATTCATACCCATTTCAATGGCCACTTTGCTGCCCTTCCATTTGTCCCCCCGAGACTCTTTGCATAGAGATGTGGCCCTACAGGCTTCTCCCTACAGGGTCTGGCTCACTTCTCCCCAGGTACACATCTAACAACTGCCTGTAAGTTAGGGTTACAGTGAGCTGTTTCCCACATATTAGGGTGGAATGAATTGCTCTGTCTCTGTGTTGATCATAGAGGAAATCTGAATGTTGAGATGCCTAACCGTGTGTTTTGTCTGCTGGCAATATTAGAAGCTGTAAAGGAAGGTATAGGAGTGTAATTAAGACTACTGGGTTTTTATGTCCACTGTCTTGAAGTTAGACAGAAAATCATTGCTTCGTGGTAACAATTGACTTCAGTGGTCCTTTCTCTATGGTAATTCCCATAAACAGTAGTAAGGTCATTAGACTGAGTTAATAAAATGCTGATGTAACTTCAGGGCTCAGTTTTGGGGCCAGTCTTGTTTAGTATCTTTATTGATGATCTGGATGGGGGCACTGAGTGCTCCCTCAGTAAGTTTGCAGATGACATCAAGATGGGCGGGAGTGTTGATTGGCTCAAGAGCAGGAAGGCTCTGCAGAGGGATCTGGACAGGCTGGATCTATGGGCCGAGGTCAGCTGTATGAGGTTTAATAAGGCCAAGTGCTGGGTCCTGCACTTGGGTCACAGCAAACCCCATGCAACACTACAGGCTTGGGGAGGAGTGGCTGGAAAGCTGCCTGGTGGGAAAGGACCTGGGGGTGCTGGTTAACAGCCAGCTGAATATGAGCCGGTGGTGTGCCCAGGTGGCCAAGGCGGCCAACAGCGTCCTGGCCTGTATCAGAAATAGTGTGGCCAGCAGGAGTAGGGAAGTGATTGTGCCCCTGTACTCAGCACTGGTGAGGCTGCACCTTGAATCCTGTGTTCAGTTTTGGGCCCCTCACTACAAGAAGGACATTGAGTTGCTGGAGCATGTCCAGAGAAGGGCAACGAAGCTGGTGAGGGGTCTGGAGCACAAGTCTTATGAGGAGCAGCTGTGGGAACTGGGGTTGTTCAGTCTGGAGAAGAGGAGGCTGAGGGCAGATCTGATCGCTCTCTACAACTGCCTGAAAGGGGGTTGTGGTGAGGTGGGTGTTGGTCTTTCCTCCCAAGTAATGAGTGATAGAACGAGAGGAAATGGCCTCAAGTTGCACCAGGGGAGGTTTAGACCAGATATTAGGAAAAATTTCTTTACTGAGAGAGTGGTCAAACATTGGAACCGGCTTCCCAGGGAGGTGGTAGAGTCACCATCACTGGAAGTGCTCAAAAAATGTGTAGACGTGGCACTTGGGGACATGGTTTAATAGGCATTGTGGTGTTGGGTTGACAGTTGGACCTGATGATTTTAAAGGTGTTTTCCAACCTTAATGATTCTGTGATTCTGTGACATCTTTTGGAAAATGTGCCTAGTATGGATAACCAAAATAATAGCAGACCTCAGTTTAATATGTTTGTTCATCAGTAGTTAATCTGTAATATTTTTATTGGTGTATGTGCAGAAATATGATTGTATGTCTTTCACAAGAAACTGCAGACTGCTTCAGATTCGGTTAAAGTGATTATTAATGATCTGATATATTTTGCTGTCGGTATGTGGTTTATAAAAACTATTGCATGCTAGGTGTCACTGATTAAATAAGGAGAGTCCTACAAGCACAGCAGTTTAGAAAGAAAAACTGAGTCTAAGAGGACATATCATACTGCAGAACACATTGCCTAAATTTGAATGATTAGGTGAAGAGGAAATCGGTAAAATTTCTCTTAAAGTAGTGCTAGCTAGCAGTACATTTGTATGACTTTGTAAAGCAAGCCCACATATAGTTGAATGTTTCCCCCTCCCAATGAAAGAAGGGAATTCCCTAAAGTAGCTGTCACTAGTTGAAAGATGTCCCAGAGGAGGTAAACGTACATACGTAACTTGAGGAGGTAAACGTACATACATAACTTGATGTAATCTAGTGTTAATAGATTGTCTTGTTTTGTTTTGTTTAGGTTTTTTACTTTTACTTCTCCTTAATTTCATTCCCTTCATCAGGTTTAATAAGCCTGAACTATTTAATTTCTACATTTGTTGAATCTGTGGCATCTCTGATACACATTCTGTGGTCCACTGAAACATGATACATCAGAACTTGGTTTGTGAAATGAGTATCAGTTTCTAATGGTTCTTCACGTCTGCTGGCATATTCAGATGACTCTGGCCTTAACCACTGTTTTAAATTAAAATATTAGTAACTGTAATAACAAAATTACATTTTGGAAAGTAATAGCATTTTGTTTACTTAAGTGTTAATTGCTTTATTTGTTTGTCTTCCCCTCTTCTTTCCAGATGGCTTTTTCATTGGCATGAATGATGGACAATAGGGTTTTTTAAGGTTCAAACAGACTTTCAGAAAACACTTTCAAATAGGCTGGGAGAAGAAAGACCAAATTCTTGCTCAACTCTCCCCTATAGCTGCATTGTTTTCAGACTACCTGTAAAACAAAGGAATCAAATCCTTGCAGGAGAAGATGCCTAAGGAAAAATAACTGGACAAGCACATATGCTATTTATTTCCCTCAAATGCTTACCAGCCTTCAGCTATGTTCAGGTCAGAGTAATTCATAAGCCTGATGTAATTTGTCTGTTTACTAGCTTTTCAGCTGATCTTTCTTGCAAGTTCTTGTTCAGTCTCTCCTTGGATCTATATACATTTCTTGCACTTAGCATAGATTTTGGCACACTGTTCCACTGGTCTGATACCCATTCAGAGAACAACCATTTACTTTTGTTTGTTTTGAATTTGATTCCTGCCAGCTTCATATGATGGCCCATAATTCTTTTGCTGGAAGAGACAATGAATTGTTGATCCCTATCCACCTTCTCTATGGTACTCCTGATTTTGTAGCCCTCAGGGCTACAAAATCAGGAGTACCATAGAGAATCTAGTACGCCACTTCTTGCCCATACTGAAGGGTCTCAGCCTAACCCATTTTTCATATGGAATTGTCTGCTCATGTGGGAGTTGAGCATACTTTTGATAATCCTTGCTGCCCTTCTCTGAAACTTTTCCAGTTCTAAAATAACATCTCTCTGTTCCTTACTTCCCTATCCATCGTTTCAGAGTTCTATTGCCGATTGTTTAATACTGTGCTCTGTTAGTGTTTTCATCACATGGGTTTTGCATCCTTCAACCTTGGTTGATTTGATCAACCCTGATTTATGTAAGGAAGCAGGTCAAAGCAATGAAAAGATGACTGGATAGAAAAAGGCACTAAGAGTGTTCACACTGAAAAATTTCCATGGGGAATTTAGTCTCATAGTTGAAAGGGATGATAACAGATAACAAAGCATATTTTCTCATTAGAATTAATGTATTTGAGAAGAGATGAATACAGGGACTTGAATACAAGTTTAAATACTTAGTGTATATGATGTGGAGGATGGTGTGGCAGAAGGAAAATCACAGCTGAAGGAGAAGATGGCTTTTCACTTTTTAGAAGTGATTACTGTTCTAGAAGATCTCAGCCCCTTCAGACAGAAAAAATGCAGTGATGGTAAGTGTTCAGTCTAATAGATGAAGATGTTGGGAAAAAAAGAGCATCTCCTCAAACTGACAAGCCTGATTATTCTGCTCCTGTCTCTACATCTTACACATTGCATTTTCAGCCAGAATAGTTAAATCGTGTTAATTTCTTTAGTCCATGCAAACATCCCCCACCTCTGCATGAACTCTTACTAAAAAAAGTGATTTTTCCATCTATTGACTTGCTAACTTTCATTTTCTTCATGAACATGTAGAGTTGTTTGTATATATACAATACATGATCTCATATTTCTCTGAGAGGAGGAGGTCAGGATGCACACAAAATTCAGTGTGTGAACCATACCATAGATTTGTACAACAGCATAATAATATTTTGTATTAGTTCATAGAATTACAGAATCACAGAATCATTGACGTTAGTGGGGACCTCTGGTGTCATCTAGTCCAATCCTCCTTCTCAAGCAGAATGACTTAGAGCTGGTTGCCCAGGACCATGCCCAGACAGCTGCCGAATATTTCCAAGGATGAAGACTCCACAACATCTCTGGGCAACCTGTGCCAGTGCTCGGTCACTCTCACAGTGAAAAAGTTTTTCCTGATGTTCAGAAGGAACCTCCTGTGTCTCAGTTTGTGTCCATTACCTCTGATCCTGTCACTGAGCACCACTGACAAGACCCTGCCTCTGCCTTCTTTGCATTCTTCCTTCAGGTATTTGTATACATTGGTAAGATCCCCTCTGAGCCTTCTCTTCTGTAGGCTAATGAAAGGATGCTCCAGTCCTTCCACCATCTTTGTGGTCCTTTATTGGACTCTCTCCAGTATGTCCATGTCTCTCTTGTACTGGGGAGCCCAGAACTGGACACAATACTCCAGGTGTGTCCTTACCAGCACTGAATAAAGGTGCAGGATCACATCTCTCAATCTGCTGGGAACATGCCTCCACATGCAGCCCAGGACACTGTTAAATTTCTTTGCAGCAAGGGCATATTGCTGGCTTATGTTTAACCGGGTGTCCACCAGGAACACCAGGTTCTTCTCTGCCAAGATGCTTTCCAGTTTGCTGGCCCTCCAGCATTTATTGGTGCATGGATTTATTCCTCCCCGGGTGAAGTACTTTGCACTTCTCCTTGTTGAACTTCTCGAGGTGTTACTGACAGCCCATTTCTCCAGCCTGTTCAGGTCCCTCTGTATGGCAGCACGATCCCCTGGCATATCAACGACTCTTCCCAGTTTGGTGTCATTTGCAAACTTGCTGAGGGTACACTCTGCCCCATCATCCAGATCATTAATGAAGATGTTAAATGGGACTGAGTCTAGCATTGACCCCTGAGGTACACTGTTAGTTACTGGCCTCCAACTAGACTTTGTGCCACTGATCAGCCCACTCCGGGTCTGGTGAAATGATCAGTGCCTATTCAGACAGTTTTCAATCCACCTCACTGTCTGCTCATTCAGCTCATTTTTACATAACTTTCTTCTCTGAAGTAGAGCACAACGGTAGTACATCTTTTGGTCTTTGTTGATCCTGTTGTGATGTTGAAACTAAATATATTCAGATCAGTTTTACACAGTGGTACTTCTGCTATAAGATTTGGTAAGCTTTTCCCTGTAAGATTTGAACCACATTCTGCACATAACTCACTAACAAGATTATTACAGCTTTCAGTTCTTTCTGTAGTTCTTTGGGGAAATAGCATACTACTTTGAATACCCTTAGGTTGAAAAGAAAACAGAAGTTAACACTCTAAGTGGCTTCTTGCTCCCTGCTTGTTGCACTACCTACTTCAAACAGCCTTACAGATAGCTATTTAAACAGCCAATAGCCACTTAAAATAGCCGTTCCTACCTTTCTCAGTACACTGAACAGAGATTTTAATATGGTCATTGAGTCTGGGTTCTGGATTCTGTGAAGAGGCACAGACACCTAAAAAACAGGCATTTTTGCGTATGAGTTTTAAATGGGTAAGTCTTAGAGCATTTGGCTTTTAACTTTAAACTTCAGTTTAGCCAAGCAGTAATGGAAGGATATTCGTGTTCCCCAGGTTAACTCAGCTCCATTAAGAACATTTTAGAAAATTTTTCACACTCAGATGTTTTCATTTATGGAATGTGACTGTTATAACATTTGAATCAGAATGATGAGAGTAAGTATTTTCTACCTTTACCTACCTGAATGTTGTGATATATTTGGCATTGTTAATGGAAACAGTTAAATAGAAAACAGGTTTCTTGGATCTCAGAAATTCATATTAGGCTGTATAAACTGTCTTTCATTTCCTGTCAAAGGTTCAGTCATCATATTTCAGGGAAATCTAGATCATCAAAAACACAAAAGTACTGCTGCAGTAGTATGGTCATACTATGAAACAGTTTTATCTAGAAGGATCTTGCTGTGACAATCAGTGATTTTGATTTGAGTTAGTGACCTCGTGAGAAACAGTCCAAAGTCAAGGCTGGTGAGTTTAAGTTTTAAATTTTGGTGGCCTCATGTCAAAGTCCAAATCTAATTTTGCATGTACAAAGCTGTTACTGTAACTATAAAACCAACTACAAACTTTCCTTAGTCCTGGACAACCGAATTTTTGAATCAAAATGTGAAGTATGTGATTTACTAGAAAAGGAGGTTGAGGGGCAACTTCACTGCTCTCTACAGCTTTCTGAGGAGGCGAAGTAGAGAGGGAGATGCTGATCTCTTCTCCCTGGTATCCAGTCATAGGATGCATGGAGATGGTTCAAAACTGCACCAGGGAAGGTTTAGACTGGACATTAGGAAGCATTTCTCTACCAAGTGGGTGATAGTGGGCATGATGGCGTTGTGTTGACGGTTGGACTTGATGATGTTGGAGGTCTTTTCCAACCTTAATGATTCTATGATTCTATGATCAAACACTGGAACAGGCTTCCTAGAAAGGTGGCCAATGCCCCAAACTTGTGAGTGTTTAAGAAGCATTTGGACAATGCTCTTAACAACATGCTTTAAGTTGGTCAGCCCTGAATTGGTCAGACAGTTGGACTAGGTGATCATTGTAGGTCCCTTCCAACTGAAATTTCTATTCTGTTCTATTCTATTCTATTCTATTCTATTCTATTCTATTCTATTCTATTCTACTCTAAAAACCTAAAAGCAATAAGACTTTTTCCTACACCCAGTATTCCCAACTGTGAAATACAGAATTAAAATATGGAAGGAATGCCTGACCATTAAGGAGTCTGACAGAAAGGGGATGTGTTTTAAAAGCTTCTGAAACATGTTCTCAATTAATAGGTGCCTGAGGTTATTTACTGTAATTTAGTGTACACTAGATTTCAGATAACACTATGGCTGAGGATGTAATCTGCAGTAAAATGTTTAATGGTTTTTGGATTTCAGGGAGTGCAGCCGAGTAATCTCTACTTACTCTCATATTGTGTTTGTCTTCAGTGGCTTCTTCCAGTCTGATCACCACTGTAAAAATTCATACCTGTCACTATCTATTTGTGCCTTTGTTTATTGATATCTTTCTCTTTTCCAATCCTCTTGTTTTTATATTTTTGTCTAAGCAAAAGTTTTTTGGAAGCATTTAATGGATACAGTGCTCTGAACCGTGAAATAATCTTTTATATTTCTTCATTTGGTTTATGCTGAAGTATTTGTTTACTTTGAATTCAGAGCCTTTTTTTCAACATTCTAAAATATGTAAAAATACAATGTTTTATTTCATTCAAAATGTATTAATTTCTTTGATTTCAAAGATCAGCACAGAAACCTTTGTAATGAACTGAGTACACTGCTTTGCAACTGAATTAATCTACACTCTGCCTAAATAACATCATCTCCACTCTTAAATACTGCACTTTCAAACACTTTACAAAGAGTGAAGGACATACTCCTCTGCTTTCTTTATGTCTAATAATCTGAAGCATTCTCAACCTGTAAATAAAGTAGTGCTTGAAATGGAGAGAAACAGAACATAATATTTAGAAAATATTATCCCTTTAGGAACTAAGAAAATGAAATGCAGAAAATTTGAGGAACTGCTCCAAACTGTGTGCAGTCAGCATCACAATTATGGCTGGAAAGCATACTGCTGTGCCTCTTCAGTGTTCAGTCCATTGGCTTTTTCTGTCAGGAGTGGTAAATCCCTGCTCTTGCCTTGTGGTTATGAAACACTTCATAAGACGTCGGAACCCTCTGAAATGACTAGCCAGGGAAGAAGTTGCTCTGCTAATAGATTTCTGTTTTGGTTCAACAAGAGTAGCCTTTGAATAAGCTCAGTCTATATTTGAATCATAATTTCCTGTCTCTATTATTAATATGCTACCAAAAAGCACACTCTGTTTCAACAGCTGTCTCTCATAGTACTGTGCTGTTGCTTTTAATCCTCACCCTATGATTTGCTGTTAAAGTCCATTGTCCTTTTAGGGGGGAGGAGAAGTGCTTTGAGTGAGATTCACAGCATGTGGTCTTGGGTGAGGGAAGCCTGGGGAATCTGGGACCCCACATCAACACGTCAATTAGCAGAGCTGCTCCACAGACACTACCAAACCACTGAGACTATAACATTTCTAACAAATTCACGTTACCTGGTGTAAACAGGTTGCCCAGAGAGGTGGTAGATGCCCCATCCCTGGAAAACTTCAAGGTCAGGTTGTACAGACTCTGAGCAACCTGTTCTAGTTGAAGATATCCCTGCTGATTGCAGGGGGGTTGGACTAGATGACTTTTAAAGCTCCCTTCCAACCCAAAGATTCTATGATTCTATGAATTTCTATGATCTTTATGCCCTTAGTTTGTTAATAACTAGAATATTGTGCTTCTTTCTGACTTCTCTCAAATTAACTGTCCTTTTGGTAGCTTGCTTTTTTGTAACTTCAACCTCCAAAGCCCCTTTCAACTGCCACAGTTGCTTGATAGCACCTAGAGTATAGTTCTTTATCAAGTGAACATGTCAACACTAGAAAAGCCCTGGAAGACAGCCTTTCAAGGAATTTAGGCTATCCAAATATATCTCTGAATACTGATTGAATGTCCATACTTGCTCACTTCCTTCCTGATATTAAAGAATTCCTATCAAAGATACCACTTCTCTACCAATATCATGAATTCTCTTTCTGTAACTATAATCTTTCAAAATTGTTTACTGTGTTCAAGAGCAATGGATTATGAAAGGAAGAAGATGGAAGACAGAATTTCTCAATAGCTGGCCCATGGCTGAAGTTTATTTGTGCAGGAGAAAGAAATGTCTGTGAATGTCCCCCTTTTTAGTGCTCTTTTTAATGCATTGAAATACAAAGTCATACTACATACCCTTAGAAATCAACTTAAAAATACAGAGTGACTGCACAGTATGCAAAATAAAAGAGACTTGACACACTTTCAAATATCAATTAAGAACCACAAACTACTCTGATTCAGTAATATTTTATGATTATGCAAGGGTGAAATAGTTGTTGCAAATTTGCAAAATGCAGGAAATTGACAGTAATGAAATTGCATGTTTACCAGTCAAATCTCTCAAATATATTCTCACTACCACTCTGGTATTTGTTTCACTGTAACAGTGTAAGGGGGTTACCAAATTCTGTGATCAGTGTGTAATAAGAATTTACATTCTTATTGGAGTAGATTAAAATTTAGCTGGAAAACAGCTGGAATTTATTAATCCAGCAATGGAAACCTTGCACAACACAGGCAGGAAGAGTACCTGACAAGGAAGAGAGGTTATTTTGCCTGCAGAAAAAAAGATACATGCGTAGCTGAGCTACTACCATCAAGGCAACTTTGAGCAGAGTGAAAGATACAGGAAAGGTATAATCAGAGAAAAGAACTATAATTTTCCAGAATAAGATGGGAAGATTGAGAAAGGACTATTTAACAAGACAAAAGAGCACTCCATTTCAGTGCCTGGCGTATACGTTCATGTACAGACATTACCTCCTTGGGAGAGGGCTCCTCCTGGCAGGTTGCTCCTGGCAGGTGGGGAAGGGAAGGGACCATCCTGTGCCAGAGCAGACTTGTAGCCCCTGTGCCACCACACTGCAGCTTTGGGCAATGCCCACACTCAGGGGAACACACCCATTGCTTGTCTCCTCACTCCTTGCAGCAGTCACTTCCCTCTGCAGCAGGAAGACCCTCCCATCATGTCAGCGTGAGGTCTCATTGTCTCTTTCTTTGGCAGACCATCTGATCCTTCCCTGTGCTGCTAAGCTATAAGCAACCCTGCTAAGGCTCCTGACTGCAGAAGTACTGTGCCTGACCCACCTTCCTGCTGGCTACCTACTGACTTTCTTTTTCCCTCTGGCATCTTCCATGCTGCCTGAAAAGGTGGGCTGCTGCACCCTTTGCTTCCAACAGTGCGAAAACATGTACAGACAGTGATTTTAAGGAAGTCAGTGTGATTATTATAGAAGTTTCTTCCAGATTCTCCTTCAGAGCCCTCGAAGTGTACCCAGGGCATCTGCAGGACAACCAAGGGATCAGGCCCAGCCAGCGCGGGTTCATGAAAGGCAGGTCCTGCTTGACCAACCTGATCTCCTTCTATGACCAGGTGACCCACCTTGTGGATGAGGGAAAGGCTGTGGATGTTGTCTACCTGGACTTTAGTAAAGCCTTTGACAGCGTCTCCCACAGAATTCTCCTGGAGAAACTGGCGGCTCGTGGCTTAGACAGGTTTACTGTTCGCTGGGTGAGGAACTGGGTGGATGGCCGAGCCCAGAGAGTTGTGGTGAACGGTGTTAAATCCGGCTGGCGGCCGGTCACAAGCGGTGTTCCCCAGGACTCGGTTCTGGGGCCGGTCTTGTTCAATATCTTTATTGATGATCTGGATGAGGGGATCGAGTGCTCCCTCAGTAAGTTTGCAGATGACACCAAGTTGGGTGGGAGTGTTGATCTGCTGGAGGGTAGGAGGGCTCTGCAGAGGGATCTGGATAGGCTGGATCGATGGGCAGAGGTCAACTGTATGAGGTTTAGTAAGGCCAAGTGCAGGGTCCTGCAGTTTGGCCACAACAACCCCATGTAACGTTACAGGCTTGGGAAGGAGTGGCTGGAGAGCAGCACGGCGGAAAGGGACCTGGGGGTGCTGGTTGACAGCCAGCTGAACATGAGCTGACAGTGTGCCCAGGTGGCCAAGAAGGCCAACAGCATCCTGGCCTGTATCAGAAATAGTGTGGCCAGCAGGAGTAGGGAAGTGATCGTGCCCCTGTACTCGACACTGGTGAGGCCGCACCTTGAATCCTGTGTTCAGTTTTGGGCCCCTCACTACAAGAAGGACATTGAGTTGCTGGAGCGTGTCCAGAGAAGGGCAACGAAGCTGGTGAGGGGTCTGGAGCACAAGTCTTATGAGGAGCGGCTGAGGGAACTGGGGTTGTTTAGTCTGGAGAAGAGGAGGCTGAGGGGAGATCTTATCGCTCTCTACAACTACCTGAAAGGGGGTTGTGGCGACGAGGGTGTTGGTCTCTTCTCCCAAGTAACTAGCAATAAGACAAGAGGAAGTGGCCTCAGGTTGCGCCAGGGGAGGTTTAGATTGGATATTAGGAAAAATTTCTTCACCGAGAGAGTGATCAAGCATTGGACCAGGCTGCCCAGGGAGGTGGTGGAGTCGCCATCTCTGGAAGTGTTCAAAAAACCTGTGGATGTGGCGCTTCAGGACATGGTTTAGGGGACATGGTGGTGCTGGATTAATGGTTGGACTTGATGATCTTGAAGGTCCTTTCCAACCTAGTGATTCTGTGTGATTCTGTGTGTGATTAAATTTATTAAGTGCCAGCCTGTGTTGAGATGGTTTGCCAGCTTTGTTCTGATGTTTTTCTCTTAACAAGACTAACAAGGGGTTTAAGATTGTCTTGTGTGTTTTAGTAGACTGTAAAGGAACAGAAATGCATGCATGATGATAGACCCTTTAGTATAGGTTGGAGCAGAAATTATTTCCACCATTGACCCTGACTACCACAACAGTGATAGAACTATAGGCGAGTTAATGTTTATGAAAAATGTTACCAAACCAGAGCTCTTTGCCTTTACATAGTAGCTCCTAATGTAAATAAGAATAGCAAAAGATGGACATGGAAGATGAGACAAAAAGTGCTACATCAGACATGTTCTGTGAATGCTTTTAAATGGGCAAAATTCACTAGTTTTTCATACTGAGTTAATTTTCAGGTAGCAAAATGCAGTGAATTTTCAGACAGCAAGTCAGTTATAGGGCTCTGAAAATCCACATTTGAAAAAGCAGATCCACATTTAATTGTACAGAGTGGTCCTGTACAAGATCCTTTTCAACAGTTAAAGGGAAGGAATACAGGCAGACTGAAGGGGATGGGCTCTTGAGTAAAGTCAATCAAATTGCAACAGTTTATGAGTTTGTTGCATATTACTTCATTCTATGAACATACAGTTCTCTTCCTATTTAAAAAGTAGATCACACCTGTGACTGTAAGCTAATGTTTTCTGTTTTGCAGTTTGGGTAAGCAAAAAAAGCAAAGTGGTCTGTTAGTGTGACTCTTGGAATGCAATTAATTTGTTGAAATATCTTTCTTGTTTGTTGGCCTGTAATGAAGGATTTCCATGTTCAGATTGTGGCCTCTGTTCTGCTTTGACAATATTATATCTTTCTCCTCTCAAGGTTTGTTACTGTCATTCTTTCTTAATCCTAGTTGGAAAGATTGTTATATAATATTCCAGTTTTTCAGTCTAGTTGTATGTCAGTGCAGCTAGTATTTCTGTCTTCTTTTTTTCATATTTGGCAGAAAGAAAAAAGATTCTTCATTAACTGTATTCCACGTTCCTTATGAACACATGTTTTTGCATTTCTCCCTATAGTAACACCAAAATGTGTCCTGTCAAATTACATGCCAAGGAATATCTAATTAAGTCTAGATTCTAGAGATAAAATTCAGCTCTTTTTCTTGGTAGTGTGACTGCATAAATGCTGTCATTTTTCATTTCTTACTCTGGTATAGAGAGTAGATTGTTCTCCTTAAATATAGCTAGATCTCAAAAACCTGTTGGAACAACTTGGCTAGTGACAATCCACTTCAACATTTATTTCATGTTGTCTGTGCTATAGTGAGTTTTACAGACGCAGTCTTTGGAAGGCCCAGATGAATCAGACTGGCAAAAGGCATATTGAATTGATCTGTTATAAAAATGAAACATCCAGTACCGTGTGCACAGTGCACCACAAGTAGCTGGCCCCCAAAAATAACCATTAGGTCTTCAGTTAGCAGACTGTTCTTATGCACCCATTCCTGTCCGTTCATATCTCACTACGTTTGCTTGTTCTGTGTATGACTGTTATAGAAAGGGAGAAGCAGGAGGATAAGGGCAACATGCAAAGCTTGAGTGATAATAATTTTGAAGAGAAAGGATACTGATACACTATACTCTGACATGATCTTCTCATACGGAATTAAAAACTGTCCTAGCACTTTAGGATTAGAGGCGGAGGGTAGTTTCTAGTAAACCCAGCGCTCTGCTCTCCAGGCTGCCCCTTTTAGTCCTCCAGCTAGGAATAACCTCCAGAATCATTCCACCACTGTTCCACCTGGCCCTGACATGCTAGTTACCTGCAGTATCCTTGAACCATCAGATGTGCCAATAAACCACATTTTCCTTCACTGAAATTTTCTCCTGTATCTTGAATCTAATGCATGCACACCTCAAGCCTGGACACTCCCATTCTCATACCCAGCACTGAAAGATGCTTTACTCCTTCCTTGTTGCACTACAATCACTCTGTGACCTGCCTGTCTCAGACAGCCATCTATCTGGCTTCCCTAGAGGAGACTGAAAATCTTTTCTCTCCCTCAGGTTACACTTTCTGCTTAACTCCTTGACACTGTATTTATTGCAAGGTCAGAAATAGCAGCAACAACCTGGAAAAGACAGCAACTTGCAGGGAACTCAATATTCAGCTTCTCTGGGATTAATGAAAAGGAGTTCCACAGAAACTACCTCCTTATTGCCACAGTCTACAATCTTACAGAATTGTGTAGAGGCACTGAAAGATTCCGAGACTGGTTTGGTAAAATCACACCAAATCCCTTGCTGGCACAGGGATCCTTCAGGTTATGTACATCAGTCACGCTGTCTTGTGTTTGCAGTACACCTGATATAGCAGTGTTATGGTAACACTAAGCCTCGCTTACTCTGCATTTTGCTCTGTCCTTCCATTTAATTGCTGGTGACCATATCAAATGATCTAGTTGTTTGTTTGTTTTTTTTTTTTAATCTGGTGAACTAAACAGGTGTCAATCTTCTGCTGGTGGCTAACAGTGCATTTATACCTTTTCTTGCCTTTCATTCTCTCACATGACACAATGTCCTCAAGAGGTGTGCAAATGCAAAATAGGGGCCATGATGAAAAGCAAATATTCTGTCATTAAACTAAAATATATGGATGAGCAATCAAAATGTGGGCAAATGTAATTCAAATTCAAAGGTAGCCTTTAGATTTCTGTTCTTTTCTTATCTAGAAAGTCAAGGAATTAATTTTATTGTGCAAGGTAGCTGTTATTTAAAAACTGGCCCAAAAGAATCTTTACTGTAATATGAATTCTACTGAATTTAATTCTATAAGCTTTCCCATCTGGTTAGAAGGACATAATTGCATGGTCAGAATTATTTTAGGATGGCTGTTATTCTTCTAGAACTACACGTTGCCTAATGTGTTATTGCACTGTTAAGATACTACATTTTTCTTGGTACTCACATTTCTGTGGTTCGTGCTCTGACATGTCTTTGTTGCACAATACATATTCTAATGTTAGTTTAAGACCTGACAATATTTACCATAATTTTTTGACTTGCCTTAAAATCTTGTTTCCAAATACAATGTTTGCTTATCTCACAGCTTGTTCTGATCAAGTGAGAGGCTTGATTCCTCATTTACCTTCATGGTTTTATTAATGAGTAACTTCACTGGAACTAGTGTAAGGGCACACAAGTTGCAAAATACTGAATGTTTTCAGGAATTAATGTTCTAATAAAAAAATTTCCTTTTCTTCAAAACATTTTCTAGTTATGAAATTGTTAATTAACTTCATTATGAGTTATAAATAAAGCTATATGTAGCTAAGAATGCAATTCATACCTGTAAAAAGGCACTGTAGACTTTAGTTGAGCCAAATATACTCACAATTACTATATATGGAGGAAAAGTGAGATACATTTATAATGTTTGTCATGTACATGGTTAAGAAATCCGTATTTTTATTATTTTCCACCCCCCATCCCCTTGTAGCTTTTAATAGTATATAGGAGAGTGACTTCAAAATTTTATCTATTAGAAATTGGAGTTTCACTGAAATCAAAGTTTTCTGAAATGTCAGTTTAAAAATATTTTCATTGAACGATGCTAAAACAAATTTTAAGATTTTTTTTCAACAGTGTCAGAACGTTTGTCATTAGATTGATGTATCTAAATGTACAGATCTAAAATATAAATTTCTACACAGGCATAACTCTTGCTGTGGTCAATGCAGAGACAGACAGGTCTTCACTGTAATGTAACCATCTAATACAGAGCAGATTCACTGTGTTCTAAGCGTGTCTGTTTCTCTCAGTCAATCATAAATGGTGCAGAGGGGCTCAATTGCTTGCACACAGGAAGCTAATGCCATTTGAGATAACTGAAGTGTAGCTGACCTCCAGCTGCTACCCCAAAGGGCATGGACCTCCCGCACCACATCCCCTACCTCTATGAGGGCATCTTGGCTACCCCCGTGTCTAAAACTGCACCATATGTCTGTGCTTAGGTAGCTGAATAACTTGCAAAGTTTTCTTGTTTCACTTAATTTCATTTTCACTTTGAGCTTTGTTGCATTCTCTCTAGATGCTCTCAGGGTTCAAGTTTTCTTTCCATCATCTTGTTATACACTAGAGGAACTTCTTAATTGTTACTGGAAAAAGCCAATTCTTTCTCTACTCTTTGCTGCAAAAGCAGTTCTTAAGTTACTCTTTGCTGCTTCTGTGGAAAAATAACATCCACAATACCATGAAACAAGAATATGTTGGGACTTGCTAGCATGCCATTTTTAAGGGTCTCTAACAGGGATATCATGTCTGTCACTTGCCAAATCAGTTAAAGCCAGCTTTGTCACTAGTTTTAGGTATGAAAGAACACATTTATTTAAAGCTAGACTCTGTAAATTTGTAACAGCAGAACACAGTTGAAAAAAATATACACTCTGTTAATGTTATACTTAATGTGATATCTTTCCCAGTTACTTCAGCATCTTGTGTCTCTTCTACCTCTTTTTTGTAGGTGAAACTGAAATCTCATATTGATTTTCTGTGATGGCTATGTCTGTTATATAAGATGACTTATGATCTCCTTGCCCGTAGTGCTCGACAGAAGGTGAGTGTCACAGATCAAAAGCTATGACCTGTCTATATTATGTCAAGTTAGAACACCCTCATCTTGCATAATTCTTCCTTATGAAAGCTTCTACCTGCATTTACCATAGTTGTGTAATGAGACATCACATGGTGACATGAAGGATAAACCTTCTATTCTTTTCTTAAGGTCTTTCTACTAACATTTTGGTTGTATATCATCCTGGAATATTCCTGTCTAAGCCTGTCTTCATACCTTTTTCTTTGCTAAAGACATTTTTGGAGATATGTTCGTAAAATGAGTTACATCTTATCATAAAAATGTGGGATATATAGTCTTCCTACTAGGGTCATGAGTAGTCTTTCTACATGAACAAAACAAAAAGATTGTATATGATTTCACGCAGAATATAACGGAGAGGAAAGTGCTGAAGGTGAATAACATTCTTCACCCACTGTACCCAAACCTGTGTCACTCTCTTATCATTAAGTTTAACCCTTTGTGTTATATTGTACTACTTGGGCATTACTGAAATCACATTTACACAGGAAGACAATTCCTTTTTTGAAGTATCTCTGGGATGTAGGAGATACTTTGAGGTTAGTCTGGAATTAAACTGAAAAGTTATTACTACTAAATATTACTGTTACCTATATTATCAAATTTCAAGTGTTCCAGACTGAAGGTTGCAGATGGGAATCCATGCATACATTAAAAAACCACACCCATCTGAGCTATTTGCTCTTTTAGAAGAAATTATAAGGAGGGTACTTCCTATCACCAGGCTTTTCAGGGTTCATTTATAAAGTTCCACAAAAGAAGTTGGAAATTCTCCCTTGTCTAAATAGGAAATCAGTGGCTTCCACTTTTATCTTTCTGTCACGTGATGTGCACATCAGCAAACATCTCTCTTGCTTGGTGTTAATTTTCATTACCAAGAAATAAGGGAACTGGTTTTCAATACTATGCCAGTACTTCTGAATCACAACTCATCCAAGAATATGAAGGGTGTTTTTTTTGTCCATGTTCCAAAAATAAGGAGGATTCAGAGAAGTTATACTGATTTTTTTTTTTTCTGAATTGATTAATCAACTTTAGTTCATGTGTTTTGTCATTGATAGAGGCTCTGCTGTGATAGTTCTGGTTTTACTTTCTATTAGAGTATATCTTGTCATCTAGTAGAAAGTCTACTAAAAACTTGACTTTGAGATTAGTTCAAATGTGGTATCATTGAACACACCTAATCCTCTAAATTCTCTGATATTGATCTGCAGAAAGGGAAGCTTATGCCTTTTGGTGGAGACTTATTTCTTTAGTGCAAATTGATGATGAAACTCATCCTATCATATTGTTGACCAATTTTCCCCCCTACTTTCATGGACAGCCCAACGTCTTGATAATTTTTGCATTATTAAGCTTCAAAATCATCTTTGCCATTGCAAAACACTACTTATTGCTAGTGTGGCAACACCTGTAGCTTCCAGCTATAACACATAGCACATAGGTTAACTGTTTCTGTTTATGGTCCAAGATTTAGTGCTGTTTTCAAAAGGTGCTAACAGATATTTTGATAAATATTTACCTATCATGAGTCCCTTTGTTTCGCACACTGGAACAAAATGTTTGCTTCTTGTCAAAAAACACAAGGGGGCAGTTTAGGATAACAAACCGACATTAGTAGAGTAAAATACCAAAAAGTTCAGTTTTAGAAAAACAGCTTTTCTGAATCTTCAAATTAGGGTTGCATAGATGCAGAGATTACCCTCAGCACCCAGAGACTTCTGGTCCAGACTTACAGCAAGAAATATAATAACACGGAATGTATTTTAATATAGAACAGGCCTTTAGTCAATGAAGGGAAAACAGGGAAGAAACAGCTCATACCAGTTGGGTGAGCTGGAAGGTTCTTTCTCAAACATGTTTTTCTTTTGTTCAAGAATTTACCTGTGTCAATTACCAGAACAGCTTAGACAATGTTTCAGTTCACAGCTTTAATGTGGCAAGCATTAGTGCAGCCAGCTGCACCATAGCACTGAGATAAACTGCATTTTTTTATAATTTACCTTGTTTCCTGTAGAGAGTCGAAACCAAGCTTTTGCAACATAGACTAAACTGCTATACTGAAGAGCAAGTATCATGAATAAAGGCAGTGCAAAGAACGACTAGATGTGCTAGTTGAAACTTCTGTCTTCCCATGAATACAATGCAAACAACTACTTTTCTATGGAAAGCTCTTAACATTTTTATTGTTGCATGTTCTAACTACTTTACTGCAATACAATATCAATTGCTATAACACTGCTTAGCCGGGAGCAGCCCAGAGTGATTCACAATTCAGTAAAAGCTTGCAGATACCTTGCAATGTGCCTTTGCTTTGTGTTAATTTCAAGTGTACAGGAAAGGAAGGCAGGGGTTTTCTTCATGATAGGATGACTCTTGGGAAATTGAGATAGGAGATGGGAAAGTTAACGTATCAAAGTATGTCCCCAGGCCTGCCTTATGTCCCTCTCACCATCCAGTGTGGTGGAAGAATTAAAGGAAGCAAGAATCCCCAGGAGGATTGGACTGACTTGATCAGCATTCATTTTAGCATCTTCTGTTGCAGTACTTAAGGAGCAGGTGGCTATAACAGCACAGAAGAACCTACAGAACTTTTGTGCCCCCAGGCCAGGCTGGGTTCAGCTCTGTGGTCTCATCATGAATGCTTCCACTGAACCATTCTACGCTGCCAGCCACTGGTCAGAAGTTGGGGCAGAGGCCGAGTTTGGAGCCTGAACTCTTTGGCTGTTCAATGGGTGGCTCTCATACGGTGGGGCATAGGGGCAGAAAAATCCTTAACTAACTTCAGACATGACTGTGCGCTATCAAGCTAGGAGATTGGCTAAAGGTGAAAAACCTCAAATACTCTTTCCAATGATCTGGGAAATGGTTGCTGTGATTGGATTACCCTTCTGTAGCAGGAAGTTTCTCCTCCTTTCTGAGGAGAGTGGCCTAAATACATTAGGTTCTGCATGAGGCAATGAAGCTGATGGTACACAAAGGTAATGCTCTGCTTGAACTCATCACAGCATGACTGCATTGTACATTTTCTGTGATTCTCTGATAGCTTTTAGAACTATTTAGAAAAGAAAACACTTTCGTAACATAACCATGGGATTTTTACTGACTAGATATTTTCCTGTGTTGATGATAGAAAGTGCAGAGCACTGTGCACATATGCACAGTGGATCACTCCCATTCTTAAACCCTTTATTGAATCAGAGGTGGCACTAGATAGAATCAAATTGTAATTCTTTCCTCACAGTTCTGCAGTCTGGATTGCTGCCTGATGATTTAGTCAAGGACTCGTTTAGTAGGGATCTGTAGAGCGGTGTCACTATTGTGCAATAAAAACTCTTAAAATGAACATTAAGATTGGCATTAGATTCAGATTAGATAGAATATTCAGCAGCAATATACAGGTTTTAAAAAAAACCCTCTTGTTTTTTTTAAAAAAATGATACGATTTTCATACACTGTGAACTTCTGTCAAATGTAATGGTCATAGGGTCCTCAATCTCTCATATGTATTTCCTGAAGAGAATTTAGTCTAATCTGCTTTTCCTTTTGGAAAGTTGAATTGTCTCTGTATGGTATGTTCCAAAACAGGATAAACATCTGTCAAATGAATGAATAAAACAAAAATAAAAAGAACACGGTATCCAGTAGCAGCTGGTAATTGTTGTCAATACCAGGGTACTTTCACTGCATTTGGATTATTTTATCTTATACTTAAGAACAGGAGGAATATTAAAAAGGTTCAGTGTGGCAGTTTTTGAATTTCTTCCAAAGCATAAAGTCCTCTTCAGGTTTGCTACCAGCTACTCACAGCTTATTCCTATCTGACACTTGAGTAATTGTTATAAACCATTTCCACCTGTGATTTACTTTGTGTTTTTTATTGCAGGTGACAGTTAATGTATCTTGTCTGCTGCTATGAAATTAAAAAGAATGTTCTGAAAACGTTAAGAACAAACACTTGCAAAGACAGGGGCAGGAAAAAAAAGTTTTATATTTTCAAAATTCATGTGCTTTGAAAATCTCTCAGCCCACAATGTAATCAGTGTTAGGATGTCTAAAGTATCTTCTTTCCAAAAGTGGTGTGGACAGTACACAAAGAATTAGTGTTAGAGATTTCCACAGACTTTCTAAGCTTACTTTGCATTTTGCTGCAGATTCTTCCAACTGAAATCTACTGACATCAGAAGAGTTATATCATAAGCAAGTTGTTTCACCTAAGGTGATGATGAAGGGCTAATAAAATTTGATCATCACTGGAAGGACAAAGAAATAAGAAGCAAGGCTAGGGTAGGTAGTGTTAATTCTGAAGACATCTGTTGACTAGAACTTTGCATCTGCAAGTGGTACAGATCAGGAGGTCATACACCTAGCTCAAAGAGAGGAGAAAATAGTAAGCAACCATCCTATCTTTGAGAAAATTGCATGCTAAGTTTTATGACTACTATAAATTATTCTAGTGTCATCTCAATTTCTAAATATGCTGTCTTTGAAAGAGGGTGAAATATCTGTTCAACTGTTTCACTTTCCAAATGCTGACAGTTTGGTAATATTAAGAATGAATTTTACCTGTCCCTCAGCTAGTTAATTAGATGCATTTTCTAGTGCTAAGGACATTTTTGATTTCACCATGACAGCTTCAAATGCACGGAAAAAAGGTACAGCTCATTCATAGCTAAGTACATTGATAATCACTGTAGTCCAAATCAGTGTTTGGCAAAGCATGGGCTACAACAGAAAAAACAGAGTGGCTGTAGTTTTGACAAATAATGTCAAAATGAACCTGTGTAGTAAGAACTTAGTTTCAGCTGGTGATGACACAGGGATTGTCTGGTGTACATGCAGATGTCGTAAGTGTACATGGGAATTGTTAGCCTAAACTGATCCATAAACCAGCATTTATTATACTGATACCAAGCTTTTAAGTGCTTCCATGCTTAAGCATCTAGCTTAATCAAAATCTTATGAGGAGTATTTTTGGTGGAAATTCCTTAGCTCGGTACACCTTGAAATGGCTTTTTAATGCACTTGAACACTCTGCAACTTTCAATAAATTATATTCTCTTTAGGAACAAATATATCATTAGCAGCCTTGCCAGACTCATGCTGTCCTTCTTAAGTCACTTTTGCCTTCTTTCTTTCTTTATCTTTTTATATATATTACAGATAATTTTAGATTATTATGTAGATTATTGCAGATAACTTCAACAAATGAGAAATTGTGGGTTAGTTCCATTTTTGTGAGAGAGACTGATTAAGCACTTTGTCAAGTCAATGTCAGTGGAAAGTCTGTGGAAAAGGCTGGTGAAGAAATAAAAAACCTATGCGCATAACTCACTAGGCAGAAAGTGTCTTTGTGTCCTAGGACTTAATCCTACTAGATATTGCTGTGCAATTTCCATAGACATTGGAAAGGAATTTAGGGTGTTCAACGTGTCACAGCAGGTCCATAACACCTGTCTAACTTCTGCCTTAACTTTCAGTTTTTGGTGACATGTTTAGTCTTAACATTTGCTCAACATTTCATCCTTTCCATCTCAGATTTTCAGCATTCCTCCAACTAAAGCCTTAGTCATATTGTGATAGTCCCTCAGTTTGATGAATAACTCCATTTCTGCCAACCTGGACATGCAGTAATAAATAAAACTGCCCAAATTCCTTCACAGCAGTTCATCTCCAGAATGCAAAATGTTCTCCTGGTATTGTCCAGATGTCCTCTAAACTAGATAACACCTGCTGTGCAACCTTCCATGTCTTGGATATACCATTATGTCTTCAGCAGTTTGAGTTCTCTGTAGTTTTCTTTAATACATTTTGTCAACAACCATACATGAGAAGAGTGAAAATGAGAAACTCTTTCCAATAAGATTGAAAACAGCTGTCCTATTTCTCATTTTATAAGATTTGGTAGACAAAAATAATTTTGAAAAAAATGCATTTAAAAGCTGCATTTATCTAAGCTTCTGTTTCATTTTGGAACAATGTCAGAATGGCACAAATATGCATACTATAAATATAAACATTTCTTTGTCTTTCCCCTCTACCTTTGTTCAGTACCTTTATGTTATTTATTTTGTAAATAGCTTTAAAGGAGTGAGTTGCTTTCTTTGGACGTTTGGCCTCATAAACCATAGCGATTTTTCTTTAATTTTGGAGGTGTTTACGTAAGAAGTGGAGTAGAGCTGCTTTCCCTGAGTATCCTTTAACCATTATTTAAAAATTATAGTAGAGAGTATTACACCTTTGAGATATCTAAAACAAGTAGCTGCTCAGTCACTAGAATGACAAAGTGATGATGCTCTAGCTGAGACGCTCTCCAGCCTGCAGCTAGAGAGCCATAAAACACTGTAAAAAAGAGCTGGTTTAAGTACCACATTCATACACAGTTCTAACAGAATGAAGGGAGCTTATAGGACTTGTTGAAAAACAGAAGCAAAATTAGGACACAGCATCGATTATTTACAACTTGCCGTCAAAAAAGATCCTTCATTTATTCAGTGTTATAAAAATTAAAGCATACACTGCACTTTGATAACTTTATCTCATTTAAGTAAGCCCACATCACTGTGCTGTATCATACTTATTTGCAATACCTTGTAAGACATTAGTTATGGAGAGGTAATTTCCAGTTAAGTAGGAAGAAATGGCTGAGATTTCTTAGTCCCAGTTAGATCTGCATATCTGTCTACATCACATTCTGTCATTATTTCCATTTTGCAGAAACTTATATGTTAGAAGATTCAGTGATTTGCACACTGTAACAGACACCACTCTTGTGAATAAGAAGCTTGAACAACTGAAGTATTTTATTCAAATCACTAGAAAATGATGTCCTATATTTATCAAAGCCTTTAAGCTACAACACTATAAACTGTTAGCCACACATTTCTTTCTTACCTCGTTAATTAATGGAGAAAACGAAGTATAGCTCAAACCGAAATGTAAAACATAAAAATTGCCATACTTGGAAAGTCCAGTGGTCCACATAATTTGGTGTCCTGTTTCCAGCAACTACCCGGTGTTTAGAGGAAGTGGTAAGTCTAATCAGCTTCATGTGTTGATTACTGTGAAGTAACATGCCCATAAGTTTTTTTCATAAAGACCACTAAGCCAAGATTGGCTTGCAATCTGAAGCACTGGACTTCATATCTTTATTTTTCAGACTTATGTAATTCAGCTGAATGGGTTGCCTTAGTGAATTTGGAAATTTCCATTTAATCTGTTTCCACTGGTATCTGTTCCCAGCTAAGAAAGATGCAATTCTGCAAAGCTGTTTAGTTCAGTAGCTCTCACTGGTGTGAGCTGGGGGTCTAAAAACCCCTAGGACAGGAGTCTTTGTCTTCTGAACAACATTGGCTCCTGACTCCCTGGCAGACCATCCACCACAGAAAATGTGGACACACTTTTCTTAGTTTAGACAAAGCTAAATGTAGCCATGATGTGGAGCAGGAAGGAGTCTTCAAGCCATAAGGCCATGACTGTCATGTCAGGGGAAACGTAAATCTGCCTGTGTGTCCTGGTTTCAGCTGGGATAGAGTTAATTTTCTTCATAAAAGCTAGTGTTGAGGCTGTGTTTTGGATTTGGGATTAAAAAATAATGTTGATAACGTGCTGATGTTTTCAGTTGTTGCTAAGCAGTCAAGGACAGTCCAGCTTCTCATGCTGGCCTGCCAGTGAGAAGGCTGGGGGTGCACAAGAAGCTGGGGGGGGACACAGCCAGGACAGCTGACCCAGGCTGGCCAGAGGGATGGTCCCACTGTGGGGAGTGAGCGAGCGGCTGCGTGGTGCTTAGTTGCTGGCTGGGGCTAAACCACCACACTACGTCATACTTAGGGGAGACTACAATGGCCTTAAGTGATGTTGGCAGAAATCCCTTCCTGGTACAAATTTCCAGTTTGGAAGATCCATATCGTGGTTTAACCCCAGCTGGCCACTAAGCATAACACAGCCACTTGATCACTCCCAGTGGGAGCGGGGAGAAAATTAGAAGAGTACAAATGAGAAAACTTGTGGGCTGAGATAAAGACAGATTAATAGGTAAAGCAAAAGCTGCGCACGCAAGCAAAGCAAAGCGAGGAATTCCTTCACCACTCCTCATCAGCAGGCAGGTGTTCAGCCATCTCCAGGAAAGCAGGGTTCCATCACACGTAATGGTTACTTGGGAAGACAAATGCCATCACTCTGAAGATCCCTCCCTTCCTTCTTCTTCCCCTAGCTTTATATGCTGAACATGATGTCATACGGCATGGGATATCCCTTTGGTCACTTGACATCAGCTATCCCAGCTTGACATCAGCTATCCCAGCTGTGTCCACTCCCAACTTCTTCTGCACCCCTGGTCTACTCGCTGTCGGGGTGATGTGAGGAGCAGAAAAGGCCTTGACTCTGTGAAAGCACTGCTCAGCAATAACAAAACCATTTCTGTATTATCAACGTTGTTTTCAGCATAAATCCAAAACACAGCCCCATACTTGCTACTATGAAGTAAATTAACTCTATCCCAGCCAAAACCAGCACAGTCCCGTTTGACTTTTCTGAGCTATTCAAAATGCCTGCAAACAATCCACCTTAGAGGAATGTTCTTCATGAATCTCCAGCTTTAAGCATTAGATTTGATTTTTCAATGTAAGTTGTATTTCAGCATACTGCTTAATAATGCTTGATATTAATCATACATAGAACTGTATTTATACATATTATCTAAATTCAGTAGTATAATAAATATTTATCCCGATTTTATTTCTCTGATTTTCCCAGTTTTGGAGAGATTAATTGTTCCCTAGGTTCTTATGACATTAATGTAGTTAGGCCCTTTAAAGTCACAGGAAGCAGGTATAAGGAAAGACCAAAAGGCCTCTGAAAACAGCAATAAATGTCTTTAGCACATCAGACTTTGGTGCACAGTCTTGGAATTCTTTATTTAATTTTAGAAATGTACCTGAAATGGCTAGGAGTTATCAGAGCTAGGAGTTTGATTGTTCTAGATTCCCTACAGCTGAGAGAGAGAAGAAAAAGAGAGGTGCTTTCAGAAGATGGATCATTGCACCTGTGCTCTGCATGTCGTCTTATAAATGTGAATCTCTTTACACTTACCCAATGTCACTTCATTCCTAACATAGACCTCTAAATCAAGCACCTAAATGTTAGATAGGGTAAATCTTCTCCCTTTTATAACATGTGCCAAATACCTTCCCTGTTATGTAAACAGATTTCATCTGCTCTTTGTCAAAACAAATTCTTGCTCATGTTCCATTAAGTACCTAAAATTAGGAGACAGGAATCTTTTTCAGAAGTGTAGTTGTTCCAATTATTCTTAAATAATACCTTTGGGTTAATTTTCTTCATCCTGTTCATAGAATGAATCCCTCATTCATATATAGTGGTGAAGACAGATTAGTAACAGACTTTTCTGTCAAGGAAGGGTTTGAATGCACTTCTTACAAACTATCTAAATACTACTCATTAAAAACGAGGGACTCCTCCCAAAATGCAAATCTGATGAAACTGAACCTCCATCCCAGTTCTGACCCTGGCAGGATTTAGCCCTTAATGAAGTCAGTAAGCTATTAACTGATCCTTAGTCAACAAAACAATGCACATAAGCTATAATGAACAATAACCTCAGCACTGGGATTCACTAGACATAATGTATTTCAAACTAAGTAATTATTTTGGCAGTCACTAGGATATATTAGGTCAGCAATGCCTCAAACCAATATCAGAAAAGAATATAAAAGCAAACACACTATAAGCACAGAAGACAGGGAGAATATGCTCATTAAAGACTCCAACATTTTATAGCAGCATGGCACCCACAAAATATAACTGAAGCTAAAGAAAAGACAAAAAAATCAAATGACCAAAGTGAATGGGAAACTATAAATTGAGAACAATATCTGCAAAGTGTAAGCAGCACAATTAAAATATTTAGTGGTGATTAGGGCATCATTTCTCTAACAGTAGCAGATTATCAAAAATTAACACTATATTGCTATGGAATAGGATAACACGTTTGAAAATGTCTTATTAGATGTAAACGTTTTGCTTGAGATGAAAGGATATCTGCTTGCTGATTTTTCATAGGACTTAGAAAAGAAAGAAATATATGTAGAGATACTGTCTCTGCTTCTCTGTATCTTTTTTTAAAATTATTGTTGTCCTGAAGGATGGGGAGGACACCGAGAGGAGACAATCTTGAAACAGATAGAACTAAAGGTAAAAAAAAATGCACTGTTTTGATTGCAGTGAAGTTCCACAAATAATACCTTAAGTTTTTCTGATTGTTTACTGAACTTTTACTAATCCGTCATCAGCCCCAAATAAACTAAAAGGATATATCTCAATAGTTATATGTGGCCTTAGTGAATTGTGACATTTAACCACAGTTTATCTGCTTTCCTGTCATTCTGAGGCAATAGCTGAAAGACAAAGAGGAGGAGGAGGGAGAGTGAAACACCGGTCCTTGTGAAGAGCTGAAACTGCTCAAGGTGTAAGAAAAGTTAGGCTTTCATTCTGCATGTGTCACTTACAAGAGAAATTGTCCTGTTCTGGGAGGAGCAGATTCTCCCAGGGACAGTCCTGAGTAGAGGTTGAAGAACAGGAAGTTTTTCCTCAGAAACAGTCCTGTGGCATATCGCATTACACATCCCTCTGGTTCTAGAGATCCTCTGTGAGAATTTCATTTTACCATGTCTACACTCAAGTGGTTCATGTCCTTCAGGTCTGTTGGTCAAGGACTCTTCAGTAAGCATTTAGTAATGGTTGTTAGTATTCCAGGACATTTTTGTTCCCCATTGCTCAGCAACCAAAGGAAAAAATTCTTTCCCACAGGTTTTCAGAGAGGACAGTCTCCAGTGTTTTCTTCCCTTAATATGCCAGGTTACAAACTGTGGTAGTGCAGCAGGTGTTTCATGAGTCATATTTTCAACAAGGTACTTCTAAAACAGAAATGGGCTAAAACCCGAGCAGTAAACATGGTACCTAACTCAAGTTAGGCTGTGTCCACTCAACAGTCCTGCATAATTATTTGTGGGTTTTTTTTTTTCTTAAATTAACCTCTAAAATTTATGTGAAAACAAGCAACTATATTTTCAGTTCTGACTTCATTTTATGTTACTTTTTGTCAGGAAATCACTTGGGTCTGCAGCTATTCTGCATCAGCACTTGCTACTGACTAAATTTATGTACACAGCTGTGTCAGCTCTATCTCTGTAGCCTTTAGCAAGTGGCTCTGGAACCACGTAGAGTACGCCCTGTGGCAGATGGCTTCTTGCCCTGGGTGCCACGCAGCCAACATCCCTGGGCTCTCATGGCGCTGTATTAAGCCTTTTCCAGACTTACAAAACTGTAAACAAGCACACATGGTCCAGCAGGGTTTGAGTCAGCACTTCTGTCCACTGCATGGAGTGTGAAACTGGACTTGAGAGTAGTCTAAGAGAAACTGGACCACTTGAAAGATGAACTAGGAGACAATCAACAGTGTGCTTATATTAGGCCAGAACAAGCTATATATAATTTTTCTTTTGAGTCTTCCCATGCAGTCTTGAGATGGTTGTTGTTTACTTTTCCACTTCCTAGTCTTTGCCTAAAAATTTTTCTTAGTTATGTCCTTCTTAGGAGTGTTAAGGGATTGTTGCTAAGGGGATGCTGTTTTCTTACCATTTTTCTTTCTGCTTTTAGGCACCACTAGCTACTTTACAGGCCTAACCTTCAGTCTACATCCAACTTTTTATAAGGGAAGTTGCTTTAAGAGCAAGTGAGTTTCTGGCTTTGTGATTGCCTCTCTTGGCTGTGAATTGCCTCTCTGCCCTGACTCCCTGCCTTTCCCTAGAAACCTGATGACAATAACAGGGAAAGAAAGTTCTTGACAATGAGGGAAAAAAAACCCCACAACAAGTTTTTTTTTTTCAAAGTCATGAGGCCTTTTTGTTCATTACGGGGATGTAACTGAAGTGTGTTTCTATCACATGTACGGGTGAGAATACCCTGAAATCAAATTTGTATATTGTTTTGCAAACACAAAGGCTGAAATTTACAATTAGTTTCCTTTAACTAAAATTCCTGTAGGTATTTATCTGTTCCACACAATTTTTCCAATTTTCCTATTACATTTATAGATCAGACTAAAACATGTGGCTTACATGAGATAGATGTGTGGCATAAATTTCAGATAAACGATAATTTAAAGAAATATTTTGTTATTTGGTTTCAGTAATAATAGGCAGTTTAAATAGTGTGGTGCTAAAGCAATTTTTTATGGAGAGCTTTATGACTATCTTGCCATACTTTTATTCAACAAGTTTTGTCATGTATCATAAATTGTAAATCTCATCCTACATACAAGCTTAGTTTGGGATCTTCAGAGAATTAGGTAAGAAGGTGCAAAAAATAACCACAGACATGAAAATGAATTAAAAAAAAAAAAGTCAGAAGTTAGGGATGAGTCTGTAACACCGGATAAGATGCTGAGACTACTAGAAAAGATTTGAGTTCCACTGTGGGCCAAGTTTCAGAGCTTTACAGCAAAAGCAGAGTTGAGTAGCTTCACCATATAGATTTCAAACTCTCTATCTTACTCTTTAGTTCTTGCTCAGCTTCTTTCAAATGTGTTTCTTACCTTTGCAGGTTATAAATTTAGTAGTAACACAAGACTCATGCTGCACAAACGCTATGGAATTAGAGCTTTAGTGAAGCCAGAGTGAAAAAATTTGACATCTGGACATCAAATTCAACATTATTTTCACACAACGAGTTTCTTTTCAAAGTTCCAACACTTTGAAATATTAAAAAAGCTGTAAAAATTCTTTTGTTTTTTGATTAAAAAAATAATTTCACCCCACTAGATTTTTTTAACCTTTTGAACCATAAAATATTTGAGAAGTTAAAAATTAAAATTATCAGCCTCAGTGCTGTACTTTGATTTCCCAAAAGCCACAGCATTTAACTTACTTCATGACTGAAGCATGAAACAGAATGTCAGGCAGATGATACTTTTATGTCTCAGCAGTGGTGAAAGGAGTTAATTACATTTTGGTTTGACTTGTCTTAGATGGATCATAGTATCATGAGATGTAACTTTCATTGCTAATAAGAACTTGCAGCTTTGGTATCACAGTGTCTCACACATTATTTTCTCTCTTGACTGTGTGGTGTCAACACTTTATATCCAGGACGTTATATGTAATATATGTTTTGGGAATATGATCTCATCCCACAGAGCAGGATATTGTACTTATAAATCCCTACACATCACAACAACCACATCTTGCCCCAAATATTTTCCTGTACCCAGGCATTTGATACCTACTTGAATTTATGGGTGTGATAATGGTCTTGTCCCAGCTCCTCCTGACCTACACTTAAAAATACCTAATCACTGTGTCTACTGCATTGTTACTGAACATCACCAAGATGGCTATTTTAAAAACCACAAACTTAGGATTGGTTTTCCTATAGCCTCTTGAAAGTAAGAGAAAAGAGAAAGTATTAGTGAATGCCATTTCTGATTTTTCAGGCCATAGTTTATTTATGAGAACAATTGATTTAGCAATACGTAGCAGCATCAAACTTTAAATAGATTTCATGGTCCATGCTTTGTAAATCACATTGGTCACACATTCTTAACTTTTACAGAAAGCTCAACTGTTCTAAGATTTTCCACTAACAGTGGATGCTCCTCTAATAATTACGTTAAAAAACAATTACTTAGTTTTTGTAGATTATCTGTAGACAGATTTTAAAAGGGAATTTGTATTTAGCAAATGTTCTTCCCCTAAATTTTCTTGGAATGAAGTATATCATCAGCATTTCACACTAGGAAGCACTACTATTTTTACAGCAGTATTGCTTTCACAACAGTACTATGTATTCTGCAAAGTGTTTGTGTTCTTCACGTATTATCTGTTGTGGATGATGTATTGAAAGTGATATGTTATACATTTATTCACATTTCATTTTGGGGCTGACAATTGTAGCGTATGCTTCCCTTCTCATACTTCACCAATTACCTTAACCCTGACCTGCATGAATGTAATTTTCTGCATTAATGAGAAGTTGCTGTCTCTGTGAAGAGCTTGAACTGAGTAAACACTGTCAGCTGTGTCAAATGGTGGTGATAAACAGCTTTCACTATTTATTTATGGTTGCTAGTGCTGATAGAAGAATTCACACCTATTCAAATGTCTGTTTATTTGTAAGCAAAGGACTACTGTGAAGTCCTGAAGACTGAGGGAACATGCTTTCTAAAAACAGTTTCAGTTTGGGGTTATACTGTGATGTAGTTATATGAATCTTGTATTGTAGGAAGCTTGCAGCTGTTATGCTGCAGTTTCTGGTTCCGAATGGGCACTGTAGGGTAATAACAAATTTGGTAGTACAAATCTGAGCTTCACAAGCATCTGAAGTTGCACTTAATTCAGAAATTAGAACTAGACAATGCTCAGAACTTGTGTACCAATTCTGTTTCCAAAATTGTCATTGAAAACCTAAAAATGTTTAAAACTCCTCACAGAGCAGAAATTCTGATTCTTTTTCTCATTTATAGGTGTTTAAATTTCAAGATGAATAGTCTCTGAAGGAAAAGGAGACACATTGCCTATGATGAGCCCCAAGGAGTTCTCCATGCAGGAGCATGGAGACTTCACAGGAACCTGTGCACTTCAGTGGGAGCAATCTACCACCGAAAGTGCACATAACGTGTGTGAGAACCAAAGACAACAGTTTAAAACAGAAAAAAGAAAGTACTTTAAGCAGTGGCTGGTGAATTTATGGAACATGAAATGAAGGCAGATGGCATTAGATGCTTTAAAAAGGACAAATTCATGGGCATTATATCCATATATCCAATAACATTGAATTAATTCTACCAGTTCCTTATTTTGTGGACTGAGAGTTGTGTAAAATACTAAAACAAGAAGTGTTATGCCTATTCAAGGATAGAAAGGAACAAAAAACATGCAGTAAGAGAAAATGGTCATTAAAAATAATGTTTGAACATTGCTTGAATGACCTGTAAAAGAAGATTCAACTTGATGGTGTATGCACCCAAAAACACTTGCAGAAAAATAACTGAAATGCTGATTTATGACATGGATGTCAAATTGGGCAGAAGCATTGTTATGTAGTATTTATCTATTCGTACTATTCTATGATGGGCGATGTTCAACTCCAGAAGAAATCTATGTAAAAATTTCTTCATTGTAGAAGCATGTTAAAGTTGCTGGCCAGTGTAGGATTTGTCCAAAGTCTGCTGAAGTACTTTGAAATTCTCCTATTGATCAGGCTTCATATAGAGAATTAAATTGCTTGCCAGCAAAACAGGCCAAGTCAAATTTGGGGACCATGTGTACTGGAGTATGGGAACAGCACTTGCATGCATGTTCCTATGCAAACAATTTCCAGGAAGCTAAAAAGAAGCTGTTCTGAGATATCAACAAAAAATGGTCCAATGATTTGGCTCAAAAGGCAAAAAGAAATGCATCCAGCCTGACTAAACAACTTTAATATTTCTGTCAATTTTTTTTTTTTTTAATACCTGGAGAAAATGTATAGAGGAAACAGCAATTGGAGATTGTAAGTTGAGTGTTTTTCCTCTTGGCCTCCTGTTCCCACTACCTGATTAAAAATTCAACTTCAGAACTGTCCTATTACTCCTCTAATTCGGATGTAGACACCCAGCTTCAGCGGAAAAGGTGGGAGTTTCTCCCAGCCAGCTACTTTGGTGACAATTTCACCTCCACTTGAAAAGTGGGAGCTGTGACTTTGAATTTCTCTAGTCCAATGTGGGAATTGACCTGAGATGTTTTTGATTTCTTTGACATTCTATGGTAGGTCATAGAAAGACAAACAGCAGCTCCATCTCAGTATCTGCTGACACTGGCATTATCTTGAAAATTACCTAAAATATGAAATTATAAGATTTCTGAAAATGGCAGAAATACATATGCAACAGGAAAAAGTAGAAGTTCAGATTTGTTTTAGTGTCAAGTGTTTTTATTGACTATCTTTTTGTGCCCTTTGATTTGTGATAGGAACTCTGTCCCACCTCCGGGAATCCTCCCACTCACCATTGACCGGGTGGACTAGGGGGCTTTATGCAGCCTCTCTGGGGCTGTGTTAATGGAGGAAGGGTAGCTGGGTGATGCTTGGAAAGAGGATTATATTTAAAAGTCAGGCTTTTAAAATCTTAATTCTTTCTGACATCCTCATTAGTTAGTTAATATTTAAGGGATTTGCCTTTACATGTCAGTTAGATATAGAGCTCTCACTGTAGCCAGTGGTGATTCTGTATCTGAAATACTATGACTCACAATGATTGAAACTCTTGTGGGTTGCCTGTTTAGCTTGTATGTCTAAAGAAGGTGTATTATACTAGCATTCAAAATGCTTGGAAATGTTTTAAACAAATGTATAATTGTTGCTAGCTTTGGCTCTAATCATTTTGCTCTGTTAAGCTTCTGCAATGCCTTGACTTCGACTTGGTTGCTTAACGAATCTAAAGCAGCAGGCAGATGGCTTTTCATCTATTGTTAAATTTGAAGGGCTTACTAGTGCTAATTATTTTGAAATGGATTCCTATGGTATTATGCATTATTTCAATGAATAATGCAGGACTGGCAATTTATTGGCAGAACATTCGCAGGAGTGCCATAAATCTAGAAATAACATAAAAGCAGAGTGGATACATATTTTAAAAGCACAGCTTGGGGAATCACATTAGTGCAACCCTACAAACCTTCTTATGAGGGTGCATATTCTTAAATATGATCAAATCAAAAGCTTTTTGGTGAGAGGCTGGGGTTTATTCTACATATTATTATGACAGCTAGGAGACTTAGTTATTGAAATTGAAACTTGTGTACTAGATTCTGTGCAAACTCAGGAGGAAAACAAGACAATCTGTACTCTCAAGAACTTGCCAACCAAATGTAACCCTAAATGCAACACCTGGATACAGTCGCCCACAGGTGAGTGAGTGAGGTGTAACGGAAGACGTGCACAGCTAATGCCATAGGCTGTATTCTCTGGGCAGCACCAGCCTGCATTTTTTTGTAAACACCTTTTCAAAGGAGGATGTAAGAAGAAAAATAGCAACAGCTAATGAAATAGCTCTGCAGTTGTTTAAAGAGAGCCCTTTCCAAGCTTGAAGAGCAGTTAGAGAACTGAACAACAGATAAATTCCCTAGTAAATACAAAGAGAGTAAAATGAAAAATTTTAAAAATTATTTTATTTAGAATGAAGTATGGGTTTATAAAAGACATTTCAGTATAGGGATGCTGACACTCATGAAAATACAGCTGCATAGTTTTTTGGGGTTTAAACCTCTGAGAAATTAAAGCAGCATCAGCTTTATCTCATATGCACTGCATTTGGTTGCATTGTAGGGCACAGGGGTTTAGATGGTTATTTTTACAGTTGCAATAACATTTAGAGATACTTACATTATCTGATAATGGCCACTACTGAAGACAGGGTACTAATCTGAGTAAACCTTTACTGTGCTGCAGCATGACTGCTTCTGTGTCCCTTCCATTAGATTGGATAGTATTGGTAGTATTGTAGTATTGATATTAATATTTAGGACTGATTCTTGACAACCTTTAGTGTCAGACAAATCCTATAACACAACAGGAAATGTATAGAATGGGAAGTACTTCTTAAAATGATGATGTTATAGAGCAAATAAAAATGTCAAGAAAACAAAGAAATCCTCAATTTGCATTAAAAGCAAAGGAATCAAGTTAGCTTTAGTTGTAGAAATGTATTGAAAAATTTGGACAATAATTGCAATATCCGCTAGCTAATTTAAGGAATTGAGCCACTACGTTCCTCTGAGATTACTGATTACTATTTTGTATACTTAAGAAATTCAGTGTAAGGTTCACAGTACCTTTCAACACTTGAATTTACCATTAATATGTAGAACCCATACAGCTGCAATGTATTGTAGCAGCTCAATTAGATTAATGATTTATAAATCAAAGAGTGTGCAAGTAGGACTTTACATTACGGACATTTTTTTGAAACCAATACTAGCTGAAGAGTAAATAATGAGCATTAAAAATATACTGGTATATACAAGATTAATATGTTAAAGCACATAAGTTTAAGTATGTGAGTAGTATATAAATAGTATATATAAATATAACTATATTATAGTAGATATAGTATAAATCACAAGTAGTAAAAAAAAAAGGATATGTAATTGTTTGCTGTTATAGCTTTGTAAATACTTCTATATAGTAGAGGTTTATATTCTTAGGTATAAAAACTTTATTTACTTTTTAATTACATTACAAATGCACTCATAAGATAAACTGAGAGGCAAGCCCAATCCTCACTTCCTTGCTGAAATAAATACATTTCTAGAAATGAAGTAAATATAAGAAATCATGTACCCAAGGTCACTTTGTGGAAAGGTTGCTAACATTTGATAATAATAAAAAAATAATAAAAAAATAAAAGATAATAAAAAGAATACAATAATATTTTATGATCATTGCACATCTGACAGTGTAAAAGATCTTTTGCACTTATGCCTAGGGCCCTCAGCCAAGAACATGGGTCAGTGTCAGAAGCAGTTTATATGCTGTATGCATATAAGCTTCTACCATAAAGCAATTGAAATATATAGACAAAAGGTTTTAGAAGATGAGCAGTGTTATCACTTCCACCTTAAGCATATCAAAGGAACTATGTTCAAATTTTAGAATACATTAAGGCTCCTAAATTAATTTTTAAGCAGTAAAATAAGTAGACTGTTTTTCTAATACACCAAAGACCCATTCAGCTCTGTTGTTTGTTATAGAGTGGTATGAGTCATTTTTATGTTAACCATTATGCAGATGCTGAACATGAGAAGTATGCTGCGGAAATGTGATTCCAGCACTGCCAGATAAGATAGGTTTTTTCACATTCATTTTGATAGAAATGCTAGACTGCAAGAATATTGGTGGTAGGTTACATCAGGGTAGTAATTAAAGTAATTTCAAAGTTTAACCCTATGAATATTAAGAGAAAATGGTAAAGCTCATAAAATTGAAGCACCAAAGTCATTCATGAAGTATATACGCTGTTCTCATTGGATCTTTTCTGAGGATTGACTTGGTCTAAATCAGTCATAGAAAGCCATATTATGAGCTGATTTGATTTAATTGTCTTAACTTTCTAGAAGAAATAATTGTAGCTCCTCCTACAGAGATACTCAAACTAACCTAATGACTTGCCTGACATGCAGGGCACTGAAAGTGACGATAAAAAATATTTTGGGTAATAGTTCTTTACATGAAGAGTAGGTCTTTTTTAAATTGGAATAAATTTAAAATATAAAGTTTCTTAAGCAGTAGACAAGACTCTCAGTAGTGTAACCAGTTGAAATCAGTGTACTGAAAAATGTAATTTGAAGAAAAGTGTACAAAATTTTCCACACAATAGCACAAGGTCTATGGCCTCTCCAAGGAATAAGAGTAATTAGTGAGGCAGAATTTTATCAAAGTAAGGTAGCAGAAATTAATATATGGAATTATAAAGGTATTTTATTTTTATTAAGTATTAAAGTATTCGTGCGTGGTTGATGCCAGTTTACAGAGTGCAGAACATTCAGTGCATCTGATTTTAATTAACTGAACTATATAGTATGCACACTAGTAAATGGAAACTAGTTGAGAAAATAGTTGATAGAGATTTCTATTTCTATTTTCATAATTCTAATAAGATAGTCATAGTATTCCTGGCAACATTCTGACACCACCCTCTTTGGAGGTGCCCCCAACCTCTGTTCGTGTCACCTAATCTAGGCACACGGGTGTACAAAATTCAAATGTAAAAGAATTGTTATATGAGTAATGAAAATGGTGAAGTACAGAGTTGGGAGTATGATTTTTCAACTTGAACTGAAAAGCCAAGTTCAGTATCTGGCAACTGCAACACATCCATGTCCCTGGCAGGTTGAACTCTTTTTTCCAGCAGCACTGTGAAATGGAGAACTGCTGGAACTGAAAATCTCTCAAGACTTTCAGCGAAATTTCAAGAGCCAAGAAGAGCTTGGATAGAGTCCCAACAGCAAGCTGCCTCCAGTCTGACACAAAGCCTGGGACATGGGAAAGCAGGACAGCCTAGCTCCCAGATTCTTAGTTTCTCAGCATCCTAAGTATACAGGTACAGAACACCCCAATATTTCAGACAGCATACAGTATCTTTCTAGCTCCTCATCTCCCCAACAACCTGTAAACAGGTTGCTGATGTGCCAATGCTACTATGTTCTCACAAGCTCACCGGATGGTGAGACCAAAGCACTGTAGAAGTTCTGCTTCTTTGGAAGCCAACATGATGAGTTACCTGTGCTTCCATCACCATTTCATACCTAATTGTGACTTTACTTTTTATTCAATGAATTCTTCCCCAAACACTTTCTTTGCCAACATTCTGATTTTAGCCCAGAGTTTTCTTTCCTCTGGAAAGCTGTGAAGAGGGACATATAGTAGGAACAGTCCTGTAAGCTCTTGAACTGCAGTGTTTGCTTTCTTAAGAAATGTTAAGAATTGCGATTTTGCTTCCAATCAGGACATAATAAAAATATCAGACACCCAATGTTTCCCAGAGATCATTCAAGACAGTTCTACTAGCAGACAGATGCTCTGGATCACCTAAAAAATAACACAGTAAATTACACACTGCTAATCATAAAAATATGAGCACAACAGCACTTCACATCCATAAGATCTTCTATTTATACAATATCCATGACAGTTCTATGGCCCAAGAAGTATAGAGGCAAAAATGAACTACTCTGCTGAGTTGTCATCTGAATGATCGTTCTTCTAGGAGTAACAAAGCAAAATAAACAGTTAGCAACAGGGAATATGAACATTTTACAATATGGAGAGTTAGCAATTCAAAGGGGAATAGGGTGGAAATGAGTAAGAAAAAATTAGTTTTACTGTAAGTGTTGCTGCAAATGTACAATAATTCATATTGCTTTAAATTACATTGAAACAATCACATATATCCACCAGCAGATAGGGAAATGCACGTTAAAAACTGTCTAGTTCTCCTGAGTCACCTTAAAGGACTCTAATTTACACAGGACAGATGCTCAGTATTTGAAATTCCATAAGGCGCTCTGCAATAGGAAATATTTTTATTCTCTCTTACAGTCCCCCAATGACTACCTGACTTGTAATATTGTCAAAGTCGGTATAGAGAATTCTACCTTCAGACAACAAAGAGTTTAATGATGTATTTATATGCTTCCTATTAGCATTCCATAAAGCGCATATTCTTAATAGACATTCACTGCTAGGATCAAGTGTCCTACAGAGTTCATCTAACTTAACTGCTCTGTATGAACCTAGTATAAATTATGGCTGAGACAGAGGCTCATTTGTAACCATAATTGTGAGCGCCTTGTTATTATCTTTTTTCTTTAGTTCTTGGAATTTTTTCCCTTTAATTCCAGGAATGTATCTGTATATCTAAAGTTGTTTCTTCCATTCAAAGAAACAAAGAATCACAGAGTCATTAAGGTTGGCAAAGACCTTTAAGATTATCAAGTCCGACCATCAAACCAACACCACTATGCCCCCTAAACCATGTCCCCAGGTGCCATGTCTACACCCTTTTTGAACACCTCCAGTGATGGTGACTCTACCACCTCCTTGGGAAGCCTGTTCCAACGTTTGACCACTCTCTCAGAAAAGAAATTTTTCCTAATATCTGGTCTAAACCTCCCCTGGTACAACTTGAGGCCATTTCCTCTCATTCTATTGCTAGTTACTTGGGAGAAGAGACCAGCACTCACCTCACCACAACCCCCTTTCAGGCAGTTGTAGAGAGCGATCAGGTCTCCGCTCAGCCTCCTCTTCTCCAGACTAAACAACCCCAGTTCCCGCAGCCGCTCCTCATAAGACTTGTTCTCCAGACCCCTCACCAGCTTCATTGCCCTTCTCTGGACATACTCGAGCACCACAACATCCTTCTTGTAGTGAGAGGACCAAAACTGAACACAGGATTTGAGGTGCAGCCTCACCAGTGCCGAGTACAGGGGCACGATCACTTCCCTGATCACTTCCCTACTCCTGCTGGCCACACTGTTTCTGATACAGGCCAGGATGTTGTTGGCCTTCTTGGCCACCTGGGCACACTGCTGGCTCATATTTAGCCTGCTGTCAACCATCACTCCCAGGTCCTTTCCCACCAGGCAGCTCTCCAGCCAGTCTTCCCCAAGCCTATAGTGTAACATGGGGTTGTTGTGACTGAAATTCAGGACCCGGCACTTGGCCTTACTAAACCTCATACAGTTGACCTCAGCCCATAGATCCAGCCTGTCCAGATCCCTCTGCAGAGCCCTCCTACCCTCCAGCAGATCAACACTCCCACCCAACTTGGTGTCATCTGCAAACTTACTGAGGTAATGCTCTATCCCCTCATCCAGATCATCGACGAAGCTATTAGACAAGACTGACCCCAAAACTGAGCCCTGGGGAACACTGCTTGTAATCAGCCGCCAACTGGATTTACCTCCATTCTCCACAACTCCCTGGGCTCAGCCGTCCAGCCAGTTCTTTACCCAGTGACGAGTAAACCTGTTTAAGCCATGAGCCACCAATTTCTCCAGGAGAATGCTGTGGGAGACGCTGTCAAAGGCTTTACTAAAGTCCAGGTAGACAACATCCACAGCCTTTCCCTCATCCACTAGGCGGGTCACCTGGTCATAGAAGGAGATCAGGTTGGTCAAGCAGGACCTGCCCTTCATGAACCCGCGCTGGCTGGGCCTAATCCCTTGGTTGTCCTGCACATGCCCTGTGAGCACTCTCAAGATGAATTTCTCCATGATCTTCCCTGGTACTGAGGTCAAGCTGACAGGCCTGTAGTTCCCAGGATCCTCCTTCTGGCCCTTCTTGTAGATGAGTGTCACATTGGCAATCCTCCAGTTGTCTGGGACCTCCTCTGTTAACCAGGACTGCTGATAAATGATGGAGAGTGGCTTGGCAAGCTCCTCTGCCAGCTCCCTCAGTACTCTTGGGTGGATCCCATCAGGCCTCATAGACTTGTGGGTGTCCAGTTAGTGTAGTGGGTCCTGCATCCTCCTGGATTATGGGCAGTTTATTCTGCACTCCATCCCCATCTTGCATCTCAGGGGGCTTAATACCCTGAGGATACTTGGTCTGGCTATTAAAGACTGAGGCAAAGAAGGCTTTAAGTACCTTGGTCTTTTGCTCATCCTTGCTGATAATGTTCCCCCCCACATCCAATAAGGGATGGAGATTCTCCTTGGCTCTCTTTTTCTTGTTAATATATTTGTAAAAACACTGTTTGTCAACCCTTATGACCGTGGCCAGATTGAGTTCTAGCTGAGCTTTTGCCTTTCTAATTGTCTCTCTGCATTATCTAACGAGATCCTTGTACTCTTTTTGAGTTGCCTGCCCCTTTTTCCAAAGTTGATAAACTCTTCTTTTTCCCCTAAGTCCCAGCAAAAGCTCCTTGTTCAGCCAGGCCGGTCATCTTCCCTGACAGCTCATCTTATGGCACATGGGGACTGCCTGCTCCTGTGCCTTTATGGTGTTATACTTTCAGCAGTTGTCTGATAAGTTGAAGTCCCCCACAAGAACAAGGGTTAGCAATTATGAGAATTCTGCCAGCTGCTTGTAGAATGCTTCATCTGCCTCTTTGTCCTGGTTGATTGGTCTATAACAGATACCCAACAGGGTATCTGCCTTGTTTGCTTTCCCCCTCATCCTTACCCATAAACGCTCGACCTTGTCATCACAATCATTGAGCTTTATACAATCAAAACCCTCCCTAACATACAGAGACACCCCACCACCTCTCCTTCCATGCCTATCCCTTCTTATGAGCTTATAGCCATCCATTGCAGCACTCCAGTCATGAGAAGCATCCCACCATGTTTCTGTGATGGCAACTACATCATAGCTGTCCCGCTGCACAATGGCTTCCAGCTCCTCCTGTTCGCTGCCCATGCTGGGTGCATTGGTGTAGATGCACTTGAGCTGGGCTATTGATTTCACCCCCAACATTGGCATGCCAGCTCTAGGCTCATCTCTAGTAAGCCTGGTTTTATCCCCTTCCCCCTTCGAATCTAGTTTGAAGCCCTCTCAGCGAGGCCTGCCAACTCATAAGCAAGAATCCTTTTCCCCCTTGGAGACAGTTGACTCCAAATTGAAACAAAAGTGTTCATAGAACTAATAAAAAAATAGTTCATATAAACCAAAGTTTTTATCAATTTTTTAATCTTCCACCTCTGTTCCAAGTTTTTCTTTATTAAGAAACAATACACAAGTCTTACTATGGAAATGTCCTAAAAGGTATTTTCTACCATCTTCTTTCTAACAAACAAATAAATTTGATATGTTTCTTTGTTTCTTAAGTGTATTAATTTTATTTTTCAGTATTTATGCAAATTCTGAAAACTTGTAGCCAAAAGTGATTCTGCTGTAAAATTGCCTTAATTTCAGCCTTGTGGATATTGCTAAAAAGTATTAGAAATAAAACAAATTAGATTAGCACTGAGTTTAAAGACAGGGAATAATCTTCAATCAGAAAGGAATAGAAACATTTTTTCATTGTGTCTAATCATCTAATCCTGCAAATACAGATACGACAGGCAGAAATAATCTTCAAAGCTCATATTTAACTCATCATGTTTCTTTATTAATACATCTTATGTATTCTCAGCAATTTAAAACAATGAACACTGGAAATGTTTAGTGCACTTGGAGCATAAAGTGCTAAGGGTTTGATCCTGCAGTGGGAGTAGGATCCGACCCTTGTATCTGCAAAGTCTCAAAAATAAATATACAAATCCAGATATTTACAACAAGTTTCCTGAATTCATATTTAAGCATAATTTGAAGACTATATTTCTAAGACAAGCTTTTCTCCTTCGCTTTTACAACAGAAATAACTACTAGTATGTAAGTATTTACAGAAACAAGTAATGTCACTTACAAAGCAGAGTTTTGATAATTTGAACAGGACTGCTACATGAAGCGCATGTTTCAATGTATGATAAGCAACGTGTCACTATCATGAACTAATTTTTGTTAACAAACACTTTATGCTAGTTAGTGTTTATGGTCTAAAGAAATGTGTATACTTTTGTCGTTTAGATCTGTAATGAGCTATACTCAGTGGAAGGGCATAATTGTCGCCATGATACAGTTATTGGTGAAAATGTATGTCTGTTTTTGTTGCTGGGATTCAGACTCTGATCTTGCATTCATTGAAACTGATGGTAAAACTCCTAGCGATTCAGAGATGTAAGGATGGGCCCTCAGTGGAGTTGTGTAAGTGGTTCATGGAAGCAGATGGTCCTGCATTTAAATGTTCCTTGGGTATTTTTTCTTTTCTTTCTTTTTTGTACTTTTCTGAATCTGTTATTTGATCATTTCAAACAGAAGGAGGGATAAAAAAATGCCACAAATCATATCTGTTTCTCCTCAGTATCTCCTCAGTTTTTTTAATTGAAATTCCGAAATATGGCTTGCTTTATTTTTTTTCCTTCTTTTTTGCCTTTTTTTTAAATGTCCCTTTAAATATAAATAAATAAATAATATGCAAGTGTAGGACTGAATTTAGGACCTCTCTGGAGCCACAGGACGTACTTATGTTCTTAGTTTTGCTTCATTAACAAAGTCTGATCCTAAATTATGTTAAGGCTTGAGATGATCAAATTGAGAGTTGTTTCTACAGCCCAAATAATGACTCTCTATAGGATGCAAAAGCTGTATTCATCATAATGAAATTACTTGTTCAGATAATAAATCCCAAAATAAATATACAGAGCCAAATTCATGTCTCTGCAAATGATAGTCTGACCATGTTGGCACAACTGACTGGCTACAGTGAAACTGTGAACCATCTCACCCTGTATTCTGCGATTACAAATATGAAAGCACAACAGTGGGCTTAAGCCTAAATATTAATAAATTCTTCCAGAGAATGCAAACCCTAAACCTCAGCAAGGATATTGGGATGATAGTACTGTGTGTTTGCCCAGTGCACATGATAAAATACTTTTCATTAAGCTTGACTCAATCCATTTTGATATCTTCTTTTCACATGTTCCAATATCTTTCTTGGGGAGGTAGGAGAAGTAATTACAGTTAGTCTGTAGAATTATTTATTGAAAGCCAACATGTACATTAGCAATCAATATTCATTATTCTTTACCACTGTAGCGAGACCTGATCTGAAAATCACATGTGAATTTAGGTGTCAACTCATGTTCATGTTCAGAGAAGCTGAAATCTTATTGACTGTGTAGGACTAAGTCCTTGAGTCCCTTCAAATGAATGGGTACAAATGGCTATTTTTTTAAATAATCTAAAAACAAATTTGGTCAGTACTTAGTAAGTATTTTGGTCAGAAGTAGGCTGTATTTTCTTGCTTTGTTGGACTTACATTTGTGATAGGAAGGGTAAGAGTGAGGAACTATACTTATCTGCAAAACATTAAATTAATTTGGTGGCAAGTATTTTCAGGTCAACATATAAGCTTTACTACTTTGACAGAAGTGAGGGAGATTTTCTTGCTACTCAACTAAGTCTCAGTAACTTTTTTTTTAAGGAAATAAGTAAATATGTAGATAGTTACGGTGGCTCTGCTGATTGCTAACTTGTTCAATAAAGGTAACTTGATTGAAAAAAGAATGTGTGTTCACTTATTTGTTTTCTCCATTTGTTTTTTTCTATTTTTTTTCCTGTATGCTCTTTTGATTAAACTTGTTTTGCTTAATATACAAAGACATATAATTTGTAAAGTAGATTTATTTCCTGTTCTCTACATAGCCCTGGTGGGCATTCATGAATCAACTCCATTTCTTCTTTGTATTTATTTTGCATTCATAACAAGCTTAAAATCACACTATTATCAAAGCTTCAAGAAACAAATTAAGTCTGTACCAATATTGTCTAAATATACATCTGTATATTTCTCTTTTTCAGTTTTAACTTTGTAGTTTTCCCTGAGGTTTATAACAAAATCATTTTTACCATTACATGCTATTTTAGAGTTCTGCCTCTGAACAGTGTATAAAATGTAGATGTTTTAGTAAATATTTTAATAGTGTTCGTGTGATCATTGAAAAGGATATTTATTGATACTCATGGCTTACAGCCACTTATGAATGCTTAGTCTGTACTCAGGGGAGTAGTGGAAATGTACTTCAAAATATCCACTGCACATCTGGTAATCATTTTTTCACTACTTATAATTAATATGTGAATTTAAAGATTATAAACACTTTCCTTCTTTTTATACTTAACCTTGAGAAGGGTTGTGCAGAATTGGGACTAGATATTTATGTTTGTCTCTTAAAATGTTGAACAACTTGAGGAAGAATGTTGCTTTTACTGACTAGTTACAGGACCAGTGAGCTTGAATTGGTCCAATATCTAGCTTTCCAGTAGATTGCCTTCACCAGATTCATAAAATTTTCTTCTGATGATCTTTAATTTTTCCCTTTTTTGCTCAGATGATCTTTCTACTTCCAGTGGTACTTTTGCAGTCCTGGAAAGATGAGTTAGGCTAGAAGCCACCGTTATAATCACTGCCGACAATAGTAAGCAGTGAGAAATTCCAGTGATGTGAAGTTATGTTTTCTGGGTCTTGTGTCATCACAAGGCATGAAAGCCTTACTGAATTTTGCTTCGTGACTTAACACTTCATTGAGAGAGTTCAGTGTTCCATCTCCAAATTATATCCTCAAGTGTTTAAAATCCTCAGTGGTTCCTTGCGTATGGAACATACATGCACATAACTTTGCACTGAAACAATGGCAGGAACAGGTAGGAAAAAGTTTTTTTTTTTCAAGTTTTCTTGTGTAAAGATGGAGATGAAAGGTTTGCTTATAATTGAATAAAGACTCTGACTGTTGTACAATTGTATCTTACCAAGAGTGGGACATGTAAGTATAAACAATATAAAATATGATGAAATCAATACCAAGTCAGTGAGCTGTAAAGAAGGAAAAATTGGTAACGTGCAGATTTGTGGATAGACTGCAAACAAATGGAGGAAACCTTAAGGTTGATATATAGGATTAAAAAATGTATCTTATCAAAGAAGCCAGATAAACACCATGGCCAAAATAACCATCAGTTTATTTGGTCAACATATTGAAATCCAGTCTGCAAATAAATACACCATAAACCAGCATGGGTGGAAGTCATGTAATATAGCTGGTGTCCTTCAGTAATCACCAGAAAAAGAACAGCCACTTATAAAAGAAATTTATCCTGCTTATCTTGGGCGTCTATTTTACGATGGACTGAACAACACTGTGGAAGTATTCATCTCCCTCTGTTGAGGTTAGAGGTATCTTCCATGACCAGATCGCAACATACCAATACATTTTAGGTGTGTAAAATAAAGTAAAATCATAATCACTCAAATACTTGTATCACTTTAAAAATGATCCACTTTTTAGAAATTTCTAGTGCTCTACTTCCTTGCTGAAGCACAGTAAGTTGGTGCAGCTTTCCTGCACGTTCATAAATGAGCCAGCACAAGTCCAAAATATGGAATCTGAGACCTGAAGGATCCTTGTTAGACCCCCTACTCACCTGTGAAGGGTAGATGTGGAAAAAGACAAGGACTGACTTCCTATTTATAATGATAGACAAGGTAATGAATTTCAAATATCCACCAACTTTTATTGCCAAAGAAGGCTGTAGAGTTGTTGCTGCTGCAGCTGTGGAGATGTTTAACAGCTAGTCCTGTGTGTTATCTGTAAGCAAGATAAAACTTCTCATAGGAAAAAAAATATTGTAAATGTGAAATACTGAGGTATGAAACAATGATTTAGAAATTAATTATAATTTCAGGAAAGCACTCAGGATTCAATTAGTTATAAACTCTAATTCCAGCCCATCAGTCCATTTGCCTTTAAGTTCAATATACACTGTACTGTATCTAGTTCTAAATGTGCTACAGTTTCTGTCAAAACAGGGATTGTACTCTATATATATGTGTACAGTTTCAAAAAGTTTTTTCTTGAATAAGTTTATTTTGATAACTACAGTTGAGGCGTATTATGAGTAGGCAGTTGAAAATCATCTTAAAATAAAATCAAATCACTTCTCAAACATCATATTATCTCTTACAGCAGGTGGTTGCCGCCACGAAGAAAAATGCATTCTCTTTTTGAAAACAGTTTCCACAGACACTTTAAAAGCATAACCCTTCTCTTAATGGCCACATCTGTGCATCTGCAAATAGGATTTTTGAAATGACATATTGTCTTGTTATCGCATATGCTTCCTGTCTGATCTTAGAAAGCATGGTTGTACCACTTGATGCAATGTTTTTTTAAGTCTCAGGGGCAAGGCGAGTTGGACTGAAGCAGTATGTAGATGACAGGTTGTCACTGTAAGGCTGGTATTTCATTATCTGGCACTCTTTCCTACAAGTTGGTACAAATATAAGGCCGTGTCTAGAGATAGAGGATTGAGGGTACTGGAACTTGTACTGCACTCTGGGTAAGAAATAATGTAGGTAGCGAACAGCATATTGAACAGAGACCTGTGGAGATGTGTGCTATGTTCCCGCAACTGTTGGATTACTTCAAGCCAACACTTCGGTTGGTTATCTGTAAAATAGAGGTGATGTTTTGATATCTTCTAGGGGAAAGTCCTACATAAAATAAATCTGCTCTAAAAAAATTAAAGATAAAATTCTGAAATGATCATGTATATTTTCATGCCCTTTTTAAAGAAATGCTGAACACGGCATTCTGGCCAATTTTCTAGTCTTTCAATTACTTTCTGCTTTCCAGAATTTTCCCTTCAGTTTTTTTCAAGTCATTTCACATTTCAATGTGCTGTTCAGTGTTGTTGTGTTGTTCAATACTTCAGGCAGCTGCTGTATTCATTCCTAAAGATGGGTGCACTTCAGTTGCCATATATATTCCCAACCTAATTCACAGGTAAGCTGCGAGACTTATGAGTTCCTTAGTGACTTTCTCAAGAACAAAAGACAATGCAAAGATCTGTCCAGGATGTTATCATGTATATGCTCCCTCCTATTTTCTCCTTAATTAAATACCAGTCTATTTAAATCTGCCTTTTCCACAAAAGATTTTAACTGATATTTAACAAATTCAATCTAAATAGTAACAAAAATCTCTTGTTGTGAATGAGTGGTTTGAGCCACTTAAAGAATCACTGCCAAAAATATTAGGAAAAGAAAGGTTTTTAATATGAATTTGAAAAAAGTGCAACTTAACAGAATTTGATGGCAAGATTCACTCTATCCCTTATTCAACATGAAAAAGCATACAAAGGGAAGTTGAGTCAGAATCGAGTTGGTATGATTTTTATAGGGATTAGGGAAAGAAGAAGATGGAGACCCTCCTGTTGAGTCATGAGGTTCAGAGTGGACCCCCTTGCTCTCTAAACTCCTCCTCAGAGAGGAATCTGGGTGTGGCTGAGTCTATTCCTAATCCCAGACTTGGTCAATGGTTTATGTCTAAAGGGCAAATTGCATACATACACAGATATAGACATAGATATAGAGATATATAAAGGTATGCCTCTTAAAAATTCCCCTTGAGTTCAGTGAAATATTCATGTCGCATGACTTTGCATTTCTCAGTGGGCTAGAGCCTCAAGGAGTGGGGGTTACAGCCCAGGCCCCGTCATTGGTCTTTGGCAACGGTCGTTGAATTTATTGCAAACTTGAGAGTTCCTGAGCTCTGAGAGGTGTCCCACTCAGAGGGACATGCTGGTCACAGCCTGCTGTGGTCCAGGAGACCTCAAAGGGCTTCACTTAGGACTGCTGTTTATAGGGTTGCAAGATGATTGACTTTAGGCATCAGTAAATTTCCATTGTTGTCACAATCATTTGCCAGTAATTTCTGGAATTCTCAAAATTACAGTGATGTTGCTACTGATCTACTTGAGCTGTGGTTAGATAAAATATGGTTCAGGGCTATCAGGAGATGATTAGTTACTCCCACAACCGAATCCCTGGAACGATCACTACCATTCCCCACCTTAGCTATGCAAGAATGTTTGGTATGGTTAAGGGGCTCTTAACTGCCAAGCATTTGGCATTTTGCAGCATCATTGCAGCAAGGCCAAGGCTTGATGAGAGTTCCTAAGGTCATAGAGTGTCCAGGAGCAAGGGTGTGTGTGGAAATGCATCACCACACCTCTGCCTTCCCCACTGAAAGCTAACCCTATTACATAGTTATTAAATAGATAGGTCACATACTTCCATACAACCTCTTTTCAGACCTTTCCTCTGTTGTATGTGCACATTTAATCTCATTTGCTGTGAGTGGATCTATTAACTTTAGTTTTACTTTACTTTACTTTATATGCACAGCTTCCACCTTTTTGGGTACCTACGGCCTGCTGCCCATTTTCATCTTTGTTTTCATATGAATGTTTCAGTATACAATGACCAACTATTGGGAAGAAAGAACTGCAATTATTTCTCAAATATATTGCGGTGCAATATATGATTGATGCTGTGCAAACAGCAAACTTGGTGCTTGGTGCTGTACATACACAGAACATGGGCCATTATACCCACTGCTAGGTGTTGATATGACAAAGTTTATTAAGTAGAGGAAACACTATTTTGCAACTCTTACTCACTCAGATGTTCTTCAGTTAATCAGTAAAGGTTACATCTCTGTTTTTTTATCTATAATAGAACAGTTTGAATTTTAATTTTTTTTCTAAAAAAAGAACAAGAAATCCATAGGATTTCTCCTGGGGTAATATTATATGCAACTAATTTTCATATTTTACTCAAATAGACTTAAATCTGTTAGCCTGTAAGCTTGGGGGTCCAAGCAAAGGATATTGATTATTATCTCTGAAGGAGGGCAAAGTTTCTCAGTTTTGAAAAATTTATGTTGACTGTTGATTAACTCAGAGAGTGAGAATTTTTCAAGTTACTTTCAGTGCGAATAACAGCACATGAGAAAGCTTTTCTCATTCCCTTCCCCAGGCCACAAAATATATATTTTTCCTCCTGTCTCAAATACAGAGACTGTGCAGTTATATCAAGTTTACTCTAATTTGAAATACATACTTATGATTATTTTTCAGGCAAGTTTAAGTCCCTGTGTAACTTATATTCTAAGCAACTGAGAATAAAATGTCATCTGTTTAGTGTGGAGACATAATTCCCTTAATGTTTTATTGGTACACACACTACCAAATCACAAAGTTTCATTCTGAAAATAAACTACACTGCTCTAGAACTCAGTATTTGGACTGGATGAACTGAAATAAACCACTGAAATTATGAGGAGAAACTTGGATAACAGATGTTGAAGATTCAGAAAAATCAGCAATTTTCTGCATAGTATCTCAATATAAATATATACAAACTTAGGTTATTAGATATGAATTACATTATGAGTTTTAAATATAAGTTAAACTGCTATCCAAAAATTTGAAAGGAAGGGTTGAAAACATAGGAGAGAAGCCTGTACTTGTATTATATGAAGAGCTGGTGGAACTGGTCAGCTTACTGGTTCAGGTATGGTTAATGTGGCCAGGAGCAATGGAAAGCTAGAACTAAATTGGAAGAAAAGAGAAAAAGAAATACTGGGAAAACTAAAAATATTTTTCTAAATACTCTCTTCCTTTTCCTTATTTTCTGTCCTTCACTCTCTGGGATTCTTTCTCAAGAAAGAAAGGTTATTTGGGGTGTTACTTTGGTTCTTTTTTGGTTTAATTCCACTGTGTATCTGGTATTTTGACATATGCTTTTCTTCTTCAAAACTCTCTTTTATGTTTAAACAACAGGTTCTAAAAGAGAGAAATAATTTGGAAAATTTAAATATTTTGTTTCAGGACAGAATTAAGCTTATTCAGTCACAGTCACAGTACTTTGTGGAATTTTTGTTTCATTTTCCATTTCTCCACTTTCCTTTTTAAGCTTTGTACTCTAGGACTCAATTGATCATCATGCATAATGCAGTCTCCTTGTTGCCAAACTTCTGGGTGCCCCATGGGTGGGAAAATGCAACTTACACCAGAACTGCTCTTTCCATAGAAAGCCTTGATTTTCATTAAATACTGTTTTCAGATGGGTAACATTTTGTTTGAAGTTTGTAACAAACCTTAGTGGCAGGCTTACAAAACTATACTGAAAATGTCTCTAGTACTGCACCGTTATAGAATTATAAATACTTTCTTCTAGGACAATTGCCATGGTATCTCTGGTGGTATTTAAAAATTTGCAGTGCAGAATAATGTAGAAATTAGAAATAATTGGTCTAGATGATAAAGCTTGGTTTTAAATTATGCCTATTAACATCTGATTTGAATTTTAGATTAATATCTGGGGTTTTATTTTCTGGTGTTTTCTGAGGACTAGTAGCTATCTTCTTAGGGATGCATGCTATTGACTTTTTCTTTGTTTGCCACACAGGTCTAATTAGAATCATAGAATCTCTGCTTCGGAAAGGACCTTTAAAGGTGATCTAGCCCAATCCCCCTCCAATGATCAGGGATATCTTCGACTAGATCAGGTTGCTCAGAGTCCCGTCCATCCTGACCTTGAATGTTTCCAGGGATGAGGCATCTACCACCTCTCTGGGCAACCTGTGCCAGTGGTTTACCACCCTCATTGTGAAAACTTTCTTCGTTAGATCTAGTCTGAATGTACCCTCTTTTAGTTTAAAACCTTTGCTCCTTGTCCTAATGCAACAGGCCCTGCTAAAAAGTCTGTCCCCATCTCTCCTGTAGGCCCCCTTTAAGTACTGGAAGGCTGCAACAAGGTCTCCCTGGAGCCCTCTCTTCTCCCAGGTGAACAACCCCAACACTCTCAGCCTGTCCTCAGAGGAGAGGTGTTCCTTCTGTCTGACCATCTTTGAGGCCCTTCTCTGGACCCTCTCTAATAGGTCCATGTCATTCTTGTGCTGAGGGCTCTAGAGCTGGACACAGGACTCCAGGTGGGATCTCACCAGAGCGGAGTAGAAGGGCAGAATCACCTCCTTTTACCTGCCTGACAAGCTCCTTTGGATGCAGTTGGTCGGAGATGGTTGGTCTCTGTGGGCTGCAAGTGCACATTGCCAGCTCATGTCCAGCTTTTCATCCACCAGTACCCCCAAGTCCTTCTTGGCAGAGCTGCTCTCCATTCCTTCATCCCCCAGCCTGGATTAATACCCGGGCTTGTCCTGACCCAGGTGCAGGACCCTGCACTTGGCCTTGTTGAACCTCATGAGATGAACATGAGCCCATTCCTTGAGCTTGTCCAGGTCCCTCTGGATGGCATCCTGTCCCTCAGGCGTATCAACCACACCACTCAGCTTGGTGTCATCTGCAAACTTACTTTTGATTCCACTGTCTATGTCACTGATGAAGATATTAAAGAGTACTGGGCTGTTGTGGTTTAACCCCAACTGACAACTAAGCACCATGCAGACACTCGCTCACTCCCCCATGGTAGGACAGGGGAGAGAATCGGAAGGGTAAAAGTGAGAAAACTCATGGTTTGAAATAAAAACAATTTAATAGGTAAAGAAAAAGCTGCGCACACAAGCAGAGCAAAACAAGGAATTTGTTCACCACTCCCCATGGACAGGCAGGTGTTCAGCCATCTCCAGGGAAGCAGGGCTCCATCATGTGTAATGGTTTCTTGGGAAGACAGACGCCATAACTCCGAACGTCCTTCCACACCTTCCTTCTTCCTTGTCCCAGCTTTAAATACCAAGAATGATGTCATATGGTATGGAATATCCCTCTGGCCAGCCTGGGTCAGCTGTCCCGGCTGTGGCCCCTCCCAACTCCCCATGCACCCCCAGCCTTCTTGCTGGCAGGCCAGCATGAGAAGCTGGACTGTCCTTGACTGTTTAGCAACAACTCAAAACATCAGCATGTTATCAACGTTTTCTCATCCCAAATCCAAAACATAGCCTCCCGCTAGCTTCTGTGAAGAAAATTAACTCTGTCCTGACTGAAACCAGGACATGGTTCCAATACAGAGCCCTGAGGGACATGCCTCATCACTGACCTCTGTATGGACATTGAGCCGTTGACCACTACCCTCTGGACGCGACAATCCAACTAACTTCTCAACCACTCAACAGTCCACCCATCAATTCCATATCTCTCCAATTTAGAAAGAAGGATGTTGTGGGGGACTGTGTCAAAGGCCTTACACAAGTCCAGATAGATGACATCCATAGCTCTTGTCCACTGATGTGGTCCCTTCATCATAGAAGGCCACTAGGTTTGTCAGGCAGGATTTGCCCTTAGTGAAGCCATGCTGGCTGGCTCAAATCACCTCCCTGTCCTTCATGTGCCTTAACATAGCTCCTAGAAGGATCTGTTCCATGATCTTGCCAGGCACAGAGGTGAGGTTGACAGATCGGTAGTTCCCAGGGTCCCCCCTACCCTTTTTTAAAAATGGAATGCAATGCTCCCTTTTTTTTCAGTCTCCAGGGTCTTGACTGCTGTGACTGTTCAACTATCATGGGGAGTGGCTTGGCAACTACATCAGCCAATTCCCTCAGGACTCTGGGGTGCATCTCATCAGGTCCCATAGACTTGTGCATGTTCAGGTTCCTCAGGTGGTCTCGAACATGATCTGCTCTTACATCTGGAGGGACTTTCTTCCTCCCGTCCCCATCTTGCAGTCCATTGACTTGAGATGTATGGGAAAAGTGAAGACTGCCAATGAAGACTGAGGCAAAGAAGTCATTGAGTACCTCAGCCTTCTCCTCATCAGTTGTTACTAGTTTGCCAGTCTTGCTTGTCATTAAGGATATGCTTTCTTTGACTTTCTTTTTCTGGCTGACATACCTGTAGAAACCCTACTTATTCTTTGCATCCCTTGCTAAGTTCAGGTCCAGCTGCGCCTTGGCCTTCTTGAGTGCATCCCTACACAACCAGGTAGCGTCCCTGTACTCTTCCCAGGATACCTATCCCTGCTTCCGCTGCTTGTGCATTTCCTTCTTGCCCTTCAGTTTTCCCATCAGGTCTCCACTCATGAATGTTGGTCTCTTGCCTTCCTTTTATGATTTCTTACACCTCGGGGTCGAGAGCTCTTGTGCTCTATGGAAAATGACCTTAAAGATCTGTCAGCTCTGTTCTGCTCCCTTGTCCCTGATGGCGCTTTCACAGGGGGTCCTATTGACTAACTCCCTGAAAAGCTGGAAGTTTGCTTTCTTAAAATTCAAACTGACTTCACTCTTCACCTGCCCCTTATCCCTCAGGACTGCAAATTCCACGAGTGCATGATCACTGCAGCCCAGGCTGCCTCCAATCATGATGTCACCAATTAGTTCACATGCATTGGTGACCAATAGGCCCAGTATCACATCCCCTCTCGTAGGGCTGTCTGTTACCTGACTTAAGAAGTTACCCTCTATGCATTCCAAGAGTCTCCTGAATTGCCTACATCTCACCGTGCTACTTTTCCTGCAGATGTCAGGGTGGTTGAAGTCCCCCAGCACGATGAGAGCCTGCAAGCATGATGCCTCCTGTAGCTGGAGTGAGAACTAAAAGAACTAAAAAAGCAAATTCTGCATTTAGATGTATAGACATGTAATTCCTGGTAAAATCAGTGGGATTTGTATTAATGGAATTGAAAATAGAAGTATGTCCTTAATGTCTTGATACACAGAATTGCACAGAATGGTTGGAAAGGACCTCTGCAAGTCACCTGGTCCAACCTGCCTGGTCGAGCAGGGTGACCTAGAGCCAGTTGCCCAGCACTATGACCAGACAGTCTTTGATAGGAGATGCTTGAACCCACTGCTTAGACACCTCTAGGATGTCCTGGGAATATTGCATGTTGAAAACCACCAGTGAGTTTTTAGTTCTAACTTGTATCTTTTAATGTTTACTTCTTGTTTTGCACAGTATAAGTGCAACCTTTAATATATATTACATGGAGGAATGTAGGGCTTCTGACACAACTAACCAACACTCTTAAAGATGCTGTTGAACTTGATTAATTTTATTCATATTAAACAGATATGGGATTTCAGGAGGAAGGCCTGGCAGTGTAAAGTTTCCTTTCAAGTGGTCACATGGAGATTCAAAGATTATACAGAATTAAGAAAGAAAAAATAGAAAAAGAGAAACAAAGAAAAAAACCAACCACCATTTGGTAAAATGTGTAAGAGAAATATTTGAGACTGTGAGGAGGGATTAGGATGGCAGGAAAGAAAAGGGAATTTTTTTATTACAGGAGGGAATTGCATATGAAGCACGGAGGAGGAAAATGAGATGGAAAGTACTAAAAGGAATTGTTACAAGTGAAGTCAGAAAGAAGAATTAAAAACAAAAAGGAAAGTGATGTAAAGAAGTATTTAAAGATGAGAACAAGAAGCTTACATGGCATATGTAATGCAAGGGAAACTAATGAACAGATTCAAATAAGTGACTTCTATAATAAGAGTAGAGGGTGAGATGCCATTTTTATTACAATTTTTTTGGGTGACTGGATGGAGTGAATTAAATGAGGTGTTAGCACTCCATTTCAGCCTCTTGTGTTTCATTTTCTGTAACTCATCTAAAATATTTTTAAACACCTGTTGCCTGTAAAATTTCTGAAATGACCTTAAGTATATCATTGCATCAAATTCTTAAACACAGATCATTAAAAACTGTTTTCTGGCAAAAAAAATTTGAATTACTCATCATTAAATTATAAGTAATATGAGTGCTGGTTTTACTCTCTTATTCTGTGTATTAAATAGAATATGGCTGTGTTTAGGTATATTGAAATCACATTTCTAATTACTAGGTGTTCCCATTTGATTTCAGCAAGGATTAAGATCCCAAAGTGGAAGACAGACATATTGGCTTTTTCTGTACTTTTAATTTTTAATACAAACTGGTTACTTAAGCTATTCTATTAGTTAAGCTCTGTCTATAGTAGCTTTTAAACCATCTCTCTTTGTTGTTTCTAATCCCTGAACAAAGCATGCCTAGCTGTATCCTTTCAAATTAAACTCTTCACAGTTTCAGAATGTTTCTGTGATAAAATAAGTAGATTGATAATTATGCTCCTTTCAATCTCTAGCTCCTTGGGTTAACTTCACAAAGGATTAGGGGATGAAGGCATCTGTCCAGGGGCTGTTATCGTAAGAATACCAATTTATAGGTTACTGGAGAGTCATGGAGCAACACACAATTTTATTTATGCTGGCATAGCCCACATTGGAGCCATGAACATGAAGTGAATGGCCTCTAAGTCTGTCAATTCTCTCAACCACCTTGTCATCATGTGTTGTCTCCTGCCCACTTTCTATTAATTTCTTAAATTGATAAGACTTCAGGAAGTCCTTTAATTTAGTTGTAAATTATTTTCTTAATGACTTTCAATGTTCTGATTACATATGTGTATGGAATTCTCCACTTCCAATGTACCCACTTTTGAATGTTCATCCTTTAAAAGTGTCAGGTACTGTAGAGAAACCTCCTTACGGCAATTGCCAAAACTTTGGATCTGTTGAATCTGAAGTTTTCCCTTACAGGGGAATCCTGTACCTCCCTTATAAGATTTTCCATGGCCTTTGTGACAGCCTCCTGGGGAGAAACTGGCTGTCTGGCAGATAACCCACTGAGCCCAGATAAGGACATTTCAGGTGGAGATTATTGTGAAGGACCTTCTTAGTCACTGATACATTAAAGTGACTAACATCCATCTTCTAATATCAGATTCCAAGTTTAAATCAATCATCTTGGCTGTATCTAAATCTGTTGGAGAGAAGTGGCCATAAAAGTTGGGGTAGATGAATTACCTACAGAATTTCTTCTCTTTCTTCCTTAAAAACACATATGCCTTTATAACTAATTTCTGTTTTCCTCAAAAATTCCAAACTTTCAGACAGATTAGGAGGTGCAATGAATCTAAAACCCTGTGACTCTGTTGAATTAACCTACAGGGTTCTATCCCAACTTCTTTTTCTTCTTTTATGTTGCAAAATTAAGACCAGTTCTGTGGCGGTCTTGTACAGTCTTGTCTTTCTGAACTATTGCAGTCTTCTAGTATTAGAGATGCACATTGAAATTTAGAGAATAATCTCAGGACACTTTCACTTATGCCAGGAGAGAGCACTCATAGAATCACAAAACGGTTGAGATAGGAAGGGATGTCTGGAGCATCTGGTCCAATCCCCCTTCTCAAATAGGACCACTTAGAGCCAGTGGCCCAGGACTGTGTTTAGACAGCTTTTGAATATCTCCAAGGATGGATACCCCACAACCTCCCTGAGAAACCTATGCTAGTGTTTCATCACCCTCACAGTGAAAAAGTGTTTCCTGATGTTCAAGCAGAACCTCCTGTGTTTCAGTTTGTGCCCATTACCTCTGGTCCTGTCACTGGGCACCACAAAAAAGAGCCTGTCTCTGTCTTCTTTGCAGCCTCCATTCATATATATATACACATTGACAAGATCCTATCAGTAAGAAGCGGCTCAGAACTGGAAGCTGAATGAAGGTGGCATTGTTATGAATGAGTGGCTTAGGCTGCTTAAAGAATCACTGCCAAAGATACTAGAAAGCAAATGATTTTAATATAAATTAATTAAAAGTATGACTTAACAGAATTCAATGGAAAAGTCCACTCTATTACTTATTCAACATGGAAAAATTATACAAAGAGAAACAAAGTTACAATTAGGTTGGAATGATGTACACGTAGATCGGGAGGAATGATATGCACGGTCAGGGAAATCAAATCGGGTTAGCGTGACAATTTCCTAACAAAGCTTAACAACATAACAACTTAAAACTTACCAAGATTCTCTAATTACACATGCACACACACACAGACGTAGAGATAAAAACATATAAAGAGGTACAAAGAAAAGATATAGATAGAGATATATACACACACCCGCACAAAGGTACCTGTTAAAAATTCCCCTTGAGACCAGTGAAATACTCACATCGAATGCTTTTGCATTTCTCAGCGGCTGAGGGTTGAGCCTCGAGGTGTAGGGGTTTCAGCCCATGTCCTGTGCCAGTCTTCGGCAAGTCTTCCGAACTTGCCACAAACTTAAAGAGTTCACGAGCTCGGAGGGGCGTCCCTCTCAGAGGCAGATGCTGGTCGCAGCCAGGAGAGCTCACAGGGCCTCACTTGGGATCACTGTTTATAAGGGTCGGGAGATGATTGACTTTAGGCATCAGTGAATTTCCATCCTGGCCACAACCCAGACAGGTAATTTCACAAGTCTCCAGTAGCACTGGCACCAGTTGTTCCAGTGTTGTCAGGAGTCCTGTTCTAGTCCCTCACCCTGGTCAGGCAACCGCATTCCTGATACAGTCAGTGCCATTCTCCACCTCAGCTACACAAGAGCGCCTGGTACAGTTGAGGGACTCTCAACCACCAAACTCTTTGTTCAAAGGCCAAGACTTGTCAGGCAACTGGATTCCTCACATCGTAGAGTGGCCCAGGTGCAAGGCGAGGTGGGGCGAGTAGTGGTGGAATGCACCGCCACGGGTGTAAAGCTTTCTACATCGTTAGCTGTCATGCAGCAGGCAGGAAGACATGTCTCTATTTTTGAAGACAAATATGTACAGTTAAAGGCAGAAGCCATTTCAAAGCAGTTTGAAATAAGGTCGTACTGGCAAATCAATTTCAGTGTTCATTTTTGCTCTCACGTACCTCTGCATAAAGTACAGACCTATTTCTATTTGCAGTCATAGAATTTTGTTTAACATGCCTTATCCATGGCATTTCTAAGGAGATTGTTTCCTTTCAAATGCTAAATATACAGACTAGAACAAAATTGTAATGGAATTTACATTTCCAAACACATTATTTTTTTCTGTTTTGCTATGAAAAAGGTGTATATATGCAAAAATTTTATTCTGATTCATGTATGGTTTCAGCCCAGTGTAATCTCGGCTATTGATATAAAAGTCATTTCCCAAATACTGCATCGATTTGTATTCACCATTATTTTTTAAAACTTGCAGTACATTTCAAGTAAATAATTATTTTTTCTAGTAGCTATTGAAAATTACCTTACCTTAAAAATAGTATTTATTTCATGTTTTACGTCCTTCTTTCCCCTCTGGATTAAATTCTGATTTTAGCTACATTAGAAGAACTTCAAAGAAATCAGTGAATATTTCCAGTTGTATAAGTGTATAAGAATAATTCAGGTAAGAATTTTTCCCTCTCTCTTCCTAGCTATTTATATAATATATGTATTTTCTCATATTGTTATTCTAGCACTGGTTGAAATGAATAATACATAAATAGTATATCAGATGCCTACTCCTACAGAAACCTCTTCATGAGAACATTTAGCAATGTATTTTATTGTTTTGTATTTGAAAACATTAGCTAAAATGCAGGTAGCCAAATGTTAGGCATTTTTTAAAGAAAAATTACCATTTCATTTATATACAGCAATTTTCAGAGATACTTTAATAGTTTTTGTGGAGGCAAACATAGATTTGTTACATACATATATTGCCTACACTTTTTACCCTGAAACTGAAATAAAACCACAAATTAACAAAATTATATTTCTCCAATATATAAAATTTTCTCTAATATTTGAAATGAAATTATGATAACACTGTTAGTGACTATAATCTCCAAAATAATTGGTGGATGTATTTCCTTGTGTATCTCAAAATAAAAAGTGAACAGATACCCACTAATCTGCACTTTCTATCTGCAATACCCCACTAAACTCCACCCAGTAGCATTTGCAGGGGAAGGTTTCTGTGACTGTAGATGGTCAACATAATTTCAGTGAAAATTTAAGGAACTCTGTGCCTGCCTTCTCTTATTTTCTTCTAGTCCTGAACCAAAGGTGAAAGGAATTACCTAAATTAAGTATTTAACCATGGAGACTAAAGGTAGAGTTTTATACTGCTACGATCTGCAGCAATTTCTAAATTATTTCCATAATGAATGTCAAAGTCAGAGAACAACTGAGAAACACAGGATGTATTGCTAACTGTCCATGTCACTTCAATGTCAGTGTTAAGTTCTGCTTTCAGAGGTTTGAATGCAACTTCTGTTGGAATTGTTAGAAGTATTTGCAGTGGTACAACCATTACTTGTGCTGTGGAAAGAGAAGAAAATTAGCCATTATAGAGGTTAAATCCTGGTAAGTTTTACCTTGCCGTGCATGTTTCATCATCCCCTTTATGTGCATGGAATTGTCGACTTCTAGAATAATTGGTACTATTTTCATACCCAATTTCAACATAAGGTTAAAATTAAAACAGTCAAAAGTAAGGAAAGTAAGGAACACAATCCAGAATCTGAAAATAGTGCATCCCATTGAGGATTTTACTCTAAGTAACCTCTCTGAAGAAAGAATATTTTATAATGTGAAAAAGTTATTTAGCTAAAGCAGTTTGTAAAGCCTTTCTTTAAAAATTTTTTTGAACATTGATAACATTTATAAATTATATTTTACTAGATCAATTTTATTACTATTATTTTGAATTTCTGGTTTAAAGGTTAGTCATTAAATATGAAGAATACCATTATATACATAAATTGCAGGGCATTACTTTTTTACTGCAATTACAATTGCTTGTCCTTTAATGCAATAGTAAATTTGTTTTAATTTACACACAGCAGATGCTTCCGTTTCTTGATGTGAGAACTAAATAACTTCTGCACTATTATAAAATTAAAAGATTTTCTGTATATAAGAAATTAATATTAATCCATATAATTTTCAACCTGGTGTAAATCAATTATAGAGTAAAAAATATTATTTTGAGGCTGCTGTGGTTTAACCCAGCAGGTAGCTAACACAACCACACAGCTGTTCTCTCCCCCTCATCCCCTATCAGTGGGACTGGGGAGACAATTGGAAAAAAAAAGGAGAACTCATGGGTTGAGATAAAGACAATTTAATAGGACAGAAAAAAAAAAGATAATAATAATGATAAAAGAATATATAAAACAAGTGATGCACAGCACAATTACTCACCACCCACTAATTGATGCCCAGTTTGTTCCCAAACCACAGCACCTCCCTGGCCAACTCCCCCAGTTTATATACTGAGGATGATGTCATATGGTATGGAATATCCCTTTGGCCAGCCTGGGTCACTGTCCTGGCTGTGTCCCCTCCCAGCTTCCCGTGCACCCCCAGTCTTCTCTCTGGCAGCCCAGCACGAGAAGCTGGACTGTCCTTGACTGCTCAGCAACAACCCAAAACATCAGTATGTTATCAACATTATTTTCATCCCAAATCCAAAACACAACACTATACCAGTTATTAGGAAGAAAATTAACTCTATCCCAGCAGAAACCAGGACAGAGGCTCAAGTTTCCGGTTTTATTTTTAAATGAGATGGAGGGATTGTGCAGGGAAAAAAAAAAAAGGAAGTTACAAATTCAGAAAGTACAGTGGGAATAGAGTTCTTCCCAGTTCATCTTTTAGGAGGGAGTCAACAAAATGATTTCTCATTCTGATAAGGCAAGTGTTCAGCTAAGGCTGTGAATGTCCTTTGTATCTGGTTTCCTTTCTGTGCTGTTGCTTAGCAGGTGAAATGTATTGCAGTTTGCTAAGTGACCATGTTGACTCTACAGATTATTTGTGTGGTCCCCCAAAACAAGGGGAAAAAACCAACAATCCTATATTAATTCCTGTAGGCTCAATGTTCAGTTATGTCTCATCTCATGACTGTTTTGCAAGGGTAACTTTACTACTTCTGCAACTCCAGAAAACAAAATAATGGTTGGATTTTTGGCTTGCCTTTCTCCATCTCCACGAACAGTGCTTGATTCCCAATGGAAATTTTTTAGAGAATAGCAGACCCTGGGACTAAAGATTAACTTTTGTTAATGATTTTTGGTGGAAACTCCTCATAAATAATGACAACACACAAGAACATTAACTTAATTTCTTTATAGGTGCATTTTCAAATGAGAATTTCTTAGCAAAACAGTGTCAATTAAGTATTGTATTATTATATCTGAGTTTATAAAAGGAAGCTTCTTCTTATTCTAAGCTTCTTCTTATTCTGGTAAGAAAGAAATTTATTGTAGTGATGTTCTCACCTGACTATAGACAACTATAGCGCAGGTGTCTCCATTTATACTAGTCACTTAGGCATCCATTGTAGTAACAGGGAGAACTGTAGGACACAGTGCATTCAACCTATCTTAGACACTGAATGAGATGAGCCATGCTGTAGAAGTACCTTTTTCTTTCATTCTTCTTAAAAGGCTGTAGTTGATTGACCTCAATAAATTTCATCAGATAAATCCTCCCTATAACGTATGGAGTTTAAAGTATGAAATTAAAGACAGCAACTAATTAGAGTAGAACAACTCCCAGGATATTCTTTGTGTCTTGGAAATAGCGTTAGAGGTTATTACAACCAGTTTTGTCTGACCCTCTCGATCTCATTCTACACCCTGTTGTCAAAAAAACCCTTATTTAATATGTCAGGTTTAGGCAATTAATATCATAATTACTTCCAAAAAAACCCCTTGTTGATCAGAAGTCTTCCTGTCTTTGGAGAATACAGCCCATTCCTTGCAGACTACTTCTAATCACAGTTGAAGCAAATGAAAAGTTCTTAATTTATATTTCTTTAATTGTAACATTTACTATGTTGCTGGATACATATATTTGATTTTTCTTCAGCTAAGCGAGTATTTTGTTTCACTAATTTGCTAACTGCATGATCGCTGTAGCAATACAGACAATAAACAGAAGCATACAAAAAAAAGGAGCACTCATTCCATTCCTTATGTCTCTTACTAATGGAAAAAAAACAACACCCATACTTGTTGATTTCACACCTACAAAATTTCTCTGCAAATTTTTTCAAAATGACAATTTCAGTGGAGAAGAGAAAAACACTTTTGCTATTAAGTCCAAGGTCTGGGACCTTGATCTTAACAGTCTTTACTTTATATGTTTACCTCTTATAAGTTCAGTTACTAAACTGTAAGTCCCATGTTGATGTCCAGTAAGTCCTTCTTATATGAATCTGGTGGAGACTAATTAAAATAAAGATTATTAACTGATATTAAATATTTTCATGACTTTTCTATAAATATTGCAACTTCTTGTTCTGTATAGGAGACAAAATTTACTAGATAGGTGAAAGAAATACTATTTATATAGACTAAGCTGAGAGCTATAGAAATAAATAATCACATAAATAAATATGATGAAAAATGTTGATGACCTGTACCATAAACTAGTAAAAGCAAAGCATAAGGAAATAGAAAGAACTTATCTTAGACTAGCTTATTTGTGGCTAAAAATTACAGCATTTCTGCAATTGAGGAGGAATCACATATCTTTAACTCTACCAATATTAAACAGGTAAAACTTAATTCTTGTTCTGCACTAGTTTAAGTTTTTTCTGTTGGGAGGTATAAGAACCTCTAAGAGATGATTCATCCTAAAATATATGTCTAGCACAGGTGGGAAGACGCACTTCTCTTTCTCTTGATTATGCAGGAAGTCTGCATGATCAGCTTAAACCAGCTGCACACTTTTAGTCATATGTAGTTAGGTGGGATGAACTCCACTGAGAGATTATTACTAAAGTGGCATACAGTTAAACAGCTGAGAAGGTTGTGATGTATAGGAATATTTTTATTTGTGTTTCCTTGATTCTCCCTCTTCCTTATTTGCACATGAAAACTAATTTTATTATTCCTTTTTCTAAGTACATTTTAATTGTATATCTCCTTATTTAAACTAAGATGTGTAGCTGTCATGGTTTAACCCCAGCTGGCAACTAAGCATCACGCAGCCACTCGCTCACTCCCCCACAGTGGGATGTGGGAGAGAATCAGAAGAGTAAAATTGAGAAAACTCATGAGTTGACATAAAGACAGTTTAATAGGCAAAGCAAAAGCCACACAGCAAAGCAAAACAAGGAATTCATTCACTACTTCCCATCTCCAAGAAAGAAGGGCTCTATCACATGTAACGGTTACTTGGGAAGACAAACGTCGTAACTCCAAATGTCCCCCCCTTCCTTCTTCTTCCCCCAGCTATATATACTGTGCATGATGTCGTGTAGCATGGAATATTGCTGTGGTCAGTTGGGGTCACCTGCCCCAGCTGTGTTCCCTCCCAACTTCTTGTACACTCCCAGCCTACTCGCTGGTGGGGTGGTGTGAGAAACAGAAAAGGCCTTGGCTCCGCGTAAGAACTGCTGAGCAGTAACAAAAACATTTCTCTATTATTGACACTGTTTTCAGCATAAGTCTAAAACAAAGCCCCATACTAGCTACCATGAAGAAAACAAACTCTATCCCAGCTAAAACCAACACAGTAGCCTTATCCAACACCACCTAATTTTAATAAGAATCTTCCTAACAACCATTGAGAATTGATTTAAAAACAGCTTCTGCCATTCTGATGCTGAAAAATAACATAATATGGCAAAATGACAGAAGATTCCTTCTCTTGCAGTTGCCAAATTAAATGATGATAAAGTTATCTTCTTCATGCTGGAAACTTTTGGATTGCTTTAACCTTATGGAAAGTGTTTCTGTTCTTGGAAACTTCTTCTTGAAATTCAATGGCACAAATAAAAACTAATGGCTTATAAAAAATTAATTAAGCAAAATGTTGCCCTAATAAATTGTATTCTTTGTAGAGCCACACATGGAGACACTAGGAAACACATGCTTGGTATAATACATCATAATTGTCCTGAAAGAGTTATGACTATATATTAGGTCCATCCATAATATGAAGCTATTAAAAAGTTAATATAGATAAAACCTTTAATCCAGGATATGTAGAAAAAACCTGCAGAATCAAGGCAGCTAATTGTTAAATGTTAAAACTTCAGAAAATTTCATTAAAGAAATAAATAGGGCTAGACAGTGCAAGCATGTCAATGAACACTGTTGTTCACTTATGTAAACAATCTGGTTTTTTATCACGTCATAACCAGAGCAACAGCAAATGCTCCTGGAGCAGAAGTGTTGTGTAAAATAAATACATCTGTGGGATGTAGAAGTTCTATCAAGGATTTCTGTTAAAGAGAGTAAGATTATTAAATAAAAATAAGTACATAATTCTTTCAAAGAAAAAGGGTCCCACAGAACCATATGTAGCGTAAGGGAATGATTGTAAGGAGTCGTCTGAGGGTTTAAGCACTTTTATTATCCCTGAACTGAACAACACATCAGAGCCTCTCCTCCCTAAGGTAGTCAGTGTCAAGATGGGAAATAATACTTAGTAATATAGATGATGACTTTCCCTAAAACACAGCCTGGTATTTCCAAGGTCAGAGATAAGGGCCCTTTGAAAACTAAAAATTCTGACATAGGAATGTTTTTTTATTATTATTATTTATGTAGGATACCATGGTTGAATGAATAGTATTGTAACAAAAAGGCAATCCAGACTTCTGTTATTACTGTATTCTTGAATAATGTTCTAGTCACAAGGAAGTGTGAGAAATACTCCAGAAATACATGAGAGAAGAAATAATGCAACATGTCTATTTCTGTTACTCATGGGTGGTTTATATACTTTAATGGGGTATTTTATCAGAGATGTATATAATGAAATGCTTTACACTTAAAATCTCTTCCAGTCATTTTTTACAGGATTTATGTTATTGAGGAAGGGTGCTGGGGAAAATGAATGTCAGCACATCATCCTGTGAAAATGTGTACAGATCTGAATATTCATTGTTCCCACTGAAGTCAGTGGGAACATGACTGTAGCATAAAATACTGAATTGTAAGTGCAGCGAGACTCAGACTCAGAAAGGAATTAGAAAAATCTGTGTCCAGTATGCTGATCTTCAAAATAGCACACTGCACACAATGGTTAGTATGATTGGGCTGAGATGTGATAACTTGTTGTCCTTTGATACTTGCTAGTTTATAGCATCCTGTGTTATAGTGAGAAAAGAAGAAAACGGTTCACTTTCTTGGATGATGAAGACAGGTGGCAGGTACCAGGTGACAAAGCACGGCTGTGGGCTATGAATAGGATGAGGGTGGCTCCAGGAAGATTCCTAAATCCAGGAGATGGTGATGATTTAAAACACAACTTTCCCAATATATCCTGTAAATTAATTTCAGGCTCTGCTCAATATATAAGTTGATATAAATCCATTTTCAGGTGACTATGCTTTTCCATACTTCCTGTCGAAAACTGGATGCCTAATTCAGATTTGCTGGGTGCAATAAGCAAAGAGGTGCCTGGAACTTAAACCTTAACTGTGGTGGCCCTAAAGCTTTTGTGCTGGTGAATGCCCTCCCCTCTGAACAAGGGCCACTGTGCAGGGGCAGAATATTCTCATTCCAGTTTACACTTAATTAGCCAATATGCTATGGTGCTGGGTTTGCTGCTGACATGTGCATTGCCCCTATTGAGAAGAAAATAACTTGGAAAATCTTTACTCAGGTGACCCTTGGTAAAGCTCTGATGGGAAAAGACTCCATTATCCCCTATGGAAGTCACGCCTGGTCACTAGAGTACTGTTGTACATGGTAGAACCTAGGGTTTTCCATGGGTCTAGGCATAAACAAACAGTCCTGGAGTTGTGTCACCTTAGAATACCTGCAATGGTGATCATGTCAATCTAGATATGTCTGCTGAGTATTGTGTCTAGTAGGTTTCAATCTATATCTCCAGGCTGTAGAAAATTCATCGTGCAAAAATATGTTTCCTTTCACATGAGGATGCAGAGTTGAAGTAATTTCCAGTTTTCTTTATTGCGATGTCAATTTGGTATTTAAAACAACAGTACTTTGAAAGAGCCATATATTTTGAGTTTCCTGCCTTGTAATTGTACATCATACCTTAATTACAACCATTATGTACTTTAACAAATACAATTAATATTGTTGTAATAAAAGTGTTCTTTATTCCACCTTCATTTTCTCTTTTTCCATCAGAGAAAATAAATTATAAATTCTGCCTGGAAATGCATACCACAATGCTCTTAGCTCTGCCATATCAAGTTCTAAAAGTACTGTATATGATTTCAGGCACCTGTAATAGCTACGTTATTTGCAGCGTTTAAGTTCTATTTTGAAGATTCTTTTGCTTTTACTGCCTTAGAGACATGATCATACCTGGAATGTAGTAAATTCAACTGTTTTTCAGATGGGCGTCATAATTCAGCCTAGGGTTTAGCTTCATACCTTGTTGCTGTAGAAGTAGGTTCTGCACTAGGATTTAGAAGAAACTAAATATGAGGTACAACCTTATAAAACTGGCAAGATTCTTCAGGTTTGGAAATAATGTTTCCCATCACTTTAACAGGCCTGTATAGTCTGAAAGTTTTTGTGTTCACATTAAATCTTCAGAAGAGAGATGATGTGGAAAAGAAATTATCAGTAGAACTGCATCAAAGATGAGACTTCATCAGCAACAGACACACAGAGAACATCTTGAACAGAATGAACCTGTGGTGTGGCAGATGCAGAATATATACAGTGAATTTTTATCCACATAATATGAAGACAAAAGTCCCACATCCACTTGTAAGACCAAAAAATATGTATCACCTAGCGCACTTGTGACAAATATTTATTCTGTGCTATTTGGTTAGCATCAGAGACACTGTAAATAGGCAATGCCTTCAAGCTTTGGAAACTGAAGTGAAATAAAGGAGACAATTCAAACAGATTATTTTAGTTAAGAAGAATTATCATGGGAAGCCTGATTTATGTCTGCCTCACTTAAAGCCGGTGGATCATAGAACAAGGACAGAGGAATTATTCCTTCTTCATCTCAGTTACATCTTCTGTAAAACAAAATCCCTATTGACTTTCCTAATGGAATAATCTGAACAGTGACTTCAGAAACACTACATTCTTCAGTCTACACTTGCACTATTTTGGTCTAAATACATGTTATGGGTTCCAAACTCCCTGGAAAGTGCTTACTCCTGAAAATATCTCTGTTCTGTTGAGACATTTTAGAATTTGGCCATTTCTATGACATCTGGATTCTTAACAGTTGAAAGTGTTGGAACTATTTACAAAATAAGTATTTCAAATTTATTAACTAACTTTGAACTCTTGGATTCTAACCAGATTACCAAATACCAAGTGATTCACTACATCGTTTATGGGCTTCAAATGTCCCAACACTGCAAGGATGCCATTCAGAGGGAACTGGACAGCCTTGAGAGGTGGGCCCATGTGAACCTCATGAAGTTCAACAAGGCCAAGTGCAAAGTCCTGGACATGGGTTGGGGCAATCCCAAGCACAGATATAGGTTGGGAGGAGAACGGATTGAGAGCAGCCCTGCCAAGAAGGACTTGGGGGTGTTGGTTGATGAGAAACTCAACAAGAGCTGGCAATGTGTGCTTACAGCCCAGAAAGCCAGCCGTATACTGGTCTGCATCCAAAGAAGTACGACCAGCAGGTAAAGGGAGATGATTCTGCCCCTCTACTCTGCTCTGATGAGACCTCACGTGGAGTCCTGTGTTCTAGAGCCCTCAGCATAGGAAAGACATGGACCTACTGGAATGGGTCCAGAGGAGGGCCACAAAAATGATCAGAGGGATGGAACACCTCTCCTATGAGGACAGGCTGAGAGAGCTGGGGTTGTTCAGCCTGGAGAAGACTCTGAGGAGACGTTTATTGCAGCCTTCCAGTACTTCAAGGGGGCTTATAAGAAAGATAGGGACAGACATTTTAGCAGGGCCTGTTGTGATAGGACAAGGGGTAATGGTTTTAAACTAAAGGAGGGTAGGTTTAGACTAGATCTGAGGAAGAAATTTTTCACAGAGTGGTGAACCACTGGCACAGGTTGCCCAGAGAGGTGGTAGATGCCCTGTTCCTGGGAACATTCAACCTGATCTAGTTGAAGATGTCCCTGCTTATTGCAGGGGTGTTGGACTAGATGACCTTTAAAGGTCACTTCCAACCCGAACTACTCTATGATTCTATGACTCTATTAATGATCAGGGTCAAAACTGGTCATGTGTTCTATCCCTTAGCTGGAAATAACTGGAACCTCTTGTGAATCCTTGATAGGGACTGTGAATTAATTGGTTGAGGATTCATGTGAATTCAGTCTACAAAACCAGAAATGTTTTCACTGACTTTCTTGACTAGATCTCCTTTGAGTTTAATGGGATCTTAGCTATCTAGCACACTTGGAGACACCTAAGGAAAAGGTATGTTAAGCTGTGAACTCAACACCTTTCATGGAGCGTAATAGCTTTTATGTGAAATTAGGGCAAAAAATGAAAGAAAGCGCCTTCAGGGAAGGTGAGTGATGTACAAAACCAACTAGCTATTAACCTCAGTTTTCAAGAAAAGGGTGTATAGTGCTGATAGCTATACAGAAGATCAGGTGACCAGAGAACATTTGAGCACAAAGTGATGAGAGGAGAACAAGGAAGAAGAGAGGTGATGGATGAAAACATTTGACCTTTTTTTTGAGGCCTAAGCCTTTTTGTAGAATTGTTTGTATAGTGATATTAAAACTAAGTAATATTATTAACACTATCACATCATCAATACTGTTTCCTCTTATTTTTGTTAAATAATATTTTAACATAAGTTTTAGTTAAAAAACATTTTTTCTCAGACCTTTTTCCCCTGTGCATGAAACTGACACTTCTCTCCTTCCATTCTTGTAAATCTGATTTCCCTTTGCCTGGGAGTCTGAGGTTTTCTTAGTGTTTTGGGACAGCAAGGATTCCCCAGTGTGTCTGCAACCCAATTCTTCATGACAGTTGCATGGATGGTCACACTCTTTTGTTACAAAAGGAAGGTGCTGAAATATGATCTGAGCAGCCATATTTCCATTAGTCATAGTAACTGTCCTGTGTAAGGAATTGTCTGGGCAGTAGCTGACAGAGAATCACAGTTGATGACCACAGTTGTTCTGGGAAGTCATCACCCTTCAGGGAGGTGACAAACACCTATTCTCCCCAACGGTAGTCTTTTGGAAGACTTTTTTGCCACTGGCTTGGCTTTTTTCAATTAAATTTTATTTAAATACATGTGATACATTAGACGTTCCAGCATCAAAGAAAATAGATCTCAAAAAAAACTTCAAGAATTTATCTTTCTTCCCCAGGACAGGATCACCTCCACCTCACTCAGCCTGGAAAATTGTCTGCCCTGTCTGTTGTCAAAAACTGTATCTATCTTTTGGAATACATCAAGATAGATTTAGTTAGGGTTACTTAAAAACCTCTGAGGCACATACTGAAGCAAACAACTGTGGTATGTAAAGCTCTGCAGCCTCCAGCTGCTTATTCTGTCCCTTTGCAAAGCTGACAGAAGTGAATCTGCACTCATATTTCAACAGTTGCCATTCACAGGTTGGTTTATGAGGGCAAACTCTACAGCTGAGGTATGGATTGACAGCTTGAGTGGCTGAGGTATTGACTGTTGGGATCAGCAACACCTTAAACCATTGCAGCTAAATCTAGGAGTGACTTAACTTCATAAAGAGTAAAGCTATTATTTTGAAATTTATTACACACTATGCCCCTGAAATTGTTTTATGAAACTAGAATAATGTGAAAGTAGGCATTCACACAATGTCAGGTTTCCAAATTAGAAGGATTTCAAATTTTTAAATTCATCATCTTAACATTGTATTACTATAAAATGGTGCTTGTAAGAGAAATTGCAGAAAAGAACAAGAAGAATGAGCAGAGTTCTTGAAAACATGACCTCTGGAGAAAGGATAGGATTTGAAGAAAAAAAATGACTGGAAGTGATATAAAATAGCACTCTTTGATATGCAAAAGGTAGTTACAAAGAGGAAAGGAATAATCTGTTCTTTGTGTCAGCCTTGGGTAGAACAAGAAGTAATGGTCTTAAATTAGAGCAAAGGAAATTTAGATTATGTATTAGGAAAAGATTTTCAACCATAAATCATGGGAAAGGACTGTCTAGGGAGACTGTGGAATTATCATTACTGGAAGTTTTTGAGAACAGACTGGGCAGACAATTTTCAAGGCTGAATAAGGTGGAGGTGATCCTGTCCTGGGGAAGAAAGATAAACTCTTGAAGTTATTTCTGAGATCTCTTTTCTTTGATGCTGGAACATCTAATATGTCACATGAACTTAAATATAATTTAATTGAAAAAAAAACCAAACCAGCTGCCAAACAGTGTGAAGAATGAAGGACATACTAGTTTGCTGACCAACAGATAATACTGGGACTGACTTACTACTATGCTGTGAAATGAATGATATATAAATAGCTTTAGCTTATCCAGCTGGGTAACACACTGAATGATTCAGAAATGACCAAAATGCCTTCCCTTCTTTCTTCTTTTACTTTTAAAGCTATTTTAAAGTCTTTTCTGCATTGATTGGACCGTGATGGCTAATGAAAGAAAATGCTCTCTCCACTCCCCTTTGTTCTCAGGCCTTAAGTATCAGCAGTCTGTATAGCTTATATACAAGAACTTCCACCACTTTGGTTATCCAAGTAATTTTTGAATGGTATGCAGCTACTAACTCAGCTGCCCAACATCTTATGTATATGAGCAATCCAGCATGGAGCTAGGATCTGACCTATCAGTGCTGATGCTACTTAAGCAAATTAAGATCAGGAATTTATGGTTTCAGTCACAAACCAGACCTAAGAATATTATAAAACTCTATTTACAGTTTTCAGTTAAGCATTATTGGAAGGCTGTGGTCATTAACCTCAAGAAAATTTACTATGAAAGAGCTCATTTTCTTATGGGATTTTGTCAGTTTATAACAACATTGACTTGTATACTGGATCTGTCTGGTAAAGTAAAGTCTAAGATATTACTGTGGTCAGCAATAAATGCTGCCTTTTGCAAGGTATTCCAGGAAAGGTTCTCCTTGTGGTAATACTTAACACTACACATTTCACTATGAGCTTATAAAGATAACTGAAATACCTTTACCATAATTTAGGTCAAATATTTTAAAGGTTAATGGTTCATTAGAATAATAAGCTCCACAAAAGGTCATATCAGATAAACTCATAAAAGCAAATATCTTGAAATAGAATTATAGAATCACAGAAGCATTGAGGTCTGAAGGAGCCTCTGAAGATCACCTGGTCCAGCCCCTTTGTTCAAAACAAGGTCAGCTAGAGCAGGTGGCTCAGGACTGTGCCCATTTGGGTTTTAAATATCTCTAAGGGTGGAGACTCCACAGCCACTCTGGGCAAGTATTCCAATACTGTGTGCTCAGCTACACTGTAATTTTTTTGTAAAATTTCTTTATGAAATTTTCTTTTATGATGTCTAAGTGGAATTTTCTGTATTTCAATTTGTGCCTGTTGCCTCTTATCCTTCACTGATTAATACTGAGAAAATTCTGGATCTATCTTTCTTATTCCCCTCATCAGGTACTCATATATATTGATAAGATTCCCCCTAAACTTTCTCTTTTCCAGCCTGAACAGTCCCAGGTCTCTCAGCCTCACGTTGCGTGTCATATGCTACAATCCCTTTATCATTTTCTCTGTCCTTTGCTGGAGCAGTATGTCAATGCTGCTCTTGTACCTGGGGAGACCAGCATGAGAACAGCATTCCGTGTGTCTCACCAGTGCTAAGTAGAGAAGGATCATTGGATAACACAGACCAGGAAGCTGCTGGCTTTCTTTGCTCCAAGGGTGCACTGGTGATTCATCTTGAACTCGTCTACCAGGACTGCCAGGTCCTTTCCAGCAAAGCAGCTTCTGGTCAGCCCCCAGCCTGTACTAGTCCATGGGATTATTCTTCCCAAAGTGCAGGACTTGTCACTTTCCTTTGTAGGTCTTCATTAGGTTCCTCTCTGCTCACTTCTCCATGCTGATGAGGTCCCTCTGAATGGCAGCACAAGCATATGGTGGGCAGGACTGGACAAACCTTGGCAGTGCCTCCACAAAGTCTCAGATCTGAGTCTGTGGCAAGCTGCAAACCTCTCTAAACAGCAGGTCAGGTCAAGAGATGGAAGCCTTTGTCCCCCGTAACAGGGAGCCTCCCACTTCTATTGCTCACTGCTTTGTTGGGGTGCTACTGTAGGGCTCAAGTTCAGCCAGGTTGGTTGCTCCAATAAAGGGAAAGCTATCAATTCTCAGGCAGTAGGCAGTAATATTCCACCTGGAGTACCACTTTCTGTATTATGACTTTCCTGCTTACTTCCAGTATATTTTCTCTGTTTCAAGAGGGTTTTTTCCCCCCACTTTGTTATTTAAACTAAGTACATTTAAAAAGATAGCACTGGGGAAAAGACATAAGTGACTAATGGTGTTAAACATGGTCATGGTTTAACCTCAGCCAGGAAATAAACACCACACAGCTGTTTGCTTAATCCCCCCTGCGGTGGGATGTGGGAGAGAATCAGAAGAGTAAAAGCGAGAAAACTCGTGGGCTGAGATAAAGACAGTTTAATAAGTAAAGCAAAAGCCACTCATGCAAGCAAAACAAAACAAGAAACTCATTGACCACTTCCAGTCAGCAGGCAGGTGTTCCACCATCTCCAGGGAAGCAGGGCTCCATCACATGTAACAGTTGCTTGAGAAGAAAAATGCCATTGCTCCAAATGTCCTCTGCTTCCTTCTTCTCCCCTCAGCTTTATATGCTGAGCATGACACCATATGGTATGGAATATCCTTGTGGTCAGTTGTTCCAGCTGTGTCCTCTCCCAGCTTCTTGTGCACCCCCAGCCTCCTTGCTGGTGGGGTGGACTGAGGAGCAGAAAAGGCCTTGACTCTGTGAAAGCAGTAGTGAAAACGTCTCTATATTATCAATGCTGTTTTCAGCATAAATCCAAAACACAGCCCCATACTTGCTACTATGAAGTAAATGAACTCTATCCTAGACAAAACCAGCACACAGACTAGTTTTTTTAAATAAAAAAGAAGAAAAATATTTGTGGTGATTTGAGATACTTTTGTACCAACTGAAAGATAGTCTTTTATATGAGGTAAATCTACTTTCTCATTTATTTTGCTATTATGGCTGATATTCTGGGAGTTCTGCATGGTCCTGCTTGTAGAAAAGTGAACAGAAGGGAGGAAGTATATGAGGGTCAAGCCGGGGAAAAGATTATCCATCCATATCAAGGATGTGGATACTCTGAAATGAAACTAAAAATACACTGTCAGATACTCAAAGAAAAAAAAAAAATCAATGTTGTCACATTGAAGTTCCTTGTGAGTCTAGTTCCAGCTCTTTTAAAAAGGTCAGTAGAAATTATGTATCTTCAAAACCCTCCCTTGGCTTTTCGGAGCTAATCCACACAGAGATTTTAAGTGTCACTACGATACTCAAAACCACCACGCAGATGCTGCAAATCTACCAAATAGATCTACCAAAAAAATATTTATTTTGGGAAAGGGGGATTGAAAACTGGGTGAACAGCTGGGCCCAGAGGGTGTTTATCAATGACACGAAGTCTAGTTGGAGGCCAGTAACTAGCTGTGTACTTCAGGGGTCAGAGGTGGATCCAACACTGTTCAACATCTTCATTAATTATCTGAATGATGGAGCAGAGTGTAGCCTCAGCAAGTTTACTGATGACAAAAAACTGTGAGGAGTGACTGATGCACCAGAGGGTCATGTTGCCATCCACAGGGACCTCAGCAGGATGGAGAAATGTGCTGGCAAGAACCTCAGGAAGTTCAACAAGAAGTATGAAGCCTTGCACCTGGGGAGGAACAACTAGTATATACTGGGACAGGCCCAGCAGATTTGCAGAAGTTCTGGGGGAAAGCAGCTTGGCAGAAAAGGACCTGGCGATACCAGTGGACACCAAGTTGTACATGGGCTAACAATGTGCCTTTACTGCAAAGGTGACAAATGGTATCCTGGTCTGCATGAGGAGGAATGTTGCTAGCAGGATGAGGGAAGTGATCCTTTCACTCTACACAGAGCTGGTGGGGCCACACCTGTAGTATTGTGTCCAGTTCTGTGCTCCTCAGTACAGGCGAGATGTGGAGCTACTGGAGAAGAGTCCAGTGAAAGGCCACAAATAAGGTGGAGAGACTGGTGCAACTCTCCTGTGAGGAAAGGCTGAGAGAGCTAGGACTGTTTAACCTGGAGAAAGAAAGGCTCATGGGGCATCTTATTAATGTATATAAATATCTGAAAGGAGGGTCCAAAGTGGACAGAGCCAGGCTCTATTCAGTGGTGTCAAGTGACAGGACCAGAGGCAATGGGCACAAACTGAAACACAGGAGGGTCCTTCTGAACATCAGGAAACACCTTTTTCACTGTGAGGGTGACCAAGCACTGGCTCAGGTTGCTGAAAGTTGTTGTGAAGTCTTCGTCCTTGGAGATATTCAAAAGCTGTCTGGGCATGGTGCTGCACAACTGTCTCCAGGTGGCCCTTGCTTCAGCAGGGGGGCCCTTTCCACCCTCCACCATTCTGTGATACTGTGATTCTGCAGTTCTGTGATAGTTTCCCTGTTACCAGCTGCGGGCATATGCTTTGTCCTGATGTATTAAGCTATAGCCCACTCCCATTATGTTTTGTTGTAGTTTCCAGTATGAACTCTGTAAAGGAATCTCAGTCATGAACAGTGTGCTCAGGTGAACTAAATGACTGGATGTCATGGTCCATTTGGATCTCTCAGCTTTATAGGACAACATACTCTGTAAATTAAGCTTTATTTCATGAGCTCATTAAGTAAGGAAACAAATCCAACAGGTGTTCAATCCCTTTTTTACAGACTCATGTAACACGTGAATTGTGTAATTAATCAGTTCACTTTTGAATAACTCACAAGTAACTCACAAATTCTCTAACTCACAAATTCTCTAACTCATGTGCCTACAAACAGAATACTTACCTAGCCAATTGTGAGAGTGCTCATCCTTTCTCCTCTGTCAAGTTGTGTATCATACCAGGAAGCATGAAAGCCTCACCAGCCCAGCTGCTGTTGGATCTGCATCAAAATCTTTTTGGGTAACCTGATGCATTTATACCTTCCAGACTTGAAAGATTGGTCTACATCATTTCCACAACTTAGTGGATTCCCAGGAAACTGCCAAGCAGTTAGTATGCAAAAATCTAGGAGGTGATTGAGACAGTAATCTATCATACCTATCTGCAGATGATAATGGCTGCAGAACAGCCCATATGTCTTCCAGTTCATTGTGTCTTGTGTGGGTGTAGTTCTTGCTTCGACCTAATGGTCCTTCTCTCAGCATCTATCAGGCCTTAGCATGAGCTGTCTTAGGCCAAATCCTGAAAAAGAATTGAGTGATATGTGAGTCAGCACAGGCAGGACACAAAAACAACCACAAAACCATGGATGAAACGCAAACAGTAAATTTATTTATGTTACCTTGCCAACCAGGAGATCCCCAAAGAAGCACCCAGGCAGAGGCACACAAGTGGGGACACAGGCACTGCTGAGCTCGATCGATGCTGGAGGATCACTGAACATGTTGTTTTCACCTATTTATCAGAGATTTGCATGGGTGTAGTTTACCACTGTGCTTTGGTCTTTCCCATAGCTGTGCAGGAATCTCAAGCATGTTCGACAAGGTGCCTCTAAGTCTATCACAGGCATATGCAATCTAAACACAGATATTCTCCTTGTCCAACACTCAAGGACAAACGACAGTTAGAACGATATATGTGGTTTTTTACACCCCAGCTGAAAGTCACTTGAGGGTGTTTACAATCCTCCTTACCAATCTTTCGTTACTATCCCATAAGTGAACAGTCACATGGGAGGACCAGAATCATGGAGAATGTCATGAAGGACCATCACCTGGTAGTAGCCCAATATCCTTACGTTCCTCAATTCAATGTTTAGGCTTTACCTGTGCCTATCACAATGGTGTGAAGATTTCAGCCCAAAGGCATCACTATGTTAGGAAAAACCTAGAAATTGCTGCTAATGCCAGGCTTACTGAGAGCTCTTTCTCAGACGCAATATCTGAGGATTTCCTCTGATTGATGGCACACGTTTCACAGGATTTTAGTTTGCCATTTTTCTATCTGTCTTTTCATTACCACTTTTTTGTCTGTTTTCTGTAGAATATTTCATATAAAAGTTGCTACTGGAAACAAAACCCAAACTACATGGAACCAGGAAGGTTAGATATAAAGTCCTTTGTAGTAAACTGTGCAGAAGACTGAAATAAACTTAAAAGGAAAAAGCAATTTTTTTTCATGTCATGAAGCTGTTTAAGCTACTCAAGAGGAACCAGATATTTTGAAGAAAATAGTGTGAATGCAGGAAGTCAACACAGAGAATATTAGGTCCAAGAAATTTTGAAATTCTATTCTGCAAGCACATGCATTTTGACAAGGTTAGGTCTACCTTTCTACAAAGACTGGGGAGCCACAGAAGTCCCCAACAGCATGAGGCATTCCATTTTTTGGGTCAGTCTCTCAGTTATGGTGGACTCTGAAAGAAATGGAACAATCCCTCAAAATCCTGAAGTACCATCGAAAAATGATGAAGTGTCAAGCAGCTGTCATCAAATACTCCAGAGCTAGGTACTGTTCTGTATTGAAAACCTAACTTGGCTGGCTATTGGCTCTGCTGCACCTCTAGAGTGAGTAGGTGGCAATTAACAGTAAATATCTTTCTCCTTATGTCCTATTTATTTACATGCAGAAGAAGATGCAACCTGGAATGAGGTTTCAGTGGCCTACCTTAAAGAGTTTCTAAGACAATGACACTACAAGGGGAAAGCTGGTAACAGATAATAAGGATAATAAATAAGATGTTTGATGTTTCCTTTTATGCACATAGTAATCAACAGTATTGATAATAAGTGTAGTTAGACCAATGGACAATCTGGCTTGTACACTTAAAAAAAATCTCAAAAGCAGATACTTCTAGAAAAAAGCATATCTTATTATCCTGGTACAGGTAATATACCAAAGTTTCAGGTGTGATCATAGAATCACAGAATCATAGAATATTTGGGGTTGGAAGGGACCTTTAAAGGCCATCTAGTCTAACACCTCTGGAATGAGCAGGGACATCTTCAACTAGATCAGGTTGCTCAGAGCCTTGTCCAACCTGACCTTGAATGTTTCCAGGGATGGGGCATCTACCACCTCTCTGGGCAACCTGTGCCAGTGGTTCACCACCCTCATTGTGAAAAATTTCTTTCTTAGATCTAGTCTAAACCTACCCTCTTTTAGTTTAAAACCATTACCCCTTGTCCTATCACAACAGGCCCTGCTAAAATGTCTGTCCCTATCTTTCTTATAAGCCCCCTTTAAGTACTGGAAGGCTGCAACAAGGTCTCCCTGGAGCCTTCTCTTCTCCAGGCTGAACAACTCCAACTCTCTCAGTCTGTCCTCATAGGAAAAGTTATCCATCCCTCTGATAATTTTTGTGGCCCTCCTCTGGACCTTCTCCAACAGGTCCATATTTTTCTTGTGCTGAGGGCTCCAGAGCTGGATGCAGTACTCCAGGTCTAGAATATGTTCTTTGCCAGAATTTCAAATAAGAAATTTGAAATCTCTCTGCAAATAAGAGAGAAATTTTAAACATTAAATAGAGTTTGGGCTCTGGAATTCTGGTATTTAAAAAAGCTCACTTAACCTTTGTTGATATGATTTTATCAAATGCCAGAACAGCTTTAATTACCATAGCAATGCAGGCAGTGAAGCTTTAAAGGAAATGTCAAACATTAAGAACATGTCTGGTAGGTTCTGTACTTTTGGTAGCTCATTTTCTATCAGTGTTTAAAAACTTAGTCATGTACACATTCATTGTGCTAAAGAAGAGGAATAATGGGTCAGCTTAGACTGTTGATGTAAATTATTTCCCTTTCTTCTTTTCTTTAGTATGAAAACAGTAACCTTCTGCGAGTGATGCCTTTGAACAAATACAGTTATTTTTTTTCTCCATAGCAGGACTGTGAAGTGCCACCTAACTTGACATATCAAAAGTTGGAGTTCCTGTTCTTTTCAAAATAAAATAATATACTCATAAAAGGAGAGAAAAATTGCTTTAAAATGATTAGAATATTATATGTTGGAACCTTAATGTGGCATTTACAATACCTAAGTTGATCTGTCTGAATTTTAGGCATCATGCTAGGCATCAGACAAGATAGCAATTTAGGCAGTTTTTCTAATCACTGGGGAGAGACAGGTTCCCAACTATAAATTCTGAAGACTGTTTGCCTGATCTAGTTCAAGCATTTAGCTTAGGATAAATTAGTTTTTCTTCTGGAAGGGTGAATCTCTCTTCCTTTATAGTAGAACAGATTAGGACAAGCTAAGACTTTTGGTAAAGTTAAGTAAATAAATTCCATCTAAAGTGCTTATTCAGAACAAGTACATGCTGCCCAACGCCCACTTCACAGAATCACAGAATCACAGAATCACTAGGTTGGAAAGGACCTTTAAGATCATCAAGTCCAACCATTAATCCAGCACCACCATGTCCCCTAAACCATGTCCTGAAGCGCCACATCCACACGTTTTTTGAACACTTCCAGAGATGGCGACTCCACCACCTCCCTGGGCAGCCTGTTCCAATGCCTGACCACCCTCTCAGTGAAGAAATTTTTCCTAATATCCAATCTAAACCTCCCCTGGCGCAACCTGAGGCCACTTCCTCTTGTCTTATTGCTAGTTACTTGGGAGAAGAGACCAGCACCCTCGTCGCCACAACCCCCTTTCAGGTACTTGTAGAGAGCGATAAGGTCTCCTCTCAGCCTCCTCTTCTCCAGACTAAACAACCCCAGTTCCCTCAGCCGCTCCTCATAAGACTTGTGCTCCAGACCCCTCACCAGCTTCTTTGCCCTTCTCTGGACACGCTCCAGCACCTCAACATCCTTCTTGTAGTGAGGGGCCCAAAATTGAACACAGTATTCAAGGTGCGGCCTCACCAGTGCCGAGTACAGGGGCACAATCACTTCCCTACTCCTGCTGGCCACACTATTCCTGATACAGGCCAGGATGCTGTTGTCCTTCTTGGCTCATGTTCAGCCGGCTGTCAACCAGCACCCCCAGGTCCCTTTCCGCCGGGCTGCTCTCCAGCCACTCCTCCCCAAGCCTGTAGCGTTGCATGGGGTTGTTGTGGCCAAAGTGCAGGACCCTGCACTTGGCCTTATTAAACCTCATACAGTTGGCCTCTGCCCATCGATCCAGCCTGTCCAGATCCCTCTGCAGAGCCCAGCAGATCAACATTCCCACCCAACTCAGTGTCATCTGCAAACTTACTGAGGGAGCACTCAATTCCCTCATCCAGATCATCAATAAAGATATTGAATAAGACCGGCCCCAGAACCAAGCCCTGGGGAACACCGCTTGTGACCGGCCGCCAGCCGGATTTAACGCCGTTCACCACAACTCTCTGGGCTCGGCCATCCAGCCAGTTCTTTATCCAGCGAAGAGTAAACCCGTCTAAGCCATGAGCTGCCAGTTTCTCCAGGAGAATGCTGTGGGTGACACTGTCAAAGGCTTTACTAAAGTCCAGGTAGACAACGTCCACAGCCTTTCCCTCATCCACTAGGCGGGTCACCTGGTCATAGAAGGAGATCAGGTTGGTCAAGCAGGACCTGCCTTTCATGAACCCATGCTGGCTGGGCCTGATCCCTTGGTTGTCCTGCAGGTGCCCTGTGAGCACTCTCAGGACCAACCGCTCCATAATCTTCCCCAGTACAGAGGTCAGGCTGACAGGCCTGTAGTTCCCAGGATCCTCCTTCCGGCCTTTCTTGTAGATGGGTGTCACATTGGCAAGCCTCCAGTCTTCTGGGACCTCCCCTGTTAACCAGGACTGCTGATAAACGATGGAGAGTGGCTTGGCAAGCTCCTCCGCCAGCTCTCTCAGTACTCTCGGGTGGATCTCATCAGGCCCCATAGACTTGTGGGTGTCCAGGTGGTTTAGCATGTCCTTGACTGCTTCCTCCTGGATTATGAGGAGTACATTGTGCTCTCCATCCCCATCTTCCAGCTCAGGGGGCTGAATACCCCCACTTATCCAACTCTGATATGCCTTCAGTCTACGGAGTGCTTCCAGGTGCCTACTTTCAGGTACTACCTAATGCCTGGATCCATCTAAAACAAATCACCACTGTTTTGCCCCCTGCTGTGCTCTCCAAGGATCCTGTTTATATAAAAATTATTTGACAAAATGTTTACTAAGTACCAGGACCCAATAGACCTATCTCTGTAAAAAGTTACTTTCTTGCCAAAACAGAGAGGCTCCTTGAACTTATTTTTTCCCTCTTCAGTTCCTTGGGTTTTAGACGTGTGACTTCAGAGTGGTTCAGTTTCAGCAAAGAGAGCGGCAAGTTGCTCATTTCCAAAGTATTCCGTAATGTGGTGGTGATGGCACACTATCGTGGAAAGAAGGCAATGAAAGTTCAAAACTCTTCAAGCTACTCAGCGGTTTTTGGGTTTTTTTTTTGTTTTTTTAATAACATCAAATAAAACAACAACAACAAAAACCAAAAATACAGTGGCTTGTATTAACTTTAGTATCACAATCCAGGCACCTCATTAGAGAGCTCCATCTCAGAGGTGAGCTGAAAACACGTGTAACAGCTATTGTCTGCTAGACCCTGCATCAACAGGGCTGCTGCCAGCAGCAAGAATTGCTGCAGACACTGCTTGGGGAAATAAAAGGCAAACAGGAGAGCTAGCTTTGGAATTTGATGACTGATATGGGTGACTGACTTGGCCTAAGGACATAATGCCACGGGCTTTTTTAGCTGATGATTTTGAATGCAGGGAGGCCAGTCTCGATCTCCAATCTAAGCTCCCCTTTTTCTCTCACAGCCCATATAATTTCTGGATAATTTCAGCAGCTTCCCACTCAGATCCTCTATCAGCTAATGAAAAGTTTCCCCTCTACCTTCTTCAGTGAAGAGGAAGATGGAAATCTGATGGAAAATACCCCTGAATGTCAAGCTGTGTACAGAGTTTGCATTGCAATGCTTATTTGAGTGATGCACAGACATTGCTGAGGATACAGACCTTCAGGGCTGTTGTATTTGCCACCTTTTATATTCTTTTCACTTGCATGCACAAATACCTCACATGAAAAGATTTGTCTCTTGCCTTCCTCTCCCTTCATCTCTGCTATGCATTTTAATGTCAACATCAGCTGCATATGCAGGTCACATGATTTTTTATTTCTCATTTAGTGGCAGTGGAAGCACAAATGGGCTTCTGTCACCAGCACCCACAGCTGTTTGTCCTGGGAATACCTTGTGGGCAGGTAAGGGCAAATGTAATGCTGTCCAAGGGCAGACAGGAGATAGGCGATAGAGTTCCAGCCCTGCGTAAGTTTTCTACATAGCACATTCAGCCTTGGATCACCATTGGGTTTGCTGCAATAAATAAATAGATAAACAAAGAAAAAAACAATATGAATTGGATCTACATGACTTTTGTGTGAAATACAATGAAGAGTCTGTACAACTAATTGAATTACTATGGTAATATCTCATCGCTCCTAATAGTATCTCTGTATTAGCATTACCTTTCATTTCTGAGTGCCTCTAATTCAGACTCAGTCATGTTCTCTAAATATAAGGAAAAATGCTCATGTGAATTATTTTTGCTGGAAAAACAGTTATTGTATGTAAACAATCATCTAAAAAAAATCACAAGGAACTTAATGCATTGATTTAGGTGTCTATATGGCGGCAAAATGACATGATAGATTGTGATGTTTCTACGGTAAATAATACAGAGTAAAGTTAGATTTTAAAAACAATGTAGCTGTCTCAGTTCACCAAGTGTTTAAAATTATCTCATTACTTCCATCAAATGTATTTTTCTTCTTTTGAATTCAGCATTCAGACGCAGGGAAATCCAGAATTATTTCACAGTAAAATAACATTAGGAACCTCCATTAAAGTGACATATCAATCTATTTATGTACTGCTCATCAATATGATTCCTGAACTCTTAATTGTAATTACATAAATTCATGAAGAAGTCTAGCTTAAGGTTTGCTTTTGATGTTTTCCTTACAAATAGAAAGCAATCTTAAAGCACTAAGAGTTGCATTTCATCCACAAGGATGAATCTATTGTCGCTGCCTGTGGTTTCACAGCTGCGACCAGTGGTAAAGAAGGATGCCTGTCTGTTTTTAAATTTTGGGGTGCTCCACCTTCAGTACCCTTACATATTTTGTATTACCAAATACCTGCTGATATTACTGACTTCCTCCTGAATATACTATTTGAAAATGGTTCCCTTGTCAATAAGAATAGCTGGTATTTCAAAAAAGAGTTTCGTGTAATGAATATTAATATGTTAAACAGTGAAAATGTGGAAAAATTGTACAGGAATTTTCTATCAAAAAATAAATATTCCAAAAATCCAAACTTACCTCTGTTTAGCACCATATTGTGATTCCAATGAGACCAGTTCTATCTATTGGACAGTCTTAAGCCACTTATGGACACCCCAAGAGAAAAACAGTATGGGAAGTCATACCAGAGACGTTCTGCTTATGTTGCTGTTCAGCTGTACGTGTCGATATGTCCTGTGACACTGCAACATGATACTTCTTGGGGTATCTAGTCCCCTGAGCTGGAAGACAGGGAGCAGAATGAAGCTCCCATAATCCAAGGAGAAATGATTAGTGACCTGCTACAACACTTAGATACACACAAGACTATAGGGCTGGATTGGGTCCACCCAAGGATACCGAGGAAACTGGAAGTGCTCACCAAGACACTTTCAATCATCTGTCACTAGTCCTGGTTAACCAGGGAGGTCCCAGTCAACTGGATGTTAGCAAATGTGATGCCCATTTACAAGAAGGACTGGAAGGAGGATCCAGGGAACTACAGGTCTCTCAGTCTGACCTTGGTGCTGGGGAAGGTTATGGAGCAGATCATCCTGAGTGCCATCATGTGGCACATACAGGACAATCAGATGATCAAACCCTGTCAGCATGGGTTTATGAAAGGCAGGTCCTGCTGGACTAACCCGATCTCCTTCTGCGACCAGGTGACCCGCCTAGTGGATGAAGGAAAGGCTGCGGATGTTGTCTACCTGGACTTTAGTAAACCCTTTGACACCATCTCCCACAGCATTCTCCTGGAGAAACTGGCTGCTCATGGCTTAGACAGATGTACTCTTTACTGCGTTAAAAACTGGCTGGATGGCTGGGCCCAAAGAGTTGTGGTGAATGGAGTTAAATCCAGCTGGTGGCCGGTCACAAGTGGTGAACTCCAGGGCTCATTACTGGGACCAATTCTGTGTAATAGCTTTATCAATGATCTGGATGAGGGGATCGAGTACTCCCTCAGAAAGTTTGCAGATGACACCTACTGGGCGGGAGTGTTGATCTGCTGGAGGGTAGGAGGGCTCTGCAGAGGGATCTGGACAGGCTTGATCAATAGGCCGAGAGCAACTGTATGAGGTTTAACAAAGCCAAGTGCTGGGTCCTGCACTTGGATCACAGCAACCCCATGCAATGCTACAGGCTTGGGGAGGAGTGGCTGGAGAGCTGCCTGGCGGAAAGGGACCTGGGAGTGCTGGTTGACAGCCGGCTGAATATGAGCTGACAGTGTGCCCAGGTGGCCAAGAAGAGCAACATCGTCCTGGCCGGTATCAGAAATAGTGTGGCCAGCAGGAGTAGGGAAGTGATCGTGCCCCTGTACTCAGCACTGGTGAGGCCGCACCTTGAATCCTGTGTTCAGTTTTGGGCCCCTCACTACAAGAAGGACATTGAGGTGCTGGAGCGTGTCCAGAGAAGGGCAACGAAGCTGGTGAGGGGTCTGGAGCACAAGTCTTATGAGGAGCAGCTGAGGGAACTGGGGTTGTTCAACCTGGAGCAGAGGAGGCTGAGGGGAGACCTTATTGCTCTCTACAAGTACCTGAAAGGGGGTTGTGGTGATGAGGGTGTTGGTCTCTTCTCCCAAGTAACTAGTGATAGGACAAGAGGAAATGGCCTCAAGTTGCACCTTTAGATTGGATATTAGGAAAAATTTCTCCACTGAATGGGTTGTCAAACATTGGAACAGTCTGCCCAGGAAAGTGGTTGAATCACCGTCCCTGGAGGTATTTAAAAGATGTGTAGATGTTGCACTTAGGGATGTGGTTTAGAGGTGGACTTGGCAGTGTTAGGTTAACAGTTGGACTCAATGAACTTAGGGGTCTCTTCCAACCTAAATGATTGTATGATTCTAAGGAGTCAGTACGTAGAGGTATTTAAAGATTTAGTTAACAAAGAAGCCTAGGCCTGAGGAAAAGAAAAAAATCACATCCAATTGCAAACTAAATCTAAGGGCAAGGAAACAGTAGATATGGAAATAAGTCTGAAAGTCTTCATGTATCTCTTAAAAGGGAACATAAGAAAACAACAGCAAAAATAACAATAAAAGAATTTGAGAATCACAAGTTCAGATTTTACTAGCATGGAATTTAAAGCAAATCAAGTTTCTAAGTGTTTGTCCCAAAAGTGCAAATAATACGCCAGTACTTGGATAGAGTACCATATTTCAGAAGAGACTTTGCTTTGAGTATACTGTGCTTTATGTGGTATCCCATTACAGAGGTTCCATATCATGCAATGTATAGCAATAGAAATTGGCTGATGAAGATGACAATGTTGTTCAAACATAGTTGAGAGAAAAGCAAGATGCTGTAATAAAAGTTTGTCTTTAACCTCCTGTATACTATTTGATAAATGGGAGCATGTGATGACAGACTGTGAATTTATGGCTGAGAAATTAATTTACAGATTGCAAACCACCCTGTCATATTTGCAATTTATTATCTTTAACAGGGATCTAAATGATGTTAATTTTCATTTGTTCATGTTAATCTTATTTTAATGCTTTAAAGAAGACAAATAGTTATCACCATGGAAATGTTTCCGACTGCACCATTTTGCCTTCCAAACAAAACCAAACCAAGAAACTTCTTGAACAAAACACCCTAACATGCACTTCTTTTTAAGAAGGAATTGGCATAAGAATTTAACATGGATTTTTTTCTGAGGTAGAATTAGTCTATGATTTTTATGTCAGACCAAAACAGAGTATTATAGATGAGCTATAACACCTTGAAAAACTATGTTTGTGACAGAAATTATCACACATACCAGTGTATAGCAGCACCTGCGAGTATACCAATAATAAATACATCTTGGTACTATGAAATAAATTTATTACAGCAGTTTTACTCTATTAGTGTACTTTGAGCTCAAAGTTGTTCTTGCTGATGGATATGCTTTTGTATACCTCTTTACTCATAATACAGAAGTTAAAAATGAAAGCTGTAAAAGCAAAATTAATTGATTGCAAATGTAAATATTTAACAAATAGGAAAGGTTTTAATTCTAAAGATTCATGATGGAGAGGTAGAATGGATTGCTGGAAGAACAGGCATTACTATGCAGGTGATTTTTTTTTTATTTACTATAGTAAGCATTGATTTACCATAAAAATAGAGGCTGATTTTACTGCTTGAATTAGTCTTGTGGAAATGTGGTTGGTTTAAAACATAAACAACTTTTAATGAGCAAGAGTGTTAACTCTATAACACAAAAGGTAATTTTACTAGATTTCTTTTTCAAAAATCTAATCAAACCAGTAAATATTCGCTTTGTGTCTAAGCTTCAAAATTGTTTAGAATTCACAAAGAGACCTCTCTACTTAGAAAGTCTTGCAAGTGGCAAAAAAACCCCCCAAACAAAAACTCCCAAAAAACCAAAATACACACGCTGTTGGAACTCTGTAAATAACTTTATTTGCAATTAAAACCTGACATGGTTGCTACAAGAAACTTCTCCGTATCACAAAAGTAGATGATCATCAAGAGCGTTTATTTATTGAGAGAAAACAGGAACCTCAGAGAGGACTTTCCACAGGACAGCATACTCTAGGCTCCCTTCTAACAGTCACTCTAATGCTTTACTTTTCTACGTCTTATAGAATCAGTACTTTCTAGATCACTAAATGTTTTGTGGGACGAGTATGATTTAATAAGTAATAACCCATCTTCAGTAAGTGTTCCACTTATGGTGCCTGGAATACGGACAGTATCCTGGATCTGGAGGGATTTCTTGACAAAAAAAAACTCTTTCCTGAGATCTCATAGAATCATAGAATCATTTAGGTTGGAAAAGACCCTTACGTTCATTGAGTCCAAGCATTAACCTAGTCCAAGCACTGCCAAGTCTTCTTGGCCACCTGGGCACACTGCCGGCTCATGTTCAGCCACCTGTCAACCAGGACCCCCAGGTCCTTTTCCACCAGGCAGCTCTCCAGCCACTCTTCCCCAAGGCTGTAGCGTTGCATGGCATTGCTGTGACCGAAGAGCAGGACCCAGCACTTAGCTTTGTTAAATTTCATACAGTTGCCCTTGGCTCATCGATCCAGCCTGTCCAAATCCCTCTGCAGAGCCTCCCTGCCCTCCAGCAGATCAACACTCCCGCCCAGTTGGTGCCATCTGCAAACTTACCGAGGGAGCACTCGATCCCCTCATCCAGATCATTCATAAAGCTATTAAACAGAATTGGTCCCAGTAATGAGCCCTGGGGAACACCACTTGTGACTGGTCACCAGTTGGATTTAACTCCATTCACCACAACTCTTTGGGCCCAGCCATCCAGCCAGTTTTTAATGCAGCAAAGAATACATGTGTCCAGGCCATGAGCAGCCAGTTTCTCCAGGAGAATCCTGTGGGAAATGCAGAAAGAGATAATCCTTGAGACCATCTTTCTTTCTCATGTTTGTTCATGTACTGTACTTCTTTATTCTTTGCAGAACTGCAGAGGTTAAAAAACCTGTCCTTCAAACATTATATATTCACGCTTTATGAGGATCTTGATTTTTTTTTTCCTGTTGTCACATTACTCAGTTTTATACCTTGACACATATCTCCATCTACTTTCTACATATTTTTCAGACATCTTAATATTCTCCAGACTAAACCACCATCTTCTGTTGCTTTTCTTTAGCAAAGGGAATCTAGGTGGCTTGAATTCCAACCTAAAAGTTGTTGTAAAAGGAAATGCTAGTTCTAAATCATGCATCTTCCATCTGCTTGGCTACAAAAATATCTGTTTAAAAGGACATTTTACAAACTACTTCCAATGATCATTTGGAATAAAGGCAGGGTTTGGTGGCTGGTCTTCTCGCTCTTTTAAAGCAGGTAGTATTTACATAATTTTCTTTCACTACTTACCTAGTATCTACTGCATTCTGTCCAGAATAAAACCTGTTCTTTATCCACTGTTTTTTCATTCAGCCTCAGTGATGAGTTAAGGTTGACTCACTGTTAGCTTCCACAGATTAATCAGACATAGTTATGTGACATCAAAGCACTGAAAGGTTTTTGACCATCTGACTATGAATAAAAAAAGAAAAGTCTTGGTGTAATTCCATGAAATGTTAATCATTAACAGCCTGACCCACTGTCAAGATATGTTCATGTCCTTTCAAGAAACCATCCTGTAGGAATGACATTGATATACAGAGAATGGGTAGTACCTCTTTAATATGTAGCATCTATAGGATGTATAACATAAAGGGTTTGTTGCTTGTTGTGGTTTAGCCCCAGCCGGCAACTAAGCCCCACGCAGCCACTCGCTCACTCCCCCACGGTGGGACGGGGGAGAGAATCGGAAGAGTAAAAGTGAGGAAACTCATGGTTTGAGATAAGGACAGTTTAATAGGGAAAGCAAAAGCTGCGCACGCAAGCAAAGCAAAACAAGGAATTCATTCACCACTCCCCATGGGCAGGCAGGTGTTCGGGCTCTATCATGGCTAACGGTTACTTGGGAAGACAGACATCATAACTTCAAACGTCTCCCCCCACCCCTTCCTTCTTAGTCCCAGCTTTATATACTGAGTGTGATGTCATATGGTATGGAATTTGACCACAGGGTGGTTTACACGGCACCGGGCCTCCTCTCAGCAGATGGAGTGCAACTGACTCCAAGGGGCAAAAGGATTCTTGCTCATGAGCTGGCAGGCCTCATCGAGAGGGCTTTAAGCTAGATTTGGAGGGGGGAGGGGAGTTGAGCCTAGGGGTGGCGTGCCAGAGTTGAAATCGATAGCCCAGCTCAAGTGCATCTACACCAATGCACTCAGCATGTGCACCAAACAGGAGGAGCTGGAAGCCACTGAGCAGCGGGACAGCTATGATGTAGTTGCCATCACAGAAACATGGTGGGATGCTTCTCATGACTGGAGTGCTGCAATGGATGGCTATAAGCTCTTCTGAAGGGATAGGCAGGGAAGGAGAAGTGGTGAGGTGGCTCTGTATGTTAGGGAGTGTTTTGATTGCATAGAAATCAAAGATTGTGAGGACCAAGTAGAGTGCTTATGGGTAAGGATGAGGGGGAAGGCCAATTAGGCAGATATCTTGCTGGGAGTCTGTTACAGACCTCCCAACCAGGACGAAGAGACAGAGGAGACATTCTATAAGCGATTGGCAGAAGTCTCACATTCGCTGGCCCTGGTTCTTGTGGGGGACTTCAACCTACCGGACATCTGCTGGAAGTATAACACGGCAGAGAGGAAACAGTCTGGGAGGTTCCTGAAGTGTGTGGAGGATAACTTCCTGACACAGCTGGTGAGTGAGCCCACCAGGGGAGGTGCCTTGCTGGACCTGCTGTTTACAAACAGAGAAGGACTGGTGAGAGATGTGGTGGTTGAAGGCCATCTTGGGCTTAGCGACCATGACATGATAGAATTCTCAGTTGTGAGCGAAGTAAGGAGAGGGGTCAGCAAAACTGCTATCATGGACTTCCGGAGGGCAGACTTTGGCCTGTTCAGGTCACTGGTTGAGAGAGTCCCTTGGGAGACAGTCCTGAAGGACAAAGGGGTCCAGGAAGGCTGGACACAGTCTTCAAGACGGAAATCTTAAAGGTGCAGGAGCAGACGGTCCCCATGTGCTGTAAGAAGAGCTGGTGGGGAAGGCGACCGGCTTGGCTGAACAGGGAGATTTTGCTGGGACTCAGGGGAAAGAGGAGAGTTTATCACCTCTGGAAGAAGGGGCAGGCAGCTCATGAAGAGTACAAGGATCTCATTAGGTCAAGCAGGGACAAAATTAGAAAGGCAAAAGCCCAGCTAGAGCTCAGTCTGGCCACAGTTGTAAAGGATAATAAAAAATGTTTTTACAAATATATTAACAACAAAAAGAGAGGCAAGGAGAATCCCCATCCCCTACTGGATAGGGTGGGGAACATTGTCTCCAAGGATGAGGACAAGGCTGAGGTACTTAATGCCTTCTTTGCCTCAGTCTTTAATAGCCAGTCCAGGTATCTGCAGGGTATTCAGCCCCCTGAGCTGGAAGACGGGGATGGAGAGCACAATAACCTGCCCATAATCCAAGAGGAAGCAGTTAAGGACCTGTTAATCCACCTGGACACCCACAGGTCTATGGGGCCTGATGGAATCCACCCGAGAGTACTGAGAGAGCTGGCAGAGGAGCTTGCCAAGACACTCTCCATCATCTATCAGCAGTCCTGGTTAACAGGACAGGTCCCAGAAGACTGGAGGCTTGCCAATGTGATGCCCGTCTACAAGAAAGGCCGGAAGGAGGATCCTGGGAACTACAGGCCTGTCAGCCTGACCTCTGTACTGGGGAAGATCATGGAGTGGTTCGTCTTGAGAGTGCTCCCAGGACATGTGCAGGACAACCAAGGGATCAGGCCCAGCCAGCATGGGTTCATGAAAGGCAAGTCCTGCTTGACTAACCTGATCTCCTTCTATGACCAGGTGACCCGCCTAGTGGATGAGGGAAAGGCTGTGGACGTTGTCTACTTGGGCTTTAGTAAAGCCTTTGACAGCGTCTCCCACAACATTCTCCTGGAGAAACTGGCGGCTCATGGCTTAGACAGGTTTACTCTTCGCTGGGTAAAGAACTGGCTGGATGGCTGAGCCCAGAGAGTTGTGGTGAACAGCGTTAAATCCGGCTAGCGGCCGGTCACAAGCGGTGTTCCCCAGGGCTCAGTTCTGGGGCTGGTCTTGTTCAATATCTTTATTGATGACCTGGATGAGGGGATCGAGTGTTCCCTCAGTAAGTTTGCAGATGACACTGAGTTGAGTGGGAGTGTTGATCTGCTGGAGAGTAGGAAGGCTCTGCAGAGGGATCTGGACAGTCTGGATCGATGGGCAGAGGCCAACTGTATGAGGTTTAATAAGGCCAAGTGCAGGGTCCTGCACTTTGGCCACAACAACCCCATGCAATGCTACAGGCTTGGGGAGGAGTGGCTGGAGAGCTGTCTGGCGGAAAGGGACCTGGGGGTCCTGGTTGACAGCCAGCTGAACATGAGCCGGCAGTGTGCCCAGGTGGCCAAGAAGGCCAACAGTGTCCTGGCCTGTATCAGCAATAGTGTGGCCAGCAGGAGTAAGGAAGTGATCGTGCCCCCGTATTCGGCACTGGTGAGGCCGCACCTTGAATCCTCTGTTCAGTTTTGGGCCCCTCACTGCAAGAAGGATGTTGAGGTGCTGGAGCGTGTCCAGAGAAGGGCAAAGAAGCTGGTGAGGGGTCTGGAGCACAAGTCTTATGAGGAGCGGCTGAGGGAACTGGGGTTGTTCAACCTGGAGCAGAGGAGGCTGAGGGGAGACCTTATCGCTCTCTACAACTACCTGAAAGGGTGTTGTGGCGATGAGGGTGTTGGTGTCTTCTCCCAAATAACTAGTGATAAGACAAGTGGAGATGGCCTTAAGTTGTGCCAGGGGAGGTTTAGATTGGATATTAAGAAAAATTTCTTCACTGAGAGGATGATCAAGCATTGGAACAGACTGCCCAGGCAGGTGGTGGAGTCACCATCTCTGGAAGTGTTCAAAAAGCATGTGGATGTGGCATTTCAGGACATGGTTTAGGGAACATGGTGATACTGGATTAATGGTTGAACTTGATGATCTTGAAGGTCCTTTCCAACCTTAGTGACTCTGTGATTCTGTGATTCTGTGAATATCTCTTTGGCCAGCCTGGGTCAGCTGTCCCAACTGTGTCCCTCTCAGCTTCCCGTGCACCCCCCAGCCTTCTTGCTAGCAGGCCAGCACGAGAAGCACTATTGTCCTTGACTACTTAGCAACTACTCAAAACATCAGCACTTTATCAACATTTTCTTATCCCACATCCAAAACACAGCCTCGCACTAGTTTTTATGAAGAAAATTAACTCTACCCTGGCTGAAACCAGGACATTACTATACAGGCAGAGGAGAATTTTGTAGCTCCTTGTTTTTTACTGAGGAAGGGTGAATGAAATGTGGCCAAGGATGGGCTGAGTCACCAAAGAGCAGAGGGAGAGAGGTTTGAAGAGATGGAGTTTCTAACCGAAAAATCTGTGATGAGCCTGACTGGAGTGTGAATTCAGCTGGCCCTGAGGAGATGTGGCCTGGCCATGACAAAACTCCCAGCAGAGAGCCAGCACCACTGGAGCTACTGAACGACCGAGGGCAGAGGTGACCAGGGGATTTGTCTGGTTGTGTGTGCTAAGCCAAAGCTGCCAAGCACCATCAGCTTCTGGAGCCACAGTCTCTGAGGATCCTTTGTAGCAGCCAGCCAGGTACTCAGTTTTGGCATAAGGGTATTTTTGCATGTGTGTATCTGTGTGAGTGAGGGTATTTCCTTGAATTCTTCTCTTTTTGATTCCTGCTTCAATCAGCTGTTCTCAATAAAACTAAATTGACTGTGGTTGTATTAGACTACTTACTTTAGGTGGCAGATGTCTAGTAGAGATGAAAAACCCTCACATAGGAATAGCTTAATTCTTCCAACGTGCAATAATTTCTAGCACTCAGTATGGTGCCACTGACAGATATATTCATATGTGTGTGCATATATGCATATATGAATGGATTTTTATTTATTTGTCTATAAATATACAAATAATTTTTGAACATAAAGGCATCATGCATCTAAGATCTATATACAAACAGCACAAGCCCGGGGTTTAACATTTTCAAATAATCTCCCTGTGGCAGAATTCACAACAAATTTTTATGTGCTAAAATACAGCATGTGTACACTGCGCTCTGGGCAACCTAATCTGGTTGATGATGTTGCTTCTCATTGCAGAGGAGGTTGGACTAGATGACCTTTAAAGGTCCTTTCCAACCCAAACTATTCTATAATTCTATTATATGATTCTATACATAAAATTTGTCTTTTTAAAAGTAGAATGTCAAAGTCTTGCTTTAAGTACATCAGGGGCCTTTTTTCCCCCCCCTTGTTTTATGGTTCTTCATATTTTGTGGTTTTTTTCAGTTTCTTTTATAATTTGAAAAAAAGAAAATCCACAACAAATAATTCTATTTCCTGATTATGCAGTGATTATGCTTCCTGTTATTCTATTCTTATGTCCATTTGCTTTTTTTATTTTCCCAGTTCTTTGTGATTCACTGTATTTTCTACAGCACAGCTGACAACATACTAGTAAAAACTACTGCCTGGCCTGCTAACTAGCACACAATTTTTGTCTAGGTTGGGATTTGCTGTCAATTTGGACTATTCATTTTTACTTGAGACATGCTTCTCCCATACAATCCCTTCTTCTCAATAGGCACAATTTCGTTGGAGCTCATTTAACAAGTGATGGGAAGCGGCCTTTTTCTTTTTCTTTTCTTATGGTGATGATCCCCTTTCCCTCTGGACAGTGAGATGATGTCTCTTATCAGAACCATCATGACAAAGACTGCAGCGAATATGCTGGGCAGAAAAGAAGTGATCAGATGCTTAACTGCCAGAAAGCTCATGTTCCTCCCACAGCTTCACTTCTCTCAGGAGCTTCATACCCATCCTTAGCTTGAAGATGGATCCTCATCCTGCTTCTGGGCCCACTGCCATACTACTGCATCCTGCTTCTCATGTGGGTCATTGTTAGTCTAGTAAAACAATCCTCATCCACAACTACTTCAGGCAGAATGATCTCAGGAAAATTCCTGATGATGAAAGTGTCGTCGTCTTTTTTTTTTTTTTCTCCAGAAAAAATAATAAGCATAAAGCTTAAAAGCTCCTTAAAAAAATGGCATTTGGAAAAAAACTAGAAATCATAAGAGTTGAGAAGGGAAACATACACCTAGAGATTTCAGATTCATAATATTCAGGAGTCTTTGTATATAGAATTTTATTTTAAATATATGTAAGAAGGTTGTGTATGTGTATGTTTGCAAGGAAAATATCCCCCCAAATAAGTTGCAAAACAGTGAATATCTTTGTCTAGATTTTTTTATTCTTGCTATATTTAATGCCATGGAGAGACTTGTTTTACTGATGATCTTTCACACCAACAAAGCTTTATGGTTAAATAAGAAGAGCAGTATAAATTATTATAAGGTTGCACAAGAAAATTTGAATGGTGGACTCTGAACTTGTCAGATACTGCCAAGCTCTCAGGATAAATACCTGTTTGACAGTTTATCCATCATATTAGATTATATATGGAGGAGGATTGAATGGACGTTCTTCAAGATACGGCAACAGATTTTTTTTGCATTCATAAAATCATGCAAAATAAAAGAGAAATTCCAAAGTAATTTTTGAGTATATAGTAACCTTTTTATTTTCAATAGGATTTTACAAAATGAATCAACTTAGTATATATATATATAAAAATAGTCTGTCTTTGGCATTTTTTAATACCATGAAATTGCATGGGAAAATACATTAAACATTAGAGGTAACAGAGACTAGATAACCAAACTTGAAAATTTCTGAAGAAAAATGAACAAAAGAAGTGTAAATGAAAGAGAAGATATTAGTCAATGCTTAAAAGTCAGGCAACGTTTTTTCCTGAGGACTGTCAGTGAAATTTAAGGACATGCATTCATACAGAAAAAAACATTAAAAAAGAATATTTTATTTTTCTTATTTTCTCTTTGTTGAGAGAATTGTAGTGATATTTTAGCAGGCCTCAGTAGGTATAGGACTGCTATTAGATTAGTTAGTGATAAAAATATATTTATGAAAATGTGTATCAAGGCATTAGGTAATATCTAAAAATGTTATCAAGCACTTCGCTGTGATTAGTTCCATCTGTAATGATCCATGCTGACGATTTTTACGCCTTGGTCTAGGAACCAGTCACTAACCAGAGTCAAAGGCAAGATTCTGGATGTTCTGGGGTCTGACTGTCATGTGCCAAAATGACAATTTTCTGGCTCTGAGTACCGATGAGTGGGGAAGACCATGACTGTGATGTGTAGAAAAAAGAGCATGGCTAGACTATAGGTACTTAAAGTACAATCCAATATGATATGTGCAGCAGCTATGTAGAATATTTTCATTTGATCCTGTTACCAGCTAAAAACAAAGGCTCATTCAAGTGTACCTGAGAAATGCATTTAGAAAAAATTGAGAGCAGAGGAATACATGAAGCCCAGCTACATGCTGAACAGGTTTAGAAGGTTCCCATAAAATATTAGGTCTCACATCCAACAGTTCAGCCTCACGTGACACGTAATCAGCAAACTGTTCTCTCTTGCAGAAGCTAATCCACTCACCTTTCTAGAACATTCTTAACACTGCATCCTTTTCAGTAGCCTGCTGTTAGCTCTCTTCTTTTCTCACTTCAGCTTTTCACAGTCCTGTAGAACTGACCAACTAAAACAGCTTCTTCCAGTAGGAAGTGTTTTTGTGGTTCCTACTATTATAAATATAATGAAATAATTTTCACTCCATTTTGAAAAGATTTGTCTCTTGGACAAACACATTCTTGGTCTAACTAGCTTTCACCTTCTGGGTCATCCTTGAAAAATTTTTTAACATACACTTATGTGCTAAAATGAGTAAGCTATTCTGCATAAAGGAAGTGACCATATTGACAGAGATGACGAGGTTGAAGTAGGTAAGTAGCTACAGACTTTTTTGCATACTTTAATGTAGGAGTCTCTTTGGATTTACATTAGTCAATTCACAAAATTTAGTTAGAGGCTTGTGAACCCAATTAAAAATAGATAAATAAAACCTCCTGGCCAGATTTTTCAACCACAACTTTTACTCAGAGGATGGCAATTCCCAAGGGGTGACCTTAATCACATGACAGTGATGTACTGTATCATGTTCAGTTGTTTACTTATCTGTTTCTGAAACTGATGAATCAGATACAGGAGCTTGTTTATCATGTTCAACTCCTTGTCTGTTTGATTCAGTGAAAGTTTTATCAGATTTAACATGCTATGTATTTATCAGGTGATATGTGTGTTTAATGTGCAATGCAATAGATAACGATAGTGCTGTGAGGGCAGGGAATGTGTCAGTGTTTCCATTATAAACCCCATTTGCCAGGGTTTATCACTGTGTCACAGCTCACTGGTTGTCAGCTGAAACGCACTTTTAGAAAAAAAATCATATTTATATTGGTTTCACTATTTTGTATTGAGAAAGCTGATCCTAGACGTGCCTATTGTTTTAGAGGCTTTGCACTTAATACAGAAAAAATGACTTCCAAAAGCAAGCAGAAGTGTTTTCTTCCACATTTTTATCCACAGAACACACATTACCATTAATGGGTGTTATGTCTATTTCTCATTTGATAGATCTACATCTCCATATCTTCACTAATGGACAACACAGCTCTTTCAGCTTAAACATAAATAAACAAAATGCTTTTGAGATATTTCATGCTTCTAGAGTAATCTGAGGCCTGAATAAAAATAAAATAAAATAAATGTTGGTCTATTTAAATTAGGTGAATAGGTTCTTTCCAGCAAAACTTCTGCTAATGTAATGACAGGGTCTTTCTGCTCAGGAGAGGGCTCTCAGGAAATTCTTACATTGAAGGAGAGTGTCTTGGGTCTGTTAGCCTGCATTCCTGCATGGCGTGTGACTGCTTGTTGCTGGTTTCCTCAACTTCTTCAAGAAGTTACTGTTCCCATGTATTTGAACCATGCTTGAGTAGGAACAAACATTTCTGCAGAAGATGTTCTCTAGAGCAACCTCTGGCTAGCAGGTGTCAAAGGAGAAAAGAACCTGCTGTGTGAGTCCATATGAGACCGATCAATGTACCCAGGCTCGTGCAGAAGCAGGCAGCATTCTGGACTCACACCAGCATAGGACTCAATAAACTGCATTGATGAGGGCAAAATTTAACTGTAAGTCAATTATAGTTTTTATACTTATATATTTATATAAGAGGATTCAAAGGGATGTATATGGATTGAATCCAAAGAACTTATATAGTTCTTATACCAACTGTAAGATGACAACTGAGAGTGTTCATAAACAGCATTTCAGTGAATAGTCAGGATAGCTAAAATATACTAGCAGCAGAATAAATGGGTTAGTTGGTCACAATTTTTATGGCTTAAGGTGTGGAACATCATCCCCAGCAGCAGAATATGAGCACTGATACCAATGGATGCATTTCCTGCCCTGTGAAAAAGAGAGCATGGAAAGTTTACATTCTCAAGCCTTACTACATGAAATGTAAACCTAAGCATAGCAACACTGTTCACAGAATGGAAGGAAGAGTGGGGTTGCAGCCTAGCTTCTACTTCTGAATCGCAGAGTGTTTTTTAAAATAGATAAATAAATAGATGAAAACCTTAGTTCAGGGACCTAGCTTTCAAGCTCAAAAAAGAGATCTGGCACTGTAAGACCAGGTCTTTCCATAATTCAGGAGTGTTTAGAGTCTGGACTTCTTGCATCTGCCAGACCTTTTGTATTTCACTTTATCTCAATTTCCCAGATATAAAAGTCATGTTACCATCAACCTTCCATCTATGATAGGTAGCAATGAGGTTTTTGAAGCTTGGCTAGGGTAATCTTGTAACCTTTGCAGTTGCAGATTTGCATCACCATATTCAAAAATCTGTGCACATTAATTTGGAAAGAGTCAACTAACTAAGGTACAGTTGTGGTTTCTACCACCTGCGTAGTGCCTCAGTGCCACACTAACCTTGAATTTTATGCTTACAAGAATATCATGAGGAGGTAATTGTCGGTGTTTTGTTTGTTTTTCCCATTGCAAAAAGGAGATCTGTAAGTTCAAAGAGATGACAACATACTGTTTTTGCTGAAATGAAAATAGTTCCTCATCAAAATACCTCTTTTGTAGACCAAGTTAAAAAACGTACATCTTTCAACCGGCTTACTGACCTCTACAGTGTCTACATTTGTAAAATGAGTTGTGCTTTTAAAGACCCATTTCTCTCCATCAAATTTAAAGGGATGTTTTCCTCTCAACTTCAGTGAGACTAGGATTTAAGCTGAAGAGACTTGTCCATATTCAGAAACAAAATAATTGGTATCTAGTGCCTAGCTTCTACTTCTGAACCGCAGAGTGTTTTTTAAAACAGATAAATAAAAAGATGAAAACCTTAGTTCAGGGACCTAGCTTTCAAGCTCGAAAAAGAGATCTGGCACTGTAAGACCAGGTCTTGTTCTATTCACTTTATCACAAAACCACCCTTGCAATTTTTTTCTGTTTGGTTCTCCTTTGTCCTGTGTCGTGACAGTTTATGTCTTTGTAAATCTTCCCATTGTAATACAGTAGCCTTATTGGAATGGCATGAATTACTGTACAAAGTTCACAGCAGTGCAGAATCAGGCCATTTAAGTGAAAACTACTGCTGTATTTTAATGCGCTTTCACTAAGTGGAGGGCTTTGCCACAACTTCAGTGCTCTGATGAAAGTTCTTTTTTACAGTTAATGTCTGTGCCATTTCATACAATGTTATAAATATTTATTGTGAGTGAAACATCTCTTCAGCATTCTCAGTAAGTATTCACAAACAGCATCCATATGGTATTTTCAATATTTTATGTTAATATTTGAGTTAGTGTTATAATGTCAGCAGGAGCTCTGAGGCTGGTATGATGGAAATTGAAAACCGCTATCAACATTAACACTGCATTCCTGCTGTCTCTTCAATAGCTCATGACAAATGTCAATGCTAATCTTACCCTGCTGATATGAAAAATGCCCCCAAAACAAACTGTAATACACAAGCCATTTGAAACAAAAATAAAATGGTAGAAGTCTTGAGTATTTAAATTGGAAGCAGAAGCGCATACTCATGAATAATGCCATTTCAAAGGAAGGTGGAGTACCTTATGTCTGCATAGTCATTGCATGTCAGGAAAGAAAATAATAAACAAAAATTCTGTTTCTGTTGCTGGTTTAATCAGTTACTAGTTGCAACATTGTGGAAATATTTTTCATTAAATGAAGAATGTGACGGGAATGGAAATCAGAGTCCTTATTCTGGAAAAAAAGAAAAGCTTGATGTGAAATGTTAAGTCAGTGCAAAAACATTGCATTTTTGGTGATAGGAAATGTATACTTTCGAAGAGGTACATAGCGGGGATTTTTTGGCTGTCTTCACAGGAACCTAGTTACCAGATCAGAAACACAATGCTTTGATGAATTCAGTCTTCCTTGCTGAAAAATTTAAGCTTAAGTTTTCTTAAAGCTGCCTGAATCTTTTCAGATATCAATAAAGCAGGCTAGATCCAATTCTCCATCATTGTACTCTGCGCTTGACTCTGAGAGCAGGTATGGCAGAGCAAAACCAAACAGAATGCAAAGACTACAGAATAGCTTAAAAACAACTTTGTCACTTTTCTGAGCAGCACTGTTATAGTATTTTGGATGGTTGGCCTGTCTGCAAGTTAGACTACTTAATGATGAAAATTAAGTCTGACAGCAGGAGGCAGCTGCTGTAGGTAATATATATGCCTGCATAAAGTTTGGATGATAAGTGATCCCAACCAATCTCTGAAGTTTAGAGTTGGCAAGACTACCTTGGTACTAAGCATGGCCAGGGGCCTCGTCTGTCCTGGCACTGCAGCTTCTTCATGAGATTGCTTTGGACTCTGAAGTTCATATTTGGTATAAATCAGATTGTGTCTGTGTTGGAAAACATTAAAACCAGGTAGGACTTAAAAAAGATACATCTCTAGCACTGACATCATCCATTTCAAAGAATAACTCCTGGTCGTGTGCCATATGGTGCAGATGAATTTGTCCCTCACTCATGAGGTCTGGCTCCCTCTGGAGCTGGTTGGCCACATCCACACAGCATAATTTGAATGCTGTGGGTCTTATGATATAATTCATGATTTTTTTGTGTAATTTTTATTTTCAAGTACCTGCAATAGTAAGAAATCTATGTTGCAGCTCACTGTAGTAGAGTACAGTAGTTGTTGCATACTTTGTAATGTGACATGACAGTCTATGTCAGAAGGATATTGATGAACTGCAGAGAACAGAGAGCTAAGCATGGTATGATTTTTATGCATTGGTGTGACATTATCCATACTGCTTAATGTAAAGAGTGTCTGGAATGACCTATATCCCCAGAACCACATCCAGATTTTGTTTTACAAGAGTAAATCCAGGAGAGAAATATCTTACATACAGTGTGGGCAAATAGCTAATTGTCCATGTCGATAAAACAACACACAAAGCCAACATGATTCACATCTTTGTCCACATCTGGACAAGATACCAGTAACTAATCCAAAACAAAATTTACATAATGGAAAATTTTACTATATGTATGGACATGTTTTCCTCTTTTTACACACTGACAAGTTCAGCTTAGGGAGAAAATGAGTATCAGACTTGTATTGGATAAAGAGGAGAACAAGAAATCTTGATAATTTTTTTTCCAGGGTTATGCCAAGATTACCTAATTCCTCTTTGGAATGAGTACATACTACAACAATGAATTTTAGACACCTCTTTCCAATGATGATGGTGTGGAGTAATCGCTGAGGGGTACTTTGGAAATTTACCCTCTAAGAACAGCCTTGAAACCAGGTGGAACATAGCACCCATGTACAACGGGTCTGTGCCATGGAGACTCCCTGAACGGCCTTGGATGTTGGCAACATCAGGGGCGCCTGGTGTGCTGACTCTGGGAGAGATTACATGGAGGGTGGAGCGGAGTGGAGACCTCGCGGCCACGCTCTGTGAACAGGGGAGTTTAGGGATGCACAGGATGTACATTGATAAGCTGCGCTTACAATGTCCTGGGCCAAAGACCTGTCAACTTTGATGAAGTGCTGTACTTAGAGTGAACTTTGCTAATTATAATATCATTATAATACTAAAACGCACACCCCTCTCAAAAGCTACCACCCCCCCAAGGTGCGACCCCTCCTCAATGAGTGTGCGCACTGAATTTTTCCTAGTCTGTACCTTTAAACGCGAAGCGAGAGAATTCTGCACCAATCCTGATAAAGGTATGTATGACTAGAGTCACTCAAGCTCCACCTGCGAAGTAAAACACTATAAAATAATGTTTTAAGAGCTGCATGTTAGGGAAGATACCATCGTCATGTACCACTCTAACTTCTGGGATCAGTCGACGGGCTGAGCCTCTCTTCCCCCCCATCGGGACGCCGTTGGGTAAGATTCGAACCCTTGGTCATACCAAGCGCCTTCCCGGGAAACTTAGAAATCTCTATAGAGAGTCACTTTACATCTTTTAACGCGTTTATAGCCAAGTAGTGTCCCTCGTAGTTTTAGCATTTGCACGTGCTTTATAGGTAGTGAATTTATCACCAGCAATCCAAAGAACCTGTATATCTGTTGCTTCAATAAATCGCACTATTGATTGACTCAGCCGTGTGTTCAATAAATCGCACTATTGATTGACTCAGCCGTGTGTGGTCCCTGAACGCGACCGTACCTCTGAGTGCGGCCGTGTTAGTTCAGGAGGTGTCCGGCTGAGCAGGTAGTGTGATGTTAGTAGTGCATGCGGACCCGTGATAGTCCAACAAAGGTGTTGGGCGCGACCGGACTACTAACGCTGACTTTGGGCATCACTCAGAACCTAAGCTCAGCCGCCCCCAGTCCTTCTGATATCTGAGGATCGACTGGAAAGCAAGGGGGTTTAGTTTCTGCCAAATTGCTCTGCCTCTTAACGCAACAGATGGCCATAATTTTGCTGTTCCTAGTGAAAGGCCATAAGTTTTCCACTTGACTTTGTATATATGATATGTTCCCTTTTTCTCATAACAAGGTTTTGAGTGTAACAGAGCTTAGGAAAAAAGAACTGAACAAAGGAATCTGACTTTTTCCCTTCTCTGAGATACTAATCCTTCATAATAGCCAGATTAGTCTCAGTGAACCATGTACAAAAAAAAAAAAAAGAAATAAAATTCACTATAGCTATCTTTTGAGCAGGTCTTTACTTCAGAGCTAGCCTGCATTCTTTTTTATCAATTACTCTTAGTTGCTGTCTTCTTTGCAAGAGGTCATTGTGACTCAAGGGCTACCTGACTTGTCTAGGACTGGATTAGAGTCCATACAGTGTTTCAGTCAGCTGAAACCCTCATTGCAATTAACCCCTACTACGCAGACTATAGTGAGGTCCCAGACTGAATTACCCAAGTGCAGATAGTCATGCCATGATTACTAGTACTTTATCAAGAAGAGGAAGACAGATTAATTCTTTTACAATGAATGGAGAAAAATCATAGAAGAATGGAGCTTGTCCAGTTTAAAAAACACCAAGGACTTTCAACAAGTATGAACTGAACAACACAGATCAGGTATATGACTATAGCCCAGTGAAACAGCACCTATGGGAGAGGCCACGTGCACAGTGTATCTAAATCCTGCTCATATTCTAACCCTGTCGTTTTCTTGTTGACTGTCTGGAGGCAATCTGCATGAGTGTGCCTGGTGTTTAATGAATACAGCGGGTACAGGAATGCTAAAGTGTTCTGGCCATGCCTGGGTCCATTCTTGTAGGCTCATAAGGTAGAAAATTATTTGGAGTGGTCTTGAGTAAAGCCTGGGTCTACTCTCAGTAAATATCTGTATCTATATATAGGCACTGAAAGGGCTTTGCTATGTGCCTGATGGCATTTGGACAAGGCTTTCTAAATGATCATAGTTGTTGCATTTTGTAGTAAATGCACATCTGGATGTGTTATGGCCTACTTACATTCCTTTAAAATACATTTGCCTCTCTCCTGTAATGATCTGGGCATGAAGGTATTCAGTGTACTAAGTCTTACCTGTGATGAATTGTTATATCCTCGTAAAACTATTCACTTTATCTCTTGATTCCCCAGCTATACAGTTTGTGAAGGAATAAGAGGACTAAACCCGATGATTAAACCTTTATATTTTAATTCTGGGGTAGACGTTTTCATTTGTAATGCTTGCAGGAACTCATTGTCAGTCACTGGGCCCTCTGAGGATCTGCAAGCACAGTGGAGAAGGCTGAATCCCAAATTATTGTATGCACTTGTGACAAGATGAAAACTTTTGCTTTATTGTCTGCTTCTGGGACAAACAAAGGTTATTGGATCATAGATCCTACAAAGTTTTGCGCTCAGCAGAGGCTGGGCAGTTTTAATCCTCAAAGAGGAAAGATCTTACTTACTGATCTTGCAGTTTTGCTGACCTCTGGCTGAGCTCAGAGCTTCCCTAGATCTGCTGCTATGCGCTGGCCCTAAAGGACCCGTTAGCTAGGAGCCATACTCAGAGGCCATATAGTACAGAGCAGTTGTCTGCAAGTGTGTGAGTTAGTTAGACCTCACTGTTCTCTGCTAAATGTTCAGTTTCCCCTAACTACTGTCATCACAGTATTCCTCTCAAAAGCTCAGATTTCCTTGAATTCAACCTGTAGGGCATGCTCAATCTCTTTTAAAAGAAATCTGTTACCTCTGTTAGATTCTAGCTCTATTAGGATCCCTATTCCTACTGTGTTTGGAACCACCCCCCCACATTTCCTTTCCATTTTGAGTCCTGTGCATGTGGGTATCATGTTTCTTTAGTTCCTTATAGGGTGGTTGAGTCACACTCTTTCATTTTGGTGACATGATATAACATTGCGACTACAAAATACACGAAACCCCAATGCAATGATGCAGGGTAGTGTCTCTGGTATTTGCTAAGCACTCTATTTTTGGAGACAGGAGATTAATTAATGTGCTACAGTTTCACCTCAGTAAAAGTTTTTGTACCCTTATCTCTTGTCAAGAAACCACTCTGTACTTGTAGACACAACGATATAAATTTCATTTACTCTGACATGGTTCATAGTATGAATAATGCTGAACTTCATAAAAGTGAGGATGTAAGAGCTATTTCTTTGTGAGGATCAGTATGTGAAAAAAAAAAAAGAATTATTTGTTAGGAACAACATTTGCTTGAGAGATATCCATTCAAAGTTCATAATTTTCCTGCAGGCTAAAAATTAAAAGGAAAGTCTTTCCTGACATTTTGCAGTTGTCAGTCACAGTTGTTTAGCTCAAGTTAAATGAAAATATCATAGAGAGCTTGAACTCATACAGTGTATCGAATAGGAGCTAATCCATTAGTGATAATGGCTAGTGTATCCTGGAAACTAGATGTTTATCAGATCTTTTATAATCAGTAATGAATTAAGCCTAATACCACCTCTGAGGCAGATAGATAAATATCATTAGTCCCTTTGTCTGGGTGGATTGAAAGGCTTGGCAAGGTGAAGTGATGTGCCCAAGGCCACTCTTGAAACTGCAGTAAAATCCAGTATTATCAACTCCAAGAGCCCTTTAACTGGTGTTTATTGCAAAAGCAGTGTAAATGAATGAGTTTAGTTCTTGCATTTAGGAAAAGTAGCTAAATTTTACTTCTACTGTGTAACTAACAGGGAACAGATATGTTTTGTTTTATTGAAATAATAATAATACTAACAGTAATAATAGAAAAGTAGTGGTTATATACAGTCATGATGAAAATTTGAGATAAAATCTATCCCATTCATGTATGGATTCACATAAAATTCCCACCAGAAATGACACTACAGTCAAGTGCAGAGATTAACATTAATCTGACCTGATTTGAGTGCTTTCTGAGCCAGCACAAATAATGTAACATTTTAATATAGGAGTATTCATGTAGTTTAATGGAAAATGTTGAAAAGAACTGATTATTTTAATTCATTTTTTGGGGGGTCTAAAGGAAAAAAGAAGCTATCAGAATTCCCTAGTCATTGTCATTTTTTTTTTCTACTGTGTAAGTGATAATTGCTCTGAGGAGGCAGAAGTGGTCATGAGCTGTAGAAAGAACAACAACCCTTACAACTGTGTCCGCTGTGCTGCAATTTGCATTAACACTGGACGTATATTCAAGTGCTATTATTTGGCACTTATTACCAACGTAAATACATTCTATGGAATAGTCTTGGCATTTTTGCCAAATGTTCCCCTTGATGACTGGGGGAGGCATTTTTTTTAACATTTTAAGGATTTTAGGCATTCTTTTTCTTGGCAAACTTTCTGGGACTGTTTTCATGGTAAACAACACCATGTTCATGTTCGGGATTATCATTATCACAAACCAAGATTACCATGCAGCTGGATTTCTCAGGTTCAATTCTCTGTTTTGTTTTTTAAAATTTTTTTTAAATGTTAGCTTATGCAGGAGGAATATGAGTATGTTTTTTTATTTATCCAGATATCAGGGCATCAGACAGCCTATGTGGATCTTCTGGTAGTCAACTAGATGACTTTCCTGTATCTGTGTGAATTCCCAGCAGTGTCAGTTTTACTGCTCATACAATGTAGAGTTTATTCACACGCACTAAATACGACACAGGCCAAAGGCACTGGGTCTCTTATGTATGCAGTGCAGGCACATGTATTTTTCTCCAGGGAATACTGTATGGATATAAGGTAGTTGTACAGTCACTGCTTCCGTATCTGGAATTTACAGCTGGCATTTAATTATTTAGTAGATAATTCAAGGCTTTGAACTTCATTTGGTCATAACCTTGTAAGTGATTGTTCTCCTATGACAGTTCTCATAGAATAGTTTGTAAGAATCATCTGGCTGGGGAACAATAACTTTTCTGTTGCTATAGGCTCCCTTTGTCATCAGTCAAGGGAGATAGGGCAGTTAATCCGATATGAAACTAAATTAATCAACTTTGGATATTGTGAACTTGCTTTTGGAGGTGGCTCATTATTATAAGGAGGCTGGGAATAATCCCTTGTAGAGGAGATTTGGGCTGAACAATGTTGACAGAAGGTTGGAAAAAACCTGAGGTCCATAGAGAAGAACTGTGCTGAAATCTGTGTTTTGATTGTTATGAATTTTCCCTAATCATTATTTTAAATAATGGGTTAAAAGGGGGTTCTTTGAAAGTGTTTCTCTTTAGGAGAGGACCCAATTCCAGATGCACAGAATGTAATCCTCTATATATAAACTTTTTGCCTACGCTGCCTTTATTTGTTGTGGGACAAAATTGTCAGTGCATGATTCTTCTTATACATTAAGTGGCTTTGCAAAGACATAAAATTTCCCAGAGATGTGCCTATTTCTCTCCACTGACTTTAAAAATATTTGCTAACTACATAATCTGGAGGTGTCTTTGGTGGACATCTTCCTTTTAAGGCTTTATGTTTTCATATATGATAAAACATGAACTAATAAAAAGGCTGAAAAGTGATGATTTTTTTTTCTGTATGTTGCCATACTTCTCAAAAAAAGCAGAGCACAAGTTTATTTCTTTTATCACCTATATATATTTTTTACTCAAGCTACTAAATTCATTCTCTGCAGCAGTAAGTATCTTGACAGATGTACAACTCATTTTTTTAAGAACTTGAACTTGAATATAACTAGAGATTATCCCTCCTCATTACATGATGTATAACTATACCAAGTACTTTCCAGTGATGCTCTTTATCTCATACTTAATCACTGTCTAAACATAAGTTTAAATAAAATTTCAGATTTTAATCATATCCATGTTAAAGTCAGTTGAAATCTGAAGGCAGACAAGATGGTCATTGTACTACTATCTTTCTGAAAAGATAAATGTGCCTCCTAAGGCATGTCAAATTGTCAATGCATACAAGTATTTTCCAAATAGTAGAAAAACACATCAAATCTGCCAAGATAATGTTTTATTACTTGTACTGGTTGTGTATACAAAATTTGTGGGGAAAAAAAAAGCAAACCACCTAAGCATGGCAGGCTTAATTATCTGAATTGATCTTTTAAGTCAATCCATCAAAACCATAAATTCCTATAGCTTTAGGAAGTCTTTAGAGTCTATGAGTTCTCTTATGTACTCCATTTTAGTGGTATCATATTAAAAAATGCTTCCAAAACTATGGAGCATGACTTCGTTTGTAAAGGCAAGAAGTGCTCAAAATGGACACCAAAAAGAGCTATACAAACATTGACACTGGCTTTGCATGTCTGAGTATGTGGTGTTGTGCTGGTCTTAATTAGGGACCCAAATAGCCTCTGCACCATTTGGCCTGCATTGCAAAAATACTTCTCTGAGGTTTTATCTGAGACACTTCTGAGGGAGATGGAAGGGATGACTTTTTTTGTAAGTTTCTATAAAACACCATAGTGTCATCAGTTTCTTTAGAATATTTCTTATGTTAAGTATGAGGAAACTCATGAGGTTTGGACATCATTCTGTGGTATTTGTGATTAAAATTTAAACATATTAAATGTGAGTTATGCATATTAAATCTGTGTCATTATTCTTAGATTTTCTTAAATGCACATTGTTTAAATGTATGTCCTCTTAGTAACTGTATCATCAGCACAAAATTAATGGTAATACACTGTGAGATAGCGGATCCCACACTATTTTTTATTCTGCTAGTCAGTCATAGGTGAATTCTCCAACCATCCTATATGAAGATCAATAAAATCACAACATATTCTCATTAGCTCTGTGTCAGTTATGGAGAAACTAATTTACAAATTGATTGTGATGATTTAGTTTTAAACCTGTGAAGTTATACAAACAGTTTTACTGACTACACAGTTAATCTAAATCCCAATCTTTATCTATTGTGCATAAATACTAATAATGTTTTGCAACTCAAGACTGTCCATATCACACTGAAAAACCAGACGTTATAATATTCCAAAAATATGAGCCTTATTATTTACAATCTGAAGGACTGTAATATAAAGGGAAATAGATGTCATCTTTATCCTACTCTGTTCCATTCTACAGTTGTTACTACATGTCATCAGCTTTTACTGCTTCTATCCTCTTTGAAAATTTGACCAAAAAAGACATAACCTCTGCATGTTGCATTTTCTCCTTTTTTTCTTTTCCTACTAAAATCTGCAATGTGTTAATGTAGCAACCTTTTCATCATAGCCTGATGATTCTGAATAATGTGCTGTGGGACCTTTCCAAAAGTTTATGACTCAGGCAGGGCTGGAGATGTTAGAGGAGGATCATCTGTCACAGAAGTTGCACAGTACCTTCTTATATCCTATGAGTTTCCAGCTCTCTCAGATTTTGCATACTGGATAATGCATCCTCTGGTCATGGAAGCTATAGAAACGTGGCAGAAAGTTTCTGGAGTGTCATAAGCAGTTGGTCTAGATATACTGGGATGAATTATTTCTCTTATCCTTTCGATTTTTCTGTATGGAAATAATCATGTCTGAGAGCCACTTTTAAATGACCTTCTATCCTCTACTCATCACATGTGCTGTCTAGGCCAGGTTCCCTTCACTGCTTAGATCAATATACTAGTCATAGATGACCCTTTCCATGGTCCACTGCCATGTGTCCCGTTCCTCGTAAACGTACACATCTAGAAGGGAGGATAATGCAGTATGGAGACCTAAGCTGGCCTAATCTCTTCTATTTGACACCAGGAAGATTTGGTGATTATCGGGATGATCCAAATGCTTTTTAGTGTATTCTGTATGGAAATACACCCGCTTTGTGTGTGTTCCCAATTAATTTTAGGGAAATGATTGTGCCCCTGTACTCAGCACTAGTGAGGCCACACCTTGAATCCTGTGTTCAGTGTTGTGCCTCTCACTACAAGAAGGACATTGAGTTGCTGGAGCGTGTCCAGAGAAGGGCAACAAAACTGTTGAGGGGTCTGGAGAACAAGTCTTATGAGGAGTGGCTGAGGGAACTGGGGTTGTTTAGTCTGGAGAAGAGGAGGCTGAGCGGAGACCTGATCGCTCTCTACAACTACCTGAAGGAGGGTGTTGGTCTCTTCTCCCAAGTAATTAGCAATAGAATCAGAGGAAATGGCTTCAAGTTGCACCAAGGGAGGTTTAGTCTGGATATTAGGAACAATTTCTTTACAGAGAGGATGGTCAAACATTGGAACAGGCTGCCCAGGGAGGTGCTGGAGTCACCATCACTGGAAGTACTCAAGAAACATGTAGACGTGGCACTTAAGGACCTGGTTTAGTGGGCAAGGTGGTGTTGGGTTGATGGTTGGACTTGATGATCCTAAATGTCTTTTCCAACCTTAATGATTCTGTGATTCTGTGAAATGTATTTTGAGAAAAAGTCTTTGACCAATGATCAACAATAATCTCCAAAGCCAGCAAATAAGTAGGACCAGAGCAAGATTTGCTTTGAAGTTCAGCTCTGGAAACACCCACTCACACAGAGCTGAAAAAGTACAGATCCAGGAGTGCTGAAGTATACTTATTTATATTGAGATTTCTCTTTTTGGAGTAGATTTTTCCATGTTTCTTTCGTATCAGCTGCTTTGGTCCCTGACAGTTATTAATACTGACTTGAAAGCCAAATTTGGAGTTGTCCTTTCTTAAGTGGGTTGTAAAAACATCCTACTTTGATAAGCTTCTCTGCAGGTGACATTTTCTTGACATCACTAATCTTTCTACTTTCAGGGTTGTAGAAACCTAAACTTGGTTATCTTTTACATTTCCTGATTTCTACATAGAAAGTAAAAATTCCTCTGTCCTTGAAAATCTTTCGGAGAATCTGGAAGTGTTATTCTGTAGGAACTGGCTTTAAGGTCTCATTCTTTGACAAAGGTCTTTATATGTAAAAAGAAAGCATGAGTAAGAAAGAAAGGTGTTTCACCTTAGGCAGCAGTTTTCTCCTAGAGTTTTATTACACATGTATATACATGCATGCATGGGCACAAACATTAAACATCCTTCTACAGTCAAAAGTTTTACACTTGTGCAATATTGACTTGCTCCACTGACTCTGGGCTATATGTATGTCAAATGAGTGGAGTTCGGGTGCTCTGGCAGATGGACAAGAGCCCCCAGAGCGTGATAGTGTGGCCTGGACCCTAAAGTTTTGGAGGAAGAAGAGGATATGCTTCTTTATGCAGACATTGAGGTGTGACCACAGGAAGCCTTTGGGGGAAAGGGGAAAAAAACATTGCTCCCTGCTCCACCGCAAGACCTACCACTTCTTTCGTTTCACAGGCCTGGTGGACAGTATGAGAATGTAGATATGTTCCATATGTCTTCTAAATTCACAGGAAGTTTAAAGTTGTTTTGTGTCTTTCACAATGCCACTCCTTGAGCAGATAACCTCTGCCTAGCATGTATGCAATCCACACACTTAGAGCAGTGGTCACCCTCAGCTCTTCTAGCAGATTCTCTCTGGACTTCCTCTTATGACCCTGAGGTAGAGCTTGATAGCTCTCTCTTGTGTCTTTCTGGCTCTGGAGTCCCTTCCATCTCCTCAAGCAGACTCATCTGAAACTTCTTTTTCAGATTTGGCAATGAAAAATCATACTTGCAACTCAGTAAGCAAATGTCTTTTTGCTTTTTGTCTTTTTTGCTCTCATTTTTTATTGCCTGCTGGGATCTTAATGACAATCTGGGTATCTTTCCCTCCAGCTGCAGCCATCCTGTTGGTGCTTCCATTTGAATGACTCTCAAGTATACCGTGCCTGAGAGATATAGATAACTAGCTTTAGGCCATGCTACTGCTTTTGGCAGCAGTGCCAGTTTATGCAGATACTGCTTCATGAACCTGAATATCTAGTTCCTGTTGCTGCCTTTTCATCTGTGATGGTACAACTCTTCATGTGCTTGTGTGCAAGAAGACTGTGTGCTGAACCAGGGTTAATTTTTATTAAAAAAGTTTATTTTTAAAGCAGTAATGTTTTAAAATGTCAATTTTTTCATATTTTTACCATCAGTTGTGTCATGTCTTTGAGGGGTTGCAAAGGAAGAACGAAAGGCCAAGAGAAATGAGGGGCAAGGCTGTTTACAAAGGGTCTGCCTCTGAAATATGTGAAAATACTCTCCCAGTGGCTACTAGCTTATTAAGTATCACTGAGTATAAGAATACATTTACCAATGTAACTGGTGCAGCAACTGAAACAAATCTCATAACTTTCACATAGAAAAAACATCTATCTTACCATTATATTCTTATGTGGGACTGAAAGGGTACTGAAAAGGAAACGGATAAGAGCATTAGCAGTCTGAAGTACTGGCATCAGAAGGTCTCATTTTTTAACGGGTTCTTACAAGACTTGAAAAGTTTGTGAAGAATCCTGCTGCTGTGCATTCTTCGGAACCTCTACATTTCATGAGCCCAAGTACTGTGAACATCCAAAGGGAAAGGATTATCCTTTCTCTGTGTGCTTTATATAAGAAGAGAATATATCTTCTTATATATAGTTAGGAATATAACTATATATAGAATAGTTATAGTTAGAATTTATAACTCTTAGAATTTGCTGCAGTTGAACAGTAACATGAAAAGCATCTGATATCCTTAGCAGTAAACTATTTACAGCACCCGAATGATTAGTGTTTATGAATAAGTTTATATTCACACAAATAGAGAGTGAAAAATAAAAAGTGGTACCAACCCCTGTTTTTTCTCCTTGAATTAGTGTACTTTTTAAGTCAGTTATGAAATACTATCTGCTTTTTTTGTACAGGTATCTGAATCACTGTCAAAATATTCTACCTTATTAAGCTTTACCCTTCACCTTCAAGCCAAATAAACAGGGTGGGGTCACATACACCCTCTTCCTTTATGTAAATTTCCATAACCATCACTTCCTTGCTATTAGATCTGAGTATGACATCATGCCAAGGTAGACAAATAAATCACTAATTTTGGGAATACAGGACAGCCAATTGTCACCTTGAACAAGCAATATAGAATCCATATTTAATATGTCAGCATTCAAGTAATCTTTTGAATTAGGAATATTATTCTTAGGATTGAATTCTAGGTGTGGGAAAGGTCTAATTAGTATCCACATCCACTACTATCCCTCTGGTAAAGGATCAGAAGGAACCTTCAGGTATTTCATTTTAATATATGAAGGAACTTGCATGGAACACCTGCTAGCACACTCTAAAATGTTAAGGACAATCTCCTCAGAAACATGAGATGCTTCAGTCTTAGCAAAGAGCCTTGTGAACATGTGTCACATTGCAGCATGACATTAAAATATTCCTAAGTGGAAGAATATTCAGATTTGGATTTGAACTTCAGGGTTCAGACACATTTCTGGGTTTACGATATGTTCAAGTCACACAATATGCTTCTTTAGTTTTGTAAGCCTGTTGCCTCACTTAGTTAACCTAATATACTTGATTTTTTGATACAATGGCAACACAGAAGATATTAATTATTATAATTGATATTAATACTGGTATTACAAAGTTTTCTAATAATGTATCACATGAATTACTTAAGTAGGAAGCTAATACCATCTCAAATAGTGGTTAATAGCTTAAGTACTAACTAAAATTATATACGTAATATGGTTTATTTGCATGTGGAAATTAAAAAAGAAATGTTATTAATGATATAAACTTCAGACTAGTGAATAGAAAAATTTTGTATGTGATTGTATGTCTTTAAACATATCTCTATAACAGCCTGGTATCAGTAGTCAGCCAGTGGGTCTAGTTCTGTTTTGTGAGAGTCCACTCTAACAACAGGAATTGAGCAAATTTATCTGAGAGGAGTATGGTTCTTTAGGTTTTTAGTTCATAATAAAAGAGTGAGGACCAATGAACTGTTATGTCTAACTATTAAACAGTAGAGGAGAGAAAACCTCTCTTATGCGTCAACCAGGTCAATTCATCTGTACTACTCTCCAGTTTCTGTCACCTCAACACAAGAGTCTTTTACAGAAAAGATACTGAGGAATGAAAAAGAGCACATCTCTGTAACCCGTTAAATGGTTTCGTTAACTGGTGTGTATAACTACACCAAAAAGGGGGAAAAAAAAGGCAGTATGAGGACAAAACTAAGAAGTAAAAATACAGTGATAAAGTTAAGTGGCAATTACTACAGTTCTTTATGTTTTCCATAACTAATTCTTTAAGTTTCTTCCTGTTGTTTGATGAATGGATAAATAGGGAGCTTTTGCAGTCTGCTGAGTTTGCCTGGAACTTCACAACTGGAAGGTGCTTTCCTTTGTTCCGGGTCCCTGCGTGCCAGGACACAACAGCTGTCTACCTTCACAAGCCGTGCTGTGCAACAATGGCAGATCCTCAGAGCAAACCAGCCCAATGGCCTTAACTCCTGTTTGTTTTAGATGAACTGCTGAAGTGCTTCTTCACATGCCAAGATTTTTCCACAAAGCAGATCAAAGTGTGCTAAGTGGGGCAATGAGGAGATTTGCTGCCAAAGCACACTCCAAACAAAACATTAGATTTTAGGAACTCATTTAGCTAACTGTGAATACATCAAATGCCATCTCTACAGCCAAAACTCCCAATATCTAGTTTTACTAATAACTAGTTTTACTAGTACCACATGAAATATAGATCTTGCCGTTCACTTCCCACTCCACTGAAATCAACATAAGTTGTGATAGTAACAGGAACAAGATATTCATACCAGAGGTCTAACAGCTCTCTACTTTGGCAGTACACATCAGTACATCCATCCATAGAGAGTGATTATTGTATTAGTATTAAGTTATGAGAATTAAGCTACAGGCCTCACAGTTCCATGCTCAGTTTGCCACAGGGATTTACCAGGTATACTTTTCACGCTTACATTTCTCAGGATCACTCACTTGTCCTTGAACTACTTGTTTCTGGGGTCATAAATGACTGGACCTTGGCATCTACCTCACCATCGTATACTAAAGACAAATATCTGCCATATCTGGATCTATTTGTCCGTCTTGTGGGTTCTTACTAAGAACTTCAAGGTTGTAAGAAGCAGTGAGAAAACACAGCAGCAATTTGTAGCTTCTGAAATAAATGAATGTTTTCCAGTTCATGGCTTTGAGCATGGCCTGGAGCCAGGGTGCTGTAATATATTACTGGTCAATAGCAACCAAATCTATGTTTTCAGTACTTTGACAAAATAGCATTACTGAACCCAGACACAGGGTGGTTCGGCATTTTCTTTAGTATTGTCAAAAATGTGCTATAGAAGGAACCTGTGATACTGGACACAATCCTGCTCTCATTAGATTCAGAGATATTTTTCACAGCTACCTTGCTGCAAGGAGAAAAGATATATCTTCTGTGTGATAGTAGTCTGTCCATTAAGCTGTATTTAGCAAGGGCAATATCTGATTTTACAGCTGAGTCTTGAACTCAGTTGGATTTTTTAGGTGCTAGCCATGCTGCAGCTCCTCTGCTTCTTGATTGCTTTGCAAACCAGGCCAGGTACCTGAAATACTAGTTTGATAAGGTGAAAATATCTTGAACCAAAACATCACCTAACAAAAAAAGATAAAAGAAGCCATTCTTGTTATCTGTGACTAACAAATTGTCAAAGTTGTTAATTTTACACAAAGTGAGGAAATAACTTACTAAATTCTTTGCATTTATCCTAGTACTAAAAAGGAGAAAAACAAATCTCCCTTGTAAAGGAAAGGTGTGGCAGGAGAAAGACTGCATACTATATGCTTGTAAGAGTGAAATCTAGCGAATGAACAGAATGAAAGAACAGGGTTTTAAACCTTTTTTCCACTTTCCTTAAACCACCCTGATGGTTACTTCAGGCTATAGCACTACTGTAATCCAGCTAAAAGAAAAAAAGGAGGGGAAATAAAAAGCATTTTCTCCTGAATGGTACTCTCCATGACCAATAATATCAATGCCTACAGTTTTCTTCAGTAATTTTTCTTTCTTCTGGTTTCCTTGTGTATGGAACATCAATTTCAGCTTGAAATTTTAAAGTGATGTGACTCAGTCAGACAAAGACTTTTTTTTCCACGGTCACTTAGACACAGGTAGAGTAAGTGGATTTACTGTTTGTGTTACTTGTCAATTTTTTTAGATAAGGAGGATAGACTACTTGTAGTTTAATAACTTGGAAGCCTGAAAATGAACATCTGAAAATATCATAGCAGTGTTCTCACAAAAACACTGAAAAGGACCTTTTAGGACAAAAATAGTTTTAAAATACATAATCCAGAATTTTAATGGTTCCATTTGATGCTTACTTGGAAACAATTTAATGGCTTTCTCCGCTTGTCTTCCTTGCTTTTCTACTTCAGCTTGGTTCAGTACTGTTGCATGATTTTACTTAGGCACAGCCCTGCTCAATATAGTGATTAGCACCCTAAAGGAGAAGAGTGGCTGTCAAACATGCTAGCAAGTTCTACATCAACAAAGCAGAAACTTATTTAGTTATAAAAAGAAGTGTAGATTTTTCTAAAATATGGGTTTAAAATTAGACTTCTATTCTACTCATGGATTTATATAAGGCCTGATCATGAATTTCCATCAGCACAGAGAACTGCTGGATCCATGGCACTTCTGAAAAGCAGGTCACTGATGAGCAGCCTAAATAAACCAGAGTGGGTAGGATTTAAGCATCTCTTTTTGAAAACCTTGCATACAATCAAAAAACCAATAATAGGTGACAGGTAAGTAGATAGGTGCAAGTGATACTAATATTGGTTTTTGGACTTTTCTACTATAGGACTTTGCTACTATATTACTCTGTATGTTAGGGAGTGTTTTGATTGCATAGAAATCAATGATTGTGAAGACCAAGTAGAGTGCTTATGGGTAAGGATGAGGGGAAAGTCCAATGAGGCAGATATCCTGCTGGGAGTCTGTTACAGACCTCCCAACCAGGATGAAGAGACAGAGGAGACATTCTATAAGCGACTGGCAGAAGTCTCGCATTCGCTGGCCCTGGTTCTTGTGGGGGACTTCAATCTACCGGACATCTGCTGGAAGTATAACACGGCAGAGAGGAAACAATCTGGGAGGTTTCTGGAGCGTGTGGAGGATAACATCCTGACACAGCTGGTGAGTGAGCCCACCAGGGGAGGTGCCTTGCTGGACCTGCTGTTTACAAACAGAGAAGGACTGGTGAGAGATGTGGTGGTCGGAGGCCGTCTTGGGCTTAGTGACCATGACATGATAGAATTCTCACTTGTGAGCGAAGTAAGGAGAGGGGTCAGCAAAAATGCTACCATGGACTTCCGGAGGGCAGACTTTGGCCTGTTCAGGTCACTGATTGAGAGAATCCCTTGGGAGACAGTCCTGAGGACAAAGGGGTCCAGGAAGGCTGGACAGTCTTCAAGAAGGAGATCTTAAAGGCGCAGGAGCAGATGGTTCCCATGTGCCGTAAGAAGAGCTGGCGGGGAAGGCGCCCGGCCTGGCTGAACAGGGAGATTTTGCTGGGACTCAGGGGAAAGAGGAGAGTTTATCACCTCTGGAAGAAGGGGCAGGCAACTCACAAAGAGTACAAGGATCTCATTAGGTCAAGCAGGGACAAAATTAGAAAGGCAAAAGCCCAGGTAGAGCTCAATGTGGCCACAGTTGTAAAGGATAATAAAAAATGCTTCTACAAATATATTAACAACAAAAAGAGAGGCAAGGAGAATCCCCATCTCTTACTGGATAGGGTGGGGAACATTGTCTCCAAGGACGAGGACAAGGCTGAGGTACTTAATGCCTTCTTTGCCTCAGTCTTTAATAGCCAGTCCAGGTATCCACAGGGTATTCAGCGCCTTGAACTGGAAGATGGGGATGGAGAGCACAATAACCTGCCCATAATCCAGGAGGAAGCAGTTAAGGACATGTTAATCCACCTGGACACCCACAGGTCTATGGGGCCTGATGGAATCCACCCGAGAGTACTGAGAGAGCTGGCAGAGGAGCTTGCCAAGACACTCTCCATCATCTATCAGCAGTCCTGGTTAACAGGACAGGTCCCAGAAGACTGGAGGCTTGCCAATGTGACACCCACCTACAAGAAAGGCCGGAAGGAGGATCCTGGGAACTACAGGCCTGTCAGCCTGACCTCTGTACTGGGGAAGATCATGGAGTGGTTCGTCTTGAGAGTGCTCCCAGGACATGTGCAGGACAACCAAGGGATCAGGCCCAGCCAGCATGGGTTCATGAAAGGCAAGTCCTGCTTGACCAACCTGATCTCCTTCTATGACCAGGTGACCTGCCTAGTGGATGAGGGAAAGGCTGTGGACATTGTCTACCTGGACTTTAGTAAAGCCTTTGACAGCGTCTCCCACAGCATTCTCCTGGAGAAACTGGTGGCTCATGGCTTAGACAGGTTTACTCTTCGCTGGGTAAAGAACTGGCTGGATGGCCGAGCCCAGAGAGTTGTGGTGAATGGCGTTAAATCCGGCTGGCGGCTGGTCACAAGCGGTGCTCCCTAGGGCTCAGTTCTGGGGCCGGTCTTGTTCAATATCTTTATTGAAGGTCTGGTGGAGGGGATCGAGTGCTCCCTCAGTAAGTTTGCAGACGACACCAAGTTGGGTGGGAGTGTTGATCTGCTGGAGGGTAGGAGGGCTCTGCTGAGGGATCTGGACAGTCTGGATCAATGGGCAGAGGTCAACAGCATGAGGTTTAATAAGGCCAAGTGCAGGGTCCTGCACTTTGGCCACAACAACCCCATGCAACGCTACAGACTTGGGGAGGAGTGGCTGGAGAGCTGTCCGCCAGAAAGGAACCTGGGGGTGCTGGTTCACAGCCAGCTGAACATGAGCCGGCAGTGTGCCCAGGTGGCCAAGAAGGCCAACAGTGTCCTGGCCTGTATCAGAAATAGTGTGGCCAGCAGGAGTAGGGAAGTGGTCGTGCCCCTGTACTCGGCACTGGTGAGGCCGCACCTTGAATCCTGTGTTCAGTGTTGGGCCCCTCACTACAAGAAGGATGTTGAGGTGCTGGAGCGTGTCCAGAGAAGGGCAACGAAGCTGGTGAGGGGTCTGGAGCACAAGTCTTGTGAGGAGCGGCTGAGGGAACTGGGGTTGTTTAGTCTGGAGAAAAGGAGGCTGAGGGGAGAACTTATCGCTCTCTACAACTACCTGAAAGGGGGTTGTGGCGATGAGGGTGTTGGTCTCTTCTCCCAAGTAATCAGCGATAGGACAAGAGGAAATGGCCTCAAGTTGCGCCAGGGGAGGTTTAGATTGGATATTAGGAAAAATTTCTTCACTGAGAGAGTGGTCAGGCATTGGAACAGGCTGCCCAGGGAGGTGGTGGAGTCGCCATCTCTGGAAGTGTTCAAAAACCATGTGGATGTGGTGCTTCAGGATATGGTTTAGGGAACATGGTGGCGCTGGATTAATGATTGGACTTGATGATCTTGAAGGTCCTTTCCAACCTTTGTGGTTCCGTGATTCTGTGAATATGAGGAAAAATCATGAGTTCTGACAAAGAAAGTTTGCAGGCTAGGCCACTTTACAGGATTTTAAACTTATACCTCTTTATTTTGAAATAAATCCCCCTTAGAATAACAAATGTAAGGATCACAACATTCAGTCAAATACAAACAAAATACAATTTGACTGATTTCTTCAGCTATTCAGTTATTAATGATTGCAATATTGCATTGACTGTGGGGATGATTTTGTTATGACCCATATTTGATTGTGATAATTTGTTTTTCATTTCACTCTAATTTTGTCAGAATGTTTGAAAAAATCCCTTTATTTTTCACTGCTACCTTTGTTCCCTGTTTCTCTTTTACTGTAAGAAAATTAATTCTAAAAAGTAAAGCCAAAACCGAGTCTGCCTTCATGTTCTAGCACAATGTTGTTGATAATTATGAAATGTTAGTTCTCTCCCACGTAACTGTCACCTTCTTTTAGTTGACAATTACAAGAACAAAAGCTTGTGATATGACACATTCTTAGTTCTGAATCCTCACTTTCTGTATGAGAAAGTCAATAGGAACAGATAGCACTTGGATTCTGAGTTGTCTGCAAGCTTCCTAATTAGTTCCAGGATTAATTTAAGATGTCAGTGATAAATGTTAAAGCCTTGCATAGTTTTCTTGCTAGAATCCAGCATGACTGTTCACTGAGTCATGTTGTGAATTTAAAACTAGCCTGGCAAGGCAGGCACAACGGTTTTTGGGTTCTGTGGCCATCTGTCCTTGACTGACTCTGTATATCATCCATAACTTGAAATTAAAAACTGTGAAACTATAACTTTATTTTCAGAGCATATTCTTTATGATCCCTGTATTCATGGGAGTACATTTAACTACTTCTTTACAATGTTCCCTATGGGAAAGTGCTTGCATACATGCACACACTTATGTTTATTTTTATATGTATTCCAGTATCCACTCACAGTATTGCAGAGAAAAACAATAGTTTTGCTTTTCTTCACAATTTATAATTTTTCTTCCACCAAATAAAAGTCACTTCCAGTGCCAGTAAACAGTATGCCATAAATGTATGACATTTATTCCAGCAAATGGGATCACACAAAAGTAGTCACATGAGTGGGCAGAGATAGCTGAAGTCAGAATAAAAAGTAAATTGCTGGAAAAGGCTGACAAGGACCATCACATGTGCAATTTCTTAGGTAATTTTCCAGCTGCGGTATTAACAAGGTGGTTTCAGCGTTCATAGTGCAGATTTTTGCTTGTGCTGGACTACTAATTTAGAACATATTACTCATTGTTTTGAAATTTTGTTTGTCATAGATTGCTGTGCTGTACATGTAAAGAAATGAAAAGACAAAATGCAAACAAAACATGGGATAGTCTATGATGCAGTCTTAAAATTTCATGCCATTAGTAATTTAACTATTTTTCTCTTCCTGTAAAATATTACACAATAAATTAGGAAACTATTTGTTCTTTCTCATACTTGTCATGATTTGTCTTCAGTGCCTTCAGTCTGTGACTTTCCTAGTCTTTCCACATCAACAGCATGAGTGATGTTTTCTTCCCAAAGCCACCTAACTACCAGAGGGAAGTTTGACAGGAAAGCAATTGCTGAATTATTCCAGTTTTGCCCTTTATGAAAAGAGGTGGGGAATGGAATGAACCTTGTTAGAAAAGTAGTACCAGAAATAGTACTATCAAAGTGCTTCACTTTGTAATTTGGGTTTTGATATTCAGTTGGGGGAGAGGGGATTTTTATTTTTTGTTTTCATTCTTTCATCTGCATGCAAAAAAAATCCTTTTTTCTTTAGTATATCTAAAATTACTTTTCCATATTTACTTTCCCTCACATATTGACAGTGTCCAGATTACCAAAGTGTTTTCTTCAGTTTAACAATTAACCTGATTCTAGAACCAGTCCTTAAATTAATGAAAAAAAATGCATTTTAATTGTGAAGTTCCCCCCTCTCTTTCTGTCATTAAAATAATTGGTGAGGTTCTAGAAATTGAAGAAAATATTTCTGGTGGCTGATTTGTAAACCATATTTTCTGTTTGAGTATGTGTGGTAAGTGTAGAGGACCAAGTTTTTAAAGGAATAGATGTCACTGATGTGCTGAAATCAATACCGTCAGTCTCACCCATAATTCTCCCTTGAATGTTACATACAATGGTGTTTATCAATAATTCCTAACGGAAGATTAAATTTAGGCCTAGGTGGAAGTCTACTCTTTACATTACACTAGGCTTCCTTGCTAAAGATTACATCAGTTTGGATTAAGGTAAGGAAAATGGGGAGGACACAAAGCCACTGTCATACCTATGAAACACATAAAAAGCTTAATCCTTTCTTAGAATTCAAGTTGTTGTGCATTCCTCTCTATAAAACAAGCTGTTATGAAGACTTTCAGCAAAGCCAAAGCATCACACTCAAGTCACATGTCCACAAAGTACTGGTTCAGTGTCTCCATCTGGTGCTAGCTATTCCTTTCTTTTTTCAGATTCTGAACAGTTGGACTCAGATTTAGCCCATTTAATATAAACTGAGGAACCTCAATTAGGACCCTAATCACCCTCAGCTTTCTTTATAGTCAATGACAAACACCTTTAATGTGCAATTCAGTTCTAAGATGAGCTAATTGCCCTCTGGAGGCATCTTCTGTCATTCCATTCCCTACAGGGAGCTGAGAAATATGTTCTTAATTAAGACACCTTCTGGAGATGGCTAAGATTAGGTGAGATGTACTGGTAAATGCATCTTATCACTTCCTCTCTTCCTGTCCCTCCAGCCTCTTTGTTTATTTAAATTTCATCTTCTGGTTTTCCAACAATTGTTCTGGAAAGTGACAATGCTACACAGAACAAATTTTTGTTTACTTCAGTGGTAAAAAATTTCAGGTTCATGCCCTAGAAAACTTAGAGCTAGGTGAAAAATCTATTCAAAATCACAAAATTCTATGGCTTATAGTTAAAATGCATTATTTGAAGCATCTGGGACAGATCCTCAATTAAAAGATATTAAAATAAATATGTTGCAGTGATCTGCACATGCCAAGTAAAGTTTTAGGAGAATTTTAAAAAAGAATGGAAGTACAATAATGACAACAGTCCTGTTAATTCTTTTAACTGTAAGTAATATAAATAGATATTATAATTGGAAGCTCTCCCTGTGCCTCCTCTGAAAATAAAACCTATCAGTCGTGTAAGGGCTAAACTTAACATTTTAATAAGAATGTGTATGGGGAAGTTCGTAGTCATCCATGCCTTTGTTTTAAGCTGTATTTTTTATGCAAACCTGTTATGTAAAAGTGTTATGAGCCACTGGGTTCCCTTAAAGAATTGTTAAAGATCAATAAGTCTCCTGTGGAGCACATATTTTATTACTTTTAAAGAAAATTTCTTTTTGTATAGTACTGTTTTGGTTTCAGGTCTTGCATACATGAAGTATATGAAAATTGAAAACAGACACTTTTCTAGTGCCATTTCCCCCCTTTTATGGGAAACAACATAAAATGAAATCAAATGTATCATTAAGCAATAACATTAAAATGCCATCTACCACTAGGAGCATATGGATTGTAACTTTATTCACCATAACATTGTGCACTTGAACTTTGTTACTGGCTTCATAACTTTGGGAGATTTTTTTTAGTTTTATCATTACTAATCTAACTATAAATTAAAAATGTCCAAGCTTGAATTTTTAATGACCCTCAGCTGTCCTTCTAAGCCCAGTTTTCTGGAGTTTCTTATCCATAAAATGGAGCTATATTTTTTTCAGGAAGATTTTTTTTTTTCATTGTGGTTTTTTTTTTATTGAGTTTATTCAACAAAGGTCATTTTATGAAAGCTTTCTAATTTTGTAAGAGTTCTGCCGGCTAAATTTACAGAGGTGAAAAGAAGACAAAAGATAACAGGCTCAGCTGGCAACACGTCATCCTTATGACTGGCAACTGCTACAGTGTGTTTCTGTGTTTTTTAAGAGACCAAAGGAGGGGAAAAACCACAGAAATTCTTAAAAGAAAAAAAGACATGTCACAGCTAGGATTCATCTTTTCTAAGACCCTATCTGAACATCAACTGCGAGGTGAACCTGGAGACTCCTGTGGAGAAGCAGACACCTTCAGAAGGTGAACCATCATTTCCTAAATTAGGGAAAAGATGAAGTCAGATGAATAGTTTATGAAGATGCCTATTTTTATCTGTTGAGAAAGGAAAAATCTGATTAGCATGGCATTTGGATGACCTTTTCAGGGTCATAATATAACACTATGTATCTAATTTTTTTATCACCTTTAAGTTTAGGTGATCAACAAAAACCAACCCAAATACTTCTGAGGAACTTCTTCTTCTGATGAAGATGTGAGCTTTGTGCAAACAAGTAAAAACCCACTAATTTGTTTCTTTATCAAAATAATTCCCCAAATTATTTTATTAACAAGGCAGAATGGAGGATAATTTACAAATCCAAGTATTTAATTGTCAAACATCTCTTTTTGAACTTTGTAGTTAGTCCCCAAACTTAGACAACATTTTCTAATCAACTAACCTATCCAAAATACCACTATTTTCATGTAGTCATAGAAGCCCTTCAAATCACATTTGTTTTCATGTGAAACAGATTTCTGGAAGCATTTCTGTGGATATTCCACAAATAAAATATAAAGCAATGTGTGTATACAGAAAGGCTGTCTAGCTGTGTAACTACAACATGAAGGGACCAAGCTGAAGTTCATATTCTAACTTTGCACTTATTTTGCACATTGTTTTCACTGTTTTTTTTTCCTATATTAAGTGACTTTTGCTGGTAAGATCAATACGTCAGAGAAACTCTGCATCAGTACACAGAGCAGTTATAAAAAACTATTTTCTGAACAGCTACCTCATGTCTTGCTTTAGTTTGTTTCACTTTCAGTTTAATAATTTAAGCATAAATTCTTGTTACATATAACTGGTGTAGAACACTTAAAAATTATTCTACTTGTTGATACATAATGAATGTCTGAGATTTGATGCATAGATTGAGATAATCTGTTAAAAATGCTTGTAAACTCCTCCACAGTCTGTAGTTATGAGAGGCATAAAAATCATATGTCTATATAGTTCCAGTCCATGTGTGATTCAAATAGATTCATTTATGTGTTCAAGGGCAGTATATTATAGACTTTTTGTTGAACTTGAGGAGACCAAAAGACCAAACAATCAATAAAGACTGATTAATAGGAGTGACAGCAATCTAGACAAAGATAATCCTCTGAAATCCTTTTAGGCTTTTAAGATATATGGAAACAGCTCTGCAAGCAAAATTGTGTTCTTCACCTTTTTGTTGTCTCTCCTTCTGCAGAGTGGCACTGCATTAGTTCATAGTTTTAGGACATGACTTGTTCAAATCCCTGATTTGAGTTTTAAATTTATCAATAACAATAGCAAGTTTATAAAAATTTTATCTATTATGTATGTGATATATACATATATAGTTCTGCTAACCTCTACCTTTAAACTGTGTAATTTTTTTTTAACTTGTATTTTGAAAACTGAGCAGCAGTATGTTTCTGAGAACAGCAAAAGAGGGAAGAGGGATGCATTAACTGAAAATCAGGTATGGAGCTTAAAATGAATGTCAGCTGTCATTTTGTTGCATTTAGTTTTATGTTTTTCAAAATTTTTACACCCCAAATGAATAATATAAAATAAGACAAGGAAGTGAGAACATCTTACATTTCATCAATTTTCAGAAGTCTTGACGTGTAAAGAATTTATTACAAAATGTAGAGTAGTAAGGTCTTGCATTTAGCTTTCTACCTTGGTAGCACTGCCTGCTTGTCAGTTGCTGAAGTCTGAGCTGATACTTTTTTCTTGCCAGACATACACGTTTGTTTATAGTCACAGCAAGAAAGGGAAAGGACACAACTAATTTACTTTTCCTGGCTCCATGCTATCATCATATAGCTTAATTGGAGTTTTATATCTAAAGTCTGATTTTCTGTGACTTAAAAAAATGCTTTTTGAACAATGCAGAGCATGTTGTTTCCTAATTATGCACCCAGGGAGTGAAAAAATTCAAAAGAGGACTGAAGCTTTGAAAAAAGAGCATTTCTATTTTTGACCTCTATCATGAAAAGAAGGATTTTTTTTAAAAAAGGTTGCATTATTTACCAGAGCTGCAGGGCATCAGTAACTTACACATCAGCAAATTATTCAACATTTGATCATCTATTTCTTTTGCTTTAGTAGAACTTCTCATCTGCCTCTGCTGTATTAATGGAAGTGGTTTTGAAATACTGTATTTGCAATGGCTATAGAAGCCAGGTGAAATCTGCTTGGTTTCTACTTGTCTTTTGGTTCAGCTTCAGTATTTTCAATGTACAGCAAGACATTTTCTCAGAGCTAATGATATCTCACTGTAGATATGTCCATCTCTGTCTTCCTGGGAGCTGGAAATATTTTTTGACTGTAAACATTTGTTGTCAGTAGGACAAGCAGGGTAGCTAGCTTGTCACAGTGAGAGCTACTTTGCCCGTTCTGTTATAATTAGTATTTCAATTCTGTAACACAATAAAAAATGGCTTTTGCCTGCTTGAGGAGAGGATCATTTAGTTGGCTTCATTAATGGATAGGCAAATATTTTGCTCCTGGGTCTTGGACATGAACTTCTGCAGTGTGTTCTCAGAAAAATCTGTTAAGCACAGCCCAGTTTTTGGAGCACTGGAGTCTTTTGGAGCAGTGGACAAGGCTCACGGTGAAGCAGTTTGGCCTTTCCTGGGAGATTCCCAAAGTAGAGCAATCACTGAGTCAGCCTCATCAGTGGTACGATCAAGGGATGACCCCAGGTATAACAGACGGGAGTTTAACCCATTCTGAAAGCAGGCACATATGAAGCTATTCAGGCTGCTGAGACATAGTTTTGCCTGTGGTGTGTGTTTGTGGCATTCAGACGTGAACTTCGTTGAGGATGTTAAGAAACTTTAAAGACACTGTCCTCTGCCAGTCTGTTACACAGGGGCACTCCAAGTGCTTGCACATGAAACAGAAGAAATATAGGTCATTCTAGTGGATAGCAATTATGAGGCATATTTGAGCTCTCCATCAGAGACACAGACATTAAAATATTTTATATGGTGTTATGGTTTAACCTGGCAGGCAGCCAAACATCACACAGCCGTTCGCTTACTCCCCCCTGCACAGGGGGATGGGGGAGAGAATCAGGAAAAAAAGTAAAATTCGTGTGTTGAGATAAAGACAGTTTAATAGGACATAAAAGGAAGGGAAAAGAATAACAATAATATACAAAATAAGTGATGCACAATGCAATTGCTCACCACCTGCTGATTGATGCCCAGCCAGTTTCTGAGCAGCAGTCCCTGGCCAGCTTTCACCTTAGTTTATATACTGAGCATGACATCATATGGTACCGAATATCCCTTTGGCCAGTTTGGGTCAGCTGTCCTGGCTGGGTCCCCTCCCAGCTTCTTGTGCCCACCCAGCCTCCTCACTGGCAGGGCAATATGAGAAGCTGAAAAGTCCTTGACTTAGTGTAAACACTGCTTAACAACAACTAAAACATCAGTGTGTTATCAACATTATTCTCATCCTAAATCCAAAGCACAGCACTATACCCCCTACTAGGAAGAAAACTAACTCTATCCCAGCTGAAACCAGGACATACGGACAAGTTCTGTTTCAAGTGTGCTCCTAGAGCTAGACAGCTATTACATTTTTAGTAGATATTTTATCTACTGAGAAATAAACTTTGCAGAGACTGCATATATTTGCAAATTGAGGTCGGTTCTGGGAAAGTATTGTCAAAAATAAAAGGTTTTGGTTTTACATTTTCAAATGGGAATTATCTTTTTCAGAGTGATGTTTTCACAGAATCACAGAATGGTTGAGTTTGGAAAGGACATCTGGAGGTCATCTGGTCTAACCTCCAGGGTTATTTAGAGCAGGGCCATGTCCAGACATCTTCTGAATATCTCCACAGATGGAGATTCCGCAACCTTCCTGGGCAACCTGTGCCAATGCCTGGTCATCTTCACAATAAAAGGGTGTTCCTGATTTTCAGAGGGAACCTCTTGTGTTTTGGTTTGTTCCCATTGCCCCTGCTCCTATTACCAGGTGTCACTGTAAAGAGCCTGGCTCCAGTTTCTTTGCACACTCCTTTCAGGTATTCACATACATTGATGAGATCCCCCTGAGCCTTCTCTTCCCCAGGTTGAACAGTCCTAGCTTTCTCACCTTTTCCTCAAAGGAGTGATGTTTCAGTCCCTCCATCATCTGCCCAGCCCTTTACTGGACTCTCTCCAGTATCTCCATGTCTCTCCTGTACTGGTGAGCCCAGATCTGGACACATTACTCCAGGTGTGGCCTCACCAGCACTGAGTAAAGGGGCAGGATCACCTCGCTTGTCCTGCTGGCACCACTCCTCCTCATGCAGCCCAGGATACCGTTAGCCTTCCTTGTGGCAAGGGCATGCTGCTGGCTCATGTTCAACCAGGTGTCCACCAGGACCCCTAGGTCCTTTTCTGCAAATCTGCTTTCCAGCTGGTCAGCCTACAGCATATACTGGTGCTTGGGGTTGCTGCTCCCCAGGTGCGGAACTTCGCACTTCCCCTTGTTGAACTAAATTTTTTATTCTGAAAATTTTAACTTTAAAGCAAAGATTTAAAGCTCATAAAGAAAATGAAATTAAACACTTCTTTTGGCTCTATTTGACCTCACATAATTTTTGTCAATTTATTAACTGTGCCAAAAAAATGAAAAAATTTTTGGGACTCATCTAGGGTATTTCTCTTTTTGCACCCTTCTTTCCTCTCTGAGTTTTAGAGATTTCTATAGAAAGTCAAATATCAGAAAATGATAAAACAATTTTAGAATATGAAACAGCAATTTTATTGACTTGTTAGTAGAGACCAATGACAAAAATTATTTGCTCTCAGTTTAAGCAGCCTAACCTCACAGTAGCATAGAACTTTCCATAAACTTGATGAAGAGAATGACTAATCCCATACGATTGTGCTTAACTGGAGAGCTGCCAGCCATTGTACCACCTGCAGCCTACATGTGATCGGCATATTTAATTTAGAAATATTCTCCATATGTTTTATCCTCACAACTACATTTAGAAATGGATATCATACTGCTGGTATGAAGGTTGCATAGATGTTCTTCAAGTGGGAATCTAAGAGTAGGTATAAAGCAAAATTATATTCAATAGGGACCTGTCTTTTTCCGTATTTCTACAATGGTGTTTGCCAAATCTGCTTCAACGAAATTCCAACAAAAAGAATAATGATGGAGAGTAAGGGGGGATTGTCTCAAATGAGGAAAGATAAACAAGAAATCTAACAGTAAATACATCAAGTAACAAAAAGAACTTGTAAGGACTGAAAGACTGTCAGGGTTTTTGCTAAAACTAGAAATTTTATCATCAAATAAAACATGGAATAATTTTTCTCCTAGTTATCTCATTAAACTTCTCTGCAATATCAGTTCTGTTGTACACTAAAGGTTTTGAATAACCAGCTTGTCCATAAAATTTGTTAATTCTAAGAGTCTAGCAAATTTTTGCATATGTATAGTAATAAAATGTTTATGATAAACTAAGACAAAAATGTTTAGAATTCTGAAGATTTTTTGACTCTTTATGAAATGTGACATTTTCTTTTTGAATATTTGGCATGTGTGAGGAGGAAATTACTTGAATCTCTGACTGCATTTGTTTTTATTTGTTTTATGTTATCGTTATAATTTTTTTTTCTTTACAAGCAAGGGAAATTATTTGTCTAAAGAGCATTTCACCTCTGAACAAATCAAATATCGAATGACAATTGGGCTTGTGCTCTGAGTTCACAATATCAAATTAAAAAAAGGGCTGAAAATTAGATCGTTTCTATGCATGGAATGCAGAATACTATTTATTATATATAAGGCATATATATATTAATTTAAAGGACAAAGCTACTGCACTTTTGATCTCTGGAACACATTTATTCTTTCTTGAATTTTATAATTTTGTCTTCGTGAAGAAGAACTTTCTTGTTTGATGAAATTAGCTTTGCTAAATAAAGTAGCTATTCATGAGGACAAGAGTTGAGCTGGAACTCTAAAGCAGTGTTTGTGCTTTCATTGAACAATGAATTAACCAGTATTGCATATGTATTAGTTTTGTAGTCTCAGGGATAGTTTCATGGTGATAGTTTCATGAGGTTCCTGTCTAATATAAATAAATATTGCTTGACCTTTCCTGTTAATGATGCAGGAATATACAATGGATGGCACTATAAAACAGCCAGCGCTTTAAAGCTATACAGAGATCTCTGTTCATGTTTAAAATGATGGGCTTTTTTCCTCTTCCTTTGATGATTACAAATTGGGAGTGGCTTAAAATAAGTCATTCAAAATGCATTAACATAAAATGAATTCGAATCAACTGACCATAACGGAAGACTATGCGAATAACTAATTGGGTATTTGCAGTTCAAAATTATCTTGACCTTCAAAAAAATTATGTCAGCTAAAACTCATGTTTGTCTGGGGGAAGGAGATGTCTCTCCAAACTGAAAATCTGGAATTAATGTTTGATTCAAAATGTTCCTTTTGACCTGGAAGGAAAAAAATGATCCTAAGTCTTTGTAAAAGGAAAGGAAATGAAGTGTATTTTTACCAATCTCTTAATAGAAAACAAAGCCACAAGCTATTTTACGTAATAGCCCAAGAATTAGTGCTCTTCTGGAAATCTTATTGTAGCTATTTTTATGCATTATCATTTCCTTGATCGTTGGCTCAATCTTAAATAATGTGAAATGTCTCTAAAAGGACCCAAAAGGCATTATACAGGGGGACAGAAGACCATTGTTGCAGTTTCTCTTTCTGTTAATTTTTTATTTCTGATACCAAAAGGACAAACTGATTATAGAAAAAAATGCAAACTCTTGCATGGTCTGCTGATATAAGTTTATTTTCTTGGTTGTTTATCCTGGACCTCTTAGTCTTTCTGCCTTCAGAAGTCATTATACTTGAAGGGAGAATTTAAAGCCAACACAACTGGGAGAGGAATTGAATCCAGGTATCCCATATTCAGAGTGAATAACCACAGCGCTGTGGACAAAATTGGAATATTACCTCCTTCCCAGGAACCATTTTTATAATATTGACATAAAGCTTAATTTTTTATCTAGAATATTCAGAAAATTTTGATTTAATTTGGAAATATATTTAGAACAAGGAAAATGTTACTGTTTATAGGATGTATTATTAAAAAAAAATGTTTAGCTTTAGTTTATCTTGTTCCAGCTGAGATTAAAATCAGGGTCTATATTACAAAATTTTAGTAGTTTTAGGATAAGTCAGCCCAGTCATTCATTTTTTAATCTTCTGTACTGTACTCATTGTTAGCTATGGAAGTGTTTGAGTTTGGTTGGTTGTTTGGTTGTTTGGTTTTGTTTGGGTTTTTTTTTGAGCAGGTTATATACTGGATCAATCTTTTAAGATTCTCCTTCTTCATTTATTCTGGTCTCAGAGCTACAGACGGACTTCTTTGTTTTTGTATTTCTCATATCTAATGAGACTAATTTAATGGCTTGAGCATGTTTACTTCCTTTCTCCTATCATAGGACACATGCAGATTTCCCTTCTGCATTTTTTACTCTTTTTGCTCCCAGGAGTTTGACATTTATTAATCTTCATCTTCTGTATCACGCAGTTGTCTTTGGAGCTCTGATCAGTATTTAGGATTTTACTTACTTCGCGATTCCTGCAACTCAGATGTTGTTACTAGTATAACCTTGGAAATGTCATAACACATTTTGAAAACAACCTTCATAATATTTTGCTGTTGTATTTCAAATGATTTCTGAATTTAATTATATGTTATACTGTCAATGTAACTTTAGAAATGCCACACAGAATTTTAGAAAGAAAGTAAATAAAATAAATGTTTCTTTATGATAACTCTGGCAATAGAGGCTTTTCTAAAGCATTACACTGTGGAAAAATAAATATACAACCGAAACAATAGTGACAGAAATTCCTCCATATTTTCCTTTCCTATTATTTTTTACAGTCCTAAGTGCGTATCACTGGAGTATTTTCACTCTATTTATAGATGGAAACCACATAAAGATGTGGATATTTTCTAGGTATTTAATCTCAGACTTTAAATTCTTCTTTGCAGAGAGTGTTTGATCTAACAAGGAGATATAGCTCTGCCTTTACCTTCATATAATGAATGATTCTGCTGGAAGCAAATGACTTCTAAATTGACATTTCATGCAACCAGACTATGCTGCCTCTTTCTGTAGCTAATGGCTTCTATAAGAACAAGACTGATATATTTAACCCTTAGGTATTCCCTGGAAACCACATCAAAAAGCTGGAATATAAGTGTTTTAACACAAAGTCTTTTTTTTGATTCAGATAGTTAGTACTTCCTATAGACCCCAGTCTCCTAGGTTAATAACAACTGAAGGAAGTTATGGATTATTGCAATTATGTTGTGGTAAAATGTGATGTATATCATACTTTTTGTTATGATGTTTATTGATTAGCATGGATATATCAGTAATACGTAGGGTAAATAAGTACTATTGGAAACAAGAAGGAAACTGTAATTCCTCAAAAAACACTTCTGAGCATCTTAACATTGGAGCTAAATATATTTCAATGTACCTTTTTCTTTCTTTTGACAAATATATATAAGAATGTTATCTGTTTGGAATATACATATGTGTTTATGTGTGTTTGTATGCGCATATATATAAAATACATATACAGCTACGAAAATAAGAATGGACAGGATAAATTTTTGAGAACATTCTGGCCAGCCCGACCACTAATACTGGAGTGCTTTATATCTCCCAAACCCACTTTTAATACCTCCACCTCCTGGGGAGGAAGATACTACTGTCATTTTCATTACTTATCCAGATTAAACTAGCTCCTAACTATCACTTTTGCACGAACGTATCACACCAATCATATGATTGTGGGCTTAAAACATGTTTACATGTTGCCGTCTTTACCTTTTAAAATTATGGTAACTAAAATTCCTCGTGATTCAAAATCCCCCACAGCTCTTAGTGTATCAGAAAGTATCTAAGAAGGAAGGCAGCATAACCATAAAGAAACACAAATTCTTTTCTTCATGCTCCTCAGCTGATATTTATTAAACTAGGGGTGGCTTCTAATAGAACAGAGGCAAAAATCCCACCAAGCTCTTATCCACACCATAGTAACTTAATCAATACCAAAAATATAGTAGTTTACAAAGTGTTAGTATGTTCTTCACTCTACTACATAATATCACTAATTTAAGAATGAAAAGTTATGTTATTACATCACTCTTTCTTCAACCCCACCCCAAAGAAAGAGCTTTCCCGCCATATACGCCACATATACTCCCTGCAAGAGATTCAGCATTAATCTTTTTTATTAAAAAATAGACTTGAAAAGAAATCAGTTCAGAAAAATGTTTCCTTATCATTAAATAAAGGAATGTGGTTTTTTTTGTCAAAAAGAATATTTGGCTGAAAAACTCTATCTGACTCTATAGTCATTTCTTTGTTGCTCTAGGCTCCCAAAGTCACCAGTGGAAATGGGCCTCTCTAGATGTGATTCAAAGCAAGAGCCAACTTAGCCATTCTGACTTGCCTTCTGGAGAAATCACTCTCACACACTAACTGCAGATGGAGTTTAGGAAAATCAAAGTCTCCAAGATAAGTAAGCTTTCCTGAATATTCCCTAAGGCACTCTTGAAAATGTTACTTGATGACTTTAATGCAATTTATCTTTCCTTCTCATAGATACTTCAGTAATCTTTTGACATTGTGTTGTGACAGGTAATTCTTTAGTGAGCATTTTCTATGTCTTGTCTGGCCATAGCACTTTCTACACCTAAATTTATTTACTGCTTCTTCAGCCTGTTTTACTCTTTTCTTATATTCCAGAGAGATCATTACAAAGTCTGGAGACTTCCGATGCCTTTGAATATTTCCTGAGCCATGATCCCTTCTATAATCTATTTTTCTAGCATCTTGATTGTATAAGAATTAGCAATTTTCTCTTCTAGAATCTCTATAACAACCCATTCAAAGACAATGTTCTTTGCACTGGTGTTGTATGACATTATAATTACGAATTAACTTTAATGATGAGTATAATATTTTCCTAACCCAATGAAGACCTTCAAACTCCATTCAGCTTGCTGTTCTGTATTTGGCACTGGCAACTGCAATTACAGAGTCACTGAAAAAGGCATTTTAGTAGAAGAGTGATAATGACAAGCACCATCTTACACCACATTGATAGGCCAGGCTTCTACTCTGAGACCTCTGCCTGTTGTAAGACAGTACTGGTAGTATTTTTCTTCTATGGCTAGGAGTTTATTACTCTATTGTCATGTCTGAAACATTTTTTTTTGCAGTAGTAATACTGTGCCTATATATTACTAGTTCACAAAATGTAGTAAGTCTTAGAGGTGAGGATTTACTACTCAGTGTTGGTAACATGCTTTTGCAAAAGCATTTTTCTTTCATTCATTAGAACTAGCCAGGATCAATGGATAGCTGGTAATTTTTAATTACCATAAACAAAAACAGCTTCTTTTGTTTGGGACAAATTTCAGTTGCCCAGAAATGTTCCCTTTCTACTTGTTCTCAAGGCAGTTTCCTGAGATGAGTCAATGGTTCCCCAATGAACCTTCCTTAGCTTTTTGTCATACTTTGCCTTTGAGGACATGGACTGTGAAAATGCTTAGACAACCATGCTTATGAACACAGTTACTAGGGCTGTCAGAAAAAAATTAAAATCCTTTCTGCACCCTCTTTATGGTCTATTCTTCCTTCTGCTTTTCCAATATAAAATGCAGATTAAAACTAAAAATCCGTTTGTTTTTTTTTTCTTTTTTTTTAATGCTTGCTTTTTATGGGGACACTCACTTTTCGTCAAAAGTAACACATAAAAACTAAAAGTTTTCTACAGAAAAAATGAAACCCAAATATAAATTTAATGATTTATTTGATCTATAGTTTTTTCATCCATAGTCACCTGCTCATTGCAGGGTTCTCAGCCAGATATATCTCCAAAGTATGTTTTGGATAGGAAGTTCTACAATGCATCACAGTGGCTCATGGAGTTGGAAGACTATAGTTCATTACAAGAGATATAGCTTGTTATTATGAGTACTGCGAAGAGATGACATCTCCTATGGAAGACAGAGTCATTGTATAGCTTGTGATTGCATAGCTTCCACTGGATGTCATCATGCCAAAATCTTAAAAAACTTTCTCTTTTCCTGGTTTCCTCAGTACCTGGTGCATGTGAGGTTATCTGGGATGAACTGGGAGAAGCTATTTTGGACAAATGAGTGATGTTACCTTAATGTCTACTAATTTCCAATCTAGAGCTTTCTGCTTTGCAACAGAAAATGTTATTGATCCTTATTTCTAAAGATATTAAAAATGGATATCCATATTCATGAATATTGAAATGATTTGCAACACAGTCTGCTTAACAATTTGTGGTGCTTTCATAATGAAAAGCTTTTTGGGTAAGTTTAGCTCTTATTCTAGCAGATGTGTAGTGGCGTAATTCATTATGAGTACTATTCTTGGAGTGTTTAGGTTTTTGCTTCAGTGCTATTGGAATGTATATAAACTCTCTTTTGGGTGGAATTTAAGAAAAAATTACAATGTTTGATTTCCTCCTATATGTACAACATTACCCATTTATAACTGCATTCTCAGCTTTCAGTCATTCAAAACACATAATTTTGTATCTACAGGTTTAGAAATGTTAATTCTCACTATATGGGAAAATATTTACTTGAGTAAGATGGTTGTCTTCCACAGGCACTGTACAGGCAGGTATTTTGGGTCAAATATAGTTGTTAGCTGTTAACTTCATAGAGGACTCAGAGCGCTGAAAGAGTAATCTAAAATGGTGGCATTGAAAAACCTAGTTAATAGTGATAGACGTCTAAATCTTTCTAATGCAGTGCTAGAAAAACTGAGAATTCAGTGTTAACAGGGAAGATGAAAAATGTAAGTGATTCATTCTTTTGACTGCATCCTTTGTTACGGTCTCTCATAATTCATCTGTAGGTTTTTTGAAATATTTATTTATATGGAGACTGTTTCATATATTCCTATTAATGATCATATTAGGTGACTATTCCTGTCAAACTTAATTCTATATTTTAGAGTCAATTGTCTCCATGTCCTAGGTAAACATACAAACATTGATATATCTCATGACATATAGTTGTTTTTTATCCAAATGAAAAGTTACTAATGTTCACTTACATACAGCTATATATGTGTCGATATATATGTAAATTTAGGGAACAAATATATTGTTAGGTAATGTGGGGTTGCAAACAGCATGCAGATGCTGCTTGCAGAAAAGGTCACGTATGGCTTATGCATAATACAGAAAATGCAGTAAAACTGCAAAATATTTAGACTGCTAGAAAAGGTGTATGACAATGTGGGTCTGAGCTCCCATTTCAAATTTTCCTAATGACTTAGACAACTTGTCAAAGCCATGGACATTTCTTGGACCCCAAAATGACATTAAAGTTAACATTCGTGATGTGTCTGAATTTAGGTATTTCATAAAGCAGTATTAATATCTGCATTTATCAAGTATACCTCCTCAAACATCTCAAATTTGATCTCATGCCATATTACTTGTACTAATGAAAAAACATGCATGACAGCTTGATTTCACATGGTACCCCCAGTTTCCCGATAGCCTGTTTTTGGTAGATCCAATTAACAAATCTATAATAAACCCATCACAAAGCACAAATATTTAAAAAATTTGTTTATAATAATTCCATATCACAGAACAATCATTATCTAGAAATGCATGAAGACCACCAGTGTTAGTGACACTAACACAAAAAGGGAACTCATGTACTTTTTTAAAGACTGTAGATAAATAATAGCTTCATATATGGTAGATCAGATCAGTAGCTGGCGAAAATGTTAATCTTTTGATTGCTCTGTGTGGAAATGTGTCTGACCCAAAGCAGATGAACTTGTAACAGATTCAAATATTCCCTCCTCATAAAAAAATGCTTAATAATGTTAAGTATTAAGTAATGATAAATAATTTAAAAATTATTAAGTGTGAGAAACATTTCCAGAGACACAAAGAATCAGACTGTCTCATCAGAAGGTCCAGGGCTGAACGGCATTGATCCAGGGCATTGATCCCCTTCAGTGATGGGACCTGACAGAAGCACAAATGTAGGTGATCAGCTGACACATTCTGAGGCTGAGATAAGAAAAGACTAGTGCAGAAGTATGGTCTTGCCTTTGATCTGTCTTTGTTTTTTGAATGATGAGGTTAAACTGATCGAAAATTTACATTCTCTTAGGGCAAGATGGCTTTAGTGCACTTTGAAAATGATAGGAGATTCTGTCAGCCTCAGAAAGGTTTTTCTGAATTTGCTGACAGTCAGCAAAGTAAATTGAATGGCCCTGGGGAATGTTTTAAATGTTACTTAGTGTTTAGTGTAATTGATAAAATAATGGCATTTGTGCGATAGCATTAAACTTTCAAAACCTACCTTTTCCTATATTCCCTTTTTTATAAATTTCAGAAGCAAAGCAAATCAAAACAAGAAATACTGCATCAGTTGCATAAGCATTCCTTTCCTTTCTTCTTCTGGTATCAGTGGAAAATTGTGTTAGGTAAAATATGATGGACTGAACTCTGTTAAACAGTCAATAAAATGAGTACCATCTTGCATTTCCCAGTAGTGTAAGTGACCAAAGGTTGCACCTGACACAAAGAACCAAAATAGATCGTGGACATTAACAGTAGCAGAGTGTGTTGTGCATATTGAAAAAGCAATCTTATTTTGTTCCGAGGTTTTTTTATAGTGAGTAATATATCTTGAATAGATATTTTTAATAGGCAGTAACAAACAAGTTGCATGTGTATTATAGCATAATATGGATATTTTATAAATGTCAAAATATGTTTTCTTTTCACAGCACATACAATATTAAACTAGTTTGAAATACGAGTGAAATAACTATACTTTTGGTTGCTTAAAAGTTGTGTATACTCTTTCCATTGTGCGTCACGCATAGGTGGTGAAATCTAAACTTATTTAAGAAAATTATTATTCTTTTTATTAGTAGTATCATTAAAGAGAGCTTGATTAAAAATATATTTAAATTATACTAAATCTTGATTTTAACAGTGCATACTATAATGATTTTATGTCAGATTTTAAACACAAAATACTTTTCTAGTTTTTATGTTTGACAAATAATGAGCCTTTGGTTTATGTGAATATATTTTAGGGACATTACGTGACTTTATGAATCTCAACTCAGTTTTGCACACCCATGTTGCATTTCTGCTGAATCCTGCCAGTTCAAAACAGTTCAAATAAGAAGGTAAAATAAATTGCTTACTGTCCTGGTTTCAGCCAGGGTAGAGTTAATTTTCTTCATAGAAACTAGTGCGAGGCTGTGTTTTGGATTTGGGATGAGAAAATGTTGATAAGGTGCTGATGTTTTGAGTTGTTGCTAAGTAGTCAAGGACAGTCCAGCTTCTTGTGCTGGGCTGTTAACAAGAAGGCTGGGGGTGCACGGGGAGCTGGGAGGGGACACAGCGAGGACAGGTGACCCAGGCTGGCCAAAGAGATATTCCATACCATATGATGTCATGCTTAGTAAATAAAGCTGGGAGGAAGAAGAAGGAAGGGGTGGAGGGACTTTGGGAATGATGGCGTCTGTCTTCCTAAGAAACCATCACACATGATGCAGCCCTGCTGCCCTGGAGATGGCTGAACCTCTGCCTGCCCATGGGGAGTGGTGAATGAATTCCTTGTTTTGCTTTGCTTGCGTGCGCGGCTTTTGCTTTCCCTATTAAACTGTCTTTATCTCAAACCATGAGTTTCCTCACTTTTACTCTTCCGATTCTCTCCCCCGTCCCACCGTGGGGGAGTGAGTGAGCGGCTGCGTGGGGCTGAGTTGCCGGCTGGGGCTAAACCACAACACTTACCTAGGTCCTATTCCTGGATTAATGTCTGTGATAGCATTAAAGAATAATTCTTCCCATCAACTCATAAAGTCTCAAAGTGTATTTTTTAAAACTTTCATAAAATGACCTTAACCTGAAATCCAAGTTCACCTATAGAAAGTTAAGCTTTAACTCCCACATTTTAAGGTTTCGATGTAAATTTAAGTTTGTGTTTGGTTTTTTTTATTTTATTTTTTTATTAACTGTGTTGTATTTGAGTGCTGTAAGGGTGTTAAAAAAGTACATGATGTTGTATAGCCTCTCACAGGATTCCTTGGTCTGCTTACTGAAATTTCATTTACTGAAAGGTAAAGGACAAACTGTCATCAAAAGGAGAATAGACTATAGGTCTGAAGAAGGGCTTGTATGCCTAAAAGCTCATCTGTATCTTTCATTGATATCAGCTGGTCTAATAAACTACAATTGCTGTCTGCAAATTCTGCCAAGTTAATGCTAACCCATGCAAAGGCAAATCTAGCTAGAATTTGAAATGCCAAGAATTTATTAAGAAATTGGTTTTAATGTAATTTAATTTAAATTAATTTAATTCCAGGAACTATGAATATTTTAAGTACAAACAGGAAAAGTTAATAAGCAGCTTTAACATTTGAATTACCCAACTGATCACTTTGTAAATACATTTAATAGGTAAAAAAATGTCTTCTGCATGTCATATTCTGAATAAAAGTGAGTTTTTGGTAACACTATGGTTTAATTCCCCAGTGAAGATGTCTGGAAATGACCTTGCTTGGAAACTCTCCATCATAGGGACTGCAGAGTTTGGAATCAGGATCTGGAAGTGGAGTTGGAAACGAAGCCTTGTTTGTTGAATGAGTATGTATCTTCTAAACCAAAAAAGCCACCTTCATCTTCCAGCCATTTCCAGGTTTTGTGCATGAAAGTATGTGTTGTTAGCAATGGACACCATGGCTCTGCTAGCATGGGAAGACCACTGGAACCTCAACCTGGGTATACTCCAAACATGTGATTCTCTTTTGTGAAAATTAGTTGACAAGAATAATTTAAAACCATGCCCCTCATACGTTTACTTGCAGTCTCTTTCCCAATACAATGACAACATGATTTTGACAGCCTGTTAGGCTTTATAGTACTTGAAAACTAACAGTGTTGAACAACTGACATTGGGTTACTGTGAGATGGAAACACAGGAGAAGCCAATGAAGATTATACAGTTTGATTGTTTGGTAAATAAAGATCTACGAGAACTGAAAATAATATAATTTCTATTGGCAGACTAGTGTTACTTAAAAATGTGACATGAAGAGTGTGAAAAATAATGGAAAAACATCTGTGTTATCAAGAACAAGACTAGAGCATGAACAATGCCCCTGATTTAATTAGAATGGCCTTGTAAAATATAGACTGCTAATATTAACTTGTACTTACGTTTCATTTCCTTTCTTTGCAGCATGTGAAGGCTGATAGATAGTTCAAGACACAGCTTGTTCTTGCACTCTTTTTAGTAAATGCTGACATAGTTGGTCTTCCCCATATTCAAAAATAGCTACATTTGCACTATACTAAATGAAGAGAACAGTAATATTAGAAGAAAAAAATATAATGGACTTAATTATAATCTGAAAATTCCCTGGGAGAGTGAAGAAGCTGAAAGCCAGACATTAGCAGTGCTTTTTATTTTGTGAAATTACGGAGAAATTTTATGTCATGAACATTCATTATATAAAAAACAGTTTGATATTAACTTACTTCAAGTGTTTTATTATTGTATAAGAGAATATTTAGTGGGCCATAATAAAGAAATACTCTCAAGTCACCTTTATAATACTAACCATGAACAAACATTAGAAAACTAAACATTTATTTCTTCTCAGAATAACTTCTTACCTTTGAGCTATATGTATTTCTATTCAGAAGAGATAAACTGACATTCACATACACAGAGTATGTATTTCTTTGTGTTAACAGAATCGATGTTGATGTTAATGGGCTTAGAAAAAGGAAGCTTACTTGGTTACGCTGCTCAAGGGAGAAAGTGTGTACATCTGCATGTCACTGTGACAGACATTTCTGAAAGTCTCTGCTTGTAGGCATAATGTAGTGCTTTGTCTTTGGTCCTATCCAATTTTCCCCTTGAAACAGACTTCAGTTCTACTGCTTAAAGTGAATTGATTTGCCATTATGAGTTACTATAGGGTCTGACTTTTTAAAGCTGAATTAATAACATTTATTAAGTAGTGATAGAATTCATAAAATGAATGAATATCATGCTGCCATGCATAATATTAGTATCATACTTCATTTCAAAGAGAGAGATATCTGTTTTTGAAAAAAATACCACACCTTGCCAATATCTTTGCTTTTTTGAAGATATAACCTGCTATATATGTAATAACTATTATTATTGCTATTCATATATACTGTAAGGGAAACTTCTTAAGGTATACCTTATAAACACTGAATACCCTAAAGCAGACTGAAAAGTAGCCCAAAGTCTATTATTGGAGACATTCCAAAGTGCTAGCTTTCTAGCTTGCTTGGTCTCATGCTGTGCTTCTAATGTATTTTATGTATCATACACCCTAAGCAGGACATTAGTTGAAATTCAACGCTCATAGTCAAGTTTATTAAAGCTCAAAGGTAGGCAAATGTTGATTTTCTATCAAAGATAGTCCTCCTGAAATTACACAGGTCTTGACTGAATATTTACGTATTTACCTACTTTGAAATGTGTTTAAATCTTTATTTGCTTAACTAAAACTACTTTTATTTATTTTTGTAAAAAAAACCAAAGACAAACCAGAATATTTCTAATGAGTAATCGATATTGCGTATTTTATCCTTAGGTTATTTGTTCAGATACATCTTGACTGATAATGACTGAATGTTGTTACAGTGTAGTGGCATTGCAGCTGTCAAGGATATGTCCATATCACAAACACTCTTCTCCATGGCCATATAAGCAGTAGGATCTGGTAGATAACACCTCTTTAGCTTGTTGAGTATGTAAAATCAGGTTTATGTATCCGTAGTCATGCTAATCTCTAGCTTTTTGGTTTTTTTCACTTTGTGAGAGTATGGGATGCAGCTTTAAAGGAGGCCAGCCATTAACTTTCACTCATCAAAATTGTTAATTTTTACTGTTGTCATTGTTTTCCTCTGCTTCTGTAGGAGCACAAACAATGCAAAGGGACTACTGGCCTTCTCTCTGAGGGCATTGATGGGTCCTGGTAGAACAACTTGTTCAGTACTGCCCAGTTTCCACATTTGCCTGTTATGAGTGATTATACGAATAAATAGTGTGATGTATCCTGAACTCTTGGCATGATTTCTCAGAAGAATTGCAAGTCTGATGGAAGGGTAGATCTAAATGTAAGAAGGACTGTTGCTTAGGGAACTGGTCTGCAGAGACTGATCTATAGAAATACAGACTGACCTAGAGAAATGTTGTGTAAATACACTTGTTGCCAGGTATGACCATACCTTTTCAGTGTTTGGCATGATCCTATCTAATCCACACTGATTATTCTAGGGCGGAGAGATTTGCAGTAGTGTTTTGAAGTATGAAGTAATTACCACTTTGCACAGCAATACCATATTTTAAAACTTGGTCTTACACTACTTTGAAATAACTTCCTCATTTTTCTTCCCAAATCTCAAACTTCTCTGGAAAAGTTAAAGCCCTAATATCCCTGAATGCAGGACTGTCAGAATGGCAAGCCATAAGATGGGAGACTTTCTGCTCCTCAGTACCAAACACAATACTGGGAAGAACAACCACTCCTTCGTATTCATTGTTCCTGGAAACCACATTCTTAGAACATTGATATCCCTCACCTTAACAGTTGCCTCATTAATTCCAACTGTTACATTGGAGATGGTATAACAGGTAATATTTGTCCTTGCGGATTTAACAGCTGAGTAAAGAATTATATGTATATGGGCTAATGATGTGTTGAGACTACTGCTTACTGACAGCAAACATTATGTCCTTCGGTAAGGTGGAGTTCACAGGTCTTTGTGTCTATAGCCACATCTCAATTATCAGTGCTCTGTAATCTGATCAATGGTCTGTTACCCCCATATTTTAGCAGTCAACACCGTGATTTTTAATTAAAGTTAGCCATTTGTGTGAAATGATTACTCTGTTCATTATCTTGACAATTTCATTACTGTAACAGGTAAAATAAAACATTTATAGCAAGGGGAAAATATATGAGCTATTGTAAGGTTCAAGGAGGTTCATCACAGCAGTTGGCTGAGGCTGTTATCATTAACATCAATGGAACAGGTCACAGTTCCTGGTATGCCACGTGCCAGTTATCTCCTTTTAAATGAATTATACATGTATTCATTAAAATTCCCCAAGTACTGTGAGAACATGAACATTACAGGCATTTGTACCCTGCTTGCACATTCACAGTCGTGATATGCATGTGCAGTGGAGGTTAGAAGGATTTGACTATAAAGGGCTTTGCATGCATGATAATGCTTCTAAGAGCTCTGTTGAGTGTTCTACATTCCATATGCAAAAGATGTTTATGTGACTTTGACCTTACACCAGCTGAGAATTCAAGAATCCAACTTTGCTCTTTATTTTTTGGAAGTGTACTTCTATGTACTTCTCATGAATCCCAGGGAGAAAAGAAGTGTATGCCCTGAGGAGTAAACAAAACTTTAGTTTATGTTTGAATCTGAGAGCTTGGGTGAGAGGATGAACAAGAGGGTACAGCAGAAGAGCACTAAACCCATAGACAATCATCTTGATGAAAAGTTATCTGTATGCCATCGTGTGCAACCCGACAAATCCAAGTTATCATCAGGCCCCTTTGGACTGGTATGATTACTAGCGTTTTGGTGATGATATGTCAACAACAGCTTACCTTGCAAAGACATTCACAGTTATTGAGTAGAAGAGAGCATTGGCACATGGCCTCTCTGTCACCTTTGGAAGCCTTGAGGCTGTTTCTCTTATGCATGCTGGTCTGATGTCCAATTTTAAGATACCTAGACTGTTGACAGAGGCCATGCATCAGAGTTCAGTTATCATTTTTCCTAAGGCTGAGAGGATAGAAAAAGGACAGGAACTGGAGATAGAAGGGAAAACATACGGAGAGAGTGGGCTGGGTTTCTCAGCATGTGGGAAATGTTGTTCTTTCCATTGAAGATTTCAACTTCAATTTTCTAGAGGACACACTAATAATTCCTTAGCACTGGATACTTTTTCTTTTTTTTGCAATTATCAATAAGGCAGTTGAGCATAGATTTATTTTTTTTCCCCACAAAGAGCAGCTTCAAAATTATTCTAATTTCTCAGGAATGATGTTTAGTGATTAGGGCATTGGGAAGAGGTATACCTGTATTCAAGCTCATATTTTCCAGCTAATTTGCATTTTTAAAAGGCCTGTCATCTTCACACTGAGTTCATTTCATCTCTAGCTCTTGTGCTACAATGTCTGGCTATAACCTTGCTGTTTTACGAGTTCAAGCACTTCAACATTCTGACTTTCTGGGTTCTTGTTACCTGCTGATGCACAAAAGATAGAAACTTAGTAGCATCCACTGACCTTGTAATAAAGTGTTGTACTATCAGTGCTAATTAGACATGATCAGACCACAGGTATCAGTTCTGAGCTTGTTCCAGCTCTGTGTTTCTGTATCCAGACTGTGAATCAAAATGTAGAAAACTGGTATCTGCATGTTTACAATGAGTCATTTGTCTGCAAGGAACAATTTGTTAGCCTAGGAAATTCTTCAGAGCACATGCAGAGGAGCTTTCTGTTTGTTGGTGTTCCAACAGACTTCCTGAATTATGAGATTCTAGTCTTTCTCTAACCGAAGTAACAAATTCCCAACTAAAATAAAATTTGGCTTTAATGTACTTTAATGACTCTTCTGTGCAGTTTTGGCATAAAAGCTGCAAGGCAAAAGTGGGAACTGCATGAACTGCAGAAATCCAATTTTTTATGCTACTTTCCATGCTCTTGAGAAGGTCTCCATGATAGCCTTCCTCACATCTCCCTTTAAAACTCATGTATGTCTTAGTACACCTAAGCACTTGACAACTGTGATGCTGTGCCTGTGTGCTACTGATTTTGACTGTAATTATTTCACTGTTATCTTGTGGTGTGTGCACTACCCATGGGATATTGCTTAAATTTTAATTCACTTTCTAACAAATTGACTGATGTTTGAGATTTCTCTGTGCCTTTGCCAGTTTCTTGCAGTGGCCATGTATCTCCAGCAAGTCTTTTGGGTCTGCCATCCCTTCATGGATATTTTAGGTACGCTGCGGCTTCACAAATGTAAGCCCGTGCCTATGTTTAGGAAATTGAATTAAGTCTTCTCTGATTATAAGACCTCCTTATCAGGAATCTTGTTTCTGTGATCATACATGTATGTAGCTTACGTCAATGGAGTCCTGAACATAGACGGAGACATCCAGATGCCACTTTTGCTCAAATGACAGTTAAACCTGTAACAACAGTGTCATGAAATTACAAGGGAGTATGACTCAGGATTAAGAATTGATATATGTTTTCTTTGTAAGACTCTATGCAATACAGGCATCTAAGATTCCATCATAAACAATTGAAGCTCAATTGAATTGGCCATCCTAAACTGTTTGAAAAATCTGCATAGGTCTGGCAAACATGAAACAAGACCTATGACAGACTCAAACTCTTTATAGCAGCTGCACCTAAGTGGGATAGTGTCAATCATCACAGGTGGCTCTAGAAACCTATGTTTTGACTACTGAACAGAGTCATAAGTGTCTTAATATCAGAATAATATGATCCTCTCCTTAGGCTTCCATACACTTCTACATTAGAGGACAGAATTACTTTATTAAAGCACAGCGGATGACTGAAACTCAAATTTCTTTCTTTGGACTATATCCATTTTTTGCCTTTCTCAGCTATTTATTTTGAGTTTTGTTCTTTTGTTTTTATCTCAATTCCTACTTTATTATAAGTTTCAAAGAACTGTTTGTGTACTAAGGATGAGTGATAGACAATCTGATTTATTTTTTGGCTCAGGAAAAAGTTCTGGATAAATTATTTTTTTCACTGGGTTTACTGGATAAGGTCAACGTGACAGCATTTTCAGTCTCTTGCTTCTTAGTAACAGTTCAACATTGTATAAAAATCTATAAGCAAGAAAACCATAGGAAACAGCAAAGCACAGTGTCAGCAGACACCTCTTAAACAGGTTATTCTCTCTGCTTTGTTTGCACCGATGACAGCATGTGCAGAATGCACAAGACATGATCCAATGCTACCCCGCTATAGTTTGTAGAAAACTGCACTGGAAACATGTACAGTACAGATACAGAATTTATCACCAAAAATAAAAAACTTCCTGCCACTAAAAAACCCTTTTTTTAGCTGAGGGGAACTTTTGCCAATTGTAGCAATGACACCAGGAATGCCATTTGGATGTAGAAAATCTTGTAAAGTAATACTAACTCCACAAACAGGTTTCCTCAAAAAACATGTCACTGAGATTATGTCAAGAAGAAAATAAACAATTCATGAGGGAACATTGTTTGCCAGAGGTAAATTAGAATGTGAGGCTCTCTGTTCCATGTCTGTATAATAGGGACTCATAATTTGTAATGGTCAGAAAGAAAATATTATAATGGCTTAACAACTTTACAGAAATGTAAATGGGAAAGAAACCAACAAAACAAATGAAACCCAAAAACCCAAAGAAAATGACAAGACAGCAAAGAAAAACAAACTGAAATGAAAACAAATGTGAACATACTCTTAGAAGCCTCTAAATATAATTTACAGTTTAGAAACAGGAAAAGTAAAGAAATAGCATATATTCCTATTACTGGGAAATTACATATTGGTTATTTAGCATTCTTATTTTCCTATAACTAAAACACTGGGAGCATAGTAAATGCACAAACATATATTAAAATCCAATAAAACCTCCACTTCACTTGTCCAGTATTAAGTAGTTTTCAGAGGAAAAACCCTGTAATGATAAATAATATGCCCTTTTTGGGGGGAAGAGGTGATAGGAAGAAAAAATTACAAGAAAAAAAGAAAGGAAACACATGGAGCCTAATCCTTACATTCCTTTTCTCGTGTCTAGATTGTACTTATTTTCCGAGGACATGCACTGAATACTAAAAGAAGCTGCTATCACTTTGAATTACATCTGTAGGAACCAGGAATAATTAAATTTCTCAAGCCTTTCTGAACACTGAATCTATGGCCTTCCTCCCAAAAGAAACTGTTGAAGAGGTAAATATAGATGGGGAAGAATCAGTACCAGAATTCTACCGAATCACAATGCAGTTAAAGACTTCCACATAATTCAATGCATGCCTGTGTTTTGTGGTTGTATTTTGTAACTTTACTAGAAGCTGGCTAAGGTGAGCTGTTGCACTGTTCCTCATGATTGCCGTAATTCATACTCAGAGTCTGGAAGAAGTTAGGACATTTCAGAGATATGGATTGTATCTTTAACTCTTTCAAAGGGACAGAAACCAGTAGGTCTGTGGAATGCTGCTACTGAGTGTATCAAAGCACTGAAAGGCAGAAACAACTAGGCCAGTGAAAAAGACTGTGATGTTCTAAGTTATAAAGGAGAATTCTAGATATCAGCTTTTAGATTTACTGAACGCATTCTCCTCATGTTCCTGATTCCACCATTAAAAAACAGGTTTTGAAATTATTATAAAATTTATATATATAGTTTGTAAATGTTATAGTTTGGACATTTTATAATGGCAAATAGGTTCCATCATAAAGCTATCAAGTCTAATCTGTCAGGGTGGTATTTTTTACACTCCTTAATGAGGCAAAGAGGGAATTAGCATGAAGTCTACACAGTACTTACTCACTGATGCTCATTTTTATAAACCTTTTTCTATCCTGGAGAAAACATTGTGCTTCTGGAGGTTTATGTTGCGTTTGCAAGAACTTTAATCTTGTAAGGTAAAACATGCAATTAATATAGTTCTTTGACATCCTAGTGTGACAAGAGGTTAACAATTAAAGGCTATCAGAAACTACCTTGTCATATTAAGTGACTTGAGCAAGGTTTTGTGTAGTTGAAGACTCTGGGTGAAAAGACTTTTTTTTTTTTTGCATGTAGGTTGACGGTCTCAGATTCATAAAATCATAAAAACAAAGAATCATAGAATGGTTTAGGTTGGAATGGACCATAAAGTTCATCTAGTTCCAACCTCCCTGCCATAGACAGGGACACCTTTCACTAGACCAGGTTGCTCCAAGCCCCATCCAACCTAGTCTTGAACAATTTCCAATTTCAAGGATGGGGCATCCACAACTTCTCTGGGCAACCTGTTCCCCTTGTCCTATCACTACATGCCCTTGTTTTTTACAAACTCTTGTAAAAAAGAGTTCCCCTCCAGCTTTCTTGTAGGCCCACTTCAGGTACTGGAAGGCTGGATAAGGTCTCCCCAGAGGCTTCTCTTCTCCAGGCTGAACAATCCCAACTCTCTCAGCCTGTCCTCATAGGAGTGGTGCTCCAGCCCTTTGATCACCTTCATGGCCCTCCTTGGGACTTGCTCCAACAGGTTTATGTCCTTCTTATGTTGGGGGCCACAGAGCTGGACGCAGGACTCCAGGTAGGGTCTCACTAGAGCAGAGTAGAGGGGCAGAATCACTTCCCTCAACCTGCTAGTCACACTTCTTTGGATGCAGCCCAGGATATGGTTGGCTTTCTGGGCTGCAAGTGCACATTGCTGGGTCATGTTGAGCTTCTCATCAACCAACAACCAAATGTTGAATTATGCAAGGATGGATACAACATAAAGAAAATTAGCATCTCTTCAGGAAGAACATGTCTCAAAAGCAGAAGTATTTTGTTCTGTTCCTTTTTAAAACATAATATAGGAATAATGAGCAAAAGAAGAGAATCCCAACTTTCTAGCCGTTAAGAGTCAATATCTCTTGATGTCTCCTGATAATGATGTATCCTGTAGAAATGTTGGTGAATTTGATGGCAAAAAAATCAGTGGATATGTACTGAAATTTTATTGCAACATGGGTCTCTGATGCACTTTAATGAGTTAGCTGGAAGTTTTGTCTGCTGCACTTTTGAATTTCAGACCATTTCCATCATAGGAACTTTAATTGCTGTTAAAGTTTATAAACTGAATTTGATATCTGAATGTTTACTTGGATGAGGTCTCTGGTTACTTGACTCAGCTGGAATTCAAATATTTGTGTACAAGTCCCCTTCCAGGAAAAATTAGCCATGAATTTTATGGCTTACATGGCACCCAAAGTGGGATTTTATAAGTTGTGTGCCATATTTGTTAAATGAAAAGACAAAATGTGGTGGTAGCTAAGGTGGAATAAGAACAATTTTTATGTTGGAAATTGTATAAAATAATTAGTCAAATAGAAAAGAAGCAAGGATAAATCTGCTAAATTGTCTTTATGTTTCGGGTAAAAGCAGACACTACTTTCATGGTATAACAGCACCATGTTGGGGCATCTTTATAAAGCACTTCTACAACAGTGGATTATGTATATTACATAGCTGAACTGATTTCAATTGTCATTCCAGGTATCAGATAAAACCCAACTGAGGTTATAAAAGCTGACAGGATTGTAACCTGAATGATATATTACTCTTCTAAAGATAGATAAAATATCACATTTGATAAAGACTACATCTTCACATAGAAGTAATTCAAAGGAGTAAGCAAGAAACATGACTCCATTGAGTACTGAAAGTTCCTTCTTTCCATCCTGTATGTGTAAGCCAGAAACAAGCAATACATCAATTTAAGGATTTGTAGGGGTTTGCCTTTGTTAAACTGCGACTCATATTTGAGTTTTGTTATCAAAATGAATAATATTAGGTGTTTTATTTATTTTTTTTTTTTCCTGTGTGTATGACAGACCTCTTAGAGTGGGATTTGTCTCCTCCCACAGTTGTTCGGGTTAGGTGCTCGCCCTGGCCTCCCTTCACTATCAAAAAGTGAGCCACAGGGGCTTATTTTCCTCCGATTTTATCATTGTCCATTAAAGACCTTGCCAGTGAAAATTCAAAAAGGCCAGTACTTTTGTCTTATTGTAAACAACCACTTTACTTTTTAAATTTTCTAACCTTTGTGGCATAAATATTACTGCATAAATTATGTAGTTTCCTGCAGGACAGTCTCTGAGGGTTTAATCCTGAACCCACTATACCCATTGTAGCCCAGAGCAGACTATTCTCTGCCTTGTGGCGTTTGTTTATAAGTGTCAGAACCCTGAGGGCATGAATAGGCCTCACGGTCCTTGTCCACTCCTCAGGGCTCCCCCAACCCTGCCCATGTCCCAGGACACCTGGGGCCATGGGTGACACAGTAGCAGTGCCGGTCTCTTGCTTCCCACAGCTCTGACCACCCATGGGCCCTGCCAAGCTGGGACCACCCACAGACCCACATCTTGGCCCAGCCTCAGCCCATCCCCAGCGAGATGCCCGATCCCTGGGGCTGTGAGGGTGCAAGCCTTCATCTACCAACATACACAAGCCTGTTAAGCTCCATACATAATATATCCAAGAGTGGACGGGCAGGAGAGGTAAGGTTCTTGGATTATAGTTAGCATTTAGATGCATAACCTCCATATAAACTATGATGTAGGTATCTGAGTGAAAACTCACATTTGGAGATGGAAGCTTGAGGAACCTAGACATCTTTCTTTTTTTTTAAATGGTGGCAAATGAACTGACTAGGGCTCATATCTTCTTAAAATGCTAGCTGTATGTTCAGTGCTCAAAGAAACAGAATAACAAGGGCTATTTCACACATTATAGTCAAAGAATTATCCAGCAGCACCTTAATTTTAGCTCTGTTTTCTAACAAGGAATCCTCTGCTTTATTTTTGCTGTTCATACCAATGTACACATCTAAAGATCTTGCTACCACTGAAGTTAATATATCTATGTTAAATATGTACTGAACGGCTAATATAAAAATGCTCGCTTTAGACACTGGTCTGCTATCTAAAGCAAGTTGTTAAACTGCTTCTCCAGTCTTAGAAAGGTCATATAGACAGAAAAAGTGAAGGCACTGAATTTTTTCTTCCTGGATTCATTGACTCAGGATATAAGTTAAAATACTCTGTAACACTTTCTGTCAGTAAATGGCTTCAGTTTTTTTCCTCCCAATGTTAGCTACATAACCAACATACCTTTTTTAGCAAGTTTCCTGCCTTTGGCTCACCTTATAATCCGGGAAGAAAAATAAACATTTTAAGAGCAGCAGGAACTCAATCTACCCATGATATGAATCATCTGTGGGAAACGTCCATTTCTAGCTCTTACTAAATGAAATGTCTAATGACTGTGATACTTCAGTAGTTACCTCCTTTGAATGTTAATGTAACCAGTACTACTTCCTATCAGCTGTCTTGCTTTCCTCTTAATCATACCAAGATGTGTTGTTCTGCGAGTAACATAAACAGTAACTAACACAGTGGAAGAAAAGAAGTAATTTTTAAAGAAAGTTACTTGGTTAATAATAACTTGGTTAATGATAACCAATAACTTTGGTTACCAAAACAGAATGAAAAGAGAAAAGTAATTAATGTAGAAATTAATGAGAAAAACATTTCTGATGTAAGTGAAAGAATAAAATATAAGTGAAAAAAAATTTCCAATTTAATGAAGCTGATTAAAAGATTCAGGAGAATAATATACTTTGCAATGCATTCAAGATCTGCCTCTTGAAATAATTGCTGAATAATTTTATGAATTAGTTAGCTTAGTTTACCTTTATCTTAAAATTTAAAGACAGAGGAAAAAGAAAGCATGACATACTATGTTGTAAATAATCTTTGGAGTGAGTCTTTTTTGATAGAAAAATAATGTGGATTTTTTTTTTACCAGTAATCCTTTGCTGAAAGCAAAAATAGGGCTGAAGAATATTGCTGAACTTTCACTTTGATGGAAATTTTCTATGTCCATAATAGTCTAGGCATATACACTATTTTTCTACTTGACTACAATTTCTTATTTTTTAATGAATTCAGATCTCAATTCAGGGTGGTGGAAATTTAGAAAATTCTTTTAATTTTAAAGGATTCATGTAAATTCCTGTCTTTAGAATTAAACAATGTGTTTTTTTTAATACCTTGTAATTGTAGATAATTACTGTAATTATCAAATTAATGTAATAAGTAATACGTCATCCACTGTTGATCAGATTGTATCTTTTCCTTTATCAATCATTTAGGATTATCTTATTTGTCTACTGTAGTGGGTGATAGCTGTGCTAGGGGAACTGTTGATAAACATTTTTAACAACTGACCTTTCTAAAGCTTTTCTCTGTAAGGTATTAGTAGAAATATATGATTTTTTTTTTGCAGTTTTGAAGACATACATTCATAAAGGACTTGAAAAGAGAAAATCGTTGGTTTTTTAAATTTATTTTCCAGACAATTTAACCAGATAGATATAGCAGCATTAGTTTTCAAGAACTGCTTTTGCATTAGACAACTCCTTGTTAAGTCTTAATCTTTGCTGTATTCATCTTGAACACATAAATGCATAATCATTGTCTGTGTTTATAAGTCATAACTTATTCCAGTAATAATAATTGGTCCTAGCTTTTACTTTCCTAAAATGTTTGTCTTTTAAATGTCAATGACAGAAACTGAAAACAATGCTTTGTTTACACAACATAGCGGGGATCTGTCTATTAGTGTGGAAATTGGCATGTTTTTATTGCTTAATCATAATCTTGGCTTCTGACTTAGGCCGTATGGTCCTTGGATACTTTAGCCAGCTCTGATATATAGAAGACTAGATAACAGGAGGACAAAATTTGAGAAAATAGGAATGTTCAATCCATTTGTTAAGGCTACTGACTGTTAATGCAATTACATTGCTCCTACTATACTACAGACAAGACCAGTACACAAGAAGGGTAAAAAACTGGCTAGATGGCTGAGCCCAGAGAGTTGTGGTGAACTGAGTTAAATCCATTTGGTGGTCAGTCACAAGCGGTGTTCCCCAGGGCTCAGTTTTGGGGACAATCTTGTTTAATATCTCTATCGATGATCTGGATGAGGGGATCGAGTACTCCCTCAGTAAGTTTGCAGATGACACCAAGTTGGGTGGGAGTGTTGATCTGCTCAAGAGCAGGAAGGCTCTACAGAGGGATCTGGACAGGCTGGATCGATGGGCTGAGGTCAACAGTATGAGGTTTAACAAGGCCAAGTGCTGAGTCCTGCACTTTGGCCACAACAACCCCATGCAACGCTACAGGCTTGGGGAGGAGTGGCTGGAGAGCTGCCCGGCGGAAAGGGACCTGGGGGTGCTGGTTGACAGCCGGCTGAACATGAGCCGACAGTGTGCCCAGGTGGCCAAGAAGGCCAACAGCATCCTGGCCTGTATCAGAACTAGTGTGGCCAGCAGGAGTAGGGAAGTCATCGTGCCCCTGTACTCGGCACTGGTGAGGCTGCACCTCGAATCCTGTGTTCAGTTTTGGGCCCCTCACTACAAGAAGGACATTGAGGTGCTGGAGCTTGTCCAGAGAAGAACAATGAAGCTGGTGAGGGGTCTGGAGCACAAGTCTTAGAGGAGTGGCTGAGGGAACTGGGGTTGTTGTCCCGATCCAATGTCGGGGGAGGTTTCAATACGATCCCGAGAGCAAGATTAAGACACAAACGAGGTCAAATGCCGTATACCCATGATAGTTTTTATTATCAAAAGTAAAGAATTAGTAGCAATAGGACAGAATGGAATAAAAAGACAGAAATCAAGCAAGCATTCGTGATAGATTTGCAAGGATAGTCGCCACCATGGATCCGCAGCGTCCTGGGGTCCAAGTGTCTCGAAGTTTTTGGTGGTGGGCGATCGTGCTCAGAGGTGGCCGGCACCAGGGCTTGTCTTGGCAGTCCTTTTTATTCTCATTCAAGGCCTGCAATTTAGCACATCTTCACATTCCTGCATATGCACATATGCTTCACGGTGGGTGGCTCCAGCCCTGCTCCTCACACGACTATCCCATGTCTTGTAGCCATTAAATTGGCAGGGTGTTTTTCATCCCTGTAGCCATTATCTTGGCAGGGTGTTTTTCATCAACCAGAGATCTCTGTGGCCATCTAACCATCCTTATCTTAGATAAACAGTCTTTGAGACAAATGTTTTAAAATTCAGTTTCTCACAGTTGTTCAGTCTGGAGAAGAGGAGACTGAGGGGAGACCTCATCGCTCTCTACAATTATCTGTGAGGGGGTTGTGGTGAGGTGGGTGTTGGTCTCTTCTCCCAAGTAACTAGTGATAGGATGAGAGGAAATGGCTTCAAGTTGTGACAGGGGAGGTTTAGACTGGATATTAGGAAAAATTTCTTCACCTAGAGTGTGGTCAAATATTGGAACAGGCTGCCCAGGGAAGTGGTGGAGTCACCGTCACTGGAGGTCTTCAAAAACCCTGCCATGTGGCACTTCAGGACATGGTTTAGCAGGCATGGTGGTGTTGGGTTGATGATCTTAAAGGTCTTTTCCAATCTTAATGGTTCTATGATTCTATCACAAATGGAAATTTAGATATATTTTTTAGAAGATGTTTGGTAATAGCTTGAATATACCTAAAAATGTCCCCCGATGAAGCCTCAGTTTTCTAATTATCTTTGACCATCTGAATGGCTGCAAAGCATGAATGTTTCTAATACCTGGAATCTATGGATGTGGTTTATTTTGGTTTTGTAGGCACCCTGAAACCGAACATGTTTAACAGGATGCCAACACTGATGGCATAAGTCTACCAACAAGCCACCAGCAAGTGAGCTGCCTTCTAGGTTTGGCAGACAAAGCAAACCGTGGCTTTAAGTGGAAGAGCTCAAAGCTGTGGGAGACAAAGTGATCTAGTGAAATGTTTCTTTAGGAAAAAGGGAGTCTTTCTTTCTTATACTTAAATATTCCACCAGGTTTTCTTCCAAGTAGAAGCTGACATGTTAATAACACTATTCTTTCAAGTATTTGAGCAATGCTCAAAGTATTAATGCTATGCTGGTACTGACCATTTGATACTTTGGGAGAGAAAGATGGCTAATGAGAAGAGAATATAGTGTGGAGAAGGAGTGGCTTAAAGGTAAAACTGTATTGGACTGAGGAGATTAAAATAAAGGAAGCAGAAGGGTATACCATGGGAGGAAAGAAGAAAGTGTAGAACAAAGAAGTAATGTAAATCTGAAAGAGAAAGGATTAAAGAGAAAGTGGTAATTCTTTTTAAACAATGAAGTAAAGCATCTTTTTAGAAAAGATCAAGTTGTTTGTATTGTGCAGTTGAAGTTCCTCTCATTAGCATTTAAGTTTTATAACAATATTCTGTTTAATTCAAACATGCCAGATGCTGTAACACTGTTCCTTAAAAAAGCTATCCAATGGGGTTAGTGGAGAGTACGTGCATGTGTGTGGTGTTCGATATCAATGTAGCCCCTTCACCTCCTAGACAGTGAAAAATCATTGTATTTATTTGAACTCTGGAAACATACTTAGAGTCAGCAAATTCATACCCCTATCAAAAGGAAATAGAATTCTGTTAAAATTTCAAAGAGTTTTAAGTACATGCTTGGTAAGACCTTATTTAGAATGTGGAAAATTAACCTCTTTTTTGCTTTATTTTATAATATTCTACCTAAATCATATTTAGTGCACAAATGAAAGAAACTGTGTTTAAAGAGTTTGGTGTACAGTGCCCTCCTTGCCAAGGTGACATATGCCATAATATCTACTAAGTGATATATTTTGCAGAGCACATATGTTGGGTACATATGGATACCAGTAACCTGCAAGATGCCGTTAAAAATATTTTTGAGGATTTTACCCTACATATTTATAAATGCTGATGAATTTGAAACTGAAAACTAGCTGCAGCATTAAGTTTAATACTAATACTAGTATTAATATTAATATTATTATTAATAATAATAATACACGACCAACTTTTTAACAAGTTTACAAATCCCAATTTAATTTTCTTGTCTTAATCTTGTATGGCATTATGAAATTGCACTTTTTCATAATATTTACACCTGCCATTCCTAATGTATTACCAGGTGTGAGATTTATGAGTGGAGCACATGAAACCTGCCACAGTTAATCACATTTGTAACCTTTCAGATACTCTCCAGAATTTTTCTTGCTGTGAAACATGCTTTACCTTTTAATTTCTGCTGAGCATAGTTCTAACACAATATTGGGTTTTTTTCCTTATGTATTTCAAGTTTTGTCATCAAGTAATATCCTAATTGTTATTTTTCTTTCACATTTTTCTCTCAGAGAACTATTTCTATTTCAAGGAAATACTGAAGTAGTCAGAGAGAGATAAGCATATATTAACTTTTCTGAAATGAAAGATACATGTAAATAGATGTGAATGAGGTGGTACTCTTGCTATCATGCATCATAATACTTACAGATAATTTATATCATATTATTTTTAGAATAAGAAATAATTAGTTCAGAAGTTTAGGCTTAGTGATTTACAACTGGGTGAAATCTATAAAGATCAGTTGAGAGCGTTGTGCAAATGACAGAGTCAAGTTAACTCAATGGGATTGTACATATGATTGAAGCTATTCATGTGCTTGTATATGTCAATGAATCTAGGCACAAAATATGCATGATTTTTGAAAAGTCAGATTAAATATTTTTTACTTCTAGAACTGTGCTAAAGGTCTATGTGTGAATAGCGATATCTATTTTTTGGTAATTTTTAAATTTATTGCACATTTAGGAATGTTGGTCTGAATTGTATTATTAATAATTCTTAAGCAAATTTGGAATATATTTAACAGTTTAAACAGAGCTTCTTGTTTTACTTATTTGCTGTTACAGGAAGAATTTAAATAAGACCTGCAAATCATGCAATTATTTCTGTAGCTTACTATGGCTGGCTTTGCCGTTACTAGCAAAGGGCCACAGCCTTTTCATTGACCTCACAACACAGGCTCCCATGACTTGCCTGGGCTTGTTTTAGCCCAAGAATGTTTTAGCTTGTTTTAGCTGTGATAACTATTGTCTAGCAGTAGGGTAACTGCTGCCTAAATTAGTTTTAGTTTTTGTTTAGTTTTGTGCAGTTGTATGGTGCAACACCTCCTGCTAATTAATAGATAGTAATTATAAATATTCATCCTGAGGAGGATGAAAATATGGTGTAGAAGAAGAGAGGCATAGGATGGTACTGGCAGTCCTAGATAGTGAACACTAATCATTACATTCAATAACTGATGAGTTATAACAGAGTATGTGAAAGGCAAGGTACTGACTGCAATATGACCTGCTTAGAAGAATGAACACTACCTGGGACTATGAGCTTTTATCTCAAAGTTGATGTGTCCTGAAGATTCAACCTAAGCCAACTCCCCCAGCTCAGAACACCCCATAACAATGATAAAACCATAGGAGATTTGCCTCAAGAAAGCAGGCATATAACCACAGCCAGAATGGCAACTGGCCAGAATCTAGTATAAAACCACTCCTGCATGGTTTAGACCAAAGAAAATTAACACACTACTGACCATAATTCTACACCACTTGCCAAGCATGTACTGATTGTGGGAACAATAGAACTATTAGCCCACGCGTTATCACAAGTAATTTGCTTTGTATACACAACTATATTGTAACATATATAAAACCTGCCTTCCTCTATGCCAGGGTCCTCCATGCATTAGGCTGCGGCACTGCTATGCACCTAGCTAACATGAGAGAATACATTCCCTTGGTAATTCTATGATAAGCATCCTTGTCTCCCTCCTTGTCTGGCAAACAACTCACTTTCACACATGTAACTTTATAAATTGGTGAAATTTGTGCTAGTGATAACAAACAGAAGAGAAAAAAAACCCCAGTCTAATGCAGAACTGGGAACGAATAAAGAAAGAACAAGGAACAGACTGTTAGAAAATGAATAAAAATAACTCAAAATGTATTCATAACAGGGGAGGAAGAAATTCTCCCATTAAGACCATATGCTCCCTCTGGCAAAGGCCTCCAGTCTCTGACAGGTCCCACCTGGAGATGATGCCACTGACCCTGGGACCCAGCTGAGCACTGGTAGTGGGAGCACAAAAACACAGAGAAGTAGTTGAGACTAGAGAGTTTGCATGCAGCATTTTAACTGTGTTATTAATGTACTTTTTTTTCTGTAATAATTAGAAAAGTAATCAAATTAACTTGGACTATAATTGTTGACATCATTGTAACTTGACAAATAATAGGAAATATGTGTTGTTATTTTTTTAGATTGTAAAACATGAATGAGAATAACATTAGATTTCTTAGGTTAATAAATAAAATGTATTACCTTTGTCTCCTAGCAAGATTTTTTGAGTGTAATACTTCTGAAACAAAGGTCTGAGACAAGGAAGAAGGTTTTAACATGCAAAATCAATCAAATGTGAGTTTTGTAAATTTCCTTTTGTATGGGAGGATTGTGTAAGATAAACTACTGTGGACAACTTCTTTTATCTTAACCAAGTAACTGGCAGGAACCGATAAGAACCAGTACAATGTTAAAATACAAGCTAAACAAGTAGGTAAGAAAAAGAATTCCTCTGGAGGACAGACAAGGGGACCAAATACTGCAAAAAACCCGCCAGAGACCACCAGAGGACCACCGACTCATTTAACAGCGCATGCATCAGGGACATTTGAGTATGTTAAACATTTCTCAGAAATGTCATGAATATGTTAACAATTGCAATGAATATAAATGTATGTACTTTATGTAATTCAGATGCTGGTAACACGAGGCATGCGTGTTAGGAGGAGATATCCCTCATGCGTCCGACTGTAATAAAGACGTCTGCTTAATAACACTTTGATGTTATTAAGTTTGGATTTCTTTGAAACACTTCAATGTGTTTTTTAATCTACAGAGTAATTAATGCTTATATAATACAAGTGACTCAATGTATAGTTAGCCCTAATTTATACTTTAAAAATGTAAAGAGTATGGATATGATTGTGAATGGGTACATCAAACTGCATACCCGTATCAAAATCTTTTTTTAAAAATTATTCACTCACCTATAGACAATTAGAATTATAATAGCTCATAAACAACCTAAAGCAATTTTAAAAGATGATTCATAAATTTAGCAACAAAACAGCTGAAGGGTTGGCTGAGGTCTGAATTGCTTAACTTGCTTATTGTAGGGGAAAATATTTTGTCAGTGATTCCTTTCTTGATGATATATCATGGCACTAGCAGTAAAATATTGTAGTTTGCATTTTGATGCTATATATTTATAATAAAATACTATTAAATGTTACCATAGCAATAATCTAGGTAAGACAAAAGAATAAATTCTAACTGCATCTTAAATATGTCAATATAATCTGGTGGAAAAGTAGCACAACGAGCTGTAGACAATCCAGGACACTCCTGGAATGCATTGAAGACAACTTCTTAAACCAGGTAATAGACAACCCTACGAGAGAGGATGACATACTGTAGCTGTTGGTCACCAATGCAAGTGAGATAACTGGTAACAATTGATAGCCATAATATCTTTAAACATATGTTTTAAAAAGTTGTTATTTCCTGTATTCTGTTTTTATCTAAGTAAAAGAAATTTCTTTTCAAAAGACTGAAGAACAAGAAAACCTGGCTTTACTCAAATGAATAGCACAAGCTGCATTTTATGAACTGAGTTCTACCATATATGTACTACAATAGTATTTGAAACCACCATTACATCTCTGAATAATACTACTAATCAGTGCCTAACATTGCATACATGCTTATCTTTATTGACCTATGTTCCCAGCATTTGTCTTACAACATTCATCCAATAACACAAAACATAAATGTATTTTATAATAATATTATTTAACTTGTATCTCATCTTGCATTTTTAAATGTTGTATTCTTGTTCAAAGTTCACCATTCACATACCTTCATTATCTATTGTATTTTATAAGGATGCCAGGGACTGAACATTCAGGACTATCTTAAGTCCATAAGTACTCGACGAAATTTTCATTATTAACATTCCCTGTTTGCCTCAGTTTCTAAGTCTAAGTCATCCTGAAACTTGTCTCATCTTATCAAAGCTGAGACGCTTCAGAGCTGTATTATGTATAAGTCCTATCAAGATTCACAAACTATGCATTCCTTCATCTAATTCCCCTGAGGGACCTCATGCATCCGATCATACCTACCAGATGGCTTGGTCTTTATGAAACAAAGCAACAGCAACTGCTTTTAGTAAAAACACAGGTGGGAAAAAATGAAAGCAACATTATTCCCTCTGTACAGTAGCCTACAAGTTAGAATTCTTACACAGTATGGAAAAACTGGTTCCAGTGCCCTTCACATCCACTCTTCTATCTCCTGTGTCTTAACCATCAGGATATAACCTAATCTCCAAAGAAGCTGTTCCAGTGTGGAAAAGAATTTATGTATCACTGCCAAGAAAAGAGGCAAAATGAACATAATTTTGAAGTTAATGTAAAGCACTCACCTGGAATGCAGGAGAATTAATTCTTTTCTTCCTTGAAGAATTATCATTATTAAGCAGTCAGTCTGTGGACCATATACTTCACTAGAAGTCATGCTCCATCGTGGTGACTCCAGGCATTCAACCAGAGAGTTGCTCACTCACTTCTTCTCTCTTATTTCATATATCTTTGATTCCTTTTGGAATTGTATCAACTGAATGATGTTCTGTTACTTCTTATTAGCAATAAGCATTACCTCCTCCTAAAGCAATCTAGAAGGTGCTGTCTTGTCACATACATGTCCTAAGAATCTTTCCATTATTAATTTACTATTGAAATAAATAGGAATTTTGGAGTTGAAATACAATTAAGAATCTAAATACACTTGTTGGATTTGGAAACACCCACAAAGATTGGTAGGCATTGAAATACATAGCCAGCAACTACAAATTCTTAAGAGAATTCACAGCATTCAGACTACCATTCAATACCTTGAAGAGTGGTATTTATAAAACTCAGTGAGTGGAATAAGGAGCCACATTAGCTAATGAGAAGAAAATGAGGAGGAGAGGAAGAACTTGCAGGTGTCTAAAGTCAATTAAGTACAAAAATATCTCAATCAGATTTTTTTCTTTGAACACTTATTTTCAGGTATGATCAATTGTTAGCATGGGGTTAAAAACGTGCAGAAATTGTAACATCCAGTTGTCCCACACTTCTGTCACAGGAGCATGAAAGCCCCCTTACTTCTCAAAAGTTATTAAAGGAAATTAAACTATATCACCCTGTCTTGTTCAATCTAAACAAATCTTACAAACTTAATCTCAGTTTATAGGTAAGAGTGCGACGTTTCAATGTGTGAATAGGCTATTAAGATCTGTACTTAGAAGAACAGTACTATATCACTCTCCACCTTCTGTTGCATACTCAGTCTTCCCAAACTAGCTCACTAGCTTCAACCCATCTCAAACAAAGTCAAATTTCCCTAAATCGAAACTTCAGTTCTATTTCACACTTCTCTAAGATACACTGCCTCATTCCTCTCTGCCTTTGGTCCTCACCTGGAGGGTGGGTCCTAGCACTAGCACTGGTGCTGTGTGGCACGATCCAGTGCCCTGCAGGAGCATTGCTGTGAGATGAAAGTCTGCTCATGGTATTAGACACGGAGCAGTGAAGCAGGTCAGGCAAGTGCTTTGCAGAGTAAGGGTTCCCTGCAAACTTCACTGTATGTTGCAGAGAGGGAAATGTCCTTGTCTTCTATGTAAAACATATGCAAGATGAAGAGGTGTCAACACGTTAACAAGCTTCATCACAGAGTATTGATTATCCTGGTGATTGGTAGAAGATCTGAGTGATTGCTTCAAACCAGACTGAATAGGATTTATATAACAGGCTCTAATACATTTCCTGAATATATGCCTTTAGCTACAAGGAATAAAGGGACACTAGCACCAGTTAGTCTCCAAAAACGTTTGTCTGTGACTGTCTCATGTGCCGTGCTTGATTTGGTAGTGTAGGCATGCTCTCAGATCACTTACAGAGCTAAACCTTATTTGGAAAGAAATATACTGCCCAAAAGCCTTGCTGGAAGCTCAGCAGGTGTAAGTTAGCACTCCTAGTGTCTTGGTAGCCACAGGCCTTTGCAACTCGTTACACGTCCGCTGGTAGAAATGTAGAATCCTGCGGAGTTAATTGGCAGCTCAGCAGGGGTTTGGAAGAGATAAAGTGACATATTGGAGTATAGATTTATAAACGGGGTAAGACATACTGTGAATTTGTTATGTCAGCTGATGCATGGTAAGTATGAGGTAATCTGAGATACTCGGGGAGAGAAGCTTCTACACTTTGCAACAGGAAAACAGCAGGCATATGGGCAATTACTGCAAGCCCTAAGGTCACACAGGAAATCCCTTAGCAAAGATTTTAAATCCAGCTTGAAGTTCAAATGCATACAATCACCTCTCTTTGCTTCTCTTTTCATTTAAATGTGAATATTTCAGAAAGGTTATTCAGCCCTGCATTAATCAAGCAGCATCTTTCAGAAAGTCTTGTAGGGTGAAATTACAACGATTATCAGTATTCCCTACACCTTATCTGCAAAGCAAGTCTTGATACACAGACTGTAGGAAAATATGAGCTTGAAGTCAACTACTGTTGATTTCAATGGGAATTGCTCAGCCCCCTGCCGCTTCATTTCAATGGGAGACAGCATGGGCTTACTGCATAAGCTATGAATGCTCTGTCAGCTTCCCAAATGGGTGACTTGTAAGAATGGAGTCAATGTATTGCTTTGAGCTCCTGTAACTGTGTATTTCTATTTTTTCTTTTTTCTTTTTTTTTTCTTTTACCTTAGTTTGCCAATATTTCCCATTATTTTTCTAACTAAATTGGCTGTGATTCAAGAGAAAAAACATCCCAATCCATATGTCACTGTGTTCATTGCAGGCAAATGTGGTAAAAATATATCAACCTCTTCTATGCTTTTAAGTAGGCTGGAATAGAACAGTGTTTATTAGTTATGTGATTAAAGCAAAATACCATTTTTGCTTTATTTTAAAGCAAACTGAAACAGTCTCTTGAATATATAATCAGCCCTCTTAAGCAAGTAAAAAGTTTTTTTTCTTGTATCATTCCCAAGTTTTTTCTTCTATCTTTCACAAACCAGGCCACACACCTGAATTTCATTCAGATAGTCAGTGAACTGTAAATAGATAAATGTCTGCTTCACTTCCATTCCCCACTGTATTTCTGATTAGATATGTGCAACTTTTCCAACAGATACAAGTTATCTAGGAGGAAATGTCTTACCAATATCATTACATGTCTACCATCACTGGGATGATAGTGTGACATCTTAAAACTGGAATGAAGAGGACTGGTTTTAGATTTCCACAGTCAGACTACTGTGAAGTAAGTCCCAATAGTGACCAGAGCGTTTCTATATTGCACCCTCACTCCAAGGTAGTAACAAATTTCCATGGTTTTGCAGGAAGAAAAACATGACAATTTCATATCTTTTCTACTGGTAACAGTTCATCACTGGATTTTAAATGCATTCAGATTAAAGAAATATTTGTGTTTGTGCAGATTTGGGTATTTCCTCCCATGGAGGCATCACCTCCTGTAATTCTACTACTTCATTGAACCAACCTTGACTTCATGTTTTTAAAATCTGATCTTGCTTCATGTTTTTCATATCCATACTTCAGTGGCTTTTCTACATCTGGATTCTTAATATTGACATCCAGGCAGTATTGACTACATATATTTCTGCATATACCATTGTCCTGGTTTCAGCTAGGGTAGAGTTAATTTTCTTCATAGAAGCTAGCATGAGGCTATGTTTTGGATTTGGGATGAGAAAATGTTGATAAGGTGCTGATGTTTAGAGTTGTTGCTAAGTAGTCAAGGACAGTCCAGCTTCTCATGTTGGCCTGCAGCGAGCAGGCTGGGGGTGCACGGGAAGCTGGGAGGGGACACAGCTGGGACAGCTGACCCAGACTGGCCAAAGAGATATTCCATACCATATAACGTCATGCTCAGTATATAAAGCTGGGACAAAGAAGAAGGAGGGGGTGGAGGGACGTTTGGAGTTATGGTGTCTGTCTTCCCAAGAAACCATTACGCGTGACAGAGCCCTGCTTCCCTGGAGATGGCTGAACACCTGCCTGCCCATGGGGAGTGGTGAACAAATTCCTTGTTTTGCTTTGCTTGCGTGCACGGCTTTTGCTTTACTTATTAAAGTGTCTTTATCTCAAACCATGAGTTTCCTCACTTTTACTCTTCCGATTCTCTCCCCCGTGCCACCGTGGGGGAGTGAGCGAGCGGCTGCGTGGTGCATAGTTGCTGGCTGGGGCTAAACCACAACAACCATCCTAAATTCTTGCAATCTGAATCAGGGCTTATTAACATATTTTTGCCTTTAATAATACTTAATGAACATGTTTGCTTTTAATTTATCAGCTTTCTCTTCAGAACGCATGAACCTTTGGGTTCCATATCATCCCATGGAACAATTTTTGAAGTTTAATTTTGGACAGCTTCCTGCTTCTCTTCTCTGCCTATTAATTAGAGATATGGAAAAAAAGGGAACCTGACCTGCACATAACAGTCAAGATATCAGTTCACCATGGATTTAAGCAGGAGCATATTGACAGTCTGTATTTTGCTCTCTACTTGTTTTTTAATAATTCCTAACATACTGTTTTCCTTTTTTGACACCTCTTGAAAGCCTAGCTGATGTTTCATAGTGCCATCCACAGAGTCTTGAATAACTCCTTCATGAATTGCAGCAAGTTATTTAGAGACTCTAAAATAATAGATGCAATTTATAGTTACTAAGAATGTAAGAGTCTTATTTTGTTTGGCCACTGTCCTGGTTTCAGCCAGGATAGTGTTAATTTTCTTCATAGAAGCTAGTGTGAGGTTGTGTTTTGGATTTGGGGTGAGAAAATGTTGGTAATGTGATGAAGTTTTGAGTTGTTGCGAAGCGGTCAAGGACAGTCCAGTTTCTCGTGCTGGCCCACTAGCAAGAAGGCTGGGGGTGCACGGGAAGCTGGGAGGGGACACAGCTGGGACAGCTGACCCAGGCTGGCCAAAGTGATATTCTATACCATATGACGTCATGCTCAATATATAAAGCTGGGACGAGGAAGAAGGAAGGGGTGGAGGGACGTTCAGTGTGATGGTGTCTGTCTTCCCAGGAAACCATTACGTATGATGGAGCCCTGCTTCCCCAGAGATGCTCCTGCCTGCTGATGGGGAGCAGTGAATGAATTCCTTGTTTTGCTTTGCTTGTGTGTGCGGCTGTTACTTTCCCTACTAAACTGTCCTTATATCAAACTATGAGTTTCCTCACTTTTCCAATTCTCTCCCGCATGCCACCATGAGGACTGAGCGAGTGGCTGCATGGTGCTTAGTTGCCAGCTGGGGCTAAACCGTGACAGCCACAGATAAAGGGATCACTAGTAATTTGATTACAGATGACTGTATTTTATTTTATATATTTTATATTATTAATTAAATTGGAACTGTTATTCTCCTAATTTCACATTTTGATATCACCTTGACACACTTCCCTCTTGCTCATTTTTTTCTAGAGAATCTTGGATGTAAATCTCTCCCTAAGAAATCTGTTATTGTTATTTTGCTATGAATGCTATAAATAAATCATTAGACTTCCAGATTATCTCAGTTGTTAACAAAATGGAAGCAGGTGACATAAATTACCTAACAATTATCATGCAGAACTTGTGATGTACTTCAAGCGGTAATTGTTCATATGTTTCGCTATTTTATACATTCTTAATCTGGAAATATTTCTCTTTGTCCTTATTGACAGGGCTTTAAACTAGACTTGAAGTGGGAGGGCGATTATATCAGGCTTACCCATGACAAGCTGTGGGATGACACACCAAGGTTAGAGGGATGGGCTACTAGCGAAGCGACTCAGCCTGATGCACCACTGAAAGGCCTCAAAAGCAACTAAGCAGTGTTCCTCTGAGAGGGTAACATGGCCAACAGCCCAGCTGAAATGCCTCTACACCAATGCATGCAGCATGGGCAACAAACGGGAGGCATTGGAAGCCACCGTGCTGCTGGAAAGCTACTACCTGGTTGCATTACTGAAACTTGGTGGGATGAATCCCATGACTGCAGTGCGGCTATTGATGGCTACAGGCTGTTCAGAAGGGACAGACGAGGAAGGAAGGAAGGGTGGAGGTGTTGCCTTCTACATCAAGAAATGGCTAGAATGTGAAGAGCTGCCTCTGAAGAGCAGCCACAAGCAGGTTGAAAGCTTATGGGTAAGAATCAGGGACCGAGGCAACAAAGGGAACCTTCTGGTTGGTGTCTACTACAGGCTGCTTGATCAAGGGGAGCTTATTGATGAAGCCTTCCTACTCCAGCTAACAGGAGGCATCACTCTCACAGGCTCTCACCCTGCTGGGGGACTTCAGCCACCCCAATGTCTGCTGGAAAAGTAACACGGTGAGCTGTAGGCAATCCAGGAGACTCCTGGAATGCATGGAAGATGACTTCTATGACACATAATAGAAAACTCTTCCAGAGGGGATGTGATACTGGACCTGTTGGTCACCAATGCATGTGAGCTAATTGGTGACATCACGATTGGAAGCAGCCTGGGTTGCAGTGATCATGCACTGATGGACTTCACAGTCCTGAGGGATATATGGTAGGTGAAGAGTCAAGTCAGGACCCTGAATTTTAGGAAAGCAAATTTCCAGTTCTTCAAGGAGTTAGTCAACAAGACCCCTGGGAAAGTGCCATCCGGGACAGGGGAGCAGAACAGAGCTGGCAGATCTTTAAGGACACTTTCCATAGAGCACAAGAGCTCTCTATCCCCAGGTGTAAGAAATCAGGAAAGGAAGGCAAGAGGCTGGCATGCCTCAGTCAAGACCTGCTGGTTAATTAAAGGGCAAGAAGGAAATGCACAGGCAGTGGAAGGACGGATGGGTATCCTGGGAAGAGTACAAGGATGCTGCCCGATTGTGTAGGGATGGGGTCAGGAAGGCCAAGGTGTGGATGATGCTGATCTTGGCAAGGGATGCAGAGCATAATAACAAGAAGGGCTTCTACAGGTATGTCAGCCAGAAAAGGAGAGTCAAAGAAAATACACCCCCCTTGATGAGCAAGACTGACAGGCTGGTAACAGCTGATGAGGAGAAGGCTAAGGTACTCAACAACATTTTTGCCTCAGTCTTCATTGGCAGTCTTCTCTTCCCATACATCTCAAGTTAATGGACTGCAAGATGGGGACAGGAGGAGGAAAGTCCCTCCAGCTGTACGAGCAGATCAGGTTTGAGATCAGCTGAGGAACCTGAACATGCACAAGTCTATGGGACCTCTTGAGATGCATCCCAGAGTCCTGAGGGAATTGGCTGATGTAATTGCTAAGCCACTCTCTGATACTTGAAAAGTCACAACAGTCAGAACAAGTTCCTGGAGACTGGAAAAAGGGGAGCATTACACCCATTTTTAAAGTGGGTCAAAAGAACGGAGGACCCTAGGAACTACCGACCTGTCTGCCTCACCTCTGTGCCTGGGAAGAACATGGAACAGATCCTCCTGGAAGCATTGTTATGGCACATGGAGGACTGGGAGATGATTGGAAACAGTCAGCATGGGCAAGTTCTGTCTGACCAACCTAGTGGCCTTCTATGATGGAGTGACCACATCAGTGGACAGGGGAAGAGCTATGGATGTCATTTATCTGGGCTTGTGTAAGGCCTTTGACACAGTCCCCCACAACATCCTTCCCTCTAGATGGAGAGGTCTGGATTTTATGGGTGGACTGTTGGGTGGATGAGGAATTGGTTGGATGGTCACGTCCAGAAGGTACTGGTCAATGGCTCAATGTCCAGATGGAGGTTGGTGATGAGTGGTGTCCCTCAGGGTTCTGTACTGCGACCAGTACTCTTTAATATCTTCATCAATAACATAGTGGGATTGAGGGCACCCTCAGCAAGTTTGCAGGTGACACCAAGCTGAGTGGTGTAGCTGACATGCCTGAGGGGCAGGATGCCATTCAGAGGGCCCTGGACAAGCTCGAGGAATGGGCCTGTGTGAATCTCATGGGGCTCAAGAAGGCCAAGTGCAGGGTCCTGCACCTGGGTCGGGGCAACCCCCATGATCAATACAGGCTGGGGGATGAAGGGATTGAAAGCAGCCTTTTGAGAAGGACTTGGGGGTCCTGGTGGATGAAAAGCTGGACGTGAGCCAGCAATGTGCGCTCACAGTCCAGAAGGACATCTGTCTCCTGGGCTGCATCAAGAGAAGCGTGGACAGCGGGTTGAGGGAGGTGATTCTGCCCCTCTGCTCTGCTCGGGTTATACCCCACCCGGAGTCCTGTGTCCAGCTTTGGAGCCCTCAGCACAGGAAAGACATGGAGTGGGTTAGTGTGGGTCCAGAGGAGGGCCACAAAAATGATCAGAGGGGTGAACACCTCTCCTATGAGGACAGGCTGAGAGAGTTGAGGTTGTTCAGCCTGGAGAAGAGATGGCTCCAGGGAGACCTAATTGCAACCTTCAAGTATCGAAATGGGGCTGCTAAGAAAGATGGGGCCACACTTTTTAGAAGGGCCTGTTGCGATAGGACAACAGGTAACAGTTTTAAACTAAAAGAGGGTAGATTTAGACTAGATCTGAGGAAGAAATTTTTCACAATGAGGGTGGTGAAACACTGGCACAGGTTGCCCAGAGAGGTGGTAGATGCCCCATCCTTAGCAACATTCAAGGTCAGGTTGGATGAGGCTGTGAGCAACCTGATCTAGTTGAAAATGCCCCTGTTCATTGCATGGGAGTTGGACTAGATGACCTTTAAAGGTCCCTTTCAACCCAAAATGTTCTATGATTGTATGTCTTGAAATTGAGTCTGTCTTTGAACTCTCAAGTTTAATTTCAGACTTAATAACTCCCTATATTAATACTTTTAGTATTTTTTAACCTACTGCACATAGATAAATTCCATATTTTCCACTTCCATTTCAATATACAGTGTAGAGAAGTAATTAAGTACTACTGAAGAATAATTTGGATGAGAGAGAATGAGGCTGTATGCAACTGGACAATCTCTGAATTGAAGAAAAGAAACCAAACTGAAATTAGGTTATTTTCCTTCCTCTTTCTTTATTATCTACTTAATCCATGTGTTGTGGTAAGTCGTCGTCCACATAGCTCCTTCTATGACTGCAATTCTTCTTTAAGTTGTTGGAATTTAGCCTATTGAAACTGCCAGAAGATACTATCTGGAACAAGGATGTATAGGAATGACATGGTTGTGTAGCAGCCCAGATATTTTATTTTGATCAAGTATCACAATGCGTGTATGATGCAATTGTTGAAATTAATGATTTGCTCATTAACCTCTAATGGTGCAGGATATTATACATCTTGTTTTCACATAGTCTCCATATAGATGAACGGTCCCTTATAGACTGTGTTTTAGATGAAATGTAATAAAAAATATGCTCTTCCATAAACACCCAGGAGTTTCAGCAAATTCAGATTCTCATTAAAATTTTCAACAGGCTTAACTTTGTTTGTTTCAAGATGCTTAATCCCAATTTGAAATGATTTTGAATCAATGAAATCATAATCAGATCTGTTATGAGGATGTGAAATTGATGGTAAATATAAACAGAAGTCTGAAGAGTCATTTCAGCAACAGTTCACCTAAGGGTTACTTGTCAGTAAAGAATTTGACATTTTTTCCTGGATCACTAATGCTAGTGTGTGTGTGGGTCTGTTAGGATCTCAAGGATTTTTTGTTGCAAAATGACAAAGAATGTGGACAATACTTAACAGAGCACAAACAGCAAGATTAATAGACCTAGACTCACACAAGGAATTCTCTTTCTGAATAACACAGCCTTGTAGAATAATGTAAGACAATTTAAAGTAACAAATTAATGGACAATTCTTGGTAAAAATCTGAAAATGGGAGGGTGAGGGATCCATGACAGTCCTGAGGAGCAGCAATGTGCAGCCTCAGAACCGTTCTCTGTTTACTACCTGCAATCACTTCCAAGGGACTGCTCCCTGCATTCAATAGCTCGAGACCTCTGTAGGGTAGCAATACTTTTTCCTTCAGCATATCCCTGTAGTTTTGGGTATGAGTGATCAGAAAGGATGGGGAGGCACACATCAGGCTCCAAGAAAGTAGAACTGAGGAAGTGGAGTGGCTGATGTATCAGCAAGGGGCCTATTATATGCTGATTCTGACCTTCTGGCAGAAACCTATTCCATTATTACACATTTGTTTAACTCTTGCAAGCATTCAAAAGAGCGCTCATTTTTATCTGATCAGAAACACAAGCTACTTTGTTAGAAATAGATGCTGTCCTTTCTGCTTGAAATATATCTTTCCGTTCTTCGGTATAGAAGTCAAGGAACACTAAATATCAAGGACAAAGGATAAAAATAAGAAAAGTTTCAGATAAGAGGTAAGCTGTTACAAAGACAGCTGTAAAGTAATTTCTGTATTTAGGAGAATTTATAAACAAGGGCCTGATCCTAGAAGATTTAACTGTATAGAGGTGCTAAATTTTAAGTGTTGCTAGAGCATTCGCCAATAAATTTGAAGGCAAGTCCTTAAGAAATCAATCATATACATATGTAGACATGCACATATGTTTTTTTCAGTGTAATATGCATATTTTCTGTCAAGAAAGTAAAACAAAAAATGATCTTTTTTATAGACACTTCAGATTAAGTGAGGTTTAGTATTGATGCAGCTCAGTGAAATTTGGAGGCATTCTTCTGTCTGGTTTGACTCATAAGTGTTATCTTTATGAATGCCATTTTTGGCATCGTGCAAGCAAACCACTTTTCAATTAATGCTCCCTCCTTGGCAAGCTATGCCCAGTCAAAGGCGTGTCATGTTACATTATGACATATGTGCAGCTTATGTTATGACCAATGGAACTTGGCATTATTCACCATCCCATGGAAAAACTCAGGCTAATAAAATTCAAAAGGCATCTACTTTGGGCTGTATGAGTAACTTGGCATTGTAGACAGGAAAAGGATTAGAGATTATTGTGGGTTTATTTATTTCTTCTTTAGTACTTTTAAAGAGTCCTGGGAACACGATGAAAATAGTTTGGATATATTCCCACAAATCAAGTATTCCCAAAAGTTGCTTTTCCAAAAGTCATGTTTCATATCATTAAACAATCAGAATTCCTAGATGGTTGAAACTTGTCTCTGGTGAAAGCAAGCATCAACAGCATTATTTTTAATTACCCATATTACTATATGGTTTCTAAGCTCCGATCACAGGTCATAGATATGGAACAAGAAAAAAAACCTAACCTTTCTCAAAATCTCTCCTAAGATGATCTGCAATGGTCAAGTTAAATCCTATAATGCCATTTACATGCATTCTTTTAGGGAAGTCCTTACTTTAAAGAAGAAAAAAGTAAAAAGAGAAAAAAGTCACTGTGCAAAAATAATGCTGTCCTCTACAGTAGTGGTCCAAAGGAAACTACAGATACGTCATTCATAGCATCTGGGCAGTAACATACCTCAGTCTTTTGATCAAAGCTGTAAGTTTTGACCAAAATTAAAAATTATTTTCCTTAGGGGTAAATATTGGTGTTAACATTGTTTCATATTTTCATCAATGACCTGGACTTTGGGAAAGAATGCACCCTTAGCAAGTTTGTGGGTGACACCACAATGCAGGACAGAGCTGATTTGCTGGAGGAGAGGTCTGCCTTACAGAGGGTTCTTGATAAGATGGAGGAATTGGCCAATTAGAAATTTCATGGAATTCAACAAAGATAAATCCTACATTTGGAGCAGAATGACCCCATGAAAGGGCCCACACTTGGCAACAGCTCTGCGGAGAGGGAATCTGGGTGTCCTGGTGAGCAACAGATTGAACATGTGTCAGTAATGTGTTCCTTTGAGATGGTGAAGCCTAAGCACATGCTGGGCTATATCAGCAAAAGCATTGCTAGCACGTTGAGGGAAGTGATTACTCCCCTCTATGCCTCTGCATTAAGAATGGTCCACTTTTGGAACAGAAATATCAGCAAATAGAGATGACTTTTGGAGTGCCACCAAGATGGCTGGGGAGTGGAGCACAAGACATACAAGGAGTGACTGAAGGAATATGGCTTGTTCAGCTCTCAAAGAAATGGATCAGGGGTATAATAATCTTCAGATATCTGATGGTGGGAGGTTACAAATTGGACGGAGGCATACTATTCTTGAAAGCACACAGCAACAACAAAAAAGATATTGGTCACAAGTTGCAACAGGGAAATTCCAACTGTGGATAAGAAGAAAAATGTTTTCATGCTGATACTAAGCACAAGAACAAAGAGGTTGTGGATTCTTCAACCATAGAGGCTTTCCCAACTTGTCTGGGCTTTTGAAGCTAGCCCTACATTGAGCAGGATGTCAAACTTGATGACCCCAGAGATTCCTCCCAACCTTAGGTTTTTTGATGATGCTGTGATTTTTTTCCCTAGACCTGGGACATATTTTGGCCTTAAGTTTGAAATTTTAGGTTCAACAGAAGTCATCAGGTTTGCTATTAAGAACCCTGAATTATTTTTCAAGGCCAGTGATATACAGAAGATCATCCTGTAATTAATAATCTATCTGTTCTGGCCTAATTTCTAAATTAGTGTGAAGTCATTATATCAGACCTGCCAGTGGCCAGTATTATTGTGGGGAAAAAAAGGCATAAAAATAATCAGTTTGTTACTTGTTCATTGCAATGGAAACTAAAAAATAAAAGCCAGGAGAAGACGCTACTCTGATCGCATTCACAACATAAAAAAATCAGGTACAAAAGGTACTTGAGGTAAGGGGCTAGAGAAAGTACATGTCTAATTTAGATATCTAAAGTTAGATAAAATTAATCCAAATCTTCATTTCCAGATAGAAGATCATATGAAAAGACAGTAATGAATGAGATAATATAATTATTTGTGTGTACACAGTGCATTCTCTTCACAGGAACATTTGCCAGTTAATTACAGACTGTGAACTCTTTATATGCATCATGGAATGATCCATGAGGGCATTTGGGGAAAGATTTCATAGAAAGTGGTAGACAATCAGATTTTCAGATGATGCAAATCAGACCTTTTACTTCTCTCATGATACACCACTGTATTCCATCAGAAAATCTAGTAAACAGATACCAAATACACAACTTGATGCAGTCAGAATATCACATATTTGTACTACTCCTTTAAATATTATAATAAATTAAATTCAATTCTGCCAGTTAAACCAGTTCTACAAGTCTGCAGCATTATGTAGAAGATCTGGATTTGTTTCCTACTGCTGTTATCTCATTCTCTCTCTTTGCAAGTACAGGAACATCAACAACAAAAAAGGTAGCCTGAAGCTATTCCACAACAGACTGTGATCTTGTCAGATCTTATCAGCTCAGAAAAGTTGGTCCTGGTCTGTAGCTGTGGAAACTTCAGTAAGAAAAAATGAGCTTAAGGAATGCCTGTATCTTGAGTTTTGGTCTGGCACTGCTACAGGAAATGTTTTCAACCTTGACTTCATGTTTTCCAGCTGATTTTTTTCCCGATTTCAATGGTTTCCGTTTTTGTTCCTGCCTTCCCTGAGTTCAAGAAGACTGCCTTCTAGCTTTCTCGACAGGTAAGAAGGCAGAAAGAATGGGTTCATATTCTGCTTGTCAGCTACACATGGAGAATATGTTAGCTTTACATGGTTCTATTGCTGCATGTTATTCCCATGCAAATAATGTAGCAGATTATCATTTTTTAATATTCAGAAAGAACTTTTGTGTAACAATGATGCATATGAAAATAAAAAGACTAGATGAGGGAAGATTGTATCTAGAGAAGAAATAGGGACAAAGTCAAAAAAGAAAATCCATGGAGAGATATATCTGTAACCTGTTAATCTGAATTCTTATTTGTAAATTCATGAAGACAGAGGTTAACTCTTCTTTGTGTATTCCTGGCTTCGTTAAACACATGGTTTGTTGTGCAAGAAGGACCTAATATAATAGGTCATGCTGGGGATTAAGAGGGAAAGAATTAAGGAACTTTACACGTGGTTGATAATGTAGGAGGAAGAAAAACACACAATGATAGAAAGAAAAAGAAGAAAATAAAAGTGATAAAAGAAGAAAAATAAACATACCAAAGAAGGTGGAATAAAAGACAAAATAAAGAAGGAAATATTTGGAAAAGAATGAAACGAGACAACTGAATCTTGCATTAGATGTAACCATAATGTTAGCTAAGAAACTTAACTCACATGTAGTCACCTACGAGCTAGCACCTAACCTCAAGTATCTTAACCTCAAACTGAATCCCTGTTCAAGTGCTTAAAAGCATCAATAATATGCATATGCTTTCTGTAGCTGGTGTCTACACATCTTTACAGTTTATCTGCTTACAAAGTTTTCCTTACTTCTGGTTTTCCACATGGCTCCTGTTTCTTCCATGAAAATAAAAAAGCCACTTAATAGGATCAGACTGAAGGTACATCTAGCCCATCTCTTGCCTCTGGTAGCACCCATAATATGATAATTAGGGACCAGTGTAAGAACTCTTGATATAGAAACACTTATTGAATTCCAAACTAATGTGTTCACCATTGTACAGAATAGAGGAATATCTGAGTTTTCTTTCTGTTCTCATTCACTCCTGAGGAGAGCTGGGGCAGTTTATTTTATGGGGCAGCTGAGCACTTCACTGTTTAGCTCAGAGGGAAAAGTCTGTTTCCTCAGCACCCTTCTTTATTCATTTCCATTGTTCGGAAGCAATGTGCTTCCTATGAAAGGGTGTGGCGACAGAAGCAATTTTTGTGATAGTGCTAGTTCTCTTCAATAGCAAAGTCTACAATTTTGCCTGGCCTTTATTTCATCAAAGTTGTTTAGCATTCATCTGTGCAAGGATGAGACATAATACACCCCTTTTCAGAATGCAGATAAGTCAAAAGAACATGTTCAGTTTATGTTAACTTTAGTAACTCAGCCCTGAAGAAAATACTTATTCAGATCCATTATGGCTAAGAATAAGAGTAAAGGCAGAAACAGAGGGAGAGACAGCTCTGTATAAGCTTCTTCATAATGTGGGGGCTCCATCAAGAACAGAAACTATATAACTCAGAAAAAGGCATGTGTAAAAAAAAAAAAAAAAATTCAGATGGATCTGAATGACTGCAAATCCCAGGAAATAAACGTTAAAATATATGAAAAAATCTAGATCTCTTTGTCCAGGAGGTTCAAGAAACGGTGTTGTGAGGGCTGTTCCAGTCTCACTTATGTTGTAAGCTAGAATCCACAGTAACCTTTGAGAGTGGCTCCACAGAGAGAGGGGAGAGCATGCTCTCCCTGTTCTGATAGACTGTTCTTTCTGAGGCACACACCAGTGTCTTTTTTTGGTACAGTACTGTTCTTTTTAGATGTATTTGTTGATAGAGCTCATTGATTTCTGCTGCCGTTTCTAGCAAATAACACCTTGGTAAGTTTATAAGGAGATGCATGAGAGATACTGCTGTTACTATTTTGTGACCTGGAAGACCTTTCCCAGATCTAGAAAATAATCTTAAACAATCCGTGCTCAGTCTGCACTGTGATGTGTATAAGCCCTTAAAATGTTGTAGGAGTGTCTTTGTAATTCTTGTAAGTGTCTGTCATTACTGTTAGCATATCTAATTGAATGGTACTTCTTGATGCTCTGAGACTTTTTCATTGTTTTGAATATTTGGCGCAAATACATCAAATCATAATACCTGCCAAGAAGAAATACTTTCCTTTGTAAAAGAAAAATATATCACAATTCCTTTAAGAGTTTCTCTCTGTGATTATGTCTTTAGTACAGCCATCATGAGGAATGAGAAAAAGGAATATCTCTTTCATTGTGTAAAAATTTAAGTTCCTTTGGTTTATTGCAGCCACCTTCAAGTGTTACAATATTGATTATTTAAATATCTGTTGCTGCTCTGAGTATTTTCATGCTGACTGACAGATCCCATTACTTTATCTGCTGAGGAATTCAGATTTGTTAAAGTTATGAAAAACAGCACCATGTACGAATCATCAATCTCTCTCTGTTGTTAGTGCTGAGATGTTATGGAGACAGCTGGCATTTCCTTGACATGTTGTACGATGTCCCCAAAATCTCTCATCTTTCCAGACTTGACAGAAAGAAAATTAATCGTGCAGACAGTGATTTGTCATTTTGAGGATTATCCAGGCAGCCCAGTAACACCGAAAGTACTAAATGTGCTGTTCGCCATAGTAATTTGTGCACAGATTCCGCAGTGACATAAGGACCAAAGCGGCATTTGGTGTGTTGCACAGCGAGGTTAATTGGTCTATTTAAGTAGCGGGCACTTAAAAGCATCCGCACCTACTGCACAGCCGGTGCCCCTCGCTTGCCTTAAGATGGCAGCAGAGCACTTTGACTAGCGGAGAGGCCTTCGCTGCCGTACTGCCGTCGCGCTGAGGAGGGGAGAATGGGTTGTACACAAGAACTTCAGCAACACAGTATGAAATTAATCAGGGACAAGAACTTTCAAGTCTTAATTCTGTGCTTCATCTAATAGTATCCTTGTATTTTTTAGAAGGAAATAGTTCTTGTTAAGGCAGGACAACCTATTTAAAAGCTGAAATATCCGATGTGATAGAAAGAATGATGCTGCAGAAAGGAATTATAAATCACACCATCAAAAGCTGTCTTGTATTTCTTGTCTGGAATACTGGCTTCATTGCCTGTTTCATTTTTAAACAGATATTCAAGGCTTAACACTACCCTTAATGTATTGGACACTTGATTTTAAATCGGTATTGTGGAATCAAAGTCAAATTAATGTAAGAAGACCTATACCTGTTCAAAGACATCCATAAAAGCAGATCAGATCTTCAACTTGGAAAATAAAAATATTTAAAATATTAGAAATAGAGTGAGACAACTAACTTCATTCTTCACAATTCACTAAAAAGCTGGTGATGCGTTTGTCGTGTGCAGAGCCTGGCTGTCTATTCAGGAGTAGGCACAAAATGTGTGTGGGTCTCTTACACTGAAGATTTATGAAATTTTCTGAATCTTTTTATAATGCTTGCTCTTTCCTGTGTTATATTCTTCAGGGAGAATAAGTTTGTGGTTCCAGTTCCTCTCCCTCCATCGCAGTCCCAACAGATTGTGGCATATAAGTGTGGTATGGCTGCATTTCTATTTATTTCAAGAAACAGTCAGTGAAGTAATGCAAATCTGATGGCTGGTCCTGGAAAAGTGGAGAATTATTTCCTACTTTAAGTTGTTCGGTAAGCCACAATAGATACCAGTGTGTAATTTTAAGACAGGAACTGTGGCTGGTATTTTACCTCTGTAAAACTGGAAACTTGATGGGTCTCTGTCTGTCATCTACCATTAAAAAGCAGAGCTCCACATGTTACTTTCTTCAGATCTGACTATCTAAGAACAGGCAGAAAATCAGATGTAAATCTTGGTGTTTGCTTTAATCTCAAATACTTTGGGGGTGGATGAAAACACCTATTATCCTTTTAAAGTTATTTACTTGTTAATTTAATCCATGACATTCATCTCATTTGTGTCAAGTCTGAATAATGAAATCAGACTATTAGTTTAATGTTTCATTCTGTAATTTGCATACTAGGGATTCAATCTGCCATTCTTAGATAATGAAATAGGAATAGGCCTGAACTACTCAGCACTGCTGTAGAGTACTGTATAGATTAAAAAAGTCATTTAAAATGACAGAAATATGAATATTGTTTTTGAGTGTTAATCAATTCACAAAGGCAAAAGGAGTTTGGAGCTAAAACTGTAAATTATAACTCTGATTTTCTACAGAACTGTGCAAAGTCTGTGTCCTGAAATCTGTGAATTTCTCATTGCTGCCTTCTCTTCCAAACACACCCTAGCAGTTCAGGCTTTTAAAATAACCCTAAAGACACCAAGCTGAGCGGTGCAGTTAAGACACCTGAGGGACGGGATGCCATCCAGAGGGACCTGGACAAGCTCGAGGAATGGGCCCATATGAACCTCCTGAGGTTCAACAAGGGCAAGTGCAGGGTCCTGGACATAGGTCATGGCAACCCCCAGGATCAATACAGGCTGAGGGATGAAGGGATTGAGAGCAGCCCTTTTGAGAAGGACTTGGGGGTACTGGTGGATGAAAAAACTGGATGTGAGCCAGCAATGTGCACTCACAGCCCAGAAAGCCAACTGTGTCCTGGACTGTGCCAGAAGAAGGGTGATCAGCAGGTCGAGGGAGGGGATTCTGGCCCTCCACTACCTGTTGGAGTGGGTCCAGAGGAAGACTACAAAAATAATCAGCGGGATGGAACACCTCTCCTATGAAGACAGGCTGAGAGTGTTGGGATTGTTCAGCCTGGAGAAGAGATGGCTCCAGGGAGACCTAATTGCAACCTTCAAGTATCGAAATGGGGCTGCTAAGAAAGATGGGGCCACACTTTTTAGAAGGGCCTGTTGCGATAGGACAACAGGTAACAGTTTTAAACTAAAAGAGGGTAGATTTAGACTAGATCTGAGGAAGAAATTTTTCACAATGAGGGGGGTGAAACACTGGCACAGGTTGCCCAGAGAGGTGGCAGATGCCCCATTCCTGGAAACCTTCAAGGTCAGGTTGGACGGGGCTGTGAGCAACCTGATCCAATTGAAGCTGTCCCTGGTCATTGCATGGGGGTTGGACTAGATGACCTTTAAAGGTCTCTTTCAACCCAAACTATTCTATGAATCTATGATCACTTTCAAAGGAGTGTGCTGCTAATTTCTTCCTTTACATTCCTCTCAAAGGAATATATGTTTGTGCATCCACTATGCGCACATTTTTCTGCAAATATAACATATACATGATTTGAACAAACTGTCTCAGACTCTCTTCAACATTGAGTACTAAGCACTCTCATCCTGTCTCCCTAGTAGTTATGAAGGTAGGGATGTGGAGAAAAAGCTAAAGTTAACCTGGTTTATGCTAAATCTACAGTTACACTTGGCAGATCTGCTGCACAGAATGGGATGATGACACAAAAATGTGTACCTACTTTTGGCATCCATTGTGCCTCAAACCAAATAACAGGTATGCACAAAATACTCTCATCTGGAGATCTTTCACTTTGTACAAGTTAATCAATAAGCAGACTACTAAGTATTAGTGAAATGACAGGCTATTGCTGCTATTCAGACGCTCAGATGAGAGATAACTATAGTTCTAGCCCTGGCTGCAGCTCATTTTTAAAGTACTTATTCAAAGCGAATGTTCATCAAAAGATCCTGCTCAAAAATGGAGTGTCATGAGCATTTTAGTTGGAAGTGGGAGATATGAATTCAAACTCAGATGAGTAAGAGAGAACTCCAAAGCAGAAGTTCACATACCTTGGAGAAGATAAGGTTACAAGACACAAGGTCAATGGCAAATGGTTCTATGAATCTACCTCTTTCTTTCCTTGTAAAAATGTCCAAATAAAACATATAACTCTGAGTCAACTGAAAGGTGTTTGTAGATGACGAGGTATTTTTAACGTTGTTTTTGCTTGTTTTCAGTGAGAAAAAAATCCTGGTTTGGTTTCATTTTATTTCAGTTTCATAGTGTTTTTTTATTTCTTTATCTATTTGCTTGTATTTTGCTTTTGGTTAAGCTGTAAGGGCAATATCCTTACCAGTTTTTTTTAGAAATGGACTGTTTTTCCTACACCGAAAATGTACCTAGCAGTTTTGGAAGTGGAGATAGTGACTGACACCAAACATATAAATCAACAATGCAAAATGATTTCGATGGAGCTATGCTGATTTACCAGATTTCATTATATTTGTGATATTCATTGGTGTACAGCTGTTAGTGATTCTTAATTTACAGCAACTATGTCAAGTTACTAGCATGCATCAACATTCACCTGTAGCTTGGTTTGGAAATGCAAAAATAATATAACATGAATATCACAGAGTTCTATTTTGGCCTAAATTTCACAGTTTTGTTTTACATTATACTATTAAAATAGTACATTAGATATTTTGTAATATGGTATTTTTATTTCTTTATATAAATGTTTTATAGTCTTAAATGAGTCTGGTTGTCTGCTGAGTTAGTCTCTGATTGTGTTTCTGAAATTCAGAATGTTAAAGTACATTCTGTAAAACCAATGCTTTATTTGTATTGATGAAATGATTACAAGCCATAGCTAAGCTTCCCAACCCGGCAGTGTCTATGAAGGATGTCAAAAATGTCTACATTAAAATGTGAAAAAAGGAATGCCACATCAAGCTTCTAAAAATGCCTTAAATATTGTGAAATAAATATGTGTTAGGCATAGAAATTGTATTTATAGTCAATGAGACTACTGTAGAATAATTAAATTTGGTAATTGAATATGATTTTCTAAGGGATTGATTCAAATGAATTAAAGCAAGAATACTCAGAATAAATATGAAAGCATGACTGGAATTGTGGGTACTTTCAGTCTGCTATTTTGGCATTACTGTACTGTATCAAAATTATAAACAAGCTCAAGGGCAGGGTACCAGACCAAAGACTGCATGTAATTTTTGTGGGTTAAAAACTACACCTTATATACAGAACTAAGCATTTATTGTTAGATTCATTAAAGTATTATCAGCCTAGTGAATGAGATATTATTAACTCAGTTACAATTACTATAACAGAGTTAAAACTGATAAACACAACCCTCCTCCCTCGTGCTAGGTTCACCCCTGCAATCTGCCCAGGGTGCTAAGGTCAAAGGCACTAGTCTTCCTCAAGAAGAAGATATGCAGGTGTGGTGAATCATTCAGAAGGAAACGTCTGATGTTGATGGAGGGTTTCTTCCCTCTTGCTCTTCAGTGTACTTAAAACTCTATTTATATATTTTTGCTAACAGTCTTCTTACTTCATCTTTATTCACTGATTCCTACTTCCATGCTGTATTCGAGTTTTACTATATATGGGTTGCTTTATGTAAGTTGCATATTTATTCTTTGCTGCTTTGTTTTCATCAAAACCATTTTTTCCCAGTTCACAAGTCTGCCTTTAGCGAATAGTAACTGAACATTTGTGACACATTTTTGTGGCCCTGGGGTGACCAGTATCACGTGCATATATTTGCAAGACTATGCCATGATCTTTACTCATACTGTCAGGGCCTCTGTTTCAAGCCCTTGATTTTCTTCAGCAGCCTTCAGACTGTGGTTCCCTGATAAAAACTAATATTTTGTTAGCACAAACTAACCAGAGAAAGTCTTTCTGGAGTGACATTGGGTATTTCAGTCTACAAAAAAAAGATCCGTTTCAGAAGCATAAACATCCATCTATCTATAGATACATACAGGTACAGAAATCATACTTTAGTTACCACTTGTTATTAACACCTAATAGTTACAGTGGCATCACTGATATGTTCTCAAAATTTCATTGCTCCAACATAGTGCTTGTTTGCTAACCAAAACTACTATTCTAAAATCTGCTGCTCTGCTGTGATTTAATGTCAGCAATTCTTAGTGTATCCTCAGGTACATCACCTGTCCTTCCCATTACCCATACATTCACCCATAAATTCCTGTACAGGCAATTAATCTTTGTATATGCCTGTATGGTAGTGTGTCCTTCCAGAAAATTCTTCCTTGAAATATGAATGAAAAACTGGAGGCAATAATCTTTGGAACAAGAATCCAAAATTCCTCCTGGTTTGCCAGACTTGTGGAGTAAAATCATAGCCAATGAAAGTAGAAGGCATGGACAGATGTGTCACTGGTCTTTTCCAAAGGCCTTCCCGCAAGGTCCTTGCAGGCAGCAAGTACGTTACTGCGTTTTTTGTGTCGCATCCCTGCTTTTGTGAAGTGTTGTCTGCTGTTGAAAATACAAGTCATTGCCACAGACACAGAGCAAGAAACATTCTCTCTTGAGTGAAGTTCATCGTTGGTGAAACTACTGTTTTCAGTTTATGTTTTACTCTGCTGCTTAATAAGCTTTTACACTACCAGCAAGGTAATGAGAATGTCTTTCAAGGACATTGCAAACAAGATGAATTAATAGTTGCTGATGAAATTTTCAGCTTTACATGTACTCTATGAAGTCAAATCTATTCCATCTATGTAGTTTGGGGAGCATTAAATGAGTTTCACATCACAGATGGGTTTGTTGCTTAACCGTCGGGGAAGCCAAATCTTTTGAATCTGCATCTTGGCCTAGAACCTCCAGGCTACAGGCTGACAAATACCTAACACAGTCAGCCACACTGAGAAATGCTCTCACAGGATAAGGCACTTTATTTTGAATATCCTAGCATCTTTATGAGAAAAAGAAGTGATGAAGTGAACACAACTAAAAGAATAAGTTGCTTTGATTTGGAGAGTGGAAAGGATTTACTGGCAATCTTGTGTATCTTCATTTCAGCCTGGAAGAAAATACCAGCTGATGACATCTTTTATAATGGAAGCTATACATTTAAAGTTCTACAATTTTAAGAATTTGATTGTTTCTTTTAAGAATTCTGTGAAAAATTTGGTTGTTTCTTTTTCTTTTCTTCAAAGGAATTCTAAATTAGAACTCCAGTTGATCTCCATGGGAGCTACACACAGAAATATTGTAATGACCCAACAAAAGGGCAGAGTTAAAAATGAAACATTCTGGTGTAAGGAAAAGAGAGCTGGAAATCCAAAAAGCTTGCAGCCAGATTCCTGGTGCTATGGTACCTGTTGTCTCTCTTTGATGAAAAAAGTTCCATTCTTTGTCATTTTACCCATCTACCTTAGAACTGATGTCCCCAGTTCCCCCAGACAGGTTGATATTTTCTGACTAGTTTAATATGCAAATACTACTAAAAATGCTAGCTGTTGTCTAGTATGCATTATCAAAGTTTTCTAATCATATGTATATGTTCAAATATCATAATACATGTTCCATACTCAGTTTTAAAAGGTTAGTGCTTGATAGTTATGATTTTTTAAATATCAAATAACCAGCCTGAAGATTTTTTTTGTGAGAATCATAGCAAGAATAAAATGTTCTGCACAATCTGTTCTTTCTTTCAGAGTATAAGTGGCAAACAATTATCTGAAGCTGGTAATTATTTTTTTTTTTTTTTTAAATTTATACAAAAAGATGAAATCCTAGAAACAGTTAAGTAGAATCCTGGGAGTAGAGATCGGAACAAAGTAAAATAATTTTTACAGCTGAGATTAAGTATGCCAAGTCTTTTACCTAACAATGATATTTTATAATTGATTTATGATTACTGAAAATAAGAGCTTATGAAGACAACTTCAAAGGACCTTTCAATCCAGTTGTTCTAATAGAATCTGCTAAAACAATTAATAATGCATACAGCACTTTACTATGTTGTCATTTTTCTTTCCTAGTTAATGGATATTGCTTTCAATTTTGTGTCCAATTACTCTGACTAATTAAAATTTTTTGTCCCCTATTTCTATTATCAGATTAAATGTTATAGATGTTGCACTTTGGGGTAATTAAACATCCTTTTAATAAGGAAAACTGATTTTCATTTGCTTGTTTAGCTTTATAAATATCCTTCTGATATTGCTGGTACCTTTTTCTCATGGAAAAATCCAAGAGAGAGAAATAGTAATGAAAATGATTCAGAATGTACAGCCTTGTTTTTTTCTGTATTTGATCTAAAAAAGGAAGGAAAGAGGAAAAGGATGCAGGCATAGGATCTGCTAGGTAATCACAGTCTTACAGCCATCATCTGTTTTCTCTTTTGCTGGTTGAAGAGCCCAAATAGGCACTGTCCCACTATGCTCCCTTTCCAAATAGTTCCCAGTCTGAAGGTCCAATTATCCAGATCACTACAGCGATGTTCAGCTCTAATGCCATATATGTTACAGACTCTTAAGGCACCTCTAGCTGCCCTTAATGGAAGATCTTAATGGAAGATCTCACAGAACATAATTTCCATCTAAGTAACATTAATAAGAGCTAGAAGACATGATAGGAATTAGGAGAAAGAAAACACACAAAAATAGTAGAGATCAAAGTACCACAAGCTTTCCTCACTTACTGTTTAAACATCATGTTTAGCCCCACTAACAGAAGCTCAGTAGGTGACATTGTGGTTGATTTTCTAGGAAACAACTTACCTTTGGCATGACACAGCTACATATACTTGTAAATTGGCTTCTCTGTAGGTGGATTAACCAGTCTGTCATAGCTGTGACCCTTTAGTATCCTCATTAAGGAGAACTGTAACATGAACTGAGTACCTACTAATATATTGTTTTGTACAGATGTAAAGTGAAGATACAGATGCTACATCTGAAACCTTCCTTGAGTGTATCTTAGGAAATTTTTTTATTATTTGCAAAAGAACCAAATGAGAGATTAGGTGAGATTCAACACACAGTAAAGTGGTTATATTTAGTCCTTTGGTTCACACTAAATAGAGAGATGGTGTTCAATTTAGTCTCCTAAACACAAACATCTAGTGCCATTTGACTTGCCCTAAGGTATTCTTCCTGTGCCCCTGCTGCCACTTTGGAAGGACTTGGATCTTTTCCAGGTCCTTTGTAATATGTGATGACCTTCTGAGTATCTGTCAGACACCTTAAGATGCCTAAACTGGCAATAGATTACTGTATTTAGGCAACTCGATGACTCCTGTTCTGGCTGATCAGATGAATAGCTATATAGAATTCTTTGTATTAGTCAGGCCTCCATCAGCTAAGGGACTTAGACACCTAGCACATGAACAGACAGCTACAAGTTGACATCTAAATTTATTTATTTTTAATTATGATGCAATTTCTACTAGACCTCTGGTTTGATACCTTTTGCTATAATGGGATAATTAATTTCCCATTGCTTCCTTGCAGTGACATATTAGCTAATGCCAAGATAAGGCTATGTGCTGGGTCCTACACTTGAGTCAAAACAACTCCATGAAATGCTACAGGGTTGAGGAAGAGTGGCTAGAAAACTGCCAGAAGGAAAAGGACCTAGGGGTGCTGGTTGACAGCCAGCTGAATATGAGCCAGCAGTGTGCCGCAGTGGCCAAGGCAGCCAACAGCATCCTGGCCTGTATCAGAAATAGTGTGGCCAGCAGGAGTAGGGAAGTGATTGTGCCCCTGTACTTGGCACTGATGGGATTGTACTTTGAATCCTGTGTTCAGTTTTGGGCCTCTCACTACAAGAAGGACGTTGAGTTGCTGGACCATGTCTAGAGAAGGGCAACGAAGCTGGTGAGGGGTTTGGAGCACAAGTCATATGAGGAAAGGCTGAAGGAACTGGGGTCGTTCAGTCTGGAGAAGGGGAGGCTGAGGGGAGACCTTATCGCTCTCTACAACTACCTGAAAGGGGGTTGTAGTGAGGTGGGTGTTGGTCTCTTTTCCCAAGTAACAAGTGATAGGACAAGAGGAAATGGTCTCAGGTTGCACGAGGCAAGGTTTAGTCTGGATATTAGGAAAAATTTCTCCACCAGAAAGGTTATCAAGCATTGGAACAGTCTGCCCAGGGAAGTGGTTGAGTCACCATCCCTGGAGGTATTTAAAGGACATGTAGATGTGGCATGTAAGGATATGATTTAATGGTGGACTGGGTAGTGTTAGGTTAATGGTGGGACTCAATTATATTAGAGGCCTTTTCTAAACTAAACGATTCTATGATTCTGTACTAAGAACAAGGGAATGTTTAGGATTGCAACACAGCACTAGTAATTTCATCTTACTGCTGCAAGAAACACCTGCTTTTAAAACAATCTAATTGTGCCTACTAAAGCCACAGTTAATCTTCTCATGATCACACTTGAGTGGCATGTAATGAGCCTTAGAATATAATGACGCAGTAGAACATAAAACATGGTAAGAAAATAGTCACAAATCCGTTGTCCTTAGCCCATAGTTATTTTAAAACCCAAAAGGAGGAGTAGAATAAATATGGGTTCACACTGAATAGATTTTTCTTTTCAGACCAAAGAAAAGGTAGAAGACACTGAGATACATTCTACAATGAGACAAAGATGCAAGATGGTACAACAATAAAAGGCAGAAAACAAATGTCCATCTGGACAATTGAAGGCAGGTCCCTCTATGTTGAATGTCATCTGAGTTTTCTTACAATCATATTCACTTTATAGGCAGCTGATGCAAAAAAAACCCTAGAAATGCATAACAACTTCAAGGTTATTCAATCCTATGGGCCAACATGCTTCTCTATTTTCTCTAACAAGCTGTAAACATCAGAACAGCACTGCTGGAAGTCCTGCTTGGAATGGATGTTTAGTGGTGCATTTGGTTACTCACAAAGAACAACATAATGAACTTACGCTGTTGTGCTCCACTTCAGAGGAATTGTTAGAAGAACAAGCAAGAACATATACTTAACTTCATCCTTGATAATTATAAGCCAATACGCTAGATGTATCAGAAGGCAGCCATCAAAAATCTTCTTGTCTTAAACCACAAATTTACAGATGAAAGTCATTATCACTTTTCTGAATCATCTCTTCTCCTATTCCCTTTCTTAAAAAATATCAGAATAAACGCATGTATGCTGACATTCTGTATCTCTACTCACAGCACATAGTGTATCCATTTTATTTGTTACTTATAGGCTCAGCTTTTATGACACTGATATTCCTTTATTTTATTTTAGCACTGTTAGGATAGTGCTGTCATAGTAAGCACAGGAAACTTTGTTGTCTGACATTTCTGAGTGACCACTGATCTTGCCCATAACCAGACCAGTACACGAAAACCTTTTTTCACTTGAAATAATAAACATATTAAATGTTTTCCTGGAAGCATCACAAGATCTTCAGAAGAGTTCACAAAACTGAGGGAATGCGAGTTGTGTATAGGCTTCTTAACTCAATCTGGTAGCAGATGGGACCCATTTTTCATGGATGAAGATCTGAGAAAGAGTTCATAATGTGCTTACCAACCAAGAAGGCACACTGCATTGCAAAAACAAGTAAAATTACAAATTTTCATTCATTTTGCATTGATTATAAGGCACCTATTTTTATTTGTATCATGGAAATTCTAGCACCAGCTTATACTTCTGTTCACATTGACTTGAAAATGTAGCTTAGTCCTTCAGTCTGCGCCAGAAACCCCTTGTTTATTCAATTTATCTACCATTGTTTTCATTCTTTAAACAAACATTGAAAGAAAAATTGTGTCAGCTTCATAGATTGCAAAGATTAAAAACTACTTTTGTGGTTCCTTTACATTGTATTTAATAAATATATCAAATTTCCTGTACTAAAGGAACATCTAGAAATTCCATTCTGAATAAAGTTCTCTCTTTTAAAATTATCTTTAAATGAGCTAGAAAAGAGTGGAAGTTCTGAGACTCTATATAGATTTTATCTAGGAGCTTAATACCATCTTCCCTTTGATTAACCTTGATGATAGGTTCCAGCCTTTCAAGACTCATGTGACTACTGTTGCTCTAAAGTACTTTTTAGGTGCTGTCAGTTTAATAATTTCTATATGTAATTCGTGATGTGTAATTTATGACTGTAGCAGGCTAATAACTAAGTGTATGATGCCAAAAAAACTCTAAAACCCCAAAACATGCTTTTAGATATTCTAATGAGCCTCGTGTTCCCTGTGAAAGAATCCATGAATGTAGAAACATATGCTAAGAAATATATTTCATAAGTATATGTCTTCTTAGTAGGTCTGAGAGTATCATTTCTCTACCAAAATAAAGATTTGTAAAATAAACTGCTTGACCATATTCAAGCTTCAGAGAACAAAGATTTCTATGAATTACTTTTGGTTGCAAGAAGAATAATGATAGAGATCTTAACTTGTCTTTTAATGTTGCTGATAGATGACTATTAAGTGACCAATTCCTGACAGAAAATCTAGCAATAAGCTAATTTTGTAGCATTTCAGCATAGATCTTTTTCAATATTGCTGCTCAAAGATTGTATCCTTACTGGGATTAGAACAATTACTGTCTCAGACATGCTCTTGAATATCCAGATTTTTCATTTTTCTGCTGAAAGAAGGAGAAGTGACAGCTTTTGCAGTGTGTAAAAAAGACCTTGTAAGATATTTAAAGAGAAATGGAGATGTTTATTGACTAGACCAAACTGGATCACACTGCATGGCACAAAGATTTTATTTGAACTTTAGTTGCTCAAAAACTTGGAACTGAACAGGAGACAAAGTAACAGTAGGAATCAAGAGGAAGCTATCTCAGGAAAACCAGGTGCTCCAGAATCAAAAATTTCTTGTCGAAAAGAAGGCAAAAATATGCCAAAAGGTAATGGAAGGTTTTGCCTGGTCTCTGAAGCCACCTAGAAAAAAGTGCTATACAGGGGAGCTGTTGAATTCTTAGAATTCAGGTCTGATTTTTAACTCAGACTGTCCACAAGGCCAAGGAAGGGTTTCTTCTCTTCATCCTCCTTCCCATCCTCTACATTTTCTTGAATACCTTGATTTTTCTTATTCTGTATCTATTCTTTCTTTTTCTTTCTATGTCTTGTCTTTCCTTTTCTTCAGGCTCTGAATATCTGCTTATATGCTTGCGCACATGAATAAGAACTCCATAAAGTCTTCCTTGGGAAACACAGAGAAAACTCTAACACTATTAATCAGAGATTGCCATCTGTTTGGAAGTTTTGGGAGATTTACAACTGCTTTCAGTAATGTCCAGTAAACTTTGTCTGACAACCATTTACATATAAAAAATGTTCTATTAAATCTGTTATTACTCTATCTCTCTTAAGGGTGATGAAAGGGAAGGAGAAGGATTAGCAAATATTAGCAATTATTACAAACAGTAGTATTTTAAGAAGAAAGATTTTAATTGGTAGAGGGACTGCATCAATAATTTCTAATCTTATGCATAGTTTGACTGACGTTTGCACAATTCTGCAGTGTTTCTACATAGGCCAACCCCTTTTATCACCTTATTTTTCAACATCTTGTTTCCAGTGTGTAAGGTGTTATTGTTTTGGTGTTAATGTATGATTTATTTTATTTAACATTTGACTTAAATTTCTCAGATTCACTGCTTTAGTCTTTGTTTAGTTCAATATTATCAATAATAGCTTAGCCTTTTCTGATATGCAGCTCCTTATTTTTGCTTTTTCAAAAAAAAAAGAAAAAGAAATGCATGATGTCCATACTTGGTTCTATTTCTTTTAAGCAGTTTAACCTTGGTTCAGAACATTTGAGGACCTTAGTGATTGTCAGATAGGAAATAAATAGCCTGGATTAAGTCTCCTTAGATAGTTTTTTTTTCTGAAAAGATAGTATAAAGAAGGTTAATATAACTCACTGTCCAAATGAAAAAATACGCCTAAAATACAGCTTTATTTTTTACATGATATAGTATTTATTTAATAGAAAAATATTTTTGTCAAGTTCTCTTGAAATTGCCAGTGTTAAAGGTTTTCAGAGAAGAAAATGGACTATGATTACAAACCCCTAAATGTACAGAAAATTAAGCTGATAACAAACATAAAATATTACTGTTTTCTTCAGAACAGCTCTCTGAACAAGGCTGAAGGGAGCTGTTGACTTTTTAAAAGACATTTTTAAAAATGCTCTGGAACAGTCAAGAGGAGGAAAATCCTTAGAGACCAGACCAAGGCAGCAAGCTAGCTAAACCACCTGAACCCTAAACATATTTCCTGACCTTGATGAACTCTTGGAAGATGATGCCGTTGAGTTGAGGCCTCTTACAGTGAAGATCTTTGGAAAAAGTCCCTTTCAGTGGTGTTTTCTGAATGTGGAGATAAATGATGGAGGCAATATCTTCCTGTTTAATGTTATTTTTCCTTTACTGTTACTCTACGTCTAACAATATTTCACCAATAAGGAAGGAAACATAATTTTTTTTATCCAACAAGTTTCTTTAACATTTAATGTCATTACCTTATTTTGTATTTTTTAACCAAAGTTAAAACACTTACAGGGCTTGTCTGCTCTATTCATGCATTGCACTGGAATTAAGACTTGGCCAATAGATGTGTAGTCCTACTTTTCATGCGAAGTCAAGGTGAAAGCAAATTGCATGTTGCATTCTCAGAATACACAGTGCACTATGAATTGTTTTAGAAATTCCTTACAGGCAATGGCTGAAAAACATTATTTCTGGATCTTTCTCTGATTCCTTCTGCTGTCTCTTTCAGCAGTATCCATCTGCTTGACAGCACTGAGATTATCCCCTCTTCCTAAGGAGGTAAAGATAGAAAGCTTTAGTATACACTGCTTATGGTCACCTCTTGCCTACACTTTACTTTCATGGGGTAAGACTATCCCCTGAACATGCTTGTGGCAGCATTAAGATTTTTTACAACCTTTTTTTCTTTAAATTGCTTCTAATAATCTTCTGTGAAATTACAGAAACATATGCCCATGTATGGCATATGTACGCAGCTCCATTTTAAAACTTAATCTTTTCATTTATAAATAAACCCAAATAACATGATGTTTATCTTCTTTTGTCATGGTAGGCACTCTCACAGTGGAAATGACTGTTGACTCAAAGACAGACCTTGAAGCAAGTAAAAGAACTTGAGTCAGACTCTGAAAATGTGCAATCTGTAACAGTATCTTCACATGTCCAATTACATTTGAGAATGTAATAGCTGGACATAGTTACTCTGCATAGGTATCTGTGGGATTAGTGTTTGAATGTGTTTTATGCCTATTATATAACAGTTATATTGAGAATAACCAATATCAAACTTCTATGAATTAGTTAAATATAAAATTAAGAAGTGGAATTTCACAACCATGATATAATTTTTTATTTTTCTATTATTTTTTATTTTTATATAATTTTAAAGTTACCTTTTCCCTATGTGGTGGGTTAATACCAGCCCAGTTGCTCACTCACTCCCCAGAGGGTTGACAGAGAGAATCAGAAAGGCAAAAGTGAGAAAAACTCATGAGTCAAGATAGACAGTTTAATAATTGGGGGAAAAAAAAAAACAAACCCAAAATGATACAAAAGTAGTCACTCACCACCTCCCACAAAGCAGACCAATGCCCAGCCAGTGTCTGAGCAATGGTTACTTTGGAACATCCCTCCCTTGCCCTTCTCATTTTCTTGCTAAGTATGACTTTTATGTTATGGAAAATCTCTTTGGTCAGTTCAGGTCAGCTGTCTTGGCTGTGTCCCCTCCCACACTTTTGCCCTCCCCTGGAAGGATGAGTCCAATGGATGGAGTCAACTGGGAGAATTTCTCTAAAATTTCACTAGTTTGAACATCACTGAAGGTGCAGCCTGGATTTTAAAATGGAGGTAAATTTTGAAGTCTGTTTAAATACATTGATTATAGAAGGTTCCTCAGTGATTACTTTTTTCCACTGCTAAAGTTAAGGGTGGGAAAGAATTTCATCCTGACAAGTATTTTGTGTTAGTTCCTTAATCCCACAAAAATCCTCCCAATATGAACTTCCACAGGTTGCTCAGCTTCTGAACAGTCAGCCAGTCTATTATGGGAATATTCTATTGCAGAATATGAGCTGCATTACATAGGCAAAACCGTGCACTGTATTCCAAAACATGAGTGGATGGATTCATATATTCAAGTTCATTAATCTGTGATTTTTTAAAAATGAAACTGTTTCAGACTAAGATAAATAGAAACCACCATGGATGAAATGAAATTGCAGTGGTTTTAAAGTAGACAGGTAGATAGTCAGACAGAATTGTGGACCATGGCTGTAGAAATACCTTTGTCTTTTGACACTGAAATCTTACATTTTAAACTAGCATTCCCTTGAAAGTTGACAGCTGGATCAATGGATACTCTGAAACAGATGCGAATCATTATGAAGGTCTAAGACTTCTTTTTTTTCTTATTTCTTTCTGATACATTAATAAAGAAATCCAAATATATAAATTAGGGAACAAATAAGGCACTCTTTGTAGTGCTGTAAACAGACTGTGACCTAAAACATTTGTTCAGCACTCTATTTTGTTAACAACATCAGATTCAGATCATTGGCTCATATTACCTGGAGACAGAAAGAAAATTGGTTGAACTAATTAGGAATTTTGCAAGACAGGTAATTCATGTTTAAGACTCCAGAAAACATACACCATGTTTCATAATAGGAGTTGAATTGCTTAGCTGGTATACAGATGATGTGCAGATATAACTTTTATTTATACAATAGAGGTACAAAACAAATCCAGATGGAAATGAGAAATCTCATCTAGCAAATCAAAGACTATTCATAGGCAAAATTTCTTTTGTCAGGGCTTAATGTGCATGCAATTTACATAAATCACTTTTTTTTGCATAAAAATAAGAAAGCTTACAAGAAAAATACCTTATGCACACTAGAAATCAAGTAGATGCAAAATTTTTACTACATTGACTAAACTTGTCTTTAGATTTAACTTAATTTATTCTAGTGGAATTATGGCAAGGAAGAAGCTGAACATTCTGATTATAAAGCATGATGATGGACACTTTAAGTCAGCCTTCTAAAATGAAAACCTTTACCTTTGAAGGAAATTTATATGCCCTTCATATGATTTCAGTGTAAGAAGAGATAAGGAATGGCTGTAACATCTAACAGTTGTACCAGTTCTTGAAACCAAAAAATTATGGAAGTCAGTCATAAACCTAACCAACTTTCAGTAAAGCTGTTATCTTCACTCATCCCAAAGGCAGTTTATTCATTGACACAAGGGAAAGTTTGATAAAGTTCCAGCAATCAGCTGTGTTAAACTGTATTCAAGAGCCTAGTGAGAGTCACTTTATTTCAAAAATATCTGTAAATATCAAATACAATTGTGCATTAAGTAAAAAAAAAAAAAACATAGCACTGTATTAATACATGTTTTGGTCCACTATGGAAATCTCTTTGTCTTGATATAGAAAAGTCATTACTTGCAATTATTCTTCTTCAATGACTCTGATTTACTTTCCTATTACCTATTGCCTCTCTCTTCTGATGTAGTTTTTGTCTGGTTTTCTAAATTCTATAAGTCTACATTGGCAATGGAATAAGGAAAAACAAGTAGTGATGGATCATTTATAGATGTTTTAAGATAATATTGCTTTCCTCAATGTTAAGTTTTCTGACATATTTATTAATTTATTATTATGCAATAACAAAAATGGTCAAATCTGCAACAGGCTTATAGAATAACATTGATCTGATGTTTAAGTGATGAATCACTGAAGATTCACTTTATGGCATTACTGAAATAATTGTTTGTTACCTTTTCACTTTGAAAAATGTGGTCTTTCATACATCATATTTAATCAGGAAGTTGGAAAACCATTTCAGTATGGAGAACATTCATAAAGGAAAGCCATGAAGGTATGTAAAAACTGAAACTGCAGTACTTAAGACACATTGGCCTGACGTGTATACTAGTTCTACTAAAATCTCCAGCAGAAGAGTTGATTGTGAGTTTTCTGTCCTTAAAATTTCTGCACTGTTTTTTCATCATCTTAACTTTCCTTTACATGATTTATTAATTCCTGGTTCATGGGATTAGAGGAACGGACAGACTCTCCTGGTAAAGTTAACACAGGTGCTTGTGTAACAATCTGCTTTCATCTGTTATTTTCCCAGAACCATGATGTTCTACACAATAGATCCATTCATACAGATAAATAAAATTAAGATGTTCTGTTTCTCTGTACCTGACAGAAAAGTGCAGCTCACAAGACCATAAATTTGTGATCTTATCCATCTGTGTCCTTGTTTAGTTTACTAATATAGATGTAGCCAGTAGGATTATTCCCCAGTAGGATCCATTTTCCAAAATAAGGAAACAAATATATCTATATCCTTCCCTAAAAAAAAGGCTAAGAACAGCAGTGGAGATTCCACAGCTGCCACAAATCTGCTTCAAAGTTCAATTCCTTTTCCCATTGTAAAGTTTTCTTTGGTATCTGTTAGATCTCCCCTGCTTCATTTTAAGCTTCGTGGTTGGGCGTGAGGAATGAAGTATATTCTTTCTTTTTGTCACAGTATGTATTTTAAGACATCCATATTTACCTTACGAAAATATCATGAAAAGTTCATCATCAGAGCAAAGGAATTCTTCCTAGGTCAAGCTACATGTATGATTTCTTCTGCATCTTCTTTATGCTTCATCACTGTTGCTCATCTTAAAAATAAATTAGATTGATATGACATAGTTATTCCCAGAAAATTGATATTGACCATTATTTCTCCATATGTTTTCATAAGGTCCTAACCTTAGAAATAGTTTGATTAATGTGGCAAATTGAAATAGAACTGACTGGTCAATAATTTTCCACTTACTCTTTTAACTCAAAAATAGTTAAGAATTTGTCCTTACCTGGTGCTTTGAAATTTCATACATCTTTCATGGAAGCTCTTGATTAGTTCTTTGGGTGTACTAAGAGAAATTTAATTTAATTTATCTGAAACGCATCTAGAAAGTGTGCTGTAGCCTTTTACATATCCTTTGCTCATTTTCTTTTTCCTGCTAAAATCCATTACTTTCTAATCATCACCAAACAGAATGCAGTGACACCAATTTACCAATGTAAATTTACAGCACTAGATAAGTCACATCTTATTTTGGTGTGATGATAAAATTCTGTCTCATTACTGTAAAGAAGAGTAAGCTTTCCTGGTGAGTTCAGAGGGACCAAGATTTGGCATTCTCTCTCCATCCTTAATTTTTTAGGATGAAAGTATTTCTTAACGTTCTCTTTACCAACTTATTTGGGTACTCATTCATTCTCACTGAATTTCCCACAGCACTTTGTTCCAGCTTGAGTAGTTAATCTGTGTAGCTTAATCTTCTACTGCTCAATCCATTCAACTTTTTTTGCATTAGATAAGTTGCTTCTCAGAGTTTGCCACAGTATAATTGATTGAACAGCTTTAGATATCGTGTACGAAAGGATAAGCATATTACATTACAATTACACAAATCTGTTTTTTTGGCGGTGGAGAGGGAAAGTTGTTTGAAAGACAAACTTTATAGAAAGGCAGAAAGATTCACTTTATGTAACTCAGACCTACAGTTTCATAAGGTTAAAATCCCAGGTACTACATAGAAGTAAATTTAAAACTTGTAAGTGTTCACTGTTATGAAAACGCATGAATGTACTCTTACAGTAGGTCTGTGTGTTGAGAGCAGACATGAATCTTGGGTGAAAGAACTGCTTATTAACCTTGGAAACAGAAAAAAATGGCTTCAACCTGAATCCTCAGAAGTATTCAGGTACTTGGCCAGCTTCACTGATATCAAGATAGTTAGGAACTAAATCTTTTGGAGGACCTGAGCCTTAACTGTGCAGTCATTCTTGGGTTCATGTCCAGTTTACATGTTAGAAGCATACTCTCATTCAGGTCTCTACATTATCTCCATCGTCAATGAAAATGAGGCACCTCTGGAGTACATTTCTTTCTACCTATGTTATGTACCTCTTTAATGAGAGGATAAATCAGTCTTTCAAACTGCTTATCTCTCTTCATTGACTACAGAGAAAAGCCTAGGTGATTTCCTTAAATGAGATGACAAATCTTCACCTTATTAAAGTCTGGTGGGGCTAGGCTTCACTAAATCATGGGCCTACAAGACCACCATAGTCAAGGCAGAAAAGTGCCAGAGAAAAATGACCAGGGGCTAAGCCTCACACAGCCACTCATTCATTCCCCGCCAGCAGGATGCAGGAGAGCAAAAGTGAGAAAAACTCATGGATCAAGATAGAGACAATGTAATAAGTGAAACAAATCTGTGTGTGCAAGCAAAGCAAAATAAGGCCTTAATTCACTATTTCTTGTCAGCAGACAGATGTTTAGCTGCTTTCTGGAAACCACGGCTTCAGCATGGGTAGTGATTACCTGGGAAGATGAACAACATAAGAAAAAATGTCACCCCTTCCCCCTCCTTTCCCTGAGATTTTATTGTTGAACACAACATCAAAGGATATAGAGTATGTCTCTGGTCAATTTGGGTCAGCTGTCCCAGTTGCGTCCCCTCCCAAACTCTTGCCCAGCTCCAGCCTATCCACTGAAGGGGGAGAATGAGAAACAGATACCACACCAAACACATTGGTGTGTTACCAACACTATGTTAATCACAACTAAAAAAACACAGCACCATATGGGCTGTTATGAAGAAATTAACTTCATCCCAGCCAGATCTAGTACAATCTCCACCCCTTATGCCATACCATTTGCAGCATGCTCAGGTCCTACACTATCCAGTATATCCTCAATAAACACCACCCCGCTTCCTTTCGTTCTATATACACAGGGAACCGCAGCAGCAGCACCTACCAGGCTGGGACTGGGGCCACCCGGGATGGAGTCCCCTGCCCAGATCCTGAAGTCCACCAGTACTTTACACTTAGGAACAAATTTTTCACAAGAAAATAACTTCACACTTCCATTGTTCCTAAGTGGAAACTTTTTTTGTGTGTGCAGTTGTAAGATCAGTGCATGGAGGTTTTAAAACCAAAAAGCAGTTTTCTTCTTTTTTATTCACATATGAAGAATATATATATCTATGAATAGACATATATAGAATATATATATCTATGGATAGATGCAAGTAGAAAAGCAAAAGCTCAGCTTGAATTGAAATTGCCCAGAGATGTCAAAAAATACAAGAAAAGGTTCTTCAGGTATGTAAACAAGCAGAAACAGAAGGAAAATACTGGCCCACTGTTAAACAGCAGAGATGAATTAGTCATCAACAACACTGAAAAGGCAGAGGTTCTCAACACTTTCTTCACCTCTGTCTTTACCAGCACTGTTGGGCCCCAGGCCTTGGGAACAAAAATCCAGGCTGGTGCAAACACAGACCCAGTGAAGGAAGAGTTGCTATGTGAATTATTACAGGAGCCTGACCCCTACAAATCGATGGGCCCTGACATTATCCACCCAAGGGTGTTAAGAGAGCTGGCTGATGTCATTGCGAGACCATTCTCCATAACCTTTGAGAAGTTGTGGAGATTGGGCGACACCCCAGAAGACTGTAAGAAGGCTAATATCACCCCATCTGCAAGAAGGGGTTAAAGGAGGATCCAGGAAATTATAGACCCATCAGTCTTACTTCAGTCCCTGGGAAAGTTATAGAATGAATCCTGCTGCGGGCTATCACAAGTCAAATGAAGCATGTGATTGGGAAAAGCCAGCACAGATTCACGAAGGGCAAATTGTTCTTGAGAAACCTGATCACCTTCTATGACAAAGTAACCTGCTCAGTTGATGTGGAGCAGGTGGTGGACATTGTCTACCTGGGTTTCTCCAAGGATCTCTGATACAGTTTCCCACAGCCTCCGCCTAGAGAAATTGATGTGTTATGATCTAGACAAGTGGTCTGTGCAGTGGGGAACTGGTTGACAGGCCACACCCAGAGACTAGTGGTAAATAGCTCCTTTTCAAACTGGCAACCTGTCACAAGTGCTGTCCCCAGGGATCGATATTGAGCCCAACACTGTTTAATATCTTCATAAGTGATCTGCATGATAGGATCATGTGTACTCTGATGAAGTTTGCTGATGGGACCAAACTGAGTGGGGAAGTGGACACTTTGGAAGGGAGAGCCACCCTGCCGAAAGACATGGATAAGCTAGAAGATTGGGCTAACCTCATGAAGTTCAACAAGGACAAGTGTAAGGTCTTGCACCTGGGAAAACATAATACAGGAGTGCAGCCCAGATGGATCTACCCACCTGGGGAGTGGCTCTGCAGAAAGGGTTCTGGGGGTCCTGGTGGACAACAAGCTCAATATGAATGAACAGTGTGCTGCTGCGTCAAAGCAAACTAACAGGATGCTGGGTTGCATCAACAAGGGCATCACCAGCAGAGATAAAGAAGTCATTATCCCACTCTATTCAGTGCTTTTCAGGCCACTCCTGGATACTGTGATCAATTTTGGTTCCCACTATGCAAAAAAGATGTGGACAGGCTGGAGAGGGTCCAGAGAAGGGCCACAAAGATGATCAAAGGACTGGGAAGCCTGCCATATGAGGAAAGGCTGAGAGGATGGGGTTTGTTCAGCCTTGAGAAAAGAAGACTTAGAGGAGACCTTATCACCATGTGCCAGTATTTGAAGGGTGGCTACAAAGAGGGTGGAATTTCTCTTTTTACAAGGACTCACATGGGAAAAATGAGGTGTAATGGGTACAAGTTACTCCTGGAGAGATTCTGATTGGACAAGAGGAAAATTTTTCACAATGAGACACACACAAAAATCAGCCATTGGAATATTCTCCCCAGGGAAGTGGTGGAGACATTGGATACCTTTAAGATTCAGCTGGGCAGGGTGCTGGGCCTGTCTAGACTGTGCTTTTGCCAAGAAAGGTTGGACCAGGTGATCCATGAGATCCCTTCCAACGTGGTAGTCTATGATTCTATAATTCTATGATTCTATCATTATTCATTTCTCTCAGTTTATGAGATTCTCATTAGCTCAAATAGAAGTCACAAGTCTCAAAGAGAAGAACAGTACTGTAAATAGTTTCTGTGAGCTCTTTTTTTAGTAATACATACAAAATTAATTTGAACTTTGAGTCATCTTATCTAAGTTTCAGCAACTGACTTTGGTTTCTAAGGTCTGAATCCCACTACAGAGATGTCATTCTCTCTACTTGAACTGCAGCCTTGTCAAGATGAACCTGAGTCAAAGTGGGCAATAAGCTACACTAGTTGAAACAATGAAAACTCATTCTCAGAATTCTAAGTTATTAAAAAAATGAGATTTTTTACTTTTGTTTAAATTATTTTCATTCCTTTACACTCAAGAGAGTGAGAAAGGACATGTTTTTAGTTTTCTATTTCTCCTTAGCCTTCAGCTTACTTGTTTCAGTCCATCTCAAGGTCACAGTGAAGTTTATCACTATTTGACAGTGAATTACCCTAAATGAAATCAATTGGCGACCTCAATCTAACCCCTGCTGTGTGTGTCCTCATCACAATTCAGCAGCATGAAGAGACACTAAATGGACCCAGAATTTGAACTCAAGGGATGTTTCCTCCAAGCCTCAGTACTTACGACTGCACAGTTATTGTTACTGTTACTGTTACTGCACAGTAACACAAAAGCACTTCTTTCTGATTACTTACTTTGTGTAGAGAGTATTATTTTCCTGTCATCAACATGAAACACATTTTATATATTTTAATAGAGGAAGAAATTTTTTAGAGCAATGGTTCTTCATGAGTTTCTATATTTATTTTTCATTTTTTCATACTCTTCTCTGAATAAAACCTTCAGGTGAAATATCAAATGCAATGAATACACAACCTTCAGAGGGATAATGGATTACTTTTCATTATTTAGATGTCGTTATTTGGAATAAAGACTTTTTAAAATATTTATGTATTGTGCTTAACACGGTGAGGTGTATTTCTTCACTGTGGTTAATAACTCTTACTACAATGCAAAGATGAAAAGAAGTAAATTAATTTTTATGCCATAGTTATACTGTCATCATATGACTATAGCAACTACACTTTGTAACAATTTGTGTCCTTGTTTTGTTATGTCAATTCAAATCTGGTGTCCAAAGAAGTCTCTGATAACAGCAGTTCCACAGAGATTAATTTAAAAATAATTAGGAGTTCTTACCAATTTATGAGACACATGAAAAATAACATTCAAATCAGTAACTATAATAGCACAGTGATAAAACTTGGAACTTGCAAAGATCTTTCTTTTACTATTCTATGTCTAATCAATGTTGTATATATGTCTAACTTCACAACAGTTACTCACCAGACTAATTTAAGACTAGGAGATGTAGTTGATAACATTACTCTGTGAAAATACATGATTAAAGTAACTGAACATGCTCTAAAACTATAGCCTACATTTTCTGAGAAAAGCATTATATCCAATAATATCACGTTGAAGCATCCTCCTCCAGTGTTTGGCAACAAAAGCTATTATAGTCCACTGTTTCCTCGATAAGAACTTAATGACAGTGACTTTTTTTTCCTCATTCTTACACAATCACTTGATAAACAGCCATATATACCCCCTGCTTATAAATAGATGTGTGTATATAAATACATACACGTCCCCATGCATTTGATATGCATAAGGTAAGCTGAGCAAGTAAGAGAATTTTAAGTATTATGCTGACCTTCTTTGAGCTACAGAAAATACTTAATGCTATTATAATGTCAGTTTTGTTGCTTACTTTATTTTAAATATTTTAGCCTCAGTTTTATTCATTTTCCCATTTTCTAGAACATAAAAATGTATATTAGTTTTTCTTAAATACTTGTTAATGAATTTCACAGGCATGCTGGATGCAACTTGTTTAAACAGGCCAGAAAATTTGAAGCCAGAGCCAAGGCAAGCCCATGCCAAAACATTAGTCGATCTGTTGGAACTGATTATACACATACAAAAGGGAGAACATGTGAAGTGATATATATGAGGTCACTGTGACAGCCAGAAGGTAATGCCAAAATATTCCTCCTGACTTGGCTCATTGACATGTATGGGCACAGAGATGATTCAGAGCCAAACACTGCATGAGCCAAACTTAACTTCCTTGGCTTGCCCACCTCCAAAGCACAGCTGTTGTGGCAAAAACAACCCATCAGACATGAATTCATTTTGCTAGTTTTCATCTGCCATGACTTTGTAAGATGCAGCCACCAAGGGCAGAGTGCTTTGTTGCTGCTGCTGTTTTGAGAATAATCTGCACTACTGAAAAAACCTGTTGGACTCATACTGCCTCTTGCAATGAGGTGTCAGCTTCTGCATAATAAACATGCTCTTAATGAGGTCTAGGCACCTCTAACCAAGATTTTGAAAATGTGACTAGTGATTTTGATTGTGCTACGTGCTGGGGCCCATCTGGAAGCACCTGAGTGGCCTGATTTGCAAAAATCACAGTCCTCTTTGCAAAAGATCAGTTAAACTCAGTCTTGAATGAGACCTTCCAAAACTGGGGTCGTCAAAACCATTAGTAGCTTTTTAACTAGTTTAGCCTAATTAGTTTGAGTAAGGGAGAGTAGAAACACATTGACAAAAGTTATTCCAAAGTGATAATAGTTGTTTTCTAACTGCAGTAGAAACTATGACCAGTTTGCCTTTGCTTGACATCCATAAACTATGCACCCCCAACCCAAGCCACAAAATGTTATCTGGAGTTCCTTCCTGTCTATGATTACAATCAACTTTGTGATCCCATATTACATTAATTCAACTGAGATCAGTTCACACATATAGACATCTGAATTAGATGGAATAAAACCTGATAAATTGAGTGATAAGTCTTGGATTTCTACACACTGCATGAATTTTTATATGTTCATATGATTAATATAAAAATGAAATGACAAGCACAGAGTTTAGCATAAGCTTACTGTTAAGTATAGACATAGACATTTCTCTTAATTGTCACTTCCTCCCACTATGCAAAAAAGTAATAATTTTATGTGAAAATTTACATTATGGTTTTATGAAGAGAATATAACCCTTTTCCATCCAGACAGGATCATAGAATTATAAAATAATAGAATCATAGAATCTTTGGGTTGGAAGGGACCTTTAAAGGACATCTAGTCCAAATCCCATGCAATGGCCACGGACATCTTCAACTGGATCAGGTTGCTCAGAGGCCTGACAAGCCTGACCTTGAAAGTTCCCAAGGATGGGGCATCTAGCACCTCTCTGGACAACATGTGCCATTGTTTCACCATCTTCATTGGGAAACATTTTTTCCTTAGATCTGGTCTAAATCTACCCTCTTTTAGTTTAAAACCGTTACCCCTTGTCCTATTCCAACAGGCTCCGCTAAAAACTCTGTCCCTATCTCTCCTGTAGATGCCCTTTAAGTACTGAAAGGCTGCAATAAGGTCTCCCTGGAGCCTTCTCTTCTCCAGGCTGAACAACCTCAGCTCTCTTGGCCTTTCCTCACAGCAGAAGTGTTCCATCCCCCTGATCATTTTTGTGGCCCTCGTCTGGACCTGCTCCAACCTTCTCCATGTCTTTCCTGCGCTGAGGGCTCCAGGGCAGGATGCAGGACTCCAGTTGGGTTCTTACCAGAGCAGAGCAGACGGGCAGAATCCCCTCCCTTGACCTGCTGACCACAATTCTTTGGATGCAGCCCAGGACAAGGTTGGCCTTGTGGGCTGCGAGCGCACATTGTCGGCTCCTGTCCAGCTTTTCATCCACCAGGACCCCCAAGTCCTTCTCGGCAGGGTTGCTCTCAATCCCTTCATCCCCCAGCCTGTATTGATACTCGGAGTTGTCCCGATCCACGTGCAGGACCCTGCACTTGGCCTTGTTAGTCCAGACAGACAACATCCATAGCTCTTCCCTTGTCCACTGATGTAGTCACTCCATCATAGAAGACCACTAGGTTGGTGAGGCAGGACTTGCCCTTGGTGAAGCCATGTTGGCTGTCTCGAATCACTTCCCAGGCACAGAGGTGAGGCTGACGGGTTGGTAGATCCCAGGATCCTCCTTGTTACCCTTTTGAAAAATGGGTGCAACATTACTCTTTTTCCAGCGTCCAGGGACCTCACCTGACTGCTATAAATTTTCAACTACCATGGAGAGTGGTTTGGCAACTGCATCAGCCAGTTCCCTCAGGACTCTGGGATGCATCTCCGCAGGTCCCATAGACTTATGTATGGTCAGGATAAAGGTAAAGTACAAAAAGCTAATGGCCAGGCAACATGCTCTTTCTTAGCTTTGTCCTCCTATACTAATTGCATGGAGGTTTCTATAGGGGTTCTGAGAACATTTTCTGGATAGGAAAAAAGCACATTGCTTCTCTTTACATATGTGAAGTATACTTTTTTCCTTTTCTTCAAGGAAAAAATGAAAGATTAATTTGTTATAGAATATGATTCAATTTTAATGCCTTTAATTAATCTTTGGTTTATGTTTAATTGATTAATAATTGTTATTTATGCAACACTCCTGAAACATTAACAGATACTGTACAAACAATCCATTTTCATATTCTTTTCTGAAGTCACCCCTTTGGTGGTCTTGGTAGTGTTACGTCAACGGTTGGACTCATTGGTCTTAAGGATCTTTTCCAACCTAAATGGTTCTAGGGTTCTATGTTTCAATAATGATTGAAGTTAACACTTGACATCTTCAGGTTTTTTTCTTAAAATCAAAATGTGTAAACTCAGGTACATGAAAACTATTACATAGGACTTTGTGAAAAATCTTTTTGTTTAGATGTTGTAAAATTCTTTAGATAGTTTATCATTGATGTTTTTGCAATTCATCTTGCAATTTCTGCCCTATTTTAGTAAAGCAAAAATAATGTCAAAAGTTAGAAATTTTTAAAATTATATTTTTTAAATTATATTTTCATACATTCTGAATGCAGTTGCATTGATACATGTGAAAATAAACTAACAGACAGTTACAAAATCATAGAACGGTTTGGGTTGGAAGGAACCTTTAAAGATTGTCTACTCCAACTCCCTGCCATGCACAGGGACATCTTCAACTAGATTAGGTTGCTCAGAGCCCCATCCACCGTGATCTTGAACACTTCCAGGGATGGGGCATTCACAACTTCTCTGGGCAACCTGTTCTAGTGTCTCACCACCTTCATAGTAAATATTTTGTTCTTATACCTAATCTAAATCTACCCTCTTTTAGTTTAAAACTGTTACCCCTTGTCCTGTCACTACAGGCCTTGGTAAAATGTCTTCATCTTTCTTATAAGCCCCCTTTAATTAATGAAAGGTTGCAATAAGGTATCCATGGAGCCTTCTCTTCTCCAGGTTAAAGAGCCCCAACTCTCTCAGCCTTTCTTCACAGGAGAGGAGTTCCTGGGTAAAAAGTGTGTAGTGGCAAACAATTATTTGAAATAAGGTGGTATTTCAATGATTTTTGATATCCATATTCAAAGAGGAAAAAAAAAGTCCTTTTAAACAAAGCCTTTGTTTTCTTAATTGAAACAGGAAATGTACAAATATTTTTTCTTATTAACATGTATTGTTTTAGCTTTAGGTACATTTTGGAAAACAACCTTATTTAATTTTCTGTCACAATCAAAACAGCTTTATCAAGACTGTGAATAGAACTGTAATTGCTTCTGCAGTACCTGCCTTGTCATTTTCTGTGGGTTTGTATTTTAAATTAAAAAAAAAATAAAGATTTTTGATGTCATAATGGAATTATTTTTATGATTTGCTCATTATTTGCAGCTTTGTACCTACCTGTCCACCATGAGTAAAGTGAGAAATTTCTTCTGCATAAACTTCAGTAAACCTGGTTTAAATTGTTAGCTTTTGCTAAACCATGTAGTAATTTATTTACTTTTTACAAATATTGCAAAACCTCAATTTTGAAGTGCACAAATCTTGAATTGTGGATAGAATATGACTTTTTAGGACATATCCCATTCTTAAAGAACTAAGCTACTTAAGCAATATTTGCATTCCTCCTTAGATAATAATATTTGCCTTGGACCTTATATATTGGGCTAATGGAGGTGAAGTGTTGTTACACATGCCAACTAAACTTGCTTTTTATTTTAGAGTTAAATTCTAAATGTAATCTGTAATTTAAATATTTTAATGCAAATTTAAAATGTTTGCTTGCAAAATTTATGCAGTATATTGTATTTTAAATCCATTCACAGGTATAAACTAGTTTTTCAGAATGAGTACACTACAGGATTAAAGGATGGGAAGGTGAGATAGCCTTCATCAAAGTTAGCTCAGATTTTGTCCTCAGTAGTCTCTTGGGATGCATGAGGACTTACACTTCCAGAGTAATTTACTAGTCTGGCCAAATTCTTTAGCTGGAGTCTCATTAAAAGTTCCCGGATAGTCTATGATCCATTTATTTTTCTGGCAGGTCTTCAGATACCTACCAGATGTCTTTTAGATTCTTATCAAGTCCTTGTTCTAAACTCAAAAAAGACAATTTCTTCTTTAATTACATGATATGCCCTGAAGTATACCTTCTTCCTATAATGTCTTCAGCAGCTCATAATATACAAATCACACAATACATCAACGCTTACTCAGGTCTGGATTCTTCCATGGATGATTATAAAGGTCATATCAAAGAAGAGAGAGATGAGTTTTCAACCTAACTTTATCTGGGCTTCAGACACCTGTCACTGCATTCGTTCAAATAGAACATACTCCTTTCCCTGACATTGTCTCCTTCTTTCCTCCACTTGGAGGCAATGCTAGCCCTATCGTCTTTAGATTCATACCACAACAGATTCCTTGCTTTGACATACTGTGTACCAGTAAAACAGTCAGACTTCAAGTTTGAGTCTTTCACTATGGAGTTTAATTATGAAGAAAAGAATTTATGCTTCAGAACTTAATTTAGTTTCCTAAATGGGAACCGGACTCTTGGCAGTTTAGCTCCAGCCAGAAACCCCAAACAATTCCAAAAATTCTTTCCCCAGTAAGTGAAAGGTTGAAATAGGTTTTTATGTGAAATATTTTAATCAGCAGTAACCCCAGAGCAATTAACATTTAAATTAAATGAGAAGTAATTTGAAGATACTGATTGAGAATGGCTAGCCATGCTTTTGGACTTTCTCTCAGTTTCTCCAAAGAAACTCCTTTAAACATTTTGCTGGAATAAGGGTATCTTCTGAAACTTGGCTAAATAACAGCAGAATAGCTGTTGTCCTGTATGTATTAAATAAATGTAGCTTGTATAAGGTGAAATGTTATTTCCCTAGCTATATGAAATGATGTTTTCTGTTTCCCAATAGCAACTGCAGTCACTGAACATACGTGTAGGCAAAAGATTTGTCTGATGGATTTTTGCTAGGTGACTAAAGCTCTTGCACTATATTTTTATTTCTACTATGTATGTGCTGTTTCTGTGAAGCCCTAGGTTTTCACAAAGGGGCAAAATGGAACTTTTGGCAATGATTAATTATTATTATCATTACTATTATTAATATGAATATTAATATAAACTGCATTCCAACTAATATAATTGTGCTGCTCAACTAGTCTGTCCAATCAAAAGTAAGACTTTACCATAAATAAATAAATAATCAAATAATGACATTAAAAGATCAACACCATCCTTCATTTTTTTCTAAGACTTAACATCATAGCATTCAATCCTGTTTTTTTCCAAGTTCCTGGGAAAATGGGTGTATTTTTGAGTATAACAAGAAAGTCAGCAGGCCAAATTGCTAGGTAATTTCTGAGTGCCTCACAGTACAAATGATTGCAAATTTCTGTCTGGAAAAAGAAAGTTTTTCTAGTTAACTTTTAAAAGTTATCAACGGAAGCAAGGGTGTTCTTTGCAAAGTTTTCATCACACAAAAATTATAATAAACTACTCACATGACCTGAAGTGTAAGGTAAAGTTAAGAAAAATGCAGAAAATGCTGGCACCTTGTCCTGAGAAAACAGGCTAAGTTATGGACAGTCTTTTCAAGTGACAAAGATACACACAACAAGTGTTTGAAATAATTATGTTCAGTTGATTAAGACAGGTGGAAGAATTACTGATCACCAAGAGTGTTCTTGGATTTGAACTAAGATTTACATGCATATGGTTGGCGTAACCCCGCTTCAGCCCTGTTTTGTCAATTTTGAGAACCTTTCTGTTCACATAACCCCTGTCCACCATTACCTTAATTGATTGTTGATAATTTTCTCCCTTCCCCTCTGATTCTCGCTGAGAACTGGCAAACCTCCCTAGATGACAGCTCACTCAGGTCAGCAGATAGGGGCCTCCATCCTCTGCAACAGGAAGTCTCCCACTCCTGTCATTGGCTGTTTCTTCTTATGCTCTTTTGTGGTTCAGCCTCAAGAAGCATAGATGCTTCATTTGACAGCATTACCCTACAACTTCAACCTTGCAGAGCAGTTCCCTCTTTCTGAAACACCGTACGGGTCAAAGGCCTCAAAATTGTAGGGACACATGTGCTAACAACTGTTGGGGACTGCGCCCTGTGGTACCTCACTGCTACAGCTGAGGATGCATGTTCCAGTCGGAGCAGACCTGTCAACCCCCTCGCCTTTTATTTCTTTTTCTTCCCAAATTGTTGTACAAACTGTTCACTACCTCTCTTAGCTATGCTAAAGGTGCCTGACCCTCCCTAATCAAGGGTCAGCTGAGACAAAAGCTTCAAGTACTCTATGATCAAGGACAGCTGGCAGCTTGTTATAAACTGCTAGAACTTGCTACAAAGCTTGACAGAAGTCAAGGCACCTATGGTTATCCTTATGTTGGAGCACTGGTACCTTCAGGTTTCTTGGAGCCTCTCAAGAATCTCAGATAAAGTCCACAGAAGATCAAGAAAATATCAAAACAGAGCTAAGAAAATCCTGTGCAAGCTGCTGTGTCTGTTTTGTGTTGTAACTGTAATTCTTTTTCATGGAATAAGCATGAAATACAACATATTGTAGATTATACAGGGAAAAAAATCAAGATAAGCTGATTTACTTTCTTAGTTCTGCAATTACAGAGAAATGTTGCAGTTCTAGGCAGAGGTACAAAAGAATAGGATTTCTACTTAATTTGTTTTTCTGATTATGTTTTATTCTTATAACAGAATATTGTCAAAATACCTGTTTTATATGAACAAGTTTTGTTTTTTTGGAGTGATATGAAAAGTTAAATTTGGAAATGTTCTGTGAAGTGAGCATATATAAACATTTACATATGTAAGCAAAGTCTTACCTTGTTTTGCCAATTTTGATCAGAATAAAACATTCTAATGCATTTTCTAGAAACCAAACATTAATTTTAATTTGCTGAATGTACAAAGGGAAGACATTGATTAATTTACATTAAGCTATATTTCTTTTTGATACATACAGAGTATGAAAGCAACAAAAGACAAAGAGAATAGCCTGACAAGATGGGGGGGTCTTAGCGGTCATTATTCTTGAGGAAATGCATCTGATGTTTGGTCTAGAGGAATGAGCAAGTAGTGTTCTGCCAAAAAATTCTCTAATATAAATTTCTGGCAGTGAGTTCTGAATCAGAAAGAAGTGCTCTGATACGTACACAATTCTTCTCCTTGGGAAGAGAATGAGAGCAAGTATAACAGGTACGCAGATGTATTGCTTAATGTTCTTGAGGGTGCTTAGATACAGCAATGATAAGAATGAACACACAAACTTACATAGCATAGGCTTTCCTCACGATCTGATATCTGAACAGTTAATGTCTTTTTAATACAGAGAAAGGAGTGAAGTCTATATACTAGGAAATAAACAGTAATCATGACGAAAAATAAGTGGGAAACAGACTGATTTTTATTTTATTGCATAACTACAAAAAAATGAAACTACAGAAAAAGAAAGAAGACACATTAGACTGAGAAGAATTTGTAAAGGATTTACAGGAGTGCAAACAAAATGAGATAGGCATGACCATTCTTTCTCTTCCAATATATTTTCCATATAATTAAAGCACAACTTGTGATTAAACACAAGTTTACATGTATTTTTGAAATATTTATTGTATTTATAATCCCAAAATTAATACATATAATGCAACAAATATATATATAAAGTATATATATAAAGAGAAAGTTAAACTTTTCTAAAGGGCCTCCATTATGCATATCCTATGACAGTAAAATAAATTCATTTAAATTGCACCTGTTAGAATTATTAAATGGAATTGTCTACAGGCTTTTCTGACAGGAAAGACTGCAGTACTGAAATGTTTAATTTACAGAAAAGAGTGTAAAAACTCTGTAAACACTTAAAGGTGTTTTTTTAATAGCTCTTATATTATGAAATCAAGTGTTGTTATTGAGATCAGAAAGGTTACCTGTTGACAACATTAGTAACTTTCAACAATTATTGTGGTAAAAGTGAATTAATTACCTAATGAATTAAAATTACAAATGGCTCAGGGCTGAGCCTGAAAGGGAGTGTAAAGTCTACAACTCCAAAAAGTAGACAGGTATTCTGGAAGAGGACTTATATAATTAAATTCAGTTTCATATTTACATTTCTTTTACACTAAATGGGCAGAGGAAGGTACACAAAAACTCAGTTCACAGCATCCTGAGTCCTGTAGATGGACATGTCAAAATAAGTTTAATATAAGAATCCATTCTTGTTTCCCAGCTGTGGGACCTCACTCATGGCTACAAAATGAAGATTGGGATTCAAAGAGTAAAACTTCTTTTTGCATCTACATACCTAAGCTGCCATTTAGAAACAGGCTTATGCTTTAATTCAGAAAGTTCATGGGAAAATGAGGTATAAATTTCCTTACAACAACTTCATGGTTGCAGAAGAAGGGAAACCTACATTTAGTTTCCTTCATGGGTCAAAAGGGATGACCATCTCTCTTGCAGTATGCTTTAACAATATCTGGAAATAGTACAGTCTGGGTTTGTGCATCCCTCCTGCCAAAGGTGTCACTTTGCAATGAAAAATGGGAAGATCCTAAAAAAGTGGAAGAAATGGTCTATATTTTATAGCTTGATGGTTAAGGTGTATTGTTAAGGAAAAGAGATCATGGTTATGGACAACATTTCTGTAGAATATATCTGGTTTTATTTTGCAGCCTTAAAAACAATCAGAGCAAAGGGCAGGGCATTAGGTTGCATTTTTACTTGTCTCCACCCCAGCTGGTATTCTGTTTTACTCTACATAAACTTGAATGGCATTCACAATCCACCATCTTGGCCCCCAAATATTCGGTTATCTACTGTTTCATAACCAGGTTCTTCAGTCAGTTGATGCTTATTTTTAAAAATCCATCTTACCAGTTCTTCACTTTTGCCATCCAAATCCATGCTTTGAACATCAGCCTATCTTCTTTATCAATAACTACATCAATTCTCTACTCACACAGTTTCTTTCACAGTCCATCAGTTTTACATTACGCTTTATGCTGGGAGTCCATCTGTAGTGTGTTTAGAGGCTCCTGGCCTCTCTGAGTTCTGCCACTGTGCTCAGACTTTGTCTAGGAGCATTACATATGAGCCAGAATTAAGCCAGGTAGTGTGCTGATAACTGAGGGGTACAATCATGTACCAGGGTGTGAGCACGCGCCCTGGCTCTGCTTCATTTACTAAGATGAAAACAGCAAGTAAAAGTTTGCAATCATCCCAGATTCCCACAACTCCTTGTCACTCAAGTGATATCAGAGTCTTCTGTCAGCCTTAACAATGTCAGAAATACCCACTCCACTCTGAAAACATAGTATTTCTTCTTCATTGATGTTTCTGACTTAGAAATGAACATTTTACAATGGCACTAAGAAGCCAAATCAGTCTGTCCTGAATCCTCGATTTTAACACATCAGTTAAAATCTAACATCATACAACTGTTTTCCATCCTATAAGCTCATATGTACTACTTAGAATTCTATATAGTATCATATGGGAATAACAGTATTTATCCACTGAAAGGATTTATGATTTACATGAGATTATTTTCCATAAGTTATAAATTTTAACGAGACCTTCATATTTGCTGGGTTATCAGCTTGATAACAGAATTAAGAATCATAATAATTTTAAAACCCTACAAAATTTCTTCATTACAACTTTATAGAGAACATTAACTTTTCTTCAGGTAGGCTGAAATTGGAAATTATTCAGTTAATAGATATTTACTATTACTTTATTATATTTAATTCAACAGACTGTCTCAGAGTATATTATGAAGCTTTTTTATATTAAAAAATAAGTGATTTTTTTTCTCCAAAGAAATCAGGCTCTTCAGCATGCAAACAGCTAATAACATCCTAAAGTACAAAAAAAAAAAAAGTCCCATTGCCATTTCAAAAACATATTGAAAGCTGCTGATGTTTCACTTTGTTATGTGTTAAACCACAAAGTTTTACGTTACGGCAATAAAAAATAATTTCTTCATAATCACTGTAGCCATATCAAAACATAAACAGATGACTTTTTTTGTAATAGAAGTTTAATTGCAATGCTGTATATTATAGCATTTAAGATACTGAGAATGCAATTGAGGAGACAGCACAAGCCTTTCCACAAAACCTTTTTTCAGTTTCTTTTGTAAGCTCAGACCTTAAGAAATCTGAAGCAGAGGAGCTCAAAAAGAGAAATGGGAAGACAAAAAGCATGTTCAATGGGTTTATAACTTACTCAACTAAGCATCTGCATTATAGAACTTCCATTATGTTTAGTTATTTTGAATGTTATCCAAAGACAGCTAAAACAAGTGAGAAGAATCTCCAGTGTTTAAAATGTTTTCTAAATAAGATATTGGGCTTTGATTCAAAAGATGGTTTCTCAAATGCACTTTAAGTGCTGGTGTAGTTTAGTTTAATGACACAAGCTTCAAATGAAAATGAGGATATTTTATTACTTTTATTATTTTCTTTATTTTATTGTAGTATCTTCTTGAACAACCAAAAGGTTACATTTTATACTTATTTGCAGAAATGCAAATGATTGTATTGGTTTCAAGATAATGGTAAATAATAAATCTTACTACTGAAAACTCTAAGAAAAAAAGAAGAGGTGCTGTTCCTTCTTTCATCCGCTGAAACACTGCTGCTAGCACTGAGATGCTGTTTTGGCAGTAGGAAGCAGGTAACTATGAGAGCCTCTCTGCTTGCAGGACCAAGTATACCCTAGAATGTGTATATTAGCATATTTTTGACACCTCAAAGGCACTACAACTTTTTGTGATTGAATAGATATTAAATAGCGTTTTCTGCTCAGTTTGAAAAGCAGCATCACACAACACTGGTTAGCAATTATCTATGTGCTTTCATGCATCCATCACTTCAGTAACTCACCACCAGTCAAAGCAAACTTCTTTCTGACATAGTGATCATGGCTGTTTTATTAAATGCTATTGTACTCTCTAGTTTTCTTTGTCATCAACACGGAAAAATAATTTTGTTTAAGGTTTTCAAGGACACATTTAGAATCCTTTTTCATTGGCGTGACAGTTACTGTCTGAGTAAAGAATTATCCAGAATTTGAAGCAGTCTGGCAATGGCTTCTATATAAATATTGAAAGGAAAATGTTCTTGACATTTCAAAGACATATAGACTACCGTATTTCTGTTTGCCTGAAAATTAAATGCGTTTTTCTGGGGAAAAATTCATACAGTTGGTATTTACATTTTGTCCTTTAAATATACCTGTTCCTGAAATGGTGGTGGTAGTTGGGAAATACTACACTAATGTTATATTGAAACTTTATCATCTCTTGAACAAACTCTGCTAATATGCAGAATCTGGCCTCTGAATTATAGTGTGGATTTTGTCTTCTATGAGTAATGAAAACAGCCAAACCTTCCAGATCACTGTTACATATTGAATAGTCCCTTCACAGGAGTACATTAGAACAAATTCCATTTGTCTGTCACAGTTAATACCCCCAGAGCTACCTAATGTGCCCATCACGACAGCATTCTGTACGATCCCTGCAGGTTCATTTTACAGCAGTTCAGGGAGGATGGTTAAAGGCATGAAAAATATAATGTGTAATCCAGACACAACTGAGTCGTGATGAGCACGATAGTGCGCTTGGCTACAAGGATCATACCTGATGACAGTGAAATCCACTGTGTTGTAACTTAAGTTTATAATCCTTTCTTACAGTGTTGTGGCAGCCTCCAAAATAAGCTGTGTACTTTTAAATGGAATAGTTTGTTGTGTTGTTCTTTTTTTTTTCTTGCAGGTGTTTTGTATTGGGTTTATATGGTGAGATTTTGGCAGTGGGGGGGGGGTACAGGGTTGGTTTCTGTGAGAAACTCCTAGAAGCTTCCCCTGTGTCTGATAGAGCCAAAAGCAGCTGGCTTCAAGACAGACCCGCTGCTGGCCAAGGCTGAGCCCATCAGTGATGGTGGTAGCACCTCTGGGAGAACATATTTAAAAAGGGGAAAAAAAACCTGCACAAGTGCAGCCAGAGAAGAGAGGAGTGAAAAAACGTGAGAGAAACAACTCTACAGACCCCCAGGTCAGAGCAGCAGGAGGGGCAGGAGGGGCTCCAGGTGCTGGGGCAGAGGTTCCCCAGCAGCTCCTGGTGAAGACCATGGTGAGTCCGGCTGTGCCCCTGCAGCCCATGGAGCTCCACGGGGGAACAGATCTCCACCTGCAGCCTGGAGAGGACCCCACGTTGGATGCCCAAAGGAGGCTGTGACCCTGTGGAAAGCTTGCACTGGAGTAAGCTCCTGGCGGGACCTGTGGATGCATGGAGAGAGGAGCCCATGCTGGAGCAGGTTTGCTGGCAGGACTTGTGACCTCACAGGGGACCCAGGCTGGAAGAGTTCCTGAAGAACTGCATCCTGTGGGAAGGACTCATGTTGGAGAAGTTTGTGGAGGACTGTGTCCTGTGGGAGGGACCCCATGTTGGAGCAGGGTAAGAGTATGAGGAGTCCTCTCCCTGAGGAGGAAGGAGTGGTGGAGACAATATGTGATGAACTGACTACAACCCCCATTCCCTGTCCCCCTGTACCTCTCAGGGAGAGGAGGCAGGGAAAATCAGGAGTGAAGTTGCACCCAGCAAGGAGGGAAGGGTGGGAGGAAGCTGTTTTTAAGATACGTTTTTATTTCTCGTTATCCTACTGTGATTTGATTGGTAATAAATTAAACTAATTTCCCTGAGTCAACTCTGTTTTGCCCATGATGGTAATTGCTGAGTGATCTCACCCTGTCTCCATCTCGACCCATGAGCTTTTCATTATATTTTTTCTCCCCTGTCCAGCTGAGGAGGGGGAGTGATAGAGCAGCTTGGTGGGCATCTGGTGTCCAGCCAGGTTCAACCCACCACACTGTCATTATTCCATCTCATTATCGAAATCCTAGAAAGGCAGTAAATTGTCAATCCCTTACTCTTCATTTTTGTTTGATTTTAATAACTGATAGACTGAAACAAGATGGATTATAAGCATACTGCAAAACTTTTATTCATGTCACCCTTACACAGTGATGGTGGCTGCATCGTAGTGCAAAGAATACATCAGATTATCAGGTGAGGAAAACTCCTCAACTTCCACTGATTTTTTCAGTGATTCTATTTCCTGATTTATAGTACTGGTTCAGTACTCTTCTTTCAGTGACATTAAATCTTCTTTTCCTCCTGAGAAATATGCATAAAATGGGTTTTGCTTCATCAGAGAAGCGTGGTTTCAGCTGTTTCTGTGTCAACTCTTGCTGTTGACAAAAGCAAGCAACTAATGACCTACTACACCACCTGGACACCACAAGTCTATGGGACCTGATGGGATCCACCCGAGAGTACTGAGGGAGCCAGTGGAGGAGCTTGCCAAGCCACTCTCCATCATTTATCAGCAGTCCTGCTTAAACAGGGGAGGTCCCAGACCACTGGAGGCTTGCCAACGTGACACCCGCCTACAAGAAAGGCCGGAAGGAGGATCTGCAGAACTTCAGGCCTGTCAGCCTGACCTTGGTACCAGTGAAGATTATGGAGACGTTCATCTTGAGAATGCTCACAGGGCATGTGCAGGGCAACCAAGGGATCAGGCCCAGCCAGCATGGGTTCATGAAAGGCAAGTCCTGCTTGACCAACCTGATCTCCTGCTATGACCAGGTGACCCGCCTAGTGGATGAGGGAAAGGCTGTGGACGTTGTCTACCTGGACTTTAGTAAAGCCTTTGACACTGTCTCCCACAGCATTCTCCTGGAGAAACAGGCAGCTTGTGACTTAGGTGTACTTTTGGCTGGGTGAGGAACTGGTTGGATGGCTGAGCCCAGAGATTTGTGGTGAACGGAGTTAAATCCAGTTGGCAGCTGGTCACAAGTGGTGTTGCCTAGGACTCAGTATTGGGGCCAGTCATGGTTAATATCTTTATCAATGATCTGGATGAAGGGATTGAGTGCTCCCTCAGAAAGTTTGCAGATGACACCAAGTTGGGTGGGAGTGTTGATCTGCTGGAGGGTAGGAGGGCTCTGCAGAGGGATCTGGACAGGCTGGATCGATGGGATGAGGTCAACTGTATGAGGTTCAACAAGGCCAAGTGCTGAGTCCTGCACTTGGGTCACAACAACCCCACACAACACTACAGGGAAGGACTGGCTGGAAAGCTGCTCGGCAGAAAGTGCTGGTTGACAGCTGTCAACACGAGCCAGCAGTGTGCCCAGGTGGCCAAGAAGGCCAACAACATCCTGGCCTGTTTGAGAAATAGTGTGGCCAGCAGGAGTAGGGAAGTGATTGTGCCCCTGTGTTCGTCGCTGGTGAGGCCACACCTCGAATACCGCATTCAGTTTTGGGCCCCTCACTACAAGAAGGATGCTGAGGTTCTGGAGCTTGCCCAGAGGAGAGCAGCGAAGCTGGTGAGGGGTCTGGAGCACAAGTCTTATGGGGAGCGGCTGAGGGAACTGGGGTTGTTCAGTCTGGAGAAGACGACAGAGGCTGAAGGGAGACCTGATCGCTCTCTACAATTACATGAAAGGGGGTTGTGGTGCGATAGGTGTTGGTCTTTTCTCTCAAATAATTAGTGATAGGACAAGAGGAAATGGCCTCAAGTTGTGCCAGGGGAGGTTTAGACTCGATATTAGGAAAGATTTCTTTACTGAGAGAGTGGTCAAGCATTGGGACAGGCTGCTCAGGGAGGTGGTGGCGTCACCACCACTGGAAGTACTCAAAAAAAATGTGGACATGGCACCTGGGGACATGGTTTAGTGGGTATGGTTGTGTTGGGTTGATGGTTGGACTTGATAATCTTAAAGGTCTTTTCCAACCTTAATGATTCTGTGATTATGTTGTAGATTTTATATTGGTCCTCCCCACTGCAAACAGGAAATGTAGTAGGCAGAATCGAAGCTTATATATGCTATGTTCTTTATGCCATGTTCTTTTTCCTAAAGGAAAGTTTAATATGGTCAGGACTTTATAGCTCAATGATACAGAAACCATTATATTTAACAGGAGTTTCAAGGACAGTTAAATGCAGGGTGCCTGTGTGAGAATCAAAGCAGTAGAGTCAGAAAGAGAAAAAGGGTCTCTGAAAAAGTATGGTAACACACATCTTCAGTGAGAAATCAGTGTTGCATTTAGGTGATCTACAAAGTCTGGGAATTTCAGATTTACAGGACAAAACAATGGAGAATACTAAAATATCTGTTTTCCTCTGAATTCACATACCCTAGGATGTGAATAGGATACCAGTGGTGCTGTCAGATAGTGATGGGGGTACTGCACAGGGAGAGAGGAGTGCAGCAATTTTACCCAACTAACTAGAACAGCTGATGGGCTGTTCATGTGAGTCAGCTACACAGGCAGCAAGACTATCTCCAAGGGTCTGTCTGTGGCCACCATGTATGAATTTTGTGTTAGGATTACTAGAACACCAACATATGGACTAGAACTCTTTTTGCACATTTTGTTACTTACTTTCTACCTTTATGTGTAGCTTGTGCTGCGCTTAAACAAGAACTTTTAGGGTTGCTAGGACTGAGAATGTCTAGGGATATTGCTTAAGGTTGTATCACCACATATCAGGAAGCTGATCAGGCCAAGGACAGCTCTGGGATTTTTAAGTCCTCTAGGCAGAAGCTACGACCTTCCATCTGATTATTCAGTTTTCTGGGGGACACAAGTCCAGTCCTATATGTGAAGTGTGTGAAAAATGCTACTGATTCATCAGGTTTTACTCACGCTGGTGATTTACAGTAATTTAGTGCGTATGTAAATGACTGACACAGAGAAGACAAGGATCTGCCAACCTTACTTTTGACGGGGGTTTTGACTTATGGGGATTTTGAATCAAATCAATATCTCTGTCTCTCGCTGGGCTGCCCCTAGGCTTCCCTTCAACAATTCATTTGTTCCAGAACTTTTTGGCTGAAGAACCACTTTTGTGTCCTACGTACTTGACTGGATTGAATAAATAATTGCTGTCATAGCATCTGGGAGTTGGCAAAAACTGACAGATATAAAGTAAGGAAACAGCTTCTTTCTGGGTAGCTCATTAGAACTGTCCTGCCACTCCCTCAATGCACAGATTTAACTAGATTAAAAATGGGAATTTGGTCCACAAAGCTTAAACCTCTTACACCAACTCATGCATTATATCCAAGTTTGTCTTTATAAAGAAAGAAGCAAGAGACAAAATGAATAAAAGGTGTAAAATTAATTAATTGAGACCTTTCAATCAGATACTTTCAAAATTTGTCTTCCTTTTAATTCAAACAGATTACCTCTCTTCAGATGTGTTCTAATGAATGTCTCTGATGTTGCATTACAGAATCACAGAATCACTAAGGTTGGAAAGGACCTTCAAGATCATCAAGTCCAACCATTAATCCAGCGCCACCATATCCCCTAAACCATGTCCTGAAGCGCCACATCCACAAGTTTTTCGAACACTTCCAGAGATGGCGACTCCACCACCTCCCTGGGCAGCCTGGTCCAATGCCTGACCACCCTCTTGGTGAAGAAATTTTTCCTAATATCCAATCTAACCCTTCCCTGGCGCAACTTGAGGCTATTTCCTCTTGTCCTATCGCTGGTTACTTGGGAGAAGAGACCAACACCCTTGTCGCCACAACCCCCTTTCAGGTAGTTGTAGAGAGCGATAAGGTCTCCCCTCAGCCTCCTCTTCTCCAGACTAAACAACCCCAGTTCCCTCAGCTGCTCCTCATAAGACTTGTGCTCCACACCCCTCACCAGCTTCGCTGCTCTCCTCTGGGCAAGCTCCAGAACCTCAGCATCCTTCTTGTAGTGAGGGGCCCAAAACTCAACACAATATTCAAGGAGTGGCCTCACCAGTGCCAAACACAGGGGCACAATAACTTCCCTACTCCTGCTGGCCACACTATTCCTGATACAGGCCAGGACGCTGTTGGCCTTCTTGGCCACCTGGACACACTGCCGGCTCATGTTCAGCTGGCTGTCAACCAGCACCCCCAGGTCCTTTTCCACCAGGCAGCTCTCCATCCACTCCTCCCCAAGCCTGTAACATTGCATGGGGTTGTTGTGACTCAAGTGCAGGGCCCTGCACTTGGCCTTATTAAACCTCATACAACTGATCTCATCCCATCGATCCAGCCGGTCCAGATCCCTCTGCAGAGCCCTCCTACCCTCCAGCAGATCAACACTCCCACCCAACTCAGTGTCATCTGCAAACTTACTGAGGGAGCACTCGATCCCCTCATCCAGATCATCTATAAAGATATTGAACAAGACTGGCCCCAGAATCGAGCCCTGGGGAATACCGCTTGTGACCGGCCGCCAGCCGGATCTAACGCCGTTCACCACAACTCTCTGGGCTCGGCCATCCAGCCAGTTCCTCACCCAGCGAAGAGTAAACCTGTCCAAGCCATGAGCTGCCAGTTTCTGCAGGAGAATGCTGTGGGAGACGCTGTCAAAGGCTTTACTAAAGTCCAGGTAGACAACATCCACAGCCTTTCCCTCATCCACTAGGCGGGTCACCTGGTCATAGAAGGAGATCAGGTTGGTCAAGCAGGACTTGCCTTTCATGAACCCATGCTGGCTGGGTCTGATCCCTTGGTTGTCCTGCACATGCCCTGTGAGCACCCTCCAGATGAACTGCTCTATGATCTTCCCCGGTACAGAGGTCAGGCTGACAGGCCTGTAGTTCCCAGCATCCTCCTTCCGGCCTTTCTTGTAGATGGGTGTCACATTGGCAAGCCTCCAGTGGTCTGGGACCTCCCCTGTTAACCAGGACTGCTGATAAATGATGGAGAGTGGCTTGGCAAGCTCCTCCGCCAGCTCTCTCAGTACTCTCGGGTGGATCCCACCAGGCCCCATAGACTCGTGGTGTCCAGGTGGTTTAATATGTCCTTAACTGCTTCCTCCTGGATTATGGGCAGGTTATTGTGCTCTCCATCCCTGTCTTCCAGCTCAGGGGGCTGAATACCCTGTGGATACCTGGACTGGCTTTTAAAGACTGAGGCAAAGAAGGCATTAAGTACCTCAGCCTTGTCCTTGTCCTTGGAGACAATGTTCCCCGCCATATCCAGTAAGGGATGGGGATTCTCCTTGCCTCTCTTTTTGTTGTTAATATATTTGTAGAGCATTTTTTATTATCCTTTACAACTGTGGCCAGACTGAGCTCTACCTGGGCTTTTGCCTTTCTAATTTTGTCCCTGCTTGACCTAACGAGATCCTTGTACTCTTCGTGAGTTGCCTGCCCCTTCTTCCAGAGGTGATAAACTCTCCTCTGTTCCCTGAGTCCCAGCAAAATCTCCCTGTTCAGCCAGGCCGGTCGCCTTCCCCGCCAGCTCTTCTTACAGCACATGGGGACCGTCTGCTCCTGCGCCTTTAAGATCTCCTTCTGGAAGGCTGTCCAGCCTTCCTGGACTCCTTTGTCCTTCAGGACTGTCTCCCAAGGGATTCTCTCAATCAGTGACCTGAACAGGCCAAAGTCTGCCCTCCGGAAGTCCATGGTAGCACTTTTGCTGACCCCTCTCCTTACTTCGCTCACAACTGAGAATTCTATCATGTCATGGTCGCTAAGTCCAAGACGGCCTCGGACCACCACATCTCTCACCAGTCCTTCTCTGTTTGTAAACAGCAGGTCCAGCAAGGCACCTCCCCTGGTGGGCTCACTCACCAGCTGTGTCAGGAAGTTATCCTCCACACGCTCCAGAAACCTTCCAGATTTTTTCCTCTCTGCCGTGTTATACTTCCAGCAGATGTCCGTTAGGTTGAAGTCCCCCACAAGAACAAGGGCCAGCGAATGCAAGACTTCTGCCAGTTGCTTATAGAATGTCTCATCTGTCTCTTCGTCCTGGTTGGGTGATCTGTAACAGACTCCCAGCAAGATATCTGCCTCATTGGCCTTCCCCCTCATCCTTACCCATAAGCACTCGTCTTGGTCTTCACAATCATTGATTTCTATGCAATCAAAACACTCCCTAACATACAGAGCCACCCCACCACCTCTCCTTCCTTGCCTATCCCTTCGGAAGAGCCTATAGCCATGCATTGCAGCACTCCAGTCATGAGAAGCATCCCACCATGTTTCTGTGATGGCAACTACATCATAGCTGTCCCGCTGCACAATGGCTTCCAACTCCTCCTGTTTGGTGCCTATGCTGCGTGCATTGGTGTAGATGCACTTGAGCTGGACTATCAATTTCAACTCCGGCACGCCACCCCTAGGCTCAACTCTAGTGAGCTTGGTTTTATCCCCTCCCCCCTTCAAATCTAGTTTAAAGCCCTCTCGATGAGGCCTTTACTTTGTGACACTGTGCTTTCTCACTTCCATCTTTCCATCATGAAGAGTCTTTTCTCTCAGTAAGCAGCCTGTCTCCTGAGATAAAAAGCTGGCTTTTGATGTGATAAGGCTAGTGTTTTCTCTTTGCAGCAGCTGAGGTAATATCTTAAATTGCCTAAGAAGAGGTCAGGAGAAGTCTGACTTTGTCCATGGTTCTATCCCAGTAGTTCACAATGAATAGATCTCTGTGTGCCTTGCAAAGTACATTTACTATGATATCACTCCATAGATTTAGAAAGACGCATGGACACTAAAGCAACTGAAATCTACTAGATTACACTTTATTAAAATCCTCTTTTCTCACCACATTAGCTGCATTGCAGGAGATCCTGAGATGCTACTGAACTTGATTCAACCTGAATGTTGGTGGTTCAATTACAAACATAGGTACTAATGTGCTCAGTTTCAGTCATAACCTTTGAGTATCGTAGTGTTGGGTTTTTTCTTGTGTGAATAAATGTTTGGGATTGGATGATATCAGTGAAGTGATGCATCCAAAACTTTCAGAAAATACTAAGTTAATTGCAGGAGGCCAGCCTCCCTGCAGTCTTACCAGTGGGAAAACATTAACCAAAAAGGAGTTTCTACTCTTTTTAACACAGTTTTCACATGATATTTGCCCATTCATGTTCAAATTAAACACCTTTGAAGAGGTATTCTTTTAAGAACAGTAGTGATATTTAGCAGACAATAAAAAGATTGCATTATTGCTAAATTCAAAACACATCTAAACAAATCTTTATATATAGATAGATCCTGCAGTAGCAGATCTTTGGACTTTAATAGAAGATTTAACAGTAAATTGTAAAGAAGTTCTGTGACTCTTTAAATTTTAGTTTTAAATTTCATTTTGAAGAAAATATTTGTTTGTAGTCTGCTACTTTCTTCAAAAGAATCACAGCTAAAAAATTAAGTGTCAGAAATCTGATCTAATGGGTGAGAAGGATTTCAAATCAACAGATGGAAATATGTAAAAAGCTAATTTAATAATAAACTAGAGAAGTAACATAGGTACTGGGAAGTAAGAAACCCAAAGCAAAAAAACTTTTACAAGAAACCCAAGAAGAATATTTCAAATAAATTAATATAAACTACAACATTTTCAAAAAAGATAATGTGTTTACGATTTCCACAACAGTCAATGGGTTTGGAAAACCTGGGTATTTTGCTTATTCTTTTAAGGCTATAACTTAACCATATCAGCTAAACTTACAAGTTTGCAATGAAAACTGGCATCTATAACTTCATAAATGTTTAGACAGCATCTTCAAATACTTTACTGCATTGATAGGAATGAATTTTTTCTTATATATTTAAATATTATGGCAGTGTTTTAGCTACTCATTTCTCTTTAAACTGCGCAGGAACAATAAAGGTACAAACTCCACTTGGCACTGTTCTCTTCCTGTGGGATAACTTTGTCATCATGGGCTTATTTGCAAGTTCTGCTTTCCATAACCTCAATAGGTTTCCCTAGCTCGATTCTCTTTGGGGGAAAAAAAAAAAATAGCAGCAGAAAGAAACAAAAACATAATTTCTTCTTTTGACGGAAAGTATAAGGTGCAGGAGCCACTTAAGCTCAGCAGAGACTCTCAAGAGAAAATAGGAGTTTCAATCTCTCAGTTTTCTGCACATTTCACTAAAGGCTTCTAGATGGTAGCTCAGGGACTGTGATGCAGAAGGCAGGGTATTACTTTGACGGAAAGGTGTAACCTTGTGAAAGATATATGTGAATGTTGGTATATGCTCTATATTGTATTCTATTGCTAAGGATGTGGATGTTTCCACCTTCCTAGAATGGTGAGAGTTCAAAGAGTTAATGCGAAGGCCATCAGTGGTCAATTTGTCATAGGATTTTATGAACTGGATAAGGGTAGAAGAGGCCATCTCTCTACAGCCTAGTTTAATCTCACACTGCCTGTATTCTTCTAGTAGAGAGTTTTAGTGAGGTAGTGGTAGGGATAAGACATCTTTTCCATTATTTGGATGATCTTAAGAAATGCACTAGAGAGGATCACAGTGTCAGTTAAATTGATTTGTCTATGAGAGACTTTTTGAGTGATATACTTTGGGGAGAGCAGGAAGGGGAATAATAGGGAAAAGGAGGAGAAGGGAGTGTTTTATCCTTTTGTTTCAAAGGAGGGCTTTGTGTTTCTCAAATGCTCTATAACTACCAAAGGTTATAAAGTACAGCAAGTTAGAACAGCAGTCTCAGAGGAGTCATTAAATTATCACAGTGGTAAAACCTGTAGAAATCTTTGGGTTGAATAGCTTGATCCATTTTCTAAAATTGCATTTTATTCAGTCAAAAGAAATGCTAAGTCTTCAGGGACACTCCTGATTATATTGGGATCTCAGAAAGATTCTAACTTCTAGTCCATTTTCTTGTTTTATTTAGCATGTGTCCTTCTTTTTCTCAATTTCTAGTGACCTTAAGCAGTTGACTAGGCTTTTAAACCTTCTCCTTTTTAATAGCTTACACGTAGTTTCTGGCAGCCAATAACACAGTTTAGAATTCCCTCCCATTCATCACTATATACACCATTTTCCTTTTAGGCCTTTAAAAAACTATGGCAATTTGATGTTGTGAGAATTCTATGACAGAAAAGTTATTTTAGACATTTTTAATTAAAGTAGGTAACATGGTTCAATTTAATGAATGTCATGTTTTGAAATGAAAATAAATTTCCTCCAACCTGTAACAGAGCAGCAAATAATTAAAAGACATTAAATAAGAACATTTTAAATTGTGGTAGCTATCCTTAAGAAACTAATGATGACTTCAGTTTCTGTTGTTTAGGGTTCTCTTCTCATTCAGCCATGGTTTCTTTGGAGTTTAATGGAAACATTATTTTTATGTTTTACCATGAAAATTAGCAGATGTATAAGACTTTCAATCTGAGATTTCAATCTGGCCTGAAACTGGCTCCCTCCAAAACCTGTATTTAATGTTGTGTCTCTATTTTCTTCACTAGGATTACTTATTCTAGCAAATGTAAGTAGAGGTATCCATATTTTCAGAATCAAGGGCTGAGTGAATTGGAATTTTTAGAGATTATTGACTAAGATGGTTTTTCATTGACATTTTGATACCAAAATATGCAGATAGTTTCTTGTAAGCAACACTTAAATACTTATTTCATGCAGATGCTAGTGAGAATTAGCCAGCTGTGTCCAGATTCTCAAAGAAATTCAAGGATCTGCATCAGCACTCTCTGCTTAGTGACTTTAGAAATTACGAGCAGTCATCTATTATACTTTTAGGCACTGACATACCTCCAAATTTCTCACCCTCACCTGGATTTTAAAAGCGACTTGATGTATTCAGTAGCATTTAGAAATCCTGATCAGATTAAGACCTTCTGAATACCCCGCTGGTCTTCCAGCCTCTTTGGATTCACTCATACCTTTGAAAATCAAAAGGATAAATAATGTCAAATTTGACAAATTTCAGGGTCAAATTTGATTACAAGATGACCATGACAGTAATCATGTTTTGATTAAAAAAAACCCCAAAAACTAAAACCACCTGCAACACAAGAAGTACTTCTTCTTCCTTAGTTAACGACAAGGTTTCAGTCCAAATGCTGTTTCCTGCTCTATGTCTTCTATTTATTTAAATATGTAGAATAACTGATGATAGTGTGCAAAAAAATTAACATGAATCATCAAAAGTCCATCAAACATGAAAGAATAAGGATATTTAGTATGAGGAGACAAGGAGAGAAAGGAAAATTAAACATGATGACAATTTTCAAATTCATAAACACTACCACAGAAAGTCATGCTCTACTTTCTATCCATGTGAAAGACAGGGCAAATAGCACTGACCTTAAATTGCAATAAGACAGATTTATGTTAGACAGTGGGTAAAACTTCCAATGCTATTAAAGATAATGAAGTGCTGGAATAGATTGCCTAAACAGCTGTGGGTCTCTATTACTGTGTAAGACATGACAAGAAAAACCCTGAGTAATAGTTTATCTACAGTGACTCCTGCCTTGTGACAGGAGGTGAACTAGGCAACCTTCTGAAGTATGTCCCAGTCCTGCAGGTAAAAACTTAACACCTCTTCTTCCCTGTAAGGGTCTATGCATTGACAGTGGTTGACAACCAGTAGAGAATTAACATGACGAAATTCATAAGTATTGGAGCTGTAACTCACAAAATCTCTAACAATTTCGCTGAAAGACCACATTATAACCTTATGGAAATAGACAACAAATATTTATCTTAAAGTGATTTAAGAGAAAAGTAAGGAAGCTGCTAAGAGTGAACTTTGATCCTGGACTCGGGGAATCAGGCATCTTTGTATCCTACAGTGCGTGAATGAAGAGTAAATCAGAAACAATTCTCTTTAAGAGTTGTTAATCCCAGTAGAAAGAATAGATCTGGCACAGATAACTCTCAATAGTACAGAAATTTCACTAAAAAGAAACATAATTTGCATAAAGAAAAGTGTAATTAGAATCCAATTTAAAATGTTTGTTTATGCTCAGGCTGAATAGAGTATCTGCGGTAAATTAGAGCCTAGTACTCTCTTACCAAAATTCTAATTAGTAAAAACAACAGCACAGAATTCTATCCTGGAGGAATCTTCCTTTAATTACTGAAAGTAATGAACCTTCATGTTTCAGAATAAGCCTTTTTTTTTTTTTTTTTACAACTGTTGAATGCATTCCATGCATTTTGGGGTTCTTTAAAGCTCATTACTCAACTAGCTCATCTTGACAAAAGTCCCAGCAGTGAGAAGACTTTGTAAAAATATGAATGGTTACCAAGTATAAGATTGGACAACTCAGAAGTTAGGTTTACTATGCAGTTAAATGATCTTGTTTTGTTATACAATCACTTTTTTTTTATGTTAACTTTGCTATCAAGAATATGAGAATAATCTAGCAGTTCATTCAGTGATGCAACTAATACTCGTTACTTCACTTCCTGTTTCAGAACATCCAGAGCATTTCTGGAACTTTGTGAGAGCTATCTTATTAACTCAGAGTTCTATTTATGCCTCTTTGAAGTGTATACACCACAGTCCACATTAAAGAGAGTTAGTTAAAGAAAGGAAGATAAGACAATTGTTTAAATTTCCCCGAAATTGTAAAATTGGGACCCATGTGGGAGAAAGCACATTGTACTTAATTAATGTCATCTTACTGCTCAAATTCAGAAGTGGTCCACAGATATTTTTGCATGATTGCATCAGAGCTAATATCTAGCTACTAGTAGTTTGGGTTCAGCAACATGTGACTGAAGTGAAATTGCTGCAAGCTGAAGTATTCAAGTTGACTAGATGCTTATAGATCATCTATCTTAATACTGATTCTGCATTCCTCAAAGTTGTTTAACTTTGAAGACTGCTTATAGAAACAGGTTATTCTATTTCAAATAAATAAGCATGTAATCAACTCATCTCTAATTGCGTTTCATAGTGAAGACATCTGTCTCCCAAAGAATTAATTGTATATTTCCAACAGAAAGTTCCTTTGTAAGGAAATTGCAAGTTTATTAGCCAAAAGCTGAATCCTGACGTGTTAGGTGATTTTTTTTTTTTTTTTTTGAAAATATGACCATATACCATTGAAGGTAAGAACAGAGATTTTTAACCGGACCCAACATCCTTTTTGAATGTGAAAAATAGAGAATGGGTTTGTTATGCTTGTTTTAGTCTCTGTTGTTGAGGAGACAGGTTGTAGATGAAGTTTTCTAGAGGTTGCCAGCTCCATGATTAGTTCTATTGGATTGCTGTAATTTAGACAGAATGTGATGAAAAAATGAGTAACTAATACCAAGTCCCTGTCCGTCAGGATAGCACAGGATTGTTAATCACTACCGTCTGTCTGACACAATGAAAATCATTCTGGCTCAATGTAGTTTCGTGATGATTCTGAACAGGTATAATATCCGCCAGGTAGCCTTTTGAGAATTTAAATGTCAGTAAAGTCCTGTGCATCTATTTTAGTAAAGCGAAGAAGAATGTCTACAGGAACAAAAGGAATATTTTCATTTGGAATAATTTTCCCATTATAATTTTCCAGTGGGCATAAGTTTCCAATGTAGTTAGGAACTGATATAATAATGAATAATCTATTGCAAGTTGTTTAGCCAGAAAATGAAGACTTTTTTTTACTTTCCCCACTAATTATGATTTCTAAAATGTTTGCTTCAAAGACAACTTTGACTGCTCATTATTCTCTATTTATGGGTTCTGATTTGTTGCCTAAGACATGTCAATGTTTCTTTGCAGATTACATAACTCAATGTCTTGTAAACAAGAGCATAGAAACCAAACTCAGGATAGTATTTTTTTTTCTCAATCCTACTCAGAAACAATAACATGAGAAAAAAGAATGTGTTAAGGTAACTGTATATCAATTTTTTATTATGCCACTCAACATTTACACCAGGTAGGGTGTGGCAGACACTATCGCTCTCTCTACAACTGCCTGAAAGGGAGTTGTGGTGAGGTGGGTGTTGGTCTCTTCTCCCAAATAACTAGTGATAGGAGGAGAGGAAATGGTCTCAAGTTGCACCAGAGGAGGTTTAGTCTAGATATTAGGAAAAATTTCTTCACGGAGAGAGTGGTCAAGCATTGCAACAGGCTGCCCAAGGAGGTGGTGGAGTCACCATCTCTGGAAGTGTTCAAAAAATATGTAGACGTGGCACTTCAGGACATGGTTTAGTGGGCATGGTGGTGTTGGGTTGATGGTTGGACTTGATGATCTTAAGGTCTCTTCCAACCTTAATGATTCTGTGATTCTGTGATTCTGTGATCATGTCCTGATGTCCATAGTGAAAACAGCTTCACCAGACTGCATCATAGATGGTATCACTGCCTGGACCTTTTAAAGCTCTGCCCCAGACGATCATCCCATCTCCTGGCCTACTTGGAGTTCATTTGCTAAACCACTGGCCTTAGGCATAAATGTCAGAAAACTTTTCTCTGGGGGGTGGTTAAGAGGAGGATGGAGGAGAAAATTCTTTACTTTTTTCTGTGGTACCCTCTAATTCTGTAACTTCATACAGAAGAACCAGATACCAGATTTTTTTTTTTCCAAATTCCCTAGTAATTTTTTAATATAAAAATATGTTTCTGAACCAACATTGCATTTTTTTCTATGAGCAGAGGGGAAGCACCAAGGTTAGCTTTACCTTAGGGCCTCATGCGAGTAAATGGAGAGACAAAGGATCATTTACAGAATGACTCTTAATGACAATTAAGCTCCTGCTCTCAATAACTCTCTACAAGGATTCAGTCAAATAGGTTACAGACAGCTTTGTAACATACACTATTTAGTCTTATAGAGGAGTCATAAGGATTCAGTCTAGCAAAAAATGCTAGATTTTACCTGGATTTTAGCTACCTAGCCTTTCATCATAAAGGTAAGTAGTCAAGTAAGGATTGGTATTACATATATTTCTAAAGACCCAGTGTGGATGAGAGAAAAGCTGATATGAGGGCCTTCTGAGCTAGAGGATAAATATATTTGGATTTCATGTTTCTTTTTCTGTTCTATCTTGCCTAAAAAAACCACATTTTATTTCTTCCTCAATTTCTGTTGTTGGCCAGTGCCATATTTGATATGAGAATAAAATAAATGATTTATTTCCTATACAATACAAATTTAAGAGAAAACAAGACAGTGAATAAATACTTGTTATGTGTAGATACCATCCAAATAGTCTAATGTAAATGCTAAACAATTCACTGCACTAAAAAATGCATTTGAAAATAATGCGTCAAGAAATCTCAGGCCAGATACAAATCAGAGTTTTGGAATATGACAAATAACTACTCAGATCTAAATTATTGTGGAATTTTTAATCAAGAACAATTACAATTTTAAGATGTAACATTGTGGAGGCAGAGCTGGAAAGAACACAAGAACCTTTGAGTTTTGGAGGAGGAAAAGATTGTTGATTCCTCCCTGAGGATTAGTTGCTGTCTGAAATGTGACAGAGAAAAGCAAGGTGCCCAACTAGTCCTTTTCTGGAAAAAGCAAGGAACCTGCTTTATCCCATCCTGTGCCCTATGTAAAATTCTAAGATAGAATACAGAAGAAAATTCATACAGTGTACCTCAGTTCTAAGACTGGAGGCTGAGCAAAAACATATGACACTTGTCTTGTGTAAGACAAGTGATTTTTTTTTTTAAATATGCAATAGTGCCATAAAAAGAGTTCTGCAGAAAAATATATAATAATAGGACATGTTGAATGGTATAACTAATTTCTCACCTGTTGTGACTTAGGGATTACTTGAACAAGAGTCTGTTTCTACTTTTTGGGTTTAACAGTACTTGATGCTTTTTTACAACATGAATATGTTTTTTTAATTTATATTTAGGTGTATATGATACGGTGAGCAATTGGGGTCTATAAATTAACCATGCACCATGTGGAAAATAATTTTTGGAAGTGCTGAGCTGTGTGGGAACTGGTAGTTCCTAGAACCAATAAAAACCCAACCATAACTGCCCTCAGAATGGATACCAAGGAGTCTAAGAGAATTGTTGCTAATCAATCACTGTTTTAGCTTGCTTTGTCCTGCCTTAATAAAGCTGAATTTGATTATGTTCTGTGGAAATCAACTTTAAAATCCTTGCCAGTTGCGGGGGGAGTGGGTAAGGAACAGACAATGCCGCACCCATTTAAAAATTTTATGTCTCATCTTCATAGTGGAGTTAATTAATTTGATCTAAACAATATAATAAGACTGAAGTAAAGTCATAGTGAATCCTGTTGAATATAAAGGGACCTTCCTGTGTATATGATATTAAAATTTAAATCCATCACATATCTATTACTGACTGAAAATTCAAATTGCCTTTTATACAGTGTAAATTTTTTAATGGCATTCACGGTTTTATTCTTCTAAGATTTAGTCTAAATGGAATTAGTATCGGTAATTCATTGTAGCCTTACTCAAGTCTATTAGGTAGAAAACTATTCTAACTCCTGTTTTGTCGTTATTGTTCAATGTCTAATTTAACACCATTTTTTTTTCTGTATAGTTTTTCCCAGGCAGCTTATATCTTCCATTTAACTCTTTGCAGTCAGACGTTATTAATGACTAAATGTTGACTGAGACATATGAAAGCTAGCTATTATATTATCTCTGGAAACATATTATGTATCTTCAGTGAAAATATCCTTATTTCTCAATCTTATAGAGATTTTAATGACTATACGCCTTACTACTTTTGGCTTTTTCACAATATTTTCTAATAGTGAAAGGCTTGAAGAAATAACAACTGAAGTAGCTTTTTAAGCTAAAAAGACTCTTTATAACACATTTTTTGCTCTGCAATTTGACAGCTTTCTGAAAGTGGAGTAAAAATTGTAATATCTGATTTCACAACCCTTATTCACTTGAGAGATAAATGTTGTAAAGCTTGATTATTATTTTAAGAAAAAATATAAAAAAAATAGTTGCTGCTAGTCAAGCCTATTAGAACCATAAACACTAATTATAGAGAGACATGGCTGTACAGCACTCAGATAATACTTTTTTTTTTTTTAAAAAGAGATTCAAAACGTTAAGATTTGTATCCTGGTGAGCAAAAGGGAGTGAGTTGCCAAAATGAGTCAGTTGATAATCATGTGTTCTTGCCCCAGTAAGATAAAAACATGGGTGATAAATAAATAAATTATAAATAATTAAAATATTATTATATTAATATGATATTGTTATTTTCATTAATATTATATATTATTAATTTTTGTCAATCGCTCAATCCCCCAAGAAGCTGGGAGGGGGCATGGACGGAACAGCTGACCCAGACTGGCTAAAGAGATATTCCCTACCACACAATGTCATGCCCAGTACACAAACTGGAGTTAGCTGTGGGGTGGGGAATCGCTGCTCAGAGACAGGCTATTGATCACCAGGTGGTAAGCAATTGCTGTATTGGGCATCACTTGTTCTTGTACATTCCTTTGTCAATATTATTATTGTTGTTATTTTTGTTGTTTCCTTCTCTCTTGCTGTCCTGTGGGACTGTTTTTATCTCAACCCACAAGTTTTTCCCAATTCTCTCTCCCGTTCTGCTGGAGGAAGGGGGAGTGTTGCCTTCGCAGGCGTGGCGACCTGGTTCAGGAATGGCACGGCGACCAACCCCAGGCCGCTCGGGCCATCAGCTCGCTGACACCAATGTTGTAGACGGCAAATGGCGTTTATTAGTGTGTGACACGGCGTTATATAGCTTAGGTTTATAACCTCACTTCCGTCTGCTTGCATCATAAATTAAACGCTATTGGCTTTCAGGAGAGGGGCCCTAACTTTCCGTACAGAGCGATCTCTTCCGGCCGCCAGACCCTAGCTATCTACATTTCCCCCCTCCCTATGCGTAATTAAATTAATTAAATTAATTTATTAATTTATAATAATAAATTAATTATTATTGATTATATTAATTAATATTAACAGTAATTAAATTACTATTTAATTAATAAATTAAATTGGTTAAAATATAGCAATCTTAAAGAATATATATCTCGTAACCTTGGATAGGAAACATACTAAATGCATCCTACTCTTACTCTGTGCGTTATAATAATGTTAAAAAATATATACATATTACGAACTTGAATAGAAAACACAAGGCACGTCAAGAGGTGACTGGGGGGCACCTGGGAGCAATGGGGTATAACTGGGGATAGTTAAAGGAAATTTTGAACAAGAACATTCCTAAAGCAGCTGTTGGCGTTCTATCAACACGATGTTGACCTTCTCTAGTCGGCTCTTAACAAACGATGCAAGTCTGTTCAATATACAGGGTCCAAAGATCAATGCTATCACGATAATTACGATCGGCCCTGTCAAGGTAGATATCAGAGTGGTCAGCCATGGTGAATGGTTAAACCACGATGTAAGCCAATCTTGTTGTGCCTCTCGTTCCCTTTTTCGTTTCTCTAATCCCTCTCGTAATTTGGTCATAGTGTCCCTCACTATTCCGGTGTGGTCCGCATATACGCAACATTCTTCCCTTAGTGCAGCGCACACTCCCCCTTGTTGCAAGAACATCAAGTCTAACCCTCTTCGATTTTGCAACACTACCTCAGATAGTGATCTAATTGATTGTTCCAATGCACTTATTGATTGTTCGATTCTAGCCAGGTCCTCATCTACTGCCACCCTCAGGGCGCTAAGTTCTTTGTTTTGTTGCACCAAGGATGCTACTCCTGTACCTATTCCCGCACCTCCTACCATCATTAGAGTAGCTATTGTTAGTGCTGTAAGGGGTTCTCGTTTTGACAGGTGATGTTCCGGGGTAATCTGTGAGTCGTAGACAAAGTCTTCGGTATGGTAAAAGATTTTGGGGACTATAGTTACCTGGACACAATATTCTGAGGATTTATCAAATTTTTCCAACGATAGACAAGGTGTAACTCCCATAGTGGAACAAACCCACTTGGTATTGCTGGCCGGTATTAACCATTTTGCAGGGGTTTTATCTTGTGTCTTGCTAGCACATAGTTGTTTTTTGTGCTTTGGGACTTTACCTACGCACACGCCACTTCCCACCACCCGCGCTAATGTAATTCCTTGCTTTTCTGTGTCCCATATACACTGGGCCGGATTTGAGCCATTTACTCGTCTGGGTATGTCACTTACTCCTACAGCCTCATAGAAGGGTGGTCTTATTCCGTAGCACAGCCAACAATGCTCCGTAAGATTTGGGTTAGTTTTGTTCAGTAGTTAATAGCTAGCTTGCATCATTTTCCAGAGAGAATTTTGATTGGGAGTTTCGGTGGTGTGTGTTGCTCTGGGTGCGGTAACTTTGGTACTAGCTACAATATTATGTGGTAATGGTGTAGGTATTGTTGGGTCAGGTATTTTCGGGATAAGAACCGGGTTAGGCCCGATTGCTTGGTTGGGGCCTACTGGCAGTGGATCATTCGGGATAACCTCCTTTTTTATGAGGATTAAACCACCTTTGTCTGTCCCTGGTTCTGTGTACCTTATCCCCCACATTTTCCCAAGTAACCAACTGTCTTCTTGGGGCTCAGTAACATTTAAGAAGAGATACTGACAATTTCCGCGTCCTCGCCATGCTTGTGGTGGAATGCACTTATATGGACCCCACTGGACTTTTAGGTATTTGTCTCTACCACTACCCGGTATCCAAGCAGGGGCTATGGTCTCACATCCCCAATAGCTACAGTAATATTGGTTAGGGTAGTTGCAATAACTCTTCCCCGGGTTCGAGCTGGGACACATATAAAATCCTAGGTATCTCCAGCATCGGACTCTCAGGACAAGCTGACACAGAGAGGCATTAAAACTTGGCACATCTGATGTAATTTGGGTTGCGATAACTTGCTGATCATCGAATCGAAGGAGGGACCATTTAAATGGCCGATGGGGATGGTGTTCTGATACTGCTTGCCCTATAGTGACGAGCCCTAAAATCAAGATCACACAAAGACATCGTAGCCTCCCCCTTTGGAGGTTAGGTCGCTGCTGTTTGGATTCCACCAGTGTGGAGCTCCCAGGTGCGGACAGGATGCTTGTCGGCTTGTCGTCCTCTCTCGCCACCAGGGTGTACGGGTTACAAGGATGTCCGATAATCCGATCCTGTGGACAAAAACTCACAGTTTTCATTAGCTTTATTCTGAAGGTCCGGTTTAATAGACTTAAGCGGACACCACTTAACTTTTCCATCTCTTTTAACTGCGGCATACCCTTGCCCTGTAAGGACTAGCCTCCACCCTTGTTCCCATTCTCCCAACTCATTTTTGATTATAACTAACGGGCCTTCTTCTAGCGCTTGAGCGGCCCAATGTTTTTGGGTGGGGCTATTCACCTCTCCTCCCCTGGGGAATTGATTTAGTGCTAAAAGAGCGGTCGCTAGCAGGCGTGCTTGGTCTCCCGGGGGAACGGCGTTGGCAAAACCTTCTGTTTTTGCCAACACCTCTAATTTAGATTTCAGAGTTTGATTTGCTCGTTCGACTATAGTTTGACCTGTGCTGTTATATGGAATACCATGTGTTAAGGTGATACCCCATTTCAAAGCAAATGCCTGGACTGATTTGGAGGCAAAGTTCGGGCCGTTGTCTGTTTTGATCTGATTAGGGATGCCAAGCCACGCCATGACTGTCAACCAATGTTGGATGGTCGCTTTGGAGTCGGTTTTGAGGTGTTATGTGGCTACGATCATTCCGCTATATGTATCTACGGTTACTGCTAGCCACGCTCGAGGTTTCAGCAACTGACAGAGCGTAAAATCCGTCTGCCACACTTCGGAGGCCTTAAGGCCTCTGGGGTTGACTCCACTGGACCACAGTGGTGCTTTCTGGCAATGGGGACACGTGGCTACTATGTGTTTCGCATCAGTGACTGAGATCCCGCATTTCTTTGCTAGCGCTTTAGCTCCAATGTGGAGAGACTCATGTAGCTGGTGGGCATCTCTTAGCGTCCACACCCCTTTTGCAGCAGCGTCTGCTTTGTCGTTGCCAGTTTGGAAAAACCCTTTGATTGGGTCATGGCTGTTGACGTGGATGACCGATATGGTGTCCTTTCTGGAAAAAAGTGCTTCTTCCAGCATGATAGCTGTTGTGGATGTTGACACGCTGGGTCCCGACATGGCTAAGCAAAGCTTAGCCACGAACATCGAATCGGTCACTATGTTGAGGTGTTCCATTGGGAACAGTCCACACGCTAGTACTACGGCCATCGCTTCTAGCTGCTGGACTGAAAGCGCACGATCGGTCGTTTTAATGCAGTGCCATTCTCCTCCCGATTGCCATACTGCCGCTGCGGTTGAGGTCGCTGAGGATGCGTCTGTGAAGACCATTGGTCCCTGTTGGGGTCGATCCATGATCTTCCTTGGGAGGTCGATGTTGACAATTGCCAGCATTTGAGCCCAGGGGGGTTTTGTAGCATACCGGACTTCTCCGCCAAATCCGACGAGAGCTATAGCTAGATACTCTGACATCGCCACTGATAGCGTTGGGAGCTGTTTGCAGAAGGGTAGGTATATCCTGGCGGGTTCAATGCCTAGGTGTCTTAGGGCAAGTTTTCTGCCTTTCATAATGAGGCTACCGAGGCACTCGACTCCTGGAGAGAATGCACGTGACGGTTTTCCCAGGACCATCCATTGTATTGGTTGAGCTTTTTCAGGAGGTCCCTGGGCTAGTGCCCCTACTCCCCCTCCCTCCATGAAATGTACATACAGATCGAGTGGTATATCTGGGTCCCACCTGGTGAGCGTGCTTGACGATACCTGTTGCTCGATAAAGTCAAGAGAGTCTATTGCTTCCATCGTCAGAGTTTTTTGTTCCCATGGGTTCTTTCCCTTCAGAAGGTCATATAGGGGGACCATGATCTCAGGAGGGATCAGGACAATGTTGCGGAGCCATTGTAAGGACCCCACTAACTGCTGCATATCATGGAGCATTTTGATGTTCCGACGGATCTTTACTTGGGGTGGGGTTACGTAGGAACTTGTGATCTCCACTCCCAAAAAGCTCACACATGGTCCTCTTTTAACTTTCGCGCTCGCGATCTCGAACCCATTTGTTTTTAAGGTTTCTGAAACTGTTGATACTAGCTGGTCCACCTGACTTCCTGACGGTGCGGCGATCAAGATATCATCCATATATTGGATGATAGTCGCGGTCGGGTCACTACGCCGAATCGGTGTCAGCGCCCGAGCCACTGTAATTTGGCAGATGGTAGGCGAGTTGATCATTCCCTGAGGCAGCACTTTCCACTGGAAGCGTAGGTTGGGGCGGTGGCTGTTTGGGAACACGACAGAAAAAGCAAATCGCTCTTTGTCTTCTTCATGTAGGGGTATCGAAAAGAAACAGTCTTTAATATCAAGGACGGCACAAGGTTGTCCTTTCGGTATCATAGAGTTCATGGGTAACAGCGTTTGGACGGGGCCCATTGGTTGGATTCTTTTATTTACTTCACACAGGTCATGGAGGAGGCGAAACCCCTCGCCCGTTCGTTTGGGTATTACAAAAACTGGGGTGTTCCATGGGCTAGTAGAAGGCTCTATATGACCTCGCTGTAGTTCGCGGTCGACTAGCTCAAGAAGAGCGTTCATTCGAGGCTTTGACAGGGGCCACTGCTCGACCCACACTGGGTCGGATGATTTCCACATCAGTCTAATTGGTGGGAGTGGGTATGCGGCAGTGGCCCTTACGGTAAATTTGTCACCCTAGCTTTTAATAGGGTTAGGGCGTCCCTTCCCAACAGGGGTGGGACTCCTGACATGACATATGGGAAGAGGGTAATGGTTTTCTCCGGCCCTTTTTCAGTGTGGAGCATAATTGCTACTAATTGAACACTCTTTCGAGCTCGGGTTAATCCCCCGACTCCGCCCACCATGGGGGCGTCTTCCAATTTCCAATGCGGGGGCCAGTTCGTCTCAGGGATAACTGTAACATCTGCTCCAGTATCGATTAAAAAGGGGACACTAATGGTGGTGTCATTTAAGGTATTATAGAGGGAACAGGTCCCCCACACCACTGGCGGGTTATCACACTTTACTGCCAGGGCCACCCTGGGGTCTCGCCCCCAGAGGGTGGTCCTTGCTGTCCCTGAGGTAGGGACAGGTTCGGCTGGATCATTGGTTGAACCGTAAAGTTGGTCGCTTCTCGAGGGGGTAGCGGGTTCGGGAGCGCTTCGCCCCACTTGGGGTTGGCGTAGTTGGGCCGCCTGGTGTCCCAAGTGGGAGAGGGCTGTGCGCGGCCCAGGCGTCCTCTCCCCTTCCTGTTTCCCTGAGTTTTAGATCTACATTCTTTAGCAAAATGTCCTTTCTTTCCACAGGCCCAACACAGTCCTCTGGGTCGGTTCTGGCACGGGGGAAGCGCTGTTGGTGGAACCCCCGACCGAGGGCAGTTTGCTACAACGTGGCCCGCCTGGCCACATTTAAAACATGTCATCACATTAGCTATTGCGGTACGAACAGCCACCTGGATCGGGGCTAGATGCTCTTCCTTCGTGACATGCTTAATCATGTCCGCGATGCTTGACCCCACTGGCAGTGACCGTAGGATTTCCTTGGTTGTCGAATTGCACTGCTGACGTAAGCAATCTGCAACAACCGGGCCCTTCGCATCCGCGGGCAGGGTCGAGGAGTCGACCACTGCCTGGAGGCGATCCACGAATTGCGTAAAGCTCTCATTTTCATTTTGTTTTATTGTGGACCATGGCGATGGCTTGACAATAACTCTAGAGGCTGTGTGAATAGCTTCTCTGGCTGCACGAGTAGTTGTCATTACTTCATGGGCCCGCAGGCCCTGGGCCTGCGCCTGGGGGGTAATCATTGTTGGGTCTGTACCCATCAGCCGCTGCAGGCTGGAGCCATGTAGCGGGTGATCCGCCCCGGTTGTTCAGGCTAGTTGTTTCGCACAGTTGTCCTCCCATTCTTGTTTAAAAACAATCATCCCTGCCCCGTCGAAGATCATTCTACAAGTTTGTTTTATATCGAACGGGAGCATATCGTCTCCCCCAAAGACACCATCTATGAGGGTAGAGACCATGGCAGAATTAAGCCCTTTATCCGCAATTACCTTAACAATCGCTTGTATATCTTTAGGGTTTATTGGTGAGTGGACCCTCTGTCCCCCATCTGTCACCCGGACCGGGAACGCTAGCGCGGCCGATGAGGCCCAGTCGGCACACGCAATCTTTATTTTCCTCCAGTCCGTGAGAGGGATTTCTCCCCTTCGCGGTTCCTCTTTAATTTGGATGGGAATATTTTGGCTCTTGCCTTTATTTATCCCTGTTTCCTCCTTCTCTGAGTTTGAATCGGTTGTGAGCCACTCATCCCAGCTAGTGTCTGATCCAGAGTCGGAACTCGACTGACTGGTTACTTCCGGTTTGCAGTACCTTTTTGTTGGGCTCCGGCCCCGCCCTCTTCCCTTGCGGACGGGCCGTTCCGGCCCTCTCGATTCGTCCCGCCCTCTACTCGGCGGGGTGTTTGTCTTATCAGCGCATTTTTTCGGATGGCCGCTCTGATTGGCTTTCGCCCTTCGCTCGCGCTCTCCTCCCCTTCCCGGTCACCCTCATCACCTCTCTTTTTCACGTTCTCCTCCCCTTCATGTTTGTGTGCGCTTGTTAACGCTAACGCTTCCTCCCTGTTCCCGCTAAGGGCATCCTCGCCCCGCCCTTTGCCTTCTTGCTCAGCGCCATCTTGGGGCGGTGGTGTAGCCCAGACGTCCTCAGACTCTGATTTCTCGGCGGCGCCCCTGGCCTCCTCGGCTAGCTTACCCCAGAAGAATTTAGCTGGTTTCTGTCCATCCGTAAGCGGATCGGGGTTCGGGAATTGAGGGGACGTGTCGCCCTCTTGCAGATCTTTAGGCTCAGTAGAACCGTCATCGTCTGGGGGGTGCAAAGTCTGCGTGGCTGCCCTGACTCCCAATTTCGGGGTGACCAACAAACAGTTCTTTACCGCCCTCCAGGTGTCCTGTTCTTGTATGGCCTTCTGCAGGGCTTGTACGACTTTCCCCCACGACTTAAGGTTTTTCCCACGACCTGAGGACATCGTCTCTTCGGCTAACGCTTTAGTACATTTATCCCATGCTTCAGGGTGGAGAATATCCACCGGCTGGGCAATGGCCCCAATTTGCAAAAGTCTTGCAACTGCGAGAGTAAAATCTTTGGGTTTACAATCAATACCCCACTGCTTATGTAATTGTGATACGACCTTCACAAGGGCTTCCATCCTCCTTGTTGGTCCGGGAGTGTCCTCCCCGCCGGGCTGGTCCTGCCGCTCCGGCCGCCGTTCACCCATCCAGGCGACGATTCCCGGGTTTCGGCACCACTTGTTGCCTTCGCAGGCGTGGCGACCTGGTTCAGGAACGGCACGGCGACCAACCCCAGGCCGCTCGGGCCATCAGCTCGCTGACACCAATGTGGTAGACGGCAAATGGCGTTTATTAGTGTGTGACACGGCATTATATAGCTTAGGTTTATAACCTCACTTCCGTCTGCTTGCATCATAAATTAAACGCTATTGGCTTTCAGGAGAGGGGCCCTAACTTTCCGTACAGCGCGATCTCTTCCGGCCGCCAGACCCTAGCTATCTACAGGGGAGTGAGCAAGCAGCTACGTGGTGCTTAATTGCTGGCTGAACCACAACACATAGTACCTTTAGGAGTGAAACTGCTCCAGTGTTGCCTTACCCATGGTTCCAGTCCCTCTAGGAATGTACCTGCACTGTTGAGGGCTTATCCGTGGCCACACACTTTGAAGTGCTCCAGCATGACCTTGTGCACATCCACTGATGCTTCAAGGTGTACCTGCTGCAACATGGATTTATCCACAGCCACAGATGCTTCAAGATGTACCTTCTCCAGCATGGACATATCCTTATGCCACAATCCCATCAGAGGTATACCTGCTTCCTTCTTCTTCCCTCAGCCTTATATACTGAGCATGACGTCACATGGTATGGAATATCCCTGCGGCCAGCCTGGGTCAGCTGTCCTGGCCGTGTCACCTCCCAGCTTCCCGTACACCTCCAGCCTTCTCACTGGCAGCCCAGCACGAGAAGCTGGACAGTCCTTGACTACTTAGCAACAACTCAAAACATCATCCTAGCAACAACTGAAAACATCAGTGTATTATCAATATTTTTGCATCCCAAATCCAAACCATAGCTTCACACTAGCTTCTATGAAGAAGATTAACTCTATCCTGACTTTAACCAGGACAATTATTAATAAATAAATAATATTATAAATAAATAAAACATTTTAAAAAATCTACAGTAGTCTTTCCATCTAACAGTGATAATCCATGAGCTGTTTATCACAATAATTTTATCACTGTGCTAGTAAAATTATGGGGTAAAGTTACACAATAGGCAATTTCTTTGTCATACACGGGTCATATACTTTCTAATATATGTTAAATGTACAGCCATGGTAGATTAAATAATCTCATATTACCTGATACAGTGGTATTTTGAAGTGGAGTGGAAACTGCCTATGGAATGCACAATGCCTTTTTATTAAGCAAGGTTCAAGGAAGGTGGAATAACTTTTGCTGTTCACAATTTATTATTCTGTTACTTGCTTTGCAAACAAAAGAAACCACCTATAAATTCTCTGATAAATGAGCTGATGTCTTGTTTCACCATAGCATCCGCTCTGTCACCACGTCATCTTCTGAGTTATGTCATAAATTACTATAGCAGTAAATCTTGACAAATTTTAACAGATAGAGCTATGTATCGTAAGAAGAACATACTAGCAAAGAAATGTCATTTGCTGCTCTTTGGGAAAGATCAGATGATGCTTCAGAATCCATGAAATCTTTGTGAACAAATAGGAACTAAAGCAGAAAATGTAATTGCCTTTCTTCTCCTAACTCTCTAAGAATGATGGGAATGATTAAATTGGGAGTTCCTCTACTTTGTAGAATACAATTGAACAATCAAGCTGAAACTTGGTGGGAGAATTCCCATGACTGGAGTGTTTCTATCAATGGCTACAGGCTGTTCAGAAGGGACAGACAAGGAAGGAAGGAAGGGTGGAGGTGTTGCCCTCTACATGAAGACATGGGTAGAGTGTGAAGAGCTGTCTCTGAAGAGCAACCACAAGCAGGTTGAAAGCTTATGGGTAAGAATCAGGCACCAAGGCAACAAAGGGAACCTTCTGTTTGGTCTCTGCTAGAGGCTGCCTGATCAAAGGGAGCTTATTGACGAAGCCTTCTTACTCCAGCTACAGGAGGCATCACTCTCACAGGCTCTCATCCTGCTGGGGGACTTCAACCACCCCAACGACTGCTAGAAAAGTAGCACGGTGAGCTGTATGTAATCCAGGTGACTCCTGGAGTGCACGGAGGATAACTTCATAGAGCCAGGTAATAGACAACCCTATGAAAGTGGATGACACACTGGACCTGTTGGTCACAAACGCAAGTCAGACAACTGCTGATATCAAGACTGGTGACAGCCTGGTCTGCAGTGATCATGCACTGGTGGAGTTTGCAGTCCTGAGGGTCATGGATCAAGCAAGAGCAAAGTCAGGACCCTGAATTTTAGGAAAGCAAACTTCCAGCTCTTCAAGGAGCTAGTTAGTCAATGGGACTCCCTGGAAAAGTGCCCTCAGGGACAATGGAGCAGAACAGAGCTGGCAGATCTTTAAGGACACTTTCCATAGAGCACAAGAGCTCTCAATCCCCAGGTGTAAGAAATCACAAAAGGAAGGCATGAGACCAGCATGAATGAGTAGAGACCTGCTGGGCAAAGTAAAGGGCAAGAAGGAAATGTACAGGCAGTGGAAGCAGGGATAGGTATCCTGGGAAGAGTAGAGGGACACTGCCCGATTATGTAGGTATGAGGTCAGGAAGACCAAGGCACAGCTGTAGCTCAATACGCAAGGGATGCAAAGAATAATAATAAGAAGGGCTTCTTATGGTATGTCAGCCAGAAAAGGAAAGTCAAAGAAAGCGTATGCCCCTTGATGAGGAAGACTGCCAGGCTGGTAACAATGGATGAGAAGGCTGAGATACTGTCATGGTTTAACCCCAGCCAGCAACTAAGCACCACACAGCCGCTTGCTCACTCTCCCCCAGTGGGATGGGGAACAGAACTGGAAGAGTAAAACTGAGAAAACACGTGGGTTGAGATAAAGACAGTATAATAGGTAAAGCAAAAGCTGCACATGCAAGCAAAGCAAAGCAAGGAATTCATTCACTATTTCCCACTGGCAGGCAGGTGTTCAGCTACTTCCAGGAGAGCAGGGCTCCATCACGCCTATAACAGTCACTTGGGAAGACAAAATGCTGTAGCTACAAAAGTCCCCTGCTACCTTCTTCTTCCTCCAGCCTTATATATTGAGCATGACATCACATGGTATGGAATATCCCTTTGGCTAGCCTAGGTCATCTGTCCTAGCTGTGTCCCCTCGCAAGTTCCCATGCACCCCTGCATTCTCACTGGCAGGCCAACATGAGAAGCTGGATAGTCCTTGACTGCTTAGCAACAATTGAAAACATCAGTATGTTATCAACATAATTTTCATCCTAAATCCAAAACATAGCCTCACACACATTCTATGAAGAAAATTATCTCTATCCTAGCTGAAACCAGGACAGGTACCCAACAACTTCTTTGCCTCAATCTTCAACGGCAACCTCTCTTCCCACACCTTTCAAGTGTATAGACCACATGACATGGTAGGAACTGGGGGAGCAAAGTCCCTCTGGCTGTAAGAGAAGATCAGATTCGAGATCAGCTGAGGAACCTGAACATGCACAAGTCTATGGGACCTGCCGAGATGCATCCCAGAGTCCTGAGAGAATTGGCTGATGTAGCTGCCAAGCCACTTTCCATGCTTGTTGAAAAGTCATGGCAGTCAGGTGAAGCCCCTGGAGACTTGAAAAAGGGAATCATTGCACCCATTTTTAAAAAAAGGTAGCAAGGAGGACCCTGGGAACTACTGACTCGTCAGCCTCACCTCTGTGCCTGGGAAAAAAGAACATGGAACAGATCCACTGAGAAGCTCTGCTAAGGCACGTGGAGGAGAAGGAGGTGATTCGAGAAAGCTAGCCTGGCTTCACCAAGGGCAAGTGCTGTCTGACCAACCTTGTGACCTTCTATGAGTGTGACCACATCAGTGGACAAGGGAAGCCTGCAGATGTCATCTATCTGGACTTGTGTAAAGCCTTTGACACTGTCCCCCACAACATCCTTCTCTGTACATTGGAGAGGGGTGAATTTGATGGGTGGACTGTTGTGTGGATGAGGAATTGGTTGGATGGATGAATCCAGAGGGTCCAGAGGTCAATGGCTCAATGTCCAGATGGGGACTGGTGACAAGTGGTCCATAGTGGGACCAGTACACTTTAATATCTTCATCAATGACACAGTGGGATCGAGGGCACCCTCAGCAAGTTTGCAGACAACACCAAGCTGAGTGGTGTGGTTGACATGCCTGAGGGGCAGGTTGCCATCCAGAGGGACCTGGACAAGCTTGAGGAATGGCCGCCTGTGAACCTCCTGAGGTTCAACAAGGCCAAGTGCAGGGTCCTACACCTGGGTCAGGGCAACCCCCAGGATCAATACAGGCCAATTCTGAGAAGGACTTGGGGGTCCTGGTGGATGAAAACCTGGACATGAGCTGGCAATGTGCGCTTGCAGCCCACAGGGACAACCATCTCCTGGGCTGCACCCAAAGCAGCATGACGAGCAGGTCAAGGGAGGGGATTCTGCCCCTCTACTCCACTCTGATGAGACCCCACCCGGAGTCCTGTGTCCAGCTCTGGAGCCCTCAGCACAGGAAAGACATGGAGTGGGTTAGTGTGGGTCCAGAGGACCACAAAACTGATCAGAGGGATGGAACACCTCTCCTATGCTGACAGGCTGAGAGAATTGGGGTTGTTCAGCCTCGAGAAGAGAAGGCTCTGGTGACACCTTATTGCAGCATTTCAGTACTTAAAGGGGGCTTATAAGAAATTTGGGACAGAGTTTTTAGCAGGGCCTGTTGCAATAGGACAAAGGATAATGGTTTTAAACTAAAAGAGGGTAGATTCAGACTAGATCTGAGGAAGAAATTTTTCACAATGAGGGTGGTGAAACACTGGCACAGGTTGCCCAGAGAGGTGGTGGATGCCTCATCCCTGGAAACCTTCAAGGTCAGGTTGGACAGAGCTCTGAGCAACCTGATCCAGTTGCAGATATCCCTGATCATGGCAGGGGGATTGGACTAGATAACCTTTAAATGTTACTCCATTCTATGATTCTATTATTCTATAACTGGGTTAAGGGAATTTTTGAATTAATCCTGACTCCTGATCATATAGAAAATTTGAATGTTATTGTTAAGTTATGTCTTAATGTCAGACCTGAAGCCCTTGAAAGAATCTAGAAGCCATTTGTTGAATTGAGTAGACTTTTATGTTACATCACAGGACTTTTTAAAATTTGGATTTTTAAATTAATTCATCCTCAGGAATATACATAGGTTTTTATATATACATTTATAGGTATACATGCACACTAGCTTTTTGACAGTTCAGTAAACAGTTAATCAGGGTAATAGTTAAGGAAGCAGTTATGGCGATAATGTCAATTTTCAATCCATGACCTGTGAAACGGAACTTCATTGATCAGCCAGACTGTCTTTTAAAGAAGGTGCAGAGATTCTTACAGTCAGCTTTGGATGTGCCACATTCTCTTCATTGGATACAGAGGGAATTTAGATTTCTAAATCGCGATATTAACAACCAGAGTTCAAAGTACATGACAGAACCTCCTGCTAGCTCATTCCCCTTAAATCTTTAGTGTTTTTTTATGTCTAGATCTAGAAATTGCCTGGTCTCCACATGCAGCTGTACCTCCTAATTCCCAGGCATGAGTATAAATCCCATATACTTTACAGAGATTTACCTTCTCCTTTCCGGACAAAGCTGAAAATTAAATACTCCAGTAAAAATCCATATGGATGATATTAATGGGCAAAGCCTGTCAGCATGAATCACAATATGGAGCAAAATGTTGTGTTAGATACAACCTATGTGACAATGCTTGAAATTTGCATCTATATCAGAGGGCTTTGTAATGAAAATGTTTGGTCGTGTCTTTCTAAATCATTTCACTTTGTGAAGACCAATAAAAAAACTTTGATGATTAGTGAATGTTGAGAAGCTCAGAATAAAGATCCATGCTGCTAGCACTGGTTAGTTTGATGTACGTCCAAACAATTCAGTTCCAGCTCATCTTGACTGTGTTTTAGCTGTGTCAGTGTCATCTGAGTCATAGCAATGGGTGATGGTTGTCAATGGTAAAAATATAACCAGCAATTATTAAAAGGAGAGTAGAGGTACACAATCAAGAATAAGTGTTTGTTCAACACTTATATTCAAGTAACACTTGAGATGAAGTAGTGTATAACAAGTCATAGTAGTTTTGTACCATGTGTTTTGAAGATGAATATTTTTACAAGATCAAAAATATTTGTTACCTGAACAAAACTCTATTCAACTTCTGCCTCTGATATACAGAGAAACGTCTGTTGTAGATAAGGATTTGTTCTCATTTCCCAGTAACAGTAAAATTTAGGTGTAAAGCAAACTTTTCTGATATCTTTATCTTAGAGGAAGAATGTCAAAATGACAAAACCCAACAGTCATTTAGGTTTATTTGTTTGTTATTGTAATGTTTTTGTCACATTGGTTTATTTTAGGTAAAAGAAAAAATGGGCTGGAAAAGTGCAATACATTGCAAGGAAACAACAACTATGCTTGAACTTACATTTAGGGTACATTTTAATCCTGAACTACATTTAGGATAATTATAAACTTTTCCCTACATTTTTTAATTTGGTCCTTGTTTTTAAGGTCCCAAAACACCAGCCACTCCACTACCCACCTGCTCTCCCCCCTTGCCAATGTCATCCAGTTTAATTCCATGCTTCCCACTTCACTACACATAAGCTGCATGACTAGTCATCCTCCCCTCCTTACTTGCTTTATGGCATTTAAACTTCTCTGCATGGTATTTTTTGTCTGGAACAGATTCCCTTTGTCAGTCTGACACACCTCCCCCAATTCCTCTAACATAAGGTTCCTTTCAGCTCTCTCACAGTCTCCCTTAGTAACATCAACAGGGAGATGACTCAAATTCATTAATGTTCAACATAAATTGATAAAATTCATAAGTATCTAGCTCTAGTGACTGCAGCTGATTCTCATAATATCATAATGTTTTTTGTGCATATTGTCCAAAGGCAGGTCCTCAGTGAAGTGATATCAAATACAATTTTCTTTAAAACAATTCATTAAATTGGTATTCATTGGAAAGGTGTCATGCATATGAGTCTTTACATAAGAAATTCAGTGGAGCAGACTGCAGGGAATGTTTGTCCCTGCCACTCCAGTCCCTGGCCCACCCATACTATGGGATGCTCTTGAATTGCACTATATACCCAAAGAATAGATAGCTATGTTGTTGCTGCCAATTTATGTTTGCTCTCTCACCCCCCAGATTTTTATGATTTTTGGACATAGCCCCAGTAAGATTACCCACAGAAACAGATCCCAGTATGTATGCAGAAACCACTTGAATTCAACAGCCTTCTTGACTCAAGGGAGTTTACCACATGGTCAGGGGCTAGGTTTCTAAGTCTGAGGGATCAGAAAGATTGTCTGCATATATATCAAGGAGGAAACACACTCTGCTCATGTGATGTAAATAATAGAGTCTTTCTGGGGGGAGGGTTGTGTTAAAGTTATTAAAATTTAAATCAAAACAATATTGTTTTCATAAAGTACATAAGCAGCTATTTAATTATACTTTTATAGAATATGCAAGTGTGTATTTAACTTAAGTATGGTGGCATTTAGATCAATCAGATATTAGATCATATTAAGCACTTAGTTAAACATCTAGGTCAATGAGACTTAAATTTGTATATTTTTCATCTGGACCTACATATGTTATATGTTTTTTCATTCATGCTATTCTGCTATTTGTTATCTTTTAAAGAACTATACAGTTATTTCATTTTATGTAAGTGGTATTTCCTCATGATACTATCCAAGATAAATTTTTGCAGTATGAGAAATATACTTCATGTGGTTCGCTGTTATAGAAATGAAACTACATACAGAAATTAGTTCACCTGAAATTCCTTTTGTGTTTTCCTATTGAAACAAAATAACTTGATAGTTCAGAATTTTGACTTTAAGGACATGAACCTTTTACTGGGCTTTTAGTGGGACTATTTATGTGTTCAGAGTTAAGAGTTATGAACACAAAACTGCTGAATGTAGGACAATACAATTCATGTGAGTGAAATGTGATATGTTATTTCTACAACAAGAAAGGAAAATACAAAAAAAAATGGTTTATCCTATAGTTTCTATGCTGAGATGCAGCCTCTATTTGTGTATTCAGATGCCCAAATTAATGCAAGCAAGATCACCAGTTTGGAAAAATTACTCTGTCTCATTTTCTGAATTTTCTTTACAGTAAATCTAGATTTTTAAAATAGGTTTTTTTTTTTCAAAGCATCAGAGATCCAGACATTTTTTTTTATTTACAATACAATTGCTCGTCTGTACTTAGCATTTTAATTTGTATCTGAATCCATATCATAGCATCATATTAACAGGGCTTTTTCTTTACTGCTGATTATTAAAGATGTCGAAGTACTTGTGCTTTTCTTTCCTTTTAGCTTTGAAAAAATATCTTCTTATTTCATCAAGTTCAAATATCTTCAAGAAGTGTAAACAGAGCCCAAGAATGTTTGATCTTATGAAAGTAAGTTCTTTGATCAAAAGTACATTTTAACGTTGTTTGGGTTCTGATTTCAGAAATTACTTAAATATAACATCTTCATAAACTGTATGTATTCCAAGCCTCAAACAGAACATTACAGTATGTGTTAGAATTAATGGATCATTATCCTGGAAAGGCAAAGAAGGAAGAAAGAAACTAAAGGGGAGAGCCAATGTTATGCTCCTACAATAATTCCTGCAGTAAAATGTCTGCAGGCATATGAAGAAAAAACTTGGTCTAGATGAAAAATGGAGAAACAATGCTTTCTTTAAAGAGTTTTGTTGGGATTTTAAGGTCATTTCTATAGGGAAAAATTACCTTGGAGCTGACAGAGTAACACTACAGCCTATATGAAAGGATAATTAAAGGGAATCTCAATTATTATTCTGATAAAGCCAGTTCCAGCATCTAAATTTTGCATGACTGTATTTTTTCCTAGGGCTAGGGATTGAATTTTGTTCCCAGTGAGGAAGGTGCAAATGGATCTAGGTCTTCAACAACCTCTGGGTCACTGACATAGTTTATAAAATGTAAAGTTTTAAAAGAAAATTTAACAGGTTCAAAAGCAGTAACTATCTTTTAAGTTTGAAAGCAATGTCTTCCCATAGGACTAAATATGAAAAACATGTCAACTAAATAATGCTATATAACATAATAGCTTAATGGCACCATATATAGATTTCTGAAGTATTTAATATATTATGGCACAGTAATGTAACTGTTTACAGATTCTGTAAGGCCATTTACTGGAGCAGAATAATGTTTAAGTTTTTTTGAAGAAACTTTGGTAAAAACATGTTGCAAAGTTGTGTGGAGACAATCCCTCAATAACCTCAGTCTTTATATGACTTCCCAGAATTACTACACAGTCACAAAATTAACTTCTTTAAGAAGACAGATTAAGAGAGGACCATTCTTAATACCATACACACTAGTGATTAGAGCTTCTCACAAAGCAACAGGTGAAGAACTTGCAGGTACTCGTGGATGAAAAGTTGGACATGAGCCGGCAATGTGCACTCACAGCTCAAAAGGCCAACCATATCCTGGGCTGCATCAAGAGAAGTGTGGACAGGAGGTCAAGGGAGGTGATTCTGCCCCTCTACTCCGCTCTGGTGAGACACCACCTGGAGTCCTGCATCCAGCTCTGGAGCTCTCAGCATAGGAAAGATATGGAGCAAGTTAGAGCAGGTCCAGAGGAGGGCCACAAAAATGATCAGAGGGGTGCAACACCTCTCCTGTGAGGACAGGCTGAGAGAGTTGGGGTTGTTCAACCTGGAGAAGAGATGGCTCCCGGGAGACCTTATTGCAGCCTTCCAGTACTTCAAGGGGGCTTATATGAAAGATGACAACAGACTTTTGAGCAGGGCCTGTTGTGATAGGATAAGGGGTAATGGTTTTAAACTAAAAGAGGGTAGATTTAGACTAAATCTGAGGAACAAATTTTTCACAGTGTGCATCGTGAAACACTGGCACATGTTGCCCAGAGAGGTGGTTGGATGCCCCATCCCTGGAAACTTTCAAGGTCAGGTTGGACGGGGCTCTGAGCAACCTGATCTAGATGAAGATGTATCTGCTCATTAAAAGGGTTTGGAGTAGGTGACCTTTGAAGGTCCCTTCCAACCCAAAGTATTTTATGATTCCGTGGTCTGTGATCAAACCCTTCTTTCATTTAGGCAGAGGAGTAATTTTTTCTCTGAGTTCTGACATTTTTTATCTGCCCTGCAAAATAATTGTCTTGGATAGGGTAAACATCAGGGAAGAGTCATGACTATGAATTCTGAATGGAGAGTGTGGACTTTTCTGTACCACAGTGGAAACTTAAGTCTGTTAGAAGATTAAGGAATGGTTCTTATTGATATCTGAGACAAATGGAAGATTCTAATGTGCAGATTGATAGGAGTTAACACAATCATAAAGATTAACGAAGTCAGTCAAGAAGATAAAGAAGTATTTGTACTTAGGCAGTAAACCATGAAGGCTTAGCTGTTTTTGCACTCTTGAAAAATGTAACTGTTACGAGGTCAGCTGAATCCACAATAACAAGGGTAAAGGTAAAGGTGGGAGTGGGAGATCACGACCACCAACTCAGTTGAGGGACTAAGCAAATTACCCCCCCACACCTTCTAGAAGCATGCATGCTAATTTAAATGTGTGTAACCAATAGTAAGTGATATAGTAATCACTAACTAATGAATGTAAACTTGGGCAGGTTTTCTATTGTTTTTGCTAAACACTTAACAGGATAAATATGTGGTAATTCCTTGGAGTGGTGTGCTAGCTTTGTGGAATATCACCTAGCACCTATATCTCCGCAAATATGTTATAAATAAAATACCTCTACTCTGTGCATATATTGGCACGTTGTGCACTGGTTATACGATCCCATTTTTGGGACAGCATCATCCTTGACTCATCTTTTCCAAGTTTGTAGTTTAGGGAGATTTCTGTTCCAGGTGTGAAACTGTGGTATAGAGTCCTTGATCATGATGTGCCTTTCACATACCGCAGGTGCTCGCTTCCAGGATATGCATTCCCTGAGGCATCCCAGAACAGAACTGGTGGCCTTTTTGCTGCTCTGCCTGTGAGCCAAATACAGAGATGCCCAACAGTGAAGTTAAAGTGTCACCAGAAACACTACTGTATTTCTTTAATCTTGGTAGTTTTTTCAGGTCATGTTAAGTGAAAGAGAAAGGATGGGACTTAGATATACTTAGAGCTGAATAATTACTGATAGTACTTCCATTTCTCTGTTCTTTCACCAAAGGCATAATGTTTCTCTTCTCTGTGAAGCACAGTGTAATTAGTTGCTTTTTCTGCTGGACCTTCTTTTAACTGGAAGATGGGGATGGAGAGCACAATATACTCCTCATAATGCAGGAGGAAGCAGTCAAGGACATGTTAAACCACCTGGACACCCACAAGTCTATGGGGCCTGATGGGATCCACCCGAGTACCAAGAGAGCTGGTGGAGGAGCTTGCCAAGCCACTCTCTATCATTTATCAGCAGTCCTGGTTAACAGGGGAGGTCCCAGACCACTGGAGGCTTGCCAATGTGACACCCATCTACAAGAAAGGCCGGAAGGAGGATCCTGGGAACTACAGGCTTGTCAGCCTGACCTCTGTACCAGGGAAGATTATGGAGCGGTTGGTCTTGAGAGTGCTCACAGGGCATGTGCAGGACAACCAAGGGATCAGACCCAGCCAGCATGGGTTCATGAAAGGCAGGTCCTGCTTGACCAGCCTGATCTCCTTCTATAACCAGGTGACCCGCCTAGTGGATGAAGGAAAGGCTGTGGATGTTGTCTACCTGGACTTTAGTAAAGCCTTTGACAGCGTCTCCCACAACATTCTCCTGGAGAAACTGGCAGCTCGTGGCTTAGACAGGTGTACTCTTCGCTGGGTGAGGAACTGGCTGGATGGCCGAGCCCAGAGAGTTATGGTGAATAGCGTTAAATCCCGCTGGCGGCCGGTCACAAACGGTGTTCCCCAGGGCTCGGTTCTGGGGCCGGTCTTGTTCAATATCTTTATCAGTGAGCTGGATGAGGGAATCGAGTGTTCCCTCAGAAAGGTTGCAGATGACACCAAGTTGGGTGGGTGTGTTGATCTGCTGGAGGGTAGGAGGGCTCTGCAGAGGGATCTGGACAGGCTGGATCGATGGGCAGAGGCCAACTGTATGAGGTTTAATAAGGCCAAGTGCAGGGTCCTGCACGTGAGTCACAACAACCCCATGCAATGTTACAGGCTTGGGGAGGAGTGGCCAGAGAGCAGCCCAGCGGAAAGGGACCTGGGGATGCTGGTTGACAGCCAGCTGAACCTGAGCCAGCAGTGTGCCCAGATGGCCAAGAAAGCCAACGGCATCCTGGCCTGTATCAGAACTAGTGTGGCCAGCAGGAGTAGGGAAGTGATCGTGCCCCTGTACTCGGCACTGGTGAGGCCGCAACTTGAATCCTGTGTTCAGTGTTGGGCCCCTCACTACAAGAAGGATGTTGAGGTGCTGGAGTGTGTCCAGAGAAGGGCAACGAAGATGGTGAGGGGTCTGGAGCACAAGTCTTATGAGGAGTGGCTGAGGGAACTGGGGTTGTTTAGTCTGGAGAAGAGGAGGCTGAGGGGAGAGCTTATCGCTCTCTACAACTACCTGAAAGGGGGTTGTGGCGACGAGGGTGTTGGCCTCTTCTCCCAAGTAACTAGCAATAGGACAAGAGGAAATGGCCTCAAGTTGCGCCAGGGGAGGTTTAGATTGGATATTAGGAAGAATTTCTTCACTGAGAGGGTGGTCAGGCATTGGAACAGGCTGCCCAGGGAGGTGGTGGAGTCGCCATCTCTGGAAGTGTTCAAAAAATGTGTGGATGTGGCGCTTCAGGACACGGTTTAGGGGACATGGTGGTGCTGGATTAATGGTTGGACTTGATGATCTTGAAGGTCCTTTCCAACCTAGTGATTCTGTCATTCTGTGATTCTGTGATTTCTTATTTAATAAAACAGGAGATAACACACAATTACATTCAGGGAACCACTGCCTTCACTTCAACTATTACTGCAGAGAAGAACTAGCAACTTTATATACTTCACCTAAGATTCACTGAGCTCTGAAAGTAACCATTGAAAGAAAATTACATATCCATTATTTCACCACAGGTAATACTAAGTGATACTTAAAAGACACATGCAGTTGCATTACTTTGGATGTGCAATTAACCCTAAAGAAATATATAATTAAGATATAATTTTATTTATATATGAATTCCTACACATGCATACAATAACTAAAAATGCAGATTTAGTTAAAAGTCTTACTAAGAATATTTTTTCCCCTTTGATATTGCAGACTAGTTTTGGAGTAGGATATGGCTGTGTTCTGGTCATTGTAATGCAGCTGTGTTTATGTAATTCCTGGTTATCTATAGTTTCCTCATTTTATTATTTGCTTTTAGGATTTGGATGACCCTTTAATAAAATAAGAAATTTCTCAGCTGACTTATCAAATTATAAATTCCACATCAATAACAGAGGGGTGTTTTTTCCTTTCTTTGATATACCACGAAATATAGAGAGGTACTAAAATCTTCCCAGTGTTCAAGTATTTCCCTTTAAATAAACAGAAGATATGAAAGTAATAGCTCCTTTACCATGTTCCTAGTTTAAATCTGAATTTAAGTTTTTCACTGTCTTTAAATCTGTTTCATCAGCTGGTAAAAAGTCAATGTTCTGTGGCATTTACATATTCAGCTTCATTGTCCTGACAACAGTTCTGCAGGTAGTTTTCAAACATGATTAATAAGTTGCACATAATTTGTGGATATGGTACAACGGCTATGGTATAACTTCAGTTCTGGTTTCAGGCTTTAAGCAAATAAAGAGCCAGAACGAATGTCCACAGCTTCTGCACAAAGAGCGTGACTCTTGTACAGCACTTTACCTCAGCACTGACCAGTTTCCTCTCACTTTCTCTCACTATTTCCAGCTAACCCTTAGTTGGAAAAAAAAAAAGGAAAAAGAAAAAAAAATAATTTCAGGCCCTAGGGTCTTAATCTTCATTATTTAGCTAGATTGCATTATGTCCACAGCTTTCTTTGGAGCTGTCACATTGCACAAGCTCTCACTTTCCACTGTTCAAATTGACAGCCTGAATGCTGAGCATCCTTCATCTAGATTCACAACATAGTCTTTTTGTTTCCTGTGATTAACTTATTTTGCTTAATAAGTTTGTCTTAATAGCACACAGTGTGAAAAGTATAGGGGAATGGAATATTTTTCACAAATAGCAAACACAGGGGGAAAACAAGTGAGTAAAATTTATTGAATAACTTCAACTAGAAGAAAAAGGTGTAGGAATTGGGAAAGATTATCATATTTTATTTTAAGGGTATAAAACCAGTAAAATTCATTTTTATTGGAAACAAACAAACAAAATACTATGATTTTTATTTCAGAACAATCACTTTTTTGGTGATTTAAGTTAATTTAAGGTGTAACATTTTCCTCTTATCATAAATGTGAGAACTGTATTATGGTACATAGATCTTTTAAATCACATAAAATTTTTGGTTTTTTCCACAATCTAAAGAAATACTGGTTATTTCTACATTGAAAATTAAATAGCAAATGTGGTTCCCCCTTCTGCCATCCGCAAAGGAAAAACAAAATTGCTCTCCAAACCAAGAATGCAAAAAAACCCTCAAAACCTTACGGCCTTTTCCTATACATCTGTGCCCATCCCTCAAACTGTTATTTTGCTGTAAACACAGCAAATACTTGTTCACATGTTAGGTGAAAATTGATGTGTATTTATGGTAGTACATAAAGGGAAATTATTATTATTTCAGTATTTTATAGTAATGTAAAAATGGGCTGCCACTCACTGTAAAAATGAATCATCATTTTGCCTCAGAACAGATTTCTATGACCTTTTTATATGCTGGAAAATATAAATAATAATTCATTATAGATGTCATCTTGTCCTGATTTCTCTTAAACAGATTTTATATGATGGGTTAAACTTTCACACAGAAATCTCTTTATTTTCATGGATGACCTACACCGTAGCTACATTTGCCACAGATTATTGATTTTTTCATGTGGCAAGGGCAATATGAGACACTTCTATGTAGTTAGTGTAATAGATCTAATCCTTTGGGACTTGCTGACATGGATGGTCTACACCAACGTTACATCTAATATTGAAGCTCATTTGCTGTAGTATTTTATTTGTGTATTTTGAAAAGCTACATATCTCCCAGCGTCTTCCCTGCTCTTGAAAATCCCCTGAATTCACTTGGAACTAGTGTCAGAGGTGAAAAATTGTTCCTATTATTTGCAGATGAATCAATGTCATCTTGAACACAGGCATTTGAAAGAGGCAGTCTGTGGATAAATACTCTGACAATATTTTTTAAGTGTTAGAACAGTTGTACTTCCACTTTGTGAGTGGCGGTGATAAGTCCAGAATCTAAGAGAGTTTTATTTTCTTTCCATAACCATATTTAAAGAAGTTCTTCACAAGTGTTGGAGAGGAATCACGTAAACAATCTCAAGATCAGTTGTCAGACTCCAGTTTTTTTTTTGAGGAATTAGTTTGTACAAATGTAAGAGTTGCTTCCCGTTTACTATGTCTTACTATTATCAACATCAAAAATATTATTTTTAAAAATAAAATTACACTTTACTCCACTAACTGCCTATGCCATCAATTTGGGTCTAGTTTGAAAATGAAACCAAGATGTTTCCTGTTCATATACCATTGAGGGATGGAACCCCTCTCCAATGAAGAAAGGCTGACAGAGTTGGGGTTGTTCAGCCTGGAGAAGAGAAAGCTCTGGGGAGACCTTATTGCAGCCTTCCAGTACTTAAAGGAGGCTTATAAGAAAGATGGGGACAGGCTTTTTAGCAGGGCCTGTTGCAAGAGGATGAGGGGTAATGGTTTTAAGCTGAAAGAGGGTAGGTTTAGACTAGATCTGAGGAAGAAATTTTTCACAATGAGGGTGGTGAAACCCTGGCTCAGGTTGCCCAGAGAGGTGGTAGATGCCCCATCCCTGGAAACTTTCAAGGTCAGGTTGTATGGGGCTCTGAGCAATCTGATCTAGCTGAAGATGTCCCTGCTCATGTCAGGGGGGTTGTACTAGATGACCTTTAAAGGTTCCTTCCTACCCAAACTATTCTATGATTCTATGATTCTATTACAATACATCTCAAATTATGCCTGTGGTGTCACCTATGCAACTTCATAGCTTTCATATTTTGCCCTTAGTGATATTTATGCTGCACCTTTTTATCTTTGTTAAATAAACAATTCTGTTGGAGTAAGAAATAGGATCACTTGTTCTCAGCTTTTTGTTCTGAAGTGATGACAGAAATATTAATGTCCTGTGATGAAACACTGAGATAAACACTACTGAAAAAAAAGTAATTCATATTTTATAGAATCTGAGTAACAGTGACAAAATGAATTCACCTAATTTAAAAAATGTCAGATGCACTTTTACTATTAACACGAGCAGTTATAAGGCCGAACACAAGTTATAATTGATGAGGAGTTGGTATTATAAAACTGGATTTAAGGACAAAAAAATTATATTACAAGATCTTCTAGGGTTGTGGACAAGTGGGGACAGTGTATGTACAGAACAAATTCATAGTTTCTTTCAAAGTCAAGATGAGGAAGTAATTTGCATTTATTTTGTCATTCAGATTAGAAGATGGGGAATAATGGCTTTTGAAAATGACTGCCTCTCTGAGTTCGTAGACTTGACATTTGAATTTCATATTGACAATAAGATGCAGAATAATAGAAATCATCAAACAGTGTGATACTTATCAAATGGGTTATGAGATTTTAGTTCAATAAACCAATTCTGTGAAAGCAAATAAACACAGGAGATATTAAGCTATATTTTCAAAACATAGAGAATAGACTCAATTTTTGTTTGACAATTTAAATGTCAAAATAATGGATTTACTTATTTCTGTTGTATGAAGTAGAAATCTTTGTAAGATTAGAGTGAAAATTCAGCTTATAGCAGAGATAACTTATAATAAAAACTTTATGTAATGCAAGACTGAATCCCATTTACTAACAGTTTTCTTATTTGTGAATGTAGGTACCACTAAACATGTACTGCATGCAGGTAATTTGTGAAGCCGTAGCCCAAGCTTGCTGGACTACAATTTAGGAAACAATTTTCAGTCATTTCCTAAAAAAAATAAAAAAGGAAATAGGGCCATTAGAAGTCATGACAGAAAAGAAGGGTTGAAAAGGAATTCAAAACCTACACTGTTTTTTGGATGGCTTTTGTGAAACTGATTTCCCTCTCGGATATTAGAGTAACACTCGTAATATTGGTAGAAAAATGTTGAGGGCTGTCCAATAGTGGAGCCAAGCAGATCAATTTGATTGAAGTTCAATGTTTGGAGACACTGAAGAATTATCGATCCTAACATACAAAAGAGACGGCCCTTTCAAAACTAGGCACACTGAATTACAGCTTATTCAGCCTGTGGTAAAGTCTCAAAATTACACAGAGTCCCAAGGAGAAACCGAAGTAGTTTTGACTGTTCCTTATTTAAAAAAAAGGAGAGAAAAAAGAAAAAAATTACCCTTAAAACTCTTATCAAAACCATTTCACTACTGTACTACAGAGTTCTTTCAAAATACTTCCTACTTGCCTCTTATTAATTTCTTTCCATTGCTGAAGTTTCTTCTGACTTATTTAAAACATCACTGCCTACTGAGATGAAGCATGTGATCGGAATAAAAATGACAGTAGAATGTGGGACATGGGTTTATTTTTTTCTGGTTTAATCGGGTACAGATCTAAAGTTGTTATTATTTTAGATAAAATAAATTTGAAGATTACACATTTTCCCCCCAAAAAACTTAAAAAAGGGGCATATTTTCAAGCACTACTAATCTGGAAAACTAGTTTTTGTGACAGAGAAAATGCAAAATATTCCCTTTCATCATCAGGTACAAATTCTGCCATCAGTTCTAACCACAATTAATTAAAGGTGGTAGAAAAAAGGCCAAAATTTGTTGGTTTAGAATTGTCTGTTTATGCTTAATGAAGCAGGATGATTAATGAAGGCAAGAATAGTTTCAACATTAAAATTTTGTATAAAACACCTGTGAGAAATGCTCATCTGAATGCTGAAACCAGGGTAAAGTCTTTTCATTCTTATCTTGCAATTGCATAAGTGAGTTGCAGAAAAACAGAATAGTGAAAAGGCATGCTTTAATTTGGCTTTGTGGATATTTTTTCTTGACTTACTTGCCCATGGGCACTTGGAGGGAAATCCAAGATTGTCAATATTAGTCATTTTTATTGGTCACTTTTCTGGGCCTGGTACTGGTGAATGTCTTTATTAATTAATCATTATAATAACCAATTTTATACCTGATTCAGTAGAAATCATTTTATTCATAGTAGTGATTTTACCAATGGTGTGATATAGTGAGGCTTTACTTTCATTCTTAAATTCCATTGTCAGGGAGAAAAAACCCAAGAAGATCATGTTGGACATCAATTAAAAAAGAAGTATAAGAGAAAACCTCTCACAGAACATACACAGAGTCTAAAATGTGGAGTTATAGAATGTTGTATCCAGACTAGTTTTTATGTTGTGTATTTGCTTAAAATCGCAAAGTAACGATAAGGCAAAATAAAAAGCTCTGCTATAATTTGCTAGCAATATAGGATAGATATACTTAATCACTAAAATAAGCTTATTGTTGAAAATGAAAGAATCCAGGACAGGGTTTACAAAAAAACATTCGCTATTGACATAACACTGAAACAAGTACTTAGTCTAGACTTGTACTCATAACTCCAGTAGACATAAATTTTGTACTATACTGAATAATTAGGAAAATTTAACTCACTATGAACTTCACATATTCAAAAGGGGACAAAACCAAGGGGAGAACTGCATTATGTGCAATGGTAAGAAATATTTCAAATGATCTGTGATTTTGTAGCAAGAAAAGAAAATGTCTTTACTGGCCTCTAGGCACTTCAGCATTTCTGCCTGTAACAGTGAAAATGAGGAGGCTGGAAGCAGTTGTAAAGTCTAGAAACTATGCAGATTGACTGACTTTGAATCCTAAGTTTATATCATGCTAGAATATTGCAGTGTCTATGAAGGTGTTTGATAGGGTCCTGCTTGATAGATATTTAAGGGTGAGACTACATTACCACCCTCCTCACCTTGCCTTGTTTACTCAGGCATGGCACGCAGTGAGGATAGCACTTGCTATTTCAGGGAGGTTTTCAACTTACTGTGTTTTTGTCTAAGAATAAGTTTTATTTTTCAAATTTTCTCTTCAGCAAGCTATTCCAAGATATTCAGTTTACATGTGGAGATCAGCAAAATGCTTAAATATTGAACAGTATATGTTATATTACATACAATATTCTTCTCTTCTTTTTACTCTTAGTGTGGTATAACTAGAAGAGATTTCATATGGTATAAATACTGAACAATTACTTTGTTATGCAGAATATTTTGGTATTAGAAAGTTATTTGGTGTTAGGTTGCCACAAATTTTAAAAGCTGGGATGAAACAAAGTCACTGTCAAGAACATTTTCAGCTCTGACCCAAGGATGCTATGAAGTTAATTGGCAATGGAAAGAAATCTTACAAAATCCAAATATCATTTCATCATTGAAACAAAAATGACTTCAGCATGACCCTGTAAAGCAGTGTATTGATTTTCAACTTCTATTATTACTGTGCTTTACCTACCTATGATTCCAGGTCAGCTCAATTTTCAGAAAGGTCTGAGGTCAAATACAGATTTACTCTTCTCACAAAAGCAAAAAAAGAAAGTTTATCTATGTACACGCAAAGACTAAACACATAAAAGAAATGATTATGCCACCATTTGTGTTTGTTCTTTATTCTTATGGCATAATTTTATTGACAATTTTTGGAGTAGACTAGGTTTATAAAAGTGCAAACAGGGAAAAGCACAGGATCCATCGATCTGTACAGCATCGTAACTTTGTATGGCACCCTTTAACCCCCATAGGTGTTTAAGGATACAGAGAGGAGACGTGCTGTGCTGGGTTGGGAAGAAGTTTTCAGCTGAAGTGCTAGGAATGGCATTTAATAAGGGAGAAGTGAAAGTTTGTAATTTTAGCAATTCCCAGAAATTGATGATTGTATTACAATTTCAGTGTTTGGGTTAGAATTCTGTTTAGATTGAAGATATTGCTCTGTTACATTAAAATCTAAAGGCCTTAATTAAGGTCAGGTTCCCCCTAGGCTAAGTACAAATATACATACTCAAAGAAAATACAGAGATAGGACAAATTAAGTATCAATACTTAAAGTTTATAAAGTAGAAGTTACTGGAAAGTTCCAATAATTCACTGGAAGGTAGGCCTTTAAAAAACTTCAACAACAGTCGACAGTGAACTTGAATAACAGAACAAGTTCTGCAACCTTTATTCATAAATAATGAGTCATTTTATGTGTACAATTCTTTTTTTGGTACAAGCATGGCCAAGTGAATCTATTATGTTAGCGATTGATAAACTTTTTTTTTCACTGTCTCCTAAGTTCAAAATATCCAAATTAATTTTTCTTGCATCCAGAAATATAGGATCATGTTGAGACTGAGACCAAATCCAACCAGTTTTAACCCTACAAATAAAGAGTTTACAAAGTTAGAAGGTATGAAAAATACTGCCCTTTTTTAAGTTTATATTTTACTTCAGTAACTGCATGGGTAGTCTAAGCAAACCATTATTGTCAGAAGTGAACATGTGTGAACAATATTCAGTAATGCCAACCAGGGATTTATGATGTAGCTCTAAATTAGTATTTCATCTGCCTCACTGCATATAAGTAAAGGTGGTAAGAAGAGTCCCCTATGGAATAATCACAAAGTCTGTCTTCTCATGTCCATGGATGGGGATTGTTCATATGCTGTGTTCTCCTACTCTTGTCAAAATAGCACCTAACCTAAAGGGAACTTGTATGACAAGCCAGTAAGCATATCAACTCCATTAGGATTAGCATACAGGTAAAAAGAGATGCTGTATTCTAGAGGGAAATATTTCGCTGTCCTGGGTGTTCCTCTAAAACAGAGCATGCACAAGCTGCTGTATAGTTTCTGTATTCATAACACCTGCCTAAAATACTTGTAGAAAGTGCCACGTGACCTTAAGCTGACTGTAATGAGTCCAGCTTTACATCTGTAAACGTTGTTTCACACAGACGAGTTCCACTTAGGAGTGTGCTGGGTCTGGTTCAGGGCTGAGTCATACCACAGTGTCAGCTGCTGAATCTCTCATACCACTGCTTGTGAAGGTGAAACACCCACTGGCACTGACCTTTCTTTAGTTTGTGAGATATAACAGCCAGCGCTGGCAGGAATGCCGTCTGTATTAGAAAATGTCAATAGATATCTTGCTGTTAGATTCAGAGTCTATTTGTACAACCTTTAATCAGTATTAAACATGACATAGGTCAATGCAGTATCTTTGGCACCCAGATTCAAAAGCTTTACTTCGAAAACATTAGAACACAAATCATACTTCTAAATGTTTATCATTCCAAACATGAGGCAACCATGCTTTGAAAATGTCAGAAGGATCTATAACTTGTTTTCTTTCTCTCTGTCTCTTTGAAAGTTCTAGCTACAATCATTTCTTGCGGCTGACTTTTTGGGTATATCTTATACACACAGACAGAGAGCTGTTGTGTTTTTGGAAATAATCTCCTTTGTATGTTTTTTTGTTACTTTTGTCCTTATAAAATTCATAAAATAAAAATACATTAATTCCTTAGATGGGTCATTGTTTCTGATGTGTCTATTTTTTCTATCATTGGGAACATCAGACAGATACTTCAGGTTTTATAGACATTACTTTCAAAAAATCACAACATTGCCTGTAGAGGAAAAGTCCTGCCACTTCAACTATACACTGTGTATTGAAATTCAGGTGCTTATATTACAGGCAATATATAGATTTAGGTCAAGTGTTTAGGTAATGAAACATAGCTAAATACTGAATAAATTTAATAATTATGAAAATGAATTTAATACAACCATTATTATAAAAAGAATATTCTGTTTCCATGCCTCTGCCAAAAGTCCGTGATTTGTTTGTTATTGCTTTTTTCCAAAGTCAATCCATATACTGAGGGACATTATGTATACAATTTCCTTAAGAGCTCTTGAAAATCTGTTCAACCTCTTCATGTAGTGAGGTTCATTATTTCTTTCAGAATTAAAGTAAAAAACGTTACAGCTACTTCTGTTTATTAAAGTAGAAAAAGATACTTCTCTGACTTTGAATAATAAGAGCATAAACTGTGCTGTCTGTAAGCTAAGGACATCAACAGAGAGATACCTTTTTCAGGAATCCAGCATTGTAACACAGCTGTAGCTATTATGGCAGTCAGAAATGGAAGTCGAATTCGTGGGTCTGATGCTGATCTCAGTTCCTTCACTGACATCTGTGTAGCACTTAGGGAATATAATCAGAATCAAATCCACTGTGAACAATACAATACTGAAGCAAGAATTGCAAATATCTCCTTAGAACATTTTCCTAATGCTTAACCACTGAGATTTGCTATGAGTTATTTTTTGTTGTGCCTGTTTCTTTACTGGGTCATACTGCCAAAGTAAGGGAAAGTGCAGGGCTCTTTTGAAGAAGACAGGCTGACAAAAAAGACATAGGAAATTTGCAGACAAAAAGGGTGCGATTAGTCTCTTCTGACTAGGTGTCTGCAATGTGGATGTCTGCTTTGGAGCTTTTAGTCAGTGGGGAGAAAGAAGTACTCTTAGGATGCCATTCATCTGACTTATTTTGGATGTCTATTTTAGGGTAAAGATAGATTGCTCCTCAGAAGAGCCTGTTTCTCCTTATCAGCTATAAAGGAAAGCTAGACAGTTACTTCAAAAGCATAAATCTACATTATAGATGCTTATGTTTTGTCAGATGAATGCAGTGAACAGAAAGAACCAGAAATTTATTTTGTTCTAATAAAACCTTGTGTTCAGTGTTAGAGCAATATGACTCTGAAAGTAATTACGGTAATTCAGATTGAGTCTTTTTGCACTGTTAAACATAATGAAAGACAAGCGGTGTCAGACAAAGTAGAAGAAAGACCAGTGTGATATTAAGCATGCAATTGGTCCTACACAAACCAACAATGCAATCGATTGAGTGCATCTGGGAGGATTTTTTCTTGTGCCATCTCCACAGGGGTTTTCACAGTTGCAGAAATGAGATGGCTTCAAAAGGGATGATGAGGGAGCGTGGACTCTGTCAGGGATGATAACCCGGCATGTATCACAGAGCTCACACACTGCGGCGGCATAGGAGGGTGATTTGCTTGAGTGTGCAATGCAGCACGGTGAAGAAATTCCTGCAATAACTGTGCTCCGAGCAAGCCAGGTGACAGGCAGTGCGTGTCACATCAGGCAGCGGTTTGTTTACACAGCCCTGACTCTTTAGGATGCTGAGACAGCACTTCTTAGCACTGCACTGCACGCGTGTGCCAGCCTCGGTGGGGTTAGGTCAGGAATCGCTGTGCCCTGCATCGTCACGTTGTCATATAAACATAGTCACAAAGTAGCAACAAATAGATGTGATGCCCCATCTCTCTGCAGTGCTACAGGTTGGACTGCGATTTGTGAGGAAGACCCAAGTGCCGGACATCAGTGAATTACCCAGACAGAGAAGTTGAAAAACCTTGGTTCTTATAAAACTCTATAAAGGCAACTTCATAATCCTTTATTTCTAGTATAAATGCATGTCAGTATTAAGAGATCAAATTCTGTGGACTGGAAGGCTTTTGGAAGTCAAATTATATCTCAAAACCAGATATGCTTATGATTTAAAGTACACTAGTTACAGGTTTCTGCATTCTGAATGAATCTTGTTAGCTCAGACGAATTTCAAGTTCTCTGCACAAAAATAAGAATAGAAGGGAGAATATTTTCTACATACTTAACTATATATGGATTTTTATCACTGGATGTATTATATACATACATATTATATATAAAATGTATACTATAATTATATGTATATTGTTACATACATATAAGTGTTTGGGTATATCTCTCTGGAGGTATTCAAAACCCAACAGGACACAGTCCTGCACAACTTGTTCTATCTGACCCTGCCTGAGTAGGGGATTTGGGCTAGATGATCTTGATAGATCCCTTCCAACCTGAATAATTCTGTGATTATGTGATATTGATGGGTTTAAATAGTTTTAGACAAAGAATAGAAGAAATTCTGGCTTAAAACTTCATTGTTTTTCCATTATATATTTTTTCTCTAAAGAATGATTTAGAAATATTATGATAGAAGCAAAGTCATGCAAAAGAATCTACACAAAAATACTTTAATGAAAAGTCATTTATGATTTCATCATAAATCACAGATTTCCAGTTTGAGACTTTGGATCAAATTTGCAGTTAGCTTTCAATGATAACCTAGAGTCAGAACTTTGTTTTACCTGACAGTTAAGATGTATTCTCCTTTAAGTCTCCATGATCTTTTTTAACCTTGGCAGTATCCAGTTGTCATGTTGTAATTCGTTTTATTTGTTAGATCAAGTGAAAACTTTTGCAAAGATTACTGTGAAAACAAAAGCCTAAAATACAGCCACAGATTGTTTAAAAGCATACAAATAATCCGAGAAGGTCTAGAAAGACCTCTCTGATTAATGCTCAGTTCCACTGAAAGTTCTTTTGTAAAATTCACCAAAAATGATAGCTGATGACCTTATCAAGCATTACTCTTCTGATGAAACTATCTCCTCATCACTTCCCTGCTGTAGTTGTCAGTCTACTGTGAGACTCTATGTGATCGCATAGAAGTTACCACTCTTTCTTGCTTTTGAATTCTAGTAAGGAAGGAAATCAGGCAAGTCAGTTATGGTTCACTGTGGATGCTACAGAAGATGGGAACTGGAAAATTTCATAATTTAAAAGTATGCAAGATCAGACTGGGCTTGCCACTGTGGTTGAACAGAGATAAGAGGGCAGCAGAATTGTCTCCTTCCAAATACACATAGACCACTCTAGGGCTGCTATGAGATCTGTGGTTTATATAAATTGACACAGCACTAGAAATTCAGCAGTTTCACTTATTGATATCAGATAAGGACGGGTCCCAAAGGAGCACAGGAGACTGGAAATTAGCACCACCAGCAGTTTTTTGATGCTGCAAAAGTCAACAAAGGCTAATTCCAGACCGAGACATAATATTACTATTCCTTATTGACTATTGGCTATTGCTTTTAAGTGATAAAAAACCCCACAGTTTATCCCAGGAAGCATTTTCCTTAGGTAATTTTCATATGCAATGTGTAATGTAGAGGAAGAAATGTACACTACCTTTACTGTCACTATTTATAAACACTTTCCTAATTATCACAGTTCCAATTTATTTCAGGTCTCATCACAAAGCTATTTTTCAAGTCACAGCTGAAGCTGTGAATGGTTATTGAAATCTGTGACACCCACATATGCAAATCTTGTAGTAGTCATAAATCACTAATTGTTTAGCATTATCACTGAGTAGTATATAAGACATTACAGATTTTTCTCTCTGTTTACAGGAAGTAATCGTTTTATAACATGCAAATAAGTTCTTGACTAGCGATCAGTATACAGCATTGCTTGTTCCAATATTAATCTAAAGAGGAAAGGACTAAAAGACCTTGACACCTTAAATATAACCGAAGCAGAGCTGAGATGCCCAGTGCCCTGACTCAACTGCTATCATCAAAATAATCTAAATTTATTTTAAAAAAATCCCACAACACTCACTAATCTGCCCCCCGCCAACAAAATCTTGGCTTTGAAAAGTTTCCAAGCACTTCCAGTACTTTCTCTAAATGGGTCAAAATTATCAGGTGTGATCACCATTCATTGATGACCAGGATTGATCCAGAAACCATAGTTTCCCCTTTATGAACACTGCCTGGCTACCCAGGCAGTTTCCTTCAGTAACTCAGGTTACCTACAGAAAACTGGGAATCTTTTTCTATTGCTGTTTATGTCTTTCATTTGCGCTCAGATTTTTTCTCATTTCACACTGTTTGGGATTTTTTGTGGTTTGTTTGGTTGTGTTTTTTTACATGATTGCAACGTGCACTGCTCTAACAGGTCTAATACAGTTGGGTCTAACAGGTATAATACAGTTTTTTCTGTTTGTTTCTTTCTTTTGTTTCTGTTAGGTATAACTGGGAAATAAATTTACTTATTAGTCATATAAAATCTGCATAAAACTCATCAGATTTGTTATAATTTTAAAATAACTTTTATATTAATCTATAGATTAGTTTGAAGAAGAGTTGTAATTTTTTTCCAAAGTTTTGTATCATTTTAATAGTGCATATGGGCCCTAAATGAAAGCGCTATATTATTCATGCCTTGCATTGTTGTCACAAGCTAGTATTTAATGCCAAAATTAAGATGTATTAAAAGAATTTATAATAAATTAGTCTTAATTTGGACAGCTCCCCATTAATAAATGAAGTGGACAAGAAGACCCTGAACTCTGATTTGTATGTCATGGAGATTTTAATTTTACCTGTTAGCAAAGAAGAACAGAAATATTGTACTGAAACAATGGTACATTTTGATGATGAGTAGGCAAATGCTGTAGGTGACATTAAAAAAATAAATCAGTTGAGTATTGACAGTCCTGGGAGAAGGACTCCTGTGAACTGTTGTTCTGGTTTTGGCTGGGATAGAGTTAATTTTCTTCATAGTAGCTGGTATGGGGCTATGTTTTGAATTTGTGCTGAAAACAATGTTGATAATATAGAGATGTTTTCGTTATTGCTGAGCAGTGCTTACACAGAGCCAAGGCCTTTTCTGCTCCTCACACCACCCCACCAGCGAGAAGGCTGGGGGTGCACAGGAAGCTGTGAAGCTGGGACAGCTGACCCCAACTGACCAAAGGGATATTCCAGGCCTTATGACATCATGCTCAGCATATATAGCTGGGGGAAGAAGAAGGAAGGGGTAGAAGTTCAGAGTGATGCCATTTGTCTTCCCAAGTAACTGTCATACGTAATGCAGCTCGGCTTTGCTGAAGATGGCTGAACACCTGCCTGCCCGTGGGGAGTGGTGAATGGATTCCTTGTTTTGCTTTGCTTGCATGTGGGGCTTCTGCTTTCCCTATTAAACTGTCTTTATCTCAGCCTGCGTGTTTCCTCTCTTTTACTCTTCTTATTCTCTCTCGTCCCACTGAGAGGGGAGTGAGTGAGCAGTTGCGTGGTGCTTAGTTGCTGGCTGGGGTTAAACCATGAGAACTGTAAAGCTTAATATTTGTTAATATATTGTTGTTTCTAAACAATAATTCTTGTAAAGGATAATGATTTGCTATTTTAAATACATCCCCCACAAAATTAGCATTCATAGGTGTAATACTGAGTTCCCAGTGTTTCTTAAATGGTCCCCTGTATTAGCTCCTGACTGAGTTAGGACAAAAATAAATCCCATATACACAATTAGTGGAGGATATAATCCCTCTAACTCTCATTAGAGAACCAAAACAAATAGCGGGGAAGAGCTCCATTGGTCAAGTATCTTCTGGGAGGAAAAAAAATATATTCTTTGTTATGGCAGAGGCCCTTATCCTGTGTTTCTAATATGGATCCTAATGTAGGTACATGTAAATGTATTTTAGATACTTTTCCTAGGGAAGAGGTTCAGTCTTCCTAAAATGAACACCTATAGTTAAAGCCAAAGCTGTGAAAGTAATAGGTCTTCCTGAAAATATTTCTAGGCTAGTGCTCCAGCTGGGGTTGCAAAAGATCGGTGTCTTCACCTTCAGACTGGAAAGCCTTTAAAAATGGGCTCACAATGCTGTTACAAAAGCAGATGAGTTACCATTACCAATCGCTGAAAACAGCCCTTTCAGTGATGCAAAACTTTGTGATTTCATTGTGATCTTCCTGACATCTGTAGAACAGGGTATACTCAGGAGATTGTTCCAGATTTACTTTGAGGTATATGAGAAAATTTGTCAACACTATTAGTTTTAAAATAACAAAACCATGTGTGAAAACCATTCAAGAATGGAGTGTGTACAAAGGATGACAAAAACACTGCTGTCTTTCCATTTAAATCTTCCCTTTTCTGGATTTTTTTTTTTAACAGATAAGATTCCAAACCAAATTCTTAATTTTCCTGGATCTTGTAGTCACTTTGGGAATACAGAACCATATGCAGAGCAGGCATACAATTCTAGCAGGCCAGTCAGTTTTTTTTTAATTTCCTTTGCACTTGCTGTAAACAACAAAGTCAAAGAGCAAGGAAAAATCAAGGTTTTAGCATTTAATATCATTGATGTAAGTTTTCTTTTCTTCCATTTAACTTTTTTAATGTTATTTCATTTAACATATATTCACAGACAACTAATGTTTTTCTCTCAGCCATTCATACATTTCCCCCTTACCACTGGGTTACTAAAAGAGCACTTGCAGGTAAGCAGGTTTTTTTAAATGCATGTACTGCTTTAGAACACAAGTAACAAAAACAATAGAAAAAAGTACTTCTTTCTCTTGAAATAAATATTTCTTTCTTTCCAATAGAAAGATTTGCAGATTTGTCCATTATGTATATATGAAGACTACAAATAATGTTCATATTTCAGCTGTGGTCTTTGCCAACTGTCCCATAAATACCTTATTTTCTTTCTGTGACCTTTCTTAGTACTGGGATGAAAAAAGAATCTCTAAATGCAGTAACAAATTCACAGCTGAAAAAAAAATTTTTTCAAAGTGTTTTTCAAGGTTAATAGGTGCGGACGATAGTGAAAAAGATGTTCTATTTCCTATCTCCAGTTTGTCTAGTCCTTTCCAGTCTAAAGATATTTCTATCTACAAAAGGCAAAGCTAAAGAAAAGATTTGCTGTAGAGATACTCTGAATGAAATACTCTGAACTATGGTACTTAGTCTTGGGCTTGGATGCAACATCTTTGGTACAGACCTTTTCTACCATGCTCAAGCAAAAATCAACAAAAATACAGTGTATTTTGGAAGCACAGTTTGAGACTTATCCTCAAGGGAAATATTACAATCATTGTTAGGTTATAACTTTTTGTCCTTATTCTGTTTTAACTCTAATTAAGTGGAATATTTACTACCTAGTAGTCCTCTGAGAGAGAGCATGAGGGAGATCTTTATGTCCTTGAAACTAGAGAGACTTTTGTAATTTATTCTAGTGGGCCTTAGTTTCAACCAAGACATCAAGGAAGTTAAGATCAGAACCCTACACAGTTAATGAAGATGTGCTGCTCAAGCTCTCATCCTATGTAGAAAGCCCACAAAGTCAATGAGACACTGCTTGTGAATGGGTTTGCCAACAGAGTTTCAAATGCCAGATGAGAGACTTGAAGGAAAACCAAACCAAAGCAACAAACATTGAGAAGCAAATTTACAGAATGAGAGGTGAAGGCCGTTCTTAAGGTGGGAATGCCATAAATGTTACCTATGAAGCATTTCTGAGGTAGATGTGAATAGGGAGCAAGAGAACTGGAAAGTACCTAAAACCCAATCCCCTGGCCATTTTCAATGTAGGATATTCTGTATAATCCTTTGTGGCAGGAAGGGGTGACAACTCTCTGCTTGTGCTTCAGATTGTGCAGAAACTATGCAGCAAAATGTTCAGCCTGCCCTGAATATCCCCCATCTAGCATCAGGTCGTCCTAGTTTTGGTTCACTCGAGGCAAACAGAAAACTTCTGGCCAGCTTGGGTTACAGACAATGCTCATCTGTCTCACTTGAAAAAAGTCTATAAGGATGATTTAATACAAAATTAAGATGATAGGATTAGTTTAAGGAGATTTGAAGTCATCTCCTATCTCTGCTAAAGATTCATTTGACGTTCTCTGTCTGCCTTTACTTACTGAAAAGGCACGGACAATACATCTCATCTGTTACCCTTTGTTGTTCTTGTTTGGCAGGTGACTGTTATGGAGAGATTCTCTCTGTAAATTCCTTATTAATTATTTATGCAGGACCTGAGGCCCAATTTTTTGTATATATGTATATACATCTATATAGAACTTTGTATGTAACATCAGAAGATGCTCATTCATTACTTATAACTATCTTTCAGGTCACATACAATATGGTTAAATAACTGTAGTACAAAATGTTATTTATGATTTTGTTTTTCTACTTGTAAGAAACAGTATATTGTAAAGAAGATGACAGATTTTTTTAAGAAGCTGATTTTTTTATAAGGTGTTTTGAAGCTGCTCAGAGGTTTGCAATGTTAGAAATTGTTTCTGGAATGATAAAATTAATGGGCAAAGTGTAACTGAAAAAGGTTACAGATCTCTTACGTGCAGATAGAAATATCAACATCATTTTTGCTCAGACTTGCAGAAATAAGTCATGCTGTTGACAAAAACAAAATGTGTGAATGTCAACCCAAATATTTGATCTGTCAAAATAAAATGTAAAACCAAGCCACACAGCTATAAGGGAAAGTTGTAGGGAAAATGACTTATAATTTTTTTTATTAATTAAGCAATAATAAAATTATCTAGATGTTGCACTACCATTATGAGGTGTTTTTGAGAAGAACTCTGACTGAAGTACTGTCATGGTTTAGCCCCAGCCAGCAACTAAGCACCATGCAGCTGTTTGCTCACTCCCCCTTTCCCCAGTGGGATGGGGGAAAGAATTGGGGAAAAACTTGTGGATTGAGATAAAAACAGTTTAATAGGACAGCAAGAGAGAAGGAAACAACAATGATAACAACTACAATAATACCAACAAAGGAATGTACAAGAACAAGTGGTGTCCAATACAGCAATCGCTCACCACCCAGCGATTGACAGCCCGTCCCCGAGCAGCGACTTCCACCCCCCGGCCAACTCCAGTTTATGTACTGGGCATGACGTCGGATGGTAGGGAATATCTCTTTGGCCAGCCTGGGTCAGCTGTCCTGGCCATGTCCCCTCCCAGCTCCCCGTGCACCCCCAGCCTGCTCGCTGGCAGGCCAGTAGAAGAAGCTGGACTGTCCTTGACTGCTCAGCAACAACTCAAAACATCAGCACGTTATCAACATTTTCTCATCCCAAATCCAAAACACAGTCTCACACTAGCTTCTGTGAGGAAAACCAGCTCTATCCTGGCTGAAACCAGGACAGATACTTATAATTAAACTGGGTCTTAGTAGAACATCATATAAATGAAGACACTAGGAGCATGTGTAGGAGTGAGAAATTAATATGTACACACAATTGAATTCATACAACTAATATAAGTAACAAATGTTGACTTTGTTCTAGTAAAAAAATTTGTTAAAGTTACTTAAACATAACAACCACTAACGTATAAAAAACTCTGGGGGCAAACTATTTTAGTCTGCACTTTCCTTCAAAAAGTACCTAGTTTCATGTAGAAATTACTCAGTTATCTGTTTTGATGTAATTTTTAATATTAGGAAGCTTAACACAGAAATCTGAAACCGTTCCTCCTTATCTTCTTCCTTCTTCCTCCATTTCTTTTTTACAGAAATACCAGATGAAATAAAACACTACAAGACAGTAATTTCACAAGGCATGTATAAACATAAAAAAATTATCTAGAACAGAAGATATATTCCAGGATATGATGGAACTGGTATGATATTTCATCATGATGTCCTGAAATTACTGTACAGCCTATCAAGTTCAACATTTGGCTTCTCATACTAAAGAAATTAAAAGTGAAGAGATAGGAACATGGAGTTTGCAATAAAGCAATTTTTTTCCACACTTTTCCAAGATAAACAACATTTTTAATGTTCAGAGAGTACGTTCCCAACATTGTGGTTTCCCTAAGGTCAATAAGATGCAGCAGTGCAGTTACAGTAATCAGATATGACCTTTAACTGTTTTAATTTTTTTCCACTGTAATTTGATAAAAAAAGAGTTAAGAAAAACATTGTACTTTTCTTATCTTGCTTGAATCAGCCCATTTTGTCTAAGGCAGGCTATCATACTCATTAGATGGCATTATTTAACAAGTTCATATGTGATTCAGTTCCCTTCCATGACAATGTCTGTGGGATTATAATGTTCTAAGGGATTTACAGCACTAATTCACTGTGTTTCCTGGTTATGAGGATAGGAATAAGGTATTTACTGATGTTCAGAGCAGAAGGGAGAAATGGGGAAACCTCAAAGCCTAGGAAGCTGAGAAGAGTGTTTAGTGGGGTGCTGTTTTTTTCACCTGTTCCATAACCTGTACTCTCTCTAAAATAGAGACATAGTACAAACCACTGTTTACAGTTCTGAGAAGCTCCTTGCACAACCTCAACTCTTTTTGTACTGTCCATGTTAATGCTCCAGGCAGTTGACCTGTAAGAGTGAGGAAGCAGCTGCAATGTTAGGAAGTTTGTTCTTCTGGAAAGAAGTTTAGAACATAACAGTAATTGTGTTTGAGTCAAATAAATACCTGATAGTGGATCCCCACAGAACTATCACTTCCACCCTCTTTTCTCGTCATGGCCATTGTTCAACCCACCAGGACTGCAGATACTGGGATCTAGAATCACTGAAATGAGGCTGCTAGTTTGTGCATCACTCTGAGAAAGAAGATCATAGCTTTACTCAATAAAACTAGTTTCTCCTTATTTTACAAAGAAAACAGGCTTGTAGATGTGTGCATGCATATATATGTTCAATACATATTGAAAATTGCAATATAAATTCAAACACAGCTGAGAAACGATAAGTTAATTTAAGGAAAAGCATAGACTTAGGCTGAAATGGCCTAAGATTTCATTTTATTAATGTTTTTTAATATATTGACAATTACAACTTTGTTTCGCTATTGATAATTTTATTCTATTGATAATGCTGATTTTCGGTTTGGAATCATGTCGCTATTCATGTCGTATGATCTGCTTTTCTTCAACCTTGTTCTTTGAGGAAGGAATGGTGACAATCAAAACTCAGCTTTAGTTTTTGAGCCAAAACTTTCCCCATTCTTCTGTTCAGGAAAGAAAGCACCTGAAGGATACTTCACATGAGTATACTGACATTATCGGGAAAACTCAACTATAATATGAAATATACCTAAACATTATTCATGAGTCCTTCACTCAATGTCAGAAGGAAAATTAGGGTAAATTTTCAGTCTGAACAGGGAACTTGAAAGACAAGAGTGTAACAAAGTTACAGAAAATATGGTTTTATGTCTCTAGATCACGCTAAAACTATATGGCATTTATCAGCATGGTGAATTTCCTCAAATCCATTTGGGAACAACTGCTTTCCATTGCTTGCTTACTTGTCAGTTGTCACACATTTCAGTGGCAGTAAAAACTGGCTACATTTTGGGACCAAAGTCTAGCTGTTGGCTTCACTTAGGAGGAGATCATTTGTTGTTCAATTGTGTATGCTTTTTTCCTAGACTTTTGCAGTCCAGGTGTATTATGAGTGGAGAAGAAAACCACCTTTTTTTTCTATCTGTTTTTTCCTCAGGAAAACGTTTAGCTTCTCTGTGGTGTTTATACACAAACCAGACATCTGGTTCTCATGTTGAGTAGCTTTCAAAAGTGTCAGGTAATGATCAGATCATTGGTTTTATTTTGCACTGAGGTAGCACCTCTAATTGGAAGACCTCAAAAAATTTGAAAATACATCCATTAGCTGTTTTGGTGGCTGGATTTTTCTGCTTGTCAATTTTAGAAATCAAAAAATAAAGTTTTCCTCTGCTTCTGCCTCTTTTTTATTCATGCTATTGTGGGATGATCTAAGAGGCTTTTAATCCTGTTAACCTATGTAAAAATAACAGTGAAAACAGGAGTATTAACTTCATCTGGTGTACATATTTACTGTGTATCTTGGCTGTTCAAGTCAGAGTCCTAGCTTCATTGACTTGACTATATTAATTCTAATTTTGGCCTGAAGGATATCAGTCTTTCCTGCTGCTGCTGAGTTTCTAGTATGTGCACTTTGAATCCTGCAAGCTATTGATTGGCATTAGAAATCTCGAAGTCCTGATCGCTCTGTCCAGTTGTTGGCCATGAGCACAGTGGCAGTGTTTATGTTGGCCTACTGCTCGGTGCCTGGTTTGCTCTGCAGCATGGGTCTTCCAGAATCAATGCTGAGCTCCAGCTAATCCATAGCCAGTGAATAAATACTCCTTGAAACTGCATCTCCTGGCACTCGGAATAAATAAAGATTAGCTGTGAGTTACTAAGAACCAGGACCTGTGATATTTTAAACCCCTAAATTTGAAGCACTGATGCTTGAAAATACTGTCTGTTATTGACCAAGATTAATTAAGCTTCAATCACTTTCCTTCTCCTCTTACAAACATGAAACATTTTATGTTTTTCTTCCAGATGTGGGCATGGCAGAGGTTACTTGCTGAAAGGCACACAGAGCTGGTGGAAGGGCCTGAAGCACAACCCAAGTATTAAAACGGAGAGTTCTCCAAGCTTTAGGACTCCTTGTAGTACACTCAGAAATTCCATTTGAATTTAGCCATTGGCAAAAACATTTGCAGATGTGGAAATTACTTTTTAATTAGTCTGTATGACTACACAAGGTAGGTTTGTTGCAGGAGATACCATAATTACTGGCAGCAAAATTGATATAATAATGGTCATATGGGTATTTTTCTGTAATTATCATTATTATCTACTCAGCTTCTAAACACTGCCCTGGCTTCTGAACGGTCAGAGATGACTTCTGGGGCTAGATTATTCTCTTGTTGTGAGGTAAATGAAGGGAAACACACTGAGGATATTCTTTCCTAGACCATTTTGATTAACAGCAGACACTGTTCTCATTAGCGCTTTGAGCAATTGATATTTGAAAAAAAAAAACCCAACCAAAAAACCAGTGTTACCCAACTTCTCTCATTACTGCTGCTCCTTTTTGCTACTCAGTAAAACAGGAACAGCTGCTTCTTTTGGAGAGGGGACAGCTTGTCTGAACCGTGCTGCACAGAGCCCAGGGCGATGTGGGCTGCAGGTCACTTCTTTAGAATCTGGGTTCTCGGGTGAGCTGAAAAATCAGCTGAGCCCTTGTTGTGAGCTAGGAATGAAAAGGATGCTGCAGAGGGAGCCCAATGCACAGCATGTCACTTCTCTACATACATCTCCTGGAGATGATTCAGGCCCATGAAATTACCTGACAGTTGCCGATATAGTTAGGATGATCGTTTAAGGCTCTGCTTCACCCTCATTACCTGTCACCTTCTTCTGCACATGATATGCTTGTAAGAAGAAATGTACCATCTCCCCAGAAACCGAGTTAATACACAGCTTCTTTTGCCTTTGACGTAAAGAAGATGCTGTTACTTCAGAAAGTGCTATTTTCTAAAAGTAGTTTCAAATGCAAGTTAAATTTTCAAGAAAGACACCCTTTTGGAGTAAGATACATAGAAAAGAAAAATTCTATTTCTTTTCCCCTGATATTTACTTATGCTTAAAATACATCCTTTCTGAGTTCAGTATCATTCATTATTCCGTAATGAAATAAATTCTGAGTGAAACACCTTTAATAAAATTGTCATATGGACCTGAGATTTTCTTTGCTTCATTGAAATCTGTTTCTTAGGTTTCCTCAGAATTTTTGCAGATTTTGAATTAATATTAAAAGGGCTGCTATGGAGACAGCATACCATATGAGCTGCTGTTCCATAAATATGCAAAGAAATGTAGCCTCCTATACTTTTTTCTAAATGATATTAACTTATAGGACAAGAGGCTGATTTCTTTTTTCACACCTTCAACATCTGCTCACTACTGAACCTCTGCATTTTTTGTAGGTTTGGTCTCTTGCTGGATGTATGGCTGGGTGATCAAGCAGAAATTCACATCTGGATTTTTCTTTTTCTGTCAGTGTACTTGCTTGGGAAATCAAGTGGAAATACACATCTGGGATTTTTCTAACTGGTCTTAATATATCTGCAAGTGCTTCCAACAAAGAAAGCCAGAAGAGTAATTAAAAGGATACTACGAGGTTAAAACAAACAAACAAAAAATCCCAAAGTTTAGAATCTTCGCTTGTGTTCCTAAGAAAGATAGTTTTGGTTTTGTTTCAAATTCCTTTCATATGCAACACCTGCATTAACTTTCATCATTATTGATGATTGCCTTTAGTTTTCTTCATTCTTTGTCTCAAAAATAAACAAAAAAAAACTTTCACATGCATCTCCTTGTAATTTTGAATTTTTATACAGGTTATAAACATTGCTTTTCCGAAAGCAGAAATGCTTTCAGTGAGATTTATGAATACACATTTACTATTTAAGTTTTTGCAAAATTGTAATTCAAATTCAAGTGTAAATGGTAAATTAATCTTCTTAATTACAAAAGGCTGTTTGAGATGGGTGAGAACATTTTTTCACTCTCATTTAGTCTTCCTATGCAAAGAGTCAAAGCTACAAGCCCTATGTTAGTAACCTCCATGATACAGGTGGTGGAGAGCTGGATCCTCCAAAGTTAGGGTCATCTAGGTGACACTATTTCTGTTTAAAAGGTGTAAAAGTTTCTGATGTGTCATGACTTTTTAAAATTCAATAGAATTTTAAAAACAATAAAAGTCTCCTCAGTGTGATGAATCATCTGAAAGAGAAATTAAAGTTATGCACTTAAGTTCCAACGCTGTAAATTTTACATACGTATTGTGAACAGTTCCATCCACCTCTGTGAGACTGAGCAGCCCATGAAGTTACTATGTGTAGTGTTTTGCAGATCTGGTACTACAGATCTGCAGAAACATTTTCTACATTCTCATTAATGAGCACTAGCTTTCATTCCATTTAAAATAATTTAAAAACTATATTATTGTGACTTTAATCCTGCTCAAACACAGTAACATTTGTATTTAATCAAATAATTAATAATTATACAATTAATATAAGTGTAATTAAGTGTCATTAAGTGTCACTATCCTCTGATGTAATAGACTGTGGTATTTTCATAGTTACAACCCTTTCAACATGAGACAATGACATAAACAAAAAAATCAATCACTTATAACCAGATGGATCCTGAATTAAGAAGAGACAGAAGAATATATAGACATATACTAAATATGATAGACATGACAGGAGATGCTTGCTATTAAGCATTTACTGTGTATATGCTCACAATACTTTTTATTTTGAGCCTATATTTTGGTACATGATAACAAGAAATAAATTGTGCTAAATGCAGGCAATTAACAGATTATCTTCTTGCAAGAGGACCACTTTTCTGGGCAAAATGGAAAGTACAAATCACTTTACATAGTAAGAAGTCATCCAGCTATGCATTTATTACATCAGTTTTTACCTTCCCCTGAAGTATAAATACAGCATAAATATATAAATGTGTATGGGGAAGGAGCTACCACAATGCACTAGCCAGCAAGAAACTCCAAGTACTCTATAACATCCTGATGTACTAACATTATCTTTTAAAATGTTTGAAACAAACTTGGAAAAAGTCAGTGCTATAGACCTTCCTGAGGGCCCAAATTATATATGCATACATTAGTTTTCATTCAGCTTTTCTCTCAACTGATATACTTGGAAGAAAGCTTAATGTGTTTGCACAGTAGTATAGACAGTTTATAGAACAGACTTGGTCCAAGTCCTGCATGAAAATTCCTTGTAAGGAGCTGAAGTGGTTAAAAGGTAACAACAATCCTTAGCCTGCAAGATTACCACAAAATTGTATAAATAACCAATGACTGCTGCTGGGCAAAGGGACATACTCTTTATGTGGCTATGTTGTTGCTACAACACCCATGACTGGATTCTATATGATTGACGACTGGTGTCTTGACCATGCTTCTCTCATTCAACCTCACTGGAGTAAAACAGCAACACACCACACTTTGTATGGTTTGGATATGCCAATGATGCTCTTTCTCTGTCATGCCACTAGTGTCATGATAGAGAAGAAAAGGTGAACCTCTGCTTTAACACAATTCAATCATAAAGATTTGAGCAACGCTAACAGTCCAAACCTAGAATTCTCAATCCCATATCTGCCCTGTAAGATATTAATTATATCTTTAGAGTCCATTAGCATTCACAGGATAGCACTCTGAGATTTACTGTACTGTCCTTTGCTTTCTTCCTCAACAGGAAACTGCCTAACCCAAACGTTTTGAAAAAGAAGTGAAAGCACTGAGTTTGGTCTTAAGGTTTAATAAAGTGGCGACAATTGGTGACAAAGGGCAGTGTTATCTTTAAGTTTCTATAGTCTATATTAAAACCTGCTACATTACTACTGTCATCTTATGGAGTCTAGAGAAATATGGTAAAGAAATTTTGCAATTTTTACAAAGTTAAAGTTAACTGAGATAAACCTCACCCTTAGAAACAGATAGACTATTACACTGCTGAGTGGTTTTGGTAATTTTTTTGGTACAAATTGTCACTTTCAATACTGAATTCTAGCTGAAATGCAAGCAGCTATCAGATGTCAAAGGGCATGGAGGTAAATGCATATCTGGACTTCTGTAAGGCCTTTGACATGGTCCCCAACAACATCCTTCTCTCTACATTGGAGAGAGATGGATTTGATGGGTGCACTGTTAGGTGGATGAGGAATTGGTTGGATGGTCACATCCAGAGGGTAGAGGTCAACAGCTCAATGTCTAGATAGAGATCGGAGATGCGCGGTGTCCCTCAGGGGTTCGTATTGGGACCAGTACTGTTTAGTATCCCCATCAATGACATAGTGGGATTGAGTGCACCCTCAGCAAGTTTGCAGTTGACACCAAGGTGAGTGGTGTAGTTGACACGTCTGAAGGATGGGATGCCATCGAGAGGGACTTGGACAAGCTCAAGGCATGGGCCCCTGTGAACCTCATGAAGTTCAAGAAGACCAAGTACAGGATCCTGCACCTGGGTCGGGGCAACTCCCATTATCAATACAGGCTGGGGGATGAAGGAATTGAAAGCAGCCCTGTCAAGAAGGACTTGGGGGTACTGGTAGATGAAAACCTGGACATGAGCTGGCAATGTGTGCTTGTAGCCCACAAGGCCGACCACATCCTGGGCTGCATCCAAAGAAGCGTGATCAGCAGGTTGAGGGAGGAGATTCTGCCCCTCTGCTCTGCTGTGGTGAGACCCCACCTGGAGTCCTGCATCCAACTCTGGAGCTCTCAGGACAGGAAAGACATGGAGCAGGTTGGAGCAAGTCCAGAGAAGGGCCACAAAAATGATCAGAGGGATGGAACATCAGAGGGATGTCCTGCTATGAGGACAGGCTGAGAGAATTTGGTTTATTCAGCCTGGAGAAGAGAAGGCTCCAGGGAGTCCTTATTGCAGCCTTCCAGTATTTCAAGGGAGCTTATAAGAAAGATGGGGACAGACATTTTAGGCGGGCCTGTTGCAACAGGACAAGGGGTAATGGTTTTAATCTAAAAGAGGGTAGATTTTGACTAGATTGAAGGAAGAAATTTTTCACAATGAGGGTGGTGAAACACTGGTACAGGTTGCCCAGAGAGGTGGTAGATGTCCCATCCCTGGAAACCTTCAAGGTCAGGTTGGACGGGGCTCTGAGCAACCTGATCTAGTTGAAGATATCCCTGCTGATTGCAGAGGGGTTGGGCTAGATGACTTTTAAATGTCCCTTCCAACCCGAACTATTCTATGATTCTATGAATCTATGTTAAATATTAAATACCCCACTAACTTAAAATACATTCTGATTCATGACCTCATGTACTGAAAAGAACATTTTCTCACACTCCTCTAATAAACTCCCCTTTTAGTATAGGTTAAATTAAGGTCAAATGCTGCTTGGAATTTGATAATCCATTACCTATGTATTAAGTCAGTTTGTAATACCTGAAATAGATCCCAATGTTCCAAGTTCATTTTTTAAAGAAAACATCCTTCTAAAATTATATTCTTTGGCTAATGCAACGTCAAGTCCTTGCTTCTACATTTACTCTAAGTAAGGCACACAAAATGTATATTTTCCCAACTCTATGTATTTTTCATGCCAATGACTCATGCAATTGTTAAGCAAGAAATGCACAATTTTTTTATGTGACTTCAGAGAAATTAAATTGATGGAAAATCATCACTACAGTATATTTTGAAAAATTGGAAAAATATACAGAGATTCTTATTTTTGGAAGAATACAAATTTAGGATGACATAAAGATATGTCACATTTGCATGGACTTCCAGTGTTTGCTGCATTTATCTAACAGCTGCACAATACAGCTGGGTGTCAGCGTAGGTTAAGTAAAGAGGCAAAGAACTGAGGAATAAGATACAAGACATGGAAATGGTTAAAAAACATGGGGGAAATGTATATACAATGGAGTAACACAAGGGTGGATATGATTTTAGAATAGGACTAGAGAGAAATCAGAGCACTGTGCAACACCAAGAGATGATCAAAAAAGAAACAAAGTTTTATGGTGTTATAAACAATGTAGTAAAAACAAAAGAAAATGTTGTCTTAGTATTTATTAGATGTCATAAGACTGATGTGTATGGAAGAGATAAGGTGTAGTGGGTTGACCTTGGCTAGATGCCAGGTGCCCACCAAGCTGCTCTATCACTCCCCCTCCTCTGGTAAATATGATGAAAGGCTCATGGGTCAAGATAAAGACGGGGAGATCACTCATCAGTTGGCATTGGCAAAATAGACTTGACTCAGGGAAATTAATTTATTGTCAATCAAAAGTCAGAGTAGGATAACGAGAAATAAAAACATGTCTTAAAACACCTTCCTCCACCCCTCCCTTCTTCCAGGTCTCAACTTCATTTCTGATTTCTCTACCTCCACTCCCCAAGCAGTGCAGAGGGATGAGGAATGGGTGTTGTGGTCAGTTCATCACATGTTGTTTCTGCCAATTCTTCCTCCTCTTGCTCCTACTCTGCTCCAGTGTGGGATACCTCTCACAAGAGACAGTCCTCCACAAACTTGTCCAGTGTAAGTCCTTCCCACAGGATGCAGTTCTTCAGGAACTGCTCTAGCCTAGGTCCCTTCCATGGGGTGTAGTCCTTCAGAAACAGACTGCTCCAATGTGGGTACCCCATGGGGTCACAAATCCTGCCAGCAAACTGCTCCAGTGTAGGCCTCTCTTTCCATAGGGTCACAGGTCCTACCAGGACCCTGCTCCAGCGCGGGCTTTCCATGAGGTCACAGACTCCTTCAGGAACATCCACCTGTTCCAGCGTGGGGTCCTCTATGGGCTGCAGATGAATATCTGCTCATCCATGGACCTCCATTGGATGCAGGGGGAAAACATCTTTCACCGTGGTCTTCACCATGGGCTGCAGGGGAATCATAGAATCTTTGGCTTGGAAGGGTCCTTTTAAGGACATCTAGTCCAACCCCCCTGCAATGAGCAGGGACATCTTCAACTAGATCAAGTTGCTCAGGTGCTCTGTTCTGGTGCCTGGAGCACCTCCTTCCCTTCACTTCTTTACGGACCTTGGTGTCTGAAAACCTGTTTCTCTCACATATTCTCACTCCTCTCTCCCAGCTGCTGTTGCACAGCAGTTTTTTTCCCTTTCTTAAATATATTATCCCAGAGGCACTACCACCATCGCTGATTGGCTCGGTCTTGGCCAGCAGTGGGTCCATCCTGGACCCGGCTGGCACTGGCTCCATCAGCCATGAGTGAAGCTTCTAGCAGCTCCTCACAGAAGCCACCCCCTTTGTACACGCTTTTGTGTTGGGTTTGTGTAGCAAGGTTTTGGTAGCAGGGTATGAAAAAACAAATATGAAGTGGAAGGGAAACTCACCTCTCAAGAAAGAAAAATTTAGAGCTCCATATTCTTGCGGGATGCAGGAGCGAGGAAAGAAGATAAAGAGATTTCAGTGTGTTCCAGACTTCTGAAACAACTCGTACATGGCATTGCAGACACAGTAAATTGTTCTTAATGAATTAAACATGACAGAAGCCATATAATTTAAAACGATAATATTACCTAGCAATTGCTAATGCAACACCTCAAATTAATAATGTGGGATGAATTCAGCCACTGTAGGAGTATTACTTTGACCTCAGCCACATGAAAGACTTTAGAACAAATGATAATAAAAAATCATTAAGATTTCTAAGAGAATAAAAATATGTGCTGAAATTGATAATAGAAAGATTCAGGCTTTATTCAAGATCTGGTATATCATACAGGAAAACCATGATCATTCTGAGGGCTATTGAAATAAGATTACTCAAGCACCATGTAGTTAGGAATATTGGCTGAAAAGGACTTTGGAGAATATCTTAATATAATGGTTAATAACAAGCTAAAGAGGAGGTTCCAAAGTGTTAAGCTGTGAAACACAGAATCTCAAAATATTTCAGAAATGGTATTTCTAGCAGATATAGGAAGATGTGTGTGTCATCACACCTGATGTTAGCAAAACCTCATGTAAAACAGTGTGCTCAGTTATGGGTACCCATTTGCAAGAGGGTAGACTCAAACTGCAAGATCATTTATTACAAACAGCTGAATGGAAAGCTGGAGTTATGGGAGTGAGAATAATGTGAATTTTAAATAAAATAAGGATAAGAGGGACATGACTCTTTGATATATATATTGACTATATATCAATACATGTATATACATGAATGAGAGAGAAAAGCTAGAAGATTGTCCTAGTTTGGGAAAAGTTCATATGCAATTAAGTTGCATTGGCTTGAGTAAATTTTGACTGGTATTTGTAAGACAATTCTTAACAGAGGTTCTGGAACAGCCTTTAAGTTACAAGAAGGGATGGGTACCTGATATACTAATATAAGAGGGAACTTCCTAGATTTATAACAGGGTTTGTGTCATAAAATTGCTTCAGCAGAAAAATATGTGATTGGAAAGAACACAGCCTCCAGCCTTATATTCTACTACAAATGTTCTTCTAAAGGAACTGTGTGTGCTCAGGATTTCTGAGTCTCTTAAATTCTTTGCAGGGTGGAAAAAACTCCTAGTTGAGGGGGGTAAGATACATTTTTTCCCCCTCCTTTTAAGATTGGTCTATGCTGGCTAATGGACTTCTGCCTATTTTCGTTTAAATGATGTAGATGTATATTTTGCATTTGAACATTCATGTGTTCAGTCCTCTTGATGGCAGAAGTAAGGTGTTAAACTTGACATAGAAGTTAAGAAAAGCAAATGCCACTTCTACCTTTAATAAGAACAAACCGGAACATCCAGGTTTCTACGGGCCAGGCCACCTCAAACCTATCCCTGGGAAGGTGATGGAACAACCAAACCTGGAAACCATTTCCAGGCATGTGAAAAGCATGAAGGTGATTTGGAGTAGTCAGCATGGATTTAAAAAGGGGAAACCATGCTTAACCAACCTGACAGCCTTCTACAACGAGAGAAGAAAATGGCAGGACAAGAATCAGTGTTCATAAATTAAAACACAATAAATTCCATCTGAAAACAAGAAGAATCTTGTTTACTGTAGAAGGTGATCAAACACTGGAATAGGTTATCCAGAGAGATTGTAGAGTTTCTCATCCTCAATGTTTGAGGCCCAACTGGGCATGGCCTTGCGCAATCCATTCTAGATGATCCTGCTTTGAGCAGGAGGATTGGACTAGGTGATCTCCAGAGGACCTTGCCAACATCAATGATTTTGTGATTCTGTGAAAAATTAGATTTTTTCAAACTTTCAGAAAACTTTCAGAAAATCTGAAAGATGCTATAAGAACATTATATATTACATTATATATATAAAACATTATATATATTATATAAGAACATTATTATATGATGAAATAGTTTTTCTTTCTGTTTCTTTCTTCTTTGTTTAATATTTTTGTGTTCAGTGGATGCATTAACTTTGGTTGTCACAGGACCTTTATTCATTTCTTCAGAAAATTGGATAACATGCTTTGAATTCAGCTGGTCTAAAACTAGAACTATCATTTTATATAAAGTTTTGATTTTCTGTTTTAAATCTGTATCTTTGTAACTTGAATACACTATTATTCCCACAATAATTTCCCCCCAAAAAGAATTATTTTTTTTAAATATACATTAATAGATGAAAGTTACATGAAAGCTCTTCTTAGAAAAAAAGATCTTTTTCCTTTTTTAAGAAAATGGTAAAGTCAAAATAATGTGCTTTGACTTTTCATTTTTAAATTTCCATGATACCAAAAAAACTTTAAATTTTATTCCTGAAAAAAATGGAAAGTCTTCTGTTGACTTTTTAAAGATTTTTTTTTAAATCTTCTTCATTAACACACTGGAAAAATATATTCACAAATCCAATAGTAAATTAGACAGGAATCACATAAAGAAATGGTCTATGAGTTTGATCAACCAAACACACTGAAGATTCTATTCCTATTTGTCAGTAATGCTAGAAAAATGCATCAAACATATATATATATATGAGAAACATATCAAACTTTTCGATCGCACTCAGTAATGGCAGTGCCCTCGTCCCTCTTTATATACATTCATACGTGGTGACTACTAAAACCTCATTCCTGTAACTGAACTGAATGGTAATATGAGTTATAAAACTATGAATACCCTGAAGAATCATACAGGTCTAGAGATAAATGATGAGAACTTCTGGGAATGGAAGCTCAGTGCAGACTTTTGACAGTTTGGGACTGTCATGGCCTGAAAGGAGCCATTTAGGACAACCTCCCTCCCCTTGGGACCAACGACCAGGTTCGTGATCCCCCTGGACTGAATTAAGGTGAAACGACACCAGCCAACCAATTTAACAATTTAATAGTACAAAAATGCAAGGCATGAGATTCCATGGAATAACTCAACTACTACTTTAGTTAGACAACTACTCTAACTAAACAATCCAACTAGACCACCAAGTCCCGTGCAACACGTCTTTCACAATTTGACAAAGAGATGAGGAGAAAGAGAGAGACAGAGACAGAGAAGATATCACCACCCGTGGATCCAGCAACATCCCGTTGGTCCTCTTGATTCTTGTTGTTCCTTGGTGGTGGGGGTCCCCCCCAGCAACTGCGAGCACTGCCTTTTACACTTTTTAGTCCTGCCTTTTTCACTCCGGTTGCCCAAGGAAACAGCATGTCCTTAGTGCCCATGTTGTGTCTCGCATGCTTGGGGGGGTCGTTGGTTGTCAGGTGCCCTCATCAAGTGCTGTATTCAAGGCTCAGTTCAGGTCATGATGCATTGTTCAGGCAAGCCCAGGCTGAGCCGTTTTTGCAGCATAGATAAGGATCTGTCAAGGTGAGACAAAGCTGAGTGGATTCACAACTCCCTGCATCTCGCCTTTGTGCTCCGAAACCGGTCTAGCTGGGTGATATCTACCACTGTGCCTGTGCCTGTAGATCTGCTCTGCAGGCCTCCACACCAAGAAATGTTTAAGACAAAGTCTGCACGTTGGTCTGCCACAAGGACTTAGTCTCCATTCTTTAATTTTCCATCTGCAAATGGTGATACTAAGTCTGCATGTCTTCATGAGGCACATTGTCGTGGTTTAGCCAGACAAGAAGAATATAATCTATTAGCTCTGCAATATGTTAATGACTTTCCTTGTAAGGTGCATAAGGAAATGTGTAATTTTTATTCAGTGCAGGGCTTCGAGATTATGCTGTAAATAAGGCAGGAATTTAATTAAGAGGTTAAGAAAGGACATTGATTAGTTGTGACCCATGAAGAAAGTGGCATTCATCCTATGTATCGATTGAGGAAAGGGTCTAATTTTGAAAAAACCCAAAGCACAAAAGTGGTCTGTCATGTAATTAAAGATTGTATCATCATACCTGTACACAAAGGCAAAATTGTGGGTGTTTTTATTAATGTTTTTCAAGTAAAATTTTTCTTTCAACATAAACATTCATTGTCATGATTTTAAGGAAAAAAACAAACATAAGATTATATTTGTAAGAAGGTGGATTCCTGCATTTTTTACTTTTTACTCTAACATAGCAAAAATAATTTGCTCATGGGACCTCCAAAGCCTGAGAAAGGCAAAGGCTAAAGATAGGTAGTATTTCTGAAGAATCTCAGAATCACAGAATGGTAGGGGTTGGAAGGGACCTCTGAAGATCATTTGGTCCAACCCCCCTGCCAAGGCAGGATCACCTGGGGCAGGTTGCACAGGAACGTGTCCAGTGAGGTTTTGAAGGTCCCCAGAGAAGGAGACTCCACAACCTCTCCGCGCAGCCTGTTCCAGTGCTCCATCACCCTCACAGTAAAGATGTTTTTCCTCATGTTGAGGTGGAACTTCCTGCGCTGCAGTTTTTGCCCGTTGCCCCTCATCCTACTGCTGGGCACTACTGAAAAGAGACTGGCTCCATTCTCCTGACAGCCACCCTTCAGATATTTATAGACATTGATAAGGTCCCCTCTCAGCCTTCTCTTCTCCAAACTAAACAGCCCCAGGTCTCTCAGCCTTTCCTCATACAAGAGATGTTCCAGTCCCTTAATCATCATCGCGCCCTCCATTGGACTCGCTCCAAAAGTTCCCTGTCTCTCTTGAACTGAGGAGCCCAGAACTGGACACAATACTCCAGATGAGGCGTCACCAAGAAGTTCAGACCATGAGTCACTTGCTCCTCCCTTCCTTTGAATCAGTAATAAAATACCAATTCTGGCACAAAGTCATGAAACACACTGGTTTGTAACTCAGTTTGAACATGATGACAGACTGGAAAGAGAGGCCTTGGTAGGTCATGTTTTGTGAAGGAGGGTGATTATGGAGTTGGATTTCAGCTATGTTGTGTGTTCTTGGAAAACCAAGCCCTGCCAGCTGGAACACACACAGCACTCTATTCTCTCTCTTACTCCATGACCCCGTCTGCAGTGAAAGATGAAAATCCAAGTTGCAATTCACAGAGCAAGGTAAAATCCACATTAACATTATATGAGATAGCTGTGAAAGAACAGGAGTTGAGGCCAATTGTGTATTCCACACATGGTGTGAGACTCAGCAGGTTTCCTGTGCTCATGATAAGCTTTAGTGGCAGGAATCCAAAAGAGATCCTTCAAGCTTGTGATGCTGAGCATCACAAAGCCTGACCTACAACACTCAGCTCTGCCAATAAAGTACACATCAGTGACTGACACCCAAAGAATCCTAGATACAAAAACCAAAGGAGTTAGGCATCTACTAGATTAGAATTTAGTACTTCTACAACAGGGAGTTTATACTGGAACCTGTGGGGGGCAAAGACGTCACAAACATAAGCAAAGGATGCAACACTTTTCTGAAAGATACTCTACCATTTCACCTCAGCTAAATGGCAATTGGATGACAGATCCTCAAGGCATTTCATACACATATGGACAAACTGTGAAAAATTTACAATTCCTTACTTTTATTAGTAGAGCCACATTTAGGAATAGTTTCTGTAGTTTTAAAACCAGAAACAGTTAATACAGTATTTTCCAGTCTTTTCCCTGCAGATTTTAAATGCAAAAAAAACCCCAACAGCACTCCTTTCTTGAAGATAAGCATGCATTACTCTACAGATACCTTGACCAGAGTTTAATTTTTGTTGTTACCTGTAGTCTTATCGAGGTAGCTATCTGCAGGCTGTAATGTGTCTGCTCTTGGTCCAAATATGATATGCTGTTCAGATCTCAAAAGTCATTTTAAATCTCATTCCCAGGGAAAGCCTTGTTGTTTCTCTTACGTGGACTTTCACTTCACAAATTCATACTGATGATGCATTTGTTAAAACATTACTGTAGTAGGAGAGGAGATTTATTAAGATCCTTGTCTTCTACTTGCTCACCCTCACAAGTCTGGCATAAAAGGAAGCTGCTGAGATGAGCATGACAGACTAAACACAAATTCAGTTCATGTGCCGATTGTAAATAGCAGAGTAATGTGGATTCCTGTGCCAGAAGAAGATTATGATAGAAATTAGATATCAACATCAGAAATAGTAATTTTGACCTTCGTTTTCAAGGGAACTGAAGAGTCATCTTGGGTCCCCACTGTACGTTATGAAATTACTTGCACTAAAACACTGAGCAGGAAAGATAAATGGGATTAAGTAGTATGAATAGTATAAATGACTAACAAGGTGCAGAATAATAATGGCTAAGCATCATATTCAGACTATTTAACTTGGCAGTCATAGCATTTATGTTCAAGAGACTGTAAGCAAGTTAGACCACCAGCTCTTGAGATTTTGTAAATGTCAGCTCCTACATAGTCAAGAGAGAAGTAGTTGCAGTAATGCATTTACACAGTGAAAACATTACTTCAATAATATTAAGCTTAAAAAAAAGAAAAAAAAAACCAAAAAGAACCCTAAACCACAGGCTGGAAGGAAGGCAAAGTAAATGTCTCTTTGGTTATGGAATTGCCCTGGGTTATTTTAGATGTAAGAGATTTATATTTAGAAGGAAACCTTTTAGTAGGACTGTAGAGGAAGGGTTAACACAAGATAATGCATTTGTTTTAGTGATGTTATATTTGTAGCTGCAAGACTAGTTGCTTGGAATAGTCACAATAGGGGAAATCAGAAAAAGAAAATCTGTCTCAACTGAGCTGTACTTGTTGATTTCAGGCCAACAGGTCAGCCAGACAAATAGGAATAGTTTAGAAGAATGGAAGGAAATAAATAGATTACAGACATGTTTCTTGTCTTAAGAACATTTTTTTTTAATTTGAAATAATCTTGAGTGTTTTCTTGACTGCTTTCTTGAACACACTTCTCTTAAGACAGTTTAATGAACTAGTTGTAATGGTGCCTTTCATGGTATCACAAGAAACCTAGCTTCAATCTGGTCTCCCACCATGTAGTTCTGGGGATTTTAGAGAAATATAGAAGCAGCACAGCCGGTTTCATTTATAGACAGGGAAGTAATACATCTTGCACTTCCTTCCGCACCTTATTGATATGCAGAATTTATTGCCTTATTCTAGTTCCTTTTCAAATCCTTCTCTGCAAAATTAAACTCCAAGAAGAAAACAAACTTATATTAGTAGCACAGGATGTTATGATTTTGATTAAGATGCCAGACAGGAGACAGATATAATGAAATATATTCTTACCTCACTGAGGTTTAGACACGAATAAGAAAAGAGTGTCTTTTTATCATTTCATAGATTGCATGTTTAGGTTCACATATATCTTACGTACTGTCATGCCACTAAATCAATTTTTTTTTCCTTCAGTCTGAAATGGACATCTTAATCTAACATTTTGATGTCACTTTCCCTTACAGTGATTCATCTGATGATGCCTGTTGTCATAACAAATCTAACTTGTGATCCCCAAACTGCAGAAATGCTTATAGAAAAGCCATTGTCTGGAAGTCTTTCCTAAGAAAATAATTTTTCATGGGCTATTTTAAAATAATTATTTGTGGAAAAAAATCATCATTTTATAGGAAAAATGAAGGAAAAGGCAAACAGCATTCAATATTAATTGTTTGGTACAGATAAAGAAAGATAAAGAGCATAGTAACACTCGTAATTGTATTTCGATTTATTTAAATGGGAAAAAGTCACCTAACTTGCTTAGGAACTTTTGCTTAAAGCATTAGTCATTGATCTGCTTCTTCAGGCACCTGTATATGTCCATGAAAATCTATTCCAAAATCTCAATGGAGACATTTATTACTAGTGGTCTTTTGCGACTGCTGAGGATGTGTGACTTCTTTTGACTACAACAATATTGACTACCACTGAAAGGTAAAATATTTTCATCCTGATTCAACATTGAATGTTATTTTATATTTGTGTGTGTATATATATACACATATATTTGATTCTACAATTATAGAATTTTGACCAGGGTTGTGTGGATTTTGATTTTGGTTTCTCTTTCTCCTCTTTTCCCCCTTCTTTTATCCATTACCAACAGAGCAGATATCATTAATTATTTTATACAGACAGGTAAAGCCATTAAAATAAGGAGTCAGTGCTAATCTTTTTATATCTTTTATTCAAAGAATAACAAAAATTGAAAATAAAAATTTCAAAACCATCTAAAGCTTTTTTTGGGGACAACTAGGGTAAAAAGCTATAGATACTACAAATGACATCTAAGTCCTTCTATTCAGCGCATTGGGAGAGCTTAGCATCACAGTATAACGATGACAATCGCCAGCTCCTTAAAAGGCTAAATCCAATGATAGACTGTACTGTGATCATAGATCCAAAACATAGCTCCATATGAGCTGCTATGAAGAAAATTAACTCTATACCAGCCAAAACCAGCACACACTGCTGTAGGCAGAGCTGAGTATCTCATCTTCCTTACATAAACTTGCCACAAAGATAGAGGTATTTCTGAAGGTAGGACCTTCAGAAACATTACCACAGAAAATGCAGTGTCTTATGAAATTTATATGTGGTACATATCTAAACTCTGGTAGGAGTAGTGGTACCACCCTCATAAGAGCTCAGATGTGCCTGGCTTTCAACAACTCATGCTTATAAGACAGTTCTGCATTTCTGAACAGACTTTCAAAACACTGTGGTCCTTTCAAAATCTTTGCTTTGTTCCTGAACCTGCATAACTCACTTAGATGCTTGAACCTATTAAAGGATTATTTTATTGAATGGGAATTTCGAGGTCAGCTTCTACCCTCTGTCTCCCATCTAACCTCCACAAAACTATGTGTGCTGTTGTGTTTATCCTTGTAAATCACTCAGTCCACAGTAACGCCTTACCTGGAGTACACAGGAAATCTAGTGTGTCTAAAATGTCTGGAGATGCTGGTACAGGCAATCTCAGTACTTCTAAATTATATTGGGTGAACAGTATCTGTTACTGCAAATGTTCTATCTGTAAAGTATTTATCCATCTTAGGAAGCAATCCACATGCTGGGTGGCTGCCTCAGGTAACTGATGTGAATGCTACTATATTTCCAGCTTAAGCAAAGTGCAGATTTTATTTCTTTGCAGCACAAGCATCTTCGTTTTGTCTGCCAGCTGATGCAGTGATCTAATGCATCTCTTTTCAGCAGTAGAAACAAAGATTCAGACTCTATTTATGCTGAGAATGAAATGACGATCACATTGTTTTCTAAAAGCTATTTATTCATATATTCCAACTGCTGTCTAGTTTGTCATATACAGAAATCTCTGTTGCGTAAAACATAATGAACAGGCTGCTAGGAGTTCTACATATTAGAAAGCTGTGTGGTGAAAGAATTGGGCAAGGGAGTTTGTGCACAACTTCCTATCTTTATGCATAGATTGATCCAGCATGTTAAAACACTTAAAAATTATATGAAAATGCTTGCATTGCCAAATTTTAATGTAAAATGAGTAGCTGAAGTTATATAGATGTAAAAACAGGTGCGTAGAAGGGTCTCTTGAATTATAAAGAAGCTCTGCTTCACGGAGTGTTTCACTGGGACATGACTGGATAAATATAGTAAGTTTGAGAACTTTTAAAACATGTCTTTCTATCAGCAGGTTTTGCAGAGGCAAGACATCCAGATGGCACTCGAAAAACACAATGATGAATCAAGCCTTTAGAATGCAATATTCATCACATTATCAGGTATAGAAAGTTTTGCCAACACCTGGTAATCAACAAATTATTCTTGCAGTAGAGCCATTAAATATACTAAAAAGAAACTCTGGGATACCTGTTAACAAGGTCTTTAGCTGAAGAGAACGTCTGGTTTTATTTTCTTCCAAGGTTTATAAATCACAGCTCACAAAACCACCAGAATATTAATTTTGAAATAAATTATTTAATACAATAGTTTAACGAAGAGAAAATAAATTTTCAGTGGACAAAAAGCAGTTATTACAAGAAAGTGTTTCAGGTGAATATTTCTGAATACACAAACAGGAAGTAAGTGTTCAGTTCTCACTGGCTTATATTTATGTTCCTTGAAAAAATATTCCTGGTGCCTTTACAAATTCCTTATTAATTTTTCTATGGTAATCTATATGAACACAATATTTCCTGAGAGTATTTCTGTCAAATGCAAAACAGTAAAGAAGTTTTGGTACTGATGTTAAAGTTTTTCACTGTTCTCAGCTCTCATGTGTCATATAAAATAGTTTAAATTGATATTTCAATCTACCACCATTGTCATTTTGTTTCAAAAACTAACAGAATATTATTTGGAACTCTTTTTATTTAAAATATTGTGAAAGCTCTCTAGTTTCTAAATATAAGTAAGGAAAAAACTCAATGGTTAAAAATAACAGCATATTTCAAATCTGATCGATCAGTTTATTGTAGTCACTCAGCATATGGAAGAATAATTGTGGACGAAAATATTGGATGTTGTGGATTTTCTCACTGTCTCATAACTGGATGTGAATTTCAGCTCTTGGAACTTTATCAAGATACCGATTTTCCATTACAGAAAAGTAATTGCTGTTGTGTAGTAAGTTGGACCGCAGTTTGTAGACACAGTACAGACAGCAATCTGATTTCCATCGTAGGAGTCTACCCAGAGCCCATTTCAAGAGGACACCCTCAGAGCAGGGCGACCTCCCGTCAGGGCAGATACAATTTGAAGCATCCAGCATGTAGATGTTAGATGGCAAGTGACTCCATGGAAGCTTCTCCATAGTGTCTTCAAGCCTAGCACATCCTCTGACTACAGCAAATATAAAAGAAATATGGTAAGAGGCAAAGGAAGACCTCTCAGCAGTGTGTACAATGTCGTTATATTTTTGGGAAAGTACATAGGAATTCTGTTCATTCATACCCATTGATCCAGGACAAATAGTTTTACACCTTTAAAAAATATTTAAGGACTCCAACTACAATGATTACAATTAATCACATGATTCAACACCTACTTACATCACTGAAGTTTTTATACCCCTGTATAAAAGGAAAGTTATACTCTCCTCAGTGTGGTATTCCATTGAAACCTCTTCTAGATATTTTAGCCCTCGTTTTAGTTCCTGAATGTATGTTTTATTACAGTTTTTTTCCCTGTAAGATTTCCCTTTCCAGCAGGGATACACAAGTCCCAACTGATTTGCATTACTGCCATCAATGAAAAGCTATCAGTGTTTATCATAGTCACATTTCCTTCATATTTCAGTTATGGAAACAAAAATAACAGAAATGGTAGAAAAAGTCATGGTGACCTACAGTCAAAATTTGTTTTATCTTTTTCCTCTGCTTTTTATTAGACATTAGTTAATCCAGTTAGACACTGTTGATCCAACTTGTTGACAGATGCTTGTACTGCTACTCTCCAAACAACTAAAAATGATATTTGTTTCAATGACGTTTTTCAGTTGTGGGATAGCTTTTTTCCACATTTATAGTCAGGATCTGTGAGAGTCAATTTGTACCAAGTAATATTAGGAATCTAAATATTAGGAGGCCTAAATTAGGGGTTGTCATAGTTTAGCCCCAGCCAGCAACTAAGCACCACGCAGCCGCTTGCTTGCCTGCCCCCCAGGAGGGATGGGGGAGTGAACCAGAAAAAAAACCTTGTGGGTTGAGATAAAAACAGTTTAATAGGACAGCAAAGGAAGAGGAAACAACAATGCTAATAATAACAAAAATAAGTAATGCTCAATGCAACAACTGCTCACCACCTGGTGATGAATAGCCTGTCCCCAAGTAGTGATTCCTGACCCCTACCAACTGCAGTTTACATACATCATATAACATGATGTTATATGGTAGCGAATATCTCTTTGGTCAGTCTGGGTCAACTGTCCTGGCTGTGTCCTCTCCCAGCTTCTTGTGTATCTCCCCACCTACAGAGCATGGGAAGATGAAAAATCCGTGATTTAGTATAAGCACTACAACTACTTAGCAACTAAACAAACACCAGTATGTTATCAACAATATTCTCATACTAAATCCAAAACACAGCACTACACCAGCTATTAGGAAGAAAATTTACTCTCTTACAGCCAAAACCAGGAGAGAGATATATTACAGCCAGGTTTTCTTCATAGTCTGTGCCGAAAAATTAATTATTTAATAAGAAAATTCAGAGCACCTGGATTACTGTAAAATTCTAAATCACGTCTCCCTCTAGTCATTGATTGTTCAGGGAAATTTGTGAAACTGGCACCTAAACATGGACCTAAAGCTCATGATATGCTTGCAGTCCCAGAGAAGTGTTGTTTGAAACAATGTCATCTCATGGTCTGCCCAACTTAAAACCACCACCACTACCACCACCAAAAAATGCCCAGCTAGGCAATTCCAAGAAGATCAAAATGTGGTTGTATTTTCCTTTCAATGCCCTTCCAGCTGGCTGTGGGAAATGGGGCATGCATATTCTTTTACAAATGCAGCTTCCCACTTAGGTTAAATTGATTTACTTGAAGAAGAGAATCATCTATTTTGTTCCTTATTAAACCAGATTTAATCAACAATTCTGAATTCTTTCATTCCATTTATGTCCAGCCAACTTTCCCTCTTTCTTAGCCACAGCTTTCTCAGTGAAGGGAAGTCTCAAATCTCTTGCTGCTAAGGCCTTTTGGAAAACGGTGGGACATGAATACACTGGAATCTTGAATCTGAAAGAGGATAAGTTTGGCACAAATAGAACAACTAAAGTAATCTGACTAGACATTGTACTGTGGCTGTTGATTTTGCTTTTCATTCTTCTTAGAGATTACAGTAAAAGGAATACTCTATTTCACATAATACAAAGGTATGCTATTCACTATTTCACTGTTAATCTGAGGTTTTCTTAATTTGCTTTTAAAATTAACATAATTGTTTTGACAGCTGTTCTGTTCTCCAGAAAATAAACATCCAGTCCCTTAATATGTCAGCAGCCATTAGGTTTAACCCCAGCCAGCAACAGAGCACCACACAGCCTCTTGCTCACTGCCCTGCCTCAGCAGGATGGGAGAGAGAAATAAGAAAAAAAAAGTAAAACTCGTGGGTTTAGATAAAGACAGTTTAATAGGACAGCGAATGAAGGGAATAATAACAATAGTAAAGCAATAATAATAATAACAGAATACACGAAACAAGTGATGCACAATACAATTGCTCACCACCCGCTTACTGATGCCCCACCAGTTCCCAAGCCTTGGTCACTGCCCCTTGGCCAACTCCCCCCAGTTTATATACTGGGTACGGAATAGCCCTTTGGCCACTTTGGGTCAGCTGTCCTGGTTGTGCCCCCTCCCAGTTTCTTGTGCACCTCCTCACTGGCAGAGCATGGGAAGCTGGAAAGTCCCGGATTTAGTAAGAACATTACTTAGCAACATCTAAAACATCAGTGTATTATCAACCTTATTCTCATATTAAATCCAAAACACAGAACTGTACCAGCTAATAAGAAGAAAATTAAGTCTATCCCGGCTGAAACCAGGACAGGTTTCTATTTCTCTTTCTTTCAACTAACCATGTTGTAACTGGAATCAGTCAAATAATTCACATATTTAAATTTCATCCTATGTATAAGGTGGTTTAATTTAAGACAGGTACCCTTTATAGACAATAAGTTCATTTTATCTTTGAACAAAAGGAACAAACCTCTAAAATGCCAATTCTCTCAAGTGATTATTAAAAGAATTTGGGTGAAAAGCTAAGGAAAAATGCCTAAACTTCTGAGATCTAACACTATATAAATTGCATCCCACCCTAAAACTTTGTGAAAGAAGGTGAGCTAAAAAAGAAATAATAAAATTAGCAATATACTAAGAAAGAACAGTACTCATATACTGTCATGTATCATCATAATAAGGAGCCCTCAAATTTCTTACTTCAGTTATTTAATTCAACTATATAAATTCAGCTCAAGGAAGCATATTAGAAACAGAATATATCTATACGCTTTCAAGTACCCTCTTATTATGATTGGAACATTAGCCATGCAGAATTTTCTTCTTGACAGGAAACTTATGAAAGATTATTTTAAACAGAAGAAACATTTCCTTTAGCAAAAGCGTAAGAAAAGCTATAGTGGGTATAGGTAATATATAGAGGAGATGTAGAATTCCAGCTAGGTGCTTCTAGCTGTTTCCTGGTAATTGCAAACCAATATAAATATTTTTTTCTGGATCAGATACAGTGACAAAAATTTTGCCACCAATTCAAATAAGCTATGTATCATGTCCTCTAAGAATGACATGATGTTTGAATTTATGTAGCTGCTCAGGAAATTTACAGAGATTACTAACTCTCAAGATTTTAACTAATAATTTTCAAGGTTAAGAATTCCCCACTTCCCTCATATTGTACTATTGCTCAACTGGAAGAATTTCATCTCCCTCTGCAGCATCTGATGCTTGCTGTTGCTAGACAGGATATTGGACTAGTAGAGCATTGGTTTGTTCTGCGGTAACCACCTATATGTTTAGGTACCAGTGGCTAAAATATAGAAGTAATCAATTAAAGAAAATATCTTAAGAAAAGAATTGCTGCATTTCTAACTGAAATGAACTTACTGTAAAAAGACGGTTTAAATAAGTGTTTATACACGCTGTTGCCTGCTAGTCCCTAATCTGACTGAGAAGTGAGAATGGCCCAATGCATTATTTAAATAAAGAGAGCAGGTACAGTAACAAATGGTACTGCAGCACATTTAATTTTTTTCTGTGAATCATAAAAATCACAATATTGCACCTGGTGTTCATTTCAATCAAGACTGAAAATCCTCTACCTACCCTCTTTGCCATTTCAGTTATACAGTCCACTGACTCTTAAATTTTAGGAGATCAATCACTGAGGTATTGATTTAAAAGAGGTATAAAAATGAAAGCCAAATGAACACATCTGACTTGTTCATAATGCATGGTCAGCTTTGGGGAAGAGAAATTGTGAAATAACGTGGTAGTGGAGAAAGAGTTGGACTGTGACTTGAATAAAGCAGATTATGCTGGCAACAAATCAATGATAGAGCGTAACGTTCCATCTCATGTCTTTTGCAATAGACAGATGCAGCAAGGTAGTGTGGATGATACAGTCCTGTACACACGCCATTTTCTAAGCTGGGCAGAATAAAAATGCATGCAGGCTCCGAAAGAAAATGTCATCTTTAGATATGGAGCTGTAATAGTTATCTGTCTTCAAACCCAAGTTTTGTTTGGAAATGTACACTGCTGCCCACTACATTTAATGAAGATGTATTTTCACAGCAGGAAGACTGTACAAGTAGTATAAAAGTTGCCAGAATTAATTACCTACAAATAATAAGAAATTACCTGCTTCACTAGCAGGCTACATTTCTTTATTATACTGAAAAAAGTCAGACTGATTTGTCTTTATTATATTCCTTCTCTCTTTCTTTACTGCCACTCCTCTGCTTTAAAATTTTGTACCAAGATAAGCTTTGGGCAGGATTTTATGCAGAAAGTAAGAGATTAGTTGGAAATGAGGCAATAAAACCTGAACATAACAACTTAGAACACATGATCCATTCCTGCCCTAAAGACAGCTTCATCCATTCCAGGTCCACAAGTGTAGCGAAATGAAAAAAAGAAGAGCCTATGTGTTCTGACAGAAAGAAGAAAAAGATAAAGGTTTGATCTGATTTAAGTTTGTGGCTGCCTCTTTAAAGTGACTGCATGTGAAGCAAATTAAAATATAAGGATATGCCTAAGACCACATCTGCTACAAGTGATATAGATTTATTATTTAAAACATAATAATCTGAATAGGGACACAAGCAATCCTGAGTATTGACTTTTTTTTTTTTTAATAGAACAAGCTTACTTGCATGGCCTAGGGTATTGTGGAGAAATTAGTAACAATTGCTAATTAACATGTGCCAAAGAGTTTGAAAAGGATTCAACAGTTAGCTTTTTAAGGAGAAGAGATGATTTTTTTTAATTTTTTATTTACTTTGGTAAGTGAACAGAAGTCGCTATAAAATTTCTAAGATAAAAAGTATTTTAGATGTCAAACAAGGAGTAAAACAGTCACCTGAAACCCTGTGTACTCCTTAAAATAGAGTGTGGGCATAAGGGAAGACTTTGTTGCAAAAGTGAATCTGAGATGAGCTTGAAGAATGCCTGCTAAAACATGCTTTAGAGACAACGTGAGGAGTGACAAAAATATACAGAGAATAAACTATTCAAGAAATTTCTGGTTTGTGGGTTTTTTTGGTTCGGTGGGTTTTTGTTTGCTTTTTGTATGTCTGAGTGTTTCTCTTTTTCCCCTAACCAAGAGGAAAGGAAGTAAAATTTCTCAATTAGTAGAAATAATGGTGGGAATGGAGAGCTTGGCACACAATCTAATTTTATTCTGACTCAAAGGCAGCAACATTTGCAGAATATATTTAGTATCAAAGACATTTCCTCTCAGACACTTATAACCTTGGACATGAAAGAAAAAATCCTCAACTTGCCTAAAGTCCCACTTCAGCTAAAATTATGGGAACTAGGCCTGTAACATTCATTGTCTTTTTGTAAAAATCTTGATCATCAGTATTTGTCCCTGATTCTAGAAAATATCACAATGATTGTTGTCATTAAGAAAATACAAACCAAGAGTTTAAAAGTTTCTTAGGTTTTACTACTTGGTTTTGGCAATAAATTCTGATTTACAGTGTCTATAACAAGAATGAAATAAGAATCCCTACTAAATTATAGGCATTTGTACTTAACACATTTCTACATAATGTAGGGGGAAAAAAGCTCACTTAGCACTGTATATATCAAATACAGTAACTTAAAATTCTTGCAGTTCAGCAATTTCAGCTGTACTTCTCTAAACTGAAATTTCTCAAAAGGAAAACAAGAGGCTGTTCCTGTAAAATCAAGACTTTTCAGTTCAAATGGAAGAGAAATCTCAAAGTCAAAGTTCTTTCCTTCAGATTTTTCTATTGCAGCTCTGCAGTAGAGCATGAATAATCTCTGCTTTGAACATAACTACTATCACAAAACAGTATTATACAGTAAGACAGTCTTTCAAGATAGTATTCATGGGTTTTAGAATAATCATACACTTATGTAATTATTAAGAAGCACACTTATCACTACCCTGGTCATGTTGTTGATTATTTTCTTTAGCTATAATTTGTCAAACCTTTCAGGTTTTACATTCTTCAGCAGGGATGGGTAGTTCTCTTATGAAGCAGCTAATGGATTTCCAACACTACATAATTTAAAAAAAAAAAAGGACAAGCAAGTTTAAAAAGCATAACATTTGAGTTGCTAAAGTCAAACATTCAAAGAAGTTGCAAAAAATAAAAAACAAAAAGTAAAACCCCAAAAACTCACCCAAAACCTCTGGATTGTATTCTGTTCGCGTGTCGTAAGGAGAAAGATTTAGGAAAACTGCAGCTCCTACTGAAATCCACTGGGAAATGCATGTTCCCTGTCACGGGATGGATCATACCTGTGTGACTGCAAATTATCATTCACTCTTTTCTCAGTCCGACACCTGAGATCATACCTTCAGACTTTCATTCCCATATTTCCAAAATCTCCCTTCCTTGTAGATGGATGACACATCACTACTTTGGATGACACAGGGAACAGCTACTTCTTAATTTTTTTTTTGTCATCACTATTCAGATTTTTTACTACCCAGATACTATATCTAGTGCAGAACTATTTGTTTCCTTAATGGCTTTTCCAATTCTTATTTCTGCGCAAACACCTGTGTATGATTTTTTGCAGTGCTTTCCTGGAGACCATGTTTCTCAAAGCAATTGTACTTTATAGCACTTCATACACTCACAGCAGACTTCTCATAACTGTTACTTCCTATTATGAGTTCACAGAACCCTTGCAAACCACACTGAAGTCTTGACTAGTGTGAGAACAGCTTCCATTACCACACGGTCCTGGATACACTTCCAAGTGGCTACCTGCTAGGTACAGGAAGAAGCCTGTTTTTGTCGAAGCTTACAAAAGAATAAATAAATAAATAATAAAGTAGCCCAAGGCAGCTCATATGCTTGAAGCTTGGCAAAACTATAAGCGACTGAAAACAGGGTTTTGTAATGGGAAAGTGTCAGACAAACGTAAGTGTAAACATCACTACCTGGGTCACCTACAAGAACAAGAACATAAATGGAATCTGTTACTTCAATTTCCATCTAGAAATCAATCCCTAGTGAATAACATTGTATAACACTGCTTATTATTTTTTCTTCACATGGAACTTCACAAGTATAACAATCTCGCTGACATAGCCTGTGTTATTAAATTTGACAATTTGTAAGGGGTGTCAATGAGTAAGCCCTATACTCGCTCACAACTCCATACTGGAATCTAAAACAGCGCATAAGCAGCCACAAGCTGAGAAGTGGAGGCTACACAGCAATGAAGTGCTAATCATACTTTGGTAGCGTGTGGGAAAATGTACAGTTCTTCAGGAAATGTTTGTGGCTATAATGTCTTTTCTTTCCCCTCCTACTATAAATCATGACGTATATATTGTTCTGTGAGAACTAGTTAAGGCAGAAGAAACTCTAGACCTGCTTTTCCTGTGAACTGTGTAAACCCCAGGTGATTACAGCAACAGAGGTAAAAATTCCCTGTTGGCCCTGTAGGATCTTTGAAAGTATAACACTGATATTGTGTTGAGTTATTTTTACATTTGAATGGTTTTCATGTTTTTAATAATAAATACAACCACTGTGGACTTTCGATAAGCTAATTAAATGAAAAAGGATATTAGAGAATAGATAAGAATGTTCTTATAGCAGTTCTGAATCTGTCTTTATAATTTCCATCTTGTTCTACCAGGTAACTCTTTCCCTGTCATTGCAACAATTTCCACCATACTCATGCACTGCACGTCTCTCTTTACCCCAGGTATGTGCTAATATTATCACTTCAGTAGTTCACATCCTATTCATTGCTTATATCTACATGAAGCAAATTTTAAAATGAAGATGTACTGGAATTTTTTTTTACTATTTAGCATTTTTACTATTAAAGTAACATTTGTCTTATTTTTTACCTGTAGAAAAAATTATAAATAATTAAATACCTTCAAGCAATATTTTAATGGACCTAATTTAGAAAATATACACAGAGATAATCCTACACTCAAAAAGCTTGTTCAAAAAATCAGTTAGCTCTTTTACCTATTATTCCTTTTGTGTATTCTCAAATTTGTATCTGATTGCATTTACTTTTACTGGTGTGAATGACCATCTGACATTCAGGGCAGCAGAGAAAAAGGGTAAATAAATGCTGTTCATAAAGGCTTTAGCCATTAGCAAATGGTTTCCCCTCGCTTTTCCTGCTGACAGGAGAAGTAGCAGTGCCAACAGTAGGGAAAAGAGTGTTAAGAATAGAACCAAAGTCATTACAAGTTATACTTCTTAAACTTGTAAATGAAAAATGGATTGACTATATCGGAATTCAATACAATACCTGAATAACATGTAACTACTTTGAATTTCAAGGATACCTTTGTTAGGGGCATGATGGTGCAAGCATTTATCACATGGACAGGAAGAGTTAATCTTTGGAAGAATAAAACAAACTTTCTAGAGTTCATATTTCTAAGTAAGGCATTCTAACCACTGTGTGAGTAAGAGAAGTGCAAAACAGAGAGAGAAATGCCCTTGGGAGGCAAGATTAGACTGAATGAGACCAGAGGAGAATTTAAAAGCGAGACAGGTTTGAGGAGGAGAAAAGAGAAATCCATGGTGAGACAGAAGACTAGTCAAGGTTTCAGATAAGAAAGATCTTGTGCCATAACACTCTGCGTCACCGTTGTCAAACTTTTAAGCTTTTATTTTCCACAGCTGAATCTGCCCAAACAAAAGATAAGGGAGTAAGGGAAAGGTGCCATAAAGAGTGGGGAGGCAATCAAAAAAGTTAAGAAAATAGTATAAACACCTTGAACCTTTTCCTGAAAACGTGGTTAAGTCTTTTCTTTCACAAAATTAGATAGATATTATTTCTACCAAAAAACAGCTAAACAGGGGGTTGTTACGCAAGACCTCAGCAGTGAGAACATTCAGCCCCTACAGCCTTCAAAACTTACTGCTCCGTACAGTGCTGAACAATCCATCTACTCTCCACTCTGCACTGAAAAGACCTCAGCAGAAGAAAGGATTCAGTCCAATGTCTATGGTGAATGGTTAGTGACTGCAGACTCACAAGATGTGGGGGTCTAGAAAACTGTGACTTCTGGCAACAGAAGGGAGGCTCTTTGTCTGCTGATTTCCATCACAGACAATACACACTGGCACTGAGAGGAAGCAGTGGGCAGCAGGGGCTGGGACTCCCTTCTGCAGGGAGTGGAGACACCTGTCTTCATATCTGACTTCACGTCTTATGAGGTTTGTTGCTTACCATGTCTCAGATCCCAGAAGGTGTGGAGGGACTGCTGAAGCCCATCTTGACCTCAGTCTATGAGCATTTGCTCTTCATTCACTTGGGCACAAAAGATACTGCTCTGAGTGCCTTAAGAGTGACTACAGAGCCCTGGGGGCTGGGCAGAGGGTATCAGAGCCCAAATATATTTTCTTCTAGTCTGTTGGAAGAGGGGAAAGACTAATGTGAGAGCACATGCCTCTTGAAGGTCCATATGTGACTGACATTGTAGACAGCACTTTGTTTTTTATGACTACAAGACATTTTATGAGCATTTGGGAGTATTGGGAAGAGACAGAATACACTCTATTAGAGGAAAGAAGATCTGTGGCAACATACTTACTAACCTAAGTGACAATGGCATCAGACTAGGTTCTTTGGGGGATGGTGACTAGAGGCTGAAGTTGAGGCAGGGAAGGCAGTGAGAAAGTATGTGGAAGAATAGTGTGATGTACACAGCTGTCATATTTCCCTTCTGAAGGCAGTGTGATACCTGCAGCATAGGGAACAAATAGGAATTAGAAGCCTGTGCACAGTGGCAGAGCTATCATCTTGCTGGATTTACAGACACATTGGAATAGCTGGCATGGCTGGAGTGCTGCAATGGACAGATAGAGGGATAGGTCCTGGCCAGCAAGGTCCCAGCCCTGCCAGTCATGCTACCACACTCGGCTCATGGCTCCGTGTCCCTTAGGGAGCAACCCCTGACTTGGTGGCTCTCTGGCAGACATTGGCATGAACACCATGGGAAGGTAAAGATGCAGAAAGGGGAAGAAAAATAAAGGGCAGAGTGATGAAGAATGAGATAATGGTATGGAGAGAGAATAGGGCAAGAAGGTAAGAGTGAAAAGAGGAAAGTTTCAGAAAAAAACAAACAAAAGGAGATAATAGAAGTTTTGTTTAGCTGAATTAGCACATGTCTATGAATGCAAGAAGTTGTCCGGTTAACTGCTGATTTGAGGGTAAAGCAGCAAGTCTGGAAGCTGGAGATATGGCAGCTAGTGAACTCCTCATTTTAATCTTTAAAAAAATGTGGCTGAATGGAAGGTCAGTTTTATGCACTCTTAAATATAATTTCTCATATAAATAATAATAACATTTGAATTTATATCTGTGTGTACTACTTTTAATTTATGCTTAAACTTCCTTTTTTGGTATCAGCTTTACTTCTCATATGGGAGCAAGTTAGTAATTTCTCTTTTTTTTTAATCCTCATAAAAGGATACAATTGTGTTAGATCCTGCCTAAATGAAACATTGTTTTTAAAACAGCTCCATGGCTTTTATCTGTAAGATATATAAACTAAACAGATATCCAGGATGTCAAATTATTATACACAGACTTGCAGCAATATTTGACTATGAATCTTTGCCACTACAAATCAAATTCCGCTACAGATATAGCCATGTGTGTTGTTGCAAATGTATGGTCTGGCTTGACTTAAAAATCACAGAGTCATTATTTTTTATCCAGAATTTCAAGTTGTGTATATTTGTTCTGAAAAGGCAAGAACTGTACAATGCATCTAGCTTAGACTATTTGACAGGTATCAATTGTTTAAATGACATTTTCACCTTCAGCAAATACATCTTTGCCTACTAGAAATGGTGATGGTATCATGCTGCAGGCAATCTATGATACAGTCATGTCACAAATAGGTGTCAACTTTCATTACATTCTCAAGTATAAATTCCACTTATCAGTTCCCACATAGTTGCAGATGTTTTAACAATCCCATTTTACCATGATTGCACGAAGGCTCAACCTCAAACGCTTTATGATATATTTGTAGGAGCTACTGTAGATGCACCAGATTTGGGAACATTATGTGTAGTTGGTGGCCATATGGGAATTTTTATTTCAAAAAAGTATTGAATATACTAGTAATTTATTGTTCATCTACCTTGACAAACAAGAGAAGTAAGTTGTAATTTTCCATTACTTGTTTCTTCACAGTCTAGTTTACAGCATTAAAATGAAATTACTTGTTATTCAAAACTCAGACCTAACTTTTCATTTTCAGAAATTTTTTTTTCAGGAAAATACATCAGTCAACTCATGCTCTGATGATTAGTAAAGATCTTGGGTTTCTGTATTAACCAAAACCCCTGTGACTTATTAGATTTTTTTTTAAATAATTATTTTGAAAATTAATCATTATGACAGGGGTTTTATACATATAACATTTAAAACCAGAACAGCATTGCTACGAGAACAGTCATCATCTGTTAAAGACATCCATGCTACCTTTCTGTTTCCTATATAGATTATTTCTGGTGTAAAGCTAGCTTCTATTTCTCTTATCTAAGTGAATTTTGAGAACTCCTCAGTGCTGTAATACACTACTACATAGACACAAGCCAGACAATGACCCACTACGGTTCTACAATGTCTCACTTGACTACTATTGTATGCTTATTTTATAGAGTCAGGTACTATCTAACACCTGACAGTTGAAAACCAGCTAATAATATATAAGATACTGAAAATAAGCATAATATGTTGTAGTTATCAGAGACAATTTTAGAAAAATAAATGTTGTCTTTAGTTAGTGGAATAGTACTCTGCTGAGTGCTACATGTTTATAGTGGTGTAACAGAGGGAATAAAAAGGAAATCTGAAAAAGAAAGACAGCCTTTTACCACACAGGCCCTAGTTTGTTCTTCTAGCACTCACATTCCATGGCATTCCATTTAATGTTAAATTACCTGCAAAAACATTTTCATCTCAATAATTTATAATTCTGTCTTTCTAGGAGTTGTGCATTTATCTTGATATATTTCTAGTCTCTAATGTTTCTTTGTAGTTAATAAAATACACTGAATATTACAATATGTTCATTTTAGAGTTTAACTTCATTACTAACTCAAATTTAAATAATCTAAAGTGGGTGGGAGGTGTGTGAAGACAACTAAATTAAATGTCTGCTTTCTCTAGAAAGTAAATGAAAAATGAACTTCTGAATAGTGGAAGAGCTTGTTTAAGATAGCTGTATGCCTGTTGTATAGAGATGCAGAGAATCAATAGGAAGTGATAAATACCATTCTTCCCATAGGATGCGACTTGCTTGACCGTCTACTGGACAAACTCTACTATAGTTGTTATCTGTCTCTTGCTTAATAGTCTAATAGTGGGGTCACATGAAACATCTTAGGATTTTCTTAGTTTGAGGTAACTGAATGCATTTTTTCCACAGATCAGACAAATACCAAAAACCCAAACCAAAAGCAAGGGGAAAACAGGTATCTTTGGTCAGTGCATCCTCTTCTGAACTACAGTGTAGCCACTCAAGCACGAATCGTAGTTTGAAAGGGCAGTAGACAAACAGATTTTTAACATTTTTATTCTTTTTGGGGAGCAAAGCTCTCATCTGGCTGGTGCTAGGACTACAGTTTAGCTCCAGCTAAATCTGTAGGCATTTCATATTCTATCTTGACTGCATGAAAAAAAATTAAAATATTTGGTATAAGGAACAGAACCCTTGCTTGGCCTAAAGGGACTACTTATCCACTTATATATTTCTGTTCTGCCTTCTTATTGCCTCTCCCTCGGCATATACATAGAGCCACACAAAGCAGCCCAAAATGGCATTAATCCTTTTCAGTATCTACAAGAACCAGAGGAGAAAAAGGTCACTTTAACAGTATGACTCTTTGTAGGTAGTAAAGTAGCTTGAGTGTAATAAAAAGTGTGTCTTCTGTTTCAAGACAGTAAATGTCACCTCCAGAATGATTCTAGGTCATGGCTGTTTGAGGACAGTGAGAAAGATTGGAGCATATTGCTGAACCAATCTCTGTATCTTTTACCATCAAACTAGAATAACCAAGAAATTACATTTCTGTAATATATCCAGATACTGTCAGTACAATTCAATGCTGCACAAAAAAAAAAAAAAGAGCTCTAAACTTCCAGTGTTGCAGCATGATATGTAATATGTTTCTATATCGTACCATGTTATCATTAATACTAAATCACCATAACATGTTTGCCATGTCACAATGATTATTTTTCAGTTTTGTTTTTTCATTGTCTTTGAAAAAAGTTACCTTATTCTAGAAAATATGTAACATTGCATGTTTGAACAAAATGTTGATGACTACCTGCATCTAAGTTTTAAAGAGTTATAAAAGATGTTATATGATTTATAAGGTCACATGTGATGAATGAAACTGGCACTAACAGGTATCATTTGCTCACATAATAGGTGGGAAAAATATTGTATGCTAAATCAGAGATTTGTAGTAATCAGACAAGTTAGATTAGCACCCAGCATTAGGGTTTTAGATAGAAGCAGAGTTTGGAGTTAATTGGAGTGAAATCTCATACTGACTTTAATTATTTTTACAAGATTTCAGATCAAAAAACTAGAAGAGTCACAATTATTAGCACATAATGTTAATTCTTCCTTTATTCCTTGAGTGAGGTGGCAAATTCCTGAAAGATCAGGACACATCTGAAATGGGACAGAAAAACAGATCATTATCACTTGGCAAGGAAAAATATTAAGCCACAGTTTAGATTAGTAATTATAATTCATTCTTCTAAAACCCAAATAACTTCGTAAGGCACAGGCTTGAAGTTCCATTATATAGTTTTGCTATATACTTATAATTCACATATTTTCTCATACCTTTATTTTCCTGCACTTAACTCTCTTATATAAAACTTGAAACACAATATTGTAAAGTATTGTTATAATAAGACAAAAAGAAAAAGCAACAAAATATCTAACCTGTGTTTATAGTTTTTTTATTATTCAGAAATTCACTAGAAGTCTCTTTGTCCTACAATACTTATGCAAATCTCAGAGGGAACAGTCCTTATTTCAAGCAGATTTCATACTGAAGTAATAGAAGATTTCAGGATGTCCCTTGCTTCATGGTCTGTTTCTCTACATGAGAGAAGAAAGAAATGTTTCTCACTTCACAGAGCCTGTGTAGAGGCAAGAGAATCATAGAATAGTTTGGGTTAGAAGGGACCTTTAAAGGTCATCTAGTGCAATTCCCCTGCAATGCACAGGGACATCTTCAACTAGATCAGGTTGCTCAGACCCCCATCTAGCCCGACCTTGAAGGTTTCCAGGGATGGGGTATCCATCACCTCTCTGGGCAACCTGGGCCAGTGTTTCACCACCCTCATTGTAAAAAAATTTATTCCTTAGATCTAGTCTGAATCTACCCTCTTTTAGTTTAAAATCATTAGCCTTTGTCTTATCACAACAGGCCCTGTTAAAAAATCTGTCCCTATCTTTCCTAGCAGCCCCCTTATGTACTGAACTTTTTCCTATCAATCTGTATTTCCAGAACATTTATCTCTAATTTACCCTGCCAGATGTTGTACTTCAAGATAGACACCAAATTGTCTATGAAATTTGAATGTTTTAGCAAAAGGCTATACTGACTTCTTGAAATATGGAACATGGGAATTTTAAAATGCCTGTTGTACATGTCTTATTAGTTAATTCTTTTTATGCAGGTATTGATATCAGAACATCGACAGGACCAGAAGGTAGATGTGAAAAGAAGAAATCTTTTTATAAGACATATTTCTTGTTGAAGAAGAAAATGGATGGATAAAATAAGTGGTTTTATCTAAATAACAGGAGGAAATTTCTTTCCTTGACTTTGATCCACAGCTGATGGCAGGTTGTTTAATACAGCTTTTACAAACAACTTTCAGAGATGTGGAGATTGTCAGAATAATATCTCTGTCCACCTTACACACTGCTTTCAAAAGTAATTCTGAATTGGCAAAAGATTGATAGGTTTCTTTGATAGCTTTTTTTTCTTTTAAGGCAGTTAAATGGCACTTGAGGAAAAATCAATGACAAAGGAAAACTGTTTAAAGATTAAATACTATAAAAAGAGATTAATTACTGTATGTATTTACTAACTTTTAACAGTATATACCCATAATTCATCTGTGAACATAGGTAATCTTTTGCACTCCATCACATTTGTATTTTGATTTGAATATATCAAAATACTTAGCATATATAAAACCAAATGTATTATAAGTGAAATAGTATCTTCAGTATTTAGAAAAAAGGAAAACCTCATAAGAAAAATTTATAGCCATTCATACAAAAAAAAATACAAGTTATATGAACCTATACTGAATTCATAGTGGCTGTTTTAGCATCATCCTTACCAGCTGAAATGTAGTTATTCCAATCTCACAGATACATATGTAAAATTGATATAAATATATTATATTACAGGAAAAAATACTTTCTGCAGAGCAAATAAATCTCATCTTAAAATAGTTAGATCAAGACAGACAGATGACTTATACTGGCTTGAACTATATGGTGATAATTAACTCTCCACTTAGCAAATTTCCTAGAAAAATATGGTATTTTAACATATTCAGTCTTATTTAATTTAGATTTTTTAGCTGTTTGGGAGATACAGAAAATAGTGACAATACTGTTTTAAATGAAGGGACACTTGTTAGAGCGGATTAGGTGTGGACACACAAATAACAAATTTTTAAAAAAAGGTCTGAATCAGCAACCTGTCATTATGTATTGCTGAGGCCAATATGCAAACACATTCGGCATGGGAATTTAGAGACCATTAAACATTATAGCTGTCCTCACTCTGTCATAACTGTACCAGCACCTGCTGCAAAACTACTTTGTGTTGATCTGCTATGAAAATGCAGTATTACCAGATTTCACATTGATTTATGTAGTTCACACCTGCAGAAATAGTAGTTGCACATTAGAGTACGTCAAAGACTATGTCAGGAAAAGTGGTTTAATATTTCTTATAGAATAATTTTTAACACTGCTTGCTGGGTAGAACTGTACTTCCTGTTAATGTGCAATATTTTGTATTGATGCTTAAGCTAATATAGGGGGACAGAAATCCATTTTCCTTGTGTACAAATCAGAAATGCCAGAAGTATGAGCCTTTAGCTGATCCAGCATGCTATAAGAATCAATCACAATGATGTCCATATAATCTTTCCTTTACTTTAAACATAGCTCCCAGCCAAATACACTTCTCTCTTGCCTAGTCAGCAAGCTACTGAAAATACCACTCTCTTCCCATAGCCAGAACAGGGATAATTTTACTTAGAGAACTTTTCCATCTGTGTTATTGTCTATCTTTTGAGTTCATCAGCTACCTAGTGTTTCCTTTATGGTTCCAGAGTTGGCACCAAGTACCTTCTGACTTCAGGTTAATTCATGCAACCTTTTTTTTTTTTGTCAACTCACTGTTGCAAAATTTAGAAATATAGTAGTTGGGAAATGTCTCAAAAAGCAAGGAACTCAGCATGATTTTTCTTTGCTTGAACATTCACATTGTACTAGCCATTAGAAATTTTTTAAACTGTAAAGTTTTGGGGTTTGTGTGTCTTGGATTTACTATAAACCTAAAAGATAAGCACTGCACAACTTTTTAAATTATCTACATTTATTGAATTTCAATTTGGGGCTTCTAATCACTTTGCCTTCTGCAAATATCTTGGGTGAACTAGGTTTCAATCTTTGTTGTCTACTCCATACTATTGATCAGAGTTTCTCAGAATGATTTTTGTCGTAGAGCTCAGTCAGGGTCAGTTTGAAAAATCCTAATTAAGCTAGAAATAACTTTTTTAAGGCCTCACTTTTTTCCTTTCATTTTACCTCAGTTTTCTCTTAAAAGTTGTCTTCTCTTGTTTTCTCAGAATTCTGCTTCCTATAACCCTATAGACAAGGAAGAAACAGACAAATCAGATCAGTTTAAAATCAGCTCTAGCTTACAAAACTCTAAGTTGCTTTCTCTAATGACATTATATTAGCATGGATTTTTTTTCCTCAAAATGATGATTTTAATGGAAGTATTTTTGTTAACGCATCTTATCCTGGATTCATTAATGAATTTAGCTTTACATGAATGAGTTTAGTTTTCAGTTTATTTTTTGGTCTTTTTTAAGCAGCAAAGTTAAGGGTTTAATACTTTCAACATTCTGCCTGAAACAATAAACTCAATGACAGGAACACATAAGGAACAAGCAGGAGCTACTTCTGTTGCTCTTACTAATCTTATTGCATATATGTCAAATATTTTGCTACCTGAGACATAATAATGAGAAATTAAATGTAAGTTTTAGGAACGGTTATATGAAACAAGGACAAATATTCATGTAATAAAGCATTCTGTTCTTACTGTGGCAAGTGGTAGATACTTAGAATTAATATAAAAATAGGTTGTGTATAGAGTAATCTCCCCAGTATACTCTCTTTCAGCTTCCAACAGTTTGCAATAGTGGCATCTTTTGAGTTAAAATTTCTATTTATATCTTAGTGTTTAACAGATCTGGAAGGACTTTTGAGCCATATATATCTCTAATTGCTTTTTGATTTAATTTATACTTTTGACTTTCATCCTGTGCCAACTGAATTGTGCAGTTTAACTGAGATTATAATAGTGGGATTGGCTTCAGCAAAATATTCCCTAAATCCCATTCTGAGATCTCACTTCAGCATGTTTCCCTCACCTATAAAGAGATGGTAGATGTCCCATGATAGCACAATGAGTTTCCTTCTGCCGGCAGATTTTGGTAGATAGAAACCTGATCTTTGAAGTTAACACGTTTGTAGAAAATATTTTATGTATGAATATAATCAGGAGTAGATGAAGGTAACTTGGAAATAGAGCTGGTCAGGATTTTTATGACAGAAAAATTAATGGTTGGGGGTTTTAACTCTGGAATGGAATTGTTGGTTTTGATTAGAAAAGGGAGAGAGCACTGTAACAAAGTATTGATTGCTCACACTTGAGATAGGCAATACTGACTTTAATACCTTGCCTCTAGTAAAGATAAAGATTGAAGCAAAATCTCATCCTAGGTGAGTATAATAACCATCAAGAAGATTCTGTTTATTATATTTAATAACCTTTTTTTCTTTGATAGGCTTCCAAATGTCCTAGGTCAGTCCCTGTTTGCCCCTTTTAGAGATTAAGATAGAACCTTTCCATTCTAATGGTTTCAAGATTTAGAAAATTTAGCCCTATATTGATGATTTTGTGTTGGAGATGGATTTTTAAAATGGAAAACAAAAAATAAAACTCAAAATTAAAACTGGAAATCATGTTTTTCCAAACCATTCTTTCAAAAAAGAGACATTAATTCTAGTAGCAAGATGGTGCATGAAACTTAATAATGAAACAGATTTATTTTATAAGTTCAATATAATGGATTTAGTGGCAACATTAACTATTGGAGCATGCTGGTGAGTTTTGTGCAAAAGCCTAATAAACTGTCTTTTTCTTTATACAAAACCCACAAGTTTTGGTGTTACCCCTGTCCCCTTCTTTTTCACTTTAACTTTACCGAAGTCAACTTCTGTTACCACTAGGTTCTATTATCGTTAGCTTTCAACCTTAAGTTCCATTTTTTTCTGACATATCAATCATTTTTAAGGAAAGTAGACAGGTTTTATGACAATTTTCACTTGATTGAAAAAGCTAATTTTTTCTGTCAGAAGAAAATTCAACAGAAATTCACTTTACTGTGGTAACTGCTTATATAACAGAAAAGCTTAAGAGAATCTATTTACAGCTTGGTTGTGCTGGGTTCATAGGCAGTGTACATTAGAAATGACTGGAAATAGGTAGATTTATTTGTTCATGTTTTCTAAAGCCCATCTGCAGCCCAGTAACAATGACTTCTTCCATTCCTAGTACAGGGCTCTGCAGAGCACAGGTCTCAGGGCTGTCCTTGGCTCAGCTTGGCTTGAGCTAGGCTGAGCTGGTTTTGTCTCCTGCCTCTGGGCCAAGTGCCTGTTGCCTCCCCTGCCTAAGCTTGAGCTCTGCCAGTGCCTCTGTGGGAAAGGTATGGCAAATTTAGAAATTTGGGGAGTCACTGCCCAACAGAGAAGAGATCCTGGTGGGGCTGAGCCTGGGGAGGTTGTGGGGCCACACTCACACTCAGCTGGACTAGCCAGAAGACAGCAGCCCAGGGTGAGGAAACACAAAGACAAGTAGACCCCAATACTTAGGATGAGGGGACCCCCACCACTAGCACTGCATTTCTCCCAGGAAGAGACTCAGGATGTTGATGACTCGTTGTGACAGCCCAGTACCACTTGGCTGGAGGAAGGATGCCTCCATTGGCCTTGTGAGGTAATAGGAACACTGGGAGAGTGAGCACAGCATCAGAAAAAAGGGGTAAATATTAGAAAGGTTTTTTGTATAAGAATTCTAAGGGTATTAATATTACACAGGTTAGGTACTATTGTTCCTAACATTGTAACTGGACTGTTTGATGCATTTCAAATGGTTTTAAAAATTTTTAACTAGGCTAACAATAAATTCTTGGCTCCATACACGTGCCTTCTTCTTTCACCCATAACACAGTCCTGAATGTAAACCAACCCCTTAAAAAATCAGGGAACTGGGACAATTATACAAAATGCTCGGAAGTATTCCAGGATACATTAAAATAGATGTAGATTCTGACATTAGACTCTTAGTAAAATTTATTTTACAGTTAATTCTATTATGTTTTACCACATTTCTAGCACTTTGGACCTCAAAATAATTGAATTTCAAGAAGGAAAGTTCTGCTTCAAAATGAGGAAAATGTCTCCAAACATATAATCATAGAATCATAAAATCATAAAATCATAGAATCTTTGGGTTGGAAGGGACCTTTAGAGGTCATCTAGTGCAACCTCCCTGTAATGAGCAGGGACATCTTCAACTAGATCAGGTTGCTCAGAGACTCATCCAACCTGAACTTGAAGGTTTCCAGGGATGGGGCATGCAGCATCTCCCTGGGTAACTTGGGCCAGTATTTCACCACCCTCAGTGTGAAAATTTTATGCTTTATGCCTAGATCTAGTTGAAATCTACCTTCTTTTAGTTTAAAACCATTAACCCTTGTCCTATCACAACAGACCCTGCTAAAAAGTCTGTCCCCATCTTTCTTAGCAGCCCCTTTTAAGTATTGGAAGGCTGTAATAAGGTCTACCCGGAACCTTCTTTTCCCCAGGCCGAACAACCCCAGCTCTCTCAGCCTGTCCTTATAGGAGAGGTGTTCCATCCCTCTGATCATTTTTGTGGCCTCCTCTGGACCATCTCCAACCTGCTCCATGTCTTTCCTGGACATGGAGTCTGGGGTGTCTGGGGGCTCCAGAGCTGGATGCAGGACTCCAGGTTGGGTCTCACCAGAGCAAGGGGCAGAATCAACATAGAATTGAATATTACTGTCATTAATAATTTTTCTCTCTTTCTACTTCTCATTTCTTTGAGAATTTTACTGAAGAGTTACTTTTAAAATAGAAATAACTTAGACATGGAAAGAGTATGGAGAGTATTGTTATTTTTGGAATGGATTTTATTGTGCTTTTAAATACCAGAGGCTTAGAGATGGTCTCTCTGCAAGGAAGCAGTTTTCACTTATGGAAGATATAGGCATGAAATCTGATCAAATTTTATTTTCGTTTCACCTTCTAGTGTCTAGAATGACATAGAAAGAAGGGCAGTAAACACTGGAAAATATTTAGCTTAAAAACAGTAATATGAAGAAGCATATCCTAATGGTAATGAAAACTGTGAAAGATCTTTATCTGCTATGGCATTGCAGGATGTCAATAAGAAAGAATGCACTGCAGTTGCTGTTTTTAAAAATAGGAAATTTTGTAAACCTCATTGCCGTGTTATCAGAAAATGCATCTGCTGAGAACTACAACATGGCGCTCAGTTTCTATTTGTTGAAAATGTTTTTTATGGTAATAGAAAACAATGCTGAAGTGCCTACATAAATTGCTGACTGCTACATAAATTGCTGAATGGAAACCTGGAAATATTTCCAGTTAGAATTTACTAGGCAGTGTCACACAGAATGAAATATAAAGGGGTTATTCTGGTAGTTCGTAGAACCAGGGAGGTACTGATCAGGAAGAATGACATGGAATGACAAAATTAATGAGCATATGAATTCAATGAGCTGCTTTTCTTACAGATCACACAAACCCCAAAACTATGTAGAAAGTTGACCTTTCTAATTCTTATTTTAAAACTATTTTTAATTTGTATCCTACAGACTAGTAAAAAAGAAATCTTAGATTTTAAGTTTCCTTTTCTTTGAAGACTTTTTCTGCTAAAACATTCTCCAGCCTTGCCCAAAGACACAACATCAATGACATTCTAACAGAGATAGCCCATAGCTAAGTGCTAGTTAAATTGAATCTTAATGAAGGATTTTAACACCTAAGCCCATCTGCAATGGTACTTCATTTGTGTTCTGGGAACAGGTTTTTCAAAAGACATGTCTTAAAAACTATTTGATGGTTAAAAATACAAAACCATTTAGGAGAACATAAATACATTCTAAGATACTGTGTGTGCTGGGTTTGTCTGCGACAGAGTTAATCATTTCATAGCATCTAGCATGGGACTATGTTTTGGTTTTTTGCTGAAAGCAGTGTTGATAATACAGGGGTGCTTTCGTTATTGTGCTGCTAGAAAGCTGTGACCTGGTCGCCATTACTGAAACTTGTTGGGATAAAACCCATGACTGGAGTGCCGGCTACTGATAGCTACAGGCTGTTCAGAAGGGACAGGTGAGGAAGGAAGGGCGGAGGCATTGCCCTCTACATCAAGAAAAGTGTGAAGAGTGTGAAGAGCTGTTTTTGAGGAATAGCCATGAGCAGGTGAAAACTTATCGGTAAGAATCAGGGACAGAGGCAACAAAGAGAACCTTGTGGCTGGTGTGTACTACAGGCCATCTGACCAAGGGGAATCTCTTGATGAAGCCTTCCTACTCCAGCTACAGGAAGCATTGCACTCACAGGCTCTCGTCCTGCTCGGGGGACATCAACCACCCTGACATCTACTGGGAAAGTAGCACGGTGACCAGGAGACTCCTGGAGTGCATGGAGGATAACATCCTGTGCCAAGTAATAGACAGCCCTACCAGAGAGGATGACATACTGGACCTGTTGGTCACAAACGCAAGTGAGCTAATCGGTGATGTCAAGACTGGAGGCAGCCTGGGCTACAGTGATCATGCACTGGTGGAGTTTGCAATCCTGAGGGTCATGGGTCAAGCAAGAGCAAAGTCAGGACCCTGAATTTTAGGAACACAAACTTCCAGCTCTTCAGCGAGTCAGTCAATAGAACTGCCTTGAGGACAAAGGAGCAGAACAGAGCTGGCAGATCTTTAAGGATGCTTTCTATAGATCACAAGAGTCCTCAACCCCCAGGTGTAAGATATCAGGAAAGGAAGGCAAGAGACCAGCATGGCTGAGTCAAGACCTGCTGATCAAAATAAAGGGCAAGAAGGAAATGCACAGGCAGTGGAAGCAGGGACAGGTATCCTGGGAAGAGTACAGGGCCACTGCATGGTTGTGTAGAGAAGGGGTCAGGAAGGCCAAGGCACGGCTGCAGCTGAACTTGGCAAGGGATGCAGAGCATAATAACAAGAAGGGCTTCTACAGGTATGTCATCCAGAGAAGGAAGGTCAAAGAAAGTGTACGCCCCTTGATGAGCAAGACTGGCAAACTGGCAACAAGGGATGAGGAGAAGGCTGAGGTACTGAACAGGCAGATTTGACTGGAATGTGCTAGATAGAATTTATAGCTTTTATTTCTCTTTAGCCATTAATTGGACCTCAGCGTCTGGATAACTCCAAACTGGAGCAGGGGCAAGGGCAGGAGTTAATTTTAATGTTAAATCCTATGGTCTTGTCCAAAGGAACCAGGGGTAGAGATTGTAATGGATACACCTTTAAATTGTTGTAACCTGGGATTTGAGTTGCATGTTATGGGAATTACTATAGCAGGAACAACCTGTACAAATGGAGCAGAAGCCTTGCAAGAAGCAGTGCAAGTGCTGCAGTGACTTATCTTGAGATGGTTTTGGTGCCCAGTAACTCCACGCAACACACCACCTCTCCTGTCCTGAACGACCACCATAAGAAAAGGACCCCAAAGTCATGGATTAAATGAACTCAGTGGACATTTTGTGGACATTTCTGGACATTTTACATATGTTTCAGAGCAGCGATCCATAGACTAAGGGAATGATATCTGTGTATCAAAGGATGGGAATGGGTGTGGTGGGTTATGAGGATGTATTGGATAGTGTGAGACCTGAGCATGCCATAAATGGTATGGAATAATGGGTGGAGAATGTGCTGGATTTTGCTTGGACAGAGTTAATTTTCTTCATAGTAGATTGTATGGGGCTATGTTTCAGATTTGCGCTGAAAACAGTGTTGATAATACAGAGATGTTTTCATTATTGAGCAGTGTTTACACAGTCAAGACCTTTTCTGCTCCTCACACCACCCCACCAATGAGAAGGCTGGGGGTGCACAAGAAGTTGTGAGGGGACACAGCTGGGACAGCTGACCCCAACTGACCAAAGGGATATTCCATATCAGATAAAGTCTGGTTTGGTATACAAAACTGGGATGAAAAAGAAGGAAGGGGTGAAAGGACATTTGCAATGATGATGTTTGTCTTCCCAAGTAACCGTTATGCGTGATGGAGCCCTACTTTCCTGGAGGTGGCTGAACACCTGCCTGCCCATGGGAAGTGGTGAATAAATTCCTTGTTTTGCTTTACTTGTGCATGGCTTTTGCTTTGCTTATTAAAGTGTCTTTATCTCGACCCACAAGTTTTCTCACTCTTATTTTTCTGATTCTCCTCCCCATCTTACTATGGTAGAGTGAGTGAGTGGCTGTATGGTGCTTAGTTGCTGGCGAGGTTAAATCACAACAGACTTGGACGGACAATTTTAACTTAAATATGCTAAAAAGCTTCTGCCTTCTCACAGTATTGAACAATGTGCATTCTTTTTTCTGACACAAGGTGACTGCATGAGGTAAAGTTAGAGCTCTGACTTTTTTCATTCTCAGATGATTTTTATTCTACACCTTCTAAGTTGTGACCTCGAAGTTCAGACCTTTGAGACAACACTGTCCTGCGTACAGGGAAGTCTCATGAAAATTTCCACTCTTCTAGGGAAAGGAAGTCAGGAATGCCATCCCTGGTCTAGATCTCAGTCATATGAGGTGTTCCTGAGAAGGTATCTCACTGCTTTTTCCATTGATCGGTTGAACTACTTTCCTAAGTCCTAATAACTTTGTGTATAGATGTAGTAAGATACAGTAAATACACAGTAAGATACAGGGGACTTACTCTGACAGAGAGGCTGGTGTCAGAAAGAGCATTTAGAAATAGTTTGATTATGAATTGGAAGGTGATGGAGTTGTCATACTTAAAGGAGATGGAAACCAGGGCTGACTCTTCAGTCCTAAAAAATGATGCCTTTTTCTCAGTGGCACAGAGAAACAGGCACCTAATTGTAAGCCTGAAAAACACAGACTCCACATCTTCACTTTTACTGTTGTGGTTATTCTTGAAATAGAGGAGATGATGACCCCTAAACAAATCAGGTCTTGTTATTTTAAAAGATATTAAGAATCAGGACTGGTTCCCCTCATGATATTTAGTGCCTAATTTGGAGCACAGTGTGGTGTCTTTGCACCATGCTTCACAGCAAAGTACAAACATCTCCCTGGTGCCCAGGCTTTTCCTAAATTTTCAATTTGACTTTTTCATGAAAAGGTAAAAAGGAAAAAAAAGAAGGAAAATGAAAACCTGAGAGATGAAGGTAAATTGAGCTGATACGGTCCAGTTAATGTACACAGAGAAACTTCATATCCACACATCTCATATAAGAAATTTATGTACTAAAATTCATTGTTTTTTCAAGCAGTTAATTCTAGTCGAGCAAAATCCCTCCTGTGAATTGCACCTACAGTATAAAATTTTCATTATTGTTCAGTCAAGTAAGTGTAATATAAAAAAAAGTATTTAATGCATATATACACATACATATATACATACAGACACAATACAGGTGTGCAGTCATACACACAGCCTCAAAATAATATTTAATGCTGTCTTTCAGCAAATCTAGACATGTATTTGTCTGCACCTCTTCTCTACTCAAGCTTGTGTAAGTTGACAAATCCCCCTAAAAATGGGGACTAATTTACTTTTTTTATTCAGTTGCCTGGTTTAGCCAATTATTTAATCTATTCATGTGCTCTACTCATGAGTTAAGGAAAAACACTACTTCAGGAACTATTGCACATTGCCAAAAAAATCAGTGCTGCCTTCCTCCTTGAGGACTTAAATGGACCTGTGCTTGCAAACTGTAAGTTAATAGTGTTTGAGGAACATGGGAGAAGGTTCTTTAGAAGGTAGGATGCATATCACATGTACACCATCCACAGTTCCTATGGGCTTTGGCTTAATTAGTTCTGAGTCAAGGAGCTGACATATTCACCAATCCATCAGAGCATAATTTCTGATCAATGCTTTTTCACAACATCTCTTTAGGACTCCACGGGAAGTAAAATCTGATATGAATAATAGCTTGGGCACAACAAATACTCATACCTATATAGAAAATAGACCCATGTTTTCTCTACCTCAAATGCTAGAATATTTGCCAATTAAACGGTATAAAAATGTAACTCAAAATAACCATTTTAGTGGCAGTTTGTCCTGTGGTACACATCTTCCAGATATAGAATATTTTCTCAAGAAAATAATTTTCCTCAGAAAAGTGTGATATCCCAGACTTACAAAAATATAACCACAACAGAAAGACCAGTGGGTATATTCTGAGAAGCATACAGAGCCAAAAATATACTGTGAGGATTTGCATTGTCTAATGAACAAGTATTTATCTTTCACTTTGTGTGATGGTAGAGAAAGGAAAATCATGTCTGAAGATGAATTAATTTTGGTTAGCTGACTCATCAGTGAATAACTTGTTCACTTGCAAAATAAACATAATCAGCAAGAGTCTAGATTTTTGTCACCAGAGATAAAATTAATTGATGTATTTTGCAAGTAAATTAAGTAAAGAAAGTAAAATAAGATAATATATAGACTGCAATATGACAGTAGAAAAAAACCCTCAAAAGACAAATCTGAGACAAGTCTGCATTATTCATGCTAATAGCATCCATACTGAAAGTTTCCTAAAGACTGTGTTTTAACACAATGTTTTTATTATTTTTAATTGCTCAATCTAAGTTTTCATACTGTAAGTCAGTTTTAGAAAAAAATGTTTTGCCATTTGTCAGAATTAAATTAATTAAAATACTACAATATATTTTTAGCTCCATTAATTTTTTTTTTAATACGTTTGTTTTGTTAATTGGTGTGGTGATTTTTGGAAAATTTTTCATTAGAAAGTTGTGGGGGAACAAAAGCATGAATATTTGTCTTAGTGATAAAAACTTAGAAAAATCTGATTTTGTACAACACATGATTATTCAAACCTTGCTAAATTTTGACAGGGAAGCAATCTACAAAGTCCGCCTGTATCCTGCTGCCATTCCAGGTAGGAAACTCCGAGCAAGATTTCCTGTGCAAGATATGTTCCATCTCCTGTGGATCTCTACTCTACAACCCCCTTACCTATTTAATAGAAGAGGAGAATATCCCACCACTTCTCACATCTGTCTCTTACATAAGAGCATAACGTTGACGAGATTATTTTTTCAAAAAAAAGTATGATTAATTATTGGTAATAAAAATTGTATTTTAAGCCTAGGACATAGGAACCCATAGTATAAATAGAATATGATAGATGAACAGCAAGAGCAAAGACAAAGATGCAAAGACAATGTGTGCAAACTAGCAAAGTGGTGGAGTGGTGGCTTGTAACTCTCACCATTGCTCACAGTTTTGCTCGTAGTGATCAAGGTTGGGGGTTTCTTTTTAATTCTAGAGATACACTGGGGACAAGAAAGGGATTGCACAAAAGGGCCATTTGGGATGCTGTACAGATAAATAAGGTAGGCCTACCTATACTTCCACAGCTAAACTAGACTAAGTATTTCAAGTAAACTATGTAGCACTTAAAAACGCTGGTTTAGAGGATCTTGGCGCTCTGTACACTTGAATGTGCAGCATAAGAAATTCCAAACTACGAGTGCAGCATTTTGAAGGAAAGAGTGCTAGAAAAATTGGTCAGGAACAGGAAGATAAAGAGAAAAGAGGATGGGAACATGGTGGGAAGATGGGACAAAGGCTGAGGTGGCAATCTGACACACAATATAAAAGAGACCCAATAGAAAACATTTTTACAACTATACCTAAACTTAAAAATCAATATGAGACTATCAAGAAGTACTAGTTACATTGCTTTTTCAAATACTGGTGCCGTTTCCAGACTCTGTCTTCCACTTCTTACAGTTTACCTTTCTTTTTTTTAATCCAATATACTTATGATGAAGATAACCTACAAGGCAATTCAGCTCTTTGCTTTTGTATACTGGTTGACTAGGAAAATGATTCATCAGGTATGTCATGTTGATTTTCATAAACACACAATCTCAGGTTCTACAGATGGTGCTCCAGAAAATAAGCATAAGCAGCTTTAATTTGCTATCAAGGATGGTTCTAAAAATTTCTTCCTCCAATTTTATCTTTTTTTAAATACCCAGTTGGCATACTTTAATTTCTCTTTCATAAAGCTTTAGAGTCTGATAATGACTAGTCCAGATCAAAGTAAGTCTTCTATTTATGCATTTTCTGCAGGAAAAAGGAAATCTAAAAGAGAGCTACTAAACATCAGTTACAACAATCTGTTTATTTTCAGTGAAGTTAAAAAAGTCCAAATGAAGATCCAGTCTGTTTATATACATAAATATACTAAGAAGAAACTACTATAGTCTAGTTCAACTGTTTACAATATAGACCAAGATGAACAGAAATGTGTAGCTTTCTCCTTCCTATCTTCTGAATGTGAGAAGGTGGTGTTTTTTGTTTTTTTTTTTTAAAAGGCATTCTGCCAACCTAAGAAGCAAAAAAAAAAAATCAGTGAATTAGACATTAGGAATCATTAGCATAGCTCACTGTCACAGGTATATAAATATACAAGTTATTTTCAGGAACAATCCAAGGAGACCCTTAAATCTAGAGCAAAATTAATGATGTTACACAGAACAGGAATAGGAATTATGTCCACTGGCTCAGCATGATTACAGTTCCCCAGTGCCTTCACAGCTTTATACAAGTTATTTAGCAACTCTTAGCTGTGGAGAGCCTATAGCAGCACATCTTAAAGGCCTGTTTAAAAATAATTAGCAACATAATTCATGCGCAGGTTCTGAAAATTAGTTTTACTATATCTTGCAAAAGAATAAAAGCTATCTAATCTTGTTTTTATCCGAGCTCCAGACTATTCTTTCAGCATAGCTCTGAAGAAAAATAAGCTTATTTTTGATTATTTTAATTTTGATACTTATACTGCCTCCCAAAATCTGAAGAAGTGTATTTAGTACAGAGTAGAGTAGATATACACAGTGTAGCATTAGGAAGTAGTACACATTAGTGGTGGTCACTGAGACTCAGAAATGAAATTTGTTTCTTGAATTGGCTTCCAAAATCATTGGTCTGTCTGCTAACATCACCCTTGGGTAGCACAGGTACCAAATAGCTTTAATTATCTGTCCTCATGATCCTGCACTGTCAGTGTAGTATCTTCACTGTTTCACCTTTGTCCCCATGATTGCGACACTACATGTGTGCAAGACTGCTCCAAGAAGTCTTTCCTGTAAGACTTCTCATCTAGCATAAATATTAATCTAAAAAAGTATTTAAATACTGTCTAAATATCTCAGTGTTGTGGTTTAGCCCCAGCCGGCGACTAAGCCCCACACAGCCGCTCGCTCACTCCCCCAGGGTGGGACAGGGGAGAGAATCGGAAGAGTAAAAGTGAGAAAACTCGTGGGTTGAGAAAAAGACACTTTAATAGGTAAAGCAAAAGCCGCGCATGCAAGCAGAGCAAAACAAGGAATCCATTCACTACTTCCCACCAGCAGGCAGGTGTTCAGCCATTTCCAGGAAAGTAGGGCTCCATCATGCGTAATGGTTTCTTGGGAAGATAGACACCATAACTCTGAACATCCCTTCAGCTCCTCCTTCTTCGTCCCAGCTTTATATACCAAGCATGACATCATATGGTAGGGAATATCCCTTTGGCCGGCCTGGGTCAGCTGCCCTGGCCGTGTCCCCTCCCAGCTCCCCGTGCACCCCCAGCCTTCTCACTGTCTGTCCAGCATGAAAAGCCAAACAGTCCTTGACTGCTTAGCAATAACCATCAGCACGTTATCAACATTTCCTCATCCCAAATCCAAACCACAGCCTCACATTAGCTTCTATGAAGAAAATTAACTCTATCCCAGCTGAAACCAGACTCAAAGAGATGCCAGAAAAAAGACTCAGGCCTTTGTGGCAACACGCCTCAAGCTATCCCCAGACTGAGGGAAGGGATATATGCAAGAATTTAACCTGGTCTTGTGTAAAAACCCCAGGCAGTTCCACTCAGAGAAAACAAACAGAACACAATAAAACAACAAAAAAAAAAAAAATGCAAGTAATCTAAAAGCTGACTATGTTAAGGATCGTGAGAAGAACCAGTACAGAATGAGGGTGATTAGGCATCATGACAGTGGGATTAGTACTAAATCAGGTGATATGACCATTGTCACATATCAATCAGTCTAAATTTGAGCAGTGAGGATTTAAGCCTCTTTGTGTGAGTTGGCTAAAGGAATGTCTATCTTCCCCCCAACTGGACCAAAAGGCAAAATACTTTTTTCTTTTTTAACATAATAAAGAGAGACTCAGAGCAATCATTCCTAGCCTGAAGGTGGCTGCTTCCATTTCAGGGTTTGTGTGCCCAAAATATCGACTATCTTCTCTCTCTTCCCCAACAATACAGCTAGATTTAAAAAGTGACACCGTTATAGCTTTACCTAAAACTGGTTTTGTATTTTATCTAGTGTTTTACTTAATGCAAAATACATAAATGGTGCTAGGAGCAGAACCCAGGATTCTTTTCTTGCAGGTCAAAAGATACATCAGTGTGTTAGAGCATAGAAGTACATGCTTGCTTGTTTTTCTTTTCCAGCTTCACTAATTTCACACTTCTATCTGCACAGGAGAAATAGTTTATGTGTGTAGTCAGATTAGACTGTGGTTAGAGTATTCCTCCAGAAAGGAGAAAAATAGGTTCGGTTTCTTTCAGGTTGAAAAGGACATAAAATATTTTTACCCCCATACAACTATGCAAGAATTGCACGTTTAACCTGTATATCTGAATAAAAACAGCTATTGCCTGTGTATTATATGTCTGAAACGTAATTCTTTAACATGCCTGATCAATCAAGTCACAGATGCATTTTAGGGCACAGTTTCAACAGAGACTCCAGTTTAGGCAGCTTTTGCCTACAATTCCCTTTCACTCCTGAACATCCCCATCAAGAGTATGAGTTCATTCTCCTGGAGCCATATGATGACCCAAACAGGACAATTTGTCTGCATTAAAAACTGGAGGAGGGCAGTGTTTGCTTGTGTTTTATCCTATTTAATTTTAAGCCAGAGCAAATCCTGGTCTAGTTCATTACATACAGAAGTAGTGGCAGTACTAAGGGCATATCATAGATTTAGGAATGGATGGTCAGGGAAAGCAGTGCAGCAAACACTCCTGCTGAAAATTAACCAACCAAGCATGCCCTCAGTCCCAGTTTAGATGGTATTTACACAGTTCCAGCCTTCACTACACTTCTTAGGTTTCAAAATTGGGAAAAGCTGTTGTATATTATCTATATTTAAGTTGAAGCTGATGTGAATAACTCAAAATTAAATATAACTCTTTGCCAAAAAAAAAACCCCGACCATTGTATTTTACCGATATATATGTTGATCGGAATGTGAAATAAATGGACAAATTCACAGTCAACAAGGATGAGTTCCTAAAGGAAATCAATAGTTTTAAATTTGAAAGAGTAAACAAACATGTTCCTGTACTTCGGGGTGTAAACCTGAGGGGACACTATAAATTAATTTACTGCAGAGTTTATTATATTAACAAATTAAAAAATATGCATTTCCTTCACTGCACGAAGTGGTTTGACTCAGGTTCCAAGAGCTATCATGACAGCACTGAAGCTTAACTTTTACGTTGTTTTCCTTCACTCTGTTACTATCTTTAAAGTAAAATTATTTCAACTCGCCATAAGCACTTTTTTAGCCTTAGGAAAAGATATTCTAAAGCAAAGTACCATTGTGAACATTGGTCCTAAGTGAGATTTGGGTCTACATTCACATAATCTAAGCACAACATCAATTAACTCATTCTGCAATTCCATTCTTGTTGCTCTTTAGTATTATAAAGCAATGAAACACTTCCCTGGATGCAAAATTTAGCAACTTCAGAAAATACATGGAGGTTAGTGCTTAGAGGCTACAGAATGGCAGAACCAGTGCAATGCTTCATTTTTGAGTGTAATCGAAAACATTCTTTTTTTTTTTTTAATTTATAACTCCTTAAACAGTTCCCTGTGGGCTACAATATTGCACTCAGAACAATAGTAGCTTGTGGTTATGTGTAGCAACCCACATACAAATCCTAATAAAAATATAGACAAAACAAAACATCTCCATGAGCTCAGACACTTTCAAAAGGTAGATCATGGTAAGAACTGAGTTGTTAAATATTTCTGACAAAAAAAAAAAAAATCCCAGTTTTCCATTTTACATATCATTTGTCTTTGGCATGACTAGAAGTACTTGTTTTCCTCCTGTACTTTTCTAAGGCTCTCTTGTCCCTTAGTTTGGAATGCACTTAGAAGTAAACATGAAGCTACAATGAGGAAAGTTATCTTCATCTGTGCTCACTTTCACTTCAAAACAATTAATTTGTTATATGTACAGATGTAAAGTACTGTTTTCATATTTCAAGATTCTGAACTTGAGGCAATGTGCCATTTATTAATTAAAATGGGTAGAAACCTGTATGGATAAACCTTCCAAAGGTGTTCAGCGAAAGTCTGTTCATAGCTTTTTTTGAAACCAGGTAACAGTATTTAATTTGTCATTATATATTCATGAAGTAATAGCCTTCGTTCTGCCAAACTAATTTCTTCAATCAGACAAGAGCAATTCAGAAGAAAGGCATATTATAGGTAGCTTAACAGCTGCTGCTCCATGTATATTATTCCTTAGAGACTTTCCAGTGGTATATACAACTGTTATTTTATTTTGTTAAAGCTACTAAACTGTTTTGCTAACAACAAAATAAAGCAACCATTATACAGTTTCCTCTTCCATTTGCTGACTCCATGAAAGTGAAATGTATTATAGCAAAACCACCTTATGTGCATGCACATACAGTTTTAACATCTGCTGTTGATTTACTGCGTATCTCTCACAAACACACAGGTGAACAGACATTCAAGGATCTACTTTTACTGGATCTGAAGATCTTAGAGAATTTTTAAAAGTGGCTCTGTTTGTTAAGATTTACACTTCTTAAAAAGCAATGTCTTCAAAATTATATAGTCACAAATATTTCCATGAATGAAACCACAATAAAAGCTAATCTTTCCATAAAAATGGAAAATTGTACAAATAAAACATATGTGTAGAGGAATGTGACTTTACATTTTAAGTAGAAAAACTTATAACTTTAGAATGACCAGTTATTTTAACATTTATATGCAAAATTTTATATACAAGAATACCCCAAAGATATAGCAATCTAAAATACATTATATTGTTTTCTATACATATTTCTGAAGGATAAGCATTTTGGTTACACTGGTCTCATGGATTTTCTCTGAAAGCTCTCAGATTTTTGATCATCTGAACTGAACATAGATTTCCATACTCACCTCAATTACAAGGGTAAACTATCATTTCGATAATTCTATTTTTTTCATTGAAAGACTGCATGAACTCCTAGAAAACAATATTAAAGAGAAAGCTTGCTTTTGAAGCTACACTGCAATAATCAAACCATTATGTCTTTCCTGACAATATTTCCCAGGATCCCAGTAACATTCCAATCCTACAGAAACTAACGGCATTTCAGCCCCACGCCTTGATGTATACTTTTCTGTTTGCTTGTATTGAATATGCATTTTTTTTTTCCAGTTCATGAAATGATTCTCTGCTTATATAGCAATATTTTTCAGTCTATCTTATATCATTTGTAAATTCCATAACTTCAGGGTTTTGTTCTGTTTTCAGAACTTTTTTTAAAAACACCGAGGGCGTGGGGGGGAAAGAAAACTCAGCAAAACTTCACAAGTAACACGAGGTAAGTGTTCCTCATTCTGAGCCCTCTTGAAGATCAAACCTTAATCCATCTCAGTTGAATTGTGTTTACTATGGATCCTTCCAGTTAGTCAAAGCACTGTACAGTAACGAGCCAAAGCCTGCACATATACAAAACTAATATAAATTTGGTTGATCAAGTACCTGACATAAAATGAAAGAGGATTTTACAAAATTTTCCATGCATAAAAATACATGTGGTTAGAACTTCAACTACACACATAGAGAAAGTGCACATGCGCACACACATGCACATATGCAGATGACTCAGTTTCATCTCCTGAGTTGTAGGTTTTGGTGGGGTTTTATTTTTGGGATTTTTTTCCCTTCTTTTTAATTGCAATTAATTGCCTTAAATACTTGTAATTACTCAGCCACTGTGCTGAAATTCACAGTTGTGAATATCCATAGATGTTTTCTTTCTAGTGGGGATAACCTTAAAGAAAATACACAACAGGGAAAAATGAACATTGTTCTATAGTCTGTATTATTTAAATCTTTTATTTTTTGTTATTCCACAAAATTTTACATTATAATAAAGGATATATTCAGATTTTCAAAATGATCCCATTCTAGCTGTGAACACAGAGACATGGTACACAATTAACTCAACACTCAGGAAATCCAAAGAACAACAAAACTCTTCAAACCACACAAAGTAACAATTCAAAATACTGTCAGCTTTCCTTCCAATTAGTTTCAACTATTTCAGACAAGTAGATTTACCTGAAAATAACTTTAAAATAATGTTTCTAGAAAAAAAATCTTATGCCATATTTTACCATGATATGGCAGTGCAGGAAAAGATTTCATTTTGTTAGGTAATGTTTCATTTTATTTATTATTATTACCTTTACCAGCTAAAGCATCTTACAACAACCTATTGTTTTTTCAACATTATTCACAGATACATCAACAGGACCAAAACTGGTTCTGTCTATGGCTATGGATATGAATGGGTTCTAATTTCCCTCTATTGCTTTTCATAGGATAGTCTTCCTCTGTAACAAAAATCATATGCAGTTATCCCTTACTCTCCTATATGTCCAAACAAGGCTGAGCTCAGTAGATTCTACTTCTAGTGTACATCTGTGTAAGTCTAACAGACTTATTAGAAATATTTACAAGTTCAGTTAAACTATCAATCAAATATGAAGGCTCCAAACACTACAAAATAGACCCTAGTTACCTCAGGTTGCAGCATTCTGTTTTACATTAACGAATCAGAGCCTCCGTGCTTATTTCATTTTTGTTCTTGGTGAATTCTCTTACCCAATTGCTTAGCAAGTACGTAATTTCATTTGCATTAATTAAATTTCCTGATATTTACAACAATATTGTATTTGGGTTCCTTTAAAAGAGGAAAAATATTAGATTTACATTAAATACATGTAAATCAAACTATATATAGTAAATAATAAAATTATCTGACTTGTCCATCCATTCTTTATCTTTTTGATGATGAATCAATGTTCTTCAATTCTGTTTTTGCATATTGTGACATGAATAATACATAAAGTTTTGAAAGAATAGAATGTAGAGAGTCCTTTATAAATGAAGACTCCAGGATATATTGCTGCACTTTATACAACACAATAAACAACCATTTAACAGAAAATTATTTTCAGAAGAAATTATTTTTTGAAAATGCATAGTTCATATATTATCAGAGTATTTAATTTCTTATAATTAATTAGCCATGAGTGATATGCTTTTATTTGCACATTTGTTTTTGTTTTCAATAAGAAATAGATCTTGTGGGAGTTTTGTTTTTTTTTTTTTAATATGCAATGAGCCTGATCTCAGGTATATTATTGTAAAACAATTCTATTAGCTTCAAGATACATACTTTTTTTACTTGTTTAAATGAGAATAAAATAAGATCCTATACAACTTGCACTGGTGAGTTTTATGTGAAATTTTTTCAAAGCATATAATTTGTATATTTATCTTTTCCTTTCAAAAATAGTAAACCTACTTGAATACATTATGTTGGAAAAATGAATTCTAAAAGTATAAAGAAAAAAGTACTCTAAATGAGACAGTAAATATATTAGGAGTTCCCACTCAAAATCTAGGTGTATGAAGTTGCCAGAGCTGAATGAACTCAGCTGCTGCTCCAAGATGTATTAAGATGTGATAATAAGTTTAGGATTAGACTGATTTGGTTATAGGTATACACTTGGCAAAGATAGAAGGAGGTCAGGTTTATAAAGTCATGAAGATGGTGAATAAGACAAATGAATAATGTACTAACTAAAACTTGCAGGGTACTTTCTGAAATTATTAAGAGGTAAGAAAAAGATAAAATACCTTGTTATGTAGAAGATCATGAATTTCTATAATTTGTTGGCATTGGAGGTTGTGAAGGCAGAAAGAATTTCCTGGTTCACAAAAAGATTAAGCAAATTCGTGGATAACAGGTCCTTAAACACACTCTAAAGGGATTAGGCAGGGATGTTCTCGTATGTACTGCTGATGCAGGAAAAATCCTAGAGGAATGAACTGCAGAAAGCAGCCAGCCTTGTTTGTCTTTGGTGAGTATTATGTCTTTGTCACTGTGTGACATTGTTTGCAACAATGGCTCAACCCAGCAGAGCAATTTTATGTACTTATGGGCAAAAAGTAAGGAAAGAAAAAACGAAGATGGCCTGGTGGGGTTTGAGTGCTTTTATACTACAGACTAGTTGCACACAGTTGGACTTGTTTCTAATCACAGTCTTCTGGCCAAACAATCCTGCCCACAGCAGTTGTGATAGGCAGTGGTAAATCAGTATTTACCAGAACAGAATATGACAGCATATTATTGTGAATGGAAAACACGTAGTATATTTTTTTAAACTACTAGGATTTTGAGAGATTTAATATACACAGATTTTTTTTTCCCAAATTATGTTATATTCAAGTTGTTTACCTTTTCAGTATTTACCACTAAAAATGGTTATTTGTGATTTGCTAAATGTATTTAACTATTGCTTGATGGTTATTTGAAAAAATTTGATTTCCATTTTTTTTTAAAAAAGCTTGTTTTGTTAAAATTCTCAGCTTGTTACCAAACTTAAAATAAAAGACAGTAATATACAAAATTACACAAATACAAGTTCAAATGAAGCAGGCTGCAAAATGTTACAAATGTACTTGCCCTCTTATAAATAAAACATTACAATTTAAGGAGAGGAACAGCACAAATAACAGATCAGCCTTACAATTTTCATTGTGGCCAAGTTTTTGAAACCCAGACACCTAAAGTTAGTGGTAATTAGCTGATGTTCTATACCAAACACTCAAACAAACAAACCAGTCAGTCCTCATAGGTGCTACATAGTTTCAACTTTTTTTTAGTTCATAACTGCAAAACTGCAAAGGTTTGACACCATGAATATTTGGTCCACAGCTCTGTAATTAGTTTCTTTTCTTTAGAAATCTTATTTTGCTAAGTGTGAAATGGAGAACACAGTTGTGCCTACAGTGCTGGAACGAAGCCTACAAAATTCTGACTAAGATCACCCTTGTAAGAGATAAAAATAAACCTGCATATTGAAGAACATAATATATGTTGTTGCTTGTTTATTTTTCCCTTTTCAAAATAACTTTTGGTAGACTCCATCTCCAAAGAATTAACCAAAGTGTGTTTCAAGTTTCAAATGCATTTGAAATCTGCTTAGACACATAAAAAGTCAAGGTTTTATTGGATGCATTTACAATAAAACATCAGATGGGACTTCATAACTTTCCTAAAATCTTTGAAATTACAATCTCTCATTCTTTGTACACATCATTCAGCTAGGACATTTTCTTCAAGAAAGTAGCTTTAGAAGCCTATTTTTTACACATAAGCATATTGTCACCTATCAGCATGTCTTTTTTCATCAAAGTGTGCTAATCAAATCCCTCATGATACCTAGCTTAGTCTTATGATGCAGAGTATTTGTACCATCCTCATCTACTAAACATTTTAAAATATTTTTACTATGAGTTGCTTCACAAAAAAGTAGCTATCTCTTCATGTTGTCTTTCTACTCATGTGTCTCTTCCACTTAATTCTTTTTTTTTTTGTTTGTGGCAAAAACAGCCTTAGCAGAAAAAAAAGATAAAGCTCCCAGAAATAATCTTTTAATTTTTGGCAGAGGAAAACATAATTGACATTAATATTAAAACTTCATTCCTTAAGAAATCTTTGAGCTACCAAAGTAATTGCATTGCAAATATATATATCTGCATTATTCCTCTTAACTCTGTTTTTATTTAAAAGATTCCAAAACTATTGATTCTGAACTTATGCACAGAAATAAAAAAATTGAAATACTTCAGACTGAGTAAGGTATTTTAACATAAGAGATCCTTGACATCAGCTGCTTATGGAACAGGTTCATATTCCAACTCCTTGTGGTTTAACGATCCCTTCCTCCTTTTTTCTCATGCTGAAGCAGTTCAGTCCCATGACATCTCATGCTAAAAACAAAAACAACCACCTAAGGCCTTGTTATTTGCAGCTCTAACCTTTCCTTGAAGCTGCTGAGGCAGCATGTTCCAGAAACTCTCTAGCAGTGTTTTCCCTTGCTGTTCTCCTGCTGTTGTGATCATGTTGTCATTCTCATGGCCTAGTAGCTGCAAACCCCTAATAGCGCTGTTTTGGTGGGTTCTCATGCAGTGCTACTACTAGTGGCAGGAGAATTGTCCATCTTCCCCACCTTCTTTAGTAGTTTTTAACCACCTTCTTTTACACCTTCTGTAGTTTTTAGTTTATATTAGAGAAAACCAAAGATAGGGCACAACAAAATAAGTCACGTAAATACTTGACAAATATCGTTCAAACATTCATGTGCAGAGTTGCTTAACAACCACCGTGCAACATTTGCCCCTGTTTGCATACTCCAGTTGGCACCAATAATATCAGAAACAAGTTGAACCAAGGGCAGGGGAAAGAGGACAGTCCGATGAAAAGCTCACAGTACTAGCATAAAGCATGATGACAAACCATCATGACTGGTTGTACTGGAGAGAGCCCCATCACTGTTCTTTCCAGATGACCACAGGGCAGTTTTCCATTTCCTTTTTCTCTTTCTCTTTCTTTTTTTGCATATTTTTTCCCAAAAGGAACTTGCACTGTTGAAGTCAACATATGCTATAAGCTAGAGACACCAACAATAAATCTTTGCGTACTTAAACCTGCCTCAGCATCCTTCATGAAACTCTAGTATTCAGAAATTCCCTCATAAATGATTGGCTTATCATGTTTAGAGGTAATATTGACCTTCTTGACACCAAGTTGGGACACTGGAATAGCCTGTCATGAAGAAAGAGTCATATTTATTATGTATCCTCATCACAACATAAAGGAAGAGGCCAAGTTAAGAGCCATGACTGCAAGGCCTCAAGCAAAAATACCAAAAAAGGTGATGGAAGGAAGAGTTTCTAAATATGTTCAATATGTTGTCAGGTGTTAAAAATTATACAGTAAATATGAAGCTAGTAGTTCTAAATCTGGTGAGATCTTTGTTCACTGAGTCCGTATTAAAACATGCTATTGCATAATGTGGTAACAACCTTGAAAATGCTTTAAACTGCGCAGCTGCCACCAACTTCTAAAGAACATAGTAATGAAGGAAAAGGATAGAAATATAAATTCAGAGAAACCCAGAAGGAGCAGAGACAAATTCAGTTACTGGATGTGAGCAAGTAGAGGGTAAAAAGGAAGAGGATACTCAGCTACAAAAATCAGAAAAGATAAAAATCACTGAAATTATCACAAACATACTTTATACAGATTTTAAGTCTGAATTTCTTTAAGAAAAAGAAGTAGGGAGGAAAGTAAGAATAAAAGCAGAGAAAAGAAGGGGAGGAGCTATTCCACACAAAGAGAGAGGATGTGTTATGAAAAGAAAGAGAAAGGGTGTGTTATGAAAACTTTTGGAGTAATGCAGAAGTGAAGGGGAAGGAATGGCAGCTTTCAGAGAGAGATGAAAGACAGAAACAGCTAAAAATTATTTAATACAGAAGTTCTAATGTGGAACTGAATTTTAATTTTTTCTTTTGTAACAGTATTTCTGAATTTGTAATCAAGACCATGCCCTTTGGTTTTATTCACACTAAACTGTTTTTATTTTAAGCTTGCCCAGTGTTTAACAGGAATTTCTCCGTCAGGTAAGCATAAGTCATCTTCAGTGAAAGAAATTACTCAATTTAAATTAGTTAAGAGGTATACTGGTGTGAATATAACTCGAGAGAACAATAAGAATCCCAGAGGCTGGCAAATATTAAACACTCACATACGGAAAGGCCAGAAAAGTCAACAAAACATTTTTCACCACTACTGAGTTAGACATATAAAAGACTTGAGCCTTTTCCTTTTACAAAAACTGAAGGGACAAAAAAGTTTATGGGCAACAGATAGAGACCATCTGCAACAGCCAAATGTCAAACAGTGGCCAAATTGTCTGAATGGCAAGAAATTTCAATTTCTTGACTTAGATCTCTGTGTCTTATTTCACATTTCTGACTGCACACAGTGCTACTAATGATGCTGAATGACAATGTTCAGGAGGGCTATGCAACAGCAACATGTAAGAACCATTCAAATAAAAATCCAGTTCTGAATATAAACTAGAACAGCAGACATAGACACGTGTAGTATACTCGTAAATCAGATCTTGGTTTAAGAGTGGGAAAATTATGGAGTTTCAGTCCAGTGTCTTGCTGAAGAAACTGTGTATCTCAATTACCGATAATGAGCACAATGTGAAGTGCAAGGCAAAGGACAGGGCAGTCTGTGTTACATGTGGACAGGTAGATAAAAGACAAAGAGTTACCTGTTGAATCAAGATGTGCAGCTTGCTGGAGAACAGCACATAAGAGTTCAGTTTCCTGGAGCCAGTCCAGGAAATGACCACTATTTTATCAGATAATTCTGCCCAACTAAACTGAATTCCCCTCAGCACAAATATCTGTGAGAGGAGAAGGGGAAGAACCTTCTGCTTGGGGACAGACCTACAAATAGGGAGCTACTACAATACATCCAGCAAGAGTTCACATAATACATGAGATCTTTTGCAAGTGGTGGTCTGTGTATTTCTAATGCAGTTGATGGGACTACAGCAATTTACATCAGTTGCATTTCTGAGTCATTGCCCATAACTGCCTCAAATTCAGTCAGGAAATGGTAACCTTTTATTGTTACTGCTTTATCTATGCTCATGTACGTGTTGCCTCTCTCAGCTTAATTTGGCATTTCTTGAAAAGCTTTTTTCTTTCTTTTCTCTTTTTATTTTAAAGTCTTGTCCAGTACTAAGCACAATTGGCTCAGATTAAATAGGTAACATTAGTTATTGTCTAAGAATGAAAAATTACAAAATTATAGCCATAATATATTTGTAAATTAAGACATTAGATTTTTTTACATCACCATGAAACCCGAATGCCACATTAGTGGACGAAGTCTTGACATCTTCTAGCCTACATCTGCCTGTTCACACACTCAGCAGCAAGAATATTTTCAGAAAACAGCATTGTGTCAGTAGAGATTAGAATGCTTTCATTACTCTGGTAAAGATCACTGCGGGGATAGTTTTGGTGTAGCAAGCTGGAGAGAGGCTGCTGTGATAAAGTATCATAGCTGGAATTAAAGAGGACCACCACAGAAAAAAGTTAATATGAATACTATATGAAACTCTTTAAGGAGACAGAAAAGAACAGAAGTGCGCACAGTGCTGCCATATTAAGGACTTTGTTACCTAGCTATTCAGAAACTTCCCTTCAAAGTGCTGTGCCCTGCAGCAAAAGGAAGTATTAAAATATCCAGGTACATCAAAAGGAAGTGAGATAAGGGATAGAAATGAGACTGCCATTGTCTGAAACTTCAAATATTTCCACTAAACAAAGTCAAAGAAGACTTTAGGGCCCAAGGCACAGGAAAGTTGCAAAGTATTGCAAGAGAACTTGCAAGAGAAAAATATTAAAATATTTTGGCCCTTGCAGCTTAAAGGTAGTTAATAATAAGGAAAAATAAAATTAGGACTGTGTATGTGTGAAGGTATTAAAGATCCATCATGATAGGGAAAAAAAAAAGTAATAACAGTCAAAGCTAAAATTAAATGATCCAACCACCATCATAGTATACCCTGTAATCTGGAGTCTATGTGATCCAGATCTTCACTCTGAGTAGAGGTACATTTTCACAGAAGACCAGCTGTGTGTTAAAAAAAAAACAAACAAGCAAAACCAAACAACCCTCTCACCACTTTTGCTCATTTCATAGAGAATTTTTTTTTAATTTTCCTGTCATCACATTAAAGTAACTCCTATTGAAAATAGGCCTAAATAAAATCATATGTCATACTTTTAACTTTCAGTTGAAACTTGGATTTTCTCTGATTCTTTCTGAGATTTTTTGTTAATGCCTGGCAATCCTATAAAACACCTACTGACCTCTGGGTCCTTCCTTTGATAATTCAGCAGTGAAAATGCTCCCTGCTCATCCTGCACAACCTAAATGGCATTTCAGCATAACGTGTCCTCCATTCAGCCTTTTATGCCCAGTAGTAGGACCCTGCATGCACCCTCCCCACTCCTGGGAGTTTGGCTGCTGGGACCCAGGCACCAAGTGAGCACATCTGATGATGTAGGGAGAGGCTCCCATATGCCATGGGGATGGCTATGGCCAGGGTTGACCCCTGATCTAGGGGAGCCACTTTCAGCTGAAGCTCTTGCCTTGGTCCCCAGAGCTACAGCTCCTTGCTGTCCTGCAGCTGAGGGCCTGGCCATGGGTGCTGCTGAGCCAGGCCCAGATGCAGGCCAACATTGCAACCTGGTCTTGGCTCATCCCCAGGGATGTCTCAGATCTGCCTCATCACCATGGGCTGACCAAGTGATCTGAGCTCTCATCTGACCCTGGTGGCCATTCCCAGTCCTTTCCTGTTTCCTCTCTTGCAGACTGTTGGATGGGGTCTGGCTGTTGAGGTCACTGATCTCTGAACCTCAGTTGTTTTAGTGAAATCTATTTAATTTTTAGCCTTGATTATTGGTGAAGTGTTGCTGAAATCTCACTTCAGCAGCACCATTTTCTACCCCAATTGACCCCAAAAAAAGTCTTCCATTGAGTCCTATGGCTGCTAAATCTAACTGTACATTCCTGTAGTGATATTCTTCCCTTCTCGCATTTTTATGTATATGCTAATAATGCCTAATGGATCTAATAACAGGCTTGCAAATGTGTGTGAAAAGAATGGTATTTGGGAATACAGACTTTGGGCATACAGTACATGGCCATCTGACTTCTTAGTGTAAGATGACCTGCAGGTCATGCTCACTTCTCTCTCTTAACTACATGAAAATCAGTATGACAATCTTAGACACAAGTATCTACAGTTGGGCAAGAGAATTTTTTTTTCCTCAGTGCAGCCAGTGATTTTGGTTTTCAGCCTAAGTCTTGAAAAAATACATAAAGTATTTGCCTTTTTCCAAATCAAAGTAATTTGTCTCAACTGTCATTGCAAACTACCAAGTATTTTTTTCCTGAACTGAGGCTCTGCTGCCTACAGAATAAATGGCCAGAGAACACTGACAATGAGATATCTCTTTACATAGCCAGGACCTCCTTATAAAAACTGCCATAAGTAAGGAGATATACAGGTCTGCAACTAAACTTAATGTTCAGTGTAGCAGTCATGCTCACAACACACTGTATAGTTGTAAGACTCTGACAAATACTGCTGCTGTATCCTGTCTATCCATCAGCTGAAGGACAGGTAAACATAACTCGCTATCCTTTGCATGGCTGCAGGCATTTTAAGTGGAGTGGTACATATCAGGAAGCATAACAACAGGCTTCCAGGAGAGCCATAAAACTTTCACAAAAGTTAACAGTGATATTCAGGAATGTGGCCAGCACACATAAATCATAATTTTGATCATAATTTGAAATCCTCCTGTAGGTAAGTAAGCATATGTTGTTGCAGAGTCCATTTTTCTTCCATTTTTTTCTCACTTCTCATGAGAAAATGGGAGTGGAAGAGATGCAAACATTCTTCTAGCTATGTCTGAAGTGCTTTGTATGAGTTCCTTGTAATTAGCTAATTGCTTGATTAAGGCAATACAAATAAGTTACAAAAATAAATATTGTTGATGCTGAAAGAAAACAACAAGTAGTGATGTAATATTTATGTCGTTATAACCTCAGAAATACGTGTGTGGTTATACAGTAAAATGCATACCTCATATCTTATTTTCAGATCTTATGTATGAATTAGGAAGAAAGGAAAAAGGGTCCATCATGAATTGGGGGGGGCACATGTAGGCAACTCAGGTGTAAAATGTCCCACTTTCCTTTTTCCTTTGGATCAAAGCTATGTTTAGAATAAAAACCTTTCTTATGCATTCAGTGAAACAGCACCTGAACAGAAGACTGTATTCTAGACAGAAAAAATAATATTGTTATGAAAAAATATGGGACACGCAAACTGGAGCTGGTTTACACATGGCTGAAAGACCTTATGTTTGTTGTTACATGATGATATAAGTTTGACAATACAACAAATGTGTACTCACCAAAAGTATTCCACTATTCCTGTGTCGATTAGCGGTAAGTAGAGGTTACCCATGGAAAAAAATGTAAGACTACAGATTAAATATATGAAGATAACTACAAGGCTTAAATAACTTTTCTTGATTGATGGAATTTGCTATTAAAAAGTTGAGTGTGATCTATAAATCTTTGTCAAGACGTAGTCTTTGTTGTCTCACTGAAAAAAACTTTTTGTCCACAAAACGTAACTATTGTTTGCACTTGTTTTGGAATACCACAACTGGAAATCCTTCATTATCACAACAGCAACTCTCATCCTTCCTGTATAATAGAACTGTGATCATCTTCTTTGCTTTGACAATATCCAGAAACTAATTTCTAGATATCAGCTGATTGTAATTAATACTATTAACTAGTGGTTTAATTCAAATATATTTTGACAAGAATAACTTTTTGACATGTATAACAAGAAGATTATTACCAAAAGCTATTTATCCTCAGGATAATTACAATAATTTTGCCTTTTAAAATCAAAAGGTGTAATTTTTGATTGTTTGTTGGTTTTTTTTTCCCCCTGGATTTTTAAAATTTTTTTTCTAATTGGTTGAATTTTTCTATTTCAGCAATAACTGTCATTATCATTTTCTATAAGCCTAAAAAGAAAAAGTATCACTAAATACACACGAATTCTTCAAATGACTGTTCAATGTTATAAATCCATTTAACTTTATACTACAGTAAAATGCCTAAGCTTGCTGATCATTACATGCAGAAAATGCCATGAAAATCTCGATCTCTTTATGAATCCATCTGGCAATCAGAACACTCAGAAAAGCAAGACAAAAGAATAAGCAAATATCTCTCCAAAATTACTTCCTTTCTCCCTCCTCCTACAATAATCTTTTTTTTTTTTCTTCCTAGAGAGATGATTAACTGTCTCCATACATGTACTGTAGACAATAGCCATTTGACATCTTCCCACCTTAAAGTCTAATCATTTTTGGGTTATTATAACCCCTGATGTTTTCTTCACAATAGATAAAATGTTCTAAAAATGCAAACTCAAAACCATTTTGCTGTGTAATTACAACAGCTGTAATGAATGAAGACAAATGATAAGAAAAAGAGAAACACGATCTCATTCACAACAAGATGTTTCCTAGGGAATATTAGTAATTTAAGAAGAAAGAAAAGAATGCACTTGAATTGTTATCCACTGAGCACAATTATGCATTCTATTTACTCAGTATGATTTTCTTCATCGAAAAGACTGCCTAGAATTGATTATACAAGATTCCTCTGAAGACCAGCACCAGAAAGCACAGCTGAAGTAGAGCATTTCAGCAAAGTCCATATTGTCAATCCTGGTATAAGTTGAAAAAAGATTAAAGCAACAGCAAATACAAATTTGTCATTATCCTTATTACTGGGAAAGTAAACAAGTTTTCATCCTTTAAAGATATACTGAAAAAAAATGCAGTGTAAATTGCTTAAGGTTTAGAGGAAAAAGATACGTTTGAATAATACCATCTTTAACATGTATTGATTTGAGCTGGCTAGAAAATAAACATCACTACATGAAAGAACTTTGAAAATTGAGGTAAAAAACATTTCTCTGTTTGGCTGATAATAAAATTGTTTTTCAAGAGGAAATAATACCCTAATTTGTAGAAATAAGAGTGCAATAAGCCAGTTATTAGGGACTTGACTTAATGTAGGTTACTGACTGTGCACACTGCCTGGGAAGTGGAAGGCCATATCCAGCCCCTTCTTTTAAATGGCACTGGGCTTGAATGCAGTTTCCTACAGGATAAATAAAAATTCTAAATTTCTAAGTTTCATGTTTTTTCTTAGGTTTTTATTTTTTTGCCCAGGAAGAGAATATAATGGAATATGTCCTTAGGAAAGTGAAAAAGGGTCAGAAAAGTACCTCTTTGCCTGTCTTGGTTTCAGCCAGGATAATTTTCTTCATAGAAGCTAGTGTGAGGCTGTGTTTTGGATTTGCGATGAGAAAGTGTTGATAACCTGCTGATGTTTTGGGTTGTTGCTGAGCAGTCAAGGACAGTCCAGCTTCTCATGCTGGCCTGCCAGTGAGCAGGCTGGGGGTGCACGGGGAGCTGGGAGGGGACACAGCCAGGACAGCTGACCCAGGCTGGCCACAGGGATATTCCCTACCATATGACATCATGCTCAGTATATAAAGCTGGGACGAGGAAGATAGAAGGGGTGGAGGGACGTTTGGAGTGATGGCTTCTGTCTTCCCAAGAAACCATCATACGTGATGCAGCCCTGCTTCCCTGGAGATGGCTGAACACCTGCCTGACCATGGGGAGTGGTGAATGAATTCCTTGTTTGGCTTTGCTTGCATGTGTGGCTTTTTCTTTCCCTATTAAACTGTCTTTATCTCAACCCATGAATTTCCTCACTTTTACTCTTCTGATTCTCTCCCCCGTCCCACCGTGGTGGAGTGAGCGAGTGGCTGCGTGGGGCTTAGTTGCCAGCTGGGGCTAAACCACGGCATTGTCTTAGCTCCATGTCTCAGAAATCTCATAGTACAGAAACCCTGTACTAAGCTGAGACTGCTGAAAGTATTCTTTTACTAGGCCCACAAATAGTTGGCAGTGGCATATAATGCAGGAAATTAGCAGCAATCTACTTTTTTATCAGTTGCCAGAATGTGCCAACCATATGGTCCTACAAAATAATATTGCCCCCACATTACTCCTACATTCAACATTTCAGAGAAAAACTGGGGTCCTGAGGGTTAATCTTTAAAAATGTCCTTGAAGTTAGGAGGAGTTTTTGCAATGTCCACTTGCTGTAAGGTAGTGTATATAAACTGTACACACCAGAACATTTTAGAGAAAGCAAAAATAGGCTGAAGGTGGTAAAACCTTAAAAAGGAAGAGACGTTTTTACTTCTTGTTAACTCTACAATGAAGAGAATTATTAATTTCAACAGAAATAAAATCTGTTAAGAAATTACATTTGACCACACACAAAAATATTTATATATCAGTTATGAAATAAGATTGTATGAACTCTTCTTTTTCACAAAGGAGAAGGAGTAGAAATGAAGATGTGTGCTTATAACAGTTTAACATGCATTATTCTTTCTTTTTCTGAAACATTTAGATCTGGACTAATAACAATTATCTTGTTAAGATTTCAGTTATACTAACAATAATTTCTTGGTTTTACACATTATGTATCTATACTTTTTTTTATATGTATTCTTTTCTTTACATGTCTATATAGATATTCCTATCTATGCATATGTTATCCTTTCTTCTTCCCCATAAAGAAGATTTTGACTGTAAAAAATAAACAAGTTGATTTGCAGTTATCAGCAATATCAGTTAGATATTACTGAAGTATAATTAAAAATGTGTGCCAGCTGGAGACATCAGTTGCTTTGATTTTTAATAGTGTCTGGTAACAAAGAAATTATTTGCTTTAGCTTCATAATCTGTGTAGTTCACAGTTGGTTTATAGCCAAGTAACTATGCTGTGGCTATTGAGAAATGCTTTTAATTATTTTTCTTGCTTTAACACTGAAGAGTTGTAAGCATGGATTTGGGACCTGTTGAATACATACTATTTAAAGACATAACAAAATGATTCTTTCCCAAAAGAATTCACAAAACAAGTCAGAAGGTGGATGCAGGCTGTCAGAGTACCAGACTAACAATGGCAACGCTTGTCAGTAAAACAGAAAATTATCATAGGGATGTTTAAGAGAATATCGAAGTGATACATTAGGAGAGAGATATTTGATGTAGTTTTCTGGATAGCTGCCTTAAGGACAAAATATTTTTTTCAGGGGTAGGGAAAATAATGTTTCATGATTCCAGGTATAAACTACTTGAGTGCCTGGATGCATCTCTGTGCAAAGTTACATGTCAAAACTGTGTGTTATTTAAGTTACAGAAAAAGGGAGCCTATATTTAGACAACGTTTCAGGCAAGAAAGATCCAAGTTGAAGATGATGTCTTGGTTATTAACTGGACTATTAGAGAGGTTGCTGCTTTTGTCCATACTGACCAAGAAAAAAGATAGGAGGATGAGCTTCAGGTTGAGGGGAAGAAAGTGTTTCTAAACACATTTGGTTTTGGTTACATGCCAGTAGTGAACTGACTGTTCACATTATAGTTCTTCTCTTTATGCTTTTTCAATGCAGGGACTCATCGTAGGGTGCCATTATCTGTTCTGTTGTAGCACAAAGGGAGTGAGACAACTTGACAATTGGATTTTACATATATCTGAATGTATTCTACAATATGTTACCAAGTCCTTGTTTTGTTTGCAATGTTCAAGAAGCATCAGCTACTGTTTTCTGAAAACTGTAAATGCTTTCGCCTTTCTTTTGTTTCTTTCATAAAAAGGAATGTGGACATGAAGTAGTAGAGAGCAAATACTTTCTCAACAGTTTCTATAAGAAAACAGACCTCTAACTATAAATAAGCACTTTAAACTTCTCAGAATCCATAATCCAATAATTTATAATAGGATAGCTATTACAGATTTTTCAGTTTAAAGTGGAAGGAAGAAAATGCCAGAGTAGATCCTTCTTGCTTCATATAGCTGTAAACTTGAAGGTAAAAGACTGATTCTGGATTTATACTATGTTAAAATACATTATATGGAATATATCTATAAATGAATCTATATCCCTAGAAAAAATTTTGTTACAACAACACAGATTATTGCTGGTGTCAGATGCTCTATGTATTCACTCAAGGCTAACACCTTAATAGAAAATGCAGTTAAAAGTTAAGCTTTCTAGTTGATATTGAGTTCTGTTCTAGATACCTTAAGATGTCATTTCTTTCCTTTTAAAGATGTTAAACAGGATTTCTCACAGTAGTTACACAACACCACAGATAAAAATCTTTTCACAAGCCAGAGCAAATTCTGAAGAGGAAACTTTTATAAGAGTTGGACTTACACTGCAGAATTTATTTCTGCAAAAACTGAAAGTGAGGGTGAACACTATCCCATTGGAAAGAGGTACAATACTCATGTATTTGATGTAATTTTTCTAGCATTTGCTTTCAGGTAAGTGTGTACAACTCTGGAACTGATCCATTCACATAGGTGAAAAATCCCATACCCTATAAACAAGATCTACTATTTTTCATAGGTTGGAAAAGAACAAGAGATATAGGATAGTAAAGGACAGAAGAACAATACTGTATGCTTGCCCTTCACAAGATTATTAACTTTTTTTTTTTTCCTTAATTTTGTGTTTCTGGAATGTGTAAGTGTACTTAGCATAAAAAAATTATGAAGAAGAGTATACATTTATTTATTTTAATGTCCAAGCTTTTTTTTTTGTGTGGTTATTATTATGCAGGAAGAAATATAGTCTATCTATTTAAAATCACTCTCATTAAAACTAGCTCTCAACCCTTCACACAGTACTTCACATTGAAAAGAAAATTCAATGAATGGTGAAAATGCAGCATTTCTTTTATAAAAACTTTGAAGTTGATCTAGTAAACATTGTCCTAATCTATATCGAAACCATTTCCAAACAGCAACTGAGATGTGAGGGATAACAACAAAGAGAACATAAAGGCCAGGAGAGTTGAAAGAATAAAAACCAGGACTACAAAGAGAATGAGGAAAGTCCAGACAGAATTCAAGTCCATAGGTAGAATTTCTTTTATTTGCTTTAGTGTTCTAATAGTACATTCAAGTCATTCAGAAGGGGGATAAAAGAATGATTTTGTAGAGGGAGACTTATAGAATTAAAATAACTTCATACCTGGGAATTCCCCCTCAGTAGATAGGGATTAAACCTGAAAGGTAGAATTAGACATGGAAAGCAGAAAATGCAAAAGAAAGCAGAGTTTCTGAAAGTCAATAACAGAACAGATACACCAGTAACTTGGTGGATAAAAGAAGAGATAAATACGACTGACAAAAAAAGATAAAAAAATTCAGCAGTGTGCCTGCAAGTATGTCAAGAATTAATAGAATATTCCTTCAGTGAAAGAATTAGTTACCATTATATCACAATTCTTAAAGTAAATGAGATTGAATCGTGCTCACAAGAACTTCATAAACTTGTGAAAGGTGCAGTAGGACTTCACAGAGAACACTCTGTAATGAACAATTTCTTTAGTCCCAGAATTGTCTGACATCTGTGTCTACTGATACTCTACTCTTATCTAACAAAAACTAGTTACATTTCACCTTGAAACCTTTACCTGTGAAGCAACCTGTGAGGCAACCAGTAATAAGAAAACTTAGGGGTATTACTGAGTTTTACATCATTGAAAGAAGAAAAAAGGAAAAAAGGCTAGAAAGAAAACTAAAACAATTAATATGCAGACACTTAACTAAGCTTCAGTGTCAAAACCAAGAAGCATGCTACTATTAAGACTCAACATATTCAACTGGTCCTGAACACTATTAAAAGACCTCTCGTACCAAGTGGGCAAGTCAAGAGAATTGAGCAGAAAACACTGACAATAAACCACCTGAAAAGAAGATGGTTTTGTTTTTTCTTTTTTTTCTTACAGCATTCATCACTATTCAAGGCAACTTAGCTAAGCACTGCCAGCTGGAAGCTAATTACATTCAGCTGAATCTAATTATTCAACACCCCTTAATAAGATGGGGAGTTACTGCTGTTAAGGAGACACAAGTGTATTTGGCTGAAAAAAGGATAAGATGTTTTAAAGCTGTCTAGATGTCAACCTATGTTTTTATCTATTGTTATTATTCTTTCTCTTTCTGAGTGTGCTGTTAAAATCATGCTATGTTCATTATTTCCAGAAGAAAAGAAAAATATCTTAGGATTTGCTTATAGACTCAGATTTAGCCATGATTTAGCTACTGATTTGAAATAGGGAGGTTAAAAGCAGCCTCCTCCTTCAGCAGCTCTGGGCCTTCCTTCTGCCCAGCTGCTGGAGCCCAGACTGGGGACCTGGTTGGTGTCTCTACCCCTGCTGAGGCATGTGTCTGCTGCTTTCCTGTTTGCAGGTACAACCAGTAGCAAAGCTCAGTGCATATTGCAGAGACACACACAGACACATGCATGCAGGACACTGGCACAGCTGGTCTCACACACTGCTGCAGACAAGGTGCTGCCTTCAGCAGCACCTACGTAGAGGACTTGCATAACTATAAGCACAGGCAGCCAAGTCCCCTCCTCCTCTTGCGCTGGCAGAGTCAGGAGGTCACTATTGCAGGAGCACACAAGACACTCTCCAGGTTCACAAGCAGATGCACATTTGTGGATTCCCTGAGTACTAGCACAACACCTCTGTCTGCCCAGCACCCCTGCCCACATCCCAGCCCCCTTACCCACCCATGGGTCCCCTACTTGCCACTGGTCCAGCTCAGTGCTTGCTGCACACCCACAGCATTCACATGCTCCACTTGTCCCACAAACACACCACACTTAGGGGTCCCTCAGATACCAGCATGGACCCCATGCCTGCGTGACACTCTGGCCTAGATCCAAGGTCCCCTACTCTCCAGCTGGTCCAGCTAAAAGTTTGTGAGTGCCTACACACGTGCAAAGCCCACACACCTGGTCTGGGGAACATACAGACACCCAGCCGGCATCTGGGCTGTGTCCTGTGGTCCTGCTTCAGCCACCAGTGTTAAGCCTCACTCACCTTGCTCCTGTTGGTCCCCCCAGTAGCTGATTTTTAGGACATGCACTGTTCCCACCCCATAACTGGAGGTTAAACACCCCCACTGGCTCCAGTGGTCACTTGGTCTATTCTTTTCCAAACCTCATGAGCACATCATCCTTGCTGTTGTACTGGGTTTACGTTTCCAGGTTTTGGTAGCCGCAGGGCTGCAGGGTGGCCTCTGTCAGGAGAGGCCGGGGTGCCCCATCCCAGACACAGCCGGTTCCAGCCGGCTCCAACAGACCCACCCCAGGGCACAGCTGAGCCCCTCAGTCAAGATGGAGACTCCTCTGGGAAAATTTGTTTAAAAAAGAGAAAAATGCTTCATGGCAGTGAGGAGTGAGAGAAAAAAAGTGTGAGAAAAAACTCTGCGAACACCAAGGTCAGAGAAAAGGGGATAACAGAGGTGCTCCAGGCACTGGAACAGGGACTGCCTTGCAGCCAGTGGAAGAGACCACAGTGGAGCAGGTATTTCACTGCAGTCTATGGAAGAAAATACACCAAGAGCAGGTGTATATTCCCTGAAGGAACTGTGCCCATGGAACACTCATGCTAGAGCAGTGTTATCCTACAGGACTGCAGCCCGTTGGGAGGATCCACTCTGGAGCAGTGGAAAAGTGTAAGGGGGAAGGAGCAGCAGGGAGGACCTGCTATGGACTGACCACAACCCCCATTCTCCATCCCCCTGCACTGCTTGTGAGGGGAGGTGAAGACTTTGGAATGAAGGAGTGAAGATGAGCCTGGAAAAAAGGGGGGAGTGTGAGAAAGCACTGTTTTAATTTTTGCCTTGTTTCTCACTAGCCAAATCTCTTTTAACTGGCAATAAACTAATTTTCCCTAAGTTGAGTCTGTTTTGCTTGTGAAGGTAGTCGGTAAGCAAACTCCCTGTCCTTATCTTTACCCACAAGTTTTTTCCATCTTATTTTCTCCCCTTGTCTTGTTGAGGAAGAGGAGTGAAGGAGTTTCTGGGTGGGCATCTGGCAACAGCTAAGTTAACCTACCACAATCATTAGGACAGTCCAGCACTGGAACAGAGTATATGCACTCTCTGTCCACCCTTGGAGGTTTTCAAGGTCAAACAGGATAAAGCCCTGTACAACCTGTCCTTACCTTATAGCTGAGACTTAAGCAGGAAGTTGGACCAGGGGACTCCCTGCAGTCCCCTTCAACTTGAATTATTCCATAACTGTATGATAAACCAGATGCTTCCTGTTCAAAGCAAACATCTAGTCAAGAAACTTTAATAATAAGAGCAGAGCTCGCCCAAAGTTCAAGGAATGTTCTGAAATCATTTAGTCATCCATGCTGGAAAAACAAGAAGTATCTATAAAATTAACCTGGAGATACAATTTTGTAAGAGGAATGTTTAAATCTTAAAATTTACTTTAAGTTTGAGCTACAGGTTGTCTACTTAATATTCTAAAAAGGTGTCAAAAATACATTTGTATTAGGAAAATGTGGCTGTAGCAGCTCATCATGTCAGCCTGACAATTTTATTACTCAAATAGATATTATGTAGAAGGAAAAACACAATGAGAATTACAAGCCTAAGCATAACACAAGCCACAGAAAATCTGCACATCCTCTAAGAAAAGTAAGACTTTACTGTCACTGGAAGTCTGCCTGGATGTTTGCAGAGAAAGACTGTCAGCTTCCAAAGTCCTTCTGTGAAAAATAGTTGTCATAAATGGGGAAATTAACTAAACAAACATGTCACAACAACCCACAGACCTTTGCTAGTCTGATATGTGAAGAAAATGCTTCTTGATCCTAGATCTGGGATCTAGGAAGAGTTTAAAGTGTTAATCTTTTACACAACGCACAGTTTCACAAAAGTTTTAAAGTCACATATAACAACTGTCTTCAGTGATCCTTTGCTATTGCTATGTAAAAGCTCTGCTATATCATGTTTTGAAGCCTTTCTGACATCAGCTGTGTAGTGTGTTCTGTACTACTTCATCACATATCATATTAGTGTTCCTATATTCCCCTGATGCCAAGAAGTAGAAGGCTGTATTTTTAGAATAATTTTATATAAAAGAGCATTTCTCTCCAGGAACCTAGTTTCAGGACAGGACTGTGTTCAAAGTAATATAGGGAGAGCCAAGAAAGGTGATCTGATGCCCGATCTTATCTAGGCCTCATAATTATTTTTCATGTCCAGAAATTGTAGCTTACATGAAATTGTAATGCTGATTTCATAGTTCAGTAAAAAAGGCTATGCAAATTCTAGTAGTAAGTCACAGTAGAAAATTGCCACACCCTCCTAGCCTGTTAAAATCCTCTGGAATAAAATGGGAGGCATAAGTCAATGCAAGTTGCACAAAGAACAAAAGGTTTGTCTTAAATTAGTTTGAAAGAGAAAAAGTAACGATTAATGGCAATAATTATCTATGAGACCTTCGCTATCAGGAATTAAAAAAAGAAGAACAGGTAATTGTATTATGAATTTAGTTATATGTTTTTACAGGTGTAAATTAATTATCTGAAGACTTAATTAAAACTAAATTTAAGCTCTCACTGACACTTGTCTGAATTGCCAAGAGTGCAGGCAGTGGACTTCTCCAGTGGCCAGTTATGCCTGGACCACACAGCTTTTTTACAATCCTAAGGTAAGTGACGAGCAACTTGACTTGAGGAAGCAGAGACAGGCTTAGGAAAAGCAGTCTTAATATTAGTTACATTTTAAATTTTTTACTCCATTACCATAAATTCTGAATATGTTCAGTGATGCTAACAACATCCAGAGACTGCTTGCTTGAGGCAGTACAGTGGAGCTGCTTTCAGCATTATCTTGAAGTTCTGTCATCAACATAGCAGTCAAGAGCAATGTGTGGTCCATCACATTCTCTTCTCGGATAGATTATGAATCTATACTACTTTCTTCCTCTGAAAAATTAAAAAATAAGGGAGCTTAAACATGTTCAATTTAGTATAGACAATTATGTATTATGTCAGATAATGAATGGAATATTTCTGTCAGATATGTTCATCAGGAGTATCTAAATGGAAAATATCAAAGTTACATTAAATAAAAAAATAGAGGGCACAATAAATATAACCTCCTCTGCAAGAATTTTTACATGGATAATATTATGGCCTTATAAGATAAAATAGATCTTTCTTACCCTCCCCCTCTTCTTGACATAAAAATGATTTTAAGATTCCTTATCTTCTCTCACATGTATCTTTGCAAATATGCAAAACAAAATGCATGGTACTTGCTATTAACTTATAGTTAATAATTTTCCATAAATGTAGAGTCAGTAAATATAGGCATGAAATATGAAACTGCCTATAAATATGTAAATTGTCTCAAAAGTTTAAAAATATTTGACACCAAGGATTTTTCAGTATAATGGTTCTGTTATTGCCCCTGAAGTTTAAAAGAACTAATTTTCATCAAGGGTTTCAAACAGTAATATGATTTTGTTAAATCTGTAAAATAATCTGTTGCTCAAGTTAGGCATCTGACATTTTAAACACAGAAAACGAATGGTAGAATACACAATACTCTTCAGAGTCTCCAAAACTACCAAAACATTCCTTAAATAAGTTGTAGGGAATTTTGTATTCAAAAGTAAAATCCAGAAGATTTTTAAATACTGATAAGTAGTGAGTATCATGCTGATTCTCTGTACATCTCACTATGACACTGTCCTTCAGTCACTGCAAGAAATTATACTAATTCTTGTTGTTTTTCCTTGTATGTCTGGATTTACTGTGGAGACGTCACTTGCACGACTGACAACAAAGCCACAAAATTTTCTAATGGAGATATCTAATTTCTGAGATTAAAATATTGTTGCTCATGATCGTTTAAACATAAATCTATGCTGAAAAATCCTGATTTATACTTGAGTCTCTCTCTGGTAAGAGAATTTCTTTTACTTCTCAGAAGTTTTGTGGTAATCCGCTGAAGAGATTCACACTAGGAAGTGGAATTCAATAAATAGACAGGTATATGACACTTCCCTTCTCCTAAATGTACCTCTACACTACTTCACTAGTCTATTGTTTGTGCAGTAGACAAAGACATTTTAAATAATATTTCAAATTTGCATGTTTAAGAAAAAAAAGAATTCTTGATTCTTTTTCCACCTTCAGATCACCCACATTGATGGGCATCTGATTATTCCTTTCATTTCAGTTAAATTTACACTCTAGTCATAATACCCATATCAATTACAAGTGCCTGTGGTGTTTTCAGGACCATTTAAAGCCCTTCTTTGGTGGAGTGGTGGCATTTAACTGGCATGGGAAGCTGTTCTTGCCAAGGTCTGCCTTTTCTTGGTTGATATAAGAAGACAGGAGAGGACTTGTTATTGAAAATCATTTAAATAATCAGCAGTAATAACTGTAACATAGCTATATAATAGGGAAAAAGAGCTGAGACTGGTCATATACTAAAACAATTATTAATACATGTGAAGATTCCTGGGAAAATATTTTTTTTTTTTTATGACATAGAAAAAGCTTTTATACGGGGAGGAAGGAAGCATCCAAACATGATGTACTTGATAAATGTTGGTGAGAAGTTTGCTACCCCTGTTCCATTCTGTTTTTACAGAAGAGTTTAACATTGAGTTTCTTGAAGAAAACAACCAGAAAGATAGGAAAACAAGCAACATCAGAACGAGAAAAACAAATATCTCTGTTATCCAGATCTGAATTATTCACTGCCTTCTGTTTGCTATTTTCCTTTAAAAATACTTCAGTCACTTTACTCTCACAGTCAGAAACACAGTGACCTAGTCAGCATCATAGCTGAGTGATTGTATAGAACCACAGATTTTAATAATGGACTGTGCAAACTAACTAGTTCTTAACTATTAGCATAAGAATAATTCCTCCCAATCTCCAACTGCATTTCTTAAAAAAATAGAAAAATCCATGAGAAAATTGTTCGCTTGTAAACCCATTATTTTAAATAAATGTTTTATGAGATAAACAGCTAAAATGGAGAGAAAATAGAAGAGATTCAGGCTCCTTGCTCCAGTGCTCTACAAAATAACACATGGGTTGATTCCATACAGAACAATTCCATACACCATGGCTTTGCTGGATCATTTTTTTGGAGCAGACAGCATCTGCCTTCTCAGTTTTTCAACCGTGTAGTTGCAATTCACCTAGAAAAAATCCCTTAAGTTCCCCCAGATCTGATTGCCTTCTTAAAGCTTTCTTTTTCATCATTATTGGTCTCTTCTCCCAACTAACTAGTGATAGGACAAGAGGAAATGGCCTCAAGTTGTGCCAGGGGAGATTTAGATTGGATATTAGGAAAAATTTCTTCACCGAGAGGATGGTCAAGCATTGGAACAGGCTGCCCAGGGAGGTGGTGGAGTCACAGTGGATGTGGCGCTTCAGGACATGGTGTAGGGGACATGGTGGCATTGGTAATGGTTGGACTTGATGATCTTGAAAGTCCTTTCCAACCGTAGTGATTCTGTGATTCTGTGATATCATTCTTTTATATGTTGCTGACTTTATGAGTGCTAGTCATTGCATACATGGAATAACAGTTTTCAGCCAAATATGAACAACAGTGTCCTTCGTATTCTCTATAGTCTCATTGCAAGTACTTTGCTAGTGAATTAAAACTATCTGGAATAAAAACAAAGATGAATTTCATGTAGAACTACTTTGGTAAGAAAATCTTTTTTCAAAAAGTATTTAATATTCGCATACCATCACCTCTGAAAAACACCACATTATTTCAGTAACCTCTAGGCTAAATAAAGTTTACTCAAGGTCATAGCCTTTAATGAGTTCCCTGGATATCCTTCAAGACTTATTGAATATACTGAAAAGCATGCTTTACCTACAAACATAAATACTTTATTATAAAGTGGAATTCCTCTTCTTAAATGAAAAGGGAGGAAATTAATTAAGATCATCTTACATTTTTTTATAGTACACCACTCAGTTTTTTAGATTCTACCAACTTTTCTATGCTATTAAAGATCAAAATGACAGAAAAGTGCATTGGGTATACAGATAATTTTTTTTTAATGACGGGGTGATGCCTGAGGTGAAAAAATCAATGTCTACGTTAAAACAGGAATTTTAACTCATATTTTCATAAATATTTGACAGAAGGAAACTTTTGCTATAAAGCAAAATACTGTTCAGTGGAATATTTAAATCTTTATAACGCATCATGAAATGTAGCAGTAGTTTCATAGCTTATATTTCATAAATATTTCATCGAGTTCTTGAAATGTAAAAATATTAACTAAAATGAATGTCTAGAACCAAACTCCACCCTGGCATTTAAGTGCTTTCTGGAAAACCTCTTTATGTTGTCAGCTCTCCAGAAGCCTCAGGAAAACTTGTAGATGTAATTTCTAGCTATTAGAAAGTAAGCAGATAATAAATTTATAATCTTGAGTTGGTTTCCTGTCTATCAATGTTTCCCATGTGAACAGCCATCAAAAGTTTTGAGTATCAGTCAGTACAATGGAGGTGATCGAATGGAAATTAGATTACTAAATATGTGGAAATGACTTATTAGTAATGTCAAAAATAATGATCAGAGTGGTCACATCTGACCTCTGCAGAAATTGTATTGAAACAAAATGTACGTGAGTTCTGCAATGCTTAATATTCCAGGCAGCACTTTTTTCCTTCAAGGAAAATATAAGTTTTTTCTCCATATATTTATTTTTCATTTTCTGGTATCGGGTGATATTAGAATCTTTTGCTACTATTAGCAATAACCCCAATCTAGCTTGTTGAACATGTACTGTAAAATGCCATATTCCACTTTGTTGTCAAATGCCCCATACAGAATGTTTCAGCCCGTAACTTTAAAACATACAATGTTACCACATACAGTTATTTTCTGCTACCAGCATGTACAGTACAAATGATCACCATCACTTCTTCCTCCAGGGATACTGAATCTGTCTTAAAAATCAAACTTCTGAACATTGTCATCTTCACTCAGATATGTCATTAAAATCAACAATTGACATGTCCACAGAAGTAACTTCATCCCTTAGTTTAGCAAGTTATAAAAATATATTTAAAATCATGCCTATATTCTTAGGTTTTAAAAATTACCGAATCAGAAATGGTCACCATCCAGTTACTTATCACATATATTTTGCAGGTGGGTTGCAGCCTGCTTATAAGATTTTTCAGTCACTTGCTGCCTGAGGAGATGATGCCCATTCTCTCCGGTGTGATAAATATAACTAAAATTGAGAGAAAGGCAAAAGAAATGCTCTTAAAGCATCAGGAAAAAGAGAACTCTTTCTAAACGTCTGCTTCTGCAGGCAATAGGTGTTGGGAATGTGAGGATTATAAGCCCCAGAAACATTACCCTTTTTTATTTTTGTCTTTTAATTTCCTTTAATTTTTGCTCTGTCATGCAGGAAGAAGAGTGGAAATCTTGGAGTGGAGAGGTCTGTATCGGGATGACGTGGAAGGGGGATTCTTATCCTGTATCAGTATTTTAACAACTCCATCTAACTCAATACTGTTATTAAGACTTGTCTTAAGAGAAACCAAAACAAAACAAAAACAAAAGAAAACAACCAAACAAAAAACCCCAGGTTCTCTTCTTTGCTAGGAAGAACCAGAAGCAAAGTTCCTCCTATTCCTGAATCCATTGCAAAGACCTGTTAAACCATTTGCTTTTGAATTTACCTGCACTATAGCTGATTTTAGATTGCAGAGAACTCGTATATGGGACCTTTCGAATAACATGGACAGCAGATTATGAAAATCTTTAATTTGTATAGCACACTATAGTGTTTCCCGATTTGTCTAAAAGTCTTCTGAAAAGAAAATGAAAATGAGAGCCATGGATACTATATATCTTCTATACTATATATACTACATATATCTATACTATAGATACTATATATCTTCTGTTGCAATTTTCTGTGTGACATAGCTTTTTGAAACCGTCTTGTTTCTTTCAGTTGTCAGCTTCCAAACCAGATGAAGTACAGAGTTCAAGTTTTTCTGACATTTAAACTGTTAGATCATTTAATATGTTTATGTGTTAATGGAGTCTTCTATTTTTTTTTTTAAACTCTCACTCAAAGGCAAAGCTGATTCCTTAAATAAATGCTTCTTTAGCTCTACTTCTTGGAAAAATGTTTAGAACTCTTAATTATATTATCAATATGTTGTAAATTTTTTCTTATATATTGTTTATTTTTTAGCAGCTTTCATAATGAAGTATGTTTTTAAAAGTTTCAGAACTTGGTCCTACATGAGTAAGTTGACCTGTTAAGAAGAACAAACAATACCTTCTGTAAATGCAAGTTTTTGTTTTCTTTCCTTTTTTTTTTTTTTTTTTACAATGATATCCTGGTCCAAACAAATATGACATTTACCAATTATATATACTTAGCTGTCTCTGCTCTATCTGAAGTTCTTTTTCTGACAGCATCTGCCCGGCTCTTCACAGTGCAGGAAAGCTCATGGAAAGCCAACGTATAAACAGTCTGCCTGTGACTATTGTATTAGTTGTGCTAAGAGAGGAGGGAAGCTGCACTGGCAAGCAGTGACGTGTGCTGACATGAAATTACATTCCTGGATTTGCACCACTGGCTGGAAGGAATGTAAACCCTGGCACACTCTGCTTGTCCTGATACAACAAAGAAAGATTACTGAGGAAGAGACTGAGTTTAGTTACCCTTGCAAGGTGAATGTCTTTTCAGCAACTACTACACTCCTTCTCAGCACAATTCCTGCAAGAGTTCTCTGTTAGCTGTTCTCATTTTCCTCTTTTCTTGCTTATACGTAAGCTGCATTGATCAGTCTCTTAGTTGTAGTATCAGACTTGGCGGGATTAATAGGTTTCCATTGTGTTTGGGATTTTAATGCAGTTTATTACTATGTCAAAATTTGATTAACTTTTGTGCCTGGAAATCTACAGTTTGTGGTATAAGACTCAGGCATCTGATTTGACACAAGCCCACAGTGGGAAGAAAGTCATGTAAGTAAGTGTCTAGAAAAGTGAGGGATAAAGTCTTAGATGAAAATGAAAATGAAAATATCTATATCTAAAAGTATACAATGTATTTACTCCTTTGGAACAGCACTTAGACATGAGCAACTTGAACTCCTGCATAAGAAGCCTTTTCCATCTATCAGTATCTTGACTGTGCCAAAAAAATTCAGATTAGGAAGAGTGTAACCAAAATAATTTGACTGAACTGGAGTATTATTAATTCATTCATCAGTTTCCATTTGGAAAACTTTCTGGTAGTCATTCAGCCAATAGTTTTAATGATTTTAAAGAATACAGGAAGAAATTCGGAATTTGAGACAAGCTTTTGAGCTATTATCAAGTGCTATTTCTATTTCAATAGGCTATGTCAACCAGTTGGTACACCAGTTGAAGATATTTGATTCACTGAAGATCTAGGTTATTGACTGGGCAAAAGCAAGTATATCTGTCTTCTGATGTAGGTTGACTAGAAGCAAATTTTGAAATGTCAGACAAAACAAACTATCTTAAATTTGGAAAAGCATACACACACAAAAAAAACCCAAACAAAACAACTGCATTCCCACTCCCTAGCTCTTAAATGTAAAGGGCAGGGGCCAGGAATGAACATGTCATAAGAAATGTTTTGATGCTTCCAGTTAATTCTTTGTCCAGAATTTGGATCTTGAATTAAATCACAACCAAAGTGAGTTGTCACAGTAAAAATGAAAACAGGCAGAGGAAATATATGTTTGTAAGATATCTTCCTGATGGACATTTTTCTCTCATTTGTGAGAACACAGGAAGGATAAGGAAAGTCAGGATGTTTGTTTTCCTGGATTTTCCTAAGGAATGGCCCAGTTAGGAAAATGTTGATAGAAGGTGTGTCTCTGTCTATTTACAGAATAGTTTTCAGGCATGACCTTTCAAGGCAAGGCTCTAGATGTTGGTGAAATGTATTCCTTGTTATTATTAATAAAGTCTTATGTAGAGCTCCATGAATAGATGAGTACAAGAGAACAAAGCCCTAAGAACAGATTCTAGGCACACGTAAATCAGAATATTTCCATTGTCCTTAATCAGATTACACCAATTTACACCAGCTGAGAATCTGTTCAATGTTACATTAACATTAACTGACAAGGTTACATTTACAAGTTTAATGAGTTTAATACTGCTTCAGAGTTAAATTTTCTTCTTGTACGCTAACATGTTTCCTATGGTCTTTAAGAGAGAATAATTTTTATTCTAATTTCCAGACTTGTTCAGTCCCAGAGCATTTCTTACTATAGATGTATGTATTTTTAGCATGATATTGAAGCTGAGGGGCTTAATTTAATTACAAGATCATGTGCTAGGTCATTGTCATTTTCCTTGAGGGTAACGGTATTTTCATATCTAATTTACACTAGCAACTGTGAAGCTGCATACATTTTAAAGATTGACCATTTTTAAGTGAATTTCTTAATATCTGAGAGAAAGACAAAAAGTTGTTAAAGTATATATCATTAATTTGGTCGATATCTTTGTGTCTACAGGAGCAAGATAATCCCTTTTCAATTGTTTTACAGATCACCAGAGGAGGACTGCCTACACTTTGGACAGTACAGTATTGCACAAGAGATTTTTGATATTCCTATGGAAGAAAAGCAAAGTAAATTGATGTATTCTAAAAATGGCCAGATATAGAAAGAATAGATAATACCACTCTGAATATTGATAGTCTTACCAGTACATTTAAAAACAGAAAGAAAGGATAGAAATTTTATGTAGATTCACAGATTTAAAGTTTCCTTCCACACCCGTTTCCTAAGTGAGCCAGAAGTCACAGTGGTAGTTTTAATATGTGAACATCCCTGGGTGGGGGTCTGCAAAATGTTAAACTTATTTTATACTCTGAGGTTACCAAATAGAGTTCTAATGTTAACAGCATTTTGTGTAAATTATTGTTTCTTGCCTGTGGCTTTCAATCTTTGGAATTCTTTGGAGAACAACTGAAGCGTAATTTGTTCTTGAAAATGTTAGTAACAGGGTTAAGATTCAGAATATATATCTTATATTCAACTGACTATACTGACTGAGAAATGATGGATTATAAACACTTTGTCAATGTAAACAAAAAAATATTTAACCAAAAGCAGTTGTTGTGTTGTACAGTTAAAAACATCACATAATCCCTTCCTCAAGTTGTATTCTATACCCATGTATAAAAAACCCAAGAAATTCAAATTTGCAACACACTTTACATTCCTAAGCATATTCTATTTCAAAAACTTTGTTCAAACTGCATTCTGTGCAATTCCTCCAGTGTTTCTGTATACAGACCAAAAAGGGGGCAAACTGCTCTCTAGAGAGCAATTAGTGATCATTTGCATAGTCTCTACAATTCAAATGTGAAATAAAAGCCATTTGTCCCAACTGATGGTTGAATTCTGCTCTATCATTTCCCAGAGGAAATGATAGCAAAACACAATTTCCAAGAAGAAGAGAAAGACTTACTTTTAGCGGCTTCACATTTGAGGATAGTATTTCTAATGTTCTACGCACACCTGCATTTCAGGGAAGTCTGTAGTTTTTAGCACTTTATTAATGACAAATTTCCACTTATATCTGTTTTTAACCTTTCCATTTCCATGTTCTAGGTCAGTCTGCTTACCCCACCAGAGCCATCCTCATGATAATCTCTATTGTTTGACACTAGCTTTAATTTACAGGTAAACTTCTAATTCTGCTGTTTTCTATTTTCTCTCTCTCTACTTTCATCTCCTCCCTCATCCCCCAGTCGATCCCCTCCTCCACTCTTGAAACCTGTCTTGACCACATTGGCTTCACTGATCTGCTGGGGGTCTGTGGGACAGCACCTGTCAGTGAGGGGACAGCCAGGACCGAGACTACCTGTGAGGAGTGACAAGCACTGGCCTGTCCACCCTACAGGGCAGCCTGGATCCTGCAGCTGCCTAATAGTGAAATTATTCATATTTTAATAAAACGGTTTTGTATCTTAAGATTCTAGTTTAAAAAGCATCAATATTAGGCAGTAGGAACACTTTTAAAAGATGAGCGATGAGTCTTACATTTCAGGCAAATGTATAAGATTGTATGTTCTGGTATTTGCATATTTTGTGTTCAAAGAAAAGACTCAACCTAAGTCATGCTATGCAGGCAATAATTTTTATATATTTGCTTGAAATTGAGGTCCAGTGTAAACTCAACATTAATGTTGTGTCTGTCTCATGAAGTGACATACTGAATATGTATGTCTCATAAGAAGATGAACTATTTTTACTATCCCCCAGGAAATTTTCAGTTATAACATCTGATCTACCATCTACATCTGGTATGTGAGATATCTTTAAAAAGAATCTGTTTTTCAATACAAAAGTAAACCTTAAAACTTATTTACTTCCAATTTACTGCAGAAGATATTAATCCGTAGTATTTCATGACTTCATTTTTAGCAATACAACATTTTTAGGTGTGCTGGTTTTGGCTGCAGTAGAATTAATTTTCTTCATAGTAGTATGGGGCTATGTTTTCAATTTGTGCTGAAAACAGTGTTGATAACAGAGATGTTTTCATTATTGCTGATTAGTGCTTAAGCAGAGCCAAGGCCTTTTCTGCTTCTCACCCCACCCCACCAGTGAGGAGGCTGGGAGTGCACAAGAAGTTGGGAAGGGACACAGCTGGGACAGCTGACTCCACCTGAACAAAGGGATATTCCATACCATATGACATCATGCTCAGCATATAAAGCTGGGGGAAGAAGGAAGGGGGGATGTGCGGAGTGATGGGTTTTGTCTTCTCAAGTATGGGAAGATGGAGTGTGATGGAGCCCTGCTTTCCTGGAGATGGCTGAACACCTGCCTGATGATGGGGACTAGTGAATGGATTCCTTGCTTTGTTTTGCTTGTGTGTACAGCTTTTGCTTTACCTATTAAACTGGTTTTACCTCAAGGCATGAGTTTTCTCACTCTTATCCTTCTGATTCACTTCCCCATCCCACTGTGGGGGAGTGAGCGAACGGCTGCGTGATGCTTAGCTGCCAGCTGGGGTTAAACCATAACATATGTAAGTAAGGTATTTGTTAGAAAAATAAAACTCAGTGTCAAGAAGCATAGTTTCTAGATTAGTCTGTTCTGATACAAGCAATTTTCAAAACTGAAACTGGCAATGCTTGTTTGGAAGAAACTTCCAGTTTTATTTTAGGTGTCCAGTTCACTGACACTTATATAACCAGTTACTTGACCACAGATGCTTGGTGTTTATATTTCCTGAACAAGATCCAATTAAAAGCTTACCATCTGTCATAAATCTTTGTCTCCATACAGCTTTCAATGCAAGTGACATGCATTAGCATTCAAGCCTTAGCCTGTCTTTCATTCACCATTTCAAGTTATCCAGACATTCCTTTACCAGGAATTTTTCAAAAACTCTGAGAGTCTTTTTACCTGTTTGATTGGTTGGTTGGTTTGGTATTTTTTGCTATAATAAGAGGTTCAAAGTTTATTAGAAAAAGTTGGTTTGGAATATAACTCAGATATTATCAAGCAATATTAATAATCACACTGGCAGTTTTGGGGGTTGATGGGAATTTCATAGGAAAATACTGATGGGAGAGGATTTTGGAAAAGTATCATAAATGAAAACTCTTTGTATATGGAAGCATGGAAGATGTTTTGTGAATTATTTTAATACATGTAGAATGCTTAGAGATGCAGAAATGTTTGACATTTATTTTCTATAAATAAATGCTAAAAATCAAAGTGTTCATGGCTTTTCTACAAAATATTTATTTTATGAACTTATATTATTTCTCTGGAGGAAGAACTAGATTCTTCTCATTAAGTCAAGGATATCAAAGACTCTAGTGTTATTCTATGGTGTGTGTAGGACTGGCAGATATCAGAATATCTACAAGATTTCAAAACCCTTCTGGGAAGGCAGCTGGAATATGGCAGCTTCCTCTATGACATCCACGTAGCACCGGATGCCCACCCATAGGAAAAGGACTCATTTTGTAGGTGAGCACAATCTCTCTCTAAGGTATATCTGACTATACTGTCTGGAACTCCATTGAGTGTAATAGTATTATACTGTGATTTCTGCTCAGGTTGGAGATTCATAAATTTTAATATCTAGAGTGAGTAGACACTTCCAGGTATTTTATTCAATGAACTTGAATAAAATGCATGGATATTTTTCTGTGTTGGCTGCCAAATTGTTATTTTCTTCGTAATCTAACAACTTCTTCCTGTAGATGAAGGAAAGGATTGAATTATTATTTTCTTGGGAAATGTTTTGTTATTTCCTTCCTCCATACCCCCATGTTATTTGCCTTAAAGAAGTGAGGGATAATGCAATAAAAACCAAAGCCATGATTGCAAGAATATTGATTTCTAAAAGTCACCTCTTAAGAATAAAGTGTGTTCCTAGAATAGTACTTAATTATTGCAATTTAAATTTGAAAGAAAGAAGACCAACATGAATGAAATGAATCAGAAATACATATCCACTCTGAATCTGAAAATGTGTCCTTTTATTAGTATTATTAAGCATACCAAGACATCTTAAATGTTTCAGAAGAAAATATCCTAATCCAGAGGTATGACTGGTTACAAAGAAGGCTTTGAAAGCTCAAGGTCTCAAGTCTACAAAACACAATATTTAGGTTCCTGGATCATGGAGTAGAATCTCAAATCTGTTATTAGCAGTGTTGTTTCTAAAACCACAAAATCAGCATTAGACATTCCAAAGAAGATCCCAAATAGTATCCTGAGAGAAGATGACTGCAGGGACTTTTCGTCTTTACCACGTTGAGGATGAAGCAGTGGCATACCCAGAATAATGCTTCACTGCTCATGAACATTGCTCATGGCACTTTGGTTAGCCTGAGCATCCTCCAATGGTCAGTTCTGCTGGCCTGACAAAAAGTCCCAACTAGGTAAAGGCTCTGGTCCTGAGACTATTATCACATATAAGTGTACTATAAAGAATCATGTCCTATGGCAGAAAGATACAGAGTAGATAACCCAACAAATGTTTCCCGTCTCTAATTTCTTTACCTCTACAATACATATCGTGAGAACTGCATGAAAAGAATTGTTTAGCTGTAACATATCATTGAGAAGAAAAACATGAAAGTACAACCCCCTCAAATACTCTTATTCACTTATGGTCATTCTGACGTGCTGAGAAACCTTGTTGTATATGTACGCACACATATACATACTCCTAAACCCCATCTTAGTACCTGATTTCTACAAAAATACAACAAGACTGAATTTTTCTGAGAGCAATTCACCTGACTGGCATCTGAAGTTCTGGGAATTTTAATTCATTAAAAGTTTAATTCTGCACCTGGCTTAGAAAGTAAAGAGGCAAGCGGATTTTTTAAAGTGTATTTAGCAAAGACTGTTAGTGTAGAAATAGACTAGAAGGTTATTCTTCATGATTAGCTATTCAGCACACCAGGTCTTGCTTCATATTTCCTGAAGGTAGCATGCACAGTGTAACTCCAGGTTTTTTATTAAACTCAAATTATAATTTTATTATTATTCCCATTGAGATCAAATCAAATGGAGTAATTTTTCTCTGTGTCCTTTACTAAATTCGATGGCTAAGGTTTTTTACCTTCCTCAAACCTCAAATATTATTCAAACTGACATACACTTTCTTTCAGTGCTTTGCCTGTAGCAGAAATGTATAGTATTCCCCTGGCCTTGGCAATTTAATTGTCAGAAATCTATTTTCTTAGTCTGCGTTGCTGTAGTTTTATTTCTTCTAAATACAGACCTTTATATGGAGTAATGTATGTAACCTTTTTCATATGCTGCTAGGATACCCTATTAGTATCATTCATAATAACTATAAATGTTAAGCAAGTTTAATTTTCAAGGTAATCTCCGATGCTGTGTGACTTACATGACATACTAAATCACTAATTTATTTCTATACTTTTATTTATTTATTTCTAAAGTGTATCTACTTATGTTTTTAGAAATTTTATATTCAGTTGGAATAAAATTAGCCCTGTTCTATATAAACTGGGCTAATAACACTAAAATGTGACTAAACTGACATAAATTATTGAGTTGTATGCAGAAAGCTTCTACATATTTTTTCTCTGATAAAAATGTTTAATATAAAAATGTCTTTATTGTTAATTTAAAGAGGAATAATCTTGAACTAGGAATATTTAAGTTGCCTAATTTTTGTTCATATGGTATTCTTCTGTCCAAGGTAAACCTCATTTTTATTTATACTTTTTAGTGAGTAAAATGGAAAGGATGAGCTAGATAAGAGTACACTGCTGAAAGCATAAAAGACAAAAAATTGCTACAATATATTTTCAGTACATAGATTTTTTTCTTATACTTAAGGACTACAGTGGCATAATGGATCTTTAACCCCCAAATTTGACAAAGAATTGCCTAGCTGCAAAAGAGGCAACAACAATTGCCTTTTGGCTCTCCCTTTAATAAACTTGTCTTCCCAACTGAACAAGTACTGTACCACACCACTGTAAAAATTCTTAGGCTAGAAATGTTTTATTGAATTCTCAGTTTCTGATCCTTCCTCCTCAAAAGTCCATCTACTTTGTTTAGTTGTTTATTTTTATTTAACCATGGCCCATAACGAATGTAAAATATTTGCATATAAATGTGTGTGCATAATATATATAAATTATACTAGGAGCTAAATATTAGGACTGTTCATCTGTATGGCTAACTGTTGAGCTAAGAAGATAGACCCTCATCAACTGAAAGAATCTTATTCAATTACTTTAATGTAAAAAACATTATTGTCATCTGTCACAGTTTGCTTTCATATTTGAGCATATTGATTTTGTCATTACAATTTCCTAATCTGTATATTTACCTTTGGGTTTTCTTTCTGTTTTTCCCAATTACTTTTTTTTCTGATGAATTTTCTTGCATAATTTCTGTCAACATTTCTTTTCAATTACTACAGAGAGGTAATATCTTCCACTGAATTCTAATGGAAACTGTAGAGATGTAATTTTGGTTATTACATATTTATTTTATAATGAGGAAGAATGTGAAGCTGGAGAGGTCAAAAAATCACACAATACCTTATTAAGGAAAAAACTATAGCAACATTTGCATTCTTTCACAAAATCACAGAATCATTAAGGTAGTAAAAGACCTTTAATATCATCAAGTCCAACCATCAACCATCACCCCCAGGTCCTTTTCTGCCGGGCAGCTCTCCAGCCACTCCTCCCCAAGCCTGTAGCGTTGCATGGGGTTGTTGTGGCTCAAGTGCAGGACCAGGCACTTGGCTTTCTTAAACCTCATACAATTGACCTCAGCCCATCGATCCAGCCTGTCCAGATCCCTCTGCAGAGCCCTCCTACCCTCCAGCAGATCAACACTCCTACCCAGCTTGGTGTCATCTGCAAACTTACTGAGGGAGGACTCGATTCCTTCATCTGGAACATTAATACAGATATTAATCAAGATTGACCCTAAAACTGATCCCTGGGAAACACTGCTTGTGACTGGCGGACTTCCCGGAGCCTCATTCCAGCCTTTCTTGTAGATGGGTGTCACACTAGCAAGCCTCTAGTTGCCTGGGACCTCCCCTGTTAACCAGGACTGCTGATAAATGATGGAAAGTGGCTTGGCAAGCTCCTCTGACAGCTCTCTCAGTACTCTTGGGTGGATTCCATCAGTCTCCATAGACTTGTGGGTGTCCAGGTGGCTTAACAGGTCCTTAACTGCTTCCTCCTGGATTATGGGTGGGTTATTGTGCTCTCCATCCCCATCTTCCAGTTCAGGGGGATGAATACCCTGCAGATACCTGGACTGGCTATTAAAGACTGAGGCAAAGAAGGCATTAATTACCTCAGCCTTGTCCTCATCTTTGGTGAAAATGGTCCCCCCCGCTCCATGCAATAAGGGTTGGAGATTCTCCTTGGCTCTCGTTAATATATTTGTAGAAGCAGTTTTTGTTATCCTTTAAGATCCCAGCCAGATCAAGTTCTAGCTGGGCTTTTGCCTTTCTAATTTTGTCTCTGCTTGACCTAACAAGATCCTTGTACTCTTCTTGAGTTGCCTGCCCTTTCCTCCAAAGGTGATAAACTCTCTTTTTTTTCCTGAGTCCCAGCAAAAGCTTCCTGTTCAGCCAGGTCAGTCGTCTTCCCTGCCAGCTCTTCTTACAGCACATGGAGACTGCCTGCTCCTGTGCCTTTAAGATCTCCTTGAAGGCTGTCCAGCCTTCCTGGACCCCTTTGTCCTTCAGGACTGTCTCCCAAGGGACTCTCTCAACCAGTGACCGGAACAGGCCGAAGTCTGCCCTCCAGAAGTCCATGGAGGAGGAGTTTTGCTGACCCTCTTCCTTACTTCTCTAAGAATTGAGAATTCTATCATTTCATGGTCACTAAGCCCAAGGCGTCCTCTGACCAGCACATCTCTCACCAGTCCTTCTCTCTTTGTAAACAGCAGGTCAAGCTGGGCACCTCCCTGGTAGGCTCACTTACCAACTGTGTTAGGATGTTATATCTTCCACACACTCCTTTGTTACAATGCAGATTACATCAAACAACATCAAGGTACAATCTCCTTTCTAGCTACTATTTTTGAATAGCCTTTTTTTTTAAATAAACATATAAAGATGTTCTTAATGGTGCACAATCCATATATATAAAACATGTTTTGCAAGAGTCTCTTCATTTCCATCTATTCCTTCTCAAGTGATCTGTAGCCAGTTTGATCATATTTATACAGTCACCATGACTCACCCCATCTGTGTCTTTTCTGTTATACTTAATTTACTTCATCCCCAATTTTTTCCCCACATTCTTCCTCATTTCTGTTTCCTGGTTTTTTTAACACCTGATAAATAAATTGTGCAATTGTATGCAAAGATTGGTAGTCCAGCAATTCTGCTGAGGATGGTATTGATGAAGAACTAAGTATGGCTGTTCGTAATTATTTAAGATTTCCCAAAACATGTGGCAAATACAGGTTCTGGAATTATTCCATTCAAGATGACAATTTCTGTAGTGTAAATTCATCTTCATTACTTTTTCATACCGCAGATGGAGACAACAATATCTGTAGAGAGGCATAGTCTAACAGTTCTCTTTGGAAGAAGACCTTTTATTTAATCTTGGTTTTTTTTTTTCTTTGTTTTTTTTTCCCCCCTCCCTCTCCCAGACAGGTTTTTGCAAAAAGAAAGGAAAAAATGGTAGTAAAAATTGAACTGTAGTGGAAAAAGAAACAAACTCTGGGAATGACCAAAAATGAATACAGCAAGAGCTTTCAATTAAAGGACAAAAATACCAAACACAGAAAACAAGCTTAGTTAAAAGCATGGCTACAAAGAAAGTGTATTCCTATACACCGTACAGGCGAAAACTACATACTTCTAGAGATTAAATAAAAACTAATTTAGATTAAGATGTAGATTAAATGCAGACACAGGAAAGAAATAAAAGAAGGAAGGATTTTTAAGTTAGAGTTCTAAAATTATTTCAGATGAACAAGCTTTCAGTGTTTCATCTCAAATTTCTTTCATTGCATATATTTCTTCTGGTAAAAGTCTAGCACCAGGAATTATTTATTGGATCAATTTGGCCTTTAATGCCATGCCACATCCATCTCATACATACAGATGATCTATATTCTATCTAATCTGAGACCTTAAAGGCTCACAGACTTCTGTAGTAACTTTTAATCAGCCTTTTTTATTCTTAGATTTTAAGGACTTTTTCTCTTACAGTCACAAACACCAAACACAAGGAAGTTAAAAAAAAAAGTTTTCAGGGTCATGTGACATTTTAAGACAAAACCAGATGGCAAAAAACCCACAACCCTCCCTGCTTTTTCCTTGAGACAAATCAAGTGTTAGCAAAGATTGCATTTGAGTACTGATAATTTTCAAACTATGGCCATATCAGCATCTGTCGGCACTGGCAGATGGACACATGGGCTGAATCCTTAAATGAAACTTTATCTACACTGCAGATGTCACTATCTTATACAGTGGGACACATGTAACATCGTTCCAGCTGCCTCAGAGGATTAAACTGCACTGAGCACAGTGTTGCTACCTTGCTAGTCATTATTGGCTCTTCAACATTCAACATTTGATGAAGATGTAGACACAGCAAGTATGTTAGGCTAATGGGTGTATCTTTAGATCTCCTAACAGATGCAATGAAATATTTATTTTCCACCTGAGGCAAAATGAAAGGATGCCGGGAAAGTTCTTCTCCAAAACATAAACTCCAGTGACTTTCTGGCCTACAGTGAATCTCACCATCTGGCCCATATGGACATTCATTTGCATGTGGCACCTCTCTTTCGGCCACACAGTTTTATATCATTGTTATTCCGTTTCATTCTGTCAAATTGGTAGAGAGTTCATAGAAAGCAAGGTTTTCTTGTGTGTTTTTCCTATAGCCATCTTAACTTCTAGTAGGTTGGCATTTTTTTATTGGTTTTGAAACATAGCCAATGATGTTCTATATATTGCGATTTTACACGGGTAGTATTTTATACTGCACCTCCTGTGTTTAATGTTTACATTTGTTAAGACTGAAAAGTACTTTGTCGTAATTAGCAGCTAGTGTCTCTGCCAGCAGTGGGAAGTCCACGTACCAGGAAAACAGAGAAATTAATGAAAAAAAAAACCCAAAAAGACCTCTTAGAAAAGAAGAATTAGTTGGACACTACAGTTCTGCAAGTGGGCTGAATTAATTTTCTAATTAGAAGTCGGAAAACATTGCTTAAAGCAAATACTCTTGCAAGTATCATTGCATAATTATGATTAGATTCTTAGAAATACTTACTGAATTTTGTGACACTTGATGACTAATACCTTTGAAAATTCAGTTTATCATTCATCACCAGTGAGATGGAAAAGCATCTGCTGTGATCACAAGACATTGTCATGTACCTAGAAAACTTTGACACCACAGAAGGCTATTATTTCCCTAATCTGCACAAGATGTTGGGTGGAATATGTAGGAAATCAAGGGGATTATTCATGAAGAAATGTAGTTTATAAGTTTTTCTCTGGAAATATGCATATATGAATTAGAAGTTAAACATTGTTTTCATGTCTGAAACCAATAATTTGGGTTATTTGTATCAAGGCTAGAGGTACTTACTGATGCAATCACAAATACAATGGCAAAAGTTCCCTTTTTTCACACTTTGACCTCTTTGTGCCATACTGACACTACTGTAGGGACTTCTGACCTTTGCGTATATCCCCAATACTTTAATAATCATGATGTATTATCTCTTAAAGATAAAAATAAATAACAAATAAATGTAAAGAAAAAAGTAAATAACTAATTTCCCTTTTACACCTAAATATAAAGAAAATTTTACTGAGATCCACATAGTTTAACATTATAAACTATGGGTAAATTTCATTCAAAAGAGCATTTAATCACAAGTACTAAAAGTGGATATGACATTTTTTACAACCATTAATAAATTACCTCAAATACTTCACATAAACTTAAATATGCTGAAATTTTGAACCATAATTAGACATATGAATGCAATTTATGACAAGACTACACCACGTTAAAAAGTTTTCATTCCAACCAGAGGTACTCTCTTGTATTCTAAATCCAAAATGTCACTATAAATTAGTTACTGTTGCAACATAAAATAGAAGACTCTAGCTTCAGGTGAACCATTAAATATGCATCTTCCAACTTTAAAAAAGACATTTCAAAATGAAAAATTGTTGGCTCCAACTTTTTCAATTTCTATGTTGTATTAGGTGCCAGAAATGACTTTGAAAATGATAGCCTCTGGGTAAAGCAGAATGTATACAAACTGCTTCATTTTACATCTCAATAGTCTAAGTTGACTGCATTAATCAAGTGGAGGCAGTCATCATATAGTCAAATAGACACCTTCTAGCTGACCTTGCAGATTTTTTTTACTAATAATGGATTTAAGGTTTTCTGAAATTATGTTAATCCTCATTAAGAGTGATGCAGGTCATACTGTACAGCATTGCAAGTCTGCATTCCAGGATTGCAAATTCAGGGAAAAAACTGAAAAATAGCATCTCAAATTAAACACCTCTAGGTTTTACTACAGGCAGAAGGCATTCCATTGGTATTCTTTGTCTCATCACTTGTAGAATCAGCACACATTTCTAGTTTATTTCTACTGCATCTCAGAAAACAACACCTGTAGTAAAATATGGAAATATTCACTGTTTTTCTACCTGTCAGAATAAATGAATGGCATGAAATTAAAATTTCAAGAGACATTCAGTGGCTCATCCATGTATACTTCCATGCTCTTTCCCATTATTGATGAGATGAATAAACAACTTTCCCCTTTCTTGCTTTCTTGCCAAATACATGCTTTAAGTACCTGAGTTCCCTAAATTTTTTTGGACTGACTTGAATTTGGTTTTTTTTCCAGGATTTCTCCTATTCACATATCCATCTTCCATAACTTTGTCATCCACCAAACACTTTAATATGATGGTTTCCTTTTTTAAAATATTTCTTTCTGTTTAGGTTTCTTTCTTTTTTTCTTCTCTCTGTTGTATTTCTCCATTCCTAGTCTGACTTCATTTGACTTTATTATTCTCTTTTTATACATATTTTACTATTGACTGTTTTTCCTCTTCTTTATACTTGTCTCTATTCTTAACTTTTTAAAATTCCTTTTGTTGCTCTGTCTTCTGCTGCCTTCTTTTTTCTCTATATACCTTTCTTTGTCTCCCTTTTTAGTATTTTTTTTACTTTACTCCAGATGTGATGTTATTATAACAGCAATAGAACATTGACATAGTTTGCTCTATTTCACATAAAATAAAAATACTTTAAAAATGCACTGCTTTCACAAGAAGAATAGTGGGCATATTGGCAATAGGCCACAATTATATTTTATTATTTATTATAGGCCACCAAATTTTGAAATTTTTTTAAAAGTTACTGGTCAAGGAAAAGTATTAGAAAAATCTAAAATATTGTGTGTTTTAGTACATTTTGTATCTCTTCACTGTCATTGCTGCCAGTAAAACTAATTAACAATAAACAATAATCATTATTAAACATAAACAAAATCATTAACTTCAAAAGTTAATATATATTCATAGTTTATCTATAGAAGTTAAGATCTGTCCCAAAAACTTGGAAAACAATTAAAATGTTTAAAGGTGGAAAATAAGCCAGCATTTACTGTCCTTGTCAGTCTGCTTCAGAAATATAGTGACTTATGTTAAGGTCCAGCTATGTGAACAATGATATTTTTTTAAGTTGTCTGTTTTGACAGGTCTTCTGAAGGACTATCTAATCTAACCTCTTTTCCTTATTAGTGTAATGTGATATTTTCATTAGGAAACCAATTTTTAGAAAGATAATAAAAGTTTCGCTTGTTTCTGTAACTTTTATCAGGGGCTTCATTTTTGTTGAATAGAATCAAAGAGGAACCAGTTGAGTAATTTTCATTCCTTTAATTTATTTTTGGCTATCAGTGATGTTCTTTACAAAACCCTAACTCATGTGTAGGTATGTGCCTTCTGTATCTGAAATCCTAGCTCCACTGAGATCAACTTAACCTCAACAGAGCCAGAATTATACCCATGTACTTTGAAGCACATCACTCATACACCACTGCTGACAACACTTTTGAATGTATGCTTTTCATACATCTGCATGGTTTTCTTATTATATCCTCTAAGATAAAACTCTAAAACATCATCAGCTCAAGGAAAATAATCTAGTTTGGGTTGAGAAATAAGCCACATTCAAATCTTTACCGGCATTTCTAAATTGTTTTGAAGTTTTCGTGTATAAATTTTGTTTACATTACAGTCAAGTACCAGAGAGTTTATATTTTTTTGCCAATTCATTGAGTTGCACTCATTGACCTTGTGCATGTTCTTAATTTATTGCAAATACAAAATAAACAAGGGTATTGTAAAGGGCAATGAAGATAACTGTGTGCTAAAGTGTGCTAAACCACAAGGTTTCATTTCACATTGGCAATAATCAAAGTGTATTAACACGGCTAGCTAACATAATTCGGAGTGTGTTAATTTATTTTGCCACAGAAAACTCTGTTAGAATTCATGCAGGGTTTTTTTCACATTGAAAATCTTCAAGTCTACCAAGAAAGATTTGTTCTCTTGGATATGAAAAAAAAATTACAAATCAGAAAAAAATTAGTCAAAGTTCTAATTGAGTATTGAGTCATCTTGTACAACACATTGTACACTCATACTCCACCCTCTTTAATTTATTAATGGATTCATCATTACAGGGAGGAGAGACAAAAAATTTTTATTTTTAATCATATGAATTTTTCTACAGAATAAATGGAAGAAACTCATACATGAAAGTAAACATATGCTTATTGATTGTGAGTTTTAGATCTTGGTTATGGTATGGTAGATTTCTTGGTGCAGTTCTGTGTGAATACGTTCAACTTAAATAGCACATAGATACTTTGTATATGTCTAAACTTCTTGTTTGGGAAGATGTCCAAATATTTTGATTTATCCAGGATAGCTTTATTTAGTTCCTTCATGAATACATGAGCAGTGCATGAATAATTATCAGAGCTGGGGCTCAACTCAACAGTATTTAATCCAGAAATTCATGTCCTTGTGGAAAGAAATTACCTTATGCAGCACCTAGGGTAATCGCCTTGCCATGGTACATCAAATATGACCTTTCTCCTGTATCCACTCCCAAAGTATATGAGAGGATCCTAAGCATGTATGGCTCCTTCAGGGCACACCATAATTTTCTCTGTTAGTTATGAATTCAGTGGATTCTAGTATGTATTCAAACTCTGAAGTCTTACATTCCCGTCTCCAAACTTTTACAGCATTTTGAACTCTATGAAGAGAAACTCACTTCATAAGATCAGGTGAAACACAACAGGCAAGCAAAGAATAGTACTGCTTTCTGTGTGACTGCTGGAGCATGGTCTCTCTTCCCTCCCACGGGCACCCATTGCTCTTGTTTGCTCAGCTGCACAACAGGACAGTCCTGCCAGGCTAGTCCTTCCTGAGCAGAGGGAAGGAACGGGAAGCTGATTAACTCGCACCTCAATTAATTTGCTTAAAAATTGAATCTGAAGTACAGAAGCTTTTGACAATAGCTTCTGTCCTCTATTGGAGATACAGTTTGAACTTGGTGACATTTCTTTTTCCTGTTGGTCACTTAATGCTGCCAAACAGCATCAGAAAGATTCATCAGCTATAAATGTACTATTGTATTCCACCCATGTGGAAGAGGAATGACAAAGTGAGAAGCTGGGTGAAGAAAGCTTTTTTTTTCAAATAAATAGAATAGCTTACATTTTTATTCTACTGCAAAATGACCTAAAAAAAAGGGGGTTTCACTATCAGAGCTCTCAAACTTACTTTTTAAATATAAAAGAGGGTCTAAGCCTGAAGCAGCTACTTTCAACACAGTTCCTAACGATCTGTAACCTTCTTGTATATCTTTGCCCAGTTTATCCACTTCTGATCCAGGAGCCTAAATACTGTTTTTCATTCTTGAAAATGCTGCCTCTAGGAAGGTTTTCTGCAACTTACAAATAACCTCTGCATAATGAACTACTAAACATGTTCTGCTTCCTTGCATTGCAATATAAGATAGTAATTTAAGAATAAGTGTTCCAAATGTTAGTGCTCTAATTCTTTTAGCAGATAAAAAGCTGTTTTGGACCAGTTAGTTTGATGCTAGCTGTTTTTATTTGAAACCTTACTAGGGCACTGTGGGAATGCAACAAGGCACCTTCCCACGTACTTAACCAACACCAGTGCCTGAAGGCACAACTGGTTTAGGTTGCCAGGTGTCAGAAGATGTTTTTCTGCATCATCTCAGCCAGTTACTTTCTGGCTTCAGGTCTAGCAATTTTTTACATCAACATCCACATTTCATAATTTCTATTATTATTTAGGGTTTTCACATCCCTCTCCCCAAGTTCAGTGTACAGATGAATGAGTAAACATTTAACTGAGAAAGGAGAAAAGATTTACTGTCCAAAAATACATTGAAAAAATATGGACATATTTTCCTGAGAGAAAACTACTTCAGAGAAAAATAACGTAAGTCATTTCTATTAAAAGAGTACTACATTATGCATCCATGCAGTGTACTCAAGGATTAGCCTGGTATCATGAATTTCCTTTAAAAAATGCTAGTGCTCATCTGCAACCGCCTTCCACCTTTCAGAAGTAGTGATGGACTCTGTTAATAGGTACATTTTAGAGTATTTTGCATAGCATCTTACCTCAGCCATTGCACTTTCTAATGTGATGTCACAGAGCACATTGTGTCAGGGAGCAGCAAGGGCAGGCTGCACTGCAAGAGAAGAGGAGCCATGAGTGACCAGGCTGGCAAGTCAGTGACCCCACCGACAAGGGACACCATCCCACAGCAGGTATGCAAGAAGAGCAGAGGTTTTAGTGGCAGTGATCAGCCAACAGCTCTGTGATTGCCAGCCATATCCACGCAGGTCTGAGACCAGGCCAGGAAGCCAAGTCAGCGAGGACAGGTCAAGGACAGCAAGGTGCAGTGCTGGCAGAGGCACAGCTGCAACAAAACTCTCAGAAGGACCTAGGGCAAGGGCCTCAGCTTAAATGTAGCTCCCAGGCAAAGGGGACAGAGACCCCACAGTTCCTTCTCACAGCTTACTTGTTTTCAAAGCAGCCTGATCCCAGGTTACACAGCTAAGCAAAATCAGAGCTGACCTTGAACGCAGGCAGCCAAGCACCCAGGGAGAGGAGGAAGATGTTACAAAGCCTCTTGGTCCATTCAGGGCCCTGACACAGTCTCCTGATTGCACAGTCTGTTTATTGATGTAGATTATTGTTTTGGAAATATATATAGGTAGTCTTATTATCAGGAAGAGTGCTGGCAGAGCAAGCTTACTGGGGCACAAGCCTTCAAATCAATGAAGACTTAACATCAGAATTGGTAGCTCATTAGCTACAAAGAGAAAAGAAAAGGAAACTTGTTTTAAGTTCTGATCTGCAAGAAAATTATAAATAGAAAGAAATTAACTTAATAAAACATACAACAAATATTTTAGAGAATTAGATGCTCAAAATCTTTTCTGTGTAACCATCCTTCTGAGAGGTGATTTCTAAAGAAATTATGATTGCCAAAGGCAAGCAAAATATTTATGTTTCAGTACTGCTTTGTCTCCATCTCTGTCATAATAGAGCCTCCCAAAAGACAAACATGTTCCTCCTGACAGCACCTCAGTGAAATATGTTATTCCATATATTATGAACAAAACACATAAACACAGGAAAACTTACTTGTTCAGTGATGAAAAAGAAATCAGGGGCTGAAGCAGACACAGTCTAGTCCCTCAAGTCTCAGGCACTGTGGGCATTGTAGGACTGCCTGGAGTTAGCAGCACTGACAATTAACTCACCACAATTTTGTCAGAAAATACCATCTTTTATTATAACATTACTACAAATAAAATAGCGTAGGGAAATATATATTTTCTTTGTTTCACTAGTTTACTCCCTCTTGAATTCCTACATTCCCCATGTAGGGGAAATTAGGCAAGGATTCATCTGATCAGACATATAGAGCTGCAGTAAAGTTAGTTACCTAGATACCTAGACAAAACCAGGCATTTCTCGCTGGTGTTATTTGCTACAGGCTATCGACCAGGTCCAGAACGGGTCAGGCGATCATGCCCTTACTATACCTATTCCTGCCTATCGTCTTCAAAGAATCTAGCGTGAATATAGATCTCTAAAGTTAACAGGTAAATGCCACAGCCAGTATCTCCATTATTTCTGTTTCTCTCAGAAACACAGGGCAGAAAACATGTTTGTACAACCATAAAAATTGCGATTAGTTTAAATAGAGCTGTACTTTTAAAGCGGTTCACAAAAATTATCGACCAGATTGTGTGAGGTACTTGGCAAGCTGAGTGCTTAGGTTTTATGAAAATACAGATTCTTTTTAACTGCTGAAGCAAAAGATAATTTCTTTTGAAAATCTGGTCTGTAGTCTATGTGCATATTGATAGAGTAATTTTAACCTTGATGTGCAAACTTAAACAGCGGCAATGATTGGATGAAGTTCTATATAACTGCTCTCACTATTTTCATAGATTTTAGGGCCAAAGAGGAAAATTTATGGCCTTCCAATTTTTTCTTCATTTGTAATGTCAAGAAATTAATCCAATATTTTTTATATTGATCCCATAAATTCCATTTGAGCTATAGCGTATCTTTTAGTTATGCTTTACAATGATCCAGCAGTACCAAAGATTCTAATATAGAAGCAAGGCAGATAATACTAGATCATGAATCACAGTGATTTAGAAGCTTGACAAACTCCCATAGAATAGGCAGAATTCAAAAGACTGTTTTATGCCAAAGGGATAAAACCCAGCTGATTTAAGGGAACCTGCAACAATTTCTTGACTGCATATGAAGAGGGAAAGAATCTTTTATTATTGGTCTAGAGGTTATTAACATTATCAAGATAGAGAGGACACATTTCTCTTACAGGAGTGTTACATTTGTGAACAGAATTTGACTGCTGTGCAAACGAGCAAAGCAATGTAGTTTTTCCTCTTTTTATGCAATAGGGGCCCAATCCTGACCCACAAAGATAATGGCATTTTGCTACTGTGTTCTGGGATATCTAGGGCAGATCTTAATTAAAAATCCATTTAAGCACATATTATATTCCTGGAAATATGAAACCTTATTCAGAGCTCCAGGTTGGAGGAACTGTCAGAGGGTTCCAAAGGTTATTACAACACAAATGCCACCTTCTGTAACATTTTTAGATTTGCAATGAATCTGCTAGTTAAATCAGCTGCAAAAGGAGAGCAGAGACCCATTAATGAGTACAGGGGTCATGGTACCATCCTGCAGGGGCACATGTCAATGATTTAGCAATTACAGCAGAAACAGTAGTTCAGACCAGGTGGATAATTTCTTTGTTAGAGAAACTGATGGAGTGAGGCATGGATGAATTTGGGGCCTGAGAAATCTCAAAATTATTGTAAAGGGAAATGATCCTCAAAATTTTACAATGAACTTTAATGTGAGATACTGCACCTTGCAACTTGTGAAGAATTTTTGCTAAGTGCTACAATGCAAGGCTGCGATATTCACATAACACTGAAATAGTTCAACAGGAAAATATTAGGAGGTTTTAAAATGAATCCTCACTACCTTCACTACATTCTACTTTTACTGTTACGGCCTATACAGATAACAGATAAGACAACTTTCATAAAACCTATAGTAGGAATATGCAAATATTTAGAGGCATCACCACATTTTTAAAAATTAGTCTTTCCAGTTGGCAACACCACTAGATCCTATTGTACAGGATACGCTGACAGAACTGACCATTATGTCCTACTCCACCACCAATCTCACTTCCAAAGCTACTGTTCACATACTGTTCACATTGGTCCATAATGCAAATCTGTGATTTTTTCACTTTCACAAAATAATCAATATTGTACATTTCCCTGGACATTTTAGAAAGTTCTCTGATTACTTTAACTTCTCCCTCTTCACCTTGTGGTTACAGCTGAAGGTGTAAAAGTCTTGCATAAGCTAGCTTCAAACTACCATTCTAACCATTATTGCCTCACGTGAATTTTTAAAAAAATAAAACTAACGTAACTTCTATTCTTACTACTTGGACTCAGCTCTTGAACCTATAGATACTTTTCCTACGTTATATACAAATACCAAAACATCTTATATACTCACAAAGCAAATCCTGAGGTGGAAAGGTACAAAAAGAAAAAGTGCAGTGAAATTAAATTTGAATATAAATCCTTGAAATAATTGGTGATAACAGGGATATTGTATAACATTCAAGTGAAAGAACTCGGGAAGGCTGAAATTCAGAAGGGTGGGCTTAGGAGAAGCCTGAAGAGTTTAAGAGATGGAAGAGTTGGAGATCCCAAAGCCATCCCAGTTCCTTGTTGCAAGTCTCACTTTGCAGACATGTAATGAATACTTGTAAAAAATAACACTTTTAATGTCAGATGTAAGTCTTTTTTTAAACACGCATATTAAAAATTAAACCAAATACTTTTGCAATGGTTGTGTTTCCTAGGGTCAAGTTCAGTTCATTTGAGAGATATATAGTTAGGAGTGGGTGGAAAGTAACACCTGTTTTTTCTGAGAAAAAAATCTAGCTCTTGATAATTGCTTTAATTCCCTCTGAAAGAGAAGTAGAGATGTCAGCATCTTTTATCTTAAAAAAAAATCTCTTGTCTTTAGTGTCATAGAAGAAAGATATCTATGAGGTGTTTAAGACATTTCAAAATTACTGTTGGGTAATGTCTTACTATTCCTAGTGTGTGTTCTTTTAATTAAATGTCTAAGGTGAAGAGAATACATTTTGATGTAAGAATCTACCTAGATATAGAAGATCTAGGTTTTCACCTCTCATACATTCTATTTAAAGTAGGAAATTTAAGGTATATTTTCTGTATCTCAGCCACAGAGTTAGGCTTTCTCACTCAGTGAATAATTGTCTGCCTCAAGTGACAAAGATCCAAGAAAAAGGTGCTACTCTGGTTGAGTCATAGTGCATAGCTAATATAAATCTCTTTCAAGCCAGCTCACATTCAGAAAAGGACTAAATATTAAAACAAATTTCCATGCTTGACACTGGTCTTAGATCTACCTTTTCAAAAGGTTGGCTTGGTAACATGTTCATGTATAAAGTCCTTGTCAGCTGTGTCAGTGCTCTGTCACCAAGACAGAGCTGTAGTTCAAAGCTTCCTGTTTTCCAAGAGAAACAGAAATCAAAGACAGCAAAGTCAAATCCAAGGATGCTGAAATAATTCAGAGTTAGAGTAATCTCTAAAAAATACAGTATTGCTTGCCGCTGAGAGAAGAGTAAATAAGTGTATCCATGCATAAGCTAAGAGAACAGCTGCTATTACCAGCAAATTAGGATGTTAAAACCCAAAACAGTGCAAACATTGATTTAAAGCAAGACTAAAGCAATGGAATGTGGCTCCCAAAGCAGGCTTATGTTCATTAGGTATTTACTTTGCTTTATTTTTCTGCTATTAGGGAAATGATATATCAGGTATGAGAAGATAGCTCATATGCCAGCTACATATGAAAAGGCTAAGTTAAGTTCTACAGGGATGTTTGCCAGAAACCAGTAAATGAAGCTGAGTATTGTTGAACCGCAGAGATGATAAGAACAAGTGTTGTTTATTGGTTTATTTATCTGATTATAGCTGGCAAGAGAGAATCAATATAGTTAGTCAGGGATAAATTGTAGGCTTGTTACCTGGTATAACTTGAGCAGCTTGTGCAGAGATAATTAGCACAACCTGTCTTAACTAAATTAGTGTTTAAAAGTGAAAGGAAACAGAACAAATTTTCTCAACAATTGTTATATGTCATGGTAGCACATGAAAGGAAACCTTGATAACTTGAATAGATGTTGCAGTTATTTATTAAAAAAAAAATATGTACATGTCTAGTTGTGTGTGTGCATGTGGATATAAAAGAACATTGGAATGCATTACAAACTAAAACAAATGAAAACATGAAAAATTTTCTCCATCATTATTTGTGTATATTCAGCCAAAGGAACAAGGTTGTTTTCACAAATTTATTTAAACTTTTTCTTCTTTTTTTATTGAAAATGTAAATTTGAAGTTTCTTTCTATCTAGAAACAGAAATTGTACAATACACAAGAAAAAGGGGCTTCAGTTCATCCACAGACATGAAGAAACACTGTGGACTAATAGCTTACAAGGGGAAACTGGCTGTTGCTGTGAAGGAGAATCAGGGTCAAAGCAGACATTTCATGTGCATTTTCATGAGGTAAAATGATCCTTCATGATCAAAAGAATTGTAGTAATACTAGAAAAGGCTCAAAATAGAAGATAATTCATGCAGGGTCTCATGCACAGGAAAAGAGGAGACGTCCTTCATCTTAGCAAAACCCTATGGTTGAAATGATATTATAGATCTTTTCTAATTAAACTTTGCTGGTCCTAAGAGAATTCCCAGAAGAATTGTTGTATAAATATAGTGCAATGCCATATACACAACAACAAAAAGAAATTTTTAACATTATTTCAGGATGATGGAGGTTTATGTTTTTGTTGTCTTGGAATTTTTTTTTTTAAAAGATATTAAAAAAACCCAGAAGAATTTCCTTCCCATCCACACATGCTCAGAATGTAATATCACAAAAGAATCAAGGAGAAGAATCTTGGAAATACATTCACAGAAGTATGGAAGATGTATACAACAGGGAAAAAAAGCTGTCCAGTAGAAAAAAAGAAAAGTTTTAAGCTGGAAAGAATGTTTCAGCTTCTAATAACATAAATAAGAGCTGCTGCTTTGGGTTTATTGGTTCAGCGTTTTTTTCCCCTCCTTGTCTTCTTGAGCTACGTAACTTTGACCTGACTTTATTCATCTGCAATTTGCATTAGTTCATTGTTTATTAGCATTTTTACTGAGAACTAAGTGTCTCTAGAAAATTATTAATCACACTTCTCTAAGAATCCTAAAGAAAATATGACAACTGATTGGAAAAAAAATCCTAAGGGAAAGACTTCCCATGAACCTGGAAAGGTTTTTTAAATGACAATATAAATATTTCTGACATCACATTTGGAAGGATTGTGAATGACATGGAAGAACTGGAACTTAATTTGAGCTGTCTTAATAGGTTGGTTTTTCAAACTATTCCAAAACCTGTCATTTAGGAAGTCTATGTCACAGAACAGTTAAAGACACAGCTCTGTCAAAATGTACCAGTCTATGAGCTTGGTACAGTTTTCACTACAGACGTTGAAAGTTTTCAAAAACTATTTAGAGTTCTTGAAATAAAACTGTAATTGGAGATACTTAATAATTAAAAAAATTACATTAACAATGACTGATATGCAGAAATAAATCAGGCATAATCAAAGGAGAATGTTTCTTCTGCACGTTTTTTCTGAAGGATAAACTTCTGTGAGTATTAAGAAGTCATTGAAAAAAACTCATTCAGTTTTATTTCAGGATTACTATAAAATCTCATCTTATTACTCTTTCATGAATAAAATGAAAGGACTAGGCAGAAGAACTTACTTCATAATGAAACTGACAATATCTTGACATCATTTCAGTAAACTCATCTGCTACAAGTGGAAGATTACATTCAAATTCACAAAGAATTGTAATGACTTTTAGTGACAAGCAGCTCATAAAGTTTACATTTTTAATTCAGAGTAAATAACTATTAAATAAAAAATAATGTGTTCTTTATAATATTACATTTTGTTGAAGGTTGAATAAGATAGAGTATATATTGCCAGGTAAAAGCTTTACTACAAACACTTTTTTACATGGATTCAAGAGATTTCTTGAATTAATATAGTTAGGATTAAAAAAACCCCACTTTGTAAGTATTGTTGAAATAAATCTGTCTTTAGAATTGTCACTCAATGGTTTTATCTTGCTAGGATTTTTCTCATGTCCTCATTCCTATATTAGGTTTATAATTTCTAAATATTTTGGGCACAAAAAGCTGTAAAGGAAATTTTAATGCTTTTATTACATCTTGAGATGACTCTTACTATATGAGAGCAATCAATACCATACCTGTTTTTAAAATAATGGAACTATATTGCCACCCTGGATCTCAAATCTTATATTCTGCATGTCTAATAAAATAAATTCTCTTTTGCAGGCTCATTGATTTTTGATATATATTAAAAAAACCCAACAGTTAGAGTTCTGATCTTAATCATGGCAATTTTCACTGTGTCAGTGTAAGAAACAAAAAATGATCCTAGTTAGTCACCTAGCTATGCTAATTCTGCACAGATGAATAAGGAATGTGATGTCTATTCATGATACCCAGGTTAGTATCTTCGTTCTTCTGTTTCATCTAACTGAGAATAACAGCAAATGACATAATTTTGTGGAATTTGTTTAATGAGGCTGCTTTTTAAATGACCTATTAATATAAAGATTATAATGTGAACTCTGGCCCTATATCATGCTTTCTATTTAAAATTATGCTTAGAGGCTGACCTGTGACAATGTGAGACTTGAATGCCATATGGAAAAGAGTGTTTAAATAACTTTAAAATGTTACTGTGAGAACTACTGCTGTTTTTTTATGGAACCTATGAAGGAAGAAGGCAAGGAAAATATTCCTTTGAAAGTCTTGGCATGAGTATGGAAGATATGTAAGGAGGATGCTCCTCTATGATACAGAAATACTAAACAATATGCTGTATTGAAAAATACTTATTCAAGATAGGTATCTATGAAGCAACCAGCTACTTGTTTTTTCTTAGATAGTGCTAGGGAGATACAGTGATACCTACATATAAAACACAAATTTGCTGTCCTTAAAATCAGTGACTAGAAATTTTTTTCTAGTCAATGGGAAAAAGATAGTAAATAGCTGCATAAAAAATTAGAAAATTTAAGTGATAATATAATCATAGTCATTTGTCTGCTTTTATTATCATTTCTGGGAGAATGTAAGGGACAGACATTACTCATTACTGGTATGTGAAGCACAGATTTGTAAAAACCAACATGAGCAGAAGCATCAGGTTTTTATCAAATGCAAAGTTCCTTTTCTACCCAAAGGAAGAACCCTATAATATGTTCTCCTGGTTAAAACAAACAAATAAACAGGATGCATCCAGATTTCCATTCTCTCTGACTGCAATTTCATCTGGAAGAAAAATGTGACAGCAAAAGGCAGAGTCTGATAAAAAAATACAGTGCCGTATTAAATATCAATGGCAGGAAGCACTCTTCATCTTAAATGGATGAGTACATAGGTAAGAATGGCTACTACTATTCAACAATGTCTTTTCTAGGGATGGCCATATTTTATTTTCAGCTTACCACTTGCAGAAACCCTTTCTTATTCCAAGGTGAATTTGTTTTTTAAAGCTCCAGAAACTTCTGACATCAGTCCACCTTAATAAAATCTATTTTTATAGTCTGAAATTAGTGAAGAGAAGAATAGTCCCTAAGTGACAAAATATTTCTCATTTGATACTATTATCCTTGTTTCCAACTTCAGAATGTGAAATGGAATGAATATCACTAGATTAAAAAAAATATATTTTTAGTCTTCTCTCCTTAGGGCTGATCTTTACAGTATGTACAGTATGTTTTCTGCAATTAATATTTAAACTGAAGTTAATGGCCCTTTAAAGAATCAGATACAGGCTGTTGGCAGCAGGCAGGAATTATGAGAGTGCAGGACATTTATTCAGTGTGAAAGTACTGAAAAAAAGTAAAAGCATGAAATACAGGGATTATCTCCTTCCCTCTCAAAACACTAAGCATATAAAAAGTGTCAAGCAGCAACATCTACCGATTTACAGCAGAGGAAATGTTACATACTTACCTGCTCAAGATTCAAAGATGGAAAAAGCAATTGGATTCTCAGCAATGGGATGCTGGAAAACATGATAATTTCAGCACCTGAAATACTTGCAAATAATAAAATGACATACTGATACCCTAAACTCTTACTGCAATGGAGAGAAAAATTAAGTCTACAGTCTAAATCAACTACAGATAATGACCACAGGATAGCTTCAATAAAAATACTGTTTACTTTATAAATAACAGCTTCTGCATGTCACATTAGTACACAAAAAGGAAAGAAACCTTGTGCAGAAATGGATTTGTTCAGTTAATTTTATCCCTTGCAGCTATTACATTGTGCTTATCAGGGGAGAGGTCATTAGTGGTTTTTTTCTTTTTTATGATTGCCTGGTAAATACTATCCTGTGGCAACTGCAATGTGAGCTATAAATGACATTAGCCATGCCTTTAGAAATTTGCAGGCTGAATGGACAAAAAGCAAGGGATCAATAAGAAATCCAGAAAATGTCACTAATTGGTGTTTTGGTTTTAATAGGATTGTGACAGCTTTCCTTAGAATAATTTATCAATTATATGCCTCCAGAAAAAGAAAATATTCAGGAGGATTAACAGCGAAGAACATTCGGAGTTCCCTTGCTTTGTATTGTTTCAGTTCATGTGACAGGTACAGTGGAGCTGGAGGTAGTGGAGTGGAGCTTGAGGTTGTTGTGAGGTCCTGCCCTACAGATCTAAAAAAACCTTTCAGAATTATAGAGCAGTATGGGGAAGATACAGGGTTTATATGGAGAAGGAAATAAAAAGGCTGTATCGGTATTGTTAAACAAAACAGGGACAAACTCATTTGGAAAGGTGACAAGAACCTTTGAGACAGAGTCATAATAAAAAATGAGGCAGTCTGAAAAAACTTCTGCAGACATGTAACAATGTATAGATTTTTTCAGGATCAAGCAAATATGAATTTTCATTTCTTATCACCTACTAAGTTTTCTTTTTATTAATGTTAAATAATGTCATAGAAAAATCTTATGCAATTGACATTATTTTGTAAATTTTAAATTTAATTCTCTCCTGCCTTTAATACTAAAGGCCTTTAATACATTTATGTGAATGATTGTTGAACTGTACCTTATTTAGAAACCATTGTGAGTATTTGTGATCAATGAAGTCCGGGTTGCTTTTTTTGCATACGTGGTCACATACTTCACATATGTGTCCTCATTGTAAAGCTCATAGAATGAAATTTCTTTTCTACACTTGGATATATTTTCAGATTTCTGTTCCTGTGAAATTTCTTGAATTTGCCTGTCCTGGTTTCAGCCAGGATAGAGCTGGTTTTCTTCACAGAAGCCAGTGTGAGGCTGTGTTTTGGATTTGGGATGAGAAAATGTTGATAATGTGTTGATGTTTTGGGTTGCTGCTGAGCAGTCAAGGACAGTCCAGCTTCTCATGCTGGCCTGCAGTGAGCAGGCTGGGGGTGCACGGGAAGCTGGGAGGGGACACAGCTGGGACAGCTGACCCAGGCTGGCCAAAGAGATATTCCATACCATATAACGTCATGCTCAGTAAATAAAGCTGGGACAAAGAAGAAGGAAGGGGTGGAGGGACGTTCGGAGTTATGGCGTCTGTCTTCCCAAGAAACCATTACGCGTGACGGAGCCCTGCTTCCCTGGAGATGGCTGAACACCTGCCTGCCCATGGGGAGTGGTGAACAAATTCCTTGTTTTGCTTTGCTTGCGTGCGCGGCTTTTGCTTTACTTATTAAACTGTCTTTATCTCAAACCATGAGTTTCCTCACTTTTACTCTTCCAATTCTCTCCCCTGTGCCACCATGGGGGAGTGAGCGAGCGGTTGCGTGGTGCGTAGTTGCTGGCTGGAGCTAAACCACGACAGTCCTTTTTGGCACCCAACGTGGGGCTCGAAGGGTTTGAGATAATGACAAGTTTGATTGGAATGTGCTAGATGATAAAATTTATAGCTGTTATTGCTGCTTAGCCATTAATTGCCAGGCCCCTGTGCTTGCCATGGGTTTGCCTTCCCTGCATATATTAGAGTCCAGTGCTCGTTAGTGGCTGCTTTTTGCTTTCGCTGCTGCTGTACTGCTGATCGTCTGACTCTGCTGTGCCTGGGAAGATTCTGATAACAGCAATGGCCTTGCACCTGGGCTGGCAGATGGCCGGGGTATTACTGGTTTTTCTCCTGTGCTGCTGTACTGAATAGGCTGGAACTCCACTGTGAACTCGAGTCGAAGGGACTGTGACCTGTGGGTGAGTCCATGTGGGAGCAGGACACACCCCGAAGCGTCTGTGGCTGTGCATAAGCCCATGCCAGAAGCAGGTATATCTCGAAGCATCTGTGGCCATGGTTGTGTCTGTGCCGCAGCAGGTATACCTCTGATGGGATTGTGGCACAAGGATAAGTCCACGCTGGAGAAGGTACATCTCGAAGTGTCTGTAGCTGTGGATAAGTCTATGTTGCAGCAGGTGCACCTTGAAGCATTATTGGTTGTACATGAAGTCATGCTTGGAGCACCTCAAAGTGTGTGGCCATGGAGAAGCCCTCAACAGTGCAGGTATATTGCTGGAGGAACTGGAACTATGGGTAAGGCCACGTTGGAGCAGATTTATCTCTGGAGGTAGTGTGGCCCGTGGAGACGGCCATTTTGGAGCAGGTGCACCTCGAAGTGACTGCAACTGTGGATAAGTCTATGCCACAGCAGATATACCCCTGGAGAGACTGTGGCTCATGGAAGGGACTGCAGTCTCTGGATAAGTCCAAGCTGGAGCAGGGGCAAGGGGATGATAATCTGTGTATTATATTAAAGGACATGAGGAGGTGGGATGGAAAACCTACCTCGACCCTAGAGGCACGAGTACGCGAGCTGCAAGGGAAAACAATTACAAAAGGGCGTTCAGGTTCCTCCAGAAAAATCGTTGCTCCACTTTCCAGTGGGCAGTTCCCCAGAAAGAATAGAAGAGCTGATCTCACCTCTGATCCTCTTGAGGGGACTTCTGATTCCTATTTACAAGAAGCGGGTAACGAGTACTATGAGCAGGACTAGAGAGACCCTGCCTCCAGCCAGGCGGAGGAGAGGGACAACTGAGTTTATTGGACTGTGTGGATTAGATGGCCTGGCACATCAGACCTACAGGAATATAAGGCTTTAGTGGACACCGGTGCACAATGTACCCTGATGCCATCAAGCCATATAGGGGCAGAACCCATCTGTATTTCTGGAGTGACAGGGGGATCCCAACAGCTGACTGTGCTGGAGGCCGAAGTGAGCCTAACTGGGAATGAGTGGCAGAAGCACCCCATTGTGACTGGCCCAGAGACTCCATGCATCCTGGGCATAGACTGTCTCAGGAGAGGGTATTTCAAGGACCCAAAAGGGTACCGGTGGGCTTTTGGTATAGCTGCCTTGGAGACGGAAGAAATTAAACAGCTGTCCACCTTGCCTGGTCTCTCAGAGGACCCTTCTGTGGTGGGGTTGCTCAGGGTCAAAGAACAACAGGTGCCGATCGCTACCACAACAGTGCACCGGCGGCAATATCACACCAACAGAGACTCCCTGATCCCCATCCATGAGCTGATTCGTCGGCTGGAGAGCCAAGGAGTGATCAGCAAGACTCGCTCACCCTTTAACAGCCCCATATGGCCAGTGCGAAAGTCTAATGGAGAGTGGAGACTGACAGTAGACTATCGTGGCCTGAATGAAGTCATGCCACCACTGAGCGCTGCCGTGCCAGACATGCTAGACCTTCAGTATGAACTGGAGTCAAAGGCAGCCAAGTGGTACGCCACCATTGATATTGCTAACGCGTTTTTCTCGATCCCTTTGGCGGCAGAGTGCAGGCCACAGTTTGCTTTCACCTGGAGGGGTTTCCAATACACCTGGAATCGACTTCCCCAGGGGTGGAAACACAGCCCTACCATTTGCCATGGGCTGATACAAACTGCACTGGAACAGGGTGAAGCTCCAGAGCATCTGCAATACATTGACGACATCATCGTATGGGGCAACACAGCAGAAGAAGTTTTTGAGAAAGGGAAGAAAATAATTCAAATCCTTCTGAAAGCTGGTTTTGCTATAAAACAAAGTAAGGTCAAAGGACCTGCACAAGAGATCCAGTTTTTAGGAATAAAATGGCAAGATGGACGTCGACAGATCCCAACGGATGTGATCAACAAAATAACAGCTATGTCTCCACCAACTAGCAAAAAAGAAACACAAGCATTTCTGGGCGTTGTGGGTTTCTGGAGAATGCATATTCCAAATTACAGTCTGATTGTAAGCCCTCTTTATCAAGTGACCCGGAAGAAGAACGATTTTAAATGGGGCCCTGAGCAACGACAAGCCTTCGAGCAAATTAAGCAGGAGATAGTTCATGCTGTAGCCCTCGGGCCAGTCCGAGCAGGACAAGATGTTAAAAATGTGCTCTACACGGCAGCCGGGGAGAATGGCCCTACCTGGAGTCTCTGGCAGAAGGCACCAGGAGAGACTCGAGGTCGACCTCTAGGGTTTTGGAGTCGAGGATATAGGGGATCTGAGTCCCGCTATACTCCAACTGAAAAGGAGATACTGGCAGCATATGAAGGAGTTCGAGCTGCCTCAGAAGTGGTTGGTACTGAAGCACAGCTCCTCCTGGCACCCCGACTGCCGGTGCTGGGCTGGATGTTCAAAGGGAGGGTCCCCTCTACACATCATGCGACTGATGCTACGTGGAGTAAATGGGTCACACTTATTACACAGCGGGCTCGAATAGGAAACCTTAATCGCCCGGGAATCTTGGAAGTGATCATGGACTGGCCAGAAGGCAAAGATTTTGGAATATCACCAGAAGAGGAGGTGGCGCGTGCTGAAGAGGCTCCACCATATAATGAACTGCCAGAGAATGAAAGGCAATATGCCCTATTTACTGATGGGTCCTGTCATATTGTAGGCAAACATCGAAGGTGGAAAGCTGCTGTATGGAGCCCTATACGACGAGTCGCAGAAGCTGCTGAAGGACAAGGTGAATCAAGTCAGTTTGCAGAGGTGAAAGCCATCCAGCTGGCTTTAGATATTGCTGAACGAGAAAAATGGCCAGTACTCTATACTGACCCATGGATGGTGGCAAATGCTCTATGGGGGTGGCTGCAGCAATGGAAGCAGAGCAACTGGCAACGCAGAGGCAAGCCCATCTGGGCTGCTGAATTGTGGCAAGATATTGCTGCCCGACTAGAGAATCTGGTCATAAAAGTACGCCATGTAGATGCTCACGTACCCAAGAGTCGGGCCACCGAAGAACATCAAAACAACCATCAGGTGGATCAGGCTGCTAAGATTGAAGTGGCTCAGGTGGATCTGGACTGGCAACATAAGGGTGAATTATTTATAGCTCGGTGGGCCCATGACACCTCAGGCCATCAGGGAAGAGATGCAACATATAGATGGGCTCGGGATCGAGGGGTGGACCTGACCATGGATGCTATTGCACAGGTTATCCATGAATGTGAAACGTGTGCTGCGATCAAACAAGCCAAGCGGTTAAAGCCTCTCTGGTATGAAGGACGATGGTTGAAATATAAATATGGGGAGGCCTGGCAGATTGACTATATCACACTTCCACAAACTCGCCAAGGCAAGCGCTATGTGCTTACCATGGTGGAAGCAACCACCGGATGGCTGGAAACATACCCTGTGCCCCATGCCACCGCCCGGAACACTATCCTGGGCCTTGAAAAGCAAGTCTTATGGCAACATGGCACCCCCGAAAGAATTGAGTCGGACAACGGGACTCATTTCCGAAACAACCTCATAGACACCTGGGCCAAAGAGCACGGCATTGAGTGGGTGTATCACATCCCCTATCATGCACCAGCTTCCGGAAAAATTGAACGATACAACGGACTGTTAAAGACTACACTGAGAGCAATGGGTGATGGGACATTCAAACATTGGGATAAACATTTAGCCAAAGCCACCTGGTTAGTCAACACTAGGGGATCTACTAATAGAGCCGGCCCTGCCCGATCAAAACTTTTACGTACTGTAGAAGGGGATAAAGTCCCTGTGGTGCATGTGAGAAATATGCTGGGGAAGACAGTCTGGGTTACTCCTGCCTCAGGCAAAGGCAAACCCATTCGTGGGATTGCCTTTGCCCGGGGACCTGGGTGCACTTGGTGGGTAATGCGGAAGGATGGGGAAGTCCGATGTGTACCTCAAGGAGACTTGATTTTGGGTGAAAATAGTCAATGATTTGAATAGTATTATGTTAATTGTTACACAATACAGTATGTCATTACTACTATGGTTGCTATCTACCATATCGATGGTATTACAGTAAGAATCACCCAGACTGATGAAGAATGAGCTTCACTGAAACTAAGCAACATGCAGCAGTGATGGAACCAGAACTGGCTTCAGCAGCTTGCGCCCAACAATTCCCTCGAGACCGACATCTTCGACCTGCAGACCATGGACATGGACCGTGCCAGATAACGATCCAACACCACATACTATCTGCCCTGCCCTGAGAGACTGCTATGATGGATGAAGCCCAGAGTCATGGACTGAATGAACTACACAGACATTTTAAAGTGATGGCCCATGGACTAAGAAAGTGATATCTGTGTGTATATATTAAAAGACAGGAAGAGTAATACTGAATAATTGGAATGTATTGAAAGTACAGGACCTGGGCATGACGTAAATGGTATGGAATAAGGGGTGGATACTGTTCTGGTTTCAGCCAGGATAGAGCTGGTTTTCTTCACAGAAGCCAGTGTGAGACTGTGTTTTGGATTTGGGATGAGAAAATGTTGATAATGTGTTGATGTTTTGGGTTGCTGCTGAGCAGTCAAGGACAGTCCAGCTTCTCATGCTGGCCTGCAGTGAGCAGGCTGGGGGTGCACGGGAAGCTGGGAGGGGACACAGCTGGGACAGCTGACCCAGGCTGGCCAAAGAGATATTCCATACCATATAACGTCATGCTCAGTAAATAAAGCTGGGACAAAGAAGAAGGAAGGGGTGGAGGGACGTTCGGAGTTATGGCATCTGTCTTCCCAAGAAACCATTACGCGTGACGGAGCCCTGCTTCCCTGGAGATGGCTGAACACCTGCCTGCCCATGGGGAGTAGTGAATGAATTCTTTGTCTTGCTTTGCTTGTGTGCGCGGCTTTTGCTTTACTTATTAACCTGTCTGTATCTCAAACCATGAGTTTCCTCACTTTTACTCTTCCAATTCTCTCCCCCGTGCCACCATGGGGGAGTGAGCGAGCGGCTGCGTGGTGCGTAGTTGCTGGCTGGGGCTAAACCATGACATTGCCTATTCAAACATACATTTAAACACTTAGTTAAAAAAAGATTATGGAACATATTTCCTTGTAAGTATATCATCAAGGAAAACATCAAAATTTTAAATACTGACATTTATACTGAAGATCTCAAACTAAACAAAACTGTTTGAGGGTTCATTTCTCATGATAATTTTACTTTGTGCATTTATTAAAAACCCCAATACAATTTTTCAAATAAAGGAGTGTAACTGAGCACTCATTTTAGCAGTTGTTAAGGAAGGATTATCTATAAACAGATCAATGTTTACAAAAGCCACTGATTATACCTACATTAGTAAATAGTGTGCTGCAACAGAAGTGTGTCTGAAGAACAAAAAATTCAGTGTCAAGCAGCTGACAACCTAAACACATTTCAGCAGCATTTGCTTCCAATCAGCTCTAGTCTTGTTCTACAGATACAGCACTAGCTCCTGGCTGGAGCACGGTAGGTGCACTCCTGGAGTGCATCTTGGAGTTTAAATTAATCTGAAAAGAAGGCAGTCTGTGTGCTCCAAAACAACTTTATGATGCATATCAAAGTATTATTACTGAAGCTGATGGAAGATTTGCTTCCAAAACATACATGATTTAAACTAAAGCTAATAAAATTCCTCACCACATGTCTTCTAGAATAAACAATGGATGAGTTTTCATAATAAATCCTGTAAACTGTACTCTGTATTGTGGTCTACACAGAACACGCATCTTTATATAGTAAGAAGAAATATTTTGACTTATTTTAATGGTAATTAATCAGAAACAAACCAAAAAGAAATCACAATGCACATGCGAAAGCAAAGAGAATTTTGAATGCAATCTGTACTTCAGCATCACACTTTCCTCACATACTTGGTTGCTCAGAGTCTATAAGTGCAAACCAGAATTTTTTAACAAATGCAAGCAATATTTTCCTTAACAATGTCATCAAAAGCAACAAAGTCTTTTATCCACAAAAAAATAAGAAAACAAATCAACTTGAAGTAGACACCCAGTACAGAAAATTGAAGCTCAGGTGCTTCAAGTTTAAAAAAGCTGTAAGCAATAGGAAATAAGGTCATATAACAAAACATCAGAATACTTCAATTGTTATTGCTTACTAGCACAGATTTTATTTTGCATTTTCATTTAAAGAAAAGAAGCAGAATTTCATGTACATATTTAAAGTTTCTGACTCAGTGCATGTACATGTGCAACTATTGCTGTCAAGAAAGGATCTAGACATGATGGAGAAGGGTAGAAAGCTGCACACATTATATACTATTCCTTCTCACATGGCACAAAATGTGTACTGCAGCACACAAGCCAAGACAGGTTCCTTTCCTGTTCTGTCTCTGTAAATCCGTGCTTCTTTTTGAAGCGTCAGTAGCATGTGTACAAGACCTTCTAATGTCAACATTATCATAAATCCTACTAAAATACAAATAAACATAGCCAAAGAAAAACAAACCAAAAAACCCCTTACCATGCTTTGATATATTTTTAGAGGCAAAAATGTTTTCCACAGCCTTGCTACTCTTAAAGTAGTGATTATACCTGAAACTCACTCTCATCATTGTTCTGTGTTCTCCAGTTGAAACAGAACGGCTTGCATGTCCTTCTGCTCCAATGATTTGTATTTCTAACAAATAAAATTTGCTTTTCACGAATTTAATATTTAGGAAAGTGAAGGTCTAACACCACTATAAAGAGCCAGATAGGCAGGCTTTTACTGTGCCAAGTGTTCACACAGCTCTCTCAGTGTATCTCAGTCCTCACATACAAATTTTGCAGGTCTTGGTTTATCAAGCAGAAGCTGCCAATAATGTTGAGTTATGCCAAACTGCAAAGCCTAAATGAACACACAATTTTTGTTTTTTATTATTACTGTGTGTTTCAGTTTTAGATGAAGATTGATATTTAGACATATCTGTGGCATTAATTTGTGACTCTAATTATGACTGTATCTTGTCACATTACAATTGCTGATCATTTTATATTAGAAACAAATATAGATAAAAGCAACACCAAATCTTTTATTTTTAATTTCTAAAGTAAATCAAATGTTGAATCAGAAACAGTGGATCTGATACTTGAAAACACCAATTAAATTCATGCAGAACAAAGCAGAATATAAAAATATAAAAGTTCCTTCTGAACTTCTTTAAAATTTGAAACACCAAAGGTTTCCAAAACATTTTTATTTTTAAATATGTATATATTTTTCATTGAAAATTACATTTCACTTTAATATTATATGAAATTATAATTCAAAAGTTTCAGCTTTGACTAGCAGTAGAAAGTTCAAAACTACGGGCTGTAAGAATAGCTTTATAGTATTTCCAGTCAAATAAAAAGCTAACAGCACAAACCTTTGCAGAACACTGCTTTTCTTGGAATTTTACAGCCCAATTTTCCTGAGTCAGGAAGTTCAAATACATCAGAAGAACATCCAAAGTTCTGAATTTTCATTTGAAACCAGCTATCCCCTTCCTTGCAAGGCTTTGAAGGTTTGCCTACATATAACAGCCACAATTTTACTAAGTCTTCGTCTTACTTCATCTCATGCATAAATGGCTATACTGAGTGTCATTAACTGCAAGAAAAACAAACCACCAGTATAAAAGCAGTGATTTTCCAGACAACGTGTACTTACTATAAGCTGAGTCTGGTAAGGTGTATTGTGGGTCTGATGTGTCAGTCTGTCAAATTATCAATGCTACATTCAGACACATTGGATAGAACAGATTTTAGAGAAATTTAGTGTGTTGAGATAAAACAGCTGAGATGGCACTATATTATTAAAACTTAATTGCAATATTGTTAAAATAGACTCTTATATCCTTTTTCCCCTGAAGGACTCTTTCTGGAAATTTCAAAATGAAACTGTATAGCTTTTGGTCTTCTACTGGCTGATATGTTTTCAACATCATTTGTTCCTGAACGTGACAGTTTTCTTCCTGACCTTGGCCCACCTTAACACCAGCATTAACGGAATGTGATAGATGTAGAAAAACAATATATTTTTGAGAAGACATGCAAAAAAGCAAGTTTTAATGCTTACATTTAGGCAATAACTGATTTTATTTAATTTTTTTTCCTATGACTCCATTATATGAAAGTTCTTTCGTTTCTAAACCAGTCACTACTAAACATAAATATTTCAAGGAAATGAGTCCCTGGGGTAATGGAGATAAACATTTATTTGATCTACTAATACCTAGTGGATAAACTTCCTTCCAAGTTTTGAAAGTATATTTAATATTTTAAAAGAAGCTTTTTGCTAATGTTTTAAAATGAAAAGACTAATTATAAACTTTTTTTTATTAATATGAATAATTTTTGTCATAGACTGAAAGAGTTCAAGCTAAGAAACCAGAATTTTGCAATACAAATGACCAAGCCACCTAGATATTTGCTGTTGTTGCTGTTGCTGGTTTTGTCCAACAACATCTTCATTAACATCAAACAAACATGAGGAGACATTAGGACTGTCCATTTAAGTCATCTGGGTATTAGATTTCAGGATCTATGTATCTTCGGGGGTCTAAAGTAATAAATACTTATCATCTGTTTTGTTGCTACTTAAGAAGGAAAAAAAAAGTAACAGTATAAAAATGTTATTAGGAACAACTCATCTGCATTACTTTGAACTTTACCAAATAAGATCAAGTTAAGAAACACAAATATTCAAGTGTTTGGCTGAATAGCTTATGAATGACATAAAATTAGACTTCTAAGATCTGTTCCTATTCACAACATGTCATTGCCTCTGCAACCTTTTTTCTAAAGATATCCCTAATAATACCCTCTTCTAAATTAAAAGGTGTTAAATAGTAAAATGGAATTATAACTTAATTTGTATTAATTTTGTAAATTGTGTAAACCTCCAGTATTTATATAAAATAAGGATTTTAGTGGAACAAATTCTGATTTAAGAGAAATAATGTTGCATATTCTGAATATTACTAGTAATGAGGAAGTGATTGCAAACAACTTTTTCTTTAATTTAAACAGTATCAGACCTGTTTTCAATGTTTAGTATGATAATTAATAAAATAGTAGAATGCTTATACTTCCATGGGAGTTCTTACATTTTGATTTCCCATATAAAATAGTTGTTATCATTTAACAGAATCTAGTAAAAAAACATGTACTCATTTAAATAATCTGGACTTCTAAGTTTATTTTTAATTTAAGAACAAATTGTGTAACAAACATCCAGCAGCTATTCCCAGTTGAATATTTACTGTTATGATTTCAGCTAGTAAGATAATTGTCGTAATTGCAACATCTCTGATATCTGAGCTCTGGTCTTTGGCCTCTGACAGTGGCATGTAAAAGCTACTCTAAGAGCAACATAATAACTGCACAGAAAATAACTTAAAAATTAAAATATCAATCAAATTAATATTTAATGTTGAAAAAATCCTACAGTTTTTTAATATTGTAATTTCATAATTATTTGTAACCTAAAAATTTGAATTTAGTATTATGTTAAAAAATGGAAATGCATTAAGATATGGAAATGCATAGGTGAACAGCCACCTGAACTTAATGCACTGACGTCTCTACAAAGCTCTCTACACAGTCTGACACCATTGGGAATGCTTCCTTTCCTCAGAAAATTTGCATTTCTGACACTTATTCAATCATCGTCCTTATCAACTCAAAGTAGAGAGAGAATCGCAGAATCACAGAATCACTAGGTTGGAAAGGACCTTCAAGATCATCAAGTCCAACCATTAATCCAGTATCACCACGTCCCCTAAACCATGTCCTGAAGCGCCACATCCACACGTTTTTTGAACACTTCCAGAGATGGCGACTCCTCCCTGGGCAGCCTGTTCCAATGCCTGACCACTCTCTCAGTGAAGAAATTTTTCCTAATATCCAATCTAAACCTCCCCTGGCGCAACTTGAGGCCATTTCCTCTTGTCCTATCGCTAGTTACTTGGGAGAAGAGGCCAACACCCTCGTCGCCACAACCCCCTTTCAGGTAATTGTAGAGAGTGACAAGGTCTCCCCTCAGCCTCCTCTTCTCCAGACTAAACAACCCCAGTTCCCTCAGCCGCTCCTCATAAGACTTGTGCTCCAGACCCCTCACCAGCTTCGTTGCCCTTCTCTGGACACGCTCCAGCACCTCAACATCCTTCTTGTAGTGAGGGGCCCAAAACTGAACACAGGATTCAAGCTGCGGCCTCACCAGTGCCGAGTACAGGGGCACAATCACTTCCTTACTCCTGCTGGCCACACTATTCCTGATACAGGCCAGGACACTGTTGGCCTTCTTGGCCACCTGGGCACACTGCCGGCTCATGTTCAGCCACCTGTCAACCAGCACCCCCAGGTCCCTTTCCGCCGGGCAGCTCTCCAGCCACTCCTCCCCAAGCCTATAGCGTTGCATGGGGTTGTTGTGACCCAAGTGCAGGACCCTGCACTTGGCCTTATTAAACCTCATACAGTTGATCTCAGCCCATCGATCCAGCCTGTCCAGATCCCTCTGCAGAGCCCTCCTACCCTCCAGCAGATCAACACTCCTGCCCAACTTGGTGTCATCTGAAAACTTACTGAGGGAGCACTCGATTCCCTCATCCAGATCATCTATAAAGATATTGAACAAATGCCTTCATCTTCTCCCTCATATCTTGAATGTTATAGCATATAATGAACGTTTTACATGCCTTTCTAAAATTATTTAGATAGCATCTCAGGCAAAACCTGCTCCATTCACATGGTTTAAATCAAAACAGGATTGAAGCAGTTTATTGATTTACCAACAACATGTGATTAACCAGCAATCAGTGAACTATACATTCAGTATCAGTATCACTAATACAACAGATGAGACGCAATACTAAGCACCTTCGAATTCTTAAACATCCTTTTCTAAATAATCCCGCACACCTGTGAGGCACAGGCCAGCACCCCGCTCTCCCAGCCGGGCCCCCGCACCCCTGGGCGGACGCGGGCGCTCCGGCTCCAGGGCCGCCCCGCGGCCAGGCAGCACCCGCCCGCGGGCCCACACCCTTTCCCCCCGGGGTCTCTCCTCTCCTGACTGACCTTCACGTTCCTGTCATAAGCGTTTTTCAAAATGTCTCCTTTGTTTTGAATCCTTTTGGTAGTCCCTTGGTAACCACTTCGTCCAGATGATCTTTGTAGTCCCCTTCCTCTTTAACATTATCAGTTCTGGGGCAAACACCACCTCAGAACAGGTAGTTTGGGGTGCTTCCTTTCACACACACTGACTCACAACCTAATCTTTTTCTCTAGGCTGTTTCACCAAGGCATGTGGGCACCCCCACAGATAGTATGCTGACAAATATTCCTACTTCTGAGTAACTGTTCATTAACTCCTCACAAAAATGACTAGGAGCAGGGAGATACATCCTCAGGACACTCTGGTACTTACATTGTTGCTTCTCATAATGTTCACTGCTCTCTCTATACATTCCCTTCTTCTCTTGTTGAGTATTTACCTTTTTGAATACCCTCTTTTCAAGATGTTTCCTAGCAAAGTAAATCCACGGGTAGAACATAAGGATTTTCTGCCTCATAACTGAACCACTTCACTAAACAGAGATCTTATTCCAATGTCAGTTTGCTTTCACTCCAAATACTGTGTTCTACTTGTTATGGGATCTATCAACAGTATTCATGAATATCCTCAAGCCATCTTATCTTCTTTACTTTAGATTTCTTATGATACTAGATTAATCTCAAACTCACCATCTAATGTTGGAACGGGATACTGTGTTGCCCATTCTAACGAGCACATAAGAGCTCAAAGAAATGGTCAATTTAGCCTTCAGGTTTTCTTCAGCCCCTGGGAACTTGAATTTACTTGGTACCTCCCTTTAGCCTGAAAGTTCATTGGACATTGTAAGATAGAAGAGAACACATAACTTTCTTCTGTAGTGCATGTTGTGAAATATTGCTGAGACAGATATAAACATAGTTTCCCTATATTTTCATGTGAGTGAATTATTTAATTTTATTGGAATGGATATCTTCTGAAGGCCCCTAAAGTCCCTCCACAGAATTTTCTTTATTCAGCCAAAGCTTTTAACTAATTTCAGGATATATTTCAAAAAAAGTTCAGTTGAACATAAGCCATATTTTTTTTTATATTTGTTCTTTGCTGATTGAAGAACCTTTGTGTACTGAATGCTCTGGTCATGTACCTCCATCTCAGCTCCTGCTGACTGCAGTGAGAACTGGGAACAATCATCCCCTTGTTAAGTTTGAGCTTCTGTTAAAATTATGACAACTAAAACTATTTCTGTTGCATGAGGATAATGCACACTTAAACGGGTGTCAGTCTCTACAGCACAAACTTGTGCCAGCTGTTAATTTAACAGCAAAAGCTTTGTTTATTTTCTTGCAGTTTCAAGAATCAGGACATATGGCAATACTGAGATAGTTAGAAAAATAGCAGTACATTTAGGGAAAGCCAGGTGTTTCACTTTTTTACAACTCCAGTTTCTCCCAGCATGAGAATAACTGTGATTCTACAGTGAATGGCACCAAAAGTATTAGTGATGACTTAAGGGTATGTAGTATGAAATCAGACTTAGAAGTCTGTGTAAGAAGAGGTGTGTACTGCATTTCATGTAATGTCTCAGTGGTGAAGTATAGAATAATCATGGGCTCTGTGTTAGTATAAGTCAGAGAAAGTGGGTAAGCCTCCTTCACTTGCTTAGGTTAATATTTGTCCTCACATTACACATTATGGGACACTTTAAATTGGTTCTTCTCTTATTTCTGTCATGGGGAGTGAACCAATGCCATATTTGCAGAAAACTTCTTCCCAGTATTTTTAAATCTTGATTTGCATTTAAGGAGCAACACAACTTTCTCTCATTGCCTACTTTATCACGCTGTTTGTCACACTGTGGAGCTCATAACGGGTCCACCTGTATTCCTCCTTTAACCCTGAAGTGACTCTGGTTGTCATTCAGGTACAAAGGTGATATTCAAATCTTTTTACAAAGGTATGTGTCTCCCATCTGTCATATCTTCTGGATACATTTATGGAACTTTGTTTTGTGTCTCCTCTACTCTATGTCTGTTCCTTGCTTTTCCCTTACCATATATAGTTTCTCTATACTCTTCTGCTGTGCTCACTTATCTTTCTGATATTGCCATTCAATTAGTATTGGAAGAATAAAATTTATGCCTAATGTACAGTTATCCCATGATGTGTCAATGTTTGCAACAAACAGATTTATCCCCAGAAATGTGTGGAACTTATTTTCATGTACACTGGGAGTCGAGTCTCCCTGCCAAACAGTTCCTTTAACATGTTAAATGATGTCCGGTTAAAATCAAATATACAGTACATAAAAAATATAAAAACAGTCTAGCTAAAATGTGAAAAGTAGTCTTGCTGTGACTTACATGACAAATGAGACAGACTGGGGAAAAGAATGCTCAGAAGGGTTAAATCTGAGGAGCCAGCTGTTTTACAAACTGTCTTCATCCGCCTCTTAATAGTGAGCTGTGAAACCATGTTTCTTTTCCAGACCTCAGTCCTGCTAGTTAAATGAATTGCACAGTATTTGATTACAGAGTATAATCAATGTGTTGCAAAACTGAGTGAATAATTCATAAAGTGTCATTTATCTGACAAATTTTGCCTCTGTTTCTGTTTGCCAGTTGTCAGTGAGCAGATTATTATGTTCTCAAAGGCACCACTTATTTGAATTTATTTGCTAAATTATTTCCGCAAATGATTCTTATTCTGTGCCTCATCCACTGGCAGTTTGTTATGAGTGTTCAACACTGGAAGATGCAGTTATTTTTATTTATTGGGGATATGGATCATGTGATATACCTCTGTTTCTTGAACTGATGATGCCTAGAACAAAATGAAACTTCAATATCAAAATTCTACATCAATTTTCTACCAGTATACACCTAAAATTCTTGGGTAAAAGCCAGTATGCCCCACTACACTACACACTCCAGGCATAGTCTAAGAACAGGAGACTGATCTATTCTTTCTCAGATCACCTAAAGTCACGTATGTACTGCCAAGAATATTTGAATATGCTGAGTCTATGAGGAGCAGCGTGGTGTGCAAAGAAACTACAGCAACTGGGGATCTCATTCGCTCAGTTGTCTTCTGAAGTTAATCTGGGTTAAAGTTGCTGCTCAAAAAAGAGAATTATTTCAGTCTGTTCACCTTTTGCAGAATAGCCTTATGAACAGATAGCTCTCAACTGGGAGACAGCATTCTAGGGGAATCTGGTTGGAGAGAGAGATTAACCTATACCCCGTAGAAGCAGCCAAAGCATTAAGTCTTACTGTTGTCCTGGTTTCAGCCAGGGTAGAGTTAATTTTCTTCATAGAAGCTAGCGTGAGGCTATGTTTTGTATTTGGGATGAGAAAATGTTGATAAGGTGCTGATGTTTTGAGTTGTTGCTAAGTAGTCAAGGACAGTCCAGCTTCTCGTGCTGGCCTGCAGTGAGCAGGCTGGGGGTGCACAGGAAGCTGGGAGGGGACACAGCTGGGACAGCTGACCCAGGCTGGCCAAAGAGATATTCCCTACAATATGATGTCATGCTCAGTATATAAAGCTGGGACAAAGAAGAAGGAAAGGGTGGAGGGACATTTGGAGTGATGGCGTCTGTCTTCCCAAGAAACCATTACACATGACGGAGCCCTGCTTCCCTGGAGATGGCTGAACAACTGCCTGACCATGGGGAGTGGTGAATGAATTCCTTGTTTTGTTTTGCTTGCGTGCGCGGCTTTTGCTTTACCCATTAAACTGTCTTTATCTCAGACCATGGGTTTCCTCACTTTTACTCTTCCGATTCTCTCCCCCGTCCCACCGTGGTGGAGTGAGTGAGCGGCTGCGTGGGGCTTAGTCGCCAGCTGGGGCTAAACCACGACAACTGTTAAAGAGAATACTTTCTTTCTTGTCTCTTAGTTTTTTTTATTTCTGGTTGCATAACAGCCCAATTTTCCATAGAAGCGCTTCTCACTGTCCTTGACTTCCTCTCAGAATGCTTTAGGGACTCTACTAACAGGTTTTCTCTTAGGATTTGCCGTATGGATGGCAAAGCGTTCTTAAAAAGATAAGGACCTTGCTGTGTCACTGAATATTTCTGTGTGATTATAGCTACCAAGACAGCAAGCATCCAGCTCTGGGACTCTGCCAGTTAAGCTAGGTTTCTACAAAGTTGGGCATTTCTGGGGTGCAAGACTTAATGTGTGTAAGACTTAATAAGCCTTATTTGGTGTCTTGGAAGAAGGTACCTAAAAGAGGATGAAGTTCTCTTTTGAGGACTTTAATATTTTTTATTAAAAATGTAATCGGGCATTTCTGAAAGTCAGTCTTCCATATTTCTTTACAGGTCTGTAAGGACTTTTATAATTGCAGTGACTTGCATAAAAATGTTCACTACAGGAATGGAATACCTAGGCCACATTTTTTATTATTATTTTCTGTGTATAAGTCAACACAGAAGTCCAGTTCTGCAGACTCTTGTGTTGGTAGCACTTGCCCTTTTAATTAAATCTAAGACTCAAGTAAATTTTCCCATGTGAAAAAAAATGCCTTTAAGAATAACTGTAGCAGAGTTGGACATTATTGTGATGCATATAAAATGCTTCTAATGTTTTTGGGCTACATCACAAGCTTTGGCCACCTTCACAGAATGTCAAAATCTGGGGACATCCATGGTCTGGGACCTGATACTGATCTGAAACTTGTGACTGACATCTATATAAAAGTACAGACCCAAGGACTAATTTTTTACAGTTCTGAAAGATAAACAGAGATCATATACAATTCTGCATGGAACAGGTGCAAGAGAGAATGAGGTACAGTTCTGTTGTCTCAACCTCTTCTGTGCACTTCACTATAGAGATCCACAACTTCCTTTTGTAAAAAATAAGTCATTCTTTAAAAAGTCATCACTAGGAGCTACTGCAGAAGTATAACCTTTCTCACAGAGCCTGTGCCCTCTGAATTTTCCATTACTGTACCTACAACTCATCCATAACTGTCTGTTCTGTCAGAATCTTAATCAATCAAATCAATCAATCAGTGAATAAATCTTGTACCTTGCTTTGCATGAACAGACTTAATCTTGTATTGTGTAAGCATTATCAGTGAGCCTCTGGCCCCAAGCGAGGCATATGAGCCATTAAAATAAGCTAGATTATGCCAATGTTTTATAAATTAATTGATTTTTTAAAAGCCTGTAATTCTTAGCAGACTTTGATTTTATTTACATTTGTCTATAGAAGGTGATATGCTTTACCTGACCTAAAATGAATCTTTCAAGAATATTCAGCTTTATAAGACTTCATTCACAGGCCTATTTGTGGCCACTTTGGATAGTGAGGCCACAAACTAATTTCATATTACCAGCTTTGATTTTCCTTTGTCTTGGACCATTCTTTCTTTTATATTCATTGCTTTGCTAATTTGCACTACAATCAGTGCTGCTTATCAGATCAAAATTGCTGATAGCCAGCATAAGTCCTAGAAGAGCTCCACTCTGTCATTCCATTGGTAGCAGAGTAGTTTCAATACAACAACATAAACAGGGATTTTCAGGAATAAATTTAAAGTATTTTGGAACATCATTCCAGTTAAATGTAATTGGAATGACATTCTACTTTTGGAAATCCCTCCTTTCTCCTAAAAGTAGTAAAATTTTGGAAGACACTAGTTGTTGCTTGGGTTTAATCTCAGCTCAAAACGAAGCTGCAGGCAGGTCAAGAAAAGTTCAGAAAGAGCAAGTCTGAGACCTTGCAAATTCAATACTTGTACTAGCAATGGCAACTTCAGAGGGCTACAAGGTTACAGCATGAGCACAAGATGAAGACAGAGACATTTCCTGAAACTTCAGAGTGTAACCATGTAGACATGGAATGTCTATTACCATTGCTAATAACAGGTCAGAAGCTTTGTGCTGAATTTGCCAGGACTGAAGCTTGCCGACCTTGCTCTATATGAACTTTTCTTGACCTGCCTCTAGCTTTGTTTTTCTTGATTTACCTGTGACAGCAATTTCTCTAATTGACCAGATGCCAAAGGCTAATTTTTTCCCCCTGTGTTTATCTTTGTGCGTATGGTCACAGTTTTACATGGATAGTAGTAACAAGCAGTTATTCCATGTAAAATGAGATATTCACAAATCTAAATACCATTGTGTTGAGGTATACCAAGCCTAGTATGGCAACAGCAGCCTGAGGATGAGAGGCACAGTATGTGGGGTAGAGTGGGGAAGATAAAAGAATTTTATGTGGACTAACAATGTAACAAAAGACCGAGGCTAAAATGGTTAACATTTTTAACAAAGCTAAAACCACTTTATATATATATTTTATATAATTACCACAAGTAAAACTTTGGAAATGTAAAACTGAAAGGTTAAAGAGATACTAGTTCATTCTTTACAATAGTTTCCTAGCAAAAAAAAAAAAAAATCTGCATTAGATTCCAAGGACCAAACTTTAAATACTTCTGCCACAGTGACGGGAATAAAGATAAACTTTTTCATGATCATTCAGCCAGCTAAATAATATTAACTAAATATTTTTTCCGTATATAATATATGTATCTATGACCAGCCTGGCTGAACAGGGAGATATGAAGTGCGCAGAAATTCTTTAGAGTGCTGAACAGTATCACAGTTTTTAGCTTTATGCAATCACAAAAAAATTAAAAGAGGACATGTCTCCAAACACCAGATAGGTCTTTCTCTAGTTCCAGGATGTGGAGCTTAAAGTGATTGGTAAGAGATAACTGAGGATCTTGTCCATTTTACTTGTAAGACTTAACATTGACACCAAAAAGGAAAATGCAGATGAATAGCTGATCCTTTCACATTACAGGCAATGGAAAACAAATTTTTAAAATTACGTTCCTCGGTTTACGCTAGAATCAGCATGGAACAAATTTGATCTTCATTTCTATAGCATCCAGCTTAGTGTGGCTCCATTCCTTAACTGTGATATTTTAATATCAGTATGGTGAAAATAATAATTCAGCACAAGAGCAATCCATGCTCAAATAATGGGTGTATTTTGAATACCACTATGTGGAGTTTGTAGCACACACAATTAAGCAGAGGTGTTTTGAAAGGATATTGTTAGTTGTTCAAGATACCATAATTTATGAACAGAATGCTTTCCTCTCCCTAGGAGAATATCCATTAAAAAAAAAAAAAATCCAAATACTTTCCAACTAATGATAAGTAACTGATATAACAAGAATTGACAGGTCACAATGTGCTCCTTCACCCTAATTCAAAGCTGTAGATTCCATAAAGTTTTAAATGTGTTTAAATATGCAAAAACTCAACAGGAAATTCCTGGTTTAAAGCACCTGCTGTCTTCACCTGAACATTCAAAATATGACAGAAATGAACTTTTAAAGTGGATCTCTTGAACCATACTGATAACTGATATTCTGAAAAAGACTATCTAAAGCATATTTTTAAAATGTAATAATTTTATTTCTCAGATAAGATTGCATGGTACTTCATAATTCAAAGACATTTTTATAAGTGTTTTAGCACAAAAAAATTACCTTCTTAACAAGCATGCTACCACTGTATTCACAAAAATAAAAATAACAAGGTAAAATATTTTTTTTTAGTAAAGAAGGAATGCAAGTGAAAAAAAACCTCCATAAATACTGTAAAATTATTACTGCAAAACCACATTATATTCTATGAACAGTCCTTTAAGTATTTCAGAACATTAACTAGCAATGCTTTAATACTATTTATTTTCTCTAACAATTATAACAACTAAAATTACAGGAAGGAGTGATTGCTAAAATACCAAATTTTCAGCAATCCTGAAAAACACCAAAAAAAAAAGTTGATTTTATTAGTACTTAAGTTTTAAGCTTTAATTCTCTCCCTCATAATACTTTTAATTATTTTTGTTACACAAAATAACATTAAGGAAATAAAAGAAAGATCTCCAAATAATATTTCTTAGGAAGATACGAAATTCTTTTTTACAAGCCTAATTGTATTTATACTTACAAATAGTTTCACAGGAACAAAACACATCGTGAAAATTTACTGAGACATCGCTAAAAAGGAATTAACATAAAACAATTTTGAAAGGATACAATTTATTACCTCCAATTTTAAATTTCTTTTGGATATTGATTTTGGTGTTTCATCTTGATAAGGCCAAAATATCTCCTGATACATTCAAAACATCTCAGAAGGGCTTAAGAGATTGACTTTTGAGGGTTTTCAGGTATGAACCCTACCTTCTAGGCTTCCTAACTGAAGGATCACCAGAAGCTGGAGACACACTGGGGTCTGGAAGGAAATACAGACCTGGGTGCCTGGGAAAGAGACCTGCTAGTGCATCCAAACCTGTAACTCTCTAGTAGCTTGGTATCAGTGTAGGATGCTTCTTACTTCTGAACAGCCTTCAGAAATGCTTTTGAAAATTCTTACCAGTGAACAAACTTCAACAAGCTTTTGATGTCTGCCAGTCTTCCTGTGTCTGCTATCTGCATGGTTCTGATAATAATTTAAAGATCTAATTCTAAATGTTCTTTGTAAAAATTTAGTGCTAATATCTGTCTATCATTCTGCACAAGCTAGTTGTCACACGGTCACCAGTTGTTCTATTCTAGCTGAATGAAAAGCAGAGCAGGTAAAATGGGATGATTTCTCCATACACCAAAATATATTTTTTCTTTATTTTACCATCATGCTCAAGCCTGTAATTTTCAGTTGAGACAATAATTAAAAAAAAGTTCTCTTTCTTTCTTGAAAATATATTTGGCAATAAAGTGCATTTGTGGGGCTCTTGCGCTTAGGCATAACATACATTGTTCCTTGAGACCTCTAGCAGGAAAGCACCAAGGAGTCTAAAGGAGCACTAAATTCAGCTGGTGAACTAATATTCATTAAATATTTTTTCCATGTATAATATGTGTATCTAGATATGTGTTTGTCTTTATATATGTGACTGAGCACATGTACAATTGTGTCTTTTCATGTTTGGTCCATGAGGGAAAGATAACTGATAACAATACATCCTTCAGAAGCTGTATTCCTCTATTACATTTTTCGATAGTTAATCTAAGTTTAAATGAGAGTTTGGGATGGTTGCTAACATGGCATAATATCCAATATCAATCAAGAGTTTGTAATATTCAATATCACACACTCAGCACTCAATGTGAATTAACAATTAGTTTCTGTGAGTTTAGAATCTCATACAGAAAAGCAATGGGCTACAGTCTTCTGCTTTCTGAGTACTTTCTTGCCTTACAGATCATTAGATATTATGAATGCCAACACCTTGACAACTGAAACTGGACAAAGTCCTAGCCTAGATGTCTGAGCTTACAAATTATTCAAATAGTTAGATTTTTAAAATTATGATTTAATAGTGTTTTTCTTTACTAGCCTATTCTCCCACTGTAAAAATTAGAATGACATTTGCATTTTTTTCTGATATCAGTTTGGTCTTTTTCTTGCATTCACTTTAATATGTGACTGACTCCTTAGGGCTACAGAGGATGCTGCAAGCAGAATTTTAATCTTTAAATGACTGTATTTATATTGCCAGTAGAGAGCAGTAAGTAGCCATATTTTAAATTTAGACAGAACGCCTTTGAGACAGCAGAAGAAATTCAAACTTTTCAGTCAGAAAGCAGCTTGCCTTCAAAGTGGCTAGCTGAGAATACATCTTAAGATATACCAGCTCTCTACTAAATAGCATGTTAAATTGTATGTTCTTTTGTTCTTAATAATTTCTCACATTTATAACAAGTCTACCACAGTAGTTGAATATCTGCCATTTAGAATGCAGTGAAAATGTGTCTGATACCTTCACTTTTCACCAATCTTCTCTTCTTCCATCATAATCATATCGCTGTCAGCAGAGCCTACGTTATGTGCTCTGCTGCATGTCACAGTCCCAAACCACACACAGTATCAAAATATTCTGAGCAACCCTGTGTAGAAAGGTATGTTTTTCTTTTACATATCGAGTGCTATCTTCATAAGAAATACAAAGCCAACATATAAAGCCTAGATTCAGTACCTCTGTACAGTCTTTCTAGCTAAACTTTTATGCAGATATATCTCTGCATATTTAAATCTGTTTTATTTCCTTAGAGCAAGTTAAAATTCTAATATTTAGCTAAAGTCAGTTAAAAACAAACTGATATTGAATAGTTTAGAAACACATACATTCTCTAAATATTTACATGCATGTCTGCTGCTATGTGATATAATAAGTTATATTTTATGTACTAAGAAACTTCGAGTTTAAGTATCAAAATGACAGGTCTTTGTGAATAACTGATGTATCAGCACAGCCAAGCTTAAGACTGGAGAAATATCTGTTAAAACGCCTCTGAATTAGACATATATTAGTTGTTCTTACATAATTAAAAACAGGTAAAAAACAAAAGCAGTCCAAATAGAAAGTACTTTTTCCAACACTTAAAAAAGTATGGGGAAAATCAAGAAAATTAGTCCTGCATTTTTCTAACGGTTTCCATGGTACTCCAAAAGCAATATTGCTGCCTTTTGGTCATATATCTTAGTGTTTACAACACTCATTAAAGTTGTTGGAGACCTAACATAGCTAAGGTCTGGTTTGGGCTCACTTCTGCAACTCCTGCCTCACAAAAAAGTAAACAGTTTCAAACTGTTGGAAGTAGTGGATAATAGGAAAATACAAGTACCTCTTTCAAGCTGAAAGTATTCAGTTAACCTAGAATGACAGATCTCATGTTTGTCAATGAATTTCTTTCAAAATAAATGCATGCTCACCTCTGGACTTCCCAAGGAATTATTTAAAGTTCATTCTTGGAGAGTTTTGGTAACAATGTGAAGTAAAAATTAAATAGATTTTGTTGAAGAAGCATCTTTCAAGAAGACATGTTTATTCTCATCTTATCATGTTTGCTCATAAAAAATTTATCTTCCTTCTCCCCCCCCATTTTATTTTTATCTCAATTATTTGCTTGATATAAAATTTAACTGAACGGTACTTTCTTCTTAAGGCACATGTTCCTTCATGTTTTTTGTTGTTTGGATTCTCTTAAAATGTTAGAACAGTAACTCTAAAGGTGTTTTAGAGAGGCTTTCATTTTTTATTTTGGAAGCTGTTTTTAATGTTTCATTTAAAAGGATCAGTCAGTGCAATATAAAAGATAAAATGATTTAATAAAGTTTTTATTTTATACTCTTTAGTGCTACTTTTAAGCTGAATATCCATTCATTACAAAGAACCAGACAATATTTCTCAATTGAAAAGACAAGTGATATAAAAAGACCAGTGTGTCTTGCTACAGATAGTTCTTTATGGATCAGTAATTTCTTCACAACCATGCTTCTAATGGACCGTCACAGAGGAATCTGTTTAACTGTATTACAGTCTAATCAGATGTGGCATCTGTCAAATGTGCCTTATTTAGCTCTAACTGCTAGACTACATATCGGGATACAGGTTGACCAGGTAATAACAAAGTAAAGTCCAAATAGTACTGTATGTTGGCAATAGACACAAAGACATGGGGAGAGTTGTAATGTCTGAAAACACAGTTATTTATAAAAATACAAAGTTTTTATTTTTTTGATGATAAAAAATTCAGCCGACTAGCTAAACTTTATGCTAATACCATTAGTCTACTCTCTGAAGGGAAGGATGTTTCCTCTTGCATGACTTGCTGAGGACATACCAACAAGACATGGTGAAAGAAAAGTGTGAAGCTAAGCCTGAGTGACTGTTCTGTAAGATTCAAACTAGCAGTGTCAGCCTAAAAGAGTAAGTCTATTATTTGGAATGTCTTTTTATTTTTCTATTTTTGATTTAAAAAAAAAATGTATCTAGGAAAGCCTATTAAAAAGATAGATGTATAAATAGATGAATTCTGAAAAAAAAATTACTGGGATTTGCTTTTCTCAATACCGCTCTGAGAGCTTCCCAGTGTCTCTGTGTTTGTTAGACCAAGAGTCATTCTGTGTATGTGAATCTGTCTGCATCTACTGAAGCATTTGTATACATTAACTTCTTTTTTCATGTTTTGTTAAGGACTGTTGTGGTTTTGCCTCAGCCAGCAACTGAGCTTCAGTGTGTTATCAACATTATTCTCATACCAGCTCCAAAGCATAGCACTATACCAATTATTGGGAAGAAAAACCAACTCCATCCCAGCTGAAACCAGGACAACAACCTATGGAAATAAATAGATACATGGGAAAGTATCTGGAATGGTAATGCTGAAAACTTGAATTTTCTGTGTAAATAGGGTGTAATTATAAAGTGTGTCTTCAAAAAACAGCTCTCTGGCTACTAGATTATGCCAATGCACCTTAACCCTGACTGTGACTGACCATCTCCAGAGCAGAGATGTCTTTCAAGTCTCCAAGAACATTTAGGCACTGGCCTCTCTGCTTATATTACGACACAAGGATGCCAATTCATGTCATTTGCAATGTGGATTCTTGTCCATTAGAAATAGGACTAAACCCAGTAAATCATTTCACACAGGCCATTGAACAGCTGTCAAAGAGTAACACTTTCCTTCACTACTGATCTGGTACAAATGTGAAGAAGTGGCCTAGAGGTGTAAAGTTTTACCTTATTGCCAGCTATGTGGGCTGTCCATCCTATTTAACTTTAATTATTTACTTTTGTATTGCACTCATTTCTCTGTTTAGGAAGAATTGCCCTCAGTCTTCAGCAATGCTCAAATACAACTGAGCTATTTTATTTTTAAATGCAATATTGGGTCTGTATGTTAGGGGAGAGGAAGCCTAGTTAAGCATTCTTCTTCCACATATAAATATAAGGTACAGATTTCCTCTTTTATTCTGTGTTTCTTTCTGTTACCTTTTCTTTTCCTATTCTCAAGATACAAGAAATCTTACAGCATCTAAGAGGATGAGACCATGTGACTGGGGGCTCAGGATTCTGAGTTTATTTGAAGAGAGACTTTGACATTTTGATCTTCTAGTGTCATATGCTAGGAAAATAAGAACAAAAAAGTGGGTAGTGTGTGTGAAAATCTCTGGGATATAATGGCTAATTCTAGTCACAGTGCTTTCACATAATGAGCTCATTCCTCACCTATTACCATTGCAGCAAGTAATTTCATTGTGTTTCAGCACTTCAGCATCTCAGGACACACCTCACCCATTTTAAGCACCTGCAAAACTCCTTTTAGTGGTTAAAACCTTATTGAGTATTTATTAAAACTCTAGAATATAGTAGTTAAAATGTTATTAAGTATTTATTAAAACTCTAGAAGACAGAGAGACAAAGGAGGAGGGAGAGAGAAGGGGAGAGAGGGAGGGGAAAAGAGAACTTCTGAGAACCAAGTTTGACATAAAACCAGGGAAATGTTTTAGGTTTTGAATTCCATCACATTGATACATTTTTAATTGACCACATTAGAATTGGAGTGGACTAATCTTTACTTTACACAGTAAATATTGCAGGAATGTTAAACTGAAGGTAGATTTCCCAGAGGTGAGCTCAGCAAAGACTGTTTTATACATAGATTTTAGATAGGGTAGAGGAGTTCATCTAGGATTACTTTCCCAGTCACACACACCTAACTTCCTACATACATCTTAAGAGTAACTGATACATTCATCTTTCATCTTTCTTATGGTCTTCACAGTTGTTCCCAGAAGCCCCAGGGACATATATATGCAACATAGTTCCAAATCTTGTATTACGAATGGCAAGGATCTTTGGATCATCTTAATTTGCATTGACCACAGGACTTGGAGAAATACATGCATTCAAAAAGTCTTTTCGTTTCTCCAAATTATGCACTTATCCAGAAATTCCAGTCAGGAGTAAGATTTAGATCTGCCAATAGGATGTTTTAAGTTTCTCATCTCAAACACAAACATTAAGAGTTTAGGACCACCTTGTCATTCCTTGTAAAATGCTTTTGATACCAATGATATTACATAAGTTAATAACAATAATAATAATAATTATAATAATAATACTACATCAAAGGTGGTCTTCCTTCTGTCATGTTTTTCAGTCTTTCCTTGTGATCTTTTTTCTGTTAAATGATACCTATTTTTGCAAAGAGAAAAAGGGTGCAAGTGTGACTAGGTTGTACCGATGAAACACTAGTTGCGTCACCGTACCCATGAAGCCACATCTTCAACACCTTTGAAGGAAAACAGGAGACTATAGCAAAAGTACAAGCAGATACTCTGAAAGGAAAAGCACAGGACGATTTCAGAGACCACAGAGGTATAAACATAAATCACAAATGAGTAATTACTAATAAATGCAACTTTGAGAGCTGGGTAGGGTTTATTTTAGGGCATGACTAAACATGTATAGAACTGTGGCACAGCCTACTGCAGATACCTGTGATTGATAGCATATTAACTATCTACATTGCTACGAATATTTATTTGGTTAATATGCACAGAAATATATTGCATTTGTAACAGAAATATAAAACAAAAAATGTATTACTGGAACTTAACAAGCTATTCAATAAGTCATCTGCTATATGTGCATTTTTCAGCCTGTGGCAATAGAAAATAATGCGACTTTGCTTACCAGGAAGACTTTTGTTATTTGACATTTAGTGGTGTTTCTTAATTTACATGTACAGCACACCAAGAAAGTACAGACAGATATAACGACTGTCAAATGGTGACCTGTTAGGCAATAATAATTGTACAAGTTTCTGAGTTGTATTTTATTTTTAGATAGCATAATTAAGATTCCTCATCTAGGAAAGAAATGGTGGTGTTATAAGCACAAGCATAGTAAAATTTTATTTGTGCTCTTTTTCAAGACAGTTTAAACAGAAACATAGAGAATGTAAACATATCTATTATGAATTTGCGTATGATACATGTGTCAGGATTTTCAGCTGTTTAAGATTCCTACTGAATTTTATGAGACCTTTGAATGTCAAAGTATTTCTATGAACTGAAAAAAAATCCTCTTTCGACAAGTCCTCCAAATTTGGCTTTCCTACAATTTGACCATCTGTTTGTGCTGGACCTGGATAACTGTGATACTGGCAATGGCCAGTATTGTCTCAGGTGGTGAATGGAAGAGAAGAAATGGTGACATATGGTAGTAGGATGCTTAATCCAGCCGAGCAAAAACAAATTGTACTACATAAAAGCAATTACAGTTTATCTTTTATGCACTGAACATACAGAATGACATTTTAAAGATTTTAGTGACTTACATTTTTTCAGGACTTAGAAAAAATAAGTTAAATGTCTTTAGGCTAAAAACAGATAAAAATAATTTTGTAACCTGCATTCTGAGTTGGGGGAGTAAGAAAAGTGTTTATGCTCTCAGTTTAGGTCATGAACACAGAGTGTAAACTGTTTACCTTGATAGTCAGCAGAGGTACTTCAAAAGGACATTTAGAACACCTATATTAATTTACTAGTGCCTTCCTTATGTGGTTTGAAATACTCTTGATAATCTTTAAAGTAGAAAACTGAAAAATAAATGTTAAATATTCTTATCTACTCACAAGAAGATCCAGTTGTTTTTAAATCTGTACTTTTTGACTATCCACACTTTTTGGGAACAGGATATGGAAACAGGCTTTTCAAACAACTAAAATGGACAACTAGTGTAGGGAAATTGCAGAGAAACAGTTTTACCTCCCATGCCCTGTAAAGCTGACAAGGTCTGCATAGCAATGCAGATCAAAAACATCTCTTTGTGATGGAGCACAATCTTCTTTCTACTCATGTTAAGATAAATGATCTTTCTATGTATGAAATCTTCACTCTGATACTCCATTAGTCAAAACAAATCCTACACAGAGACTGATGTGGTCATTTGTTTTTGTATATTCTACAATCTAAACAATGTGCAGAGAAGTCACACACCTTGTCAGGCAGGAAAAAAAAAAGAAAGAAAAAAAAAGAAAGGAAAAAAAGAAAGAAAGAAAGAAAAATAGAAAGAGGAAAAAGAATTCATGCACAAAGAAAAGCAAAAGAAAAACACCCCCTCTCCCCACTCCCCCAAGCCCCACATTAAAGCCATGGAAAAAAGCTCTGTCCAGGGTACAATCTCTTTTCCATAGACAAACTCTGGAAAAGGTTGATCTGCTTAATGTATAAGTGCTGTAACACACAATTATGGTTTCCACTTAATGTATTTTGTATAGTGTTCTGCATTTAGGTTTTCTGTAGAAATGGCCCTATACATACAACAGATTCCAATACCTACAACACTTTAAGGGTTGGGTTTAGGGCTCAGTACAATGAAGTGGAATGACATTTAATTACTGATGTGCAGCCATTCAGTTCAGCTAATTATGATCCCTGGAGTTTAGTCATCATATGTAATTAACTTTTACTTTCATAAAAGCTTAATGTGCTGCAAAAGCAGCAATGGCTGTGAATGTTACACTTCAGGATTACTGACAGAATTCAAAATGAATTCTAAAAGACAATTTTTCTCACTAAGTGTTAATATAGCCATCTGCTCTTAAACAATGTAAATTTGTTTTAATACGAGCACAGATATCATTATCTATGATTTTTTTTTTTTTTTAATTTCATGGTCACAGTAACCACAGTATAAGCAAGCAGGAGGACAATTCAGCCCTGGACAAGCAATCATAATCTATTCAAATAAAACTAACAAAAAACCCTGATAAGCAATATTTGAAAGGCCAGTTTGGTTTTGTTTTATGGGTATTTTTAAGAACATCTTTAAAACTTTTGCAATGACCAAAACTTAATTTGACTTGTATTTCTTAGTAGTAACTATGAAATATAGCTATTTACCAGACATAATGATTTTGAAGGAAGCAGGTTCACTATCTCATGTGTATTTAGTCAGTTTTTACTGATCTTTATTATAGAAAAGGGAAAATATATCAAAGCTCTTAAGTAAAGTCAGACACCAAAATCTTGAGTTATGCTTAGCAAGCCAATTACACTGCGTCTGTAAGACACAATGCAGTCAAGTGCAGGGATATATCAATTAGCTCTGAGTGAATGGTTGGAGGTACCAAAGCACTGTCACACTTTTGGTGGCACTTTCTAATCAGGCTAAAATAATCCATTTCTCGATAGAAACAGGTTACCTGTTAACAGCATGCTATCACATATACACCGAACAGGTGTAGTCAGTATAACCCTGGAGAACACAAAACACATACACATATTCTTTATTTACGATATTTGTGACAATTACCGCTGAACAAGAACTGATTTTAACAATGCTGTTGGCACTGGCAGAGCTCAAGGTCAGGCGGGGGAGGCAACAGGCATTTGGCCATGAAGCAGGCACTGAAACCAGCTCAGCCCAGCTCCAGCCAAGATGAGCCCAGGCCAGCCCTGAGACTTCACTCTCAGGTCAAGAGTACAGAACCTTATACAAAAAATGGCAAAATAAATTTTACGGGGCTAAAATGTAGTAGCTGCATTGCCCCACTGTGTGAGGACTTGTAGAGTGACAGAAGACACTAGTCCTAACCAAAGAAAAAAACATATAAAGAAGGTGGTAATAAAAATATTATACTTTTGTGAACCTTCAATAAGCCATAGAACACCTTTTACAAATGCAAGAGAACATAAATTAGGCCAAAGACCAGGAGGAGTTGCAAATAGAAGAAATATGATAGAAATTATAAAAGTAGAAAAGTTTCTGAAACACTCTGACATTCTTTAAGTAGTCTACTCACTGCACAGAACACCAGGATAATACAAGAAACCACAGGATAACAGGATTAGACTGAAGTTAGGTCTCATATGCCTGAAAAAATGTTCCTCACCTATTTGTACTGTTGCAGATGTATATTAGAGGTGAACTAAAATTCTATTAAGAATTAACTAAAATTCTCCTTTGAGATATTTTCCCTTTCATGACAGAATCTCATTCATGTTGAAATTCCTATTTGCAGATGAAATGGAGTAATTTAACTGAAAATTGGACAAGGTTTCCTGCTATACTGGCTACCTCATAGAATTTCTTTTAAAAATTAAGTACTTGCACATTTTCCATAGTAGGATTCCTCTGTCTGTTCAGTTGATAATATTATACTATATACACAGTCATTTAATTAAAATTTTATTGCATTATTTTGAATTTATTTTTATAGCCTTTTACAAGTATTTAAATAGAATTACTTAAAACTCACTTCTGTATGTTATTTTTGTGTCATCATGGTAAGTTTTTCAAACTCTTTCTAGAAGGCAGATCGTGTCTGTCAGTCCGTTGGCTTGAATCTTACACCACAAAACTTCAAATTCAAAATTAGGGACACCATTTTAATGTGAACATAATTAAATATTTGAACAAGCTTCCAGTATCCTCCATGTCTCTATAGTGATGTCTGGATTACGCTAGAGAAGTACAGTTGTCTTTTGTAATATTACCTGCTTCAGCCAAATTGCATTGTTTTGTCAAGGTTAAACCCTAAGATTTCAAGTTCAGTACAGCTATATATTGACAAGAATAGACGGCTTTAGGCAGGTAAGAAGTCAGATCAAACCATTCTTGTTTCTCTCTAGTCATAAGTGCAAAGCATCTGTGCAACTATGATTTGTCCCTTGAAATGACTCAGAAAATATTTTGTTTTTCTCATGTATCATGTTGCAAGACTTCACTAGAATTAAGTAGTGAGTTGGCAGCAATCATGTAGTTTTAATGTTGCCAACCACAGGTACAGACAAGTTTAAAGGTTTATTTTAATGGCTAGGATGCTCTAATTTCAGAGGCAGGTAGATTTAACCAGTACAAATTTCAATTAACATTTTCTTTGCATTGATTAAGGGACATTTGCTTTATTGATCCCTGACAACCAATTATTGAATTCCAAATACAGACAGAATGTAGAGTATAGCTGGTATATCTCATACAAGATCAAGTGAAATATTTCAAATAGTATGTGTGCTGATACTTGCTTCAGCTCCTTGAAGATTAGTTTTCTCATTTACCTATCTAATTCCAGTAATGAGCTTCTTAAATGGAGTAAAGTAGTTCAAGGACAGATGTATCTGATCCTCAGAGAAATGGACTGTTAGTCTTCACCCTGCAGTATGTGCAGATCAATGTATTCCTGTTCCTTTTATTTCACAGAATCATAGAACCTTTGTGTTGGAAGGGACCTTTAAAGGTCATCTAGTCCAAACCCCCTGCAATCAGCAGGGACGTCAGCAACTAGATCAGGTTGCTCAGAGCCTCATCCAACCTAACCTTGAATGTTTCCAGGGATGGGGCATCTACCACCTCCCTGTTCCAGCACTTCACCACCCTCAGTGTGAAAAATTTCTTCCTTAGATCTAGTCTAAATCTACCCTCTTTTAGTTTAAAACCATTACCACTTGTCCTATCACAACAGGCCCTGATAAAAAGTCTGTCGCCATCTTTCTTATAAGCTCCCTTTAAGTACTGGAAAGCTGCAATAAGATCTCCACAGAGTTTTCTCTTCTCCAGGCTGAACAACCCCAACTCTCTCAGCCTGTCCTCAGAGGAGAGGGGTTCCATCCCTCTGATCATTTAGGCGGCCATCCTCTGGACCCACTCCAACAGTCTTGTCTTTCCTGTGTTGAGGGCTCCAGAGCTGGATGCAGGACTCCAGGTGGGGCCTCACCAGAGCAGAGGGGCAGAATCACCTCCCTCCACCTGCTGGCCACGCTTCTTTGGATGCAGCCCAGGAGACAGTTGGCCTTCTGGGCTGCGAGTGCACGCTTCCAGCTCATGTCCAGATTTTCATCCACCAGTACCCCCAAGTCTTTCTCAAAAGGGCTGCTCTCAATCCCTTCATCCCCCAGCCTGTACTGATACTGGGGCTTGCCCTGACACAGGTGCAGGACCCTGCACTTGGCCTTGTCGAACCTCATGAGTTTCACATGGGCCCATACCTCAAGCTTGTCCAGGTCCCTCTGGATGGCATCCTGCCCCTCAGGTGTGTCAACCTCATCACTCAGCTTGGTGACATCTGCAAATTTGCTGAGGGTGCACCTGATCCCACTGTCTACGTCATTGATAAAGATATTCAAGAGTACTGGTCCCAGCACGGACCCCTGAGGGAATTTCCCTCTTCCTTCACAACTGTTGTGTCCAACACAATATTGTATTGAAATAATTCTCAGCGTTCTACCTTTCCAGCTTTACACTCTTCCACCAAATGTATGTGTTTCAGGTAAATTTATCCCAAGTGTATTGATCTGCAGTTTCCAACGTAAATGTCATAATTGTCTTTTTTTTTCTAAAGCAAATTTAAATCATTCTGTCTTTGTATAACAACACACCTGCATGAGCATATGTAACTGCTACCCATCTGTCCTGGTTTCGGCTTGGATGGAGTTGGGTTTTTTTCTTCCCAGTAGCTGGTATAGTGCTGTGCTTTGGAGTTGGTATGAGAACGATGTTGATAACACACTGAAGTTTTGTTTTTGGCTGAGTAGTTTTAGTGCTCATACTAAGTGAAGGACTTTTCAGATTCTCGTGCTCTGCCAGTGAGGAGGTGCATGGGGAGCTGGAAGGGGCACAGCCAGGACAGCTGACCCAGGCTGGCCAAAGAGATATTCCCTACCATATAACGTCATGCCCAGTACATAAACCGGAGTTAGCTGAGGGGGAAGGAATCGCTGCTCAGGGACAGGCTATCGATCACCGGGTGGTGAGCAATTGCTGTACTGGGCACCACTTGTTCTTGTACATTCCTTTGTCAGTATTATTATTATTATCATTGTTATTTCCTTCTCTCTTGCTGTCGTATTAAACTGTTTTTATCTTAACCCACGAGTTTTTCCTGATTCTCTCCTCCCTCCCACTGGGGGAGGGGAGGAGTGAGAGAGCGGCTGCGTGGTGCTTAGCTGTTGGCTGGGGCTAAACCATGACACCATCTTGGATCCTTTATTAAATTACTCATTACTCCAGGAATCTGAATGGCAATATTTATCTGTGATATTAGTTCAAAATAGTGGCTGTGAGTACTAAGGAGGGAGAACCTTGGTTTCTCATCTCATTACAGAGCCGAGGTGAAACTGGGGCACACATCTGTATTAAAACTTCTGAAGTACTCTTCAGCCTTGCAGTTGTGTGGTAGGCTTAATGCTGTAAGTTTTATGCTTAAAACCTGAATTCCATTTGAATCTTAACATCTATCAATCTCACTCTAAATTGCTACCTCTTCTACTTTGATGAGCTGTATGACATCATCAGTTACGATGTTGACCACACCCTGATATGATTTAGGCTTGCCAGCTTGGTAAGCTTTAGTGGACCTTAGACATTAAACCTGAGAAAACTCTCTAAACATACTAAAATACTGTATTCATATAGCAACTGTACAAGACAAGAGAGTCATTTCTACTGCAGTCATTGCAATTAGATATCCTGATTTTCTTATAAAGGGCAGAGTACCAACTAGTGCAAGACTTAGTACTGCTTTCTCATCACATTCTGTAAATAAAATATACTGGCTTGTTTGGTTTCTGCTTTATTAAATGAATTGTTATCTAATAGGCTTAATAGCTCTCTTATGGCAGTATTAGATATGGAAATAATATAGAATAATTCTAGAATTAGCACTGGAAAGTGATACTTTAATATTTTTCTCTGTTATATCACTCACTACAGTGATAAAACAAATCCTAAACTGTATTTATTTTGTCTGTTGTTCAATATATATCTGTTAAGGTAGTTCCCATATGATATTTGCTATCCATAATGACTTAGACCTCCTATGAATAATGTAAGTCCTCAGACTCTTTCCAACTTGGTGAGTGTTATTGATTTGTTTAGTCTTCTTTATGATTGCAGAATTTTTTTTTCTGAATCTTCTCTAGTATTTACCAAATGTCACTTTTTTTTAATTCAGGATTGAATCTTAGCTACTTAACAAGCCTATGCTTTGAAAAGAGAAAAATATAAGTTTATCTTGGGGTGGTTTTCTTAACTTCTACCACTTAAAATGTAAATATCTTATCTACCTATCTGCCTGGGCCAGAATTGATCATATTTCAGGCTATCAGATAGGCTTACTATCTTTTTGCACCACATTGCTACTGCTACACATTGTTTTTTATGTGTGCAGTCTTGTTTACAGGCTTGCCTTCTGTGTCTCCAGAGGTGTCTGAAGTCTTAAATGACAAAATTTGAGGTCACACTTTATTGAACAAATCTCCATTAATTACCTCCAGTAGAGCACTTGCATCAGCAGCCATCAACTAATGAGCTAAGTTGTATTGAAAGGTCTCATGGAAATGCAAAGGAGAAAAGTTGGGGCTAATTCGTTATCTTTACTAATTAAAAGTGATTGTTTTTCCTTAGACTCAAATAAAACCAATATCTTAATACAAAGATAGTCTACTTTAACTAAGCTCTGGGATTAGCAAGAATAATTTCTATCGGTTTCCACAACGGCATTTTAAATTAAGTTTGATGGAAGAACTGTACAGAACTCTTTTATCTAACCCAACATTTTAGGCAGGGAGTTGAAGTGTGTAAATGTATATTTACACTAGTACAGTAATTATAGGACTTGAAGAGTGACAGTATTATGCAAATTATATTTAAAAAACCCCTGTATTTTTCATCTGATGAGTACCTTGTTCAAATGAAGTCAAGCCTGAGCATTTGTACTGGGTCTGGGTGGGATAAACTTAACTTTCTGCATAGCAGCCATCATAGCACTGTGCTTTGTATTTGTAGATAGAACACTGTTAACAGACCAGTGTTTTGCATACTACTCAGTGTTGTTCACACAGCACCAAGGCTGCCCCTCCAACCTCCCTCCTGCCCCAAAGGCCAGTAGGCTGGGTGTGGGCAAGAGGTTGGGATGGGACAGAGCCAGGATAGCTGACCCAAACTGACCAAAGGGATATTCCTTAACATATAATGTCACGCTCAGCAATAAAAGCTAAGAGAAAAGGAGAGGAGGGCATTCACTATTAAGGCATTTGTCTTCCGAAGCAACTACTACATATACTGAGGCTCTACTTCCCAGGAAGTGGATCGACACTGCCTGCTGATGGGAAGTGGACTTTGCTTATCTTTATTAAACTGTCTTTATCTTGATCCATGAGTTTTTAATCTTATTTTCCCCTCCTGTCCCTCTGAGGAGGGGGAGTTAGATAGTGGCAACCAGGCACTGGCAGCCACATCGCGGCATTTCATAAGCACAACCTTCCCTGTTGACCAGGTATTAAACTGATTACATGGATATTGCTGTATTGGCAATACCATCTGTCCAGTAAGGTGTGAAACCAAATATATGAACAAATGTGATCTTTAAAGATCCAAAGGACATTGCAGTGAGAGCAAAATTCTTTGTTCTGGCAGAACTCCATCCCAGGCAATTATGTCTGAACTGCTTAAATTCCCCCTATAATTGTAACTGCATATAAGATTCTACTTTAGTTCCCATCTGCATTGTTACTGTGTATTAAGGGGTAAACACTTTATTTTACCCGGTGGCAACTGCAATTATAAAGGAACCTTCCACATCATAATGCTATATCTTAATTAATAACTATTAAAATCTTGAATAATTTCAAATGAGTAGACTGCTTAGAAGCACAAAATATTCTCAATGGCCCTGAAAAACATTGATTAAAATATGTTTCTATGTGGATAGCACTTAATTATTTTAAATCTTTTCCCTCTACTATGTAAAGACGTTGTTCAGGAGACAGCCAATATCGTGATAGGACCCTGTGTGGTGTGTTGATCTTGGCTAGATGCCAGGTGCCCACCAAAGCTGCTCTATCACTCCCCTTCTCAAGTGGACAGAGGAGAGAAAGTGTAATGAGAAGCTTGTGGGTCAAGATAAGGACAGGGAGAGATCATCCAGCAATTATCATCCCAGGCAAAATAGACTTGACCTGGGGAAATTAGTTAGATTTATTGACAATCTAAATTAAAGGAGGGTAATGAGAACTAAAACCAAACCTTAAAACAACTTCACCCCATTCCTTCTTTCTGCCCAGGCTGAACTTCATTCCTGATTTTCTACCTCCTCCTGCCCCAAAAGGCACAGGGGCATAGGGAATGGAGTTTGTGGTCAGTTCATCAAATGTTGTTTCTGCTGCTCCTTCCTCCTCAGGGGGAGGACTCCTCACACTCCTCCCCTGCTCCAGCATAGGGTCCCTCCCATGGGAAACAGTCCTTCACGAGCTTCTCCAATGTGAGCACTTCCCAGAGGCTGCAGTTCTTCATGAACTGCTCCAGCTTGGGTCCCTCCACGGGGTGCCGTCCTTCAGGAACAGGCTGCTCCAGCCTGGGTCCCCCACAGGGTCACAAGTCCTGCCAACAAACCTGCGCCAGCCTGGGCTCCTCTCTCCATGGGTCCACAGGCCCTGCCAGGAGCTTGCTCCAGTGCAGACTTCCCACAGGGCCACAGCCTCCTTTGGGCATCCACCTGCTCTGGTGTGGGGTCCTCCCCGGGTGCGGGTGTAGATCTGCTCCATTGTGGAGCTCCATGGCCGCAGGGGCACAGCCGGCCTCCCCGTGGACTCCCCCAGGGGCTGCCGGGGAATCTCAGCTCCAGCTCCTGGAGCCCCTCCTGCCCCTCCTGCTCTGACCTGGGAGTCTGCAGAGTTGTTTCTCTTGCACGTCTCACTCCTCTCTCCAGCTGCAATTGCTGTGTGCTGGTTTTTCTAACCCCTTCTTAAATACACTGTCACAGAGATGCTAACACAGCGGTTGATTGGCTCAGCCTTGGCCAGCAGTGGGTCTGTCTTGCAGCCGGCTGGCACTGGCTCCATGGGACACAGGGGAAGCTTCTGGCAGCTGCTCACAGAAGCCGCCCCTGTAACCCGCCCCCTGCTACCAAAACCTCGCCATGCAAGCCAAATACACCCTGATATTGTTTCCCCTGCAGGAGCAGCCCTCAGGGTCAGACGGGCCTATGCTCCATACAGAAATCTTGTGAGGGCAGCCTCACAAGTTGGAGATCCAGAGCTCATAGCATCCTCTGGGCTTGAGTGCTCAGTCTGTGCTAACACAAGTGTAAGCAACCTGAAAGGCAGCTGTGTACACAGGAGGTGGGTGGAATAAACAGTAAACTATTCCTGGGTGCCTCAGAGCAGCACAAGTGTTCATATCCATTGCGGTGTAATTTACACCACTTTTACCTGCAAGCACAGATTTAGTCCTACGCTTGGTTGTACTCTAACTCTGGCCATGGGAAAATAGATACTGCCCTATTTACTAGCAAAGGGAAGAGCATGCCATGCCATTGCTATGTCTTCCCCCAGAGGTTTCATTGCAAAAGGTGGACAGGTGTCTACTTTGCAAAGTAATGCCTATTCCTTCAAGGTATTTCTAAAGCAGAGAAAAATCTGTGACACTTTGAATTCCTATCCACTACTAGAGTAACAGATACATCTCATTTCTTGTTCCAGATTGAAAAACATATTTCAGAAATAAGCATCATCACCTACAACTCAACATATGTAAATTCCAACCAGATTAAGAAGAGTATGTGAATACGTGTTTGCCTTAGAAATCATTCAGATTTCCAACATTTGGTTTATTTGAATTTTATTTATCTTTAGCTCAATTACAGTAAAAAAACCAAGAAGACAAAATGAAGGTGATTGAGCATGGGAATATGTTGCCCAGAGGGGTTGTAAACTCCTCATCCTTAAAGAAATTCAAGACCCAACTGGACAAGGCCTTGGGAAACCACCTTTAGTTGACCCTACTCTGAACAGGGCTTTCACTGAACCATCTCCTGATGTCCTGGCCAACTTCAGTAATTTTGTGATGTAGGTAAGGCAAGGACTGGAGCCAAGGTTTGACCTTGGGACAAAGCTTCAGTCCCTTAATTATCTTAGTGGCCCCTTTCTGGACTTGCAGGGATACTGGAGGGATAAGCATGGCACCAGAAAAAAAGGAATAGATACCAGGAAGGTCTGTGTAGCAATTTTAATTGCATAATTAACAAGAGTGTTCTGTAATGGATATCTTGGACTGTTAGACAGTTAAAACATTAACCAAACATAAATTCTTAGTTCCACACATAAGATGTGTTCCCTTTTCCCATAACAAAATTTGGAGTGTACCAGCATAGACATCTATAACAACTGCAGCTTTATCGCTGACAATCCTTTCATTTAGACAGATCTCTCTTGTCTTAAGTCATGTTATTCCAGAGGTCATTTTCAGTCATTACTGTTTCAATTTACTAAAATCAGTCATCTAAACACTGTGTAATCCTCCCCTTTTTTTCTGGTTTTCCTGAGGTCAGACTTCTTTCCTTGTGTTTAACAGTTATTTCATGTTTCAGTTCCTGTACTTTCTTTTCAGCCTCAGCAATGAATTCCAGTTTTCCCAGTTTATTGTACAATTTGTACATTAGATTATAAACATAGTATTTTCTTATGCAGGTATAACTATATCTAATCATATCAGACTTCCTATCTCTTAGTTAATGTTACTTTCACATACTGCTTTCACTTACTCTTGTTTCATGTCTAAATCTGGATTTACCTGGTTTCCATCCCACTAATGTACTAGATGTGGGAAAAATTCTAATATTGTGCTCTGACTCCCTAGTAGAAATTTTCTTTTATTAATTGTGTTCATTTAACTCTCAGAAAGCTCTTTCCTTGATTATTTAAATTGACTCAGGTCCTCAAATATACCTCTCAGCCCAAGAATAGCATCTTGTAACAATGATTTTGATAGCACTATTCTCTGAAGCAGATATTTTCAAAATCTTGCTGTGCCTTTACCTTCTGTAGGAACAGAAGGCATCACGTTAAATGTCATTAGAGCCTTCATTTATTTTGGTCTTCCTGTGATTCTGTATTATCAATTTTTATCTAATTACATTTTTTATTTTCTATTAAGAATTATTTTCATTGCAGGTGCTTCATACCTATAAAGATTTGTGAGACTAATAAGAACCTGTCTCAAAAAAGGAGAAAATATGAACTGAATCAAAATAAAGTTTAAACTAGAAAAGAAAATGTAAGCCTTTTGAACAAAAATAATGAAAATAATTTAATCTTTATGGCACTCAAGCATCTAGTGCCATTGACAGTAGTCACAGAGTGGCAAGCATAGGAAAACAGATTATGAAGTAATGTCATAATTTAGATGGCTTCAGCCAAGCTAGACCTACCAAAACTAATCTTGAAATACTTAAAGAGGTGCTTGTAGCAGAGATGTAAACAGTTATTTTTGAAGAAATGAAGAAAAATGGATGAAATCCTAGAAAATAATGCTTGTTGCTACAATGGGAAGAGACTGCGAATTATAAACTCATTTTTTTTCCTGCTATCCTCAGAAATACACAGAAAAAAATGTGCCCATACACAGGAAACAAATTCAGTATCAGCCACTACAGATTCATCAGGAACAAATAATGTCAATACAATTTAATTTTGTTCTGTGGCAGATTGTTAAGGTTGAGCATTGAGAAAGAATTAGGAAATATTATATGCTGTGACCATAGAAAAGCTTTTGACACAGCCATACTTAATATCTGTAAGAAAACAAAGAGAAAATAGTAGGATGCACATTCATAAATGGGTGCAAGATTAATTGGAAAAATATACCCTACTATTATCAAAGGGTTCTTTGCCACCTGAGGATCAGTAAGGTGACATTTTCTGCTTGTTTATCTTGCACAACAGTTACTAAGTATTTTTGTTCATAACCTAGGAAATGAAATAAGTAGCCCTTTTTATTTTGCAGATGAGTTTTATCTCTCAAAGCTTGAGAGGATGAAAACCACAAAGGATAGTGTAAGAATTCAAAACTGTCTTGATTATTTGGAAAGGTTTGAACAAAAATATTCAAATCAATAAATATATTTAGGTAGAAATAATCACATAAATACAACATGAAGAAAGACCAGCTAATAGTTCTGATGTGAAGATAGGTCATGATATATAAAAAAACAAATATGACAATTAAGAGTATAAATAAGAATAGCCTGGTATGAATGGCAGCATTAAGTCCACAGCAACAAAACTGAACCCATTTATGTGTGCTACACTTCCTGCAAGTTGTGGACTAACTGGGGAAAGTCCATGATAATTAAATGTAGCTAGAATAGCTAAATATTTATTGAATTTGACTTATAAGGTAAGGTTGAAGATTGAGTTGTTTATTCTAGAACATGGAAGATTAATAAGAATTTTTACACTGTTCAAGATTTCTTCAAAGAGAATCGTAATTGTTCCTTACAGCTGTTGGAAAGAGGTTAAAAAGTAAAGGACTGCTTCATCAGGAGAAACTGTTTTAAAAATTTCCCATGGTAAACAACTGGAATGGTGGTGGGACACTTCTCATCAGAAGGGTTTATGAGAATAAGCATGTCAAGAATGTGACAGACACACTGATTCTGCCTTGAGGCAAAGATGGACTTGAAGACCTGCTAGGTTCATGCCAAACTTCTTTTTCTGTGGTTCAATGTTTATTTTCAATGCTTGTTGTATAGTACCATTTTGTTGGTAGAAATATACATCCAAGCTATACAAGCTCAACCTAAGTTCAGTGCTTTCTATAGTAAAAATTTTCATCCTAAAGTCTTCTGTAAGACAAGCTGTTCATAACATTCCTCAAGGCCACGCCCTTCTATTAACAGATTTAGTCTTGATTGGTTTATAGTCTTTTAAATTGGTATGTACTTAGGACAAATATAAGAGAGACTGCAAAATGCTGCTAAAAATCAAAAGTTTTGGTACAAAAATCCTAATGCTTACAGGAATGAAAAAAAATAAAAATCAATACAGCTGAAGGAAACTTCCCAAAATGTACAAAGTATTTCCCAAGGCTATCATGATTCAAACATATTTTTTTTTTTCTTTTAAATCTCATTTATCCCAGCACATACACTTTTGGTAAAATTCCACAGCCAACGTCATATTGAGCTGCAGGTTTGGATGTTGACTCAGAAAGTATGAACCCTCCTTGCTGCATAGGACTTGTATATAGTTTTATAGGGTTGCCGTGTCAAGAATCTCTATAAATTATAATTAGCTGTTTAAACGTCTTCAAGACTTTTGACAGATAATCCCTATGGACTTCCCAGGAGCTTACTAGAGTATGACGGATTGTCAGCTACTCTGCTGGAATGGAAACAGACCAATATACTTGGTTGTCACTAGGAGGTATTACTCATGACACCACTATCAGACAGGCAGGTTAAAAGGAGAGGGCAGATGATATCCGTTCTGATCTTGCAAACCTATAAAGACACCTACAATGTCAAAATGAAGGTAATTCTTTGAAAGTAAGACTCAGTCAAGTAAACTCACATGATAGAGAGAATGAATGGCAGAAAAATGTTTTAATCAAATGGCGAAACCGTATCTCAAAGTTCTGAATATTTTAACATTGTTCAGATACAGATTTCTAAAGATTTCTTATTGTTCATTATCCATTAACCAGAGGCTAACAATCCTATCAAGGTGACTTGCTAACCCACCAACTAGTTTGGTTTTATGAAATGCAAATGAACTATGCATTTCAGTTGCTCTGTTATAAATGAAGCAGTAGGGTATTTACAAACTTGCATAAAATCTAAAATAAAATTGAATAATTGAAGTTGCAGTGTGGTCTGCCAGTAGTTAACACTAGACATGAAAAGTACAGGAAAGTAAATTTCAGGGACAGCAAAGGCTGGTCCTGGTTTTCCATACTCACATCTGTTGAGGCCTTGCAGTTAATTTGGAGAATATCTCTATGTTTCTGTATATTAAGGTGTCAGACAGAGTCTGTTACTGAATGTTGGTACTGTATGTGTCAGTTTTGGTATCAAATCAGAATTTTCAGTTTCTCAAAGTCTACTTGATGGAAGTACTTTTTTTATTAACTATTAAGAGCAAGGGGCTGGGTTTGGTATTTGCTATACCTCTCAATTTCTTTAGTTTTGAAGGTTTATAAAACAATCTAATGGTTTAGAGGTATTTGTACAATATTCTCATGCTCAACTACAGACATAGTCTTCTCTGCTTTATTAATTTGAACAGAATTTTACATGGGGTGTTGCTATTTATTGATTAGTGTTCCCTGTGTGGGGCTCATCTCATTCACCTTCAGTAACATAAATGTTAGATATTTTAGTGTCAGCTAGTCATTTAGGCTCTGTCTTTGTCATATCAATGAAAAAAAAGTCAGCATCCTGTCATGGTTTAGCCCCAGCCAGCAACTAAGCACCATGCAGCCACTCGCTCACTCCCCCCTCCCCCAGTGGGATGGGGGAGAGAATTGTGAAAAAACTCATGGGTTGAGATAAAAACAGTTTAATAGGACAGCAAGAGAGAAGGAAACAACAATGATAACAATGATAATAATACTGACAAAGGAATGTACAAGAACAAGTGATGCCCAATACAGAAATTGCTCACCACCCAGCGATCGATAGCCCGTCCCTGAGCAGTGATTCCCGTCCCCCGGCTAACTCTAGTTTATGTACTGGGCATGATGTTGTATGGTATGGAATATCTCTTTGGCCAGCCTGGGTCAGCTGTCCTGGCTGTGGCCCCTCCCAGCTTCCTGTGCACCCCCAGCCTTCTTGCTGGCAGGCCAGCACGAGAAGCTGGACTGTCCTTGACTACTTAGCAACAGCTCAAAACATCAGCACGTTGTCAACATTTTCTCATCCCAAATCCAAAATATAGCCTCACACTAGCTTCTGTGAAGAAAACCAGCTCTCTCCTGGCTGAAACCAGGACACATCCTCAAAAGACCATTAAGTTCAACTCTGAAGAGTTTTTAAAGAAAAAGAAGATGTCTTGTTGTTTGAAAACAGAATGAAAAATATTTTAGGTTTGATCCTAACTTCATGCATAAGATGAAGATAAATGAGTTTGATTAGATTAACTAACAAGAAGCAAGCTGACTTGAATGTTACTGTGATAGCAACAAATAATTAAAATAATGATTGTTGCTATTACTCCCAATACCAGTCTTGCTTCAAAATCTTTATGTATCCTTTCTTGAGGACAAGCGAACAGAAAACAGATACAATACCTTGCAGGTTTAGTGCATAATATGCTAGGGAAGACAATTTCAGGGGAAAATAGTTATTTTCTGAATGTCAATTGGTTTGTTTACAACTAGCCCTAGAAGAGAGTTCTGATCATAAATAAAATGAAAAGGTTGTTTTTCCTCAAATCTTAGTAAAAATCTACTTCCTTTTTTTGGGAATCAGTTCTGCTTAAAGAATCAATAATTGGAGAGCAAAGTTAGGTTTCATCCTGTCTAACTCTGGCCACCTAAAACAGCCACCAACTGTGATTCATTTGCTGAAGCATTAGTTTCCAGTGCTCTTCAAGATTCCATACAGTACCTGTACAGCTGGCAGTTATGAAGCACAATAAAATCCTACAGGCAACCCATATCTTTTCAGAGAGACAGTTGTAGGCTTACGACAATATCTGGATACATATCAAAAATTACTACATGTCTCTGCCTGGGCAGTGAAATATCAGAGGTTGCGATTTAATATGATACGATGACATTTAGATGCAAGTGTCTAGATATAAGTATCCAAAGACATGTTAGAGGTCTAAGCTTCCATTTATAGCTAGTAGAAATCTAGCCAAGGGAGTTTAGAGAGCTATTTAACTGTCCACCCAGCAGATGTTGACTTTAAAGTGAGTTGAATCTTTGTCTACACCCATGGAATGTATTGACCTGTGGTGGGGCTTGGACATATGTAGACATTAAATTTAGAAGATTTAATCCTACACTCAGTCCAACCTCTAAGCTTTAATTTTAACATAGGGAGGCAGGTACGTACTAAGAAACACTAGGTATCACAGAAGAGGTAAATATTCTGTCAGGATATCTGCAGAGAAAAATGCTCAGATGACCAACTTTAAGTATATACTGACAGCTAAAAGGTTAGCTAGTGTCATGGAAATTACTCTAAAAGACTCTAGTACAAAACCAGACAAGAATAACTAACCTGGAACAGAGTAAGGAAAGGGAAAGAGATTAATCTGATCTCATTGTCATGATGCCAATGGAGTGGAACTATTGGAGTGGAACTACATTATGGCTAGAATAGGTCATCTTAGCAAGAAGTTTGGATAAGGTATACCAATATAGTAACAGTGATTCATACATTAAAACCAATTCAAGCAAATGATTTCTGGGACTGATCTGTCCTCAGGAAAAGAATTTGCTACATGCGTGACTTCAACTGTGCTTTCCCCCATTTACAGTCTTTAAAAAAACTATATTGACTACACGTCTCCTAAAGTTTCAGTGTTTATTCCCAAGATAGGAAAAATAACTTGAAACAATATCTGCACACCTTCATGACATTTTTAAAACAGATATGAGCTTTCTTTGTATGCACTCCAGCTAGTGAAAATAGATGAAGTTGCCCAAATCCCGAAGTGATTTCTTCATTATAGTCAGTCATGATGGTAAGAACATTGGCTCACTCCTATGTTAACGTCTCAACATCTTGACTACTAGTTTAAGGATAGTTCATGTCCTGCCATTTTGGAAAAAGGATTTAATTATCAAGATTTGCCTAGAAAAGGAAAATCAACTATACCCTTAGTATAGCAAAGGAACCTGGTAACTTGCTGCGTATTGCTTTTTAATTTGAAGCTTTTTATACCAAGGATGTGTCTTCATAAATCTCATAGTATGGAGATTATAACCACTTGCTCTAGCCATTCATTTTTGTTATGGTTTAACAACAGCCGACAACTAAGCACCATGCAGCCGCTCGCTCACTCCTCGACCTGCTGGCCACGCTTCTTTTGATGCAGCCCAGGATACAGTCGTCCTTCTGGGCTGGGAGTGTACATTTCCAGCTCATCCACACAGTCCAACAAATTCGGTTGTCCCTTTCCTCCACCTGTCTGGAGGCAGGGCCTGCCTAATGCTGGTCATAGTATCCGTTACTCATCCGTTACTATTCTTGTAGATAAAACCCAAAAGTCCCTTTATTAAGGTTGAAAGTCAGACCAGGCTTTCTATTCTGCCTGGGAAACTGCTCACTGAAGACTGGAGCAGCAATTTTCCTGGAAGAACCCCCTTTTGTATTCGTCTCTCCTTGCAACTCATGTATCCCATGGCCTCTAAGGTCAAGATAGATTTTCCATCCCTTTTCCTTATGTCCTTTCTGTAGTCATGCAGATAAAACCACAGTAAGGCCCAAGGTGTGTACCTCTTATGTCCTCTCTCTGGAGCAGAAGAACATTTGCTCCTAGCAACTGAAATATTGGTCCATAGAGGTGAGGAGTAGGACATAGACTCTTTGAGTTGCTGGAACTCCTGGAATAGGTTTTCAACCAGGTTTTTGGACTTTTTGGATCATTTTTCCACAGCTGAGACACAGGCCCGTAGGGAGGAGGAGAGAATTTCTTTGTATTATTGGAAGTGGCCAGCCAGTTCATCTGCTGTTGGTACCTCTTTGTCTTTCCAGGTCACTACTGACAATGAATTGGCATGTGACGGTGGTGTGCTCCATACAAACTTCCACCATATGGGTCATGAGGAAGGAGAGGACCTAAGAGACGAGGGGGAATGGATACCTTTCCTTCACACCCGACAGGAGTTGCCTCCAGAGGCTGAGGACTTGTGCACCTTTTCCTATAGCTTTGTCAATGCCCCTTTCCCTAGAAAGGAATCCCAGCTGCTTGGCTTCCCTAACCTCTAATTCCAGGCTACTGGCCCCATTATCCCAGCGTTGGAGCAGTCAGGGGACACCTGGATGACACCTGAAGTATTTTCACATATCTTGCAGCTCACTCAGGGATAGGGATCGGGTGGTTATGTCTGGTTCTGCTCCTTCCTCATCTGGTTCTCGTGATGGCACTGCTTCATCATCCTTTACTAAACAAGCTGACTTTCATGTCCATTTCTTCTTATGGATAGGGGTGACTGGTGCTGGCACAGGTTGGTTCTGCAGTTCATCTGCAGTCCCTGTCACCAGGGTTTGAGTAACCTCAGTGCCTGTTGCCAGGGTTGGAGTAGCCACAGAACACCCACATGTACTCCGAGCACTGGTAGCAGATGAGGCAATTTTTAAATAGTAGTTCAAGCCTGAGCAAGACCTGAAACACATTCAGGAGACCTAGCAATAGGATATCGTCCCAAGGATATTCAGAATTCTCAAAAGCTATTGTAATTAGCCTAGAGGGGATGGAGACAATTAAGGAAGGTATCTCCTTCACAGATTGGCTTTCCAGAAAAAAAGGCAAAAAGTGTAATTCTTAATAGCTTCTGATAGATGGCTCCTGAAGTACAGAGATAAAGCCGCTGTACTGCTCCACCCTGCATGTCACACGGTACACCACCCGCTGCTGCTGAGAACAAGTACCAAATTGGTCTAACAGCCAATAATTTTATCATACCATAAGTCAGTGTTACACAGAACAGCAAAGCAATAATCTTAATCAAACACCAAGAGGTGATAAACCCCACTTAAACACTGACAAACGGTATATATAGCAAGTAAGGTGTTACATAACACAACTCTGAGAACAACTCTGAGAGTAAAATAACATTGTGACCAGCAACAATTAAGCTAATACAGTGAATGCTTATAAAAAGTCTGTTTTAACAAGGTCTGGTCAAATCCATCGTTATCTCAACACTTAGTGCTCAATGTTGAGCACCAAAAAGGACTGTCATGGTTTAACTCCAGTTGGCATCTAAGCACCACACAGACTCTCACTCACTCCTCCCCACCACCACAGTGAGATGGGGAGGAGAATCGAAAAAAAAAAGTAAAACTCATGAGTTGAGATAACGACGGTTTAATAGGACTGCAAGGGAAGAGAAAAAAATAACAAAAACAATGGTAAAAGAATATACAAAACAAATGATGCACAACAGAATTGCACACCACCCACTGTCTGATGCCCAGATAGTTCCTGAGCCGTGGTCCCCCCAGCCAACTCCCCTCATTTTATATATTGAGCATGACAACATGCAGTTGTCTTGGCTGTGCCCCCTCCCAGCTTCTCACTGGCAGGGCATGATAAACTGAAAAGTCTTTGACTAATGTAAGCACTACTTAACAACAACTAAAACAGCACAGTGTGTTAGCAACATTATTCTCATACTAAGTGCAAAACACAGCACTATACCAGCTACTAGGAAGAAAATTAGCTCTAGCCCAGCTGAAACCAGGACATTTTCCCTCAGTGACAAACAGCAGACAAAGCAAATGTCTGGGTTGCATAAAAATCTTTTTGCAAGAAGCTGTAGTGGCATTTTTTAACCCAGTCCTACACTTCAGTCTCACACCAATGATAGCATTTTACACAGAGTTTAGCTGTGCAATATTTATTTCCAGAGGTCTCTGGGCATGTGTAAAAACCCTGTAAAATGGAAGTCTAGAGCTCTTATTTCTAACAAAGCTTATTTCATATTGAATGTAGAAAAACCTTACAATTCTTTGTTTAATACTGATTATATTTCTGTACTTGCTTTATGCAATCTAAAAGTTGCATTTAAGCTTTACATATGCAAAGATGCATAAATCACTGTTTTTACAAGAGCAAATTAATATTAGTGAATGTTCAGAATTATTCGTCTGAAGTTAGTGGATTTACTCAATATTTGAACATTCCGTTGAGGATTTCTAGAATTGCGGTGATGACAGAAGCTGTCTGGATGTCATGGAAATCGATAAAAGTTAACACATTTTTGTTAGGCGCTTGAAAGCATTCTGCAACCCTATGTGCTTTTTGTCTGGATGGCTACAGTCCGGTGGATAATGATAAAACAGTTCTCTCTCAAAGGGAACTTTTAGAATTAAGGATTCTTCATGAGATAATGAATTTGTTAAAATAAACTTGTGTGGAAATAAGGGGTTTCTACAGAGCTTTACAATAAATTTTGTTTTCTTTTATTTAAACATAAATTGATGGAGTAAATTGGCATTATTGAGGACAATACCAAACATTCATTTGCTGGGTTCAATTTCATTCTAAACTAGCAAGCACTTAACACTGTCAGCCCCTTGTGCTTTTAACTGAATAAAGGTCAGATAATCAGACATCTGAAAGGACAGCTCATTTATCATCCTTTGATAAATGTGTCAGTAGCTAATCTTTAGCACTGGATGATAACACCACACAATGAAAAGTTAATGGATTCAAAGCACTGAATTTACCACAACAAGGATGTAATGATGCTGTAGAGTAGAAAGTTCAATTTTATTCCATATTTCAAATGAAATTATATTTGTGTCTGAAAGCATTAATTACCAGAATCTAAACATTATTCTGATAAATTGTGTTCCACAGATATCAAGACTGATCTTAATAAAAAATAATAATTATAGAACTGATTGAAGTATTATTTCAACAAACAATTCTAGGTTTTCTATCCCATCAAGCTAATTGCTGAAGCCTCACCAGTTTAAAAATTACTGTTAAATGCTTCTTTCTACAAGTTCATATATACCATTTTATTAGCACATATTCTGATTTATATCTCATTTATTATTCATCTGAAATAAAAACTAGTTTAGTCACCCTAGACCTACAGCTGAGGTTGAGAGTATAGGTATCTGCCTTAAGTTCTTGTAAGTCCTATACAGGTGTTTCTGATACAGGTGTATCTCAAATGACTGGACACATCTGTTCAGAAGATTTTTATTTATTTTCTAAAACTTTAGGATATTTTTTATACTGTTTTGTTTTTATCTAATTTTATAAATATTGTATGATATAAAAAAGAGTAGTGCTGAAGACAGGATATCAAGACAATTGATGCACAAGGGTTATTATATCGAGGTATTCCTTGAATTGATTCCAGGAGAAAAATGTCTAACTTAGGAGCTTATATTACTTGAGGAGAAGACAAGGCAGGTCTCTACCTCCTTTTGCCTTCATCTACTCTCTCTCTTCAGAAGTCCATGACAGAATCACATGTACAGATTAGTAATGTAATTATTAGCTGATTATTTTCTGCTAGAACTCAGATTACGGCAATTACGTTTCACAGAAACATAGAATCATAGAATAGTTTGGTTTGGAAGGGATCTTTATAGGTCGTCTAGTGCAACCTCGCTGCAGTGAAAAGGGACATCTTCAATTCGATCAGGTTGCTTAAAGCCACCTCCAACCTGACCTTGAAGTTTTCCAGCGGTGGGGTGTCTACCACGTCTCTGGGCAACCTGTGCCAGTGTTCCACCACCCTAATTATGGAAAATTTCTTCTTTATATCTAGTCAAAATCTGCCCTCTTTTAGTTTAAAACCATTTTACCACTTGTCTTATTGCTACAGTCCCTGCTACAAAGTCTGTCCCTATCTTTCTTACTAGAAGGCTGCAATAAGGTCTCCACGGAACCTTCTCTTCTCCAGGATGAACAACCCCAACTCTCTTGGCCTTTCGTCATAGGAGATGTGCTCCATCCCTGTGAGCATTTTTGTGGCTTTCCTCTGGAATTGCTCCAACAGGTCCATGTCTTTCCTGTGCTGCAGGCTCCAGGGCTGGACACAGGACTCCAGGTGGGGTCTCACCAGAGTGGAGTAGAGGGGCACAACCAACTCCCTCAACCTGCTGGCCACGCTTCTTTGGATGCAGCCCAGGAGACGGTTGGCCTTCTAGGCTGTGAGCGCACAATGCTGGCTCCTGTTCAGCTTTTCATCCACCAGGATTCCCAAGTCCTTCTTGGCAGGGCTGCTCTCAATCCCTTCATCCCCACCCTGTATTGATAGTGGGGGTTGCCCCGACCCAGGTGCAGGACCTTGCACTTGGTCTTCTTGAACCTCAGGAGGTTCACATGAGCCCATTCCTCGAGCTTGTCCAGGTCCCTCTGGATGGCATCCCATCCCTCAGGCATGTCAACTGCACCGCTCAGCTTGGTGTCATATGTAAACTTGCTGAGGGTGCACTCCATCCCACTATGTTACTTCAGTCATAAAAGTACACTGAGAGCAGTCTGGACAAAATTGTCAAGGTACTTTTACCACTTTTTTTTCCACAGAAGCAAACAATCCAGATATAAACGATTTACCAGGCTACAGTACACACAAATAAATTTTGGATTTGTTACCTCAGTTAAGAAAGGACAAAGAAAATGCATGCCTTATTGATTAGGTACTCAGTTAGGTTTATTTAATTAATTCTAAGGAAGTTTCAAGTAACTATGTATTTATCTTGTAAAGCAGTTTTGTCAGAAAATAATTCACAGAAGAGAGAAGTAGCTGGATTTCTTATCTAAAGTTCTAAATAACCTAATAACCCCTTTTATCTAATTTTCAAGCATGTGTTGCATTCTAATGGTTCATAAATGTAGTATGGAAATCAGAAATATCTCCTTGCAGTATAACTTTGCAGGTATTATTTTCATAACAGAAAGTAAAGTAGATTTATTGCTTGCTTTGTATCAGTCTTGTAAACTCACTGTTATGATATTTGAGTCACAAAAAACAGAACAGGAACATTTTTAACAGAAAGAAAACCCTTTCAAGAAAATAATAAAAAAAGAAGACATTATTATGGCTGATCATAATTTTTTCTACTAGGTAGCTTAACTCAAACCTTCCATGTGTGTAGAAAAGCAGGCTCAATACTATATACAGTAAAGTCAGTAATATATATGATAAAAATATTTTCTTAGAGTGTCATGCTGTTATTATTCAAGGGTCAATATTTCAAACATTTTGCCATAGTAGCTATTAGTCAAAATAATGAAGTTCTATATTTTTGAACTAAACATGTATGTGACAAATTTTACCTAATAGGTGGATCTCATTCATTAAGATCAAGTGCACAGCACAGGATTAAAGAAATCATAATATGATAAAAACTAGTAATTTATAATCACAAATATACTCCTCTTTACAAGGCTTTTAAAGAGCAAAACAAAATGCTTGCATAATGGATTTTTCTTCTTTCATGAGTATTATGCAGTTTGACTTCATTTTTTATCACTATTTCAATTAATTAATTAGGCAATTTTCTTATAAAGTGGTCTTAGATAATAAATTAGGAATATATCATTCAATTGGGAATCATTTTGTATTATAATGACTGAATGTGAATTATGCATATTTTCCTTATGATCCAATCTTCTTGTAACGTATATAAAATTTACTATTACTCTTTTCATCAACGGATGATAAAAATAAGATTTCTGTTCTCTTACTATCAAATGGACATTGAATTTGTGACACACAAAATTAACTGAAGCACTTAAAAACCTCAGTGATAAATATAGTAAAGAATCAAAACATACTGAAACATACAGAAAACACAAAAATAATTTAACTTATGTTCTTGCTTCAATGCTTTTGCTTGCTACATGGGATTATATGAAAATCCACAAACATAGTAGTGAGAGACTGTTCTGGAAAAACTCTTACAAAATGAAGAAAGCTTTTTCACACTCAAAGTAATAGCCAGACAGAATAGCTTTAGTGGAACTGCTCTGAAAACAGTCAAAGCAATTTAGTATGAACAGCAGACAGAGAATGAAACTTTTGATACTGAAAACTTGACTAAAAATCATTAGAGAAAGTATGTGTTAAGAAGCAAAAGTTTCTGAAGCTAAACATACACCTTCTGAGCATATATATTTTAAACAAAGAGTCAGAAATTCCAGGAAACATATTCCTAGGTTCAGCTGGAGTGCTGGCTGCTTGGAAATTTCTATTCTAATACACACTTGTCATACTCTGCACAGGAGGTCTATTAAAGCTTACAAAGGTGATAGTTCTCATGAAAAGTACAGAGATGTGTTTAAGTAACTACTGCATGATTCTGACTACGTGCAACACATGAAATCTAAGCCAAGTGTCAAATTCTGTTTCCATGAGTTTCGTCTCAAAACTTTTTGATGTATGATTATTGCTGTCTCACAAGCAATTACTTTAATCTTGCTTTAAGATATAGTTCTGCAACATATCCAGGAGGGCTTTATGGCTGACTGGTCTGATCTGAAAAGTCCTTCAAAAAGTTTAAGGCATTTTGCATCTACTGATGTATAACATTCAACCAAGCCAAAGTACCTTAAAATCTCAATCTTCCACTAGTCTATATCACTGATCATCTAAAAAGCATGAATAAAAAAAAAAAAGGAAAAGTAGAGTGGTTTAAGATTATTAAAATTATACTTTCTCTTATATACGAGGTGCCAGATGCAAACTTCTGCTTTGTTGTTGTAGATCTTCTATCACCATGGGGCTTCAGTCTGACTCAGAAGCCTAAGGTTCTTTATAAACATGATGCTTAGCACTCACTGAAGAAAACAGATGTTTTAAAATTCTTTTAAGAAAATAGATCTGGGATTAGATAATAATAGGAATCGTGGGATAATGTAAAAATGAACAAAGTTGATAAGAGGTGCTTGAGAGCCTTGGAAAACATACCATATTTTATAGTTACTTGTTTTCTTTACAATGAACAAAATATAAAGAATATAGCACTCCATTCTTTATGTTGGCTTGTTTCAGGTGGATTCTCCCACACATTACTGTCATTATTATTATTGTTATTATTATTATTACTACTATTATTATTACTACTTCTGCTATTGTTCTGCAGATAATGTACTGTAAGATGAAAAACCTGACAGGTTTGGAGACATGCAAAATAAAATCTCAGACAATACTGCTTTGGAAAATAATGTATATCACCCTTGTGAAACTATGAAGTGAATAAATTCAAAAGCTGTAATGAAAGGAGCTAGCCTCCTAGCCCAAAGTCAAATTAATCTCTCCACATCTTCCTCGAAAATTATTTAAAGGAAAAATAAATTATCTCTGTAGCAAATTTCTCTTCATCCCCACATGTTGAACAGCATGTGTCTGCTGTGACAATGCTTACCGCAGACAGCAATGGAAAAATCAGTGGTTTTTTTACATTGTCTGAACATTACAGCTTTGTCTTAGAATTCATACCACAATGTTAAAAGGATATATTTCTGTTCTTCAGCTATTCCGATCCTGGCAAATTTTCTTTTCTGGTTTCATTTTTCATTTGAATCTCTGCTCCTCTAAGTGGATCTGGGATGATTCTCCACACCTTTAAATTCTGTGAAATGGAAATGGCAGCTCTGAATGGAAGGTAGGCATCTTAAAGTTTTTCCAAGAGCCATTCTATCTCCTTCCAACTCTTATCTTCTTGGCTTTTAATCTCCAAATCACAGAATGGCTGAAATTGGAAGGGAAGTTTGAAGGTCATCTGGTCCAATCCTCCTGTTCAAGCAGGGTCACCTATAGCCGTCCAGCTCCCCAAGTACTCATGGGTGCACCAAGGGTAAGCCTTCCTTGCGCCAGAATTTCCCCTCATCTTCAAGTCCTTGGATTAAAAAAAAAAAAAAATAGTTTTTACATAGTGGGATTGAGTGCACCCTCAAAAATTTATCCGATGACACCAATCTGAGTGGTGCAGCTGATATGCTTGAGGAAAGGGACACCATCCAGAAGGACCTTCAAAGCTTGAGGAGCAGGCCTGTGCAAACATTATGAAGATCAACAAGGCAAAGTCCAAGGTCCTGCATCTGGGCTGGGTGAATCCCCAATATCAAAAGGGGAAAGAATGGATTGAGAGCAGCCCGGTGGAGAAGGACTTGGGTATACTGTTGGATGAAAATTGGACATGAGCTGGCAACGTAAGCTTGCAGCCCAGAAAGCCAGTCATATCCTGGGCTGCATAAAAACAAGTGTGGCCAGCAGGTCAAGGGAGGTGATTCTCTTTCTCTTCTCCGGTCTTGTGAGACCCCACCTGGAGTATTGTGTCCAGCTCTGGGGCCCCCAGCAAAAGAAAGACCTGTTAGAGCAGGTCCAGAGGAGAGCCACAAAAATGATTGGACAGCTCTAATGCCTTTCTTATGAAGAAAGGCTGGAAGAGTTGGTGGTGTTCAGCCAGGAGAACAGAAGTCTCCAGGCAGACCATATTGTGGCCTTGAAATATATAAAGGGGGCTTATTTTCTTATAAGAAAGACACAAACAGACTTTTAACCAAGGCCTGTAGTGACAGGACAAGGGGCAATGGTTTTAATGGTTTTAAACTTTTAAACAAAGTGGATATAGTTAGATTTGGCATAAGGAAGAAGTTTTTTACAATGAGGGTTGTGAGACACCGGAACTGATTGCTCAGAGAAGTTGTGGATGCACCATCATTGGAAGTATTCAAGGTCAGTTTGGATGGGGCTTTGAGCAAGTGAAAGATCTCCCTGCAGGTTGGACTTGATCTTCCAACCTAACGCATTGTATGATTCTAAGATTCCTGAAGGCCAGTCTCACTAGTAAAGACTGAAGTGAAGAAGGCATTCAGTAGCCCAGCCTTTGCCATGTCCTGTGTCAACAGGGCCCCTGCCCCATTCAGCAGTGGGCCCACATTTTCGCCTTGTCTTCCTTTTCAACTTCTGTACTTATAGAAGCACTACTTATTGCCTTTGACATCCCTTACCAGATTCAACTCCAGATGGGCTTTGGCTTTCCTAACCAGACCTCTGCATGCTCAGTGTCTCTATAATCTTCACAAGTTACCTGTACCTACTTAAGTGTATTATATTTTTACTTTTGAATTTTGCTAGGAGCATCTTGTTCAGCCATGCTGTCCTCTTGGCACTTTTGCTCATTCCCTGCTCACTGGGATGGACTGCTCTTAAGCTTGGAGAAGGTGATCCTTGAATATCAACCAGCTTCCTTGGGCCTTCCTTCCCTCCAAGACCTTACCCTTGAGACTCTTCCAAGGATATCATTGAAGAGGCCAAATCTGTTCTCCTGAAGTCCAGGGCTGTCATCTTGCTTTTTCCTTGCTACCCTCCTGTCTGGATCCTGAACTCCACAATCTCATGACCGCAATTGTGATGCTACTACTAGTCTGTAGAAGGTTTCATCCACCTGTTCTTCCTGGTCAGGCAGCCTGTAGCAGACACCCGCCAGTTGTCTCATCATCCATTCCCAAGTACAGCTCCATGCATTCCAGCTGCTGTTTCTCATAGGACAATTCCACCCCTCATCTTCTAGGCTCGTCCTTCTTAAAAAGCCTGTATCCCATTGCAGCACTTTAGTCATCTGAGCCATCCCACCACATCTCAGTGATCCCAACAAGATTATAGCCCTGCAACTGCATACAGATCTCTAGTTCTTGTATTTATTCCCCATGTATGTGTGGGAGTGTACAGGCACTTCATAGAGACAACCAGAATGCTGATTTTTCAGAAAGGGTCTGTGGGGTGTTTCCCCATAATGATGCCTTCCAGGCACTTTCTTGCTCACATGCAAATACTTGATGTGACCAAACTTAAGTCCTGCTTTATTCCCTTTTGTTAACATCATCCCAGGTCCTTCGTTTGTCAGCCCTATCCATCACTCCACGACAGGGCTGCTGGAAACTCCCTCCCTCCTCCATCTTCTCTAGTGTAAAGACCTTCTGTTAGATGATGGCCAGCCATCCTATAGGTAAAAATACTTTTTCTCCATTTAGCAAGGTAGATCCCATTTCTCCCAAACAGATGTTGATCCTCAGATGGCATCCCCTGATCACAGAAACCAAACCCCTGTTGCTGACACCAGCTCTCCAAGCAATAGTTGATATGCAGTACTAAACCCATCCTCCTCACACCCTGTCCCCTCACCAGCAGGGCTGAGGACAAAACCACCTGGGCCCTCAAATCCTGACTTTTGATGTCAGAGTTCATATGGTTGTCATACTCTCCAGGATGCCCCTAGCAATATCATTGGTGCCCTCATGGAAGAACAGCAGGGGGTAATAATCAGTCGAGCTTTGGCAGTCTTTCTACAACATCACAGATTCAGGGCCCCAACAAGCAGCAAACTTCTCCAGATAACAAGTCAGGGTGGCAAATGGGTGTCTCCATCCCCCCCAGAAGGGATTTACCGCTGTTGTCACTTGCTATTTCGACCTGGTGCTCCTGTGTGGCTCTGAGTCAGTCAGCCCAGATGCTTTGCTTGAAAGCATCTCCTCTTCCAGGTCCTCCTCCTCAGCTTTGAGGGCAATGAATCTGTTTCATAGTTGCAAGCCTTGAGGCACAGCAGGAGCCCTCCTCTTGGTGTCAGTCACCAGCTTCCAGCCTTTGTCTTCCCCTGAGTTTCCACTTACCATTCTGCTAGGCACAGTTTCGGCCTGTGTCTCCACTGCAGTTGGGGTTCTGTGCTCTGAAGTTGTAGGGTCTCTAAGACATCCTGTCTCTTTGATGCTGCACAGCTTGTTTGCTTCCTCCCATAACTCCTCCACTTGGTGACACAGCTCTTCAACAACAGCACACCTCCTCAGGGAAGGGGACCACCTCTCCAGCCCCAGGAAGAAGTCCCAAGGACTCCCTGCAGCCTGGACTCACTAGGCTGCACCCACAATCTAAAGCTCTATCTGTCTGGGTTGATAGCCTTGCTCCTGCTGGGGAACATGCCATGTAGTGTATCAACACTGAACCTGAGACTGTTTATATGCTGCTGTGACCTGAAAACCCCTTCTTTGTACTGTGCAATGTAAACTGCTGCATTTGTTGGCTGCACCCTGGCAGCTGTGCTGGAGGCCTGGCTTTTATACAAGCCTCTTCCTACCTAGCACCAGCTAAAAGAATGCTTGACTCTCCCTAGTCAGAGATCAAGTTCTTCAGAGGGTTTCCAGACCCTTCCTGACAAAGTTACTAGAAACTCAGGAAAATCTCAAAGACACAGAGTCCAGAAACTGCTGTACAAATGGCTGCCTCTGATAGTTACGTTCTCGTTTCATTAAGGTACTGTCGTGGTTTAGCCCCAGCCGGCAACTAAGCACCACGCAGCTAAGCACCACGCAGCCGCTCGCTCACTCCGCCTTCCACAGTGGGATGGGGGAGAGAATTAGGAAAAACCTTGTGGGTTGAGATAAACACGGTTTAATAGGACAGAAAGAAAGAAGGAAACAACAATGATAATACCAACAAAGGAATGTACAAGAACAAGTGATGCCCAATACAGCAATTGCTCACCACCCGGCGATCGACAGCCCGTCCCCGAGCAGCGATTTCCGCCCCCCGGCCAACTCCAGTTTATGTACTGGGCATGACGTCGGATGGTAGGGAATATCTCTTTGGCCAGCCTGGGTCAGCTGTGTCCCCTCCCAGCTCCCTGTGCACCCCCAGCCTGCTCGCTGGCAGGCCAGCACAAGAAGCTGGACTGTCCTTGACTGCTCAGCAGCAACCCAAAACATCAGCACATTATCAACAGTTTCTCATCCCAAATCCAAAACACAGTCTCACACTGGCTTCTGTGAAGAAAACCAGCTCTATCCTGGCTGAAACCAGGACAGGTACCTCTCCTATTACCCGTCTATGTTACCCACCTCTCCCGTTACCCATCTATGGTTAGAAGAGCCTATTATGTCAAAAGACGTATTCTTGTCTCAAGTTTCATTGTAGCTTATGGGTTGATAGAAACCCACCAGAAATATCCAAATCCTTAACTTACCTAAATCCACCCCGCCAAAATCCTCAGGAGTTAGTCATGGATAGTTAGACATGGCAGTGCCTGAATTAAGTGTTTAAATTAGATTTATTTGGTTCCACCTTATTTGTGGATCTAACTGAAATAAATCAAAGTGAGAAGGATGTTTCTCACCCTGAGCTTTATGCAGGTTTTCCATGTTTATTATTCTCTGATACATTGGAACTCAACAGACCTCTGTATGTCTTGAAAGTATTCCTTTATGAAAGAACATTACAAGACAAAGTAAGTTGAAAAATTCTGATTCCTTCCAGATGAAGGAAGCATAAAGCTGGGGTCTTTCCCGTCTTGGAAATACTACAGGAGTAGGCTGTTACATGGTGAGAAAACAACACTTTCTGTCACAATGTTTTTTCTTGGGAGAATCGTTATGGCAGATGCTGCTATTGAATGTGGGTTTCATATAGTTTAAACATGGATTGGCTTGGGTTCTGCAAAGAAAAGCAAACACAGACAGGTGTGTTGTGATTTCCACATAACAGATAGAGGAATGCAGGCAGAAATCTCTGGAAGGACTTAAAGCCTAAGACCATACACAATATGACTCAGAAACTTTACTGCTGAAGTCCAGTCACCAGCAGACTTTCAACTGATCAGAGAATAGATTTTCATCCCTTATACTCATGGGATTTGATGTTCACAGGTCCTTTATGTTGTATTTTTGGATTCCTCAATACTTTGGTGAATGTAACTCTAAGGACTTAATTTTTACTGCATTTCTATTCTGGGCTGTTAAGGAAGAAATATTGACTCTAGAATTTACTAGCTTGTTTTTTCATGGCTTCTTCTACTACTTTTCCATTAGTAAAGATGAAAGAAAAAAGGATTTTAAAAAAGTGATGACTAAACCTTTTCACTACATTTTTAAGTCACATTTGATATAGCTGTTAAAGATATGATAATTTCACTTCAGAAGCATTTTGTTTGTTTCTGGCTTTGTCAGCTAGTTTTGTCATTGCCATAATTTATATATAATTTAAGCTGGATGTCAGCTGTAGCAAAATAATTTACCTCAAACCACAAGTCACTTTGTGCTATGCCCAAATATTCTACATTTCAGAAAGCTATTGGTATGCATGTGATTGCTCACACAAAGCCCTTCTTATCTTCCAAATATGTGTCTCACACCTCACTTTACTGATAAACAGGATAATTGCCATTGTCAATCTCAATAAAATATTTTTTTTGGTCAGTTATTGGGCTATTTAACCATTTAACAGAAGTGGAAAATTTTTTGTTGAGTATGGATTTCATTTGCAATGCAGTTGTGCTTCTAGTGTTTAACAAATAAAATCTATTTATTTCTATTGTGATGAATTTCATAAAGGGAAATTCAAGTTGAGAACCTAACACAAGCTGAACCAAATCAGAAACTACAGATATCCCTAACTGTCCATGACTAGATCTATAGAGATATACTTAGCCCTTCCTTGCATTAATAGCACAGACATTCTGGTAATTAATTCATTTAACCCACTAACCCATTAGTGGTACCCACTAATTTTTGAACTTTCATATTCAGCCTAAGAGACATACTTACAAACATGGAAGATTGAGGCAACTCCAAGGTATCTACTGGTTCCAGCTAACTCAGAACATGCTAATTAGAAGTGTAGTTGGACAATGCTAATTGTTACGTGTAGAAGAATATATGGCAAAGCCGTTTAGGAATTGGTCTGCTGGCCTGTGGAGATTTTATCACTATGTACAGAGAGTACATAGAGGTTTAGGGAACATAAATCTTAATGACTCAAAGGCACTTTGATCAGGAAGAGAAGTGTTCTGCCTCCTTTTTTTGGTAAAACAGACACAGAGATATTTACAACACAGATGTAGTAGGAGTATGCAGTGGACATTTGCCTTCAATTGAAAATAAACTGCTTTTTCTTTTATTTTTTCTTCTTTCATATTCCTATTAAGTCTTATATAATACTTGGATTTATTTTCCAAATATGAAGTTTATAAACCTTTAAAGCTTTTGCATTATGAAAAGCTGTCTGATCCATAATGAAGATAATATCAAAGAATATATATCTTTCACAGAATCACAGAATCACAGAATCACTAAGTTTCATAACAGAGTGAGATGTGGTGAAATGAAGAAAAAGATATTTCACGTTCTTTTAGTTGTAGTCAAAAAGAGTTTCAAAGCTTACCTTGAGGGTGCCATGGATAGAATTTATTATGTAAGCAGTCACCTGTGAACAGTTTCTACAAAATTTGGTGAAGGGCATTTATCATTCTTCAATTAAAATGTCAACTCTAATTAGACTTCTCCTTAACACACTGTATCTTACCACAGTGGCACAATGAGAGAGACTTTCCCTTGAATTACTAAAAAGCAAATAAGGTATCTGAGAAAGTTCCATGAGAAGCAGGGGAACCTTTCTGTAGGATTTTTCAAGTGCAAGAGAGTTAATCCATCAGCTGTTTACAGCCCTTAAAGTATCTACGGATTTGATACTGTACCTGGATGAAGGAGAGGTTCATTCTCATAAGACTCCAGACCAAATTGTTCTATGATTAGGACAGATGTGTCCAAGACTCACAGGTTGTTTTGATAGCGACTGACATTGTATATTGGCTGTTTGGCAGAGTGGAGATTTCACTATTCATTTTTTGGTACTTGCTTTTAATCTGATATGACACAGCTTTAACAAAGCTAAACACTAAATGATGAACAAGATGGTCTTTCAAAATAAAAGTTTCACGCAACGTCATCTTGCTTTTTCAAGTAAGGGATTGTTAGTCCAGCCTGCAAGTCTGACTTACTGAAGCACAGTGGAAAGCAAATTGTTAAATATTATTAACAGTAACCTAAACATTGTCAGACCAACACAAGCATTTAAAAAAAATTAGAAGGACTGTTTCATAAAAACTATCACTGAGAGTTATAAGAAATAAACTACAGGATATGGAATCAGTAAATATTTTTTTCTCCCTGGTTTCCTGAAAAACTACATGTGTCATATGCAGACATGTAAATAATGCAGTCCAGTGATTTGAAGACATGGATCACCATACTAATAACACTCAGTAGGCTGATCAAATTATATCTGGACATAAAGGGAATTATTCAGCCCCCTAAAGTGAGTTAAAATTCCAACTTTAGAGAGTTATAAACCAGAGTAGTTACAGAGTTACAACTACTCTATTTTTCTCCCTTTTTCCACCTTCCAGTCACTCCAAATACAATAATTGGGTTTGTTCTTTTTTTCTGTTGTCATTGTTAGAGACAGTGTTTTAGCTTTCGGATATTTTTTTTTCTAGATTGACTCTCATTTTTATGCTTATAAATTATTGTAATTTGTCAGAATCCAGTACTCTTTGGCCAAGTTCTTTTAGATATTCCACACAAGGAAGGTTTAATGTTTAATATCAAATTTACTTATTTATGAATATTTGATGTTACATGGGACTTCAATTTTGCAGTATGATGCAGCAATATAATGAAATCAGAAGACAAACACAATATAACGATTGCAATGTGCATTGGATAACAATACAGACATGATTCCTATTAGCAGTCTCTGTAAGCTCACCATCACAGTGCTGGATACGCTCAGTCTCCAGGAAGGAATACATGAGTTAAAGCCAGCTCAAGCCCATTGTTCTCAAACTTCATTTTGTTGTTTTTTTAATTTTTATGAGAGCCACATACGCACTTTCCCATGCAGGTCTGTCTAGCTGGGGAAGGTAACACTTTCTATTGACTATTTTAGGGAAGGCCATTTACATAACCGCTTGACAGTCAACGGATACAACCATTTATCTAGAGCAAAGGCTACTCTCTGGTCCCCTTTATGTGGTGCTTCCTTTGTAATAGCTGTGGTGACTATATTCTTTTCTGATATTCATGAGCATATCATCCTTACTATAGTGTTGGGTTTATACATTTTAGTAGCAGTAGACTGTGAGGAGAGACTGGGGCTGTCCTGTACTGGACATAGGCCATTACAGATGGCTCCAATGGACCCACCACAAGACAGAGCTGAGACTGTCAGGCAAGCTGGTGGTGCCTCTGTGATAACATATTTAAGAAAGTGTAAAAAGTGCTGTACCACAGTTGAGAGTGTGAAGAGTGAGAAAAAATGTGAGAGAAACAACCCTGCAGACACCAAAGTCAGTGAAGAAGAAGCTGGGAAAGGTCATCCAGATGCCAGAGCAAATTCCCCTGTAGATCATGGAGAAGACCATGGTGACACAGGTTATCCTCCCTGCAGCCCATGGAGGACCATGCTGGAGCAGATATCCACCCTGAAGCCCATGGACGACCCCAAGCTGCAAGAAAGGAAGCTGCAAATTGTGGAGAGCCCATGCAGGAGCAGGGTCCTTGCAGGAGCTGTAGCCCACAGGGGACCCATGCCGCAGAAGTATGTTCCTGATGGACTGTAATCCATGGAGAAGATCCATGCTGGAGCAGTTCTTGAAGAACTGCAACCCATGGAAAGGACCCACATTGGAGCAGTCCATGAAGGATTGTATCACTCATGAGAGACCCCGCGCTGGAACAGGGGAAAAGTGTAAATTACAGAGGCAAAGTATTATGAACTGACCACAATCCCCATTCCCCATCCCCCCATGCCACTCAGGGGGAGGAGATAGAAGAGTCAGGAACAAAGGAATGAAATTCTGCCTGGGAAGAAGGATGGGTGGAGAGAAAGTACTTTTAGTTTTGTCCTTGTTTCTCACTATTTTACTCTATTTTTGCTGACAAAAAAATTGCTCTTTCTTCAACTTGAGTCTTTGCCCATGATGGTAATTGTTGAGTGATCTTCCTGTCTTTATCTTGACCCACGAACTTTTCCACCTTATTTTGTCCCCTGTCTTGTTGAGGAGGGGGAGTGAGAGAGTGGCTTGGTAGGCATCTGGCATCCAGCCAAGCTTAAGCCACCATACTTATCTTTTCTGAGCTTTCTTCCATTGTAGGGTTTCATTGATTGGTCACACAAATAAAATGGAGATTGATATCCCTGCCATGATGTTCCTGTCCCTATCCAATGTTGGGGGAGGTTTTGATATGATCCTGAGAGCGAGATTAAGACACAAATGAGGTCAAATGCCATATACCCAAGACAGCTTTTATTATCAAAAGTAAAAAGAAATTAGTAATGATAACTTATTATCAAAAGTAAGAAATTAGTAGTGATAGGATAGAATAGAATAAAAAGACAGAAATCAAGCAAGCATTTGGGATAGAGTTGCAAGGATAGTCACCACCATGGATCCATGGCATCCCAGGGTACAAGTTTCTCGATGTTTCAGTGGTGGGCAATTGCGGCACAAAGGCTTGTCCTGGCAGTCTCTTTTATTCTCATTCAAGGGCTGCAATTTCCATAACAATGACATGTACTTGCCCGTCTGCATATGCATGTACGCTTCATGCGGCTCCAGCCCCGCTCCTCACGCGACTATCATGCGGCTATCGCATGACGCAACGGTGCATGATTGGGCCTTGTAGCACCAACCAGAGGTCTCTGTGGCCCTGCAGCCACTCCCATCGCCAGCTGAAGGAATTCTCTCCCAGACAAACAATCTTTGAGACAAATGCCCCGTGGTTCAGTATCTCACAGTTCCACATAATTTTTGTCTGTAGCTAGAAGATTGTTTGGCAGTAACTGTTCCTTCTCTGTTAATAGTACAGTTTCTCTAGAAAACACACATAAAGAGGTACAATAGGTAGCAAAGTGCAGACCTAAAAAACTCTCCTGCTCAACAGTAGTTGATTCTGTCATGGGTGAGATAGAACCGAATGTCAGAGGGAAGAACTGACAAGAACACCTTCTGTGTGGTAACATGGGAAACAATTTCTTCACTTTCATCATCTTCTGGTAAGTGTTCAGCCAGTCCATAGTCACTAAAAATATTAACTATATGTCAGAAAGTTAATGGAAATTCTCCACATATTATGTGTGCAGACCAGTTGGGAGCCTTCAGTGTGCTAACTTGAAAAGCAAGATAGCATATATGGGAAAATGCAGGAAATCAGCAAAGTATCTAAATTCTCAGCAAAATCATTCTCCTCTGCTCCTTCCCCTTCACCAAAGTTAAGATGCTTTCAAATTAAATTTCCACTTCTTGTGAAGTATGTTCCTGAATTGCAAGTACACCTATTCTGCTGGTAACTGTTTTCAGTTCCTGATTCTGTTTACATGTACAGCTCAGAGGCTAAAATTTCAATGTACTTCCATCACAGTAAACCATCTGAGGTTCTGCTTAGCAATAGATCTTAGAAATTATTCATTTTCAGGGGGTTACTTCTCTGTGCCATGATTATATTTTATAGATGTTATGTACTAAGGGATTCTCAGCTAACTCTTTAGAAACATTATTGAAGTGTACATTCTTGATAACTTTGAACAGATGAAATACCTATTTGTATTAGTGTGTATGCACACAGCAGCAGACACATGGAATTATCAGTCAATAATTCAGATAATTACCACAACAATCACCAGCCTCCAAAAGGCATATAAATAATTTTAAAATGCAAGCACTTTTAAAACAGTTTAGCATAAAAAATATTAGAAGTTATAAAACAGATAACAAAGTCACTTCTGTCAAATGTATGCAACTTCAGTGGAGTTTATTTGAAACATTGTCAGACTATAAAACTATTCCAAACTGGGTCAAGTGTAAATAAGGCTTTGCTAATTTTTGATGTATAAATCTGGATGAATGGTTATTTCCATGTGAAAAGTATTTGTGCATCTACCATAGCACATTTCCTTGATTCATGTACTCATGCAAATACATATATGTAAACATAAGTAGATCCTGATGATTTCCCTTTCTTCCAGTCTCCTATGTAAGTTTTAGAAGTTCTTTGATAATTTAGACCCTGATAACAAAATAATGGACAAATATTAATGCTATTATCAAAGTGTACAGCCTGGTTTTGGTGATGTTACTCTGTTAATCAAAGGTCATTATGTTTTGTTTTGTTTTGTTTTGTTCTCACAAAGTGTTTTTTTCCTAAAAATAAAATGAAAAATATTCATACACAGACTTCATTCATGGAAGGGTGAAGAGTTAATAATAGCCCTTAGCATTAGCCAACATCAATTCAATCATGTCTGTAAATGACTTTTGGAAACTGGCTGAGGAGTGCCAAGTAGCTACCTTAAAATGTCATCCCACAAATTACTTAATTTTCTTGTTCTAATAAATCTTTTTGTCTTTCTATAGGCATACACCACAGTTTACAGTATTTGTAAGGCCCTTTATTTCATTACTTTTCATGCAAGCAACTTCCATTTTTTATTATATACTTTGCTTTTCATTTTTTATTCTTTCAGTAGAGCTTTTTGTTGTGTGAAGTGATCATTCACGACTTGGATGCATGTGTCTCAGGGGTGTAGCATAGTAGTTATCCTTTAGAACAAAACTTCTGTTAAAAAAACCCACAAACAACAACCCACCCCCCCGCCAAGAAAAAAAAAAAGACTGTTAAGAAGGAAAATAATTGATAATCTCTCCAGAGAGAAGTATTGGGGTGTTTCACACAGAACCAATTTACCCAGATTAGATTTTCACCAGCAAAATGGGATTAATACCCCCATCTTTATAAAAATGTCTTGGGATCTCCTAATGAATGTTATCTGTCAGGGCACTGTTATCAATTTCTAAAGTAATTTCTGTCTCAAACACAGTTGCCATCTTGGTAAAACATGATACTACTGCTTGCTAGGAAAGCAAATCATTGTGTTTGTAATGTGCAGACAAATCAGTCTGCTGTTAGAGAATAAAAGAGTTCTCTGCAGAGAAACTGATACCATTTAAAAATCCTGTCTTCACCAGTCCTTATGGCCAAACTATTATATGTAAACATTGCCATGTCTTTAGAAACTCAGATCAAACTAAGACCTGTTTACTACTAAATAAAATGTTACAGGAGACAAGAAAGGTGTTGTGTAACTTATTTAAATGGGATTTTATTAAACCATACAACTATTTTAAAAACAGTTAAAGTAATGCAATACTGTACAGCAAGTAGCGGTGATAGCATTACTTACTTTAATTTGGTTAAAGGTTTAAATTAGGTTTCCTAATGTTTCCAAGAATAACACCCGCTTTCTGTCTTATTACTTGACCAAAATTAGTTAACTGTAATCATCTGAATATTATGTATGCCTGGTTTAAAAAAAAAAAAAACAAACAGAAAAAGCCCAAAGCTAGACATTTCTCTGAAAGAGACTGAAGGTGAGTATCTGGGGGTATATCCATATTAAAGAAATCTAGACACTTCTTAAAAGCTCTTTGTGCCTCATGCTTTGAATTGTGGAGATGTAATTTGTCAAGAAACATGGATTTTGCCACGTTTGTGAAAAAACACAGAATTTAGCCAAATTACACATCTTAAAAAAAATTAAATTCATACATAGTCAATTGAAAAGCAGAGTTTCACAGCTCCATTTCCTACACACTCCATCTGCACCGAGCATGTTCTGGCCAGGTCTCAGCACATATTCATGCATCATGGTAACTCTATGCCTAAGAATTATAAGCAACAGCAAAATGATTGTTCCTCTTGAACAACCAGTCGACAACTCTATATTTGTGCCCAGGCAGCAAGAGAAAGTGGATAGAGGAGATGAGGGTGCAAACTATCCTATTCGAATTCAATCAAGATAAAAGATGTTTTTGGAGCTAGATGACTAGACAGAGATATGAGAGGGGCATAGGAAGTTCTGTTTCCAGGAGAACACATAAAGTCTTGTAAATTGAGACTTATTGAAAAAAAACATCAGCAGGATTCTGGTATGTTACTTCAGGAGAGTGGTTCAGGAATCTGTCATTTGAAGTGAAGTTAAATTAGAGGTGTCTGGGAAGGCTAGACAAATGTGCACAGATATAGTCTGGTAAGGAACCATAGCATTGTTGCAGACCTGAGGCTGTCTATGCAAAATAAAAGGGTTAATATAGTGGACAAGAAGAAGCAAGATTAGATGAAGAGCCCAGAAATGAAGATTTTTGTTAGGAAGTGTTTGAGCACTAATGGAAAGACACAAGTGAGGAGAAGAAGGCAACAAGGGGGCTGAGCTGAATGAAGAACCATGAGGGAAGGAAATAGAATTTAATGGGCAAGCTGTCAGCAGGATAGTCTTCAATAACACGCAGAGATTTTATCCAGAAAGGAAAAAGATTAATGATGTGTGGTAGAATGTATAATATTTAATAGTTTTGTTGATTGGAAGCTTATGTAAATTCTAGCACTTAAGCATAGCGATAGTAATCACAACTACAGTTCAACAACATCCAACTATGGGACAAAACAACAAATAATAAGTAGCAATCATGGCAATAAGATAATCATGAGAATGGCAGTAGAAAATATAATCGTAGTAATCTTAAAAAATAACTGATTAGATTATGTCAACGGTAGTAATAAGTGCTACAAACAACATCATGAAAATATTAGCAGAACAGTATTATGGGTATGGAGGGCACCCTCAGTCCCAACTCGTTTAAGATGACAAGACTCCTATCTTGGTCCTTAGAGTTCACATACATAGTACAAGGGAACCAGCAGCATCCTGTTGGAGTGTCAAGGTGGAGAAGGTACTTGCCTCCACAGCAGTTGACTCCCAGTCACTGATAGCTGCAGTGCTGGTCCTCCTTACATCAAAAGTTTAATTGTCTTTTGAGTTGCCTTTTATCCCTCGGAAGAAGACTGATAGTGTTATTCTGTTCTTTACTTCCCCAGTTTCGCAGAATGATCATTACTTTTCCTGAGTTTGTTTCTCAGTCTGGAGATAACTGATTGCTGTGTCCTCAGTCATCACATCCTCATCCTGAGAATGACCCTCTGGGGAATCAGCTCCTCAAAACTGATCAGATATGGCCGTTCCTTTTTCTTTCTTTCTGCAGCTGACATAACCCATTATCCCACTGTTTTTCATATGTTCTATTTATTATGTAAGCTCAGCAGTACATTAGTTAAATTGTTGGAGTCCATAGAAATTCCACAATCTAAAACTGAAGTTTAAACATCATTTCAGTTAGTTCATATCTATTCAATACCAAATACATTTCTATTCCTTCTCCCACAATAGCAGTATATATCAAGGCCTATTGTCCCATCCAGGTTCAGCAAATCCCTTCCCTTGATATAGATTTCAAGTCTTTTTGGCATTCTCAAATTTCCTCTTACATGTGCAAAGTAGAGATTGGGCAGTATGGAAAAGGGAAATAATAGTCTAAAAGAAAAGTCTAAAAGAGAAAAATATATATTGACTAGTTTAGGAGAGTGTTTCTTTCATGAGAAAATCTAGTCTTGCTGTGGAATTCATAATCACTGTGTGAAATTAGTCTTGGGGCAACATCTCAATTACACTTTACAAAAAAGATGAAAATATCCAGCAACAGTAAAAAATTCCTCTTGCTTATATGACAGAATGCTTTGAGCTGACAGTATTTAGGACTGATAGGGATTTTGTAAAAAGATTATTAAAACTGTCTTTCAAACAATCATCTTCAAATAAAATATTACTTATAAATATTACTTATAAATACATTTTGTTAAACTCATTGATTTTGGCTAGCTTTTTCCAGAGACAGCTGGTGACTCTTTAAAAATAAAAATTTTAAAAAAGAGAGTTTGGCCAAACCACTTCCTCATAATCCTTTGACAGTCTTACAGGTTTTCAGCATCTCATTTGGGTTATTGTTTTCTTGTTTGTTTACATTTTCTTAGTCATAATGCTGTGTAGCCTTCATTATTGTAAAGTTTTAAGTGGTTTAAGTGGTAACTCACATGCTTATGTTTTATTACACTGCATTCACATGCTCTTCTACTTTTCTGATGTACTTATTTATCAGTGAAATGTCCTGTTTTATACTGAATCCAGAAATTCTAATTCTGATCAGAAATCAGCATTTCCGATCCTTATGACTAGAACTCATACTGACTCTGAGAGAATTGTGAACAACTGTGAAGCAATTAATAATATTCCCCATGTTGGGGTAATGAGTGTAGAACAAGAAGCATTTCGGGGTTCGACGATTAATATAATCTGACTCAAAAATAATCTGAATTCTCTGCCTCAGGGAAAAAGAGACCCCTCAACATATGTGAGGACTGAATTCAGAATTCAGATGGGATGAAGAGCAGCTTATACCCTAGTGCCTAGGACATCCCACCAAGGAAAACCAGACAGTAATAATTGGAACACTTAGAAACATGTTTACAAGAAATGACTGCATGCATCAAGAGAATATTCTGTTCTTTGATTTTAAGACCAGTGGTGGAACTAAATCAAAATGCTTGCATGGTGTCCCTGCTGAAAATGAACAGATGGCCTCATTCTCTTGTGCCATGAATAATTTTTTTTGCACATACACTTCAACAGCAAAACTCTATCCCTTTATCCCTCTGAAAAAAAATGCAGGGGGGAGGGGGCAGGAGAGAAAAAGGAAAAGAAAATACTGTAAAACATGAATGACCGTGAAAATCTATGAAATCTTAATGAGTCTGCTTCTTAGCTGATGCATTGTTTGGCTATATATCACCAATGTTTATTGTAAAATCACTGTAGTAATCATAGATCACATTTACTGAGAATAATGGCTGGAAAATAAATATGCACTTGAAATAATATCCTGTTCTCAGCCACACAGAGTACCACCTTATTGTTGCCCATCATTAAAAAATATAACCAAACTATAACATGACATAGCTGTGCAATAAATGTTACACTATAGCAGCATCAAAGTCAGGCATCATTTCTCCCTGTGTTTATGCTTTCTACCTCATCCTCTTTTGCATTTCTTTCCTCTCTTTTCTCCTCTCTTTCACCCTTTCAATATCCTATTATTATCATGTACAGGGAACTTAATTTTCTCCAACTTTCCTCATTACTTTTCCCAGTTGTTCTGCTCCTTCATCTTTCTCATACTGTTTCTAAGACATTTGTAATAGGGTTTCTTGATTTTCTACATGACTGTTATGAGTATTTTACCAACTTTTACCAAAAAGATAACTTGGTGATATTCCTCAGAAATTTTTGATCAAAGTTAAACATTTTTGCAAATCTAGTGAGAACTAGAATACTAAATATATTGAGGGATCTGTGATGAAGTTACTGTCTGATCCATCCCCACAAGAACCATCTCATCAAAGTAGGAAGGGCTGTGAAAGTATGGGCTGAGGTTTTTTGTCCACCAAGTTAGCGTCCCAAACATAGAGGTTATAAAATCGCCTTTCCTGCTTTGCATGAAGAACCTCTGGGTGAATTTTCTGACTGTTGACTTTCTGATTAGAAAGAGAAAATATCTTCAGGCCATATTTTAAAAGAAAATTCTGATTTGGAAGTGTCTTGAGAAGAAAAGTCCACTAATGATAAGACTTCCATTGTATTTTTCTCCACTGAAATCATACTTGTTGATCTTTTAGGTAATGCTGGTGATGTGCAATTAAGGAGACATTTTCAGTAATTGTAGGCTAGACTGTGAGTAACCTTCTTGTTTGAGAATTTTGTTAGCATTATATTAATGACTTAATCTTAGTGTTCTCTGTTTTTTGCCTATGGTATTATACGCATATTATTAATTCATAGTTTCATAGACCTTAATGCCAGAAAAAGATATTGGATCATCTAATGTGATCTACTGTACACTCCAGGCCCAATAATGTGCATTTAACTAAGGCATACCTTCCTCAAAGACATTCAAACTGCACTCCAGCTTTTCAAGAGATGAAGATTTCAGTATTTAATTCTAAAGGAAAAACATGTTCTACATTAACATGTCTAAATTCTTTATAACTGGAATCTTAGTTTTTTACAAACACAAATGTTTGTAACAAAAAGTTTTTACAAACACAGAATGTGTTTTATATGGCTATAGCCATGCCCCGCCCCCAACCAAGAAACCAAACCCTCAAACCAGCAGTTCAGAACACCCACTTGACAAGGGTGGCTCCTATAATAGATCATGGCTAATTCAGTCTACCTATGGTATTCCTTAAGAAAAGCATATGAGGAAACAGGCAAACAATAACTTATGCATGGCATCTCTGTGTCATGAATTGTTCTCCATTCTTCTCCATTGTTTTCAATTTTCAGATATTTACATTTCCAATATCAATCCAGAATTTATATCCATTAAAAAAACCACATTATTTTCATTCATTCATAGGAATGCAATAGTGTACATTTAAATAATGCATGTACACTCAAGCAGACTTAAGTGTTTCAGAAGCCATCAGAACCTTGGCAGACCAGGCAAGGTCCATCTTACCGGGCGTACCGTAAAAGATCAAAAGATGGGATAACAACCAGCTGTATTAATTACATTGCTTCTGTGTTGTTTGTTTTCCTTCTCAGTCATTACAATAACCATGACCTCAGCAGATGTATCACACAGATTGAGTGGATGGGTCTGCTTGTAAAACAAAACTAAAATTCAAACAGTTGTTCTGGTCAAGTGCAGAAAATGAATTGCCCATATTTATCACACCTTAGGGAAAAGCTCTGGAAATAAAGAAATAAACTTCAGAGTCCAAGTGATTAACCATACCTTCGTAAAACGTACAAGAACCTAAGCTGGCAAAAAGCCAGCATTCTTTGTTATTGTCCTCATTTTCTACACTTTTAATATACTTTTCTATGTCCCAGTTTCCAGAGTGCTGAACCACTGCATTCCAGTAAAGAGTAGAAGCTAGAAACAAAAACCTGTCTTTAGATGCACAGAGTTGCTTAGTTGTCCCCTTCTAATTTCCACAAAAGAATGGTGAAAAGACAGAGACAAATGATTCGGCAGTTGCAGAAAGAAGATAGAAATTACTCCCTTTCACCTTTCAGTCATTTCCTGTTTACTCAAACACTTATTCTACCGAAAGCAGAAAAGTCCAGAATTGCCAAGTTAACGGAATCATATTGAGAAAGGTGCAAAGAGGTTCTTCAGGCAACAGAATTTTGTGTCTCAAATTGCTGGGCAGTGCTGACAAATGTCAGCTGACTAGACGCTAAGATCTGGATCAAGGAAAGTACTTAGGTACTGTGTATTGCATTGCCTCATCAGTAATGCTCTGGTTCCTCTCACCTAACCCCAGATATTTACAGAGCAGATATCTACATGACCTACACAGACTCCTTTACTGGCAGTGACGTAAAACAAGCACTTAGAGCATGCAATTTTTCTCATCCTAATGTATGCTAAAAATAGGACACAGGAATTGTGCTATAGAAGTGTCAACTCATTGTTAGTGATCAAAGGGAAAGTTGGAATTAGATCATATTTAGCTACCTACACTGTTGGTGTGTTGAACATTTAAAAAATACACCTTAGTAACTATAAATTGAACACATGCTTTTCCTTACACAACATGGAGACACATAAATGACTCATAACGGCATTAACAGACCCTGAACATTTGAAAATTTCTAAATTAGCCTTTAGGAAACACTGCAGTAGTGTAGCAATTCATCCGGTCCTTTTCATAGACTAGGAAACAACTGTGTTTCTTTTGGGATAATTTCACTTTGTTTACAATTTGTCATTTGCGTGTTTGTGGTTATTCTTTTTGAAAAACTGGTAATTTTGCAAAGATCCACTGTATCTTTCAGTATAGAAGATATTTTATTGCAGCATATTGTTCGTGCACTGAGATATAAATATGTCTATATAAACATATACATATTAATCTGTGTACAATTAGATTTAAAGATCAGTGAAAGAGGAAATGGAGGAGTCTTTCACATATCATTTGAGGCTATTTCTCTACGAAATGTAATAAAAACTATAGAGCTGAGGATTCTTTCAAGTTTATGAGTTGTATTTGAAGTTTTCTATTCCACAAATGTTTTCCTATTTATACCTCATCAGCTGTCTGCAACTTATTTAAAAAGCTGAAATTCATTCTCTTGTCCTTTCAGGCTGCACAACTGCACAGATATTTCTCTAAGATAATATGTGCTTTTTGAATATGTAAAGCAAAGATATCATTGCAGCTTTTCATGAAAGCAGCTATCCATCTGTACCATCCATTAATGAACCAAAATTAGTATTTTTCTCAGGACTACATTTCCTACTAATCAAGAATTTGCCACTGGGAACACAAATATCTGTACTGAGAAGACACAAAGAGTGAAACACTGATGCAAAACATCTAATAGAAATATGCATATAATGAAAATAATATTTGAAAAATTGTCCAACTCATTGGCAAATAACTAGCATTGTTCAAAAAAGTATGGAACTGAAATAAATGTCATAATTTGATATTACTTTTCCTTCTTTTTAACCTCTTTGGATATATAATAGTTTTTATGTTTAATTTCCTTTCTAAACCATAGGGAATTGAGGTCTGATTCAAAATTATTTTCTTATAAAAAAGAAACGCTGTTACATTCAGAAGCTTTTCCATATTAAACATATCTTTATCTAATATTTTTTCCAAAATATTGTAGCATCCTTATTTTTACCGATAAAGAAACTAAGGAATTGATGTGTCCCAAATGAAACCATGTAGTTGGTGATGGGATCAGGAGTAAAATCCATCATCCTGTCCCTGTAGAAATCTCCTCTGACTATCTAAAAATATCCCTTTCCTACCTCAGCTGTCTACAGGCAAAAGTAACTACTGGCCATGTTTTGTGCTTCATTGCTGATGTTCACAGAAGTGTTAGACACAGAAAGAACCACAGGAAGGCAGCAGATGGTATTGTCTAGGGATGGAGTTGCAATTTGTGCTTTTCCATTTACTACCATACATACATTTATATAATATGCAATATAATGAAAGAGCAGTAGTTCCATTGATGGGTTTTGGCATCATTCTAAGCTTGTGTGCAGAGTTTTTGAATTAATTGTCCTGTCAGCTAGGATCCAAAAGAAAAGTCTAAGGTTCCAGCTGTATTTTTCAACAGATATTTTCAGAAATTTTAAATGAAAAATTTAATATTTACTATTATATCATTCATGCTATAAAATGAGATACTTCAGAACTCTTAGTGTTAGATTGTCCATAAATATTATTTATTTAGTTAGTTAGTTATTGATTTAAAGAGTTTTCTTATGTTAAATTCTTTACGCCTCGAGCATTCATCTGGAGTCCTGATGTTGTGAGCCTTCAGGTTTACCTACAGTTACTGTGATGATGGTTTTTAAATGTCCATATGGTAGTTTAAAGTTTTCTGCTGACTCATAGTCACAATTGAAAAACACTAATGTACCTTGTCACCTCAGCTACTCAGACTCATCCGTCATCTCTGGTCTCTTGGCTTGTCCCATACCTCAAGATGCCTGTTGCCATTCTGTCTGCAGGACTGCCTGTAGCAAAGGAGGACGTTTGTGAACACTTATGCATATGTGAATTTTCAAAGACAAACAAGTCTCTAGGGAGAATTCATATATTTTTTCAGCCTTAGTTACATGTCTACTGCCTTATCAGAACGATCAAGCCTAAAAATAAAAATTGTCTTGCTTATTAATGTTCTTAGATGATCATGGCTATGGCACCTCCACTTAGTAAAGTAAGTACTTTCGCAACATCTTGAAAATTCACTGCTGGTTTGTGAGACAATCAGCCTCAAAAAGGAAATAATATTGAGATTTAAGTGACCATCAAGAACAACAGTGACTGAATAGTTAAAACTCAATGCAAGGTTTTCGTAATCAGTTTGTGGCTTGAACTATATTAAACTGTTCACACAAACAATTTCTTCATTCAGTTCATATAAACAACTCATTGGTAAACATTGAACTCTGTTGGAATAATTTGCAAATAATAAAAAAAGCAAGCATGTAAAATAAATTATTCCTAGAGCATTATCTATCTAAGCCTCTTAGTTGCAGCCTCTTTCTTGCATTATCCATCAGAAGCCAAAGACTGTTTACCTCCTTACTAAACAGACTTTAGTGAAGTACTGGGGAATCTGGCAGGCCACAAAAAAATCTCAAGGCAAATGGATACTTTCATGTATACGTTTTAAATTCTTTTATTGTGTATTCATAATATCATGATTTTTAGAAGTGTGCACATTCTCACACAATGTACAGAGTTCCTGAGTGAAAACTTCTAAAACAAAGGATCAATTATCTATCCATCTCCACCTCCACACATTTTGCAAAGTCCATGAATTCTGTTTTCCAGAGTTCAAAGTGAGGACTTCTCAAGTTTTCCTCCCTCTTCCTGAGTGTTTTTAGTCTTCTAGTTAATTTAGTTCCCACATGCACTTTTCTCCTTTCTCTCCTAAAATTAAAAAGCTGAGATTCAGAATGGAATATTCAGCATAGAAGTATTCAGAGATACACTAAATGTAATTATACACCACTTTTTTTCCCACTTTCAAAAAGAAGAAAGCAAGCAGAAGTACTAATCACATATTTGCTGTTGTTTCAGGTTTTTTGTTTGGGTTTTTTTAACCATGTTTCAAGGACATTTTCTATTATCATTTGTTTATTTATATGTCATACAGTCAGTAAGACAGTCCCAGTGTCCATAATAATGTGCAGTTGCAAGAACTACTAAGAACAGAGCTTGCATCATAAAGACTTTCTTTTACACAGGAATATGGCAATTTTAAAGAATCAGGATTCACGTACCCTATTACGTGTTTGTGACACTGATAGGTTGAGTAGTGTAAGAGATTTTGTCTGCTACAAGATGTGTTCTCAAGGGAACATCCATCTGGTAATTATTAACAATATAATAATTTTAATGCCTGAAAACACAAAAATTAATGCAAAAAATGCAAAAATAATGTAATTATTATACTACAGTAGTTCTGAGGAGTGTCAGTTGTCTGCCTCTCTTCTCTAATTCCTTATTTCCCAGCTGGTTGTGATTTCTGTGGAGGGCTAGAACCTGTTCTGCAGGTTGTACAATGCAGGCTGAAATCCTCTGCTTTACCCACTTCCCTCCATGTTCCAAGAAGCCTCTGTGCTATTTTTGCTTTAAAATATGAGTTATTTTCCATGTTTTCCTAGCAAAGAGAACAGTTCTGGCCTAAAAAGATCCTCTCCAACACTGAATCTGGTAAGTACCAAACAAGTTTGAAAGAGATACCAGATAGATGAGAACAGGAACAGGTATATCACAGTAGGTGCACTAACACAGAGTAGGACACAGATCTATTATCATGACTAAGACAGCATTGGTGCATGATAATTTTGCTATAATTTTGTATGTTTGTTTAGATCACTTCCTGTTACTGTTTCACCTGTGAATTCTTTTAAATTGTCCTGTTAGTCATCTTCAAATTTTCATCTGGGCTCTTGTCTTCAGCAGGTGTTCCAGTCTTTCAGAAAACACAAAATGAACAACGCAACTGATCTCTTCTGAATAGCTATGCAGAAGGATGATTATGGTCCACAAAAGTTCAATTTTTTGGTTTGTTTTTTTTTTTTTTTAATTCATAGCATGTGGTTAAGTCTCAGGTTATGAACAGAAAACCGTACATACACAAAAAATAAAGAATGGTTTTACTACCACCTTCAAAACAAATCACTGTATTCAGCCTTTTTAATGTAGTCAAAATGGTATACTTCTAATAGAGCACTGTATTAAACCCAGAGCATAAAAGTCCTATTCAAACACTGATGAACTTGAGGCCAACAGAAAATTAATGGAAATATTCTGACTAACATCAGAGAAACCATTATTCTACCCTGAAGAACTTAAAACACACTTACCAGAAATAATGATGAGTATTTACACATCAAGTACCTTATTAATCATCAGATTCGATTTCTATCTGTTTCCATCTCACTACTTTTTCTTGTCTTCTAAACTATTCCTACTCTTGATCTTTTCATTGCTCTGTATTTAAATTATATTGGACTTTTCATCTGCTCTGATCTTTAAAATAATATCTCAGTTTCTTGATACTCATAATATGTATGTTATCATGTGCCTAATTCTATTTAAAATACCTTGCATTTCTGCCTAGGACAAAAATGAAGAATCCAATTTGTATAATATAAATTTAAAGTAAAACATGTTCAAAGTATCCATGAATTTAGGGCTTCCGAAAATTCTGCTCTTTCACCTATCTTTTTTTTTCCCAAGAACTACTTGTCATTATTTATACTTATGAATAAAAGGCAGAATTTTATGCTTTGCTGCTCAGGTAAAAAATACTGAAATTAGGAAGACATGAATGATTTCTCAAAAAAGACAATTGTTTTTCTTAGTGTGTGTGCTTGTTTTGGCTGGGATAGAGTTAATTTCCTTCAAAGTAGCTAAGCTGTGTTTTGGTATTGTGCTGAAAACAGTGCTGGTAATACAGAGATGGATTTGTTATTGCTGAGCAGTGCTTACACAGACCCAAGGCCTTTTCTGCTTCTCACCCCACCCCACCAGCGAGCAGGCTGGCAGTGCACAAGGAATTGGGAGGGGACACCACTGGGACAACTGATCCCAACTGACCACAGGGATATTCCATACCATATGGTGTCATGCTCAGCATATAAAGCTGGGGGAAGGAGGAAGCAGGGAAGATTTGGAGTTATGGCACTGTCTTCCCAACTGACTGTTACATGTGATAGAGCTCTGCTTTCCTGGAGATGGCTGAACACCTGCCTGCCCATGGGGAGCGGTGAATGAATTCCTTGTTTTACTTTGCTTGAGCGCACGGCTTTTGCTCTCCTTATTAAGCTGTCTTTGTCTCAACTCACAAGTTTTCTCACTTTTACCCTTCCAATTCTCTCCTCTCTCCCACTGTGAGGGAGTGATCGAGCGGCTGCGTGGTGCTTAGTTTCCTGCTGGATTAAAACAGAACAGTGTGTTCTGAGTTAATTTTATGGCCTTAGTTTCAATTTCTCCTCCAAATTCCTACACATTTATTTCTTACAAATTACCTAAGCTTGAGATGTTTTAGCTGAAGAATTCAACCCTTTGTCTTGCAGACCCCCATCCATTTCTGATATATCTGAGATAACTTACTCTATGGTCTGGAAAAAATGATGTGGTGATCTGTAACTTGTTTTTCTCATCTATAAAATCTTCTCTACATCAGAGGTGTGTTTTTTAGATTAAATCCATGAACAAGATGCTTAGTTTCTGTGTTGACTGGAACAATTAACTTCTTAGATAGACACACTTTTTTATTTAAAAAATATGTAAAATATTTTTGCAGGTTACAGGTTATGACAATTAGTGTTGATTAGCAACTGAGACATAGAAATTTCAAAAAGACCTAATAATATAATTCAGGTTGCAGCATCATTTCTGATACAATGCCTGATGGATTTCTATGGGATATAAAAACAATGTGAATATAAATCAGCATACGACTAATACGGAATTAAAAAAAACTTCTTTCTGATTAATCTATAACATTATCTTTAAACAGATTGTACAAAACATCTTCTAGCACTGTTTCTAATTTTAAGATCACAGTCTTCATCAGGACATTAGTATTAGTATACAGTAGTTCAAATATTATCCATACAGAGGCATGAGGGAAATGGAGAAGGAAAGTATTCTTCTCAAACCAGAGGAGAGGTATTTGAAAGCATGTAAGAAAAGATGCACCACTCTAACAATTTCTGCATGATTGGTAAAAAGCACTTCCTCAAAGAAATTTTTTCATATAATACAAAGAGTATTTTTTCTCACCATAATTTTTTAACTAGGCTGATCATTTAGAGCATTTGGTAAATTGTAACATTTTTCCATTAAAGGTTATAATATTTTGTGAAGTCAGATTTTGATTCCTTTTTTTTTCTTTCCTTACAAATGCTCTTCCCTAATTTTCCCATTTTAGAATTTCCTGACATGAAAATAAAGCATTAAACACTTTCAAACTTCTCCAGGGAAACTTTTGCTCTACTTGAGCTTAGCCTTGTTATCCGTCAGTCAGTCAGCCTTCCTTTTATGTACAGTAACACACAGGAGAATGAATCTTCAAGTTCCATGCTTAATAGCTGTTAGTTAACAAGAAAAAACAAATCTCAGCTGATGAATTTTCACCTTTGCTTCATGTCTACTTAAAGAGTTTGTAATAACCTCAAGAACTAAGTTTTATTGCTGCAGGGTACATGCTTAAAGTCTTAGTCTTTGTGTTTTGTGCAGCTGAATCAATGGTTACTATGGAATAAAATGAACTTGAGTTTAAAAGAACATAATAGCATCAACAGCTAAATTTTTATGCTCTGTAGCAGAACAATGACTAATTAAATTTTTGTGTTTTAAGAACTTACTGTGCAGTCAGGATCCCACCAAATCCTTTCTATCACTACCCTTCCTCAACTGGACAGGGGAGGTAAAATATAAAAAAAACTTACGTGTTGAGATAAGGACAGGCAGACATCACCCACCAATTACTGTCACAGGCAAAACAGACTCAACTTAGGGATAAGATTAATTTAATTTATTACCAATCAAATCAGAGTAGGATAATGAGAAATAAAACTGAATTTTAAAAACACCTTCCCCCCATCCATCCTTTTTTCCCGGGCTGAACTTTACTTCTGATTTTCCCTATCTCCTTGCCCCGCAGTGGCACAGGAGTACAGGGGATGGGGGTTGCGGAGGACTCCTCACACTCCTCCCCTGCTCCAGTGTGGGGTCCCTCCCATGGGAAACAGTCCCCATGAACTTCTCCAAAGTGAGTCCTTCCCACAGGCTGCAGTTCTTCACAAACTGCTCCAGCCTGGGTCCCTTCCACAAGGCGCCATCCTTCAGGAACAGGCTGCTCCAGCCTGGGTCCCCCACAGGGTCACAAGTCCTGCCAGCAAACCTGCTCCAGCCTGGGCTCCTCTCTGCATGGGGTCACAGGTCCTGCTGGGAGCTTGCTCCAGTGCAGACTTCCCATGGGGCCACAGCCTCCTTTGGACATCCACCTGCTCTGGCATGGGGTCCTCCCCGGGTGCGGGTGGACATCTGCTCCATCGTGGAGCTCCATGGCTGCAGGGGCACAGCCGGCCTCACCATGGGCTTCCCCAGGGGCTGCTGGGGAACCTCTGCTCTGGTGCTCTGCCCCTCCTTCTTCACTGACTTTGGTGTCTGCAGAATTGTTTCTCTCACATACTCTCACTGCACTTGTCCAAAAAATGGGATTGTATACCTGGTGTGCAACACGCCAATATACACACAGGGTAGAGGTATTTTATTTATAGCATACTTGTGCAGATATGGGTGCTAGGTGGTATTCCACAAAGCTAACACACCACACAGAGGAATCACCACATACTTATCTCGTAACATGATTAGCAAAAACAATAGAGAGCCTTCCCAAATTTACATTCATTGGCTTGTAATTACCACATTGCTTATTACTGGTTACACATTTTTAAATTATTGTACACGCTCTTAGAATGTGTGTGTGTGGGTAGTTTGCATAGTCCCTCAGCTGAGTTGGTGGTCACGATCTCCCCCACCACCTTTACCTTTACCCCAGTTACTGTGGATTCTGCTGACCCCCCGAGTGACATTTTTCAAGAGTGCAGGGACAGCTAAGTCTTCATGGTTTACTGCTTAAGTACAAATACTTCTCCATCTTCTTGACCACCAAATATGGGTCATTAATATTTTTTTAGTTGTGTTGTCTCCTACTGACCTGCACCCCTTTAATCTTTCATTTGTCTCAGACATCACGCTCTTAGCTGCAATTGCTGTGCTTCCCTGCCCACCCCCTTGTATTTAATACGTCATCCCAGAGGTGCTACCATCGTCACTGATGGGCTCAGCCTTGGCAAGTGATGGGTCCATCTTGGAGCAGGCTGGCACTGGATCTATCGGACACAGGGAAAGCTTCTAGCAGCTTCTCACAGAAGCCATCCCTGCAACTCCCCCACTACCAAAACCTTGCCACACAAACCCGATATACTTACCATGGCCACTGGCTAGGCATACTGCTATATATAGATCAAGGCTGTGTTAGTGAATCAGTATCCATCAGTAAAATTAATGGTAACTACATTCTTTGCAGCTAACACAGAGGAGGAACACACCCGAGGGAGGTCACAATGTTCTTATGCAAAACTGAAATTGTCCTGCTAGCTAGATAGTTGTTACATATCAAACTCTGCCCTTGACTCCATGAAACATCAAGAAACACCTGAGGGAGCTCCCTCTGGGACTTTTAATCTGCACTTTTCCATTAGAAGAAACATTTTGCTTCAATATGAATGGTGATAGTAAGTGTACCCTATACTTACAGCATTGTTAGTAATAATGATAATTTCTAAATTTGAACACATTTTTTTCATCTTTTATCTGCTTAATACAGAATGACAAGCCCCCTATATCAAGATTTTGACATTTTTTCTGGGTTATGTATAGACAAAAGAACAGAAGCCAGTGGATACAAAATGGCATATGCACCTAAAAAGTTTGATGAGTATCTGAGAACTTCAAAATTTCTCATGAAGTATATGTATGCTATTGTTTGCTGGAAAGAATGAAGCAGCAGAAAACCAACTGTTTTACACTGCAATGTAAGCAGACTCTATGTTGACTCTGCTACTAACTGAGCTTCTTTTCAGTATAAACAAGCATGTAATTTCTATTGTTAGGTACATTTTTGAGTAAATTCTGGTATAGGCTCATTTTCCAAACTACATGTGTTGACATCTGTATTAATAATATCATTATCAACAATCAGGATGAACAGCAGTCATTTTCACAACCCAGATGAAAATTCTGCATAATTTTTCTGAGAAATTAGTTTCTATTTTAATCTAATAGATTTTTTAGAAAAATTCAGTCCTTAATACTTTGCATGTAAGCAGGCAAGCTTTATCTCTAGTAGATTCTCTGCAGGGAATGCCCGTATTTCCTCTGTAGGCCTAATGAAAAGTTAGAGGGAGCAAGGTAACATAATATTATCTTTAATGTTTACATGTTCTTTTTGTTTGTTTAGTTGTTTTTTTCCTGGAGAATCTCTAGTTTAAACAGTATACTTCAGGCAGAGAAAACCTTGAGAATGTTTCCTCAAATATTTCAAGTAATGGAATGAATCTTCAAAAAGGTTTGGGGCATTCAGAGGCAAACAGAATGGCACAGCACAAAGAAGGTTTCTACCTCAAAAGAAAGCTACATTATATAGATAAATGTGTAGGGGTGATTTGACCTTCAGACCTTAAATGGCTGGTAAGTTTTGTGAGATAGAAACTGCTTCACCAAAATGGGGAACCTCAGCTTGTGACTGAAAGATGAAAAAAATTCTAGTACTTCTACTCAGGGCAGCGATCTGGAGGAAGGGACCTGTCCAGGGGAACTCAGCACAATTTGGAGGATATTTTTGTCTCCATATTTGCACATTTTTGCTCCCAAGGGAAAATGTTAATATATATTTATTTTGGCAACCCACTGTGTGTTTGAAAAAACATCCTAGGAACTAAATTTGTTTAAAGGTAGTAGTTTTTCACAGTACATATTCAGTTCTCAGAAAGAATCAGTATGCCAATCCAAATTAATCCATCTTTTTTTAAAAAACTATAATGCTTACTAGCACATGTCAATTAATAATCAGGGTGCTTATAATAATTGGCACTTAACACCATATTATGAATCTTGTTGTTCACTGGAAGTAATGGATGGTAATTCTGCACTTTAATATTACCTGCCAAAGCATGTCTCTCTCAACTTTCTTTCCTTCTTTGCAACCAATTACATAATATTTGACAATGATAAGTAGACAAATGATGATACTTCACACATTGCTTAATTATGTTTAGAAATGCAGTGACTATGGACCATTTTTAGTGCTTTACAAAAGTCCTGTAGACTTCACATAAATTATCAACATACGATTGTCCATTTTTACTAGGTGAATGCTTATTTCCATTATGAATTTTTACACTGGGTTACAGTATAAATATTCTACACATAAGGATTGCTAAATATACTGAGTGTAGCCACTAGATAAGTGATACTTACACAGGCATTCTTGTTACTTCTGATACTAAAGTGGCAAGAAACTTTATTTGGTTTTGCTTCTGCTGTTGTTAAAACTCCTGAACTCTATTCAGGACCTGGACTTGGACAAGCTCAAGAATTGGGCTCATGTGAAATTCATCAGGTTGAAAAGGGCCAAGTGCAGGGTCCTGTACCTGGGTCAGGGAAACCCCTGGTATCAGTACAGGCTGGGGGATGAAGGGATTGAGAGCAGCCCTGACAAGAAGGACTTGGGGGTCCTGGTGGATGAAAAGCTGGACATGAGCCAGGAATGTGCAAGGCCAACTGTCTGCTGGGCTGCATTCAAAGCATGCGAAGGCCAGCAGGTTGAGGGAGATGATTCTGGTCCTCTACTCCACTCTGGCAAGACCCCACCTGGAGTCCTGCATACAGCTCTGGAGCCCTCAGCACATGTGTCGTGGTTTAGCCCCAGCTGGCAACTAAGCACCATGCAGATGCTCGCTCACGCCCCCACGTTGGGACGGGGGAGAGAATTGGAACAGTAAAAGTGAGGAAACTCATGGTTTGAGATAAAGACAGTTTAATAAAGGAAGCAAAAGCTGCAGATGCAAGCAGAGCAAAACAAGGAATTAATTCACTACTCTCCATTGGCAGGCAGCTGTTCAGCCATCTCCAGGGAAGCAGGGCTCCATCATGTTTAATGGCTTCTTGGGAAGACAGACACCATCACTCTGAACGTCCCTCCACCCCTTCCTTCTTCTTCATCCCAGCTTTATATACTGAGCATGATGTCATATGGTATGGAATATCTCTTTGGCCAGTCTGGGTCAGCTGTCCTGGCTGTGTCCCCTCCCAGCTCCCTGTGCACCCCCAGCCTTCTTGCTGGCAGGCCACCATGAGAAGCTGGACTGTCCTTGACTACTTAGCAACAACTCAAAACATCAGCATGTTATCAACATTTTCTCATCCCAAATCCAAAGCATAGCCTTACACTAGCTTCTGTGAAGAAAATAACTCTATCCTGGCTGAAACCAGGGCAACAGGAAAGACATGGACCTGTTGGAGCAGGTCCAGAAGTCAAAAAAATTATCAAAGGGATGGAACACCTCTCCTGTGAGGAAAGGCTGAGAGAGTTCGGGTTGTTCAGCCTGGACAAGAGAAGGCTCCAGGCAGATCTTGCTGTGGCCTTTCAGTACTGAAAGAGGCCTTATAAGGAAGATAGGGACAGATTTTTATCAGGGCCTGTTGTGATAGGACAAGGCGTAATGGTTTTAAACCAAAAGAGGATAGATTTAGACTTTATTAGACTAGATTTAGACTATATTTAGACTACAAGGAATAAATTTTTTTGCAACAAGGGTGGTGAAACATTGGCATAGGTTGCCCAGAGAAGTGGTAGATGCCCCATCCCTGCAAACATTCAAGGTCAGGCTGGACGGGGCTCTCAGCAACCTGATCTACTTGAAAACATCCCTGATCATTGCAGAGGAGTTGGACTAGATGGCCTTTAAAGGTCCTTTCCAACCCAAACTATTCTATGATTCAATCTTTCTATGATTCTATTATTGCATTCAGGGGTAAATAAACAATAGACATAAATCTTGAAAGCGCTGGGATTGAGGCTAAGTGTTTTCTGCTAATAAATACTATTTGTTGGGTGACAGTTCTGGAGCTTGGACAAACAAACCTGCTCATAGGAACCACTGCACCTGATCCCTAAGGAAGAACATTTAATAAGGTAAGTGCCTAGTAAATAACCACAACAACCAGCTGAGGCTTTGTGCCTGCTATTTTCTGCTGGGAATTAACTTAAGACAGTTCCATATCAGGGAAAAAAGAACATAGAAAGAAAAAGAATGTTTGCAGTTTCTGTAGCATAGACATGTACTGTATTCATTTAACTACATAGTGCAATAGCAACGTTTCTTTTCAAACCAGTAGTAATTAAAGTTTGAATCAATTTTTCTGCCATTGATAACAGTAAACTTTAGAATATGTTTGTTTCTTTGGCTTGACAACAGCCTTCTTAGGCTTATTTTTCATTCCACTTCTACTGAAGTGCTAATATATATAAAAGTAAAATCTTTTCACTGCCATCCACTACTAATCTCTTTACAGAAAGTGCAATCTTCCTGTATGACAACATCTAGCAGCTAAAGAGAAATCAATTTACCTTTCTGCAGATAACTTGTATGAATTATAAATTAAGAAAAAAATACCAAGATGTGCAATAATATATATTGCTTTCAGAAAACCAGTACAATGAAAACTTCCTCCCCTCAAAATAATTACTTATATTAATTTCTCTTGAAATAAAAATAAATACTGAAAAGTAAGTCTTATTATAACCCAAGAGGAAAGGAAAACATGTGAATTTTATGAGTTGAATCTTAACCTCACAAGAAATAAAAGTGTCTATCTGGTTTGCCAGAGCTGGTAAGGTTATCCTCGGTTTCTTCATCAAACAGGATTCCCATTTCTGATGATGTCAGTTTTATTATTGAATAGCATAGAACAGAAGTATTTGATATACTACTATTTCAATCATTTGAGAATCTGTGCTTCCTTTGAAGCTTTTTTGGTATACAAAACTTTTAACAGACAATAGATATAGCATATTAAGAAAATTTCATATTTTTTTTAATATTAGGGATTTCTACTGAGGGAATAAGTACTTTTCTTCTTACAAAACTTTTTAATAGCTGCATTACTATAGTTCCTAATACTTTAGAAGGTTTACTAGTAGCAGAGCACCTGTAATTAAGAAACCATGTCTACTCCTGAACTTGTAGGAACAACAAAAAAATCACCAAATCATCTGAGTGTTGCCTAAATCCTGGAAAGCATATTTATGTTGTGTAAACTGTGGGAGGTATCCCTTTAAAATGGGAAACTGAGAAAACCATTTAAAGAATTAGAAAGAGATTGTTGTTATGACTAACTTTATCTGTTGAAAACCTGGTACCAACAAATAGGTAAAACACTGTCAGAAAATAACAGAATCACAGAATCACAGAATCACAAAGGTTGGAAAGGACCTTCAAGATCATCAAGTCCAACCATTAATCCAGCGCCACCATGTTCCCTAAACCATGTCCTGAAGCACCACATCCACACGTTTTTTGAACACTTCCAGAGATGGTGACTCCACCACCTCCCTGGGCAGTCTGTTCCAATGCTTGACCACTCTCTCAGTGAAGAAATTTTTCCTAATACCCAATCTAAACCTCCCCTGGCGCAACTTGAGGCCATTTCCTCTTGTCCTATCACTAGTTACTTGGGAGAAGAGACCAACACCCTCGTCGCCACAACCCCCTTTCAGGTAGTTGTAGAGAGCGATAAGGTCTCCCCTCAGCCTCCTCTTCTCCAGACTAAACAACTGTGGAATAATTGCTGGAGGTGACTTAGAAATCTAACTTATATCCATATTTTAAAGAAAGGTACAGCACTGAAGAAGCATCCAGGGTGTAGTGCGGCTGGTATGCAAGGGATCCATTCCACGGGAGTTCCCTAGGCCTCCAACCTTAGATGTTACCACACCAGGGGAGCTTGGTGTGCTGACTCTAGGAGGAACCGTATGGAGGGTTGAGCGGAGTGGAGACACCGTGGCCAGGCTCTGTGAGATATAGAGAACTCGAAGGTACAATGGAACCGATAAGCTGCATATTCACTACCCTGAGCCAACGGTCTGTCATGTTTCTGACGAAATGCTGTACTTGGAGTGAACTTTGCTTATTATAATGTCATTATAATACTAAAATGCAAACCCCTCTCAAAAGTTACCCACCTCACAAGGTGCGACCCCTCCTCAATGAGTGTGCGCACTGAATTTTTCCTAGTCTGTACCTTTAAACGCGAAGCGAGAGAATTCTGAACCAATCCTGATAAAGGTATGTATGACTAGAGTCACTCAAGCTCCACCTGCAAAGTAAACCACTATAAAATAGTGTGAAAAGAGCTGGATGGCAGGGAAGACACCATCACCCCTGATTTAGGATCCGCCAACGGGCTGAGCCTCTCTTCCCCCACATTGGGACGCCGTTGGGTAAGATTTGAACACTTGGTCATATCAAGTGCCTCCCGGGGAAACTCAGAAATCTCTATAGAGTCACTTTACATCTTTTAACGCGTTTGTAGCCAAGCGGTGTTACTCATACTTTTGGCATTTGCACGTGCTTTATAGGTAGTGAATTTATCACCGGCAATCCAAAGAACCTGTGTGTCTGTTGCTTCAATAGATCACACTATTGACTGACTCAGCCGTATGTGTGTTGTCCCTGAACACAACCGTACCTCTGAGTGCAGCCGTGTGAGTTCAGGAGGTGTCCGGCTGAGCAGATAGTGTGATGTTAGTAGTGCATCCGGACCCGTGATAGTCCAACGAAGGTGTTGGGCGTGACCGGACTACTAACGCTGATTTTGGGCATCATTCAGAACCTAAGCTCAGCCGCCCCCAGTCCCTCTGATATCTGAGGATCTACTGGAAAGCAAGGGGGTTTAGTTTCTGCCAAATTCCTCTGCCTCTTAACTCAACAACAACCCCAGTTCCCTCAGCCGCTCCTCATAAGACTTGTGCTCCAGACCCCTCACCAGCTTTGTTGCCCTTCTTTGGACATGCTCCAGCACCTCAGCATCCTTCTTGTAGTGAGGGGCCAAAACTGAACACGATTCAAGGTGTGGCCTCACCAGTGCCGAGTACAGGGGCACGATCACTTCCCTACTCCTGCTGGCCACACTATTCCTGATACAGGCCAGGACACTGTTGGTCTTCTTGGCCACCTGGGCACACTGCTGGCTCAGGTTCAGCCGGCTGTCAACCAGCACCCCCAGGTCCTTTTCCACCAGGCAGCTCTCCAGCCACTCCTCCCCAAGTCTGTAACGTTGCATGGGGTTGTTGTGGCCGAAGTGCAAGACCTGGCACTTGGCCTTATTAAACCTCATACAGTTGGCCTCTGCCCATCGATCCAGCCTGTCCAGATCCCTCTGCAGAGCCCTCCTACCCTCCAGCAGATCAACACTCCCACCCAACTTGGTGTCGTCTGCAAACTTACTGAGGGAGCACTCAATTCCCTCATCCAGATCATCGATAAAGATATTGAACAAGACCGGCCCCAGAACTGAGCCCTGGGGAACACCGCTTGTGACCAGCTGCCAACTGGATTTAACGCCGTTCACCACAACTCTCTGGGCTTGGCGATCCAGCCAGTTCCTAACCCAGCAAAGGGTAAACCCATCCAAGCCACGAGCCGCCAGTTTCTCCAGGAGAATGCTGTGAGAGACGCTGTTAAAGGCTTTGCTAGAGTCCAGGTAGACAACATCCACAGCCTTTCCTTCATCCACTAGGCAGGTCACCTGGTCATAGATGGAGATCACGTTGGTCAAGCAGGACCTGCCTTTCATGAACCCATGCTGTCTGGGCCTGATCCCTTGGTTGTCCTGCACATGCCCTGTGACCACTCTCAAGACGAACCTCTCCATGATCTTCTCCGGTACAGAGGTCAGGCTGACAGGCCTGTAGTTCCCAGGATCCTCCTCCTGGCCTTTCTTGTAGATGGGTGTCACATTGGCAAGCCTCCAGTCTTCTGGGACCTCCCCTGTTAACCAGGACTGCTGATAAGTGATGGAGAGTGGCTTGGCAAGCTCCTCTGCCAACTCTCTCAGTACTCTTGGGTGGATCCCATCAGGTCCCATAGACTTGTGAGTGTCCGGGTGGTTTAACATGTCCTTAACTGCTTCCTCCTGGATTATGGGCAGGTTATTGTGCTCTCCATCCCCATCTTCCAGCTCAGGGGGCTGAATACCCTGCGGATACCTGGACTGGCTATTAAAGACTGAGGCAAAGAAGGCATTAAGTACCTCAGCCTTGTCCTTGTCCTTGGAGACAATGTTCCCCGCCATATCCAGTAGGGGACGGGGATTCTCCTTGCCTCTCTTTTTGTTGTTAATATATTTGTAAAAACATTTTTTATTATCCTTTACAACTGTGGCCAGACTGAGCTCTAGCTGGGCTTTTGCCTTTCTAATTTTGTCCCTGCTTGACCTAACAAGATCCTTGTACGCTTCGTGAGTTGCCTGCCCCTTCTTCCACAGGTGATAAACTCTCCTCTTTTCCCTGAGTCCCAGCAAAATCTCCCTGTTCAGCCAGGCCAGTCACCTTCCCCGCCAGCTCTTCTTACAGCACATGGGGACCGTCTGCTCCTGCGCCTTTAAGATTTCCTTCTGGAAGGCTGTCCAGCCTTTCTGGACCCCTTTGTCCTTCAGGAATGTCTCCCAAGGGACTCTCTCAAACAGTGACCTGAACAGGCCAAAGTCTGCCCTCTGGAAGTCCATGATAGCAGTTTTGCTGACCCCTCTCCTTACTTCCCTCACAACTGAGAATTCTATCATGTCGTGGTCGCTAAGCCCAAGATGGCCTCCAACAACCACATCTCTCACCAGTCCTTCTCTGTTTGTAAACAGCAGGTCCAGTAAGGCACCTCCCCTGGTGGGCTCACTCACCAGCTGTGTCAGGAAGTTATCCTCCACACGCTCGAGGAACCTCCCAGATTGTTTCCTCTCTGCCGTGTTATACTTCCAGCAGATGTCCAGTAGATTGAAGTCCGCCACAAGAACCAGGGCCAGCGAATGCGAGACTTCTGCCAGTTGCTTATAGAATGTCTCCTCTGTCTCTTCATCCTGGTTGGGTGGCCTGTAACAGACTCCCAGCAGGATATCTGTCTCATTGGCCTTCCCCCTCATCCTTATCCATAAGCACTCTACTTGGCCTTCACAATCATTGATTTCTATGCAATCAAAACACTCCCTAACATACAGAGCCACCTCACCACTTCTCCTTCCTTGCCTATCCCTTTGGAAGAGCTTATAGCCATTCATTGCAGCACTCCAGTCATGAGAAGCATCCCACCATGTTTCTGTGATGGCAACTACATCGTAGCTGTCCCGCTGCACAATGGCTTCCAGCTCCTCCTGTTTGGTGCCCATGCTGCGTGCATTGGTGTAGATGCACTTGAGCTGGGCTATCGATTTCAACTCTGGCACGCCACCCCTAGGCTCAACTCTAGTGAGCCTGGTTTTATCCCCTCCCCCCCTTCAAATCTAGTTTAAAGCCCTCTCGATGAGGCCTGCCAGCTCATAAGCAAGAATCCTTTTGCCCCTTGGAGATAGTTGCACTCCATCAGCTGCAAGCAGACCTGGTGCCATGTAAACTGCCCCGTGGTCAAAAAATCCAAAATTCTGATGACAGCACCAGCCCCTGAGCCATGTGTTGATCAGATGTGCTTTCCTGTTCCTTTCAGCATTCCTCTCTGCCGATGAAGGGATTGATGAAAACACTACCTGTGCTCCCACTCCATCGACCAGTCGCCTCAGTGCTCTCAAGTCCTTTTTGACTGCCTTTAGGCTTCTTAGTGCAACCTCATCGTTGCCAACCTCTGTGACCAACAGTGGGTAGTAATCAGTGGGCTGAACCAGACCAGGGAGTTCCTGGTGACGTCTCTCACCCAGGCTCCAGGGAGGCAGCAGACTTCCCTGTGAGTTGGGTCTGGTCGACATATTGGGCCCTCTGTACCCCTCAGAAGGGAGTCGCCTATGACAATCACCCTCCTTTTTTTCTTAACAGAGGATGTCTTGATGTGTCTCACCCTAGGCTGACTCACCCTAGGCACCCCCTTGGATGGACCTTCATCAGGGTCCTCATGTTCCTGTCCCTCACATTCCAGAGCCCCATATCTGTTGTGTAAGGGCAGCTGGGATGGTGAGGGAGGCTGGGAGGGGATTCTCCTGCCGCCCCGAGCAGGGACTTGCTTCCATTTCCCCTCATCTCTTAAGTCCCCTTCTTCTGCCCGGCAGCAAGAGGACAGGGGATCCCTTGCTGCTTGTGGAGCCTCCACCAGCTGCCCCTGCCTCAGGGATGGCCGGGTGCAGTTCCACCGATCTCTCTCCCTCTCACACTCCCTGATGCTCCTCAGCCTCTCCACTTCCTCTGTCAGCTCTGCCACCAGGCTGAGCAGGTCGCTGACCTGGTCGCACCGCACGCAGGTGGTGTCCCCGTCGGTCTCTGGTACAACCGACAGGCTCAGGCACTCTTTGCAGCCGGATACTTGGACAGCCGCGTGCCTGAGCGGGAGCTCTGTCTGTGTCGCCACATTCTTTCTGGCCTCGGTTTTCAGCCGAGTGGCGACCATGGCTGAGCCTCCTCTGGGAGGACGATGGCCACTTGTCAGACAACCTCTAGTGCCGGGGGGTGACACGACTGCGCCCCGCCCGCACGCCTTCCCTGCACGCCCTGCCTGCGCGAACTGACGCGCCACGTCCTCTTTGCCTGCCCTATCGCCGCGCTCCGGGTCGCTCGCGCTCTCTGGGGCTGCACTTGTAGGCGAGGGGTTTTGGCCGCCGCTCCTGTCCCCGCCCACGCTGAGTCAGCGCTGCCGCTCGTCAGGAGCCCGCTCCGCCGGCCGGGGCGGGGCTGGGGCACCCTCTCGCTCCCTGTGCTGCCGCCTTCGCGGTTTGGCCGCTTCAGGAAGGGTCCCCCGGCGCGATCCTTCGCTCCGGAGCCCTTCGCCTCGGTAGCTTCGCTGAAAAAAATGGAAACACTTCTAACTTTTACCCTTTGTGTTGAAAATTAAACCCTGGAGATCTCTGCGATGTAGATTTCTAGCATTTTTGTACAGATCAATTCTACAGTTTTAAAGTGATCACACTTATTAAGATTGTTTGCATCACAGAGCAGTCTTGGAGTGTACAACCTGGTTCCTTTCAGATGAAACCAGATGAGCAGGTAAGGTTTGGAAAAGCCCCTGGTGTTCTCCAACCAATATTTTTTTTTTTTTTCCCCCCATCATGGAACCAGACTAGGAATAATTTGAAATAAAAAAGGAAAGGAAAAAAAAAAACCCAACCAAACAAAAAGAAAATGTATACAGTGGGAATAAAAGATCCTCAGTACCAACTGTTGACTTGTACAGATTCACTCCCTATGCTACATACTTATACAGATGTAGGCAATGGCGTTTGTAAGTCAGCCATCCCACAAGGTCCCAAGCATTAGAAATGATGTAAGTGTATATTCTGGCTAACATGGCTGTCCATCACATCTCATATACCTGAAGTGTGATGCAATGGTTGATTTCCTTTTGTATTATGAACTGTGCTTGGAATTCTATTTCTTAAAATCAGTATGCGTAATGGAATTATAATGGTTTGATTCCTTTGGTTCCTCTTACATTTCCCTGTGCTTTTGTGCCACAATGCAATAAAAACGTTCAACAGCACACAACCAGCATCAGGATGTGTTGTTTGTGCAATTGTCATAGCTCAGAGAGGCTGATGTTGTATCTCTAATTTTTCACTTTCTAACCATCTCTTGTTCCCTCTATTTCCAGACCATTGCACGTGTTTTCAAATATAACAAAACCTCTAATTGTAAACATAACCCAATTTCCTATTGTATTAAATGCAATGCAAAATAATGTATAATATCTTGGTGTGCAGCCACCATGAAGAGAATTAAAACTTATTTGTAAATTGTATGTGAGTGCATGCATGTGTATATATTTAAGTAATGAATTAGATTAAGGGTAAAACCGAAGCTCTCAGAGATTATTTGTTATTCTTTTAATGTTGAATATCTTCTAATTTAATGAATAATACAGTTGATTTCTTCAACTTTCTTCAAAAAAGGAAAACAACCTCAGAGCTTATCAGAAAGTCAGGTGTAAAAACCAAGTTTGATCTTTTACGGTAAATACTGATTTTATTGAAGTCAGTGGAAGAACTCCTGTTCACACTTCAGAATTGCTTATAAGAATAAATATGGTTAATTTCAGGATACAAAATCCCACTGTAAAAATACCTAGGGTTAAAATAAATTCTTTTTATTCCATGTGCGGTGTTATAAATATCCACCCATATGTTTTGTCTTTTGTTTATACTGTTCTGAATATCTGAACATGAAGCACAGAGCTCTGTTGTGAAAACTTCACCAATCTGTAAATGAACTTGAATCAATCAATTTCCTTATTATCATCCTTTCCGTTATAGTTAAAACAGTGTCAAATACTGCAATATGTTAGAAGTTATACTTTTTTCCCCAAGAAAAAGCCTTGCTAAACAAAGGAACTAGGCTGTGATAGTTATAAGCATAAGCTTTCCACAGAAATTGTAGATAGATAAGCACTCATTAGTGTCAAAAAAGGTCATTCTCATTTTCAGAAGGTTGCCAAAATTTCGTAATGTTCTTTAGCTTTGGCTTTGTCATCTAGTCAACAAATATCCCTTCATTTTCCGTTGATTTCTGCTTGTAGAGCCACAACAGCATCTCATTTTCCTGTATGTTCAAAATAATGAATGACTCAAGATTTTTTGTGCTCGTTTAAGCACCACATATCTCATATTTCCAAAATTATTTTGAAATGAAGCAAATTCTAGGCTCCTACATTGCGACTGAAACTGGAGTTATAGATCCCCAAGTTGTTGCGATACATTTGAAAATAGTAATTAGTATCTGTCCCTTTCTAGATCTACTGTGAAGGTGAGAACATCAATAGGAGACCTGCCTAGGGAGCATTACAATTAGTAAATCTTCTTAGTGTAATAACATGATAGATTAAAAAGTACCAGGCACAGAAAAAATGCCTTCCCTAGATAGTTTAAAAAAAATTAATACAAAGCTTAAGGGAGCAGAAATGCCATCTTGTCCAAGCATGGGGCATTATATGAGAAGGATTAGTAAATTAACGCATTTTTCTTAAAATATAATTAGAATTTAAAAGAACTATCTCATTGAAGTGCATCAGAGAAACCTGATACACTGACAAGTATTCAACTGAAAAACAACTTAAATTTACTTGTCTTGGATTGAAAAAAATAAAAGCTTTCTCAGACCAAATTTTGTACATGGAAACACAGATAGATATGTGTCAGAATATGGAGAAAATACAATAACTGAGAAACAAAGTCCACTGTTTCTTTGCCACGTGTATTAACAAAACTCTGCAGTTCTAAGAGAACTGGGCAAGAACAGCAATAATTTTAAAGGAATGTGGTCAGCATAGCAATGAACATCCTACTTTGTGCTGCTTTGCTAAGGATTGCAGTCTGTTACAGGCTTGTAAATTCTGTATGCCTTTTCTCCAGAAGTCCCAAATAGGCAGATCAAAATAGCAGCTACATTTTTAGAGAAAAAAGGTGTTTTTTTTTAAAGGAATGAAATGGTACTGTAGGGTCTGTAAGGATAAAGGATTTTTCTGGCATTTGTTGTACAATCTTGGATGATAACTCTAACTGTGACATAAAATTCTCTTCCCCCTAGTATGTCAAAATTCAGGAAATGCTCAGACTGTACTGGATCTGGGAGGCAACAACTGGTGCATGAGGTAAGATGCTACATTATATTTTTTGCCTCCTAGCTGAGGCTATTGGGTCCGTGCTAACCCAACTGTGTCTTGTAAAGGACAGAGAGCCACTCAGGCTTGCTCAGGAAGCAGTGCCTGAAAGCCTGCCCTTCCTAGCTGATACAATGCTCTGGTTGTTTGCGTTCTCCTCTTTTCCTATACAGTGAAGTTTCACCATAGATGTCTAAGCAATAGATTCGCTTTGCATTGCAATGAAGAAAACACAACGCTTACATAGTCAAGCACTGCTTAAAGATAGTATAATGTCTCTCTTACCTCTTCTCTTCCGTTCATTTCCTTCTGTCACACTCAGTTTCCAAATGTCTTCCCATTAATTATATCATGAACACTGGGTACACAGGAGGGATCAAGCTTGCCTGACACAGATGACTCTTCTACCTTAGTCCTCCTAGAGACCTAAATCTGTTAGCAGCTACCTGTTATGTGCAGCCAGGCTGATGGTGTTCTGACTAGTGTCTGAAAGATTTCCCACATTTGGAGAAAAAGACAACAAGGAAAAAAGCCAGTAAACCAACAGCCCAAAACCCAAAAACCAAACCTCTGAGGAACATTGTCAGAAATTATAATATTAATTTTAAGGAACTAAAGATTTTTCCTTGTAATAATAATTTATCTGTCTTTACTTGTTCCTTAAGTGAAATGAAGCTTGAACATTTGAGACATTTTTGCTATCAGTTGCGTCTTGTATTAGTTCTAAAATGCCCACGATGAATTAAGTACAAGAATTCTGACTATTATATGGTCTGTGAGAAAGGGAGACTTTTTGAAAATATTTCTGAACTTTCCAAAATTGAAATATATTTACAAATAAAATCACTGAAATTACAGAAATGAAAACCAGCTTATTCTGTCTGAAAACAAGTAAAGACTTTGACAGTAATTTTTAATGTGTGGCTTCACTCACCATTTTTTAATGGGAGCAGATTTAACAGAAAAGGTGTCTGCTTCTACTCAATTCTACCCAATATCCTCTTATTTCAGTTTTTTTTCAGTTCTATTGCACCTATATGAAGCAGTCTTTAACAAAATCTTTGCTTTGTACACTATTCCAACATTTCATTATTATATTTTTTCCTTAGCACAATTAAGATCCTTCCATAATTAGTGACTCTTCTCAGATTTCGAATCCTAAAAACCTGACACTGTGCAAAAACATTATATATGATCTTACAGTGGATTTAAACAGCACATGTGGCAGCAATCTCGTATAGAATACAGCATAAATAAATTAAGTATATTGAAGGCTCAAACCCAAAACTCAATTAAAACTAATTGTCAAAATTTAAAAAGAAAAATTAAGGAAGTAGACAAAATCTTGGTTAAAACCAGAACTACCAATAATACAGCCTTAGATCAGCTTAGGAAGACAAACTATCACATCAAAGCAAATCTTCACTGAAAACAGTGTTAGAAAACACGATGTCACAAGTTATAGGGTGAAGTTTTCTTCCATTTATTTTAATGTGCTTTTTCATTATTTTCTAGTTACAGGTATTAAAAATTCTCCATTGTTTAGGCAAGCTATTCAGGAGTTTGTTTGTAGAACTTGTAATAACAGTCTTCCTAATTATTTTTGTTTTTAAGATTTGTTCAGATCAGTGAAATGTAAAAAGTTGATATGTTTTTGGGATGAGCTATGATTATTCTAACAACCCTCCTTGAAACCTCCCTCACTTTGCAAGTTATATAATTATGTGTATTATATCCAGACATAGGTAGTTCTTTTCATTTCAAGGGAACTTGAATGTTGCTTTGTTCTGTGTCCATCACTATCCCTCTTCCATTCTCCACAGCCTGACTACCACCATCACCTTGTCAGACATCTTGACAGTATAACTGAAAAAGAGTTTTGGTAAGGAAGGTATTGTGTCAGGGAATGCTATATTTCTTCTAAGCCTTTCTTCACAACTTTTCCATTTGTCGTGGTTTAGCCGCAGACAGCAACCAAGCACCATGCAGCCACTCACTCACTCCTCTCACACCTCACCCACAGTGGGATGGGGAGGAGAGTCAAAAAAAAAGTAAAAAGTTTTTTGGTGGGTTGAGATAAAGACAGTTTAATAGGACAGCAAGAGATGATGATGATGATGATAATAATAGAATATACAAAATAAGTGATGTAATACAATTGCTCACCACCCACTGACCGATGCCCAGCCAGTTCCTGAGCCACAGTGCCCCTGACCAACTCCCTGCAGTTTATACGCTGAGCATGATATCATATGGTACAGAATATCCCTTTGGCCAATTTGGGTCATCTGTCCCAGCTGTGCCCCCTCCCAGCTTCTCACTGGCAAGCATGAGAAGCTGAGAATTCCTTGACTAATGTAAGCACTTCTTAGCAACAACAAAAACATCACTATGTTATCAACTTTATTCTCATATTAAATCCAAAACACAACAGTATATCAGCTACGAGGAAGAAAATTAACTCTATCCTAGCTGAAATCAGGACACTGTTGAAAGGTCATACTTGTACAACCAGATGGAACACGCATTTTCATCTGTTTCAACAACACTGGCAGATGTTTCTAAATTTATTTTCTTGAAAACGGAAACTATTCCCTTGCTTAATAAAATCTTTAGTGATTTGTTTCCATTTTAGGTCACTAGTCACTTTATATTTTTAATTTAAAATTTGTCTTCTCATGACCAGATGGCATGCAAAGATTAACACTAATTATCATTTTTTGATCTACAAAAATGTATGTAGAAAACAATCCTGAATGTAAGTGTTCTACAGATCATACAGAGTGATTTATTTATGTATGTCCAAGCTGTCTGAAGTAATTTAAGTCTTGTCTTATTTTGCAAAAAACAAAGGATGTGAATCTAGGAAAATTTTGTTGCTATTTATTTTATTTCCACTTATAACTTCAGCAATAAGAATTTTCAGTATCACAGCGACTGAAAGCAACTTCCTATTTTTTCAATTTCAGAATTAGTGTGAAAACTGAATGTTCTTTTACCTGTCTTTTTCTCCAGAATGTTTTACTTCTTCAGATGAGCTATTTTTTCAGTGAATTTCAGAATTTCTATTTGCATTTCTATGTTTTTGAATTTTCATTCTCCCATTATATGGATTGTCACTATTGCAGTGATTTTTATTTGTCTTTTCTGCACCTCTAGTCTGCTTAAATTGTTCCAATATTAGAAGTTCATGTATTTTCGAGTTCATGATAACATATTTTTTTTGTTTGTCATGTCAAGAAATGGTCACCTAACAAATTATTCAGATTTAAGTTAACTTGCACAATATGCCATCTGCTTTCAGCATCATAACTAAAAAAAAAAATTCTTTAAAGAAACTGACATATCAGCAAGTCAACAAAGAACTAACAGTTTTCTCCAAATCCAGTTAAAGATGTTAGAATAATTCTTTACTCCATGTAGCAAAAACAAGCAAAGAAAACATTTACTCTGGACATTCAGTTTATATCCTGATTGTCCTTTAATATTGAAATTTAATATTAATTAAATATTAATTAAATATTAAATATTCATTGAATCTGATATTGATATCTAATATTTTCTCTTCAGAGCTTCCTGGTGTGGGTGATATCTGTGACACAAAATGCTGAAAAAACTATATTACATGTTTTACTTCTCAAGTTCATTTCTAATTATAATGTTATTGAAGAAAATCCACAAAAAATTATTTGTTTACATTTCACAATATTTTTTTCAGTCTCTACTTGTATGTAAATGTTGAAAACTTACTAACCTATAGGAGGGTTTAAGACAGAAAATGAAAACTAATAATACATTCAGAAGTATTAAAATTTTGTGGAAGAAAATGTAAACACAGATTTATATGTTTTAGCTTGCTGTTGAGATGAGGCCAAAACATCAATCTAGGAGTCCACCTGTCAGTTCCTGATTTCTATCTTCTTTCCCTTTCCCTTTCCCTTTCTTATCTCTTCTCTTTTTCCTGTCTCTTTTAATCATACAGATTCTTAGTGAAACTGAATTTTGCTTGACTAGTACAGAAAATCCCATCTGGATTTCCTTGGATCCTTTATGAGACAGCTAGCCAGGTATTATTAATATACTCATTTTGTCATCTGTTTCTCTCCCACTCTGTTGAATATGTTATGCTATCTACCAGTTTTCTTCTAGATATTATTCTTCCAGGATAAAAAATCCCAAATTCTGTCACTTTTTTATTTTCCTCCCAAATTATACAACTTTCTCTTTGTAAAGCTCTTCATTATGACTCTTTACTAGCATAAGAGAAATATCTTTTACTGATACCATTGCTTTGCAGTGAAAGGCACCTTCTATACTTCCACAAGTCTGTATACTGTACATTCAGTATTTTTGCCAAATATTAAAGCAAAGCATTGTCAGCTGTGGAAAAAAAAACACAAAGGCAGCAGCAGCAAATATATGAGATGGATATGTGAGACACATGAAGATGTTAGAAATTATTTTCTTCTCAGTGTTTCCTACATCATTTTAAAAAACAGAGAATTGAAAGGAAGAGGGTAATCTATCACATTGCATGAAACAGCTTTCAGAGAGTATATGGAGAAAGAAGGATCATGCTGATAATGGGAAAACAGCAACCAACGGCTGAGATTTATAATAACCATGACCTAGCAATGCGCTGCAGAGATGCTGGCTTTTGTGCCTCTCTGACAACTCATATAACTGTAATGTGTTTTCCATCTAATTGTAGGATCCAGCTGCTCAGGGCTCACTGCAGGATGAACAGTTGTGTTTGGAATAGAAAGAGCCTAGAAGTACAGAAGAGAAAGGAAGGTGAGACAAGGGTCTAATTTTGCACTGGTGAGCAATAGTAACACCCACTGGGAATGAGACTCATTATCGAATCTCAATACAGAAAACATACAGAAGGCCTCTGGTGTAAAGAAAACCCTTATGGAATTACTGAATTACTGTCTAGTTACTGAATTAGGTAATAAATGTTCTTTAGTACTGCTTATTTTAAGAGATGAAGATTTTTGTTTTTAAAGGAATAAAATTAAAAACTATTGATTTTCAGAAAAAGAAAAGTCAAGTGAGCTGAATAATCACTATCTCGTAATGCTTAAGTTATGTCCTTGGTAAATCACAGAACAAAATATTGAAGGACAAACAAACATGAGGTCATTGACTCACTCATAAATTTATTTGGTGACATTATAGACATTTTGCCATGCATGTGAACAAAGAAATCATGCCTCTCGCTGCATAGGAACTAAGGAAACTTCTGTCTGCATTGTCACATGGTGTATTGACATTTAAGTACCATAACAGATCCAACTGTCCTCTGTCCTTGAAGTGCGAGTCTAAGAAATGTAGTATGTTAAAAGAAATAGGCAAGGATGTCTAACTTCATACCGTGTTGGTCTCCCAATTAACTGAGACAGAAAATGTAAAACCATTCCTAGGACAGTTGTCTCACTCTTAGCTGTGGCAGGTGAAGAGGAAGAAGGGATGAAACTGTAAATTAAGAAGAAAACAAAACATTTATGAACCTTCATTGAATGAGGAACCATAGGAGATTGTGGATAAAATGTTGGAGCTCAGAGACAGTGAAGAAATTTGTTTATATATATCAGGTTTTGGTTGCCTAGAAGAGATCTTTTTCTTGGTCATGATGCTGGTGTTCTAAAGCACAGAATAAATTTGATGTGGTAGAGGAATCAAAGGATAGACTGATCTCTATGCTACAGAGGTATGACCAGAAATTATTACATCTTTAAAACAAACAAATATAAGCTGTTTAAACAGGAGATCTTTCTGACAGATAGACTGGAGCTCTAATGGCTTTTTGGGTATATGAAGAGCTCTGATGCTGGAATGAAAAAAGTCTTGATTGATCAAAACATTAAAAAAATTGCTGCAGGAACAGTTTTATTTGAACTCAGAGTAAACTTAAGCTGATCAGTTTTTCTTTCCACTCCTAACTACTCCAACTTTTATATGTTCCTATCAACGGCAAGAATTCTGAAATTGTTCTTCTTGGTTTAACAAAAATAATAAGCTCTGATTAACAAAATTAAACTAAACACTCAGAAGTGCTTTATAAGTGACTGAGTTATCTTGGAGGTCCCATTACCAAGTGTCTCAGGGTGGTTTTGAGGATTCCCGAGAAGGGTAGACACATATACACAGACTACAAGGGGAAAAGCAATAAGCGTTTATTACCTACAAGCATGCGTTACACTAAGGGTGTCTTGCAAAGCAATTGCCTTACCGACCCGAGGACTGTGAGGAAGGTGGCCCATCCGTACATTCTTTTGTTGTCCTGCGCAGCGCGCTCAGCCCGGCAGTCGGTAGGTGCCAGCTTTACGTGGACGTCCCCACGGAGGCAACGGTGGCCTCGCTGTACACCGATACCCCTGCTCTTTGGGAAATCCCGGTATTTATACATTTGCAGAGGAGCGGGTTTCGACACACATGACCAGCGAGTGCCAAAACACGCCGCTGTTGCTGACTCTCAGCATAGGGAGCCTATGGCGTACACGCCCGCTGGTCAGGCGTGCTGCACACACCATAGCCATCCCGTCTATTGGTTCGTAGGCTCTGTACACACGGCATATTATCAGTCATGCTTAAGCCAATAGCAAGATGTTGCAAGGATTCCTACCTCCACGTCCTCCCCTAGTATTGTTCAACTTTCTTACCTCCGTGGGAAACCATCTGGTTTCTCTTACCCGGCCTGTTATCTACTTCTCACCCAGCTATCTGTTTTTCTCGCTGTGCTAATTGCGGTGTTCTCACAGGTCGAAAGTCCATCTTTTAACACCTCTGCTGTGGCTTTCTCACTGTCTACTTCTCACTCAGTGTTCAACTATGGACCAAAATTCCATCTTTTAACCCCTCCATATATACCAAGTAAGAAAGATTTATTGGAATTAAATGTTAATCATTCCTCACAATTTGTTTGTTTCTAACCTGATAAACTATAGACTGGTCCCACAGAGAAACAGAGCCAGTCACCAGTGTGGTCAGGTTAGAAAGTCCTGTCATTACAGAGTGAGTTTCTCTTGTGAATGTTGTGGTCTTGGGTTGTGTGTCCCGTGTTATGCAGAAATTCAGAATTGATAAGCAGAAATTGTGGGGGGTTTTTTGTGGTTTAAAAAAGCTAATGAATAAGATTCATGTATAAAACACTTGATTAGAGGATTTAAATGTTCCTAATTCATGCAATAAGCCAAAGCCTTCTGTAGAAAACTTGCACCCACTCACCTGATGACATCCTGAAGTGTAATTGTCATGAAGTATAATTATCCTGAAGTATAACTCTCTTTCTCGTAATGGAGTTTTAACTCTTCAAAATAGCTATGTCATAGCAAAATGGACTATCCACAGCTGGTATGGTCTGGGTTTGCAGGGACACGGAATCATAAAGATCCTTCTCCCAACTTTGTTCTTTCTGATATTTGGGTCAGAATGTTTTTATGACACTGGTGAAATAACTGGGAATACTGTCCCATCAAGGAGAATAAAATATATGCAGCCTGTAAAGACACAGTTCTAGCTCTGCCAAAGGGTCTTTACTTTTCAGTCTCCTCAATGAGCTTTTAAACAGGATATCCAGCAGATTATACTAAAAATAGAAATGAGCAGTTCCTCTTAATTTTTTTTCACCTGAAAGTTGTTAAGCATTCTTAGTTATTTTGGGTATCTCTGCTGTTTCTGTTTCATTCCAGCAATTACAAGCAAGCAGGCATTGTGTACTCAGATTAAGTGTAATAATAAATCTGTTCCAACTTCATAAACCAAGTTTTTCTTCTATATTTTCCTTTCTCTTTATCAATAAGCAGCATCTGTCTCTTTGAACTTCCCAGCTGTACTGCTGCTTCATCACACTAAATGTAATTTTCAGTGCCTCTGAAAATATAAGAGAAGCAGCTTTTTAGCAACAACTATAGGGGTATCAGGATCTGCAGACCTCAAACAATTCTGTCAGCGACTGGTGTTTTGTAAAGTTCCAGCCACTTAGATATCTCTATGTGATCAAAAAAGGTTTTCCTCCCATGTGCAGAAAAGGCTCACTTCATAGGAATAAAAATTCAGGGGTGGAACCAGAGAAATAGAAACATGATACTGAAAAAGTATCTTAAGCCAGCTTTTCCTCAGTCATTTATATCAATGATACTGTTGGAGAAGTTGAATCATAGAAGCTATAATACTATGGTATATAAGGGCAACAAAACAACTACTTAGTTCTTTCAAGCATTTGTGAAAGACTTCAAAGACCAAGGTATTAGAGTTCCTGTCTCACAATACTTCTTCTTTGCTACTTTATATATGTCCATATTTCAGATGATTATCCTGAAATGTGGAATCATAATTTGGAATCCCCTACATTTTATGAAGGTTTTTTAAAAGGGCAAGTACAAACTGTTGTCAGTGTCATCGGTACCAACTGACACAAAGAAGGTAGTGATCCTTCAGTGGTAAAAATTATCTATTTTAGAAAGTAGTAATAGTCATTTGCTTACTAGGATGGCTTCTAATGTAGCTTTCTGCAACTTGGAACCACAAATGTTAATATTATGACAGGAAATTGAATTTGGAATTCATACTCTCTACAGGATCACACAAAAAAATAAAACATGAAAAAATCCATATCGCATTGTCCAAAGGCACTGATGAATACATTACATCTTCTAGAGGTACGTGAATAAATAAGTAAGAGATTTTACAGTGCAACATCAGCGTTTATTAGTTTACCTGATTGAATTTCTGGGGCTGAGAACATGGCTATGTGCAGGAGTGAGATACCTGAAAACCTGTGGGAAAAAAGAATATAATGGAGAAGTCATCCAAAATAGATTTTTCAAAGTTAAGGTAATAAGGCTTTGAAATTTCACATAGAAAAAAGGAAAACAGAAAAGGGCCTAAGAAGTTTTCCTTTCAGTCAGCAAAATAGGTAATTAACTTGAATAAGTTCAGGCAGTAAATGTACTACTGAAAACTTAACATGAACATAATTCAACATTTATACAAATTTAAAATGCTAGTACAATCCAGCATAAAGCAAACTGCTTTAAGGATGTGCCAACATTAATTCACAGTCAGTTTATTGCATATTTCTTTGCCCATTTAAACTTGTAGAATATAGGAAAAGTATGATAATATTTAATATTAAAATAAATATGAGAACATGTTCTTAATGTGGATTTTGAAAAGCTCATCCTTGTTTTAGGTCATCACAAATTATTTTATATTTTCAATAAAAATAAGTTACAGAATTTATTTTTTCAATTTTTAGTATGGTTTTAAAGTAATGTTTTGGAGCGTGGTACAAAAGTACATGTTTAGTTAGCTAGAACAGGACTTTGATAACAGAAATTTTTTGTTTCTGATCACCGAAAAAAACATTTGATAACAGTTAAAAATCTGTGTTACAAACTATCAAAACTAAAGCATTATTCAGCAGTTACTTAAACTGCTTTTGGACTTGAAAGATACTTTCATATTTTATGTGAAAATTCAGATTTGGAGTCTTTTACATAGGGCTCTCCTGTCCTACACAGCTACAAATATAACTCCTATTTGCACTATAATTGGACCTAGGAACCAAGCAGAGTAGTGTCCCAGCACTCTGAAGGTCCAAATTTGTTAGGTGCATGTAGACTTACATTTTACATTTGCGAATATCTTTGGGTTTTGCCCAGGACTTAATGATTACTTTTATACAAAGCCACAACCGCAGGCACATCTTCTTTATATTATTGTTATATGTTATTTAATTATATTACTGTATATTATTTGCTTGGGGTAAATCGCTTAGCATATAGGTAAGAGTTGGGGGTTGTAGACGATCTAATGAAAGAATTTAAAACCACACCACCTGTTGCCTAGGAAAAAGTTTACCATGCTTGAACAAGGCTGCCACAGAGCATCTTTCCCTACTACCTTGAAGCTGTAACATTTAACAATAAAATGTAGGAACTGTGGTGGCAGAAATAACAGAAAGCTTGAGACTGCTGCAATGCAAGAAACCTCTTTTCTTCTTTCTGTTCCAAAGACTATGTTTCCTTTTTCTTCATGACTATTTAACATCTAATGAGTAAAGCAATCCCTAGAACAGAGACTAGAATACAGCATATTCACTGTATGTTCCATTTCTTTATAAAATTATGTACATAATCAGTGTCATATTTAGCTAGGTGGGATTCATATATGTGAAGGTAGAAATTTGTTTCGTAATTCTACTACCAGCTGAGTTACCATCTCTGATCAGTGGAAAGAAGTAGGTGCTTCTAAGACTCTATTCATCTAAACCCAAAGAAGACATGCAAGATACGTCAAACTAACCCCTCAGGTATTCATTTGTAAGTTCATTTAATAAAAAAGATTTCTAAATGACTAGACACATCTAGCTGTCCATGCCTAAAATAACTCCTAAAATTAGGTGAAATGGAATCCCAACCCTTTGACCCTGTTTTACTCATCACTGGTGAGGTGAAAAAAAAAAAAAAAAGTTGATTTCAGGCTGAACTCTAGTGTTGGAACAATTTTTTTAAAGAGGTAGGTTTCAACCTCATTTATCTGGAAAACAACAGCAACAAAACCAAAACACTCAAATCCCAGGCATCTCATAGCTGTGTAAGGCCTGTAAGACAAAAGTCAGGAAGAAAGATGTAAGCCATATTTATATTTTTAAAAGAATAGGTCAAGAACTCTCTGGGTCATGTTGGCTGCTGATCCAGGAGGCTCATTGCTGCCCTGTACACAGTGACTAGCTGTAAACATATTGTGCATATTGTAGACTAACCATAAACAAATTTGTGCTCAGTGCACAGAGGTTTTCTTCAGTCTCATTTTCATTATATATTTTTTTCTTTCGTTTTTTCTGTTGTCTCATCAACTGCCTTCTTGAACATCTGTATAGAAACTGGAAAGCTAACTCTGAAGCTGATTTCCACTTCGGAGACCATACGAGTAACATGTGTAAACTACAGGTCTATTTTCAAGGATTTGACCATTGACTTTCACCATTTTTAAAGTGTCTGTTGATTTAATCAGTCTGCAGTTAATTTGTTGTGGAAAGCATGAGCAAGTAAACATGTTGTTCATATTCTATTTTTCCATTAAATAAATATGAAAATGGAGGTCACAGAGTTGAATACTGTAGTAAAAACAAAGACATGCACTTCAGGAGTTTTGTGAAAGTCATACATAATATAGTAAGTAAACAGAAAAAAAATATATAAGGGAAACCTCGTGATAAAAATATGTATATACAGACAGTTGTTAATTTGTTTCTGAATCATTGAAATTTAGTAATAACTTTATAAGTTTGTGAGGTCCTGAATAGCTAAAGCCTAAAACTTTACAGATCTGAAAAGAAAACCACAGACAAACCCACTGAAGACTGGAGTCTTTAGATGTCTGGGATAATAGAAAGTGAAAGTCTGGAAGGAAGTGATAACTTCATGGCAGTTTGTCTCTTCTGCAGGATCTCCTCCATATAACAAGAAAAATTCTAAAACTCACTGAAACTATGAATATATAAATACATATACTGAATAAGTCAGTAATTGTTATCCAAATAATAATGTATAAATTTTATTGTTTTGTAAAATTATTTGCCATCCCAAAATGGATTGAGTTAATGTTGTTCCCTGCAATGAAATTAAACCAGAGTGGTCATAAACCACTCTCATTCTAAATGGCTTATATATGAAATAAGAATATTAGCAATAAATCATAGAATTACAGAATAGTTTGGATTGGAAGGGACCATTAAATGTCATTGAACCCAACCCCCTTGCAATGAGCAGGGACATCATCAACTAGATCAGGTTGCTCAGAGCCCCGTCCAACCTGACCTTGAAGGTTTCCAAGGATGAGGCATCTACCACCTCTCTGGGCAACCTGTGCCAGTGTTTCACCACCCGCGTTGCGAAAAATTTCTTCCTTATGTCTATTGAGAATCCACCCTCTTTTAAGTTAAAACCATTACCCCTTGTCCTATCGCGACCGGCCCTGCTAAAAATTTGTTCCCATTCTTCTTATAAACCTCCTTTAAGTACTGAAAAGACTCAATAAGAGTCTTTTAAGTACTCAAAAGACTCTGGAACCTTATCTTCTCCAGGCTGAACAACCCCAACTCTCAGCCTGTCCGCACAGGAGACGTGCTCTATCCTTGTAAGCATTTTTGTGGCCTTCCTCTGGAACCACTCCAACAGGTCCGTGTGTCTCCTGTGCTGAGGGCTCCAGAGCTGGACTCAGTACTCCAGGTGGGGTCTCACCAGAGTGGAGTAAAGGGGCAGAATCACCTCCCTTGACCTGTTGACCATGTTTCTTTAGAGGCAGCCCAGGTTATAGTTGGCCTTCTGGGTTGTGAGTGCACATTTCCAGCTCATGTCCAGGTTTTTATCCACCAGTAGCCCCAGGTCCTTCTCAGCAGGGCTGCTCTCAATCCCTTCATCCCTCAGCCTGTAGTACTAGCTGGGGTTGCCCTGACCCAGGTGCAGGACCCTGCACTTGGCCTTGTTGAACCTCAGGAGGTTCACACAGGTCCATTCCTTGAGCTTGTCCAGGTCCCTCTGGATGGCATCCTATCCCTCAGGCGTGTCAACTGCACCACTCAGCTTGGTGTCTGCAAACTTGCTGATGTTGCACTTGATCCCATTGTCTATGTCATTGTTGATGATATTAAACAGTACTGTTCCCCAGACAGATCCCTGAGGGACACCGCTCATCAATGATCTCCATCTGGACATTGAGCCACTGACCACTACCCTCTGGATGTGACCATCCAGCCAATTAGTCCTATGCACCAAATAGTTCACCCATCAAATCCATATCTCTTCAATTTAGAGAGAATGATGTTGTGGGGGACTGTATCAAAGGCCTTACAGAGTCCAGATAGATAACATCCATAGCTCTTCTGTTGTCCACTGATGCAGTCACTTTATCTGGGAATTTCTGTCTAAAGATGTTTAAATTATTCTAGTGATTTCTTTTCCATCTGGAACATTTTTATATAAAATGAGTAATTTATAAGAAATACTTTCAGAGTAAAAAGCTTTAGATTAATGAGTTGTCTTTTCCTGAGGGTTTGTTTTCTATCCTAGTTGAGAAGATGTTCCAGAGGAATTTTACTTGCATTTTGGTTGGTTTATGTACTGTATTAATGAGACAACTGGCAGCTTGTCAGACCACATATACCTGAATACTAGAATGTATTGATTTCTCATAAAGAAACTACTAAACACAAGCTAAAATATCTTCAGATGGTCAGATACTACTAAAAGGCAGTGTGCCTTACTGGGTCTGTATGTGCTGAATGGCAAAAGCCTGAAAAGTGAAATCCTTCAATGATCTTAACTAGTTTTCAATTCCAAGAACATAGAAGAAAAATGAGGTATCCTGTTAAAATCTGATGTTATTCGTTTGGTTTTGTCTTCTATCATTTATTGTGTCTAATTGTAGACAGGTTTTAGATTACTCAGAATTCTGTCTCTAATGTGCTACAGTTTAGTGAAAATTAGGCCACTTTGACTTGATGCCAGCCTAGATACCAAGAGTAGACACTATCAAAATACTTAACTCATCCAAAGGCTGTGGTCTCAACCCCATAGACATGTGAACATTGCTAAAAGAAAGGGAGAAAAAAACCTCACCAAAACCACTGACCCAGAACTGATGAAGCATAACAGTATTTGTTCTTTAACTGTATTGCACTAAGTAACCATCATCAGACACCAACACAGAGCTAATCATCATGCAGTCAATATGAATATGAGTATGCCTGTTCAAAGTCATGCACACAAGCGATTACTTAGCAATGAAGTACCACTGAAAATTTCAGAGCTTTGTATGCTTTCTAAGATACAGTGACATTCTTGGTAATTGGTGGAGCAGCATGAAATTTATAACTTAATTCTTAAGATTCTTAACTTTAAAATTCTTAAATATTTTAAGACTTAAGAAAACTTTAATAAGTGGGTAGTTTATTAAGCTAGATCTTGAACAAGTTGCAGATAGAGAAGTGCAAAAAAGTGAAAGTCTCATTGTACCTGCATGTGGGAGCCTTAACACAGTGTACCAGAGAAATTCAATGTCAGAGGAAGACACCTCCAAGCAGAGCTCTTATTTTAGTATTTATTGCTAATAAAAAGCTGCATTATTAAAGATATAGTAAATGGATGTATTTAATATGTCACCTTGCTTTTAGGCAGACTGGATGTACTGTAGCCTACTTTCTATTCATTACAAAGTAAGACCTTCTGGTTTTGTTCTATGGTCACTTTGAGCTGTTCAAGTTAAGAGGGTTTTTTGTTTGTTTTTGTTTTTATTTGTTTCTTTCTCTGAAGTTTCTTGCCTGCCATTATTTATTTTGATTCTTTTCCCCTTAAAAATTATTTTTTAACCTACATTAGGCTTAAAGTCTTAACTTATTATTTATAAATGCATTTACAAAATAAAAAAGGCAATTAGCATAATAAAATCCTCCCTAGCATTGCCTGAACATCATTCCAAGTTCTTGAGATCAGGAAAAGCCATCTTCATGTGTCACAGAGTGCTGAACACATGGCTTGGGCTCTGAAAAACTGCTAAGTCTATATGAAGTCTACATCTAGGAAGTCTACACCACCCTAAGGAGAAGATATTCGCTCTCTAGCAAGAACTGGCTACCAGAAAAAAAATATTTCTAATAAAATTATGACCTTCATGGACCAGCTTCATTCACTCTTGCACACTTTCAAAACAGAAGTCACTACAGGTTTTATTCAGGAGATACTTTATAAGAGCACTGGAGTGGGTGTCAGTCATTGCAATGGGATAATGGTACACTGTCAAATACCTTAGATCCTGTCACGTCCTTATGCCACTAGAACCCAGCTTAGTCCTGGGTACCAGTTCCCTGGTCATCCACATACTTTGTGTGTTAATTTTCTCAGGTTTTTCTTCCTCTGACAAAAGCTTTTGTAATTCTAGGAAAGATTCCATCAGATAGCTTTCCATATGGTCAATACGGATCAAACCATACTAGTTTGACAATTTCTACCCCATACAGTTCTTCAAGATCATCCAAGCAACTGTTGAATACTGGAAAACTCCCAGGCAACCTCAACACAGGTTCTCGGGTAGGCAACAGACACATTGTAGTAAAATGCACAGCAAGGGTGGTCTGTGACAGGGTTCTCATTATTTTAAGCACCCTGAGCAGAATAAAAATAAAACTGCAATGATTTCTGATCATCACAGACATATTACCTTTATGGCCAGTCTACTCCAGAAACAGCAGAGTGCTGTAGGCATAAAAGTATTCTTTAGCATTTGGTCTGGAGCTGAAGCATCATTCATTCTCCTGGAGCAGATAACTTTGTCCAAATAGGTATATACAAACAGCACTGATGACCAAGCAGTACACAGCAGATTCCAGTTGTCCAAATCCAAAGAGTGTATTCTACCATATCTCTCTGTACATATTTAGCAAATTTCTTCTATATCAAGTTTTACCTTTTTATGTATACTTTTTAGTGGTTAATTATATCTTCTATAATCTCAAAATGTCTTCTAGCACTGTTATACATCCTATGTGTTCAGTTCATGCTTATATATTTGTCTCGTATTTATATAAAATAATATTTTATATATAAATAAAAATATAACTATAATAACATTATATGTTACGTGTTGACACTGGACAGTATCAGAGCTCTATGACACATACCTTGACTATTTTCTGCTCAATAGCCCATTATGTAGCTGCCTGTAAATCACAAAGTCCCGATTACTTAAGTTACACAGCTAAAATAATTACCACTCATATTCTTTAGATCTATATAACATTCTTTAATTCTGCATACACTTTAGTAGCAGGTAGAAAATCACTAATGAATTTTCACAGGCCAGTGTGTGACTAGCTGGTTTTGTATTTCAGGATTTTCTTCCAGTTTCCAAACTCCACATTGATCATACCTTGCCATTTGCATAGCATCAGATTTCCATCTAACCCAGTACTTTTCACTGCTTACCAATTAAATGACATAGACTCAACTGGATTTAATAACCTTTTGACTTTGTCTTTAAAATTCACCAATAAACCTTACTGTTACTCTAAGTTTTGCTGGAATTGTAAGTTTAAATTTTTGCCTCTGTGGAATCCAATTCAAATAACATGCCCTAGAAAGGTCTGGAGTCATTTCCTCCACTGAGACCCCCCTCAGAAAATGTAATTTTAATCATTATCTCCAGACTTGCCGTTGGCTCTTTTTTAATGATTCATTCTTTACAAAGATCAGACACTTCATGTCTTTAAAGTTATGTTTTTTTAACCCAAATTAACAATTAAAAAATTTCACATTACACTTTCAAAGTTCCTTCACAGAAGTAAATAGGCTAGACTTATGACTCTTATGAAACTAATGCCATTTTATCTTTCTTCTCTAGTATCAAATCTGTGCAAGAAAGTGAAGGATATGCACAAAATTCACGTGTCTCAGGAGATGGACACTGAATATAGTGGAAAGGTTAGTACTATGGGAACAGTTTGCCTTAAGTGTTTGTTTTGAAACATAAAGAAAGCTTTCATTTATTACATTATGGTAATTATTATACACATATGATAATTTTTTTTTTCTCTTTGACCTCAATTATGAGTTGTGAGTAGCAAAAAGTTTGACATGAATCAGATCTTTCCTCATACAGACCTCATCCATCTTCTGTGGAAACTGTGGAGATCCAAGTGGTTTATGAAGGTTTTCCTGTGTCACCACTGTCTTGGGAGGGTAAGATAAAAACAAATCTATTTTAATTATTGTCTGCAAGATTCACAAATTTTGTCTTTGATCTCTGTCACCAAACATGATCTCTACATATCTGATATTTCAAAGACTCTTTTCTTCTGCAATATTTTACCTCAAACTGAGGCTGTTCTTAAACGAATTGTGAAAAAAATACATTGTTTACAATGTAACACATTGCAGGAAATAATTTTTCTTTCACAGAAATATTAGTTGTAAGTCTACTAACTTACAATTTAAAAATTAATATTTAAGGAAAATTGGATCTGTTTATCAAAATGTAGGCTTTGTCAGGTTTTCAGAATAAATGCTTTCATTTAACTATTTTATTTGCATTTGTGTTTATATGCACTTTGTATTTCATAATAGTGATCTCAAGGACAAAGGAGTTTCAAACTTTTTAGTTATTCAGTCCAAATATTCTGCAAAAAGATCACTGTGCTATGTTAAAAATAGTATTACACTGGGATCAGTGGGGTCCATTATCAAATGCACTGGATAGTATCACAAAAGATACTATGTGTAATATTTTCTACTTTTCTTACAATTACTTCTTTGGCAAATTATTTAAACTCACAATAATCCCCTCTTTTAGACAACTTTCAATATTTTGTTGGACAGCTATAATTGTGCGTTTTCTAAAAAGTACCCTGACAGTGAATAACCAATGAGGTATTTGCAGTTTTCTCACCAACATTTACAAAAAACCCAGTGTCTCTGACAAAATATTGACAGCGTGTAAGGATGTAGGAGAAATTCACTGCTAGTATCTTGCATGAGTGAAAACTAGTTCAAGCTTCCTTTTCACATAAGAGCTGGCAAAAAGCAGCACAATACCTTCCTTATTGATAGCAATATCTGTTGTGCCTATTTTGTTATTCCTTAAAAGATCAGACATACGGTTGACATCCTCTCACCTAACCTTTATCATTCAGGAGCTGAATGCCTGGTCTCAAAAGGTAGGCTAAATAACTAATTAAAGTTCATCTTATATTAAGATACAATAGGAGTTGCTTCTCTCTTAGCTTTGATGTACTAAAGTAGGCAATATGAATCACAGCCACAGTACAGGCTCATCTGTGTGAGATTTCTAGTCCCCCTTGAGTGGAGTTCAGGCTCCCCTGTGTGCTGTAAAAATATTTACAGTCCCCAGGTTATACTGCATCTATTCTTGCTGCTCTTCTTGTTTGTAGTTTTGATTTCTAATACAGAGAAGAGTAATAAGCATATTAATCTTTAAACATTTTTCTCCTTTTTCTTTAATACAACTTTTTTTGTCAGCTTCCAAGCATTCTAATTCTTCCTTATTGTTATAAGGACAGGTTAAATAATTTTTATTTTTAGCACCTGAAAACATGGTGTTCGTTGACAACATATACTGTCACTCTAAAACTTGTAGTGTGGATATATTTTTTGTTAAAATCCAACACTAATTTTGCCTTATAAATTGAATGGAAAACAAGGAAATTTGTGCAAATGGAAAATGTGAGTTTTGATCTGTTTCAAATATTTTTTAGTTATATTGTAAGAGACAAAGAAGTTAAAACCTGGACTACAATATTTGAATATCAAGAAAAACTAATGAGGCTCCTCTCCATATATTTACCTTGTTCCCAGGAAGTTCTCACTCTTGTTCAGAAGGACACTTGGCTTGCACTTGAACTCAACAGATATCCTCATCTGTCCTTGAGGCCCAAGACCATCTGTACAGTATTCTGGATAGCTTGTGTGTAAAAGCGTCCTTGGGTAGGAACAAATCCTGATAGCCAAGCTAGGAAAGTCGTAGGGCTAAAAATCCCTGGAGAGAACTGATGATACCTATCCCATACAGAACTTGAATCAGGTTTCCCCTGATCTGTGCGACAGTCCTGTGGTCCAAAGCTGACTTGTCTCTGCATTTGTAGTTTTTCAGTTCAAAGTGACTGAAATAATGTGAGTTTTGTTTTGCTCATTGCTAGTTGCTTTTTGGGTGTGTTACATTCTGCAGGGGATGACAGGTTGTTTGAAGTGAAAGAGCTAACTCAGAAAATGACAGAAGTGCCCTAAAGTGTCGCTCCTAGAAAGTAGAAGACAGAACTCTGGATCTCTTTCAAAAAAGAAATAAATGTCTTCTCATTTTCTGAACATGTTCTCTGAAACCACTACCTGCTTACAACAGGAGAGGATATGCATGTACATCACTTGAGCAGTTTAAATGCTGAACAGTGGGACAATGTGACTCCCAGTATTACACTCAGAGTCTTGTTATAGGGTTGTCCTGGTTTTGCTGTGATAAAGTTAATTTTCTTCCTGATAGCTGTTATAGTGTTGTGTTTTGGATTTGGGATGAAAATAATATTGATAACATACCGATGATTTTAGTTGTTGTGAAGCAAAGACTGTTCAGCTTCCCATGCTCTGGCCTGCCAGCGAGCAGGCTGGGGCTGCACAGGAAGGTGGGGGGAGACACAGCTGGGACAGCTGACCCAAGCTGGCTAAAGGGATAACTCCATACCATATGATGTCATGCTCAGTATACAAACCTGGAGTTGGCCGGGAAGGTGCCATAACTCGGGAACTAACTGGGCATTGGTCAGTGGGTAGTGAGAAATTGTGCTGTGCATCACTTGTTTTGATATTCCCTTATCATTATTATTATAATTATTATTCCTTTTTTCCCCACCCCCTGTCCTATTAAACTGTCTTTATCTCCACCACAAGCTCTACCCCTTTATTTTCGATTTTCTCTCCCATCCTGCTGGGAGGGGCAGGATGAGCAAATGTCTGTGTGGTTGTTTTATCTACCTGCTGGGTTAAACCACAACAGGGATAAAGGGAACATACCATAGATATGGAGCCAAGAATTTGTCATTACCTGAATTAAAGTCTTTAATAACCTTATCAGAATGCAACACTTATTAGTTAAGTTACAAATTGCTAACTCTCATAATCCAAATAATAGCAAAAAAGCCCCATAATAGTTGTTATTCAAGAAAACATACTAATATCCACGCCTTTTCTCCAGTACTGTTTTCACATTTTCAGCACTCAATATGAAAGGCATCTCAAACAGGAAGATGAAGAGGTGTTCCAGTGGATTTCCATCATCTTAAGGAGACGTTCAGCACCAGTGATGGGAGTCCCTTCTTCCTGCAAACTGCTTTGGGTTGTTTTTAAATTTTTCCTCACCCCAGGCTGCTGCCTTCTGGCTGCTGCCAGGTGAGTGTGAGTATGGTCCCACAGCCTGCCCCAGGTTCAGCCCCTCAGGGGTTCTTGTTTCTTGGGCAGGAACTCCCTGGGTTTTCCAGACCCTTCCCACAGAGGCACTGGCAAAGCTCAACCTCAGGTAGGAGTCCAGCAGCACTGGCTTAGCTGTGTTTAATCCACTGGGGAACTAAATCGTGGGGTAAAGTGATCTCCTGGACTCTTACTGGGCTAAAGTATAAGGAAGGCAAATAACTTCTGCAATATGAATTGAGACACTTCTGACAAATCAAAGAAGAAATTTCAGGAATTGGAATTTTATGCTTAAAAAGTTGCAATACCTTCAGAATCTAGTCTGTTTGACACTTCCACAGTTATGAAGCCATACACTGAATTTAGAGGAACCATTTTTCAGTTAGGCATCTAAAATTCTAATTCTCACTCTACTTTCCTAAATAGAACTGTTGGATCTAGCCATAGTTTCCCTATTGAGCTAGGATTTTCAGATCAGAACAGTTAAATTAGGAACAGATGCAAAAGTGTTCATTTGTTTGTTCAGCGATCACTCAAATACAAATACAATAGCGCTGGGTGTGAGGGAAGGTGCTAGCTAGCTAATTGTGATTCTGATGATGTTTTTGGCACATTCAGAATTGTATAAGCAAGTAATTGACTTTGTATTGTATATTATCGCTTTTATCATCAGCATGTCAAAGAGACAGATAAATTGTCCAGCTGTCTCTATAATATTCCCAAGTGTGTTTTTAGTAGGGAAAACAGTTCATGTTTTTTCTTTTGTTTGCTTCTACCAATGCTTAATTACACTCCTTATCATTTTAATTTAAAACCTCATGCTCCAGAGCTCAAAAATGAAAAACTGAATGTTAGATTTAGCCACAATTGTGCATAATAAGAAAGCAGCAAAACTTCTGCTGTTGCAACTTTCATCTTTCACACTTTCAGTGAACATATTGACTCTACAATTACTGATATACTAAAAACTGAAAAAAACCCCATACCTAGCTTACCCTATGAATATCTGATCCGATTCTAATGTGATCAGTCAGAGTCTCAAATCTGAAGACGTCCTCCTTTATTTCTACAGTACAGTCTGTCAGGTTTCAATTTTGTGTTGTTACATGCACAGGAAATGAACAGGAGTTGAAGCGGAAATTGCTTTCTCCTTCTGTCCCCATTGGTATTGTATAATTCAGTTTATTGTTAAAAGCAGTTTGCATATAACAATAACCTTAAAGCTAACTTAAGTTTTGCAGTTATGTAAGTGAAGCAAGATTACATTGACCCTAACTCTTGCTTCAAACAATAACACATCGATTATGAATGCAACATGAGAAGAATCTTGTACATCAGGTCTTCCGCTGTAGAAAGACAGATTATGTCACAAAAACCTGATACAAAGCTGCAAGAAAGCCAGCTCATGACTTTCTCAGAAAACTTTATAATTCTGTATGACTCAAACTTGAATTTGAAGATTAAAGTGTCAGAGCACAAACTTTGAAGTTGTACCTCAGTAACCCTTTTCACACAATTTGTGCTAAGTACCTTGTATTAGCAGCTGAACATGCATATTTGTGCTATTCCATGTGGTATTCCACTACAGCTGACATTGTTTCTCATCCGTGATCAAGTAACTAGTCCTATAGATTAGAATCTGTAGCTTCAGTCTTGTAATTTTGTGACTTCTTCATACTCCTAGATGTAAGGGTGCAAGATTTTCCAGCAATACTGAGTCAGATTTTTCAGTCCTCCACAAGAAGAACTTCCACTTGATAAGTGCCTTGCTGTTTAATAGCTATGAAATTGAGCTGAAACACAGAAATTTCTTTGAGAGTGCATGAAACAACAACTTTCTGAGTATCAGCTGTGCCATGATAGTCTACAGACTAGCAAACGGTGTATTGAGAGTTATCCGTCTGATTTCTGGAAGTGAGAAGCATCAGCATTGCAGACACCTAAAGCTAAGCAAGACGACTCCCTCTATATCTAAACTGCAGACGTTTGCTATCCTCACTATATAAGTCAGAGAAATAATATTCCTTATTTACTATGTCACTGAGAAAGCAGTGTCAGCAGAAGTCCTTTCTAAAGACATATTTATTACAAAAATGTATTTCTGTACTTATGGAGAATAAATTTCTTTCCTTTTAGCACTCAGAAACAGTTTCACTGTAACTGGTGAAAAGCATAGCATGATCAGAGTAAAGTGTAGAAGAGGCAAGAGAGATCAGTTATATAATTATTACTGTACTGGTTTTGGCTGGGATAGAGTTAATTTTCTTCGTAGTAACTAGTATGGGGCTGTGTTTTGGATTTGTGCTGAAAACAGTGTTGATAATACAGAGGTGGTTTTGTTATTGCTGAGCAGGGCTTACACAGAGTCAAGGCCTTTTCTGCTCCTCACACCACCCCACCAGTGAGTAGACTGGCAGTGCAGAAGAAATTGGGAGGGAACATCGCTGGGACAGCTGACCCCAGCTGACCAAAAGGATATTCCATACCATATGATGTCATGCTCAGTATATAAAACTGGGAGAATAAGGAGGAAGCGAGGGACGTTTGGAGTTATGACATCTGCCTTCCCAAGTGACTGTTACATGTGATGGAGCCCTGCTTCCCTGGAGATGGCTGAACCCCTGCCTGCCCATGGGGAGTGGTGAATGAATTCCTTGTTTTGCTTTGCTTGTGTGCACAGTTTTTGCTTTCCCTGTTAAACTGTTTTTGCCTCAACCCACGAGTTTTCTCACTGTTACCATTCTGATTCTCTCCCCTATCCTGCTGGGAGGGAGTGATCGAGCAGCTGTGTGGTGCTTAGTTGCTGGCTGGGGTTAAACCATGACAATTACTTAGAAAATGTCACAGCCTACACATGTTCTCCTCATTTCCCGATGAATCACTTTGTATGATTCCCCTGGCTGTATTGACTAAATCTACATTGATCACAATGCTGAGACAAGCAACATACATAAATCACACTACAGCCACTTCACGATAGGCAAGGTGAAATCCACTCAGACCATATATTCTCATAGCTCTAGTGGTACTTGTGTAACTGGTTCTTTCCACTTTCTTCTGCAAATAAGTACACAGGTGATCTGTTTGTCATACTTTGTTATGCTTTCTCTCCTCTTCCTCAATACCTAGTCTTCTTCCTCACTCTACCTGTGCTACTTACAGATGACCAACCTAGCCTGTTAGTTGGAAAGCTCCTCTGAAGGTCAACACAACCTTCTGCACAAAGAAGGGGTAACTTCTAGGGCTCTGTGAAGTGCAGTACCAAATACACCCAAGGATGAAGATTCTGGAGCCTATCTGGGAAACAGGGTTTAAACTATCTCATTATAAAGAATTCAAATGGATTTTTTTTTTTTAATTTCCCCAGCTTGTGACCACTGCCTCTTTTTCTTTTCTTGTGCATCTCTGAGAAATGGTTTGTTCCATTTGTCTCTCTACCTTCATTTTTGGTAATGGAAGACAGCAAAGTCCACCCCCTTAAGTATTCCCTTCTTCAGGGTACACAAACATTCAGTCCCTCCTCATGTCATGTGTGCCAGTCCTCTAAGCATCTTAGTGGTCTTTTGCTGGATTTTACCCAGATTATTGACATGCCTTTAATACAAGAAGCCAAAGTTGGACACAGTACTACAGATATGCCCTTATGAATGCCAAGTAGAGGGAATTGGTTACTTGCCTCCATCTACAGCTATATTTTTGCTAAGTCAGACCAGTAATTGGTGAGTTTTCACTTACTTAAGGGTACCCTGCTAATGCATATTCAAATCCCACAGTCCTTTCCTGCAAGGCTGTGAAACAGTCAGTTCCCGGTCCATACTGATGTGTAGCAGTCTTCCATCAAAGTTGCAGGGCTTCACATTTGACTGTTAAACTTGCTCAGTTTCCAGTGGCTCATTCCTTCAGCTTTTTGGAGTCCCTCTGAATGGAAACTCTCCCTCCCACTAATAACCACTCTCCATTATGGTGTTGTCCACAATAGTGATGAGAGTCACTTCATTGATGAAGATCTTAAATCAATACTTGTGGAACATCAAGTGTGACCAGATTCCAGTTAGATTTCAAAGTGTTGTCCACTAGTCTTTTAAGCCTGATGGATAAACCATTTTTTAGCCACCTTGTAATCTACACAGCCTGTTCATGTCTCACCACTTCGACTTCCAGATTGTTATTAGAGATCATTTAAATGAAACATTGCGAAAGTCAAGGTAAGCATCTACTTTCACCCACAGAGCCAGTCATTGCATGACAGAAATGGATTAAGTTGTCAAGGACAATTTGCTCCTGGTAAATTCTTGCTGGCTGTTCCCAGTCACCTTGTCCTTCCTGTTCTTGGAAATAGCTTCTAGGAGAATTTGGTCCATAATCTTCCTAAAGACTGATGCAAGCCTGACCATCTGTAGTTCCCTATACCCTTCTTGACTTTTAAAATGGGAATAGTATAAGGAGTTAATAAAATAATACATTTGAATTTTCATTTAGTGCTCCATTCTGTTGGAAGACAACTCTGAACTTGGTTGCCCATCTGATGTGAACAATCATTTCCTAAATAATTTTCTGTGTTGGTTTATTTTCTCAAATGGAGAAGGTGTTTCTGTAAAATCAAAATATCCTTTGGAAATATAAAAATTTAATTAACTTGCTTCAGATAAGCAACAGAACAAGTTGACATATTTCATTTTAGATGAAATCAATATTAAAGAATGTGTGCTGTATTTCATCATGGTGCTAAAGTTTGTGGACCTGTGTTCTTGCTTTTCTCTTGTAACTACAATATACTTTAAGCTTCTCAACTGAAAAAATTTAAAAACCAGTGTACAATGCAGGTTACAGCTAGGAGGAACATGAAATTACCTTTCAGTATGAAACAACAATATTCTAATTGCATTTTGATAAAAAAATTGTAAAAATAATTGTGTTTTTTTCCACAGTGGAAGGAAAATAATCATTTGGATCACCCATTTTTATTTCCATTGTTAAAGTTGAAATTTCACAGAACCATTAAGGTTGGAAAAAAGCTTTAAGATCATCAAGTCCAACCATCAACCCAACCCCACCATGCCCATTAAACCATGTCCCGAAAGTGCCAAGTCCACAAATTTTTTGAAAAATTCCAGTGATAGTGACTCCACCACCTCCCTGGGCAGCCTGTTCCAATGCTTGACCACTCTCTTGGTGAAGAAATTTTTCCTCATATCTAACCTAAACCTCTGCTGGTGCAACTTGAGGCCATTTCCTCTTGTCCTATCACTAGTTACTTGGGAGAAGAGACCAACACCCACGTCACCACAAACCCCTTTCAGGGAGCGGTAGAAAGCGATAAGGTCTCCCCTTAGCCTTCTCTTCTCCAGACTAAACAACCCCAGTTCCCTCAGCCGCTCCTCATAAGGCTTGTTATCCAGACCCCTCACCATCTTCATTGCCCTTCTTTAGACATGTTCCAGCAACTCAATGTCCTTCTTATGGTGAGGGCTCAAAACTGAACACAGGGTTCGAGATGCAGCATCACCAGTGCTGAGTACAGGGGCACGATCACTTCCCTACTCCCGCTGGCCACGCTATTTCTGATACAGGCCAGGATGTTGTTGGCCACCTTAGCCACCTGGGCACACTGCCGGCTCATATTCAGCCGGCTGTCAACCAGCAACCCTGGGTCCTTTTCTGCCAGGCAGCTCTGCATCCACTCCTCCCCAAGCCTGTAGCATTCCATGGGGTTGTTGTGACCCAAGTGCAGGACCCGGCACTTGGCCTTATTAAACCTCATGCAGTTGACCTCTGCCCATCAATCCAGCCTGTCCAGAGCCCTCTGCAGAGCCCTCCTGCCCTCCAGCAGATCAACGCTTCCACCCAACTTGGTGTCGTCTGCAAACTCACTGAGGGAGCACTCGATCCCCTCATCCAGGTCATCTATAAAGATATTGAACAGACCATCCCCAAAACTGAGCCCTGGGGAACACTGCTTGTGACCGGCTGCCAGCCGGATTTAACGCCATTCACAACAACTCTCTGGGCTTGGCCATCCAGCCAGTTCTTTACCCAGTGAAGAGTAAATCTGTCTAAGCCATGAACCACCAGTTTCTCCAGGAGAATGCTGTGGGAGACGCTGTCAAAGGCTTTGCTAGAGTCCAGGCAGACAACATCCACAGCCTTTCCCTCATCCACTAGGTGGGTCACCTGGTCATAGCAGGAGATCAGGTTGGTCAAGCAGGACCTGCCTTTCATGAACTCATGCTGTCTGGGCCTGATCCCTTGGTTGTCCTGCACATGCCCTGGGAGCACCCTCAAGATGAACCGCTCCATAATATTCCTCGGTACGGAGGTCAGCCTGACAGGCCTGTAGTTCCCAGGATCCTCCTTCCAGCCCTTCTTGTAGATGGGTCTTACATTGGCAAACCTCCAGTCGTCTGGGACCTACCTTGTTAACCAGGACTGTTGATAAATAATGGACAGAGGCTTGACAAGCTCCTTTGCCACCTCTCTCAGTGCTCTTGGGTGGATCCCATCAGGCCCCACAGACTTGTGGGTATCCAGGTGGCACAGCAGGCCCTTAACTGCTTCCTCCTGGATTATGGGCAGGTTATTGTGCTCTCCATCCTCATCTTCCAGTTCAAGGTGCTGAATACCCTGTGGATACCTGGTCTGGTTATTAAAGACTGAGGTGAAGAAGGCATTAAGTACCTCAGCCTTGTCCTCATCCTTGGTGACAATGTTCCTCCCCATATCCAGTAAGGGATGGAGATTGTCCTTGCCTCCTCACCTAGCTTTAGGTGTTTGCAATGCTAGCGCTTCTTACTTCCAGAACCTCCTTGAGGTTACTTCAACCTCTCCTCATAAGACCTGTTCTCCAGACCCCTCACCAGCTTTGTTGCCCTTCTCTGGACATAATCCAGCAACTCGGTGTACTTCTTGTAGTGAGGGACCCAAAACTGAACACAGTATTCGAGGTGCAGCCTCGCCAGGGGCACGATCACTTCCCTACTCCTGCTGGCCACACTATTTCTGATACAGGCCAGGACACTGTTGGTCTTCTTGGCCACCTGGGCACACTGCCGGCTCATGTTCAGCCGGCTGTCAACCAGCACCCCCAGGTCCTTTTCCGCCAAGCAGCTCTCCATCCACTCCTCCCCAAACTTGTAGTGTTCCATGGGGTTGTTGTGACTCAAGTGCAGGACCCTGCACTTGGCCCTGCTAAACCTTATACAGTTGACCTCAGCCCATCAATCCAGCGTGTCCAGATCCCTCTGCAGAGCCCTCCCACCCTCCAGCAGTCAACACTCCCACCCAACTCAGTGTCATCTGCAAACTTCCCGGGGGAGCACTCGATCCCCTCATCCAGATTATTGATAAAGATATATAAAGCTGGGGAAAGAAGAAGGAAGGGGTAGGATGTTGGAAGCATGGCATTTGTCTTCCCAAGTAACCATTAGGCATGATGGAGCCCTGCTTCCCTGGAGATGGTTGAACACCTGCCTGCCAGCGGGAAATGGTGAATGATTTCCTTGTTTTGCTTTGCTTGTGTGTGTGGCTTTTGCTTTCCTTGTTAAACTGTCTTTAACTGAACCCATGAGTTTTCTCACTTTTACTCTTCTCTCTCCCCTGTCCCACCGTGGGGGGAGTGAATGGCCACGTGGTGTTTAGTTGCTAAGCGGGGTTAAACCATGACATTTGCTTAGTGCAGCTTTGGCTTAGCAGTCTTTCTGTGACTGCAGTTCCTTGAATAATGAAGCCTATAAATGATGATGCTTAAGTGCAGGAGACATTGGCTGCCTAGGTAAGGAAAAGGCTTCTCTTCCTCCTTATCTGACATTTTATCCTGACTTTGATACACAAGTAAAAGTAGAAAGTAATTAAGTAACATTTCTCTTTCCATTGTCGACAGAAAAGATGCATTGGAATTTCCTTCAGTCATGCTGGTGAGTTTCAGAACGTATTCAGTTTTGAGCTAACAGCTCTCAGAAATTAAAGGAACTTGTACAGCTATGGGAGAGAGGAGGAGAGTAATGTACATGCTAATAAAACATCAGTGTGGTCTACATCATTAAAATAGCAGTTTTAGCTTTTTTATTACATAGATTACTGCTTGAACAAAAAAAAGAACTTTTCTGAATTTCAGAAATAAATCTATTGGGAACACGTTGGAGGGAAGAGGTATTGTAACAATTAGAACGGTTTCGCTTGTTATATGAATGCAACATACATCTCCTTTCATTTGTTTACAGTGCGTTGTTAGGTCTCCTTTTCAGCAATAGGTGACTCCGCATGCACAGTGGTAGGTGTATAACTGGACAGCATATGCTTTATTTCCATTTGTGCTGGATTTATCAACTACATTTCTGAAAATAAGTCTAACTGCATTTCAAGCAATGCATCTCATTGCAGGCTTCTAAATTTGTTACAAAGCTCTTTCTAAGTAACAGTGAAAGCCTTGAGTCACTCTTCATGCTGAAGAAATGAATTGTGCAATGCATACTCAACATGTGCTTGAAGACAATTTACAGCATAAAGTAAAACTGAAGTGAATATTGTAAAGTTTGTGTTGTAGGGGAAAATAGGAACTTTGTTGAAGCTAATTGAAAAAACTCTGACCTAACTCACTAGGCTTCACGGATCATTAATATTCTTGGAGAGTTACATGGATATTCTACACAAACTTTTATTTTCTCCTCAAATAAAACAATATTTATGAATACAACCACATTTTAAAAGTTAGATCAACATTTTTAATAAAAATGTTGAATTACTCCATCGTGCCCACGTTCATGAACTTCTCAGTAACAAATTAAAGTTGATTTTGTGTAGGGGGCTATGAAAGGTAGGAACCAATAAATTTCACTTTGTCTGTCAATCAGCCAGTAGTTTACAAGAAGTTTACACCTGCCATGTAATATTAGGACTCATCCAGTTACAACATTGACTGAGGCTGGACTTGTTAACAAATCATAGATTCATCTATCCACATTGTTCTTCATACTTTTACAATAATCTATGTTCCTACCATTTGAAATATAAATGTGTTTGCAACCATTTTTGTTTTTGGGGATATTGATGGACCCACATAAAGTTTGAAATAGATTGTCTTGTGGCAGCTTATCAAACTAGAGTATTTTTTTCTCTGGCCACCACTTTATGTTCCATCACTCACAGCTTTCATTTCAATCAAATGAACAAAAGAAAACTCCCCAGACCTCTGGTGAAAAAAAAAAAAATCCATGGAAAAGCCAGGTGAGTACAACTACTGTCAGTGTGTGTATTCAGAGGATCTGCAATAGAAGATCTGAAATATATGAAAACTCATACACATACACAGAGAAATTAAAAACAATGTCAGTGAATGTGTAAGCAAAAATGACAGGTTTTCAGGGCATAAGTGAGGATTTTTAGCCTCGGAAAAAAAGTTTATTAATTGACTAATTATTTGGTTTCCATTGGAGATTTCATTGTTGGAAGGGTCTCTTCTCAGGCAGCTGAGAAAAGTATATTGATGTTATGGATGCAAAGGCCATGAAACACTAAATAAGTTGTTCCAGAGCAGAGTGGTTATTTTTTCCTTAGTAATTAGCTGATGGTGAAGATGAGCAAAGAGACACAGTGTATTTAAGTCCACAGCTTGAGAGTGTGTCCTGGTTTCAGCTGGGTTAGAGTTAATTTTCTTGATTGAAGCTAGTGTGAGGCTATGTTTTGGATTTGGGATGAAAAAATGTTGATAACGTGCTGAAGTTTTCAGCAGTTGCTAAGCATTCAACGACTGTCCAGCTTTTCATGCTGGCCTGTCAGTGAGAAGGCTGGGGGTGCACGGGAAGCTGGGAGGGGAAACAGCTGGGACAGCTGATGCAGGCTGACCAAGGAGATATTCCATAGCATACAATGTCATGCTTAGTATATAAAGCTGGGATGAAGAAGAAGGAAGGGGTGGAGGGACTTTTGGAGTGATGGCGTCTGTCTTCCCAAGAAAGTGTTATGCGTGATGGAGCCCTGCTTCCCTGGAGATGGCTGAACACCTGCCTGCCCATGGGAAGTAGTTAATTAATTTCTTGTTTTCCTCTGCTTGTGTGCACAGCTTTTGCTTTACCTATTAAACTGCCTTTATCTCAAAACATGAGTTTTCTCACTGTTATTCTCCTAATGTTCTCCCCCATCCCACCATGGGGGAGTCGGGAAGAAGCTGCGTGGTGCATAGTTGCTGGCTGGGATTAAACCACGACAGAGTGTCAACAGCAATGGTAGATATGGGAATTCTGAGAAAAAAATAAAAGAGAGAATATGAGAAGTTTGCTTCTTTGGTACAACCCTATATGCAGAATCATGATGATTAGCAATGGAACAATAATTGTAGCTGATAAAAAATGTGTTATTCAATCCGGTTCAGGTTCTTTTGTACAGGAAAATTGTTGCAAAAGAGAAACAAGACCAGTGGAGGGTCTCCAGGATGAGGAGGTGTCTGGAGCATGATGCAGAGAGAAACTAAGAACTTAGAAACTAAGGATTTGTTCAGGTTTAAGATGAGGGCTAAGGGAGAACTTTAATTGTTGTCTTCAGCTATCTGCTGGGCTATTAAAAAGAAAATAGACTCTTCCTAGAGGTAAAAAACAGAAGAACAAGAGCAAATCACACAAACTGCAGAAGGAAAATCCTAATTAGATACAGAGAAAAACTTGATAGGTGATTTAGGCTTGCCCAGAGAGGTTGTGAAATCTCCATCCTTAGAGATATTCGGAACTCATCTGCGCAATGCTTTCAGCAACCTGATCTAACTAGAGTCAGATTTGAGTTTGAAACTGGCCTTATTTTGGGGAGGGTTTCAAAGCATGTTATCACCAAGGTCTCTTCTAATTTTAATTGGTCTAAAATTATTTTTTCTTGCTTGAAGCTATAATATACTTTTTCTTTTATGAAGCATATGCATGGCTTTACTCATAGGAAAGATTTTTCATACAGAAAGAATGCATATAGACACCGTAGAACATTTTAGATGAAAAGGAGATCTGGATAACCAGGCTTCAGTAAATGACACTAGCTCTGATTCCATGAAGAAAGGAACCAGGTACCAAGAGCAAACAATCAAAGCAGTAACTGAAAATTTTGTAAGAAATCAGAATCAAAACTACAATGTTGTGTTCTACCTAACTGGAGACAGGCAAAGGTAAATGGACTCTGAGTAAAAAAAAAAAAAAGGAAAGGTATAACAGCAAACCACTGTAAAGTAAGGTCACTGTAAGTTCTGACAGTGGTGTTTATAAGAAATTTATCAGTTCTAAAAATACAGTTAATAATCCAGGACAAATAGAAAATACTTGTAAAAAGTTTTCTATGAAGTGGTGTAATTAGTAAGCAATTTCCTTGTCTTTTTATTTAGATTTTTTTGTTAGTTTTGTCTTTAGACCCATGAATTTTGTCAATTTACTTTCTCCCCATGTCCTGCTGAGAGATGAGAGTGAGTGAGCAGCTGTGTGGGAACAAGGAAGCAGCCACTGTGTCCATCAGCCCAGGGCAGAGACCCCCCCGTATGCCGAACTGCTTTTAGCTAAAACTAGCAGTCCCAGTGATAAACAAGAGGAGTTGGAATTATTCATTTAGAAGTACTGATATCTGTTGGGATGATTAGTGTGGCAGGAATGTTGCACCATATGCAAGGAAAATGGGGAGAAACTTATCTCTATAAAAATGGCATCATCTATTTCCAAGTAACAACTTCTGAGTATTTAAATCTAAATGTTCTATAAAGTTCTATTCTTCAGATAAAGTGAAAATGGATCAGTAGTAATTCTTTAGAGAAAGAAATCTCATGTGAGCTTAGAGCTGCAGTTACACAGGGTATTTCAGACTTTCTGTGTATGTACAAGAGAAAGAAAAGTTGTGATATCTTTGATGACTGAATGGTTGTTAAAAACTGAAAGGTTCCTTCAGGTTGCTTGTCATGCTCAAAATTCTAAATGGCAATTTATTAACTCAGAACTAGTTGTATTCAACATAAGGAGGGAATTTGATATTTGATTTTTTTTTTAAATTAATCACAGAAGAACAGAAATAACTCGGGTTTAAGTAATCATTGTTAATGTACATTTTCTACATACAAAAATAGTGAAACTCAAGTTAAAATAGGTTAGGGAAATTACATTGCAAGTTTGGAAGATAAATGATGAGAAATGACATTGTTAGAATTGGGAAAGCATTTTTCATTAAGAAGTCAGAACAATATAAACTCAATATGACATAGTATAAATTAACTAAAAACTACCAAACTGATATGTCTCAATGAATTCATCAAACAGGGAATTGCACCCTTTTTTTGGGGTTTTTTTTTTTTTTTTGGTTTTGCTTAACATTTTAATGATGAACTAGACTCATAACAGTCATGACTGATAAAGTTTGCAATGACTCAAGAATTTAGATAGTACTAAATAAAAGGAAAACAAAATGCTTATAACAAGAAACACTTTCAAGTGGTTTAAAGTGTTAAGTTCTTGTTATGGGATCAAGGGAACACACTATACAAAGAGAGCCAAGAATTTATTGTTACCCTAAATAAAAAATTAACAGTGTAATCAAAATGCAATGAACACATTATTATTAGTTCAATTATGAAAATTACATCATCTTACAGCCCAAAATAATACTATAAAGTCTCTTTAATAACACAATTAAACTTGTTATACAAGCCAATTTATTAATATGTACACCTTTCCTTTGTTGTTGTATGCTGCTTCCAATGTCTCTGTGGGTCCTATTGCCAGCAGTTGTAGCTTCATCAAGAAGAATTGCATGCAGGGGGAAAGGAAGTTTATGAAAAGTCATGTTTGTATGAAAAGTGTCTGAAATTAAATCTTGGAAGGAATATGATTCTCTTGCATACCCCACGGAGAGAATTGGCAGAGCTCAAGCTCAGGCAGGGGAGGCAACAGGCACTTGGCCTGAAGCAGATGCTGAAACCAGCTCCGCCCAGCTCTGCCCAAGATGAGCCCAGGCCAGCCCTGAGACCTCAGCTCTCAGCTTAGGGCAGAGCACAAGTACTTTAACTGGGAGTGGTAAAAGTATTTTAATAGGATACAAATAACTTAATCTATAATTACTCTATGAAGAACACATTCATCAGAAATTTAATTCTGAAAATGCCTTAAAAAATATCTGATGAGCAGTGGATTAATGTGGTGTTGTGGACCAAAATATTGTAATAGTTTTTTAAGTCTGGCACAAAAATTTAAGAATTTACATTTTAAATTTCTGATTATAATTTATTCACGAAGTGGTTTTCAATATATTTTAATAAAAAATAATACAGAATTTCCTTCACAGGTAGCAGTTAGTTTGAGGAAGTCTTATATTCAGTGTTATTCAGGCTGATGGACATACTCATTGCTTCTGTCAATTTTGTGTAATTTCATCATCTTGATCAATAAACGCAGAAGAACTTTTAATTTTTTATTCTTGATCATGGTCCACAAGACAGATGTTAGACAAAATTTTGAAAGCTATCTGTTCTAAAGACCTCAATCCGCCTAATTATTTTTGTTTACGGTGTTAAGAGCATCAATCTTTCTCTCCATCCTTGTTTTCCTTATAGATGCAGTGAATCAGATGAAGGAATAGGAGGAATTGGAAAAAAGCCAAAAGTGGTTTCTCTCTGGGATACTATATAGAGCCATTTGCAAGTAATATGGGATGAATAGATATTTGATAGAAGAAAATACAAAACAGTGTCTTTAATCCAAAAAGCAATGATATAACAAAAATTTTCAGTTAAAGTCTAGTGAAATTTTGCAAATGCTCTGGGCAGAGACAAGAGAGGGCTGAGAACTCCTAATTGTTCCTTGTTTTTTATCATATTTGTTATTACTCTCTTATGACAGTAGGGAGTCCCATTGTATGGAGTGTTACCCTTAACCAGGTATGACCCAAGAGTTTGGATACATATAAAAAGCTATCTCCTGTGCTAATTCTTTGTGAAAGGAAATTCTTAGAGTAGAAGATCAAAATAAAATCTACAGGTTTTTTCCGTTAGTTATTTTATTTCTGTACCTGGGTCTCCTGATATTTCTTTAGATACTGTCTTAAAGAAAAATAGACCTATTTATACTGTAGGCAAAATGCATTAAGAAATATATGCTAAAATGACAACTGTGACTTTTAAGTAGGATTTTAACAACTTAGATGAGATCTAATATTATATTTCTTTGCATAGGCCAAAATGGGTCAATCTAGTTTCTTGTCAATTGAAATTTCTTAATTTTTGTGCCAAATTAATCTACCAAATATTTCACAGGCAGACCTACATTTGCCTGATTTGTATTGTCCCATTTGACTTAAAAGCGGTTAGCATAAACGTGCCATGCAGAGGTTAGGGTTAAAATTGAGAGGGAAAGAAACCTACAACGTAAAAGTCAAATGTCTACTTTAATGCTTCATTTAAGGGACAAATCTTTTGGCTGCTTGCTGCTTTTGCAAAATGGTTAATTGTGAAAAAATTCTGTCAAGTATTTATTTCTAGCTGTCTATTAAATAATTTTAGTGCGCTTATTTTCTTATTTCTATGTTCTGTACTGGGAAAGTAATTATGCTATTAAGTTGCAAACTTTTATGCTCAGTTTACACACAGTGCAGTTAATGAATTAAAAAACTGGAACTGTTTAGATTTTAATGAGGAAAAAAGTGAGTACACAAGTAAAAATTATCTCTGTTACTTAGGAAGATGATAATTTGGAGAGAGAATACTCACCTGGATGACTTAGAAATAGGGAGAGGAGAAGGGATAGTGAATTCTATCTCATTTTGATGCCATATCACTATCTGGGAGGTCGGTGGGGCAAATTTTCTTTATATTTTTCTTTTTTTGTTTTCAAAAACTTGTGCAATGCCTGTACAGCAATTTATCCTGATGAATAACTATAGCCGTAGGACTAACAGAAATGGTAGCACACACTTTTGTTATCCATCACTTCATTATAATTCAATGGGTACGCACATGTTCTCAGCTGAGGCAGGCAGCAGTATGTCTGCTTCCAGAGATGATTACGCATTAATCACAAAGAACAAGGAACATGAACATGTGTATATCCATGTTCCTGTAATTATTGCTGAAAAAAAATAGCTCTTTTAATTTGGTCCTCAAACTAAATAACACTGTATACAAATAGGTCATATTCTATCTGCATCTATCTGTGATACAAGGCAATACAGTCAGTTACACAGTATAAGGTACCATGCCAGACAATGTGGTTTAAACAGGGAGCTGTCTTAATGGAGAGGCAAAGTGAGTAACCTGCAGGAGAGTACATACAGCCTGTCTTGTCATGCCGTTACCTCAGATGGCAAGTGTCTTCTCCGTTTATACAGCCAGGAAGATGGTAGAGAAAGATCACCTTCCAAAATAAACTTTTCTGGGACTGCTAGGGCTGGAAACGGTACAGACACATAAAAATTTTAACTGATGGAGTCTTTATAGTTTGTTTAGCAATGGAGTCAACAAAAAGTGATCATATGCAAAACTACTCCTATCCCAAGAGTTATGGACTTTGCAATTTTGTTTGTCGATGTTGTGACCACTGGACTGTAATGCAGAAGTTGGATTTTCTTCTGAATAGGCTAATCATTTATGTGGGCACATAGAGTTTTGTGAGGCTTTGCTGAGAAAGCAAAATTTAGACAAAATTCAAAGGTTGTATGCCTAGGTCTAGATCACCATGGAGATGTATGCAGAGACCAGAGTGGGCATTTCTCAGTATACTTGATGTATGGAACTCTTAAGCTATGTAGTGAGGAAGTCAATCAATGGAGGTAGCTAAACAATGATGCAAACTGGATTATAACCTGGGATTTGGATAGATTTAGTCATCTTTGAGCTATTTATTCAGTCTCGAAAACCTTAAACTCTATGTTGGAAGTGTGTTTGTGTAACACAAAGTCATCATAAGTTCAGATGTAAACCTTTAACTGACATAAGCTAATATTAATGACTATCAGAGACCTTACACATTCAGTTTTCAAGTAAGCAATTCATATTTTAAAAGGGAGGAATTAAACCCCTGAAAGGTTAATTTTCCTTTTTCTTTTAGATGGAAATATGACCCCATATAATCAAATGTTATCTGAAGTGCATGTAAAATTATTAATGGCATTATTAATTTTTTCATAAATATTTCCACCTCTTATCACCAAAGATGAGCTACATTCCTGCCAAGTTAAACCTCATTAGACGTTCAGTAAAAAAAAAAGTCAGTGTTTTCAAAATGTTTCTTGATGGATAAGGTTTTATTATTCATGTCAAAGTTTGAAATATGTGCATGCGTGTTAGAATGTATGTACCAATAATGTAAGATAACCATGTGGATGTACTTATTGGGAGAAGATGATACAGAAGGGCATGTTAAACAGGACAAAATTCATGTTATGCTGCTGCGGTACTTAAATCGGTACAACTGTTCTTACCTGTAACTCCTCTCACACAGTGAATATTCTACTGACTACTGCTTTTCGTTCCAGGTCATTGCAGACACCAGAGATTTATTTGCCCATAGAGTCTTTATACTTGAGGAAAGTAATGAAAATATAAATATTTCAGAGTTTGTTATGTCTCTTGATTAATGCTCTTTTTGACCTTCATAGTTAAAACTTGTTTCATTTCCATACAATCTTTTCAGACGTAGTGAAATTTCAAAAATGTTTTTGAAAGGGTTTGTCAGAAACTAGTTAATGCAGTCAAACAGGCTATTTCTGATGTGCAACATTTTCAGATGTGTTGCTGACACAACTCAGAGTTGTGAAGCTGTAAAATTTCTCATCAATAGAGTTATGCAGCTCATTGACATTAGTGTAAAATGCAACTTATTTTAATCAAAGCGACAAATAATTATTTTTTTGTACACAAAAAGTTTGATTGTGTCTGAAATAGAGATGTTATTAATTTGACAGCACTGTTTTTTTAAAAAGCTTTAACAGGAGAATATGTTTTCTTGTTTGGTTGCTTGCTATGAATTGGACAAGTGATTAAAAACAAACTCTTTTAAATTATATTCAATTTATTAGGCTTTGCTAAAATGTTAAATTTGTACTGCATTTTTTTAATATTTTGAATAACTTTTAGTTTGTGTTTAGTTGTGAATTTGCATATGTGTAAAAAACAACTACATATGCTAAGTATTTCATGGAAATATTTGTTATGGGATGAAGGTTTTTTGAAAATGCTGCTCAGAAAAAATGAGATTTTGACTGCATCTCCCCAGTTGTTACTCATCAGAGTTTAAGATACGTTCTGTGGTAACAAATGAAGTTCAGATAATTATCTTGAGGGGGCCACCTCTGCCTGAAAACTCTGAAATGCATCTGCCCTCTCTAATGGTTTAAGTAAATGGGGAAAAAAAACCAAAGAAGCTCAGATGAACTGTTAACAACTTTACAACCTTGTAATATATTTAGGACAAGATGCCAGAAGGAGATAATGACCAAAATGATGATCACTTGTTGCTTTTAGATATGGAGAAACATGAAGAGATCTGATTAGTAAAACCATTTGTGGCTCATCACCACCATCTGAACCACAAAATAATATATAACTAAAAAAACTATTCCCTTGGGAATAGCAAAGGAAGAACACATCTAGGGGCATCCACCACTGAGGCTGAGAAGTAAAAGCCAGGCTGCCAGCAGGACTTGGGCATCTTGAGCAGTTGGAGTGGGTGTCCTGTTCCCCTGAGTTGACACAATCAAAATCTTAGAATAGAAATAAATATCCACCTTCCATCCTGTTTAATAAATTACTCTTGGATTTTATGTCACTCAATGGTGTGGTTCTGTTCTTGTGAATATCTCACCTTGAATTCCCTTGTGACAGTATTTCAGTATCCTCTGACTTCAGACAGCAGAGCTTTCATGGGTTTCTTAATAAAAATTTAAGTACTCATTATATTTAAAGCATGCTTAAATCTCTCCATCTATCTGTAATTTTTATGGTTTTGATCTTACAGCTTTGTGATTTTCATGCCATATTAGGAGTCTGTGGAGATAGCAATGCCTAACTTGCCCAACATTAATTTTACCTCCTGTGTAAATATTAATGATTTTAATGTGAGAAGTTTTGTATATCTGCTTCTGAAAAACATTTGATTCAGAAATGTTGATGTAAGCAAAATGATACTCATAGTTACATTGTTCAAGTTGTAGTTGTTATCGTGACAATGCAACCACCCCACACATTTTGTGTCATAGATAAAGTCTCTGGCCAGGGAACTGAATTGCAGTCTGCCTCCTCAAGATTATACTGGTTGCATATGTCTTGTTCATGCCAAGAAAATACCAATGTGAGACAGTTTGTCAGTGTTTGCCTATGAATGACAAAGCCATATTCATAAAGTACATTGTAATTTACACCACTTAGAGAAAACAGCTATCCTTCATCAGAGAAAAAGGTGACTCTAGTAATGAGAGAGGAAAAAGCCTTTGGGTGAAGCATTTGTAATTCAGTGTGGATTTTTTTATTTAGACGTTATTGTTTCTTTTCATAATGACAGCCTATGTAAACTGGTATTTAGGCAGAACTCCTACTGATGCCTTAGTTAAATAAAATCCTATGCAGAATGAAAAGGTGACCTCTAGGGAAATAGGTACATTAAAAGTCTTATTGTACATTTTATTTATGAAGCTGTTATAAAAATGTTTCTCCATATAAAATAAAAAGTTGACCAAGGCAATATACATGAACATACACCAAAAGGTGAATTCTAGTTTACTTTTCTAATCTCTGCAAAAGTCTTTGTGCCTGCAAGCTAAGTTCTTCCCTATTGTATATGTATATGTATATGTATATGTATATGTATATGTATATGTATATGTATATGTATATGTATATGTATATGTATATGTATACGATCTTTACAATCAGTGATTTATTACGTTATATCTACCTGCCTTTTATGAAATAAACTGTTGAAAGGCATAAAATATTTAAAACAAGAAATCAGATTTCCATTTAATACTTGAGTTATATCAAACAAGTATTAAAAAAACTTGTACCTCGTTTTCCAGGAGAGTACACTGGTAGGAAAGGCAGTGAGAGTTTAGTGACATAACAGAAGAGAAAATCTTTTTCACTGTCAGGACAATCAATCATCAGAACAAATTGTCCAGTGAGCTTGTTTTCAAAGCCTGACTAGACAAAGGTATGAGCAAACTGGTCTAATCTCATAGCTTTGAACAAGAGGCTGGACTGGTGATCTCTGGAGGTCCCTTCCAACCTGAAGTGATCTAAAATTCTATGAGAGTATAAGCCCATTACTTATTCACACAGAGCTGGAAATTAAAAATATATCTAACTATCAGGAGAATGAAACTCCAGATAATGAATTTCTTTTTTTTTTTTTTTTTAATATGAGTAAGAACAGAATGTATGCTAAAGCCAACAGAAGCTGATTGTTTCATGAGTTTGAAACCAAAGGGGCATTAACAATACTAGTCTTACTGACATGTGCCAATTTGGCAATTAGGTGCACTTTGACCAAAATATTTTAAACCCATACACTCCTCAAAGGAAACAAGTGGCTAAAATCATAATCTTACATTCACATAATCACAAATTCTGGACGAAGACAGAGTCAGGTTTGGAGCTTATTTTTACAGATGTTCCCTGTCATCAAAATGAACCATAAAAAAATCCTGATTAAGCATTTACTTACAAAGGTTTCAGGTGTCTTATGCTACTAACTCAATAGACTAGGTTTTGTATTAAAAAACCAGGCCCATTCATTTGTCAGCATTTCAGTTCTGAGACCTCTATAATAAGTAGCCATCAATGTTTCACCAATCTGTTTCAGCACCTCATATCTGTGTGTACAGGACACATATGCAGGTGCAATTCTGTTCACAGAGTATCTTTTCTATCACCCTGAATTTAGCAGTTCCCCTATTTTCAAGAAATGCTAACTACAACAGCTTCTCTTTTGTCTTCATCAGCATTTCACACAACATGCTAGTTAGGACTTCTGACATATCACCATTCTTTTCCAGACAGCATTTTCTCTACACTTTGCTCTCTATAGGAGCATTTCTGTATCAGAAATAGTGTGGCCAGCAGGAGTAGTGGTCTGAGAGGGTGGTCAGGCATTGGAACAGGCTGCCCAGGGAGATGGTGGAGTCGCCATCTCTGGAAGTGTTCAAAAAACGAGTGGATGTGGTGCTTCAAGACATGGTTTAGGGAACATGGTGGCGTTGGATTAATGGTTGGACTTGATGATCTTGAAGGTCCTTTCCAACCGAGTGATTCTGTGATTCTGTGATTTGGAGAGTCTACTAATTCTGATATTCAATTCTTAAGGTTCTTCTTAAATCCTTACCTAAATACCATTACAGGTGGTCTTCAGCCTTTGCTTGTTTTTGCTCAAGACTGTTTAGTTTATATCGCAATATGGACAGTCTCATATTTTGCTACCTCAATAAACTTATTAGTGACAATTTCTACTGCAACTCATTCCTCATGGAAAGCTAGAAGTTCTCACAGGTAAAGTGGTGATCTCAAAACACTTTTTTTGGCCCTTAAAGGGAAAATCTGTATTATCGTCTACTTGAAAAGCAAAGTTGTTTCTCATCATGGTAATGTTAAGTGTGAAAGAATAAAACATAAGGCACATATTGAATTTTGTTTAAAGATAAAGAAAAAATAGGAATACATACACATTGTAAGATGTGTAATATGCTTGAAAGCTGCTGTTATATTTTTTCTTTGTCATAAATACCATTGAAGATTATGTACATTGCAATCTTCTGTTTTAAATCTATGGTTCTACTATGCAGTCTAAATGACCTGTGTCTGTACACTCCCTAGTGACAGAAATTTCAGTGCTGAAATTTGCCAGTTGGCAAAGCAGCGATGTCAGTTGCCCATTATTCACCATCTGCATTGAGCAATCCAACACAAACAGCAAAGTGATAGCAAATCTGCTCATCTCTGAGCTACTGCAAAGACCACTTACACATTATGGAAAGGTCTACAGATTCAAAAGATGTGGTTTTCTCAACAGGCAGTATTGATGATTTAGCCAAGAAATCCATGATTTTGCTGCTGCCCCCTCAGTGGTAAACAACTTGTAACATGGTACAGAATTAACTTCCTTGCAGTTGTAGCAATTATTTGAGCTTATGCCAAATATCGTGCTGCATCTTGTAATAATGTCTGTTCATATAATACCCTTCTTTTGGGTTAAAAAATCATCTTACATATATACTAATTACAGTGAAGATTAGAAATAATTGCAGTTAAAAACATCTCTAGGATTGTTTTTAAGTTGAAGAAAGAACTTAAATTCTAACTATGTAGTGTTTTACAACATGACATTCAGAGGGAACGTCCTGAGGATAGATTCTGTTACTGAATTCTATCTCTTCAACTCAAAGAGAAATGAGAAGAAAAAATAAAAATAACCTAACACTAAACAAAGCTGAATCAGAAAACCCAGCAAGCTAGTAAAAACTTGATAAGTAGAGAACTTGCAGAGTATAATGAAGGTTTCTCATGTTAACAGAAGTTAACGCATCTCTTGTATGGACTTCTATCTAGTTCTCAACATTTTGCCCCTCACTTAATACCTTATACTTTTAACATATCCTACCATGTAGTTTCAATAAAATTTGCTTTTTTTCCCTTTCTTTTCTTATGTCTATAGCTGGCATTTAGCAGATGCATTAGGCTAATTTGTGGAAGAAGAGTCTTCAGGGACTATTAAACATGGAAGCTACATCTATATTGGTAAAGGAATACTCTCCAGAAAATTATTGTGTCCCTCAGAACAAGTAATGCAGAGTAACCTACATTCACATGGCTCAGAACTAGACATCGCTCAAGTGGACTGATACCTCCATACTGAATGTCCATGGGCTCAGGTCTCTTCAAGGATGCAGTCAGTACTCCATAGGCTCCAAGATAAATATCAGGTATTAGCAAATTTTTTTCTACCCTCCCCCAGCCTCCAGGGTTCAAGTACCAGAAATGATACAGTGATGTTGGGAGAACGGGCTGAGGATGTGTCATGAAAAAAAATTAGGGTTGTGTGAGGGCACAGCATGCAATGGGACAGTGCCATTATATATTAGAGGAAACAAAAGCTGGTGCAGTTCCTACTATAAAGACTCTATAAGGTAGTTTATGGAGTGAACTATCTCCAGAACATCAACCTGGATTTGTCTGAAAGGAAACTAGTTATTTCAATCAAAAAACCTGGGAGTGAGCTATTCTGAGAGCCAGGGCCTAGAGATGAATTCTGGTGCTACATTATTTGCAGGAGAGACATCAACTAAAATGTCATTTCTTAATCTGGAAGTCTCAAAGCTATTAATTTTCAGATGCTGGGATAGTTTGCTGAGGAAAATATGCTTTATTCTTACCTACTTCTTATACTGTTCTGTATGCATCTGCTTCCTCCACTTGTGAGAGAGAGGACACTGGGTTAACAACACCACTTCTCTGTCCCAATATGACTGTCTTATCAACACTTAGCAGTACTGTAGCACAAATCTTGATACTTGAGTCAAGGACTGAATGGAGCATGCAGGGGATCATAAAATTCAGAGGATAACTGAGAAGACATTGAATTATGCTGCCTTCCCCTCCTCTTCATTTATAAAGGAAATACACAAAAGAATACACAAAAGACTAAAAATTATTTTAACAAGTATTGTTTGGCAAGAAAGTACAGTACACACTGCCATACTGTTTCTTTTATTCAATTTGGTAACAGAAATGTTTTAAAGCTATTTAAATGGATCAAATCCTTGGAGAGAATTGTGAGAAAAAGGAGAACAGTGAACAAAAAGAGACCAGTAGGGTGGGTTGCATAGCTATTCTTTATACTGAAACACCTTCAGTGCTTAGATATCACCTACATCAAATTACACACACTTGAAAGTAATGATGTCATTAATCCTTCCTTTCTTCCTGGCTATGCAAGACATTAGTTAGAAGTATTACATTTGTTCATAGACTGATTAATAGCTGTTTTCAAGGGGCAATTCATGACCATTATGCAGTTCTTTTAACTTTTAATTGTATATGTGTAATTAAATCTCTAAAAGTCCTCTAGAATTCACAATAGGTGGTGTACTTCCAGCTCAGTTATAGCTGTATAAGTATTTGTTATACAACACACAGAATAAAGGTTTACTTTTCCTCCACCCCCTTTGAACTTTAAAAATATAATTTGATATCCCTTTCTAATATATTTTTTAAATAATATTCTTTAAGCCTGGTTTTTCTTATCATAAAACTGCTATTATGTTATAAAAGAAGACATAGACCCTAATAGATAGAACTTCAGTAATGAAGCTGACAAACTTCAGAATTGTCTTCAGTCTTCTTATGTTATTTGACAAACTTGACCTCCCTCAAGAAACTTTCTGTAGCAGGGTAGGCAGGAATAATGGAAGAGTTTACTTAAATTAAGCAAAGCAAAGTTCTCTCACAGCAAAAGTGAACAACCTAGATATTTGGGTTTTGTGTGCAACAGGGTTTAAGGGACATAGGAAGGGGATACCTCCTTTTCCTTTCTTTTTGTGAAAAGGCTTTTATATTTTTTAGTGGAACTAAAAGAAATGGTCAGCATGTGGCAAATTAAAATTCTGTTATAAATATATTTCAAAACCTTACTTTTGCATAAGACTGTTCAGATTTCAGTTTGATTTGGCACAATCCTGCTAGCATAGTACCTGAACTCAATGACAAGCCAGCCTTATGTCTGCCTGTAGGTACGCAGGAATATTCTCGTTATCAGGAGCTCCTCCTTTTTTTCCAGTTTCTTACCTAATTACTTACTTCATATAAGGTACAAAACTACTGTGTCAGTCTTTCCTGGGCCTCACTGTGATCATGTCTTTCCACCTTAGGCTTTTTAACCATTTGCTAAAGTTCTTTAAGAATGTATCTCTTTATAAAATGAGCAAGATAATGAGATAATTACCATATCTGGGCTTTCACATCGTGATGTCAAGGGTGTACATGTCTGTCAGAGGGCATTGTCTGATGAAGGATAATAGAATAATAGATAACAGAATTGCAACATTTGCTGAAGCAGTGTCATGGGACTAGGCTAGAACAGAGGAGGCAGGACCTGGAGCCTGCAGAAGTATCTCCTGAAACAATCTAACTCCTGACCTGCTCTGCATTTTGTCTTGGGAAGTATCTAGTAAAAGGATTATGTTAGCAGGCAGGCAGTGTGGGGGATCAGTAGAGAAGGTTCAAGCCAACAGTGTAACTGAAACCTAGATGCCTAACATTAATAGAGAAGGCATGTCTACACTGAAGAGCAATATTCTGTGCAGACATCCCTGAGTTAGAAGGACTAAAATTAGAGAATTTACTAAATGGAATGGAACTCTGTGAGAATGTCTTACAAATTTGAGTCTGGTACCAACAGCTCTTTCTTCTGGATGTAAGCTGGGCCATTCAGAGCAGTAGAGAGTGGTTGTTACATATTCCCTAGCATTTCAGTGTTTAGGCACAGAACATGTGTCTGTAAATCTACAGCATAGACCTCAAGAACCCTGTATGACTAATTTTGAATAACGGCCTAAGAGTCCAGAATGTCTAAAAATCAGTAATTATGATGCTCAAGCTGGTCGAGCACGGTATGGACCTATTCATAGGTCCCTAACTACATGAAAAATCCATAGAACTTAATTACATAAATAGTATTGAAGATCTGAGTCTGAATTTAAGGTTTCTGTTTTAGAATGGACAGCTTGTTTGAACCTGGACAGCAAGAATATCTAATTTCCCTGTTTGTGAAAGCAGTTTTGTTTACACTGTCGCATCTGCACAATTCTGAGAGATATTTTTTTCAGTACAAATTTACGTAAGTTAATCCGATTTTAAATTTAGGTATTTACATGAATATGGCATAGGATGGATTTTAAAAATAATCTAAAAAATGATGATCTTTGTTTTGTTGGAGGGTAGGGATGCACAGTTTGCATTCTGTGCTGTGACTGCATGGAAAAAGGCACGGCTCATCTAGTGAACAACTGTGTTGCAAAGCTGAAATGAGAAAATGAAGAACTTTTATTCAGTCCCAGACTGAAGTCCACAATGAAGGATGCTTTGAGCATAATAGTCAGGAAAATAAAACACAAAAACATTAGCCTTACCCCATAATGTTACAGTGGAAAGAGGTGTGGTCAGGAGCAAACTTCCACCCGAGAGTACTGAGAGAGCTGGCAGAGGAGCTTACCAAGCCACTCTCCATCATTTATCAGCAGTCCTGGTTAACAGGGGAGGTCCCAGACGACTGGAGGCTTGCCAATGTGATGCCCATCTACAAGAAGGGCTGGAAGGAGGATCCTGGGAACTACAAGCCTGTCAGCCTGACCTCTGTACCAGGGAAGATCATGGAGCGGTTGGTCTTGAAAGTGGTCGCAGGGCATGTGCAAGACAACCAAGGGATCAGGCCCAGCCAGCATGGGTTCATGAAAGGCAGGTCCTGCTTGACCAACCTGATCTCCTTCTATGACCAGGTGACCCGCCTAGTGGATGAGGGAAAGGCTGTGGATGTTGTCTACCTGGACTTTAGTAAAGCCTTTGACAGCGTCTCCCACAACATTCTCCTGGAGAAACTGGCGGCTTGTGGCTTGGACGGGTTTAATCTTTGCTGGGTGAGGATCTGGCTGGATGGCCGAGCCCAGAGAGTTGTGGTGAACAGTGTTAAATCCGGCTGGCAGCCAGTCACAAGCGGTGTTCCCCAGGGCTCGGTTCTGGGGCCGGTCTTGTTCAATATCTTTATCGATGATCTGGATGAGGGGATCGAGTGCTCCCTCAGTGAGTTTGCAGACGACACCAAGTTGGGTGGGAGTGTTGATCTGCTGGAGGGTAGGAGGACTCTGCAGAGGGCTCTGGACAGGCTGGATCGATGGGCAGAGGTCAACTGTATGAGGTTTAATAAGGCCAAGTGCAGGGTTCTGCACTTTGGCCACAACAACCCCATGCAACGCTACAGACTTGGGGAGGAGTGGCTGGAGAGCTGCCTGGCAGAAAAGGACCTGGGGGTGCTGGTTGACAGCTGGCTGAACATGAGCCAACAGTGTGCCCAGGTGGCCAAGAAGGCCAACAGCGTCCTGGTCTGTATCAGCAATAGTGTGGCCAGCAGGAGTAGGGAAGTAATTGTGCCCCTGTACTTGGCACTGGTGAGGCCGCAGCTTGAATCCTGTGTTCAGTTTTGGGCCCCTCACTGCAAGAATGATGCTGAGGTGCTGGAGCGTGTCCAGAGAAGGGCAACAAAGCTGGTGAGGGGGCTGGAGCACAAGTCTTATGAGGAGCGGCTGAGGGAACTGGGGTTGTTTAGTATAGAGAAGAGGAGGCTGAGGGGAGACCTTATCGCTCTCTACAACTACCTGAAAGGGGGTTGTGGCGACGAGGGTGTCGGTCTCTTCTCCCAAGTAACCAGCAATAGGACAAGAGGAAATGGCCTCAAGTTGCGCCAGGGGAGGTTTAGATTGGATATTAGGAAAAATTTCTTCACTGAGAGGGTGGTCAGGCATTGGAACAGGCTGCCCAGGGAGGTGGTGGAGTCGCCATCTCTGGAAATGTTCAAAAAACGTGTGGATGTGGTGCTTCAAGACATGGTTTAGGTAATATGGTGGCGCTGAATTAATGGTTGGACTTGATGATCTTGAAGGTCCTTTCCAACCTTAGTGATTCTGTGATTCTGTAAACTCTTTCATATGCTTGCAGACATGCTGCAGCTTTGAAGACTTGAAACGCCTGCAGATTGCTTAGTTCTAAATCAAAGGGACTTCTGAGAGTCCACAGTTGAGTACCTAAAGCCAGAAGCTCATTTAGCAAGTTTCCTTCTTATTGGGAAGCACAGAAATTTCTCACCTGACTTTTACTTCTTTTTTTTTCTTTTTATTTTTTTTCTTTACTATGTGAAATGGCTGCAAATAATATTCATTCCCACATGGTGTTATGTGTCAAATATTTCTAGATGATACTGTTTTTAATGGACCACAAGTTTGCTGCAAAACAGTAGTCCAAAGTTCCTAAGAAACTCATTACCCATACAATATTTTATGTACTGATGACTAATTCTCTTATATGGATTAAGTTTGTAGACCACCGTAGCACAAATGGAAGTTCACATCAGAAGATTTTTGGGATCAGAGAGTCTCGGTATCTTTATTACACTTAAAACTCACAATAGCAACAAAGATGTTTTATACTTACTTGAAAACATTTTTAATGTTTTTTTTACATCAGGAAGGTGCAAAATGTATTTGTAACACTTTTGTACAGAAATAAAATACTGGAAAGAGAAATTCTAGGGATATTGCTCTAGTTAACAAATGTCATAACTGGACACCCTGCAACAGTCTCTGGAACGAAATCTTGGTGTGCTTTTAAGAGAATGCACAAGAAGTTAATCATACTTACAAACTCATTGGGCTTCCTTACATTGTCGTCTTTGGTTTTACTTCGTCAAATACAACAGCATTTCCTTGCAGTAGAAGTTACATATAATATGCATATGAAGTATATATAAAAACATATATGATTTATTTATTTATTTATACATAAAAACATATATATGTTTAAGTAACAATAAAATTAATTACTGGTTTATAGAATGGTGAATTTGGTTTAAGTATTGCTATTTTCGCTTATTGAATGGAAAAGTGGAACACAAAAAATGTGACTAAATTATGTACTTTTTTGTTACAACAAAATTGTTATGTAGTTCTAATGTTTAGCGTTTGTTATGAAGTATCCAGTTACAACTACCTTATGAGCTTGGTACCTTTTCTTTGAAAACCATTCAAATTCTAAAACAGAGATAAGGATCTGATATTGAATGTACTGTGAATACTACACACGGTACAGATGAAACCACTAACTGATATGCGCTTGTTTTCTTACGTTTTCAGGTAAATAAAATTAAAGGAGTAACTCCTATGTTAACATGAAGCCTGATATCCTTTGGGTAAGGTAAAGAAAAGTATCCATAAAAATAAGATGAGAATCCCTTTGTATTATTAAGAGATATATTAATAGGACAAAATGGCTTCAAGTTGCACCAGGGGAGGTTTAGACTGGATATTAGGAAATATTTCTCACTTAAAGGGTTATCAAGCATTGGAACAGGCTGCCTAGGGAAGTGGCTGAGTCACCATCCCTGGAGGTATTTAGAAGATGTGTAGATGTGGTGCTTAGGGACATGGTTTAGTGGCGGACTTGGCAGTGCTAGGTTTATGGCTGGACTTGATGATCTTAAAAGTCTTCTTTTGTGCCACTTCTTCCATGAAGTGGCAACTACTCACAGAATTAATTAATTTTTAACAGATAACAAATAATTTGAACTCTGAATAAATAGAATACATGTATAAAATTGATTTCATGTATATATTATATATGCATACACTATGTATGCACATTTCATATAACATACATATTATATAATGTATATTTTACATATACTATACCTATTACATACATATGCACAGTATATACACATGTATATACATACCGTATGTATATATAATATATACAAACATATGTAAATGAAATATGTGTGTTTATATATATAAATGAAATAATTTATTTTCATATATGTACCAAACTGCTGTAATATGTTTAGAATCTACACATTTGGGTATTATGAAATACAATTCAAAGCAGAGTTCCACATCTGAATAAACCAACAGATGGCAAGAATCCTCTAAGGCAGTCTGTATGCCAGAGTATAAATACTGCTGCAGTAAAACTAATCACAAGAGAAAACTAAAGCCTGTAGATGATGTATCATTAAGCAAAATACTGTAAGAATTCTGGACTTTCAGCTTGGCTGATTCAGTGAATCTCACCCTGTCACAAGCTATTGTCAAGTTTTTTTTCCTGAAGTAAAGACAAAAGATACTTCATTTTAATGACTGAGATGTATTTGCAGGGAATGGCATGGAGACACCTTATATTTGTCCTTACTAGGAATAGGAATTATGTAAAGCCCTGGACATCTTTGAAACATGTTCAGTGATAGTACTGGACTAGAAACTATGTAAATAAAAGCATACATGATGACTGCAAGACTTACTCCAAAGCGAGGGTACAGCTTTCTGCCATCACCTAGCTTGGGTAGGACCGATAAAAGATTTAGTTCATATGTACTGCCTTATGATTCTTGGATTCCAGCCTGAAACTGAGATCTTAATCAAACTTTACAGTTGATGGTGTAACTCACAAATACTAGCTATAGTCTTCTAGAAGGATAATTTTAGTCATCTTGCTATTTTCTGCTCACTACACTCTGATAACCAACAACCCATGCATTGTCTCCCAGAAGTCAAACTATACAGTTAAATACTTGGCCTAAAGTAATTGAAATAGAGATGGAAATTTAAGTGTCTCATTTAAGACTCATTATGCCTTTTAAAGAACTGTATGAAAGTTCTTACAGGCACAGTAAATAAAGCAGGTGCCATGATATTCTTCCCCAAGACCCACCTTCGGTTGCACCTCAGTCTCAAAGATGACAGGTTAGATACCCTTGGAGATGCTCAGTACTTGAACTGCATGTTCCACATCATCTCAGGAGTGAAGGTCTTTAAAAATTCATTTTATCTTTGTAAGTATTTGTATTGGGCCTGGCTGAGATGGACTTCATTTTCCCCATAGCAGCCCTCATAGTGCTGTGCTTTGTATTGGTAGCTAGAAAGGTGTTGATAAGTTTTTGGTTACTGCTGAGCAGTGCTCGCACAGCATCAAGGCTGTCGCTCCAACATTTCCCCCTGCCAGTAGGCTGAGTGTGGGCAAAATCTTGGGAGGGGCCGTAGCCAGGACTGCTGACAAAAGTGATGTTCTATACCATATGACATCAGCTCAGCAACAAAAGCTAAGAGAAAGGCGAGGGGGGGCGACATTCGTTATTACGACATTTGTCTTCCGGAGAAACAGCTTTGCATGCTAAAGCCCTACTTCTTGGGAAGTGGCTGGACATCATCTACTGATGGGAAGTAGAGAACAAATCTTCTGTTTTCCTTTGTTTCCATGTGCAGCCTTTGCTTTTGCTTTATTAAACTGCCTTTATCTTGAGCCATGATTTTTCTTATTTTCTTCCCGCATGTCCTGCTGAGGAGGGGAGTGATAGAGTGGCTTGGTGGGCACCTGGCATCCAGCCAAGGTCAACCCACCACAACATTGAGCAAATAAAAATTTCTGTTTGCATTAATATGATCTTATTACAAAATGAAATCCAAGTTTGGCAACTCACACAACATGATTCTCTGCAGTTCTGTTTGACTGACCCAGCAGATCTGTCTGCATGAAAGGCTGATAAATCTGACTCAACATTGGTTCTTTGCCTATGGTTTTAAGCAATATTTCACTATATTGTCTCAAAGGTGGGATATATGATTCTTATATTTTGCCCCACTTATGGTAAGTCTTAAGCTCTATGCATATTTTTACCATGCCTGGATGTATAGTACATGTTGAATAATTGACTACAGTTGTCCCTTGGCTTTGATAAGAAATATATATTTATTAGTATCTAACTGAAATCAGATGACTATGCTCAACTTTAAGTAAATCAATAGGCCTTTCCAATTAAGCCAAAGTGCAGAAGGTTTCTCTGTGAAGAGATATACTGCCAAAGAGATGGTTCCTTAATAAAAGACGTGTGTAACAGGTTTTTTTGCATTGCCTTAAACTGAATAATCAGGTGTTTTTATCTCTAGCACCACTTTATGTTTTTATTCTATTTTGTTTTTCTTTCAACATACACTTAAGAACACATTGTCACTACTGCTGGTGTGTGCTGATGGCTCTTTTTGTGTAAAAAACACTTATGTATAATAAAAAAACCAAAAGAATTGAAAGAGATAAGACTTTCTTGGAAATATACCTATAACCCTCCAAGCAAGGCGTATAAAATATGTACTCCCAATGGATGTGATATGCTAACACACTCTCCCTTCCTGATCATTTTTAGGCAATTCCTCTGAAAATTTGATTGCTGGCTGGTTTGATAGCAAATACAATCGCCATACTTTTGTGTAAGTTATTCACAACTGTGTATATAATTTCTGTAAAATAACCCGTATCCTAATTACATCAATTGAAGAAGGCTATATTAGTGCAGGAATGAAAATAAAGAAATAGTTAAGATTTTCTTGACACTCTCCCCTTGTGGTCTCTCATGTTTCTTGTAAATATGAAGTGAAATGCATCAGTGGTTACATTTGGTACACTATAAGCAGCCACCACTTTGTCACCCTTCAGTCCCTCTAGTACTCTGATGGCATGATTGCAGGTTTCCCAGCAATGAGACTCTTTCACTTCAATCTCTCAGTGGCCCCCTATTTACAATTTCCAGTGCTAAAGATGTAGCAAAATGTTGTTGCTACGGTTACATGAAAATAATTTTTTAAAAACACAACTGCCTCTTTTTTCCCCACCTTTGCAAGAATATCAGCCCAAAGTTTGTCACTCACTTCTGAGGACCAGTGCAGAAGAAGAGTACCAGTACTTGCTTAAAACTTCTCAGTGTGGTCCTACTTACACCAACTACTACTAAACAACCTTCTGTAGGATCCTATCAGCCCAGGTGAAATAACAGCCTTGTTTTCCCATTTATAGTATTCATTCACAGCACTCTGATTAGCTGTTATCTGTTACTCTCCAGCCAACCACACAACAGCTACTCATAACTTAGGCATGAAGGAAATCAGGATTTTTCAGGGCAAAACCAGGTCTGCTAAAAATATTTTAATTGATCAACAGAAATGTATTACTAAATATTTCTTTTGTATATTTGATGTATTCAAAAAGAACTTCAGGAAAAAGAGAAGACATGAGCGAGACAAAAAAAAAGAGATATAAGGAGAAAAGGAAATGCTTCTATGAAACAACAATGCTGCTCTGACAAAGGCAGTAAACAAAAGGCAGAGACCTAAATGCAAAGACCATCGGAATGAGGTTTGAAGAGCTGTCTTGTAGAAAAATCAATTAATGAAACATAGCAGAGAAGCACCTTTGAAAGAGAGTGGAGCATTCCAGACTGAAGGAAAGTAGGCAGAAGAAACTGATTTGCTGAAGGATGCTTTCCTGGTTCACATTCACTACTACAAGACATTAAAATCAAAAGAAAACAAAACAAAACACAAACAAACAAAAAACACAGACCAAAACAACCCAACCAAAAAACCACGGTAACTATGTCATTACCACAACAGGTAGTAATCTTCCAACTTTCCAACACAGTTTTCCACCGTGTCTTCTGGAAATAGAATAATACACTTTTAATGTGACTACTGTTAAATTTTATTTACTGTTATCTAGGCACAATAATGTTTAGCATATTTCTTGTTCCAATTCAGTAATACAGTAACTTAAAAAAAAACCAAATCCACAAATTAGTTGTAGAATCATTGCAACCCATTTATGAAATCAGTTAACCAGTTATAAGTGCAACTACAGTATAAAATGAAGTTAGAAGAATATTGTTATTATGGTAGAGCATAAATTTATATCTACAGAGTTTGGGTAAAATAGATTTAACAGAGAGTTAAAAAAAGTTACTTCCAATATTTCTATGTATTGTTTATCTGTTCTACAAAATTGCAGACTGGTCATTGCAAACCACATGGATACATACACTGTTATCCAACTATATTAGATTACCCTTTTTTACATTAGAGAAAAAGTCTCTATGAATATACACTCACATATACATACACACAAATGTGCGTATATGTATATATACATACACATACATATTTATATACAAATACATATCTGTAAAGATATGTTTCTTATAGATGTATTTGCACAAGCAGTGGCTGAAAACAGAGACCTGAGAACCAAGCACCTTTTTCATTAAATGAACTTGTTTGATTTTTGTCTTTATACTCAGAAATCTTAAAATTATTAAAATTAATTATAAACCACAAATTAGCTGAGCACAGTACAGAATCACATCCAGAAAGATTCAAATGTAATTTGCTTTGTTAGAGCATTCAGGGCATCAGTCATCCACTTACTCAAGTTTGTGTCAGTCCATCCTTCAAGAGGATGGAGCCAGTCTCTTTTCAGTAGTGCCCAGTGACAGGACGAGGGGCAATGGGCACAAACTGCAGCACAGGAAGTTCCACCTCAACATGAGGAATAACTTCTTTACTGTGAGGGTGACGGAGCACTGGAACAGGCTGCCCAGAGAGGTTGTAGAGTCTCCTTCTCTGGAGGCCTTCAAAACCCGACTGGATGCGTTCCTGTGCAACCTGCCCTGCGTGATCCTGCCTTGGCAGCGGGGTTGGACCAGATGATCTTCAGAGGTCCCTTCCAACCCCTACCATTCTGTGGTTCTGAGATTCTGTGTTTCTGTGATTCTTTGTTTCTGTGATTCTGTGATTCTCTGTCAAAGCTCACATCGCCTTTAGTATTGTAAGGACAAAGATTAGATCTGTCTAAAAAAGGGAGGAAAAAACCTCACAGAGAATTAGAAGAAAACAGCAGAAAAATATGATATCTGAGGTAAGCATTAAACACTCAATTAAAAAATGATTAGGTAATTAAATAGGGAAAAATAAACAACTGTAATTCAATTCAGTAAATGTTTACTTCTGATAATACTAGATATAATTGACAGTCACTATTGTAATTCTTCAATTTGTTATTTATATGGGACATTTTACCTTGTAATAGGAATCTAAACATTATTTTATAAAAAAGAAAATGTTTACATATATACATGCAGCCACACACACACGTATTTAAATAAAAAATAAAGATTTTTGAAACACCTGCTTTAGCTACCCTGTAGAAAATGACGCAGTAGAACATGTAGCATGGTTCATAATGTCAAAACACCCTCAGAAATCCAGATCTATTTGAAACAAAAATCAGGGAGAATTGAAAACTTCAAGACAGATTTCACAGGCCTGATGGAAAATTGTCTGATGTCAGAGGAAGGATTCCCAAATAACTAGATGCAGTGAAAGGACTGAATTGCATTCTGGTTTACAAATGTTCATCTAGGTTGTTTATACACTGCATTTCCAGTGGATTACAGTACTTCAGTTGTCTGGACCAAGCAGAGCAAGAATTTTTCTCACACACAACAAATTGCCAAAAAGTCTGTGTTCATAAAACCTCAAACCCCAAATACTTTAGTATAAATGACTACAGTTATAATAATCAACTATTATCAATACACTTATGACAATTTACTTAATTCTATTTGCTTTCCTAGAACATTTAATCTGGTTTTTAGATTTTCCTGCATCAGCCTGCTTCCAAATCTGGTTATCTGAGAGCTCTGGAAAGGCATTTGGAACCTTATAAAAATGTAAGATTATAAACTGTTCTAGTTTTGCTTATAGCCAGATATATTACAACATCAGCTTCCCAGCTGAAAGGTAAAAAAATTCTTAAGTGTACTCACAAGGTATAGAAAATAATGTTTAATTATAAATTTGATCTTGCTAGTGAATAAGGATCTCTATAAAAAAATAAAATGGTTTAATGCTAGTCTCAGAATGGTTCTATCCATATTTATCCAGAATTTACTTACATGTGAAAGTTGTAATTTTTCCCTGTATGCAAATGTGTTGAGAAGTGTTCTCTCAGGTGTATTCTCCCAAAGAAAGAAATTCTGGATATTGCATATTTTTCAGTGTCTGGCACATCCCTGGATTTTAAAACTGATTCTTTATGTAAATGACAAGTGTCAGAGAGACCAGTGCTGCAATGTCCAAGTCTCAAGAGGACTCATTAAAATGAGACTGTTTGTAATCTTGTCCTTGATGTTCGTGCAAAAGTATCATTTTGCCAGTATCCCTGGAAGTACATCCCTCTTCCTAGCACATCCAGGTGCACAGGCTGTGTAGGTTGTGTGCAGGATTAGCTGTAGTAAAAAAGGAAGCAACATGTGACTTAGACTTAAAGCCTGAGCTTCCATCACAAGCAACATGGTGACAGTGGTAATACTATAACTGACTTTTCTATTGTATGTGATGATTTTCCAGGTTTAATATCTTTCCTAATGAGAATGCCATAGAGATGAAATTTACAGTTCAGTATTGGATGGTTCATTTGCTTTGGGGTTTGTTTTTTTGGAGGTTTTTCAATCCAAATGGTTCCTCACTGTCTATTGCATGTAGTTTAAACCAAGTCAGGATCAAAGTGGTTTATTGATTTCTTAATGACATCTATGTAACTGTCAATCAGTGAACTATAGAGTCCAGATCTATGTCAGCAGATAAACTACAATACTAGACAGTAAGAAAATATTAATAAACATTTTATGTTTTTAAAATATGCTTCTATAACTAATCCCCAAAACTGCTAATCACACACAGAGGCACCCTTGCTCTCCCTTGTTACACTTGCTGCGCTCCCCCCAGCCTAGACCCAGCTCCAGGGGAGTCCCCGGCACCCCCTGGGCAGATGTGGGCACACTGGCTCCAGGGCTGCCCCATGGTGAGGCAGCCCCGGCGGTGCCAGGCGCACAGCGCTGCGGGTCCCTGCCTCCTGGCCTGCCCACACCCTTTCCCCCTGGTAACTGCTTAATCTGGTTGATGGTTGTCTTTAACATGACCAGATTAGGACAGATGCCCTTCCAGACAGCATGGTGTGTTTGATTCACTCATAGTGCCTACACTCATATTCTTTTCTTGAAGGGTGTTGTTACACAGGACTTTTGCCAAGGGTGAGCCATGAAAGCAACCACCGGTATGTATACATAAATACACGTGTGTGAGCATATCTATATATGTCTGTTTTTGCGGAATACATTTTCTATTTGTTTATCTATACACACAGATAGGTATATGATATTCTTATCTTTCCTAACCGTCTCTCCAACCTTCCCCAATGCACTTTTTTGGTTTTAACCTTCAAAATATTAACTACTCTTCTCTAGCCCTTATTCCAGTAATTTTAACTAAGCTGTTGACATTTTCTCTTGTCAGGCTTAGAGCAAAATTGTTTTGATTTAATTATTGCCATAAAATTATCAAAGCACTGTCATCTAAAAGAGAGAATGATGTTAAGGTGTCAAACTAGTCAAGCAGTGTACATGCAAATCTGTGAAGACACTGGTGCAACGCTGTCTGAAGACTGATACAAAAAATATCATTAGATGTCAATGATGGGGAACACCTCATAAAGTTTTTTGCTGGCGATTCATGATATGCTAAACATGTCTGCAAGAACCATTTCTGATTTATATTTTAGCCTGCAAATTTTCTGTTGCTTCAGCAAGGTGTTGTAAACTCGTTACTGATACAATCTCCAATACACTGCTCTACCTCTAAGTGTATTTTTTTTCGTCATCATCCTGATGCTTTTCTCAATGAGTCCTCCATTTCCTGGTTTTAATTTCTTTATTGGTAGCATTACCTTATCTCAGCTACCATCCCATTCTCCCCACTCTGTCTTTTGTAATATATTAATTAAAAACAAATGTACAAATCAAATACTCCCTCCCTACTAAGAATGATGATTTACCTGTCCTGTGACAGCCATTAACTGTCATGACTTAAATTCTGTCCTTTGTCCTTCTATGTTCTGTTTTTTATGGGATTTTACACTGTGTGTTCAGCGAGTCAGGAACCAGGTCTAAGGGCTGGTGGAACACTCATACATAAGGATTTATCCCGGCCTCTGACAGAGTCACAAATGCATTATCTTTCTTTCCCCACCAACAAAATCTGCGAAGCCAAGTAGTTGTGACTGCATTATCTGCGCTGGAAGATGTATAGATTCAGGTCCCACATTTCCATTTTAAATTTGTGGCAAGAAATATTCACGTAACACTAGATATTAAATTAATCTGGTGCAGCATGGACATGCCAGGTCCATTTGGTTTTCTGTCCTCTGCCTTTGACTTCAAAAGGCATAGAAAAATCTAATAAATCCAGACTGTCATGCAGTCTACCAATTCTGTGCCATATGTGCAAGGGATGTTGCATACAGTACGTGTTCTGGTATTAAGTGTGATGCATTCTAATGTAGCTGGTTTTCCTGCTTTGAAATCCGAGTGGCTATTAAAAAGAAGTTATAAGTGACCAAACAAATGATAAACCACAAAAAGCAGTTTGTAAAACATGGTTTTAAAATTAAAAGTATAAAGATGGAATAAAAATCACAGAATCACAGAATCACTAAGGTTGGAAAGGACCTTCAAGATCATCAAGTCCAACCATTAATCCAGCGCCACCATGTTCCCTAAACCATGTCCTGAAGCACCACATCCACACGTTTTTTGAACACTTCCAGAGATGGCGACTCCACCACCTCCCTGGGCAGCCTGTTCCAATGCCTGACCACCCTCTCAGTGAAGAAATTCTTCCTAATATCCAATCTAAACCTCCCCTGGCGCAACTTGAGGCCATTTCCTCTTGTCCTATTGCTAGTTACTTGGGAGAAGAGGCCAACACCCTCGTCGCCACAACCCCCTTTCAGGTAGTTGTAGAGAGCGATAAGCTCTCCCCTCAGCCTCCTCTTCTCCAGACTAAACAACCCCAGTTCCCTCAGCTGCTCCTTGTGAGAATTGTTCTCCAGACCCCTCACCAGCTTTCATGAACCCATGCTGGCTGGGCCTGATCCCTTGGTTGTCCTGCACATGCCCTGTGAGCACTCTCAAGATGAACCGTTCCATGATCTTCCCCGGAGGGGAATACATACGGAGGTCAGGCTGACAGGCTTGTAGTTCCCAGGATCCTCCTTCCAGCCTTTCTTGTAGATGGGCATCACATTGGCAAGCCTCCAGTCTTCTGGGACCTCCCCTGTCAACCAGGACTGTAGATAAATGAAGGAGAGTGGCTTGGCAAGCTCCTCTGCCAGCTCCCTCAGTACTCGTGGGTGGATCCCATCAGGCCCCATAGACTTGTGGATATCCAGGTGGCTTAACATGTCCTTAACTGCTTCCTCCTGGATTATGAGGAGTACATTGTGCTTTCCATCCCCGTCTTCCAGCTCAGGGGGCTGAATACCCTGTGGATACCTGGACTGGCTATTAAAGACTGAGGCAAAGAAGGCATTAAGTACCGCAGCCTTGTCCTCGCCCTTGGAGACAATGTTCCCCCCCATATCCAGTAAAGGATGGAGATTCTCCTTGCCTCTCTTTTTGTTGTTAATATATTTCTAGAAGCATTTTTTATTATCCTTTACAACTGTGGCCAGACTGAGCTTTAGCTGGGCTTTTGCCTTTCTAATTTTGTCCCTGCTTGACCTAATGAGATCCTTGTACTCTTCGTGAGTTGCCTGCCCCTTCTTCCAGAGGTGATAAACTCTCCTCTTTTCCCTGAGTCCCAGCAAAATCTCCCTGTTCAGCCAGGCCGGTCGCCTTCCCCACCAGCTCTTCTTACGGCACATGGGGACCGCCTGCTCCTGCACCTTTAAGATTTCCTTCTTGAAGGCTGTCCAGCCTTTCTGGACCCCTTTGTCCTTCAGGACTGTCTCCCAAGGGACTCTCAACCAGTGACCTGAACAGGCCAAAGTCTGCCCTCCGGAAGTCCATGGTAGCAGTTTTGCTGACCCCTCTCCTTACTTTGCTCACAACTGAGAATTCTATCATGTCGTGAGCGCTAAGCCCAAGACGGCCTCCGACCACCACATCTCTCACCAGTCCTTCTCTGTTTGTAAACAGCAGGTCCAGCAAGGCACCTCCCCTGGTGGGCTCACTCACCAGCTGTGTCAGGAAGTTATCCTCCACACACTCCACATTCATAAATTAATGAAATTAAAAACTGAATAGTATTGAAATTTGCTAATATTCTATCAAATTGAAATTAGCAAAAACAGTGAATGAAAATAAATCTTCAAACACAATAATCATTACTTGAAATATTTTTTGTCTTTTATTTTTTTCTTTCTAGAAGCCTGAGACATTTGTAATATCTCACTTTGTTTTCCAATAAAATACAGCTCAAGACCACACGGATTTAATTATTCTAGTTTTGAAAACAAGAAAGAGAGTGTATGATGCACAAGAATACTTTTGAAATAAACTGTTTTATTCAAATTGCTTGATGTTTAATAAAACAGCTGAGAAACATTTTTAAGTTTCCATTAAGGGTGTTTGAAAGTGTTATGCAATAACAACTTTGGTTTTGGATCTTTAGAGAAATTGCTCCATATAGGAGAAAAGCTAAAAAATCAGAAAAAAAATTAGGACCTACTACAATGTAATAGCTCAAAAAATGCAAACTACTTTCAAGTTTTACAGTTATTTGAACCTTGAAACTCTGACACTAACCTAACCATATTGGCCATATTTTGGTAGTTTTAATAAATAAAAAATAATAAACTAAAAATTGAATGTTTTGTTTCCCCATAGAGATGGGAGGGAAGAGATTTTTCCCTTCCCATGAATTTTTTCCTGATTTCAGATGTTGCACATTGCACATGGACGCTTAAGCATTATCAGCTTTATGCCCACACAGAATATAGAGACAAAATTTTCACATGCCTGGGCTGAATTAATCATGGAAGAGACTTGAATTAATTGAACTGAAAGAACCTGAATTTCCTCTTTCCTTCACTCTTTGGAACCATTTCTCTTTGAATAATTATAGAATGCTCGAAGTACCCAAGTATTATTGTCTTTCCCTTTCTGTCTATCTGTCTTCCTGCCTGTTTTTGAAACGAATAATTTTGGGGTTTTGGTGTGTGTGGGTTTTTTTTTTTTAATATTAAAACAGTCAGCATGGTGGGTAGAATGGTAGATGATAGGAAATACTGCCAACAAAGTGATTAAGAGGAAGAAATGGAGAGGAGACACCTGGAGAAATAGAATGCTGATAGAGGAAGAAAGAGTTGTTTTATGCTTCAGAACTACAGCAATATGTAGTAGAGGTGACATCAGTAATGAGCTTCCCCAGTTGAACTGTCTGCCAACCCATGTATTTATAGCTGTGGTTTCTATTTTAATGGGTCAATATTTTGCAGCAAAAATCGTGTTCCCTGAAAAATGCCCAGCTGCATGTTTCCTGTCTACAGCTGTTCATGGAAGTGTTTTTTTCTTCCTGGAAGTCTTAGACAAATAAGTTGGAAAACAGTTTCGTGCTTCCAAAAAGCATGATACACTATCTAGAGAAACTAAGTGAGGTTTGTCTTTTTTTAACAGATGTTCAATAAAGAATAGTCAGAAAAATATTCTCTGACAAAAATGTATGAATTAAATAGTTACAGAAAAGTCTTGAGATCTTTAAAAATGTGATATTTAATTGAAGATTGCTAGCTTGGAGTTTCAACTTCTAGAAGCCCTTATGTATGTGCGATAAAAGTTAGAAAATGGCTGTAAAACACTGATATTTTGCTATGCTGTAATCTTTACCTGTGCTCTGCATTTGGTTTACAAAGGCATAAACATAAAGGACTGAAAGAGTAAAGCCCTTAAGTTTTACTTTGGTGCCTAAGTGTAGCTCATTACTTCCTCTGCATTGTGCTAGGGACTGGTTGAGCCTTGCTCTGAATTAAGCTCAAGAGAGAACACACATAAATGGGTAACATTTTATTCCCCTATTCTTTCTGTATATATTGGACCATGACCAGCTCAGATGGTTTTGGAGCTTTAAATCTACCTATAAGTACACTGATCTATGATCTAGGGACATAATTTTATTTTTTCTGAATGGCTTTCTACTGTCATGGAAAGTTCTGCATTATAACAACTAAAGAAATAATTATCTGCATCCTTTGAATATATATGAGTAGTATTCAGGCTTTATTACTACTAAATATATCCCTGTGGACCAAAGTAGTGATCAGAGTTCCTAAAAAATGTAAATACACATAAACCTTAACACAAATGGATGGCATATTATCCAATCCCTTCCTCTCAAAAATTTTCCACATAATCTTTTGGCCATTTTTCAAAGTACACAGTATTTCTACTCCAAACACCTACCAGAGGTTGCAGGTGTGTAAGTGGAAGAAAGTGAGGCAAAAATATGGTCTTCAAGAATATCCAGCTTTCTGGTGGGAGTAGCACGAGATTAATTCCTTTTAAGCAGCAATAGCACTTTTTACTGATACATTATAAAGCAGTTTGATGCAATTCTTAAGCAAGTTATGCAGCATCGTACTGACTTTTCTTTTTGTTTCTGATCTGTCTCAGAAACCTGTCTAATATTTTACAAATATAAAAGTAAGTATTTGCAACACACAGAGAAAATGTACAGATTGTATAACTACGTATAAGACATGATTATACAAAAAGTAACTAAACTGGTAGGTCTGTTCAGTTATTAAAAACAAAAGGACACAAATGAGAGAAGAGATCTTTCAAACAAAATGTTTGCTAAGAAAAGATTTGGTTCTGTATTTCTACATAAGTTTTAACTGTCCATTATGACTAGCATTTTGTCTGCAAAATAATCCATACCTTACCGGCTGCTGGATTCTCCCCAGAAGCAAAGACCAAATCTGTACCAAAAAAAGGACAGATGACATTAACAAAGTCTAACTACACCAAGAACATTAAATTTATGATCACACACCTGCAGATGGTGCTGTTCCACAACATTTCCTGCATAAATCGGATTAAAATGCATCAGTTGGTCTATTCTTGGATTTTTCATTATATATCGCTACACAGTACATACAACTTTTGCATAAAATGGTTGGCTGTGTGTGAAGGCCAAACTAGATGGAAAATGATATATAAAGATATAATGTTTCCCCATGGCAAAGATACTTCCTTTTCTTTCCATCCTCTTCTTTTTATAATGATAGCAGTTATCCAGCGATGTCGTACGTTATTTAATAATATATACCATTTTAGCATTGTTGTTCGTGAGACCAAAAATTGTCGTTACTGAGAGAGGCTATGTTTTAGGTTGTGTTTCCATTTTAAAGTGTGATTCCATTTCAAACATGCTACAATGTGTAAATAATTGTTAGCAGATATTCTCCTGCAGAATATTATTACTTATGGGCTACAGATTAAGAATTATACTATTCTCACAAAGACTGTGGGGACAGTAGAAATAAAATATTGCTCCATAAACAGAAAAATTATCAAAGCTGTGTTTATGTCCAGAAGAGAAGACTGAGGGCAATGTGTTATCAAGTGAATTATTTCAACATTCTATGCTATAATTTGATTTCCATTGGAGCTAGTTGTATTTGGTTTATTATTCCATAGTTTTTAATTTTTTAATCATGAATGACAGTATCACTACTACTGCTACTATTACTACTACTACTATGATTACTACTAGTAGTAGTGGTAGTCATTACTACCACTTATTAATTTGTACAAATCATGGCTCTATACTTCATTATCTCTTTATGGAGAACCTAATTCTAGTCTCCATTCCAATGGGACAGTCTTTTTTTAAATCAATAACGCTGCACTGGTGGAAATCAAATGAGTCTCTGCAAGTAGATTATTATTTCCATATTTTAGAGCATAACAAGGCTTTGTAACTGTATTTGAGTATTGAAAACACTCAATTTAAGAAACATTTCTATAAGATATTAACACACATTGCAGGAGCAGCCCTAAATAAATCAACAGAGATATTTTTGTTTCTAAGTGGTTATCTCAGAACATTAATATTTTATAGTATTAAGGAATAGCAATTAATTTTACTTAGACATTTAAATCTCCAAAGTTTTGGGCAGTATATAAATCAAGAAAATTTAAAGACTTTTAAAAATAAAAAAGATATACATATGATAAGCAGATGTTAAGTTTTACTTACAGGGTAAGTTGAAGGAATGTGAGTTGTTTAAATGAGAAATCTTTACCCACTGGCACTAGTGGGAGTATTTTAGTTTACTTCATTGGTATCATAATTACATATGCTAGTCTTCCACAGCCAAAGCCACTCATTGAAAACAATGAGTGGTCAGAATATTTCACAGGTATAAACACAATTATTGAGTTTTCTGTTGGTTTTGCTGGGATATTTACTTTGAAGATCTATGTCATGCTTTCTGAAAAAGAAATAAACCAGAAATGATTCACTACTATTTCCTGGGAGAAGGAATGAATCACTTTTTTTCACTCACTCTGCAGACTAAGCAGACGATTTAATAATGAATAGATTACCAGGAGATCCTTTAGATGCCCTGTGCATCTTCAGTATCTCTGATGCTTCACCTGCTGTTTTGTGTGGAATTTGCTCTCCAGAAAAAGAAAAGTTGTCTTCAAAACTTCCTAATCCCTCAATTTAAATTTTACAATGATACCTGAGGTTTCCATGAGGAAACCGATCTATGTCCATGTATAGCTTAAGTTCTGTGGTGACAGCCTGTGGACTTTATGCTTCTATGCGTTCATTTATGAAATTATGATGTCAGGCACTGAACAGAACGCTGAATTTTAGCTCCATTTTGCTTCCTTGTTAAAAACTCAGCCTACTGCAAATCTGCTTCAGATCTATTGATAAAACACATGTTCTCAAATGGGTCAGTCTAATGTCTGTCCATATCAGGTACTTGGATTCCTGAATCTTACAGAGACACATTGAAATGGTTTGGATAACCTGTTGCTGCTACCCATTTTTTGCCTCCAGACAGTAATATTTTTCAAACTTGCTCATACTCGGGTTCCACTTTATGAGTGGTAAAGTGACTTACTCAAGCAATGCAATATAATTCTGTAAAATCTTAGGAAAAAAAAAATCTTAATAGAAGTTTTCTGAAGATTATCTTTGATAATGCAAATAAATATACAAATAAAATACTGACTATTCTTGACAAACAAACAAACACAGACACTAAATTGGTAGTTGTTACTGATCTGGAGTGGAGGGAAGGGATGTCACACCAAGAGACAATACCACACAATCCCAAAATTCCCTGTTGTTGATTTTTTTATTTTTGCTCTTTCTACATGATTATGTGTACTGTTAGAAAAATAGAAAATAGTAATATTTTCAATCCTTGTTATGTACTTGTAAGTCAATTTGTAAATATCCATACTGAATTTACTGTATATCTCTTCTATGACTGTATAACACTGGCATATACCATGTCATTTAGATAGAAATGGATTCAGCTTAAGGACTCACCAGATAGAAGCCCAGTGCTCTAACCATCTGTGCAATATAAATGTTTTTTAGGGTTTTTTGGGGGGAACTATTATCCCTTTTTCATGCTTTCAGAGGGTGGGGAGTGTTTGGCTGTAGAGTATCACTACAGCTAACCAAGAAATGGTGGGGCATTTGGCTAATTAACGAATTCATTTAACTACATTTAATTGCATGGTACTTTCTGGAAATGCAAATTCTTTTGATGCATGCTAAAGATAAATTTGGAAGAAAGAAATATGAAGTAACTCATCTGTCTTGTCATAGAATAATCTACTAATGTAAAATTTTTCATTTTGCTTTCACCTGCAGACATAATTTGACAGTATTCAAATTCATTCTTTTCTACTTATGTGATACATATTTCTCAAAGACAGTAGTTGGTGTACAGTGTGCAAAATACACTGGTTGCATACACAGAGATTAATCTTTAACCCATGCTGGAAAATATGCTGCATTAGATTTCCCTGCTTTTTATTATAAAAAATCTTATTTTCTTTCATTCTTGGAAAGTTGATTATTACTAAATTACTCCTATCCTTTAAGTCTCTTGATTATTTTTTCTCTGCGGTTCTAATTTAGTTTAGTAAAAGGTAAAAACATCCAAGTAGTCAGATTAGAAACTCCCATTTTCTCTTAAAAATGAGATTTACTAAGATGACATCTATAGTCTCCTAAAAATAAAGAATTAGAAAGCAAACCCAAATGTGTTCTCATAGTATGTTTAGAGAAGGACGTTAGAAGAGAAAATTACATGACATTTGTAGAAAGTAATGTCATATATCACACAACATGTTTCTGTTCAGTTTGGTGAAAAGCCAGTGCAGGTTTCTCTTTATATTGTGCAAATGACAGCCTGCTCTATGCTAAAAAAAAAAGTCTGTTTGGCCATATGTATAAAAGGCTTTTAATAATTTAACATTATATGTTATTTAAATATATTTAATTTCTATTTTTTTTTTTACTGATTTGATCTGATTCTCCTAGTCCTTAGTTCTACAAATAAATACAATTTTGTGTTTTACAATAGTGTCTAAACAATTTATTACAATTTTGTTTAGAAAAGTTGAAAAACTAGTTATCTAATTTTTTAGTTTGTCATTGAATATAAGTTCAATTTTTCATCTAAAATTTCGAATCCTTTATTACTAACCTCTGTCATACCAGGGAGACCACCATTGGACACAGCACTCCAACTGTGTCTCACCAGTGCTGGGTAAGGTATCATCTCCTTTGGCTTTCTACTGTATTTCATTACAAATCCAGGATAACATCATATCAGTACATCAATTTCTCATAGTAATATAATTCATAAAATGCTATCACATTTAAAATTAATTTTTAATTATTTTGTTATGTATAGACTGTTGTGAATACTGGAGTGACTTATATCATGTGTTTTCCTCAGTTTTGACTTCAGCAGAAGCCATTGTACCTGGAACCTATTTCGACCCCCAGGCTTCAGAATTTCAATTTTGAAAGAAGTGGTTCTTTCAAGACAGAAATCATGGCCCCCTGGTATCCAGTTAGCACAACTTGGGCTAGTGTTCATGCAGAGACTTTTTTCAGTTTCATTCAGAGAGAGAGAGAAAGAGAGATCTGTACTTTTGGATACCACTTATTTACCATTTCACAGAGTAATTTATATGACTTGAGTACCAACCACTTAATCTTCATCCTGTGTGTATAGAATAATTCTTCATATCTGGGGAGACTCACTTCTACTTCATATTCTTCACATAGGCCTTAGAGTACCCATGTTCAGGAGGCCAGACTCCATGTTTGGCGCAGGAAGAAATGTAGGATGTTACAAGGAGCAGTTCAGAGTGAAGATGCTAGATACCCCAGGTTAGATAGTGCAGATACACTATGTTGTTATTCACCCAAAATGGTGACATAAGGAATATGGACGTGGCTTCTTTTGACCATAGGCCAGAATTATTTGTTGGCAGATGTGGCCAAGTACTGAAATCAGTACAATGGATTATTTTTCAACACCAGGGAATGTTATCTATTAGAGTTACTCTACCAATGAGAATCTTAAATGCAATTAATGTACAGCAGGATTCTTTAGGCATAGAGGCACACCAAGGATTTTCAGTATTAGAAAGAGGAGTTAGTCTTGTAAAACTAACAAGAAGTACAGATCCTGCTAAGCTACTTGAGGTGTCTGCCATACCAACATCTGTGTCTGAGTTTAGGCATCTAGGTTCAATCTGTAGTCAGTGGGGAAATGTAAGTACTTGAGTATTTAGTAAACCTGGCAAATTTTGAATGTCTACTTTTATCCATGAGGTGAATCATGATTTAGGTGACTCTCTCATTGAACCATAATGGAAGGTTAAGATGGTTATATACATACAGCATTATTTGCTCAGGTGAATCCCTCCTTGCAGTAGCCCATGTTCCTAGGACTAAGCATCTCCTAATTATTAGACCTGTAAGGCTGATAAAATAGCCTTCAAATTAGGTTTGTTGGAGCAAGAAAAAGTAACAGTATCTGCAGATGTCTTGTACAGTCTTGTGTTCCTGTTAGATCAACTACTCATGTTGAGTAATATACTCCATGCAACATTGCAACTGGATAGGTCTCTTGGTCATTTCTAATTACCTTTATAAATAACAACTTCTCATTACTGCCAGATCATAGTAACAAAGACATATGTAAGCTCAAAACTGGCAGGAACATAACATATTCACCACTGTGAAACCACTGATGTGGTACCTTATTTACACAAATGTAAATGATTAAATTACGCATTGCCCAGATTGAAAATCACAGCTAATGCACTGCAAATAAAATTTCACAAGATTTCATTATCAATTGAAAAAGCAATAAAAAAAAAGTACACTTCAGCAAAGTGATTGCCACAGATAGTAAAATAATAAACCTAAGAGTAACTGTTGAGGTTATCTCTGGGGCTTGATTTTTTGTTGTTGTTGTTTTTTTGGTTTGGGTTTTTTTGGTCCCTGCTGTTATCTAGGAAAAAAGTTAAAACCTTGCATTTATAAGACTAAGTAAATTTCTCCTTCTTCACCCTCACCTTCCACACCCACACACCTCTCTCTACCAATATCTTCCACACAGAAATAATTTGTGAGATAATATGCAGAAAAGAAATGAGAAATAACACATTTTGAAGAATAGAATGAATCTTTCCTATGAATTATGAGGCATAACAGGTCTTGTGTATTTTAACACATAATGGTCTGATTTCTTTTTGAATCATTGTGGTGATGTCTTTCTTTTCAAGGGCAGTGTAAGAGTTTTTACAATAAATATAGGATTGGGCTCTGAATATTAAGCAAGTGTGTATGTGTGTTTAAGTCTGTTGGTGCTTTGGATTAAGAAATTGGTGAATATGACTATCTTTTAAAATTATTATTTTGTTTCTTTCTCCTTTTTTTAGTAAGGCCTTTGATTACAAATCATTTACACATGCTTTGAGAGAGTTACTTTTAATAACCGATTAAACAAACTGAGTTTAAAGAAAATAAAAAATTTCTATCATCTAACCTCAATAATGTTCAGTTAATGATAATGACATGACACATTTGAATTTATATGATAAACATTAAAAAATAATGCAACAAAAATAAATTGAGTCAGTGGAGATGATTATGGTAATTTTATCCAGCTCAATTTCTCTTTCAAAAGACATTTTGTTTCCAACCACCTTGTCTCTGAGCCAATATAAACTAAGGGCAAACTGGATTACAAGCTCCACTTTCTCCCTGCTGTTTATCAAAACCTTATCTGACTGAAAGATTCAAAGTCCTCAGTCACCTCTTTGGGTCCGCTCATTTTTCAGTTTGCATCGTGAGGTCAAAGCGTTGGGGTTAAGGGAACAAGGAAGTTTCAGTCTGGGGGGAGATGATACCCCATGAGGAATAAATGCCATCTGGTTCCAAAGACTGTCTGAGATGCAGGAAATATGCCAGGTATAAAGTGTGTTCCTTGACACATTGTTTGAATGTGTTGTTAATTTTTAATGTTCATCCTTTTCTTGCCTAACTGCCATAATGTTAAAACAGTAATTTGTGTTCACAAAATACCTTTCAAGAATTTTGTCCATTTCACTCAAAGTAAAACAGATTAGTTTAGGTGTCAGAACTCATCCCATCTCTAACTGAGGCATGGTCCAGGGGTGGTGGTACCCATCCAGTTACAAAGGCAATCTCATTTAGACACCATAACTACAATAATGACTAAACTCTAATTATAAGCTCCTGAGAAATCAGTTGGAAATTACTTAAGTTTCAGGTATTTTTTCACCTTTCTTAACAAAGTGTCGTAACTTTTATTGGTTTTATTCTTCTGAAGTTAGAGTGATCAAGTATTATCAGCTCAGAAGTGAGTTTTCTTATCTCCTTCACTGTGACTTTATACTTTAAATCATATTAAGATCTGTTCAAATGGAGTTGGCACCCACTGCAGTAACTTTTAACATCTCCTATGTGGGATTTTTCATACAACTAATTCTATTGGATTCATAACTTTTCTGACTTAGGTAATCCAAATATCATAGTTATACCACTGGAATCGGAACATAATAAAACAGTTGGGGAATTCCAAGGTAACACCCCAAATATATCGACACCTGGCTTGTGCTTCTGTCCACTCTCATTTTATACATCTGTCTTGCAAAGGTTTATGCAAAGCTACACACATGCCTGAACCAGTACTAGATTTAATAAACATTGGATTTCATGGTGTGACTTCCCAGGAACTTTAAATATATACTAAAATAGGTGGGGAAAAATACCAACACTCTGGGTGGAGAATGGATGTCTGCTTGGATTTGTGCAATACCTCAAACAGTAGAATACTAATCTTGAAACAATTAAATTAATCTGTAATACATATGATTAGGCATGATTTTGTTTTGTATTCTATTTATGAATATAAGTTAAAAAAGATATTACAAACAAAAGTAGCATAAGTTTACTAATAACATCAAAGTTGCATTATTAAAAGGCATAGCATGAGCACCTATTTTCTTGTCAGACTATAAAAAATATGAACTGAATGAATCTTTATTATAGATGTTTTATTCATGTATTAATTATTTATAAACTATATGAAGTTCCATTTTATATATAAAATGTGACTGTCAATAAATTCTGATAGCAACTGGAAAAAATTTAAATATCTCTCCTAGAGAACATAGTCATAAAATGCAAAATATAGGTCTTTTCTTACATGCATCTCTAGAAACAGTGTAATTTTTCATTGCTGACACATCTGTTATACTTTATTTTGGTTTTCTTCTGAAATTCATAATAATTCTCAGGAGAAAGGTCTTTTCTTATTAAGTATTGCTTGACATTTACTTTTATATACATGATAGATATTTGAAAATGAGCATCTGTCTATGCTATGGCACCAAATTTAAACTTATTAGTCATGCACATAACTTGGCCTAAAGATCTCATCAGCACCTTTTCAAATTTGCAGACAAACAGATTAAAAAACCCCGAGTAAGTAGTAACAAAGCCAAACCAGTCCTCCTCCTTGTTGGCAGTAAAGAACTGCCAGTTAGAAATTTGCACGCATATTACTATAATACTAAACATAAGCAAAAAAGGATGTTTAAATGTTCTGATTTTTTTAATTCACCTTTTCCTCCAGTGAATTTAATCTGAAAGTTTAATTCACAACAGTGGATTAAAAAATGAATGCTATCTGTTAGAGATGCAGCTTGATCAAAATCCCATGATGCTATTTAAAGGAAAAAGTGAATTTATTCAAGTGTTTCAGTGTTACATATTTTGTCTAACACTCAGAAGAGATACATCAAAGAGAGTATTCAATCTCAAGGTTGGGTTTTTTTTGCATAAAACATTTTTTTCTTGAATTTTAAAAAATCTGAAAGGGAGCAGACAAGCTGTTCTTATAAAACACTTGTCATTTTGGAAACAGAAATATTCAGACATGGTTTATTTCTCTTTTACTATATTATATTTGAGGTTTCTAAATATTCACAAGCATTTATTTTGCTAGGCTTTTGTGGAGTGGGGAGAAAAGGAGAAATATTACAGAATTTAAATTTTAGGGTTTTATTCAGTTTCTTTTTGAAACATGCAACTAATTTGCAAAAAAATATTACACGAATTTGAGTTGGTGGTATGTCCTTGGCGTGATGAAAGCTAACCACATATGGGGCTGCATTACTAAGAACGTAGCCAAGACTTTGTAGGATTTCCTGCAAAGTATTTATTTCTATTTGGCACTTATGAGACTGCATCTGGAGAATGGACACAGTTTTAGGCTCTGCAATACAAAAGGGGAACTCATATATTGGAATAAGTCCAACAAAGGGTCACTGAGATGATTAGGGAGCTGGAGCACATATAAAAGGACGTTTGGAAAGTTTGTTCAGTCTGGAGAAGGCAAAGCTATGTTTTTCATTGCTGTCTTAGATTACCTAATGGAAAATTATAGAGAAGATAAAGCCAGAATCTTCCTGGAGATTACTAGTGAAAAGGTAGAAGGCAGCAGATGCCAGTTGTTGGAAGGGAAATTTGAATTAGACATTAGGAAAACAAAATTTACAGTAAGGTTGTCAAACACTAGAAATAAATTTCCAAAAGGGTTTGAAGAATCTGCAGCATAGGACAAAGTCAAAATTTGACTGAACAAGGCCCTGAACAACCTGACTTTGAAGCTGGATTTTATTTTCAAGATGGTACTGTTTTGAGTGGGGAGTTGGATCAGGTTGCCTCCAGAGGTGTTTTCCAGCCTAACTTGTTTTATGATTCTGTGACTAATTTTCTTTTCTTTCATGTACACTGCTGCTAATGATAGTCTTCGACATTCATCTTAGTACCATGCCATTGCCATCTATTTCATGCTCTCTTCTGTCCAGTGGTGAGGATGTGTTAGTGCTGACAACAGACCTTATTTCCCTGCCTGTTGTCCAATCGTGACTAATAGTTATCTTTTTTTCCGTTTCTTTCCCCCTAGAAAGCTGCAAAGGTAGACCTACTCCTTTTGGAGGATGGGGTCAGAGACATAAGATGGGATTAAGAAGTCTGTGTTAAATTCAGGAAACCCATAAACCTTCTCCAGAGGGGAAGATGTCAGAGTCTTTTGAGGTGCAGCCTTCAATATGGAGTCCTTTTCCTTTTGCTTCCAGCCAGGTTGATTTGTCTATGGAAAAGGATTCATGAGGGGAGTAGTCTTTTCCTATGCAGAATCCTTGGGACTTCAGCTTCTGAAAGAACGCAACACTCAGCAATTCCATGATGTTTATTTGCTCTTCGTTTCATGAAATATTCAGATATTACTTCACCTGATTGGAGTACCCCCCTATTTCCATATTCTTTGGGAGTCTATCTTACTTCTGAACAAAGTTTGAACAGCCAAAGGCTGATTTTACTTAGATTTTACTATTCCTGATAAGAAGATACCAAGAATAACCGAACTACAGTGTACTCCTTCTTTATTTCTTTTCACTTTCCTCCTGTTCTTGTCACGGTGTGGGATTGAACACCCAGTTTACTAGTGAACACCCTACAGAACAGATTTAAATTGTAAAGTCTCTGCATTTCATTCTAATATTGTGTGACTTCAAGACACCAAAATAAAATGATGAAGCATTTCCCCAAGGGTTTATCTCATACCATGTCTGATTTTTACAAGATTGATTACAGCTTTGAAATTTTTTTTTTTTTTATAATAAAGGCTAGATACTTCTTTGATCTTGCAGGAGTAAATGTAGGAGTAAAAAGTGGAAAAACAGTTGGAAAAGAGATAGTAAGAAAAATAAGAAGAAATCAAGACAACTAGGAGTGCCAAGCATCTTCTGTACCACTTATACCTTTTATTAGAACATGATCTGGGGCTATAGCAAGGGCTGAAGAAGGAGGATCCTCCAGGAGAATAAATGTGTTAGACAAAAAATCCATATTGAATTTTAATTTTCATAAGAGCCAGGCACAGGAAATTCCACACAGGGTCTCCCCTGAATATAAACCTTTTTAAAAGTAGATTTATCTGTGGGAGATATCAAAGTCTTCCAACATAAAACTGTTTAGACCTCAGTGGGTGATCTCTACTTGAGTAAAAATATATTCAACAACTAGGTCAACTTGGTTTTGAGTCAGCTGGCAGCATTTAAGGATTTATTCAGTTCAGCCTCCATTATCTACAGCCATTAGAAAAATTGATCTGAACTTATTTAGAAGATCAGATATGTCACCCATTCACCTTTACACACCAAAAAGAGTGGTTTCTCCTACATCTCTCCCATCATTTAGTCATCTTATTGCCCAGATAAACGGTTGGCCCAAAGAGAATTAATATGTACATGAGGAAGACATACACAGCTGAGTAAATGCATGAATAGTATGGAATTCTACAAAAGCAAGTTTTAGTGTCTTCTTAAGTGATTTAATTCCCCCTAAAATCTAAGGTTTACCAGAATTTCCTTTGAGGCAAATTTGCCCACTTACTTATATTATGGGTTGTTTTTTTTTTTTCAAACAACAATAGTTATAACACTTGCAAATAACAGAACCTTCTTCTTCAGTAGGATTTAAAATGTTTCTTAAAAGAACCTTGTCAGGTATGGTCACTCTGGCATGCACCCAAACTCTTGTGCTCTGGTCACTTTCTTTCAAACAAGCCATACTCATGCAAACCTGTATATAAAAAATTAGTGTTCTAAGAAATGGGACAAGTCAGATCACCTCAGCTTGACATCTTGATGACTTCTAAACTGAAGGTCTTACATGACGTATAAAACATTTTTCCTAGAAGAAAAGTTTCCTCCTCATCATTACAACAGCCTGTCCTTAGGCAGGTTTGGGCATATTTAACACAAAATACAGAATCTGCAACTTCATGCAACTATTTCTAACACACCTGTTAGATGTTTCTTGTCGCTATCACTCAGCTGTCCAGCTAAACAGATAAACTCTTAGAAGAGGGATTTTTTTGGTATTGTATTTAATGAATATACTGAATACGGTGGTTCTTTGCTTTAAATACAAAATATGTTTCTGTAAGCTAGAATGAGTTCTTAAAGTCAAATGTCTGAGATTTGCATACTTACATTACTAAAGTAGTAGATGATAAATGCATCCCCCAACTGTATAAGAAAGTAAAGAAAATTCAAAATACGAATGTGATGTCATAAGAGTCATGTGCTCATCATAAGCTGTGAGAGAATCAGATCTGTAAAGTGTACAAAGGAATGCAATCTTGCAGAAAGAATGATGAAGGAAACAAGACATTCTTAATTTAGGTTTCAAAACTAATTTCTTGGTAGCAGAAGATTCAAGGTGTTAAAAATTGTGACATCAATGTCTTCCTTTAGGGGACAAGGTGGGCACAGAGATTTTAATTTTTCACTTCTCTGTGGCACTTCTGCATTTTCATACAGTAGGTGAGGTGAGAAGGGACCTCTGGAGCTCATCTAGTCCAACATCCCTGCTCAAAGTCGTGTCCACTACAGCATGTTCCTCAGGATGGTGCCCAATCAGGTTTTGAATGTCTCCAAGACTGGAGAATCCACAACCTCTCTGGGCAACCTGTGCCAGTGTTTGAACACCCTTACATATTTTCTGCATTTTTTCTTCTTATGTCTAAATGAAATAGCCTGTGTTTCAGTTTGTGACTCTTGCCCGTGGAGTAGCTCATGATTTGCCATTGCTAGTGTTAGATTATCTGATTAGAAGATAATTGCAGTAAACACAGGCCAAATCCTGGTTATCTTATCAGTGAAAATGAAGCACACTGAATTGACTGCTTTTAAGGTTTCACACCAAGACAGGCCAGCCAAAGGAACTCTCTCCAGAATGCCTTGCAAAGTAAAGAGAGTTATTGCCTAAATGGGTTAGGAATTTTCTTGGATGGAAACAAAAGAATTTTTAGTATGTATAAATCTTTCTCTGCATGTACGTGAGTACTTTGTAATTATGTGGGTGCCAGTAAAGACATTGCTCTTTCCATGTTGATCTGTGCGGTCAAACCATGTATGCCTTCTGTATCATGCATGTGTGTGCGCGTATGCACACAGCTATTGGCAGCAAGTGTGCATCCCCAACATGGACCTACTGCAGTCACACCTATCAGGCAGGGGAAAGGACAATCCATCAGAGTCATGAAACCCATCGAATTAGGTAGGCTCTAACAAATAATGAAAGGCTTTGCCCTGAGCTAAGAGCGCAAGTCTCAGGGCTGGCCTGGGCTCACTTTGGCTGGAGCAGGGCTGGACTGGTTTCATGCCTGCCTGGTAGCCAAGTGCCTGTTGCATCCCTGGCCTGAGCTTGAGCTCTGCCAGTGCCTCCATGGGAAAGGTCTGGAAACAGAATTTATTAGTTGCTGTCGAAGAAACAAGAGCCTTTGGGAGGCTGAGCCTGGAGGATGTTGTGGGATCACACTCACACTCAGCTGCAAGCAGCCAGAGGAGGTAAACTGGTAGTAAGAAATTCTAAAAATAAACCCAAACAACTCAAGGCTAGGAGAAAGTACTCTGAACATTAAAATCCTTACAGTGAAGATCTCAGCCTGCTGACAGCTCGTTGTAACCATAAATTATTCTTCTTGAGGAAGACTGAGATTATCAATCGTAGGACCTAGTTGGACACTAGAAGGGTAGACATAACACCGGTAAAAAGACAGAGGTACCAGCAAGTTTATGTGTAACAATTTTAGCCGTATTTTACTGACAATTTTCTATGTCAATTTTTACTATTATGCTGTTAAAACTTGTTAGATTAACAAAAAATTTTTGGCTGCATATATATGGTGTGTTCCCTTTAGCCCATAACAACTGTAACACTGGGCTAGCATATTAAAAAGGCATATAGCAAAAAGACTTCCATTCAGCTCTGTATTTGGGACATTGTTATATACTAAAAAAAAAAATTGAGTAACCTGACCTCAAAACTCATGCTTTTCCTCTGGGAAATTATACCGCATTTTAAAGAAGTATTGTACAAGTAAAAAATCACCCGGCTGAGCAACAAACAAGAGAAAGGAAAAAGGTAAACAATGATAATCAATGGACATGCTCTGGACAAGGTCTTTCAACACTTTGCTGTGCTGTTTCTGCCTGGAAATCTACTAAAAAATTACTGAGTGCATGTAGTGACTAAGAGAATCAAGTGCTGCTTACTAAAGGGTAAAAGTGTAACTGCCACTAGACACCATCAGTAAACAAATCTACATCTTCACTCTTACCATTTCACCTCACTTCTGGTGCTAAGATTAGGAAGTACTACAAATAATGACCTGTGACAAATGAAACTGCATTACTTTAAGAGGAAGTAAGAAGCCAGAGAGTAATGTAATGTTTATTTTCCCACAGCAGTAAACTGACTGCTTTGTGTGGGGTAGCAAACCACTTATAACCAAGTTGTATGATTTGAACCAAATTTTGTACCTATTAATGTAGCAAGTAATTAAATGCTTTCATGTGGGAAACACTTTGGAGCTTCTTATCGGGTAAAATAGCTACTGTTTTACATGATGGTGACAGTGGCTATCATTCAGTTGTCTGAGATTTCCTGAAAGGAAAAATATTGCTGTGTTGTGAAATCCATTCAAACTGCATAAGTTTCAGTATTTTGAAAGATTTCAGAAAACTCATTATTTTCAAGTCATATGAGTTTTAGTGTATATGCCCATATCACATCTGTAGAGCGCACAGGATAGGCCAGACTTTCCAGACCTGTTGAAATAGGGAGATTGACTGTGTGTGAAAAGACCCTTCTGAAGAAGAAATACTTCCACCTTAGTAAGTATTGCACATATTGAACAAACTGATGCTTATTGACTGTGGACATACCTGGTACCTCTGGGCCTACAAGCTGCCTGTTCTGAACTACTGTGTAGTACCAACCAAATTGATATGGCTGGCAGTCATCTGGAAATCTTAGACAAATACAAAAAACACCCAAAAGCCAACGCAATTTATCACAGGAAAAGAAACTTATCTGAGAATATCCAGATATGAAATGTCATTACATGTACCAGACCAATGTGGTACTATTAAAGACAAGAAAATATAGAACATTTTATTACTATTTTCACAACAGAAGAGGAATGATGAGTTGAAATATTGAAATTTTATGCATAATAAAATTTTAAAAAATCCAGTTTAATGAAATATTTTTCAGATACTTCTAAGTTAAAATAAGGATATTTCTTTTTAGTTCTGCATTTCTTAGTGCTTTTTGACATTGCCATTTTGACACTAGGATTAACTCCATTCTTACATGGTTGCCAGAAAGCATGACACAAGTTAGATCAAAGGTAAATTTATGAGGAAAATGGATGTAAGTTGAAAAGGAAACATGGTTGTCATTGAAAACCATAAAGATTACTCCCATGACCTAAAATAGAACTTGTAGTAGCCTGTAGAGGTCAGTTCAAAAAAGGAAATACTGTGAATTAGGTTATAGAACCCAAAACAAGTTACTCTGTAACTCTTCCCTTGTAGGTAACTTAAAAAGAATCTTCAAGAAATCTACAAGTTTCATCCAAGAAAAATAAACTTCTCCAGATCATAGAGAACACCTGAACCACTCTTATAATATATGGAAATGTGTACTAGGCCCAGTCAGTTGGAGTTCCACCCCTGAAAAGAAATCTCTGTCCCAAGAAGCTTATAACTTTTTACACGAGAGATGATAAATATAAAGAGATGTGAAAAGCATATGAGAGGAGAAGGTGAAATTCTGCCATTTTTAATATACTAGTTTGTAGGTACAAAATGTCCAGTTAGACGGTTCCATCTGTACTGTCAGAAGTTTCCATTGCTATCATCACTGTCTTTTCTTTCATCCTCTCATCCTATCTACTTTATATTCTCATTTTACATGCTCCAGCTTTTCACTACTTGTCCTTTTAAGTTCCCATCTTTTTGGCTGGTCTCCTTGCACCTGTTGTAGTTTGTATTCTCTGCTTTGCTATATTGGGAATCATTGACAAAATTTTCTGCTTCTGTTACCATAAAAAAGCAGTGTGTTTTAATATAGAAATCATGTTATAAGATTGAAGAATAAAGAAAGAGAGTGAAGGAAGAAGAGGATATATTTCATACTTCTTTGTACTCACAGTTCTGTTGTGCTTACACCGACTTGCTTTAGTCATGCCAGCTATAGGCATACTATGGAAGTATGAAAGAGATGTTTGTACAGGACAATGCATAGATCCACCCAGTCTGAACCCTGGGGAGGGAATGCAGAACATCATCTCTATCTCTCTCCTGTGTACATCTCTTTAGAAGACTTCTTGTATTTCATGAGCTGAAGAGCTAGTTGGAAGAACAGCTTTCAGCTGCTGAACTACTGGAAGAGTTACGAATCCCAAAGTGAAGTTCTAGGGTCCTAATCCTCTATGTGCTGGCCAAAATGTGAGAACTCAACATGCTTTTCCTTTTGTACAGCTAGGGCAGGTATTGGTGCTTATTATGTTCCCAGACCTCTCCTGCAGACATTACACCTCACATAGGTAGAATATTTCTCAGGACTGCCAGCCCTACAAAGGTGATTGCCAATTCACACACTCAGCACAAACACATATCCCATGCCATGATTTTCTACTTTGTGTGGACATAATATGTTTGTATGAAGAGTCCACCCTTTCTTGTGTGAGTGGAACTGTTATTTATCCAATTGAATACACAGCATTTGTATGCAGCCTTAATCATGAACGTTTTGGAGACTGGCATCAGGCAGTAAGTACAATCCTGTCAAATAGCTGGCAGTGGATTAACTTTGACACCTAGAAACATGCCAAATTCTGACAGAATAAGAACTTGCTGTATACCCAATGTCAATCATTCACTGAGTGCCACTCTAATGCTTATCCTGTTAGTGATGACATCAATCTGCATTGGCATTCAGAATGCTGCTGCCCTTTGAATATAGAATTAAGAGAAACAGACAAAACCCCGAAGTGCATGCATTTTAGCAACCATCTACCCTTCCTGAGGAACTGGTGGCCACCTCCAATGTGGAGATGCTGCTTTATTAATAGGCCAGTCAAGTTACACAGCTTTTTGCAAAAAAGGGTATCTTTACTCTATGGTTAATCTATTGCTCTACAGTCAGGCTCACAAGCAGTCAAAGTGATTTCCATCATGTACTAAAACTTCACAGAGCAATTTAGGTCTAATTCTAGTTACATCCCAAGTTGTAGAAGTCTACTCACATTAGTAACATCTAATAACGTATCACAAGGGTGATACATGCTTTTTATATGCTAGCCCGGTTATTCAAGCATTTGCTTTCTAAGTGAGAGAAGAGAGACCAAGGTTCAACTTGAGTGGTTTCCAAACCATGGCCACCAGTTGTTAGGCTTCCATTTATCTGATCTTCTCTTGTCTTCATAAATCCTGCATGTCTGTCTGCACAGTGACCCAACTCAAGAGTATCTTTCAATTTTCCCTTTTCCTTTTTCACTCTGTCTCTGGTTCTGTAAGCCACCAGAGCGAACATGACCTTGTGAAGTAGGAGTTGAAGCTGAAAAGGAAATTGAACACATCTCCTATTTCCTGAGCAAGTGTTCTAACTATTAAACTGTTCAAGAGTAGCTCTGCACCAGTAGTGACAGATTAAAAAGTGGGCTATGTTTAGTTAAGTCCTTGCGCTTGGGAACAGGCTCCACTAACCAGATCATACTTTGTGAAAGATCACTAATAAACAAGTCTGAGGCAAGTTCTTAAGCTCTTAAAAAAGGTTCATCATTTAATTAGGGTATCTGTCTTTCCTTTCATCTTGTAAAGTTACAACTAAAAAAAAAAAAAAAAGACTTCTAAGGCTTAAGTATAGCTGAAAATATGTTTTCCCACTGTGTATTTCCTACTAACCATTGATAATCCTTTGGTCACTATGTAGCAGCCACAAGTAACTCTTTGGAGGCATGTATCTTGACAGAAGACTTGGTGTTTGATCCCCAGAAAAAACCATCTCAGACCCTGCAACTGGTTTTTGTCTTTCAGATGAAGAAATTGGGTGTTCATTTTAGAAAGCTTACTTGTAGAATCAGATCATCAAGTACTCTTATGAAACAGTCTATCACAAATTATATACTTGTACTACTGTGCAGCTGCTACAATCCAGTCAGAAAGTAAGTTTCAATTGGTATATTTAGGCAAAGAACACACCAGAGTTCCTGTGCAACTACCAAGCTCAAACAGAAACAGAGTTCTTATTATTCTATCACTCCTGCAAGTCTTAATCCTAAGGCACTTGCAGGCCCATTTAGGCCATCCTAAAAAAAGAGTAATTCCTTAATCTGACTAGATAAGTGATATGAGCATTCACTAACACAGAGCAGACATATTCTCAAGGAAACTAGATCTTAGACCATCGAATATTGTCCCTTCACATTATCAGACACAACTACATGTAATTCCCTTCATAAAATTAGTAGCCTCCTTCCTAAAACATGATTCACTCTATTTGAAAATTTAGGAGGTTATTCCAGAAACAAACTTCCGGTAACGAAGGTCTAACAAGCCTGAAGCCAGTTCTTCATGAATGAAGGACCGAGGTAACATGACTATATTACATCGTGCTGTGCAAATATTGTAGCTTGCTTAGAGTTATCTGAGGTATTAGAAAAAGGTCAACACTGCTGTAAATTTAGGCACCAGTCTACTTAGTAGTTTTGTGAACTGAACCTTTTTTTTTATTTTTTATTTGTCCTTGATAATATACATAGCTGATCAGTCGTTTACAAATCTTGCTATTAAACATCCAAATCTCATAAGGAGTCTGAGCTTCCGATCAGAGTCTGATAATTACACTGAAGAAAAAGCACAGAAAAAGTTAGATATTGCACTGCCAAAGTACTTCTAAGGAGCTGAGCTTAGTGCATGTAATCTAGCATCAATGGCTCAAAAAGGCGCCTTTCTGCTGCTGTCATGTGGAGGTCAATGTTTGCACTCTAGTAAATAGCTGCAATAAAACCTGAAGTATTACTGACTTGCTTAAAATTCAGGCAACGTGGAACAAGTGCAACTGTCAGCAATAGGAGGCCTTGAATAGCTGTAAAGGTTAAATATCAATTTGTTTAAAAAAAGAAGTCAAACTCGTTCCTCTACCATAAACTGTAAATCTGGCGGCATTCAATCCATTACCACTCCTGTCAGACATTTGAATTTAAAGCGTTTGACAGCCCTAAAAACCAGAACACACTATTATTAAATATAGATTACTTTATAAAGGTTTTTCTTTTTAAATAGATTCTTAATTCCATACACAGAAGCTTAGAAAACCTTGCTTAGGAATCCAAATTCTACATTTGAGGCGAGTTGCAAAGGCAGTGAAGGTTTTCTGTTTACTTCATTAAGTTTTGGATCAGGCCCTTCAATTGCTTGAATACATCAAGAAAAGGAAAGACTGAATGGAGAAAGGACACATTTCTGACTGATCTCCTTGCTTTTGTCTTACAGGTTTTTTTAATGATATTTTTTGTCTTTACGTGGCAAAATATTGGTTTTATGTTTCCTATGAAGAAACAGAAAATGTTGTTTCTATAGTAATGAATGTTCTCTTTTAATTTAAAAGGCATATGCAAACTTTTAAAAGGGTGTTATATTTACTGATGGTGTCTAATTTTAATTTGTTTTTAATCAAAGATTAGGAGATGGGTATAAATTGAACTTCGAAAGTAGAAAACCTTTTTAAGAAAATATTTGTGAAAGATACACAATATTTGAAGTTGAAAGCTTACAGATTAAAATCTGATTCCAGTAAATCATGATAATTAAAATAACAATATCAGCATCACCAATAATAACAGCTACACTAAGACTTTCTTTACCACTACAAGACTGGAAAGTCCTGAGACCTGAAATCAAGCAGCAGTTTATTTTTCAACTTTCAAATCAGTGATTGCAACACACTAATTTTCTGAATTTATATAAACACATGATTCAGTTTCACACACTGATAGCATGAGATACTTCTGATATCTGTTGGGTAGAATACAGCATTTCCTCAGCTGTCCAACTTTTCTTTATTTTTTAGTTTCTAACATTTTCTGTATTGTAAAAGCACCTTATCAACTCTTGTTTCTATCTGCATTCATTGATTTTTCCACCTTTGAAAGACAGAACCTGAATGCTTTTTTTGGTGCATACTTCAAATTTTATAAAATATTTTAAATTTTCTTGTCTTGTAGTAGGAAACTGATTAATTGACAAGATTCCTTTTCCAGTTGCTGTAAAAATTGGATAGGACTGTTTATTTCTGATATGATTCCTGAGTTGCTTATGGATTATCCTGAGCCATTTTCATTATAAATTAATCTACCTCCTTTACTTAGTAGAATTAACCTCAAATACTGCTACCAACAGAAGTCTTTGTTGTACAGCTTCTTTGAACTCCTCAGATAAATCAACATGTAAGTCCATACCTTAGATTGAAACTATAGTACATATGAATGTAAATCCCTTGCTTTGTAAGTGTATAGATTAGACTCTTCTCAGGAGCAATAATGAATAGATGAGGAATTAATATCTGAGCTCTTCCTGCCTGTTCCTAATGGACTTTTAGGAGAATTTATACAGGCAAAGCCTCTGCTGTGATTACCGTTTCCCATCTGTGTGTTTACCAGGGCATATCCTCCCACATCCCTACATGAGTTTGCCGACCCAACTCCTGTCAGTTCCAGCCCTTTTGGACCTTGTCCTGGTTTATCCTCATGTATATTCTGACATCAGCTCTTTGCTCTGCTCTCCTCTAGGTGGCAACAGAGGAGGGAGAAATGCAAAGTACTCCTCTGGTTTTAAAGGAGAAAAAGGATAAGGATCAATAGAAAGAAAGAAAAGGGAAAGAGAAAGAAAAATGGGAGGGGGGAGGGAAAAGCTTCTAAAGGTTCTTTCCTTGTCCTCTTCTCTTCTACAAATAGTAATATTCCTGACCAGAGGATATTAGCCAGCTTTTTATAGTAGCTTTAGTTATCTGACCTTCCTTACAAGGAGGCATGATGGAACAGGTTTGGAGTCAGATCAATGTTTTTCTCAGCAGTGGGCTGGAGCTCCTTATTTCATTTCTACTGACTTCAGACCTGGCCAACCTTGCCTGGCTAGAGAAGTAGCTGTGAGAGCTGAGCTGAGCCATCAGGAAACACTTTGGAAAGAAGGTGAAATATCTACATAACATTAATGGATACATATTTTCTGACACATTTTAAAGACAATCTCGATATAAAAGCCTCCTTTTAAAAACACTGTTGCACACAAGCTCTGGTATCTTGCAAGAAAGTACCATTATTTAGTGTTAAATTTTACTTGTCTCATTTTTTAAAACAAAAACTTTTCTCACTGATCCAAAGAAAAGTTATCCAATGACTACATACATATTAGAGCTATTTCTGTACATTTTGCTGTGTCATACGAACAGACAACTTTACACGTAACAGTAGCATTTATCAATAATTACAGTTCACAGTCACAATGCTATTGTTAAGGCTCTATCAGTGTTCCCATAACACCATAAAATGTTATTTTCCAAAAAAGTTGGTTGGCTTTCTGATAAGAACTGAAAAATAGTTCAGCAAAGACCTAATGGTGGATAGTTCTAGGTCCTAACCTGTAATAAAGTAAAACTTCAGAGAGTACTTTGAATTCATGTAGAAAACTGAAAATATGCTTGTAGTGTTTTTTTTAGTAATGTTCCTTAATATTATTCTGATATTGTCGTGCCAAAATGTTACTATTAGATCAAAAGCAACTACTGAACTAAGGCAGTGTATTGGGTCTGGCTGAGATGGACTTCATTTTCCCCATAGCAGCCCTCATAGTGCTGTGCTTTGTATTGGTAGCTAGAAAGGTGTTGATAACACATCAGTGTTTTAGTTACTGCTGAGCAGTGCTCGCACAGCATCAAGGCTGTTGCTCCAACATTTCCCCCTGCCAGGAGGTTGAGGGTGGGCAAAATCTCAGAATGGGACATAGCCAGGACTGCTGACACAAACTGACCAAAGGGATATTCCATAGCATATGATGTCAGCTCAGCAATAAAAGCTAAGAGAAAGCTGGGGCAGGGGGTAGAGGCATTCATTATTACAACGTTTGTCTTCCAGAGCAATAGCTAGGCGTACTGAGGCCGTACTTCTTGGGAAGACATCAACTACTGGTGGGAAGTAGAAAATAAACCTTTTGTTTTCTTTTACTTCTTTTTGCTTTATTAGACTGCCTTTATCTTGACCCAGATGGTTTTTTTCACCTTAATTTCTCCCCCACTGTCTTGCTGAGGAGGGGAGTGATAGAGGATCTTGGTGGGACCAAGCCAAGACCATCCAGCCAAGATCAACACACCACAGGCAGAAAAGATGAGTCTGGAGCTTACATAACATTGCTACAACACCCAGACACAAACATGGGTTTTATGATGGCAAGGAGATGTCACATCATCTAGTCCTGTGAACAGGGGTATTGCCAAGAGTGATTAAATGGGAGTCTAAGGAATGCAGGTGTGTGAAAAGTTCATTAGTAAAGAGAGGTAGAGAACACTGTGATCAGTCATTGCAGGATGACACAGACTATAGAAATCAAGTTGTTACAGTGGATTAAGAATTAAGCTAAATCAGATTTTTCTATAGATTTGAGAAAACAATCATGCACAGGTGTGGTGTATGTCTTCTTGGCTACACCTAAAATGAAGGTCCTGGAAGGACGTATAAACTAGTGAGTGTAGTGAATGTAGCAATCTAGCTGTACAACAGATCCAGAAGATGGGGCTCATTGCTGTTATTCTAAAGCAGGTTTTGACTATGGTGTACTTCCTGGTAAAATAAATCATGCATTTTTGGAAAAAAAATTGCTTTATCTTCCCTGAATTCTGTATGTGTCTGTAACTGCTAAATAAGAAGCACTTAACAATGCCATATTAATTTGACCTTCTAACTATCATGGTTAGTAGCCGTGGGAAAATCATTCAGAGGAGAAGTTGATGAGTGGCTGTTTTGTGCTAATTCATGCTTGCATCTCCAAAGAGTAGCAGAGAAGGAGGTCTGTACTTGTAGGGTCAGAGAATGGTCTACCAACAAAGGCAGTCTGGCTAGGGATCATGGTTAAACAGGCTCAGATAGTCCCTGCAGACCCTCATTAATGTAGATATGTTGGTGATGTCAACTAACTATACATGTAAATGAGTAAAGACTGATTCAGAATTTCTGCTCTCAAATTTCTGGTTATATGATGATATTATAGGTTCAGCTTGAGTATACAGAATTCATACTTGAGAATTATGTGATTTTGGACTAAAAAGAATGTAGAATAATGATCACATTGAGAAGCCCTTTTCAGTTTTCTTCTTTATCAAGATTCCTTTCCTTTCTGGGCCACATTCTTCACTTTTACAGAATATATCTTTTAGCTTTCTCTCTTCCCTTTTTGATATGCTTAGTGTGCACTTCTTAAAAAAGACTCAGTGTGCTACTCTGAGGTTCAAATGATTAAAGAAACTTCCAGAAGATACATCCTCTGCATAACCTTCCCACTTAGGTCCAGCACAGGAGCAAGAGACATGAGTCTGGAACCAGGCTGGGGAGGTACAACATCTCACCTCCTGATTTCTTTAAGACACAGCACTGTCTATATAGGATTTGTTTATCCTTCAGGGCAGGATCTGACTGTACCAGAGCAGCTGGACAATATGTAAGATTGGAATAGAAAGTCAGACTGTTACTGTTACTGTCTGTCTTTCTAACACTAAAAGCTATTGTTTCTAAGCTTTATTGACTTAACACTACAGCTTTATATGTCCAAACATCACAGAAGGTTTTTACTATTCCTTTATGAGTGTATAAGGTAATTCCTACCTTTGATGATCCCAAAAAATAATTCAATAAGAAGAACATATCCGACTGGCTGAAGCAGAACCTTGTTAAATGAGTAAAGAAATGAACTTGAGTTTCTCCAGAAGGACATCATTGTGATTACACAGATGTGTCCAAGCAAAAAATTATGTCTGTGTTATAACGTTTTCAGCAGAGAAAAGAAAGGAAATCATACACAATCCTTACAAACATTATGCATTTTGGGAATATGTACTTTCTAAACCTCTAAGCTTAAACAGCATGTCCTTGGGCAGTCATTCTACCCTTATGAAATCTCTACAGCATGTATTCATTACTTTAGTATGACAGGCTTCCCAATAGATTTGTGTGTGTGCATTTATATGTTTAACCGTAAAGCTAAACAGGATGAAGTGCTGGTGTGGATCACTCACACTGTTTAATTCTTAGCTTGGTCTCCGTTATGAGTTTGACCTTGACCAACTAGCTATGTCCCAAAAATTCCATAGAAAAAGTTTGGAAGTTAGTACAGATCAGAGATCATCCCTACTAGGTAAGTTGAATTTGCTGTACACACACATCTTAGTGAGGTAAGAGAATTTGGCTGCATGAGCATGTCATACTGTGCCAGATCGTCTTAGGGGTGGAGAATGACATCTTATCCTCTATATGCACCAGCATAAATGAAACCTTTGTCTATTTATTTAAATAGAGACTTGGGAACCTTTTTTAGTGAGATCTGATATTGTACTTCTAATTTAGACAAGTAGTCCTCAACAAGTATTATAACATTGATTACATAAGCACATTCAGTTTCTCCTTCAGTTGAACTTTCAAGTCATTCTTTAAAGCAGAGTAATTACGTGCCCTCTTTTGAGAGCTAGCAGATATCTATTAATTCAGCAGTATGTGTATATTGATCTTCTGATCTTAACCTATTCTGTTTATTGTCCTTTAACGGAATTCTTCCACGTACATTAGTGTTCATGAGTAAGTAGAAGAGAGATTTTTGTTACCTAAGTAATTTAGATGCCTATATTTAAAGATTAAGACTCAACATAAAGATATGACATCATTGTCATAAAAATTGCACTGTAACATGTCTGTGGATTTTATAACAAAATTTTATCATAAAATAAAATCATAAAAATTATGATATTTATCATAAAATATCATAAAATTTATCAATAATACAGGTGTGCTTACCTAAACATTCCTTTCTCTTTACATAAGAGTAACTACAGATACAGAATACTCTCCATATAAATAGTTAATGTGACGTCAAGATAGACAATGTTGTTGAAATATTTAGATTTATGAATACATTTATGTGGAATTTACCACTCTCTAGAGTAGAAGCAGTTACTATGCATTTTCCTTAGCATATACTAAAACAATCTCTGTAATTTAGTAAGTAGATATGAATTATTCTGTGCTTTAGGATGTATTTTATGACAGGTGATTGGCAGGTCTAATTCTGCCCAAAGTCTGCAATCAAGCTGAAGTGTTCATTGTAACAGATCTGTGGACCGTATAACTTGAAGGATAGGCAGAGAGATATTTTTCAAACTGCAGTGTTTTACCATTTCAAGGCATACTCTTGGAGGCAGAATGCAGAACTTCTGGAAGTTCAAAAAAGGTGTGGATAAAAAGCTTCTTTATGAAAAACAAACAAGCAACAGGTAACTAGCATCTTGGTCATTATGTCCTCTGAAAGTTATTTCTCTTTCAGGCTGGTACCACTGTCATTTCTAACATCTGAAATAGACATAGAACATTGCTTTACCCATTTCCAAACAAGCTGGCAAATACCTAACAGTTCTTGACAATAATATCAATTGTGTTATCTTTAACCCTTTGTATCTTCCCCAGAAATGTATCTATTCAGGCTATGGAAAGTGCAACATCACCAGGGTCCAAGAAGCTGAGAGGCAAAAGTGCTGGGCTATGAAGGTGAGTAAAGGTTGAGGCAGAAAACAGTAGTGAAGATGAAAAGGAAACCCCGTTTCATTTTTTCTGCTACTATTTCTACTATTTTTGTATCCTCTGCCAAACACTCAGTACAACCAGCACTGGCTTTTGTGACAGGTAGCTCCAGGAAGTACCTTCAAAATGATAGTAATTCACTTCATAATATGTCTGTCTGAAACATAGGTCCTATGAATAAACCTGTAAAAGTAAATATTTTCATTAAACATTATAAGTTTAAAAAAAACCCCAAAACCAAGAAATAAATCAAACAACCAAATAGTAATCTAAATCTGGAATTTCTGTACTGTTGATAGTTTCAGTGAGGTGAGTGAAACCATTTTTTTGCTGGGGCTTCTAGTGAGATATTGCATATCTGTGTTATGCCTGTATGCACTCATGCAGCAAAAGATTTTTATTGATATGCAGTGTTTACAGTTCACTGGAGTTTCTACTGAAAAATAAAATTATCAAGAACTTCTATTTTTATTTTTTCCCATCATTTCATATTTTCGTATCCTGTTAATATTCTTTCTTACAAAACAGTATACAGCTTTCTCATTAAGGAAGCATCTCACTCACTTTTACAATACTAACTAAAATGCTTGAATATCAGTGTATCAAGACAGAAAATCATAGAATTACAGAATCATAGAATCATTAAGGTTGGAAAAGACCTTTAAGATCATCAAGTCCAGCCATCAACCCAACACCACCATGCCCACTGAACCATGTCCCAAAGTGCCAGGTCTACACAATTTTTGAACACTTCCAGTGATGGTGACTCCACCACCTCCCTGGGCAGCCTGTTCCAATGCCTGACCACTATTTTTCCTAATATCCAATGTAAACCTCCCTTGGTGCAACTTGAGGCCATTTCCTCTTTTTTTATCGCTAGTTACTTGGGAGAAGAGACCAAAACCCATCTCACCACAACCCCCTTTCAGGTAGTTGTAGAGAGCAATAAGGTCTCTCCTCAGTCTCCTCTTCTCTAAACTAAACAACCCCAGTTCCCTCCACCGCTCATCATAAGACTTGGGCTCCAGACCCCTCACCAGCTTCGTTGCCCTTCTTTGCATGCTAAGGTGTGCTCCAGCATGACCTCATGCACAACCACTGATGCTTCAAGGTGTACCTGTTGCAATGTGGATTTATCCACAACCACAGATGGTTCAAGAGGTACCTTCTCCAGTGTAGACTTATCCTTGTGCCACAATCCCATCAGAGGTATACCTGCTGCGGCACAGATGTAACCATGGCCACTGATGCTTCGAGATATACCTGCTCTGGCATGGGTTTATGCACGGTCACAGACGCTTCAAGGTGTCCTGCTCCCACATGGACTCACTCACAGGTCACTTCAACTTGAGTTCACACTGGAGTTCCAGCCTGTCCAGTACAGCAGCACAGAAGCAGCAGCGATGCCCTGGCCATCTGCCAGCCCAGGCGCGTGGCCATTGCTGTTGTCAAAATCTTCCCAGGCCCAGCAGAGCCAGGCGGTCAGCAGTACAGCAGCACGGCAGCAGCGAAAGCAAAAAGGAGCCACTAACGAGCATTCAGCTCTAATATACGTAAGGAAAGCAAACCCACGGCAAACACAGGGGCCTGGCAATTAATAGCTAAACAGCAATAACAGCTATAAATTCTATCTATCTATCTAGCACATTCCAATGAAATCTGTCGTTATCTCAAACCCTTCATGCCCCACGTTGGGTACCAATAAGGACTCTTGTGGTTTAACCCCAGCCAGTAACTAAGCCCCACGCAGCCACTCGTTGACTCCCCCATGGTGGGACGGGGGAGAATATCGGAAGAATAAAAGTGAGGAAACTCATGGTTTGAGATAAAGACAGTTTAATAAAGAAAGCAAAAGCTGCCCACCCAAGCAGAGCAAAACAAGGAATTCAGTCATCACTTTCCATGGGCAGGCAGGTCTTCAGCCATCTCCAGGGAAGCAGGGCTCCACCACGTGTAATCGTTACTTGGGAAGACAGGTGCCATCACTCTGAATGTCCCTCCACACCTTCCTTCTTCATCCCAGCTTTATATGTTGAGCATGATGTGATATGGTATGGAATATCTCCTTGAACAGCCTGAGTCAACTGTTCCAGCTGTGTCTCCTCCCAGCTTCCCATGGACCTCCAGCCTTCTTGCTGGCAGGCCAGCACGAGAAGCTGGGCTGTCCTTGACTACTTAGCAACAACCCAAAACATCAGCATGTTACCAACATTTTCTCATCCCAAATCCAAAACACAGCCTCACACTAGCTTCTATCAAGAAAATTAACTCTATCCTGTCTGAAACCAGAATACCTTGTTAAACCTCATACAACTGACCTCGGCCCATTGCTCCAGCCTCTCCAGGTCCCTCTGCAGAGCCTTCCTACCCTCAAGCAGATCAACATTCCTGCCCGGTTTGGTGTTATTTGCAAACTTACTGAGGGAGCACTCGATCCCCTCATCCAGATCATTGATAAAGATATTAAACAAGACTGGACCCAAATCTGAGCCCTGGGGAACACTGCTTGTGACCAACTGCAAACTGGCTTTAACTCCGTTCACCACAACTCTCTGATCTCAACCATCCATCCAGTTTTTTACCTAGTGAAGAGTACACCTGTCAAAGGCAAGAGACACCAGTTTCTCCAGGAGAATGCTGTGGGAGACAGTGGGAAACAGTGTATCTATGGGACACATACTATCACTCATAAGACTTTAATGGAGTACTACTAATGGAATATTCCTCCCAGCCGTTGTAATTCCCTTCCAATTTTAGAAGTGTTATAGGAGTTAAATTATTTTCTTTGTTTCTGTTTTCTTCATGCATGTCTGACTCCTATTCATGCTTGCTTTAAAGCTTTTCCTCTTTTCATTGCTCAGGTCAAAACCACCACTTTTGTTTGTTTGTGGCTGTGTGAATTTAGAACAAAGTAAATTTGACACATATGTATTTATTTGTTGAAGAAAATATGGTACAGATTTTCCAGAACAGGAGCAAAAGCAGCAAGAACTGGTGTGAATTTAAATTCCTGCAACAAGTTTAATCATGACATTAAAGAATGTTTCTTTCCTTCAGTTTCTATACTAAGAATATTTCTATATTAAGAAACTGAAGGACAGTTCCAAAACTAGACCTAATTGTATTTCTTGCTCAAGGCAACAGAAGAATCTTTGAATTTTAATCTAATAATAATACATAAAAAATTTAGTAGTATATATTTAAAATAATATACATAATATATTATAAAATGTATAATGTATTATAGTATATAGTATATAATGTAATATGAAATATGCAACACTTAATATGTAATGTGTATTTTGTATTATACAAATATTAATTTTGTATATTCCCAGAACTGGAATCACAGAATCATAGCATGACAGAATGGTTCAGGTTGGAAGAGGTCTCAGGAGGTCATCTGGTCCAGCTTCCCTGCTCAAGCAAGGCCATCTATAGCAGGCTGCCCAGGCCCATGTCCAGATGTTTTTTTGCATGCTACTGGCATCACTCTTCCTACTGCAACCCAGGATACCATTTTCTTTCTTTGCTACAAAGACATTATGCTGGCTCATATTGAACTTGGTGTCCACCAGAACCCCCAGGTCCTTCTCGGCAAAGCCGCTTGCCATCTGGGTGGCCCCCAGCATTGTATTGGTTCATGGCTCTGTCCTTTCCCAGGTGCAGGACATTGCACTTCTCCTTGTTGAAATTCCTTGTTGAGGTTTCTGTCATACCATTTCTCCAGCCTGTTGAGGTTCCTCTGAATTGCAGCACAACCTTCTGGCATATCAGCCACTCCTCCCAGTTTTGCATCACCAGCACGCTCATTGAGGGTACTCTGCCCTATCATTCAGATCATTAATAAAGATGTTGAACAGGATTGGAGCCAGTATTGACCCCTGGGGTAAACTGCATGACCTCCATGCTTTAGATAATGATGTCAGGTTCACATTTCAAGTAACAGCTATATTGTGGATATAACTGAAATGTTCTGTTACAGTGAAATGTGTAAAACATTGCACAAAATGTTGATGGAGGTCATGGAACCTGCTAACAGCTGAAGTAGCTCCAAATATAGACTTGTCATCATAGACACTCCTCCTCATGGAATATTACTTTTTCATTTATGAGGTATTGTATATATAAGTATTTTCTAAGTATATCTAATACCCTTAAAGACTGATCTATTTCTATATTTCTATATCCTATCCTCATATGATAGGACTTGTGCATATAATAGTATCTGTTATTTATTTAATAACAATCAGAATATTCCTTATTTCTTAGAACTGAATCTCCATATCTAATGATGGGTATAAAAACATATCCATCAAAATGTCATGTTTTCTTTGAAACAAGCTTTGTTAACACATATGTTGCAAACAGAGGATGGGTTCTCAGACATGCAAGTGTGTAACTATTCTATAGGGACAATAATTATAGTGAAATATGAAATGGAGCAAAAGATAACATCTCATTATTTCCAGTTTTGCAAGGTAAAAAAATGTAATTTGTCCTTATTTTTAGTTACTTTCAGAAAAAAAAGAATTAAAAAAGGAATATTTCCACTTGCAAAAATATCCTATATTTGCTTTATTTTCCCTAGCTCTTTATCTGGCAGTTAAAACATGTTCATTAGTAAAAATACCTACATTTCGATTACCTTTATTCATGCTGACTAATGTCATTCTTCAAATGATGCTATTGACTTCATAGGGTCTGTTTATAATGTACCATTCGACACAAGCAAGAAGAGAGGAGTCTGATGCTTGATGCTCTATTCAGGTCAGTGAATCTAAAGATGTGACACGAAGTCCTTACTCTGTTGTATTCTACAGGAATATTGTTTTAGACGTCAGTGAAACTAGAATTTCATCCATTGTATATTTATTTCTCTGACTTTTTCAGAGTCAGACATTTCATTTATTTCTCTGACATCTTTGTAGTTTTTCATCAAAGTCAAATACTAATTTCATTTACGATACATTGAAACTCTTATGGAGTTCAGCGGAGTTTTTCCCTGACAGCATGTCAGCCTTAGGCTGATGGTCAGCAAAGGAGGTTAGCAGGTATTTAGTTAAAGCACCAGTTTAGGGTAATTGTTATGTAAGTATTTAATATTTAAATTTAAATGTGCTGAACTGTACACTGAAATAGACATCCCTTGCTGAATTATTTCTATGAACAGTAGAAGTGAGAATCGGAATATTTGGAGGGAGTAAAATTTGGTTTGATGGCACTGCCATCACACACCACAGGCTATGAATTGAAAGCATTAGAGCAGTGTGCCCAGTGAGCAAAGAAAGGGGGGGGCTGTCATAGAAAAGGGACTTGGGCAGTGGGCCAGTGTATGTTTTAGGAAGCTGAAGTCAGGCTTTCAAGATTTACAAGAGGAGACCTGGAATAGGACAATGGGATGAAAGGAGCAAGAGGAAATGGGGTAGACTACCCCTGGGAGGGTGTCTTGTTCTTTCTTTTTCCTTTCTTTTCACTAAACTTGTATCCCAAAGCTCTATTCCGTAATCCAGTCCTGCATCTCCTTTTTCTGAAAAATCTTCCTTCCTGCTCCTGGAAGAGGAAATGGAAGTCTTATGACATGCAGCAGCTACGTGAAAGAGGGAAAGAGCAGAACCTGTCAAAAGTGATGGATTCTTGACAGCTATTGCTGTTGTTGTCAGAGGTTAAGGGACAACAAGAAATGCCATTTTATATACCGCACAACTGAGTTTGTGGCAACAGCAAAAAAAGATGGTCAAATAAAAGGAAAGGGCCTTTGATGGAAAGGCTAATCCCCATCTCCTCTGACGTTAACAAAGGAAGAAATCTACTGCACTAAGTAGCTGCCGCCTTTGTTTATGCCTTTGAACCAAACCCAAGGAAGCTAATTCTGTATTAAATACTACTCTGAGTGACAGGTCTAGCTGATACTATGTTCCTTGTCTGTATTGAAGAGCCTATATGAAGAAGAAGAACTATAATGGTCATATGCTTTCTTCATTTTTGTCCTTGACTATGATTTTTTTTTCTTCTTCAATTTCAGCCTCTTATTTTGTGGCTAAGATTTCTAAAATTGTATTTAATTAATCAGTAGGAAAAAATATTACCAAAAATATAAAAATTGTGAGCCCATGAAAAGAAAACATATCAACTATGTGAACAATGCAGTAGGGAGATTTGTAAAATTTCTTAATATAACAAGAAAGCTTTATACTTATTTTATACCAAAGGTATATCAAGAAATAAACATAAAAATTAAATACCAGTAATTTTTGTATATTTTTATATAGGTTTTTTGCCTAAGCTGCTTCTAAAATCGTCTTGTGAAACTTCTTTGAATGTTAGCAATGATATCAACCTGTTCAATTTAATTAATAAAAGTTAGAATTTATAATTACTTATGTATGAATGCAATTAGAAGAGTTATATTAATAATATATGAGAGTAATTTTTTAATGAATATAGTCCAGAAATGATAATTAGGGGAAGTACCAAAAATGCTGTAATAATTTTCACACTGCAATTATTTAGCCATTCTAAAGTATACACAGTCTTTAAAACTGGTCCATCTTATGAAAAATTTCAGTGTGTAAAAGTGAAACTGAATTGAAAGGGTTATGTTTAAACTTAGGAATTGAAAAGTCCATGGATGCTGAAATAGTTGCTAATTAAACATAGAATCTTGGAATAATATAGCCTCTGAGTGAGTTCTGGAGGTCATCTGGTTAAACTGGCTGCTCAAAGCAGGAACAATTTAGGGAAGATCACTCTGGGCTTTGTCCAGTAGAGTTTCAAATACATCCAGCAGTGCAGATTCCACAACATTTCTGGGCAACCTGTTTCAAAGCTTGACTACACTCATTACGAATTCTTTTTTCCCTAATATCTTATCAGAATAGCCCCTTTTTAATATTGTCATGTACTTAAGTATAATGGACTGCGGCAGGTGCAGAAGCACTGGTAGATCTCTCAGTCTTAAACATTTACACAAAACAGCACATCCTTCAAAACATAACTCCTGGGAGCATAAAATTCTGGAAGTACTACTGTTTTATAACTTGAATTGACCATGTAAAAGATCTTTCTTCTCTTCTTCTATGTCTTGACATGGTTCTCATTTCAGCTGTCTGGAAAATTTTCATACTATTTCAAAAGAATTGAAAACCTAGCCAATGCCACAAGCAGGTGTTTAAATTTTTATGCTCCATGCCCAGAAGAGCTTTTCTTTCAAGAAAAGGTTGTTGTTTGCTGTTCTGGTCATTTACACCCAGGTAAGATGTGTCTCATTTAATTTGTTATATATGCACCATTTCAAATGGTTCTTTTCTTCTTTGTTTGCTTCTCTTTTCCTTCTCCAAAGATAAACATATTTAAATCATCCTACTTAAAAGTGGAAAAGGTTCTTTTTCCGTTCCCTTCCCTTCCCTTCCCTTCCCTGCCCTGCCCTGCTCTGCCCTGCCCTGCCCTGCCCTTCCTTGCCCTGCCCTGCCCTCACCTTCACCTTCCCCTTCCCCTTCCCCTTCCCCTTCCCCTCCCCCTTCCCCTTCTCCCTTCCTCCTTCCCCCTCCCCCCCCTCCCCCCTCCTTATCTTGATCCCTGGGAAGGTGATAGAGCAGCTAATCCTGGAAAACATTTCCAGGCACATTAAAGACAATAAAACCATCAGGAGTAGTTGGCATGGCTTCACCAAGAGGAAGTCATACTTGACCAATTTGATAAACTTCTAAGATGAATGGATTGGCTTGTTAGATGAGGGAAGTGCAGTGGATATTGCCTATCTAGACTTTGTCAAGGCTTTAGACTGTGCCATAAGATCATCACAGAGAAGCTGTTGATGTACAGGCTGCATGAGCAGACAGTGAGGTGGACTGAAAACTGGCTCAATGACCAGGCCCAGATGGCGGACATCAATGGTACAAAGTCTCGTTGGAAGCCAGTAACTGGTGGTGTACCCCAGGTGTCAATATCAGCTCAAGTCCTGTTAAACATCTTCGTTAATGATCTGAACAATGGGGCAGAGTATACCCTGAGTGAGTGTGCTGGTGATGAAGAACTGGAAGGAGTGGCTGATACACCAGAGGGTCATGCCGCCATCCAGAGGGACCTCAACAGGCTTGAGAAATGGGATGACAGGAACCTTATGAAATTCAACAAGGAAAAGTGCAGTCCTGCACATGGTGAGGAACAACACCATCAACCAGTGCAAGCTGCGGGCCATGCAGCTGGAAAGCATCTTTGCAGAGAAGGATCTGGGGGTTCTGGTGGACACCAGGCTCAACACCATCCAACAGAGTACCCCTGAGGCAAAGAAGATGTATGGTATCCTGGGCTGCATTAGGTAAAGTATTGTCAGCAGGTGGAGGAAGGTGATCCTTTCCCTCTATTCAGCTCTGGTGAGGCCATGCCTGGAGTACTGTGTCCAGTTCTGGGCTCCTCACTACAAAAGAAATAGATGGATATACTGGAGAGAGTCCACCCAAGGTGCATGAGGAACATTAAGGGACTAGAGTATGTCTCCTATGAGGAGATGCTGAAAAGCTGGGTGTTTTCAGCCTAGAGAAGAGGAGGCTCAGGGGAGGTCTCATCGATGTATATGAATACCTGAAGGGAGTGTGCAAAGAAGAAGGAGTCAAGATCTTTTCAGTGGTGTCCACTGACAGGATCAGAGACAATGGGCATAAACTGAAATACAGGAGGTTCTGCTTGAACATGAAGAAATATTTTTTCACTGTGAGGGTGACCAAGCACTGGCACAGGTTGCCCAGGGAGGTTGTGGAGTCTCCATCCCTGGATATATTCAAAAGCTGTCTGGGCATGGTTCTAGGAAGCCTGTTCTAGGTGAACATTCTTGAGCAGGGGGTTTGGACCAGGTGATCACCCAAGATCCTTTCCAACCTCAACCATTCTGTGATTCTGTGAAGCTAACTATACATAATTGGTATGGGATAATGTTGAACGAGCTCACATTTCATTCCTGTAACTAGGCATTTAGTTCAAAATTTCCTAAGTACAAATTGTCTTAATCAAGTTTTCATTGTTTCCACATGGAAAACCAACGCAAATGTCCCAACTCAGTTTGTTTTAGAGATTGAACAAAAAATATTTGTTTTAAATGTAACATAAAATCAATAAGAAACAAAAAAGAAAAGGGAAAAGGAGGAAATTATTTTAGCAGGAGACATAATAAGATGCAATATTTTCTAAGTTAAAATTTATACAAGGGCATTTAATGAAATCAAACGCATTACAGAGAGCATAAACAGAACTTATTAATTATTAAAGCAAGTATCTAATTCACTTGATGAATCTTTGTAAATTAACTGTCTACAGTCAGTGTAACTCAAAGCTTCCGTTAGTCATTTTTAGAACTTGGGAAATATTGCGTATTTTGGGTTGTACATTGCGTTAGATACCAATTTGGGTGTTTGAATTATATTAATGAAATACCCCTCAGTCACCAAGTATCACCCTTCCATTATCATCTTAGCATTGTGTCCAGAACTGACTTTTCAATGTTGCAACATTTCATTGTTAAGCAAGAGTTATAAAAATAATTGTTGTATTTACTGATAGGCTGTTAACTACATTTTCAAATACTATCATCCTGAAAAAACGTATTAACAGAAGTCAGAAGTCAGATAGGTGTGCCCACATATTCTGAATAAGATAATTAAACATTCAAGCAAAGAAAGTAACAGAAAATGGATACAAACAATTATTATATGAAAACTTATATACGAATTGGTTATCCTACATCCATTAATTTTACACTGAAAGTTTGATGCCTTTGGTGTTTTAAAGATCCTCATCTTAATTCTTATAACTTATTGTCAACCAAGTACAATAGCACTGTATTATGAACAGTATATTTTATCTTTTATGAGGTACAGTAGTCAGGAGAACTAATTCTGCTCACAGCAAGACTGTGCCACCCCACTGAGATCAACATATTCGTATCATTTTCAGTGAATACAAACTTTGGCCTGTACTTTCTAAACATGAGCCAAAATATTTTCTGAGGCAAATGTAATAGAAATAATGATTTATTTTTTTCCTACAGGCATGCTTTATTTTTATTTCCTCTAATATTCAGCCTAATACCTTAGCCATCAGAGTACTTTACATGTGGGAAAACCCTCATCACTGCTCAAATGAGTGTTTAAGTAGAGAAGATGGGTCTCAGTAAAATAGGCAAAGACCAAACCCTAAAGATAATTTTATAGAAAATGTTGGTTATGTCATTTTATTGAAATATGGAAGACACGGGTCCAAATCTCATCAGATCTGGAGCTATTAATTCTTTATAGGATTCATCCCTGGTGAGACCTCTACTGAAAATGGGTGGCTGTAAAACGTTCTGTAATGATTTTCATATGGTTTTCTCTGTGTGTGTATGTGTATCTTTGTCTTCTCTCTGATAGAAGGATTGCATACACTGCTGAAATCAGGAGGAATCTGAGGTCTATACGAACCCAAAGCAAAAAGAGATACCTTCTTTAAAGCTCAGAACTAAGCACACTACGTTCCTGAGAAAAAGACCATCTAAATCTTTTGGAATTATTCACTGGTATCATACAAGCACTAAACAAAATTAAAACAATAATTAACATAATTACAGATGCATTATTACAAAAAATCTGTTCTGGAAAACCAGAAACCGTGGGATGTACTTTCTCTGAGCAGATACAGATGTTACCATGAAAGAAAAATTAACTTGAAACTGCTCATAAGTTTTTTCTTGTACATTTATACTATCTTTAAAAGCATTTCTGCTTTGCTAGATGGGAAGGGATCGTACTTAACACATGTGCAGAACCGATGGAAGATAATTTTCAGCACTTGCAGTAGTAAGAATTTTTATTAATGTTTGTAAAGTGCTTTGAGGTCCAAAGATGAAAGGTACTGAAGAAGTGTAAAGCATTAACATCATACCTGATGGTTAACAAACAGAAATGAAGGCTTTATGAATATGTCTAAGGTGATGTTTCTATACTGGATTACCCTGATTGAATCTGTTGCACTAAAGTGTAGATTCCAAAATTACTCTGATAGCTCCACAGACTTTTCTTTCCCAAAATTATGACCTTTAGACATGATTTTAACAGAAAATTAAAAAAACCCCATGCACCTGCTTTGTTTATTATTTTTATTATGCTTCTCATTGCTATACTGAAAACCAGCATTAAAATACCCTTTTTACTTCTTTCTAGTAGACCATTTCCAGATTGTTTCTTAACACTAAAATAATAAAACTTCTGCATATAGAGAAACTATTACAAAGCATAAAAGAGCCAGAAAACTACACCAGCTATTAATGTAATTTTTTTTTTTTATAAATGTCCTTTTGGAGGATAGAAGCTAGAAAATATGAAAATTTGCTAGTAGTGGTGAACTTACTTACATTTTCCACTTCCACTTTCAATTCCCCTCCATTTTCCCATGGAAATATTGGCTGAAGATGAACTGAGGTTAATTTATACAATTCTTCTCCTTTTTTTTTCACTAGTTAAATACTTTCATCAATACTTAGCATCATTTGTACATAACTTCAATAAAGATCATGGCAGATTGCAGCTGTTAATATCTGTTACATTGTTCTTGGGAAACTATAGAAAAAAATGAAATATAGACTGACTGATTCCTTCATTTGCTACCAGAGAAATTCAGGACTCCAAATTAAAACCAAAGCTCTAGTGCCATTATGTAGAACCCAGGAGGTCAGAATGTGTATTGTGCATTTGTGATTTAACAAAAACACATAACATGTTATGTTATGTAAAAACACATAACACAAGAGAGGTTTTCTGAGTTTTAAAAGTGTATAACAGAGTACTGCCCATAAATTTTACCTTTGTTTTCTATTGAAATATTAACCTGGCATTGCTAAGTATTTATGTACAAAGCTGTTCTTACGAGTAAGCTTGTTAGCTTTATAAATATTTCTTTCTGATTGTCCTGGTTTTGTCTGGGACAGAGCAAGTGGGCAAGCAGCTGTGTGCTGCTTGATTGCTGGCTGGGGCTAAACCACAACACTGACATAATAATATTTTAACTTTGCACATACAGATGTTCTGAGCTTCCACCGTTTCACAATCCTCTCCAACTTAATTCTCTAATTCTTCATTTATTAATTTCATTTATTAATTTTTAAAATTATGTAACTGTTTTTTAATATTCTTTGTGTATGTATACATGTACATACATCACCATAAAGCTTCACAGAATCACAGAATGCTAAGATTAGAAGGGAGCTTTAGAGGTGATCTGGTCCAATCCACTCTAGCAGTGTCACCCATAGCAGGTTGCCCAAGGACGATGTCCAGAGAGCTTTTGAACAGCTGTTGAAGAGTTGGTAGGGTTGTCTGGGTCTTTTTGTTTCCACCCTGCAACTAGATTTCATGAAGAAGAAAAAACTTACTCAAAAGCCTACACAGACTGAAATTTTTCAGTGTCAAAGCAGTGAAAATCCACTTAGACTCCTATGATTTAATAAATGACAATTTCTGATCAAGTTAATGAATTAATAACAATTTAACTTTTTCAATGTAATTTCTTACACCTTGTTATGTTTTTGTAAGTGAAAAACTTCTTTTATTGTTGACTTAGTCCCATTGACTAATTCATACTTCTTTGGATTTTGTAAGCAATTTATGAATTTGCCAGCCAAGGAAAATTAATATGATGAATCACTTTATCTTCATTCTACTTCTTAAGTAGTAAGAATTGTCTAATTAAAAATTGACATAACAAGGTAATTAATAAACAAACCTTAAATGGCAATCAAATTGTTGTTTGGAAAAAAAAATTGCAAAATGGTCTTTAAAACCTTTATTCTCATGATTCATGAACAACAACAAAAATTAATTAATTTAAATGCTGAAGTCTGTGAAAATTGTGCTGAATTTCTTATAGTAAAGCAGTGTAGAATTTGTTGTAATGTCACCTTCTTTTGTGGAACATTCTATACTCACTTTGTATAGGATAATATAATGCCCATTTCACAAGTCAACGGATAAAAAGTGTCAGCTGGGACATCTATGGTCACTAGAGAAATAAATATTATTTCAACTTTCAAATGGAGAGCTCAATTTTTATTTTTATTTTATTATAATATTTTTTTTTTATTCTGGGATTTTTTTCTGAGAGCAGAAAGGGGAAAGATTGTAGGAGGCACAGTCTGTACCTGTTTAGTGAGTTAAAGGCAAATTTGCTTTATACTGTATGGGTGATTTTCAGATCAAGCTGATATATTGGGCCAAACAGCTTTCTCTTGAGGCTGGTCTAAATTAAAACAGTTGGTTGTTGGTTAGAGTAGAGTAGAGTAGAGTAGAGTAGAGTAGAGTAGAGTAGAGTAGAGTAGAGTAGAGTAGAGTAGAGTAAACTGAATTGAATTGAACTGAATTCTAATTATCTTCAGAGTCATTGAACAGAAACAGCCCTTCATCATCTCTTACGATAGCATATTAGATCCTAAAATAAGAACTAGGGGCTAGGAGAGGCAGGATGAAACATTGTCAGGATGCGTGTGTCAGTTGTCATTGTAAATACTGCAGGAATTCTCAATATGTAAAATTAGGCACTGAAATAAAACCAGCAACCTAGGACAAAGCAATAACAGCAAACCCCATATAATATCAATTTTATCAAAGTATATTTATGATATTATTTCTATAGTATTAGGAAAACATAAACTCCTACCAATTCTTTGTGTCTTCTGCAATCAGATGACTTCATCCGGCATTCATTCAAAAAGGTACTTAAATATGTGTTTTGTTTTAAAGAAAAAGAAACTGTAACAAACCAAAACGTTTGCACAAATCATTAAAGAGTCCAAGCAATGGGGCTCTTGATCATCATGCACTCAGCAAGCCTATGCTGCTTAATATGGTGTTACTTTTTTTCTTTCCTCATTTATTTTTTCCAATGAGGATCTACAACTATTTATGAACTCATGATGCTTGATGTCTTCAGAAATGAAGTACAGAGTTTTTAATTCCATATAATGATTATATATATATGTGTATATACGTTTATGCAGTACAGAACATTAAGTTTTATATCCATTAGCCAAATTCAGAGAATACCTAATTGCATAACCTGTTCCTCTACATGGCTGACAGGAGTATTAAAATGCTACAAGAGAAATATTGCAACAATAGTTAGGTTGCTTCTTGGATGAATGTATTTCCAATTCCTTCTTTGGATTCTGAATAAACATTTTAATTGGCCTGACCAACTGTGGAGAATTATTTGTGAGGATAAAAATGTCACAACTTTTAAATGGAAATGTTTCAGTCCACATGGGTATCTTCTAACAAAAGCTAAGCATCTGGTCAGAGGAATCACAAAACAGTAAGTCACAGATTTGTCTTTTACAATCAGGTGCTTAAGGAAAAAAAAAAAGACAAAGGAAAGAGAAGAAAAAGACAAAAAGAAAAAAAAGCAATAGCATATGCACAAGTTTTCTTGTTTGTCATGATACTTGCACAGGTTTTCTAGGACAGAGTATCCAGTCTTCAGTTTCAACTGTTCTAATGTGCTGACAGTGCTATTGAGAAAATAACAAAACCATAAATTCTTCATCACTAATAAAAAGCAGAGGGATTTACTAGAGTATTAAGGGACCTGTGCTTTTGATCTATATAGTGGAAGCTTGTGAAAGTGCTTATCTTTGCCCACTGATTCCTTTCAATGGTAAATATAAACATACTGCAGAAGCTGAGCAAAAAAAAAAAGTCTAAATTTTCATGCATAGCATCCTAAACCTATTGTGCTGGGAATCATATCTACTGGTCCTTTCAATAGGACATGGAACATGAGGTGTTTGAGAGAAGCAAGGCAGAGGGAGAGTAGCAGGGAAGATAGAAATTGTAAACTACCTACTTAGATTATAGATAAACAGGATAAACATAGCTGCCTATTCTGTTGGGTCAAGTTCTCAGTACAGCTGGGTGCAAAGTAATGCAACTGCACTAAAGATCTAGTAAGAGTAGACAGCACTATGGTCATTACAATACACCTTCACAGAAATATCAGTAAATTAACAGGTTTCTGCTGTATTGGACATCTGTAAAAGGTCCTGTATGAGTCAATCTCACTGATCCTTTACAACATTTTGTGACAAATAAGAGAATTTTTATGAAGTTATGTAGATTTCAAAGCTACATGCATTCTGGCTGATTTTTTAGTTTTGCTTTTCTTTCTGTTTTGGTCGTCTAAGTCTCTTCAATTCCACAGTATTCTCCAGAGTTGATATGATGATTGCCTGGAGAATAATTCCTCTTTTGAGACATAATCCTCTTCCAATAATGCCATGTTGCTCCATTTTTTCAGGATATTTGTAACATTGCTGAAAATCATAGGCAGAACTAATTATTTGCAATTGTTTCTGCCTGGTTTCCTATGACTATGTTAATCTCTCTTTTTTTTTTTTATTATAAGGTAAAGTATTTCTCACCTGGTAGTAGTCTTTCCTTCTCATTTACCTACATGGTGAACTGAAAGAGGTCTTCATATCAGTGAATGCTGGCTAAATGTTATTCTTAAATATAAGCTCCTTGTACTTACATCAGTAAACTGGTAAGGTTGCTGTCAGTTCATAATCAATGAAGAGTTACATGTCCAGCAGGTGACTTACCTCATCTGTCTGGAGAACTTTCTGAGGTTGCAATGATCTTTTTTAAAAACATTTTTTTTCCTTTTTTTAAAAAAATCAGTCTAAACAGTACATGCAGTAACTGATTTTTTGTTTTTATGCATAATTTAGAGAAAGTAAACGGTATGTACAGTTACGCAAATCTGAAGTGATCTAAGGCAGTAGATGCATACAGTAGGCAAACATAAGAAATCAGAGATACTGGAAGAAGAGCACGACAGAAAACATATGGTACCATAACAACACATTTTCCTAGATATGATTATTTTGTCTTCATGCAGGTCTTTATTTAAGTTAAAAATCCAAAACTTTGAGGAAAAAAAAAGAAAAAACTAACTAACCGTCTTTCAATAGGAAAAGCTTCCAGCAAAAATGTTCAAATTTGAAATTGTAAGCAAGGTGAGATGCTCATTTTCAAAGAGTTCTCTCTGTTTCTTGCTTTAAAAACTGTCCTTATACTCATGTATTAGTTTCATATTTGCAGTAGGTTCATTATCAGCAAAGAAAGTACATCTATAATTTTTTTATTGGTTATTGCACCGTGAAGAATTCTTTGGTGTGATATCTTTTCTGTCTTTTTTTTGGTTACCCTCGTGTTTTCTTTGGGTTGCGTACAAGTACCTAAAAGCTGTATTTCAGTTCAACTTGAGATATGAAATATACTGTTACATAGGAATATATATCTCTGTTTTTTTAGTGTCTTTTCAGAGGGGTTTCTGGGGAACCAGTTATTAAAAAATTTACGGGTTTGGTTTCAGTTACTGAACTACTGCTAAATCAAAGGCATTCTGTCTATTCTATGATGACACTGGCCGTCCTCTGTACCATGTTCCCCTTATTGCACCTTGATGACTATACTAAAGTAAATTCCAAAACGGGAGCTTGTAACTATACAAACAGGAAGCTAATGACAATGCAGAGAAAGGAATTCTGCTTTTAGTTTGTTTTCCTTGCATGATACTAAAGTTGACTTTGCCTCATTTCTTTTTCTGTTGTTGTTCGGTAGGACTTTTTATTTTCTTCATATGTGACATGTTAGTAATAATAATAGCAATAACAACAACCTTTGAAAAATAATGCTTATTGGGACACAATGTAAGTGTTATATATAATTTTATTAATTAAAAGTAATAGCAAAGATGAGGATGACCTCCTGTGACAGCTATCAAACTGTGGAGATTTTGTGGAACTTGTAATTAATAAGGAAGAAGCAAGGACTCACTCCTTGAGAACAAAAATATTGAATATTTATCTGCTGTTTAGTGACTTGCCTGGTGGCATTTAATAATTTACAGAACATGTTTAAAGTATTTTGTAAGATAAGAATACGAGAGAAGTTTTCTGTGGGTAGCAGGGTTGATAGGCATGTTACTGAGGATACTTAACAGTTAAAGGAAAGACTGAGTTAAGTTTACTAACCCTCTCCTTTTTGTTAGTGGAGGAAAAAAGATACCTAGAAATAGGCAGGTCCATGAAACAATTACCTCTCACACACCTTGTTTAGAATGAGATTAACAGCCTCTGGGTTCTTCATTCACTTATTTCTTTCCATTATAAAGAGTGCTGACTAGCCATATTTGATAAATGCCTCTGGCTTGTTTGCTTAAGGTGCCTTAGCAGTGTCTGCACTGTTAAGAGTTCTCCTTCCTGTACTCGCTCACAGTATGGTTCATATCATATAGACAGATCCTCTATAGAAAGGACTAGTGACATTGGCCTGGAGCAGTATTTGTTCCAGGTTTCTGCGGGAGAAGGATGGACTTCACAACTCTATGAGAGTTATATTCCGAAGCCATTTATTGTCTTGTCTGACTCCAATATATATCATAATTTTTGCTTAGTCACTGCGCACACACTCATGATTGGTTACAGCTTGTTACACACATTATTGCAATTGGCTATATACAAAATATCACGCGCTGTCCATGCGCCTCTCACACAGTCAGGATTCGCTGCCTGCAGGTGTTCCTGTGCTCCTTTGCTGCTTCTTAGTTGTTTACCACAGTTCCTTCTCCTCAAGGCCGAACCGTGCAGGTGTCCAGCTGTTTGCCAGCTTCTCAATGCCACAGCTCCTTCTCCTGAAGGTCAAGCCATGCAGGGTGATCCCAACAGGTTTCCTCTGAGCCCCACATTTCCATAGATATGTTGGGTTTTTTTCTGTTTTTATTTTAAGTTCCAAGTGGCTGAACTAATATGCCATGTGATGATAAATTGATGTTTTACAGCACACACGTCATATTATACAATTTCCTGGGACACTGCATGACTTATGAGATTGTTTGAAGTGTTTGCAGGTGGTATTTGGGGGTACAAACCCTATGAAAATGTTGAAGGACAACAATGAAGGGTAAAGGGAGCCAAGTCTGATGCAGTATTTTCTGACTGAGTATAAAGACTCATCTCTGAAACAGACATTTCTTACAAAAGTTCCCAGGTTTTTTTTATTGGAAGAAGAATAAATTGGTTCATTTAACAGAAAAAAAAAAAAACAATCCCAAACCACCACCACCAAAAACCACAAACAAACAAACAAAAACCCTAGGAGATATTAGTATAAATTGTCAAAATCAAAGGACTAGGAAATAAAAGCAAACCAGGGAGATATGTTTTGTGACATTGCAATCAGGATCACAGAAGTTAGGTGTCTGCTTTCACTAGCTGTGTAGAAAAATATTAGGCAATGAAAATCTTCCTTCACTTGGCATCCAGACTGTCAGTTCTTGTCTTGAGGACAAGGGTAATAGCCCTGGATATACATATACTTACAGATATACACACATGTATATGTACGTGTGTGTGTACATACATTTTAAAAAATTCTAAATTATAATAACATTCCACAGAAAGTGGAAAACCTGGAATCTTTGTTTGACTTTTACCAAACTTTACTTCTACTATGGCAAAGGTATGTCGTTTCACCAAACCCAGAAATACACTGGATCTCAGGATAGATGCCTACTGCCCCACCACTGAGCATATCTACATGTTTTTGGAACCATGCTTTTTTATATAATCATGAAGTTTGTAAGCTAAACAGAAAAGAGCAAAGGGATTTTAGCACCTTAAGGATTAGTCAATGCCTGCACATATGGGGGTAGGACAGTTGTCAGAGCAGCAGCTGGAATGTAGGCAGCTTTTCAGGTCTGTTTAATATCTTATCAATGATCTGGACAACGGGGATTCAGTGCATCCTCAATAAGGTTGCAGCTGACACCAAGTTGGGTGGGAGTCTTGATCTGTCTGAAGGTAGGAAGGCTCTACAGAGAGATCTGGACAGGCTGGGTCGATGGGCAGAGGTCAATTGTATGAGGTTTAACAAGGCCAAGTGCAGGGTCCTGCACTTGAGTCACAACAACCCCATGCAACGCTACAGGCTTGGGGAGGAGTAGCTGGAGAGCTGCCCGGCAGAAAAGAACCTGGGGTTGCTGGTTGACAGCCGGCTGAACATGAGCCAGCAGTGTGCCCAGGTGGCCAAGAAGGCCAACAGCATCCTGGCCTGTATCAGAAATAGTGTGGCCAACAGGAGTAGGGAAGTGATTGTGCCCCTGTACTTGGCACTTGTGAGGCTGCACCTCGAATCCTGTGTTCAGTTTTGGGCCCCTCACTGCAAGAAGGACCTTGAGGTGCTGGAGCATGTCCAGAGGAGGGCAATGAAGCTGGTGAGGGGTCTAGTATACAAGTCTTATGAGGAGCGGCTGACAGAAATGGGGTTGTTTAGCCTGGAGAAAAGGAGGCTGAGGGGAGACCTCATCGCTCCCTACAACTACCTGAAAGTTTGTAGTGAGGTGAGTGTCAGTCTCTTCTCCCAACTAAGTAGTGATAAGACGAGAGGAAATGGCCTGAAGTTGTGCCAGGGGAGGTTTAGATTGGATATTAGGAAAAATTTCTTCACTGAAAGGGTGTGGTGGGTTGACCTTGGGTGGATGCCAGATGTCCACCAAGCCGCTTTATCACTACCCCTCCTCAGGGTTCAGATAAGGTCAGGGAGACATCATTCAGCAATTACTGTCATGGGCAAAACGGACTCAACTTGAGGAAATTAGTTTAATTGATTACCAATCTAATCAGAATAGCATAATGAGAAATAAAACCAAATCTTTAGATACCTTCCCCCACCCCTCCCTTCTTCACAGGCTTAAATCTACTCCAAATTTTCTCTACCTCCTACCCCTAATTGCCTCAAGGGGATGGGGAATGGGGGATTGCTGTCAGTTCATCACATGTTCTGTCGTTCCTTTCTCCTCGGGGGAGGACTCCTCACACTTTTCCCCTGTTCTAGTGTGGGGTCCCATCCATGGACTTCTCCAACGTGAGTCTTTCCCACAGGATGCAGTTCTTCATGAACTGTTCCAGCCTGGGTCCCCCCACGGGTGCCATCCTTCAGGAACAGACATCTCCAGCGTGGGTTCCCTGTGGGATCACAAGTCCTGCCAGCAACCCTGCTCCAGCTGGGGCTCCTCTCGCTCCCCACGGGGCCACAGGCCCTGCCAGGAGCCGGCTCCAGTGCAGGCTTTCCATGGGGTCACAGACTCCTTTGGGCACATCCACCTGCTCCTGCGTGGGGTCATCCATGGGCTGCAAGTGGAGATCTGCTCCAATGTGGAGCTCCATGGCTGCAGGGGGACAGCCGGCCTCACCATGGGCTCCTCCAGGGGCTGCCGGTGAATCTCTGCTCTGGCGCCTGGAGCACCTCCTCCCCCTCTTTCTTCAGTGACCTTGGTGTCTACAGAGTTGTTTCTCTCACATATTCTCACTCCTCTCTTCAACTTCAGTTGCACAGGGTTTTTTTCCCCCATTCTAAATATGTTATCCCAGAGGTGTTACCACTGTGGCTGCTTGGCTTGGCCTTGGTGAGCACTGGGTCCGTCTTGCAGCTGGCTGGCATTGACTTTATCGGACGTAGGGAAAACTTCTAGAAGCTTTTTATAGAAGCCACTCCTGTAGCCCCCCCTGCCACCAAAATCTTGCCACACAAACCCATACAAAGTGTTATCAACCATTTGGAACACGTTGTTCAAGGAAGAGGTTGTCAGCATCCCTGGAGGTATTTAAAAGTCATGTACATGTGTCACTTAGGGACATGGTTCAGTGGGACTTGGCAGTGTTATGTTTACTGTTGGACTCACTGATCTTAAAGGTCTTTTCCAACCTAAACGATTCTATTCTATGAATTCCAACTTAAGTGGAATTTATTTGGACTAATGAAATAGGACAGTTGGAAGACAGTGACAGAAGTAAGATATCTGATAAAAAACTAGTGAAGAGAAAATTTTTGTTCTCTGGAAATACGCTAGTCTGGTATAACAGCAGTATTTCACAGGAATGTTGGTTTGCCTGAATATTTCAAGAGAATCCAAACATTTTATTTAGGAAACCTGATCGCATGTTGCTAATTTACCTACCTTGAAAACGATAAAAGAGGTCTTGGTACTAATGAATTCTGGCTGAAACTAACATTTTTACACTTTCAAGTCCATGCAAATAGTCTGAAAGCCTGATTCATGACTGAGCTTCACAACTTCATCCCCCTCTTTTCAGAAGATGGGCTAAAAAGCCCATTCTAGTTCCCTTGTGCAAAATAGGAAGCATTCTTGTTGATGATAGACCTTTTCCCACTTCCAGGCTTTTCTGACTCCCCACTGTGGGACAGAAGGAATGATACCAGTTCCCAAAGCTTTCTGAAAGAAAAGTAGTACAAATAATTTTTGTTTTTCCAAAGAGAATTACTGAAGTTTTCTATCAATAGGGGATTTTATAATTTGTGGTCCTTTTTGTAAGTGTAGAAGCAAGAGCCTGGACATTTTTTAATTCCTTGGGAAACTGGGTTTTTGGAGATTGATAAGGATGATGCTGTTTGCCCAGCTGTCAGTATGCAAATATCTAAGAAAAGAATCGCTAGCCATTCAGTTCTTCATGACCAAATGTGAAAATTAAAAGTAATAGCAAAGTAGTACAGATGTTTGCCATAGAATTGCTAATGTTATACCATGTCATCCTCTGAGAGCCTATAGATATGCAACTTTTACATTCTATGAACATGAAAATATCCAGACTGAGAAAAGTTCAGAATCTCTCTCTCTTCTTGCTTCTCTTTGAGTAATTTTTTAAAGTGACAATTCTTCACTGAACTTTGACATCATTTATCAGGCCATGTTCTACTACTTGGAAATATCTTCTGACTTCTAATATGTACATATTTATTTTCTCAAGCAGTATTACATTTCAAATCAATTGAATTGTGATTTATCTTAATTATAAAAATGGAAATAATTCCCTGACATTATAACAATATTTATGAAGACACTAATTGTGCACATCTCACTACCAGTCATGTTCACCTACACAAACTCAAATGTATTTTGGGTTGCCTATGTAAGGATGGAAAAAGCAGAGTATGAGAATAACTCTGAGGTCAGAAAAAACTTGATTTTTACTCCTTATAGCACTAAATTCTTCGTAGCTTTGAATCAAGCTTCTCCTATTCTGCCACAGATGTGTCCTAATTTTTTTTCCCTTTTTAACACAGAAAACAACAGTAGTAACATTACAGGTTATTTTGAGAATTCATTGGCTATGCTCAGTTCCTCAGTGCTCACTGAACACCATGGTGGAGTGTTTTTCTGGAGTGCATCTTCTGCTTCATTTTGTGCAGTCTGGGACTGTGATGCAAAAGGACGTGTGGTAAATTTGATGACTAGAGATTTTGCCTGAAAAGCAAGTCCTTGATCTGATCTACTATAAAACGAATGTAGACACATCCTTAGGATTAGTTTTCAGCTCTAGTAAATTATCATAGAAGGTGCCTGGATTTGAGAGTCTGCTAATAACATGGTGTACTGAGTAATTTTGAAGCCAAGCAGCAGCAAAACATAGATGGAAAAGGTACATAATTATTCCATTGATGCCTCCTGCCAAATATAAAAACTAATTTCTTGACATTCACATTTCAGTAAAATAAATGCATTTACACTTTCACTCATGGCAGCATATTGGCTTTCACTCTTCAAGTATATGACATAATGTGAGGTGTCCAGAGTAATAATCAGGTAGATTTGGAAACAAGAATGTTTGAGAAAGGAAGTAAATATTAACCAGAAACAATGGCCTGAGACTTTATGCCACTGAGAGAATAAACTGAGACTTCCTGATCTCTTTGGATCTATGCTAGTGGAATTTGTGAAATTGTGCTAACGAACCATTTGAATAACCATTTTCTGCTCTTGCTGTAAAACTCAACCAAAACTTAGCCAAGATTCCAGCCTATGAAAATTGCAAATGACTCATGTTGAGACTTAGTGTTTGGAATATTAATTATTCAGGATCCGCCTGTACTTGGGATGCTCCAGACCTCAACAGCTTTGTTATAGTCAGTGTGCATGCATCCTCCTCTTATAAAGGAATTGAGCACACATGGATCATAAGCCTGCAGAAACTAGACTTGTCTGTCTTTGCAATTCCTTTTTACAGCGTGTAGGGTAGCTTGAGTGTCAGGAACAAGAAGAGAATAGGAAGAGTCTCTCTTCTAGATTGATGATGGATGCATAGATGTTAAGGAGAACAAGAAAAAAATTGCTTGTCCTCTTTTGCAGGACAAAGAGCAAAGCTGAGGAGACTGATGGAGGGGACGTGGGTTTGCAGAAGGAGAAGCAGCAAGCAGTATGAGAATGCAGTGCAAGGTAATTAGTATTACCTAATATACAGAGAAGCTTTTCCTTTCACAGCACTTCTCTTCCTCATTCTGTGTACATGGTATAGAGGACCTACAAATTTTGCCTTTTAAAATCTCCCTGCCACCACAAGTGCTGCAGGGAGGAAAAGAACTCTACAAAACCTCAAACATGTAAGCAAAAATTTTATTTAAAAATTAAGAGATGAAGGTATGGATTGTGTTTGTATTTGTACAAACCGAACCAACTCAGATTAATGACAATATCAAATTTTTCATTGTCTTTGTGGGGTTCAACATTACAACATTTTATTTTTAACAAAGAACTCTATATCTTTTTTTATTTTAATTTTGAATATCTTCCTGTCCCTGTGTATGTACTTTTTTCCTTTTAATCTTTCCCTATCATGTGTATATTTTACTTCTCTTCCCCTAAATTCTTTTCCTTTATTGTGTTGATCCTTAGAATTCTTTCCTCTTTCTTGCTTTCCTACTTGTGCGGTATTTCCTCTTTAGCTGTGCTCTTGGTGGACTGCTGAATCTGTGAGGAGATAATACCGCAAGGGGAAAGGAGCCATCCAGCTAGGCAAAAAAACAGGCAGCAAGGACTAGATCAGCGGCTGCTTCTCAGCACAAGCATGTTGATTCTTTTAAGGATGTACATAGTCCCTTGCACAACTCTCAGGCAGATCTTTGTCCCTTCTTTCCCACCATATTCAACATATGAACCTTTACAAAAGGATTGCACTGTAAACATTTCAAGATTATGGAATGATTTAGACAGCAGTTGCTGTCAGAGTAATCTTATTACTTTTTCATGTGGAAGGAAATCCAAATTCCACCTTTGCCTCTTTGAAATAATTTCCGTGCTCTGGTTAGAAATGATGCCTGATGAACTCTTTCATTGAGGGGCAATTCTTGGCCATAGGAAGATGTCAGTTTATCCAGTAAATGGGCTGTACTAGGAACCTCAGAGTTTTTATCCCACTTTCACAGTTCTTTTCCAGGTATCAAACTCATTCTCTTTGATTAGGTCTTGTTGTGCTTGGCATGTAAGACTACATGAGATGATTTGTGCCATAGTGCAACAAGTCCAGGTCCTGAATAAGTCATAAGATTTCAAGAAAAATGAAGTGCAGTTCTCAGGTAGCTATATAGTAAACTCTTCATACTGCAATGAAATAATCATCAAAGCAATCAGAAAGTTGCCTTTATTTTCTCTATCCTCTTTCCTTATCCATTAGTCACAAAAGAGAGGGAGTATTATTTGTTAGTTCAGGGCAGCACAGAATAATCAAGTAAAAATTATTAAAGCAAATTCATTGACTCATTAAGGACAAAAATGCACATCAACCTTTGAATTTTAATTAATTTAGTACTTTTGTCCGTTGTTATAAAATTCATATGTATTGCTCACCCTTAAAATGAAGTCCCTGAGTTTGCTCAAGGAAAAGCAATGGTAGAATAAGTCTGAAAAAAATTAAACAAGGCACACTGAACTACTGCAGAGGTGACAAATCCTCCTGGATTTGTGCACAGTATACACCCCTGCAGCAAAGAACCCATACAAACATACAAATCACCTCTGGGCAGCACATCCCTGTGAGACAGGCGCAGAGTATAAGAGATACAGCTAATGATTGATTATACGCATTTTTCCTTGGGGAAAACACTCTTTCCAAAACATTTTCACACTGAGTGAAGCACTGGGAATAGCCAAGACAAGAAAATTCTTGAATGAAAGAAGTAACCTCAGAACAGATGCCAAAGCATTTTTCCAGCAAAATCCTGAGTTCTGGATATGTTTTGGAACCAATTAAGGTTTTTAAAGACAGATTTGATCCCTCTAACTCTAGGAACATAGAATTCCTCAGCAATGTATTTCTTTACTGACATTGTATAAATAATCTCTTTTTAAAACACCCTTTCGATTATCAAAGGTAGAATTATGTAATGGTAAATATGTTACTGAGTTACATAAGTAACACTGAGTAACTCAATGTTACTTATGTTAAGTATGTTACTCAGTCTTCTAGACATGGTTCCTAAAGTTTGTTTACATTTTGACACTGAGAGGTATTTTGAGAGTACTATCTATAGTGAGTTCAACATCTCTTTCTGTTGTGAAAGTTAATTTGGAGACTACTACTTCATATACAAACTTTATGTTGTTTTTTTCCCCATTTGCATAACCTTGCATTTATTTGTAGATGTTGGATGCCATTTGCCCATTATGCCTAATCATTTGGTATATTCTGCATCTCTTCAGAGACAGATTTAATTTTTACTGGCATGAATAAATTTTATCAGCAGAAACGTTTATCACATCACTTTTTAATCTCTTTTTCAGATTATCTGTGAGTATGATAAAGGTTTTCACATGGGTTGTTTCACAGGGACCTCTGGATCTGCAGTGGAAAACTTACAATGGGAAAACTAGCTGTTTCCTTCTCTCTTAATATTTTAGCCAGCCATTTTCAGGTCATAGAAAATATAACTATCAATCAGGATTACATCTAAAAAAATGTTATAGAAAACTTCTTCTGAGCATTAACTACCCTTAGTTGTTGGAATTAGTAATAGAAATGTGCTGGGTTAGGAGCAGTGTTTTGTCATAGTAACTGCTGTGACAGAACAAATAAAGCCTAGGATTATGTATCATCACCTGTGAATCTCCAAGTACGTAGCACAAAAATACAAATGGGATCCTTGACATGTAAATGGAAAATTTGAGCTAATTGACAAAAAGTTTTTAATGGTGTGCAAGCCTTATTTTCCAGGGCATATGTCCACAGTCAACAGCTGGGGAACAGGTAAGCTATTGCGTACATGATCATTCTAGAGATTCTTGCAACATCTTTTGCAGATGCCAAATGGAAGACAAGAACCTGATATAACATAATGAAACTGATTCTGTCATCCAATTTGCTCTGGCAAACTGTTTTACGTTTTTCACATTCTGAAGTCTCACATTTAACTTTTACAGTAACTTCAGTTGGGTAATCTTTGAATCACTTTTTCTTTGTAAATCTTAGGTATCTAAACTCTACAGTGACTAAATAACATAGGAATTTAACAGTAATTGGTCTAAACAGATATATAACTTTTGGTGCAACCTTATTTCAGGAGAGGCATATAGGTGTGTGTGAGAACCTGTAGAATAGCCTGTTCTTGGCATAGAACTATGAAAAACAGAGATTGTCTTAACACCTAAAAATAAGACTCAGTTTAGTCTTTTCATTTTTTTCCTGTAATGTAGCTAAATTTTATGCTAGCTATTCTGATATTTATTGAAGCATCCATATAGTCACAATAGAACTGTGGATTCAGAAAGTTTCTCTGTCAAAATTTTTCTCTCTTACTATATGTTATAACAAACATGTAACATTACCTTATATCAGTTTTGATTTTTTTTTTTTTTTAATTTTCTGGAAAGTTCCTTCATTCTTGTATTATCATAAGATTATGGGGTAATTTAAGACCTCAAAATCTCTCTAGTCCAACTTTCTGCTGAAAGAAGGGTGAGCTCTGAGGTTAGACCAAGTAGCTCAGGCCTTTATCCAGTTGGGTCTTGAAAGCTTCCACTTTCAGAGACCACACAACCTCTCTAGGCAGCCTGTTCCTCATTGACCTCGTGGTGAAGAAATTTGACGACAACTTCCGATACAGGTGATTGAGGAGCAAATGAGAAGACTTGTGCTGTTGCACCTCATACTTGCAATCAAGGAAGAACTGGTCAGGGAAGAGAAGATTAGGGTCACCCTTGGCTGTAGAGGTCATGTGGTGGAATTCAGGATCCTGAGAGTGTGGAACAAAGCAAAGAGCAGGACCACAATCCTGGACTTGAAAAGAGCAGAGTATGGCTTGTTTAGGCATTTGCTTGCAGGAATCACATGGGAGACAGTCCAGGGGAGGAGAGAGGTCCAGGAGAGCTTGCTGATTTTCAAGGATCACCTCCTCCAAGCTCGACAATGGTCCATCCCAATGAACAGGAGACAGAGGTGGCAGGCTGGTGAACGTGGGTGAATAACAAGTTCCTGATTAAAATCAAATACAAAAAAAAAAAAACCCCAAAACATTCAAGAGGTGGAAGCAGGGAGAGGTGGACCAGCAGGAATTTAGAGATGTCGTGGTTTAGCCCCAGCTGGCAACTAAGCACCACGCAGCCGCTCACTCACTCCCCCTCCCACAGAGGGACGGGGGAGAGAATTAGGAAAAAAACCTCGTGGACTGAGATAAACACGGTTTAATAGGACAGAAAGAAAGAAGGAAACAACAATGATAATACCAACAAAGGAATGTACAAGAACAAATGATGCCCAATACTGCAATTGCTCACCACCCCGTGATCGACAGCCCATCCCTGAGCAGCGATTTCTGCCCCCCGGCCAACTCCAGTTTATGTACTGGGCATGACGTCGTATGGTAGGGAATATCTCTTTGGCCAGTCTGGGTCAGCTGTCCTGGCTGCGTCCCCTCCCAGCTCCCCGTGCACCCCCAGCCTGCTCGCTGGCAGGCCAGCACAAGAAGCTGGACTGTCCTTGACTGCTCAGCAACAACCCAAAACATCAGCACATTATCAACAGTTTCTCATCCCAAACCCAAAACACAGTCTCACACTGGCTTCTGTGAAGAAAACCAGCTCTATCCTGGCTGAAACCAGGACAAGAGACAATGTGCAAATGATCAAAAATTGGTCAGCAAACCCAAAGCCCACTTGCTGTTGAATGTGGTGAGGACTGTGAAGAGCAATAAGAAAGGTGTCGGTAGTTATACCAGTAGGAAAAGTAAGACTAGGCAACATGTGGGCCCACTGCTGAATAAGACAGAGGAGCTGATGACAAGAGACATGAAAAAAGCCAGGGTACTCAACACCTTCTTTATCTCTGTCTTTACCGATAAGATTTGTCTTCAAGAATCTCAGGGCCCTGAGACCTGTGCAAAAGTCTTTAAATATTTAAATTAATTTAACATACACAAACCCATAGCAACTTTATGAGATATACTCATGAATGCTGAGGGAGCTGGCCAATGTTGTGGTGAGACCATTCTCAATTGTCTTTGAAATGTCACAGTGGTTGCGGAGAGGTTCATGAAGACTGGAAGAACACAAATGTCATTGCTATCTTCACAAAGGCAAAAAGAAGAATCCAGGGAACTACAAACTAGTCAACTTCACCACAATCCCTGGAAAGAGGACATCCCAGATCTGAGCCAAGGATAGCAAGTCAGGCTGACAGATAATCCCCTCTGTCCCCACAGGAGTATCCCTCTACTGGTACTCACCACTTTCTCTTGATGCATATGTGTGTTTCAGGTTCTGCTGGCTCTGACACTTCTCAGACAGTTTTCTCCTTCTGACCTGCTACCAGGGGACTGAAGATATTCTACAGTTGCAGATCTGCAGATGGGGAAAATAAGAAAAAGAAGACCAGTAGATACTTTCTTTCTACCTTCACAAGGTCATTTAATACTCTTGCACTCTGCCATGTGTATTTTTACTTATTACAATAATTGTTGGCTAAACAATATTAACTTTTGAAATTTTGTACAATTTTTTTCTGGTACAATGATTGTTATGTTGATTTCTTTCTAACTCCTCTGAAGTTTTGATGTAATTTTTTTGGTACTGTCAGATGTTTCCAAGTAAAACTTTGTGATTGGTTTCTGTAAAAAATTGCATATTTCAGAGGTAATCCTTTCTCCTACTACTTGTGTTTGCTCATATTTTGTTAATATTTTAGACAGTGTATCTTCATTGAACAAAAGGTTTGTTAGTGAATAGACTCCTAAAGAAAGCTGGAATCATATTATAGCAGGGTAAATGCATGAAATTTCCATGGAGTCCAAGACACTTTCTTGCTTTAATTCCTCTTATTTCCTGCCCGTGTCTGACTGTTGGCTATGCCTGTTTGTTTGCTTGCTGGCTTTAGAAGTAGGAATTGTTAATTTTCAATTTGAAAGTCTACCTTATCACCTGAACTTATGGCGTTATCATTCTCTATGGTTCTTTCTCTTAGAATGAAGCAATTTATTTGATATATCATTTAGAAAATCATTACCATTTCAGAGTTTTCAGTTTACAGGTTAAAACCAAATTGTGAATAGCATAGTGTGTCCTATGTCATATCCCTTGCAGGATCTCTATTACTATCGGTGTTTTGATGCATTAGGCAATGGATGACTTTGAGTTATTTTTTGATTGCTTTTTTCCTGGTGGTGAAAAACAGCATGTGTAGCTGAAAACAGCCTTTTGTTGTTTTCTTTCCCCTCAATATAAAACAAATTCTTGATACTTCAACAAACAAAAACAAAAGCAAAAACCTCAAGGTCATGAACAGAGAAAATAAAGATTAAAAACTCCAACATTCAGAAGTCCTTTTGCTCTGACAAGTGATATTCTGCTTCCTCAAGGTTTTAAGTGATTGTTTCATTCACTCCATCATGATCTAGAGGGTTCCTGGCTATCCCCATTGCCTTTTATCCACTTGAATCCATTTCTCTTTGCAAGTACGCTGTTGGTCCTATAGATATGTCTGTGCACCTTTGGAACATCTCCATTATTAAATTATCTACAATCCATGATCTATTATTAAATAAACACTGCTTTATTGAAGCCAGAGCAGCCCCACAGGCATAGAAACTTATTAGTATAGCAGTGTGCTTGTAAGAGATGACAGATGGGAAAGACAGCTACAAGGACAGTGCTGGACCCCACTAACCCACCAGAGATTGAATCCATCAATCAGAATACACAGTAAGAGTGCAAAGAGGGAAGAAAAGAAGAGATCTTTCTTGGCTTTTATTAGGCCTGTTTCCTGTCCTCCTTCATGTTTTTACTTTCATGCAAAGGGAGGAGGGGGACATGTCCCTGTGCTTCTCATGGTAACACCATTTTGCTTGTGTTTTGAACTGTTTCTGAATTGATTCGTCACTCTAACAACAAGCAATATTCCCCAGCAATTTAAGTCTCAGATAATGTCCCAATCCTAATCACCCAATGCATTTATGCAGCTAACTCCTACACCTTGGGAGGGTCTTTTGAGCTTCAGTGGGATTTGGCAGCCCTGGTAGCACTATTGCAGCCTTGAAAACTTGGAGTGAGATTTTATGAAATCTAAAAAATTAAAATAGAAGTGCAGAAGTAATAAATGAAATAAACATTAAAAAAATCTAGACTACATAAATGTTCATCAGAAACCATAATTAATAATACAAAGACATGACAAGAAATTATTATTCAGTCCCCTCCTTTCTCTTGTTTTCTCTGAACAGGTACCCTAGAAAAATGCAGAAATCACTTTGTTAAAGGACAATATTCCTTAAACTTTTAATTATTCAACTAGAACAAGATTTTTATTTTCCTTCAGGGCTTAAATAGAGAATTTATAGTTATTAGTTTCACAAAATGGGAGTAAAAAATATAACTTCATCCCAAGAAATAAATAATGTCCTCAATTTCTGTTAATTTTGATAAATGTTTGAAATGCTTAATCAGCATTGGAATGGAAAAACTTCAAGCTAGGTTGTTGCTACATTTTTTCCCTTCCATGTCTTTGTACTTATCTTTTAACAAGTGAACATTCACAGATACCTTCTGTGTATGCAATTAAGACAAAACCCATCACATTGCATTACTTCTTGTTGTTATTTTTGAAATGCCCCAATTATTGGAAATTACACTGTTCCAAAACTGTGTGAGTTCCAATCTTCCTTTTGGGGTTAGAGTAGTATTTGGGATTAAGGAATCAGTTGTAGGCTTCAATCTTAAAGGTTCTGAAGTGAAAGGTAATTTACAGGAGATTTACAGAAAGCACTAGGAAATGGAAGAAAAAAATGTCATCACATTTGCCCATGTTGCTATTATGTCCATCATACAAAAGTATGTACTGCAGAAAAATTGTTGCCTGAGGACCACAACAAATCAATGATGAGTTAGGTGTTTAATCCCAGATTATCCAGTACTTTTGCTCTCACCTTCAAATCATACCATATTCGGTAGAGTTTACTGTTTCTAATTTGTGGTGTCTGACACCACTCAGTAGTCTTTGTGTCAGTTTGGGTCATATGCATACATTGAGAAATTAATATTTAAGCAAGTCAGCTCTATCAGAGTTTAAAGTACATAGGAGATTGCTGTTCAAGTGATTAGCAAAGAAGACAGAATGATTCAAGAGCAGGTTATGCACTTAGACTCTGAGCATTTGCAGTTGGGATTAGAAGACTGACTCTGTTGCTCATTAGCCTCACTGTTAAGACTCCTTGGGACATGCAAAGTGTTGTCCAGACTTTGGCTTTCTATACTTTTTCAAATCAGCTTCTCTTATTTCCTAATTTCTAGGAATGCTTCTCCATGATTAATTTGAGACTTTGTTACCTAGATTTGCTTTAATGTCATATAAGAATTAGTACTCATTCAGATCCTGATTAAAATCTTTGGATAGTTACAACATTATTTTCAGCAGTTAAAAGGACCCATAACAAGATCCTATGCAGATTGCATTTATTAGACATCAGAGTGTAGTTGCTTAGTGAGTTACACATATCCTAACTCTGCTCTTACACAAAGGGGTTGTCCTAACCTAGCTGGTTTCCTGGAGTCTCCACCATTCACCCCAGTTCTAATAACAGTAAAGTTAAGAAGCATTATTCCCTTCCACTTTTAGCTTACTTCCTGTGGAAATGAAGCTTATGCAGGTGTATCTATTAGTGTTGTCACTAGTAACTAGGAAGATTATTCCAAGCAAAGTAAAAGCAAATTTGAATGCAAGACAGAGATCTCAAAAATACTAGATTTCTACAGGTTTGGTGAGAATTAACAACGTGCTTAAGAGACATATCCTGCTAGTATTCCTCTTGAGAGAAAATTAAAGAGCTCAGGTCTTGTTTTGTTCAATTGGTGTCAATCAATCATCACCAGAAAATCCAGACCACCATCAGCAGGTAAGACAGGTGTGGTGGGTTGACTTTGGTTAGATGCCAGGTGCCCACCAAGCCACTTTATCACTACCACTCCTCAAATGGACAAGGGAGAGAAAATATAACAAAAGGCTTGTGGGTTGAGATAAGGACAGGAAGACATCACTCATCAATTACTATCATGACCAAAACAGAATCAGAATCAACTTGGGGATATTATTTTAATTTATTACCAATTGAAGTCAGAGTAGGATAATGAGGTCTAAAACCAAATCTTCAGATACCTTCCCCCACCCCTCTTTTTTTCCCAGGCTTAAATTTACTCCAAATTTTCTCTGTATTCTCCCCCTGAGCAGCACAAGGGGGCAGGGAAGTCATGCCAGCAAACCTGCTCCAGCCTGGCCTCCTTTCTCCATGCATCCAAGGTCCTGCCAGGAGCCTGCTCCAGTGCAGGTTTTCCATGGGGTCACAGCCTCCTTTAGGCACATCCACCTGCTCCAACGTGGGGTTCTTCCTGGGCTGCAGGTGGAGATCCGCTCCAGTGTGGAGCTCCATGGGCTGCAGGGGGGCAGCCGACCTCACCATGATCTTTACCATGGGCTGCAGGGGAATCTCTGCTCTGGCACCTGGAGCACCTCCTCCCCCTCCTTATTCAGTGACCTTGGTGTCTGCAGAGTTGTTTCTCTCACATATTCTCACTCCTCTCTTCAACTTCAGTTGCGCAGGGTTTTTTTCCCCCTTCTAAATATATTATCCCAGAGGTGTTACCACTGTGGTTTCTTGGCTTGGCCTTGGTGAGCAGTGGGTCCGTCTTGCAGCTCGCTGGCATTGGCTCTGTCAGATGGAGGGAAAGCTTCTAGAAGCTTCTCACACAAACCCAATACAACAGGTTAGCCCAAGCCTCATGTGTGAACCACAGAACATAGAACACAGACTAGAGACACAATATGAGAGTAGGCAGAAGCAGCTGGGGTCCAGAGAGAGGAAAGGAAACGCCTGTTAGGGTAAAGGAGCTGCTGAGGACATGGGAATAACATGGTGTACTGTGAAGGGCATAGGATATAAAAAGAATCAGAGATTCTTACAATGGTCACTGTAAAAGATAGGTATCCCTAAGGTATCCCCTAGGTATCTATAGGGATAAAGTCACAGAGAATGTAGGAGACATAGAATCCAATCCTATATAGGCTGAACCAGGCTTCATTAATGTGACTTCTGATAGTATAACTGAATTTATTTCTTATTTAAAAAAAGGTGGGGGAGGTGATGGAGGTGAAAAGGGGAAAGCCTCTGGCGTTTTCTAGAAAGGGAACTTTATTTTCTGAATTCATTTTCAGGATACTTAAACCATATCAAGGTGTGTTCCTTATTCATTGTTAAGCATATTTTTCTGTTTCTTAACAGGTAAGGAAATAGAATTAACTCTAGTGGAGACTGTTTATATGTCACATGATACAGGTTAATTTGTTATTTCTATTTTTTTTTTTTTGTACTTCTTTTTAACGCTTTTTCTTATGAGCTGTACAGAAAGCAGTAATTCATGATATTGGGGTCTTAGCTCTCTTCCTCTCTATTGAATGTAATAACTACCAGATTCCCCCCACAAATACATATATATTTCATAGTATTTTTCTTCAGGGCTAAAGTATGGTAGGTATGAATCAGCAGTTAATGTTTTTTTCTTTATTCACTGTTATGCTGCTATGAAATTAGATTGAAATGAAAAGAACTGTTCAGTTTTATGCAAAATTTTCCTTTGGTAGATGGTCTGCACACATTTGGAGAGCTTTACAGCTTTCAAGTTTCACAACATTTCTGGGCATACCTGTCTATTATGTCTTGAGCAGAACAGAGGGTTTATTCTATGGATTACATTGAAATGTTTAGGGGATCTACAAGGAATTTTCACTTGCTATTTTATCCCATGACCAACAGGCAACCTGCAGAAAGCTTGTAAGTTAGAAGTGGGCATGTTTATAGGAGCTTGAGTCTCTGGCAAACAGCTCACTGCAGCTCTAGTTTAATCAGCTCATTCTTTGGCATTTACTTGCTGCTTTCTTGCCTGAAGGGCAAAAACCATCCTAATGAAGCACACAAGGACAAATGACTTTTCCAGGCTGTGATTAATTTTCACAATCTGACTTTAATCACTGGTTAATTAGTAGAAGATTTGTTGATTTACAAAAAAGCACAGTCATTATAAGCAGTATTATATCGATTTGTTTTTCATGAATTTAATGCAGTAACAAGCTTTTATTTAGAAACTATCTTAATGTGCTGAGATTACATAGTAGAAGGAATGATAGTGTGCTAGAAAAGAGTACAGATCCTATATAGCATGTTGTGTTTGCCTGCTTGACTGGGTCTTTTTAAAAGCAGAAACAGATATCAATACAATCTTTTGCCACACCACCCCACACCTTCAGTGGACAACCAGGATTAAGATTTTTTGCAATAATCACATCAATATTTTTGTATTGAAAAATAAATGTTTAATAGTAGACTTATATAACAGATACAGCAAAGATGACAAAGAGTTCAACACATAAATCAAACAATTCTCCCTACCATGGTGTATTTTCTACATAATGTTTTCATATTATTATGCCAAGAGCTGGAAATTGTTTAAGACAAAATTTCACAGGAAGCATTTAACAACATACATAGGTTAAACTATTTATTTCTGCATGATATTCTGACAAAAATCATGATGTGAATTCTATAAAATACGTGTTTGCAGGTTTAGATCGGTTTGATGTGTCATCCCATTGTGATGTAACAGAGGAAGCCATAGCAAGAATCTGTGACTAGAGTTTAAAACAAATAAATTAAGATTAAAAGCAAAATACGAACTTTGGAGAGTTATGGGGCAATCAGGCTAGGAAGTTGGATGATCTGTCATTCAGTTTCTTTAATGGAAAAATAGTTGCCAGTCTGGAAGATTTACAAGCACAACTTTCGGGTATGAGAACAACGTGGGGAATGTACTGGCAATGTGGTCTACAACAGATCAGAATAGAGACATTTATGGTCTCCTCTGGACCTGAAATCTATGAAACCTGAGGCCCATTGAAGTTGCCTAACAGGTGACTTTTTTGGTAGATTCCCGTATTTACTACAATCAAATGAGCATTGCTTATGATGTAGATATATTTTGTGATAGTTTAGAATATATTAGAGTACTTTAATTATTATTATGTTAATCTCTTCTGCATACTACAAAATCCAACTGACATTGATGGAAGTCATACAGTACATACAGCACTGTAAGTGAGATTTGTTCTTGAAATACCATTTTTCTTTTGTTTCTTACAAAAGAGTATTCCCCTTCCACTTATACGGAGTGCGGAATTGTACAATTACAAGATTTTTACCTACACAGCTGCTCATGTTTTTTGTGGTGGTTTTTTTATTTACATCGCAGAGAAAGATCTATAATTCATTAATATTTGGTATACACAAACTCCCGTTCATTTTATGACACCCTTGAAAGTGTCACATTGTATAAGCTGACTACCACGTATTCACGTAAAACAACTATCTAGAGTCAATGTTTGCATGCTGAAATCTGTGATTATTTGGAACAAATTTTACTTGTTTTTGACTCTTTAGTCAAAGGGTATAATGCTCACTTAGTGCCATTATACCTGTGATTTTTCTCCACAATAATACTTTTCTACCAATGGCAGCAGCAGGAGGCTGAAAATGCAGTTTAACACGTACTCTGTGATAGCGAATTTGAATAGCTTTTGTTGAGAGGGAGCATTGCACTTCCACTGGGCACTATGCACAACTCCATTACATAATTAAGCATCAATTAAAATGCTATTAAAATAAAATGTTATCCTGTTGTCTTTTCAATGATGTTATCTTGGCACTTTGTCTGCCTAATGTCATCAGTTAGCATACTAGACCCAGTGCCATTAAGGTTAATGTGCAACATGTTTATACTGTACATTAGTGTGTCATAACATATGTCAAACATGAAACCTATCATAATGACCATGATGGACTCACAAAGGAATATACAAAGAATAAGGAAGATACTAACTCCTCTCTGAAAGACTGAGTTGGCTTTCAGCTAGGTGCTTGATGATTTCAAACATCCTAAAAGAATAAGGTAAAATTGAGAACAGAATGAAGTTTGAAGAAGTCAAGTCTAGTGGAAGGTGTCCCTGCCCATGGCAGGGTGGTTGGAACTAGATGATCTTTAAGGTTCCTTCCAACCCAAACCATTCTATGATTCTATAAGTCTGTGTAGCTATATGACAGCAGACAAACATATTCAGAGCATATCTTTGTCCTAGAGTCCTCAAGAACACCTCTAAAAGCCAATGGCCAACATTTTGTAACAGTCCTCCATGATAATTCACTGGAAAGACTTTTTTCATCACAATGGACAGAAAAAATTACAAGTAGTATCCATGTGTATTTCAGAATGTGCAATATACAGTCTAGCTAATATTAAATGCTGGGCAGCCTACATTTTTTGCATGATCTCAAAAGTAAGCTGTGCTTACTGAGCTAACAGCTTTCAAATACTGTTAGAAAAATTATTTAAGAGCATCACAGTCAAAATTCCCTTTTTTATTTTTCAAGACCATTTACAACTAAGATAAATAATTACTTTTTAGTACAGGAACATGCAAGTTTAAAGTCACTGTCAATTCTTCTGTTTATGTACATGACTGAAAAAATAACTTGTTATCTTTACAGAAAGTAAAAAATAATTTTTACACGTTTCTCCAACAGCTATCATCAAGCAAAACATAGATTTATAGTTGAAATATTAACCTCTTCATACATTTGTATTTTCTCTAATGTATTAAAATCTCTCAGTATGAAATGGATATCTCAGCATACTCTTCCGTTGAAAACAATGCAAAAAACATACAGAGTTAAAGTTTGGGAGACAATCACCTAGTTCCATTGTTACCCAAAGGAGCTTTTGTTTTTAATCATTTATTTTTGTGTGCTCAAAGGGGCTTAGATTCCTGTGTTAAAACATCAGTATATTGCTTAGTGGGAGTCTCTATAAATAGTATTCATCAAAGAAAGAAATCAAACAGATGTGCAGCATTTGGGTCACGCTGTCTTTAAAATAGGAGGTAACAAATTGCTAAACAAAATTCAGACAAGACATTGTTGAGAGCACCCTCATTTTCACTTCCCAAACAGTGAAGTAAGGATCTTTATAGGTAAAAGCAAAGGTCAAAATCCTGACTCTACCATTCACTAGTAGAACTTTCAGGGGGATTATTCCTTTTCAAAGGTTTTACTAAATTTAGAAATTGGAAATCCATTCTAACTGTACAATCAATTAGTATATGGGTTGATTTATCTCACAATGAAACAGACATATGAATTGCCTTCTTGAAGTTTCCCTATATGACCATCTAGGGAGACAAGACCAATGGCCAAGACGAATTCAATGTCTAACTTTCACATAACAAAGTTAGACAAATCCTACCCTCAGTGTTCTCAATAAGGTGAACTTTCATCTAAGAAACAGGTTATTTTAGAATCTACATCCTTGTTAAAATGAATGTCTTACAAGCTGTTAAAGAATTTAAATATTTTTATGAAACAAAAATATAACTTGAGCAGTAATATATTTGTAACTGTCATAACTGAAACAGCCACTGGGCATTTACAAAAGGCAGTGAGGTTTTGCTTCGATAAAACCATCCCACAATTACTTTTCAGAACAGAAAATTTGTGACTATTAATCACTACTACTCAAAGACTATAGATTTGTTAACATCAATAAGGATATGCTGCTCAGGCTTCTTTGTAGTTCAGTCAATGACTTTGCTTTCTTCAGGAAAATGTTACGATGAAATATAGATGACTGAGAGAACACTAATCTGCTTCTAAGTTTTAACCTGCATTAAGAGATCTCTTCAGTAAATAACACCATTCCAGACACAAAAGAGGAAGTATGGATATAATATCTATGTAATATATATAATATATTGAATATTATGAAATAATATTTTAATTTACAGTTGATGAAGAAAAACCCTGAGAAAAAACTGTAAAATATGGAAGAGAGAATTCTCCACCTGGCACATCACAGTTACAGTGATCAGGAACTGCCTTCAATCCTCTGGCAAGTGGAGGAGAAAGAACTGCTCCCAAATGCTTAGGTAATTATCATTATCTTTTTTAATACATAATCATCTGGAGTTTGTGCCAGGAACCATCTATCACCCATCTGTGGCCATGCATGGAAGTTATCACAGCCTAAAAGCTGGCATAATATACTACTGGCTGTGTGTGAGCTGGTTAGAAGACAGACTGCAGAAAATCCTGTGATTAGAGGATGGAACCTGAGAGTTCAACCTACAAACCTTTCCTAGGCTGTTCTGTAACTAACCGTGGTAGATCAATGAATTTACTTGTAATGAAATGACTTTCCAGCATAAGCTTAGCATTTTGCTAAACAGTGTAACCTCTAGGAATTCAAAGCTATGGCCTCTCAGATCATTGATGAAATACAAGTCTAAGTACAATATTGTTTGTTTATTTAAAGCAACATATTATTACAATTGTCATATTGATACTATATGCTTAAAATGTATTGTTACGTAAACTATAACATACACTACCAGTTTTATTTTTACCAAAAGAGAAGTTAGAACTGTGATGAATTCTGAATCCTTGTTTCGCATAAATACATCTGTAATTTCAAAGAAACATTTAGACTTAGTGAGAAAATAGTCTGATTTTTTGGTAAGCCTGTTCCACATAAACAAGATAACTTCAGTGAGAAAAGAGCACATTCCAGAAATGTAACCTTCATAGTTTTTGTGATTACAATAAAAAAATGAATTACTATGTTTGGCATTCATTATCACTTACTTTATCCTAATCTCTTCCTGGACTTCCTTCATTCTGTAGAAAGACATATGTTCCTCCAAGGCAAGACAAAGTAGCAACTGAGCTTTAGGTGATCTGAATTACATTTGTGGTGGAACAACATTCTCCCTGTTGGCTGCAGAGAGACCCAAGGCATCTGACCAACATCTGCAACTGCTTCTCCACTGTCCCTTCTCTGTGTAGGTAGGTCTAAGTAGGCGCTGGTGGAATCATGGCAGCCAGAATGAACACACAACCTTCACTACCTGCGTGCCACCTTGGGGCAATGCCCACAGTCATAAACTATGCCTTTGATGTCAATTTTGATGCAGAGATTGACACTATCTGCAGATCTAGAAACTGTAGATCTTTTGCAGGATGGAAGTTCAAAGCAGAGGGAACTAAACCAAAGTGAAATAGGAGAGCAGCACACGCTCCAATCTCTTCCAGCATTTTTTCTTAAATACTTTCCTCCATGACTGCTTACTCAGTGGGCCATGCCAACAGACAAATGTGCGGTCTCAGAGTTGTGGTGTGAGCTCACCTGTGTTCATACAACACTCCTGCTATCACTGTCTGAACTTTTTGAAATTTGGTTTGAGTTGTCTAACCAGAGTTATTACACTTAGTTAAATTCTAAGCATATAACATATTTTTTTGCACCACTTTAGCATCTGTAAAATACTTGCCAACAATATAAACATAAAAATGTGTTACTTTTCTCTCAAGCAGAAACAATACTTTGGGATAACACTGCAGTGATTTACTACGCAAAGCAGATGATCCATTTGAAGTTAGTAGGATGTAAGTTAGCTCAAGATTTTTCAACTTGTCTGCAGCAAACCTATGGGCAATGATCACTTCCATGACATTTTCATCTGCAGAGAACCAAAGCTCACACAGACTTGAAAACTGTGAGCTGACACCACTGATATTGCAATCAACCTCTGCTAACTGTTGTCAGAACCATTCCCACAGAATTAGCCATCAAGATTCACAACTCTGCTCTGAAAAAACTGTGCCTTGGCAATCCATCTTCTACAGTTATTTGTCCTTTGGTTTGTTCAATATTTTAACGTGTCACTTTTAAAAATCTTTAGGTAAATCAGTTATGTAATGATTTTATTTGAAAAACAGCAAAAGCTCTATTGCTGTTTTGTTTCATAACAACTTATACCTTATCATCTCCTTTTTTTCAGGTTTTTTTTTTATTGTTTGAACTGGTGTTAATTTTTCTGCTTATTTATAATGCTGGATATATAAATATATATCCACGCATATATAAATTTTACTAATTACCTCAACTTTCTTTAGCTTCTATTCCTTCAGGGATGATCACCACTGCTAAGGGTATCTTTCTGCCTTGTTTTGGAAAGGATTTTGTTTTCAGCAACATAACAATTGCCACATCTTAACAGAAAACTGACTTCATATTCAGAAACTGAAACGGAGCAATGTTCTCTGCAAACACCTATACTGGGACATTTTTGAACAGCAGCTGCAAAACCAAAAAGTCAGTTTGTTGTCTTATGTCTGTCAAGACGTATCTGAAAGGAGATGTGTCAAGAGACAGACAATTCACATTTCTCGCATATTGTAATACCTTTAACTTTATTAGTCAGAGGCACGATTCTTTTTTTTTGCCTGTCCTTCAAAACTTTTTGTATAATGATGTCTTTAAATGATTTATCTTCCTCTTCCCTTTTCTCATGGATGGCAGTAGATAAGGATGCCCAAAAATCTCATTTTGAACCTTCATTACATTCTTAATAATATTGATTAAGCACTTATTTGTCTTTGTAAACAGAATACCACAATCATCCCATCACACGAATAATTTATATTTTTCTTCTAGTGTTACCTGATACTTTGAGGATTGTGTTCAGTTTTTATAACCTCCTCTCAGCAAAGTGGTGTTACACCATCATTTTATTAAAATCTCATCAGTAGTAATCTGAATTCTTTTCCAGTATGGAATTATTTTGTTTACATCTTTTATTTTCTACTTATATATTTTTTAACCCTGATTTGCACCAAGCAGATGTTATTATTTAACAGTCCACAATGGTTCTTAGGTGAAATGATTAGAGGTATTTTAGAATATATCACTGTGAACTACTTTAACTCTTCATTTAGTTGTGGACTCTGCAATTATTTACAATGAGTTTCATTGTCATATGTTGTCCCATCATCTGTCTTTTTCAGGACATGAGGATTCATTCTTTAGATGAATCTGGAGTAACCTATGTCTAAAGAAATCAAGTAGTATAAAATTCATCAACTTGAAGGACACAAAGGAGGTATTCAGCTTAGAGATACAAGGTGATGACTGAAATAGAAAAGTAAATTTTCTTTTTCATTTTTTGCATTTAATTTTCTCAATTTAAAAATAAATTGGTGATAATTAATTTAAAACATAAAATAAAGTATTTTCACATTTATTTTTTACTTTTCCCTAAGCATCTGTTACTGGTCACTTTGGGAACGGGATACAGTTTGACCCTGGAGAGCAATTTGTTACCTCTAAGAAGGGCAGAAATCTAGCTATAACTTTTTAAAATACAACATTAACTTTTGCTTCCTTTATTCCTTTAAACACTCAAGGTTATAGTACGGAACAGCTTCATCTTGTAACACTTTTGGACAAGTACATCCTGTAATATAATTAAATAGCATTCTCTTCTGGAGGTATTTTAATTATAATTACACAAATATGAAAAATCAAGGTCATATGGTGCTGGCAAGAGCAAACTCTATGTTTAAAATTTAATTGATGGCAAATTTCTAGGAACCTTCCATCAATAAAACATAATGCTTTTAATTATTTTCTCAATTTCAGCATAAAATACACTAATTAACATATTTTAGGTAACAAAATGTCATGCATATATATATGTAAATTATCCACAGGTAAAATAAATAAAATACAAAACCATTTTTTGACAGATTTTTGGCATCTTTATTAAATTTAAACAAAATCCCAAAACAAAGTCCTTTCTGAAGAAAGAAAAAGTACAATGAGAAGCATAGGAAAATATGCTTATGTACAAACTTAAAGATTTTGTGAGATGTCTGCTTACTGCCATGCTGTATTAGGTATAACAACTTAAACAGACTATTGCAATACTGTAATATTTAAATAGATTAATGTAAAGGGTTTACATATTCCTGATTAATTTGTATAATCAGAACAAAGCTGAATTGCAACATTCAAACTGTAGCACATGACGGTAATAACTATTTCCAATGTCTGGATGATTATTTCTGTATTGTAATTAATTATAATAATCATGATTATCATTAAATCATTAACTTTCGTGGATTATGGATAATTAAGAATAATTTCATTGCATGAGTTAGTTTTGTGAATACATGCAACTGAAGATAGAAACAAAGTTCTTTGTAGATTCAAACATTTCACCTTGAATCCTGCTTATATCTCAGTGATGGAATCAGTGTACTTCATTAAATAATTTGTAAGACCCTTTGATTTTCCTATGAAGTTTTATGACAGTATTACATATAATATGGCTCACTAAAAAATACAAGTGTGTCAAGTTTGAAGAATCTCTCAGCTTTGAACTTCACAAACAATTAAGAACAGAATTAAAAAACGTTTTAATACAACACTAATCCTAGACTCCTTTTCCTGTCAATATATCACAACAAAAATACAATCAAAAGTTAAATACATAGCCTTTTTAAGTAGAAGAACTAATTATTCAAGAACGAAGTATTGAATTATAATTCCATTTTAACAGCTCTTTTCAACCAAAATATGTGAAGTGTCACTTAACCACAGTAAATCTTAAAAGTGTGTGATATATAATGGAGAACTTGGTTACACAGCATTTATCATCTAAAGAACAATACCCATCAGGACTTTCAATATTACTTTTCATTAATGAGATCACATTACTGATAAATAATAGTGATAATAAAGATAACATTCATTTAATCATGTGTACCCACTGTTCTAGTACATTTCTAAAAATACTCTGCAATATGCTGATGTTTTATCTATTACATGGTTTAGTTCCACTCCATGTAGAAACAGGCGTTTATAAGTATGGCATTTATAAGTATGAATTTGATTTGAGCCATATAATATCCTCAAATACTCCCACTTTTCTTGCCCCAGTTTCTGGGTATGTTCTGGTTTTTAATGATTTTCAGGAGCAAAGGTCAGAAACAAAGTTTGTGTGCAGAAAAGAATGCATGCAATCTTTCAGACTTCTTACGATTTTCTTTTTTCACTCTTTCTCTACTGTCGTGGGTTGACCTTGGTTGGATGCCAGGTGCCCACCAAAGCCGCTCTATCACTCTCCTTCTCAGCTGGAAAGGAGAGAGAAAATATAAAGAAAAGCTTGTGGGTCCAGGTAAGGACAAGGAGAAATAATTCACCAATTACTGTCACATGCAAAACAGACTCAACTTGGGGAAAAACTAATTGAATTTATTATGAATCAAATCAGAGTGGGATAAGAACTAGAACCAAATCTTAAAACACCTTCACCCCACCCCTGCCTTCCTGGGCTCAACTTCACTCCTGATTTTCTCTACCTCCTCCATCCGAGTGGCACAGGGGGACGGGGAATGGAGGCTGTGGTCAGTTCATCACACGTTGTTTCTGCCATTCCTTCCTCCTGAGAGGGAGGGTTCCTCACACCCTTCCCCTGCTATAACATGTGGTCCCTCCCACGGGAGACAGTCCTCCATAAACCTCTCCAACGTGAGTCCTTCCCACAGGCTGCAGTTCTTCATGAACTGCTCCAACCTGGGTCCCTTCCATGGGGTGCAGTCCTTTCAGGAACAGACTGCTGCAGTGTGGGTCCCCCGCAGGATCACAAGTCCTATTCTGAAGTTAATCTAAGAAATTTACAAAGAATAAAGAAGGTAGAACTCTTCACTACTTTGATGGTCTCATAGACCTGAACCTGGATAAATATCTATAAAGATGGAGTAAAAAATCACCCTCTATGGAGAATTAGTGCAAAGTATTCACTGTAGGAATCAGTGTTCACCCCCATTGTATTTAGTATTGTCTTTACTAATGACCTGGAAGAAGCCATATGTATGCCACACATTAATTACATTTACAGATAATGCTTCAGATTAATCAAATAATGTTTGCAAATCTCTTTGATAGTGCAAAGCATTATTTTGTACAGGATGCCAAATATTATTACAATAATGCTACAGGAGATGCTGCAAATAGGGGAACAATAGAACATTAAAAAATCCTTGGAGGAATGAAAAAATGTGGACTAAAACCATGAGAAACAACACATCTGAATTATGCATCTACAGCATACCTACTAAATATGATGGAGTCGCTCGTGAAGAAAGAATATACAAAAAGACCTCAAGGTAAGAGAGGACAACAAAATAGGTGTCAATAGTTCATAAACAGTTGCAGATTTAGAGGTACATGACAGTTTTTAGGAGAGCTGAGTGGGCTGTAGTACTCCCATTGCCTTCCTCCCATATTAACGCTACTCACTGCAGCAAATGCACCTCTGAGTTCATGAGAAATTTAGAACTGCAGAACTATCCAAACATCTTTCCTTCAAAAGATGGCCCTTGAGTAGTAACAGTACAGGTACTAAACTCTAAGGAAGGGCAATTACTTATTAGTTAGATATAAACATAAGGATTCTCTTAGAAAAAGAGGAAGGGGGGGGGGAAGAGAACAAGAGAAAAAAGGAAAAGGGGGGGGAGAGAGAGAAAGAAAGAGACAGAGAGACAGAGAAAGAGGAAAGGAAAAAAAGGAAAGGAAAAGAAAAAAGATTTAATGCTCTTTTATAATTTAATAAACTCTTCTGAACAATTTATAATTCAGTGTTTAAGAAGTGTTTTTAACTCTTCGAGAGATGCAACACCAAGATGTGAATTTCCCAAGGTGGTTCACAAAAGTGTTAGTCACTCTACTTCTGGATTTAGGCTGAGTTCCCTGAGTAAGTCTGGCTGTGAGAAAATGAATTCATCTCTCAGTGAAACTTTTTCACCATTCCATTGATCAGTGTATATGCTGAGGATACCTTAGGCCCAGCTTCAACAGCTTTATTGAGAGATTCTAAACCTAAACCTATAATCTCCACTACTGAGCTCTCAGGCATCAAGGTGACTATAGATGGGAAAGCTGAATCTCTGTTTTTAACACTGCTCAACTTTGTAGGACAACGTTACTGTTTATAAAGCTAGAAATTTGGAATTCTCATTAAAAAATTGATTTTTACCTTCTGGTTAAAACATTAACACAGGAGTTAGAAGATATGGACTCTAGTCTTTAATTAATGATCAAACATCAAAATACAAAATACCAAAACAAAAAGAGTAAAAATAAGAGACAGTCTCACCAAAAATATCTTGTTATTATAAGGTTAGAGGACCTACTTCATATGCACTCGTTTGATTAGCTGATTGGTACAAGAAAATGATTTCCTTCTTTTTCTTCTTAGAATTAATATTTAATTCTTATACTTTCATTTTTGTTGCTTAATTTCCATTTTAAAAATCCCCAGATGGAAGCCAAATACTTTGTTTTGAGTAAAACAATACACCTTAATATTCTGTTATAAATACATTTAAAGATTTTCTCATCAAAACAAAATAGATGGAAATGGTGATTTTGTTTATATTGTGCCAACCTTTATGTAATTTTCCAAGTTCAGCTTTCAAAACAGAAAATAAGTTCTTTTCCCAGGCCTAATTATGGCAAAAAAATATTATTCTGAACAGGTTTCTGTCTTCTTTAAGCTTGTCTGTAATTTTTTTTTTTTGGTAATTAGTAGGAATCTGAATTGAAAGGTCTAGTTTGATCTGGTTTGTAGGAGAACTGTGTTTTCATGGTCCTCAAAATGACCTGAAGTGTTTATGTCAGAGAACTGGTATAAAGCCTCTCACTGAAGGTCTAGTTATGTATTTGTACACAGTAGTAGAATACAGCATCAACTAAGCTACTGCACAAGATTGTAGTACATTTCCAAGTGCTTTAGTAAGATTTTTTTTCTCCTGCTGTACCCTCTGACATGTAAATATACAGTAAAACCAAAATTTAGCTTCTCATCTACGATAATGTGTCATAGCTTAATTCTAGACAACAGAATACTATAATTGCAAAAAACTGATCCTCTAGCACTTGATGTTACTTATGCAATAATACAAAATGCATTACATGCAGATGTGAAAATGTTCCTGTTTACAGGAAGACTAATTAGCGGTTTCCTAATTAGCCATCCTAAAACACCAAGAATGTTACCAGTACCAATCTGTCTCATCTAGGACTAGCTCGAGTACTCTACCATGCTGTTGTGCTAATTAGCTATATCAGTTTTAGGGCATTTCATGGTTAAAGGAAGTATTCAGCTGGATTCAAGCCCTTCGCCTCGAAGCCACTGAGGCAAAGGGCTCCAGAGCAGACGATCGTGCCAGGGTGCCACTTTTAAAGTGGCAAAACTGTGAAGGCGGCAGCGAAGGGAGAGAGAGGGTGCCCCAGCCACCCCCAGGCTGGTGGACCAGGCTCCTGGTGAGTGACAGTACTGACTCAGCGTGGGAGGGGACAGGAGCAGCGGTGGCTAAAGCCCCTCATGTGCCAGAGCAGCCCCCGGGAGCGTGGCAAACGGGTCGGGCAAACGGGACGTGACGCATCAGAAGGACGTCATGGAGAGCACCATAACCCACCCATAATCCAGGAGGAAGCAGTTAAGGACATGTTAAACCACCTGGACACCCACAAGTCTATGGAGCCTCATGGGATCCACCTAAGAGTACTGAGAGAGCTGGCGGAGGAGCTTGCCAAGCCACTCTCCATCATTTATCAGCAGTCCTGGTTAACAGGGGAGGTCCCAGACGACTGGAGATGGGCCAATGTGACGCCCGTCTACAAGAAAGGCCAGAAGGAGGATCCTGGGAACTACAGGCCTGTCAGCCTGACCTCCGTGCCAGGGAAGATCATGGAGAGGTTCATCTTGAGAGTGGTCACAGGGCATGTGCAGGACAACCAAGGGATCAGGCCCAGACAGCATGGGTTCATGAAAGGCAGGTCCTGTTGACCAACCTGATCTGCTTCTATGACCAGGTGACCCGCCTAGTGGATGAGGGAAAGACTGTGGACGTTGTCTACCTGGACTTTAGTAAAGCCTTTGACAGCAACTCCCACAGCATTCTCCTGGAGAAACTGGCGGCTCATGGCTTGGATGGGTTTACTCTTTGCTGAGTGAGGAACTGGCTGGATTGCTGAGCCCAGAGAGTTGTGGTGAACGGCGTTAAATCTGGCTGGCGGCCGGTCACAAGCGGTGTTCCCCAGGGCTCGGTTCTGGGGCCAGTCTTGTTCAATATCTTTATTGATGATCTGGATGAGGGGATCAAGTACTCCCTCAGTAAGTTTGCAGATGACACCAAGTTGAGTGGGAGTGTTGATCTGCTGGAGGGCAGGAAGGTTCTGCAGAGGGGTCTGGACAGGTTGGATCGATGGGCAGAGGTCAACTGTATGAGGTTTAACAAGGTCACGTGCCGGGTCCTGCACTTGAGTCTCAACAACCCCATGCAACGCTACAGGCTTGGGGAGGAGTGGCTGGAGAACTGCCTTCATGATCTTGAAGGTCCTTTCCAACCTTAGTGATTCTACGATTCTGTGATCCTGTGATGTGGCACATCAGTTTGCACAGGCAGGGCATGCAGGGAAGGGGTGCAGGCAGGGTGCAGTCGTCCCCCAGCACTAGAAGTTCTCTTGAGGAGTGGTCATCGGCCTCCCAGAAGAGGCCCAGCCATGGGCTCCACTCGGCTGAAAGCCGTGACCAGAAGGAATGTGGTGACCCAGACAGAGCTCCCGCTCAAGCACATGGTTGTCCCAGTGTCCGGCTGCAAAGAGTGCCTGAGCCTGTTGCTCGTGCCAGAGACCAGTGGAGACACCACCCACGTGTGGTGTGACTAGGTGAGTGATCTGCTCAGCCTGGGGGCAGAGCTGAAAGAGGGAGTAGAGAGGCTGAGGAACATTAGGGAGTGTGAGAGGGAGATAGATTGGTATAGCCGCACCCAGCCATCCTTGAGGCAGAGGCAGCAGGTGGAGGCTCCACAAGCAGCAGGGGATCCCCTGCCTCTTGCTGCCGGGCAGAAGGAGAGGACCTAAGGGGACCCTCCCATGAGGGAGAATGGAAACGGGTTCCTGCTCGCGGCAGCAGGTGAATCTCCTCCCGGCCTCCCTCACCATCCCAGCTGCCCTTACACAACAGATATGGGGCTCTGGAACTTGAGGGCCAGGCACATGAGGACCTTGATGAAAGTCCATCCAAGGGGCTGCCTAAGGTGAGTCAGCTAGCCCCACATATCAAGATGTCCTCTCTTAAGAAAAAAAGGAGGGTAATTTTTGTAGGTGACTCCCTTCTGAGGGGTACACAGAGGGCCCAATATGCCGACCGGACCCAACCCATAGGGAAGTCTGCTGCATCCCTCGGGCCCGGGTGAGAGATGACACCAGGAAACTCCCTGGTCTGGTTCAGCCCACTGATTACTACCTGCTGTTGATCATACAGGTTGGCAACAATGAGGTTATGCTAAGAAGCCCAAAAGCGATTAAAAGGGACTTCAGAGTGATAGGACGACTGGTCAGGAGTGGAATGGAGCAGGAGCACGGGTAGTGTTTTCGTCAATCCCTTCAGTGGCAGGGAGGAGCTCTGAAAGGAATAGGAAAGCACATCTGGTTAACACATGGCTCATGGACTGGTACCAGCAGCAGAATTTTGGGCTTTTTGAGCATGGGGCAGTCTGCACGGCACCAGGCCTCCTGGCAGCAGATAGAGTGCAACTATATCCAAGGGGGAAAATGTTTCTAGCTTACTAGCTAGCAGGTCTCATCGAGAGGGCTTTCAACTAGATTTGAAGGGGGAAAGGGATAAAACCAGGCTCACTAGAGATGAGCCTAAGGGTGGCATGCCGGTGTTGGGGGTGAAATCGATGGCCCAGATCAAGTGCATCTACATCAATGCACACAGCATGGGCACCAAACAGGAGGAGCTGGAAGCCATTGAGCAGCCGGACGGCTCTGACTTAGTCACAATCGCAGAAACATGGTGGGATGACTCTTATGACTGGAGTGCTGCAATGGATGGCTATAAGCTCTGTTGAAGGGATAGGCATGGAAGGATAGCCGGTGGGGTGGCTCTGTATGTTAGAGAGTGTTTTGATTGTATAGAAATCAATGATTGTGAAGATCATGTTGAGTGTTTATGGGTAAGGATGAGGGGGAAGGCCAACGAAGCAGATATCTTGCTGGGAGTCTGTTACCCACCACCCAACCAGGATGAAGAGACAGGTGAAGCATTCTATAAGCGACTGGCAGAAGTCTCGCAATCGCTAGTCCTTGCTCTTGTAGGGGCCTTCAATCTACCGGACAGCTGCTGGAAGTATAACACGGCAGAGAGGAAACAGTCTAGGAGGTTCCTGGAGTGTGTGGAAGATAACTTCCTGACACAGCTGGTAAGTGAGCCTGTCAGGGCGGTGCCTTGCTTGAACTGCTGTTTACTAACAGAGAAGGACTGGTGGGAGATGTGGTGATTGGAGGCTGCCTTGAGCTTAGCAACCATGACATGATAGAATTCTTGATTCTGAGTGAAGTATGGAGGGGGGGTCAGCAAAATCACTAGCATGGACTACCGGACGTCAGACTTCATCCTGCTCAGGTCACTAGTTGATAGAGTCCCATGGCAGACAGCCCTGAAGAGCAAAAGGGTCCAGGGAGGCTGGACAGTCTTCAAGAAGGAAATCTTAAAGGCGCAGGAGCAGGCCGTCCCCATGTGCTGTAAGAAGAGCTGGTGGGGAAGACGACCGGCCTGGCTGAACAGGGAGCATTTGCTGGGACTCAGGGAAAAGAGGAGAGTTTATCACCTCTGGAAGAAGGGGCAGGCAACTCACAAAGAGTACAAGGATCTCATTAGGTCAAGCAGGGACAAAATTAGAAAGGCAAAAGTCCAGCTAGAACTTAATGTGGCCACAGTCATAAAGAATAACAAAAAATGTTTTTCTAAATATGTTAACAACAAAAACAGGGGCAAGATGAATCTCCATCCCTTACTGGATATGGGGGGAAAATTCTCAGCAAGGATGAGGATAAGACTGAGGTACTTAATGCGTTCTTTGCCTCAGCCTTTCATAGCCAGACCAGGTATCCACAGGATATTCAGCCCTGTGAGCTGGAAGACAGGGATGGAGAGCACAATAAACTCCCCATAATGCATCAGGAAACAGTTAAAGACCTGTTGTGCCACCGGGATATCCACAAGTTTATGGGGCCTGATGGGATCCACCCGAGAGTACTGAGAGCTGGCAGAGGAGCTTGCCAAGCCACTCTCCATCATTTATCAGCAGTCCTGGTTAACAGGGGAGGTCCCAGACGACTGGAGGCTTGCCAGTGTGACACCCCTCTACAGGAAAGGCCGGAAGGAGGATCCTGGGAACTACAGGCCTGTCAGCCTGACCTCAGTACCAAGGAAGATTATGGAGAGGCTCATCTTGACGGTGCTCACAGGGTATGTGCAGGACAACAAGGGGATCAGGCCCAACCAGTGCGGGTTCATGAAAGGCAGGTCCTGCTTGACCAACCTGATCTCCTGCTATGACCAGGTGACCTGCCTAGTGGATGAGGGAAAAGCTGTGGATGTTGTCTACCTGGACTTTAGTAAAGCCTTTGAGGGCATCTCCCACAACATTCTCCTGGAGAAACTGGCATCTTGTGGCTTGGCCAGGTGTACTCTTTGCTGGATAAAGAACTGGCTGGATGGCTGAGCCCAAAGAGTTGTAGTGAAGGGAGTTAAATCCATTTGTCAGCCAGTCACAAGCAGTGTTCCCCAGGGCTCAGTTTTGGGGCCAGTCTTGTGTAATGTATTTATCAATGATCCGAATGAGGGGATTGAGTTCTCCCTCAGTAAATTTGCAGATTACACCATATTGGGTAGGAGTGTTGATCTCAGGTGGCCAAGAAGGCCAACAGCATCCTGGCCTGTATCAGAAATAGTGTGGCCAGCAGGAGTAGGGAAGTGATTGTACCCGTGTACTTGGCACTGATGAGGCCACACCTCGAATACTGTTTTCAGTTTTGGGCCCCTCACTACTCGAAGCACGGCTGAGTTGCTCAAGCGTGTCCAGAGAAGGGCAACGAAGCTGGTGAGGAGTCTGGATCACAAACCTTATGAGGAGAGGCTGAGGGAACTGGGGTTGTTTAGTCTGGAGAAGAGGAGGCTGAGGGGAGACCTTATCGCTCTCTACAACTACCTGAAAGGGGGTTATAGTGATGTGGATGTTGGTCTCTTCTCCCAAGTATCTAGCGATAGAATGAGAGGAAATGGCCTCAAGTTGTGTCAGGGGAGGTTTAGACCAGATACTACGAAAAATTTCTGTACTGAAGGAGTGGAAGCTTTGGAACAGGCTGCCCAGGGAAGTGGTGGAGTCACCATCACTGGAAGTGTTCAAAAAATTTGTGGACATGGCACTTCAGGATATGGTTTAGTGGGCGTGGTCATGTTGGGTTGATGGTTGGACTTGATGATCTTAGAGGTCTTTTCCAACCTTAATTATTCTGTGACTCTGTGATATTCTGTTTTATCGGCCATAATATATTAAAGGTTAACAGTGGGTAGAATTTCAAGGTTAACAGAGGGTGGAATTTCTTTTACCAGACTTCAGTGTCTAGGACTTCATTCACTTGCCATCCCCATAAGGCCCTCAAATATGATGTAGGCCCTAAAAGAGAGAGATAATTTTTTTGATTGAAAGCTAGAAGCCATGTGGGTCACCTTGTGACTCCCTAGATGGTTGTAAACACCTAAAGCTGATGGAGAGTAAACATCAATATATGAATACATTATCCATTGTCCTTAATTGAGGAGAAAGAGAAATCATTCAGCTGACTTATTTTGTACATCCACATTAGGACAAGACAAATCACATCCTGCACGCACCTATTTATTGCCATTACCTCTAGAAGAAATCTATATGACTAGCTCAGCTCAGACTGTATACTATAAAGTCAGAAGTTAAATGAAAGTAATCCCACTCATCATGATTTTCTGATATCGCTAGTTTTTTTGAAAGTTCTGTTGTTCGTAAACCAACCTGCATAGCTTGACACTAAAAGCTTTTTCCCATTTTGTGAAAAATGAAATGATAGATTCTTAACAGAACATAATATCAAGCTTTCTATCTAAACCATCTAGTTAAAGAGGAGAATCTGGTTGATCTTCTAAAGACCTGACTCTCATTTTTATATACTAAATGTTACAGAACTTTCTATTTATATTAAGCAGTGGAAAATATACAATGCCAGTACACTTAAAAAATCATGGTTTGCCAGGTGTATGGTATCGACCATAAAAAAATAAATTCCCCATCAATAGAGGGCTTTTTTCTACATTAAGCTCAATCCGTGATTAAATCAGCAATCTCCAGCAACACTTTGAAAAGAGGACTACAGCAAATAGTTGTTTTTATATAAACACCAGTGTTTTGGCTGCTGCTGCAGAGTTCTTGCACAGCACCAAGGTTTTGCCAAGGTACTCAAGAACTGTTTTGCCTCAGTCTTCACAGGCAATGTCTCTTCCTGCAACTCTCGAGTGGATGGACTGCAAGACAGGCACTGGAGGAGCAAAGTCCCTCCCACTGTAAGAGAAGACCAAGTTCGAGACCACTTGAGGAACCTGAACATACATAAGGCTATGGGACCTGATGAGATGCATCCCAAAGTCCTGAAGGAACTGGCTGATGTAGTTGCCAAGCCACTCTCCAGGCTAGTTGAAAAGTCATGACAGTCAGGTGAAGTCCCTGATGACTGGAAAAAGGGAAACATAACACCCATTTTTAAAAAGGGTCAAAAGGAGGACCCTGGGAATTACCAACCTGTCAGCCTCACGTCTGTGCCTGGGAAGATCGTGGAACAGATCCTCCTAGAAACATTCCTAAGGCACATGGAGGACAGGGAGGTGATTCGAGACAGCCAGCATGGCTTCACCAAGGACAAGTCCTGTCTGACCAACATAGTGGCCTTCTATGGTGGAGTGACCACATCAGTGGACAAGGGAAGGGCTATGGATATTGTCTATCTGGACTTGTGTAAGGCCTTTGACACGGTCCTCCACAACATCCTTCTCTCTAAATTAGAGAAAGATGGATGTGATGGGTGGACTGTTGGGTGGATGAGGAATTGGTTAGGTGGTCACATCCAGAGGGTAGTGGTCAACAGCTCAATGTCCAGATGGAGATCAGAGACGAGCAATGTCCCTCAAGGTTCTGTGTTGGGACCAGCACTCTTTAATATATTCATCAATGACATGGACGGACGGATCGAGTGCACCCTCAGCAAGTTTGCAAATGACACCAAGCTGAGTGGTGCGGCTGACACGCTTAAGGGATGGGATGCCATCCAGAGGGACCTGGACAAGCTTGAGGAATGGACCCGTGTGAACGTCCTGAGGCTCAACAAGGCCAAGTGCAGGGTCCTGCATCTGGGTAGGGGGAAACCCCGCTATCAATACAGGCTGGGGGATGAAGGGCTTGGGGTACTGGTGGATGAAAAGCTGGATGGGAGCCAGCAACATGCACTTGCCGCCCAGAAGGCCAACTGTCTCCTGGGCTGCACTCAAAGGAGCATGGCCAACAAATCGAGGGAGGTGATTCTGCCCCTCTGTTCTGCTCTGGTGAGACCCCACCTGGAGTCCTGCATTGAGCTCTGGAGCCCTCAGCACAGCAAAGACATGGACCTGTTGGAGCAGGTCCAGAAGAGGACCACAAAAATGATAAGAAGGATGGAACACCTCTCCTATGAGGACAGGCTGAGAGAGTTGAGGTTGTTCAGCCTGGAGAAGAGAAGGCTCCGGGGAGACCTTATTGCAGCCTTCACTTAAAGGGCACCTGTAAGAAAGACAGGGACAGACTTTCTATCAGGGCCTGTTGCAACAGGAGAAGGGACAATGGTTTTAAACTAAAAGATGGTAGATTTAGACTAGATCTAAGAAGAAATTTTCCACAATGAGGGTGGTGAACCACTAGCACAGGTTGCCCAGAGAGGTGGTAGATGCCCCATCCCTTGAAACTTTCAAGGTCAGGTTGAACAGGGCTCTGAGAAACCTGTTCTAGTTGAAGATGTCCCTGCTCATTGCAGGGGGGCTGGACTAGATGACCTTAAAAGGTCCCTTCTAACCCAAACCATTCCATGATTCTACAGTTCTATGATAAGTACGTTCAGTTTGTGAATTAAACGAAACAGTGTATTTTAGCTCTTTGCTGATTATTTCTTTTAGAGAAAAATTATGTTGGTTTAAAAAAAATAAGGAAATCACTTAGCTGTGATTAGTCAAATATTTTTATTATTTGATAAATTACTATCACAAAACTACTGATTTGGACATGGAATTTTATATTGACCTGGGATAGCTCCTTAGAAAGCCTTTCATTCGTGCAGGGAAAACTTCTGAAACAATGAGAGTTTATCACTTTTTCTTAATTCATTCCCTTCTTGTACTTATGAGATCTAGTTATTTTTCCTCTGTGGTTATATCTATATTCACGTATGTTCATATGGAAAAGTGTTAAGGAATACAAAGGACAAGATTGTAGTATTTCTTTTTTTCAGAGGAAAATTGATTTTTGTTTTTGTTTTTTAAATGATTTCTTTTGTAAGGGATTTTGTTTAAAAACAAAATAGTGGTAACGTTAAAACATCAGTTTTGGAGTGAAAATAAATAAAATTTATTTTAGTGTTATTTTGGTTAGTTATTTTAGGCTGTGCTATTTTTAATGTGTCAAATAAATATACTTGTGTTTTTATCTTCATATTTATATATATGTCTTTTTTAATATTCCTTAATAAAGGCACTTTATTAGGCATTTTAATAATTTTCTACAGTTCCTTTCCTTCTACTGGAATCTGCTAACAATTTTTGTGTTTTTTTTCAATTTTTTCTCTCTTTTTGCTGTGCCATTCATATTATTCCAATTATAAAGAAACACAGGTCAGACCTTACAGTTGACACTTTGCTGAGCTTAACTTCATCAAATAAATATAACCACTAACTTAAGGTTATATTTTTTTGTGATAAACATATAAACATCTTTAATTTTTTTTTGCATCTCAAATTGTATGTACCAAAACTTGTGTAAACAACAAAAACTGAAGTAATAACTAGTATTCTTATTTGCAAGAGTCAGTCTTTTTTGAAAGATATTTTCACCAATTTGTTTTGGATTGCAGAAGGTAGGAATGAAGCTTATATAGGACAGCATAAGTGTCAGTTTAACTATGATGAAAGCAGAGGAATGTAGTGAGTGAAAATTTGAAAACCATTTGTTCTGACACAGCAACATCTAGTTTTCCTTCCATCTTTTATTCCCAAAATGTGTTCAGTTTTGCTTTTTCCTTCCATTGGGAAGCATACTATTGACAATTAAGAAAAAAAAAAAAGAAGATAAACAATTTATTAGTCTTTCAGTTTCCCTAAGTTTTTTTTTCATTATCTTGAGATACTCATGGATGTTTTATATCCATGTCTTCTTTCTTATGATTTTCCTTCAAGCTTGTGGTGACATGATAAAATTGGTAGTTTAGTCTTTTTCTGTATCAATTGCTCTGTCTTTGTTAGTTAAGGCACATGGAAATCCTTGTACCCTATTCCACAAGATAAAACATCAGTAAGAAAAATAAAATTGCAAGTGGTATGCCTAGTTTCAGCAGCTTTTCATGCTTTTACTATAATAAAGTATCATTATCAAGAAAGTATCAGAAGTATCTTTATCAACAACATCAGAAATAGAATTTTGCACAGATGCAGCTCTCCTAGCTGCAGTAAGCAGAGAATCTCTGTCAGATATGCAGAGAATTGTTCCTCTTGTAAGTATAGACGTAGAGGCAGATATATCAGCATTTCATGAGTTTAAGAAGCCAAAAGATTTAGACAATGCTGTCTTTCATGTTAATTGAAAAGAGTGGGAAAGAAGGAAAATCTTTTTGTTTTTTTTTTCATTTCTGCATACTCCTGGATTCTATTCTCTTCACAGTGATAATCTGTTTCTGCACAAAAGAACTAGTAAACTTTTATAATTTAATACTTATTTTGTCGAAAAGACAAATTCCTGTGCTGCTTCACCAGTGTAAATCCTGTAAAATATATGTTCTATAAGGAACATTTTGCAGAAGAAAAAGGGTTTTCCATAGCTGCATTAGGACTGACTCACCGTATAATGCCCTGAACTAGTCAAGAAGAAACCATGAAAAGATGAGAAAAAATTTAAGTTTGGAGACTCACTACCTGAGTGATTTAAGCTCTCTTTAATTTTAGCAGACATTACTGTTGAAAACAGTTCAGTCCATCTTTAGATATGAATGTATATCTTCAGACAAATGATTGGTACGTGAGTGAGTGGTTCCTCTCCTTTTTTACTTTTGCAGTGAAGTCAGTGATCTGTTATTTCAAATCATAGCATTTCAATATACTATAATAACCTACAATGACTATACAAAGCACAGAGAAGTAACTCCCACGAACAAAATGACAAGCTACATCTGTGGTATGCAGACTCACTCTTCTCTGCTGCTGTAAAATATAATTAGGAAATTATGTTTGCTCAAACTCTATAATACCTTCTGTTATATTTCCTACTCTAAACAACCTATATTCTTGTTATTAATCAACATAATTTTGGAAGCAAGTAAAAACTAAAGTAGAGTTTGCAGAAAATAAAAGAGTTAAAGTTGAGAATTACAGGATGGTTTGAAGTACAGCTGAGAATAAAAGGCTCAAGTTATCGTATGCTCATTTTTGTCTGAAATGTACTTTAAAAGAGAGGATTCAATACACAAAAAAAAAAAAAAATTATTTGAGCCCATGCAACCTTTAGCTGTTTTTTCAACTATTTCTCTGCTTCATTTTTTTTGTTGAATAATCATAAAAATTCTTGTGAAAAGGAGCACAATCTATCCACATGTAACTGTTTGAACAATAATAGAATACATTGCTCTTGTAGAATAATAAGGTAGACATTGTTACATTAGACACAGAGCTATTCATAGAAGGAAATTACCTGGATCACAAATGTCTTCACTGAAATTTGTCTACCATATGATGGAAAGCTGCTGCCCAGGTAGCTTGACTGGCTGAATCAGATGTGATCAAATCGGTTCTTCTTTTAAGATGTTTTCTAACTAAGACAAGAGGCTAGAATCAACTGAACTTCTTTTAAAACACTTTGGCTTCATTCAGAGAGACTTTTTAATTCAGTCACCACTATAAACTCCAAATAAGAGCATGAATATCTAACAAATGTCTTAATAAAATATAGCAGAGTTATATAAATGGAGCAATGAATATTTCCTTATTGTCTCCTAGTCAACTATCCTACAGAAAGTGTGTTTGAAAGACTAATTAGGTCATGAGTTCTCGATATATTCTAGTATCTTCTTAAAGTCCTCCACAGCTGCTGGGAGTGTGATGAAAGGTCTCCATCAGCCAGTATGAAAAACATTTAAAAATCAACAGTCACAAAAAGACCCAAGGTTTTGCTCAAGCTTCTGATTTTACCCTAAACATGTCTTAGAGACAAGACAGTGAAATGCCTTCTCTCTCATCCTTCAGAAGAGACCTTGCAAGATAGAGAGTTGGGTTCAGTTCAGATATTTAAAAAAAGGTAACTAGTGCTATTGAATAAAAACTATTGGATAGTACCTCCCGTACCTCCCCTTCTCTCAGCTCCCCTCTATGGAGCTGCTGTTCCAGAAAGCTGATGATCTCCCGTAGGTTCTTCACCATACCTACTAGTCCTGTCTGACCATTTAATCAAGGCTTTTTATTCTTCTCAAATAGTAATATGAAATATTAGCAGCTTTGTAAGGCAAAGTATCACTAGCAAAATTAATTGCTGAAACACACAGAATTTGAAATACATATAGATATTGAACAGGATTCGACCCACTATTGACACCTAGAGTACGCCAGTTGTTACTGGTCTCAATGACACTGTGCTATTGATCATGACCCTCTAGGCTTGGCCATTCAGCCAGTTTTCAATCCACTTCACTCTGTTCATCCAGGCCATACATCAACAGCTTCTCTATGAGGATCTTACAGGGAACCTGTAGAAAGCCTTACCAAAGTCTAGGTCGTCAATAGCCAGTGCTCTTCCTTCAATTAGGCAGTGATATCATCATAGTAGTTTATCAAGTTAGTCAGGCATGACTTCCCCCTTTGGGAATCCATGCTACCTGCTCCCAATCAACTTCTTGTGCTACATGTGCCTGGAAATGGTTTCCAGGATTAGTTGTTCCTTCACTTTCCCAGGGATCAAAGTGAGGTTGATTTGCCTGTAGTTTCCTGGGTCCTTCTTGAAGACAGGAGTGGCATTTTCCTTCCTCCAGTCCTCAGGCACCTCACCCAATCACCATGATTCTTTGAAGATTGATGCTGGCCTCACAATGGCAATAGTCAGCTGCCTGAGCACTTGTGGGTATATCCCATCAGGGTCCATGGATTTATGTATCTCCAACTTGCTTAAGTATTCTCTAACCCGATCCTTTTCCACCAGAAGTGTATCCTTATTGCTCCATACTTTCCCCTTCATATCCAAATCCTTGGATTCCTGAAGGCAAGTCTCACTAGTAAAGACTGAGGTGAAGGTGCCATTCAGTACCTCAGCCTTTGCCATGTCTGTGTCACCAGGACCCCTGGCTCATTCAGCAATGGGCCCACTTTTTCTCCTAGTCTTCCTTTGCTACTCGTGTACTTACAAAAGCCCTTCTTGTCACCTTTGACATCTCTTACCAGATCCAACTCTAAGCGGACTTCAGCTTTTCTAATCACACCTCTGCAGGCTCAGTGCCTTTATGTACCTCCGAAATTACCTGTGCCTGCTTCCATGTTTGGTATATTAACTTTTTGTGTTTGAGTTTTGCCAGGAGCACTTTGTTTATCCATGCAAACCTCCCAATATTTTTGCCTGATTTCCTGCTTTTTGGAATGAACTGTTGAGTTTGAAGAAGATGATCTTTGAATATCAATCAACCTTCCTGTGCCCTGCTTCCCACCTCAGCCATATCCCCTGGTATTTTTTCAAGAAGATCTTTGAAGTGGCCAAAGTTTACTCTAACGAAATCCAGAGCCGTTATCTTGCTTTTGAACTGCTCCTTTCTTTCATGATTCTGAACTCCACCATCTCATGGTCACTACAGCCAAAGCCACCTTTGACCTTCATACACCCAGTGAGCCCTTCTGGTCTGTAAGTATAAGGTCCAGCCAAACTCCTCTCATTGGTTTCTCTATCACTTGGGTCAGGAAGTTGTCACCAACACTCCTCCAGAACCTCCTGTTGTTCCTCTAGGAGATGTCAGAGTTGTTGAAGTCTCCCATGAGGACCAGGGTCTGTAAATGTGAGTCTACCTCTAACTGTCTGTAGAAGACTTCATCCAATTCTTCCTGGTCAGACGCCCACTGCAATGTCACCCATATTGGTCTTTTTATTCCTTACTCATAAGCTCTCAGTTGGCCAGTCATCTATCGCCAGGTACAGCCTCATGCATTATAGCTGTTCTTTCACATAAGGGGCAACCCACTCTTCTCATGTTTTAGGCCTGTCCTTCCTAAATTGCCTATAACCCTCCATTGCAAAGCTCCAGTCATCCAAGCCATGCCACTGCATCTGAGTGATCCCAACAAGATTATACTCCATCAACTGCATACAGATCTCTATTTCTTATATTTATTCCCCATGTATGTGTAGGAGCATACAGGCACTTCATAGAGACACCCCAGAATACAGATTTTCCAGAAAGGGTCTGTGGGGTGTTTCTCCATAATGTTGCCTTGTAGGTACTTCCTTGCTTACATGTAAATACTGACCAAACTTAAACCTTCTTTTGTTGATTTTGTGTTCCCCTTTATTCATGTCACTGCAGACCTTGTGCTTGTCAACCATGTTAATCACTCCCTCACAAGGCTGCTGGTAACTCCCTACCTCCCCCATCTTTCCTAGTGTAAAGCCCTTCTTGCCAGGTCAGCTAATCTGTTGGCAAGGATACCTTTGCCTTGCTTAGTGAGGTGGATCCCGTCTCTCCCAGACTGATGTTGACCTTCAGATGGGGTCCCCTGGTCATAGAAACCAAAACTTTGTTAATGACACCAGTTTCACAAACAGTAGCTGACATGCCGTACCGGCCTTATTGTCCTCACATCCTGTCCCCTCACCAACAGGACTGAGGACAAAACCACCTGGGCCCTCACATCATGACTGTTGATCCCACAGTTCTGTAGTCAATTTGATACTCTCCAGGTTGCCCCTAGCAATATCACTGGTGCCCACATGGAAGAACAGTAAAGGATAATAATAAAAGGGTTGGTTAACCTTCAGTAGTTTCTTCTCAAAACCCTGGATCCAGGACCCCAGGAAGCAGCAACATTCTTCAGATAACAAGTCAGGGTGGCAGATGGGTGCCTCAATCCCCCGCAGTAGGGATTTACCACTGCTATCACTTGCTATTTCTACCTGGTGCTCCTGTATAGCTCTGAGTCAGTCAGCCCAGATGCTTTGTTTGAAAGCACACTCAGTTCCTCCACCTCAGCTTTGAGGACTATTAACCTGTTTCATTGTTGCAAGAATTTGAGGCAGAGCAGGAGCCCTCCTCTTGGTGTCAGAAGTCACCAGCTTCCAGCCTTTGCCTTCCTCTGAGTTTCCATTTACCATTCTTCTAGGAGCAAACTCTGCCTATGTCTCCATTGCAGTCGAGGTTCAGGGCTCTGAAGCTGCAGGGTCTCTGAGAAGACCATGTCCATTTACTCTCTCATCCTCTCTGGTTCAGTTTCTTCCATAACTCCTCCACTTGGAGAGGCAACCATGTCTCCAGCCTCAGAGAGAGGCCCCAGACACTCCCTGCAGGCTAGGACTCACAAGGCTGCACCCACCATCTGAAACTCTGTGTTGAAACCTCTGCCCTGGCAGGGATAGCTGCTCCAATGCCTGCTAGGAAACGTGCCCTGTGGTGTGCTGCCATCACCACCACACCTGAGAATGTTTATGCTGATTATGAACTGAGATGAGACCACTTCTTTGCATGCTTCTGTATCTGTTAAGAGTGTTTGGTTAGCTACACTCTGAGAACTGTGTTCTTGGCCTAGCTTTTGTGGTGGCCTCTCCCTAGTGCCAGCTAGAGAGGGTTCTTGACCCTTCCTAATTAGGTGTTAGGTAGAACAAAGGTTGCAGATGCCCTTGGGTCAAGGGCAGCTTACTGAGCTCACTTGAGGCTACTGGAGCTTCCTTGGATCCACATCTCTGTGGCTTCCATTGTCTTCTCCTTACCTGGTGTGGAGTAATCGCTGAGGGGTACTTTGGAAATTTACCCTCTAAGAACAGCCTTGAAACCAGGTGGAACGTAGCACTCATGTACAACGGGTCTGTGACATGGAGACTCCCTGAACGGCCTTGGATGTTGGCAACATCAGGGGCGCCTGGTGTGCTGACTCTGGGAGAGATTACATGGAGGGTGGAGCGGAGTGGAGACCTCGCGGCCACGCTCTGTGAACAGGGGAGTTTAGGGATGCACAGGATGTACATTGATAAGCTGCGCTTACAATATCCTGGGCCAAAGACCTGTCAACTTTGATGAAGTGCTGTACTTAGAGTGAACTTTGCTAATTATAATATCATTATAATACTAAAACGCACACCCCTCTCAAAACTTACCACCCCCCCAAGGTGCGACCCCTCCTCAATGAGTGTGCGCACTGAATTTTTCCTAGTCTGTACCTTTAAACGCGAAGCGAGAGAATTCTGCACCAATCCTGATAAAGGTATGTATGACTAGAGTCACTCAAGCTCCACCTGCAAAGTAAAACACTATAAAATAATGTTTTAAGAGCTGGATGTTAGGGAAGATACCATCGTCATGTACCACTCTAACTTCTGGGATCAGTTGACGGGCTGAGTCTCTCTTCCCCCCCATCGGGACGCCGTTGGGTAAGATTCGAACCCTTGGTCATACCAAGTGCCTCCCCGGGAAACTTAGAAATCTCTATATAGAGTCACTTTACATCTTTTAACGCGTTTATAGCCAAGTAGTGTCCCTCGTAGTTTTAGCATTTGCACGTGCTTTATAGGTAGTGAATTTATCACTGGCAATCCAAAGAACCTGTATATCTGTTGCTTCAATAAATCGCACCATTGATTGACTCAGCCGTGTGTGGTCCCTGAACGCAACCGTACCTCTGAGTGCGGCCGTGTGAGTTCAGGAGGTGTCCGGCTGAGCAGGTATTGTGATGTTAGTAGTGCATCCGGACCCGTGATAGTCCAACAAAGGTGTTGGGCGCGACCAGACTACTAACGTTGACTTTGGGCATCACTCAGAACCTAAGCTCAGCCGCCCCCAGTCCCTCTGATATCTGAGGATCGACTGGAAAGCAAGGGGGTTTAGTTTCTGCCAAATTGCTCTGCCTCTTAACGCAACACCTGGCAGCTGTGTTCCCAGTCAAGCCTCTAATTTACAAAATTGACAGACACAAGTCTGGAGCAGAGGCTGGTTTTCCTACTGATCTCCTATTCACTGGCAAATAACTTCACCTTTCTATCATTCTGTTTGCAAGCCCTCATTCTACATTTCCAATTTGGTTTGCTTCAGTGATTTCAAGCTTACTGACATGAAGACTCTCCCTGTTTGATAATGCCCGGGAAAAAATGTCCTTCCTAAGATTAATTTACTAGATCTTTTTTCACTTATTTTTTATTGACCTATATTGTCTTCCGCACTTAACCAAGTGACTCATATCAGTCTATTCTGTTCTTCTGTTCTTCTGTTGACATCACCTCAGAAAGCATGCCAGCTGAGCAGATTGTTGGGTTTTATTTATTTATCAACTTTCAGATCATGAGTAAATCCCACTGATATTTGCTGTATAATAATAAATGAACAGGGCATGACACTTCATCATTTTAATGGTTGTCACATCAGAGCTGAAATAGTTTGGTTTTGGTTTTTACTTTTAAAGATATCAAAGGCTAAGAGTACAAAAGAATACAGGCACTTACATTCCTATTTATTGTAACTTTGGTCACTGATGTCCAAAACTGCCACCTTCAAACCCTCAATTCAATAGCACTGAATCCAGGAGATGTCCTTTTTGACACTGCAGTGTTACTGATATCTTTTCTGGGCATGTCAAACAGTGCTTGATTTCAACATTAAAAGATCTTATTGGACCAATACATAACTCATTCCCAGCTTTCTCAGGAGCTGCAGACTTAGCATCCTTCTATGTTGTCTGACTGTCCTATGTATGTCCTATGTTGTCTGAAAGATGTAATCAAAATAGGTTCCATGTCAGTATCATCACTTTTTTTAATTCAAGAACTAAATAGTTAGAACTCAAAATTACGATTTAAAAAAACTTACTTTCAAATAATTCTTCTGCTTGGATATGTTCTGTTCAGAAAGACAATACAAGGTTTAAATCCTGTGTTTCATTACTTTGGAAAAATAATAGTGAAAAACCCACAGAGCTACTGAAGCAGACACTAAACTACAAATGTCTTCTCTTCTTCTGAGTGACAACTCTAATCAGTAAAATAGGAAGTCACACACATGCATATTCTCTCTCCTGCTTTCTTTCTGTCTTTGGTCCAACAATGTTTGATTATTGCATTAAAAATGGGACAATTTCAAAAGAAAGGAGTGAGAATGCCATTGATCTGTGTATGTGTCCCTCAGGCAGAGAAAGACTTTTTAACTGTACTTCATATAAGTATTCCACTAACCACTAAGCGCTAAAAATGGAAACAGAGAGGTACCTTCTAAACTAAAGGAATTTTGTAATGTTATAAAATACTATTTAAGTATTTGAAAGAAGAAAAGGTTATGAGTGTCATGCTTTTGGGAGGGGTTCAGAGGTGCAAATCCCATAGCAGGAAAATACTTCTCCAGGAGATACACCTTAGACAATTCAGAGAGAAGGTCATACTTGTGTCCTCAGATATGTTCTCTTCATCTTTGCTGTGCTGCCTTCTTCTCATCATCCAATGCTTCACAAACACTTCTGAGGGATGGATGTTAAAAGCCAAATCCAGATTATATTCTTTAAGGATCAAAGTTAGAATTTAAGTGTTACAAACACTGCAAAATATATTTTCACTTAAATTTAAAATAGGTAATGGGTATGATTTGCTACTACTTTTCCCCTGTTTCTAGAACCCCCTGGAATATTTTAAAACTTAGATCTAGGCAAGAAATTTGGAATCTGATCAAGTGGGCTGTCAAAAATTGAATCTTAAACCCAAATATTTAATCCAAGTTTTAGGTTGGTCCCATCTGAATTAGCCAATTGTTCTAGAAACAACTCCTTAATTCAGCATGTCATTATTTCTCCTTCTGAATATCACACGATATTTTATTTAGCAAGAGACATTAATAAATAATGGATCTGTTACCTTTATGACATTATTTGATCTACCTTGGTGGAGATATTTAATCTAGCACCAGTTTGGATGTTTCTCTAGAATGTTTCAATGATAAATGTTAACGAAACAGTTACAAAATATCTCTGAAAATTAAGATGTTATGCACTCTAGTGTCTGTGAAATTAGACAGTAGATTGACACCAATCTAATAAGCATTCAAGATCATATAGTTCCTATGTGATCTCCATAATGTTCAGACTTTCAGTTTATTTCTATTTACAGTAATATTTTTCCATTAAGCGTGAAGATCTTGGGATCTGCAAACTGGCTTCAAGATTTTGAGGTATAGCGTCAGATGCTCATATTGTTCAATTCAGTTGCATCTGGTCAATGACAGTTGCACCTAGCCTCTTTGCTATAGATAATTGACTTTGACAGCATTGAAATGAAGTGACAGAATGATAGCAATCATTGTAAATGACATCTGTCATTGCACCTGAGAAAGTATTATTGGCTTGTACAGCATATAAGAACTTGTAAGTAAATTATAAAAAAATAGAGGATTGCTTTTTTTCAGGCTTTATCTTAATGAAGAAAATAAAAGCATATGTTTTTGTGTGGCCCATACTTCTACATTCTTCCTATTTAAATTTTTTTTTTTAATATGATGTACTTTTAACATTTATTCTGTAGATTTATATGGCAGAAACATGAAAATAATCTGGAAATGAACTTTTTCTGAATCGGTGGGCATCATCTCCATGGCACACAATTTATTCAAGCAACAGAAATACTGTCCAGGCATGCCGGGAAACAAGCCTAATCACAGGTGAAAGAGATGTATGTAAACAGTATAAATGGAGGTTTAAAGTCAGTGAAGCTTCCTTTATCTTTGCACTATACCAGGATACTTCCCTATATTCTTGCTCAGTCTTATGCACCACATCTACCGTCTCTTTGGTACATGCGTCCTCAGCTGGATACAAGTGATTACAAAAAAGCTTTATCTACCTTAGGTTACATAAAGTAATATTCTTTTTTTTTTTCCACTTGAATTTTACTTTTCTTCATATGATTTCCTAAGTCAGTAACAGTTTCACTTCCTCTGTGGCAAGAAGGGACAATTATCTGTAATTCCTGGCTGTCAGTGTTTCTATCACTCCCCACACTGAAGGTGCTGAGTTGCTTATATCAGTTAAGTGTAGTTAGTAATTCCCTGATTAGTAGGAATACAACCAGAAATTACAACTTGCTTTCACTGTATTGAAGGCTCTGCACTACTGTCAACTCCAGTAAACTGCTAAATCCTGACTCTAACAATTTTTATCTTCTTATCTATCAAAGGGGACTGCCGGTCTACTCTTTGACAAGTGTGGCACAAAAGGCACTTTGCTTAGCACTGGAGTGCTTACTCACTCATTACTATAAGACTACATAGGTTGTTGTTAGGGTATGTGTCCAGATGGTCAACCCTAACCTATATACTAACAAGATAATGGAACAAGTTGTTAAAAGTAGTGGCAAAACAAGAATGTTGCCTAGGCAGAGAGAATCAAGACAAAAATATGAGAATATTAGAAATGTTAGGGATAACAGAAAGGAAGAGCAGGTAATAGCTCAACAGAATTGCTGATTAACGTAGAAATTACCAAGTGATCATATCACAAAAGCCAGAGAGGTTTAAGAATTCAACAATAAAACAGAACCAATGAAGAAAGAGTAAACACAGGAGGCTTGTTTGTTTGGGAGGAGATGAAGATGGCAAAGGGAAAGAACGTGGCATAGGAAAAAGCATGTAAAAAGGCAACACAGGTGGAAGAAAATCCTGTGATCAATGTTGTACAGGTACTTGCTGAGCACCCCTGTGCCTGATCACTGCAGAACAAACTTGCTGTTCTCACCATATGGGTATCTGATCTAGGGGAGATCTGGATTGCTTTCTCTAATGCTAAGGTATTGCCCAGAGAGGAGGTCCAAAAAGTCATGGAGGCCACTCTGTGGAAGCAAATTCACAAGAAAAGGGTAAAAGGGGAGAAAGATGTTTCTCACTTGTCTTAGCAGGACTCAAGGTACAGACAGTCCTCACCGGAGTGAGATTCCTCTTTTCTTTCTCCCAAGTGTTCTTAATTGCTGTCCTTGTCACATTGCAATGCTGGAAATCATGAAGAACATGGAGAACATTCATTCATTCTGCATGACGCCTTGCCAAGTTATAAGATGTTTTGGACCCTTGCAGAACTATTGTCCATTGACATGGAAATAGGTTTCATGGATGTGGGGTATTTTAACAGTTTAATTAAGATTTCCTTTCACTCCATACCTCTATTTCACTAGCAGGAGTGGTGAAAAAAAAGTATAATGAAAAACTTCTCTTTCCAAAATCTCAGACAATACCTAGTTCTAAAAAGTGCATCTGTAATGGTAGCTGAATCCAATTAGTAAGGATAAGGCAGATTATAATAATGTTCTTCTTGACAAAAACTTCCCTAAAAATATATTTAATTTATTAAGATTAATTAACAGCAGCCCATGCTTATTCTCCCATTGTGACTTAAGCAAAAGGCAGCCGAGCTCCATAGCATGCTGCCTAACTGTCAGCCCACAAAGGAATTTGCCAGCTTTTCCTTCTACCTATACATAGCCAGAAATTTGTGATTGTTAGTGCGAGCACGTATTTAAGAAAAAGGTGTGACTGGTTTGGGCCAGGTAATTATCTCATGGGTCTAGAGCAGCTGGGCAGCCCTACCTGACCTACATGTGGGGTTCTACACTGCTGTGTTTTAGGATGAAATATCTCCTGTAAATGTAACCCAAGCTATAGTAGAAACTGCGATGCTGTTTGTGTTTGTTTTGTTTTTTAAATTACTTGATTCTGCAGTCAAACTGGGCTTGAGAGTAGGATAACCATATATAATCTTATAATTAAACAAATGCTATACCAAACATTCATATAGATTTGCATGTAAATATTTGACTTAAAAACTAACATTCATTTTACATTTTTACAAACATGAAACACCAGGAGTTACTGCTCTGGACTGTTACATTTACTGACTATTACTTGTTTTAAGAAAAATATGACATTTTCTAAATAGAAAGAAAAAAAAGGAAAAGTAGAAGCTTTTGTGTTCCTTACTCCTTTATTCTTTCAAAGAAAGTTGTTTTAAAATGTCATTTTTTAATTTATTACTGATGGATATTCACATAATTTCTCACAATCTAATTCTTATGGAACAAAATCCACAAAATAAAAAATAATATCTAAGATATCCTTCATTTAAGAGATGACAAAATATTAAAAATATTCAGAAAATAATCTGAACATGTATCTTATATAAAATATAAATAATGAAATAGTAAAAAAATACATATTTATTATCTTTATATGTATGGGCATGAGTACATGCATAAATGGATGGATCTGAGTAAGTCTAAATAGTTAACAGGGTCAGGAACAGCAGATCTGAAATCATAGGTTAAATCAGGAAACTAAATAGTTGTTCTCTCATTTTTGTCTTCTGACATGTTTTATAATTAACCATTTCTGTTATGCTTAATGAAAATTTTAGTATATCTGTATTTACAAACACTTTTGTAAATTCACTGCTCTGTAGTTCAGAATTAGGTACCTTGAAATGATGTGAATATAAACACTTGATCTCCCTGCTGCATTCCATCTAACCCATTCAATCTTCTTTTTTCACTGTTTCTTGAATTTTTTTTTTTCCCCTCCCACAGGCAGCTCAGTACATTGAAGGAAACTGACTGAGAGATGAAGACCTTCAGAAAGAATTCACATGGTTCTTACTGTTAGGAAACCAATTTCTTTTGTGTACAGCACATTTCTTTGGAATTGTCATACCAGCTTTGGCATCTTGTTTACAGCTGTAGGTTACATAGTGATGTCAGGAAAGATGACAAAAGCAATAGGCTTAAAAAGTAAAAGTTGATGAACATTAGAACTTTCTCTTAGCCTAGCTGTGTTACAAAGAGATGAGGGCATTGCAAATAAAAAAGCTAACAAATTTTTGTGTACTGCTATTAAGAAGATCCCTTAATCCTTTAACTTCTTTCTTGGAAAAGTTTAGAATGTGCGTCTTCAGTTTACTATGACAACATTTGGGATTAAAAAACACATTTGAAACTCTTTATTATTAGTCATTGATAGAAGTTATTATATGAACTATTTCAATTCATTTGGAACAGGGATAATGCTTAAATTCCCTGATGGTTTTTCAACTTGTTTCATCCTATGGACATGTTTAGTAATCAATGATCTAGCCTCCTCTGCACTGCTAGAAAAAAATAGTAACTGGAAATGGTAGCCCCTGCTCTAAAGATCTCATGGCAACTAGACAGGCCAGGTGGTCAAGTTAAACAAGCACTGTGGTTGTAAAATGGACTGTCAGGCAACAGTCTCAGCTTGCCACCTGCTTAGCCATTTTCCGTGCTCACTTGAATGGCCATGACCATTTCATCTCCCTTTTAAAAATGATTAAACTATTGCAGAGAGCTCCAGAGTTTAATGACACTGCATGTCTCAGTATTTTTTAAACTGTTATAGTAATCCAAAAGCTACCTAAAAAGTCATATCACCCATACTTATTACTGTCATTATTACTACTACCAATTATTATCTGTTATGGTGGAAATTAATTGGAGTTTGGAAAGCTTACTTATTTGTGGCAACATCATGTTCTAACCAGACATGAGTTTTAGCCCATGTAAAAAAAGACACATTTATGCTAACCTAGCTTAAATAAAATAAAAAATGCTTTCTTCCCATCTATTTTGTGTATTTTTTTCTTTAATATACCTCAGTTTAATTGTAACTAACATCAGCAACAATAAAAACTTCTATTAAATTCCATTGTTTGTCTATAAGAAAGATTCTGTTTATTAGAAAAAAATAATAAAAAATTCCCTTAGAAATATAGATGAAACTGCCCAGGAAACTAGTGTTAGTACAGCCGCTTTTATTACTGGGTCTGTTTTGTCATTAAGAAACTTTATTTGTTACCTGCAGTGATCTCTTTTTACTAGTTTGCTTTGTCTTTCTTTTCAGTGAGGATTTGTTAGCTAAGTCAGATTTACAATAATTGGAAAATGTATCTGAGAGGAAACACAAGAATGTTTCATTATTATTATGTATCAGTTTGTCATGACTGTTGCAGCCTTTCTCATTTGTCTCATCTTGGTGTTTTCTCAGCTCAGACACCCATATGCATGGAAGCGAAGTGAATCTCAGAGCACCAGCCCGAGACCGGTGTGTTACATTGACCAGACAAACATTTACATATTTTTTTATGCCTTTCCTTTGTTAAAGGAGAAGCCCCTGACTGAGCATTCACACACCAATCAAGCAGTCGCACACGCACCACATCAGATTTTCACTGCTAGGACCGGAGTCCCTTGGCAGCGGGCGACTCCAGTGAGGCAGCGGGTGCCCCTTTCGACTCCTCACACGCACATACACTCACTCTCAGGCAATTCCTCTTCCTTTAGGCTCAACCCTAGGTTTCCCAAAGCAGAACCTCCGACATGATGTACGCCAGATGAATTTATTAAGTGGTCTAGTGGTGAAGAACAGCTCCAGCTCTCCCTCCGGAGAGGGACCTCGAACAAAAGAATCTCTGGGCAGTAATACCCTTACAATCTAAGTTCCCTTCCCCTCACAAGACGGTTCAATCCAATAGTAATATTTGGGACTGGCATCTCCTTGTTCCTCATTGGATCCTTTTACTATCTCCAAGTGGGCTGTTACTTTCTTTTCTTGAGGAGGCAGCTTCTGCTGATGGATATGACTATCTTATCTTTCTAATTTACACCAGTTTTGGGGTCTTCCCTCATGTAACTAAGTAAGAGTTCAGTCTAAGTTAATCAATATCTAGGTGCAAGTTCATTGCTTGCGGCCTAAGGCTTTTTACTAATGCCATACAATGGATTCCATCTGAACTAGGAAGTGACCCCTATAACACCTTTATTTTCCTTCTGTCTTCCAAATATTCCTTTCTCATAGGAAGAGCAGAAGTTAACAGTGAAGACAAAATCATTAAACATTTAAATAATGTAAAAGACAGCTAATGGAAACTATTATTAGAAACCAGAACCACGTTGGCTTTGTTTTTACATTTGTATTTAGGAGAAAAAGGAAAGCTATTGAAGAAACAAAAAAAGGAAAATATTTTTTAAAATCTTATTCCATTTTTCAGTATTTCCCAGAATCTGTGAAGCATTTCTCCCATCTCTTATCTTTCTATGTATTCCTGAAGAATATTTTTAAATTCATTTTAAAATGTACAATGTTTGAAAGAATATAAAATTAACAATAGGTGGGAAAAACATTTTGACTGACAGTAAATTTGAGAGATGTGAGCCTATTCTCAGTGAAAAATAATATAGCTAGTAAATTGCAAACAAGTGTCATAGTTTCAAACTATTTAAGCAAAATTTCATTTTGAACACAAACTTGCAAGTAAAGCAGATTTTTAAATAGATAAAATATTTTTAGAAAACTACTTAGACTGTAATGAAATATTTGGAAATATTTTGAAATAGACTTAAATTTGGGGTATACTCACACCCTTCACTCCTACTCCTGTTTTCCAGTTTGACCAATGAATGAAAATAAAAACACCAAAAATTCCTATATCCGTCTGTGTCCTGGTTTAGCCCCAGCCAGCAACTAAACACCATGCAGGTGCTTTCTCACCTACTGCCCCCAAGGTGGGATGGGGGAAAAAACTTGTGTGTCAAGATAAAAACAGTTTAATAGGACAGCAAAGGAGGAGGAACTAATATCAATACTAATGCTAATAGTAGTACTAATGGATATTATTATTACAGAATCATAGAATCATTAAGGTTGGAAAAGAGCTTTAAGATCATCAAGTCCAACCACCAACCCAACACCACCATGCCCACTAAACAATATCTTGAAGTACCACGTCTACACATTTTTTGAACACTGCCAGTGATGGTAACTCCACCACCTCCCTGGGCAGCCTGTTCCAATGTCTGACCACTCTCTCAGTAAAGAAATTTTTCCTAATATCTAATCTAAACCTCCCATGGTGCAACTTGAGGCCATTTCCTCTCGTCCTATTGCTAGTTACTTGGGAGAAGAGACCAACACCCTCGTCACCACAATCCCCTTTCAGGTAGTTGCAGAGAGCGATAAGGTCTCCCCTCAGCCTCCTCTTCTCCAGACTGAAAAACCCCAGTTTGATTTTTAGTATTAATACAAATAATAATAATCAATACTAATTGATCAATACTAACCAAAACTAATCAATACTAATACAAAAACAAGTGATGCATGATGCAACAACTTCTCACCTCCCAGTGATTGATAGCCCGTCCTCGAGTAGCGATTCCAGCCCCCTGGCCAGCTCCAGTTTTATACATTGAGCATGACATTATATGGTAGGGAATCTCTCTTTGGCCAGTCTGGGTCAGCTGTCCTGGCCGTGCCCACTCCCAGCTTCTTGCACACCTCCCTGCTGGCAGAGCATGGGAAGCTATAAAGTCCTTGACTGAGTATAAGCACTACAGCTACTTAGCAACAACTAAACTATACCAGCCATTAGGAAGAAAATTATCTCTATCCCAGCTGAAACCAGGACAATCTGCAAAGTAAACATCTTTTTGTCAGAGAATCAATTTATTGGACCTCACTTCAGCATTTTTCATCATTTTTTCAATTTTTCAGCATTTTTCTTATGTGAAAAATACAATTTTTCAGCAAGCGAACACCAGTGACTATTTTTCAACTTATTTAAAAGTGAAAGATACTTTCTAAAAATCTATGTGATCATTTTCTGACACAGCTCTGGTTAAAAAAATAATTCTGAAAAACATAATGACAGTTTCACAATGAATATTTGCTGTTTCGGAGCCTTGACCTATCCCAGGATGCAAAAGATAATAAAAACATTTAATTATTCTTCAAGAATGAAAATGTAAAAGGTAAAATAATGTTTACAAACATCACAACAAACTTACAATAGTGTTTAAAGTCCTCATGACTAGTATAGGGAGATTAAATGCTTTATCCTTTTTGACCTGGAACAGAGATAGTCACCCAATGACTTTTGCAGAAAAGTGAGATACGGAGGAAGATAAAAGCATGATGCTTCCTTGTAAGTGAAGAAGAAAATTGAAAAGTCTCCTATAACTGTACAGTACTTTGTACTGTGTAAAACCAAGAGTTATGATGAAGGAATGGGGTATTGTGTGCGTTCCCAGGAGGTGACACTGCATTATATGAATGTAAGAAAGTGTGTATAGATGGTTGTGGTGTGAATGAGCAAAAGAAATTTGAATTAGTACTTTACTATCCTTACTATGGAGATTAATCTCGGGAGTAGAGGGGTTGCCATCACCTCTAGACCTAAAAATTTTAAATTCAATGATGTGGTGGGATTGTTTCAGCAATAGTCACTGTGGTGGCTTATGACAAATAATCCCCTATCATGTTTGACTGAGTGGAGACCATCACCCTTCCGGCACAGCACCACCTCGTCCCTCCTGCATCTTGCCTTACGCATTTTGCTACAAAAACTCTTCAGGGACATTTAAAGGCCTTATGCAAAGTCTGCTGGTTCCCCTGCTTTCATTTGCAGGGATTTGTGTAGCAGGTTTTTCACTGGACCTCTCTTTCCTTACTAATCTTTTCTTTTTCTGGCTCTACAGACCTCCAAAGAAGGGTGTCACTCTGAGGCAGCTCACCCTCCAGTTTCTCAGACCTACTGACAACTCTCTCCTTGGGGCTCTAGGAAGATAAGCGTAAAGTGGAACACTTTTTATATTTAAGACTGCTGCTGCTTCCTGAAGCAGGAGAATGGGAAAGGATGCAGGCAAGCTTTGTGACATTAAATCAGTGAATAACTGTTTTCTCAAAGAGGAGTAAAACTGTCAACTAAAAAACTATGAGGGAAATCATCAGTGAAGAAGAGCACCTGATTTCTTGTTGGGCTGGAATACTCCTCTTCAAAAGCTGCTAGTCCTTGTTTGGCTTTCACCAAAGATGCGGTCTGTGGAGTGCTGCAAAAATAGCTTCAAATAAATAAGAAAACAAACAACCAGACAAGCACTGACTTGTAAGAAAGAACAGACTTCAAGTGACTGCACAGAACCAATCAGGAACAGTTTGTACTTCTCCAGTGAAAGAACATGTAAGGCCATACACTCCAGGAACACACAGATAAGAAATGAGAAAGAAACTAAAAATAAAGATATCTTGTTGAAAAAATCCAATATAGTAACAGAGGATAAAAACTTAATGTCAATGGAAGTACAATCTAACAAACAACAGAAAAACCTATACAAATTTCTGAAGCTGAGATGAGAAAATAAACACAAGATATATATCTAGAATACTTTTATCTGAAATGATCAATCAAAAACAATTCTAATTTTATGACAATATTTTTTCACAAAAATTCTCAACCAACCATAATATATCAAATTTTCAACAAACCATTTTTGCCTTTGAAGCTGCCATATGTAGCTAAAATGTTGGTAGAATGTAATTTGTTTTCAGAATATTATATATTCATCTGAAATTACTTTTGTCTTCATATTTTAGTGCTCTCTAGGACTTTTTTAGCTACTATGCAGGCACAGTTAACTTAGAATTTTTGAAAATACTTTCTTTTATGAGTTCACAATGCCTAATACTTCACTGAGAATATTATTAAAAATGGATTCCAGGTTATTTATTTCATTTATAACCAAAATGGAACAGTTATGAGAACACACACTTATTTATTTGGTACTTCCGTTTCTTGTGAAATACAGACATTCTTGCATCTATCCATCCAGTGAGTCATCCATTAAATAAACCCTGAATAACATAAAACTGAATAGAAACTATAAAAAAACATTTAAATGAGCTGTTGGTAAATGCAACATTCCATTAACTACTGTTTCTTTTTCTGTAAAAATGTACTAGTTAAATCAATAGTGCCATACATGAAATCCCAGAGATCTTATAAAAGTAATGTAACATGCATTAGTTTTCCATACATATAGTTTTCAATAATACCATGACTGTGAATACTGTGCATCCATTTCCTAGTCTTAATTTATTGAAGAGATGAGCTTTCAAAAATGGAGTTTCCTTTCACAACTATTCTTCTTTAATTTGATCCTCTGCATGCAAATCTAAATTTGCAAATTAGAATATTGGTTATACTAGTGAAATAAAATATGCATGAGTGATACATTTAATATCCTGTCTTTGTATTGTGTTGCATTATAATCACTTTTCATTCCATCATTAGTTAAAATCAAGACAATAAACCAGTCAGTGAAGAAGAAACATATCACACTAACATCTTGAATATCTAACTACAGTGACAGTGAAAATGAACAGTATAGTTTTGACAGATAAGAGTTTACTTCAGAACACCCTAAGTTATTTTTCTCATGTTTTCCAACTGAATTTTACAGAAAAACAATTTAGAAAGGATGAAGAAAACTAGTCTTAATTATATTTTAATATCAGACATTCTCATTTGCCAGAATAATTTCTTATTTATATCTGATTCTGTAAGATGCCGAGTATCTTTGGTGGTAAACTGAGCCTCTTAATTCTCAAAGAAATACAAATTCATAGAATAGCCATTTACAGGGCTCATTCTGTGTTTCAAAGGATCAGGTCCCAAATGAGCTTTTCAATTCATTGGTTCCACACCAGCACATTTTTCCATTCAGTGTTTATCCAGAACATTTATTCATATTGAAAATGGTTACTCTCTAGGATGTCATGCAGCTATAGTAAATAGCAAATAGATTATTCAATTACTCTTTACAAGCAGAGACAACAAAGTATGGCAAATATTAAATAAGTACATTGTTGCACATGCTTACTTGTTAAGACTTCAGCAGCATTCTAAATCTGTTAACCTTTCGTGTGGTTCCTTCTTCCTTGAAGAAAGATTGTTGTTCTGACAAAATTGACATGGGCATGATAAATGAGTTATATTTGCAGATGTTGATTATAGGACCTGTTTAACTTGCTATCCACCAGTCCTGTCATACTAATAGATGCCTGGTAGCATAAATAAAGACAATTCCCATTAGTGAGTGGCAAATATCATTAATAATAAAGTGCATAACCCAAGATGCTCACAATCCCTGCAGCATGCATCTGATGAAGAGCTATGTATACAAACACTGAATTAGCTTTTAAGGAACACAAAATTATATTTTCTTTAAGGAAGAAGATTTTTCAAGATAATTCCAAATGACTGGATATATATCTCTCTTTTTTTCATTGCTACAGTCAAATTCTATAGTTATTGAAAATGGTTAAATGATGTAGAATGTGATAGTAATTTTTTTTTTGTTTTACTCTAGTGAATGACTGTTTACATTGCTAAAATGTAAAGTACTGCCCAGTACTCCTTGGGCAGTAATAAGCAGTAATGAGACATTCTGATTAGTAGGACAACGGAAGATGAATTTTTCTCTGACCCTACAAGCATTCGGATTTGCAGATGAGAGTTTGCAGATGACACTAAGCTGAGTGGTGTGGTTGACGCACCTGAGGGACACGATGCCATCCAGAGGGACCTGGACAAGCTTGAGGCACGGGCCCGTGTGAGCCTATGAGGTGCAGGATCTTGTTTCTTATCGCAGCCTTCCAGTACTTAAAGGGGGCTTATAAGATGGGGGGCTTATAAGAAATTTGGGGACAGACTTTTTAGCAGGGCCTGTTGCAGTAGGACAAGTGGCAATGAAAGTAGATTCAGACTAGATCTAAGGAACAAAATTTCCATGATGAGTGTGGTGAAACAGTGGCAGAGGTTGCCCAGAGAGGTGGTAGAGGCCCCATCCCTGGAAACGTTCAAGGTTAGGCTGGATGGGGCTCTGAGCAATCTGATCTAGTTGAAGATGTCCCTGCTCACTGCAGGGGGGATTAGACTAAATGACTTTTAAAGGTTCCTTCCAACCCAAAAATTCTATGATTCTGTGATGATTCTATGATTCTTTCTAGATCAGAGCATAATCCAGAAAGCAGCTAGTCATATAATATCAATGGAATTACTTGATGTCTTATATTTTTTTAGTTAGGGCTTTCAAACTTACAGAGGTACATGTTCCTAAATCCCTTTGGTATTTTTTAAAAAAATATTTTGCTAATTTGTTTGGGCAGCAGAGATCATAGAAGCCTCCACTGTAACTTTTTCTGAAAACAAGAATAGAAGCTTCATGGGCTGGCAACCAGTCATGTTTATATACAAATGGATACTAAATAAAAACTTTAAGATAAATATGCAGCAAAATTATGCATAATAGAGATAGATTTTCCCTCCAGAAACTGTCGTTTCTAGCCAGACAAAAGCAGAGATACAATTTTGGATGAAAGGAGCCAGATTGTGCATTATTTAATAACATAAATGGATTGTGAAAAAGACTTAAAAGTGTCTTCCATAGAATCTCATACTCTTTAACACTGACCATGAAACAGTCCTTATCATAAGGACATAGTAAGTTATGTCACAGAGTGTCAGTGGTGTTCACTGAGAATTCATTAACATGGGACAGGCCAACAGCTCATGACAAAGATGGAATAAGCTAGAATTTCATAATGAAATTTCTAAGGAAGCTCTAAGGAAGATGTAGAACAGGGGATACAAATAATGGTATATATAATGATCACTGTTTCTCCAAATATATGTACATATGCACATTGCTATCTTTATGAAAGTTAAGCTAGAGCAAGAAAACTGACCCTCTTGCTATTTATTCATATGAAGGGAAAAAAAAAAAAGAATAATACCTGAGAAATAAAAAAAAAAGTCTTCAGAATTTTCCTTATACATAGGTCCTCATTAGCTTACAATGATTATTCTCTTTGTTATAGTTCCTTCTTTTCCTACTTATCATCAGCATAGTCCTCAGTCTGGACTGTCCTTGAAACTTCAGGAAAGGAAGATATCACTAAAATTCTCGTCAACCATTTGGAAACAAAGTAATCACAGTTAATTTTAAAAGTTGATATGAGCAGGTATTTATGCAACTTATTGAGTAATAACTGTGCATTGCTTATCTTGAAGCATTATAAGGTCATGTCTGAAACTGGGAGGGAGAAAGGGAAGGAGTAAGAAAGGAGGAAAAGGTGGGTTCCGGAATAGGGAATGGAGAGGAAGGGCAGAAAAATAAAGTGAAGATAGAATTGCAGTTTCCAGTTCAGCTATCCCTTTTCAAACAGTTTACTAGTACAGGTACTCTTTGAAGTCAGGCCAGTCTCCTGTGTCTTTTCTCTGCTGGTGGACAGATGATAGATTTGTCACTGTGCCCTCACACCAACTGCATCCAGCTGGTTCTCTTTCCAAATGACCTCCTAGCTGTGCCTATTTGCTATGTATTCCTAGTCCCTTGATGTTCCATTTATTCAATCCTGTCATCTTCTCCTAATGTAAAGCTTGTACTCTCCTGGCAGGGGACATCAACATCAAAAATCTCTTTCTCTAAAGCATGACCAGTTGAATTTGTACTACCAATGCCCTTGCAGATGCAGGAAACCCATTACATTTGTTGCTTTTTATAATCATGTGTGATTTGAATATCATGATTAAGTATGAAATTGTGTTAGAGAATATTTGTAACCAACATAGTCTATAGATTTGTGAAATGAAATGTTCTGCTGGCTCTCATCACAAAATCTGTGTAGGAAGCATACAACTCTAATTCCCCCACTGAAGTCTTTACTATTCACCTGACAATAAATTCCTATAGACCAGCTCAAACAGGCTTTGTTTCATGCTCTTTTATGCAAGCTTCAGAGCAGAATTTTGGGCTGAATCATTTCATACCATATTGTTTAAAAATCCTTTTTAAGATATAAAAGTATAGAGTTTAAATCTGCAGTCTTAGTTGAAAATCATTGCACTGTAAGGTAGAGACAAATACAAATTCAGATGAACTACAGATAACTTAAAGGCTAAAACTACTACAGATAAGTCTATACAGACAGAAAAAAGTGTCTGATTAAAATCTTAATAAGAAATGTTTATTTTTATAACCTTAGAGGGCACTATTTAAACAGAAAAGTTGAATAAAAGTTTTGATAAAATGAAATTATTACAAGATGTAAATAATATTGGACACAGGGTGAGCAGGATAAGATGGTAGATGGAGAGTATCGAGCCAAAAGGGATACTTAATTAAAAAATGCCCATAAAGGTATGCAACAGAAAGTGCTACAGAGCTGTCAGATTATGGACAATGACAGAATTAATTTTTGTGCAACCATTAAAAAAAAAAAACACATGTATATAAATAACAGTATTTCTTCTGCTAGCATCCCAACAGAATAAAAAAGACCAGATTCTGTTTAATTTCAGTTCCTTTTGAGAAAAAAAAGATGAAAATACCCAAGAAGTTAAAATTCTCCTATCACTGAAAGCATTAAGAATGTAGTTATATGGGGGGGAAAAAAGAAAAAAGAAAAGAAGAAATCATTGGAATAGGACAATTTTATTTTAGTTTTCATTTTGGAAATTTTTTTTTCAGCCAAAAGTATTAAGTTATAAAATTATGGATAATATATGACCCTTGTTCTGTATTGTTCATAGAATCACAGAATCATTAAGGTTAGAAAGGACCTCCAAGATCATGAAGTCAAAACATCAACCCAACACCACCACACCCAAGAAACCATGTCCCGAATTACCACATCTACAAGTTTTTTGAACACCTCCAGTGATGGTGACTCCACCACCTCCCTTGGGCAGCCTGTTCCAATGCCTGACCACTCCTTCAGTAAAGAAATTTTTCCTAATATCCAATATAAACCTTCCCATGCGCCACTTGAGGCCATTTACTCTCCTCCTATCAGTAGTTACTTGGGAGAAGAGACCAACCTCACCACAACCCTCTTTCAGGTAGTTGTAGAAAGCGATGAGGTCTCCCCTCAGCCTCACAGAATGACAGAATCACTAAAGTTGGAAAAGACCTTCAGGATCATCAAGTCCAACCGTTAATCCAACACTACCATGCTCACTAAACCATGTCCCTAAGCACCACATCGACACATTTTTTGAACACTTCCAGTGACGGTGGCTCCACCACCTCCCTGGGCAGCCTGTTCCAATGACCACTCTAAACCTCCCATGGTGCAACTTGAGGCCATTTCCTCCGTCTTATTGCTAGTTACTTGGGAGAAGAAACCAACACCCATCTCACCACAACCCCCTTTCAGGAAGCTGTAGAGAGAGGTGACGTCTCCCCTCAGCCTCCTCTTCTCCAGACTGAACAACCGCAGTTCCCTCAGCCGCTCCTCATAAGACTTGGGCTCCAGACCCCTCACCAGCTTTGTTGCCCTTCTCTGGACACGCTCCAGCAACTCAATGTCCTTCTTGCAGTGAGGGGCCCAAAACTGAACACAGGATTCAAGCTGCGGCCTCACCAGTGCCGAGTACAGGGGCACAATCACTTCCCTACTCCTGCTGGCCACACTGTTTCTGATACAGGCCAGGACGCTGTTGGCCTTCTTGGCCATCTGGGCACACTGCTGGCTCATATTCAGCCGGCTGTCAACCAGCAGCCCCAGGTCCTTTTCTTCCGGGCAGCTCTCCAGCCACTCCTCCCCAAGACTGTAGCGTTGCATGGGGTTGTTGTGACTCAAGTGCAGGACCCGGCACTTGACCTTATTGAACTTCATACGACTGACCTCTGCCCATCAATCCAGCCTGTCCAGAGCCCTCTGCAGAGCCCTCCCACCCTCGAGCAGATCAACAGTCCCACCCAACTTGGTGTCATCTGCAAACTTACTGAGGGAGAACTCAATCCCCTCATCCAGGTCATCAATAAACATGTTACACAAGACCAGCCCCAAAACTGAGCCCTGGGGAACACCGCTTGTGACCAGCCGCCAGCTGGATTTAACGCCATTCATCATGACTCTCTGAGCTCAGCTGTCCAGCCAGTTTTTTACCCAGCAAAGAGCACACCTGTCTAAGGCACGACCCGCCAGTTTCTCCAGAAGAATGCTGTCAAAGGCTTTGCTAGAGTCCAGGTAGACAACATCTACAGCCTTTCCCTCATCCACTAGGCGGGTCACCTGGTCATAGCAGGAGATCAGATTGGTTAAGCAGGACCTGCCTTTCATGAACCCATGCTGTCTGGGCCTGATCCCTTGGTTGTCCTGCACATGCCCTGTGAGCGCTGTCAAGATGAACCTCTGCATAATGTTCCCTGGTACAGAGGTCAGGCTGACAGGCCTGTAGTTCCCAGGATCCTCCTTCCAGCCCTTCCTGTAGATCGGTGTCACATTGGCAAGCCTCCAGTCATCTGGGACCTCCCCTGTTTAACCAGGACTGCTGATAAGTGATGGAGAGTGGCTTGAAAAGCTCCTCTGCCAACTCTCTCAGTACTCTTAGGTGGATTCCATCAGGCCCTATGGACTTGTGAGTGTCGAGGTGGCACAGCAGGTCCTTAACTGTTTCCTGATGCATTATGGGGAGTTTATTGTTCTCTCTGTCCCTGTCTTCCAGCTCACAGGGCTGAATACCCTGCAGATACCTGGTCTGGCTATGAGAGGCTGAGGCAAAGAACGCATTAAGTACCTCAGTCTTATCCTCATCCTTGCTGACAATGTTCCTCTCCACATCCAATAGCAGACAGAGATTTGCTTTGGCTCTCTTCTTGTTGTTCATATATTTGTAAAAACATTTTTTGTTATCCCTTATGACCGTGGCCAGATTAAGTTCTAGCTGGTCTTTTGCCATTTTAGTTTTGTCACTGCTTGACCTAATGAGATCCTTGTACTCTTCTTGAGTTTCCTCCGCCTTATTCCAAAGGTGATAAACTCTCCTTTTTTTCCTGAGTCCTAGCAAAAGCTCCCTGTTCTGCCAAGGTCAGTCATCTTCCCCACCAGCTCGTCTTGCAGCACATGGGGACCGCCTGCTCCTGTGCCTTTAAGATTTCCTTCTTGAAGACTGTCCAGCCTTCCTGGACCCTTTTGCCCTTCAGGACGGTCTCCCATGGGACTCTCTCAACTAATGACCTGAGTAGGCTGAAGTTTGCCCACCGGATGTCCATGTTAGCAGTTTTGCTGACTCCCCTCCTTACTTCACCAAGAACCAAGAATTGTATAATTTCATGGTCACTAAGCCTAAGACGGCCTTTGACCATCACATCTCTCACCAGTCCTTCTCTGTTTGTAAACAGCAGGTCAAGCAAGGCACCTCCCCCGACAGGCTCATGTACCAGCTGTGTCAGGAAGTTATCCTCCACACACTCCAGGAACCTCCTAGGCTTTTTTCTCTACACTGTGTTGTATTTCCAGCAGACGACCGGTAAATTGAAGTCCCCATTTCTTCAGCCCTGCAGAAAAATTATTTCAGAGCTAATTTGGCCAAGAAATCCAGATCACTTCTGAATTAGCATAAACACTGTGGAGACAGAATACGACTTTAAGGTTCTGTCTACATTCCAAAAAAGATTAAATCAGGAATTATTCTCTGTTCCTGAGGCCAAATGGCAGAGAATGACTACATCCTCATAGAGTAATATGTCGGTTCTCCTCTGGACCTGCTAGGGACTTGTGTGGTTTTATGGAGTGAGCATAACTTCATGTGTTGTGTTTGGTTCCAATTATCTGAAGGGAGGATTATGCTTCAGGTCACCAAAATTATGTTTTTATCACATCGTACTGAAGATACTCAAACTGAGAACAAAACTCAGTGAAGAAAATAATAGAATAGTGATGTCACTCATGTAGGTCTGAGTACTGTGGCTTGGTTTTAAACCAGTATTATTTCTACACACATTTTATTTTCATAATTTTACACTTTTTCAGAAAGAAGGGATCTCTGTTATTTTGATCAAACTCTTCAACAAAATAGTTCAACAATATGTACATGAGTTCTGTTTGAAACATAACATATGTTAGGAATCCTTCTTGGTTTTACCTCCACTGTAGGGTAGGTACCCTCCCTTCAATGCCCCACAGGCCTGGTTCCCTGATTATCTGGATTAAGGGACTTAGTTGGACCACATCATATATCATGTTTTCTTCAAAAGGAAACATGAGTGGCCAGGGTTGTAGTGCTCCTTCTGCTCCAACACACATCAAAAATACACATTCTGGATCCAAGTCTACAGAGTGCATCAGGAAGAATGATTGTCCCACAGACAGGAAAGGCACAGAGATTTCCTTATGTCTGGTGGCAGATATTTCTAACAGTTAAACTATCAGTACTATTAAAGATGTACGTTATTTCTAGTTTGTATATAAGTATTCCCATTGGATTTTGCTATGCTTTCCACTGCTGGATTAAAATTCTTTCTACTCTCCATCTTCAACCCAATCAGAAATCTAGTCCCCGTGTGTGTGAACTGAACTTATTTTTCTTTTTTAGCATAGTACTGTAATCAATATATTGTTTATGTGAAAGTTCATTTCCAGACAGTACAGTCTTAAACACCAATGATATTGTGCTCCACAAGGGACAGAGCCAGCTCAAGGCTTCTGAGTGGTACAAGATAAATGGGTTCCTCTCCCTCACTCCAGCAATGAGTAATGGCCAGGGGTTGGGCAGCTTCTGACACAAAAAAAGGGAGAATATGAAAGAGAATAAAATACGGAAGGAACTCCTGAGGAGGCTGTGGTTCTTCATGACTTCATTGAAAGAGCAAAGAACCGAAGTCAAACCCCAAGCATATCTGCCTTACATACCGAAACCTTCACTTTGCAGCAAACAAATTGGCTTTCTAAGTTCCTGACATAGGGAAAATCCACAGTTTTTTTGTATCACTTCCTTCAAAAGAAGGGGAAAAGCAAACAGTTGTCTCAGGATAAGCAAATGCATATGTGCACATATCATGCTTCTGAATAAAATATTACTTCACTTTTATCAGAAGTCCTATGACTGAGCTAAAATTGAAGACAAAGTTTTTAGAGGAAAATGTGTCAGAGGAGCTCCACTTCTAACCAGTGACCAGTTTAACTTTGAGCCATTAACAACCCTTTAAATGGGGTACCTGCACACTGACCTTGTGGAGTATCTATACAGTCCATGCCTCACCAGACTGTGAAGAAGGATGTTGTTGGAGGCTTTGTATTGCTAAAATCAAGGGACTTCTACAGCTTTCCCCTCATTCACCGAGCAAGTCACTTTATCACAGAAGGCAGTCACATTGGTCAAACATGATTTACCCAAGAAAAGCCACCTCCACAAATGGTAATTTATACATATACACATATGCACACCATGTTGAAGTCAATGATTTATGAAAAAATGACCTAAAATGAATGCCAGATTAAATCCCATATATGTCTATAGTCTTATATATGTCCAAGATAAAACTTAAAATGAAGAAATGATTACATGAAAATCAGCTTAAGAAATTTAGAAGATTTAGATCCAAGTGGGTGCTTTGCAAATACTTTTAAATACTCTGCTTAAAGATTAGTTTGTCTCTGAACCAAAAGTCACCTGATTTTTGAGTGCTCAGACTTGTCAATATCCTGACACTGAGTGACCATATTTAAAAATGGATGTTAAGCATTTGATCCAAGTCTGTTTGCTGAAGAAAAATGTGTTTCCTTTCTGTCTTATTTTGTAAACAAAGTCTAATTTGCCTACAGTTTCTCAGCTGCCATGTTAATCTGTTGCATACTTCTACTGGTGTATAACAGGTGGAAAAAATTATCCCTCTCACAGGTTTCCATGGAGATCTAATTCTTCTTCTAAAGTATTTTAATTCTTTGATTCAGTGTTGTTGTAAAGTGCTAGTTAAGTCTTTGTGAAAGAGGAAGTCTATCACTAAAATGTATCCAGACCAATACTGAGAAGTGAAATCCAGAAAAAACTTTTAGAATATTTATTTTTATATATAAGGAGGTGATTGTGTGAGTTGCTTGCTATGATCTTTTAATACAGAAATACAATTTTACTTCAAAGAACTTTCATTTTCATGTATGTTTCAGACTCATGAATAACAGATAATCATTTGATAAAATATCTTTATATACTGCAAGCAACAAAAATTTATTACTTAACTCATTTTTATTCTGTTTGAAGAGAATACTAAAACATTGCTCACAAATAAAATGTCAGAAATTTCAACATGCTGTCATCTTGTAGCTCCCCCAAATGTTGACACTGCCTTCAGTTCATAGATAATAGTGTGTACAAATAGATATCAATATGACGACTTATTTATATTTCTTCTTTCAGTGTAGTACACAATGTCAGGGTATAAGTTCCAGCTCCTGTATGGATTTTCATAGTTTCAGACCAGTACTGAGATTAAGCCAGCTAAAGAACAAACATTAATGCCGACATTAACATCCAGCCACTAACATCCAGCCCAGCTTTCAGATGGCATCATGCCATGTAGCATAAGTATCATCATTCCTGTCCCAAAACCAGTATACCCAACAAAGTAAGAAAGAATGGACTAACAGAGTAACATTAACATAACATAGCATAGTGTAGCATGGCATAGCATGGCATAGCTTAGGATTGAACAGAATAAAATAGAATAAAAAGGTTTCTGTTACTAGTTTTCAATTGTTTCACCTTACCTAGTGTTTCTCAGACTAACTAGAAAAAAATTCAGTTCAGAGTGGAAAATAAGACCCAAGTGCAAAGAGGATGAGTATTACAATAGATAAAATATTTCCTCACAGTAATTAACTACAGTTACATCTGAAGCAATTGTTTGATGAATGTCTTGGAGCAAAGCAAAATAAATGTTCCCTTTTCCCCCTAAAGATTTTTTTTCTGCACAAATTTATAAAATCTGTACTTAGAATTGTTATTTCAAAACCTAATGTTACAGTGACAAGCAGCAACCCTGCCATGATGTCAGCAGCAGCTCTGCTTGTTTCTGTCAGAGGCGATATAAATGAAATGCTTCTGTGACAAAATAAATGGAAACCACTCCAGTTATCATAGTCCCTAATGATAAGTTTGGTGATGTGGAAAAAGTTTGATTTCAAACCACTTTCAAGAAAATAAGAATATTTGGATTAGTTGAATATGTATTGGTAAGAACAATATCCTCATTGTTAAAAGACTTGCAATTGCATTTCTTCTGTAAAATGATATAACATTTGTCTTGCAGACTTTGTTTCTATGATGACTTTTTTCTTTGTATGATGACCTTTGTATCTAAAAAACACCTTTCAGAAAGAAACCATTCAGCTCATATTCCATTTCCTCAGAGATGATGCCTGTAAAAATTTCCACACTCAACATAGAATTCAAGCACTTGTTTTTCCTCATAGGAATATTGCCAAATATTGGGATTTTTTTTCCTAAAAGGAATATTTTTGTCTTTAATGGAGCAAGGAAATTAAGCACCACTTATTTTCTTGATGGATTAAGCAGCAGAAATGGGGAGTTGACCAATATTTGTCATCAATCACTTTTTATTTGAAACATTGGGCATTAACTGTCTACAAAGGACTGAACTGTGACTTAGGTGGGTACAATGCCTAAATTTATTCGGTCAATTTACATGCTTGAGTTAAAAGCTAATGTCTCTACGGAGAGGAATAAGTTCCCTCAGAGTGAAATGAGATGTGTAGCTGTGGTATTTCAACTATCTCACTAAACGCTATGAGAATTGCTATGGAGCCTTTGCTGCTCCATAGTTTAAGCACCCCACAAGGAGGTCTGTGAGCATTGGGAGCTCACACAACCTAGTGTGAACCTCATACAGTGCTAGGACATGTTCATATGTGTGCCTAGAGGTCAGACTCAAGAGGAAGATCTGAGTTCAGCAGTTAGTTCTGAATCACAGTGAGTAAACGTTTTAAATTTGACAAATTTAAGCAGAAATTTGTGTGTGTGTTTGTTTGTTGTGTGTTTTGGGGTTTTTTTTGTTTGTTTGTTTGTGGGTTGGTTGGTTTGTTTGATTGATTGATTGACTTTAATGCAGAGAAGGACAGATCAAAGTAGATAGGAGGAATGCTGTAGATATCTATGGAGATACGCTAGAAAAGTTTTGTGGAAGAGCATAGACAACTTCTGAATACTTTGTAGCTAGTTACTGAGTATTACAACTGACTTTTTTTCAAGGCCATCATCATAACTTAATGTTGGTTATTTATCTACATTTAAGAATATTAGAAAAAGTATTCATCAGCAAACAATAGTCTTTAGCCATTAATTAGGCAAGATAAGATTATATCACCAGTTGTACCAACAAAACAAAGTTGTTTGAAAGATTTATGGCTCTTTCTATCTATCTGATGTATAATTCTTATGGCTTGCTCACAAAAATATGTATGCTCCTCACAACTTAAACATATTTAGAGTTTCCTTTTCTTAAAAAAGTATTATAACAAAAAAAATATTTACACACAGAAAAGAAAATTACAGAGAAATTTAGACTCCTGAAAGTTTATATGCATCTATGAATCTGAAACGCTAAGCATTTCAAGAAGAAATTTCTTCATGGGAGTTAGGTAAAATCCTTTGAAATCTCACAAGGTTCATACCTATAGCATTAACTACCTATATACTTTTAATGTGTATTAAGGGTAAAATATTTAGATACACCTAAAAATGTGAGATGCTGTTTGTATTTTAGAATATAATTAGTGTTAAAATATAGTCCTAAATGAAGTAAAAAAGATCATATGAGAACTGTGCAAAATTTCCCAGATGGAGAATATCTGTGTAAATGCTTTTAATGTTTTTTTTGTCCCCAAAATGTGATTTTAAAAATGCCCAAGTTTAACAAGAAAAGAAGGTCCACAGAAAACATGATATTAACTCATAATTTATGATGTAGTACCAGGGCCATGCTATATTTACCTTTTATAGCATCAGAGTATCACATAGAAATTTCAAATATTAAATTTATATCTATAGTGACACTGAAGAAGGTTTCAGGACTTTGTAATCTTAATCAAGTGCTTTTTGAGCTCATAGATCATTTCCTCAAAAAATGATATAAAAAGGGATAAAAAAATCAAGATGATCGATCCAAATTAAAGAAATACAAGGAATTAATAGAGGAAAGAATAAAAAGAGAAAAGGATTTAAATCAATGTATCATATTTTAAAGTATTAACATCATAGGGTATAATTAAGTTTTACTGTTTTGCCTCATGGTACAGATCCTTTTCAGTTTTTCACTACAGTCTTCCTGCAAGTATCAACTGGGATCTGAGATGACAATTTCTAGTTTTATACTTTTTGAGGATGTTGAAATACTGTTGGTGAGAGATCATAAGTGAGAAAAGAATCTGCAAAAATTAGTGATAATACTACTGATAAGGTCAGATATTAAATTAAAAGTTCAGAAATCACTGTGGTATCATTCAACGGAATTGAGAAATGATTGAAAACCATAGTTATGGTGCAGTCACCTGCTAGTGAGAGGGGGAAAAAGTGATAAGTAAGCTGAGGGATTTGAATGAGAAAATATATTTTTACAGCAAACTATAAAAAGCAAATTATCATGACAGAAGGTTAAAGTTCTTTATGACCAAGAGCATGGTTTCAACTGACCTGGAGAAAACTAGTGATGCATAGTAGCCTCAGGAAATTCAGTTTAACAATATATTCACATTAGTCCAGTGAATATCTTGTTATAACACCTCACTCTTAGTAGTGTTAGTTTCTCACTCAAAAAAGGTTACATAAACTTACGTGTAGGTTAAACAGCATACTCTACACTTGCCAGCACTACAGGAGCAAAAGGGAGTGAAACGTGCAACTTACTAATGCCACCACAATACTGTGTGTTTAGGTTTAAAATCAATATTTTCTTTTACATCATACTGTAGGTGACATATTCTTGGCAGTTAAACCTGTCAATATGGTAGGTGTCCTTGTAAATTAATAATGTGAACAATTTTTTTTTTTTAAATCTTTTGGTTTGTTGGTATAGCCTTTATGAAAGTATAGGATGGAATTACTTCTTGTAAAGGCTGCACCTTTTTAGCCCAGTTTCTTTTATTACAGGGAAATGACATGAAGGTCAAAGCAAAACAAAGCAAACCAGCTTTCTTCTATGACATTTTATTCTCAAAAAGAAAATAAACCAACAGAAAAATCCACACACCCCTCAAAAAAACAAACCCTCCCAATCAAACAATCAAAATCCTAGAAACAATTGGTTTATAAAAAATTTTTGCACATAGCAATACTTATGTACACAGCATATATACATGCCCAAGAGCTCAAAATGTTCTTAATGAGGTTTTATTCTGCTGCAACATTAGTAATGACAGAAAAATACAGGTGCTGCTGCAGTGCTGATAGTTACTCTTAGAATCTAACTCATATTTCTATACAGTGTTTAGTAACTCCTGTAACATCTCAAAAACTCTCTTTCTCTGATCTAAAAAACTGATCTCATAAGGAATTAGTATTCCAAAGATTCTATTCCATTTCATAAGTTTTAGAACAGACAACTGCATATATTTTACAATAAGTTTTGCATCTGCCTTATTACTTAAGGAAAAAAAGGGTTAGAGAATTCTGAAAGTAACTGTATTGGGCTTGCATGGAAAGGTTTTGGTAGCAGGGGTTCTGGAGGGGTAGCTTATGTGAGAAGCACCTAGAAGCTTCCCCTAAGTCTGACAGAGCCAGTGCCAGCCAGCTTCAAGAGGGACCCGCCACTTGCCAAGGCCAAGCCCATCAGCAATGGTGGTAGCGCCTCTGGGGTAACAGAGTTAAGGAGGAAAAAAAAATTGCTGCACAGCAACAGCCAGAGAGAAGAGTGAGAATATGTGAGAGAAACAACTTTGCAGACACCAAAGTCAGTGAAGAAGGAGGGGGAGGAAGTGCTCCAGGTGCTGGAGCAGAGATTCCCCTGCAGCCTGTGGTGAAGACTGTAATGAGACCGGCTGTGCCCCTGCAGCCCATGGAGCTTCACGGGGGAGCAGATATCCACCTGCAGCCCAGGAAGGACCCCACACCGGAGCAGGGGGATGTGTCCAAAGGAGTCTGTGACCCCATGGGAAGCTTGCACTGGAGCAGGTTCCTGGCAGGACCTGTGGAACTGTGGAGAGAGGACCCCATGCTGGAGCAGGTTTGCTGGCAGGACTTGTGACCCTGTGGGGGATCCACACTAGAGAAGTCTGTTCCTGAAGGCCTGCATGTCATGGAAAGGACCCACACTGGAGCAGTTAATGAAGAACTGCAGACTGTTGGAAGGACTCACATTGGAGAAGTTCATGGAGGACTGTTTCCCATGGGTGAGACCCCACGCTGGAGCAGTGGAAGAGTGTGAGGAGTCCTCCCTGAGGAGAATGGAGCAGCACAAACAACGTGTGATGAACTGACCACAACCCCCATTCGCTGTCCCACTGTGCAGCTCAGAGGGGAATTGTTAGAGAATTTTTGAGCAATGTTAATCTTGGGAAGAAGAGAGGGCTGGGGGGACAGTGGTTTTGAGATTTGGTTTTATTTCTCAGTATCCTACTCTGATTTGATTGGCAATAATTTAAATTAATATTTCCTTAAGTTTGTTTTGCCCATGACAGTAATTGCTGAGTGATCTCCCTGTCCTTATCTTGACCCAAGAATCTTTCATCATATTTTCTCTCCCCTGTCCAGCTGTGAAGGGTAGTGATAGAGAGCTTTTGGTGGGCACCTGCCATCCAACCAGGGTCAACCCACTGCAGTAATGAAAAAAAATTGTTGTTTTTCATTAAACCTGTCAGTTTTAAGGTGCTTTGAACAAGTCTTATTTTCAGTCTAAATGATTTATTTTACACCATATTGTAGGTGACGTTTTCTTGGCAGACCTATGTATTCCAAAATGTTTCAGAAACCATAAATATTTGCAAGATGATAAATTGCTATTACTTTTTTCCTCTATATTGTCTGTAGCTAATAATTATTTGTTTAAATGTGAACAAGGTGTCAGAGGACATATTCTATTTCGTGTTTCATAACTCTCAGAAAACTCTGATGAAATACAAATAATTGATTTCTTGTGTTTGAATACTGAAATTATTTTGTACCACTAATGAGCATGCTTGCTCTTGCAAATAGGGATAAATTGTCTAACAGCAAGTTTGTATGTATGACAAGTTTTATAGTAAAATAAATACCTTAAACAATGAATCAGTGCCTCGCCCATATTGGCCTTCAGAAGTGTGCCAAAATAATTGTATGATAATGGTTATTTTGAAAGGCCATTCATCATTTAATTAATTTCAGTTCAATAGCCAGTGACCTTGTTTATCACCCCACCCTTTACTCTCTCTGTGATCAGAATGGAATACCTGAGAAGAAGTCTATCAAGTAGGCTTAAGTCTCTTTTAAAAAACAACATGACATTAGTGGACTCAAAGGGGTGACAGGAAGATCAATTTTTGCTGAGGTTGTCTGATCAGTCATATACAACTGCATTAACATTGCTCCAGTGCTCTCCTTGTCATTACAGTCACTCTGGTCACCCAATGCACTGACTATGAATGTGGGAAAAGACCTGACCCAGATGCAAGAGGAGATCAGGAATAACACAGTACTTCATTTGGAAAAAGAAGAAGAGGCAACAGTGGCTGCTTATTCTGACGCAGAGACATGCAGACCATATTGATTAAGTCAGGGAAGCCAAGACTATGTGACCTTTTAAGGCTGAACAGCAGATATCTTCCACAGTGAAAATGACAGGAGGTACATTGTAAACACATTCTTTCATGTTGTACGTTAAAGTCCTGGGAAAAAAAATATTTGCTTAGTACTAGCTAAATATGAATGTGGATTTGTATTATGTATAAACATAGCATAATCGATCTTCTATTATTTAATATTTTGTATTTTTAAAATAAATAAGTAAAAATATTCCCTGAGAACTGCAGTTCTCAGTTTCTTACTGAAATCTGAAATCACACAACACTGCACAGTTTGAAAGAAGTTACCTGTCTATGATGGTGATTCAAAAAAGTTAAAGAAATTAAAAAGTTATTAAGCAGACATCTTTATTGCAGCGCTGGACACATGGGGGATATCTCCTCCTAACATGCATGTGCTGAAACAAAAGTTCATCCTTTATATACCTTAAAGACATAAATATTCACACATTTTCCAAGAAATCACCGCCTCCTTGCTTATCTACTACATTTACGTAATGCTGGCGTTGCAAAAGTACACTATGCATGCGCGGGGTCTTGGGTGGTCGTTGGTGGTCTTTTGGGGAGTGAGCCCTTGGTCCTTTTTCCCTTTCATGGTCACGGGTCTCTTGAGGATAATTTCTTCTCCTTGGATGTTTGCCCTCTCTGTTGTCCAGCCAAGCGGTTCCTTCTTATCATCCTTGTTAAAGCATTCCTGCCAGTCTGTCCCTATGCTCAAGGTTAAGACATCTTCTCTATTCTCTTTAATCTCTCAGTCCTTGCTCTTAACTCTTCTTTGATTTAATTTTCATGAGGCAGGCCTGCTTTCCTCATGATTCACCGTTTACACATAGCTACAATGTTAGCATTGAGGCAAATACAGCTTAAGGACTATGAGAGTAGGCCGTTAAACATAATCACATGGTTATTAGGCTGAAGAATTCTTTACTAAAGTTAAACTAATCATGTAATCAATAACCTTCTTTATATTAAGAAATTTGCAAAACTTACAGTTGTTTAGTGACACATGCTAAAACCTTATAATTGTTTTAGATCCTTGTTGGCTACTTCTTATAAAAAGCAGAGCTTTAAAATCAACAGATTAATTCTCACTTAACTAGATCTCACCTTGGCTTCTGCTGTATATATTTTTGAAAGAAGACCAAGGATGTTTGCAAGAGGACAAACCAAATGGTTCCATGCACTTTTAAAAGAAAGGATAAATTTTAATAGATTGCAGTAAATAATCAACAAAGCTAAGAAGTAGTTTTCCTGTTAGTTAGTTAGTTTTCCTGATTTCAACTGGGTTTGTGTTTTACAAGCTGTAAAACTTTTCTAAGCAGTATCTATGGTGACAAGGAGAGGAAAACAGAGAAACACATAATATTATTCAGCTATAAGCACATTTAAATATACTTTTAGAAAAACTTAGAGCATTACTAAGTCTCCCAGTCTTTTGCAAGTTGTTACTGTTTTGACTCATGTGGAAAAGAAAACAAAAGCTGCAATTATATGCAAGTATAGCTTCATTACGGTGCTAAGATTCTGCTTTCTTCTTTGATGATACTGCAGGTTACTAATTGCAGTTTGCCTGCCAAAATAAACTTATGAGGTTAGCAACTGTCTTTTTAAAGGGAATTGAAAGAACAGAAATTTTGTTGAGATGAAAGAGATTCATATGAAATTTCTCAATAACAGTCTCTCAACTGCTATGGTAAACATTTTGTAAATTGCATAAATTCCCACCATGTAGTACGAACATTTAAAATTAAAGTGTTTAGCTGAGAAACCATTTAAATGAAAACTACTGTAAGTTGTGGGAGAGTTGATTCCTGTTTCCCAGTAGATGATTAAACACTGAATAAGAAGCAATAACTAAGTAAAATATAGGAAAATTAAAGGTTTGATAGTTTTATTTTTGAATGTATAGCTGTCTTAGCTACTGCTTTAAAAAAATGGCTATTTTAAAAGTTGCCAAGTTGAAAAGTACTAACATAAAACATTTTCATATCTAGCTGTATCCATCTGTGGCATCTATATGATGTAAAGGTACATGCCTTCAGAATTACTCAAATAGATACATAGATGGGTAGCGGCTAGTAAGGCAGATTAAAATGATACTTGGAAATGTAAATGTGGCATAATTTAAACTATGCATCATTGGAAACATTTCCTTATTTAATGATCACACTTTGGAGAACATGAGCTTGAGAACAATAGGGACAGATTTCTCCCCTTTGTAAAATTAGGACTAATTTGCCTCCTCAACTTCCTAAAAGTAAAAGTTGTAGTATTTAAAGCAATCAAACCATCATCAGGCTTTATCACAGTGATACCAACATTTGAGTGATGGGCTTACATTGATAATGGAATGTATATCTTAAGATGTGTAAGAAGTGTATAATTTCAAGGATACAGGCTCTGTGTTTCAGTTCTGCTGTACAAAACATACAATAAAGGATGATAGAACACAGTCTTTTCCATTGACATATTTTTCAGAGGTGCAGATTTGCCATTAGTGCTGGCTATGATTTACTTGCCCCAATTTCTGTAAAAATGGGATAGATATAATCTGCAGAACTTTCTTTTTCTTTAAAGGTCATTAAAAGCAGAATTTCTTTTGTAAGTTGCTACATACTTAGTGAATGCCCTAAAATGTCTCTTTATGGCCCTAAAATGTCTCTTTATTACCCTTCTGAAAATAAGATCAGTTTTACAGCTATCACAGATCCAATTGCTGGTTTCTGTCTCCAGACAGTGGTCATCTGAAAACCATGTTAGAGAACACAGAGTAACTCACAGCTTCTGCCTCAGATGTAATAAGCATTCAGCAAGAGCTGGTGACTAATGTGAAGCAGTAATGTGCAAATGAATCAACAGACTCCGAAAAGGAGCAGAGAGCAGGAAGGAAACCATAATTTCATCCCGAGTTATCAGGGGCACCATATTGTCCCTCAGTTTGGCTATCTTCAGAATTTGAAAAGTCAGTAAAACTGCATGGGATTGTGCATTAACAAAGTGTGCCAATGTAATACAAATCTGTAAGCTCAGTAATAAGCAATATATTTGAAATTATCCCCAAAAGTGAAGTAGAAGAATCTTCACGATTACTTTATAAACTCTGACTGCCTCGTTCCTGACATGGGGCAAGCAAAGCACGATAAATCTATGAGTTTCTGGTAGTACCATTTAGAAAATAATTACTGTGTGTTTAGTGCATTCACAAGGAGGTCCTATGGAGAAAATACACAGAACTACTGCATATTAAATAGAGTATTTGCACATAATAATAATACAAAAATGGACAATTATTTAGGAATATATAAAGAAAATGCACATGGAAACGTAAAGTGCAGAAAGAGGAAAACCAGTGAAATGGGTGCAATGAAATGGGACAGAAATGCTAGATGGGAGAATCTCAGTATGGAGAAAAAGAAAGAATAATCTCAAGACCAAAACTCTGCATGTTGCACTGGCCAATTCTGTGAAGTGATAGAAACAAAACTAATAAGACATCCATTAAAACAAGTTAAGAACAGAGTAATGAAGAAAAGAGTAATGATATAGTGAAAAAGTTGGGGGGGGTTGCATCTTAAACACATTATTTTTTAAAAAAATATAATATTGTTGAAGAGGTGAGAGATATGCTGTGATGTATTCCTTTCCCAGATAACACTGAAATCAATTCTGAGGGAGTCTCTAATTTACATGGTTGATCTTGGTGAACTTGTTCAGCATTCCTGAGAAGGAAGATAACAGCCAGCGTGTTACTTGCTATGAATTAGTGCATTTTTAGTGACTAGTTAGAACATCGTTATTTCTGGCAAAAAAGGCCCACTATGTGCATGTAAGGAATATTGAGAACGGAAATTGAAACTACCAGTTCAACTATGCCATTTTAGATTCAGCATCATTACGAACTTTGGATACTCAATGTAGTATGATAAAGGTATATATTGTGCAATATTGTACAATAAAATATTTTTATTGTACAGGTATTGTAGAATGTTATACAACACATTATTTTTACATGTGTCATATGCAAGTACTATATGCCAACTAATGACATTTACTATGGTCATCAAATGTCAATTTTAAATAACACATACTTAAACACAACTACACTGTTCATGCACAATTTAATGTTCCTGTTAGTTTTGAATTTTCAGCTGCGTTAATCGTTAATCAAGTTGACATTTTGAAGAAGCATGAGAGACCTCATAGTAATTGTCCTGAAGAGTGGAAACAAAGTGTGTATGCATTTAATTTGGAAATACTCAAATGAAAGAAGAATGTTTTCCTTAAGTTAACTGCTACATTTTGCAGACAAAACTCTATTCACCTTATTTAGGATCTAAGCACATTTTGACTATTGTGATGTACTGCATTATGAAAATAGGACCTGATGCAAATCTGATGGTGTTGGCTAGCAATCACATTCTGGAGATGGAAAAAGAATAGGGAGAGAAAACATCTTGCTTGAAGTTATTTTCTACCTCAGCTATTTATGTCTCCTCAAGAGTTTAATATACTGTGTTCCTAAGAGCTGTTTTGTGAAACCTATCCCCTCTTTTCATATATATGTATATATACCTATACACACTCAAACACACACACACGTTGGTAAATCTTATTTATTAATCATATAAATTCTTTTTTTTTAATTTATTTAGGTTACAGCTTGTTCTATGTATGGATATTCTGGCACTAATTATAGAACAGATTGTGTTGGGATTTCTACAGGACTGCACTATGGCAATACAGATTAAGCAATTAACCTTGATGTCACTGTAATTATTAAGATACTTTAGCAAAATGAACTAATTTCCCCACAGGATGTTCTGCTGAAATCAACTTCCACTCTTTTTAAGATGCCAAAATAGAAAATGTTAATGGAAAACTAAGTTTGCAATTTTAATAATCTGTTGGGCATACAGTCCTTTTCAGCAGTCATCTTTAAGTCTTTCACACAATAGTTCACTCTAAACTGACAATATATATTTTTGTCATATAGGTTCATAAAAATGTCTATATTGCATATGATAATTAAAACAACATGCAATAATATTTTGTGGAGTTCAGGAAAAAATTAGAAAACAAAAAAAGGAATAGAGAGTACTTTCAACACCTGTTCACTGGGGTTTTATCATGCAACTTCTGACTTAAACAAATCTTATTCTAAAATATATAGCCCAGAGGAACAAGCTCATATTGATATTTTGTACAATACCAGCCCTTAGTATTCAGGTAATATCAGATTATGTACTAAAATCTACTATATTAGAATACAGTAACATGAAGTATTTTGGCTTCTTAGTAGCATACGTATTTAGATTTTTTAACCTTTTAAGAATCTTATAGTTACTTTACTACTTCATGTTAATAAAAATAAATTAATATCTTAAAAGTGCTAGTCAATGTTTTTAACCAGCTCAAATATGAATTAAATACTAATCTAAAAAAAAAATCTTTAAAATCTCTTGGCTGTGGAGTTTTATATGTGTAGGAATAAGAATATCTGTTCTGTAGAAATTTCTTTGTAAAGGACAGTGATTTTCTTCTGTCAAGCATTAAATTTCAATCATTACATCTAATGACATGAAGACTAATTGCAAAAGTAAGATTATATACACTTAAAGGATAAAAAAAAAATTAGACCAGAAACAATGATTACTTTATTATACTGTTTAAAGAAACTTTAGCAACTTTCCTGTGTTTTATAAAAATAAATTTGAGCATATTTCAATTACTTTTTAAAATTCAGAATAGTTAATTGATAAACTAATGAAATACACATGCAGGATAATTACTAACATACATTTACTTGTATCTGTATTACAGTAAAAAGTAGACATGTTATTCAAATTACTGTTATTAAAAGGTTGCACTTACATTCCTACACAGAAATTTTTGGCATATAACTGTAAAACCACAGAAGAAAAATGATGAACATGAAGAAAAATAAATCTTAATTTTTTTTAGATTAGGAAAAACACCCATTGTTTGCCCTTTTTTGTAATTCTTCTAGTGCAGCATATTTGCATAGCACTGAAAGGTTTGGAGCAGCTACATCACTCATTTAAAAATGGTACTGAAGCTATTATCAGTTGCATTGCTAACTCTTCAAATAATTTTATTTATTTTTTCAAAAGAAGAAACAATTCTTGAAATTCTGCATTCTCTGTCTCATAGCGGAATCACTTTTTTATTTTTCTTCAAAGCTTGATGAAGCTGAGGTAAAAAACTTTAAAAGTTTTTTAGAAAATATGTTGGCTTTGTTGGGCTGGTATTTCTCAGGAATATTTATTTAGAGGAACTCCAAACTTTTTTTTTCTTTTAATTTGCTTTGTTTTCAATGAAAAATAAGACTTACAAGTTTTCTGGGTTTTGTTTTTGTTTCGAGAACAGTGAAACATTTACAGACATTTAAATAGATAGAGATGCAGCTGCAATGGAGGCATGTATGCAGGAATATGTAATAAAATGAGAGGGAACTATGAAGAAAACTTACCCAACCCAGTCAGGATACTGAAGGATTTACAGCACTTTGAAAAGAAAGGGAAACTTAATATGCAGATCTCTTTCTACAACAATTGGAGTTTTGATTAAAAATGGCAGGACTGCTCTAAAAACCATATCTCAAGCAGAGCATTTACCCGTTTCCTCTCAACACAATGCAGCCTTGTTTCACTCCTGTTCTGTCCTAGAGGAGTCGTTGTTAAAAACACCATTTTCAGTAATATGTTCCCAACAGATGCTAGCAGAAGAATCCACCGCTGACTGTTTGTGGCCATTCATGTTTATCATTTGCTCCAAACATTTTCTTCCATAGCCTTTTTTTTCACCTGTGCATATTTCAAACTTTTCTCTGCTTTGCAGATGTTTGTATTCAAAAAACGTGTGGATGTGGTGTTTCAAGACATGATTTAGGGAACATGGTGGCGCTGGATTAATGGTTGGACTTGATGATCTTGAAGGTCCTTTCCAACCTAGTCATTCTGTGATTCTGTGATTCTGTATTTAAGAAAAACCTTGTCCATCCTTAACATGTTAAAAGTTTCTGCATATTTGAATGTGCTTGTAATATGCCAATGAACGTATTCTATAAAGCATTTAATCATGAGAATTACTTGTTAGTAATTTTGTTAGTGATCTGGAAATTATTCAGTTGAAATATTTAAGTGCCTTGAGGGTGCTTCGATACCTTCCAGAAAAGAACCACAAATACACAAGCTATATGGAGAAATATGAATATTTCAAAAGAGTGAAACACTTCACTGGAATCCCTGTAAGGGTTGAATGCAGAGAAGATAAAGAAAAAAAGAAGGAGAATTACCAACATAATCAAGATACAGAACTGTTCTGAGGTGAGTTGAATATATAGAGTAACCATAGTTATTTAATATTTGATTAATTGAGTGCTGCCTTTTCTTTTGTCAGGTTTATAATAAATGTAATCCAAAGAGACAGTTTTACAAACAAAGATTATTTTTTCTCTTTAACTGCCATAAAGAACAATATTATTATTATTATTATATATTAATTGTGACATTTACCTACTGAAAATATTTCTAAAAGTGTGCATTTCCATTTTTGTAAAACTTGTGGCTATGTGATTCGGCAATAAACACTTCAAGGATAATGACAGAAATAATTCAGAACATAAGAACTTCCTGCTTTCTCATCTCAGGGACCAAAACGCAAACCTTAGGGTTCCTTTCCCGTTTCCTTTGATTTTTTATTTTTTATTCTTTCTTTCTTTATTTTCTCTTTCTTGCACATGTTGAAGATTCTTTATTTTCTTATCCTCTAGCTTTTTGTCAAAGGTCCTTGATGTTTGTTTCCTTCTTGTACTGAGATTATGATATAGTTTTTCTTTTAAATAATCAATTACATATTTCACAAATGGCTGCCCCACAGTGGATGGATGATTGTTTCACTTGTTTCTTGAATGTTCAAATGTTCAAGGTGAAGTTCAACAGGGCTTTGAGCAACCTGATCTAGCTGAAGATATCCCTGCTCATTAAAAGGTCCCTTCCAACCCAAAGATTCTATGATTCTATGATTCCTGTTGCTCAGGGCTGAAAATGTTATCACCCTGTTATCCTTACCGTGCCATTTGAATTTCTATTGAGATTCAGTAAAGTCATTATAGACTTCATGAATAAACACATTCAACACAGTTTTTTCTTCACTAGATGTTTCCATAGCCAATAAACTCCTGTCATGTAATATTCTTTTATTTTATATGGGCAGTAGAATCAATAGACTACAATGGGGGAAGAAGAAATCCTCTGAAATTCTCTGAATCAGAACTGTTAAAGAATCAGGCTTTCTGGAATTATATGGACATAAAGGAAAATAAGACACATGTAACCGTGAAGGAAGATAAAATTTCTTATTGTCTGTATCAGGAAAATGGCAGGTCCTATTAATATTTTCAAACTATCTTTACCTAATAAATTCATACCTAATAGTAATTGAAATAAAATTGGACTAAAATACAAACCAGAATCAAAGTATGAACAAAACTAGTGTTAGGAAACAGACTTAAAAAAAAGTTACGAGTACCATGTATTGCTTCTTGAGTTTTGAAACATTCTTAGACACCATTAGAGGAAGAAAGAGATGATGTAAGTCCAGCCAATTTTTGTACATTTTTTTGTAAAGAAAATGATTTTCTGTCTGTTCTTCACACACAGAAGAAAAACAAGATCTGTAGACAACTCCATCACTGATACTATTAACACCTGCCATTGAAAGAAAGGAACTAGTCTTCTGAAGTACAGTTCCCAAGAAAACTACAAGTAAACAATAATCACCTTCTCAGGTATTGGTCCAGCTTCCATTACTTTTGGCCAAAAAATTCTATTGGCTACTTAATCTCTTACTAAACCATATAAGACAGTTAGAAACCAAGATTTTTTAGAGTCTTCATTACACAGTTCAAAGCAGCAAGCCTCTGTAATATACTGACAGGGTGTTGCTGAATCAGTGCCATGAGGCCTCCCAAAGCTAAAAGCAATAGTGCACAAAGGATGAGTTTGCACTGCAGTAGGTTAGACTCTACTGTGAATGCAATTCTGATCCATGCAGCATTCCCTGTAGCCTCAAGAAGAGTGGAATCATAGATTCATAGCATCATTAAGGTTGGCAAATACCTCTAAGATCAAGTACAAGCTTTTAGAAGTTCCAATTTAATTTACTTAAAACATACTTTTCTGAGAGAGCAGGAAGAGAAGACAAGAAAACAAACCTTGAACTACTATTATACTGTAACATAACTTTTAATATTTTTTTTCCCCAATGTGAAACATGATTAGTTTTCATTGTAGAGATTCATCATAATTAAATCATTTATATGTTATGAGTGTGATAAAAACTGGTTTCAACTCCTCATCCCCACTTTTATAGGACAATTGATCCTAACTTCTTTAGTCTTGGGATGACTTCTTTTCCAAGTTTTTGTCTTTTTCCACTAATTATCTGTTAGATTCAATTGGATTGGATTAGATAAACTCACTTCACTTTATTTTGTCCATGAAGTATTACTGAAAATATTTATTTCAAAATTATTTTTGTCATGTGATGTGTCTTCATAAATAAGGTAGCCATAATTCTACTTCTATCTCAATCTTATTCCAACTATCATTGCATTCTGCCTTCCTCCTATCTGAGATAATAGAAAACATCTTATGTGAAGATAATAAAACTTGAAATTGTTTTCACATGCATGAAAATGGAGAAAATAATTGGTAAAATTATGCACTTCAGTAACAGGGTTACTGCATGAAGTCATTTTAAGGCATGTTTCTTGCAGGAGGGCAGTGTCAAGTCTAATGACATAAAATTATTCCAGACATACACGTTTTATTTCTATCAAAGATAAGGACAAATAAATCAATTAAAATGTAATCAGTTTTTCTACAAGTCAGTTCTACCTCAGTGAAGTCTTCTGAAATTTGAACAGATGTCTTTGTATGTTGCTTAGTTAGTGAAGAGGTAAGCTATTTTTTTTAGGAACTTTTCTGTGCCATTTCTCTTAGACTAGTTCTAAGCTGTGCAAAACATAAACATTCTAGAAGAAAAGTTTTCAGTTTTTTAATGTTCTGAGACAAGACATTCAGACTTACTGATGTGATAAAATGTCTGTGTTGTAGTTTTAATAAATTAGTAGTAAATTTTAGTAAAATGGTTAAACATTATTTTATTTTATGATTTTTCCCCTTTGGTTCTGTAAGGATAGATCTTTGTAAACATTTGACAGGATGAAAATTTAAAATACAATAAAGATGGAAATATTTAGTTGATACATTTAGAAAATACTATGTATAATAAATAAAAATTTAGACAGTTTAGATGGACTGGTTCCATGTTTCTTCTACATGGTGATAATAATGAAACAACAGAAGAAAAGTACAAGATGAATCATATTCAGTGAGATCCCCAAGTACAACTTTCCTCATTTCCAAAGAAAGGAAGGCAGGATTTGCTTCCATCCCACCATTCAATTATGTTATTTTTCAAAACATTTTCTTACATTAAAATACTATTCATAATAGATCAGACAATATTTGTTAGCATTGTATTAAATTTCATAAATATATTTTGTCATTATCTTGATGTCTGATATATGATGGGCTCTTCATGCCACAGGGAAATGTCCCCCTGCTTCTCTTGAAAATATCATTTGGGTTTCTTTTGCCTCACATGAAGTTTTTTTATTTTAGAGTATTTTGCTTTGTTCTGGTTTTTTTTTTTTTTTTCAGTACTGACAGTAGGCGAAGCTCCTTTCATACACTGGCAAGGGAAAAGAGCAAGGTGAGATGAACAATTTTTTGTTTTTGTTTTTAAGTGTGAATCATTCAGATTTTTCAAAAGTGCTTGAAACTCTTTTCTATCTTAAGGATGAAAAATCAGCCTAAATGAACTAACAGCATTTTTAACAATCAAATGGTTAATCTGTAGAGCTGTCCAGAATTAGTCCTTAATACATATTGTAGTATTTAATTGTCCAGTTCATACAGTTGTGTAAATTCAGGAACTTAAACTTTGTGATTTTCCACATTGATTTCAGGATTATAGGTTCTTTCCTAAGCAATCTATGAGTCAGAGGCATGGACTTATTAAGAAGTTATTAGTTTTATGATTGCCAGAAGTGTTTTTATGAATACCACTGTATAGACTTCCTCAAAACTGTAACTTTTTATAAAAAGGATTTGAATAAAAGGAAGTGATACTAGAAAGAAAAGAGGTATTAAATACAAATATATTATCTCTGGCCCATGAATCTTTAAAGTGCAGACTTGTGGATGCTAGGCAAATGTTTTGAGAAAGCATCAATACACATTTTTTTCCTTACAATGTCTGCTTACTGATAACCACTGTTGGAGATAGCATGCTGGGTGCAAAAAGGTCTTTTGACTTAACCTTTCTTATATACTTTGTTTTTATTATTTGATGATAATTTTCCACCTGCTGCTGGGCTATCAGTTAGCCTCAGGAACCATGTTCAGCTGGGTTTGGAATATTTCTAAGGATGGAGACATCACAACCTCTCTGGGCAACCTGTCCCAGTGTTTGACCAATACCACAGTAACAGTTTTTTTCTTTCCTTGAGTGGAATTTTCTTGAATTTATGCCCATTAACTCTTTGCCTGCTACTGGATATGACTGAGAAGAGTTTGGCTCCATATTCTTCACTCTCCTATCAGAAATCTGTAGACATTTTCCTCTCTCTCTTTCAGTCAGCCTTGCTTGAGTTTTCAGGGGGGGGAGTGTTGGGATGGCTTGTATTTTTTGTTTTTGTGGTTGGGTTGGTTTTTTTTCCGTCATATAGATTGCTTATGTTTTAGAACGAAAGTTTCTTAGGGTCAGAGGACAAAATCTGAGACCACACTATAATTATTCAATTAGATAGCATTGGAAGAGAAAACATTTGAAGATGAATGTCAGATTCTTTAATCATTCTGTATTCATTTTAGTTCATTCCATTACAGTTTTAAAAGATTACAAATCTTTAGTCTATATTCCTGATGGATCTGGGAATGTATTTAAAAGAAGTGGGCATTCTTACTGTTCTGATAATTAAAAAAATTACCTTGACTGAATAGGGAAAACATTTCTTTAAAAGCATGATGAAAAGTAAAAACTATAATTTAGGCCTTTTCAGACTAATCTCTAGATCATTGGGTAATGCACCATGTCTTTTGGGGTAATTGTTGGGAAAATGTACAAAGCACCTGCAACACCTGGAGGAAACTTTAAGCCATATTTCTAAGAAATATCTATAGACTTCATGTAGTAATCAAATTAATAAGATCTACACATGTATTTTGTTCTATCATTATTTTAAGACCTCTGAGTCTGTAATAAGCACCTAAATTTTTCACAGAATAATAACAAAATATTTCCTTTTTGCAGGACTATTATTCACAGATCTGTTTATACTGAATTGGTTTCTAATCAGATATATAACATAGTTTTGCAAACAGTATTGTTGGTAAAAACAAAGTTTTTTTCCACAGGGAGGAACATACCTTCTGGGTGTATAATGTCTGAGTAATATCTCAAAGTCAAAGCTGTTGTCAAAGCAAAAGGAGTGTGTATACCCTGAACTAAGCATTTTTTTGAGAGCAGCTGTGGCATAACTCTTTGGTTTTGATTTGGTGTTGCTGCCTTCTGGGAAAATGGGAATTGTGACTACTGGTTAGATATAAATAAACCTACTCAAATACATGACTGTTTGGGGTTTGGTTGGTTTTTTATTATTTATTTTATTTCTTCTGAGTTAAGTGAAAAATACTGTGAATATTTGCTGTCTTGTTACGTTTAGAATCAATTCTATCATACAATAATAAAAGGATTTTTGAAGCTTTTTTTTCTCAGAAATTCTTTGTTTATAATTAACAACAAACACAGGTTGTCATAGTCATTAAAAGAAGAAATTGAAAGAGATTTGATGGCCTGAGTTATATAGAAGGTCAGACTAGATGATCTAATTACTTCTGTTAGTACAACTTGAAATCCATTATTGCATCTGAGAAGTCAAAAGTATAAAAGTGAAAACAGACAAATGACATAAATACGAGAGTTCAAGATTTTGACTAATTGTTCTCTCTAATAGCAGAAGAAGCATCTTAAAGCCTGTGATCCTCCCAATATTAGGTATGTACTCTTATATAGTTTCTAGTATTCCAGGTTCCAGCAGAGAGAAATTGTTGTCTCCTAAGTTGATTAATCACATTGAAATCACATTAATCACCTTGAAAATGAAGTGTTTTCGTTTGGTGAGATGTTTCGCTGAAGGAAGTGACAATTATCTTTGCTACAGTCTTTACTTTTGGTTAGCTGAAGCTATATAAAAAAAAAAACAAAACAACACAACGAACAACATGGTTTGGGCCTCTCTATTTTTTTCTAAGTGGTTCATAAAGTTGATTAATTATTTCTTCCCTTAGAAAAATACTAAATAGATAGGTCAAGCATGAGGGACATTTACAGCTTCATTTTAAAGGAGTTGCAATCTATTTTTGGAAGTCTGGTCCTTAGACTTCTGTATCACACAGTCTCAAATGACTGCAGAAATAATAAAGAGAGAGAAGGAGCTTGTATATAGCTAAGCAATTCAGTGCTAACAAAGGAGAAGCCAATCTAATTTTTAGTGAGACCATGCTGTTTATAAAATTATAAAGGTTCATTTAAAGAGAAAGTAAAAAATGCAATTATAGAAAATAAATGACCAAATTAATGGTTCAGAATTCATTATTATGCTTCTCACAGAGCATAATTATAGTTATGTCATTTGTTCAGTTATATTCAAGGTTGTAGCAGCACTCATATTATAAACCCTATATTTCAAGGGTTCATATCTTGGCAGTGAGAAATTTACTTAGCAGTGAAAATTAAGTGTCAACCCCAGAACCTGTTATTTTACAGTCTTTCTCATTTCTTAACACATAGGAGTGTAAGACTAAAAAGAAGGAAGATGTTAATAGGGCCAGAGCTATGTTATTTTGGCACTACAGCTAAAACTAGGAGTGTTTCCCTTATCCATTTCTTCCTAAAACTAGCATTAAAGTATTCACCAACAAGAATGTTACAACGCTACTTTGCAGTAGTATGCAAAGTTCCTGCTTGTTCAGTACTGGAATATAATTTAAAAAAAAGTCCTTCATGTTTTCACTGCCTTTGAAATGAAAGGATCTTTTTTTTCCCTCCCTTTCTTTATTTTTTATTTTATTTGTTGTTGGGGTTTTTTTTAGGGGAGAGGGTAGTTGGTTTGTTTGTTTTTTAGAAATAAACATATTAAAAAAACTTGTAAAATTTTCCCAGGGTCAGAGTCAGAATAATGATTTGCTTTAAGGTTTTCTGGAAGTTGAACTGAAGTCCACAACTCCAAGAATACTAAGAAAGTAACCCCATTTTTTTAACATTTTCATTCCACAAAGAAATTCATTTGATGCAGACTGCTAGTAATCTATGTCTTTAGTCAATGATACTTCTTGAGCAAGGATCATTTGCGCTTTCAACTGTATAATTTATTTCTTTAGAACAACATATTCAAAGTGATAAGAACACTCAAATAGTCAAGTAACTGAAAGAACTTCATCGTTCTGTAAAACTGATGTTTCTTTTTGACATCTTGGGTTTTTTAAATTTTCTTGTCGTTTCTGTACTACTTTATTTTTCTTCTGAGACTGGGTCTCTGCTGAGGTTTTAATTTATGGGGGTTATGTTTTTATGTTTTTTATTTATGTTTTTAACTGTTTGTCTGATTTTTAATTACTGTGAGTAATAATTCATTCCCATGTTTTTTTAACCTGATAACTTCTGACCTTGTTCATTATAGGACATTTTTTGCCTTTATTTTTAATTTGGTGAAGTAATTTCATTACATATTTTCACCTTTTCCTATATAGACTGCAATTGTCAAAACTACTCAGATGTACCTGCCTGCGTACAAGGCTTCAGCTTCTGAGATTTATTGTTGGACATTAAAAATTTGCTGTGCTGCACAAGTAGACATGCATACAAACTTTTCTGTTGACTATTTTTATTATACTGGCAGATAAAGGTGGAATATGAACTCACTGTAAGTTAGAAAGCAAACATATTTAATCTCTAACAAAATGGTCTAAAGAATCTATGAGGTTTTACCAGGTTTTCTCTTCTAGAAACCTTCACCTGTCCCTGTTTTCTTTTTAGGTTGCATTTCAGTAGTTGGTTTTGAATTCAAATGTATTCTCTCTCCTGCTCCCCCCTCTGGCAAATACAGTCACATATCTTAGAATGCCAGGTGTCTCACATAATGCCAATAACATTCATAGGAAGAATAAAAAAAATCCCAGAACTACTTATTTATTTTTTGTCCTGCAATAGTTATAAACACTGCCCAAAACTAAAGGGAATATAAAGTAAAACAGAGTATCATAAACTGTGGAGACTAGGAAGGGTATTTTGGAAGTTTTGTCGTGCACAAATAGTGAAATTTGGAATTTAGCTTTTGTGTGTATATATGTCTACAAGCTTTGAGACTGTGCTCTCTACTTTTGCTCTTCATGTTTTCTCAAAAAAACCCCTCCAACCCTACACTATATGAGCAGTTTTCTGCATAGGCCTACACTGAACCTAGTAAGGCTGCATGTCAGGGAAGAGGTTATTGCCTGTAAAACAGTTTTCCAAACTCCCAGGAGCACATTTTGCAAAGGAAGTAGACAAGAAGGTAAGGTTTTAACCTGGAGTAATAAGGCACGGACTCTGGCGGGGATTCAAGTCAAAGACCTTTATTGCTACAGGCACTTGCTTTTTATGCAGTTACAGCGCTCTCACACGCCACAAAATGCATCCCGATTGGTTACTGCACACAGTCCACGCGCTTCTCACACAGTCAGGATTGGCTGCCTGCAGGTGTCCACGCACTCTTCTCTAACCATTCTCCTTCCTTCTTCTGCTCCAGTACCTCCCCTTTGGCTGCTCATGAGAATTCATGCGCTTCTCCACTTCCTCCTTGGTTGTTTACCATCTTTAAAGCCACAGTTCCTTCTCCGCAAGGTCAGTCCCCTGCAAGGTAATCCCAACATTAACCTTCATTTCTTGTTGATGGGATGGAGCTGTATGGCTTTTCAGTCTTAGACCTGGTCATCATTTTGTCCTGGCAGGTCTTATAATCAGTCTAGAGATCATTTTAAAGTCATTTTATTGGGTTTTTTTTTGTTAAAAAATGGAGGGAGAGACACACTCTAATAATCTGCATCAATAAAAATGGAAAGATCAGTCTAATTTTGTTGTCCTTGGTGTGTGGTATGATTACTGCACATTTCTTTTTCTCAGTATATTTAATGTTTTAGAACATAACTTACACTTTTCACTTGTCTACACAACAGAAGGAGTGATGAGACCATCTTGCTACACTGCAAAGAAATGTTGAGTCCGTAATTCCATTTTTAATGCTTGGGTCAGGGTATCTGAAAACCACATAGTAACAAGTCGTAAGAAAAAAATATCCCGAGGCATCCAAGCGTGTGTTGAGTCTACACTGACTTGTAGCAGAAGATATGTATTGAATTACATTTCCTCTATCAGATGATAGAAGAATATACCACATTCACAGCATAAAATACTTCTGTGTGTAAAGTTAATGATCTGCTAAATGTGATACAAATTGCTAACATATACAGAATTGAGCCAATAGAACTTCGTTTGCTGCCTAGAAAAAAATTATTGCATACCAGCTTAGAAGTATGACAACTAAGATAATTTGAAATCACCTCACAGAAAACTATTCAAATAGTTATTTTCTTATTAAGGAACACATACTTCAGATCATATAAATTTGCATGAGCTTACACAATGTTGCATCCATTTAAATGGAATGGATTACGTTTGTCCTCAGTTTAGCTGAAAATTAGTTGCTTAATTTAGGTATCCAGGGTTGCTTAAACTTAAGTGACTCATGTTGTTTTAGACACCTAGGTATCCACATGCAGCTGACAGGTACTACCCAAACTGTGCTCTTCTGGAGACAGAACTGGAGCAGAGGAGGGAAAACTCTAGGATACTTAATACAGCACTAGATGCCCATGTTTAAGCAAGTGAATTGATCTCTTAGACTCTTTACTAGGCAAAATTGATCCCATCCCATCTATTCTAGACATATCTCATTGCTGGGTGGATTGTCCTCTAGACATGTCATTCCCCTTTGTTGTCTTTAGAAGTGGGGTTTGGTTGCTGAAACATAGGTATCTATTACCCAGTGAAACTCAGCTGGTATCAACCAAGTCCTCAGCTACTTCTCAGGTTTAGGCTTCTGAAGTTGCTTCAGTGCTATATGTGCAAGCCTAATGCATGTCTCATGCCTGGTGAAGCCCGTAATGGCACGAGGTACCTATATTCAGGCAAGGAGCACTCACTGAAAGTGACATAGAATCATAGAAATATAGAATCATTTTGGTTGGAGAAGACCCTTAAGATCAGCATGTCTAATCATTAACCTAACACTCCCAAGTCCACTGCTAAACCAACGTTCCTAAGCATAATGTCTACATGTCTTTTAAATACCTCCAGGGATGGTGACTCAACTACTTCCCTGGGCAGCCTCTTCTAATGCTTGACAACCCTTTCAGTAAAGAGTTTGTTCCTAATACCCAATCTAAACCTCCCCTGGTGCAACTTGAGGCCATTTCCTCTTCTCCTATCACTTATTGCTTGGGAAAAGAGATTGACACCCACCTCACTACAACCTCCTTTCAGGTAGTTGTAGGTCTCCCCTCAGCCTCCTCTTCTCCAGAATAAACAACCCCAGGTCCCTCAGCCGCTCCTCATAAGACTTGTGCTCCAGACCCCTCACCAGCTTCGTTGCCCTTCTCTGGACACACTCCAGCACCTCAATATCCTTCTTGTAGTGAGGGGCCCAAAACTGAACACAGGATTCAAGGTGCGGCCTCACCAGTGCCGAGTACAGGGGCACAATCACTTCCCTACTCCTGCTGGCCACACTAGTTCTGATACCGGCCAGGATGCTGTTGGCCTTCTTGGCCACCTGGGCTCACTGTTGGCTCATGTTCAGTCAGCTGTCAGCCAGCACCCCAGGTCCTTTTCTGCTGGGCAAACTTTCCAGCCATTCTTCCCCAAGCCTGTAGTGTTGCATGGGGTTCTTGTGACTCAAGTGCAGGACCCGGTACTTGGGCTTATTAAACATCATACAACTGACCTCTGCCCATCGATCCAGCCTGGCCAGATCCCTCTGCAGAGCCTTCCTACCCTTGAGCAAATCAACAGTCCCACCCAACTTGGTGTCATCTGCAGCCTTACTGATGGAGCACTCAATGCCCTCATCCAGATCATTGATAATGATATTACACAAGACTGATCCCAAAACTGAGCCCTGGGGAACACTGCTTGTGATCAACCACAAAGTGGATTTAACTCCATTCACAACTCTTTGGGCCCGGCCATCCAGCCGGTGGATTCAGCGGAGAGTCCAAGCCATGAGCAGCCAGTTTCTCCATGAGAATGCTGTAAATGCATGGGGAAGCAATATTCCTGAGACAGTGTTGTGGTTTAACATGGCAGGCAGCTAAACACCACACAGTTGTTTGCTTATTCCCCCCACCCCTGCAGTGGGATGCGGGAGAGAATAATAATAAAAAAAAAGTAAAATTCATGGCTTGAGATAAAGACAATTTAATAGGACAGAAAAGGAAGGGCAGAAAAAAAAATAATGAAAAAAGGATATATAAAATAAGTGATGCACAATGCAATTGCTCATCACCTGCTGACCACTGCCCAACCAGTTCCTGAGCAGCCAACTTCCCCAGTTTATATACTGAGCCTGACGTTATATGGTATTGAATATCCCTTTGGCCAGCCTGGGTCAGCTGTTCTGGCTGTGTCCTCTCTCAGCTTCCCATGCACTCCCCACCTTCTCGCTGGCAGGTCAGCACGAGAAGCTGGACGGTCCTTGACTGCTTAGCAGCAATTGAAAACAAGTATGTTATCAACACTATTTTCATTCCAAATCCAAACCATAGCACTCTACTAGCTACCACGAAGAAAATGAACTCTCTCCCAGCCAAAAACAGGACAGACAGGGTAAAGCAACGACCGTTCAAATAACTGTTACAGATCTCACTTAAAGAATACCTTTAAAAACAACAACAACAACAACAAATCACCATCCCCAAAATTCATAATACAGAGAAAAAAAAAAAAAGGAACTTAATAAGGAAAAAAAAAAAGTTGTATGAAACAAAAATATTATTGGTAGACACCAATACAAAATATACCCAATTTGCTATGCTATGTAAAACAATCTCTAAAACCATGCTATAGTATGCAAAAAAATATTAATGCAACCAGTATTAGAAAAATTGGAGGTATTGTTATTACATAGTTTGAACAGCAGCTATTTGATGTGTCTGAGAAAGAATGTTGTTGTGTAGATATAAGCAATCCCAAACACAGTGTGTATTCAATAATGTGTATTCTAAATATTTTTACTGTCTTAGGAGGTCATCCTCATTCTGTCAGTTAGTGCTGGAAATTGGCCCAACACTCTCTATACTGACATAAATCTATTTACCTAAAATGCTTTAGAGGTTTACTACATACTAAACCTAGATTAAATCCAGAGTGCTACTGAAGAGCAAAATTCCTGTGGTAAACTGTTTGCAAGTAAATATAGCTTCTGATTCCTATTGAACACCTGCTGGACTGTATATTGTGCATAGTGATATTCATGTCCTAAACAAAAATTGATTTACTGCTGTGCTCATGCAGATAGCAAAACATTTCAAAACCACCAAACACTTATACCACAGACTCTTGAATTCTGCTTTACCAGGTAACAGCATCAGTAGAAAAAGTCTATGTGAGAAAAAGATTTGCCACAAGATTAAAAGTCAACCTATTATCAATTATGTGTTGTAGAAATTACAACATTTACCATTTTAAGTGAGAATTTTTGTGTTCCAAAGACTTAAAATTTAGTTCAAAGACAGTAATAAAGAAATTGAGTGCTCCTAGTGAAGTTAAAGTATGAAGTTGAAGTCTCAGTCTGGAAAAGAGGAGGCTGAGGGGAGACCTTATCGCTCTTTACAACTACCTGAAAGGGGGTTGTGGCAACGTGGGTGTTGGTCTCTTCTCCCAAGTAACTAGTGATAAGACAAGAGGAAATGGCCTCAAGTTATACAGGGGGTGTTTAGACTGGATATTAGGAAAAAATTTCTTTACTGAGAGAGTGGTCAAGCATTGGAACAGGCTCCCACCAGAGAGGTGGTGGAGTTACCAGCACTGGAAGTATTCAAAAAACATGTGGATGTGGTGCTTCAGGACATGGTTTAGTGGGCATGGTGGTGATGGGTTAACGGTTGGATTTGATGATCTTGAAGGTCCTTTCCAACCCTAATGATTCTGTGATTCTGTGATTCTATTGTATAAGCTTTCAGGAACTGCTGTGATTACTGCCATCCATTTCCACTAATTGAGAAATTATTTGTAATACTTTATTTGTGAAGTAAAATTGGTTTTGTTTGTTTGTTTGTTTTTATTTAAAAGATGCTTGACACTAAAGAATGCTATTAGGTATGAAACAGATCTCAAAACATTTATATGTTGTCCTTTTCCACTTTAACTGTGACTATACAGACCTGTATCAGCACCCAGCATTTTTCAAAGAACGATGTTTGCAATCGTCAATAACATGCTTGGTATACAGTGTTGTCTTGATAATGTTATATTTGAGAAGATTACTGAAGTTCATGAAAAAATACTGTCCATATTACAATGTATCAACACAGCAGAGTTGATATTGAACTTAACCAAATATTGCTTCAGATTGTCTTTTCTTCTATGTGTAATTTCTCAAATAGATCTAAGTTATGAACCATTCCACTCTGTTGTAGTTATAAAAAACCTGCCATCTCTTGTTTTGACACATATTACATTATGCTATCAGTATTTATTCAGCACTATGCTACCATTGTAGAACTATTGAGTACAGCTTGAACTTTGCTCTGGAAAGCCATTGCTCTATTAAGAAAACAAAAACAAAACCCACCTTCTAAACAGTTCAGGATTTACACTTTCTAATCATGAGTTCTCTATCTTTATAGAATCATAGAATCCAAGAATCTTTGGGTTGGAAGGGACCTTTAAAGGTCATCTAGTCCAACCCCCCTGCAATGAGCAGGGACATTGTCAACTAGATCAGGTTGCTCAGAGCCCTGTCCAACCTGACCTCAAATATTTCCAGGGATGGGGCATCTACCACCTCTCTGGGCAATCTGTGCTAGTGGTTCACCATCCTCAGTGTGAAAAATTTCTTCCTTAGATCTAGTCTAAATCTACCCTCTTTCAGTTTAAAACTATTACCCCTTGTCCTATTGCAACAGGGCCTGATAAAAAGTCTGTCCCCATCTTTCTTATAAGCCTCAGTTAAGTACTGGAAGGCTGCAAAAATGTCTCCGCAGAGCCTTCTCTTCGCCAGCTGAACAACCCAACTCTCTCAGCCTGTCCTCATACAAGAGGTGTTCCATCCCTCTGGACCTGCTCCAGGTGGGGTCTTACCAGAGCGGATTAGAGGGGCAGAATCCCCTCCCTCGACCTGCTGGACACACTTCTTTTGATGCAGCACAGGAGACGGTTGGCCTTCTGGGCTGTGAGCACACATTGGTGGCTCATGATCAGCTTTTCATCCACCAGGACCCTCAAGTCCTCTGCAGGGCTGCTCTCAATCCCTTCAACCCCCAGCCTGTATGGATACTGCGGGTTGCCCCAACCCAGGTGCAGGACCCTGAACTTGGCCTGGTTGAATCTCACGAGATTCTCACAGGCCCATTCCTAGAGCTTAATGTCTGAGATTTACAATTTAGAATGACATTAAATACATTAAATACTACATTTGCTCAAGAAGTTTCATAGAAGGTGATAAAAATTATAAGTTTAGAAGGAGGTATGTATTTGCTATGGAGTCTAGAAAAGTTAATAAAAATACTATTTCTGGTCTAAGAATTCAATTTACGCATAAGTCATGGTCTTTTGGCAACAAAAAATGTAAACGATAAAAAAGTAATCCTATATCTGCAAAACAGGAAACTCAGATATGGCATGGTTCTTATTTTATATTGGCTTTTCCGTAATAAAAAGAAAACATTTTGGTCATCTATCTGCAATAGTGTGTTTTACCCACTTCTCATTAACTTTCTCAGAATAGCTACCCAAGAGGAAACCAAGTCTGACAAACATCCTACCAGATGTAAACATCCATCTGCATGGACTAAGGACTGCATTTGGAAAAGCTGCAAAACGCAATGATAGTTATTTAGCAGAGGTCACATCAAGTTTTGTTTCCTACTTCTCCCCTTTCTAAACCCTACCTCTCTAAATCTTGTGATTATGTAAACATCTCAGAATATAACTAAAATGACAAGAGTATAGACTTCCCAGCCACCCTGTGCAATTCGGGGAATAATAGCCATGTCCAAACTCTCTCATTAATCTAGCCTAAGCAGAATGTCTTACATAACTAAGTCCATTACCTATTACAGTGTCTTATATACTCCTGAACTATACGCTCTAGGGTTTTACCTTATCCTTTGCAGGAGAAGATGTCAAGAAAGAGTGTGCTGTAGAAAAGATATTGAGTTATTTTTTTACCCAATAACTTTACTGCAGATAGGGAAGTTTCTAGATTATGCTTTTAGTCCATGTCCTTTCCAATGCAAACACACATTCAAAACATAAGAACGAACATTTGATGCTTCGTGTGGAGGTGGACTTCTCTAAAAAATACTTTCAAGAGAAGTGTCTGAGACTTGTTAGAATTTCTTTAAGAACTGCCCTTAGCAAGTCCATGTCAAGTCAGCATCATCTTTCTACCCAACTGTGTTATTTTAATAATCTGCAGCTCCAATAAGACTGATCTTGCATTTATGCTGCAAAGGCAGTCTGAAGTAGTAGAAGTATCTCAGCAGGTAGTTTAGCCTGCACCAAAGGTATCATTCTCTGGAAACTGCTAATGGGTATTTCCTGTTATATAAGACCAGTTTAAAATGGAAATAAACTGTCCTCTGCATTTTTTAGCCATATTGCGGTTTTGCAAAAGAAATAACAGATTGTAGCTTTCTACAAATTACTGTAGCTACAGAAAAGATTTTACTTTTGGGAATGACATCTCAAGGACAATACAATATGATCAGGTTCTACAGGATTGCACACAGCGTAACATGAGAGAGTAAAAAATATTTTGATGGATGGTTCATCTGTGTCCTGATAATGGGGTTGATAAGTCTGTTGGTATATAAAATTACATGTAGAGCTTGCAAGTCTAAACAGGTGTTCTTCAGTCTTGAAGTCCTTGTGAATATGTTTTGATAGCCTGCAGATGGAGCAAATGCAACTTTGCTGGATTCAGTTGGAAAATTACTTTTGTATTCACTGATGAGCTTGCTTTCTGAACAGTGACATTTTAGCAAAACATTACTGAACAGAATATGCTTGTTTGCAGAAATATTATGTAAAGAACCTTCAGGCTGGCTTTGGAGATTTCAGACATTCTTACATCCACATATTTTTAATATTTCTTCAAGGAGAAATAAAACTCTCTCCACAGTAATTGCCTCATATTAAGTTAAAATTTTGATAAGTTTTAAAAGGAAGGCAATTTAGAGATTTACTAATGTTAAGATTTGCTACTCCATCCTTCTTCCACTGAAAGAGAGAAAGCTACACCCACATTATTGTTTGCCAAACAAGCCTGACACTTACTGAAGCAAGTGACTTTATGATCCCTTCCATTTCCCATTTTCCATTTGTACTGCTGTTTCTTATTCTAGTGAGACTCCTGTTTATAGCATCCACTCTGTGGGGAGATTCATGTTACACAGTATGTCCAAGTCAGAACCCAGAGACCATGAGCTAAGCTGTTTTGCTCCTAATTTATTAAAATTCCAGTTTTGACTGCTTGATTCTGGATTTCCAAGTCCCATGCTCCAGGGGGACTTCAGCTGCAGAAAAGATGTGTCTTACATTTTATGGAGTTAGTCTGGGCCAACATACAGCTAGCTTACTTCAGCTTCCTTACCCTTGGATTCTTACAGCCTCTTTCCACTATGAACCTTCACCCTGGCTTTCAAGCACATTTACATTAAACAACATATACTTCTCAACCTTGTCTACACTCACTGGGCACTTCACAAACTGTGACGTAATTGTGGTCTCCAGCTAAAATGTGTAGTTAGAAAGCTATTACAAGCCTTAGGGATGGTTGTTTTCACTGGCAAAGCTGTAGATGAAAATTTGATGAATGCTTTAACAGTTTTCTGCCCCTCTTCTGAACACCTTCAGTCTTTTGTTATCAACAAAACTTTATAGAAGCAAAACTTTGTTTGCAGAAACCATTAGAGCTTCTTTGAATTCAAAAGGATTAGGTCTAGTTCTAACAATTAAGATTTTGTGTGGCTTTAGTTTTTCTCTGTAGCTATCCTCCCCACACAAGCTCATCTCAGGACCACTAAGTTTTGAAAAACTAACTTTTTGTTGTGTCTTGTTTAGCTTTTGCTTTTTCTTTGAGTCAAATGACTATTATATTTTTGGGATGCAGGCTCTCTGTTTGTAAATGCTGTTTCTCAACCCTCTCCCCCATACACCTTTTCCTCTGTTATAAAGCAGTGTTATTATTTGGTGCTGAGGCATTTGTCTTCTTTTTAAAATGTTGTCTAGAAATATACTAGGAATTTTGTTGCATAAACACCCTTTTATTAGTTTAATAAAATTGTTTCATTGCTGTGAATTGATATATTTTATATTACTATGTAAATAATGGATAATGAGTAAATGCATTCTGAATTTTTCTGACTATTCTTGAGCGACAGCACAGAAGTAAATAAGAAGTCATCATAGGACATAAAACAATAGAACCATAGAATATCTCAAGTTAGAAGGGACCCATAAGGAACATCGAGTCCAAGTCCCTGCTCCTCGCAGGACTACCTAAAACTAAACCGTATGACTAACATCAACGTCCAGACGCTCCTTGAACTCTGACAGGCTTAGTGCCATGACAACATTGCTGGGCAGCTTGTTCCAGTGACCTACCATGCTCTCAGTGAAGAACCTTTTGCTAAGGTTCAACTTGAACTTCCCCTGATGCAGCCTCATTCCATTTCCTTGGGGCCTATTGCTGGTCACCTGAGAGATCAGCACCTCCCCTTTGCTGCTGCCCTGTGAGGAAGTTGTAGACTGAAATGAGGTCACCACTCAGCCTTCTGTTCTCCAGGCTGAACAAGCCAAGTGACCTCAGCTGCTCCTTGTAATTCTTCCCCTGAGACCTTCCACCATCTTGGTTGCCCTACTGTGGACACAAACATGTAAGTTTGATGTCCTTACAGTGCACATGACCACTGTAGAAGGACATGCTTGCTAAACATGTATTAGAAGTGCTAACATTCATAATTCCTTACAATTATGTTGAAATCATGGTGTTGAACTAAGAGCAGTAAATGGTATTGGGCATTAAGGACAGCATTTTCCCACTCTTCTGTATATGGTAAGAAAGATTAAAAAAAATATTGCAGTTGGGTTATGAGTTACTGTCAGTACCACTGTAAAAGTTTAGCTGAAAGATGGCTGTCATGCCGCTGAGTGCCATATGCAAAGAGATTTGCACCACTTTTCCCCTTGACTTGTGAAAAACCTGAAGATGCCTTTTGGGCTTGTGGAAGCAGCAGCACTGGACACTGAGTAACACTGGGAAATTACCACCACAGCTATTTCTTGGAAGGAAGTATTTCTTTGTATCTTCCTTTCTCCATATTTTTTTTTTTCCCCACAGACAAAATTGCTAATGGACAGTATCTCTGTAATTTATCTGTATGATTGCATGATAAATTATAATCACTCAAGAAAAGATATGTAATATAAAAAGGTTAAGAGAATATGAATACTCAAAATCTGTAGTGAAATGCTGAGTTTTTATACACCCCTTTTAGTAGACAGTGGAAAAATGTAGTATGTTCTACTACTAGAATCTAATAATCCTACCAATGCCTACCAAACATATGAGGTGTAAGTGAGCAAGGATGTGAAGAATTCAAAAAGGTTCACTATAAAGATAATATGATCTTTCACATGAAGTTCTGAACCAAAACATTTCAGAGTTCAGTGTGTATTTAAAAACAAATGGCTACACAATTTTAAGAAGACAAATACCTCAAGCAGTTTAAGTATTAAAAAAAAAAAAAGGGGGAATTTAAATCTTAAAGACCTAAGCATCTGTGGTGGGATAAACTTGGTTGGATGCCAGGTGCCCACCAAGCCGCTCTATCACCCCCTTCCTCAGCTGGATAGGGGGAGACAAAATATGACAAAAGGCGTGTGCATCAAGGACAGGGAGATCACTCTCCAATTACCATCAGGGGCAAAACAGACTTAACTCAGGGAAAAATTAATTTAATTTATTGCCAATCAGATCAGAGCAGAAAAATGAGAACTAAACAAATCTTAAAACACCTTCACCCCACCCCTCTCTTCTTCCCTAGCTTAACGTTGCTCCAAAGTTCTCTAACTCTTCCTCTCTGAGCAGCACAGGGGGATGGGGAATGGGGGTTATAGTCAATTCATCACACGTTGTTTCTGCTGCTCCTTCCTCCTCACAACTTTTCCCCTGCTGCAGTGTGGGGTCCTTCCCACATGAAACAGTCTTCCATGAACTTCTCTAACTTCTCCTTGCCACAGGCTGCAGTTCTTCATGAACTGCTCCAGCATGGGTCCTTTTCGCAGGGTACAGTCCTTCAGGAACAGACTTCTCCAGTGTGGGTCCCTGTGACATCACAGATTGTGCCAGCAAACCTGCTCCAGTGTAGGCTCCTCTCCCCATGGGTCCTCAGGTCCTGCCAGGACCCTGCTCCAGTGCAGGCTTCCCATGGGGTCACAGCCTCCTTTGGGTGCATCCACCTGCTCTGGTGTGGGGTCCTCCATGGGCTCCAGATAGATATCTGCTCCAATGGGGAACTCCAAGGGCTGCAGAAGGACAGTCTGCCTCACCACAGTCTTCACCATGGGCTGCAGGTACCTGGAACATGTCCTCCCCCTCCTTCTTCACAGACCTTGGTGTCTGCAGAGTTGTTTCTCTCACATTTTATCACTCCTTTTTCTGTTGCTGTTTTGCAGCAGTTTTTTCCCCTTCTTAAATATGTCATCACAGAGGAGCTACCACTGTCGCTGATTGGCTTAGCTTTGGCCAGCGGCTGGTCCCTCTTGGAGCCAGCTGGCATAGTCTCTACAGGACACAGTGGAAGCTTATAGGAGCTTCTCACAGAATCCACTTCTTGTAGCCCTGCTTGCCATGCAAACCCAGTACATCAACCCATGCTCAAGCATAAATTATAGTTGTAATTAAATAAAGACTTCATCCACAACTCACAACAATGCAATTTTTAACTGTAAAAAAACCCAGCTGCACCAGCATTAATTACTTATGTGGAAGATGCTAAAAATGTTTACTCATCATCACCTTTCTCCATCATTGAACCTAATATCACACTGATATATATTCACTACCTAACTGGTTTATGGCTTTCACCAGAGAACAAGTGTGTTGCACCGTTTCTCAGCTAAATTCTGAGTGAAGGTACAATACAGCAATATGTAAGCATACAGATCTTCAAAGTGTGAAGAATGTTACTTTAATGTTATCTCATGAAGGAAAGTTTATCTCTCTCAACAGAAGACTAGAGTTCTAACTCTAAATGAGAAGGGGAGAAAAAAAAAGTAGATATTTCTTCCCTCTAATTAGGTAGAAAGAAAGGTTTATATTTTAAACACAAGCCAAAGTATTTGAAACAGAACGAAGAACAGGCAGTAAAAACATGCTTTGTGCCTAAAAAGTCAATGCCATAATAAAATGGTAGTTTGCTGTGTCTCATGCTGGTTGTTTCTTCTTTCTTTGTTCTACTATTAATAATTTAGCCTTCACACAGTACAAAATGCTGTGTTAATATAGCATTTCTTGCAGGTTAATGTTTCATGTATGAATTGTAAAATGCTCATGCTCTGATGGAGCTGAACCCGATATAAAAATCATATGAATTTTAAATAACAAAATTAGAGGAAAAGGAGACAATTATATAGGTCAATTAAAAAAAAATGACCTCCAAAATAAAATGTTATGCCTTCTTTTTACTAGAAGCTTCTAATTATAAATATTATTAGACCTGGGGATTACAAATATTACTGTGTATTAGTACTGACAATTATAAAGTACAATATTTTAATTACATTTATTATTGTTCTGTTTATAATTATTTTAAGTTTATTTTCCTTAATAACATAAGAGGAAATAATAAATATTTTTAAAGAATCTGATATACTGATTAATGCCAAAATTTATGACATTATTTATTTCACTATAGCTATTCCACTGAGGCAGACATTCTGTAAACATTATACAAAACAGGCATTATTTGGTCCGAAACCCTTAAAGATTAAATAAAAAAAACCCTAGGAATTAAAGGTGTTTCACTCTTTGATTATCTAATACCTTTAAAGGCACTGAAGGGATCAATATCTTTCTAAAAAGCAAGAAGCCTCAAGTTGCTTCTTTCAAACTGAAGACATTTATTTTAGTCACTTTTGAAATTTAAATCACCCTGGGCAGGTTTCCTATCTTTTTTTGATAACACATTATTATCTGATGATTGCTATGGTCTAATACTGTTCTTGCAAATTTTGATGGATTTTGCTATAGCTCATTTCTGGATATATTTAAATACTTAGAACTCATTATTATATCAGTTATAAAACTTCAGCATTTCTGCTTCAAATTTCAGTAGAAATTTGAAATATTCAACAGATAACAGTGATAACTTTACTAAGGTAGAAAATTGTAATATAGCCTCTAATTTCTCACCACTATTTTAGTTCCAATCAGTCTTCCCAAAGTCTCAATTTCTCTCTCAGTAAAATGAGGATAATTATATTTACTTACCTCACATAGGGCAGTGAGGCTTTATTTAAGTTTCTAGAGACCTTGAATATCCTCAGGTGGAAGGAATTAGGGAAATGAACATACATTCTTTGCCAATCTATAAATACGAAGAGACATTTAAATGCTTTTAATGATTGTTATCCTTTAGCAATGGGATCCTTCCATAAGTCTCTGCAAGTTGCCATTCTGCAATAAGTTTAGACCATTAATTTACATTTGTAAACAAATATATCCTTTTTCAAATAATCTACTTGCAGCAAATGCTGTAATAAGAATGGAAGTTTGACATTAAGGAAAGTGGAATAAGCTGCCTCTGCTACGAGGTGTTGAAGCACAGACATGGATAATTATTGTGGTATAGCTCTGTACCACAAACTCCCGGACATTTCTGTCTTGTGTGTGTTTGTTTACCTATTTCCTTAGCAATGGTGAGTAGGAGTTTTGATTTTTGCTGCTGTTGATTGATCTTTCCATGAGTTATGTGTATATCTATGTGTTTGTGAGAAGCTTTCCGTTGCCCTTCATTTTGTGCAATCACTCCTGATAGCAAGAAGGCCAGCCATCGTGCTGGTGAAAATACTGTAGGAAATGAGTGAACGGTAGCCTGTTACACACAACTTTCACTCTTCTTTATTAGTATCAATGGTTATGCACAGAGAATTAGAAGATATGTCTCCCCTTCCTAAAAGTGGTGTGATAATCATGTGTCATAATTCCTCAATGCTCTACCAAACCACAGGACATTTTCAGGGTTCTATTCTCTGATAAGAATGAGTCAACAGAGCAACCTTGAAACATGCTGCCTTGTATTTAATTATTGAATGAAAGTGGTAAAAAGAATGTTTTAAGGTTATTTTAAGGGTTAAGACAAGGCACAAAGACAGATTTCCACCAGAATAAACTCTGCAACAGTTAGGAACATCGGTTTCAGCAAGTATAATTTAGAAATTTGGTTGGTTTATTCTTTTAATTTTTCATTGAAGTCCCCATTTTATTGTATAGGGTTTGTCATTGCTGACAGCTGGTGTCTGAACCTATCTGAAATCATCTCAGCAATATATTTATCCCAAATAGTCATGCATAATTATTAATGAGGGTGAACTAGTTCTCAGAAGTTTCCTTATTATGCATTCTCAATCTCCTAAATGTACCTCAATGAAGCACAGTTTGTTATCAAGCAAGTCTTTTTGTCTTACTAGTGGAGACCCCTGCAGACAACTGCATTTCTTCAGATACTTCAGATACTAAGAGTATAACGTAATTTACAGAATCACAGAATCACTAGGTTGGAACGGACCTTCAAGATCATCAAGTCCAACCATTAATCCAGCGCCACCATGTCCCCTAAACCATGTCCTGAAGCACCACATCCACACGTTTTTTGAACACATCCAGAGATGGTGACTCCACCACCTCTCTGGTGGGAGCCTGTTCCAATGCCTGACCACCCTCTCAGTGAAGAAGTTTTTCCTAATATCCAATCTAAACCACCCGTGGTGCAACTTGAGGACATTTCCTCTTGTCCTATCACTGGTTACTCGGGAGAAGAGACCAACACCCTCGTCAGCACAACCCCCTTTCAGGTAGTTGTAGAGACCGATAAGATCTCCTCTCAGCCTCCTCTTCTCCAGACTGAACAACCCCAGTTCCCGCAGCCGCTCCTCATAAGACTTGTGCTCCAGACCCCTCACCAGCTTCGTTGCCCTTCTCTGGACACGCTCCAGCACCTCAACATCCTTCTTGTAGTGAGGGGCCCAAAACTGAACACAGGATTCAAGGTGCGGCCTCACCAGTGCCAAGTACAGGGGCACAATTACTTCCCTACTCCTGCTGGCCACACTAGTTCTGATACAGGCCAGGACGCTGTTGGCCTTCTTGGCTACCTAGGCACACTGCCGGCTCATATTCAGCTGGCTGTCAGCCAGCACCCCCAGGTCCCTTTCCACTGTGCAGCTCTCCAGCCACTCTTCCCCAAGCCTGTAGCGTTGCATGGGGTTGTTGAGACCCAAGTGTAGGACCCTGCACTTGGCCTTGTTAAACCTCATACAGTTGGCCTCTGCCCATTGATCCAGCCTGTCCAGAGCCCTCTGCAGAGCCCTCCTACCCTCCAGCAGATCAACACTCCCACCCAACTTGGTGTCATCTGCAAACTTACTGAGGGAGCACTCGATTCCCTCATCCAGATCATTGATAATGATATTACACAAGACTGATCCCAAAACTGAGCCCTGGGGAACACCGCTTGTGACCAGCTGCCAACTGGATTTAACGCCGTTCACCACAACTCTCTGGGCTCGGCCATCCAGCCAGTTCCTCACCCAGCAAAGACTAAACCTGTCTAAGCCACGAGCCGCCAGTTTCTGCAGGAGAATGCTGTGGGTGACACTGTCAAAGGCTTTACTAAAGTCCAGGTAGACAACATCCACAGTCTTTCCCTCATCCACTAGGCAGGTCACCTGGTCATAAAAGGAGATCAGGTTGGTCAAGCAGGACCTGCCTTTCATGAACCCATGCTGGCTGGGCCTGATCCCTTGGTTGTCTTGCACATGCCCTGCGACCACTTTCAAGACCAAGCGCTCCATAATCTTCCCCGGTATAGAGGTCAGGCTGACAGGCCTGTAGTTCCCAGGATCCTCCTTCCGGCCTTTCCTGTAGATGGGCGTCACATTGGCAAACCTCCAGTCGTCTGGGACCTCCCCTGTTAACCAGGACTGCTGATAAATGATGGAGAGTGGCTTGGCAAGCTCCTCTGCCAGCTCTCTCAGTACTCTCAGGTGGATCCCATCAGGCCCCATAGACTTGTGGGTGTCCAGGTGGTTTAACATGTCCTTAACTACTTCCTCTTGGATTATGAGGAGTATATTGTGTCCATTATTTCTCTTTGTGTGCTTTTCATAAACATATACTACAGTAAATCCTACTGAGCAATCTTTTTATAAACAAATTGGGAAAAAAAATCAATGTTTGTGATTTTAACTACTATTTTTTCAATTTTTTTGTGTGTGTTTCAAGAAAATTTGTTGGGAGATAATAAATGACATTTATTTTATACAGAGGCGGAATAATTAACATAATAACAGGGTCATCACATAAGCTCACAAACCAAGAATCAGAGCTTGGAGCAAAACTTTATCAGTGATTATCCAAGCCTTGAATAAGTGTAAAAACAAGGTATTATTTATTGTCTTTTGGAGGAATAGCTACAAGTTAAGCATTCTAATATACCCCACAGTTTTTACAGATTTGTTTTGCTTTAAACTATTCTGTTAAGCAGTAACATAATTCTCACCATGTTGTAAGGTGGTAATGTTTCGGTCTATCATTACCATTTTGCTAAAGACAGATAATTTCGTTTTGTCTGGTCTGTCTTTTGTTAATAGCTAGTACTTGAAATGAAATATTTACCTGAGAGTTAAATAGGTTTGTAAAAAAAAAAAGACTAATGTTAAATGTTTTTAGGTAGCAATGTACTGGAAATCACAATGTGAAAAAAAAAAAGTAATTCACAAGTTTCTTTTAAATCTGTACTCTGCTTCTTTTGAACAACTTAATTAGAAGTAACACAGTTTAGTGTACCACATAGTGGCAATGTTTCAAAATATCACTATGTGGAGGGAGATGCCCTGTCGGTATTTGCTCGCATTGTGTCCTATAATATCTTAAAATACATACAGCCATTAAAAGACACAACGGATAGGGCTTAAGGTGGTTTATTATACAGATGCAAGGAATGCAGTTACAGAAGTATCTTAGAGGAAGAATCCCCATAGGAAAACAGTTTTTCTAATTTCCCAATCGATATCTGTGACTCAAATGGCAAAAAGAGTGGTGGCTGCTTCCTTAGTAGACTAGTGTGGTACAAAGCTGTAACAATAGAGAAATAACATTAGTGTTTCAAAAGTAGTTTCTAAAAGTGAAAAAGATGAAAGCTTGTCTGAATTTAGGCCTAAAGGCATGACCAGTAGTCAATATGAAGTCATTTAGGCTGGAAAAGACCCTTAAGATCGAGTCCAACTGTTAACCTAACACTACAAAATGTCAACCGTCACATCTATCATTCTCTACATATGTTTTTTACACAGTGCTTAAAAGACCAAAAATTCAGTTTACTACAAACTGTGATTTTAGGTTGAAAGGAAGGTAGTACCTAGGACAACAGACTTAATTTCCTTCAAATTTCCAAGAAAAAATAAGCAATGGACAGATTGCCAGCAAATTAACGTTTCTTCAGTTTTCACTGCAAACTTAACTAATAAACATAAACACTTCTTACTTACCAGGAAGGAAGTAGTCAGAGGGTAAATTCCTCTTGGTTCCGTAATAAGCAGAAAGTGGTGAATAATAGTAGTTCAGTAATCAACAACATAAATAAAAATGTAAATTATTTGTTGAAAGTTGCTTCATATGACTGCAACATTGACAATGCAAGGAATGATCGTTGCTCTTTTCAACAATGATTCCATTGAAAAGCATTCAGAAGAACTGTCAGCCAGTGTTCCTTCAACCTGAATTTTTTTCACACAAAAAACCAGAAACTGAAGTTCATGCACTGAAATGTAGAAACTTAATATCAATCCAGTATGCTGGCTTGTGCCCAGGTAGGCACAAGGGAAGCACAGAAAGAGAGAGTTTCCTTTTGTGGAATTAAAGAGAAGTGTCATAAGATATCAACAGAAAGAAAAAGAGGACCATGTGCTTGAAAACAAAGATATCTTAAATTTTATTTTTTTTTTATGTCATGTTAGAAGATGGAAATAAAGAGAAAGGAAACCAAAAGCAGCAGAAAATTATGGTGTGAGATAGATGGTACAGAAAAAAAATACTGTGTCAAGAGATAATCAATAAGTATGTAGAAGAGAAAAGACAAAAAAATACATGTCCAATATCAACTGGTTGTGTGGAGAAATATGTGTTAGGATTACATTGTTCTTTTTTTCCCAAAAAAACCTGTTTTTGCAGTTCCATGATGCCATCTTTACTTCCATTTAGCTTTCTTAAAATAAAAATTTCCTCTCACAGAAAGAAATATACATAGAAAAGTTGAAAAGCAGGCTTCAAATCCATAAAAAAAATTCAAAATCAGATGATAAATACAAGGAATATGTTTTAAAAATAATTGGAATTGTCATTTTAGAGTGATAATTTTCTGAGATTTGGTACAAGGTTTTTGAATACTTGATGTTGGAAATGTATTTGCCTGAAATGAATGTCTGATGATTTGCTTACCAAAAACAATCAAAAATAAAGGGGTCATTTAACTTCACCCCATTTTAATAAGGCCATATGATGATCATCTGTGCAAAATGAAGACAAGAAAGGAAGATCTGCACAGTTACAGAGAAGTGACAAAAACAAAGTTGGGGAGGGGAATGGAAGGAGGCAGGTTTTTCCAGTCTTGTGCAACTTTTTTCTTCACTGTGAGTACAATTCTGATGTTGCCTCAGTACATTTTCTGTAAATAACATTACACACTTTTTATACAATTCAACAGCTCTAATTGCCACACTTCCTTTCTTTTGGAGTCTATAACAAAGCACGGCATGGAAAGATATTTTCCATTGCTCTCCAATGATACTGACAGTGTATTTATGTAACACATCAGTCTTCATGTGCACTGTGTTACCAATAAGGTAGATGAATACATTACCTTAGTTGTGGGTAGAAAAAAGGAAGCAGAGAAATAGTGGGAGTGAATACACTAATCAGTCAACGGGGGAAAAATATGCAAATTATCCTGAGTATTTCTGCATAGTTTACAAAAGCGACTCTAGCAATGTTTGTTTCTCCCTCCCCTAGATTTTATTCTGAAAGTTGTCGCAACTTACGTTTTGCTCTCATGCTCCTCTGTGAAAGCTTATGTCTGCCATTTTACAGCACAGACTGGAGAATTACTTCTGAGAATCACAGAAGCCAATGAAGTAGCTTCACCCTGCAGGGTTCTAGAAGTTCTTAATTCAAACTATGAATCACTTTGCCAAAACTGAAAGAGAGAGACTCCTGAAGTGGCATCTTTTGGGTGTAATTCTGCCTTTAGTTCTGTACTACATAATTCAGACATTTGGAACAAGTTAAGCATGTGAATTGCTGATGGTGGCCACTGCACTTAAAACGATTCTTGATTATTCCATCAGACTAAAGGAAACACAATTTTCTACTTTAAAGTCTTCATTTTAATGGTAAATCCCCTTTAAAAATGATGAAATCTGATGCCCCAAATTAGCATAGTCTGGGTTTTGACTGGGTTTTTTTTTTCTTCTTCTTTTCCCCCACTATTTACAAAGGTAAATATGGAGGCAATGTTGTGGTGGAAATAGATACTTTTTGGACTGTAAAGTTATTCTTAAGAAGGACCCCAGATAAAGGTATTGAAATACAAAGTGGGAATTAAACACTCTTGTAACCATTAAATGTTTTTTCATGTCGTATGTTGTGGTAGTCATGTATGACTAGCTTCATGAATGATGTCATTGGTAACAAATTATCTAGTTTTATCTGTCACTTCATGACATGTTACAAGATACTTACTTAAATATATACTACAGTGTACAGTGATGTACAATGAAAATACATCTCATTTTTGAACATAGATGTTTATCTTTTCAAAAGTATTATTTAAGTGAATTGAGGAAATTAATTAGTCATGGAAAGCCATTTTCTTGCAAAGATGACAGAGGAATCTGTTTATCACAGGAAACATTTCTTTCACTGTTTTTTTTATCATTAGGAAACATGAAAATTCAACACAGCCCTTCAAGTAATTTCTTTCATGAAATTTAGTATCTTTAAGACTTAAAAACTTACATTAGAGAGCTTTTCATAAACCTGTTACAAATATTTCAGTAATTTAATGTCAACACTTTCTCTTGATGGGGCTATTTATTCTTTTTAAATAAATAATAACATTTGTATAAGTCAATGCCTACTAAAGATTTTGACAGGGCATTATGTTTTATTTTGGCAATGACTGTAACTAGATTTCCGAAAGGCTGAAATACTTATCATACAGCTGCAATGATCCCTGTGGAAAAATAAAGGAAAAAAAATCTTCCTGTATTCTGGAAAAGAAAAAGTAGTTTGTGTAATGTGCAGTCTAAACATTACCTTTACAGGCAATAGATACATACATTTAGTAAAATATTTTTGATGTGAATGAGAACTAAGGGGGAAAACACTTGTGTTGGCTTTGGCTGGGTTAGAGTTAATTTTCTTCATAGTAGCTAGTATGGGGCTGTGTTTTCGCTTTGTGCTGAAAACAGTGCTGATAATAGAGATGATTTCATTATTCCTGAGCAGTTCTTAAGCGGAGCCAAGGCCTTTTCTGCTTCTCACACCACCGCACCAGCGAGAAGGCTGGGGGTGCACAGGAAGTTGGGAAGCTGGGACAGCTGAACCCCAACTGACCAAAGGGATATTCCAGGCCATATGACATCATGCTCAGCATATATAGCTGGAGGAAGAAGGAGGAAGGGGGGAACGTTCGTCTCTCCTTCCAAGTAACTGCTATGTATGATGGAGCCCTGCTTTCCTGGAGATGGCCTGGAACATCTGCCTGCTGATGGGGAGCAGAGAATGAATTCCTTGTTTTGCTTTGCTTGTTTGTGTGGCTTTTGCTTTACCTGTTAAACTGTCTTTTTCTCAACCCTCAAGTTTTCTCACTTTCACTCTTCTAATTCTCTCCCCCATCCCACTCTGGGGGGAGTGATCAAGCGGCTGTGTGGTGTTTAGTTGCCAGCTGGAGTTAAGCCATGCCACACACAAACCCCCAACCCTAAGACCCCCCAAAACCCCAAACAAAACCAAAATCTTTTTTTTTTTTAAACCCAGAATCATAGACCCCCCTTCTCTCCAGGACCATCTCCTATCGAACTCTTGCAAGCAGGTCCCTGAACATGTTAATGTCTTCTCTCAAAGTCCAGGGCTGTGATCCTGCTATTTACCTTTTTCCTTTCTCTCAGGGTTCTGAACTGAGGCTTTTGAAGCTGCAGGGTTTTAGAGAAGATCCTGTCAATCTCTGTAGCACCAGAGATGAGACAGTCTGCTGATCTCCTTCAGCTCCACTATTTGGCAACACAGGTAGTCCACCAGTATGCACACCGCTTGCAGACAAGGAATATTCCTTCCTGCCCCATCAAGAAGCCACAGACATTCCCTACAGCTCTAGTGCTGTATAACTGTGTCATCCCCCAGAAACTTCGTCTGGGTCAAAGCCTTTGATGTTACAGGGACAGCTGCTCCAGCGGCTGCTTGTGCAGTATCTCGTCACCATCACTGGGTATGCAAAACTGCCCTCAGCAGAGCTCCTGACTTCTTTCTGCACAGAAGGCAACTCCCACGAGCTGTACTCAGGACCTGCCCTTATACAGCCGTCTCCCTTGCACCTGCTGCAAGGGTACCTGACCATCCGTCACCAGGGGTCAGCCTGGACAAAACCTGACCCTTTTGGTCAAGGACAGCTCACAGAGCTTGTTAGAAGCTGCTAGAGCTTGGCAGTCTCAGCCCCTCATGGTCACCCTTTCCCAGCAGCAGCAGGCAGCCTGATGTCCCTCAGAGACTTCCCACAGTCCAAGTGATCTTGGACAAAGTTCCCAGGAGATCTAGATGATTACGAAGCAGAGCGCAGGGCTCAGGAACTACAACATAAACTGCTGCGTCTGCTGGTTTAACTGCCTTAATTACCTTAAATTTAGGACAAGGATATATAATGATCATAGAGATAAGATATGGTTCCTGGAATGGGCTGCAGAGAAGTGTCATTATTTTTAGAAAACAGTGCTGGAAACTTAGCTGATGATTTACAAGCCTTATTAGATATTTTTGGTTTTATATCTTGTGGACTGAAACTTAATTAAAAAATAACAAATATTGTTATTCACATTGTTGCTGCAACATGTAAGTATCTAACAGAATTAAATGTCTAGTGTGAGATGATGATGATTAGTTTGGGAAATTCTAATGAAATTATCATTAAAATAAAGATTCTTATCCATTTCCTGCCTATAGATGAGCAGTATCAGATTAAACAATTAGCTATTTATATAGTATACAGCTCAGATCATAATCTCTAAATGGTGTTTGGAGCCTAAGCTCTAATGAGATGACACGTTAAATCTCATAACGCATTGTACAGTTAGGGAAGAACAACGAACATACACACAAAAGTGACACTGGAAAAGCAGTCAGGGGACAACTGTTCCAAAAAGCTTAACATCACTGTTTAGTCTCACAAAGAAGAATCACCCTCCGTGTAACTGGATAAATGTTCTTTATTTTATTTTATTTTAAAAATTGTGCATTATAAGTGCAAAGGCAGTAACAGAAGTTAGGTAGGATGTAATTACCAGTGGAAAAATAAATATACTAACCTTAAGCCTAACATAATAAGGTGGCCTGCAAGACTGTATAAATTAGCCAGGAAAAATAAAAGATTCTTTGTAATATACTATGTTGGTATGCAAAAAGAAGATATAGAACAGGTTATATTTAAAATAAAATATCTAGTGGTTGTTGTTAAAGTAATCACAAAATACACTTGGAACCACTGCTACGTTCTCTCCTGACATTACTTCATTGACTTCAAATGGAGCTAGGCCAGCAGAGAATTTGCTTCTTACAATTCTTATAATGTAAGGTGAGAATTAATTCCTGCAATACTGGTTACCAGACAGATCAATTTTCAGCTTGTATATTCCTTAAAACATGTCCTTAAAGACCAGAAGACAAGTACTAAACACAGCTACATAAACTTAATATGTAAAATGTAATTTTGAATTTCTAGATGTAATTCAATTGAAAGCTGAAGTGCAATTACTTAGTGGCTTTAAGAATGTTGTATCAATCTGAAAGATAAATAATTTTATCTCTACAACACTTTACTTTTTCCAGGTGTTTCACAATGGATTGTATCTAGTAATTTAAACATCACTTGATAAGTTATTGTTTGGTTGGTTTGTTTTTTCTTTAGATATGGCATTAATCTTCCTTTTTTTCTTTTCCAGTACAGACACAGAATTTTTATGACAGAACTTCAAACAGTCCTATGGCTCAACAACAAATATAACTAAACCCCCTACAGAGTACTTTTCTTAGCACAGACCTCCCAGCTCCAGAAGTATAAATTATTCCATATAGAAAGCATTGGCTTAAATGCTATCTGAATCATAAATAAAAAACTATTAATGCCTGCCATAGATATCTAAAGTCAATAAGCTCTCCCTGATCAGCCCCTGTGCTTGCCTAGGTTAAACTTCTGATATGCCTGTACGTTCCCCACCTGCTCCTGCCAAAGTCTTTTCTGACTCACACAGGCAGGTACATCCTTCTAAATCTTCAGGAGTCCTATCTGACAGCTATAGTTTAAAGTCTAACAAAGTTATCAGAATATTGATTTCACTGAAACAGACCTGACACATTGGGATTAATTCAGTTATATACATATAGTAACTAGTGGCATGTGAGATCCCCTTGGTTGTCCTATCTGGCCTGTAGCTGCCATTCTAGAAGGATACAGATCTCCCAGAGGCTGTGAAATTCAGTGAACAACATGAGATGTCTCTGATGATCTACTGCATCTCAAATGATGCTAGGTACCTATTTGTAAACAACTAAATCATGCGCATGATGACATTATAGTTCATGTACCTGTACATGTAATTAAATCTTTGATTCTAGGCCTGCCTGCCTTGGTCTAATTGCCCTTGCCATCCTATCCCAAAAACAGGCTGGTAGACAACAAGGTCTCATAAATAAGTGTGCTCTCCATCTCCTTTTGCTGAATGAAAGAGATCAATGAAAGCATCTCTCAGGCCTAATATTTAGCAGTGATATGAAATTAAGAGTTTCTGACCTCTGCAAATGTTATACACTTTATTTTAAATAAATTTTTGATAAAACAATGAAATGTTGAAAATGACCACGGTGTCATGGTATCTCCTTTGTTACTTTTTTGGGAGTTCAGTCTCAACAGTCTCTATTTATGCCACATCCTCTCATCCTCCTCTACCTTTTGCATTTGGTATCCACAGAATTCATACTATAGTGTTTAGCCCAGTACACAGAGAGATCTAATTTTTCGCTTTCATGCAAGAGCCTATTCCCAGACAGATGTGTGATAACCCTTATATTGGCTATTTCTATCATATATGCCTTTTCTATCACCTTCAGAAGTATTTCATTCTGTCTATCAACTATAAAGGTGTGGTGGGTTAACCCTGCCTGGATGCCACGTGTCCACCAAGCCACTATGTCATTCCCCTACCTGAACTGGATGTGGGAAGAAAAAACATGATGAAAGGCTCATGGGTCAAGGTAAGGATAAGGGAGGATCACTCACCAATTGCTATCATGGGCAAAACAGACTTGACTAGGGGATATAAATTTAATTTATTACCAATAAATTGCAGTAGGGTAATGAGAAATAAAACCAAATCTTAAAACACCTTCCTCCCACCCCTTCCTTCTGCCCAATTTTCTCTACCTCCTCCTCTCCAAGCGGCACAGGGGGATGGGGAACGGGGGTTGTGGTCAGTTCATCACACCTTGTCTCTGACCCTCCTTCCTCCTCACAACAGTTCCCCTGCTCCAGCACGGGGTCCCTCCCATGGGAAACAGTCCTTCACAAACTTCTCCAACGTGAGGCCTTCCCATGGGATGCAGTCCTTCATGAACTGCTCCAGAATGGATCTTTTCCACAGGGTGCAGTCCTTCAGGAACAGACTGCTCCAGCGTGGGACCCCCACAGGGTCACAGGTCCTGCCAGGAGCCTGCTCCAGTGCAGGCTTTCCACAGTGTCACATCTTCCTTCAGGCACATCCACCTGCTCTGGTGTAGGGTCCTCCATGGGCTGCAGGTGGATATCTGCTCTACCAGCGGTGCTCCATGGGCTGCAGGGGGACAGCCTGCCTCACCATCATCTTCACCACAGGCTTCAGAGGAGTCTCTGCTCCAGTGCCTGGAGCACCTCCCCCCTCTCCTTCTTCAATGGCCTTGGTTTCTACAGAGTTGTTTCTCTCACATATCCTCACTCCTCTCTCTGACTGCAATTGCTGCGTGCCCTTTTTTTCGCCCTTCTTAACTCTCTTCCCCCAGAGGTGCTACCACCGTTGCTGATGGGCTCGATCTTGGCCAGTGGTGGGGCCCTCTTGGAGCCGGCTGGTATTGGTTCTATCAGACTTAGGGGAAGCTTCTAGCAGCTTCTCACAGAAGCCACCCCTGTAGCCCTGCCTGCTATCAAAACCTTACCATGCAAACCCAATACAAAAGGGAATCTCCTTTTTACCTAGGCCTCTAATTTTGGACTCCAGCTATGACAATGTGGTTCTTGCTATTAGAAAATTGCCTAGGAAATACTTAGCAAAGGCTGTACACATGAGTCCAGCATCTGTGAAAAAATGTTACCTTGTAGCAATTAACAGACATGCCAATAAATAATAACAGTAGTAGTAGTAATAATAATAACAACAATAATAATAACAACAATAATAATAATAAATGCCTGAAACCTGGAATTAAGAGTTCAAAGCAGAATTCAGCTGCCCAGTAAACATTTAAGGATGTAACAGTAAATGCTTTGCTCCAGGGAGGCTTCCATTCTTCCTTAAAATCTGTTCAGTTCTTGTTTCTCAGTACTTTGTTGAGCTACTGTGTTCACACACCATTATGTTTGCTTCCTGCAGATAGTTTTGATTGGGAAAGATCTCAATATGTGGCTACTTCCAAACTTCCTCAGTGCTCTAGACAAGATAAAGACTCTACTTCTCTTTTTCTTCCTTTTTTTTTTACTTCCTTTTTTTTTTCTGTGAAAATGACATCAGAAGGCTGGAGTATCAGGTTTGCAACTTACAGAAAGTAGGGTGATAACACTATTGAAAAATTATGTAAAAATTATAGGCAAAACAGCTTATAAAAAGAATACATTATTTTTACACATTATTTATAGCTTTAATTAGAAAGTCAAATGCTTGAGGATTCACTGAAATAAATCTTCAGCCAAATTGTTTTTGTTGGAGGATGTGAACAACTCTAACTCTTAATTAAATTCACATAGATTTTTTGTTGGTTTGGTGTGCCCTGTGTTACTCCCCCCCTTCCCCCCAAGTTATTTCTTTTTCTAGTTATGTTAAAAGAGACACTGGGACTTATAACTACTGAATATTCCCTGGCTGAAGGGAAATGGTTACACCCCTGAGTTTTGTTGGTTGGTAGTAGAACAGTGCATTGAATTATTGTGGCTGCTAAAGACTGTTTGGTCTCATTTTCAGTTCTTTATATTATTGTGGCTGTTTTCCTATCATGAAACAGTTCAATATTTTCATTACTTAAGGTGTTAAATGCCACTTTATTGTATTAACAATACCAAAACTCAGATTCCAGGTAAACTAATTTGTTGAATTATTTTATATGTTTCTCTACTTTTCTCTACCTATTTTACCTATGGTTTTTTTCACTAATTCTTTAAACAGCCCCCAAAACAAAACAAACAAGCATAAAAACCAGTGTTTTGCAGGTGAAAGCCTAAGTTAGAGGAAAAAACAATAGTTGCTTCCCTGCAGCATGTTTATTGTCCAGCTGTTTAATAATGTGCAATCTCTTTCCATGACCACAAGTTCACTAATATTCATGCTGTCATGTCTTAACAGGGTATAGAGTAAAGCTAATCACTTATAACTGTTATTTTAATGGTATGAATCATATCATAATTAAAAATAAAACTTGTTTTCCTTATAAATTTTAGATTTGAGCTTTTTGCTTTATACAAAAGTTAGTGGTGGCTTTTTTTCTCTGCATTTCCCCACACAGTTTTCAATATCAAGTTTTGTCACTGATTGAATAAAAAAAGGTTCCTGCTATTGGTAAAGGAATGTCATAAAACTAACCTTATGAGGAGAGGCACTCAAGTTGTTGGAATTTCATGATGAATTTTTAATATGTTTCTGTTTAGATCATTTCATAGGTATTATTAGCTATAAGTAAAATTTCTGAAGAAAACCTTAACTAATTTTGTAAAAAGCAGTCAGAACAATTGATCAAGCCAAGACTAGTTAAATATCTCAATAGCTACATGAAAATATGAATTGCTGCCAGGCGTGGATACGATAGGATATATCTCTATTTCTATCATCTCTAGCTCTAGCTCTAGCTCTAGCTCTAGCTCTATCTATCTCTATTTCTTTAAAATCTTTCCTGATTAACCAAGTATCAGTTAGGTAATTCTGATTTTTAAAACAAGATCTATCAGTATAGATATACAGTATATAGATTAGATATTAGGAAAAATTTCTTTACTGAGTGATTAAATATTGGAATAGGCTGCCCAGGGAAGTGGTAGAGTCACCATCACTGGAAGTTATGGTTACACCAAAAAACGTGTAGACATGGCATTTCGGGGTATGTTTTAGTGGGCTTGGTGGTATTGGGTTGAGGGCTGGACTTGACGATCTTAAAGGTCTTTTCCAACCTTAATGATTCTGTGATTTTGTGAGTATTAAGCTATGAATTAAAAGAAGATAACATAATTTATTCCTTCCTAATAATTTCTGACCTAAATAAAGGTTTCCATAATGCTTTTCTTCCCAATGAATCAATAAGATGATACGCAAACATAAATAGATGATAGATAAATAGATAGATATTTTAGATTATACCTCTACTCTTTAACCAAAGCTCCCCAAATGAATCAAAATTGCTTATTTGGAAGGTATATTCATAATTACATTGTTGTTTTTTTGGCAGTAGTTACAAGCTGAAAACTGTGTAATTAACCATAAATAGGGTCATTAGGGGCTAGGTGGAAAAAATCTTTGTATCTATAGTACAATTTTCGGTGAAGTTAAGACACCTAAGCCCAAAAATTCTGAATGAAAATACATCACTCATTCAGTCTCTTCTCTTGAATTAGGTCTTTCCTGAGATTATCCAAGAAACCTGATGCCAGAAGCACTTAGACACCATGCATAATACTTAAGTTGATCATACCCCTAAAACATAGAGTTCAGATCACTGATATAACCAAAAATCTATATAATAATGTACCTTGTTTCTAGATGGCTGGAGTGCTAGGAGCCAAAAAGTAACAATCTCTCTGCAACAATTTTCCTTCTCAGCCACCAGCTGGAATAAGGATGTGTACTGAGGGACTCTTTCTGGAAGGCCTGCTAGTGTGCAGAAAAGGGTGTAAGGGTCTTGGAGACAAAAAAGAGATTCTGCCCTGTGACTCAGGGTCTGAGTTCTGGATTTTGTTCTAGAAGTCAGCGTGCCTGAAGGTTGGGTTAAGGCAACTAAAATCCTTTATTTAGTATAAAAATTGTACAATCTTATAGTTTAATTCTTTACGTGTATATCAATAAAGATATATTTGTTGACAATTAAAATATCGGAATATTTAAAAAAACATTTCTGTTTACATTTAATTGACTAAGTAAATTAAATTATATTTAACTGACTGTGTAGCTTAGCTCTTTAGAACAATTGTATGCAAGACAAGTGGAGACATTTGCTAGAGTAAAATGGCCATGCTCTTTCTGTGTGTTTGTTCACTTCTGGAATTCTGATTAATGTCAAGATATTCCACAACTCCTCTTCTTTTGAAGAAATACCATCAGTTAAAGATCTTATACTTTAACATATATTGGCAAGTGTCCTCTCAGTCAAGAGTATAATTTCTCCTTGCCATCTCTAGCAAAGTCTAAGACAGCTGGAAAGGGGAGTTCACAACTAATTCACAGAATGTTTCTCTGATGTGATTTTAAGAGTGTTTATGCTACATTTAAGTCACAGAAAATCAAAACAGTATACCTGTCATGTCTGAGTGCACCCATAAATAGAATTCTGTTCTAGTAGAACTAATTGGTACAAGTGTTAGCTTGTTAGAAAAGCTGGTACAACATTTTCTTAATCACCAAGGATTATGGAACTCAGGTAGAAGAAATCATATGTAGTATCTGAAAAAAGAAGAAAAGTATTTTGCCTCTTACAGTTTCCTTCAAGACATTATCACAGAATAAGATGCCACCTAATAGTTCTTTAATAGGTTTTCACACTTTTCCTCATCTATTTGTGCCTCTACAGGATGGTCACGTGGTTTGTAGATCCTGGGGTGAAATTTCCCTTTCTGAGATGAAATTCTCAAATCAAAGCTAACCACATAAAATCTATACATCATGAGGGTAGAGAATTAAGTGTCCCCAACAGATGGTTTTCTTCTGCCACATAGATTAACCATTAAGAAACATAAAACAACATTTTGTTGTCCTAAATTCTGCCTTTCTTCAGAGCTTGCTGGTGTCATGTTACCCTGTAGTAGTTTTCTATATGGCCTCACGAATAAGGAGATGTTGCTTAAAATCATAAGGGTAAGGCAAATGTTAATGCACAGCTTCCAATGTTCGTGTGTTTGACATGGTTTTTCTACTGCATGATGTATGGCAGTAATTGCTCCTTTGGTTCTGTGTAAAAAAGAGAATAAACCAATTATCCATAAAAAATGATTAAGATAATGCCAAGATAAATCCTAATCCTGCACTCATGTCTAATTCAGGGCTCTAGAAGATATACAAATTCTGGAGATAATTTGAGCAAACACTTTTTTATAACTTTTAAAATATTACTGTACTGGTTTTGGCTGGGATAGAGTTAATTTTCTTCATAGTAACTAGTATGGGGCTGTGTTTTGGATTTGTGCTGAAAACAGTGTCGATAATACAGAGATGGTTTCATTATTCTTGAGCAGTGCTTACACAGAGTCAAGGCGTTTTCTGCTTCTCACACCACCCATCAGTGAGTAGGCTGGGGGTGCACAAGAAGTTCAGAGGAGACACAGCCGCGACAGCTGACCCCAACAAACCAGAGGGATATTCCATACCATATGACATTATGCTCAGCATGTAAAGCCGAGGGTAGAAAAAAGAAGGGGGGGACGTTCAGAGTTACAGAGTTTGTCTTCCCAAGTAACAACTATGCATGATGGAGCCCTGCTTGGAAAGTAGTGAATGAATTCCTTGCTTTGCTTGTGTGTGCAGCTTTTTCTTTACTTATTAAACTGTCTTTATCTCAACCCATGAGTTTTTTCACTTTTACGCTTTCAATTCTCTCCCCCATCCCACCTTGGGGGAGTGAGTGAGCAGCTGTGTGGTGCTTAGTTATCAGCTGGTGTTAAGCCACAACAATTATTGTATAGTTTAGTCCTCCCTCTTCACTGTTAGGAACTCCATTTGTATTTACTTTTTTTTTTTCCCCCCTATGGCTCTCAACTGGTAGAGATCTTAGTCATGATTTCTAGGTTACAGAAGTAGTACAAACTCATGCTTTCCTTTCCAAGTTATCTCTAAATGCATGTAAGTTAATAACGAGATGAGCAACTTGTTTCAAAATTGACTCTGAAATGTTTTTATTTGTGAGTTCTGGGAAGCATATATCTTATATCTAAATGTTAAAGAAAAAAGTATAAAAAATTAATATTATGTAAAGCAAAATCAATATGCTTAGTTATGTTTTTCTTTCCTTCTTTAGTAACTACTTACAGACTATGAGCTCAAGTAGTATATGCACACAATCTGAGGAAATGTCAGTTCATTATCTTCATTGATATCAGCCCATTTTATATAAATTTATAATTTTTAATAACTTTCAAAATATAATTATATGGCTATTGCTAGATATGAAACTTATTAATGGTTTTATTAGTGATAAATGAGTGAATTATCTCTCTCTTCTATCTATGAATTAAAGGTATAATTTAGGCCAGTAATAAAATATTAATACATTTATATTATTGAGATGTCCATATCAATTTTTAAGTTGCAGAACAAAGGAGTTCATTCTGGTAACAAGGAAAAGGAAATGCATTACATAGACATAAACAAACATGGGTAAATTATAAGCATTTTTTAACTGAACACAAACAGAATGTTTAAAAATTTAGACGTTCTTTTAACATCTCACTGTCTTTGGTCTACTTGCATGGTTCTTCAACAGATTCAGTTCAACTTCTGTATTTATGTAGAAAGAACAATATAGCTATTGTTAATATGGCAACACACCATATAGTGCTTTATTTACACAGTCAAAATTGCTTTCTAGAAAAAAATCTGGAGGGGATATGGGATGGTTTAATCATCTATCATTTTTCATGCATAATAGAACAGAGAGAAAGCAGATTTGTTCATGGAACATATATAGTATGAATTTCATGTGAATCTCTCATGTTTCATTAGCTAAATTATCTTTTGAATATGAACAGAAAAGTGAGCTCGGGACATTTCTGCTACAAATATTGTTATGAGAATAAATGACCACACAAAAAAAAAAAAAGAACATGATTTCAGTACTGAGATATAAGCCTCCTTCAGTCCATTAACTTATGTGATTCAAATCCAAAACATACTCACCCTTGAAATGCATCTCAGACTCCATTTTATTCCAAACTACAAGACTGAGAGCAATTGTGGTGTCTTGAATGGTGAAAGAGAAGTAATGATCATTTTTCTTTTGAGTATACATAGAGGTCTCTGTCAATACAATACATGTTCAAAGTCACTCTTGTTGTTTCAATACATGTATTATAAAAAGGTATGCCACAGTGTGGCTTCCCTACTTTCCTTTCAATATACATTCAGACATCTTGCTGACATGCCAGAATAATCATATCAGCACACACGAAATATACATGGCTTCTAAAGATGTTTGCCCACTCTCCACTAAAAAACCCACAAAACCCCCAAACAAACAGAAAAATAAGTTCCAGATGTTGAAACTCTTAATAAAAAAAAGCAATCCTTTTACCTCCAAAAGGCTCACCTTTAGAGGTAAAACTTACTTACTGTAAGGAGGAATTCCAATTTTCTCTCTCCTCTCCCAAAGCTTGCAATACTCCTGAGTCAACTATGGGCAAAGAATCCTCAAGTGAGAAACTGTTTAAAGGATTTTTAGCAGCAAATGTTTACTACATTGTATTACTGGAGTTATAGGAACAAGAATGACTTACCAGGAAAAACCTAATTCTTTTTAATAATGACCAAGGAAAAAAAAAAAACCCAAAACCCACAAAAAACTCCAAACCAAACTAAACCAAAAAATTCACAAAAAAAAGAAAAAAATATAGCCAACAATGCTAGCATGAGATGGATTCTTTCTAAGCAGAACAAGAGAATAAAGAGACAAAGAGATGAAAAAGTAAGACAATTTGCATGGGGATTATACAACAGGTCAATAATATAGCAAGGAATAGCTGACAGGATAATATAGCAAGGTATAGCTCACAGAAACCTCACAAAGTTCAGTGGAGACAACTGAAAAATCCTGCACTTTGATTTGAATAAACTGTCCAAAAACATAGTGTGGGTGAAAACCAGCTTAACATATAGGGAACTGAGGGTCCTGGTGGACACAAAATTGAACCACAGTTTTTCAGTATGTCAATGTTTTTCAAAAATACTGTGAATATTCTGGAGTAATGCCAATTTTTGGACTGTTCTTTGGATTGACAGCTGAAATACCCTGAAACATACAGATACCTTCAGTTGTAGAACAGGGCCTTTTCACCAAATTATGGAGTCAGACTCTGGCTGACTCTACCATACCTCAGGTCTTTTCACTTGGCTAATTATCCAACACATGTAACCTACCAAATCTTGTACCCTTTTTTTGTCTTTTGCCTAAGTTTTTTATTTGTTTGCTTGTTTTTCAGAAAAAAAAACTGCTTCTTTCTTTTGCTTTTATATAAATTCCCATATTTCAGAGAATACCTTCTGAACAGATTATGAAGAAAAAATATTTCTGCAGTGATACAGACTTCTCTTTTTCTGTAAATCCTTGATAGGTAATATCTAGTCAGGACCAAATAGAACTTCATATACATCTATCTGAATCATGAATACATATGTCAGATCAGTTTTCTTGACACTTTAACAGAGAAAAGTATGGAACCGAAACACAGAAAAAGACATGCATTAAAAAAAGATGATAGAATTTCCATAACCTACACTTTTCTTGATGGCTAGTAACAAGTATCAGTGTACGAATATAGGGGCATATTCACATATAGGGCAAAAAGATCTTAAAATTTAAAAAATCACCAGTCACCTATGTTTGAACCAAAGAACAAAGTATAGATAGCCAAAACCAATAAAAATAATTCTACTACTACTAATAATAATGAAAAATCTATGTAAATAAAAATATTCTCTTTGTAGTATCACTAAATGCAATTAGAAACATATGAGGAAAATCAAATACTCTTGCATATAAAATATCTGTACATTTTTATTGGATCTTATCTCATCCAAGAATATTTTGGAAGGTAAAATTGGATAAGCAAGTACTTCCAAAGATCAGTAAATATGATGTTGTCGTGGTTTAGCCCCAGCCGGCAACTAAGCACCACGCAGCCGCTCGCTCACTCTCCCTCCCACAGCGGGACGGGGGAGAGAATTAGGAAAAACCTCGTGGGTTGAGATAAACACGGTTTAATAGGACAGAAAGAAAGAAGGGAACAATAATGATAATACCGACAAAGGAATGTATAAGAACAAGTGATGCCCAATACAGCAATTGCTCACCACCCCGTGATCGACAGCCCGTCCCCGAGCAGCGATTTTTGCCCCCCCGGCCAACTCCAGTTTATGTACTGGGCATGACGTCGTATGGTAGGGAATATCTCTTTGGCCAGTCTGGGTCAGCTGTCCCGGCTGTGTCCCCTCCCAGCTCCCCGTGCACCCCCAGCCTGCTCGCTGGCAGGCCAGCACAAGAAGCTGGACTGTCCTTGACGGCTCAGCAACAACCCAAAACATCAGCACATTATCAACAGTTCCTCATCCCAAATCCAAAACACAGTCTCACACTAGCCTCTGTGAGGAAAACCAGCTCTATCCTGGCTGAAACCAGGACAGTATCCACCCCTTATTCCATACCATTTACGTCATGCCCAGGTCCTATACTTTTCAATACATTCCAATTATTCATTATTACTCTTCCTGTCCTTTAATATATACACACAGATATCACTCTCTTAGTCCATGGGCCATCACTTAAAATGTCTATGGAGTTCAGTCAGTCCATGACTCTGGGCTTCATCCATCATAGCAGTCTTTCAGGGCAGGGGAGATGGTATGTGGTGTTGGATTGTCATCTGGCACGGTCCATGTCCATGATCTGCAGGTCGAAGATGTCGATCTCGAGGGATTTGTTGGGCGCAAGCTGCTGAAGCCAGTTCTGGTTCCATCACTGCTGCACGTTGCTTGGTTTCAGTGAAGCTCATTCTTCATCAGTCTGGGTGATTCTTACTATAATACCATTGATATGGTAGATAGCAGCCATAGTAGTAATGTCATTCTGAACAATTAACATAATACAATTCAAATCATTGACTGTTTTCACCCAAAATCAAGTCTCCTTGAGGTACACATCGGACTTCCCCATCCTTCCGCATTACCCACCAAGTGCACCCAGGTCCCTGGGCAAAGGCAATCCCACGAATGGGTTTGCCTTTTCCTAATGCAGGAGTAACCCAGACTGTCTTCCCCATCTGTTTCTCACATGCACCACAGGGACTTTATCCCCTTCTACAGTACGTAGAAGTTTTGATTGGGCAGGGCCGGCGCTATTAGTAGATCCCCTAGTGTTGACTAACCAGGTGGCTTTGGCTAAATGTTTATCCCAATTTTTGAATGTCCCATCACCCATTGCTCTCAGTGTAGTCTTTAACAGTCCGTTGTATCGTTCAATTTTTCCGGAAGCTGGTGCATGATAGGGGATATGATACACCCACTCAATGCCGTGCTCTTTGGCCCAGGTGTCTATGAGGTTGTTTCGGAAATGAGTCCCATTGTCTGACTCAATTCTTTCGGGGGTGCCATGTCGCCATAAGACTTGCTTTTCAAGGCCCAGGATAGTGTTTCGGGCGGTGGCATGGGGCACAGGGTATGTTTCCAGCCATCCAGTGGTTGTTTCCACCATGGTAAGCACATAGCGCTTGCCTTGGCGAGTTTGTGGAAGTGTGATATAGTCAATCTGCCAGGCCTCCCCATATTTATATTTCAACCATCATCCTTCATACCAGAGAGGCTTTAACCGCTTCCAAGATTTCTTCTTTTCTACAGGGGCAACTGATACCGGGATGGGCTGGTCCTCTGGTTCAGCTGCAACAGTCTGAGTAGCTACAGTGCCCGCCGTGGGGGTTGGAGTAGTGGCAGTGCCCGCCGTGGGGGTTGGAGTAGTGGCAGTGCCTGCTACAGACGTTGGAGTAGTCACAGTGCCTGCCACATTGCCATCAGACCCAGAGAGCCCCTCTCCCCTTTGCATAGTGTTAAATAGGGTTCGGTAGGCATGGGCCAGGCCCCAGCACATGGCAATGATTTGTGTCTCCTTGGAGCTGCCAGGCTGACAGCATACTTCTTCCAGATATTCTGCTAGTTTATCAGGATTCTGCACTTGTTCGGGAGTGAAGCTCCAAAACACCGGAGGTGCCCACCGCCCCAGGCATTTGCCCATGCTGTTCCACACGCCCTGCCATTCATAACTATCCAGCCTTGGGGCAGATCTCCGGGTGATATTCTTAAATTGCTTGCTAACCTTAGACAAAACTGAAACCATGTTCCCCAGAAGTAGCAATAGAGGTATTTTAACCAGCCAAGGGTGTTCAAAATACTGAAAAATTATTGTGATGAAGGAGGAAATGTTATGATAGAGGGTATCAAAGGTACCATTCTGCATTTCCTCCATAAAAAACCTTTCAGAGGCAGAAGTATAATTGCTAATCGTCTCCACAAGACTGTAGCCAAAATACAGTAACGGCTTTAGTACAGAGCTCAGATGATACCACATTAAGCTCAAGGTCAGTGCTCTAAAAACAAAATTCACAGGCAAGACATTACTAATCATTGCAGAGTACAGCAGCCCGCAGAAACCAACACCGATCCTTAACATGTACAGCAAAGACGAGAGCATGATGCAAATCAAACTGATATTGTGACCTGCAACCGTTATTATCTCAAGCCTCGGGCCCCACGTTGGGCGCCAAAAAGGACTGTCGTGGTTTAGCCCCAGCCGGCAACTAAGCACCACGCAGCCGCTCGCTCACTCTCCCTCCCACAGCGGGACGGGGGAGAGAATTAGGAAAAACCTCGTGGGTTGAGATAAACACGGTTTAATAGGACAGAAAGAAAGAAGGGAACAATAATGATAATACCAACAAAGGAATGTATAAGAACAAGTGAGGCCCAATACAGAAATTGCTCACCACCCCGTGATCGACAGCCCGTCCCCGAGCAGCGATTTTTGCCCCCCCGGCCAACTCCAGTTTATGTACTGGGCATGACGTCGTATGGTAGGGAATATCTCTTTGGCCAGTCTGGGTCAGCTGTCCCGGCTGTGTCCCCTCCCAGCTCCCCGTGCACCCCCAGCCTGCTCGCTGGCAGGCCAGCACAAGAAGCTGGACTGTCCTTGACGGCTCAGCAACAACCCAAAACATCAGCACATTATCAACAGTTCCTCATCCCAAATCCAAAACACAGTCTCACACTAGCCTCTGTGAGGAAAACCAGCTCTATCCTGGCTGAAACCAGGACAGATGTATATACTGAGAAGTGCAATATGAATCAGTCTACCTGACAAAGTTTGAAATGATGGTATAAGATACATGAAAGTGGAGAAAAAAAGTAGGTACTCAAAAAAAGAGAACAAACAACCCTTTAATATTTTACTAGCACAATTGTCCATGAGATAATAGCTGAAGAATAGATAGGATTCTCAGCTTTCTTGAGCACTGTAAAACTTTTTTCATGGAAAATGAAGGGGAGTATTACTGCAATGTAATCTATTAATGTTTTCACCTGGTTTATGCTGGTGTAAGTGATCACAAAAGCTGACAATAGGATCTGCTGTCTTCAATACTAGAAATAGAGAAAATCTTCTATAGGTCTGATTCTTTCCATTGCATCCAGATTTGACAGCCAGTCTCTAAAAAGAGGGTTACAGACCAGGCATCTAATGCAATCTATGTGGACTAAAGAAACATACATTATACATGAAAGCTAGTTTAGTTGTTATTCTTAATTAACTCACTATAGCTTATTCCTAAAAACCATAGAATCATAGAATAGTTTAGGTTGGAAAGGAGCTTTTAAGGTCATCTAGTCCAACCCCCCTGCAATGAGCAGGCACATTGTCAACTAGATCAGGTTGCTCAGAGCCCTGTCCAACCGGACCTCGAATATTTCCAGGGATGGGACATCTACCACCTCTCTGGGCAACCTGGGCCAGTAGTTCACCAACTTCATTGTAAAAAATTTCTTCCTTAGATCTAGTCTAAATCTACCCTCTTTTAGTTTAAAACCATTACCCCTTGTCCTATTGCTCAGGCCTCGCTGAAAAGTCTGTCCTCATCTTTCTTACAGGCCCCCCTATTAAGTACCGAAGGTTGCCATCAGGTCTCACTGGAGCCTTCTCTTCTCCAGGCTGAACAACCGCAACTCTCTCAGCCTTTCTCCATAGGAGAAGTGCTCCATCCCTCTGATTATTTTGGTGGCCCTCCTCTGGAACAACTCCAACAGGTCTTTCTCTTTCCTGTGCTGAAGGCTCCAGAGCTGGACGCAGGACTCCAGGTGGGGTCTCATGAGAGCAGATTAGAGGGGCAGAATCACCTCCTTTGACCTGCTGGCCATGTTTCTTTGGATGCAGCCCAGGATATGGTGGCCGCCTGTGCTGTGAGTGCCCATTGCCAGCTCGTGTCCAGCTTTTCATCCATCCAACTTGCTTAGGGGTGCTTGATCCCACTGTCTATGTCGTCAATTAAGATATTAAACAGTACTGGTCCTTATACGGACCCCTGAGGGACACTGCTCATCACCAACCACCATCTGGACATTGAGCCGTTGACCACTACCCTCTGCATGTGACCATCCAACCAATTCCTCATCCTCTCACCAGTCCACCCATTAAATCTATATCTCTCCAATCTAGAGAGAAGGATGTTGTGGAGGACCATGTCAAAGGCCTTACACAAGTCCAGATAAATGACATCAGTAGTTCTTCCCTTGTCCACTGATGTAGTCACTCCACCATAGTAGACCACCAAATTTGTCAGGCAGGACTTGCCCTTGGTGAAACCATGCTGACTGTTTTGAATCACCTCCCTGTCCTCCATGTGCCTTATCAACACTTCTAGGAAGATCTGCTCCATGGTCTTGCCAGGCACAGAGGTGAGGCTGACGGGTCAGTAGTTCCCAGGGTCTTCCTTGCTACCCTTTTTAAAAATGGGTGAAATGTTTCCCTTTTTCCAGTGTCCAAGGACTTGACCTGACTGCCAGAAGTTTTCAAATATTATGGAGAGTGGCTTGGCAACTAATTCCCTCAGGACTCTGGGATGCATCTTGTCAGGTCCCATAGACTTTTTACATGTTCAGCTTCCTCCAGTGGTCTCGAATCTGATCTTTTCTTACAGTGGGAGGGACTTTGCTCCTCCAGTCCTTTGCAGTCAACCTACTTGAGAGGTGTGGAAAGAGACACTGCCAGTGAAGACTGAGGCAAAAAAGTTGTTGAGTACCTCAGCCTTCTCTTCATCTGTTGTTGCCAGTCTTGCTCATCAAGGGAATACACTTTCTCTGACCTTCCTTTTCTGGCTGACATACCTGTAGAAGCCCTTCTTGTTATTCTTTCCATCCCTTGCCAAGTTCAGCTGCAGCTGCGTCTTGTCCTTCCTGACCCCATCCCAACCCAATCAGGCAGCATCCCTGTACTCTTCCCAGTGTACCCGTTCCTCCTTCCACTGCCCGTGTATTTCCTTGCCCTTTAGTTTGACCAGCAGGTCACAACTCAGATTTTCCTGATTTCTTATACTTGAGGATTGAAAGCTCTTGCCCTCTATGGCAAGTTTCCTTAAATATCTGCCAGCTCTGTTCTGCTCCCTTGTCCCAGGGGGTCCTATTGACTAACTCCCTGAAGAGCTGGAGGTTTGTTTTCCTAAAATTCAGGGTCCTAACTTTACTTTTCACCTGCCCCTTATCCCTCAGGACCACAAACTCCACCAGTGCATGATCACTGCAGCTCAAACTGCCTCCAGTCTTGACGTCACCAATTATCTCACATGCATTGGTGACCAACAGGTCCAGTATCACATCCCTTCTGGTAGGGCTGCACATTATCTGACTTAAGAAGTTACCCTCAATGCATTCCAGGAGTCTCCTGCATTGCCTACAGCTCACCGTGCTACTTTTCCAGCAGATGTCAGGATGGTTGACACCCCCCAGCAAGATGAGAGCCTGCGAGCCTCCTGTAGGTGGAGTAAGAAGACTTTTTTAATAGGCTCCACTTGATCTGGCTACAGATGAAGATTTTTTTTTGGAAAAAAATTTTAAAAAATCATTTTTTCCACCTAAATGATTAGTTACAAGGGTTTGTCTAACCTTCATGGAAACTGACATCAGCAAACCTGCTGAGATCGCTGGAGTCACTATGGCACTTGTAATTTGGAGGGCTTTGACAGCTTAAAATTTACTAGGAGAAAAATGGTCATATATCTGGCAATCTTTTTACATTAACCTGGTGTTTGAACAAAATCCTTCTGTTTGTCAAATTTGTGGGTAATTAAGTTAATAAGTAAATTGGTTTCAGATTAAATGTTTTTAATATTGGCTTATCACTGACTGCTCAGATGGTAAAACCTTAATATGAAGTTAGTGCAGCTTAGATATCTATTACTAAGATCATTCTGACTAGAGTCCAATTCAATGTCACTTACTTACAGGTTAATGTTAATTCAGAATTAATGAAGAAGTAACACAAGGTCATGCACTGAATGAGTTAGTTCAAACGAACAACTAGGATGCTACTACTAGGCACTCAGCAAGTCTTTGGATGACTCTTTACTAGGTTAATGTTGCCATCTATTATATACTACATTCTATACTGGTTTCTCTTTTATGGCATGCTTCATTATGAAATTCATTTTCTGTCTATGATTTTACATTAACCTTAACAGTATCTGTGAAACTGTCAGCATACAAAACAATTACCTTTTTGTTCTGTACTAAAGATAAGTCAGCAATTGTAATTGGTTAGTATTTTGACCAGCTTGCCCCAATGAGATTTATCAAACAACAAATATTCTTAGGCAAAATGGAATTTTATCAGTAACAGAGTAGTGACTGTTATGATTAACTATTGCTTTGATTCTTATCATTTTAGCATTGTCTTTAGTGAAGTAGTTCAATGTGAAAAAACAGAGGGAATGATATTGTCTGTTTTGTAAAATTTCTAATGAAAAACTCCTTATCAGTTGTGTTTTAAAGGTAATGAATCTTCAGGAAGAAGTGTATATTGAGTTATTTAGGGCATAGGCCAGGCCCACGCATGGTCTTTTTATTCTGCGTTTCTGTATTGTAACAGGATCCAGCTCCATGAAGATGACTTTTAGGTGTCAGTTTAGTACAAATGATGAGCAACAATAATATAACACATTATACACATTTACTGAAGAAAAAAAAAAACCCAAACCCCAGTATTATTTTCAAAATAACTGTCTGTCCTTTACAAAATGAACAGCACAGGTTTTTAAACTTTCTTTTAATAGATCAGAGTTTACATGACTCTATATCATGATTTTTAGATGTCAATTGAAGACACAGGTCATGCCAGTTAGGTTATTAAGGTACTGAAGAGGGAGTGAAATAGATATTAATGCATGCTCTGTTCATAAGATTTAATTGCTACTTCAAACTTACTAATTATTAGCATACTCATGGCAAGTCTGCTTCAATGGCTATGTCTTTTAGAAAATTTGGGATATGCATCCATCTTATGTAAAGAGAATAGACAAAATAGTGAAATGTGAAAATTAAAAGTTTCATGCTCTGAGGTCCAAAAGTTAATGGAAAGAGATCAAAGCCACAGGGATAGAAAAAACAATCGAGATATAGAAACAATATTCTGAAATTTAGATTTGCACTGCTTAAGTGTTCTTCCTTAATTTCCTATATTTTTCTAACTTTTTGTTGGCTGCACAGTGGCCAGTCTTCTTTTGCTTTTCAGTTGAGAAGCTTTCAGCCTTTTAGTGTTTCAGTTTTCTTTTGTTCTAGATTTACATCTTCTTTATTAGTAGACCAATTAAACAATTTAAAAGTGAAATACTTGCCTTTGAGGTATCTTCTTGAAGACAAATAGGGAAAAAAAGAAAACCTTTTAAGAGAGAAGAAAATGTTTAACGCTTCATGAAAGATTATTTAGACAGCACTTTGGAGGATTCAACTTGATTAATTTTGTGATCTAAAGTAGAAGCCTTGCATAAACTCGGCTCCTTCAACAGTTAATGTTGTCCTAATATTCTTCTTTTAATGATTTTTACTATGTAAGAGGTGGAATGAATGCTTTTTTCTGTTCCTTAAAGTCAGCTTCCACACTACATGGGGCTCTGGGAAAAAATACGTTTATTTAAAAGCATAGATTTGCAGTAATGAGACAACATAAAATACCAAAATTCATTACTAAGGTTATATTTAACTCTAAAGATATTGGCTGCTTTTGTGCCTGAATGAACATTTCTTTTCATTCTTCTAAGCTAAAGAGAATTTCATCCTGTAGATGAAGAAAGCATTTATAATTCCTACTGCTACTTGTTTAATATTGCTGTCACCTTCTTCTAGGAAAAGAATTAGAAAAGGAAGGAAGGAAACAAGGGAACTATGTTCTTTTTTGTTCATTTTTTTGTTTGTTTGGTTGGTTTGGTTTTGGTCTTGTTACAGCCTCTTATTTGTGAAGTTTGTGTACCAGATTCATAAAATGTTACTTACTACCTGTGTTACATACAAATTAAAAAAAATGCCAAAGAAGGTGGACTTGGGAATGTATAGTGTGCCTAAACTAGCTTGTACTTTCCCTTCTGTCCTTAGTGTATTGAATATTTCACTAATTTCAGGACAAAAATTATGAGGACTCCCTACCATCTTCTCCTGAAATAAAAGTGTTTGAATTAGATGTTATTAGTCCCAGTCAATGACACAAGAAACTTAGATAGAAAGGGTGTCATCTATCTTTATCTAGTGTCCTAGTTTCATCTGGGACAGAGTTAATTTTTTTCCTAGTAGCTGGTATAGTGCTATGTTTCAGATGTAGTATGAGAATACTGGGGGCTAAACCACATCATTTAGGTTTAAAAAAAAAAAAAAGAAAAAAGTGAATGTGAACCCTGCTCATCCCTTCTTACAAAGAGCTGAAGATAAGTATTGGGTTTGCATCACAAGGTTTTGGTAGCGGGGAGTCTACAAGGGTGACTTCTGTGAGAAGCTGCTAGAAGCTTCCCCTAAGTCTGATAGAACCAATGCCAGCTGGCTCCAAGAGGGCCCCACCACTGGCCAAGATCGAGCCCATCAGCGACGGTGGTAGCACCTCTGGGGGAAGAGAGTTAAGAAGGGGAAAAAAAAGGGCACGCAGCAATTGCAGTCAGAGAGAGGAGTGAGGATATGTGAGAGAAACAACTCTGTAGAAACCAAGGCCATTGAAGAAGGAGAGGGAGGAGGTGCTCCAGGCACTGGAGCAGAGACTCCTCTGAAGCCTGTGGTGAAGATGATGGTGAGGCAGGCTGTCCCCCTGCAGCCCATGGAGCACCGCTGGTAGAGCAGATATCCACGTACAGCCCATGGAGGACCCTACACCAGAGCAGGTGGATGTGCCTGAAGGAAGATGTGACTCTGTGGAAAGCCTGCACTGGAGCAGGCTCCTGGCAGGACCTGTGACCCTGTGGGGGTCCCACGCTGGAGCAGTCTGTTCCTGAAGGACTGCACCCTGTGGAAAAGATCCATTCTGGAGCAGTTCATGAAGGACTGCATCCCATGGGAAGGCCTCACGTTGGAGAAGTTTGTGAAGGACTGTTTCCCATGGGAGGGACCCCGTGCTGGAGCAGGGGAACTGTTGTGAGGAGGAAGGAGCATCAGAGGCACCATGTGATGAACTGACCATAACCCCCATTCCCCACACCCTGTGCTGCTGGGGTGGCAGGAGGTGGAGTAAATCAGGAAGAAAGGAGGAGTGGGGGGAGGTTGTTTTTATTTTCTCATTACCCTACTGCAATTTTATTGGTAACAAATTAAAATAATTTTCTGTTTTGCCCGTGACAGTGGTTGATGAGTCTCCCTGTCATTACCTTGACCCACGAGCCTTTTGTTCTTTTTTTTCTCCTCATGTCCAGCTGAGAAGGGGGAGTGATAGAGTGGTTTTTGTGGGCACCTGGCATCTAGTCAGGGTCAACCCACCGAAAGATCTTAATCTTAGATGAGAATTCTGAGTCACAGACCCTGAATTAGCAAAGTTTATAACCTCTACCCTTTACTCAGGTGTCTAAATTCAGAGATGAATGTGACTTTAGAACTTTAGAAACCTAATATGAGTTTTCTCTTCGCATTCTCAACATAGGCTTTGTTTGTCCTCACTGGGTACTTACCCAATTCCAGGCACTGTAAGGACACCTTGTGCCCCAGGAACTTGTGTCGCTTCTGGGATATAAGACATGAGAATGTATCCATTAATGTAACATGTTGAAGATTTATCAAGTGACGTGGTATTCATTCAGTGAGTTAAAAATCTTTCTCAAGGTCATATATTAGTTCTTACTTCCCTCTTTTCCCCTAGCATCATGTTTAAAAACGTAAATCTAAATGTAAAAGTTTAAATGAATTCTAGTATGATGTTTTCTATTACTGTGTACATTGTTTTTATGTGTGACAGAGAGAGATAAGCTTATAACCATGCAATATTGTTTCTATTTTGCATTTATGCTAGTAGCAGTAGCTGCTTATTCTGTAAAAAGGCGCTCTGATAAAAAAGGTAATACTGTATATCTCTGGATTTTTTCATATATGTTTAGACAGATAGATATGAATATGTATACACATTATAATTAAATCTCAAGGAAATAAGGCTTAATTTGAAAATCTTCATAAACTGAAACTTTAAGTGAAATATTATTTTCATCATGTTAAACATTTTCAGACACTGTTTTAAGTTTAATTACAAGTACAGCCTAAAACAATGTCATTAACACAAACACTATCTGTACTTTCCATATCTTGATCCTAAGAACTAATGGGGAGTTATCACCAGAATTTGACAGTATTAATTACTATTAATTAGTTTATACTGTATAGCTTAAGGAAAAACAACAAATCCCCTAAACTAAAGTAATCCCATGACACAGAAGTCCTCTAGGAAGGTTCAGCCATAAACTTCAGTGTTTTTGGCATTTATAAATTATTTGGTTCTTTATAACAAATACAGTTTGACATTTGCAAACAGTACAAAGTTCCCATATCTGATTAGAACAAGTACATAAGATAGCCAGGGTTTATATGTTCTTTCCAGAACAGTCTTTTCTTTTTTCATGTTTAGTACCCTGGTCTAACACAGAATATAGATACAGTAGTTTTTTTCACCAAAGCATCACACTGCTAGTCTTATGTCAGCCACACTGCCATGATGAGTTATGCTAAAGTAACATTATGCTTAAGCAAATCTTAAAAAAACCCAACGCTTATCTTAATCAAAGAAAAACTCTTAACATTGAAAAACATAATACATTGCATTTACCATTGCTAAAGTCTATATCAAAACATGTCAAAAAATTATTAACAGCATAAGAAAATAAAAAAAACAAAAAAAAAGGGGGACATTCAGAACAAACTTCCTAGAATGAAAATAGTAGTAGTGAAAAGATTTTCTAAAACTCAGATACAATAACAAATCTAGTAACTTACATTTTTTATCTACAAGTTTTGTTCTCTTTTGCTTTGTTTTGTTTTGCTGTGCTTTCAGACTGGTCTTCTTTTAACCTTTTCCATCATCTCTAGGATTATCAGTTTATTTTCCCTGGATATTATATTCAACTGATGGTCTGTGTACTAAATTTGTTGCAAACTTAGAATCATATACATTCATTCAAGAAGTTAACCTAGCAGGAATGGAACAACTAGCTTTGGGAATCATCTCCTGAACATCATAGTATTTTGAAAACAGAACTTCTGGATAATACATGTTCTCGTAGTAGTTCATCAATGTCATTACTTGGTAACATGTAGGAAATTGCCATGGATCACAAAACAGCAAGGATTTTTGTGTCAATGACAATTAGTAATACTTACTTGAAAAATGTTTAAGAGAAAAATGTTTAAGAGAAAAATTATGAAGTACCGGTATAACTTGCTTTATTTTTCTAAACATGCAGCTCATTTTAAAGGAGCAAGTGCCTCTGTATTTAATTAGTGTGTCCAGAATACTAAACAGCCAAGGGTTTTTTTTGCTATTGAGACAATTAAATTAAAAAAAAAAAAAACTTTCTTAGCATTGGGGGGAATATTGTGCGTTTTTATTGTTTGCTTGTTTTTCTCTTTTTTGTTAGTTTGTTTTATGGTTGTGGGTTTTTTCTGTTTGCTTGCTCACTTTATTGTTGGTTTTGGTTTTCTTTATTTCTTCGTGTGCATTTACATGATAATTTATCATGCTTAATATAATTTCACAGATTACAAAGTAGTACATTGGAGACCTGGACAGCCTTTCACAGTCAAATCAACATCTCTGTATTAAAGTAATGCCATTTTTTATATCAAATTGAAAAAAATCACAAATATTTTTAAACTGTCACAGTTTAAACACTGGCTGCACTATAGATTTTCCATCATTATTATGCAAGACCATGTGGGCTTCTGCAGCTTGTGCACCTAGCTTTCTTCTGTCACAGAATTATTTTACAAGAAAGGAATATCTCATAAGACCTTCAGAAAATCACCTAGACTGGAAAAACTCAAATTAGTTGTCTGCAGTGGGATTTCATATTATGGAAAATAATTCTGAGTGTCTGGAAGCTTTGGATAGAGGAAATTAACCACTGTTCTCTGCAATTTAGACACGACATAGGAACAATAAACAATAACCTGTGTAGGGCCAAGGACACTTCCATGTCTTATTTGCAAATGAAAAGGTTTAATACTGTTTTCATGACTTAAAATAGATAAATCTGGGCTTAATTAATTTAAGGAAAGGATTGGATTCTAATACTTTGATTATGGGTTTTCATTATCCAAAATAAGGTTATATATGACTATTATGACATACTTTTTAGTTGAACTTGTGTTGTTCTCTTTGAGTTTAAATAAGAAGGGTCTGTACCTTTGAAGGAGAAAGAATTCTGGTTTTTCCTCAATTTTAATTCAATATTGCCAAAAGCTGTAATTTGTATCTCCATGAGAAGAGTAATCCAACCTCCAAATAGCCTATGACTATCTATTTTTTTTTTTATGTTATATAACATCTAAAAATCTAGTATCAATCATAGACAACCATGTCAGTATAAACAAGGTTAACATATTCCTTTTATTACTTTCAAAAATATCTCTTTCCTGAAAAGTTATTTGTAATATATGTGAATATTTGCATATGTAGACACATAAAGGTGTGCACATACCTTATAACTACTAACGTATTTGTTCAAAACATATTTACAGATAAAAATTAAATAGCCTGGAAAAACACTGAGGAAAGACATTGTGATTGAAAAACAAAATCCCTGACAGAACACTTTAACTCCTTATTATGAGAAAGTTACACTTTTTTGAAGTCCCACATCATTTTTTATAAGATAATTACTGCACAAGGTACAGAGATATTCTAGAGCTACGATTAGCAAAGCTGCGATTAAGTCTGAGTTAACCTGTCTCTATAATCCCTTCATCTCAGATATTTTTACTCCTCATTTCATCTCACTGGACTGAAATGACTCGTGTTGATTCCCAGCCCCAACATCATCTGTTTGTTTGTGTTTTATTTTTAATGAAAATTTCTAAAAAACATAGTGCTGTTTTTGAATAAGCAAATTTGACTGAAATTAAGTTTGTCACAGAATCACAGAAATGTTTAGGTTGGAAGGTACATCTGAAGGTTGTCTAGTCTAAAATCATGCTTGAAGCAGCGTTACCTTCACATTTAGATCAGGTTGCTCTGGGCCTCGTCTCATGAAATTCGGAATATCTCCAAGGTTAGAAGGTACACAGAGTCTCTGGGCAACCTCTTCCAGTGTTTAATCACTCTAACTTTGAAACATAATCTAGTAATATCCAGTCTGAACTTCCTTTGCTGCAACTTGTGATTGTGATCTCTTGACCTGCTGTGTGTCTGTCTGTGTGAAGAGTCTGGCTCCACCTTCTCTCTAGCCCTATTCAGGTAGCTGGAAGATGGGAGTTGGATTCCCTGTTAGCAGCCTTTTCTCCAGGCTAAACAAATTCAGCTCACTCAGCATCACCTCATACATCATGTGGTCTTTCCATTTTTTCACCACCTCTCTTCTACTGGACAGAAACTTCCCAAAACTGGACAGGGGATCCCAGACTTCTCAGTCAACCACATTCTCAACCTGCTGTTTACCCTCTTGTCGAATCCATCCTAGTGTATGACTAACCCTCACTGCACATCTGAACTCGGTTCAGCTTGTTGCCCACCAGGACTCTCACCAAGTGCAAAAACTAACAGTTCATATATGGATAGGCAAGAGTTTATTGTTAAACTCGTAAGTAAAGTCTTAACATCAAAGACTTCGTACAGCTACACTAACTGACATTAACAGTTCAAATAATATACAGTTAAAATGATAAATGAACAAACTAACTACTATCTACCCCTTTCTCTGATGTTGTGCTCATCCTTCCGCTGCCCTTCTGACACCTGAAGGCAGGACATGGAGGTGATGCCTTCAGTCTGCATGCATGGGGAGATATTCAGGGAGGTCATTAGCACCACGAGTCCTCTGCTGGAGCTATAATACTGATGCTGGAGGTTTCATTCTCTTCCGTTCGGATCTACTTTTCTGTGTTTATTAATGTGCTTGAAACCTTGCTCTTTCTTCACGGTTCTGCATCTAAATTTACTGCGGTGTGTTTCGCATATGTTAGAGACTGGTTCTTCGTCCTCCATCTTACCCCCTCCAAACTGGTTCTATCGAGGTCACAAGCCTTTACTCCTTTGACGGCCAATAACTGACCAGGAAATGATGACTTGTTTACAGGGGTCCTCTATGTTAACCAGTGTCAGTATTTTCAAGGCCTTTGAGATCATCCTACACATTTAAACCTCTATGTTACATTTTATTCCAGGGTCACACACAATTCATTCTACACAGAATTAATGTACCTGTGTACTTATTTATGTATGCATAGATGTATATGCATACGTAAATATAAAAAGCAATAACAAGTAGTTTTTTGGTGTAGAATGAACTGTCTGTGACCCTAGATAAATAAATACACATATATACATTTATATGTATGCATGCATATCCCAATATTTTATCAGTTATACCAAGCCAAGCAAAAATTCAAGTAAAGTAAGCAATAGACACTTGGCCATTTGATGATTGCTGTTATAAACTACCAAAATGTCCAGGCAGCACAAATCCAAAGTAAACCTAGGATCCTGGGGCCTGCTACATGCAATGGCAACATCTTATTTCCTGGAGCTACAAGGGCAGAAAAACCTACCTGTAATCTCTACTCTTTTCATAAAGAAAAAATTGATTTTTTTTTCCAATTTCTGGACACCTAAGAATTATTATATTTTCTTAATTTAATACAGTATCAAGTATCCTGGTTGGAACATTCCAAGATTCATAATCACAGACAGTTAGGCCATATATTTGATAGGCTGTTGTCTCTGTGACACATCAGGAGTCACAGGGGAGAAATCTGGCTGGGTTCCTGATTCCTTTTTCTTCTAAAGGAAACAAGTTGTCTACTTTTTTTTTTTTTTTAAATCTGCTTTTTGTTGTCTTATTGTCAGATATAACTCACTGTACACCATAAAGGCATATAGATGTTTGTTTAGAAAGCTGAACTTCAACAGGTAAGCACTATCAGCTCTGTTGGACAGTTTGTCTGCAGTTTCCTATACAATGTCTGATAAGTTAATAATGTGATATAAAGTTTTAAAACTTACAAATCTAGAAGGATTTCATTTACAAAGCTAGAAATTTATACTACTGAAATGTCTCTTAGGCCCAGGTGAACTAGTAAGCCCAAGAAGTTTCAAGCTGTGGTAGCATGCTGCTGCTGGAACTTTGTTCACTTTCATGGTTAGAGGACATCAAAGCTGTAATTGAGAAAACAACTCGTCCTCATTTTAATGAGGAAGTCATCAGACTGGGTGAACTGAGTGTAGATATCAGATGCACGCACACACACAGAGACTAGAAAATTATTTTGGTTAATTTACTGTTTACATATCTTTAATTAAAATGCTATCTTTGCAAGACAAATGTTGAACATAATCCTGGGATTACATGCTACTGATTCTCAGGCTTGTTTCTTAATCCATTTCCTTTAGTAAATAAAGCTAAATGTTGATCTACTTTGTGACCTAGTAGTCATTTATGTCAGTAAGATGTTTTTGCTGTTCTAAATCATAAAAAATAAAAAAAAGTCTCTTTGTCTGAAAGGAGGATAATGGGTGGATGTAGTATATTTTGCCAGATAATAAGCTTTATGATACTTTCTTATTTGCCATTTCCATAAGCAAATAACTAAATTACAGTCTAGGTGATCTACAGATGTTTTTGCTGTTCTAAATCATAAAAAATAAAAAAAAGTCTCTTTGTCTGAAAGGAGGATAATGGGTGGATGTAGTATATTTTGCCAGATAATAAGCTTTATGATACTTTCTTATTTGCCATTTCCATAAGCAAATAACTAAATTACAATAGGAGATGCGCAATTAACTGAGAAGTCTCTATTCAAAGTGTAAGCAGAAGCTGTAATATATGTCAGATGGATTTTTACAGAGGTCAGTTTTGAGCCAGGTGAACTCAGTATTTAAGTTAATAATGCAGAAGAAAGGATAATAGTAAACATAAAAAAGTTTTAAGAACTTCAGAAGACATGACTGGAGATTATCATTATACTGAAAATTTAAGAAATGTCTGAAATAAACAGGATGTAAATTAATGATTGCTACTGCAAAATATCCAGAAGACAAGAATCTAGGTTAAAATAACAAAATCTTCTTTTATCAGCATGAAGGTCCCAGCTGGGACATTGTTCTGGACAATTTTACATTAAAAAAATTTTTGAAAGTGAGCAGTTAAAGTAAGACCCAAATAAATGAAATAATAATGATTTACAAGTCTAAAACACATGGAATATGAGAAATAATGAAGGACCTAATTAGTTTAATCCAAAGAAGACTTACAGGAATATGTGGCAGAAGTCTTTTTGTATGTAAAAAGGAGAAAAAAAAAACCCACCACAAAAAAAACCCCCAAAAAAACAGTTTGCTAGAACTACTGGGGATAATTTAAGAAACAGTGTGCTTTTGTCCAGTAAAATGGCTCTATGATGCTAACTTCTTTTCTTAAAACCAATTTTATCTATGAAGTTTTAATCATTTGAAGAAATGCTATTTGTAAATGTAATAGCTGGAAACATTTTCCTCTTATTCTATTTTTTATCGGAAATATTCTCTTGACCAATATATCAGTATTTCATTTTCCATACATAGAACATACTTTTTGATACCTTCCATTTATTACATTGTGGTGGTGCATTTCACCCTGGTGGCATCTAGTTAATTCAACTTATGACTCTACTGACAGTAAAGGCACAGCTTTTCTTTTGACAATATGCAATGCTTTGGTATACACCATATACCCAATCATTGCACTGGGATTAAGTCACCATGGAACTGTGCTCTAGAATAGAATATGGCCCCAACAAAATGGAAACAAATTGTAAACTGTCGTTATTGATGCATGTGTTGTGCAGGAACAACAGGGATTTATCTGTGAAAGTAATATCATCAAGGCTCAAGACATTTGTTTTCATACCAAGCAAAATGTTTGTCATTTTGTAGTACACCCCAGTGAAACACCTGACACTGTACTACTATATGTTGGAAATGGATGTGTTTCTATGAGAACCCTATGTGATTCTGTATTTGCAGACGACACCACTGTGGAGACAAGAAACCATTCAAATATTTGTGTTTGTAACTCTACTAAAATTATGGGATGCAACAGGCTCGGTTCTGGGGCCGGTCTTGTTCAATATCTTTATTGATGATCTGGATGAGGGGATCGAGTGCTCCCTCAGTAAGTTTGCAGATGACACCAAGTTGGGTGGGAGTGTTGATCTGCTGGAGGGTAGGAGGGCTCTGCAGAGGGATCTGGACAGGCTGGATCGATGGGCAGAGGCTAACTGTATGAGGTTTAATAAGGCCAAGTGCAGGGTCCTGCACTTTGGCCACAACAACCCCATGCAATGCTACAGGCTTGGGGAAGAGTGGTTGGAGAGCTGCACAGTGGAAAGGGACCCGGGGGTGCTGGTTGACAGCTGGCTGAACATGAGCCGGCAGTGTGCCCAGGTGGCCAAGAAGGCCAACAGCGTCCTGGCCTGTATCAGCAATAGTGTGGCCAGCAGGAGTAGGGAAGTGATTGTGCCCCTGTACACGGCACTGGTGAGGCCGCACCTTGAATCCTGTGTTCACTTTTGGGCCCCTCACTACAAGAAGGATGTTGAGGTGCTGGAGCGTGTCCAGAGAAGGGCAACGAAGCTGATGAGGGTTCTGGAGCACAAGTCTTATGAGGAGCAGCTGAGGGAACTGGGGTTGTTTAGTCTGGAGAAGAGGAGGCTGAGAGGAGACCTTATCGCTCTCTACAACTACCTGAAAGGGGGTTGTGGTGACGAGGGTGTTGGCCTCTTCTCCCAAGTAACTAGTGATAGGACAAGAGGAAATGGCCTCAAGTTGCACCAGGGGAGGTTTAGATTGGATATTAGGAAAAATTTCTTCACTGAGAGGGTGGTCAGGCATTGGAACAGGCTGCCCAGGGAGGTGGTGGAGTCGCCATCTCTGGAAGTGTTCAAAAAACGTGTGGATGTGGCGCTTCAGGACATGGTTTAGGGGACATGGTAGCACTGGATTAATGGTTGGACTTGATGATCTTGAAGGTCCTTTCCAACCTAGTGATTCTGTGATTCTGTGATTCTGTTAATAATTCATCTGCTGTCACATCTTATCAATTGGTACAATCTAATTATATATCATGTCAAGATTTAATGTCTACCCCTATTGGAATAAATCTCACATTGGTGAGAAAACTTTTACAACACAATGACCTGAGCCAACTGCTAGAACACATCTGAAACAATAGACATAACAGTCTGATCACTGTATCACTGTTCATCACAATGCAGAAGAGATACACTGTGTCTTGGAAAGACTGAAGAAAGATGGGGAACATCAATGGTGAGACACTCTATTTGGATGGTCTCCAAATGCAACAGGAATTCTGAACCGGATGTTACACTCCATCATAATTCTATTGACTCTTATTATATTATGTTTATTGTCAAACATTGTTGTATACATCAAACGGCACATCAAATTATATTCGTGCACAAATCTCCTTGTGCCTATAATGTTGTTTAATCACATATAATGAAATCTTTACTGGTTACAAAGGTTAATCTAACACAAATTTTTTCCCTTAAGTTGCAATTGGAATTGCTTTGTTTATAGGCACAGAGGCAAGAGGCAGCCATATTGCCACTCTGTGAGACAGAGATGGATTAACTTTAGTCACAGCGTGGATTATGGTGGTGCATTTCCCCAACCCTCTCTTCACGTTGCACTTGGGCTGCTCTACAACCTGAGAAATCCAGTTTCCTGGCAAGCCATGGCCTTTAAACAAAGAGTTTGGCGGTTGAGAGCCCCTTGACCAAGCATCAAGTACCAAGCACTCTTGCATAGCTGAGATGGAGAATGGCACTGATTATATCAGGTACAGCGTTTTTTGACCAGGGTGAGGAATGAGAACAGGACTAACTAATTATCTCCTGATAACCATAGAACAACTGGTACCAGTGCTACAGAAGACTTGAAAAATCACCTGTCTGGGTTGTGGCCAGGATAGAAGGTCACTGACACCTAAAGTCAATCAACTCCCAACCCTATAAATAGTAGTCCCAAGTGAGGTCCTTTGAGCTCTCCTGGACAGCAGCAGTCTGCAACCAGCACCTCCCTCTGAGTGGGACACCTCTCAGAGCTTGTGAACTCTCAAGTTCATGACCAACTCAGAGGACCAGCACAAATCTGGGCTGAAATCCCTGTTGAAGCTCAACTCTTCACCTGTTGAGAAGTGCAAAAGTATTCAATGTGAGTATTTCACTGGATTCAAGGAGGACTTTTAATAGGTACTGTTGTGTATATACATATTTTTTTTGTATCTCTTTATATGTCTCTATATCTATGTCTCTGTGTGTGTCCATGTGTAATTAGAGAATCTTATTAAGTTTTTAAGTTCTTATGTTGCTAAGCTTTATTAGGAAATTGCATGATTTCATACTGTGATTTACCTTAATAGTGTTAGTAAATTTTAACTGCTGCTATTTTGTATTAGATTGTTGCCATCCTGAAGTTACACAAACAAAATCATCACCACACCAGAATCCCCAGTACTTAATTCCTTTAGTCATAAACTGTTGACCAAGTCTGGGACTAGGAGTGGAATCAGTTGCACCTAGACTCCTCTCTGAGAAGGAGTTTAGAAAATAAGGGAGTCCACTCTGAACCTCGTGACTTAACAGGAAGGTCTCCCTCACTTTCTTTCCCTAATCTACACATAAGTCATACTAACCTGATTCGATTTCCCTGACTCTGTGTAAATCATTCCTCCTGATCCACGTATAAACCATTCCAACGTAATTGGAATTGACATTTGATTTCTCTCTTTGTATACTTTTTTCCATGTTGAATGAGTAGTAGAGTGGACCTTGCCATCGAATTCTGTTGTCACACTTTTTACAAATTTATATGACAATCATTTACTTTCTGATATCTTTTGTTGTCATTCTTTAAGCAGCCTAAACCACTCATTCGTGACTCTTGTGGTTTAGCCCCAGCCGGCAACTAAGCACAATGCAGCTGTCCGCTCACTCCTCCAAGGTGGAATGGAGGAGAGAATCAGAAGCGTAAAAGTGAGGAAACTCATGGTTTGAGATAAAGACACTTTAATAAGTAAAGCAAAAGCTGCACATGGAAGCAAAACAAAACAAGGGATTCATTCACCACTCCCCATGGGCAGGCAGATGTTCAGCCATCTCCAGGGAAGCAGGGCTCCGTCACGCGTAATGGTTTCTTGGGAAGACAGACGCCATAACTCCCAACGTCCCTCCACCCCCTCATTCTTCTTTGTCCCAACTTTATATACTGAGCATGATGTTATATGGTATGGAATATCTCTTTGGCCAGCCTGGGTCAGCTGTGCCGGCTGTGTCCCCTCCCAGCTCCCCGTGCACCCCCAGCCTCCTTGCTGGCAGGCCAACATGAGAAGCTGGACTGTCCTTGACTGCTCAGCAACAACTCAAAACATCAGCACGTTATCAACATTTCCTCATCCCAAATCCAAAACACAGCCTGACACTAGCTTCTGTGAAGAAAATTAACTCTACCCTGGCTGCAACCAGTACAGTGACATACCTCATAACAAGCTGCAACTGTATTCCACATAAAACAGAAATGCAGATTTTAAAGATTTCTAGGTATGCATTGTAGGATTTTTCTTTTCTGCCTTTAAAAACAGAGACACCCAGAGATTCTTGTCAATTTAATGTCAGATATTTTCGAGAGTTCTTTTCCTTTCCTTTTTTTTTTTTAATAACACTACAGCTTAAATTACATAGGTTCCATCACCTTGTTTCTATAACCATGAACATTTTCAAGTAAAATTTGCAAAACCCAGGGTATGGCTTTATTGATATATTGACTGTGTATTCATTCCTTTCACAGAATGTTCAGTTGCATACAACAAAAAAATATTGTGGACCTACATTTCTATTTTTGTGTATAAAAGTTGTTCTGCATTTGCTATCTTATGAGAACAGACATTGTACATGGTTAGCAAAATTTAGTTTGTAATGGCAATGCTAGCTGCATCTGGGCTAGCTTAATGCAAGATTAAAGTTTAAATCTGTTCAATAAAATTCACATTCTCTGTCAAAGGTGAAAATTATTTGAATCCCCATCAACTTTTAAAGTTACATTAAAGAACCTAGAAAGGAGATATTTTCTCAAATATAAACACTAAATAGCAAGGTGCATATTAACATATTAACACTTGAGTTTTAAATTTTCCAGATATAGTTTAATCTTGACTGAATTATATTTTTATAGCAAAGGACTGACCTTCTCTATAAAAACTGCAGTTAGAACACATATTAGTAAAGAGCAGTATCTGTCATCAAGTTAGGAAGTAATTATCTTGATATTAGTAAACTTAACTGTTACATAGTAAATATTTCAAAATAAAAAGTTGTATGTTATTGCTATTAGTAATTCATATAAAATATTTTTAATGTAATGGCATTGGGTTTTTTGTTACTGTTACTAATATTGCATAACTAAAATCTTTTATTTTCCATCTTTAAAAACAAATATTATCTCATTAGACTGTCACTTTCTATTAACACAGCACTTTTTTCTTTATTTACATTAAATTCAACAGATGTTATTGAGTTGATTCCATTTTTTTATATAAGATGACAATACAATTAGGATTTTTTTCAAAACTGTAATTGTAAAATTGACCTTATTAAAATTCCACTTCCTACATAATTAAAAAAAACCTAATTACTTGTAGTAATTGGACCAGAAATGACATTTTCAATTCATTAATATTCAACAAATTGTTTTTGAAGATGTTCTTGCATGGTTAGTAGTCAGTCTTCAGCATTTCTGTTCATTTCTTATTTAAAAGTCATCTGGAATAATAGTTTGCATTTTAATGAGACATGTCTTTATGCACTGACTTTATTTATAAGGTTTTTAATTGCTAATTAATGTGTGAAAATATCTGTCTCCTGTAATATTTGTAACACATGAAGTGAAAGGTGAATATAGTAGAACAACAATTCACACATGCTGCATCACTGTAAATAAGCACAAAAGATACAATATTTCCCATCCATGAGTTTTCATTATTCTTTCTAGAAATGTCAAAACCAGGTTTAATATGTCATGGTACTGTGCACTTGAATAAAGAAGTCAATTTATCTAGCATCACAAAGTAGAAGCAAATCAAAATAATGATGTATGAATGATTTTATTAACCAGCAAAATACAACTGAGATAATTTCAAGCTGTATACTGTTTATACTACTTGATGTAATCACATTTGAATTGATATCTTATATGCACTCTAATTCTTTTTATAGATCATTGAATATATGTGTCTATAACCTTGAAGTGTAATTCCTCTGATGTCTCTGGAACAATCAGAGTTCAGATGAGCACAATCAGAGCTATGAAGAGATTTCCATTCTGATAAGCCTGAACCATGAGCTAGAGTTATCATTTTTAAGGGTGTCAAATTGCCAATAAAAGCTGTCAGATGATGTCAAATATGAAGTCATTGTGAGTGACATGTCTGCATCAGAAGTTGAACTGAGATGATTGCACACTCTCCTGTTGTTGGGCAAAGAATCTTCATGTGATTTCAGGGTTTGTATTTCCATAAGTAGATGTAAATTTTAGATAACTCTGCTTCTGTTTCTAATCCCTGAATATTTTCAGATATTTAACCTGCATGTATCAGCAGTGGAAATTCAGCTGCCTGGAAAACTGTAGCTCTTTCAGGAATTTTGGAAGCTTCTAAAGCTTCCTTAAGGTACCTGAGAGTGAATTTTGAGGATGACAATATTGCACTGAAGGGCTTTTTTTAATGTATCCTTCAGAATCACTTCCAAACTTTTTGTTTTCATGTCCCCTTTTTTCCCAGGGAGCCTTTACTCTACAATGTTTCTGTCAGGTCTTTTCAATTCCAATTAACGCTTTCCCAGACAAAAAGTAGATAAACTCAGTAGATAAACAAAAATTTGTTTTTGATCTGGAGGAACCAATGTTGTATAGAACCTACTACTTCAATTAAAACATCACCAACAGTTAACTGAATTTCTTAAATAGTCATTTCTAGTTTAGCCTGCAGTCTCATACAAGCAGAAGCAGAGAGAGTTGGCAACATCCAGGAATAACCAACAGTCATTCTGCAGTTGAAGGGGAGATTTAGCGCTTGGCTATTCTAGGTTCTTAGCTTTCCAAACAGGACATTTATCAGAACTCAAATACCAAGTTTGGTGATGTTCAGAGTACATACACACCTTGCTAGAGGCATCCCAATCATTCTTCAAAGCTCCTGTGTTTTCCAAAGGAATGTGGTACAAACCCACTCTCACAGAAGTATTTTGAATCTGCAGATGATTCAGTTCCTGGTTGTTCCTGATAGTTCAGTTCCTATCTGCTAGGTTATAGCCAGTTGAAAAGCATCAATTTTTTTTTTAATTTAAATACCGAATCAACCTTTTTCAGGAATCTGCTGTTTCACTGCAGTTTCTGACAAAAGGGCTGAGCTTCCAGCAGAATATCAGAGAATGAGACATAAACACCACTCTTTTGCCTTTGAGATTAATGTCCTGTGAAACACAGACGTCTTTTTTTCATGCTACCAGCATCCCCTCATTCACACAAGAATTCATATTCAGCTACTAAAATTGAAGTTCTCAGAAATTTCAGTACATGACTTGCGCTGATTTGAATGGGAATGAATTACCTAGATACTGACTAGACAACCACATTTTGAAAATCTGAACATGATTTGTTTCCATATTACTTATAATTTCCTGACTGTATCTGTTTAACGTTCATGATATTTTAAAAAAATTTATGTTAACAGATGTCATAACCATCTTTTCAAGGGTTTCTTTTTTTTGTAAAAAGCTGAAAATTCCTGGCTTTTCAAACTTCTGGTGTATGCACAGATCTCCCTTCTTTAAAAGCACATTAATATAATTAGCTAATTGTCTGCTTTAGGGAGTCAACTATCCTGGGTATATTTATTAGAATATTCAAACTGATTTGTACACAGGTATAGTAACTCTGAGGGGGGGAAAAAAAAAAAAGTATAACTTCCTTAGCTCTATAGTCACTTAATGGGTCTAAACTGTCAATCCTGGCATGTAACAAGAGAATTACTTCTCTCACAGTTTTGAAATAATAACGATTTTTCTTACACAGTTAATTTCCACAACAATCAATTAAAGTGATGACGTTGTATTTTATGTATAAGGTGTATGCTTAAAGTTTGGAATGCATGCTGTTTGAATAACATACAGAAGTAACTTCTATATATTGTATGCACCACTTCTGTTGGAAAGAAAAAAAAGAATAGTCTACTGTGTCCTTCATACACTATCAAAAATAAGTGGGAAGGTTTCCTAGTCTTCGTACCATAATATTTGTATGACATTTAGAACCACATTTACAGCAAACATATGGCATTTTGGAAAAGAAGCCTTATGATAATAATATAAAATCATTGAGAAGCAAAACAATTAGACACTGTTTCCTGGAAGCCTTATTCTGTGGAATAAATATGAAAAACTGTGAACTGTGGAAATTATTATTTTTTCCCTTAATCCAATAAGATGAGTGGTAGACTAAATCTTCAAAGGTTTTGGACACCTTAAGAAACCATAGTTCATTCCCTTATATTTTTATGAAATACTCTGCTATTTCCAATGATTATATTCAAATCAGAATTTGTTTTAAAATATGTAAAGGTAATATACCTTACCCAAAAAGCTAAGGCTTGAAAGATTTCTAATGCCTGTGACTTTAAAGTTCCTGGTTAAAGGCTTAATTTCTAAGTTTATAAAGGTTTAAAATAAATTAATAATAATAATAGCCATAAAAGTAATGGCATGTCTGAAGATGCCCGAGATTCTACTAAGAAGGTGGAATGAAAGTTACCCTGTGTAAACCATGTGCTAAGCAAGAATCCAATTGCCCTTCATGACTGAAGATGTGCTACTCATTGTGATAGACCTCAGAATGTTGTCGCATTCTCTTTTAAACACTATCTTCATTGATGCTTCTTTTTGTGCTACATCATTCTTTAAAACCCTTCCAAAGAACTTGGAAAGTGGGTCTAATCCATTAGCTCAGATTTACTCCCAATTCTCTGTCTTAACTCATTTTTTCATGTGTCAAACACAGTCACAAGCAGATTTTATTCTGGCCAGCCTGCAGTGACTCCTTTTAAAATCCTGCACTGTTACAAGGTGGTTGCAGCTCTACATTCTTACCCATTCCTACTTTGCCATGAGTTATTTACTCTTTCCTCATAGCATTTATATTCTGCAACCCCTGGCCCCAGTTCCATGTAGGTATTTTCAGTATTGCCAGAAAATACCTTTGCTGCTTCTTGTGGACGTTTCCATTAGCCGATAGATTGTTGACCGGAAACTTACACCTGCCAATGCCTCGCTAACTTGCAGGGTGGTGGCCTGCTCTCCACACAGCTTTGGAAGCAGAGCATGCACACCTCTATGCTTATATACGCTGCTCCGCCAGTGTGTGTTATATGAATCTATGCCTTTCTGTTCACAGCTGATCTTCAGACTCAGCAGGAGGTCCAGCAAGGTTGTCTGAAATAAAACCTCAACTCACCACAGCAAATGTTTTCCATTACTTGCAGGAAACTGACCTGTTTCTCAAAGTCAGGGAAGCTAAGTACAGCATACAACTGATTTAAGCAATTAAAGCATATATAGTGTTTTTCTTAACTACAATATAATTAACATTTACTGTATAAAATTTATCTTGTTTAGGTCTTGAATTAGCCAAATTGTTTGCCCATTTCTGTTAAATTTCCCCACAAACTTCACTCTGCCTATGGTACACTATTATGAACTGCACAAACATATCTACTTTAATAGCTTTCTCCAATAGGGAGGTCAATAGAAATAACACATACTGACCCATAATTGAATGCAAGAGATTTACTGAAACTGATTAAGCTTTCAGAGTCACGCAGAGGCAGCTACACTCATACATCTCAACCGTGCTGTAAGAGCACATCTTCCCTAATACTGACTTGCAGATTTAGCAGTCATGCCCTAGGTCAAAGAATATACTCATGATAGAGCAATCTGAAAGTGCCTGGCTGAATAATAATTACAATGAATAAAATACATTGCAAAAGGGATGGCTGATGGTATTGCCAATCTTTCAAAATATGTTGTGGTTGATAATGATTGCTTAGGTCTGCAACTCTTCTCTTCTTCATCATTTAAATTAATAATTTAACTAATTTAAATTGCAAAGTCAAAGTCAAAACATGGGGCCAGATCCCAGGCTGTTGCAAATTATTATACATTGATTGACTTTACCACTCAGTGTGAAGCCCAATTACTACTTTAGACTTTTAGCTTTCTTGTAAGGTAAACACACAAATGAACAAGAAAACAAACTTTGAGTTTCTCTTTTTTGGTGGGTGTCTTTTTTTTTTTCCTGGGGAAAGCATAAAAAATAGACCTCAAATAACTGTAGATCAGGCAACATTTCAAATGTTTCAGTTTTCACTGGGAGAAAAAAATCTATGCTGATTTCTACCTTGAAGAATCACATTTCAGAATTCTGAAATAATCAGAAACCATGACTACCTTTATCCTATCCTGATTCAGACACACTGTGAACAATAGTTACCCTTTAGCATAATTTAGACAGTTACGGTAGAATGAGGTTTTATATACTGAGGTCCTCTTTATGTCTATGATTATAATTTGTACGTCCTGTTCCTTCATTTTTTTTAATGAATTTGTGATACTTAGCTTTAGAAATCTAAAATTCTGATGTGTACATTTGAAGCAGTTGTTTTGTAGTTCCTTTACTTGTTAATGGAAGAAAAAAGGCATTATTAATCACACTATTTATCTGACCTTTATTAATGTCTATTTCAGGGTAAGATGAGTCATTCCAGGAACTTTATTGACCGAATCTTCACTGACTGTAGTGGGACCCTGAGGCAAGAAGGTTAGATGCGGATATCCAAATTTAAGTGAACATAATCCACACATAATAATCACTGACAGTTTGTCAGATAGGTCATCTATTTACTCCTTTCTTTCCATATATGTGTAGGAGGGTGAATGCAGAAAGCAGTTGCACTCCAACTCTTTTCCCCACTCTTTCTGTCCATACACTTGGCCAGCCATAAACTTTTCTTTAGGTCATTCTTTACCTTTATTTCCCCTCTGTAGTATCCAATGGGGAAGCCTTGAAGATATAGGTTTTAAACTTTTTAGTTTAAAATGTAAAAAAAATTAATTATATTAGGCTACACTTCTGTTAAACTATGTCTTAATCAATAGAATTCTAAAGGTTTATAAATAATCTAAGTCTAAATCTTTTTGCGTTCATGCAATATATTATAAAAAGTTATTCATCATGTGTCCTAGCTGTGGAGCAGCAAAAGAAGGTTTTGTTACCAAGCTCTGCTTTACTGAATGTTTCAGAATGAATTGTCAGTCACTGCAGATGTTCTGAGATCTTCTAGCACCTTCATCCATAGTGTCACAATCAATGAACTGTCAAGGTTAACATATAAATTGTCGTTGCTGGGTTCCAAATTAACAGGCAGATATGACATTTCACACTGCTCAGAGCAATAGTTACAGATTTAGGAACATTCAGATACCAGTAGCAACATTATTACTGGCTACTTATAGGTTCAGAACTTCTGTTTCAAACAATATCTATAAGGTTTGTTTGTTTGTTGAAAAAAAAAAGTAAGCTCAAGATTCTGAGTCTCTCATCTCAGCTTCAAAGAGGTTATGTTGTGTATCAGTTGTGCCAGAACCCTGAATAAAAAGGCCATTATTATTATGCAGAAGAAAATAATTCACAGACTTTTTTCTGGTAAATAGCACAAACTCTAATAATCCTTTCAATGATATCTTATTTTTTATTCTGAACTTTACCTGCAATTGCCAACTAAAGACATTTCACCATCACCCAGAGCTTGAAATACATCTAGGTATTTTTTATTCAAATAAATATATAGAAATCTTTGAGTCAAATATAATTTGATTTTTATAGAAATTAGGAGTGCAACTTTTGAGGATCTGGTTTCACATCGTTTAGTAATTTAATCCTATTTCTCATGCAACAATTACAGACAAACCAATTCTGGGAAAAAGGAAATTAAGTGTGTGATGCTTAAAACATTTACTGGTCTAACTTCTGGTTTATAGCGAGAGCTTCAAAATGGTTATCTTTAGTCTAATCTCTTGATCTCCTTGATAGACAGTCCTTCTAGGCTGTGATTAGATTTCACTCTGACTCACCTCCCTGAGGAATCTATCTGACTAGAAATAGTCTACAAAGTGATTACTTACTACAAGGCATTGAGTTTAGAGTCATTGGAGACCAAAGGTACTATTATGAATATTTTCCAACAGTTCATTTCTTTCCAGCATTTGAAAAAAAACAATGATCTTTAGTCACTATAATGAGTCAAAAAACTTGTTTAAGTATGTGAAACACAGTGTACTTTAACACTGCTGATTTGTCCAATGTTAGATTTTATTACTTTTACTTCTAATGAATAGATTCATACATCTTAAGTAACCTCACTAAAATGAAGAGAACAGTATTAGAGTAGTAGAATCTGTCCTTAGCCAAAAAGCAATTTCTGAAACTTAAGGAGCTGCATGGCTTTTCACAGAAAATGTAGGGCAAGGAAACACATTCTAATTAGAATTAGTTCTGTTTTCATTAAAAAAATATATGAATCCTTTGCCCTTCCCCTCTCTGCAGTCAGATCATTTACAGAAAACAAATTCTCTTTGTTCCTTAGGGATTTATCTATGCCTTATTCTCCATCTCAAGTTAGAATCCTCTGCTGCAGAATCTTAATAATGTTCCCAGTCATTAACTGTGATGTCACAAATACAAGAGTAAGATTTTCAAGTGGGAGATAAATAGAAGTGAATCAGCTCCAAATTACAAAATATCATGTATTCTTGTAAATGTTCATAGAAACAAAATAAAACTGCAACAAGTTAAAAGTTGCAAAAATATATACATCAGCAACTTTGTCAAAGCATTTCATGAAACATCAATTTATTTTATATTAAAGAAGCAGCAGAGATATTGTAGGAATGGGGCACTATACTTTGGGACTTTATATTCCTGTAGAATAGATTACAAAGAATAGTATTTTGTTAGAGTTCTGAAAGACCAAACCAAATATTATCCTAGGGGTGGAAGACACTGTCTTTTGAATGTCCTTTGAAGTACAGGCATCTCTTTTTACTGGACTATATTAATTTACAGCCCAGTGTGGGAGCATTGTTATATATATTCAATATGTAGTGAATAAGAACCAAGAACAGGCACTATTTTGTTAAGCCATATGCAAACATGGGACTTCTCAGGACTCCTTCATACCTGTACTGTGAATACAAAGACAGGAAAGGAGGTTAATCCCTGAACTGGCATCTGAATGAATTGAAATATGATACACTTGCTCCAAGCAAACTAATACCAAATCAGTATCTATTTATATGACTGTAGCTCTATCAACACAGTTGCGTCTGTTTAACCATACAGTGTTGTCTCGCTGTGAAGTTGCTTTTACCTGCACTACAGTTTTAATAGCTTAGACCACAGTTTTCCTAGGGAAGTCTTCACCATACTTCATTTTTCAATGTAAGTGTAATTTCAGAGAGAACTTCAGAGACCTAAACAGACAATCCAGGTAAAGGAAAAGTGGGAGAACATTTCACGTATGTCAGAAAGCAATTTCCTGTGCTGAGGTGAAAGAAACAAAAGTTTCTTTCCTCCTGTCACACATCACATTTGTTCATATTTAACTGTTTTCAAATGGAATGGGAGGTGACAGAAATTTGCTTTTCTAGACTTTGAACATTTTTAATGGCAATGTTTTTTTCAAATTTATTTAGAAGAGACAGTACAGTATTAATGACATCTTCACTGAAAAGCTATGAGATAATGATAGGTAGCTTTCCTAATAAGGAAGAACTTTACTTTCTTACACCTTTTTTCACAGTCTAATAAGCTGCATAATATGAAATCATAGCACTCCTTTCAACCATTAATTCTTATTGAACATGATTAATTATTCCTGCCCTGGCTTCGTTACAGATGGAGGCATAACAAGATCAGGGAGGGACTAAAGGAAGGGACAGAAATTGAAAGTAGATTAATTTTTTTTTTTTGGCACAAGTCCAGATTATACTTTTTTTCTGTCAGGTTTTCTGATGATAACATGGAGAAAGCTGCTTTAGATATGGAACTGAAATGTCATTATGGATCTAAAACATAGATGAGATGAAGTGCCAGACTGTGGACTTCGAAGTTATTCTATCACTTATTCAGACAACTATCTATGTTAAAATTTCTAAAGTTGTTTGTGTAAAGTGGTAGAAGCTAAACCTTCACTCTTTGGTCTCACTTTACTGTTTACAAAGACAGTGGGTTTTCCCTAGCAAAACACTTGGAAATTTCAGAATTGTCTAGATAATGCATATATAAATATAATAACTTGAACAAAGAGTAGGGGGAGGAACAATATATATAAGTAAATCCTCATCTTCTGTTGCCTGAGTTCTTCATTAAAACTTGAAGTGTTCAAGTCAATGAAAGTCATGTTTATTACTGTAAATAACAGATTTATTTCCTAAGTACTTTGAACACAGAAAATTAATGTCACTGAGGATCAGAGTATCCATATCTACCAATTCTCAATTTTTAGTAAGTTCCAATTTTTGATGTTGATGAAAAAAACCTTAGTTGTTATATTCTTGAAAATAAATATCTAGTCTCTCTCATGACTAAATAAATAAAAATAAAATCTCCCTTCAAACCCCAGTCACTAGCTACATGAGAAAGCTGATCCTATGAATGAAAATATATTGATTTAATGCTACCAATCCAACCTGATACTTCAAGTATGGAATTCTATCAGATCAGTGAATACAGGTCTCCACAATCATAGAATCATAGAATCATGGAATCTTTGGGTTGGAATGAACCTTTAAAGGTCATCTATAATCTGAGACCTCACTGATTCACTATGCAATGGAATAATTTAAGTGAAGTTTCTTTTGAAAAATACTAAATGCTGCACTCATGAAACACCTATGAAGACAGAAATCTTTTCTTCCTTAGAATCTCTCTACTTCAACTGAACTTGCCAGCAACATGGGTGTGACAGCATTCTCACAGACAGAGATGAGAATTAAAGTCCCCAGGAAAACTTCAGATTGAATAAAAATTCATAAATTGTGTCCATAGTTTCTAATTGACTTTGTTAGACTAGCGATCCTTCCTCAAAGTTAAGTCATTTATCATGGTTTTAGTTACAGCCAGATGACAAGTTACTTTCATTAAATCCTTTCTGTGATAAGGCAGTGCATTGGTGGTACAGGTGTTGCCCCAAAATTTTATTCTGTACAGCACATCTATTACAAACTATGTTTCATGTTTCTATGGCTTCTGAATATCTGAAAAACAAGGTTAATTAACTGTTTTCTTTTGTGTATCTTTGTACAGTAGATGAATAATAGTCAATGTCTACAGCATGACCGTTGAAGAAAGAATGGTATATTGGAAGTCTGAATATGTTTTCAGTAAACATTTAAAAGAAAAGAAGTATACTATATTACATATTACATTATTTTTTCTTAGAAAGCACAATCTTAATAGAGATTTCATATTTCTCCGAAAAAGTCTTAAGCTTATGATGTAAATCAGTAACAAATTGAGTAATTATAACCACAGCAGTCTCACTCAGTTTGTCTCAACATTGGCAATAAATGTAAGTTTATGCATATTCAGACAAATCAAACCAAAACCAGATTTCAGGTAAAAAAAAAACAACCAATGTGTTGACCTTGATTCATGTTTAATTTCTGCTTCTTCTCTTCCTCTTTCTCTTCTCTTCTCTCTTCTCTTCTCTTCTCTTCTCTTCTCTTCTCTTCTCTTCTTCTCTTCTCTTCTCTTCTCTTCTCTTCTCTTCTCTTCTCTTCTCTTCTCTCTCTTCTTCCTCTCCTCTCCTCTC